>NC_065887.2:23300000-25800000 GCF_932274485.2 Patella vulgata
TTGAAACAACACAAACTTGTGTTAATTTTAACTTACTGTGGCATATCTGTTATTGAAGAATATTGAAACATAACACCATACATAGAGCTTGCTATCGATCGTACAGTATCAGCATAACCAATTACATAGTATTGGTTAACATTTGTGTCTAGTTGGCATATCTAAACAAGAAAAACATGCAAAATCTAAATAAATGTGCTGTACAAAATGAGCTGTTTTCCTACATAGACAAGAAAGTATTGTATATAATTTGTGTTAATTTTACCCTACAGATTTGGCCGTGTTAAATTACATTGAGCTCACGTGTTATTTTGGTTAATGATGACGTAAATTCTGCATGATTAACTGTTCATTTGGACATGCGAGTAAGCACAGATCGGTCCGTTTACTTAAACTTTTAAAAGAAATCATAATCAGCAATAGCTTCAAGAAAGGCTGCATTCACGGATGTATCATTTTATATTTGCAAAGATATCATCCCATAATACAAATGAAAAAGCCAACAGTGAGGCTGATGTCCCCCGCCGAAATCCCAAAATAAATAGATGACACATATTAATTAATCGCACATTTATTTTTTTCAAAAGTATCGAGCAATCAAACTACACACAAAGTTTCATAAATCTCTATCAGATAGAATCACGATTATCTTGTCACAAAGCATCGACCAATGAAATTGATTAGCTATGCTTAGCTTTAGTTTGAAATGTTAATCATTGAAATCAGTCAAGACATTCACTTAATGAACATCTGCATCAGGTTTAAACATTCTACCTTAATTAATTGACCAATCAAATTGCTTATCGCTCCTTAATCCAGACAGAAAATGCTCATTATCGAATTTAGTCAAGGTATTGATGTAATGAAACTATACACCAAGTTTCATCACTCTCATTTCCTTATAACCAAAGTTATCGTGCCCCTAAAGCACCAACCAATCAGATTGCTTATCTCTGCCTACTGTAAGCAGAGAATGCTCATCTTCGAACTCCATCAAGGTATTGACCTAATAAACACCTACCCCAAGTTTGAACATTCTAGCTCAATTAGAAGGAGAGTTATTGTGTTCCAAAATCATTGCCAATCAAATTGCTTATCGCTCTGCTTACCCTGAGCAGAAAATGCTCATTATCGAATTTAGTCAAGGTATTGATGTAATGAAACTATACACCAAGTTTCATCACTTTCACTTAATTAGAACTAAAGTTATCGTGTCCCAAATCATCAACCAATCAAATTGCTTATCTCCGCTTACCCTAAGCGGAAAATGCTCATCTTCGAACTCCATCAAGGTATTGACCTAATAAACAACACCAAGTTTGATCATTCTAGCTCAATTAGAAAGAGAGTTATTGTTTCCAAAAAGTGTGACGGACAGACAGACAGACGGACGGAACGACGGACAGACGGACGAACCCATTTTAATAGTCCCCTGCTTTCTTCGAAAGACGGGGGACAAAAAGTAGAATTTAATCAAACAGTACTTACAGCTGCACCTTGACAGACACTTCCTTCAGCAAATCCATAACAAGGGTTGTAGGAGTAGATATGATTAGAACCGTCTGTGACATTTCTGAAACTAAAAAAAGAAAAACAGTTGACTTTATACAGACTTTTTTTTGTAGAATAGCATAATATTATTAATGCTTAATAACTGTCTCAAAATTCGAATTTTAATCCTGGCAAATTGGAAGAGATATTTTGCAAATAAAACAGCTTACTATTAAATCAGTTCATATTTTTTATTGTTTCTTTACACATGAATCTTTAATTATTATCATTCTGGATTTTCAAACTATTTTTTACGTCATCAGATCAGAAAAAATACGTCGACAACCGGATTAGACGGCATCTAATTCCTCAACGCAGTATATTTCATACCCCTCGCAAAATTTTGTTTAATAAATCTACATTCTACACTGCTTATTTCTGTACAACTCATGGTCTTCATATGGGTGATTTTTAATTTGTTTAATAACAAGCAGATATATTTATAGTTCTAGTTAATCCACTGGTTGATATTTCAGACACCGAAGTCTACTAGGTGTAGCTATTTTTTACTTAATGTAACAACAATGTACCTCTAATACCCCTAATCCCAATAAAGTGTTCAGCAAATTGCCAATAATTTCTGTTCGATCGTTAATAAAACAAGCCAACAGTGAGGCTGATGTCCCCCGCCGAAATCCAAAAATAAATAGATGACACATTAATTAATCGCACATCTATTTTTTTCAAAAGTATCAAGCAATCAAACTGATTATCAACTATACACTAAGTTTCATCACTCTATCAGATAGAATCAAAGTTATCTTGTCCCAAAGCATCAACCAAGGAAATTGCTTATCTCTGCTTAGCTTTAGCTCGATATGTTAATAGTTGAACTCAGTCAAGACGAACATCTACATAAGTTTAAACATACTACCTCAATTATAAGCAGAGTTGTTATGTTCCAAAGTCTTGACCAATCAAAATGCTTATTGCTCCTTAGCCTAAGCAGGAAATTCTCATCATCGAACTTAGTCAAGGTATTGATGTAATGAAACTATACACCAAGTTTCATCACTCTCACTTAATTAGAACTAAAGTTATCGTGTCCAAAAGCATCAACCAATGAAATTGCTATCTCTGTTTACCCTGAGCAGAAAATGCCCATCTTCGCATTCCATCAAGGCATTGACCTAATAAACACCTACACCAAGTTTGTACATTCTAACTCAATTAGGAGGAGAGTTATTGTGTTCCAAAGTCTCGGCCAATCAAATTGTTTATCGCTCTGTTTACCATGAGAAGAAAATGCTCATCATCAAACTTAGTCAAGGTATTGATGTAATGAAACTATACACCAAGTTTCGTCACTCTAACTTAATTAGAACTAAAGTTATCATGTCCCAAAGCATCAACCAATCAAATTGCTTATCTCTGCTTACCCTAAGCAGAAAATTCTCATCTTCGAACTCCATCAAGGCATTGACCTAATAAACACCTACACCAAGTTTGAACAGTCTAGGTCAATTAGAAGGAGATTTATTGTGTCCCAAAAATTGTGACGGACAGACAGACGGACGAACCCATTTTAATAGTCCCCTGCTTTCTTCGAAAGGCGGGGGACAATTACAAAGATAAACGATTCAAATAACAATGGCTTACCAATGGCCTCGATAACTTGATGACTGATTTATTGAAAAAAATGTCTTAAAATCCGAGAATTGGTGTGTTTTATCCTGTTGGGATCCATGGGCTGATATTATGGAAACACTCAGAGCCTAACACTAATAATGCATGCTGACAATGAAAAACTAAGAGAATAGTATACATTTGATTGTGGCCAAAACAGTGATTTAATTAACAATTGAATATGTAAGAACCTATCCATTTTAAAATAATGTCATAATTTAATGACACTGAGCTATATGTGTTTGTATTTATTTTGAATCCGGGGAAGCAGGAACGCCCCCGTTAACAAATAGCTGAATGTTGAAAAAATCGTCGTTGAGAGTTACTGTTGAGTTAAGAATTATATGACGATAAAAGGAAGAGGTAATTTGTCATTTGAGACTATCATGGCAGTATTTTATTAATCTGAAGAAATATCATTTGTTTATATTACATGGCAGAAATTCATTAATCTAAAGAAATATCATTTGTTTATTCTACTAATATAGGGTTCACTATAAATTAAAAGTGAGATAATGAAAGTCAAGATACATGATATACATTTAATGTCAGTGGTATTATACAAAATAAATCATTTTCACATTTATTTCATCATATTTATTATGTATTAACATAGATGTATATTTTTGATACACATATTGCTTTGATCATGATTGATTATGTATGAACATACAGGGATACGTTTGATACACCTATGAATTGTGTATTGGTGTACGTACTTCTTTATTACATACAAATAAAGTAATAAATCTTTATAAAAACCTGTCTTACTGGGGTGTATTGTTGTTATTGGCTAATGGATGAAGATCGATATAACCATCAGCATTATTACACGAACAAGTACTGTTAAATTTACAAGGCTTCACCGCTATCGCATCAGAAAAGATGGTAATTGTCCCAGATAGACAGATGCAAAGCACTAACAACTTCTTTAAACTGGTCATTTTGAGGAGTTAATGTGGAAATGATATTTATAATATTACTACTAACTTCTGACCTTATTGATGAAACTTTAGATCCACGTGATTTGTTATCAGTATAAGTCATTTAATTCATCAATAAAGGATGGTCTATTTAACAGCGATTGTTATCTATTTGATATTGGGAAATATTGTGAAATATTTACCCAGCTGAATGAATGAAATAGTTTAATGTTCAACCTTTTTACACCAATCGGGCTATTAATGACGGGTTCTTTGAGGGATATTTTTCCCGATCAATGGAATTCCAACTGTCAAGGGTTATTTTACGTGCACGTCACATGTACACGGAAACTCCTGTTTGGTCCCAACTGAACTAGAAGCGCTTCCGTGCCAGGCTCCCATCCTGCATCACTTACATGAGTGCAAACGAGCTGAAATATCCCGGGAAACGAATCCCGGACATCCTGTTTACTCACTGAGCCGCAACGACTCCTTACAGATTAAAGGGTGTAAAATGTAACAAAGTACTTTTCAAATTGAACGGTCATCTAGGTGCTTAGTACTTTTTGACCTCAGCTGATTGTTGATAATATATGATATTGACCTTTCAACACTGTATAAACTTCTTTTAAGGCGCGGACTGGCGATGATCTAATTAAACATGTAATTAATCCCATACGTCATTTACAAACTACATAATTATGCTCTGTGTACAAGATCCACATGACTTCAAAGGAATATGCACTGTTCAGTAGGCATGCCGTGACGAGATAAAAGAGACACTTGCATGTACGACCATGTGTTCGAAGGTATATAATCAGGCGTTGGCTGACAATTAGACGGAAGGGGGGAGGAGAAGCGAGGCTTGGACGAGTGTATGGACTCAATCGAGTTCAGCCGTTGCCTTGGCAGAATGGTGGAATTAACATAGTTAGATGTGTTCCTGTCGTAGTAATAGTTCCAGTATAGTCTAGTCATCGATGTAGTCTAGTTTCTGTAGTGTTGATGTATTTATGTATCCTGTTCCCGTTGTAAATAAATCCTATATTTACTAAACTTATCTACTGTTATCACTAAGATAGTGTTACAATCACTATAATCTTTAGAACCTTACAATAGACGTAAACGGGTTTAAAAGTACATATTAATGTTATATTAACATAAATTGTTTTACATTCAATTTCAAATATTTTTATTGTAATTTTTAATTCATTACATTATGTTCGGTTACATACGTGAATATTTCAAGTTGACAAGCAGTCGTTTGTTAAGAAATGGTTTCACCACTGATGTCTAATGCCGGCATAGACACCGACAGATTCAAGACAAATGCCATTCAAACCATTCCCATCCCAAAGTCACAGCATGACATCCGTTCACTGAACTCAACTCTTCTGACGAATGGTAGTTTGCATTTGAAGCACTCAAACATATTTTAATTATGGCACCTATACTTGTCCCCCAGGACGTGAACAAATCTTTCATGACAACAGATGCTTCTGGCTATGCCACAGGCTTTATTCTTGGCCAGGTGGGCGACGATGGTTTAGAAGAGTAATTTATTATGGTGGTCTATTCTTAGCAGAAATGGAACAGGAATGTCTTGCTGTTCCTGGGGGCATCAGAAACTCCAGTGTTTACCTTCAAGTCATTACCGATCACACGGCGCTTACATCAATTAAAAACATTAAGACAGTCGGTCGCTTATGACGATCGTTACTAGAAATTATGGCATACTAGCAGGATACCCGGCTTCGCTAGGGGGTCATAACTCCGAAACCGGAAGTGGTAGACTAACGCCACCTGGCCTATGTTACTCCCCGGTCCGAGCTACCCCTATACCCCAAATTTCAGACTCGGGGCAGACCTAGTGTCGCCGCCAACCCCGAACAGACCGGCTTCGCTCGGGGGTTATAACTCCGGAAGTGGTAGACTAACGCCACCTGGCCTTTGTTACTCCCCGGTCCGAGCTACCCCTATACCCCAAATTTCAGACTCGGGGCAGACCTAGTGTAGCCGCCAACCCGGAACAGACAGACAGATACCCGGTTTCGCTCGGGGGTCATAACTCCGAAACCGGAAGTGGTAGACTAACGCCACCTGGCCTATGTTACTCCCCAGTCCGAGTTACCCCTATACCCCAAATTTCAGACTCGGGGCAGACCTAGTGTAGCCGCCAACCCCGAACAGACCGGCTTCGCTCGGGGGTCATAACTCCGAAACCGGAAGTGGTAGACTAACGCCACCTGGCCTATGTTACTTCCCGGTCCTAGCTACCCCTATACCCCAAATTTCAGACTCGGGGCAGACCTAGTGTAGCCGCTAACCCCGAACAGACCGGCTTCGCTCGGGGGTCATAACTCCGAAACCGGAAGTGGTAGACTAACGCCACCTGGCCTATGTTACTCCCCGGTCCGAGCTACCCCTATACCCCAAATTTCAGACTCGGGGCAGACCTAGTGTAGCCGCCAACCCCGAACAGACAGACAGACAAACGACAGTCACAAATATATATATATACTAGCAGGATACCCGGCTTCGCTCGGGGGTCATAACTCCGAAACCGTAAGTGGTAGACTAACGCCACCTGGCCTATGTTACTCCCCGGTCCGAGCTAAACGACAGTCACAAACGACAGTCACAAATATATATATAGAAGATAGATGATTTCGGCACCATTCACAGATCTGGCAAGAAGAACACCAAAGCTGATACCCTTTTTCACCAAACTGACCCCGGCACATCAAACTCATCAGAGAAGGTTCAAGTTCCCGAAAGTCAATGTGCGCTGTTGCCCCAAAACACATAAACAATGGTTTTGAAATACGCATCACCTACAAAGACGAACCAAGGCCACCCATTGCAGACCCTGTATCAACTGAGCCAAATCTTCCTAAAAGCGACCTGGAATGTATCAATGAATCAACAATTACGTTGCCAAATGCGACACCTGTCAGTGTATGAAAGCAGAGCAGTACCATGCAGTTCCTCCGACACCTATGTCGGTGGAAAAGCCATTCTCACGCATTCACGTAGACTTCCTCGGCTCATTACAAGCACTAGAGTTTGCAAGAACATTCTGTTAGTCGTTGATTCCCACACTGGTTGGGCAGAGTATTTCCCACAAAAACCCAAGAGGCTGGAGAAGTTAGAAGATTTTTCTATGATGAGGTTTTAACCAGGTATGGGTTCCCCAGAAGACATGTAAGTGATCGAGGTGCCACTGTCATAGCAAAACTCATTAACTCATTAAGCTCGTTTCACCCTCCCACAAATTCTAGCTGTTAACAGCGAAATTCTGATATCTAGAAATGCTTACCAGCTAGCTGCAATGAAGGTCAAACCAATTGGCCTTCAATTCCATCTTTTACAATTTCATTTGCGTGTTAATAAACCATACGGCTGGGTTGCAAATAATATTTTTGGTTAATTTGGTGTTCTGACAATACACTAGATCAATGTAGCCAAATGTGCGTCACTAAAAAAAATGTCAGCATCTGCCATGCATTACAGGATAGGATGCCTTCATCGTTTTATTCATTTAGATTAATTTCTAGCACTGTACATCTCTAATTAAGTGTATATTTTGAAGGCATATTTGAATTGTATAATTTAAATGAATCCCTTGATACAATACAATCATAATTTTTAGGAAGGGTTGTGAAAAAAATTGTTGTCCTCAATTGTCCAAGTGGCATCACATCTACACTTATTTAGATATGTACAGTGCAAGAAATCATTGTTTTAGTAATCTATGCATGCCAATTTTAAGCATCTGACCCCCCCCCCCCCCATGCAAGTGCATCCTATATACTTTTTTTTAGAGTGCAGATATATGTCAATCTCACATGTGACGAGAGAGAGAAAGAGAGGGCGGGGGCGTGTGCTTGCCACAGTAGACCCGACCTTCATCGCACGCGGCCACCCAACCCACCTTGTTGTAACACGGCAGATTACAGGTAATCAATGAGATAGGTCACAGAGGACCTGCACCATTATTCTTTAATTTTAATAAAATATTACAAAGAAATGCAAACATTAGATAGAAATAAAATGGTTTATTGGTTGTTGCTTACATAAAACGAAATTGAAAATTGTCATAAAATGAGCACCCTTGACAACCACTGACAGTTAAACAAACAATCAATTCTTATGCAATTTGAAACCTGGAGACCAGACTCTGAAAACTGAAATAACAACAACATAATTATATAATCAAAATTATAAAAAGAAACTTAATATTATATTGTAGATTTTTAAATTAGTCAGTTCTAGATAGGTATTTTTAAAAAAGGGTTTTAAATATGAAACTGAAACGGGTTCGAGTAATACAACCTATAGTTTGTCTGACATAGTTTTTAGTGGATACAATCCCTTACTGGATAAAAATATTAACTTACGATTTACAGATAAGGGGACATCCAGCTCCAACAACATTTCCTGGAAGAACACTGTGACAGGTAGTTTCACATTGGGCTTCTGTAGCGTCACTTCCGGCTTGATTAGCAATAGCTTGAACGTGAGCTTTCAATGTTGGGATGTCGAAAAACTTAGATATATCTGACAAAATATAATTATAAACACTATATACTGGCGTGCAAATTAAAGTATATAATTCAGGTTGCAGAATACTAAATATTGACAAAGATATGTTTCAAATTGTAATCTCTATCACATTCAAAACGTTTTCGGATAAGGGGATATAACTCCGGACCGAAAAGTCGTAGAACGATGGTTTTTGCTAGGGTTTATCCTCTCATAACCCCAATGCTTCAAACCAAATTTAGAAAATGAAATGGGATTTAACGTCCTACTGTTCTGCCCCGACTGGGCTAGTGAAGACGGGCATACGTCATACAGTCTTCTATGAGGGAAATTTTGACCGCGCAGCGGCACTATGGCCTACGCTTATATCAAATATCAAATGCCAAGGTATCTTTTACGTGCATGCCAGTGTATACACGGGAATCGGTTTTCATACGATGTACCACTGACAAGGGGAAACCACATCTGAAAATCCCGATGAACTTTCTCGACCAATGCAGGGATCGAACACGTGACCTCCAGGCTAACGAGCCAGCGTTTTATCCAGGCCATTATGGCTCCCACCAAATTTAAAAAATAAACAAAATAAAAATGTTACAAACTATAGCCCGTATACACCATATTCAAACGCATCCAGATCCTTTTACTCCTTGTCATTTATGACCTCTAGAAGGTCATCAACCTTGGTATATAGTATTATACACTTTTGCACTACTGCGTGAAGGGTCCGGCGGTCATTTTGAGGTGACGTTTCGGTCCGATTTTCACAAAATTCGAGTCCATACGTGATTATAGTTTACGTTTACGAAGATATATTTCAACGGTTTTGAAAATCAAATAAGAATTGTAACCTAGTGGGCCCACAAACTAAAAACACGATTATGCGTACAACCTGGGGAATTATTTCAGGAAGTAACAGTCCGATACGTATCCCCCCGAGATCCTAAGGATATGAAAATACATTTTAAATTTGATCAAATTGGATAAAAATTGTGACCCGTAGAGTGTCCACAACCTATGTTTCGTACACACATCGGCAATAATCCACGACGTTACGGTCCGATACGTGCCAACAACACAGCGCCGACAACATAATACGTCCATATGAAAATGTGGCGGTACATACAATGCAGGTCTATCTAGGATGGGATGGGGGGGGGGGGCTGTGTACTCATGGCACGGTTTAACGTTTTGTCCAAAAAACAGTATTACAAATAATCTATTTAAACCTACATTATGCAACGGCGAAATCTGCATATTGCAAGTCTTTATTTAGGTTTCAGATGTTAAAAAAATTATTAATTAGACCTTTATTTACATGACAAGCTCAAAGTCACCTCTGTAGACCCTCAGATGGCTTGGATACAGCTTGGATTTAAACAGTCGTCCATTTAAAATTAAATCAAGAAATGGCCGACCAAGCTAACGTTTATCGTTAGTCTCAGACGTCACCACCGGAAATTGGTTTTGAAAGGCCTACAAAGCGAGGGTACCATAGCCATTGAGAATATTACTTGATAATCGAGAATATGTGGGTGGAGTTATCGTCTGTCAATTAAACGATCGACAATTCTAGTAGACGGTGCGAACACAGTTGATGCCTATTTCTAGTCCAAACTTCCAACAGTGACACCACCGTTCAGAAAAGAGTTATTGGACTTAAATTGTCAATATTTTCTTTCTTTATCATCTATTTTTTTAATTATTATAGCAAGAATGTTCAACTCTTTATTAAACTCTTAACTAATGTATCTTTAAATACTCACCGTCCAGGAAAAGTCTCTTTTCCATAGGTGCGGCCAGGGCCAATGGCAGCAAAACCAACAAAACAACAGAAAATTTCATCTTGAGGTCTGAAATGAACAAATTGATTGGCCATTATAATCTTTATAAGGTATGGCGTGGAATGGCGGGGCTGGGTTCTCCGGTTTATTCCCACGTCTGAAGGCCCCAACGCGCAAGCGAATTATTGAAATAAAATTGAACTATCTGCTAGTCCCAAAATGACATAGTTTGTGTCGTGTGGACGTTTCCACCACTTCATATTTACAGGGTTCGTTCAGTAATACTCAGACTGCACTGCAGTTGGGGGACTCTGGGATAGAGAAAATTCCACGAAATCTTTCGAAAGTCTTTGATTCTCGAGACATTTGATTGGCAGAGACTAATCGTATCAAATTTATCAGGATGATTTCCTAACAAACTACGTTTTTTGAAAACATCACTTTAACTGTTATTTTTGTGACAAATGGAAACACAAACAAGCGGTTGCCATGCAAGATACGCCCACATTTTGCAAGAGGCGGACAGAGAACAAGCTCAAAAAAAGAAGTGATTTTTTCGTACAATCAAGGGCCATAATTCAGGAAGTTACAATCCGATATGCATGAATATTGAAAGGAACCAAGATCTTTGGGTTATAAACATGTATTTCAAGTTACATCAAAATCGGATCAAAATTGTGTCCACTCTCTAGAGGGTCCAAAAGTATCATCAAAATCGGATCAACTGTAACCTCTATACGGGCAACAACCATATTTTTACGCTATTTGAGAACGAACGGCGGCCATTTTTTCTGTCAATTTTGGGCCGATTTTCACGAAATTCGAACTCAGTCATCCTTAGGGTGTAACGGTGATATAATAATACGGTTTTTTAAATTGGATAAAAATTATGACTTCTATAGGGTCCACAAGCTAAAAACGCGATTTTTCGTACAATCAGGGGCCATAATTCAGGAAGTTATGGTCCGATATGCGCGAATATCGAAAGGAACCGAGATCTTTGGGTTATAAACTTACATTTCAAGTTTCAACAAAATCGGATAAAAATTGTGACCTCTATAGGGTCCACAAGCTAAAAACGTGATTTTTCGTACAAACAGGGGCCATAATCCATGAAGTTTCGATCCGATACATGCCAATATCGAAAGCAGCCGAGATCTTTTGGGGATAAACCTATATTTCAAGTTTCGTCAAAATCGGACAAGAATTGTGACCTGTAGAGAGTCCACAAACAAATTGTGGACGGACGTCCGGACGGACAGGGCGACGACAATATACGTCCACATGAAAATGTGGGCGTATAAAAACTTCATATTTTACCCACCCCCACCAGCAACCCTACCACACCAGCCGCACTACACACATAAGTTAAAATAACCAGTTATTTAATACAAAGTTAGCACAAAAAATATTCTCAAATTGAATTGAGGAATTCCTAATGGTTGGTTACCTTAACATCGTCAGAAGCCTTGAATATGAAACCAAATGATTTTACATGGAGTCATTATTAGACTGATATTCCTATTAGAGATTCATCTTTCCAAATAGTATGGTTTGAAAGTTACCCCTATTGCTTTTATAACCGTGCTGGTTATAGTAGTTCTATGTTAGAATTTAAATATAGAATATTTCAGATAATACTTTAATTTTAAAAAAGTAAAGTCATCAAATTTTATTCTGCATACATATATATAAACCCTAAGGACAATAATTATTCTATTTCTTCAAAACATTGTGTGTGTGTGCTACTGAAATGTGACTACAGCCAAGGATGAAAAGTTACGTAATTCTAATGACATGTTAATTTATTATAAACCCTTATTGTTTATAAAACTGTTATAGATATAAAGTAACTGCCAATATTGCCTGTCTGGTGAACATGCCAATCGTATGATTAAGCATACATTATGCAAGAGCTAAATCTGCCTATTGCAAGTCTTTATTTAGGCTTCAGATGTTATAGAAATTATAAATTAGACCTTTATTTACACGACAAGCTCAAAATCAACCTTGTAGACCCACGGGTGGCTTGGATGCAGTTTGGATTTAAACAGTCGTCCATTTAAAATTAAATCAATAAATGTCGGACCAAGCTAACGTTCACCGTTAGTTGCTGATGTCACCACCGGAAACTGATGATGAAAGGCCTTCCAAGTGAGGCTACCATAGCTAATATGTGGGGGGAGTTATCGTCTGTCTGTCTTATATTGTAAATTGTTACATCAATGCTAGTGTATGTCAACACTTGATCTCGACAAGTGTTTTCAAGTAATTCCATATAAATATGTGATTGTACTTGATACTTCAGTCTTTTAGGTCTATCCGACTTAGTAGCTAAGGTACTAGTCGGTTATCCGCGGTCCTGTATGTAGATAATTGTTATTATAAGTTTCCCGTATTAAGAACCATTTAAGCCTCTTGTAATATCTGACGAACCTCACGGTCACACTCAAAATGGAGCATCTGATTCTTTCTTGTGACAGGATTACAGCTATGTAAAATCATGATAATAAATAATTATGCTCGCATATCTCATTTTATTAAAGATATTTTGACAGCAAGAAGTTTCCCACCTGTTAAGATCCAATATTCCCGACACTTACCCGACTTACCGGGGTACATCTAGGATATATATTAACTTACCGTGGTTGTCTTCTACGTGTGTCAATAAGAACTGTGGCAGTACTTCTTCTTGACACCTTTTTATAGTAAGATAATTCAAGATAAACCTTTAGTACAGTTCCAATCTATGTTTTATCGGTCAGATAGTATTAATACACTCTGTGATACACGAAGGCAACATGAAAAAAGAAAAAACTGGTTCAGGTCAAACACGACTCCACCTCCACGATGGTATCTGGTTGTCAGATACTTAAAGATACATTCCCGCGTACAAACTGGGTGATTTAATGGTATATATGGACTAAAAACATATTCAAACTAATTAATTTGTCACAATTTTGCTTCAAATCCTTCTCAAACATTGAAATTGCGAAGGAATGCACTGCTATAAAAATTCGATCAAACAGGTCATGTTTACGTCACGTGACTTACCTCTCGTGGAAGTCAGAGGGGAATTCATTGCATACATAAGACGATGTTGTCTTTAATCGCTTACTATTTATTACAAATATCGAATCCCAATTAAATTCTCGGATTATCCACTACCCGCGTCTTTTTCGGTCATTTTTATCCCAGAAAGTGTTGTACGTCTAACTCTTCATAAAGTTTATCAACTTGTACATCAAGCGCTCAATGTTCGCGTGTGACCTTTGGCATCACGCGTGCAGAAATTCCTAATCGTCGGGCTGTCGATTAGGGGAACCCTTACATTTTTGTCCTGTATACGCTCCATGAGTGTGTTTCGGGGAATCCAGTATTTATCCAGTAAGATTGGATTACTCTACTTTCCATATATACCAAAATTGTCATACTTTTATTGGAAATAACCACCCGATAAATACTTTTCTGGGAACCCATCTTTAAGCGCACGCATATAGCAAATAATTATCTTTGTAAATTTCGATGTCTTTGGTTGATTCTGTCCCATATGTTTTGGTATCTAGTCACTTTATTGTTCTGTACAGTGGCTGAATTAATTAAATTAGTCAAAGAGCAGGTTCGCATTGTGAACTGTTGTAATTTTGAACAGTAAAGGGATTTTTCTTGACAGATTTTTATAGAAGGATAACGTTGCCAATATTATTTCAATGTTCACTGTACAAACTGCATATGTTAGCAGTTCAAAATGCGTATTTTAGGTTTACAATTTGCAATTTCCATTGCTCCACAATATCAATGTCACAGTGTTAAAATGCAAAATACACTTTTCAATATGGAAGGATAACGTTGCCAATATTATTTCAATGTTCACGGTGCAAACTGCATATGTCAGCAGTTCAAAATACGTATTTGAGTGTTACAATTTGCAATTTCCATTGCTTCACAATACCAATATTGTTAAAATACAAAATACACTTTTCATTAATACAAATACAGTATATTAGTTATTTTGCACATTACACTTTTCCGTTCTGCAGTTTGCATAATAGATAAATGCATAATAGACTTAGTATTAGAACATATACCTGATATGGGATCTACGACGAAGCTCATTTGCATACGAACAAAATTCCGGACTAGGACGGAAAATAATAATTTACGCGAGCAATCTACAAGGTCAAGGTCAGTAGAAGGGCGATACTCATATTTACAGACCTTTGAAAAACGATCAATGAAATAAAATGAAATGGGGTTTAACGTCCTACTGTTCTGCTCTGACTGGGCTAATGAAAACGGACATACGCCATGCAGTGTGCTATGAGGGGAAATTTGCCCGGACAGCGGTGCTATATACGGCCAACACAGTAAAGCGAGAACAAGCCCTCTATCGAAGATGATTGACATTAGGATTCGCCCTCCTAGCTAACCGTTTCAATTATTTTTCAATGCAGCACGACAACCTGAACATGAATTAACCTTAACTATAGGTTTTCCTATTGACCTGTACCAGCCATAGTTGGTTGAACTTGGTTTCACCCATTTTCCGGTTCCATCTTTAAGCCAGAATACATTACATTAAATCAACTTCCGTAATGTCCCTCTTCAATATTTCCTCGGGGCAGTTCCACAAGATGAGATGCCTCCAAGAACGTAAAATAGCTAACATATCTGATCAAACATTAACACTATTTTCAAAAAAGGGTGATGCGATACCTTTTTCACTGTGTATAATACGAGCATATATTCAAACATTTTCATGATTTCATATCCCCATATAAAAAATCTAATGATTATCGGATAAATTTACTTTAGGTATTCGAGTATTCCAGTTTTTAACGTCAACACCTCAGTTACAAATTTTGGTTTGTTATTATGGACCGATCATTTTCGGAATAACATTAACAGGGGGAATTGAGAATATTTATTGAACTATTACAAATCGAAATATGGAATAATGCTTGGCGAGTTTTCCACTGGACAGGGATTATTTTTTTTAAGCATACGGTATAACTTTTCTGCTGTACAGAACAATCCATGGTTTATCGATTACTGAGATATACGACTATTGACTGTTTATTAATGAGTCAAAATATGAATCACAATTATTCCAACTGAAATATTGTTCTATTTGTTAGAATTGTTATAAAAAGAAATAAGCAAACAAATAACTTAATTAATTTTGTTAAATTATGTTGAAGGGGCGATGTGTAATCGCTTTACAAGAGACTGAAAGCTGAAAGTAAAATAAAACAAAACATTAGTTTAACTAGCGGCTGCAAGGCACGATACGCCCGCATTTTGCAAGAGAAGGATAGAGAACAAGCTAAACAAAAAGCAATTTTTCGTAAAATCAAGAGTCATAATTCAGGAAGTTACGATCCGATATGCAAGTATACCGACAGGAACCAAGTTTTGGGGTTATACAGATATATTTCAAGTTTCATCAAAATCGGATCAACATTGTGACTTCTAGAGGGTCCACAACCTTGATATACCATATATTTACACTATTTGCGTACGAGGGGCGGCCATTTTGTCCGGCAGTTTTGGTTCGATTTTCACGAAATTCTAACTCAGTCGTCATTAGGGTGTAACGGTGATATATTCAAACGTTTTTTTTTAAATCGGATAAAAATTGTTACCTCTTGAGTGACCACAAGCTAAAAACCTGATTTTTCGTACAATCAAGAGTCATAATTCAGGAAGTTGCGATCCGATATGTGCAATTATCGACAGGAACCAAGATCTTTGGGTAATAAACATGCATTTCAAGTTTCATCAAAATCAGATGAAAATTGTGACCTCTTGAGTGTCCACAAGCTAAAAAAGTGATTTTTCGTACAAACTGGGGCCATAATCCATGAAGTTATCGTCCGATATATGCCAATATCGAAAGGAACCGAGATCTGTGGGAAATAGACGGACAGGGGCGACGGCATAATACGTCCACATGAAAATGTGGGCGTATAAAAAGTGTGAATATAACTGACTGTCCATTTTAGGATTTTTAAAATTCGCAATGAACGTGTATGGTTATTGTGGCTAGGTCAAAATAAAATAATGAATTTGGACATTTCCATTAATGACGGGTCATTTCGGTTCGTTTCCAGTTTATTTTTATCTTTCTGTGTCGAATTGTGCTGTTATTAGTTTGGATATAAAATTTTGAATTAAACCATAGTCTCACAATTCAAGCCCATGTCGTGAAATATAATGAAATCGACGATTTTACTTTTCGTCCAGCACGTTTTAATTTAAGTTTTGACCTATGTAAAGAGTTTTACTTTTTTGAATTAAGACATAATATAGTCTCACAAAACAAATCAAAAGAAAAAAAAACCTTGTATAAGCATTGATCAACTGTAAGCCGTAAATTATAAATAGTTTCTGGCGTCAGTGGCGTCAGATCCGGCTTTATCAGTAATAGTTTGTACTGCATGGTTAAGTTCATTCAACAAAAAAATGGGCTATACCTAAAAGCCGAGATATACGTATTGGGCACATCTGGAATCAACATACAAATGAATGATCGAAAACTGATTAATGTATGTTTCAGATTCAGCAATGTACCTGGATATAAAGTTTCATTAGATGAATTCCCCAAAATTTCCCACAACGCATATTAAAAATTAAACCTCACCCGCATTCTAATATATTGCTATACCAAGAGCCGCTGTCGGGCAAAATTTCCCTCATAGCACACTGTTTGGCGTATGCCCGTCTTCATTAGCCCAGCCGGAGCAGAACAGTAGGACGTTAAACCCCACTTTTAGTTATACGAAGACACACGACCCAAGTATTTCTCGATATACAAGTTCAGCGTTACTGAAAGATGCATTATGTAAAAGCTAAACCTACATAATATTGCAGGTCTTCCTTTTTTGCTTCAAATGCTATATAAAATTTACTTAGGCATTTATCCACATGGCAAGCCCATAATCGGATTACCGTGATATTGAATGGATAACAAAAGCCCGCCATTTAATAATTCAACTTTAAAATGGATAATTGAGACTTTTATTTTCGTAGCAATGGTACTTGACAGTCGAGACTATTGTAACATAGTAAAGGATATAATGATAACGATGAATATGGATTTGACTTCTTAATTCCAACAATGCAGGGACAAACATTAAAAGTTATATTACATCTATAATTCTAACAACCAATACAGCACACAGGGACATAACATATCATAACAGATTGTAGTTATTATGGCCATCGTCCTACTTCACGTCTGCTTCCATTGTCACATGCCCTCGTTCTGTATTGTACAGCGATCTCCGATCTGTGGTCTCTCGGTAAGCCTGTCTCTTGATAAGCATGTCTGAATTATGCTTCTACCTGAGATCATTTATAACGGTCAAGGTGTTATCAACAACCTTATTAGTATTTAACAGCCATTCACAAGTTATAATACATATATAGTAGTATTCATTTAACGGACAATCATATAATATTATCTAATAATATGATGAGATAGTGACTAATTAACTAAATTAATGAATGAACTGAAGACAATTAGGGTCCATCAAATGTAAAAAATAATAATATTCTCATTATCTTGTAATTACTATCTTGTAAGATAGCTATCTTGTAATTACAGGATACGAAAAAGCACATTAGGGTCAATCACATGAAAGCAAAAGTGTTCTAATATATTTCAAGGTCGCCATACACTGATTTATCGGATAGCTAGGCCAACAAAGAACTTTTTTATATTACGGGATCGACAAATTCAGTTCATGCTCCATTTAATATCATTCGTTATTTCGTGCCCCCATTAAAAAAAACATTCATTAAGTTGATACTCTCATTAACTTCATAGTCCCACCAACTTCATACTCTCAATTATGTACGCAAATTGATTGTTAAAGAAATAAAAAGCAAGATCCCAACGACAGATAATTTGCCGGCATGGATTCAATCGAATTAAATAGATGGCAACAGCTTGTTTAAAAGGGATATAGACAAAACGGCGTTAATCCAAAGCGAGCAGAACTTATATAACTGTGTAAAGTTAAAACAAGCAAAAACAAAACGACCAAAAATGTGATAAAACTTTACCTAAATATACATCAGTGGTTTCTTATTCAACATACATTTTGCAAGGACTAGGCGTTAAATGTTTTATAAACTATTAATTAACCATTTATTAAAATGATAAGACAATAATCAACTCTCGATGCCATCGGATGCCCACGGTTTCAACAGAATTGAATATCTGCTGTTCAACGGCTGTCGATGATTAACCGTAAAAATGGATAATCAAGACATTGTTTATTATTGTAACAACGGTAACAATGACAGTGTTATTTACATGTTTTTTCGGCTCAAGAGTGAAGTAATTTGGCTGACATTTTCAGCATGTTCTCTTTACATTAACTACGTTTTAACTATTATTTAATTTACCGAAGATACAACATTATTTAGTATTTCCCTTATTGCGCATAAGAAAAAGACATTTGTATGAATTGAAATAGACATTGTTTTGCCCAATAATTTACACAAACATTCCTTGAATAACAATTAATATATCCGACAAATAAGAATACAATTTTCCAAGCTAAAAGGGATATGAAATAATAAAAATGATACTAAATGGTTCAGTATAAAAAAAAGAATACAATTACCTGTATATTAAACTGTGCCACTGGCTAGAAGCCCGGAAGCGCCATTCTCAGACAGGAATCCGGTTCTAAAGTGCATCGACATAATTTGTGTGTGTGTGGGGGGGGGGGGTGTTCAAACTGGACTGATTAACAAAAGTGACTCTCAGCAGTCATTTTTGGGATATACGCGCTTGTGCATATTTTGCATGAATACAGAGGGCCGCAAAGGGCCACTGCGGCGCAATCAGATAGACCACGTTCCAGCTGTCGATTTCGTTGGATAGGTATGTGTGTTATCTAACCTTTATCCGTTCATGTTGTTTTCTGAAAACTTGCCATTTTAGAGATACATGTCACTAATTAGGATAAGGTACATTCTAATTAATTAATTAGCTAAATATCTCCCAACGCCCAAGCCTGACAGCGGTCAAGTAAAACAAATCGATTCAGCATATCTTTTTCCATAAGAAACCGTCGTAAAAAAAACCCTACCAAATCGATTGCAAGGTTGTATGTATACCCTCCTGCTGCCGAACTAAATTTGTTTCTTTCTTTTTGGCTTGTATTTCTTATTTTAATTCCATCCTTTTCTTTTAATGCATTCTGTTTGTTATAAAATTTAAAGTATAATGTTTTTATTGAACCGAATATCGAAAGGAACCGAGATCTTATGGATATAAACATATATTTTAAGTTTCATCAAGATCGGATAAAAACTGTGACTTGTAGTGATTACATACTTTTACGCTATTTGCGTACAAGTAGCAGCCATTTTGTCAAGCAGTTTCGGTCCGATTTTCACGAGATTTGAACGCAACCATCATTAGTGTGCAACGGTGATATATTTAAACAATGTTTTAAATCATTGTGACCTCAAGAGGTTCCACAAGCTAAAAAAAACCGTGATTTGTTCGTACAGTTTAGGGGCCATAATCCCGGAAATTACGATCCGATATGAACCGAGATCTTTGGGTTATAAACACATATTTCAAGTTTCCTCAAAATTAAATAAATATTGTGACTTTTAGTGGGTCCACAATCTTAAACCGTGATTTTTCGTACAATCGGGGGCCATAATCCAGGCAATTACGGTCCCCTATGCGCGAATATCTCAAGGAACCAAGATCTTTGGTTTGGGTTATAAACATACATTGCAAGTTTCATCAAAATCGGATAAAAATGGTGACTTCTAGAGAGTCCACAAACTTGGTATTACATACTTTTATGTGTACTAGGAGTGGTCATTGTGTCCGGCATTTTGGTCCGCTTTTCACGAAATTCGAACTCAACCGACATTATGATGTAACGGTGATATATTCGAATGGTTTGTTAAATCGGATAAAAATTGTGACCTCTAGTGGGACAACAGGCTAAAAACGCGATTTGTCGTACAATCCGGGGCCATAATCCAGGAAGTTACGGTCCGATGTGCGCGAATATCGATAGAAACTGAGATCTTTGGGTTATAAACATAAATTTCATCAAAATCGGATAACAATTGTGACATCTAGAGTGTCCACAAGCTAAAAACGGGATTTTTCGTATAACCAGGGGCATCGTTAAATTCGGATAAAAACTGTGACTGTAGAGTGTCTACAAACAAATTGTTAACGGACGGACGGACTGACACACAGACAGGGACGTATATAAATGTATTAACACGCTATAATACTTTCATAAGACAATATCGTGGGTGTATATTACACCATAGACTATAAATTAGATTGCGTTAGTGGTACATAATAAGGATTATACGGGGCATTGACCCCTGCATCTGGACGCGGTATATTGTATATTGGTGTATCTAAATTCTGATTCTGTAAAACTGTATTTAACGGTTTAAGTTTAGTCAGTTCAGATTCTTTTGTTGTACAATACACTCCAGTTAAATTTACATTGTCACAGAATTTCTTTTCACTGGGTATGCAAATCAAAATTTGACGAAAACGACTGTACTTTGTTCGAAAATATGAGATACAAATATTGATCCGTTTCCAGTTGATTGACATGTGAGTTCATAGAGGTTACGTAACTATTTTACAGATCTCGCTTCCAATTTTACCATGAATGCTACTCTTTGATACTTTTGTAAACATTTCAAGGGAGTTAGAACTCAACAATAACCTTCGGATTCCAATAACAAAGCGAAATTATATGGCTGGATGTTTTAACTGCGGCTCGACTGCGTCACAGACATATTTAACATGGCACAACATTCCCCGAGATCTTCACATTGTTTCAACGTGCTAGAATAAAGGGTAGTTAGAGTCTTCCGCGCAGAATTGGCCAGTATTATGTGGCCTTTATAACTGGGAGCAACTGCTTCAAACTTGTGAATGTGATTATGTCGATCAAATCAGCAACTGAAGTCGGATTTTTTATGACGATTGGGAACTGATAACGATTGCACTTAACATGTGACAGTTCGCAGATCCTCAAAATGGCGAACCGTTCAGACCATGCACCCCAAAAAGCATGATCTATCTTGGACATAAGACGAGGCTCACGTTAGCTTCCATTTTGCCGTTTCTCAGTCATGGTGTTTTTCGTGATGATTATTTTTATGGAAATGAGTTTCAGTCAGTTTAAACCGGGCAATTAGGTTAATCGAATCGGAACTAGTTACGTTGGGTTGGGGGGGGGGGGCACGGTGGCTAGGTGGTTAAGACGCTGGCTCGCTAGCCTGGAGGTCGGGTGTTCGATCCCTGCATTGGCCGAGAAAGTTCATCCTGATTTTCCGACGTGGTTTCCTCTTGTCAGTGGTGCAGAATGGAGGGCCTGGCAAGGACAGCTGTCTAGTCCTTCGGATGAGACGAAAAACCGAGGTCCCGTGTATACATTAGAATGCACGTTAAAGATCCCTTGGCAGTTGGAATTCGATATAAGAGTAGGCGATAGTGCCGCTGCCCGGGCAAAATTCCCCGCATAGCACTCTGTATGGCGTATGCCCGTCTTCATTAGCCCAGCATAGGAGCAGAACAGCAGGACGTTAAACCTCATTTCATTTCATTTCACGTTGGGTTGTATAAGGTGCCCAGACGGTCCATTTCAGTTGAAATCAGTTGCTCCCAGTAGTAAGATCGACATATGCCCAGCTTTATGAAATATACCACTTTAAGCACAGAATTTGCGCATCTTGTTATTGGAAGCCGGTTAATTAAAGCTATTAACTTGGTTCTGTATCCCATGAAAAAAGAAGTGCATAAATCTGTTGTGCTGAAGTAGATGTTAAATTGAAGATGGGGTTTCTGGAAGGAATGAACATTGTTGAAAATCTAATCCAGAACTGATTAAAAGAAGAGGGCGTACCTAGATTTTCAGATATCATTCCGACACGATAAGAGAGTCTTAGAGTTGGTATTTTATGTGCTTGGCTATGTGAAAAATAGGGTTCCTAACTTTATCCTTGCAAAACCGGTATTGGGGATCGCTTCGGGGGTTCATAGACACAAATACAAAGACGACGTAAACAAATTGAATAAATATCTATGGGGTTCCGTAGGATCTGGAGCGATTTACTGGCTGCACGCTTTGATATTATTAATTAGTAGGTAAACCACTATACGGAAAAGTAAAGAGGTAAAACGCAGGGTTTTATATCACAATATTGTTTATTGGTAAATTGTGGTAATGGACGTCTAAACAACTCAAGTTATACTTTAACCTCTGTTTAAAGAGTTTTTGGTACAATGTTGAAATGTGATACCAATGATTGGAAACTGGAAAAAAGAAAATAATAATGATTAAATACACTCAGTACTTTGCAACAATTGCAATAATCCTAAATAATGATTCGGGTATAGGTGACGTATCCACATCAATAGGTGTGCAAATACAGAGGCCTTATTAAGGAACACAGCCAACTTGTTTTTATTCCGCGACACAGTTTTGTACAGCCCACCAAGAGACAGGGTATTCATCTTGAGGTACTCCCTTAATTTTTAAATATGCATTATTCGAGAGCTAAATATGTCTATTGCATGAACTTTCTTGAGGCTTTAAATGTCATTTAAATTATTAATTAGACATTATTGACATGACAAGACCATAATTAAATCTTTATGCTATCGGGTGGCTCCGATTATAAGTAGATTAGAACGGTTCGGCCATTTAATGATTAAATTTAAAAATTCTCGAATACACCAGTACCTTGGTTACGATAATAAAAAAATCATTCCACATATTTGTTTAAAATTACAAACAGTAAGAACGGTCAGCCCTTTCTCTAAATGCTACATAATGTATGTTTGAACTATCCTTTGGTCTGAACAGTAACTACTAGATGAATATACGCTTTACTTATTACTTACGATTTGCAAATAAAGGGACAAGCTTCAGTGATGAGTGTGGCATGGATGACGGTTTTACATTCAGTTTCACAAGCAGCTTCAGTGGCATCAGATCCGGCTTGGTTGGCAATGGTTTGAACGGCATGTTTAATTTCATTTAGGTTCAATACTCCGCTTAGTTCTAAAATCATAAACAGTAAAGATATCAAGACAATGAATGTGAGACCAGGTCTGTAGATATAGGAGGCTGTCAGCCAATCAACACCTTGTTCATTTCCCCATTTTTTTTCAGAATGAGACAACCAAACTAGCTTGATTCACTTTTACCACACCCTACCCCTTTATATTTTTCAGTAGATGAGAAGATGAATTTTAGTTTAATTTTTAAAAAAGATATATGTCAATTTTGTTTGTAATCCGGTCGATAGGCCCCTGAACCATCTGGGCCTTAGGACAACATCCGACGATCCGAGACCCAGTGCGGGCCATTTCGGATTCGAAGTAGTAAAACTGGACTAGAAAACTCATTCTCGAAATAGTTTGGCTTGTGCATTTCGAAAATCAACTGATTACACAGCACAGTTAACCCCGATAATCTTTCCCTACAGTGCTTTCTTCGCAGGATTATAAATAGTGAAGATGTCCTTACTGCTTAAACTATCCAAAAAAAATCTCTTTTCGGGTGAAGCAAAAGCCAAAGGCAAAACAACCAACAACAACAGAGCAAATTTCATCTTGAATTCTGAAAATAAAATCTAGTATTGTATTTATGCTCATATTGCAATATATTTGGTTTGTGAAAATGGTTTAAAATTCAAATTTATGCCAATTTAAATGCAACAATGGGAGACAGTGGAGGTATTGCCGTTTGAAGCCGACTGAGTGTTGTTAACTCTATTATGCGTCCAAATTCTGTGCAGGATATTGTCAGCACTGTCCGTCTTTGCGTTCATGCTGAAATCCGGTCCAATCCATTTGACCGATGAAATATGTTTTCAGTACATTGATAGTATAATTGTTAAAATACAACGCCCATCTTATGCCGGAGATGCTTTCTTTTTTGGTAAAGTGGTAAATCGTGTAAATGCCCTGAATAGTCAATATGTGTGGACCCGGGGTGGGGGGGGGGTAGACACATCTTAAGTGGTAGCCGCGGCGCTGCTCATGATAAAACGGCAGGGTGGTCAGCGCAGTTTTCAAGGTATTTAAACAATATGCAACCATATAATGTAGTATTGGGAGATGCAGCTTACAGAGGACTTCATGGGCAATCTGTATTCCACAACCTTACTGGTTATGATCTGAATGCAATTAATAATCTTGTATAGCTTCCAACTGTTTGTATTCGCAACATCATAGTGACCAGAAAAGAATTGAATGCAAAAGATGAAATTTTTAGAAAATGACACTAGTATTACAGACCTAAAAAAGAACACCAGTTATACAACACATGCGTAACCCTGGACTTGAATTGACCCATCGGATGGTTAGAAGCGGCACATTAAACTACTCATTTTTATTAGCGATTTTAATATTTCGAATTAATTAATCAAATTAGGAAATATGGAGCCTTGTTCTTCAAACAGTACACTGTCACGACAGTACATGGGTCAAATCTCATACTTCTAACATATAGTAACTACTCACCTTTGTAAGATAATGTCACGAATACACAATGACCATTAATAACTCGAGTGGTTTTTATATTCACAGTTTCAGATAATAATCGTGTCTTTAAAACGGACGAGCTGCTAAGTTCACGGTGCGTGGTCAAGCACCTGATGTTTGAATTGGTTACTAAGATAAGGTTAACTGATAAGAAATCATTTCCATCTCCGATCAAACAAGCCATATAGTTCTGAGTGACTAAAAGGCTAGATTTTTGGTAGTCTTACGAAACATAAAAGAGTAATGATGTGAATGGGATTGTTAAAACATATTAAACTAATGTGGTTTTTATTCCACCAATGTGTGGATTTCAGCCAATTTGGTGTATTTATTTACTGATTCTGTAGAGCTGTATTTAACGAATTCAGTTTAGTCTGTTCAGATTATTTACACCTGCAGGGTCAACCAAGTATTGTATTCTGGACTGCTGTTTTTATGACAATAAGTTACACAACACACGGTGACTCTAGTTTAACTTATATTGACACAGAAGTTCTTGTTTTCACTGGGTCTCCTAGGAATAAGTTTAAGTATGCAAAACGACTGTTTACTTTGTTTGACATGTTAGATTGGAATATAAATCCAGTTCGAAATGATTGCCATTTGAGTTTGTAGAGGTTACGGAACTATACACAAAGAAACAACTTAAGCACCCCCTAATATTTGTGATGATTTCTCCCTGGGATTATTTGAAATAGTTAAACAAGGTACAATTATGGGAAGTGTGGTGTTTGCGCGATACGTTTTAACCAGTGACGCGTGACAGTCGCACCTGCATCGTTTGTGGCATGCACGTGCAACATGCTACCCTCGAGGATCACAAAAAGCAGTATGATCCAACTGTATTTGTGAGTATTTAACGTTGCCTGAAACGGCCATTCAAGCATAATTATTGAACATGGCACGGAGACGATTGTCAATGGAGATCAGGAATCGGATTATTGGTATGCATTCTGCAGGAATGTCCTTTAGGCGATAGGACGAAATCTGGGCTACCATTACACTGTTGTTAGCAGTTTAGTCCGGAAGCATGCGCAGACCGGAAGTGCAATGGACCGTCCAAGGTCTGGAAGATCTCCTGTCACTACACCTCGAGAAGACAGGCAACTGATACGACATACAAGTCCTCAGCTGAAAAGACTGTGGTTACCCAATCGACCCCTCATCACCAAAACAGTCAGAAATCGCCTCAAAGCGGCAGGACTGAAGGCAAGAAGAGCAATTAAACGGCCCTTGTTGAGAGACCACCATAAACTTACACGTTTGGCATGGTGTTTGGCCAGACAACACTAGAATCTGTGGACCTGGAGGAAAATTCATTGGTCAGACGAAAGTCGCTTCTTGCTTCATGTTACTGATGGACGTACACGTGTTTGGAGACAGCTTATACTCCTAGGAACATTCTGCCAACTTTTGCTTATGGCGGTGGCTCTGCTATGGTGTGGTGATGCCTGTCTCATGACTGCAAGCTGGATTTGGTCACCATCAGGGGCAACTTAACGGGAGCTCAATACATCAGGGACGTCATACTGCCAATCGTCGTCCCTCATTTCGATAACCACTTGCTACATAACCTCAGTACATGGACGACAACGCCAGGCCTCACCGATCACGTGCCGTAGTGGATTAGATGAGGGCTAACGCAGTGACAACTCTACCTTGGCCAGCATTAAGCCCAGATCTGAACCCTCTGGAGCATGTGTGGGACATTATAGGACGCCGAATCCAGGCACGGAACCCTCCAGTACAGAACATCAGTTGGAGGCAGCTCTGCACGATGAGTGGATGTTAATGACCCGAGAACAGATCCGAAATCTGACTGGAGGCATGAGACGTAGGGTGGAGTGTGTCATCCGGGTATGTGGCGGGTCCACCAGGTACTGATTGTTCTTACTGAACATGTACACTAGTGTCTACAAACAACATTTTTATGTGACAATATCAATGCCCATTCTTTGATTTGCAGCTCAATACTTATGAGGGCTTTGTTTCATGGTGAAAACAGTACCTGTATTAACATGACGTAATCGACATTAAATTATAATCAAAACTAGCCATTGTTGTGTTTCTGTTTTGCCAGATGGTTGTTCTATCAGATGAAATTTGAATTTCAGAGTATTTTAGCGTCATTGTCGACCTAACATGTTTTTGCCTTTCGGCATTGTGAAAATATCAGGGGGGCGCTTAACTTTTTTTCTGTGTGTATATTTTACATTGCCCGCCTCCAATTTTGCAATGATTGCAACTTTTCGATACTCTTTGTAAACATTCCCAAAAGGTTAGAACTCGGCAATAACCTTTGGAGTGCTGAAATGAAATGAATTCAAATGAATTTTAAGGTCCTACTGTTCTGCCCCGACTCGGCTAACGAAGAAATAGACATTGATTTGCCAAATAATGTACATAAACATTCCTTGAATAACAATTAATACATCCGACAAATAAATAATACAATTTTCCAAGCTAACAGGGATGAATACTTCGTTGATAAGGTATGTGTGTTATCTAACTTTTATCCGTCCATATTATTATCGGAAAGCTTGCCATTTTAGAGATACATGTCACTAATTACGATGAGGTACATCCTAATTAATTAATTAGCTGAATATCTCCCAACGCCCAAGCCTGACAGCGGTCCAGTAAGCAACAATCGATTCAGCATATCTTTTTTCATAAGAAACCGTCGTAAAAAAAAATACTACCAAATCGATTGCAAGGTTGTACCCACCTGCTGCCGTACTAAATTTGTTTCAAGTCTGCTTTAGATCTTCCCATATCACAATTCCTTTTACCTTTCACCGATTTTAAATCGTCCATTACATTATTTATATATGACCGCTGGCAACGGTCTTGGGATCTTGCAGGCACAAATAAACTTCATCACATTAAGCCTCTCTTATGAGACTGGCCAAGCTCCTATAGAACCAACAGGAGGGATGAAGTTGTTTTGTGTCGCTCTCGCATTGGTCATACCTTTTTAACTCATATTTTCATTTTGAAGCGAGAGCCTCAGCCGGAATGTGTTCACTGTCATGTTCCTTTGACAGTAAAACACATTTTGGTTGAGTGCAATCATCTCAAATCCATAAGATCTAAATATTACCGTTGCCAGTCAGCACGTCAGTTATTTGCTCAACCGGAGCTATATAATAAATTGCTAGCATTTTTAAAAGAGACAAATTTTTATTCCAAATTTTAATTGTATATATTTATCATATTGTGTTTTAAATATTTATATATGTAAAGGAATTGATTTATTTATTTTTAATTATATTTTCTGTGATATTTGTTTTTATTTACATATATGAATACAAGTCTGTGATATTGTTTTAATTTCTCTCGTTAAATTCACCATATGTCTGGCGCAATATAGCCCGGTTGGAGCTGACGTGCCATAAAACAACATTTCATTTCATTTCATTTCTTTCTTTTTGGCTTGTATTTCTTATTTTAATACCATCCTTTTCTTATGCTTAACGCATTCCGTATGTTATAAAATTTAAAGTATAATGTTTTTATTGAACCGGCGGTTGCCAGGCAAGATACGCCCATATTTTGCAAAAGATGGACAGAGAACAAGCTAAACAAAAAGGCGATTTGTTGTACAATCAGGGGCCATAATCAAGTTACGGTCCGATATACATGAATATCGAAATGAACTGAGATCTAATGGATATAAACACATATTTTAAATTTCATCAATATAGGATAAAAACTGTACTTGGAGAGATTACATACTTTTACACTATTTGCGTACAAGTAGCAGCCATTTTGTCAAGCAGTTTTGGTCCTATTTTCACGAGATCTGAACTCAACCATCATTAGTGTGCAATCTAGCTATACTAATATTTGTGACTGTCGTTTGTCTGTCTGTTCGGGGTTGGCGGCTACACTAGGTCTGCCCCGAGTCTGAAATTTGGGGTATAGGGGTAGCTCGGACCGGGGAGTAACATAGACCAGGTTTCGGGTATCCTGCTAGTGGTAATATATTTAAAAAGTGTTTTAAATCATTGTGACCTCTAGAGGATCCACAAGCTAAAAAATGTGGGGGGTTTTCAGACAATTTAGGGGCCATAATCCAGGAAATTACGGTCCGATATGAACCGAGATCATAAACACATATTTCAAGTTTCATCAACATTAAATAAATATTGTGACTTCTATAAGTGAGTCCACAATCTAAAACCGTGATTTTTCGTACAATCGGGGACAATTACGGTCACCTATGCGCGAATATCTCAAGGAACCAAGATCTTTAGGTTATAAACATACATTTCAAGTTTCATCAAAATCGGATAAAAATGGTGACTTCTTGAGAGTCCATAAACTTGGTATTACATACTTTTACACTATTTGTGTACGAGGAGCGGTCATTCTGTCCGGCAGTTTTGGTCCGCTTTTCACGAAATTCTAACTCGACCGACATTATAATCGAATTTTTTTTAAAATCGGATAACAATTGTGACCTCTAGTGGGGCCACAGGCTAAAAACGCGATTTGTCGTACAATCAGGGGCAATAATCCAGGAAGTTACTGTCCGATATGCGCGAATATCGATAGGAACTGAGATCTTTGGGTTATAAACATAAATTTCAAGTTTCATCAAAATAGGATAAACATTGTAACATATAGAGTGTCCACAAGCTAAAAACGTGATTTTTCGTACAACCAGGGGCCATAATCCATGAAGTTAATGTCCGATACATGAGAAGGAACCGAGATCTTTGGGATACACACCTAAATTTCAAGTTTCGTTAAATCGGATAAAAATTGTGACTGTAGAGTGTCTACAAACAACATGTGAACGGGCGGACGGACTGACACACGACAATATCAACCACATGAATATGTGGCCGTATAAAAATGTATTAACACGCTATAATACTTTCATGCGAAAATATCTTGGGTGTATATTACACAATATGCTATAAATTCGATTGCGTCAGTGGTACATAAGGATTATACGGGGCATTGACCCCAGCATTTGCACGGGTATGTTGGTGTATCTAAATTCTGATTCTGTATTTAACGGATTAAGTTTGGTCAGTTCTTTAGGAACTCCTGTAGACAATAAAAGTTGTACAATACACTGTGACTCAAGTTAAATTTACATTGTCTATGGGTATGCAAATCAAAATTTGACGAAATTAACTAACTATTTTACAGATCTCGCCTCCAATTCTACCATGAATGCTACTCTTTGAAAACATTGCAAGGAGTTAGAACTCAACAATAACCTTAGGATTCCAATAACAAAGCGAAAATATATGGCTAGAGGTTTGATCTGCATCACAGACATATTTATCATGGCACAAGGTGATAACCTGGTTTCCAACCACACCAGACAACTGGAGCATTGTTATTTCTGCGAAGATCTTCACATTGTTTCAACATGCTAGAATAAAGGGTTCGTAAGAGTCTTCCGTGCAGAATTGACCAGTATTATGTTGACCTTTTAACTGAGAGCAACTGCTTCCAACTTGTGAATCTGGTTATGTCGATTAAATCCGCAACTGAAGTCGGATTTCTTATGACGACAGGGAACTGATAACGATAACACTTAACATGTGACAGTTCGCAGATCTTCAACATGGCGAACCGTTCAGACCATTCACCCCAAAAAGCATGATCTATCTTTGACACAAGACAATGCTCACGTTGGCTTCCATTTTGGTGTTTTTCGTGATGATTATTTTTATGGAAATGAGTTGAAGTCCGATTAAACCGGGCGATTAGGTTAATCGGATCGTAACTAGTTACGTTGGGTTGTATAAGGTGCCCAGACGGTCCATTTCAGATCGACATATGCCCAGCTTTATGAAATATACAACTTTAAGCACAAAATGCCGGCTAATTAAAGCTATTAACTTGTTTCGGTATCCCATGAATAAAGAAGTGCATAAATCTGTTGTGCTGAAGTAGATGTTAAACTGAAGACGAGGTTTCTGGAAGGAATGAACATTGTCGAAAATATATTCCAGAACTGATTAAAACTGATGTTTCCTGATAATTCAAAGTTGAAGCAGGTATGGTTATGATGACATCATAATGATGTCTTAGATTACAGAATGTTTATAGTGCATTTGGGGGATCAGAACCTTTGAAATGTATTTTCTTTATATTTGAAACACGTAGCACCAGAAAGAAAAGAAGATCTTGTGAGTCCAGAAGGTGATCATGCGACACTAAAACATTCTTCAAAGACAAACGATAGCCCAAGGGAATTGATGACACGGATAAAAGACATTTGATAGTATGCAAACAAGTTGATATTCTTTATGTGTTAGTTTTGGCATCTTGATACAATGAACACGTTACTAAGGTTAATATACCTCGGCCAGCCAAAGATTTGTGCCTGTCAACTTTAGGGAGGTAGAGATACTAGTAATTTAGACAATCGCTTAGATACATATATGTGATATGAGGTATGTTTATGATTTGGGTTAATTAGAGGTAAGGAACAACCAGGTTCCATATTAGTACACGAGGATACAATTACTGAGGTGTTATCGTCTATAAAAGAAGAGGGCGTACCTGGATTTTCACAGATATCATTCCGACACGATGAGAGAGTCTTAGAGTTGGTATTTTATGTGCTTGGCTTTACCCCTGCAAAGCCGGCATCGGGGATCGTAGACACAAATACAAAGACGACGTAAACAAATTGAATAAATATCTATGGGGTTCCATAGGATCTGGAACGATTTACTGGCTGCACGCTTTGATATTATTAATTAGTAGGTAAACCACTATACGGAAGAGTAAAGAGGTAAAACACAGGGTTTTATATCAAAATATTGTTTATTGGTAAATTTTAGTAATGAACGTCTAAACAACTCAAGTTATACTTTAATCTCTGTTTAAAGAGTTTTTGGTACAATGTTGAAATGTGATACCAATGATTGGAAACTGGAAAAAAGAAAATGATAATGATTAAATACACTCAGTACTTAAACAATTGCAATAATCCTAAATAATGATGCGGGTATAGGTGACGTATCCACATCAATAGGTGTGCAAATACAGAGGCCTTATTAACGAACACCGCCACCTTGTTTCTTATTCCGCGGCGCAGTTTTGTACAGCCCACCTCATCTTGAGGTACTCCCTTCAACTTTTAAATATGCATTATTCGAGAGCTAAATATGTCTATTGCATGAACTTTCTTGAGGCTTTAAATGTCATTTAAATTATTAATTAGGCATTATTAACATGACAAGACCGTAATTAAATCTTTATGCTATCGGGTGGCTCCGATTATAAGTAGATTAGAACGGTTCGGCCATTTAATGATTTAATTTAAAAATTCTCGAAGACACCAGTACCTTGGTTACGATAATAAAAAAATCAATCCACATATTTGTTCAAAATTACAAACGGTAAGAACGGTCAGCCCTTTCTCTAAATGCTACATAATGTGTGTTTAAACTATCATTTGGTCTGAACAGTAACTACTAGATGAATATACGCTTAACTTATTACTTACGATTTGCAAATAAAGGGACAAGCTTCAGTGATGAGTGTGGCATGGATGACGGTTTTACATTCAGTTTCACAAGCAACTTCAGTGGCGTCAGATCCGGCTTTGTTGGCAATGGTTTGAACGGCATGTTTAATTTCATTTAGGTTCAATAATCCGCTTAGTTCTAAAATCATAAAGAGTAAAGATATCAAGACAATGAATGTGAGACCAGGTCTGTAGATATAGGAGGCTGTCAGCCAATCAACACCTTGTTCATTTCCCCACATTTTTCAGAATGAGACAACCAAACTAGCTTGATTCACTTTTACCACACCCTACCCCGTAGTCCTTTATATTTTTCAGTAGATAAGAAGATGAATTTTAGTTTAATTTTGAAAAAGATATATGTCAATTTTGTTTGTAATCCGGTCGATAGGCCCCTGAACCATCTGGGCCTTAGGACAACATCCGACGATCCGAGACCCAGTGCGCGCTATTCCGGATTCGAAGTAGGAAAACTGGATTAGAAAACTCATTCTCGAAATAGCTTGGCCTGTGCAGTTAGAAAATCAACTGATTACACAGGACAGTTAACCCCGATAATCATTCCCTACAGTGCTTTCCTCGCAGGATTATAAATAGTGAAGATGTCCTTACTGCTTAAACTATCCAAAAAAAATCTCTTTTCGGGTGAAGCAAAAGCCAAAGGCAAAACAACCAACAACAACAGAGCAAATTTCATCTTGAATTCTGAAAATAAAATCTAGTATTGTATTTATGCTCATATTGCAATATATTTAGTTTGTGAAAATAGTTTAAAATTCAAATTTTATGCCAATTTAAATGCAACAATGGGGGACAGTAATGAGAAAATATCTGGTGGTGAAGGTATTGCCGTTTAAAGCCGACTGACACAAATGAGTGTTGCTAACTCTATTATGCGTCCAAATTCTGTGCAGGATATTGTCAGCGCTGTCCGCCTTTGCGTTCATGGTGAAATCCGGTCCAATCCATTTGACCGATGAAATATGTTTTAAGTACATTGATGGTATAATTGTTAAAATACAACGCCCATCTTATGCCAGAGATGCTTTATGTTGTGGTAAAGTGGTAAATCATGTAAATGCCCTGAATATTCAATATGTTGAGGACCCGGGGGACGTGATTAGACATATCTTAAGTGGTAGCCGCGGCGCTACTCATGATAAAACTGCAGAGTGGTCAGCGCAGTTTTCAAAGTATTTAAACAATATGCAACCATATAAAGTAGTATTCGGAGATGCAGCTTACAGAGGACTTCATGGGCAATCTATATTAATCTATTTTCCACCAGTGTTAACACTGGTATTAAACTAGTGTATACACTGGTGTTAAATTTAGAGCCTCAGGTTAAGACATGAAAAAGAACACCCGTTATACACCACTAGAGCACATGCGTAACCCTGGACTTTAATTGACCCATCGGATGATTAGAAGCGGCGCATTGCACCCCCGTGATAATAACAAAGTAAGACAGGAAGCCTACTCATTTGTATTAGCAATTTTAATATTTCGGATTAATGAATCAAATTAGGAAATGTGGAGCCTTGTTCTTCAAACAGTACACTGTCACGACTGGATGCGCAATTATTTTTGCTTCGCACATGGGTCAAATCTCATAATTCTAACATATAGTAACTACTCACCTTTGTAAGATAATGTCACGAATACACAATGACCAATAATAACTCGAGTGGTTTTTATATTCACAGTTTCAGATAATAATCGTGTCTATAAAACGGAAAAGCTGCGAAGTTCACAGTGCGTGGTCAAGCACCTGATGTTTGAATTGGTTACTAAGATAAGGTTAAATGATAAGAAATCATTTTCATCTCCGATCAAACAGCCATATAGGTTCTGAGTGACTAAAAGGCTAGATTTTTGGTAGTCTTACGAAACATAAAAAAGTAATGATGTGAATGGGATAGTTAAAACATATTAAACTAATGTGATTTTTATTTCATCAATGTCTGGATTTTAGTCAGTTTGGTGTATTTATTTATTGGTTCTGTAGAACTGTATATAACAGATTAAGTTTAGTCCGCTCAGATTTTTTTTTTTATTTTATTCCTGCAGGGTCAACCAAGAGTGACTGCTGTTTATATGACAATTAGTTACACAACACACGGTGACTAGTTTAACTTATATTGTCACAGAACTTCTTGTTTTCACTGGATCTCCTAGGAATAAGTTTAAGTATGCAAAACGACTATTTACTTTGTTCGAAAAGTCAGATCGAAATAGTAATCCGTTTCGAAATAATTGTCTTATGAGTTTCTAGAGGTTACGGAACTATTTTACAGTGCCCGCCTTTTGTAAACATTCCCAAAAGGTTGGAACTCGGCAATAACGAAGACGCCATACAGTGTGCTATGAGGGAAATTTTGCCCGGACAGCGGCACTAGGGCCTACTCTTATATCGAATTCCAACTGCCAAGGGATCTTTTACGTGCATGTCAATATATACACGGGATCTTGGTTTTTCGTACCATCCGATCGACTAGACAGCTGTCCTCAGGCCCTCCGTCCTGCACCACTGACAAGGGGAAACTACGCAAGTATCGAACACCCGACCTCCAGACTAGCGAGCCAGCGCTTACCCCCTTAGCCACCGTTGCTCCCCCTTTGGATTGGTATAACAAATCGAAAATATACTCTACAGAGAAAGTAGCGGATATTCAGAAACAATACACAAACTTCGGAAATGCACTGCTGTTTTTATTTAAGGTAACCAATGTATGTTAATAACAGGCCAATTGCTTACACATGAACATAAACAGTTCATATGGGCGGCTTATCTGACGGCCCCATTTCACTCGTGGCCTGCTCCTAATCAACCGCCCAATCACAATTTGGGGCAACCTGACCCACTTCTCTTGCAGTGCCACGGCGAAATCTTGTAGTGTTGTCGGTCGACGTCGACGAACACGTCTCCCGATTATATCCCAAACATGCTCTATAGGGGAAAGGTCAGGACCCATGGCTGGTCAAGGCATACGGACGCTAGAGGTAGTCATTCGCGACACGAACGCGATGGGCACGGGCATTATCATCTTGAAAGATGAAACATCGACCTGCACGTTGAGCAAAGGGCAGAACTATCGGTGCCAGGATGTGGTCACTGTAGTACACAGTAGTGACCCTTCCTTAAACAATATGTAAGTCCGTTCTGCCAGTCATGGTGATTCCTCCCCACAGCATAACAGACCCAGGCCCGAATCTGTCATGCTGTCTGACGTTAACGTTAGCAAGACGCTCATTTACACGCCTCCAAACGCGAGCACGCCTATCGGTGAACTCCAGAGTAAATCTGGACTCACCTGAGAACATTACACGCGCCCATCGACAATTACTCCAATATCTACGCTGCCTACACCATTGACGCCTGTTTGCCATGTGCTGGCGAGTTAATGGAGGCACAACACGCGGTCGTCGCGCATGCAAATGGGCTGCATGTAGCCGATTTCTAATCGTTTGGGGCGTAACTCGAATTCCTGTAACTTGGTACAAGTTTACAGAATGCTGATTGACCGTTTGTCCTCGATTTCGCAGGACCTGTGTACGAATGTATCGATCCTGGGCTTGTGTAGTGGCTCTAGGACGACCTGAAAGAGGTCTATCATCAACATTGTGTGTTTGTTGGTACCGGTTCCACAGTCTGCTGATCACAGACTGTGACACATGTTGGCTATTGGTCGCTGTGTAGGACCTATTTGAAGCATGCCAATAGCACATAGACGTTCTTCATGTTCAAGACGTCTCATTGCAAATTAAACGTAACACACTAAAGCAAAGATACGCTAAACAGTAAATCTTATGCAAGAACCGATAGGAAAGCAAACATGGATAGGATAAACCAGCACGCGGCAGTTTTCATCAAATTTGACAATGAACCCCTGCCACGTGTATGACGCTATTGCGTGTCGCACATGCAGCTCAGTGGTTCTGTTGGGGCGGTAAGTTCTTCATCTGTGAATATACCCTCAAAGCATGTCAAGTGTCATGACTATTTATCATATACACAAAGAAAAAAGTTAAGCACCCCCTAATATTTGTGATGATTTCTCCTTGGGATTATTTGAAATAGTTAAACAAGGTACAATTATGGGAAGTGTGGTGTTTGCGCGATACGTTTTAACCAGTGACGCGTGACAGTCGCACCTGCATCATTTGTGACACGCATAATCATAAAAAGCAATATGATCCAACTGTATTTGTGAGTATTTAACGTTGCCTGAAACGGCCATTCAAGCATAATTATTGAACATGGCACGGAGACGAATGTCAACAGAGATCAGGAATCAGATTATTGGTATGCCTTCTGCAGGAATGTCTTTTAAGGCGATAGGACGAAATCTGGGCTACCATTAGACTGTTGTTAGCCTTTAGTCCGGAAGCATGTATAGACCGGAAGTGCAATGGACCGTCCAAGGTCTGGAAGACCTCCTGTCACGACACCCCGAGAAGACAGGCAACAGATACGACATACAAGTCCTCAGCTTAAAAGACTGTGGTTACCCAATCGACCCATCAGCGGCAGGACTTAAGGCAAGTAGAGTAATTAAACGTCCCTTGTTGAGAGACCACCATAAACGTGCACGTTTGGCATGGTGTTTGGCCAGACGACACTGGAATCTGAGGACCTGGAGGAAAATTCATTGGTCAGACGAAAGTCGCTTCTTGCTTCATGTTACTGATGGACGTACACATGTTTGGAGACAGCTTATACTCCTAAGAACATTCTGCCAACTGTTGCTTATGGCGGTGGCTCTGTTATGGTGTGGTGATGCCTGTCTCATGACTGCAAGCTGGATTTGGTCACCATCAGGGGCAACTTAACGGGAGCTGAATACATCAAGGACGTCCTATAGCCAGTCGCTATATCTCATTTCGATAACGATCCACTTGCTACACAACCTCAGTACGTGGACGATAACGCCAGGCCTCACCGATTACGTGCCGTAGTGGATTAGATAAGGGCCAACGCAGTGACAGTTCTACCCTGGCCAGCATTAAGCCCAGATCTGAACCCTCTGGAACATGTGTGGGACATTATAGGACGCCGAATCCAGTACAGAACTTACATCAGTTAGAGGCAGCTCTGCACGCTGAGTGGGTGTTGTTGACCCGAGAACAGATCCGAAATATGACTGGAGGCATGAGACGTAGGGTGGAGTGTGTCACCCGGATACGTGGCGGGTCCACCAGGTACTGATTGTTCTTACTGAACATGTACACTAGCGTCTACAAACAACATTTTTATGTGACAATATCAATACCAATGCTCTTTCTTTGATTTGCAGCTCCATACTTTTGAGGGCTTTGTTTCATGGTGATTAGTTAATTTTATCACGAGATTATCAAAATGCCGAATTGTTCAGACGACATATCTTTGACATTTGGAAAGATGATGCCCCCGGTAGCTTCCATTTTGCCCATTTCATTCATGGAAATTTTTTGTGATTTTTTATTGGAACGAACTAAGGTCCGTTTGAGTTTGGGGCGCCTATATAGGTCTGTTGAATATTAACAGACGTCCCGCTTTATGAACCATGAAACTCAACGTCGAAGGCAGATTTCATATCCCAGATGATAACGATACCTGTGTAACCCGATTAAACCCTCTAAATGCGAAACAAGAGGTGTTTATCTCCTAAATGTGTGTTGGTTTTATGTACACTGAGGTAGTGACATTGGAGTTTTCTCTTTTTACCATTCATTAAGAAATGGGAAGCTGCTGTTGGTTTTATCTCCACTGTGAACTTCATTCTTGGGCGTTGGTTGTTTAAATGATTCAGGGGGGCGACAGTATCATCTTCTTTTTGTAACATAACGAAGGTGTTATCCATCTTTCAGAACCAAAAAACAGGTTGAAAAGGAACGGTTCGGGTTTGTAGGCTGAAGTTGACTTAAATCGTCAGTTTTTTACCCTTGCTCCGCTCCCCGTTTTCTAGTCCTTATCCGAGATAGAAGGGGATTTCGCGTTCTTAAGTTAGTGTTATGTTCTAGTGAACCAATAGTGAAACTTTTAACGAAAACAATTAATGCTGTAGGCGGAATTCGAATTAACTCATCTCTAAGGGTGTTCTTAAGGGAGGAAGGAAGGGTCATGGGTCTTCTTAAGCAGTGTATTTGATGATATCTGAGGTTGGTCGAAAGTTGATCGTTGTACGCAAAAGTCGAATTAAATCGTCATTTTGGTCATTTGACCCATGGGTCCCCCGTTTTGTCGTTCTTATCCGGGATAGAAGGGGATTTCGCGTTCTTAAGTTAGTGTTCTGTTCTAGCGGACCAATAGTGAAACTTTTAAAGAAAAAAATAATGTTGTACGCGGAAGTCGAATTAACTCGTCTCTCCGGGGGGTAAAGGGGGTGTTCTTAAGGGAGGAAGGATGGGTCGTGGGTCTTCTTAAGCAGTGTTTTTGATGACATCTGATACTGGTCGACGTATTCATGAAAGTTGATAGTTGTCGAATTAAATCGTCATTTTGTTCATTTCACCCATGCGCCCCCCCCCCCCTTTTTATCGTTCTTATCCGGGGTGGAAGGGGATTTCGCGTTCTTAAGTTAGTGTTATGTTCTAGCAGATCAATAGTGAAACTTTTAACGAAAAAATTAATGTTGTACGCGGAAGTAAGTCGAATTAACCCCTCTTTCAGCGGGTTAAAGGGGGTCTTCTTACGCAGTGCTTTTGGCGACATCTGAAGTTGGTCGACTTATGCACGAAAGTTCAACAGTTCAATGCGAAATAGTTAGGGAGCTAGGTTCAGGTTGTTTCGAAAATCGCGTAGAAAATTCCTACTATGCTAGTTGAGTGGACAGCGGTGTCCGATACTCTGACCGTGATTCTTAAGTTGCGGGTCCACTTCCCATGGGGGTGGGGGATCCGACAAAACGTCAAATTTTTTAGTTTGATTCGACTTTTGCGTACAACAATGACTTAAATCTAATAGGAAATAGACTATTAATAAGGTTAATACGCGTATAATATTCAGTGGCTATCTATATTCCAGTGTAAGCAAATATATCCGCCTTTTCAGCGTGTTGAAAGATGGTGGTCTTCCATGCGAAGTGGTGGAGCTGGTTTACGGATTGACATGTTCAAGGATATGGTTGATACTGGATTATTCGCAACTGTATTTATTTTTGCTTCTTATTTAAATAAATATACGTTAAAATTCATTTGAGACTAATACCAAAAAGGACATTGTTAAATTGGTCGTCTAATTTAGGATAGAAACTACCTTTTATTTATTCTTTTGGGAAAGTCATAAATATGATAAAGCTTTCCGTCGTTGCCGTCACTTTTATTATCATACATACATATTGTCTAATATAATTGTTCGTAACAAGGAATAGGATCGCATGTGTAACCGCGTTGTTTTTTTCTGCGTTCTCATATGATCTGACCCGTAGAACATAAAACATTGAAACGATTCTAAACTAAAGTCACTCTGCTAACTACATCATATTTATTACTAACATAGAACTCTTCCTATCAGAATCAAATAAGTAACTATTGGAAAACATAACACAAACTTTCCTTCTTTGCATTTCAGAGTATGTTTTCAATTCTGTTTTAAAAGTGTAATGCAGTCTGAACTTAATCAAATCATGGTTGACTGGAATTAACATCGACTTAGATCGAACAATTAGTCTGGTTTAGGGGTTGAAAACCGGATTTGCTGTTTTTCACACCAGAGATTTTTGGTAAGAATACAAACACTATACAATAAATAATTATTTGCTAGATTTGCTTAATTGAGTTTTGTAATTAATCTAATATATATATTGTTCACAAATAATACGCTATTCCAAGCTAACTTGACACATACTAAAAGTGATCGTAGGAAGCCTTAGATTAATTACAAAACTCAATTAAGCAAATCTAGCAATGAATAGTCCCAAGACGGACGAAAAGTACTTTAAAATGTTAATATGTTATTAAACCAGTGTTGAAATCAGTTTTTGTCGGCATACCTTTTATCTTTTCATCGTTTACCGTGAAACAAAGTAGTGCAGCTTTACGGTTGTGCTAATATTTCTGGATACATATACATATATATATATATATATATTAAAGTACTTCTTTGTTTACGGTAGATAAATACATAAATAAATAAAAAATACGTCCAAGTAAATAATTCTCCACTTTACTTCATTCTGACATTCATTAAATCACACCTACCCTCACCACCCATAAAATTCAGTTAACCTTTCATTACGATATGGATGAAAACAGTTTCGGTATATCTCCCATATTAATCGTTTTATAAACGTATTAATGGCATAAATAGGTTTTTTTTAACCAATAAAATAATATCGGCATTTTGTTGAATGCAATTCAATTTATTTTAAGGTTCCAAAGACTACAAATTTGATGTTAGTATGAACGATATTCTTGCAGTACAACAGCTGAATGCTCAATCTCCCGGATGAAGACAATGGCCAGTCCATTCAAAAATGCCGAAACCTATTAAAGAGAAAATGGGGAAATATGCTGGGTGATACAAATGAGGATGTGGAATTATTAACATGGTTACTTAACGAACTTGATCTCTGGTGAAATAATAATCTGATCTGATAGACAAAACTATCATTTTGAGAATAGTTATAAAGATTAAATGACACGTCGTAACATTTTATTTGACTGCAATCTATCGAATTCTTAAAATGATTTAGAGCTCAAGATATCTTCGCTTTACACAAATAAAGACTGGTTCATATATTAAACATACATTATGCAAGAGCTAAATCTGCCTAATGCAAGTTTTTATTTAGGCTTCAGATGTTATAGCAATTATTAATGAGACCTTTATTTACACGACAAGCTTAAAATCAACTCTGTAGAACGACGGATGGCTTGGGTAGTTTGGATTTAAACAGTCGTTCATTTAAAATAAAATCAATAAATGGCGGACCAAGCTAATGTTTACCGTTAGTCGCTGATGTCATTACCGGAAATGGGTCATGAAAGGCCTGTCATGTGAGGCTACCATAGATATTGAGCAGTTTACTTGATAATCGAGAATATGTGGGTGGAGTTATCGTCTGTCAATCAGACGATCGCCAATTCTTATAGACGGTGTAGACACAATTGATGCCTATTTCTAGTCCAAACTTCCAACAGTGACAATTCCGTTCAGAACAAAGTAATTTGACTGAAATTTTCAACATTATCTTTTTTTTATCATTTATTTTTTAATTATTATAACAAGAATGACCAACTCTTTATAAAACTCTTAACTAATGTATCTTTAATACTTATTAAAATACAATATACAAGGGAGGCAGAGAAACTTCGTTATCTCATTCAATAATCATGTACCATAAATTGAAAGCTATTGGAGACCTGTTTTCCTTATAGACAAGTTATATAGTTATCTTAAGATAAGATTGCCAAACCCATAAAGTAATTATCATTAGGGTTTGTTTTTCTGTCCCGTGCTACACGTTCGTGTCTAGAGCGTACACAAGATTAATCTTGACTCATTGATGGAAATGATTCAAAAGGCGTCTTCATCCATGATCTTGAACACCGTGTATAAATTAAAAGTCAATCGGAGGTAAACGTAGCTTCTACAGCATCATTTTAATTTGTCAATGTGATCAAGAACCCTGTCCGTAATAATACACTGTGTATAAATGTAAAATCAATCTGATATTAACGTTAGCTTGTATAGCATCAACAAGCAGAAGGGGCGACGACAATATACGACCACATGTATACAACTGTAAATAATTGTTTGCCGAAAACACAATAATACAGACTTCTGTTTTGATTGCAGTGTAGGTACTTATATTATGCTATCGTGGTATTTCCAGTGCCATACCACATGTATGAGCTACGGGCATACGAGTAAGGTCGCTACAGAAATCCACTTCTAATTTCTTGTGAAAACCAAGAGGTGGAATTTCATCTGCCCCTATCCAAACGGCAATGAGTCTTTCATGGAGATACAGGTATCGCCATCTGTAGAAACAAAATTGAATACAACGAGATGCCATTATTTTTAATTATTACAACAGGAAATATTACGTCCATATGCCTTACGTTTATTTCATACAATCATTTTACTTTGCACCCAATGATAAATGATAATAGAACATTAACTTTTTATGACGGTAGTCAATGACTTAAAACAAGCCTATTACATGTACTTGCGGTGTCGCTCAGAAAGATATTGAAGCAGTAACTTATCAACCGCGTTCAATCCATCAACGAATTGTTTCATTTCTGTATACGTTCTGGAATTTGAAAAACTACATATTAGTTTTGTTAAATGTAAAAAAAAATTTTCGTTCTACACTCAGCAGTAACATATTTTATAATAAATAATGTTATTAGCTTAAGAAATACTCTTTTTATGATTACCCAAACGAGATACTGTATATTAATTAATTGTAGATGTGGCTTTATTCGTCCCCATATCATATTACTGGCTAACCCCATGTTAAGTTTGTAGATATCCTCTTCCATTACTGGTATTCCTGGGCCATCGTTTAGTATACTACATGCTACAAATTTACCCGTCTGAGTGAACTGTCCACTCTCTAGCAAACTAATGTCGTGTCAAAAACTATGGTGGCTGAAAGCGTCCATTTAGATCGGCGGGTTTCTAGATACAACGCGAGAGTCGCCGTTAAGCCAGCACGACGAAAAAGGCTCCGATCGGCGACTTTTTCGTCGTACTACCTTATCGGCGACCCGCGACTTTCACAACACGAGAGTTGCCGTTAAGCCACGCGCCGAAAAAATCGGCGACTTGCTTAACGGCGACTCTCGCCTCGGAAGTTTATAGTTAGTTACATGCGCAATGGCTACATTTTACGCACAGAACGAATATTTTTAGAGTCAGTCAGATCCTTGATGTATCGACTGACTAATGGGGAATCGTAATTGAAAAAAAAATGGAAGTGAGTTTTTATTTGATTATTAGTATTATTTAGTGGGGACAGTAATTGTATTATTCCTCTGTGAGTAGATGAATATTAGATGTCACCCTTTACGACTCCATATACTTGTAGACTGTTGGTGCTGTAAAGTGGTTTTTGATAGTGAAACCTGTTTGTTTAGTGTTACGTGTAACGGTACGTACAATTGGGAAAAAACATACTGCCGTCTGTGTAAGTTATAGACAGACCTCAAGTCAATTTCAAAGTAACAACATGCTTATATCATGTCATATCAGAGGTATACTTGTATGTTCATCGCCTTTCTATTGAGGAATAGACTAATGTTCTGGAGTTGATAAATGATATGAAATTATCAGTAAATCCCATATCCCCACCCCCCCCCCCAAAAAAAAATGGCCTAGTATGATTGGGGAGCAGACCGTGTTTGTCTCAGATTGCATTGCACATTAATAGGATCGAACTCAATTATCGACACCGTACACATAGGAAGTTTAACAGCATTTCGTACATCTCCAGTGTAAGAGGCGCCTGAGTACGCCTTGAACAGAAGACGTGATAAACTGGGTTGGCGGTATATACAATTTGATAATTAATTGGTATTTCTGTGAAAACAAACAAATAGTTTCTTGGAACCTTCCTTCTACACAAAAATTAACCAGTACTATTTGTTGAAATGTATCTGGGGTTCCTCCATCAAGCTGCGGAGCATGGATTAAACTCAGTCGTGGTTTTGCATGGAATATAGCACTTTATGTTTATGTACAGGGTGTATGCATTGTGATTTGAAAGCCGATTTAATTTGTTAAATTTGGATAAGATAGGCTTAAAGGCTCAATACCACTCTTGTTGTAACTGAATAATATGTCACAATCTTTATTCTGGTCAACAAATTGCACTATTTTACAATATTCCAATTAATTGATGATACAAATTTCATCTTAACACACCTAATTTAAAAAATTGGAAAAATTCAACTAAATGATTTGAAAAGCCTGACGTAAAGCTTTTCAAATGTGACTTGGATTTCAAAATATTTTTGAACCCTCTGGTCAAGTAAAATAGGATTTAATGGATAATTTACACAACAGGTAGGACACTAACACATCTAGTACTTAGAATAAGGCTATTTTTTTATTTTTTGGAGCTGTCAAGTCAGCAAAAGTGTTATTGCCCCTTTAACGGTTATATTGTTTTATTTTCATCTTTGTTTGAAGGGTTTTTGGCACGATGTTCAATTTTTTTACCAAAGCTTGGAAACTGAAAAGAAGAAAATTTTAATGATTAATACATAGCAATGAACTAACAATACCTTTTTAGCTTAATAATTCATCCTATATTGGTGGCAGCCCCATATTTACTTGTCGAAAATATGTTTTAGCCAAATAAATAAAATAAATAAATATATATTGATGTCATATTGCAAGGTTTTCATATTAGTCCTGTCGCCAAACCCAATTTTTCGAGTGAACCTGGAAATTATATACAAAGTTTTTTTTATGACTGATTTTAGTAGTCTAACAGGGTGTCCTCTTTCAGAATCTGCCGGGTGAACCTCGGTCACTCTTGAGCGTTTTGAGAAATTCAAGATGGCGTCCAAGACGGCCGCCACATCAAATAATCCCCTATAGATCCCATAGTATTTATTCATCCCCACCTAAACCATGTAGTCTAGCTCCAACGAATGATGCATTTGTAGAGAACATAAAAATATGACATAGCAAAGCTATTGAGTGGCGTTCACTGGAAGATCGGAATCCGCCGGAACTTGGTCTGGACAGTCCTGGTTAAACAATCCGTTTTCCCTGATTATTTGTGATCATTTTTTTAAGCGAGTTAACTTAATCTAATAACCGAAATTTAATATCCAATTTGATGAGTGTATCCATATTAATTTCAATATCTATTTGGTAAAGTACAATTTCAGTTATAATAGCCTACAATTCATCTGAATTTGATTTTCCGGCGTGCCCCCCCTCCTTGCCAGTTGTGCAAGACAGAGGGCCTGGTCTGGTAAAGGACAACGGATAGTCGTTCGGATGTGATGAAAAACCGAGGTCCCGTGTACACATTGGCGTGTATGTAAAAGATCCATTGGCAGATGGAATTCGATATATAAGAGTAGGCCGTAGCGATGCTGTTCAGGCAAAATTTACACCATAGCACATTGTATGGCGTATACCCGTCTCCACTACCCGAGTCAGAGGAGGAGAGTAGGACGTTAAACCCATTTCATTTCATTTTGATTATCCCAGGCCGCGGATTATTATTGTTTAAATAAATAAACAGAAGTGCTGACCACATTACTGCAGAGTATGTTCAGATATGGTTGGAAATGACATGTTCAATTTCTTAAAATTTTCTGGGGAACGATCCGGATCCACACCCACCCCGCTTCCCGGCAAAATATTTTGGATCCACCCAATGTATCTGCTGTATTAAGCTGCGACCATGGATAAACAGCATTATGTGCCCAGGGAATGAAATGCGTAAAACATACCTACCTACCATGTAAAAATGTAATACAATATTGATTTTTTAAAAATTTTAATTTTTATTTTGAAACAACAAAAGGTTGTGACTGGACAGAACTAGTTTGAAAAAGATCATCAGTTAAATAATTCTAAGAGCCTATTTTGCAAAGCCAAGCCATTTTCGTCATTTTCTATTCCCTGGACGTTTATGCCTATACGGTTTTGATTTCTTTTTATGTCATCCTCCATAAAGTCCTCTAGTTCATCATGAGTAGAAATGCATATGTTATGTAATATACAAGCTGTGGATATTATTTTACTGGCAGTATCATTGGTATATATGTGTATGCATCTCAGTCGCCTAAATCTCCCTTTTAAATGCCCAATAGCACGTTCAATTACTTGTCTAATGGAAGCCAAACACCTATTATATTTTCGCTGTGCATCTGTTAGTCTGTTGTTGTCCTTTATTACTGGCATCAACCACCTTTTTACCGGATATGCAGAATCGCCAATGATGAATTTTCCATTTTCAAATAGGTCTCCTCTTTCGGCTTTCTGATACAGGATACTGTTCTTTAAAACCCTTCCATCGTTAACACAACCAGGTCACCCAGTGTTAAAATTTAATATTTTCATAGAAGGGTCAAATACTAACTGAAAATTTGAAAAAAATAAATTTATAAGCATAAATCGTTAAAATTTGTATACAGTTTGGAGCAAAAATTTGGTGTCCATCTCTAAGGTATTATTATTTTCATAATACATGTATTGCATTCTGTTTTAGATCAACTTTAGTTGATGCTATTAGTTAATTTGATTTACTTTAGTTCTGTACGTGTTATAAGATCTTCTTATACAAAGTTATTATTATGTGAAACGTTATCGCCCGTGATGGATTCAAACTAAACCTTTATTATTTCTAATTTTACGAATACATGCCTGTCCATGTGGTGCATGAAAAGAACAAACATTTAAAGCACCCCGACCTTTGAAATCATGTGAACAAATTAGTTACCTGTAACTGAATTGACGGGAATTTCTTACGACAGATGTAGTCCTGGTCTTGCTTGAATCGGTGATTTAATCTTATGTGGGTGCCATCAATACAACCTATAATGCCATCAATTAGGATGCCTGTATCTTCTTGCAACTTACGCGATATGTTCTGCTGTTCTTCAGCACTTAGCCAAGTTATTATCTGAAAATAGCAATAACTAGAAATAAAACAATTAAGCAAAGGACCTGATTAATTACGGTTGGTGTAGTTGAATTCTGTTACCGGTACTGAAATACTAACAATGCAACAAATCATGATACCGGTGACAATGCTATTTAATTTGTACAGAATAAAAAGAAAACGGTAGCTATCTTGGCAGAAATTCTTCTTCTGAATAAATAAATATTTAATATTTGAATGACCTGTTTTTTGCCAATTATCTAGATAATTTTCTGCATGCAGCTTTAACGTATCAACCAACCTACCTTGTCTGCAAGCTTCATTATATTGTCCAGTAATTTGATTTTTATATTATGCGTTGTTGATATTGAAATTCCAAACAAATGGGCTATTTCTCTCATCGATTCTTGTGTGCTTATATACCAAACGAAAATTAGCACCTTCTTTTTTGGTTCCACACTAGAAATTCCACGCCCTGAGATGTCTTCTATCAGATATGGTTCTAACATGTTGAACAGAAGATCAAATGATTCGAGTGATAATCTATAGTGATACCTGTAAAAATAAGAAACAAAAAGGCAGTTTTAATACCAGCGTCTATCTTCTGTGGGTTGTTAACTATGACATAACTTACCGTCATATATTGTTGGCACCCTAATATGGCAATTGGACCGATATTGCAGAATTTAAAATATCTAAATATTGTGATACGAATGATAGTAAATAGTGACCAAGTCATTGACAGTTATTTATTTTACATTCTTTAGATAATTGGCAAACGGAGCATTCAAATATTAAAGATGTATTTAGTGTCATTACTAAAATTGTTCAGATAAAATTTATGAATGGATTAACATCGCAATAATAAACATAACTGAACTGAAATAACACAAAACAGATTAGGCTACATTATTCTCACCTGAAATCGTCGGAACTGTACTTTGAAACTACTATTTCTGCATATCCTTTAATTTTTGGTAACTCCGGGATGGGATATTGTCCCGAATTATTGACTATTAATGTGTTTAAAGTAAACAGATGATTCATCAACATGTCTTGTTCTAAATCTTCCGCTAACAGTTCTAAAGTAGAGTAAAATGACATCACCATGTCCATGGGGGCAGCCATCTTTGAACAGACGTTGTCCGGACCATCCTCGTTCGGTTTTTAGTTCCGACCACCAGTAGTGAAAACAATATAACCGAAGGTCGCCCAATAAGTCGACTTATCATTCAATAAGGGCGAATCAAACTAGCATGCAGTAAAGAATTCGCTGGATGACCATGACTTCTGTGACATGATTGAAATTTTCAATATATTAATTTTACATTATCTTTTTTTGAAATATTGAAGCGAGAACGGCCAGCTCTTTATATAAATCTTACATAATGCCCCATTAATATTACCGTTGTTGCTAATGATCAGTTGTGACATATCCATAATATTTTTCCCTTCAAAATATAGACCATCTATGTTAAAAGTCCATTTTGTCGATGGTTCCAGACGGTGAATACATATATCATTATTTCAACAGCGTTGGGGAATACGTACAATTGGGCGATTATACTGTACAACAATTTATGTAAGTATTACGGTGGCTGATTTAGGACACGCCAAAAAAAAAAATAATATCCCGAGCGCTCGAGATACTAAGTCGAGCGCTCGAGATACAAGGCCACACCAAATTTTTGTGTGTTTCTCCTACAATGCGCAATTCTTAACATATCCTTTTGAAGCTTTGCATGCCTATTCCTTATACCCCAAGGATGACCCATATTGTTTTTTTGTTGTTTTTTTTGGAGGGTGGGTGATTGCCTGGCCCCCAGGATCAGCGCCACACCAATTTTTTCTTTGTGAATCAGCGTGTTGCCTGCAGGCCAGGATTCTTAATGGATCGTCCTGGAACTTGGCATATGTATTCCTTATAGCCCAAAGACGACAACTGCATGTCCCGACCCCAGGGGCAGAGCCACGCACAATTTTCGTGTTTACCGTATACAGGCCACAATTCTGAATGGATCAGCTTGGAACTTGACATATTATTATTTATTCCGTATGGCATAAGGGCGTCAACTTTTGAATTTGGGCCTTAAGGAGGGGGGTGGGGTGAATGTAGAAGCCCGACACGATCGCGCCAGGGTAAATTAGGCAATGAACAGTTCCTACACATATGAAATATATAACCTTGGATCATTGTTGGGCTTCTAGATAAGAGGAAATGTCAGTCTCTCCTAGCAAAATTCTGTAACCTCGATATATATAATTATTGATTCGTATAATAACATGCAATATACTCCCCACTTGGAAGGGGGTAAATATAACTGGAAATATGTAGTTAGTGGTGGTGATAAGCATGGGGTGGTGATAAGCATGTGTGTGTGTGGGGGGGGGGGGGCGCTCCGTCACTGCAGTTTTGTATGGGCTGTAAACACAAACAAATGAATATCTTTATTCTGCAAGTTTATCATTAAATAATGCACAAAATTATACAGCTTAAAACATAGGTTGAGACGTGTTCGATTGTATTATCTCGAGCGCTCAACTTAGTATCTCGAGCGCTCGACTAAATTTATCTCGACAGCACCGCCGTCTTGAAATTCTGCCGTATTATCAAAAATATCGAAATATATTAATCGATGCATACTTGTCAATCGAACAGCCATATCAAGGTTTAGGTTGATCGTACTTGAATTACCGTAACCATACCCTTATTTTTATTTTTGAGGAGCTTACCTCAGATTGGTTTACAAAGGGACTGTTATAAAATAAATATCGATTTCTATCAAAATTTCAGCCGCTTTTGTCTAGCGTTTAAGGTAAGTAAGAATATAAGAGTGCAAGTGGGATCATTATCATTATTTCTATTTGCCCTGCCCCCCCCCCGCCTTTTTACATAGTAAGAGAGAGGGGGGCAGAGCTTTACCACCCACTCGACAAAAACTGTGTGAAAGATGTCATTACGGCCTGAACAATGGTACAATTTTAATATTGCAGGTTTGAATGTGACAATATCAGATCACGATGTCAACACGTGAATATGTTGTTTTCACGACCGTGAATACGCATCAAAGACCAATTCCACAATAAATGAATTCGACAGAATTGGAATGGTGATAATCATGATTCCATGGTGTGCTACTGTATAAAATGTGGATTTCAAAAAGTTAAGATCAGTACAACTCCTGCAGGTCTGTGGAAAAAAAAACAACCATTCGCCGAGGTTCACACCTGAATGCCGATAGCGCACCTTTGTGTTAATTTAAGAGGACATCAGTACAGGAAGCAGTATTGGCGATAGTGCTGCATTTCCATCCTAGAGCAGGGACCCAAAGCAACCTTTATATACGCCCAAATTTCCATATATGGGCGTATATTGACTTCGCTCCTGTCCGACCGCCCACAATTTCTTTGTGGACACTCTACAGGTCACAATTTTTATCTGATTTCAACGATTATGGATTATGGCCTCTTATTTAACGAAAAATCACATTTTGATGAAACTTGAAATGCTGATTTATAGCCCAAGGATCTTGATTCCTTTCGATATTCGCGCATATCTTGATTCCTTTCGATATTCGCGCATATCAGACAGTAATTTCCAGGATTATGACCCCTGATTGTACTTTTTAACTTGTGCATTCTCTAAAGGTCCGTGATGAAGGGTGACAAAATGGGCCGTCTGTGTACGCAAAATGTAAAAGTATGTTATATAAAGGTTGTGGACCCTTAAGAGGTCACAATTTTTATCCGATTTTGATGAAACTTAAAGATAAATATATCTTTATATCCCAAAGATCTTTTGAGCATTTCAGACCATAAATTTCTGGAAACCGGACCCTGATTGTACGAAAAATTGCCTTTGTTAAGCTTGTTCTCTATCCATCTCTTGCAAAATGTGGGCGTATCTTGCCTAGCACCCGCTGTGGTTTTTTGTTTCTTTTAGTGCTAAAATGTTAGCACTAGACCCTAGAGGCTATACCTCTGGAACAGAAGGCTGCGGATTATCAATATCGATAAGGATCCATGACCCCCCAATGTGTCAAGCCAAATATGAAAAAAAATCCATTAAACTAAAGTCTCTATCACGTACACAAGTTTTTATGGAAACAGGGGCGTAACTCCAGAAAGGAAAATCGCGGAACGCTGAATATGGATTGGGCCCATCCTCATATGACCTCAATGCTTCACACCAAATTTTACAAAAGCTCTCAAAAATCATAACACCTGTCGTGTACATAGTTTTCGGCAAAGGGATGGGAGGGGTGTAAAACTGAAACAAAAGGTCACGGTATACTCAATATTGGTAGCGTTTATCCTCTCATGGCCACAATCTTCTCATGACTCCCAACACCTCCTCAAACATTTGAAAGAAATATAGCAGCTATCGAGCTCAGAAGGTTTTTAACAACGGGGGTAACTCCGGGGCGGAAGGTCACAGAACGGTGAATATCAATTGTGTCCGTCCTCATTTGATCCCAATGCTTCGAACCAAATTTGTAGCCTACATGTATATCCCGTTCACAAGCCAATTGTTGACAGGCCGATTGCCAACATTGAATGAGGGCGAATAAATAAGCATTTGACATATCGTGTAAGATAAAATGTGTTTTATTCCATGTATGAATATATATCCTAGACAACGGTTAAGCGTTTACTATTGTGGTTTTCGCAGACACATATATTTATCTGGGAAACAATTCGGAAATATTGCATAGGAAATATATAAAACTTTGTAATTTATTATACTATTTATTAGATCATTTTACAATATTGCTGGTGTACTTTTAACGATTTGGAATCGACTGACCAGAGCCTGGAATCTGAAGAAGAAAAACACATCAAAATATTAATAATTAGTATTAGTTTCTTAAATCCAAGTCTGAATTGACCCTGGTTAAACGTAGTTGGACTTAGTTAATCATAGTTCAAACTACCTATAAACATAGATGGAACTTCTAGAAACCCATGATTTGGTCGTGGTTAACTCAACAATTTTCAACATGTTAAAAATATCTTCGCTGCCAAGACCCTACTGTGATCGTAGTTTGAGAACATGGTCAACCTATATTGACCATATTTGGCCGTAATTGACCGCAGTTACATGGCACTACGTTTAAAACTATGGTCAACTGGGGATAACAACGTACCAGGGTTGGAATACGTTTGAAGTACGTTCTCAGTACTGTTAAGTACGGTTAACCAAGGCCAACTACGTTTAAACCACGATTAGAATAGGTTTTTGTTGCCAATATTGAACCTACTTTAACCTAGCTGAATGGAATGGCACTACGGTGAACTACGTGCGTGATCGTAAGATGTGTCCACGGCTTACGAATTCCCAGAAGTATCTCGGAATGTTTAAAGCACGATTGCCACTTGTCCAGGGTAGAGGTATAATGGAAATAGATAAAAACTAGAGGTCCATTCGTGTAAAAGTTGGCATGTACGTTAAAGAACACGGCAGTTGGCAGAAGCATCTTGGGATTTGCAAGCCTGGTTCACACTTATCAAGCTTGGCGCTGACAAGCAAGGGGGTTACCCAGTCTTTTGGATATGAAAAAACAGGATCACACTTGTACACGTGCCAAAATGACATTAGGTTTCTGTTGACGGACAACCCCCATTCTTTTCCCTTCCATTGCAACTTACGATTTACAGATGACTGGACAAGTATCAACCAGGATGGTAGCAGTTATGATGGTTTTACATTCAGTTTCACAAGCGGCTTCAGTTGCATCTGTTCCAGCTTTATTGACTATATCTTGGATGGTGTTTTTCAATTCGCCGATATTGAATACCTTGGTAAAATCTACAATTAGAAAACATATATACCTGTGTGATTTAATCGTTCATATACTAGTCAATTACGCTCACATCAGGTGACCGGACACTATGTAGCGATACGCCATTTGATTGGTCAAGATTTTGGAACATAGCAACGCTACTTTTAATAGAGGTAGAATGTTTATACAATTTTGAATATATTGGGGTTAAATATGTTTCCATGACAGTTTAAACTAAACTAAACATCTTTGCATAACAGAACAAGACCGTTGCTAACAATGAACACAATTTTGTCTCCCTTGGACGTTCTCAAAAAGGTGAAGGAGGGTAAACACAGAACTGGGGGTGCACACAGGATTAGGCCGTTTACCAATCTTATTTTATATTTTTAAAACAATAATTGTTTCAATAAACTTTACGATATTTTTAATGCTTACCATCGAGAAGGAATCTCTTCTCGGGTGCAGGGGCAGCAAAAGCCAGCGGCAAAACAACAACCAACAACAAAGCTAATTTCATCTTGAATACTGATAAAAAGAAAACTAAAGTAATATTTCAGCCGATTCTGATGGTCTTAAGATAAAGGTAATCGTAAAACTTTTAGTCAGACTTATTTCTTTGGACATTTACATTTTATTGTATCTCTTTAAAAGTAGATAGAATTATATTTTATCATTTCTAAAAGATTCTGATGGTCTCATGATATATGTAACCGTAACACTAACATAACCACTCTAGTCGGACTTAGTTGTTTTGACCTTATTTTATCCAAAATATAGCCCATTATAAAACTTTTGTTGTTTTAATGTATCAAATACATCAATAAGATACTATGTGTAAAGTTTTGTGTTTCTGGATCAAAGATATTTCTCATAAACAGTGATTGAAAGTTGAGTAAATTCTTAACTTAAGTCTGAGAATGATTTGTGAACTCAGGGCATGATTGTAAATTTTAAAACATTTTTTTGAAATTTGAACTAAACAACTATACTAAGTATATTATACAGCGCAGTCAAATTATAATCAGATCTGTATTTTGTTTCATTTAAATAAATAATATTTTGTCTATAAGATTTAATCGACCAACTGCTGTCCAATACAACTCTGTGGTGTCCAATAAGGATTAGTGTAAGCAAACGGGAGGCGTACCGGTTGGATGTTTACCTATGATAATGACACATACAGTAACAAATCATCGCACATATAACGAAGAAGCCATAATGGCAGAATTTGAACATGTAATATAAGGTTAAATAAACGACGTAGTAAAATGTACAGTACAAGTACCAAGTACCTACCTTTAAAGGATAATGCTAGATCTACACTATGGCTGATTCGGTATTGCAAATGCAATTTATACTAATATGCATTTTTAATGCGAAAAACCATATGTCAGTTCTCAAGCTGTTCGTGTATATTATTATTCGACCTTGCAGATAATACATTTACCTCGTTTTTATATACTACATGCATTACATGGATTAACATTACCGTTGTTGCTAATCAGTCGTAATCAGTCATGACATATCCACACTATTTTCTGCACAATATAGACCATCTATGTTAAAAGTTCATTTTATCGATGGTTCCAGATGGGAAATATGTTTAAATCATCAGTTCAACAGCCTTTGGGTAATACCGATGATTCGGCGATTATACAAGTTCCTCTTGTCATTCTCAAGTACGAAATGGCAGTATAATAACAAGAAATCAAATTATATACAACAAGGTAACAAAAACAATAACTAATCTGAAACCGCCAAAGGAACAATAAAAAGGAATAATAATAGCAATACAAATCAAGAGATTTAAACGAGGAATTGTATCTTCAAAAGAGTTATGATATCTTAATTAATCCTTTTTATTATTCCTTTGAAATATGTTAATCGATGCATAATATTGTCCATCGGACAAGCATGTTACGTTTCCGGTTGGTCGGACTTAAATTACCATAGGCTTTTTCGAAGAGCTTGCCTGACCCCACCCTACTCCACTAATGCTATGTCCGCGGTGAATTGTATGAAACTGGACACAAGAGGTAAAGTAAAATATGTTTATGGAGTTCTATTCGGGAAGTTAAAATCAGCAAGCTTTACGTGATGCAGGACGTCTAGTCATTCGGATGGGATGAAAACCGAGGCCCCGTGTACACATTAGCGTGTACGTAAAAGATCCCTTGACCGTTGGAATTTGATATAAGAGTAGGCCGAAGTGCCGCTGTCAGGGCAGAATTCCCCTCATAGAACACTGTATCGCGTATGCCCGTCTTCATTATCCCAGTTCGGGGCAGAACAGTAGGACGTTAATCCCCATTTAATTTTTCTTAAGGAATGTTGACTGAAGAAATCAGACCAGCCTCAAGTTACAGGTTTTGAAATTTTTGAAATTGAAGTCTTCAAAAGAACAAAGTGTAAAGGTGGAGAGCGTGTCTTGCTGTATAAGAGTTGAAATACCTGACAGTTTACTGTGTTAGAGAAGACAGTTTACTGTGTTAGAGAAGACAGTTTAGTGTTACTCAAACTTGACAAACGTTTGTTTTCTAATATTATTGATCTTTACATATGTTGTTTATATATACCACCCGAAAAGGCAGAATACTACAAGTACTATGATTGCGATTTATTTCACAGATTAGAAGAAGACATAATATCACCGATAAAGGTAATGTCGCTTTAATAGGCGACTTAATGGGCGAGTAGGGAAAGGGAGCTCAGAGATCTACCACCACAAAGTTGATAGAAATATATCCAAACAAATAAAAGAATTAATATATTTTGAAGAAGAGCCTGAAAATTCCCCAATAATAACTGGGAACATTATAAGTTCAAAAAAAATTGGAAACAAACTCTGGTCCTTTTGTAAAACCACTGGGCTGTCCATACAAAATGGTCACTGTGAAAAATAAACAATCCACATTTTAAAAAAAAAATGGGTCTAGTATTATCGATTATTTAATTACGGATAAAAATAGCAGTCATTTCTTCAGATTTGGACACAATATTTAAATCATGACGGCAATATGATGGAACGCCTTAGGGAGTACCAACCGAAACTTTTTTATAGCAGAATATGCAGCAGAAAACTACAAACCAACACGACATTATCGATCGACGAACTGTTTCATCATATTACGGGAATAGTCGGGAATGTCGACAGTACCCCTGTTGAAAATACTGGCATACCTGAAACGTTTTTTGTTTTTTTTAGTCGAACTGGACGCCCAAATCACTACAAAAGAAATTGAAAAGACCATTCTACTTTTGAAGCGTGATAAAAATGCGGGTATAGATAATCTTATAAATGAATACTTCTTAGAATACAAGACGATATTCATCCCAACTTCACATGTATTGTTTTATTATATTTTTGATTGTGGTGTATATCCAAATAGTTAATCAACATGAGTTCTTATAAAAACGGCGACCCCCATGATGCTAGTCATTTAGGTAAAATGTTGACATCGATTTTTATTAAGAGATTGCAGAACTTTAACTCTGAACATACTATATTGCCAGATGCAATTTTCGGATTTAGAGAGGGTTTAGGTACTAGGGATGCCATTTTCGCTTTAAATAATCTAATACTTAAGACCTTGTCATAGAAAAGGCGGCTCTATTGCTGCTTCGTAGACTACTCCAAAGCATTTGATAATGTCCACCACACTAAATTATGGCAGAAACTAATCGAACATGTTGTAACCGGAAACTTCTTAATTGTTAAAATCTGTGTACTCCTAAATACAATCATACGTCAAATTTAAAGGGGAATTTTCAGATTACATTACATGTACTTCTGGCTTATTACAAGGCGAGTCTCTCTCACTACTTCTGTTTTCATTCTATAACACCGATTTGGAAACTAAATTACTTGGCTGTAATAGTGAATCTATAAGTATTGGCGAGATAAATTTGTGTCTACTAATGTATGCAGACAATACCGTATTACTTAGCTACTCACCTGATAATTTACAGAATATGTTGAATAGAATAGAAGAATAATGTTCGGACAATTGCCTCGATTTAAATGTAAATAAAATGAAAATCGTCGTTTTTAAAAACAATGGTAAGATCATGTGCAATGAATTGTGGTATTATAGAAATATTTAATTACCTTGGCATAGTTTTCAATTATAACGGCAAATTATCTGTTACCCGGAAAACTATAGCCCTACAGGGACAGAAAGCCTGCTTTAGTTTAATGCAAATCATCAAAGACAACCATTTTAATATACAAACTAGTTTAGCATTATTTGACACATATAGAAAAGGTCCATAGGTCATTTTGTAAAAACTGTTGGGTGTTAGAACATCAAGAAGCAACATATTAGATATCCTCTTAGTATACAGAGGAATATGTTAATAATTAAGTACTGGTTAAACATAATTAAAAATAATAATAGTGTTTTAAGTAATTGTTACTATGATAATGTATAAAGCTCTAGAGAGCGGTAAATGATACTACCCTTGGATAAGTTAAGTAAAATCTCTATTATTTAGTAATGGATTTGGAACTGTGTGGCAATTACAGTCGGTTACAAATGAAAGTGCATTTCTTTCAGAGTTTGTTCAGTGAATAAAAGATTGCCAGCTACATTAATATAATAGTATTACTAGATCTTCTTCAAAATGTCAGTTATATAATATAATTGACGATAAACTTGAATTACAGGTTTACCTGCAAAGAAATATAGTAGATAAAGATCCCATATGTAAGTTCAGGATATCAGCACATAATATCTAATGGTTGAAACAGGTAGATATTCTAATATTGATAAGAGCTGTAAGATTTTGTACCTTGTGTGACATGCACACTGTAGAGGATGAGCACCATTTCATTCTAATATGTCCTGTCTATACGGAATATCGAGAAAGGTATATAAAACCAGCGGCTGCCAGGCAAGATACGCCCACATTTTCGAGAGATGGATAGAGAACAAGCCAAAAAGGAAGTGATTTTTCCTACAATCAAGGGCCATAATTGAGAAAATATCGAAAGGAACCGAGATCTTTGGGTTATAAACTTACATTTCAAGTTTCAACAAAATCGGATAAAAATTGTGACCTCTTTAGGGTCCACAACCTTGATATGCCATATTTTTACGCTATTTGAGAACGAAGGGCGGCCATTTCGTCTGTCAGTTTTGGGTCGATTTTCATGAAATTCGAACTCAGCCGTCCTTAGGGTGTAACGGGGATATAATAAAACGTTTTTTTTAAATCGGATAAAAAGTATGACCTCTATAGGGTCCACAAGCTGAAAACGCGATTTTTCGTACAATCAGGGGCCATAATTCAGGAAGTTACATTCCGATATGCGCGAATATCGAAAGGAACCGAGATCTTTGGGTTATGAACTTACATTTCAAGTTTCAACAAAATCGTATAAATATTATGACCTCTATAGGGTCCACAACCTTGATATGCCATATTTTTACGCTATTTGAGAACGAAGGGCGGCCATTTCGTCTGTCAGTTTTGGGCCCATTTTCACGAAATTCGAACTCAGCCGTCCTTAAGGTGTAACGGTGATATAATAATACGGTTTTTTAAATCGGATAAAAATTATGACCTCTATAGGACCCACAAGCTAAAAACGCGATAAGGGGCCATAATTCAGGAAGTTACGTTCCGATAAGCGCGAATATCGAAAGGAACCGGGATCTTTGGGTTATAAACTTACATTTCAATTTTCAACAAAATCGGATAAAAATTGTGACCTCTATAGGTTCAACAACCTTGATATACCATATTTTTACGCTATCTGAGAACGAAGGGCGGACATTTTGTCTGTCAGTTTTGGTCCGATTTTCACGAAATTCGAACTCAACCATCCTTAGGGTGTGACGGTGATATTATAATACGGTTTTTTAAATCGGATAAAAATTATGACCTCTATAGGGCCCACAAGCTAAAAACGCGATAAGGGGCCATAATTCAGGAAGTTACGTTCCGATAAGCGCGAATATCGAAAGGAACCGAAACCATTGGGTTATAAGCATACATTTCAAGTTTGAACCAAATCGGATAAAAATTGTGGCCTCTACAGTGTTCACAAGCTAAAAACGTGATTTTTCGTACAATCAGGGGCCATAATCCATGAAGTTAGAGTCCGATACATGCCAATATCGAAAGGAATCGAGGTCTTGGGGTGATAGACCTATATTTCAAGTTTCGTTGAAATCGGATAAAAATTGTGACCTGTAGACTATTTACAAACAATTGTGGACGGACGGACGGACGGACGTCCGGACGGACGGACGAACGAACAGGGGCGACGACAATATACGTCCACATGAAAATGTGGGCGTATAAAAAACACTATACAGAAAAAAAAACATCAGTATATAAATTATCGCTCTTACTTAGCTCAACAAATAGTAATACACTGAGAACTCTTGGTATTTATATTTAGCTACGAAAAAATGATACCCTCTAGTAACCAGTATGTAACAACCTTTACAAGAACTGTTTTGCAAAATACATTAATTTAATTTAATTTAATAAACAAATTGTTTGTATATTACTTATTGTTGACTGATATTCTAATATATGTATGCATGAACAATATTCACTTCCCTGTGTTAAACGGTATCCGTCATCTAATTATATGTTTACTATGTAATGTAATACCTACATGTATATGCATACGCATTTGGAATAAACAATTACTATGCTCTGTTCCCACTGTCGTGAGATACTTTCGCCGTTTTCAATACCTTGCTTCTGGAATATGCACGAATCGTTATAGTGGGGAGCTGGCATTAAGAAGAGAGAGAAATGAGGTTTAACGTCCACTCGACCCATGGTTCAATTTTTTATTTCAATAATTCGCTTGCGTGTAGGGGTCTTTAGCAGTGGGAGGAAACCGGTGGACCCCGAGAAAACCCACCAGGTCGGACAGGCGACCATACTCCTTGTCACGTACTTTTAGAGTATTCATAAATATTATTATTATTATAATTACAGCATATTTATAGTGCACCCTTACATATAACATGTTCAGGGGCACTTTACAAAGTGACAATGTAAATCATACATAAACAACAAGATTATGGACATGTTAACAATTGTATACAGAGTCAGTTAAAAGCCTGATTAAATAAATGTGTTTTAAGTTGTTTTTTAAAAGAATATAGAGATGTACAGCATCTTAAACTAAATGGTAGATTATTCCATAAAACAGGTGCTTGATAACTAAAAGAGCGCTGACCATAAGAGACTAGTTGAACAGTTTTGGGCTTTAAAAGTAGTTTATCTGATGTACGTAATGTTCGGCCAGGTGTATAAAGTTCATTGCTTAAAGAGGGACACCATAGTATATTTTACATATTGCAACACTATAGTCACTATATATCGGTAACTAACCGAAAACATGTATACACGTGTGTTAATCTGCTGTATATGGGTACAATTTAGAAACAATGAGCGGAGAATAATTCAGGCATAAATTTAAGAAAATTAGTGTAGTTAATACTTATTGACTATTTAATAAAATGGTTTTCCATTTATTTTATTTTCGTGATGTCATCGGCTTTTACTTTATAAAAACGGAAAATTTGAAATTTACACCTGTAGGTGTTGTGTACACCTAATGAATTGTCTATTTACAAATAAGGGCCCATTTTCAATATTACAATGCCGTCGATGGTTGCGTACTCTATCCCTTAGATTAGTGCCCGTTTCCGAGATATAAAATTTTTGACAATTGTGTCACCATTCGTATTGTCGTTGACGCTAAAATTAAAGTTATGAAAATTATATTTGTTATTATAGATACATAAAAAAAACAGTACTTGTGATAGATGAATTGAATTTTGCTTTGGTTAGGGACGTTTTAGATTCGGTGGCTGTCTTTGTGATTTAATGAATTTAACATTGTCAAATTTCATTCCAAGGTTGTCGTTTGATGCCAGGATTGTCCTGCTCTCGTGCTAAATAGATATTATGTAACATAGGTCTGTATGTAGCTACGCACTAACCAATCTTTTTTCTGAATAAAAATTATGTCTATTTGTCGATCTGTTATTCAGGTGTCATAGACTGACCAGTAGTTTTCTAAAAAAATATAAACAAAAACTTCTGTGCACGATGTCTGATCTAATTGGAGGGAGAGGGTAAATATTACGAATTATGAAATAAATAAACAAATACCACGACATGAAATGTTCACAAAATAAGGAAATATTTTTCTATTATAATCTGAAACGTTCCCACATTTATTCTATCAATATTTTATAATACAAAAAAATAATAACTACAAGATACGCCCACATTTTGCAAGAGATGGGCAGAGAACAAGCTATATTGTCGTCGCCCCTGTACGTCAGGACGTCCGCAATTTGCTTGTGAACCATCTACAGGTCACAATTCTTATCCGATTTAGACGAAACTTGAAATATAGGTTTAACTGTAACAGAATATGTTGGTTCCCTTCAATATTCGCGCATGTCGGATCGTAACTTCCTGAATTATGGCCCTTGATTGTATGGAAAATCGCGTTTTAAAGGAGCTGAATCGCTAATCTAGAAATTGACACAAATGGGTCGCAACGCATATAATAATGTAATACATAAACTTATTTACATTCAATCGTTTCTGTTTTACTGTAATTTCTAATCAGTTATGCTCGGCGAAATCGAATGGAAATCTCTAGGTCTGGCCATAGGGACGGAACTAAGAATGTCAGAAATATTATAAAGCTTGTATACTAGGTGACGATGTTAATAACCCATAGAAATATATTTCTATAATATAACCGATTTCTTCCGGCCTGATTCTCCGTCCCATGTCACTGATGCAGGACTGGGGTCTGGCACGGACAGTGGCTAGTTATTCGGATGGTATAAAGAGACATTTTTTAGAGCAGTAATAGAATATAGACCAACAATACAGAAATATTAATTGATTCAACTGTAAAAATTAATCAAATAAAATTTTCCAAATCCCGCACTATTTTAACACTCCGCCAAACCATTCAACCTGACGAAAAGCGAGTCGTCTGTATCAACATAAAATTACTTTCTTTTACCAGTTCATGTTAATATTTATGACCGAGGTTTTGTATTGACGAGACGTTCACCTCCATTGACATTCATTTACCATTTCATACAAATTGATTCTAGTTTTACTCCCGCTATCTCACAAAAATTTCAACTATTAGTTCCATTGAAAGAAATTTGATGGAGCCATATTGAACCTTTCATGCCTAGTAGACCCTAAAATAGTATGCTTACATACATATAAAAACAAGAACTTGTAAAACGTTTAAATTACTAATTATAAAATAAAAATTGGTTTATTGAGTTGATAATCAGCCACTCTAATAAAGAGGTCACGAACATATGAAAGGTATCATGCAAGTCTATCAAGCGGAAAAAACACACATAAATCCACATTAGGGTGTGCATCGACGGACTGGAAGTTAGAGGCGAAAGTTATCTTAAGTGTTTTTCCCTTTCCCCTTTCCCCCTTTTGCATGACAATCTTGGTTGACCTTTTAGTGTAGAATCAAAGAAAAGGGTTTGCATATATATTTTCTGCCAGGTTTTGGTGAATATTCATGATTTTGAGGCGGAAGGATACGAGTGTTGAGAGGTTGGTTAGATTGAAATGTAGAGCGGAAAATTGCATGTTTAGTGGTCTTTACTTACAGTTTGTGTATCTGAAGTTTTCCAAGGTGAACCTCATACGTGCGTTTGAGCAAGAGGTTGCCAGATGTTGCTCCATCTGTGGTAGAAAGTTTGGGGTAAAGTTAGAGCCGGTCTAAGTGAAAAGAAATAACATTAAAATCAATGGGGATCATTGGTGATCTGAGACCTGTCTATTCATGTACACAATGGCGGCCATGTAATATTCTTGGTAGCAAATACATTTTCCAGTCGTTGGGTATATATTTAGGATCGTGACTGCCAAGTAAATACATATTTCAACTCTGACCTTTTGCACCTTTAATAAGGTGTGTATATCATTTTGAGTTATATATAGCGCTGATATTGTAGACATTTACCATAGCTCTATTAATAGATGTCAAATGTCTTTATTGAACTTAACTGATATGATCTACCACTAATAACGTTGATAAATGAACTATATTGCACTACTTGTACCGTCTGCCCAAAGTACCTTCGACAGGTACACGACAACTTCAACCGTTACTGTATATAGCGCAACTTCTGTTTACACGTGATACGTCGTTTTCCTCTGTCTACATTTTCTTACATAAACGAGATGACAATTGTACCTTGCTATTTGCATCTCGAAGAAATCAGTGACGATTACAGATTCCATTAGTGTGTGTTGCGAATTCTTTAGAAAACCTAAGTAACTTGTATTTTCATTGCAACATAGGTCCAGATTTATTGGTAAAACATAAGTGGATGGTTTGATTTACTTGACGGGGATTGGATGGCCGAATGGTTAGCACGTGCGCGCTGTATCATAAGGCCTGTCATTGAGTTAACTGGCGTGGTTTCGAATCCCCGGTTGTACGTGACAAGGAGTAGGGTCGCCTGTCCAACCTCGTAGGTTTCCCCCCACTGCTATAGACCCCTACACACAAGCGAATTATTGAAATAAAAAATTAACCATTTATTAGTCCCGAAATGACCTAGTTTGTGTCGAAGCTGGTTCCAGTCAGTTTGCTGCGGACGATAATGGGAATAAAATTCAGTTCTGTACAAAACACAAGAACGAAGAAATAGATTCAACTACGTTCCATTTTGAACCCGAGTCTATAAGGGAAGAAGAAGGTGTATTGCTATAACTGCTGTGTAACATGTGGTTCTGTTCGTACTACGGTAGATCATGAAAACCACAAGAAAGGTTTGTCCGATCAAGTTAACATGGAAATGCGAGATAACATTTTGAAACTGAAGAAAGAATCGGAAAAGAAGATAAAAGAACTACAAGAGCATTCTGACTTTTTGATAACCAAAATATCTGATATCAACAACTCGTGTAACAAAGCGTGTAATAATGTTGATATAAGGATTAGCAAGATATGTGAAATGGTGGGAAATATGGGTGAAAGGATTAAAGTCGAAATAAATAAACTGGGACATGAAGAAAAATGTAAAATATCCAAACTAGTAGATGATGTTGAAAAGATGACGTCGAAATTAAAAGAATGGTGTGAATACTCGGATCGTATCTTAGAAAGTAAATCGATTATTAAAGTTCTTGATAAATCTGGATTAGCAGATATTCGGAAAAAAATCCATTACGACATATCGACAAATTTACAAACACCCACAGTAAGCCAGGCAGATTATCCTATGGTGGAGATTAATGTGGGAATTTTAAAACAACTGTTCGGTGAAATACAGTCTACTACAACATTTACTTGCAGTTTTAATATGAACGCTTTGGTGAACGCGGATGAGAACCACACAAATAATGATGTAGTGATACAAGGCATGACATGGTGTGTGAGTGCTGTACATCTTACAGATATATTTCTCTCGGGAATCGCGATTTACATGAAGTTGATGAGCGTGCAAATTAAGACCATTAAATCAGTTACAGCTGATTTTAAACTGAAACTGTTAAATATTCTAGAAGATAAGAAATCTATAGTTAGGCAATCCACATATACATTTAATCCTGGTGATGGGGGATATGGTGAGTATAGATTTATAGACTGGAATGAACTACTGGATCAGAAGAAAGGATTTATCGACAAGATGAAGAGATTTGATGTACATGTGACTATAAAAATAACTGATGTAATTATGAAATGAAATGACGGTAACTGACGAAGAACTATCTCTAACCCTTGGCTATACTTACAACTGTAAAAAAATAAATTAATCTTAAAATGACCGAACTATTGTGTTGAAGAAATGTTAAATATATACTATTCAAAAAAAGTAGGGGATATTTGATTTTTAAGTGTTATTAAAGTCACCTAATGAAACTGACGAAGAAACAAATGACAAAATGAAATGAAGTTCACATTCATCGATTTATTCCAAATGATCGTTAGACTAAGTAAGTCACAGACTGACCATTATAAGGGTAAAATGATACCCGGGGTCAAACAGCAAAGTTACCACAGCATCACAACCAAGTCAGTAACGGGTAAATCCTCCTCTGTTTGTCAAACAAGCATTGATCCGACGTGGCATACTCCTAATGAGACGTCTAAGGTCATTTTGGTCCAGATTGTCCCATTCCTGTTGCAACTCAGCAGCAAGTTCTTGGACATTGGCAGGACGTTGTTGACGTTGACGTAACCTCTGTCCAAGCATGTCCCAGACATGCTCGATGGGGGAGAGGTCGGGACTCAGTGCTGGCCAAGGTAATGTGGTGATGTTCTGTTGTTGGAGGTAACCTGTAACGATCCTGGCCCTGTGACATCTTGCGTTGTCATCCTGGAAGATGAAACGGCGGCCATGACGTCGTGCGAACGGCACAACATGGACTGCCAAGATGTTGTCCCGGTAGTACTGGCCTGTAACACGCCCTGCAACAACATGTAAAGCCGTTCTTCCAGCAACAGTGATGCCTCCCCACACCATAACAGAACCACCCCCAAATCGATCATGTCTGATGACGTTTACGTCTTGGAAGCGCTCGTTTCGACGACGCCACACCCTCTTACGTCTGTCCAAAAAATCAACAGTGAACCTTGACTCATCTGAAAACATCACATTGTTCCAGCGTCGATTATCCCAGTGTTGACGATCCCTACACCAACGACGTCTTGCCTGAATGTGATGATCTCTCAAACAAGGGATCACGCGAGGACGTCGGGCGCGAAGGTGACCCCTATGCAGTCGATTCCGAATCGTCTGGCCACTCACTCTCACACCAGTGTCTGTTTGAAGACGAGCGCTGATCTGATTTGCTGTGATGACACGATTTCTCAAGGCCAAGGTACGGATAAATCGATCCTGGGCTTGAGGTGTCGCCCTTGGTCGACCTGAGCGTGGTCTGTCCTGTACAGATTGTGTATCACGGTATCTGGACCATAGCCTGCTTATGACAGACTGAGAAACATTCATCGTCCGCGCCACAACCGCCTGTGTTGTGCCGATCTGTAGCATGCCAAGGGCACGTAACCTTTCATTTTGGGTAAGCCGACGCATATCAAAATTTGTTTTCTGGTCACTAAAACAATTAAACTGATGTTTCCACCCTGGAATTCAATGCCACAATGACTGTAACATTCAAAGTCAGAGTCGTGCAAATCTTGGGTTAGAGACCCCCATGATGATTCCAAGCATCACCTGCATTCCATGCGGTAGCTATTGGTGCGTTTGGGCGTCACATGTAACTGGAAATGTTTCTTCTGTTAGGTTCTATAGTGACTTTTTTCGTAGTCATTTGCATATTTTAGTATTATGCCCCAAAAATCAAATATCCCCTACTTTTTTTGAATAGTATATAATTTTCTTTGCTTGTCGCAGGAATTAAAAGTAAAATTGTTTTCTTCTCGATCGTCAGGTCCCGATTTTATACTGTCACGTGATTGGTTGTACATGCGTGTACTCAGCGTTGGGTACTTCGACGAGACGGGGCACAGTAGTAATAATTATGTCTTACGAAAAATTGCGTACGAGGGGCGGCCGTTTTGTCAGGCAGTTTTCGTCTGATTGTCACGTAATTCGAACTCAAGCGTCATTACAGTGTAACGGTGATATATTTAAACGTTTTTCGAAATCGGATAATAATTGTGACCTCTAGAGGGACCACAAGCTAAAAACGCGATTTTTCGTACAATCAGAGGCTATATTTCAGGAGGTTACGATCCGATATGCGCAAATATCGAAAGGAACCAAGCTCTTTGGGTTATAAACATGCATTTCAATTTTCATCAAAATCAAATAACAATTGTGACCTCTAGAGTGTCCACAAGCTAAAAACGTGATTTTTCGTACAATCAGGGGTCATGGTATGGTCCGAGATCTTTGGGAGATAGACCTATATTTTAAGTTTCGTCAAAGTCGAATAAAAATTGTGACCTGCAGAGTGTCTACAAACAAATTGTCGATGGACGGACAGGGGCGACGACAATATACGTCTACATGAAAATGTGGGCATATAAAAACAAACTCCCGGTTACGCATGGGCAATGGAACTTTTCGTCAAACATTGACATTGAAGACTAGGTTTTCTGTGACCGAGACTAGAATGAAAGAAAATTTGTTTTCCCTCGATCGTCAGATCCCGATGTTATACTGTGTCACGTGATTGGTTGCACGTGCGTGCGCACATAGTAGTTATTATATCTGACAAAACATTCGCTTCGTTATAAAATCAGTTCCAATAAATTGTTGAACAAAATTGTGTAAGGGGTAACTGTGTGTGTATAGTTGTATTGTATTTATGTATAAAGTTGTTGTGTATGGTATATAGTCGTAGTGCCTTGTCGTTCACAACAAATTGAACGATATGTATTCTGTATATTGTGTTTTGTTTTGTGTTCCCCGGTGCAGTCGGACCTGGGGGTCAGGAGAAAGTGTATTCCCTTCTTTTGTATCAATATCCAAAGGTGTCAATCGCGTCCGTGGTTTTATTCCGATATATTAAGTTGCTCACCAAACAGAGGCGGATCAGGGCGGCATTAGATATTTTGGTAGGTTCCATGGGGTGTGTGTATTCGGATATGTTTATATAAGGATGCTAGGCACCTTGAGTGCAGTCTATTTTGGGATTTCCTTGTCAAGATTATCACGATTGTTCCACTAAACTTGAAGAAGAGAATCCCTAGCCGAACAACTTTTATAAGTCGTTATTACCTCAAACCCCGAAAACTTAAATGTAAACCGTCACATTACTTCTGGTGGGAGTGTTTTATCTACAACTACATACATGATGGATTTATTGACGACAAGGTGGTTCAAAAACAAATCATGCTATTAAAGACGTCATATTTAAGTACATAAATGGATACCAGGCATTATTTGTCTTTATTATTTTCTGTTTGTATATATTGTTTAACGGAACAAATATGAACTTGACGATTTACTCATAATATGCATTCGGGTAATGTTTTCTGCTGTTGATGGCCGTCCAGGACGTGGGCCACCGACAAAACTCTCTCTCTGCCACGCTTAAATTCCACAGCCCACTAATTTACTGTGGAAAAGGAAGGGGAGTCATCCCCTATAGTGGAGACCATGTCGCCATGTATCTGCGTTAGGTTTAATCCTATCAGGTGACAGCCCTATAGCAGGTTTTGGTCATTTCTGGTAATTTCAATGATTACGAAGACAATAATACAACTGCAGATGTCGTTCTTATGCCTATGGTTCATTCATTGACTGTACTTGTTGGTGGCAAAAGTTTGTTTCAACCTGCTAGCCTGGAGGTCGGGTGTTCGATCCCTGCATTGGCCGAGAAAGTTCATCCAGATTTTCTGGCGTTGTTTCCCCTTGTCAGTGATGCAGGACAGAGGGCCTGACAAGGACAGCTGTCTAGTCGTTCGGATGGGACGAAAACCCGAGGTCCCGTGTACTAATTGGCGTGCATGTACAAGATCCCTTGGCAGTTGGAGTTCAATATAAGAGTAGGCCGTAGCGCCGCTGCCCAGTCACAATTTCCCTCATGTCCGTCTTCATTAGCACAGTTTAGGAGCAAAACAGTAGGACGTTAAACCCCATTTCATTTCATTTTGTTTCAACCTTAATTGATCTATCCTTTTCAAGTTTGTATAACTATTTACATGTCGCAGGTCACGTGACGGCCACTCTAGTCTATTTATATATTTCTTTGTAGCAATGCGCCATTTTGCGTTCCACATTTTGACGTTACGTTTCTGTGCGATATCATGAATCTTAACCCCGATGCGTTTTTGGCTATCCTGGACTATTTGGCAAATCTCGAATACGATCTTTGAATTTCAACAAAACTCATATTTATATTATCAGAAAATAAATAATTTTGTTTTTTTTCTTGAGAAAAATGCCCAATTCTGGAAAAACAAAATTTTCTGAAGTCAGACATGGTCAACACGGAACGAAAATTCCAAGAATATAATAAGTTAAAAAAGAGGTCAAGGATATTTTAAAGTTCATTAGGTAATATATTCGGCAATTGTTAGAATTTTATTCTGTTCAGTAATGTCAATGTATTCTTGTTGTAGTTTAAAAACATACTGAAATTACGAACACAGAGTTTATTTTAGTGAGGATCCAGAGGAATTGGTGTTATTCAGTAAACCTTAAATTCTGATACCTTTGATCCAAAATGACATTCAAATTTAAAGGCCATAATACAAAGTGACAAAAAGTAATTTAATACTATATAATTATGGACTTTCAGGGTATGCCTAAGTCGCGATGTTAATTTCATGCTAGCATTGTATTAGCATAAATTCATGGCGATTCTATTTCTTACATTGGGTGTATAAAGTTACTAAGTCCTATCGCTTTTACTGGACTTATCGTGGAGAAACAGAGACTAGATTAGATTAGGAATACTCCTGGCTTGAGTTGAATGATAATATTATATATGTAGGCCAACTCTTCGACAGAATTACCAAAAAATAGTCAATGCAGACAAAAGCTCGCTTGAATTCGTATACAGCCCAGATACTGCAAATTTAAATTTGAGTGAAAGACTTACATGTCTTAGTTATCTTAGAATTTAGCTTTTTCAGTAATATCTTTAATGAAAACAAAGTATAAAATAACGAATTGTAGGTCGATCTAGATTCTAACAGTCAGGATCTGAAAGTTTAAACATCTGTGTTGTTTACCTATCTGTAATTCTGTCATGGAATGTCCAATGTTCGGTCACTCTGACCTAAGATAGAAGTCTCGGTGAGCAAGGCGCTGGCCCAATAAAAGGCAGATCTTGGGTTCGATCCCGGTGTTGGACAAGAAACTTACTCGGGATTTTCCAGCGTGGTTTCTCCCTGTAAGTGATGCAAGGAACAGGGTCTAGTCGGGTGAAATCCAGTGTACACAACAGAACCCTTGACGTATGCGAAGTTACTTTGCAATCGTTACTGCTCTCATTTGTGTTCATTTTAAATTATTTTGATCAGTCATATTTTTAGATATTCATCTTGAGAAAATGTTTTAAAAAATTGCTGCTTAAATCTGAAGTGACGGTAATGAAATGAAATGGGGTTTAACGTCCTACTGTTCTGCTCCTAACCTGGGCTAATGAAGACGGGCATACGCCATACAGTGTGCTATGAGGGAAATTTTGCCCGGTCAGCGGCACTACGGCCTACTCTTATATCGAATTCCAACTGCCAAGGGATCTTTTACGTGCACGCCAATGTGTACACGGGACCTCGGTTTTTCGTCCCATCCGAACGACTAGACAGCTTTCCTTGTCAGCCCCTCCGTCCTGCATCACTGACAAGGGAGAACCACGCCGGAAAATCTGGATGAACTTTCTCGGCCAATGCAGGGATCGAACACCCGACCTCCAGGCTAGCGAGCTAGCGTCCTACCCACTTAGCCACGTGATCCCCATGAAGTGACGGTACTAAAGATCAATCTGAAACGAGATGTCATATAATCGCCACCCAAGCCATCCTTGATAATGACTGTCTCTTGTTCTGTTAAGGTTAAGTTTAATATTATGGTCTAAACATTAAGATCACGGTGCTACTTGATTCTGTAAAAGGTGAGTTCAATATGGTGGTCTAAACGTTTAGGACACCATGTGAGGGATAAGTTCAATATTATGGTCTAAATGTTAAGATCACATTGCTACCCGATACTGACTGTCCTTTCTTCTGTAAAGGGTAAGTTCACTATGATGGTCTAAACTTTGCTGCCTTTGCTCTGTAAAGGGTACGTTCAGTATTATGGCCTTAACGTTAAAATCACGATGCTACTTTCGAATCTTCTACCTTTTGACTGATAAGTGTTTTAACAATAGAGTTTTCAAGTTGCAAATATGACCTAAAATGTGATTCTGGTACTACTTTTTACTAATTATTTTCCATTTCTTCGATATTGCACTCCAGCCCTCCCCCAACAATTTATAAAATTCAGTTACGTTTTTAAAAGTCAAGACTTTTAATATCAGTGAAAACATTGATCAAATAATCCAGATGATGAAAACATTATTCACATTTTTAAATCTATTGACGTAGAATTTAATGCATTTGTTGTTTTACAGGGTTAATCAATGTCAATGGTCTACAATAACTGTTGAACAATATGCAAAATGAAATGAAATGAAATGGGGTTTAACGTCCTACTGTTTTGCTCCTAAACTTGGCTAATGAAAACGGGCATACGCCATACAGTGTGCTATGAGGGACATTTTGCCCGGGCAGCGGCGCTACGGCCAACTCTTATATCGAATTCCAACTGTCAAGGGATCTTTTACGTGCACGCCAATATTCTAGAAATTTAGAAATTTAGTTTAAGAAGATAAAACTAACCATGAAGAATAATTTTAAGATGTCCATGTACTGATCAAGCTTCATTTACTAGGATGAGTAGTTTAAGACTATATTTTATATTCTTTCTTGGTTTCCTTTTCAAATTCAAATCCTTGGTTAGCCACTTCCATCTTGGTTAAATGAAATAAATAGTTGAACGAAAATATATTGTTGTCTATAATTTGTTTAATGAAATTACGGGTTGTAAGAATTGATTTAATCACTGCTACCCTCGCCGAGAAGGGGAAATCTTATGATCGAAAGGACGTTTACATCTAACATGCTTATTAGAATGTGTAATATATGCGATATATGCAAACGATCTCGCTAGCTGTGCCTTTGACACCTCGAGGTCGCACGGGCTGGTACTCGTCCAAATCAAAGCCTCAAATTTCTTAAGGAAAATCTTTTGTAAGTGAACATAGTTTTCATGTAATTTGACTTTTTGTTTAGTTGGTCTACATGTACGTCTTGATAAATTAAATCAGTTCAAAACTAAACGCCTCTTTTCAATAACTCTTTCTTTAGAAGCTAAAATATTATTTGATGCGTTTGGCCGCAAAGCATTACGATAGATCGGTTCGGACTGACAAACTTTCAAAATAAATCGCCAAAATTGAATTACTCTGTTTATGTTGCTAGAAATGTATCATGCAAAATACAAATTTCATGTCCTATAATTTCCTATATATAGTTGTTAAACAGCATGGCCCTCTCATTGCCCTCAAAATGTGAAACCCGAATGCAGACACCTGATTAAGTATCTTTGTGCAGTGATCCAAGATAAAGTTGACCCCGTTCTCGACACTATAACGCAGGCCACGAATAATTCATAACATCTGCACATGAACAAGTCTGGGTGCGCAGAATGTTGACTGGAGAACAAAAACGTCAAGAGAGTCATGGTTAGTCAATAGCTTCTCGGTGATCATCGGGGAATTCCGCGTGCTTTCTTGGGTCATACCTGGGTTGATTCCTTTTGACCCTTAGACAAATAGTCAAAGTATGCAGTGGAAGCACATGACGTCACCATTAACCAACACCCAAAAATTTCAAGAGGGAAATAGAGAGATAAATGGGGTTTAACGCCCACTCGACACAAAGTAGGTCATTTCGGGACTAACATATAGTTCAATTTTATTTCAATAATTCGTAGGGGTCTTTAGCAGTGGGAGGAAACCGGAGGACCCGGAGAAAACCCACGAGGTATTTCAAAAGAACGTCTTACAGTTGCAAAATGAAAAGACGGGTTATCCTTCTATATAACTGACTGAAGTGGCGAGTGGGAATTTGCCCGTGTATATGTTATCAGTCGTCACTTCAGTCAGCTATATAGAAGGATAACTCGTGTTTTCTTATTGCTTTCGTCACTTCCGCTTTACAATAATATCTGGAACGTGTTTAACCAGTTCTGTCACATATGTGATAATGACTGACACCAATATTGTCCTTTAACAGGATCTATTAAATCGACTAGATCATTACTGTGTATTTTCTCTACAGAGTAAAGACATGAATATTTAACGTCTGACATTATGTAGAACAAGATGTAATTGTAATGTTGGAGAGTTTTGGTTCACGCGGGTATGCATTTGAACTTGTGATATTGCAACATTTAAACGAACTTGATAACAAATAAGCTGAAGCTTTTTGCTTTGTTTTTCAATAAAAAAAAGAGATGGCACTTGGAATAGTTGTTGCCATATTGTTGCTAATATTACTAGTCAAGGGAAAGTCGAGTAGACCATCTCAAAGGGGGAATATCCTAAAGATGAGTTGACACATTTATTCATAGAGAAAGCGATCGGCTGTCCTATTTAGTACGATTATTGGATACAGTCTTTCAGCTAGAATTCTGCGTACGTTCGCATGCACTCAGACAATGATGTGCAAAATTAGGTGTGAATTTTAGCGGGGTAACTAAACATATCAACGACTGTAAACACATATTATGAAGATCCTTGTGGCAAAGGACCAAATAAATCGACATGTCAGGCTTCAAATGGCTATGCTGGAGTATTGTACGATTTGGTTAATTTACGCTTTTGACAATCTTGCAATATTTGAGGTAGTCAGAAACGATTGCAGGCATACGCGAAAAATAATAAGAATCATTGAGACGATCTATACCCCCATATCTTGCCAAAGGAGAATCTTGATTAAGCTATAGAAAAGTCTTTATAAGAATTATCGGTACAACTATTCAAAATAGTTTAACCAAAGAACGTAGTGTTGTGCTAATAGACCGATCACACACAAATGTTGGCATATAATTAAGAAATACAGAAAGGTAAAATACTGATATTGCACCATGGTCGCCAGACGAGCCATTAGGAACGTACCGACGCACCCCCACCCCTCCCACTTGTAAACTTTGTATTTTCTCTTATGCGGGGGGCATAAAATGATTACATATCTGGCTCTTTAAAAAGCTTTCCCAGGGGCTCAATGTAAGGGGAAAAGCGGAGTAGGGGCGAGCTTGCAACACTCGTCAGAACCCCAGCTAGTTTACTTGCGGCCTTCCAACCTATGTTTGTTTGGTTGAGCGTTACAAGATATTGCACCCTTTTTGAGAACGTCCAACCACGCCTCGGATCGTGACCAACAACTTCTACAGACAGTTCAAGAGTCATTGACCACAAGTTCTTACACAGTACAATTAAAAGGCGTTCAGTACGTAGTCAGATAAGGAAGAGTACACCATGATTTTGGAAAATAACCTACTGCGTCTAAAGACATACACTTCAACCCTTCCCAAAATTTAACTAATAATATTGTAGATACTAGTAGTACTACATGACGTATAGATCTTTTTATTTTTGGAAAACGGAACGTTACATATACACAAAGGTCATGTTTCAACAATATTAATATTATCATTTAATAAAAAGCGTTAATACGTCATGGCGACGTTGGTTATATTTACTTAATATTTACAGATCAATGTTTTGAGCTGGGATTTGAAATAACCCACTCTTGTTAGTTGTTTCATTGGCTTTGGTAATGTCTGGTTTATAAACGAGCATTTCTTAGATGTTTTACTGTCTCAGAGATTTCTGCTGGTAGTATAGGGTCTAACACGACCGGGGCTAGTAAATTCAGAACTAAATTACCTTGCACTATCAAACAAGTAAAACGGACTACCACTAGAAAGACGAAAGAGTTCATAATTCACTGTAAACACAAGACCAAAACAAGGATTACTCAACAAAGAAATATACTATAAGAAACAAAAGACACACGAGTTCAAAATGGACTATAAGACAGAAGACACACACGATGGCTTAAGATGGACTGTAAGACACAATGCCCAAGGTTTTAAAATGGAATGTAAGACACAAGAAAGACAAAAGTGGACTGTAGAAAGAAGACGTAAGGACCCAGCATAAACTGTAGACATAAGACATAAAAAAAGGTATTAAGATGTCGAAAGCAACATAATTGAAACAATTAACATAGAATCCAAATTTACTCCCCGGATTCAAAATCTACTTAAGCTTCAAATATTCGTCTTTAATATATACCGAAAGTCAAAAGAGAATCCCGGTGAAAATATTGTGGAAAGGATTCCCAACAAAGCTAGAAAGGTTACCAAGGTACAGTTCTTCGAATGTACTGACATCATTTCAACATATTTGACTTTGGTGATCCTTATCATCACCGATGTAATCGTGCAGTTGAAAAACATTACGAAAGTACCTTAATACAACAGATCTAAATGAGTCATCAAATTCAGTCCACAAGAGATGGAATATCTCGCACATTCCCCGAAGTGAATACAATCTCGACTTTGAAAGCACTACACACTTTAGAAATAACACCATTCATTTATTACCAGTGTATTTTAGAAATATTAATTCTGCACCAACCCGTCAAGAGAATTTTTTCCCAGAAAGTGGAGTTTCCACCTACTGTTCGTCTAATTCCATTTGTCAAGGGTCTTTTATGTGCTCGCCCACGAGTACATGGTTCTGCTATTTTCCACTAACAAGGGGAATACGTAGACTTTGTGGGTGTGGCTGGACCTACACAGGTATTAAGTGCAGAGCTATTTCTTATAATGACAGTCTAATGTAATTATACCTTACATATTACGAAGGACATCTACAGCTACAAGTGGTTTTTTGGTCGTTCAAAGGAACTTTCAAATTATCGCCCATCCGTCCCGCCCCGCCCCACCGTCTTTGCACGAATACTTTAGGAATGGTTAGAGCTGACGGGGATGTTTATCTATTTAGACCACTTTACTAGACAATATTAATAAAAAAGACAAAAATACATCAAAAATGCAACTTATGTTCAGCAAAATAAGATGTTGCTCAATTAAATGAAGAAAAAAAACAATACTAAAGGTACAAAATACAATATTTTCTGATAAATGCGCACAGGTGTGGTACCCTGCCTATGTCACGAATTCCATCACAAGCACGTACATGACACAGCATGAAAAATGTTGTAGTGTTTTTGATTATAAATTTCCAGACTGAAAGACCTTCAATGGGACCAGTGACAGGTGTCCATTATCTTTGAATTTAGTTTTATCCGTTTTCTTATCTTTAAAGAAAAAAATATAAAAGAAGGATTGTGGGCTAATCTAGTTACTGAAGTTTCTGACAGTCAGGTATGTACATGTAAGCTCTATAAAAAAATCTGGAAATTTAAACATCTGTCTTGTTTACCTATCTGTAATATACATTTTTTTTAAGTAAATTGTCACGAGCTGATATACCGACTAAATATTAATTGTCTTGTCTTAACACAATAGTTGGAATCAATGTGATGTAAATAATTTTATTGTACGATATTTAAAATAGTAAAATCTATTTGAAATGCAAATGTTTGGAAAATAAGTTATCAGGCAGCCATTGAGATGGATGGAACCTGTGGGGAAATTAAAATGTATCAAAAACTGTCCGTCGGTATTCCCCTTGATAGAGAAAGAGCAAGACACGATAATTAATTATTTGTGAAACCAGAAGACACAGGCTAAATTTCATAATCTGCCAACCTCTAAAATTACCTAAACAAGAGTTAGAGTGTAGGGTATAAAACATGGTGGTTAGATTCACAAACCACTTTATTTACAATATATTTATACCCTTTATTATTTTAGATATCAAAATGAAAGTAGCTATCGTCCTCCTTGTTCTCTTGCCATTGGCTTTCTGCAACCCAATATCTGATCTACTCCACACATTACAAAAGGGTAAGGTTATTCATCTGAACTGTCCATTTTCATTTTATTTACCAAATTAAATGAGATTTAGGCCAGCAAAAGGCTAATTATAGTTCTGCAAACAAAAGTATCCGTCAACAGATAATCAGCGATAAAAGGTCACTGAATGCTATACCTGGCTTTATCGCAGTACCAAATCGTAGTTTATCCACCATTTTTGCGGGAAGTTGCGGTACACGTTAAGTTAATTTACAATACGTTAGTGCTCCAATTTGTGTTCATTTTAAATTATTTTGATCATTCATGTTTTCAGATATTCATCTTGATGTAATCAAGGAAAATGTTAACAAAATTGCTGCTCAAATCGGAAGTGACGGTACTGAAGCTCAATGTGAAACCGAATGTCATAAAATCGCCACCCAAGCCATCCTTGATTCTGGCTGTGCTTTCTTCTGTAAAGGGTAAGTTGAATATTATGGTCTAAATGTTAAGATGGTGCTACTTGATTCTGTCTGTGCATTCTTCTGTAAAGGCTAAGTTTAATGCTACGGTTTAAACGTTAAGATCACGATTCTACTTTCGAATCTCCTAGTTGCTGTCTGATAAGTGATTTAACAATAGCATTTTTTCAGGTGGCAAATATGACCTATAATGTGATTCCGGTTCTAATTTCATAAATGATTTGAAAGAAACATTAACTGTTCCCCCCCCCCCCACCCAAGAAAAAATAAATATTACGTAATAAAGTCAGTCAAGACTTTTTAATACCAGCTGAAACATTGATCAAAGAATCCAGATGATGAAAACATTCATATTTTTAAATCTATTTTGACGTAATTGATGCGTTTGTTGTTTTACGAGTTAATCAGTTTTCTACCATAAATGTTGAATATCCATACTTTGTTCTTTGTTCATTAGAAATTTAGTTATAAATCTAACCATGAAGAATAATTTTAAGATGTCCATGTACTGATCAAGCTTCATTTACTAGGATGAGTAGTTTGTTTTAAAAAACTATATTTTATATTCTTTCTTGGTTTCCTTTTCAGATTTCAATCCTTGGTTGGCCACTTCCATCTTGGTTAAATGAAATAAATAGTTGAACGAAAATATATTGTGGTTGTGTATAATTTGTTTAATGAAATAAATAGTTGAAAGAAAATACATTGTTGTGTACATTTGTTTTAAAAAAAGGTGGCTAAGTGGGTATTCGCCGACTCGCTAGCCTAGAGTCGCGTGTTTGATCCCTGCATTGGCCAAGAAAGTTCATCGGGATTTTCCGGCGTGGATTTCCGTTGTCAGTGGTGCAGAACGGAAGGCCTGACTGATGTCTCGTGTATACATTGACGTGCACGTCGGTCCCAAAATAAGTACAGTCACTGCAGTCGGTCTCAAAATTATGCATACGTCACACAAAACTATATAGTATAAAATAACCATGTCTGCTTGTCATGTTTGTAAAAATGTTTTGCACTCTTATTCTGTTGTATGTTGTTCTAAGAAATGTTTATCCCATGATAAAAAAAATAGTCGGTCTCAAAAAAAGTGCTCACCGCAGTCGGTCTCAGACTAAATGAATTAATGAGGTAAACAAACAATGCCATAATAGAAGGGAATAATTTTGTGTGAATCCGTGCACCTAAATTGCTATGATAACCTAGTCAGCTTGTCACAAAACAGGCGAAATTGACAGATATGCCTCAAGATTCTGTCCCATTTCTTATCCTCTCAAGGAGAATTTGCCGTGACATTGACAAAACTTTTCAGTCCCAGTCCCAAAAAATTAATAGATCGATTACATATCTGAAATTTTTTCGCGCTGGCGTCGCTCGATTCCATTATAACATCATTCTTCCACTCCACTGTTGTCTTATACTGTCTCAGCACTATCATATTCGCAGTTATAGTGAACTGTCCAGTTATTGGTAGTACCACTGGTGCGTGGGTCGTCAGACTGTACAAATGTTATGTCAATTCTTGCAAAACAGGCGGAATTGACAGGGGCAGATCTCGAGATTCTGTCCCATTGACTCATATTTTTAGTCCTCTCGTCCACAAGAATTTCTCCCAGCAATGACCTCAAATGCCAGGACATTGACTCAATTTTTCAAAATTTTCTCAGATTGCTCAGTGTTATTGGCACAATCATCATATAAAGTAAAGTAAAGGAAAGTAAATCAGGAGTTTACTGACGGACAGACGAGCGGAGAGGAGGAAAGACGCAGACGAGAGAAAAGCAGAGACCATCGGATGGGCTCGCCCGAGTTCAGCCACTGCCTTGAATGCTGGATTTAAGATAGTTATGTACTGTCCTGATATGATCCTGTCGTAGTCTAGTTCCCGATGTAGTTTAGTTCATGTTGTATCTATGTTAACTGTTTGATATTCTGTTCCGATGTAAATAAATGATATATTTAATAAACTGATCTCTGTTATCACTAAGATAGTGTTACAGTTGGTTATATTTACTTAATATTTACAGATCAATTTTTTGAGCTGAGATATGCAATAACCCACCATGATTAGTTGTTTCATTGGCTGTGGTAATGTCCGGCTTATAAACGAGCATTTCTTAGAAGATGTTTTACAGTCTCAGAGATAGAACTAAATTACCTTGCACTATCAAGCAAATAAAACAGACTACTAGAAAGACGGAAACACAAGACCGAAACAAGGTTTACTTAACAAAGAAATATACTGTAAGAAACAAGAGACACACGAGTTCAAAATGGACTATAAGACAGAAGACATACGCAATGTAAGACACAATGCACAAGGTTTTAAAATGGAATGTAAGACACAAGAAAGACAAAAGTGGACTGTAGAAAGAAGACGTAAGGACCCAGCATGAACTGTAGACATAAGACGTAAATAAAAGGTATTAAGATGTCGAAAGCAACATAATTGAAACAATTAACATAGAATCCAAATTAACTAACCCGATTCAAAATCTACTTAAGCTTCAAATATTCGTCTTTAATAAATACCGAAAGTCAAAAGAGATTCCCTGTGAAAATATTCTTGAAAGGATTCCCAACAAAGCTAGAAAGTTACCAAGGTACAGTTCTTCGAATGTACTGACATCATTTCAACATATTTGATTTTGGTGATTCTTATCATCACCGATGTAATCATGCAGTTGAAAAACATTACGAAAGTATCCCAATACAACAGATCTAAATGAGTCATCAAATTCAGTCCACAAGAGATGGAATAGCTCGCACATATGTATGATTTTCCCCGATATGAATAAAATCTCGACTTTGAAAGCACTACACACTTTAGAAATAACACCATTCATTTATTACCAGTGTATTTTAGAAATAACACCATTTATTTATTACCAGTGTATTTTATAAATAACATCATTCATTTATTACCAGTGCTTATTACCAATGTATTTTAGAAATAACATCATTCATTTATTACCAGTGTATTTTAGAAATATATTGAAGACGGATACACGTCATGCAGTGTGCGATGAGAAACTTTTCCCAGAAAGTGGAGTTTCCACCTACTGTTCGTCGAATTCCATTTGTCAAGGTTCTGCTATTTTCCAAGTGGGTATATACCAAGTGGGTATTTGATCGTTCAAAGGAACTTTCAAATTATCGCTCATCCGTCCCGCCCCGCCGTCTTTGATCGAATGCTTTAGGAATGGTTAGAGCTGACGGGGATGTTTATCTATTTAGACCACTTTACTAGACAATACTAATAAAAAAGACAAAAATACATCAAAAGTGCAACCTATGCTCAGCAAAATAAGATGATGCTTAATTAAATGAAAGCAACACTAAAGGTACAAAATATAATATTTTCTGATAAATGCGCACAGGTGTGGTACCCTGTCTATGTCACGAATTCCATCACAAACACGTCCATGACACAGCATTAAAAATGTAGTTTTTTTTATTATAAATTTCCAGACTGAAAGACCTTCAATGGGATCAGTGACAGGTGTCCATTATCTTTGAATTTAGTTTGATCCGTTTTCTTATCTTTAAAGAAAAAAAATATAAAAGAAGGATTGTGGGCTAATCTAGTTACTGAAGTTTCTAACAGTCAGGTACGTACATGTAAGCTCTATAAAAGAATCTGAAAATTTAAACATCTGCCTTGTTTACCTATCTGTAATATACATTTTTTTCAGTAAATTGTCACGAGCTGATATACCGACTAAATATTAATTGTCTTGTCTTAACACAATAGTTGGAATCAATGTGATGTAAAAAAAATTATTGTACGATATTTAAAATAGTAAAATCTATTAGGCGGGCCTTTGAAAATGTAAATGTTTGGAAAATAAGTTATTCGAACATCAATCAGACAGCCATTGAGATGGATGGAACCTGTGGGGAAATTAAAATGTATCAAAAACTGTCCGTCGGTATTCCCCTTGATAGAGAAAGAGCAAGACACGATAATTAATTATTTGTGAAACCAAAAGACACAGGCTAAATTTCATAATCTGCCAACCTCTAATATTACCTAAACAAGAGTTAGAGTGTAGGGTATAAAACATGGTCAGATTCAGAAACCATTTTATTTACAATATACATATATTTATACCCTTTATTATTTTAGATATCAAAATGAAAGTAGCTATCGTCCTCCTTGTTCTCTTGCCATTGGCTTACTGCAACCCAATATCTGATCTACTCCACACATTACAAAAGGGTAAGGTTATTCATCTGAACTGTCCATTTTCATTTTATTTACCGAATTAAATGAGATTTAAGGCCAGCAAAAGGCTAATCATAGTTCTCCAAACAAAAGTATCTGTCAACAGATAATCGGCGATAAAAGGTCACTGAATTCTATACCTGGTATTATCGCAGTACCGAATCGTAGTTTATCCACCATAAGTTACTTAGCAATAAGTTAGTGTTCTAATTTGTGTTCATTTTAAATTATTTTGATCATTCATATTTTCAGATATTCATCTTGATGTAATCAAGGAAAATGTTAACAAAATTGCTGCTCAAATCGGAAGTGACGGTACTGAAGCTCAATGTGAAACCGAATGTCATAAAATCGCCACCCAAGCCATCCTTGATTCTGGCTGCGCTTTCTTCTGTAAAGGGTAAGTTAAATATTAAGGACTAAATGTTAAGATGGTGCTACTTGATTCTGTCTGTGCATTCTTCTGTAAAGGCTAAGTTTGATGCTTGCTACGGTCTAAACGTTAAGATCACGATTCGAATCTTCTAGTTACTGTCTGATAAGTGATTTAACAATAACATTTTCAGGGGGCAAATATGACCTATAATGTGATTCCGGTTCTAATTTCATAAATGATTTGAAAGAAGCATTAACTGTCCCCCCCCCCACCCCACAATGAAAAAATAAATATTACGTAATAAAGTCAGTCAAGACTTTTTAATACCAGCGGAAACATTGATCAAAGAATCCAGATGATGAAAACATTCATATTTTTAAATCTATTTTGACGTAATTGATGCGTTTGTTGTTTTACGAGTTAATCAGTTTTCTACCGTAAATGTTGAATATCCATACTTCGTTCTTTGTTCATTAGAAATTTAGTTATAAATCTAACCATGAAGAATACTTTTAAGATGTCCATGTACCGATCAAGCTCCATTTACTAGGATGAGTAGTTTGTTAAGACTATATTTTATATTCTTTCTTGGTTTCCTTTTCAGATTTCAATCCTTGGTTGGCCACTTCCATCTTGGTTAAATGAAATAAATAGTTGAACGAAAATATATTGTTGTGTATAATTTGTTTAATGAAATAAATAGTTGAAAGAAAATATATTGTTGTGTACAATTGTTTTAAAATAAAGTGGGTAAGACGCCGACTCGCTTGTCTAGAGGTCGCGTGTTTAATCCCTGCATTGGCCAAGAAAGTTCATCGGGATTTTCCGGCGTGGCTTTCCCTTGTTAGTGGCGCCGAACGGATGGTCTGACAAGGACAGCTGTCTAGTTGTTCAGATGGAACTAAAGACTGAGGTTCCGTGTATACATTGACGTGCGCGTTAGGGAGAGAGGGAGAGATGGGGTTAACGTTCACTCGACATAAACTAGGTCATTTCGGGACTAACATGTGGTTCAGTTTTATTTCAATAATTCGCTTGCTTTTAGGGGTCTTTAGCAGCGGGAGGAAACCGGGGGACCCTGAGAAAACCAACGGAGTTGGACAGGTGACCTTACTCCTTATCACGTACAACCGGGGAATCGAAACTACGTGAGTTCACTCAATGACGGACCTTATGACGCAACGCGCACGCACTAACCATTCGGTCATCCACCACCCCGACGAGTTACAGATAAATAATATATTGTGCAGTATTATCTTTGTTACGGAAAAAAATACATTGCCCCTATAAATCTAATAATTTAACACTTTATTTATAGTCTCACAGATGCATAAATTATTTAATATATTGTACAGTATATAAAGACTACAAGTAAACTTTTTGTTTCGGTTATTTTTCCAGTCTCAAATAGTTCTACGTATTTAGAGCTTGCAACAACGTAACTTCTCAACTCACCAATGCGGCAACTAACTACAGTGTTTTACATTTCACACTCTTTCGGTGTCGGTTAGTTGCGGCTGGAGTGAGTTTAATAGATAGAACCAGCGGCTGCCAGGCAGGATACGCCCACATTTTCGAGTGATGGATAGAGAACAAGCTAAAAAGAAAGTGATTTTTTCTACAATCAAGGGCCATAATTCATGAAATTACAATTCAATATGCGCAAATATCGAAAGGAACCGAGATCTTTGGGTTATAAACTTACATTTCAAGTTTCAACAAAATCGGATAAAAATTGTGACCTCTATAGTGTCCACAACTTTGATATACCATATTTTTACGCTACTTCAGTTTTGGGCCGATTTTCACGAAATTCGAACTCAGTCGTCCTTAGGGTGTAACGGCGATATAATAATACGTTTTTTTAAATCGGATAAAAATTATGACCTCTATAGGGTTCACAAGCTAAAAACGCGATTTTTCGTACAATCAGGGGCCATAATTCAGAAAGTTACGTTTCGATATGCGCGAATATCGAAAGGAACCGAGATCTTTGGGTTATAAACTTATATTTCAAGTTTCGTCAAAATAGGATTAAAATTGTGACCCATATAGGGTCCACAACCTTGATATACCATATTTTTACGCTATTTGAGAACGAAGGGCGGCCATTTTGTCTGTCAGTTTTGGATCGATTTTCACGAAATTCGAAATTAGCCGTCCTTAGGGTGTAACGGTGATATAATAATACGTTTTTTTTTAAATCGGATAAAAATTATGACCTCTATAGGGCCCACAAGCTAAAAACGCGATTTTTCGTACAATCAGGGGCCATAATTCAGGAAGTTACGGTCCGATATGCGGGAATATCGAAATGAACCAAGATCTTTGGGTTATAAACTTACATTTCAAGTTTGAACAAAATCGAATAAAAATTGTGACCTCTATAGGGTCTACAACCTTGATATAAAATATTTTTACGCTATTTGAGAACGAAGGGCGGCCATTTTGTCTGTCAATTTTGGGCTGAATTTCACGAAATTCGAACTCAGCCGTCCTTAGGGTTTAACGGTGATATAATAATACGGGTTTTTAAATCGGATGAAAATTATGACCTCTATAGGGTCCACAAGCTAAAAACGCGATTTTTCGTACAATCAGGGGCCATAATTCAGGAAGTTACGTTCCGATATGCTCGAATATCGAAATGAACCGAGATCTTTGGGTTATAAGCATACATTTCAAGTTTAAACCAAATCGGATAAAAATTTCGTATAATCAGGGGCCATAATTCAGGAAGTTACGTTCCGATATGCTCGAATATCGAAATAAACCGAGATCTTTGGGTTATAAGCATACATTTCAAGTTTAAACCAAATCGGATAAAAATTGTGACCTCTACAGTGTTCACAAGCTAAAAACGTGATTTTTCGTACAATCAGGGGCCATAATCCATGATGTTACAGTCCGATACATGCCAATATCGAAAGGAACCGAGATCTTAGGGTGATAAACCTATATTTCAAGTTTCGTTGAAATCGGATAAAAATTGTGACCTGTAGACTGTTCACAAACAATTGTGGACGGACGGATAGGGGCGACGACAATATACGTCCACATGAAAATGTGGGCGTATAAAAAGGGCGAGAGAGAGAGAAATGGGGTTTAAAGTCCACTCGACACAAACTAGGTCATTTCGGGACTAACATATGGTTTAATTTTATTTACATAATTCGCTTGCGCGTAGGGGTCTTTAGCAGTGGGAGGAAACCGGAGGACCCGGAGAAAACCCACGAGGTTGGACAGGCGACCCTACTCCTTGCCACGTACAACCGGGGATTCGAAACCACGCTAGTCGACTCAATGACAGACTTTAATGAAGTTCGTAACTACGTATTTTTAAAAGAGTAACGTATAAAGAAGAATATTTTTTCATGGCTTCATTGACAAATAAGGGAATGAATATTGTCATGTGAATGTTTGTTGCCTGTACTGCACTAACTTTTCCCATGTGATTAGAACCGAAAAAGGCTAAACAAGAGAAATTAGATTAGTAATTAGCAAAACGGTGTCAATGTTATACACTGGTCAGCCCTTAGTCCGGACTTAAACCCGATTGAACATCTTTGGAATGAAATTCAGAGGAGATTTAATAACTTCGTACCGAGACCAAACACGGCCGATTGTTTGCGTCAGGTTTTTCTGAGAGTGTGGTTCCAGGTGCCAATGGCGTTCATCAATATACCTTTGGTTATATACCTTTTAACTGGGTCTACACACACGAGATCATTACTATATATGGCATTTACAAGTTATCTTAATCGGGGTCAATAGGTTCACTGCATCTAAATAATAGTTCGTATTTTATAAAATAGAAAATTAAGCACTTTGTAACAAGAGCTCATCATGATTTTTGAAAATAATCTACTGCGTCTAAAGATATGCACTTCAATCCATCCCAAAATTCAACTAAAAATATTGTAGATACTAGTAGTACTACATGTATATAACTTTTATTTTTAGAAAACGGAACGTTACATATACACAAAGGTCATGTTTCAGTAATAATAATATTATTATTTAGTAAAACGCATTAATACTGAATTATAGTTGTCATGGCGACGTTGTCGGACAAAGTACTCTATAACTTTCATCAAACTGAACGATCATCTGGGTGCATAGAACTTATTGACCTAAGCTGCTTTTGATAATATATTATATTGACTTTTCAACTCGTATATACTTCTGTTAAGGCACGAGCGGAGAGGGGGGAAGACGCAGACTAGAGAAAAGCAGAGATCGGCGGATGGGCTCGCCCGAGTTCAGCCGTTGTCTTAGCAGAGGGGCGGAATGCTGGATTCAAGATAGTTATGTACCGTCCTGATATGTTCCTGTCGTAGTCTAGTTCCCGATGTAGTTTAGTTCATGTTGTATCTATGTTAACTGTTTGATATTCTGTTCCGATGTAAATAAATCATATATTTAATAAACTGATCTCTGTTATCACTAAGATAGTGTTACAGTTGGTTATATTTACTTAATATTTACAGATCAAGGTTTTGAGCTGAGATATGCAATAACCCACTGTAGTTAATTGTTTCATTGGCTGTGGTAATGTCCAGCGTATAAACGAGCATTTCTTAGAAGATGTTTTACTGTCTTGGAGATTTCTTCTGGTAGTATAGGGTCCAACACGACCGCGGTTAGTAAATTCATAACTAAATTACCTTGCACTATCAAACAAATAAAACGGACTACCACTAGAAAGACGAAAGGGTTTAAAATTCACTGTAAACACAAGACCAAAACAAGGATTACTCAACAAAGAAATATACTGTAAGAAACAAAAGAGACACACGAGTTCAAAATGGACTATAAGACAGTAGACATACGCAATGGCTCAAGATGGACTGTAAGACACAATGCATAAGGTATTATAATCGAATGTAAGACACAAGAAAGACAAAAGTGGACTGTAGAAACAAGACGTAAGGACCCAGCATGAACTGTAGACATAAGAGAGAGAAAGGGAAAATGGGGTTTAACGTCCACTCGACACAAACTAGGTCATTTCGGGACTAACATATGGTTCAATTTTATTTCAATAATTCGCTTGCGCGTAGGGGTCTTTAACAGTGGGAAGAAACCGGAGGAGAAAACCCACGGGGTTGGACAGGCGATCTTACTCCTTGACACGTACAACCGGGGAATCGAAACTACGCCAGTTGACTCAATGACAGACCTTATGATACAACGCGCACGCGCTAATCGTTCGCCCCCCCCCCCTAGCACGTAAAAGATCTCTTGCCATTTGGAATTCGATATAACAGTAGGCTGTAGCGCCACTGCCCGGGCAAAATTTCCTTCATAGCACACCGTATTGCGTATGCCCGTGGGTGGATGAACCAGTCGAATTACAACTGCCAAGGGGTCTTTTGCGTGCAAGCCAATATATACATCCGAGCGACTAGACAGATGTCCTTGTCAGGCTCTCCGTTCTGTACCCCACGTCGGAAAATCCCGATGAACTTTCTCGGCCAATGCAGGAATCGAACATGCGACCTTCAGGCTAGCGAGCCAGTGTCTTACCCACTTAGCCACCGTGCCTCCCTACCTCTAAAGACCATTACATATAAAGAATAACCAAAACACAAGACTAATCTTTCTCTCTTATTAAAGCGGGGCGATATCGGATAATATACCCATAATAATCTCCTACGAATTAGATACTCTTAAACCATTGGCTATCTTCTGGTAATAGCATATTTATTGCTACCACCAAGATTCACCAATGGAAAAATCGGGCGAAACTGTTTACCGGACGAAAAGTAAAACTAATCGAATAAGCGACACGTTCGTTCCATGTCGTGAATTGCCAAGGCGACAAAATATACCTTCGAAAGAGATGGCGAAAAGTTCAGTATATCGCCAATGGGTTTTGGAACTCATGGAGAAAGAGTTACCTCCAGAATCTCCAAGAAATCCAGGAATGGTCAAGAAGTCATGAGAATCTACAAGTCAACGATATCGTGAGTATCAAGTCTGATAATGAACCAAGAAATCACTGGGATTTGGCTAGATGTGTATCCTGAAGAAGATGGCTTACCGCTTAGTACGTAAAGTTAAGTTAGAGATGACTGATTTATTATTAGATCGTTATTGTAAAAGAGTTAAGCCAGTCCAGTATTTCGAATAACCTGTTCATAAATTGGTACTATTGCTGATGAAACTTAAGACCAAGAAAAAAAAAACATCGCGACGCCTTGATATAACCATTGGTGTAAATGAAAGTGAATTAAGACTGTTAATTTAAATAAGTTTATTTCAAGAGATGTTGAACATTTTCAATATGATAAATCATAGGCAATGATTCAAAGTAATCTCAACGTTATTTTCTTTCTTTTTACGTTTTAGCGTGAAATTCAGAGACTTTTGAGTTTTTAAATGATATTATAGAATGGTCAGATGAATTCTAGTGTAAACTGTTACCCCAGTTTATAGGAGCCATGTAACAATTGGAGCTATCTGTCTTTGGTTATCTATTCTAGTTGTGTAGTCAATCCTTAATTATACCACAAAATGGAAGAATAGCTGCGGAAGATATATAAATTTCAAGAATAGTATTATAGAGTCTACCACAAAGTTTTACGTACTCATTAATATCACCCAACGACTATCAACTTCCCTATTCAAATTGTTATAATTATTAGGATTTATACTTCTCAAGTTCAATATAATTTTTATAAACATTAAACACTGGTTGTAGAGTGCCGCACGCAAGCCAGAATTTCCGCCATTCCAAGTTTAACTCACAACAGCGTCACATGCGCCTGTAACGTTCAAAATATTTCAAAAATAACATCAAGCTATGACTAAGTACATGTCTAAAGTCAGTTACGTCCATGTTCGTAAGCGAGATTATCAAATAACTGGTCTGATACCTATTGCTAACTCAGGGGCAAATAACTCGTCTGAAACCGATTCTCTTTTAAATATTTATTTATGGTGGGACACCCAACAATGAGATTGTTTGTTGTTTGGACTAGACTAGGGTTTAATGTCTTACCAACGCTTATTTATTCTGTCATTTTGAGACTAACATCGTGAATGTTACATCTATGCTAAGGGGAACCATGAGAGGGAGTGGGCTAATCATTTTCGCAAAATGGGCATGGTGTGTGGGGGGTGAGTATCGGGGTTTGATCATAGGGTGGAGACCAAGGATAGTTGGAAGCGAGGAAAGGTTAGAACAGTGCTTACATCCAATAGACTGCTCGGTACTTATGTGCAGTAGCGATTTGAATTCAGTACAGTCTAACATTATTCAACTCTAACTAGCATTTATTAACTAAATTCCTCTGTCATCCTATTTCATTGAGATTGTTATATAAGTGGCATGCATTAGGTGGTTTTCGTAATCAATTTTTTAATTAGTAACATAGTCAATGTTGAAACACACGAAAGAAATGCAATTGTAACGAAGTTCGTACATCCTTCGATTGTTGCTGGAACATTTTATTTGAAATAACATTCACCCAATACATTCCTCCAGTGCAATATACTGGGACGTGTTATGTTCTTATAAAACGTTTTGGAGTTTTTTTGTTACAGAGATTGAGTCATCTATTTGGATAAAGTTTGATAAGGAACATTAAATTCTGTTATCTTCGGAAATGTTTCCACCATTGGCAATGTGTTTCACCTTACCTCGGTCGTTGGTTGGAACGACTGGTCATTTGATGTGATAACATAATGTCAGACTAGACTCTACTTTTTGCCAGGGCCCATTCCGGCACTCCAGACAAGGATAACATAAAATAAAGTATTAATGTAATGTAATAATTGTAGACACACAATAATCCAAATCTGAAATTACAACACCAAGAGAAGACAAAACTAGCCAGAGTTTCAGTTAGAATGCATCAGAAATTTTCAAACACTTTTAAAGTTTAATTTAAATTTTCTAATATTTAAGAAATGCATTCTAAGTTGTTATACACCAGAATAGCACCGGTACCATTTCTGCTCTTGGCGTGATTAGGGATTGGTTAAAGAACATGAGCAAAATGTACAGCCTTCGTGGCCCATACAGAGAAACACAATCAAAGTTTCACTGACATTATAAGTCAACTACCCAAAGATAGTGAAGTAAGTCCTACAGAATGCGTAAGGCTTATCAATCCATTGTTGACTATAAAAGACATGTGCAGCACTTACACCACCACTGAATCTACAGTCAGGTAAGCGAATGGGCTTAGGGTAACTATGTAGTTACAGAGGAGGGGACAATAGCAGACAAATATTGGATCTGTCAAGGCGTTGGTTGACGTTTTTGGGGGGGTTGTATTTGTCCTAAACGCCGTTTGAGTTCTAACAAACTTTGTTATGGAAGCTTGTTCTGAATAAAGGTCTTGGAGTTTATCTGTAAAATTGAAAAATGAATAACAGTAACAACCGTGATTTAATTAGTTTTGAATTGTGTTCTTCAAACCGCTTCATCATTAGAAAACTTCCAATTTTACGTAATGGGCTCGCGAGGAGATATCTTGTGTCAGACAGGACTAAAATCGTATGTATTTAGGTTCATATTTGACTGGTCGCTGAATAGTTCAACTGATAGCATTAGAATTGATCATTCTTATGATTGATAGGCCTACAAAAATTTTGAAGCTTTTTAATTTGCACATGAATTGAAAAAAACAAAACAATATAAAATCTGCATTATGAAGTACTGTATTTAATATCTAAATCAGATTTATTTCATTAAGTAATTATTATATTTATTCTTTTTTTTCTTTTTTAGATATCAAAATGAAATTAGCCATTGTTGTTCTTGTTCTCTTACCCTTGGTATGTTACTCCAATCCAATTGTTGACATCTTCAACCAACTCAAGAAAGGTACGCTGAGAACATTTAGGACTTTAAGAATAATAATAATTTTAGCAAAAACTATGGTCTTTCAATCGAAAGTCAGAAAGCCTAATAAGCTAGACCTGCAAAGCAGCACTGAACCGACTGTAGGCATAGCTCGCAAATAAGCTATGTCGTATTGTATTGAAGTTATACTAATTGGTTTATCGTATATGTTTATCTCCTTGTTATTTAAAACTATATAAATAGTTTTGTAATTGTTAATTGTGATATATTTGAAAATATGGGAACTACTTTCTCAGACGGAAAATTCATATATTTATATATTAATTATATTCATATTACTTATCTGAAGGCACATTTACGAGAGGATGTTGGGCATTGACATATCCTGGATTGACTTTTGTGTTTTGATTTTTGTAAGGTGTTCGACATTATAGAATTTGTGGATAAAGGGCGTCAAAAGATCGACTCTAGATGCGTTTTACTAAACAGTGTTATTTTTGTGCGAAAGATTCTTTGAAACGTTTATACTTAGCCTTTCTAGTGTTAACTTTACTTTGTTCGGTGATGGGTTTCTAAGATTGCGTCTGTTAATATGTCTTTAAAGCAGTGTAGTTGTCGTGTTTATGACGTCGCACATTACACGTAGACCATGATTACAAATTATCAATCTAAGCTAGGTAACAGCTCTATGTGGTATATAATTTCTACTGCTGTGTCATTATTTGATATTTTATGTTTACTATATACCAGATATCCATCTTGATGTATTGAAAGAAAATGTAAATAAGATTGCCGCTTCTGTTGGAAGCGATGCTACGGAGGCTGAATGCGAGACTGTCTGCAAAAGAGTTGCCACCGCAGAGATCCTCAATTCTGGATGTCCCGTATTCTGTAAAGGGTAAGTATTGTCTTTCAGTCGTGGAAGCATTTGATATCTACATAATACCAAAAAAGAGAAAAGGTAAGGAGATATTGATAGTTGATGGTAGAGAATCGATTGGAGAGAATTGCGTATATAAATTAATCATGACGTGGATACAGAGAAACTGAAAGGTTCGATTACGAGAGTAACTCATACGGTCGATTGTTGGCCTGTCAGGAATAATTAAACCGTTCTTGTCATATGAACTCGCTTAAGTATACAAATAAGAAGCCAAAGTATAAAGCGGTATTGTATATCAAAATACTAAGTTGTTTGAAAATTAAGTAATTCCAATTTTGCACTGAATGGCCCGATAAATACGACTCTTTAATAATTTTGGAAGGGGTAGTTAAGAGGTAAGGAGTCATTCCAGATATAACATGTCATAATTTAACCTATGTGTTCTGTTTTGCAGATTCCAGTATATGGCTAATCACTTTCATATAGTTGGTTAAATTGAATAAATTTTAATTGAAATAACATTTGTTGTTGTTTTTGTGGAGTATGTTGCTGGGATGGGGAGTGGGGAAGGGTGATTTCCACAAAGCTGTCTAAGGGATAAAACCACAGTTCGATGAAATGTCGTTTATTGGCTTTACTACGATTTGAATTGTAGAAATATGTTGACTTTCGACATATTGGCGGGAAGCCATTCATTTTTATAGTCCGGTAAAGATTCACCCTCACCCCACCCCCTAAAAGTAATCTGGAAAGGATTAGGAGAAATTGTGCATTTTGGGTACGCTGTCACCAAATTTTTAGTGCAAAATTGTAAGGCTGGAGTCGATGTGCCATAAGACTCTATTTCATTCATTCATTCGTATAGCTTTGGTATATTATTTCCCGTTAATATGTTGGACATAGGTACGGCTTAATAGAGAGTCAGTCATATACTTGAGTCTTGGGGGCATACAATCTAAGAGTAGGCCCCAAGCACCACCATACTTATGCACGCCACTGCCAATAGATTTAATTAAAAACGAAATGCAACACCAAATAGAATAATAAACAACCAGGTTGATGATAATCTCTTTAGCGGTGTTTCACAAAGATAATGGAAGTATCATGGCCAATCAATTCTCAGATGTTATGAAATATTAAAACTGGAACGATTTGTAATTAATGCGTTTTAACTTGAGTATTATTAGAGACTTTTGGCAAGTGGAATTTTTCCCATTCGCATCGCGTATCCGTATCGTTACGTGATACGTTTCGTTAATGTAGTTTTAGAGTTTGGGCAGATTTTCACACCGCGTACGTATGGGTAGCTGAGATGGGCTTAGTTCTATTACAGCATGATGGCAGTACTAGTCAAGTGCCTAGCCTACAAATTCCTAAAGGGAGTAAAGTCGCTTGACAGTCGATGAGTCATTTAACATTTTAAAAAATTTAGTATCGAATCTTATTAAAAATTCGACTTCGATTGGGCAACAATTTTTGGTTTCACTAATGTATTATTTCAGAAAGTATATACGTCTTTACAGATTTGCAAGGTCCCACCTCCCTAAGTTTAGCACGTAGATCAACCAGCATGCAGACAGACAGGAAAAATATGAAAATTCCGCGAACAGCTCATCAAAAATAATGATTAAATTCCAATCTTTTTCATGGTTAAAATCACATCAAATATACACCTTCGTGTTCTAGGATACACATAGATTCATAAAAACGCTACTGCACAACATTTCAGCGTCTAAAAGAAGCCAAGAATGCGGTAAAAAAAGACGTCGATGTTGTACGGGCCTTTTCCGAGTGAAAGCTGCAGTATCTCACGTATGAGAAATACACACGCACTGATGACGTCACACGCAAAATCGAAATGGATACGCGATACGGTCCAGGAATTTGCGCATTCCAAATCACGTAGCCAATCAAACAACGAATCCGGAATAATAGCAACATTACAACGCCCCATCAACACAGGATTATTGGTGTATCTATGTATAAAATAATGTAATAAAGCAATAGTTACAGGATTATTGGTGTATCTATATATAAAATAGTTGTAACAAAGCAATACCTACAGGATTATTGGTGTATCTATAAATGAAATAATGTAATAAAGGTATAGTTACATTGATAAAAATTGTTTTATTTATTATCTTAAGTATCCTATTACACAATACATTTTAAACATCTGTTCATTTTATTCAACTGAAGCTAAAAACTATACACTTAAAACAAAATCACGATTTGGGGCAATCTGACCCACTCCTCTTGTAGTGGCACGGCCAATTCTATCAGTATTGACGGTTGACGTTGACGTCAACGAACACGTCTCCCAATCATGTCCCAGACATGCTCTATAGAGGAAAGGTCAGGACTCATGGCTGGCCAAGGCATATGGACAATATGGTGACGCTGGCGGAAGTCATTCACGACACAAGCGCGGTGGGCACGGGCATTAACATCTTGAAAGATGAAGCGTCGACCTGCACGTTGAGCAAAGGGCAGAACTATCGGTGCCAGGATGAGGTCACGGTAGTACACACCAGTGACCCTTCCTTGAACAATATGCAAGTCCATTCTGCCAGTCGTGGTGATTCCTCCCCACATCATAACAGACTGTGGTACCGGTTCCACAGTCTGCTGATCACAGACTGTGACACATTAAGCATGTTGGCTACTGCTCGCTGTGGTGTAGAACCCATTTGAAGCCTGCCAATAGCACGTAGACGTTCATCATTTTGAAGACGTCTCATTGCAAATTAAACGTAACACACTAAAGCAAAGATACGCTAAACAGTAAACCTTATGCAAGAACCGATAGGAAATCAAACATGGATAGGATAAACCAGCACGCGGCAGTTTTCATCAACCCTTCCTTGAAGTGTCAAATTTGAAATTAAACCCCTCCCACGTGTTATGGCGCTATTGCGTGTAGCATGTGCAGCTCAGTGGTTCTGTTGGGGCGATAAGTTCTTCATCTGTGAACATACTCTCAAAGCATGTCAAGTGTCCATGACTATTTATCATATCACAACCTGCATAGGTATTTGCATAATTATGGCCCTTGATTGTACGAAAAATTGCGTTTTTAGCTTGTTGTCCCTGTAGAGGTTACAATTTTTATCCGATTTAAAAACACAACGAGTGAATATATCACCGTTACACACTAAGATCTTGGTTCCTTTTGATAATCGCGCATATCCGAACGTAACTTCCTTGATTTTGGCCCCTGTTTGTTCGAAAAATCCCATTTTTAGCTTGTAGATTCTCTAGAGGCAACAATTTTTTTCCGATTTGAAAAACCGTTTAAATATGTCACCATTTCACCCTAATGAAGGTTGAATTCGAATTTCGGGAAAATCGAAGTGAAACTGTCAGACAAAATGGCCGCTCTTTGTACGCAAATTGTGTACAAGTATATAATACGAGGTCACAATTTTTATCCGATTTTGATGAAACTTAAACAGTATCTTTATATCCCAAAGATCTCAGTCCCTTGTGATATTTGCGCATTTCAGACCATCACTTTCTGGATTATGACCCCTGATGGTACAAAAAAATCGCTTTTATTTTTAGCTTGTTCCCTATCCATCTCTTGCAAAGTGAGGGCGCATCTTGCCCGGCAGCCGCTGGAATTTTTTTTTTTTTTTTTTTCGGATCTAACAAGCAATCCATTCTGCGAGCAAAATGAAAGCGTTTGCTTAGCAGTTAAAGAGGTTTTGGATAAAATCGACTACGAATCTACGCCTATTGTAAGAAAACAAAACGTGTCTGACAATATTAATAACAATTTTATAATTATATATAAAAAATCACTAGATGAGATTAAAACAAAAAACATTTTTATTTACTACGATTAGATTCTAAAAGTTAACCATTATCAATAAGTAAACGGGAAGAAGCGAATAGTTTTAATTTAGAAGAAAGTGAAATCTCATGTGTCTTCAATTTGGTCTATAAAACCAGCATTAACAGTAACATCAGGTTATAGAACTTCCAATGTAAATACCGCCATAAAATTATATTTACAAACGACCTTTTATTTAAAATCCAATTAAAAGAATCTTCTTTGTGCGATTTTTGCTATTCAAATATATAGAAACCACAGAACACATTTATATATATTGCAATTACGCACAAATAATATGGAATGGTTTGCATAAAATATGTTCAACTAAAGACATTTCAGTACAATTACAAACATTCATTTTGCTTTTTTGAAAGAAACAGGTTCTAAATCATATCGTGAATTCTTATTTATAAATCATTTCATATTTTGAACAAAATATTACCTCTATAAATCGAAAATAGAAAATATTAGTCCTACAATTATTAATTATCGAAACTACTTGAAAGAAAAAATGAATTAAATGAAACTTTAGTAAATTAATGAGATTATACAACATGAATATTATGCATACCTTTCTAGGATTCCTTTCATACCTCTAGCTATTTTTTGTATTTTTGTGTTTTGTTTTTAGTTTCTTTGTCTTTCTTTTTTACTAAATGAATTATAATATAGCTTTCAATAATAAATCGGTGATCTGTGTGATTATTGTTTTGAAATTTTAATGAGATTCTAAGATTTGATGTTATACATTGTGAATGTAATGTAAACTATGTATTATGTCGTTTTATTGATTTTGTTTTTAAAAAGAAGAAAGATAAAAGACATGAGGAAACGGCCGGGAACATTCTAGGCCAATAAACTTTACTTTATCTGATTTAATCTATGTATATCCCAAGGTTAGCCTTGCAGATGGCAGATACACATTGCAAATCATGGCGCACTCACTATAAAAGGCATATGCAATACTTGAATCGCTACTGAATCTAATCTCCAGTCAGGTGAGCTAATTAGTTTATTTATGAGCCGCTTACTTTATTTATGAGCCGCTTACTTTTTAGTTATGTAAGGGAACGTTGTTGTTTCACATAACCTCACATATTGAGTCTGTCTAAGTAAATGAGATGGACAACTGGATCCGTCAATAGTGAATTTCAGTACATAACCCTGATTGGGTTTATAAACAATATATAGTCGGAGCTGACGAAGCGGCCACTTCTGGGTAAAAGTTTAAATTCTTTGATTCTCTCTTGACAGTCTAAAGGGTGTATCAGGATTAATCCGTTTTGAAGCCATATATTTCCCAAGCAGTCTTAAATAGGTATAATATGGAAATTAAACAGAATTTTAAAATTATATGATCTATACAGAAAAGAAATTAAACAGAAATTTAAAATTATATGATCTATACGGAAAAGAAATTTTTTTTTTTTTTTTTTTCAATTAATTATAAAATCGTCACACTTCTTTTTCTGTTTTAGAAATCAAAATGAAATTTGCCATTGTTCTTCTGGTTCTATTGCCCTTGGCATTTACCGCCAATCCACTTCTTGACATCTTCAACCAACTCAAAAAAGGTACGTTCAGAGATTGTTATTGTAATATATAATAAAGCAGATCCAAGCACAAAACATCTCGTGAAATTTTCTGTAAGCGAATTCAGCTCCAAGAAGGAACGAAGAAACTGGTGTAAAAAATGGACTGGCCTGTATGTTAGAAATAATCAATCAAATTATTTTTTATTTCTCCCAAGACATTTAGGCGTGAAATCACTGGCCACGGGTGTAAACTATAAATGGTTTAGTGTAGAAATTATAAGTTTTAATATTTATTAGACCAACATAACTATTATAACTTTTAGTAAAAATTCATAATATATGACTCTTTTCTAGTGACAGTCAATTTCTGTATATTGTTTGCTCTTTTGTGTTATTTGATATTTTATGTTTACAATATATACTGTTAATTCCAGATATCCATCTTGATGTATTGAAGGAAAATGTAAATAAAATCGCTGCTGCGATCGGAACTGATGCCACAGAGGCCCAGTGTGAGGTCGAATGTCACAAAATTGCCACTGCAGAGATTATTGGTTCTGGATGTCCTCTCTTCTGTAAATCGTAAGTATTGTCTTTCTGTCAGTGAAGCTCGTGATTAGAGTACAGAATCTTCATTGGTTTATACGAGCTTGGCTAAAAATAATGGATGAAATAATAGAAGTGTAAGTTTAGAATTTAACAAGATCAGATAACTGATGTCGAGGTACACGTTTTGGCTCCGTTCTTTTTGTATAGGTTTCAGCTACATAACAAGGAAGGAACAAAACATAACATTTACTATTTTCTCTTTTTCAGATTCCAATTTATGGCTACTCACTTTAAGATTGGTTAAGTGGAATAAATTGTAATTGAAATTTGTATTTGTTATTGTATTTTTTGATATACTATTGTGTGTTTTGGTGGTTAAATCGTCTGCACGTCAATATTGGTAGGATGGATGCCTGTCTAACCTCGTGGTTTTCCCTACGTTGTGTCCTCATCGCTCTAAACATATCAATCTCCCTTTGTATTGCCGCAGTTGTTCATATGTAATCCGCCGGCCATGTTTGAAGGGGAATCAAGCTAGACAAAATGCAATAAACAAGCGACATTAAGACTTGCGCTACCGTAAGATACACGACTATTCATCAACAATTTTAGACTCTATCATTCCGACAAATGTTCTACGAATGGGAATATCTAGGTTATTGGCAAGATTATCGGATCTTTTAATGTTATGTCGATGCCCATTTGTCATTTCAGAAAAAAAATATTTACATTGCTTATTTAGCATTCGACACTCCTATTTTTTTATTGTAAAATTTCGTATCTATAAATCCTAATTCGTTGTCGTGATTCTTATTTGTTCCAAATAATGCATGATTTATGGGATTTATTTTAGGAAAGGGTGCAGCTCTTTCAGTGGCGGCGTCAAGGGGTGGGGGCATTTTCCTTCCTAAAATCGGAAACACATGAAACAAGCGCCATGCATTAGGCTGTCATGGTCAAACTTGTATATGGCATGGTTTTCATAGATGTCCGATGCTCTCTTCAACCATTTTCGGGGATATTACCCCAGAAACATGCTGTACAGAATCCAAATGTATAAAGGGGCATAACTCTGCACTGTTTTATCATAAAATAACAATTTTGGTCTCTTTATAAATTAATGTTTTTGGGGTCATTCTTTCATTTGAAGATAAGCCCAGTGGTTTCAAGTGGTTCCTTATACCATTTTCGGGGAATCCCCAACCCCAAATACGTATACTCATAACTCTGCACTTCTCCATCACTTACTGGCATATATGGTATGTACGTTTTTGGGTCCCTGCCCCCAATAACCTGATGTCCTGGAAGATGAGTGAAGCAAGACAAGCAAATAGATGTGCAAGAAATTATTTACCAATTTGTTCTTCATAGAATGAAGCGTGATGCCGTCTATATGATTTCTAAGACACATGAGGGTGTATTTTATTAACTGAGCAACTTTAGCTAAAATAAGCGCCTATCTCAGTTTGCTGTGCTATACAACGTTATAGTTTGCATCATATTTACTGTTATACATTCATAGAATCTCGAGGTAAAACCAGTAGCGGATCTAGAGGCTGTAAGTAGGAGGGGGTGGGGGAAGTCCGAATCTTAGGCCGCCATCCATAACCCCACCCCACAATGAATGTCAACAAAATACTGGCACTAATACTGGGCGTCCCGGTAGGAAATAGATCCTTTTGCCTGTATAGTTGTTCGACGATCGTTATCTCGCTGGAAAGCAGTTTTATTCAAGTTGACACAAAGTTCGTGTCATATTATGATTTTTACTGATTTTGTTATTAATTTTTTGTGAATCTTAGGGCCAGTGGCTATAATACAGAGTAACCCGAAGAGGAGAAAATCTGAGCCAATATCCAGGCGTTTGGGATCATTGCTGGGAGCAAATTCTTGTGAACAAGTGGATCAGAAATGGCAATCAATGGGACAGAATCTCGAGATCTGCCTGTCAATTCCGTCTGTTTTGTGAGAGTTTACAGAACAGTAGTACTGTCTATCGCCTCACGACCCAGACCACCGAGGAGTGGAAGAATACTACCGTAATAGAATCGAGCGTCGTAGATATCAGATAGCAACGTATAATATATAACCGAAATTTTAATTATTTGGGACTGGGTCTGAAAATTTTAGTCAATTTCCAGGCATTTGATTTCACTGGTGGGGGCAAATTCCTGTGAACGAGTGGATAAGAAATGGGAAAGAATCTTGAGGCCTGCCTGTCAATGCCGCCTGTTTTGTACAGTCTGTCGCCCCAAGGCCCACTAACTAGTGGTACTACTAACTTAGGGATTCGCTATAATCGTGAATATGATAGTGATACGATAGTATGAGACCTATGAGATTAGTGAAAGAATCGTGACATTATGGCGACTTATAATAATGGCGACTTATAATAACTGAGCACTTAATTTTTTGGGACTAGGCTTGAGGGAACTTTTTCTCACGGGGGTGCTTACATTGTGTCATGGAAATAAGGATGCGACTTTTTCATTTCTATTCTACTGTATGGGAAGCCCACTGTGTAATAATTCTTGGAAGTTTACATGCCAAATCGCATTCCATTTATGACATAATTTGTATGGCACATAGTAAAGCCAGCAGTTTAAAATATGAGATAGTATTTTTCTATAATGTTAAAGGAATTTTTGTATGTATCATATTATACAACTAGTTAAATTTTAGCAATTATAAATGAAAGAATGACCCCAAAAACATTAATTTACATGTTCATATTACACTTATAGGTCTTAAACCAAACGTTTAAGATTTTCCTGTACATTGATCATTTGGCGCATGTCAGCCATCTTGGATTTTACTTATTATTACCGCTTTAATTAAGGGGCCAGTTTACAGTACTGGCTATATCTTCAAATGAAAGAATGGCCCCAAAAGCATTAATTTATATGTTCATAATACATGTATAGGGTCTTAAACCAATAGTTTAGGGTTTTCATATACATTGATTAGGCAAATGTCGGCCTTCTTGGATTTTAAAGCTTTCCGGTGCGCAAAATTTGGGGGGGGGGGGATAAAATCATTAATTGACTGGACTATATATATGAAAACACGTGAGCCACTTGCGAAGTGCTTTTTACGATCCTCAAAGTGTTTGGACATAGTTTCAACGCGGCAAGAATATTCATTCACTTGATTCACTCACTTTGTTCGTTTGACACCTCCCTCTCGTTTCGCGTAGGCTATTGCTTCGGCGACAGACAGTATCTGGTTAGCTCCATTTATCTTGACGACCAGTGTCAGAAATACTGCCAGGCTCCATTTCCGGCAGTCTATTTCTCAAAATATCGTGGCGAAAATATTCATTCACTTTGATTCACTCACTCCGTTCGTTTTACACTTCCTCTCTGGTCGGATAAACTAGTGATTTGGCGACATGCGGTATCTGGTAATCTCTATTTATCTCGACGATCAGTGCCTGAAATACTGCCAGACTGCATTTCCGGCAGGCTATTTTCTAAATTTTCGGGAACTTCGTTGAGGTTACAATTTCCTCCCTGGTCGGATAAACTAGTGATCAGGCGACAGGCGGTATCTGGCCAGCTCTATTTATCTCGACAATCGGTCCTTGAATACAGTCACGCTGCCAGGTCTGAATTTAACGCCTGTACCCATGCACAGCTCTTAGTTTTTGAACATGTCATCTAGAAGGGGATTGTCAATAACGATTGGCCATCGGAGAGTGTGGGGATACAATGTAATGCGGGGGCTGTATGGGGGAGGGGGCGTTCAAAACTACGCCAGTTGACTCAATGACAGACCTTATAATACAGCTCACATGTGCTAATCACATTTCACCCCAATTGTAGACATTGGACCACCATATCTCGAAAACGCCCCCTCAAACGCCAGATCACCCCACAGATTCGGAATCTACGCAAAATACTGATCTAGAAACTTAGTCTCATAAACACAGCTCGGGTGGCGAGTCCCCCCCCCCCTACACACCCCCTTCAGCCACCGGACTAATGGTGATTTGATGTTGATTATTAACAACAAATTCAAAATGATATGATATATAGTGGTTTTACGTACTTTATACGAGCATTCAAAGGGCCCAATAACTTTTAATAAGGGGGCGTCATCCGCTTTCTCCTTCCTTACTAATGACCGCTTTGTTTCAGTTAGGTATAGCGTGTATAAAACCTCTGTTTGAAAAACACAAGTTGGTTTTATGGCTTATTATTGTTTATAATATTTTATATAATATATATACAGGCCTACATGGGGTCACCAAAATCTGCTATGTGCTTAGGGCCTCTTTTGGTGTTAGACGTCTGTCTTCTACCAAACTAAACAACTTATTAAAAGTCCAAAAAGGTCCAATAATTATTGTAGTGTGTAGTGTGTTAACAAGATGGACGGGTAGCGTTGCCGCAGCCAGGTTCAATCCCACCTCCAGACACTGCGCAGATTGCACTTTATTTTATCATTGTTTTGAAAACCTTGTGACGCATTACAGATATAAACTGTCAAGATAACAGTATAAACAAATTCACTTATAATCATGTTTCTATGATACGTGTAATGTTTATCTTTTTGTTGGTTGGAGATCAGGTGATGGGGGGGGGGGGGGGGGTGCCAACCAGATATCCTGAGTCTGCCATTGCTATAAGGACCAAATGTATGAAAATTACTTGTCTCGATATCTTGTAAATGGTATACAATCAACAGTTTTTCATTTGTAGTTAGTGATTAATTTGTGGTAAAATGACTGATAAACTTTCATTTGGCACTAGCTCCTAAAGATACTCATTGCAGTTCTTACCAGACATTAATTCACACGACAAGCCAATAATCAATTCTCTAGAACATGGTCCCGATCTTTAATGGATTGAAACACGATCGCCATTTATTAATTTAATTCAAAAATGGATATTCGAGACTTTGGTTATTATCGTAACAATAGTAGCGATGAAAATCGCTATTCTTATCAAAACTACGGACGTTCATAACTTTGCTAAGAATAAAGTAATTTGACTGAAATTTTCAACATATGACCTTTATCTAATTCTTACATAATGTAAATTTAACTGGGCGGGCGATATGCCGCCAGTGGGCGTATAATATGTTATTTTCCAAGATGTTTTTTTCCCTTTTTCTTTCATGTGATAAAACAACAGCAATACTTAAAACGCTGGAAAGATTAATGGATGTCTTTGTCTCTCGCCAAATAGTTGATTCCCGGTGGGGCTACATCAATGCGTCAACAGGTGATTTGATTTGATTCCGTAACAGATGCTTTTATTAAGCACCACAGGCGTGTAATGCATTCATGTACAATATAGTCATGGCTTTGAAAAGGCTAGGGGAGATTTTTCATTGGGTTTTGTTCTGTTCAAATTACTGTTAGTGTGGGGGCCCCTTAGAATAGCTTAAGTGAATGGCAGGTTGTTTAAAATTATGTCAATCCGAAACGATGACTACATCATATAGCAGTATATACGGCTAAATATTTTTTTTCTCTACAATAGAATGGTTCCAGTAAAACACTGTGGTGAGAAATGTTCGTAAATAACACTATTATCCAACGCATTGCATTCAAGAGATAAGAAAACCCGACCGGTTTCAAAATAGTTTTCAGAACTAGTTTAATGTCACGATAACGTTTTTATTGACAGAACCAAAAAAAGCATGGAGGTCACTAACCTAGTTTTGAGTTGTGTTCGTGTCAAAGAAGGTTGTTTTGTCAGAACAAACACCATGTGCTAACTTTCTTCTTTTTTATACTGGAGAAGGTAAGTTGGGCGACGCTTAATCGGGTAAAGTTATAATATGGTCTTGACGATTCTCGCTCTTTAGAGACAAGGTTTAGATGTTCTTTTATTAAATCGTATAAGCTTTTTTTTAAATAGCATACTAACTTTTGAAATTCTAGTCTCCAGTTTTTGGTTGGTGTTTTCAAGCTCTGAAAGACAAGGTGTAAATTTTCTTTTAAAATTGTATTGATCATATTATGATCAAATATCTGGTTTCTTAGCATGTTTTTGAAGGAATGCCGAAGGCGAGAAATATAAATTGTCAATAGTAAAGAATTTAAGTAATTTTTACAGCAAATTATCTCGTTGGCTTCGCTCCTTGATTGAGAAATGGTGTTTCGCTGAGTAAGTCGTTTTCTTACTAACCATGAAGTCCGGAATTTAGTTCCGGTATTACCCGAGAATCCCTCCTGATTTTTTTAGCTAGGTTTACCCCTTTGATTGGTGCCTGGCAAAGAAACCGCTTCTACGGTGAGACGAAAATCTTTGGTCCCATGTACATGTTTATGTGCACGGAAAAGAACCATCATAGCTCACTCCATGATGTTCATCATCATTATCCCAGTTGGTGCAGAAAAGTAGGACGTTAAACCCCAATCCATTTCATTTCTCTCTCTATAGAACTCCAAAAAAATGATTCTACTGAAAACTGAAAGGACTTTGTGAGATGGGTGCAGGCATGACTGAATTATGTGCCAGTGTGCAGGCAATTACCTTGACTGAATTATGTGTTAGTTTTAGAATCGTCAACTGACATGGTACTAAACATCCTTTGCTATGCTACCAGATTGAGTAATATTGAACAGCCAGATTACTATCTTTATTTCAAGGTCGATTCTGTAATTTCGACAAATCACAACATTATTGTCATCAATTAATGCTGTAAGATCAAACCAGTTGAAATGTAGGGAAGACTGTCTATTATATAGCAGTCTACCATTAGTAATATAAAAGCTACATACAGTTTTACGCGGGTAATAATGGTATTATTTCACCTCTAATCTTTTAAAAAACATATGGTATAATCACATATTTCTAAGAATAGATAAAAACAATTCTTTTCACCGTTTATTTTCAGTGAGGTGTCATCACGGAGTATAGATAACTGTATCCAAGATGAAAGTAGTATGGTGTTTGCTGATAGTATTACCCCTGGTATTAACCACAGACAAGAGATTTATCTTAGGGGATCTGGTAGATAAGTTAGTGCAAGGTGTGTAGAAAAGGTTAGTTGTCCATATAGTATAACTAATTCCTAGACAGGGTGTCCTTTATCTTCCTGATAACACTCCCCTCTAGAGCAGTCCGCGTAGCTAAACCTTTCTTGTACTTTTTTATCAAAAGGATCTACGGAAAATTTCCTCCAAAGAGGGGTGGGCGCCAGACTGAAAGAATTAATGAGTCCTTTAAAAAGCTTTTCAAGCATGCATCCGGGCCGAAGCTTCCAACCACAGATAATTAAGGGGCAACTGTGCTAGAAGCATTATAATATAATATATTATATCCAAATCATTCACAACAATTTTGGCATTGTCAGTTATCTATTTGGATCCAGTATTTATTCTAATTATAGTTTAAATTGATGTGGTCATTGAAACTACAAATGTATTAAAAATATAGCATTGAGTACCTTGACGACACTTATATATCTAGGTTGGAGGGGATTCCCACGAATAGATTTGAGCTCTGTTTGCAAGAAGACGTATAGTTATGAACCACTTTGTTATATTTGAGAAGTGAATATATATAAAACTGCTGGCTCGCTAGCCTGGCGGTCCCGTATTCGATCCCTGCACTGGCCGAGAAAGATCGTCGGTATTTTCCGACGTGGTTTTCCCTTGTCAGTGATGCAGGACGAAGGGCTCTCTCATGGCACACTGTATGGTTTATATCCGTCTTCATTAGTCCAGTCGGAGAAGAACAGTAAGACGTTAAACCCATTTCATTTCTTTTCACATATAAAACTATCAAAACTTTTTTTTGGTAATATGCTTAATAAGTCCATTCTAGTTCCTATTTGAAACTAACCTTTCTGTGATTCTACGTGATATCAAAACTTCTGCTTACTGATCCATCACGTTTACGGTTCCAAAACGGGTTTGTTCACCAATTTTCGATTTTCTAAATCAGGCATTTGAATTCATCAAAACGCATATGATAAAAAGTTTGATAGATGAGTGAATTGTAGCTGTGTTATTGGTTAAGTGACGACTGTAAGCTCATCTAACAATCTGGAATTACGAAATAATGCACAAGGGCACTAAATAGACTGTTCCTCGTTCCTGTACGTTGTTCGTCATAGAACCTGGTGTGTGGGTAGTTCACCTCGTCAAATATATCGTTTGATGATCCAGATTCAGTCTCCATGTCAAATTTTCCTGGTCGATGAAACTTCATAGTTGTTTTTGCAGCTATAATAGGGATATAATAATTACTCTGGGCTTGTCGTATAAATTAGGATAAATAACACTAAAGTCACACGGCAATGAAGAATCGGGTGGGGCAGGAGTAATCGAAAGGTTTTACTCCATATTTGGAGATTGTAATAAGTAATATTGTATTCTTTTAGATATTGATTTTAAACACCTGAAGGATACCATCAATAAGATCCTGGATAGAATCGGTTCCAACTCGACTGCTAGTCAGTGTGTAACAGCCTGTACTCAAATAGCTACAAAGGATATCCTGGATGCTGGTTGTCCATTATTCTGTTCTGGGTAATTTACTAGTGTTACTGCTGTTCAGGTTTAACTACTGGTATATATAGTTATCACAACGGAATCGACCTATCTGGTCTTTTTCAAAAATGACCAATGTTATATAGCTATCGTCGACTAGTATTGTTATCCCCGTTCTGGATAAATTACTAGCTTTGTTAAAGATACATTATGTAATATCAAGATAAAGATCAGGCCGTTCTCGCTATATGAATATATTGAAAATTTCATTCAAATTACTTTATTTTGAGTGAAGTTATCAATAGTTGTAGTTTTGACTAGATGTGTGCATTGATCGTAACCACCGTACTGGTTATTCGAGTCTTAGCCTCGCTCGCTTCTCCATTAAATGACCGAACCGTTCTAATCCACTTAAAATCGGAGCTATCCGGTGACATCAAGAGTTGATGTTAATAATTGTCTAATACTTTATATAACATTTAAGGTCCAAAGAAAGACCTACAATACGTAGATCTCTTACATGTTTAACTTAAACAGCTGTATTTATTCTTTGCATATTACTTGTATTAATGCCGACATCCTGGGACGGATTTGTCTACTCTTGGTTGGTGGTAATTCCAGCATTATCGATGTCTGATATATTTGTTTTTCATTATCGCTGAAGATAGAATATATCTGGATGTTCTCGCCTAGCCGAGACGTCATTTCTGTTTAACAGTACGCCTGTTAAGGGGATTTGGGGGTAAAGTATGAAATTATTCTACCAGCTGAAAAATTTGTTTTTTGTTTTATTTCCTTTATTATTTTATGATTTAGGTTTCAACTGCTTGTACAGAAACTCCACATTGAAGATGGCACAGATTTGTTTAAATTATTGAGACATCAATAAATTTGTATTTTAAGTTTTGTCTTATCTTATTAACTGACATTTTTTTTAAATCTTAAAATAACTATGCCCAAAGTTTACTAGAGAAATTAACAAGGGTGTGTGTCATCGCCACATCAATAAATAATGTGTTCTATATTAATAATAACATTTAATGAGTTATATTAACATGTTAATAATTTGGTTTCAAAGGATATCTTTTCTGCCAGTCACGTTTGAAAATAAATATCGCCAAGGATGTATTTTTGCGCGTTATAGGGTACGCAAAGTTACTTCAATTAACATATGGATCTAACAAATAATGTCACTGGCATAAATATTGTCTGGACTAAATATAATAATATATATACTACACCCGCCATACCGTTGTAAAGTTACCGCGATAAACTTGGTCTTAATACACATCGACAAATCTCTCGCGAGAACGGGTTTCGATCAGATGACTAAAACTGAAGACCAACTTTTGGTTAAATTGTATAAAGTAGTTCAGGGCATGATTTTGGTTAATTTGGTGCCCTAGACATCAACTCGTTCAATGGCCGCAAAACGTCTTCGACTATTTCATTTATCTACCTTATAAGAAACTGTGCGCTTCAGGTTTTCTTAGACATCACTTAGATATCAAACAGATCGGGGATCTTAGAGTTGGTTCTAGCACTTGCCGCCCCAGGCTTGTGTTCAGGCGGGGTTCCTATCTGAAATGGACATGTTGAGCGCATTATTCACCCCTCACAAATTGCAATCTTCGCTGCCGTGTTGCGCACAGTAAACAGTCCGCGCAGATTCCAAACTGGTGCTCAGAAATGAAATGAAATTGGGTTCAGTGTCTTACTCCGACTGGGCTAATGAAGACGGGCATACACCTTACAGTTTGCAATGAGGGATATTTTGCATGGGCAGCGGTACTATGGCCTACTCTTAGATCGTACGGCCATGTATACACGGGACCTCGGTTTTTTTCCCATCCATCCTTCACTGACAAGAGGAAACCAAAGGGGAAACCCGATGAAATTCTCGGCCAATGTTTGGATCAAACACACAACCTTATGGCTAGCGAGCCAGCGTCTTACCCACTTAGTCACCGTGGCTCCACGATGTTTTTAAAGAATTATGAAAATAGTCTTTCAGACTTCCCATGTAACATCTGTCCTCCATGGTCTTTGTACTGTAATGATTTTTCAAATAATTTTCAAAAAACGCGGCATAATTAGCGTGCATGCTAAGAATAAGATTTAAATTCGAGTCCTCAGTATCTCACAATCTTCGCTATTTATATACGTCAACTGGCCACGTAATTGAATGTCAAAAAATATATGCTGTAATTACGGTAAACTTCAGTGTTACTTTGTATAGTGAAATAAATACAGTTATAACAAACAGCTGACAGATTTTTAAATATTTTATCAAAGTGCGGTGTAGCCTACGTGTTTCTGAATTCTGGTTAAGTGGATATGTGTATGTCTATGTGTGTGTTCATTTTTTTTTCAAAAGGCTGTCGGGCTGTGACGCAATAAAACTTTGGTCAGTTCCCACTGAAATATATTATTGTAAACTACTCCACATATATTTGCGGATTATCATCGCGGTAATCCATTAAATACTCTGGACAGACTTAACTACGCCACGCAGATTAGTCAATGGAAATTAGAAATTCGCGCTTGCGCTGGAGTAATCTGTCCGCGATGTAGAATCTGCGCTCAAGATATACATCATATTTAATTTTGGAAAAAAACCTCTTCATATACATAAACTATAAATTTTTTTTATAAAACAGTTTTATTGATGGAATGAATCTGAAGAGACGGAAATTTATCACAGTTTTCATTTGTTGCACCAGTTTTAATAATGGCATCAGTTCTAATACTATCTACAATAGTTTCTACAACTTTCTTCCAACAATTCACTTTACATGTAAAATTATCAAACACACAATTTGTAACACAGTTTTCTATTGGACGGCTTGATTCCATTGACAAGAATTTAGAGGGTTCAATCTGGTAAGCTTTCTGATTTTTGTGGCAGTTGTCTGTTGACTGAAATGTATCAGAAAAATTTATATTTGTTGAGTCAATGCCACCTTGAATTTCCGGAAGAGACATACATGTATTATGCAGATTATCTCCATGACAACTAGAGCTGCACATATTCTGATTGTGTTGAACAGTTTTGAAGTATTCCTTAAAAACATTAGAAATTTCTTCAAACACCACAGGTTTAAATAAAGTCATTTCATCCAATTTATCCCCAATGTCTTCATAAGCTAGAAAAAGAAAATAATAAAAGTTTATTTGTCTACTGTAGGAAATCATACTTATTAAAATAAAATCATACTCAAATTCGGCCATGGCAAAATGAACATAATTCAATATGTCCGTATGTGGGAAGTTCCTGAGAGGGATATAACCAGTGCTTTTCAGTGTGGGACAATAATCGATTTTTGTTAAAATCGTACAATACAAAGTAGTTAGAGAGGTGTGTGTGATTCTCTTAAAACGGCAAATGGCGAACACCCAAAAATGGGAATAATGCCATTTGATGATCAGGATACCTTTATTTCCTGCGAATTTTGTATTCTGCTTTTTAAAAATTAGAACTACCGGAAATTTCACAACAAAATGAAGAAATGCCATGTGCTGATAATACGAGAAGATGTATATTTCAAATGCTATATAAAAACTTGTCTTCTATTCCCTTAATTCATTAAACATTTGGTTATATGTGTTAATAATTCTAGCAGATGAAATAATAAATGAGGTTACCGAGTTCGATTCCTACTCCAAAAAGTAACTCTGAATAGCCCAAATGGTGTAAATTTAAAATGGCAATCAAAACAGAATCTATAATGGAGTTTCCTTCCATCTGGATATTGCTTTTAAAATATTTCTAATAAGGTTTTCAGGGGTATTGAATTCTATTTTGGGTTCAAAAATAAATTAAGAAATTCAAACATTTGATTAGGTTTCTTTTTTTAGTGCAAATTTCTTCATTTGGTAAACGTGGTTTCGATACACCCAGTTGTTAAGCATTTTCGGCCTAATATTAGTTTAGAAATTGTTAGGTATCTGTTTTTACAGTCCTTGAGGTCAATGGATTGAAAATGAGTATGGTAGTTTCAGGGGTCCCTAAACTAGTTAAAGTTATAATTTCATATTTTCTGAGAAAGTCAAAACATAATTATTTCTATGTTGTCAACTCACTATTATATGATCATAGGTTATCTTTCTCACAAATAGAAATCTTCACGCCGGAAATAATAACACAATTACCTCCCTTGTTTTTCTATTCCCCACCATGGAATAGCTATCTTTAAACGTTTGAATTTGAAGTTGAAAATGATATTTTTGCCAATTTCTCAACTGGCAATAGTGAATTACAGGATTAATAGGATTATTCTTTAACAGGGTAGGACTGATTATAGATACCATCAGTTTTATGGCTTTATTTTAATACATTTTAAAAATATAACTTAAAAATATGAAATTGTAACTTTACTGCAATAGTTCATCCTGCTATGAATAAGACCATTCAATTATGTCTTTCTTGTAAATCACTATCTTTTTTTCATTTAGAGTGAAGCATGTATTATTCCAAGCCCTTGACAGTACAGCATGGCTGGCCTCCAGATTTATTCACTTGATTTGATATGTGCTGTTTATTTCTTGCAATGTCCTTGTGTATTTTGTCTGGTCTGCAAGTTTGTCTGATCAGTTTTGTTTTGCATGTTGTGTAGTTCTCCTGCACTTAGTATATTTAGTTTCCATACATACATCACCTTTTTTGACTTTAGTCTGAAGAAACTGATAACATTTCTCTTCAGTTCTTCCACCTCCTGGTAATATCTTACTATCATTCATAGCACCATACAGTCTGTTTATACATGCCCAGAACTCTTGTTCTCTCACCTCACATCCTAACTGACACGGATGACAAATAACTAAAGTCTGAAATTAAATAATACAGGACATAAATTATCACGTTTAGTATTCAAGTGTTGTATGGGATATTATACATGTTCAACAGTCACATTATTTGGACCATTTTTAGTGCACTCTCAAATTTCGAGACATTGTGAACATCACTGAATATATACTATTCAAAAAAAGTAGGGGATATTTGATTTTTAAGTGTTATTAAAGTCACCTAATGAAACTGACGAAGAAACAAATGACAAAATGAAATGAAGTTCACATTCATCGATTTATTCCAAATGATCGTTAGACTAAGTAAGGCACAGACTGACCATTATAAGGGTAAAATGATACCCGGGGTCAAACAGCAAAGTTACCACAGCATCACAACCAAGTCAGTAACGGGTAAATCCTCCTCTCTTTGCCAAACAAGCATTGATCCGACGTGGCATACTCCTAATGAGACGTCTAAGGTCATTTTGGTCCAGATTGTCCCATTCCTGTTGCAACGCAGCAGCAAGTTCTTGGACATTGGCAGGACGTTGTTGACGTTGACGTAACCTCTGTCCAAGCATGTCCCAGACATGCTCGATGGGGGAGAGGTCGGGACTCAGTGCTGGCCAAGGTAATGTGGTGATGTTCTGTTGTTGGAGGTAACCTGTAACGATCCTGGCCCTGTGACATCTTGCGTTGTCATCCTGGAAGATGAAACGGCGGCCATGACGTCGTGCGAACGGCACAACATGGACTGCCAAGATGTTGTCCCGGTAGTACTGGCCTGTAACACGCCCTGCAACAACATGTAAAGCCGTTCTTCCAGCAACAGTGATGCCTCCCCACACCATAACAGAACCACCCCCAAATCGATCATGTCTCATGACGTTAACGTCTTGGAAGCGCTCGTTTCGACGACGCCACACCCTCCTACGTCTGTCCAAAAAATCAACAGTGAACCTTGACTCATCTGAAAACATCACATTGCTCCAGCGTCGATTATCCCAGTGTTGACGATCCCTACACCAACGACGTCTTGCCTGAATGTGATGATCTCTCAAACATGGGATCACGCGAGGACGTCGGGCGCGAAGGTGACCCCTATGCAGTCGATTCCGAATCGTCTGGCCACTCACTCTCACACCAGTGTCTGTTTGAAGACGAGCGCTGATCTGATTTGCTGTGATGACACGATTTCTCAAGGCCAAGGTACGGATAAATCGATCCTGGGCTTGAGTTGTCGCCCTTGGTCGACCTGAGCGTGGTCTGTCCTGTACAGATTGTGTATCACGGTATCTGGACCATAGCCTGCTTATGATAGACTGAGAAACATTCATCGTCCGCGCCACAACCGCCTGTGTTGTGCCGATCTGTAGCATGCCAAGGGCACGTAACCTTTCATTTTGGGTAAGCCGACGCATATCAAAATTTGTTTTCTGGTCACTAAAACAATTAAACTGATGTTTCCACCCTGGAATTCAATGCCACAATGACTGTAACATTCAAAGTCAGAGTCGTGCAAATCTTGGGTTGGACCCCCATGATGATCCCAAGCATCACCTGCATTCCATGCGGTAGCTATTGGTGCGTTTGGGCGTCACATGTAACTGGAAATGTTTCTTCTGTTAGGTTCTATAGTGACTTTTTTCGTAGTCATTTGCATATTTTAGTATTATGCCCCCAAAATCAAATATCCCCTACTTTTTTTGAATAGTATATACATGTATATATGGTAAAACGGAAAATTCCATCAATCTAAATTTACACTATCTGAAATCAAATCTTCAAATATTTTTGTGAGTACCATGTAGTAAGGGAGTTAGATTCAGGTTGTTATCCCTCTGAGTGATGAGTTAATTCGACTTCCACGTACAAAATTAATTTTTTCGTTAAAAAGTTTCACTACTGGTCCGGTAGGGAATGTTCTTAAGGGAGGAAGGAAGGATTGGGGGTCTTCTTAAGCAGTGTTTTTGGTGACATTTGAGGTTGGTACATGTATGCATGAAAGTTGATCCTTGTACGCAAAAGTCAATTTAAATCGTCATTTTGGTCATTTCACCCATGGGCCCCCGGTTTGTCGTTCTTACATGGGATGGAGGGAGATTTTGCGTTCCTATCTTAAGTTAGTGTTATATTCTAGCAGACCCATAGTGGAACTTTTAACGAAAAAATTAATGTTGTACGCGGAGTCGAATTAACTCATCTCTCAGGGGGGTAAAGGGGGTGTTTTTAACCCTCTCGTTACGTAAGCGCCCGAAACCGCCCGTAACGTCCTGTACGGGATCGCCCGATGTCGCCCGAAATGACGGTCGGTAAAACTCGGTAATTTTCCGCTCGGAACAAAACTCTCACGTGACTAACGACAACTGGAGTGTACTGTAAACATAGCAGTATTCAAAATGACGGCCTCCGTGAAATTTTTTATATTGAAGAGTTTTGTGTAAAAATGAAGGTTTTTCGTTGAATTTTTGAATGGCGTCATCGGATTCAGACGGCGATTTTAATGGATTCGATTCTTATGACGTTGAATGTGCCGAATTGAAGCAAAAAGAGGTAATAAATGACCGTGAATTGGATGATAATTTTGACGATGAAAGTGACATTGAAATTGAACAAGGACTGGAATACGATTCGTCTGGAGAGTCTAGCAGCGAAAATGATGACTTTGAGGACATATTAAATAGGGACGATCTCGAATGGAGTCAGATTACTCGCAAGGTAATTATCAAACGTTTTTCGGCAAAACAAGGACCGACTAATTTTCCAAATGTAGGTCAGATTGACATAGTTGATGGCGCCGGAGATGGTTCCAAGTTGCCTCCAGCTTCCGCATATTTTGATCAGTTGATTCCTAATACTTTTTGGGAGACATTGAAATTAGAGACAAACCGTTATTCATCTCAAAATGGACGTGATGTAAATATATCAGTGAGTGAACTGAAAACTTTTATAGGTATTACAATGCTGATGGGGTTGATTGTTTTGCCGTCCCTGAAACAATATTGGTCGTCGGACCCCTCGTTGAACAGTGACTTCATAAGGAAGTGCATGTCTCGTGACAGATATTTTGCAATTCAAAGAGATTTGCATCTCACCGATTCTACTAAACAGCCAGCTAAGGGTGCAGATGGTTTTGATCGTTTGTATAAAGTAAGACCCATGATAGACATGTGCAAAAAATCTTTTAGAGAACAATATGATCCCCCACAAAATATAAGTATTGATGAGGGTATGGTTAAGTATAAGGGTCGCCTCGGATTTGTACAATACATGCCCATGAAACCCACGAAAAGAGGTATAAAAGTTTGGATTGCTGCTGCGTCTGATACAGGTTACGTACATGCCTTCAATGTTTACACTGGCAAAAGCCTCGACGGAGTACAAGAAAAAAATCTTGGACACAAGGTTGTTATGGACCTTATGGAAACCATGTTATACGAGTATCGACATGTTTACTTCGATAATTTTTTCACTAGTATTGATTTGGCAATCGAACTCTTGAATAAAAAGACATACTGCTGTGGTACTATTCGGTCCAATAGGAAATACTATCCACTATCACATGTTCATAAACTTGCTAAAGGCAGTACCAAATTTATTCAAAGTAACAACTTGATCGCAACAGCATGGCAGGATAAAAAGACGGTGCACATTTTGTCTACGAACTGTGATGCTGAAATGTTGGTAGTACAACGCAGAACAAGAGCTGGAATTATTGAAAATGTTTCAAAACCACTTTGCATAATTAATTACAACAAATGTATGGGGGGAGTAGACTTGGGTGACCAGCTCCGCCAATACTATTCTTTTGGCCGTACAAGCCTAAAATGGTGGCGCTATTTGTTTTACTTTTTATTAAATGTTGCATGTGTAAACAGCTTTCTGATTTATAAGCTTCACATGAAAGCACTGGGTAAAACCCCAATGACTCAACTTGAATTTCGTCATTCGCTGGCTAAGTGTTTGATTGGTGGAGCAGTTTCTAAAAGTTACAGACGCACCCCAAAACGTAAATTAGAAAACGTGTTCGATGAAAGCAACATATCTGGTCATTCGCTAGTTCATTTTTCTGGGCGCAAACGTGTGTGTGTTTTGTGCAGTGCCTCAGGAAAACGCGCACCAAGTGGTAGAGGGATCCAATCGTCATTCGGATGCAATATCTGTTCTGTTAATTTGTGTAAAACATGCTTTCCACTGTACCACGCATCTCAGTCAAAATAGACATTTGTAATAACAATGAACTTGGACCAAAGATTTGTTGATATTTTGCTGATTTTAAAATGGACTATGTTCTAGTTTTAATTTTTACTTTTTATTTATTTCAGAGTTATGTTACCCAGTTCACTTTTATGAAGTTTGAGTTCAGAAGTTTGAGTTCAGAAGTTTGAGTTAAAATTTAAAAAGTTTTGAGTTCAATTTACAAGTTTGAAAGATATACATGTACATGTATAAAGATGGTTTTATAAACTCTTTGGTGTTTCTCATTTTTTCCCCAGAATGTTTCTGGATATCTTCCTTCAGATACATGTATACAACAGATTTACCTAGTATAAATAACATAAATCCAATCCATTGAAGTCGCCGCCCGAATTTGATGATAGCACCCAGAAACTCAACAAAAAATTGTTTATTTTTGTATATTGAGCTTTTTCAATGGAATACATGTTAACACCATTAAGCCTTAAAAACTACAGCTTTGTACATTAATATTAAGTTAAATAAGTCAAGGTAAGCAAAATATGTCGACAACCTAACGGTTTCCTCCGTCGCAACAATCACAGTACGGTTGACGACTTTGTTACTCTTTTACTAAAATGGTTGCCATTTTTTTATTTACCATCAGATTTTCAAAAATATTGTACCATTGTGAAGGAAATTAAATTCTCCTTAAAATGAAATTAACTTGTCAGATTAATTTTGAACTTTGTAGCATTAAGTTTTTCTCCAAAGGTTATCTTGAAAAAAATTTCAAATTTTTTTTCAGATACATCTTATGATACATAAGTAGTGATGAGAGATGCATATTTCTAGTTGACTCCATTGGAAAGAGAATTCAATTTCCTTTCAGAAAATCATAACTTGTCTTCTTTGAAAGTTGATAGGTTTTGAGCTATAATCACATGAACATTTCGCATATTTTTTCGACGTTTTTTCTGAATATTGTCAGGATTTGGCGTCATACATTATAAAACTCACTAGTAATGAAAGGGTTAAGAGAGGAAGGAAGGGTCAGAGGTGTTCTTAAAGATACATTATGGGAGATTCGATAACGAGTTGGCAGTTCTCACTATAATAGTTAAAAACTAGATAATATAAAGGCAATTTGGTGAAAATTTCATTCAAACTGATCCACGATGAACCAAGAACTAAGGGATTGAAATTCCTATAAGCCTCGTTCATCATTACTAAAGTCAGTACGATAAACAGCAGTCTCCATTATCCATTTAATCGTTTAATCGAGAAGGAAAGTTATGCAGTAAATCGGCTTACAATCCACTAAACATCAATGGTAAGCGCTGCCATCTCGAGTTGATTATGGCCTGGATAGGTTAATTAATGTCTAATTAATAATTTAGATAACATTTCAGGCCTAATAGACCTGAAATAGACAGATTTAGCTCTTGCATAATGTATGTTTAAGCAGTGTTTTTGGCGACATCTGAAGTTGGCCGACTTATGCATGAAAGTTGATTGTTGTACGCAAAAGTCAAATTAAACACAAAATTTTGACATTTTGTCGGCCCCACCCCCATGGGAAGGGGACCTCCAACTTAAGAATCAAGGTTCAGAGTATTGGGCACTGCTGTCCACTCATCTAGCATAGTAGAAATTTTGTACACGATTTTCGAAACAACCTGAATGTAGCTCCCTTATAAATGCTGTTGTTCCTAGGGTTTAATGTCAACTGATATCAGACAAGTTGTTTTATCTTTAGCATATTCAGCACATAACAGTCTCTAAACCACCATGGCCATACCATCTTTAGTGAGAAATAATTAAAGGAGGAGTACCAGTTAATAATAAAACAGGCTAATTTGGAGTCTAGGTCTCTTATGGAATTTAGGTGGGTAAGATACTGGGCTCGCTAGACTGGACGTCGGGTGTTCGATTCCTGCATTGCCCGAGAAAGTTCCTCCAGATTTTCTGGCGTGGTTCCCCCTGGTCAGTGATGCAGGACGGAGGGCCTGACAAGGACAGCTGTCCAGTCGTTCGGATGGGACGAAAAACCGAGGTCCCGTGTACACATTGGTGTGCACGTAAAAGTCACCAAGACAGATGGAATTCGATATAAGAGTAGGCCATAGTGCCGCTGTTCGGGCAAAATTTCCCTCATACCACACTGTTGTGTATGCCCGTCTTCATTAGCCCAGTTCGGAGCAGAACAGTAGGACGTTAAACCCCATTTCATTTCATTTCTATATATTACCTGAACTGGATATGAAGGACAAGTAACTTGAAATTGAGTTGTTGAGTGATGTCTTGAATTCAAGTAACTTTCATCATATGGTAAAACATTTATATTTTTACATACATTACCCTGTAAAATATATACCATATATCATAAATATCATACATATAGACAATAGAAAAGTGTTTAGAATAATTAGAATAAAGTTGTAACATAACTTACTTCCTAATCAGATATACATGCCAACTACTCTCTATACATATATGACAAGGTACATAATCAAAATTTAGGCTTATGTAGGAAGTAACCAGTTTTATCTTAATTTGCCTAGTGTGTCCACTGTCATTCACCCGAATCAAACATATTTGATATATTCGCCTAGTGTGTACGCTACACCGAAGGATTCATCTGATTGTACAATTATTAGCAAATCACCACTCATCATCCACTCATATCGAGAAGTCATGTGAATGTTTGAAGACAGGGTCTCTGGCTCTCCGCCATTATTAATCATGTGACGTGAAAGATGATGAAATTGACTGGTGAATTGGGCGAAGGATTCAGCTCGTGTCCACCGCTTTAGTATGTCATATCAAAAGTGAATGTAGACATGTCAGCACTCCCAATTTGGCATGAAATACATCAGTTTTAAAATCTCATCATTAGAACACTTATGAACCAAACTTAGCCCTTTTCAGGCAATAAATATTTTATCACTTCACTATCGCTTATGACCCATGATTGTGGACATTTCTCAAGCCTATTAGCCAAAGGGAGAACACTTCCTTTTAAAAAAACACTATTTATCTGGTAAGAAACCATTTAACTGAATCATGCCTGGCGTAGTATTTAATCTTAATGAGAGAAAGAGAGAGTAATGAGGACCCGAGAAACCCATGAGGTTGGATAATCTAAATGAAGATTTACTTATGATTAGTATAAACTTTAGCATTATGATCATATAATTTATGAAAACAGTATCATTTGCAATTATACTATAGATTTAAATTTTAGGAGAGAGAAAGAGAAATTGCGTTAACATCCACTTGAAACAAACTAAGTCATTTCAGGACTAACATGTGGTCATTAGCAGTGGTAGGAAATCGGAGGACCCACAGAAAACCCACAAGATTAGACTGGCAACCCTTTCCTTGTCACATACAACCTGGGAATCGAAACCAATAAACTTGACTCAATTACAGATCTTATGAACAGAAGAGCAGGCATTAGACCAAGAACATTCGGCCAAACAACCATAGTAACTAGCTAGTAACACAGAACTAATTCTTAATAAGATAGTCAAACCAATTTTTTTTATTCTTACCTCATTCGCTTCATGTATATATACCAGTGGAATAGCTAATGTTGTAAAACTTAAAATCTCTAGAGCTTTATAAGGTATTGAATCTAATATAATTATGTTTTGAGTCTGAAGTGCATCCTTTAATTTGACATCTGATTTACCTTTGACAAATAAAAAATTAACAGATAGCTGAAATCAAAATGAAATACCATTAATTCAAGAGTAGCCTCCCATAACATTAATTCAAATGTTCAAGTATAACATGGATATATAGACCAGGAGCCCAGGGTGTCAACCTAGCTGAAAAGTGTACCAATTTTCACCTATATGGTATCAATGCATGTATATCTGGTATCATCAGAATGCAAGTCTGTCAGGTTTCTGATGGTAGGTGTGGCTGTGAGGGTTGTGATTCTGGGCATGAATTCTTGGGCTAGATTAGCTCAAAAGTGGACAACATGAAAATGGTACAGCAGTGTACCTTACATCTTCAAGAATTACAAAAACAGTTTGACAGACATTTCTAGTGGTGGGGTACCCCTAACCGTGCTATGTAATTTCCAGATACCTGTAGTGGTGGAGTATCCCTGACAAGAGTTATCTAATTTCCAGACCACAGCTAGGCAAGATTAGCTGAAATCTGCACCAGCTAAAACAGCTTTAGGGTTGTTCGGTACCACCACAGGAATCATGAATGACCACTGCCAGACAGTTTGTGCAGTGAGTTACCCCTAACAGACACGCCCAAAATGTCACGCCCTCAACTAGGACAGATTAGCGGGCTGTTCCCATGTTCCGAAAAATTAAATTTTTTGCCAGGATGCGTAGAATACTAATTCCTAACACCTAAGTCAAAAAACATTATACCTTATTTAGAACAGATATAGTTTCTGATATCCACAGATCTTTTTGGGATATTTTTGCCACTGATTGAGTTGTTATTATGCCTTTTAAATTTTGCTTATAGCCTTTATGATGTTGATTATACACTAAATCACCAGTTAATAACTGAAATTTAAAAAAAAACAACACACATGTAGATACTGTAGAAGTCATCAATGGAAATGGTGTGAGAGAGAGAGAGAGAGAGAGAGAGCGAGAGTTGGGGTTTAAGTCCACGCAACATAAACTAGGTGATTCAGGACTAAAATGTGGTGCAATTTTAGTACAACTGACCCTACCCCCTTGTCTTGAACATGTATAAGCTGGGAATCGAAACCACACCACTTGACTCAACGACACAGACCTTATGGTCTAAAATGCATGTGTTAGACCATTCAGTCATTCCCCCCCCCATCCCCAAAGGTCATTCACAGTTTTTGGTATAGCTTTGTTTCAATAGGGATCTATAGCAGTTGGAGGTTAGGCAAGCAACATCACTACTTTATTCTTTGAATGGCATTTATAATTGGAACATAATCAAATAAAACATTATTTATGGAAAATAATTACTATGGTTTATTTGACTGCGATGTTTCGACAAGATTTCACAAGTCGTTATCAAGCATATCATCACAAATAATTCTATTTTCAATTTATTTATTTGTGTTGATATATGCTTGATATAGTAATTATTATCCATAAATACTTTGACCACTACTTCTTGAGTACAACCCATCCATTTTGTAGAACATGTTTGAATTATGGTCAAACATAGAGTTTAACTATCACTCCAGAAATTATTCAATCAAATGTATTTTGTGCTATGTCTCTTTGATGTTGACATTTGTCTATTATCTGTCTAGGTCCATAAAAAATTATAGAATTCTGAAATCTTGCTAGGATTGTCTGTTTTTTTGATTACATTTTCCATGAAATAGGAATCAGACACTATCAAAATTCAAGGGTGTATATAAGAACTAATCTTGGGGTTATATATAGCCCTTGATCAGAAACATTGAACATACATTAAAGGCTCAATACCACTCTTGTTGTAACTGAATTATATGTCCCAATCTTTATTCTGGTCAACAAATTGTACTATTTTAGAATATTTCAATTAATTGATGATACAAATTTCATCTTAACACACCTTATTTAAAAATTTTGAAAAATTCAACATAATGGTTTGAAACGTCTAACGTAAATCTTTTCAAATGAAACTTCAATTTAAAAATATTTTCGAACCCTCTGGACAAGTAAAATTGGATGTAATGGATAATTTACACAACAGGTAGGACACTTAAACATCTAGTACTTAGATAGAGACATTATTTATTTTCTGGAGCTTTCAAGCCAGCAAGAGTGTTATTGTCCCTTTAAGTAGTTTTCAATATATTTTGTCACAGACAATATCAATCATTGAGCAAGCCTGAATCTGTATACTTCTTCTAGACAATTCTTGCAAAACCTCCCAGAATATCTGATAAAAAAAAACCTGGTGAATATACATGTAAGCTCACCAATGATCTGACTGGATGATTGTTCTTCATCAATAATATGTCATCTGTTGTACATGGTAAAACCAAGCCATTTACAAGCCTGGTAAAATCTGGATTTGGACCAATTAATAAACATGAATTGAGAAGACGTGTATGAAACCTAAAATTTGAAGACCATCATTATAGAGATACATAAATCAAACACTACATTATTTATAAATATTGCCAATAGTTGTTGGGTTGTGTTTTTGCTGCTATATATTTAGCAAGAGAGATTTATTAGTGAAGATTTAAAGTACAAGATCATAAAATCCTAAAAATGGATAAATTTCTTGACAATTAAAGCCCATGTTCTGCAGCTGTTGATCATAACATCATTCAATGAAGTGAACTACCCCAAGATTAGTCTGTTATTGTGGGCATGTGATGTAAAGTTTTGCCATAAAAAAGGGTATTCTGGTACAGTTTTTGTTTTACATTTTTTGTAATTTTGACTTTGTTAGAGGGTCACTGGATTAAATCTATACATGTTGTTCATCTGATATTCACTTCATTGACCTAATAAAATGTGCATTACAAGCTGTTTAATACCATAGCTACGTCAAAATTACTTTAACATTTTTTGTGTTAATTTATGTTATTAGTCCGGCATCATGATCATGAGCAACAAAAAGTACTGCTGTTAAATTAGTATTTTGAGTTAGATTGACTGACAAGAATTCAGATCAAGCCTTTGATTTATGGAAGACAAACATGATGTTTTGTTGTTGACTTGAAAGTGACCACTATTTGAATTTTGGCAATCAGCGGAATGCAAAATCGATTAAAAAAAAAAAGAACGATTCTGTATCAGCAAAGAATATAGATCTGTCCCCGGTTTCAAAAAGCATTCGAAGACTTAAATCAAGAATTTACGGTACTCAACTTTTAATTACCATTTATGAGAAATATCTTTGATCCAGAAACACAAAAATTTGTACATAGTTTCTTATAGATGATAATTTAAACAACAAACATTTTATAAACGGCTCTATTTTAGTTAAAACAAGATGACTAGTCATCACCATCCTGCGCCCTTGCTTGCACTTGTTTGGAAGGCATAAGGAAACACAACTTCTTGGAATATAAATGGGATTAGTCAGAGAATTCATACTCTGATCACAGTAGCTCGGCAAGGCACGGTCGCAACTCTCTGGAAGGTTTGCACAACAACCTTTGCCTACCTCAATCAACTGCTGTATGTTAAACAATAAGCTTATACATCAGAAAATAAAATACTATAATAAACTGATGTTTGTACAAAGTTTCAAATATATTTCTTGAACGGATAATGAACAAGCTAACAGTGAGGCTGATGTCCCCCGCCGAAATCCAAAAATAAATAGATGACACATATTAATTAATTGAACGTTTAACTTTTTCAAAAGTATCGAGAAATCAAACTGATTATCAACTATACACAAATTTTCATCAGTCTCTATCAGTTAGAATCAAAGTCAAAGAAATTGCTTAGCTTTAGCGGGAAATGTTAATCGTTGAACTCAGTCAAGACATTCACCTATTGAACATCAACATCAAGTTTAAACATTCTACCTTAATTTAAAGCAGAGTTGTTATGTTCCAAAGTCTTGACCAATCAAATTGCTTATCGCTCCTTAGCCTAAGCAAAAAATTCTCATCAAACTTAGTCAAGGTTATGATATAATGAATCTATACTCAAATTCATAGCTCTCACTTAATTATCGTGTCCCAAAGTATTAACCAATCAAATTGCTTATCTTACAAAGTTTCAGAAAGATGTCTTGAACGGTTTATGAGATCTACTCCGGAAACGAAATCGGGACAAAGGTCGGACGCCATTTCAATAACCCTCCCTAACTTTGTTTGGTGCGAGATAATAAGGAAAACAATTTTGCATAAATTCATAAATCAAGTCTGAGTATGTTTTGTGAAACCAGGTCCGGAGCTTCCTGCCAATCAAACATAGCAAACTTCTAAAATGTAAGCTTACGTCTTATAATCTTCAGAAATCTGTTTTCTCAAACAGTCGACAGCATATTTCATCATATTGGAGCCTCTGCTTAATCCTCTACCAAGAGCTTCAATACAAAGTCTAGCTCTAGTATCTTTGTATTCATCCTCTAAAGGTTTAAATGTCATGTTCACAAACTGTGATTTCTTAGTGGGGGTGCTTTGAACAGATTCTAAACAGGGTTGCTTTTCCAGTATTCCACTAAAGTTAGTAGGAAAATCATTTGTTTTTTTTAAATTCAGATCTTTGTCTAAAATGTTCTTAGTTTCATGTTTTTTATTTGCTTTAAATGTTTTTAAATGACAGCTAGAATTACTTAAAAGCCTATCAATTTGGTTTGATTCCTCTTCAAGATTATATGCACTTTCAGTATGTGCATCTGGTTGATAATTCAAAGAAAGCTGGCCATTTGTTTTAAAATGGCGACTTGAATTCAACACAGTTTTGGCAGACTTTAAAGATGAAGGTTGTCGAAGTGACAAGCCATGTAATAATTTGTCAATACGTTTCATATCACTACTTGTTTTTGATGAATTACACTCAGTTTCCATATTAAGATTATCAACTTTATCAATACGTTTCATATCACTACTTGTTTTTGATGAATTATACTGAGTTTCTATATAAGGATTATCAACTTTATCTTGATCTTCTACAGAACAATTCCTAGTTGTTTTATCTTCTTCAAACAATTCAAGTTTATTTGTTTTGAGATGATTACCAATGGAATCATCATTCTTTTCTATGTTTTGATCACTTTGTGAATTTTTTAAAGATGTATCTAATGCTCTGATTTGAAAACTCTTATCACTCTTTGAAATGTTATGAGTTTCTAATATTTCATACTTTGTGGGAATATCACTCTCAGGGGCAGAATTAAAACATGAGTCCAATTCATCTTCACCATGTTCTTTCGCTTCCTCTTCATCATCATCATCAAAACAGTCTTCAAAATCAGAATCATATTGACATTTTCCACTGGATGTCAACATACTGAAATTTCCATCTTTTTGATAAAAGGATATTTTACGCATTTTTTCAATGTGAGTCTCAAGGATTTCACATGAACCCTCTGAAGTCAGTGGATTTGTTGAATTTTCAAAGAACCAAGAAATATCCTCGTTATCAGATATTAATTCTTCTTGACTTTTTAATGTTTTCATTTCTAAAAGAACCGGCTTACAATTCACTATATCTTCATTATCATTGAATTTTTTCATTTCTGATCTGTCATTCTGGACATTCTGCATCAATTCAGACGGAGTCTTAAACTGAAGAGGAACATCTAAAAAATCACTGGAGACATTACAACCAACTCCATCTTGAATTTCAAATGTCTCTTTTACTAAAAATTTACTTTCTTTTTCATTTATTGCTTTTTCGTTCAAGGTTACATATATGCTATCTCCTTTTACTGCAACTGATTTATCTTTATATGTTGTGCCTTCCTTGGGGGTCACAAATGGGTTATCTCCATTTATTGAGTCTACCTTCAGGTTGGAATTTGAGTTGATGAGCTTGAAAGGAATGGTAGTGGTATTAATGTGCTCAATACAATCATGGATAGCTTCTCTCATTAATTTGATGACACAATAAAGAGGAACATTCTAAAATACAAGAAAGAATAGGTAATAGAAACATATTACATACAGTAGAATCAGTGTGAGCAGAATCTCCTTTTCAGAGAAATCTCTTGTAAGTTTTGTTATTATTAAATGACAACCTTGATTGTTTTCACATGTAACAAAACATTGTTTGATACTGATTGGATAAACTAAATGTACCGTCAAAGCCGAGCTTTGTTCTGATCATCTAGTATCTATTTTCCAGCGCATGAAATGAAATGGGTTTAACATCCTACTGTTCTGCTCCGACTGGCCTAATGAAGATGGGCATATGCCGTACAGTGTGCTATGAGAGACATTTTGCATAGGCAGCAGCACTACTATGGCCTACTCTTATATTGAATTCCAACTGCCAAGGGATCTATTACGTGCATGCCAGTGTATTTTCTAATGCCGCGTTGTTGCTAAACCAAAGTTTTACCCCCCCCCCCCATATATATATATATTACATACAGAGTTACAGTACTGAAAATTGGTGACAAATTCAGTGATGGCTTTTTATAGACATGTGGTTGTTTGATAAAATAAAATAATTCCTGGATTATATTATAAATATTATCAAATACACAACAATGGTAGACAGTAATATCAATGTTCGTACAATATGTTTACAGAACTTATAGCGGAGATTCGAGTCAAAGAATTTTTATTCCAATCAAGTTTCAGCAAAGACCAAATTAGCAATGTATGCAAGTGTAAAATTTTACTTGATGTCAGCATTAACAAACATTGATATTTTATGAAGAGGTCACTCACGAAAATTCCCTCGAGTGGCTGCTGAATACAGATTCTACTGTATCTTCCGTATCTTTCACAAAGTAAATGAAGTAATTACCAAAATCATACTTTAGTATAACTTTTTCAAAATAATTCATAATTCCAACCAGGCTAATGAAGACGAGCATACATCATGCAGTGTGATATGAGGGAAATATTGCCCGGACACCGAACGTGACTCGTGTACACAAAACCTCTGGGTTGTTTTTTTTTTTGTCCCATCTGAAGACTATATGCTGTTCTTAATTGCCAGGCCCTTCATCCTGCACAACTGGCAAGGGTAACCCAAGTCGAAAATATCACATGGAACTTTCTCTGCCAATACCGGGATCAAAGTCAAGACATCCAGCTTGATTAGCCAGCACCTTATTCAATGAGCCAGAGCCGGACCTCTCCTCAAAAAAAATATGTTGGCTACCTAAAGCAATATGAAGGGCATACCTGTTGTATTAAGTTGTGTGCTGAGTGTGATAATAGATATACCATAGCTAACATAGTCTTTATACCACAGCCATATTGTCTATGATAGTCTTCACAGATGTTGACTATTATTTCACTCATACCGTCATCCTAAAATAAAATACATAATATTATTCCAATCAGCTGTGTAATAAATAGGAAGCAGCAGGAAGTGGTGTCAAATATTTTCATCTCTAATAATGTGTTGATGGACACAAATATTCTGGATGAATCTGAGTAAAGATTTCTTCTAAATTCAACCTTTGACGAATTTATGATTGTTCATTTTTTAAATCTAATCCTTGATAACCATGTTCACAGTGCAATAATAATGAAGTGGATCTCCAAGTCAAAAAAAATGCATACCTGCACTTGTATATTGTGTAATAAAACAGCCCAGTCTTTAGCATAAACAACATCATTTCCATCAATAATACATTTCACCCTACAATATAAAACACATCACTACCATCAACAACACATTATACCATACAATACAAAACACATCACTACCATCAAAAACACATTATACCATACAATACAAAACACATCATATCCATCAACAATACATTTCACCCTACAATACAAAACACATCACTGCCATCAACAATGCATTCCACCATACAATACAAAAAATAATCATTACATTTCACCCTACAATTATACACACATTTCCATTGAACACAAATATATCATATAGCCTGTAATATATTGAATATTTTTTTCATAATTGTAAAAACTATTTCTTTGTCTACGAAACAGCATATATACCAAAGCAGCCATTGACAGTATCCAAATCAATTTTTGTGAAAAAAACTTTTAATGCTTCCTTGAAGCACAAAAACACATGCTACATTCTTACCCAATTGTCATATCAGTAATGAGAGGCTGATGTCCCCCGCCGAAATCACAAAATAAACAGATGACACATATCAATTAATCGCTCATTTATTTTATTTTTTTTCAAAAGTATAAGCAATCCAACTGATTATCAACTATACAATAAGTTTCATCAATCTCCATCAGACAGAATCAAAGTTAACTTGTCCAAAGCATCACTCTCACTTAATTATAACCAAAGTTATCATGCCCCAAAGCATCAACAAATCAGATTACTTATCCCTGCTTACCATAAGCAGACAATGTTCATCATAGATCTCCATCAAGGCATTCACCAAGTTTGAACAATCTACCACAATAAGGAGGAGAGGAGAATTACTGTGTTCCAAAGTCTTGACCAATCAAATTGCTTATCGCTCTGCTTACCCTAAGCAGAAAATGTTCATTATCGAACTTAGTCAAGGTATTGATGTTATAAAACTATACACCAAGTGTCCTCACCCTCACTCAATTAGAACTAAAGTTATTGTGTCCCAAAGCAACCAATCAAATTGATTATCTCATCTTACCCTAAGCAGAATTCTCATCTTCGAACTCCATCAAGGCATTCACGTAATAAACACCTACGCCAAGTGTGAATATTCTAGCTCAATTAGAATGCTCGTTATTGTGTTCCAAAGTCTCGACCAATCAAATTGCTTATCACTCTGCTTACCCTGAGCCGAAAATGCTCGTTATCTAACTTAGTCAAGGTATTGATGTGATAAAACTATACATCAAATTTCATCACTCTCACTTAATTAGAACTAAAGTTATTGTGTCCCAAAACATCAACCAATCAAATTGCTTATCTCTGCTTACCCTAAGCAGAAAATGCTCATCTTCGAACTCCATCAAGGCATTGGGCTAATAAACACCAATCTGATTAAAAGTATAAAGATAGGTTGCCAGGCAACGAAACATACGCCCACAGCAGCTATATCATCCGGGCAGTCAACAAAAGTTGTCGCATATTTTTACTTTTTTCGGTAATGAAACATTTATAATACATTAAAATCTGATTAAGAGTAACAACTCACTAGCCCTTTCCCTGCGTTTAATGCCCTCAGGCGGATTTTCAATTTTGATTTTGCCACGAATACCGCCGTGAGGCGGGTTGACACGAATCGACCTCTAACAGGTTGTAGCTAAATATCTCGCATAAATTAACGCCTGGATGATAGAGGCTATCTTCTTCCGGTAAATATAACAACAATGGATGCCGTCTTTCCGTGTTCAACTAAAATGTTTCAACCTTAATTTCAACCGAGATTTATCAAATTTTCTCAAGTAAATTAGTAAATAAAACATGGAGGCACCCTCACGCCGACAAAGGCTGACTGTGGAGCAAGCACTTTCAGCCTTGAAATGAATGATATGAAATGATGAAGAATCTTTACAAGAATCAGACATTGAAGACAGTTTTGTAGCTGATAATCAGGGCTCAGATAATGTTTTATCTTCAGGAGAAAGTGAATCAGAAGCGGGTTCTTACCATGCACAAGATATTAGTTCAGAATCAGATAATACTGACCACGATAACGATGTTTCTAGTGACTATCATGGTTCTAATATGAGTAACAGTTCAGATTCTGATGAAAGTATTACTGGTCAAGCACAGGTGACCCAAGCCCCAGTAATAAGGGGTGGTATTCGTGGGCGAGGTCATGGACGCCCAAGGGTTCGAGGAAATCCAGGCCGTGGAGTGGGAAACCGTGGTATTGTCCAACCAGACAGACAGTGGACCGATGTTACAGTCAATGATATAGGGCCTACGCGTCATAGATTTACACCAGAAGATGATCCAGGCCCTCGAAATATTGATCATCTAATGGACAACGAACCAGAGGCCGTCGATTTTTTCAAACTCTTCTTTGATGATGAACTGATGACTAAATTAGTTACTGAAATAAACCGCTATGCTGCAGAGAAGATACAGAATACTATTCTGAAACAGTCAATGATCTAGGGCCTACGCGTCATAGATTTACACCAGAAGATGATCCAGGCCCTCGAAATATTGATCATCTAATGGACAACGAACCAGAGGCTGTCGATTTTTTCAAACTCTTCTTTGATGATGAACTGATGACTAAATTGGTTACTGAAATAAACCGCTATGCTGCGGAGAAGATACAGAATACTATTCTGAAACCTAAATCCTGTTTACAGCGATGGAAGGACACTAACACGCATGAGATGCACAGATTTATAGGCATTCTGTTGAAGATGGGTATTGTAAAGAAGTCATACGTAGACTTATATTGGACAGGTGAATGGACATCGGTCGTACCGTTCTTCAGGGATGCAATGGTCCGTGATCGATTTTGCCTTATTTTCCACACAATGTTACATGTGGCACACACAGATCCTAATGAACCTGTGCCTCAGAGAGGAGCCAAAATACAACCAATCGTGGATGACATTGTAAAAAAATCACAGTACTATTTTGTGCCATTTCAGAATATATCGGCCGACGAAAGCATGATAGGTTTCAAAGGGCGTGTTTGTTTCAGACAATACTGTCCTAAAAAACCGACAAAATGGGGGATACTTGCTCGAACTTTGGCAGACACCACTGGATATATGTTGAATATAAAAATGTATTACGGCCAGACTGATGATCAAGTTCCCGCTGATGGATTATCGAAAACTTCCCATACCATATCGCAATTAGTGGAACCCTATTGGAACCGTGGATACCATATACATACCGATCAATTGTACAATTCCATACCTCTAGTTGAGCATTTAGAAACGAAGAGGACGCATTTGACCCGTACATTGCAACTAAACAGAGTCGGCATACCGGATGAAGTGAAGGCGCCATTACAACTCTACGCCATCAAAGCGAAGAGAAGTGATAATATTTTGTTACTCAACTGGAAGGCAAAATCAAACCGAAACGTAGTTATGATCTCTACAAATCATGTTGGTAACGAAACACAAGATATTGTACAGCGACAGAGAGGAGCAGCTGATAATATAGTGAAGAAACCAGTCGCAGTTATGGGATACTAGCAGGATACCCGGCTTCGCTCGGGGGTCATAACTCCGAAACCGGAAGTGGTAGACTAACGCCACCTGGCCTATGTTACTCCCCGGTCCGACATACCCCTATACCCCAGACTTCGCTCGGGGGTCATAACTCCGAAACCGGAAGTGGTAGACTAACGCGACCTGGCCCCGAACAGACAGACAGACCGACAGACAGACAAACGACAGTCACAAATATATATATAGATAATTTGAGCATGGGTGACGTCGATCTCAGTGACCAGTTGAGTGGGTACTATAGTTTCTGTCGCAAGTCGGTAAAATGGTGGAAAAAGGTGTTTTTCTGGTTAATTGAAGTGACTGTTGTTAATAGCTACATTTTGTACAAGCTAAGTATGCCTGCACCAGTTACAAAGCACAAACTGAGTCTTTTGACATTTCGAAAAATGCTTGTAAGGGGACTTGTGACCCAGGCTGTGGCAGTGCCCGGAGCACCCCCTAGGAAATGTGGAAGGCCTCTTGAAGCCCCAGCACTTCAAAGACTTGATAAACAATTCCATAGAATTGAAACCGGGGCTAGAAAATGTGAGTGTAAGGTGTGCAGTAACAGAAAAGAAAATCATCGCCACAAGACACATTTTTTCTGTGGGACATGTCACGATCAACCCGCCCTCTGTGCAAAGGACTTTTAAACCGCTATCATACACTGGTCGATTATAAAGCTAATAACTAAGTGAGTGAATAAAACCAGTTTGTATTGAACTAAAATGATATTTTGTATTTTTCAGGGGGTGTTTTTTGCAGATTTTGGGGTCAGATTTTTTGACCCCTTTATTGACAAAAAAACCTTCACCTATCCCTTATCATGAAACTTCCCCAAAATGATCAGCAAATTATTCCCTGAGCTTTTATGAACTCAGAAAACTTTACTTCATCAAGTTATCTTTCTTAATAAGAAAGTTATGGATAATTCAGCTAAAGTGGTTGAAGCGCCAAAAATTAATTCAACAGATTCTCATGATTTTACTAATTATAATTTAGCGGGGAAAGGGGTTAAGTAATTATCAGAAAACCATTAGAATTTGCTTGGTTTTTATAAAGTTCTGCCCCATGCTAACACTTAGTATACAAAACTTTTAATATCATGGATTTAGCTGTTCAAGTCATAAAGATTCATTGATAATCAATATACTTGTTCGTCTCAAGACCTTAAATTCTGTGTATCAATCGGATGATAACTTTAGCCTCTAGAGCGTCCACAAGATTTCTCAAAGTGATCAAGGGCCATAACTCTGACAGTAATTATTGGAAATCGCTGAAAATCAAAAGGCTTCTTCGTCTCATGACCTTAAACACTGTGTATAAATTTAAAGTCAATCAGATATTAACTTTGACCTCTAGAGCGTCCACAAGATTTTTTGAAGTGATCAAGGGCCATAACTCTAGCAGTATTTATCGAAAATCGCTGAAAATCAATAGGCTTCTTCGTCTCATGACCTTAAACACTATGTATAAATTTAAAGTCAATTGGATATAAACTTTGACCTCTAGAGCGTCCACAAGATTTTTTGAAGTGATCAAGGGCCATAATTCTAGCACTAATTATCGAAAATCACTGAAAATGAATAGAATTCGTCCTCTCATGACCTTAAACACTGTGTATAAATTTCAACTCAATCGGATATTAACTTTAGCCTATAGAGCGTCCACAAGCAATTGTGGACGTCGGACCGCCAGACAGACGGCTGGAACGATGGACGGACGAGGGCGACAACAATATATGACCACATTTCAATGTGGGCGTATAAAAAAACAAAACGAAATATAAAAGAGAGAGAGAAATGGGTTTTAACGTCCACTCGACACACACTAGGTCATTTCGGGACTAACATATGGTTCAATTTTATTTCCATAATTCGCTTGCGCGTAGGGGTCTTTAGCGGTGGGAGGAAACCGGAGGACCCAGAGAAAACCCACGAGGTTGGACAGGCGACCCTACTCCTTGTCACGTACAACCGAGGATTCGAAACCACGCCAGTTGACTCAATGACAGACTTAATGATACAGCGCGCACATGCTAACCACTAAGCCATACCCCCCGAAACGAAATATAGATCTGTATTTTAATCAGATTGAATAAACACCTACACCAAGTTTGGACCTTCTAGCTCAATTAAAGTAGAGTTAAATATTGTGTTCCAAAGTCTCAGCCAATCAAGTTGCTTATCGCTCTGCTTACCCTAAACAGAAATTGCTCATCATCGACCTTACAGTTGCAATTGCAAATTTTCAAGTTATATTTTTAAAATGTATTAAAATAAAGCCTTTAAATAGATGGTATCCATAAACAGTCCTACTTTGTTAAAGAATAATCCTATTAATCCTATAATTCGCTATTGCCAGCTGAGAAATTTGCAAAAATATCATTTTTAACTTCAAATTCCAACATTAGAAAATGGCTGCCCCATGTTGTCAATAGCAAAACAGGGGAGGTAATTGTGTTGTTATTTCCTGTGTCATAGATTTTTAAGGGTGGGAAATAATGCCCATGATCGTATAATAGTGATTTGATAACCTATTCAGCAAAAGACATAGAAATAATTATGTTTTGACTTTCTTAGAAAATTTGAAATTATCGCTTTAAGCAAGGTATTGATGTAATGAAACTTTACACCATGTTTCATCACTCTCACTTAATTAGAACTAAGGTTATCGTGTCCCAAAGCATCCACCAATCAAATTGCTTATCTCTGCTTACACTAAGCAGAAAATGACCTAATAAACACCTATACCAAGTTATTATGTCCCAAAAAGTGTGACGAACAGATAGACAGACGGACAGACAGCCGAACCCATTTGAATAGTCCCCTTCTTTATTCAAAAGGCGGGTGACAAAAATTGTTATTATATAAACTCACCCATTCAATCCAAGATTATCTTTGGCTTTTGCACCTGTAAAAAAAAAATCACTTTAGTTTTGCTTTATAAACAAGTAGTTGCAATGCAAGATACACCCACACTTTGCAAGAGATGGACAGAGAACAAGCTCAAAAAATGAGTGATTTTTCGTACAATCAGTGGCCATAATCCAGGAAGTTCATCCGATATGCATGAATACCGAGATCTTTGGGATATAAAAAAACATTTTAAGTTTCATCAAAATCGGATAAAAATTTTGACCTCTAGGGGGTCCACATCCTTGTATTACATACTTTTACACTATTGCGTACAAGGGGTGACTATTTTGTCGGGTAGTTTCATCCCGATTTTCACAAAATTCGAACTCAACTGTAATTAGGGTGTAACAATGACATATTTAAACGTATCTTTCTTTAAATAGGATAAAAATTGTGATCTCTAGAGGGAGTTACAGTTCAATATGCGCGACTATCGTATGGAAACATGACCTACAATGTATGGGATATTAACATATATCTAGAGGGCCCACAACTTTATTTGCATGCAAGGGGCGACTATTTTGTCGGGTAGTTTCATCCCGATTTTCACAAAATTCGAACTCAACTGTAATTAGGGTGTAACAATGATATATTTAAACGTTTTTTTCTTTAAATAAGATAAAAATTGTGATCTCTAGAGGGAGTTACAGTTCAATATGCGCGACTATCGTAAGGAAACATGACCTATGGGATATTAACATATATCTAGAGGGCCTACAACCTTATTTGCGTGAAAGGGGCGGCCATTTTGTCGGGCAGTTTCATATAAATCGGATAATAATTGTAACCTATAGAGTGTCCGATACATGCCAATATCGAAAGGAACTGAGATCTGTTGGAGATAAACGTATATTTCAATTTTTGTTAAAATCGGATAAGAATTGTGACCTGCGGACGGACAGTCAGACATAACATAATCCTTGGCAGCTGGAATGCGATACAAAAGTAGGCTGTACGGTCGCTGTCTGGGTAAAACTACCCTCATACATGTACCACACTGCGTTGCGTATGCCTGTCTTCATTAGCCCTGTCAGTGTAGAACAGTAAGACATTAAACCCTATTTCATTTCATTTTTTCATTACTTCGGTGATTGTATAAAAGTAGGACATTAAACCTCATTTCATTTTAGTTTTTTGAAGATTACATTACCTACGGATGCTTCAAGGTTACTCATCTTTAACAAGAATGATATTCATGGACTTGTATCTGAAATTATATGAATTTTTTTGTCAGCCAATGTTCAACTCAACCAGAGGTTGCCAGGCAAGCAAGATACACACATTTTGTAAGAGATGGATAGAGAACAAGCTAAAAAAACAGTGGTTGCCTGGCAACATAGGCCTATATTTTGCAAGAGATGGATAGAGAACAAGCCAAAATTAAAAGCGATTTTTCGTACAATCAGGGGCCATAATCCAGAAAATTATTGTCTGAAATGCGCAAATATCAAAAGGGGCTGAAATCTTTGATATATAAAGATATATTTTAGGTTTCATCAAAATCAGATGAGTCCACAACCTTCGTATTACATATATTTACACTATTTGCGTATGAGGGGCAGCCATTTTCACCGGCAGTTTTGGTCTGATTTACATGAAACTCAAACTCAACCGTCATTAGGGTGTAACAACAGTGATACATTTATATGTTTTATAAAATCGGATAAAAATCGGACAAAAATAGGACTTCTAGAGTGTCCACAATCTTGGTATTACATACTTTTACATTATTTGTATACAAGCAGCGGCCACTTTGTCGGGCAGTTTAGGTCAGATTTTTATGAAATTCAAACTCAACCTTCACTGATGTGTAACGGTGTTATATTTAAATGTTGTTTAAAATTGAATACAAATTGTGACATCCGAGTAGGTAGGCCTACACAAGCTAAAAATGCAATTTTTCGATCAATCAGGGGCCATAATCCGGTAAGTTACTTTCAGATATGCGCGATTCGAAGTGACCGCCATGTAAGAAAGTTAGTGGAATTTTACCGCTAGTGACTGCACTCGATGGCCTCACTTTCCCTTCTTTGTTCTTCAGACAAAGGAGGCGTTAATTAGCGACAATTAATTAGGCATAACTCCATTAATACAGTCATTGTTTTTTAAGGCGAGCGAGCGATCACTCTCGAGCACCTGCCGCTCACCTGAATGTCAACCGAGGGGAGTTTTTTTTCCCTCATCTTAAAACTGAAAATCACTCTCCTTTCCAGTCTTTGGGGGTTTATTATCATTCATGAAACCAGGAATGCAGTTATTGATCTTAGAACCATTTCCCATTCACTTAACTAATCACTCTCCTTAATATCAGATCACTCTCCTTAATTTCTAAATCACTCTTCTTGTCAAAACTGGGAGCGTTTTTTGAGGGGAGCGATTTTTTCAATTCGTTTATTGATCATTGACTATTGAGGGGATCTTTTTTTGGCTCTCCTCTGATTCTGAAATACATTGATCGATTCGGCTGAAATTTGGTGTGTGGTCATTGCTAGTCCCCCGTAACATCCTCTAATAATTTCAAGTTCCTACGACCACAGGAACTGGTAGAGGTACGAAAGTGCAATAGCGCCATACAAACAACAACGACTGTTAATATAGAATATAGGCCTATCAAACTCATTTGTTGTCATTGTAAAGCTGTTGGACAGCCTTATTCAGAAATAACAGAATTAAAGCAATACGGGATAGTTGAATTTTTTGTTGTCGTCCCTAAACACTAAACAGTCGCCGTCGGTAGGAGCCGATAACATCGGATAAGAATCCGTTACATACAAAGTAACTAAAAAATGTTCCTTATATTTTTACTCTGTTTTTAATAGTTCTGGAAAAAAACGGAAATAAATAGAAGATCAAAACTGGCTTATTCGACTGAACTCGTAACACCACATTTCGGGCACTTTGACTTGTAATTTGTAAACCTAAACCGAACCCTAGAGAAAGATATTTTCCAGATCGTGCACAACGGACCACATCTAAGTCCAAATCAAATAGTCAGTCGAATAAACCGGTCGATGGCTTATTAAAATTTTGGAATCGTTTGTAATCAGTATAAGTTAAAGAAAAAACGCACTAATTCCAATATCTTTTATCATTGTTTTTGTTTATTTTTTACGTCCCCTCATGTTCAAATTTGATTGTTCAAATTAAAACTTTAAGGTGTTATTGCCACCGCGGCTTAATAAAGTCATGCTTTACTTTTTCCCTCATCCCCATATGCCCCCATCTTTTAAGTGCACGCCAATGTGTACACGGGACCTCGGTTTTTCGTCCCATCCGAACGACTAGACATCTGTCCTTGTCCACCTCCAAAAGAATATAGAGTCCCTATATATGATATGTTGGGTTAGGGGGGCATATGGGGATAAGGTATTTGACATTATCATGTGGCCTCGTCCAGTCAATAAAATCAGTCAGTTAGTTCAGTCGATAACATCAGTAAGTTAGTTCATGCTCGTCCCATCCGAACGACTAGACAGCTGTCCTTGTCCGCCTCGAAAAGAATAGAGTCAATATATATGATATGAACATGGAAAGGGGATGCGATGGGGCGGGGGGGGGGGGGGCGTGTCGGGATGAGGTATTTGACATTTTCATGTGGCCTCGTCCAGTCGATAAAATCAGTCAGTTAGTTCAGTCGAATAATCCAGTCGAATAAACCAGTCGAATAATTCAGTCGAAAAGTTCAGTCGAATACTTCAGTCGAATAATTCAGTCGAATAAACGAGTCGCTCAATATTAAGTAGCGGTGGCAGCGGGCTAAGATAATTAGTAGCAAATCATGCTCGTAGCCATAGCTGAAGGAGCCGGGGGCATGGGGTAGGGACCTGGGGGCTTCCCGACTAGTTTCAAGAAATGAAACGAAATGAAATGGGGTTTTAACGTCCTACTGTTCTGCTTGGAACTGTGCTAATGAAGACGGGCATACGCCATACACTGTGGGATGAGTGAAATTTTGCCCGTACAGCGGCACTACGGCATACTCTTATATCGAATTCCATCTGTCAAGGGATCTTTTACGTCCACGCCAATGTATACACGGGACCTTGGTTTTTCGTCCCATCCGAAAGACTAGACAGCTGTCCTTGTCCGCCTCGAAAAGAATAGAATCCCTATATATGATATGAACGAAGAAAGGGGATGGGGTGCGGCGTGAGGTATTTGACATTTTCATGTGGCCACGTCCAGTCGATAAAATCAGCCAGTTAGTTCAGTCGAATAATCCAGTCGAATAAACCAGTCGAATAATTCAGTCGAGAAGTTCAGTCGAATACTTCAGTCGAATAATCCAGTCGAATAATTCAGTCGAATAAACAAGTCGCTCAATATTAAGCAGCGGTGGCAGCGGGCTAAGATAATTAGTAGCAAATCATGCTCGTAGCTATAGCTGAAGGAGCCGGGGGTATGGGGTAGGGACCTGGGGGCTTCCCAACTAGTTTCAAGAAATGAAAAGAAATGAAATGGGGTTTTAACGTCCTACTGTTCTGCTTGGAACTGGGCTAATGGAGACGGGCACACGCCATACACTGTGGGATGAGGGAAATTTTGCCCGGACAGCGGCACTACGACATACTCTTATATCGAATTCCATCTGTCAAGGGATCTTTTACGTCCACGCCAATGTATACACGGGACCTCGGTTTTTCGTCCCATCCGAAAGACTAGACAGCTGTCCTTGACCGCCTCGAAAAGAATAGAGTCCCTATATATGATATGAACGAAGAAAGGGGATGGGGTGGGGCGGGGGTGTGGGGTGTGTGTGAGGTATTTGACATTTTCATGTGGCCTCGTCCAGTCGATAAAATCAGCCAGTTAGTTCAGTCGAATAATCCAGTCGAATAAACCAGTCGAATAATCCAGTCGAATAAACCAGTCGAATAATTCAGTCGAAAAGTTCAGTCGAATACTTCAGTCGAATAGTTCAGTCGAATAAACAAGTCGCTCAATATTAAGTAGCGGTGGCAGCGGGCTAAGATAATTAGTAGCAAATCATGCTCGTAGCCATAGCTGAAGGAGCCGGGGGCATGGGGTAGGGACCTGGGGGCTTCCCAACTAGTTTCAAGAAATGAAATGGGGTTTTAACGTCCTACTGTTCTGCTTGGAACTGGGCTAATGAAGACGGGCATACGCCATACACTGTGGGATGAGGGAAATTTTGCCCGGACAGCGGCACTACGGCATACTCTTATATCGAATTCCATCTGTCAAGGGATCTTTTACGTCCACGCCAATGTATACACGGGACCTTGGTTTTTCGTCCCATCCGAAAGACTAGACAGCTGTCCATGTCCGCCTCGAAAAGAATAGAATCCCTATATATGATATGAACGAAGAAAGGGGATGGGGTGGGGCGGGGTGTGTGTGAGGTATTTGACATTTTCATGTGGCCACGTCCAGTCGATAAAATCAGCCAGTTAGTTCAGTCGAATAATCCAGTCGAATAATTCAGTCGAGAAGTTCAGTCGAATACTTCAGTCGAATAATCCAGTCGAATAAACAAGTCGCTCAATATTAAGCAGCGGTGGCAGCGGGCTAAGATAATTAGTAGCAAATCATGCTCGTAGCTATAGTTGAAGGAGCCGGGGGTATGGGGTAGGGACCTGGGGGCTTCCCAACTAGTTTCAAGAAATGAAAAGAAATGAAATGGGGTTTTAACGTTCTACTGTTCTGCTTGGAACTGGGCTAATGAAGACGGGCACACGCCATACACTGTGGGATGAGGGAAATTTTGCCCGGACAGCGGCACTACGGCATACTCTTATATCGTATTCCATCTGTCAAGGGATCTTTTACGTCCACGCCAATGTATACACGGGACCTCGGTTTTTCGTCCCATCCGAAAGACTAGATAGCTGTCCATGACCGCCTCGAAAAGAATGGAGTCCCTATATATGATATGAACGAAGAAAGGGGATGGGGTGGGGCGGGGGGTGTGGGGTGTGTGTGAGGTATTTGACATTTTCATGTGGCCTCGTCCAGTCGATAAAATCAGCCAGTTAGTTCAGTAGAATAATCCAGTCGAATAAACCAGTCGAATAATTCAGTCGAGAAGTTCAGTCGAATACTTCAGTCGAATAGTTCAGTCGAATAAACAAGTCGCTCAATATTAAGCAGCGGTGCAGCGGGCTAAGATAATATAGTAGCAAATCATGCTCGTAGCCATAGCTGAAGGAGCCGGGGGCATGGGGTAGGGACCGGGGGGCTTCCCAACTAGTTTCAAGAAATGAAAAGAAATGAAATGGGGTTTTAACGTCCTACTGTTCTGCTTGGAACTGGGCTAATGAAGACGGGCATACGCCATACAAGTCCACGCGAATGTGTACACGGGACCTCGGTTTTTCATCCCATCCGAACGACTAGACAGCTGTCCTTGTCCGTCTCGAAAAGAATAGAATCCCTATATATGATATGAACGAAGAAAGGGGACGGGGTGCGGCGGGGGGGGGGGGGTGAGGTATTTGACATTTTCATGTGGCCACGTCCAGTCGATAAAATCAGCCAGTTAGTTCAGTCGAATAATCCAGTCGAATAAACCAGCCGAATAATTCAGTCGAGAAGTTCAGTCGAATACTTCAGTCGAATAGTTCAGTCGAATAATCCAGTCGAATAATTCAGTCGAATAAACAAGTCGCTCAATATTAAGCAGCGGTGGCAGCGGGCTAAGATAATTAGTAGCAAATCATGCTCGTAGACATAGCTGAAGGAGCCGGGGGTATGGGGTAGGGACCTGGGGGCTTCCCAACTAGTTTCAAGAAATGAAAAGAAATGAAATGGGGTTTTAACGTCCTACTGTTCTGCTTGGAACTGGGCTAATGAAGACGGGCACACGCCATACACTGTGGGATGAGGGAAATTTTGCCCGGACAGCGGCACTACGGCATACTCTTATATCGAATTCCATCTGTCAAGGGATCTTTTACGTCCACGCCAATGTATACACGGGACCTTGGTTTTTCGTCCCATCCGAAAGACTAGACAGCTGTCATTGTCCGCCTCGAAAAGAATAGAATCCCTATATATGATATGAACGAAGAAAGGGGATGGGGTGGGGCGGGGTGTGTGGGGTGTGTGTGAGGTATTTGACATTTTCATGTGGCCACGTCCAGTCGATAAAATCATTCAGTTAGTTCAGTCGAATAATCCAGTCGAATAAACCAGTCGAGAAGTTCAGTCGAATACTTCAGTCGAATAATCCAGTCGAATAATTCAGTCGTATGCCCGTCTTCATTAGCCCAGTTCCAAGCAGAACAGTAGGACGTTAAAACCCCATTTCATTTCTTTTCATTTCTTGAAACCGGTTGGGAAGCCCCCCGGTCCCTAACCCATGCCTCGGCTCCTTCAGCTATGTCTACGAGCATGATTTGCTACTATATTATCTTAGCCCGCTGCCACCGCTGCTTAATATTGAGCGACTTGTTTATTCGACTGGATTATTCGACTGAATTATTCGACTGAACTATTCGACTGAAGTATTCGACTGAACTTTTCGACTGAATTATTCGACTGGTTTATTCGACTGGATTATTCGACTGAACTAACTGACTGATTTTATCGACTGGACGAGGCCACATGAAAATGTCAAATACCTCATCCCGACACGCCCCCCCCCCCCCGCCCCATCGCATCCCCTTTCCATGTTCATATCATATATATTGACTCTATTCTTTTCGAGGCGGACAAGGACAGCTGTCTAGTCGTTCGGATGGGACGAGCATGAACTAACTTACTGATGTTATCGACTGAACTAACTGACTGATTTTATTGACTGGACGAGGCCACATGATAATGTCAAATACCTTATCCCCATATGCCCCCCTAACCCAACATATCATATATAGGGACTCTATATTCTTTTGGAGGTGGACAAGGACAGATGTCTAGTCGTTCGGATGGGACGAAAAACCGAGGTCCCGTGTACACATTCGCGTGGACGTAAAAGATCCTTTGACAGATGGAATTCGATATAAGAGTAGGCCGTAGTGCCGCTGTCCGGGCAAAATTTCCCTCATAGAAAAGTGTATGGCGTATGCCCGTCTTCATTAGCCCAGTTCCAAGCAGAACAGTAGGACGTTAAAACCCCATTTCATTTCTTTTCATTTCTTGAAACCGGTTGGGAAGCCCCCCGGTCCCTACCCCATGCCCTCGGCTCCTTCAGCTATGGCTACGAGCATGACTTGCTACTAATTATCTTAGCCCGCTGCCACCGCTGCTTAATATTGAGCGACTTGTTTATTCGACTGAATTATTCGACTGAATTATTCGACTGAACTATTCGACTGAACTTTTCGACTGAATTATTCGACTGGTTTATTCGACTGGATTATTCGACTGAACTAACTGACTGATTTTATCGACTGGACGAGGCCACATGAAAATGTCAAAAACCTCAACCCCCCCCCCCCCGCCCCACCCCCTTTCTTCGTTCATATCATATATAGGGACTCTATTCTTTTCGAGGCGGACAAGGACAGCTGTCTAGTCTTTCGGATGGGACGAAAAACAGAGGGCCCGTGTATACATTGGCGTGGTCGTAAAAGATCCCTTGACAGATGGAATTCGATATAAGAGTATGCCGTAGTGCCGCTGTCCGGGCAAAATTTCCCTAATCGCATAGTGTATGGCGTATGCCCGTCTTCATAAGCCCAGTTCCAAGCAGAACAGTAGGACGTTAAAACCCCCATTTCATTTCTTTTCATTTCTTGAAACTAGTTGGGAAGCCCCCCGGTCCCTAACCCATGCCTCGGCTCCTTCAGCTATGTCTACGAGCATGATTTGCTACTATATTATCTTAGCCCGCTGCCACCGCTGCTTAATATTGAGCGACTTGTTTATTCGACTGAACTATTCGACTGAAGTATTCGACTGAACTTTTCGACTGAATTATTCGACTGGTTTATTCGACTGGATTATTCGACTGAACTAACTGACTGATTTTATCGACTGGACGAGGCCACATGAAAATGTCAAATACCCCCCCCCCCCCACACCGCCCCACCCCATCCCCTTTCTTCGTTCATATCATATATAGGGATTCTATTCTTTTCGAGGCGGACAAGGACAGCTGTCTAGTCGTTCGGATGGGATGAAAAACCGAGGTCCCGTGTACACATTCGCGTGGACGTAAAAGATCCTTTGACAGATGGAATTCGATATAAGAGTAGGCCGTAGTGCCGCTGTCCGGGCAAAATTTCCCTCATAGAAAAGTGTATGGCGTATGCCCGTCTTCATTAGCCCAGTTCCAAGCAGAACAGTAGGACGTTAAAACCCCATTTCATTTCTTTTCATTTCTTGAAACCGGTTGGGAAGCCCCCCGGTCCCTACCCCATGCCCTCGGCTCCTTCAGCTATGGCTACGAGCATGACTTGCTACTAATTATCTTAGCCCGCTGCCACCGCTGCTTAATATTGAGCGACTTGTTTATTCGACTGAATTATTCGACTGAACTTTTCGACTGAATTATTCGACTGGTTTATTCGACTGGATTATTCGACTGAACTAACTGACTGATTTTATCGACTGGACGAGGCCACATGAAAATGTCAAAAACCTCACCACCCCCCGCCCCACCCCCTTTCTTCGTTCATATCATATATAGGGACTCTATTCTTTTCGAGGCGGACAAGGACAGCTGTCTAGTCTTTCGGATGGGACGAAAAACAGAGGGCCCGTGTATACATTGGCGTGTCCGTAAAAGATCCCTTGACAGATGGAATTCGATATAAGAGTATGCCGTAGTGCCGCTTTCCGGGCAAAATTTCCCTAATCGCATAGTGTATGGCGTATGCCCGTCTTCATAAGCCCAGTTCCAAGCAGAACAGTAGGACGTTAAAACCCCCATTTCATTTCTTTTCATTTCTTGAAACTAGTTGGGAAGCCCCCCGGTCCCTAACCCATGCCTCGGCTCCTTCAGCTATGTCTACGAGCATGATTTGCTACTATATTATCTTAGCCCGCTGCCACCGCTGCTTAATATTGAGCGACTTGTTTATTCGACTGAACTATTCGACTGAAGTATTCGACTGAACTTTTCGACTGAATTATTCGACTGGTTTATTCGACTGGATTATTCGACTGAACTAACTGACTGATTTTATCGACTGGACGAGGCCACATGAAAATGTCAAATACCCCCCCACACACCGCCCCACCCCATCCCCTTTCTTCGTTCATATCATATATAGGGATTCTATTCTTTTCGAGGCGGACAAGGACAGCTGTCTAGTCGTTCGGATGGGATGAAAAATCGAGGTCCCGTGTACACATTCGCGTGGACGTAAAAGATCCTTTGACAGATGGAATTCGATATAAGAGTAGGCCGTAGTGCCGCTGTCCGGGCAAAATTTCCCTCATAGAAAAGTGTATGGCGTATGCCCGTCTTCATTAGCCCAGTTCCAAGCAGAACAGTAGGACGTTAAAACCCCATTTCATTTCTTTTCATTTCTTGAAACCGGTTGGGAAGCCCCCCGGTCCCTACCCCATGCCCTCGGCTCCTTCAGCTATGGCTACGAGCATGACTTGCTACTAATTATCTTAGCCCGCTGCCACCGCTGCTTAATATTGAGCGACTTGTTTATTCGACTGAATTATTCGACTGGATTATTCGACTGAACTATTCGACTGAAGTATTCGACTGAACTTTTCGACTGAATTATTCGACTGGTTTATTCGACTGAACTAACTGACTGATTTTATCGACTGGACGAGGCCACATGAAAATGTCAAATACCTCACCCACCCCCACCCGCCCCACCCCCTTTCTTCGTTCATATCATATATAGGGACTCTATTCTTTTCGAGGCGGACAAGGACAGCTGTCTAGTCTTTCGGATGGGACGAAAAACCGAGGTCCCGTGTATACATTGGCGTGGACGTAAAAGATACCTTGACAGATGGAATTCGATATAATAGTATGCCGTAGTGCCGCTGTCCGGGCAAAATTTCCCTAATCGCATAGTGTATGGCGTATGCCCGTCTTCATAAGCCCAGTTCCAAGCAGAACAGTAGGACGTTAAAACCCCATTTCATTTCTTTTCATTTCTTGAAACTAGTTGGGAAGCCCCCCGGTCCCTACCCCATGCCTCGGCTCCTTCAGCTATGTCTACGAGCATGATTTGCTACTATATTATCTTAGCCCGCTGCCACCGCTGCTTAATATTGAGCGACTTGTTTATTCGACTGAACTATTCGACTGGATTATTCGACTGAATTATTCGACTCAACTATTCGACTGAAGTATTCGACTGAACTTTTCGACTGAATTATTCGACTGGTTTATTCGACTGGATTATTCGACTGAACTAACTGAATGATTTTATCGACTGGACGAGGCCACATGAAAATGTCAAAAACCTCACCCCCCCCCCGCCCCACCCCATCCCCTTTCTTCGTTCATATCATATATAGGGATTCTATTCTTTTCGAGGCGGACAAGGACAGCTGTCTAGTCGTTCGGATGGGATGAAAAACCGAGGTCCCGTGTACACATTCGCGTGGACGTAAAAGATCCTTTGACAAATGGAATTCGATATAAGAGTAGGCCGTAGTGCCGCTGTCCGGGCAAAATTTCCCTCATAGCACAGTGTATGGCGTATGCCCGTCTTCATTAGCCCAGTTCCAAGCAGAACAGTAGGACGTTAAAACCCCATTTCATTTCTTGAAACTAGTTGGGAAGCCCCCCGGTCCCTACCCCATGCCCCCGGCTCCTTCAGCTATGGCTACGAGCATGATTTGCTACTAATTATCTTAGCCCGCTGCCACCGCTGCTTAATATTGAGCGACTTGTTTATTCGACTGAATTATTCGACTGAAGTATTCGACTGAACTTTTCGACTGAATTATTCGACTGGTTTATTCGACTGGATTATTCGACTGAACTAACTGACTGATTTTATCGACTGGATGAGGCCACATGAAAATGTCAAATACCACATCCCGACACGCCCCCCCCCCGCCGCCCCACCCCATCCCATCCCCTTTCTTCGTTCATATCATATATAGGGACTCTATTCTTTTCGAGGCGGACAAGGACAGCTGTCTAGTCTTTCGGGTGGGACGAAAAACCGAGGTCCCGTGTATACATTGGCGTGGACGTAAAAGATCCCTTGACAGATGGAATTCGATATAAGAGTATGCCGTAGTGCCGCTGTCCGGGCAAAATTTCACTAATCGCATAGTGTATGGCGTATGCCCGTCTTCATAAGCCCAGTTCCAAGCAAAACAGTAGGACGTTAAAACCCCATTTCATTTCTTGAAACTAGTTGGGAAGCCCCCCGGTCCCTACCCCATGCCCCCGGCTCCTTCAGCTATGGCTACGAACATGATTTGCTACTAATTATCTTAGCCCGCTGCCACCGCTGCTTAATATTGAGCGACTTGTTTATTCGACTGAACTATTCGACTGAACTTTTCGACTGGTTTATTCGACTGGATTATTCGACTGAACTAACTGAATGATTTTATCGACTGGACGAGGCCACATGAAAATGTCAAATACCTCACACACACCCCGGCCCCATCGCACCCCCTTTCTACGTTCATATCATATATAGGGACTCTATTCTTTTCGAGGCGGACAAGGACAGCTGTCTAGTCTTTCGGATGGGACGAAAAACGGAGGTCCCGTGTATACATTGGCGTGGACGTAAAAGATCCCTTGACAGATGGAATTCGATATAAGAGTAGGCCGTAGTGCCGCTGTCCGGGCAAAATTTCCCTCATAGCACAGTGTATGGCGTAGGCCCGTCTTCATTAGCAAATCATGCTCGTAGCCATAACTGAAGGATCCGGGGGCATTGGGTAGGGGCCGGGGGGCTTCCCAACTAGTTTCAAGTCTTAAGTGATACATGTACTTTAGATACTAGTATTTTCGCTCCCACGCACAGGGCCCCTCCCAATCCACCAACACCCCGTTTCTATGGTCATATACAGGGACTATTCTTTTCGAGGTGGGGGCCGACAATATTAGTATCTACTTAAGTACAATTATCTCCTGCGACGGGTGAGGACCAAACCCCGCCCAAGCCCTCGGCTCCTACAGCTATGGCAACGAACATTGAGCTACTCAATGGGCTGTTTTTCCGACTGGTTTCATCGACTGAAGTATTTGACTGATTTTATCGACTGAGATATGTTTGGGATTTTATCGTCTGGACGAGGCCACGTTAAAATGTCAGATTTATGTAAGATGAATCATTACTTGGAGAGACCTAGGAAACCTATATACTACATGTAATTGGGGATCCGATTTATAGGAAGTTATAAGTTGTTTAATTGTTGCTGTTATGTAGGCACTATTTGCTCCTGAAATAAAGTGTTGAAGATCCAGTCCAAGAATCTGTATTCATTTCTGATCCTAACAGAACACACGTCGAAGAGCTACATTCCCTGCTAGTCAAATTGTACATAATATATTGAAGAAGAAGGCATGGATATCAACTTTATTCTTCCTTCAGCAGCAGTAGCAGCAATAAGAAATCTTGATCAACTATCAGTGTCTTGGAGTCTCAAACAGGGGTTTAAATGGGCTTTAAAAGGGACTTCTCAGAAAATTAATTACCCAGTCCGGAAAAGAAATATCGTTCTTTTGTCCAAATACAAAGGGATAGACAGCGACAGCTGGAATTTTTTGCAAAGGGTGCCCAAAAAGTACAGGTTTCTGTGACCTCCAGTAAAAAGGATGCGGGTGTTCAAAATGTTCTGGATACTAACGATGTTTTTTTTTTAATAACCTTGTGTTAATGGTGTCATCCTGCCAATTGCCATGATAAAGGTTGCAGCCATGCGAGATGTTTCAAGTTTTAGTGCCAAATGCACCAGCCGTCAAGACTCAAGATCACACATTTAGACATGTTAGGCCTTACAGCAGGAATCCTTTGTACAGGAATAGAAATTATTATCGTGAAAATAGTTATAGATTATAAGGATTTTGATTGTATTAATGATTAAAACATGGGGTCATGTTTTTGTTTGAAATAATTTTAAGGTGGATACACATGACTAATGTATAGGTCATATGTTATTTTATTATTGTTTAATTCTATTTTTAATTTCAAATCTATATTTTAACATTCATTAATGCTTGGTTAGTCATTAGAAGCAGACAACAATTAATTTGTCACTCCATATAAATTATGACAGGCTGGCAACTAGAGTGTTTGATCTCTTCAGTTTCTTTAACTATTGTTTTAAATGGCTTAAGACTTAATCCTTCAATAATTATATGCTTATTTCAACACTTTCATAGTAACTAATTTATATAAAAAGACAAGTGTATGTAGGATGAATTATACAGTAGTTGGAGAGACCAACTTAGTTGCAGGACTGATTTATAGGAAGTTATAAGTTATAAGTTGTTTACTTGTTGCTGTTATTTATTTGCTCCTGAAATAAAGTGTTGAAGATCTATTCAAAGAATCTGTAGTCATTTCCAATACTTAGAGAACACACTCCACGCGATACATTCCCTGAAAGTCGAACTATGTTATGAGCATGAAAGGGCTACTTAATAATATGAAATGAAATGGAGTTTAACGTCCTACTGTTGGGCTAATGAAGACGGGCATACGCCATACAGTGTGCCATGAGGGAAATTTTGTCTGGACAGTGCACTACAGCCTACTCTTATATCGAATTCCACCTGTCAAGGAATCTTTTAGGTTTATTCCAATGTGTACACAGGACCTCGTTTTGTCATCCCATCCGAATGACTACACAGCTAACCTTGTCAGGCCCTCTGTCCTGCATCACTGACAAAGGGGAATCACACCGGACAATCTGGATGAACTCTTTCGGGCAATGCAGGGATCAAACACCTACATGTAACCTCCAGACTAGCGAGCCGGCGTCTTACCCACTTAATCACTCCCGCTACATAATGAAGTGAAATGGGGTTTAACATCCTTCTGTTGTGCACCGACTAGGCTAATGAAGATGGGCATATGCCATACAGTGTGCTACAAGGGAAATTTTGCCCCGACAGTAGCGCTACAGCCTACTCTTATATATTGAATTCCAACTGCCAAGGGATCTTTTACATGCACGCCAATGTGTACATGGGACCTTGGTTTTTCATGCCACCCGAAAGACTAGACAGCTGTAGTTTTTGTCACACCCTCCGTCCTGCCCTACGGACAAGGGGAAACCACCTGGATAAAATCCTGAGGAACTGTCTCCTCCAATACCGAGAACGAACCCGCGACCTCCAGGCTAGCGAACCAGCGCCTTACTCACTTAGCCACTGTTGTTCCAGGCTACTTATTGATCTTGGTTCACTTGGTTAGTCATTAGAAGCAGACAGCAATTAATTTGTCAGTCGATTTAAATAACTAAAGTGGGTGGTCTGTTAAGTTTCTTTTACTATTGTTTAAATGACTTAATCCTTCAATAATTGTATGTTTATGTCAATACTTTCATAGTAACTAATTTATATAAAAAGAAAAATGTATGTAAGATGAATTATAGTTGGAGAGACCAGCTGAGGGAACCTATGTACCAGTTGGAGGACCAATTTATAGGAAGATATAAGTTGTTTACTTGTTGCTGTTATTTATTTGCTCTTGAAATAAAGTGTTGAAGATCTATTCGAAAAATCTGTATTCATTTCCGATACTTAGAGAACACACTCGACCAGATACATTCCCTGAAAGTGGAACCGTGTTATGAGCATGAAAGGGCTACTCAATGAAATAAAATGGGCTTTAACGTCCTACTGTTGTGCACCGACTGAGCTAATAAAGTCAGGCATATGCCATACAGGGGATCTTTTACATGCATGCCAATGTGTACATGGGACCTTGGTTTTTCATCCCATCCAAACGACTGCCCCACTGACAGGGGGAAACCACCCGGAAAATCCTGAGGAACTTTTTCGGCCAATACCAGGAACAAACCTCCAGGCTAGCGAGCCAGTGTCTTACTCACTTAGCCACCGTGGCTCCAGGCTACTTATTGTTATCTTAGTTCACTCCAATTAGTGATTCATAAAGTATGGTCCTCCACCATCAAGTCAAGCGACTGCTTTTTTTCGACTGAAATATACACTGAAATATTCGACTTGACGAGGTCACAAAAAAAACCCTGACTCGTCCAATACCCCCAGCCCCTGACTACAGGCCTATGTAGGATTCTACTCACTTAGATGACGGGCCAAAAACATTACTCTCCGTTTAGTACATGTATCAACTAAATACCTAGATCATAAGACTTTTGCCCGAAAAATCTGACTTTAAAGTAGTTGGGAGGGGCGGGGGGTGAAGCCCCTGGCTACGACTATGATTGGGCTATTCTATATTACCTTAGCTCACTGCCACCGGTACTTAATATTGAGCGACTGGTTTTATCGACTGGGATATTTGACTGTTTTTTCGCCAGGATTATTCAACTGGTTTTGTTGACTAGATTATTTGACTGTTTTTTTTCAACTGGATTATTTGACTGGTTTTGTTGACTGAATTATTCGACTGGTTTTGTCAACTGAATTATTTGACTGATTTTATTGTCGAAAAAAGTCAAATATCCCAGTCAATAAAACTATTTTATTGTGGCCTCATCCAGACGATAAAGCCAGTCAAATATCTCAGTCAATAAAACGAGTCAAATAATTCAGTCGATAAAACCAGTCCGATAAAATAAGTCGAATATCTCAGTCGATAAAATAAGTCCAATACCTCAGTCGATAAAACCATGGACCTTATAATACCATGATAAAACCAGTCGAATATCACAGTCAATAAAACAAGTCGAATATCTCAGTCAATAAAACTAGACGAATATCACTGTCGATAAATCCACATCCCAGATCAAGTTGGGTCTTCATACCAGATCAAGTTGACAAAATGTGCTTTTGACAGTTATATGATGAGAAGTTAAAAACAGCCGTTCAATAATAAGCAGGAATTGCAGTGAACTAAGATAATACCGAGTAGTTCAGTCATACCCATAGCCATAGCTGTAAAAGAGCCGGGGGCTTGCACCTCCCTCCCCTGCCAAATAGTTTCAAGTTCAATTTATGGGGCAAAAGTAGTCTGAAAAATAGGTATTTAGGGCCGGGGATAGCCGAAAAAACAGTCAAATAATCCGGTCGAAAAAAAAATCATAGCAGATAATTCAGTCGAATAATCCAGTCGATTAATCCAGTCGCTCAATATGACGAGGAAAAACGTAAAGCTTGACTTTATTAAGCAGTGGTGGCAGTAACTAAGATAACAACATGTAGCCAACTCCTCTATAAATCCCTCCACACGGTTGTTTTTATTCCGAAGCGACTAGATACTATGCTGTCATCAGTTTTATGCATCGGACACAGACTTAATTCAAGTTGTTTATATTAGTACGGCCATTGTTTTCAGTTGATGACGTCAGTCGTTGACCCTTAACCCTAGATGACGACCTTACTCGCAAAGAGAGGTCAACACGTTGTTTAGGGGATTGCTATTGGAAGGAAAATCTCAATAAAGTTGTGACTTCAACTGTCAGATTTGAACTTGGGGGAAAATAATCAAAATAGACAAAAAACGATGTAATCATATTTGAGTTAGTGCGTTTTTTATTTCAGTCAAACAAACTATTCCCAAATTTTAGCCCAACCATCGACCGAGTTTGTTGACTGGAAATTCTAGTGGTACTTAGGGGTAATTGTCATTACCCACATTTTGGTAAACATCCGAGAGTAAAAAAGGGATGTAACTACACTGTCAAAATGTATCTTGAATAACCAGTCATTTCTGTAGAGGAAGTAATCAAGTAATCGGGAATCTTCGGTCCTTTATGGACTCAGACTAGCAATTATTTGCCAATTGACTTCAATGTTAAATGGCTGTAACATCACAGGCTGTAGCTTTTTTCTCAACATTCCGTTGGTTCCAATCTTTATAGGCACAGTGGGGACAACATTTGGCAATCTCCTCATCATAATTTTGTAGGGGGTTGACCATTTAGATTTTTTGCTACACGGATTTGAAGTTGACTGGGGTGAAAATCTCACTTCCAACACAATGATTGTTCTGCAGAAAGACACTTTATTACACCCCCTATCCCTCCGCTGTAATATCATCAGTATTACCCAAAACTGCTATGAAATTGCAAATTTGATCCCTTTTCTCCAATTCTAGACCAAAAAGTCAACCCAAAAATGCAGGAAGAGGGGAGAAAAAACTTAAGGGAAAAATTGTCTATTTATAACTCTCACTACATTCGTAGTCCTAGTCTTAGTCCTTATGAAATCTGGTACGGTGTATTAATCTTGACGGAATGTGAATTGTACAGCCCGGGCGCTCTACATATCTGTCAATGGGTTCTTCTACATGAACGCCGTGGTATGTCAAAGCTGAAATAGTAAAAACTGTTAAGCGTTCAGTAATGAAACAGGATCGAACGCCTCAATGACGGACACGATCGATCTTGGGTCATGGACAAATTTAGGAAAGTTGGGAACATGACCCCCTCCAAAAGAATTATAAAAAAATATATGTTATATATATGGCTTTAAACTAACAAATCCAAAATTATACCTCTCTAGGTCGAAATTAAAGCTACGTTCCCAGAAAAGTATTTATCGGGTGGTTATAAATTTCAAATAACAGTTTGGCAATTTTGGTGTATGGAAAGTAGAAATATCCAGTCTTACTAGAAAAATAATGGATTCCCAGAAAAAATACTCATGGAACACATACAGGACATAGGATCGAGTGTCTGCACGCGTGACGTCCAAGGTTTCACGCGGAGATTGCCATGGGCGCTTGATGTCCATGTTGATAAACTTTATGAAGAATTAGACGTACAACACTTTCTGAGATAAAAATCACGAAAAAAGACGCGGGCAGTGGATAATCCGAGAATTTAATTAGTCTTCGATATTTGTAATAAATAGTCAGCGATAAAGGCAACATCGTCTTGTGTATTCAATGAATTCTCCTGGACCGACCTCGCACCCGTTGTGTCACGTGACACAAACATGACCTCTTTCGATCGATTTTTTATAGCCAGCTATTCCCTGACAATTGCAATATTGAGAAGGATTTGAAGCAAAATTATGATAAATTAATTAGTTTGAATATGTTTTTAGTCCAAATATATCATATTTCTAACAGGAGTAGAACTCTCTAACTTTGTAATCTAAGACAATTTTTGGTATAGATTACGGATTTAGCATCACACGCAATGTGCGATTCATACAGTTCGTGCCAACAGGTGGCATAATGTGGAAGAAATAAACTATTCACTTTTTTTCAGGATTTCCACTGCCTCTGGCAAAGTCACTATTGTATACACAAACTCCAAAATTGACATAGTTTGCCAGTTTGTCTTTTATCAATTTACAAAAGATTCTGAGTCGATGGGATATATACTTTTCCAAATATTGTGTCTCGAATTTTAATGCACACTGAAAACGTACAAAATATATGCCTACCCATTTTCACCTTCAATTTTGGTCATGTGGGACATGTGGAGGTTGAAATTTTGAAAAAGGTTGATAATGAAACTTCATTTACCCTACTATAACATACATTAAAGTCCATCTTGCGTATTTGATGGCTTATATTTTTAATTGGCTATTATCCAAATTGTTGACTTTTCACGTTGATTTTAAAATAACTTCTAAATGACCTATACCCCTCAAATGTGTCTGTTTAGTGTAAATGTTTGTGTAGATTACGAATATGCAATCATTTTGGATCTAATTTTATTTTGCCTCCCAAATGAGAAAAAAAAAGGTTATTCCGCTTCTCAAATTGGAATATTGGGCTTTGATTGACAATCAGATCAAATTACTTCTGAAAGACTTAGGCCCCTCATATTTGTAGAATAAAGTTATAATGTAGAATAATAATATTGACTCATTTTGGGTACATTGAGTATCGTTTCAATTTAATTTTGCTTTCAAAAACAGGGGAAAACTTGTATTGTCTGCTTGGAAAGTTGAAGTACATAGTAATGTTGTTACACTATCAGTGGACACCTGGAAACTACAGGTCGCAATTCTTAACGCATGATCTTGAAACTTTGCATACTTATACCTTATACCCTAAGGCCTAATTAAGGGTGTTACCTTTTGTTTTTGGTGCGTGCCCAACCCTCAGGGTCAGAGCCACGCTTATTTTTCTTTGTGTCTCTGTTTGTTTTACCTACAGGCCGCAATTCTTAACGGATCGTCTTGAAATCTTTTCATATATATCCCTTATACCCTAAAGACGACTGTTATTATTTTTGGTACTTACCCGAACCCCAGGGAGACAACACAAGGTATTTGTGTTATCGTCCACAGACTGCATTTCTGAACTTCCAAAGGACGGCGACTATTGATTTTGGTGCATGTCCGACCCCCATGGGCAGTGTCACGTTCCATGATGATCCATTCAGAATTGCGGCCTAGGCGATAAACATAAAAAGTGGGCGTTGCTGTGCTCCTCATGGGGGTCTGGCATGTACCAAAATAATAGCGGTCATCCTGTATAAGGAATAAGTATGAAAGATTTTCAAGATGATCAATACATACAGACACACAAAGAAAAAATAGGCGTGGTTCTGTCCCGGGGTGGGGGGTGTTCATGCACCAAAAACAATACCGATCATTCTTAGGGTATAAGGAATAAGTAACAACTTAAAGACAACCCGTTAAGAATGATGGCTTCTAGGCGACAAACTGACACATACAAAAATTGAGCGTGGCTCTCTGCCCCTGGGGATCGGGCTCGCACCCAAAACAATAAGGTACATGCTTAGCGTATAAGGAATAAGTATACAAAGTTTCAAGACGATGCGTTAAGAATTGCGGCCTGTAGTTTTGAGGCATCTCCTGATAGTGAAACTACACAAGGCCTAATAGGCCTTCAACTTTCTGAGCAGACAGAACAGACAAAGTTTTCACCGATTTTTAAAGCAAAACAAAATTGAAACGATATCAAATGGACACAAAACCAGCCCCAACTTTTCTATAGTAAAATTTTGCGTAGAATACGTTGCCGAGTGCTAATCAGTCCGCCGTTGCGGGCGTTTTCGAGATATTTGCTGTAAAAGGTCAAATGAGGTCATTTGCACTGAAAGTGAGTGCACACCAATTCTTGCATCATGAAAATATGTTGAAAATGATTGAAAGTAATCACCCTTTCAATAAAAATGTAACTTGCTAAATTCACCTTTGTTCTTTGTGACCCCGGAGGTCAAAAGGTCTAATTTTCCGTTTCTGCACAAGGAAGAATTCAAGCAATAAATGTCAGCGTATAAAATATAAACACTAAAGCGAAACCTGTCTAATTAATAATAGGAACATTGAAAATTGATCTTTAGGTGGTCTTAGCGCCGAACTTTTACTTTGGAACGTCGAAAAAGATCTTGCATAACAGAACCAAAACACTTCGAAAGGTGGCATGTGCATGTTTTGAGGTCCCTACCCTCAATGACCAGATGTCCTGGAAGATAAGTCAAGCAAGACACGAAAAATAATGTGGAAGAAATTATTTACCAATTTGTTCTTCATACTCATAGAATAAAGTGTAATGCTGTCTATATGATTTATAAGACACATGGGGAGATTTTCATTAACTCAGCAACTTTTGCTAAAATAAGCGCCAATCTCAGTTTGCTGGGCTATACAACGTTATCGGTAGCAGATCAAGAAGCTGTGAATAGGGGGAGGGCGGGGGTGGGGGCAAATCTACGGCACCATCCATAATCCCACCCCACAATGAATACCAACAAGACACTGGTTCTAATACTAGTTGTTCCGGTAGAACATAGATCCTATTATAGTTGTTCTCTGATCTTCATCTCACCGGAAAGCAGTTTTTATTCAAGTTGGCATAAAGTTTATGTCATATTATGATTGTTATTGATTTTGTTATTTATTTTTTTGTGAACCTTAGGGCAGTGGCTATAACACTGAGTAACCTGAAGGACATTTGGACAATTTCAGTGAATAACCTGGCTTTTGAGATCATTGCTGGTGGGGGGGGGGCAATTCTTGTTAACGAGGGGATCAGAAATGGCAGTCAATCCCATTCAATGGGACAGAATCTCGAGATCTGACTGTCAATTCCACCTGATTAGTGAGAGTTGACAGTACAGTCTGTCGCCCCACGACCCACGAAATAGTGGTACCAACTGGTAGGTTCACTATAACCGTGAATATAATAGTAATGAGATAGTATAAGACCACAGAGGAGTGGAAGAATGATGCCATAATAGAATTGAGCGACGTACGTGCGAAAAAATATCAGAGAGCAACCTATAACTGAGCTTTTAGTAATATATTTGGGACTGGGCTAATTCCTTGGCATTTCAGTTCATTGATAGGCGTAAATTCTTCTGAACGAGAGGATAAGAACTGTGATAGAATCTCGAGGCCTGCCTGTCAATTCCACCTTTTTTGTGAGAGTTGACATAACTTGTACGGTCTGTCGACCCACGGCCCACTCACTAGTGGTACTACTAACTGGAGTATTCACTATAACCGTAAATGTGAAAGTGAGTGATAAGATAGTACAAGACTTTAGAGGAGTGTAAGAATGATGCACATGGAATCGAGCGCAGCAGGCGTTAAAAAAATTCAGATAGCGATAAAATAGTATAAGACGATAGAGGAGTGGGAAAATGATGACAATGAAGTAGAGCGCCGTGGGCGTGAAAATAATTCAGACAGCGACGTATAACAATTACTGAGCTTTTAATTTTTGGGACTGGGCTTGAGGGGACTTTGTCTGATGGGGCGATTACTTAACTCATGCCCCCCCCCCCCCAATCTGCGACTTGGTATGGCCAAAGTTCAATACATTGTGCTGAATTATGCTACACAGACTATTTGAAATAAGGGTGTGGCTTTTCTCTTCTATTCTACCGAATGGGTACCCCACAGTGAAATAATTCTTGGAAGTTTACATGCCAAATCGCATTCTATTTATGACCTTACTTTAGATACTAAAGGGGCTATATTATGATGAAGCAGTGCAGGGTAAAGCCTATAGTCGTAAATTTGGGTTCTCGGTCGCAGATTGGGGTGGGGGGGGGGGGCGCCCTAGAACGGTATAAGGGACTAGTTAACACCACTGGGTATGACCTCATATGAAAGAATGACCCCAAAAGCATTCATGTATATGTCCCATTATACAACCGTTTAGATTTTTTTTATGTACATTGGTTAGGCAAATTCTTACCTCGTGGGTTTTCTCCAGGTCCTCCGGTTTCCTCCCACTACTAAAGACCCCTACGCGCAAGCGAATTATTGAAATAAAATTAAACCATATATGTTAGTCCCGAAATGACCTAGTCTGTGTCGAGTGGACGTTAAACCCCATTTCTCTCTCTCTCTGGTTAGGCAAATGTCAGCCATCTTAGCTTTTACCCCTGTAAGGAACCAGTGAACAACACAGGATATATTTTCAAATGAAATAATGACCCTAAAAAACATTAATTTACAGTTTATAGTTTTTTTGTACATTGATTAGGCAATATGTCGGCCATCTTGGATTTTACCGCTTTCCGATGCACAAAATTTGGTAAACTTTTGGGATTTTATAAAGTATACCTAAATAAATACAAAAATGCAGAAAAACGTTTTCTTTGCAATTTGTTGGGGGTAAAATCATAAATTGACTGGACTTTTAGGGGCCTGTGCATCAGTCCCCCCCCCCCCCCAGGGTTTACTGTCAAAACGACCTAAGTCACTCTTTCCAACTTTCCAGGAAAAGCAAAAAACGTGATCTTTTAAACTACTGTACCTATCAAACTAAATGTTTTTCTATGGTTAATATGTATAAAATATGTTAATATTAACCATGAGTGCAGTAACATTGTATGCTTATAAAGGAGAAAATTACAAAATTCTATTTTGAAGGCAATTAATTCAGAGCAAAATGACCTAAGTCAGATAAAAACATCCAGGCAACAAAGCCTAAGTCGGGTCAGGATTTAGAAAAAGACGATACATAGCTCCAATTGAGGGGTAACCGTACACATGCAATAAAGAGAACAGATAAAAGAGTAAGAATACAAATCATCACAAGGTTTGCGGCTTTTTGAGGAAAACAATATCGATTTAAGCTTCCATTTAAAGGCACATCAAGCCAGATCGTTCTTATATATTTCAAAAATCAAAAATATACTCTTCACAAAAAGTAGGGGATATTCAGAAACAATACAAAACTGCGGAAATGCACTGCTGTTTTTATTAGAAGTAACCAGTGTATGTTAATAACAGGCCAATTGCCTACACATGAACGTAAACAGTTCATATGGGCGGCTTATCTGACGGCCCCATTTCACTCGCAAAGAGATACAACGTCAAAAGTGAAAATGGACGTTTTTTATTTTTGTCTTAATAATGAGTAATTGCTCCACCAATCCTCAGACATTCAGCAATTCGTCGTGGCATGCTCCTAATCAACCGTTCAATCATGATTTGGGGCAATCTGACCCACTCCTCTTGCAGTGCCACGGCCAATTCTTGAAGTTTTGTCCGTTGACGTCGACGAACACGTCTCCCGATCAAAATAAACGTAACACACTAAAGCAAAGATATGCTAAACAGTAAATCGTATGTGAGAACCGGTAGAAAAGCAAACATGGATAGATAAACCAAGACGATTCAGTTTTCATCAATGTCAAATTTGACAATGAACCCCTCCCACGTGTATGGCGCTATTGCGTATGGCATATGCAGCTGTGGTTCTGTTGGGGCGATAAGTTCTTCATCTGTGAACATACTCTCAAAGCATGTCAAATCCTAGTCTCCATCGCTGGCCCTCCTCAATCCCACATCCCGACTGCACATTTCTGATGTGCCACCTTCTACTACTGCATAGCCCATCTCTCATGATCAATACACTACTGCATAACCCATTTCTTATGTTCCACCTACTTGTACAGCACAGTCCATCACTAATATTGCATCATCCACTACTGCATAACCCATCTCTAATATTGCACCTTATTCCACTGTACAAATAATCTCTGAGGTTGCACCCTCTTCTACTGCATAGCACATCTCCAATGTTCCAACCATCTCTGTACAATCCATCTCTGATGGCTCACTTTCTTCCCTTGCATGCACATCTCTAATGTTCAACCAATCACTACTACATTACCCATCTCTGGTGTTCCATCTACTTCTAATCTACAACCCATCTCTGAAATTCCACCATTCACTACTGCACCAACTCTAATGTTCTAACCATTTCTACTTTTCCAGGTTCATCTACTGTTCTGCCATCCTCTACTATACCACCCATCTATACATTTTCACCCATTCCCCCCCCCCCCCCCCAACTACTGCTCTGTTTAATAATCCATGTCCACTCTTGGTCTACTCTGCTATTCATCTCTGCTATTCTGTTTTATCTACTGCACCACGTTACTGTACTGTTCCACCCAACCATCTCTTACTATTTCATCTCCTCCCACCCTCATACCACATTGTCTCTAGTCACCGATTTGTCTTGACTATATCACTTTTAAGGAGCACTACTTTCCCAACAGCCAACTACCGCCAAAAGTGAAATCTACCGCTAAAAGTGAACAGTTGGTTTAACTGTTACAATCCCAGCTTCTGTATCCTCGCCATTTACCAGAAAACAATAAATTAGTACAAAATAATATAGAAGGATATTCTAGAAAAGAGATTAGGGTAGTGTGAGCAAATGCATTCATAGACAATATTGTATCTTTCATTGCCAGGCAAAACGACCTAAGTCAGCAATGGAGAAACTGAGGAACTAGCCAATAACTACACCCTGATTTAAATAATATTGGTTATTTTGGTAATCTGCAATACTTTTTTCATAAATCTTAACAGACAGAATATCGAAATGTACTCTAATTATCACAGAAATCGGTTTTAAGGCTTGACCGTCACGGTGACCTTGACCCTATTTCGTACTTTTACCACCTTCTTTTCCCGAGAGCTACCAAGCAAAGTAGCCTAAGTCAAGCGACATCAAGGCAAAACAACCTTAGTCTGACTTAGGCTATTTTTGCACTGGGCGTTGAGGTTTCAACCTCAAAATTTAGGTGCAAAGAGTTGACGTAGAACGATATGCTTTTCAGTAGAAGATGGAGAACTGCTAGGGCTATTTCGCTATAGTACTATGTCAAAACAACCTAAGTCTGACTTAGGCTGTTTTGGCGCGGAACCCTTCAATTCTTGTTAACGAGGGGATCAGAAATGGCAGTCAATCCCATTCAATGGGACAGAATCTCGAGATCTGACTGTCAATTCCACCTGATTAGTGAGAGTTGACAGTACAGTCTGTCGCCCCACGACCCACGAAATAGTGGTACCAACTGGTAGGTTCACTATAACCGTGAATATAATAGTAATGAGATAGTATAAGACCACAGAGGAGTGGAAGAATGATGCTATAATAGAATTGAGCGACGTACGTGCGAAAAAATATCAGAGAGCAACCTATAACTGAGCTTTTAGTAATATATTTGGGACTGGGCTAATTCCTTGGCATTTCAGTTCATTGATAGGCGTAAATTCTTCTGAACGAGAGGATAAGAACTGTGATAGAATCTCGAGGCCTGCCTGTCAATTCCACCTATTTTGTGAGAGTTGACATAACTTGTACGGTCTGTCGACCCACGGCCCACTCACTAGTGGTACTACTAACTGGAGTATTCACTATAACCGTAAATGTGATAGTGAGTGATAAGATAGTACAAGACTTTAGAGGAGTGTAAGAATGATGCACATGGAATCGAGCGCAGCAGGCGTTAAAAAAATTCAGATAGCGATAAAATAGTATAAGACGATAGAGGAGTGGGGAAATGATGACAATGAAGTAGAGCGCCGTGGGCGTGAAAATAATTCAGACAGCGACGTATAACAATTACTGAGCTTTTAATTTTTGGGACTGGGCTTGAGGGGACTTTGTCTGATGGGGCGATTACTTAACTCATGCCCCCCCCACCCCAATCTGCGACTTGGTATGGCCAAAGTTCAATACATTGTGCTGAATTATGCTACACAGACTATTTGAAATAAGGGTGTGGCTTTTCTCTTCTATTCTACCGAAAGGGTACCCCACAGTGAAATAATTCTTGGAAGTTTACATGCCAAATCGCATTCTATTTATGACCTTACTTCAGATACTAAAGGGGCTATATTATGATGAAGCAGTGCAGGGTAAAGCCTATAGTCGTAAATTTGGGGTGGGGGGGGCGCCCTAGAACGGTATAAGGGACTAGTTAACACCACTGGGTATGACCTCATATGAAAGAATGACCCCAAAAGCATTCATGTATATGTCCCATTATACAACCGTTTAGATTTTTTTTTATGTACATTGGTTAGGCAAATTCTTACCTCGTGGGTTTTCTCCAGGTCCTCCGGTTTCCTCCCACTACTAAAGACCCCTACGCGCAAGCGAATTATTGAAATAAAATTAAACCATATATGTTAGTCCCGAAATGACCTAGTCTGTGTCGAGTGGACGTTAAACCCCATTTCTCTCTCTCTCTGGTTAGGCAAATGTCAGCCATCTTAGCTTTTACCCCTTTAAGGAACCAGTGAACAACACAGGATATATTTTCAAATGAAATAATGACCCTAAAAAACATTAATTTACAGTTTATATTTTTTTTTTGTACATTGATTAGGCAATATGTCGGCCATCTTGGATTTTACCGCTTTCCGATGCACAAAATTTGGTAAACTTTTGGGATTTTATAAAGTATACCTAAATAAATACAAAAATGCAGAAAAACGTTTTCTTTGCAATTTGTTGGGGGTAAAATCATAAATTGACTGGACTATTAGGGGCCTGTGCATCAGTCGCCCCCCCCCCCCCCCGCTTAACAAAATTAATACGTGCACGGGGTCGCCACTAATAATAAAGTTTCAGCTCAGTCCGCTATATAGGCCTATTAAACTATATAGTTATATGAATAACTAATGTTTTTAGAAAATGCTTGTAATTCGTCATTCGGTTCTTCGATTTTGTTTTGTGCTAAAATATGCCATGGAAAATTAAATTGATTACACAAAATGGAAACAATTGAATTATGAGCTAATACACAAAACAGTGCATTTTTTTTTTTTTTAAATATTGTAGGATTATCCACAAGCGCCGTTACGATAAATGTAGTCTGTAATAGAAGACAAGATCAATAGATAATTTACACAATTCATGTTCACATAATTATATTTCTTTTCTAAAAAAAAATATTTATTCCTAAATATGTGTGGATTAAATGGTAGGCCAACCATATAATTTATATCGGTATTTACTGAGAGACACGGTTTGTCATTTTTCTGTTACTTAGGAATCAGAATTCCTTCATATGTAATTGTTAGTCGTTATCTGAATATCAGTGTCATTACGCACATATAGTAAATGTCATTTGCAATATAAATGTTAAAATGTCTGGTAAACTCGTAAATTGTAAAGTAAAGGTCTGGTAGAACAAGACTATCTCAAATTACGTCCCTTTTTAAACCGAGTTCGCCCAAAACAATAATGGCTGGTGGCATAACGAAAGGGGGGCTCGTAACTTTTTCAGTCGGTTTAATTTTCGGCTTCGCTTTTACATACATGTTTGCTTTTTCTTCGTCGAGAGGCGGTATTGTAAGAATTGCCCAAACACCAGAAAAGGTTTACCTGACAGGATTTATCCCAGAAGACCCGCATAGCCATGGAGAAATGGACAATTTTAAGGGTCCAGAAAAATCTGTCATGTGGATGGATGATCATTCTCATGGCCACATGGGTAAGTCTATAAGTCATCATATCAACCGACTGCCAAATTTTTATATAAATATGTTTCCAAATATATTTTGATATTATTATTGTCGAATTATATTTCTTTTTTACAGGAAGTTTTGTTAGTTACTACGCTGTAAAAGCACTCTGTCGTAGCCAACTACTCTCACTCAGTCCGTAGCATAGCCTGTAGTACTAGTAGGCCTGTAGGTACAGGCCTAGAATTAGACAGAGAAACTATACTCACACAAATACCGGCCGGTGGACCATTTACCACTGTCATACTATAGGAAATGTTTTTATTAAACAACAAAATAGCAAATAAATTGCCTGGTTGCTAATGCTATGTGATTTTGTTTTGGGACATACCAACATCTTTAACTTTTTCCCAAAACTTACTTTCCTGACTTGGGCAGCTTCAAACGGACAGACAAACGACAGTCACAAATATTAGTATAGATAGATATTTATAGGAGGACTGCACCACACATAAATAAAACACAAAGGCAGAAACACAATATGTCTGCACAAGAATAATTCAGACAACAAACGTATCGGTATCGTAAGGTATATTTTAAACTTTTAGCAACCAGTAGGCCTACTACTTATATATAATTAGTTAGTTTTGTTTTTGTGTTCCAGATAGCAGAATTTTTTATCAATACCGGTATCGTCACTGTATTATCTGATCCCCAACAGATATGACGTTGTCAATAAAAGTGATTTTGTCGTTAAAGCTTCTTTTTTTTTTATTATTGAGAACTTAGATACATACATGTATTCATAAATAAACATAAAATCTGAATTAACTACATATATAGGTATCTTCTCTTCACATTTTTCATCTTCTAAGTATACGTGTTTACTAAAGGTTTTTATGACTTAAGATGTCAAGACTTAACATGTAACTAACTGGACCATTTATTTACATCTACAAGTACAATTATTATAAAAATGTCAGGTTTGTGATAAATTGCTGTCTCTGGTTGACATAATGGTTAGCAATCTACCAGTCTAAATGTACAATGCTGTAAACTTACTTCTCACAGACCAATTTATACAGTTAATACATTCTTATGTCCTTATGATCAAGAAGATAAATATTTAATTATTTCAAAAATAAAAATACCTTTCTAGTTTTGAATAATATATCGTTGAAATACGTCGTAGATTAGTTTTGTCAATAAAATTAGAATGAAAAATAACTAAATTACAAATATCAACTAAATTAAATAGGCATTATCACTTCCACAAGAAAAATAAATGTAGATTCATCTAATTACTCTGCTTGAAATCCAAGATTAGGCCTACCTAAAAGAAAAAAAAGATTTTGTGTAAGTGTCCTTGCAAATGTGTGTTATAAAAAGTCGTTCAGCATGGTACATGTAGGATACAACATGACTCATCAACAAAATATATAACACCATATACCAGTCTAAAAATTTGTGTTTGTAAACAGACATATTTTATTAATTCTTTGTTATGCACAGTTAACCAGTTTTGTTAACGGTTGACATGTAGGCTGCCAGTAGCATAGAAATAGAATGGTTTCTCAGTGTATAGCATGGTAAAAAATACAATAAAATGACCCAATAAAAATATATACAACACAAATACAACATACACTGTTTTTGTATTTCTAAATATGACTTAATTGTACTTTTGAAGAAGGCAGGGGACTCTTAGAATGGGTTCATTCATCTATAGATCTGTTTGGCACTTTGAGCATGCATACTGTATGGAAATTTGTGCATTATAAATATACACTACTAGCAAGATACCCGGCTTCACTCGGGGGTCATAACTCCGAAACCGGAAGTGGTAGACTAACGCCACCTGGCCTATGTTACTCCCCGGTCCAAGCTACACCTATACCCCAAATTTCAGACTCGGGGCAGACCTAGTGTAGCCGCCAACCCCGAACAGACCGGCTTCGCTCGGGGGTCATAACTCCGAAACCGAAAGTGGTAGACTAACGCCACCTGGCCTATGTTACTCCCCGGTCCGAGCTACCTCTATACCCCAAATTTCAGACTCGGGGCAGACCTAGTGTAGCTGCCAACCCCGAACAGACTTCGCTCGGGGGTCATAACTCCGAAACCGGAAGTGGTAGACTAACGCGACCTGGCCTATGTTACTCCCCGGTCCGAGCTACCCCTATACCCCAAATTTCAGACTCGGGGCAGACCTAGTGTAGCCGCCAACCCCGAACAGACCGGCTTCGCTCGAGTGTCATAACTCCGAAACCGGAAGTGGTAGACTAACGCCAACTGGCCTATGTTACTCCCCGGTCCGAGCTACCCCTATACCCCAAATTTCAGACTCGGGGGCCGATGTAGCCGCCAACCCCGAACAGACAGACTTCGCTCGGGGGTCATAACTCCGAAACCGGAAGTGGTAGACTAACACGACCTGGCCTATGTTACTCCCCGGTCCGAGCTACCCTTATACCCCAAATTTCAGACTCGGGGCAGACCTAGTGTAGCCGCCAACCCCAAACAGACAGGCTTCAATCGGGGGTCATAACTCCGAAACCGGAAGTGGTAGACTAAAGCCACCTGGCCTATGTTGCTCCCCGTTTCGAGCTACCCCTATACCCCAAATTTCAGACTCGGGGCAGACCTAGTGTAGCCACCAACCCCGCACAGACAGACTGACAGACAAACGACAGTCACAAATATATATATAGATAGATATAGTATTATTATTATTTGATTTGTAGATGATTTGAACTTTGATTCTATTCTAATTAAGCAAGAAAGAGTGACGAAACTGGATGTATAGTTTCACTTCATCAATTATTACTACAAATGTTAATTAAAATTGAAAGGATAAGAGCTCTTGAGGATAATGTATATATCATTTATTGTGCAGGGGACTATTGAAATTGATCTATCCGTCTTTCTGTCCGTTACACTTTTTGGGACACAATAACTCTGCTTCTAATTGAGCTAGAATTTTCGAACTTGGTATATGTGTTTATTAGGTGAATGTCTTGACTGAGTTCCGTAATGAGCATTTTCGGCTCAGTTTAAACAGAGTCAGAGATAAGCTATTTGATTGGTCGAGATTATGGAACAAAATAATTATTAATAGAGTGAGATTAATGAAACATGGCATTAAATTTGGATTGATAAGCAATTTGATTTGTCAATGCTTTCAAACATAATAATAACTAAGATTCTGACTTGGTGAGAGTGATGAAACACAGAGTGTAGAAAATGAGGGTATTAGAACTCATTTCTTTTTTGCACTGAAATGTTTTACAAAATTGAGATAGTGCTTTTGCATTTGCACAAACAATATGGAGCAGCTTCATATAAGCTTAAATTTAAAAAATCCAAACATGTCAAAATGACATTGTTATTTGTAACATGTAATTCATTTGTTTTACATGTATGTTGCATTTCTTAGACACACAGAATAAATATTGGTTCACTCCTGTTTCCATCTTTACTTTAGTAGTAAACTCATGTTACCATAGCTTTTAAACTAATTTACTTATTAAACCACACCGCAAAAAAATATGTTTATTGTACAAAAAATGTCCATCACATGAGCTTACTTGTGAAGAATTGGATTCTTTAAATCTGATTATAAAAGTGTGAATACATATATACATGTACCTGTAAATTTTGTTTTTGGAAATAACATTGCTTGTGCTTGTGGTAAAGTTCAATTCAGTACAGGATGACTACACTACACATGCTCAGACCAAGTACATGCATTATATACTGTATAGGCATTAAAGAAGAACATCAGTCAATGTTGAGTTTTTCTCCAATTGATTTATTATCTGCTTAGAACATATTATGAAATAATTATTTAAAGATACATTATGGGAGATTAGATAAAGAGCTGGCAGTTCTCACTATGATAGTTAAAAACTAGATAATGTAAAGGGGATTTGCTGAGATTTTCAGTCAAATTGATCCACTCTGACCCAAGAATTAAACAATTGAATTTTCGGCCTAGCCTCAATCAAAATTACTAAAGTCGGTACAATAAAAATATAGTCTCGATTATCCATTTCATGATTTAATCATGAATGAAAGTTGAGCAGCAAATCGGATCCTAATACAGTAAATATTGCAGGCTAGCGATGACATCGAGAGTTGATTATGGTCTAGATAAGTTAATCAATGTGTAATTAATAATTTAGATAACATTTCAAGTCTAAAGAAAGACCTGCAATAGGCAGATTTAGCTCTTGCATAATGCCTGTTTAAATAAATTGAAGGATGCATGTACAGCATGTTAATTAAAGTGAATACTATTTTAGTAACAACTAAGGAATAACTATAAAAAATAAAATAAAATAAAAAACGGTGTGAGTTCTCCTTTTACACCTACACATACATGTATTGGTCAATGTTTGAATGAAAATGAGCACAGGATAGACCCAGATATATATTATGGTTCACACACGAATATAAGTGCCGACTGGGTTCAAAGGTGGCCTGGCGCAATTATTTTTAACTGTCAAATATTACATGGGCAATTTTTGTTTTGGTCATCAGTGATCAAAAGAAATGTGTTCTATGAATTTGGAATTTTACTGACACAAAGGACCCATCTTTGTTAGCCTTGATGATGATACAAAAAAACAAGGTGTTAACCCCATTTGACATTTCAACTTGCAGAAGGAATTTTTCAGTCAAAACCTTCATTAAATGTATACAAGTATTGTTTGTAATACTAAAATCGATTCAGGAGCATTAAGCTTAATGTACATGTACATGTATACAAATTATTCAGTCCTGTTAAGTCTATTATAACTTATCATTATTTCTATTCATACTACATTATTGGATTATTTAGCTTATGTTTCTGAACAAGTGTATGTATGTCTAATTTATCATATTACAACTTATTTAAAGTTAAAGATACATTCCCGCGTATGAACAAGTGTATGTATGTATGTCTAATTTATCATATTACAACATATTTAAAGATACATTCCTGCATACAAACTGGGTGATTTGATGATATATTTGGCCCAAAACATATTCAAACTAATTAATTTATCATAAATTTGCTTCAAATCCTTCTCAAAACATTGTAATTGTCAAGGAATACCCTTGCTATGAAAAAATCGATCAAAAGATGTCATGTTTGTGTCACGTGACTTACGGGTGCGAAGTCGGAAAAGAATTCATTGCATACACAAGACGATGTTGTCTTTAATCGCTGACTATTTATTACAAATATCGAATCCTAATTAAATTCTCGGATAATCCAGTGCTTGAGTCTTTTTCCGTGATTTATATCTCAGAAAGTGTTGTACATCTAACTCTTCATAAAGTTTGTCAACATGTACATCATGCGCTCAATCTCTGCATGCAACCGTTGACGTCACGCGCACAGATATTCCTAATCGTCGGGCTGTCAATTAGGGGAACCCTGACATTTTTGTCCTGTATAAGCTCCATGAGTGTTTTTCAGGGAATCAAGTATTTTTCTAGTAAGATTGGATATTTCTACTTTCCATATATACCAAAATTGCCATACTTTTATTGGAAATAACCACCCAATAAATACTTTTCTGGGAACCTATCTTTAAATAAATGATATTGTACAACAGCTGACAGTATAGATAATAGTCAATAATGTTAATAACCTAATACTATACTAAAAATATTGATTAATTGTTTTTTTCTAAAGGATTTTCTTTTTTTATTACACATATACAGTAGTTATAAAAATTGATAAAAGTGGTTGAAATATTTGTGTAGTGTCATTAATATTGTTCAGACAAGCTTTACAATTAATTTATCAATTTACAATTAATTTGTCAATAAATGCCATTACCTCACCAGAACAGCATCTTACAAGTCAATTTCAGTTAGTTTAAAAATTTTAATAAATTATTTTGCGATTATTTTTGCAGTAGCATTGTTATTGTCTTTTTGTACATTTACATCATAAATTTCATGAAGATAGAAATATAGAAAACTTGTTGTTTTAATTTCAGGTGAATCAAGTGTTGCTGCTGATGAACTGGCAAAGAAAGTTAGAGTTTTATGTTGGGTAATGACAAATCCTTCAAACATTCAATCCAAAGCTAAACACGTGAAAGCTACATGGGGAAAACGATGTACAATATTATTATTTATGAGTTCTGAAGTCGACAAAGATCTCCCAGCTGTTAAACTACCAGTGTCAGAAGGACGTGACAATTTGTGGGCGAAAACCAAAGAAGCATTTAAGCACGTCCATAAATATTATTTAGATCAGGCAGACTGGTTTGTAAAAGCAGACGATGACTCATATTTTATCGTAGAAAATCTGCGGTACTTTCTAAAGGACCATGATCCCAACAAGCCGTTGTATTTTGGAAGAAGGTTCAAGCCGTATGTGTCTCAGGGGTATATGAGTGGAGGAGCTGGCTATGTACTAAGTAAACAAGCTTTAGTAAACTTTGTTACGCAAGCCATTCCAGATGCTACGAAGTGTAGAAGTGATCACGGGGGAGCAGAGGATTTAGAAATGGGTAAATGCCTAGCGAATGTTGGAGTTGCGGCTGGCGATTCCAGAGATGAGTTAGGCCGAGAAAGATTTAATCCTTTTATACCAGAACACCATTTAATACCAGGAATATTACCAGCCAACATGTGGTACTGGCAGTATAATTATTATCCCACCCAAAATGTAAGTAGAACAGACATTTGAAGAAGCTATATTATATAGTGTGTAGTATTTTTGCTATGAGGTAGGGAAGTGGTATAATGATTAGTGTTTTTTCCTGTAGTAGGATAGTGCATGATGTTGCACAGGAAAGAGTGTGGCTGGGGTAAATGCGGAGCAAGTCAGCAAGCAACTCTCAGATCGACCAAAAGACCTTAAAATGAATCGTGTGCTTGAATGAGACAAAGCTTACTAATGGATAAACAGTATCTTTAATAGTAATAATATTCTAATTCAATATTATATAGATGTCGTGTATATATCTATTGTATACATTTTTATGTACTGTGGTATGTATGTACAATGCAGACCAAGAATTTTAACCCAATTTCAATCCCATTTTGAAAGTTATGGAAAAAGAAATGGAAAGTAAAGCCAAAGGCCTCTATTACTTTTGCTTGGGACTATAGTATAAACAGCATTAGAATAGGTTAAGAGAAGACCTTTCAAACACAACCTCTATGCTAATTGAAAAGTTAGAAGTTGAATAGAGCTAAATATTTGCTTCCTTGTTGTTTCTCATTGGTCGACAAATCAACAGTACAAGAGTAAAAAATATGGAGAGATTTTATTGAATCTCATTGTTGAATTTAGATTAGAATGTTAATTCCCCCAACCCCCAAACATACACACACACTTCTTTCAAAAATTAGGTTGCCAGGCAATGCAACATACTCCTACATGAAACAGCGGTTATGTCATCTATATAAATCATTTATTAGACATTTATTCACATGCCAGTTCCATAATCAGCGCACTAGACTATCAGATGCTTTTGATTTTCAATAGATTTAGACATGATTGGATAATCAAAACTTTGTAGCAATGACAATCAAGGCAACATTGTTCTTTGAACAGCAGTAACTTCACTCAGAATGAAGTGAATTGACTGAAATTTTCAACATATTCCCTTTTATTGTCTATTTTTTGTCTACCATCTTTTGAAGAACTGTAAGAATCATCTGCTTAGGCTAAGTAGCGATAAGCAATTTGATTGGTCAAGACTTTAGAACATACATGTACATTGTAACAACTCTGCTTTTCATTCCGTTAGAATCTTTAACTCTTAACTGACCAATGTCGACTTTTGTTACATTTAAGTAGCCACAGTGACTTTTGTCGGCCAAATCGATTAGCTGGATGCAACTTCCTTTATAAATCTATAGACAACATTCACTTGTTTGTTTACTTCACATTATCCAGAACACAGGGTGTATATAACAACTCTTCCAGATCCTAATGTAGTAAAGACAAGTAAAACGAAATTTTGAACTATAAAAAATGAAACGAAATAGGATCTGTGTTTTAGTTCACAGCAGCCCCCCATAAAATAGAAATCCCCATTATATATAGGAATTTTGCATGAAATATCTAAATTAGAGTATTTGCTATAGTAATTTGTGGTATAAGATTCATATTTATGGAAATGTCATTAAATCTAGATCATTACATCCATTTACATGAAGGATCTATTTACAGATGTTTTTAATGAGACCACATTAAAATGCATAGCTATATTTTAACACTATTGACCATTGGCATTATGACGTTATGACGTCGAACCTCTGGCTCACTTAAAGAGCGGGACTTTTTTGCTATAATAGTTCAAAAATAGATAATGAAAAATGAATACATGTATATTGAAAATTTCATTCCATTTTTGGGGGATCACGGTGGCTAAGTGGGGAAGACGCTGGCTCGCTAGCCTGGAGGTCAGGTGTTTGATCTCTGCATTGTCCGAGAAAGTTCATCCAGATTTTCTGGCATGGTTCCCCCTTGTCAGTGATGCAGGACAGAGGGCCTGACAAGTCATTCTGATGGGACGAAAAGCTGAGGTCCCGTGTAGACAGTGGCGTGCACATAAAAGATCCCTTGACAGTTGGAATTTAATATAAGTGTAGGCTGTAGTGCCGCTGTCCAAGCAAAATTGCCCTCATAGCACACTGCATGGCGTATGCCCATCTTCATCAGAGCAGAACAGTAAGACGTTAAACCCCAAATTCATTTCATTTCAGTTACTCTATTCTCGGCGAATATATTAGCCTTTGAATGTTGACAAGATGTGTCCACTGATTGTAACCACCATACTGGTTGATTATGGTCTTGTCATGTTTATAAATGTTTGATTAGTAGTTTATGTCTTAAAGTAGCTAAGTCCGTAACTCAATATCATCCAAAATCTTCGACATTGAAAACACGAATGTTTTTGCATTTTAAATCAGCATTGGTGTTGTGATCTTACCTGGAAAAGATGGGCTTCTGATATCCAATATTTAAGACAAAATAAACATTTTACCATTGGTACACGAATTGTGTACCATAATGCGTTTCAGCGCCATTTGTAACAAGGTGCTCAAACAATGAGGCTAGACATATTCCACAAGTCATGTCAAACGGTGATATCATATTCTTATTTGGAGAGCATGCGCAATAAATAATATCGCTTTTGACTGTAATAACCAGACGCTAGAAACTGACTTGATGTTGAGACTTCTGGCGTATTTCGCCGAACATAACTGATGACAATTCACAGTAAAACGGACACGATTGAATGTAAAACAGTTTATATAAATTCATATTACATTATTATATGTGTTCCGACTCATTTGTGCCAATTGCTAGGTCAAAAATATTAGCGATTTAGCTCCTTTAAGAAAGACATGCAGTAGATAGATTTTTAGCTCTTGCATAATGCTTGTTTAAGAGTTATATCATAGTTACACATATAATCTGTTGAATTATTTATCTTTACAGGGTCCAGAATGTTGTAGTGACTATGCAATAAGTTTTCATTATGTGCCTCCAAATATGATGTATGTGTTGGAATATTTTATTTATCATCTAAAACCTTTTGGTTTACGAATTCAGCAATCTTGTAACCAGGAAAAAACGTCTTCTTCATCTTCTCCCGTTCATACACCCTCAAACGAAACATTAAAAAATACAGAAAAACTTATAGAAAACAACGAAATCGAAGAAAAGAAGTCAACAAGCTAAGCCAATGACGTTGTTATGGGAGTTAAGACTGTTATTATTATTACCAAAAACTTGTTACTTGTTAAATATGTTTTATAAGCATTTGTTTTTAACACACTCTTAATAGTGATAAAAAATAATTAATTATTGAGAATTTAATGTTTATATATTTACTAATACTAAATAGTATTTTAGCTGTTGATACAAATATATTTTAAACCGTGTAGATACATGTACAGTATAAGTTGTAGTATTTTTAAATAATTTCATTCATCAAAGTGTATTATTATTGACATACATGAGCAATATTGGAACAAAAAGCTAACTTAATTTACATGAAAAACTGTTGACAGTGAGGCCATCCCACCCCTTTGGACCACCAAAAACATGGTGTTTTTTGTTGTTGTTGTTTTTTTTTTTTACCAGACTGTCCCTTAACTCTCTAAATGAACCAAAATAATGCTGTTTATGTAATAATTAAAAACACGCCATATCATTCAGATATATTTGTATGTACTATTTTAATCTAAACACTTTTGTTAATTTTTTGATGTAGCTCATCCATATATGATAAAAAAAAACCCTGCATATATGTACATGTGAACTGGCTTGTAGGATAATATACAATAGTAGAATTAGTTTTTAAGTGTCGAGTAATGTGATAAACATTATAAAAGAATATGGTGTACAGTTTGTGATGTGGTGATGTGATTTTTTGATGTTCTATTTTGTCGTTTAATTCACAAGTTATCTGGGTTTATTATCCACTTTACTTTTTACTGGTTTCTTTATCAGATTTAATGAAGGTGAAGCTGGTGCATACATTTCACGGTTGTTTATTCCACCTACTTGGTCTAGAATCAGCTAACCTAATCAATTCCTGCTATTCAGAAAATTCTGATTTCAATAATTTGATTGTGTTTGGACATATGACTTTCTTCTACTCTAGCTTAAGTATTACTGACCATCCCTCCACTTTGTACCTGTTAAACCGTGTTATTTTTACAAGGTATCTCACTAAATATGCATATATGTCAAACATCAAAAACATGTACTATACATGTATTAATTTAAAATCTGTTGTTATTATGTAATTAATAATAATATCGGGATTTTCTATAGTGCATGATTACCAAATATTTAGTTCCTAATGAGCTTTAAAGTATTTTCTCACTGGTCACATAAAACTATTTTGAAAATGATAGGTTGTCTAATTTTAATTGGTAATTGACTCCAGAAATATAGTGCTGCAAACGCAAAAATTGTAAAATTTGTATTGGTGGTGTAACATCAATGTTCAAAAAGACCTGCATGTAGAATGGGCATGCTTGTTTGGAAAAGATTGAACAATTATATACTATGTTCGTCTTAATATGTACATGTGTGAAATCAATAGACACCAAGGTAAATTTCAAATGACCATAACTTGGGTTAGAATTGATCAATTTGGATAATTTTCAGAACAAACTGTTTTTCTAATTAAAGTACATTTACTTTCGCTTGATTGTGACTTAATTTAAACTTTATTCTGCCATGTTAGGGCTTTAACTGAAATATGTTATTGTTTGGTTATTTTCGGATGCCTGTGCCTCACATACCATGGTGGATAACAGAGTATCCTTCACCAGCTTTCTATTTTTAGACAGGTCAAATATAATTTCACTTTTATTCAGTCTACCCTAGTCACTTCTTGTTTTGAATAATGTTTTGTCACTGATAATGTGATTTATTATGGATATTTAATTTAGCAAGTGCCTGAAATATGTATGGGCTAGGATTATATAATTGTAATATATCATGATGTGTATGACTGGTTGATGATAATGCATGTACCACCTGTGTATACATGTAGACAGTATTCACATTAATTGCTGTCTCCATCAGGTGAATTACAAAATACAATTCTACTTGAATTATGAAACAATAAATCAGACAGTATGATTATTAACTTCCCATCGAATATACTAAAATGTTTCTACAAAAAGAAAAGGCTATACTTATTTTATTTACTTTTTTTTAAAAAAAGGGCCCAAATATCTTCCAAATATAGCTTTAAAAATAGACATCAAATCACAAGGGATATTTTTTTTTGGTGAATACACAGTTTCATTTTAGCATCAATTTGTAAACAGTTAAAATGTGGATTACATTTCAATTAGATTTTTACATGCAATCTTCATGATATTCATCAGGTTAGAACACGAGTATAAATAGACAGTAAATTTACATGTACATGTATATTATGTGGTCAGTTATTTATACATGTACCAATAGACATGGTTTAATAATTCAGTTTTAGATCTTATCAGCTGTGTAGTCTCCAATTTCATTGTCAATACTTTAAGGATTTAAGCAAGCAAGAGTTTGTCAGTTTGATTGAATTTAAAAGGGCAGTCAGGGCCAAATTCAGTTTTAAGGGGGAAAGGGGCTTAACATAGAGAAATTAACTTAAACAGTCATTAGGTAAGAGCTAGATTTGTTTCTTTGAGCCCTCAATGTTATATAATGTTATATAAATCATAGATCATAATCAGCTCTCGATGCCACTGGATGCCTCCGATTTTAAGTAGATTAGAATGGTTCGGCCATTAAATGATTTAATTTAAAAATGGAGAAGCGAGGCTAAGACTCGAGTGACCAGTACAGTAGTTATGATCAATGCACACATCTTGTCAAAACTGCAGCCATTGATGAATTTGCTCAAAATAAAGTAATTTGAATGTAATTTTCAATATATTCATTTTGCATTATCTATTTTTGAAATAATACAGCGAGAACTGCCATGACTTTATCTAAATCTGACATAATGCCCCTTTAAGTAGAAAATAAGAAAGGGAACTAAAATAAATGAACAATTCATTGGTTCAAAAAAGCATATAAGTGGTTCTGAAGGTTCTGATTTATCAGTTTTATTGAATTGAGTGTACGAATAACTTTGACTTTGTTATTCAGTTTGTAATATAGGCCAAAGTGATTTGAATTACTGGTGATCAAATAAGATGTGTTGTAAGGGCTTCATTTCTTTAAATTATGCACATCACTTTTTAAGTTTTATATTATGTTTTTGTACTGCTGTAAAAGACATTCATTATTGTATTCACCCTAAATAAAAGCCCAGCCAAAGAATATTAAAGAAGTTAGATTAGTTTTTATAAGCCCACACTAAAATTCAGCCAAGCGGGAAGTAGGCTATAGGTAGTGCTAAAATGTGTTCTGCTTCACTGTTTGAAATGGACTGGATCTCCTGGAAAAGTTAGGTTACTTCTGGTGGAATGAAAGCAATAGATACAAATGTACATAAACTTAGAATGACCAATAGTAAAAGTACCTTTAATATAATCTTAAACTGTATATTTGAGTTTATTCTGGCTTGTCCCTTTAAGGTGTTTAGAAGGTGATACTTCAAATTTTGGCTATAAGTAATTTGTTAAAATGATAGTAGTTCAGTTGTATCTATTTAATGTCTTTGTTTACAGTTTGGAGAGCAAGACAATAAGTTATTATATTTATATTGAGAGTGTCTATCCAAAGTGCTGTATTAATTATATTAGGCCTTTATACAACTTAAAATACAGATACACTATCCCCCCATGAATTCATCATTTTGAAAAACATTTATAAATAATATACAGTTGGCACATGGCTTGAACTATTATTTCAAATAATGGTACGCTAACATAAAATGATAAGGTCACATCTGTATTTTAAAGTCATGGGTATAACGTAATATCACTGATCATCATTTGTATTTTTCACAGCTTAGTTCAAGTTAGAATATACTCAATTTGATTAAAAAAAATTTGTAATTAAAATTCAACAGTAGATAATCTCCCAGCTTGGATTCAGTAGGATTAAACAGAGGCCCATCAAAGATGTTCACTAAGATTGTAGATGGCACTTGCTGAATGTTGAAAAATTTTCAGTTCATCATATCTTTCTAAACAGAAACTGGAATTAAACCATTTTTGGACTGATATTTCTTTTAAAGAACCAACTTTCACAGAATAGTAATTTGCAACAAATTAAACTTCCCTAAAATGGTGATCAGAGACTCTAAGGTACATGTATTATACGGTATATATAATAAATCTAAATCTTATGTAAAATTTGTTGCCAGTGGAATAGGGTTTATTCAGTGTGCTGTATGTAATTTAACATCTTTGTGTTAAAATATTTTATTGTATTGTGTTAATATATATATTTATTTTTGATGTATATAATGTACAAAGGATATTGCTATTTTAAATTATAGTGACCAATTTGATATTTTATCAATGAAAAGTGAATTTCAGCAGACTAAATTATTTAGGTTGTATAAAAATAGCTAATTTATTTCATAGTTCCATATTTTGTATCCTCTTTCCTACCCCTAAACTACAAACTTACAGGAATCATTATTACTCTTGTTACTGTTTTAAATAATATTTTTTTTGGGGGGGGGGGGGTATCTGGATTTTTAAATTGTGCCCTCCACTCAGTGGCGTGGTGGGACAGGGAGCAAGATTTTATAATGGTGTCTTTGTGAGGGTAGTATCTGGAGAGTGTTGTAAGTCCATGAAAGATTTTGTGTTTTTAACTTTTTTAACTGTTAAAATTGTAGCAACCTTTCACAGTCTAAGGAGCAGAATTTATTTCTCATTGCCAACTCATATTCTGCGACTTAAGCAACTCTTGCACAAGTTCCAAAAGAGTCAAATATTTCTGGGACTACGAAGCAAAGCAGTTATGGGCCCAATTTGATTTAAATGTTTCTTAAATTGTATTTCATATTCACAACTCATATTTTGAGCATTCAGTGCCCCTTGAAAATGGAACCAAGGATTTTTTATTATATAGTCGATATAAATTTGGCACCTTCGGGCACCCCCTCTCAAAAAGCTTGCCAGGTGAGTACATGCCTCCCACACATCCAACACACCACTGCTTTCAATTGCGAATTATACATGTATATGATCATTTAATTTACATTCAGAATTTACCAAAAAGTCCAAAGTGTATTTATTAGCCTGTTCACAGCCTGTCTTTGGTTAACTGAATAAGATCAAATTCATAAAATCGGGTTGCGGCCTATTCAGTCTGCATGTATAACTTCTATGTCCACTGTACATAGGAGTTATACATGCAGGCTGAATAAGTTCAAATTACATGATTTGATTGATTATTTTTTATGTATTGTATATAATTACGGTTTTATTTAACTTTGTATATAATGCTTTAATTTGATGAATTATTCTAATTAATAATTTAATAACAATCTTTTAATATTATTTTTATGATGATTTTATTGTATACTGGTACGCAATGAAAAGGAACCACTTTTATAAAAGCATGACTGTAAATCTTGTTTAAATCTAGCAATTCCGAATTGAACATCAGATCAGGACCATAATAACATGTACAATTTACTACAAATGACAATTTCATGATTGCATAAATGCACACAAATAGCCATTCAGATGCTTGTATCCTCCAGGAAGTGACAGAAGTTGACACACACACTACCTTTTGTGTCTCCGTTTCACTGTAAAGTAAAGTTATTATGGCCTTTTTGGGTTGTTCTTCTTTCAGATGCATCATGTCTTGTCAGCTCTTCCATTCAAATCAGTTGTTCATTTTCATTGGATTTAAGTATATTTTATCTGTGTCTGATGCGTTAATATCATTAAGTATTCTGATAATTATTTATTGCAAACTAGTTATGCCTATCATTATGTATCTTATTTCCATTCCAGATTAAGTGATACATTTAAATAATATTCAAAAAATGTTTTAACATTTTGTTGTGTTATTCTTCTTTTTTAGATGGTTGATATTATTTTGTTCTTTTATTTCATCTGTATGCATGTTTTAGATTTCTAGTTTAGGACCTATTCTCACGCACATCACGCTACACGTGTAGCAAAGAGTAGGGTCGCCTGCCTAACCCCATTGGTTTTCTCAAACATTTTCTCAGTGCAACTTCAACTAACAACCTTAAGATATACCACAGGTTTGGGCCGAATTGACCACAGTTTGTGTCGACTGGACAATAAACCCCATTCCAGTACAGGCATACACTATACGATAACAATTATATGCACACATATTTTTTGTGGTCCATACGTGAACAAGTTACTGTGTAACTCTACGTGTATCCACAGTTTCAATGATGACAGACACCTATTATTCCAGGCTTCCAAAATCAACTAACCAGGCACTGGCACTTCATCTTTTCGATCTCCCCAGTGGGGTGGGGGGGGGGGGAACTACCATCCTAGGACTTTTGGTGAGGGTCCTGCGAATTCCTACTAATCCGCAAATCACTAGTCAGTCGATATCTATTGTTGTCATTTTTACGATTAATGATGACATGTAAATGCACACCCGTAACCATCTCTGACAATAATACTAGCACACCCACTCTGACAAGGTAATGTAAAGTATCCAAACTGACAATGAGACAACGCACCCACCCTGACAATGACATAATGCATCCATCCACTCTGACATAACACACCCACTCCGACAATGACATAACGTATCCACCCTAACAATGACATACCACACCCGCTCTGACCATGACATAATGCACCCACCCTGACATAATGCACACAACCTAACAATGAAATGTAACGCACCCACCGTGACAATGAATTGTAACGAGGCACCCACCCTGACAATGGCATTAACACACCCACTCTGACATAACACATCCACCCTGACAATGACATAACACACCCACCCTGACATAACGTACCCACACTGACAATGAAATGTAAAGCACCAACCCTGACCGACAATGAAATATAATACATTAACCCCATAGTTGTTCGGATGAGACGAAAAACCAAATTCCCATGTACATATTGCCGTGCAAGTAAAAGACCCACTGTCAGAATTCAATATAAGAGTAGGTCGTAGTGCCGTTATCCGGACAAAGTTTTCCTCATAGTACACTGTATAGCTTATGCCTGTCTTCATTAGCCCACTCGGAGCAGAACAGTAGGACGTTAAATCCCATTTCATTCCATTTAATTTTCCTACTTTTCTGTGCCAATCAGACTATTGAAGATAGCCATACACTATGCAGAGTGCTATGACAGAAATCTTCTAGGGAGTGGCATTTCACCCTTTGCGTCGCACGTCGCTTTTCAAAATTATTTATAGATTGGCTGCCCTTAGGGAGACTTCATTATTTTACATTTTTAAATGTAAATACAATGATTCTTAACAATGCACCTGCATTTTTATAAGTGTATTGGTTTTGTTATATGCCCACATTTTCATGTGGACGTATATTGTCGTCGCCCCTGTCTGTCCGGACGTCTGTCCGTCCACAATTTGTTTGTGGACACTCTACAGGTCACAATTTTTATATGATTTTGACGAAACTTGAAATATAGGTCTATCTTCCAAAGATCTTGGTTCCTTTCGATATTCGCATGTATCGGACCATAAAATGGCCCCTGAAAAATCACGTTTTTAGTTTGTGAACACTCTAGGTCACAATTTTGATCTGATTTTGATGAAACTTGACATGCATATTTATAACCCAAATATCTTGTTTCCTTTGGATATTCGCACATACGGCCCCTGATTGTATGAAAAATCGCGTTTTTATACGCCCACATTTTCATGTGGACGTATTATGCCGTCGCCCCTGTCCGTCGGTCCATCTGGACGTCCGTCCACAATTTGTTTGTGGACACTCTACAGGTCACAATTCTTATCCGATTTTGACGAAACTTGAAATATAGGTTTATCTCCAAAAGATCTCGGCTGCTTTCTATATTGGCATGTATCGGATCGAAACTTCATGGATTATGGCCCCTGTTTGTACGAAAAATCACGTTTTTAGCTTGTGGACCCTATAGAGGTCATAATTTTTATCCGATTTAAAAAAACGTATTATTATATCACCGTTACACCCTAAGAAAGGTTGAGTTCGAATTTCGTGAAAATCGGCCCAAAATTGACAGACAAAATGGCCGCCGTTCGTTCTCAAATAGCGTAAAAATATGGTATATCAAGGTTGTGGACCCTATAGAGGTCACAATTTTTATCCGATTTTGGTGAAACTTGAAATGTAAGTTTATAACCCAAAGATCTCGGATCCTTTCGATATTCACGCATATCGGACCGTAACTTCCTGAATTATGGCCCCTGATTGTATGAAAAATTGGGTTTTTAGCTTGTGGACCCTATAGAGGTCATAATTTTTATCCGATTTAAAAAAACTTATTATTATATCACCCTAAGGACGGATGAGTTCAAATTTCATAAAAATCGGCCTAAAATTGATAGACAAAATGGCCGCCGTTCGTTCTCAAATAGCGTAAAAATATGGTATATCAAGGTTGTGGACCCTATAGAGGTCACAATTTTAATCTGATTTTGTTGAAACTTAAAATGTAAGTTTAAAACCCAAAGATCTTGGTTCCTTTCGATAGTCGCGCATATCGGACCGTAACTTCCTGAATTATGGCCCCTGATTGTATGAAAAATCGCGTTTTTAGCTTGTGGACCCTACAGAGGTGATAATTTTTAGCAGATTTAAAAAAACGTAATATTATATCACCGTTACACCCTAAGGACGGCTGAATTCGAATTTCGTGAAAATAGGCCCAAAATTGACAGACAAAATGGCCGCCGCTCGTTCTCAAATAGCGTAAAAATATGGTATATCAAGGTTGTTAACCCTATAGAGGTCACAATTTTTATCCGATTTTGTTGAAACTTAAAATGTAAGTTTATAACCCAAAGATCTCGGTTCCTTTCGATATTCGCGCATATCGGACCGTAACTTCCTGAATTATGGTCCCTGATTGTACAAAAAATTGCTTTCTTTTTAGCTTGTTCTCTATCCATCTCTCGAAAATGTGGGCGTATCCTGCCTGGCAGCTGCTGGGTTAGCTTGTGATCCCTCAAGAGGTCACAATTTTTAAAAAAAATTTTAGCATATCACCGTTACACCCTAATAATGGTTGAGTTCGAATTTCATGAAAATCGGGCCAAAAGTGACGGACAAAATGGCCGCCCCTCGTACGCAAATAGTGTCTACATCTGGTATATTAAGGTTGTGGACCCTCTAGAGGTCACAGTTTTGATCCGATTTTGATGAAAGTTGAAATACTTTGGTTCTTTTCAATGTTTTCATATCGCATCGAAACTTCCTGAATAATCATGGGCCTTGATTGTGCAAAAAATCACGTTTTAGCTTGCGGTCCCTGTAGAGGTCACAATTTTTATCCGATTTATAAAAAAAACATGTGAATATATCACCATTTCACTAAGATCTTGGTTCCTTTTGATACTCGCGCATATCCAAACGTAACTTCCTGAATTATGGCACCTGATTATTTGAAAAATCGCATTTTTAGCTCGCAGATTCTCTAAAGGTCACCATTTTTTTTCCGATTTTAAAACCATTTTAATATACTGAGCACCATGGAAAACGCATCACTTAGTTTTTCGTATAACAAAATGATCCTGTAAACATTTATTTTGCTTCTTATTGTGAACAATATTCAAATGGGAACACATCAATAACAACACATTTGTACACTTATGGATGTTTAATCTGTAATCAACGGTACAAAGTCAGAGGGGTCAAAACCAAAAGTATGACACAGATGTCAGTAGCGCGTGTGTCCTCCACGGGCTCTTACGCACGCTGTGCAGCGACGTCGCATGGAATTTACCAATGTTTGAAAGAAGGCCTGGGGCAAATTGTTCCACTCTTGGACATGAGCAGCTTCTAAAGCAGCAATGGTGTGCATCTGTGGTCACGATACAGACGACGTCGAATCTCATCCCAGACATGTTATCGGTGCCATGTCCGGAGACATGGCTGGCCAGTCCAAGACATTGATGTTGTTAGCAGCCAGGTAGTTCATACTAAAACGGGCAGTATGCGGACGTGCATTATCCTGTTGGAAGTGCTGAAGTTGTGGGTGCGCTTGAAACATCAGAACAACAATTCGTTGCAAGACATCATCACGGTAGGCTACAGCATTAACGCGACCCCTGCAAATGTGTAGGGCGGTCCGGTGATGAAATGTGAAGCCTCCCCACACCATTACACTTCCCCCAACCCATCGATTCGTTTCAAAGACGCAGCAGTCTGCAAGACGTTCCCCAAGACGTCTCCACTGACTCCACACACGTTGACGGCCATCAGTGAAGAGCACACTTTGCCAGTCTACTCTTCTCCATGTCTGGTGTCCTTGAGCCCATATCAAACGGTGATGATCCCTGAGGATAGCTCCGTGCACGACGACCTACTTCTCTTAGACGACGTCTTACGGTGTTGGCACTTACTAGTCCTTGTCTTCCGACGACTGCTGCACCTGTTCAAGTCGCTGGGCGGAAACTGTCACGCAGATGAGTGACCCGGATGTAGCGGTCTTGAGCCTGGGTTGCAACGCATTGTGGACCAGGATGTTGACGGTCACGTGTTGATCCAGTAACTCGAACACGTTCCACCAACCTTACAATAGTGGACTGATGACAATTGAAGTGCCTGGCAATAGCACGTGTAGACATGCCAGCACTGGACATTTCCATGGCTTCATTCCGTTGATTTTCAGTAAGTCTCGGCATCTCTAGCTCGATTCCTTCACACGTCCAACAACAAATTACGACAGATTGACGTTTCACAGTTCATGTACTGCACATTAAAGTTGAAAACATGCTTTTAAAGGGCTCACACACAATGCTGCACGTGTATATTGGGTTTTTCATGTGCATCTCGTGCAATTTTTTTTTTTTGCACACGGGCCGATATTTTTTGCGTTTGGAAGCATTGTGTGAAACAATAGTTCATAGTATTGCATAATATATATTTTATTACTAGGTGGTTTTGTATGTATAATATATATTTGTATGATAAAAAATTCTTCAAAGGCGTCGTCATGGGCAACGGAGTTGGTAATTCGGGAACTAGAAAGTAGTTCCAATAGCGGACTTCGTCTTACAGCAGAGGCTAGATGTAGGGTACTGGAATCTGCTGAGGTTTGCCGAGTGCTATTGACCCCTACGCGCAAGCGAATTATTGAAATAAAATTAAACCATGTTTGTCCCGAAATGACCTAGTTTGTGTCGAGTGGACGTTAAACCCCATCTCTCTCTCTCTTGTATAGGCCTAGGCTACATAAAAAATGTCGCTTTGATAAAGTAGAACACATTTAACACAAAACAATGACATTTTTAATGGCCCGTAGGCCTCTTTTATTTCAATACAAATTATAATGATCTGTATTATGTATAGAAAAATGATTCGATTGGGGTTATATTTAGGCCTAACTGCACAAAACGTCATGAATGTCATGTTCCTGAAGCAAAGACTGCGAGATTTACACCATCTAGCCGTTGCTAAATTAGTCTGCTAGATTAGTCTGCTCCCCGAAAACAAACACTCATTACTCAACCGCAACCTCACACAACTACTAGGCCCTGGGCGCCTACACCCCCCCCCCCCCCGCACTTGAACTCGCCATATTTTTATTACTTCCAATATTTTCTAACCATGAATAATTAACTGTTTGAGTTTTATATAGCATTAAAGACATATGATTTCAGTATCAATTGACATATAATTTAATTTATTCATTAACACTGGAAATAAATATTGGCTCTTCAAAGTATAGGTAACGGACATACAGAAATGAACAGTCACCATGATTTGCCTGCATGAACATAGTTTCAAAACTGTGAATTGTCTTGTGGAATTTAAAAGTTTTAATCCTTTTTAAGAAAGGGCACTAATACTACATGCGTACTGCATAATCACTTCTCACATTTGGATTCTTGTAACCCAGTAAATTAGAAATTATTGTGGTAACGGACGTACATATTTTCTGGTAACGGATGTAACCCATTACAATAGATATGTAAACTTTCAAATAATCGGACTTATAGATAATATTAATAGTAAACTCATTTGAATTAATGGAGCAGTTACTTTCCTAAAAACATTACTCCTTGAATGAAATATTGTGACCCTAAAATTTTGGCAACGGACGTACATTTTTACCCTAAAATTTTGGTAACGGACGTACATACATCTATGAAACCCTAAGTAATTCAGAGAATTTTGGCAAATGATTTCTTTTCACGGTCATAGTAACAAGAATGAATGATGTTATTAGCTTTAAATATGAGTTTTTGAACAGTTCCATCAAAATATGAATAAGAGAGATAAAATGGAAATATTTGGTAACATCATAGATAATACCGTATTATCTATGGTAACATGAAATACTGTGAAAAGTAACGGACGTACATCTATGAAAACCCAAGTTATTCTGAGAAATTTTGCAAATCTTTTCTTTTTACAGTCATTATAGTAAGAATGGGTTATTATAGCTTTAGATATGAAGTTTTAAATAATTCCATATAAAAATATGAATGAGAGAAAAAAAAATGTAAATATTTGGTAACGGACGTACATTCTCATAGTCATAGTGATATTTTTCAATGTTGGTTACCTTCACAAAAATATATTACTTTTATATTTTAATGTTTAAATATTATGTTTATATACATTGTCAGATAATTAACTAATGCCAAATCATTCATTATGAGCCAGAATAATCAAACAAACACAAAGTAAGAAAATACAATAGAATTATAAATTCGACATTTACAACGTAAACCTTGACACAAGACCAAATAAAAAAAATTGGAAGAGTCTCCACCCAAATTGAGATTTTTCTTCAAAATATGGATTATTTCCCACCATAAGACACTATTTTTATCCACTTATCAACTAATTAAATTTTTCAGCTAATTGTAGTCCCGAAATGACCTAGTTTGTGTCGAGTGGACGTTAAACCCCATTTCATTTCATAAATATTTTTTTTAATTCTGGAAACATATTTCCTTTATTGTTGTTGTTGTTCTAAAACTATTCATTTCTCTACAGGCCATTAATTTCTCTTCACTTTTTTAGTTCCACAAATTTCTAAAAATAATTAACAAATAAATAAATACCGGTAAATAGGTATACAACATTTTACGCAGGCTATTAATTTTTCTTCACTTTTCATTCTCTAATTTCCTAAAATAAAATTATTAACAAATAAATAAAAATACCGGTAGGCTACATATAATTCTGCGGGCTATTGATTTCTGTTCACTTTTATTGTTAAAAAAACCCATTCATTTCTCTACACTCTTTATTAATTAGTTCCATAAATTTCTAAAACAATTTAACAAATTTACTGTATAGGAATAATTATTGTGTACATTGCACTAATTTAAAAGATCAATATTTTAATGAAAATTAAAAAAGAAAGCGAAGGTAAGTACAAGTAGGTAGACGCAGAGAAACTGCGGTCGAGATCGCTGACATGTCAAATTAAAATGTTCTATAACCTTTACTGTGGAAAGTGGAGCCCGGAGATAAGTCGGTCCATGGATCTTTATTATTATTTTTATTAAACAATAAAAATTTGGGTGAGAAAATTTAAAAATTTAATATTTGTGCACATTTTAAAACAGTTTGACACAGATTGATTGATGCGATAACATAGTGAACATCCGGGTATTTACGTTCATACTCCCCGGAACTAACATGGCGGCCGTCGCTCCATCCCGGTACAAACCATAGAACTAGAACACTAACGGGAACGCCCACCGTGTGACGTCACTACCTTATGTGACGGCGGGCTTCTGACGTTGATATCGGGCACAGCGTACTTCCGGTTTCTGCTCGCACTAACAAAATGCCTGGCGCGAATTGTGTTTTGTTCGGATGTTCCGCCTGCAATAAAAGAAATCGCTTACCCAAAAACAACAGAGTGGAGAGAGAATCATTACGTATCATACAGTCTACCAGATCAGACCCGATAAATGACAAGACCTTGACAATATGTTCAAGACACGTTGAGCCGGATTATTTCGTTGAAAAAGTAAGTGAAAACTCAAAAGAAATTAATTATGTAGTAGTTGGCAGTCCACCCTGACAACCTACAATGAAACAATGAAGTTAAGTTAAACCCATACTAGCTGAATGTCTGTATTTTCATGTTTGCCCGTTAGATTTTACCCCTTCTCTCATCAAAGTTGTATGCATATAGGTTTGTTTACATTAGTGCCGTAGCTAGGCCTAGTCTATTTTCAATTTGTTATGAAATTGACGATTACTACACCCGATGAGTGTGTGACAGCATGACGATTCTCTCTCAACAATCTTCTTTTACTTTAATTTTATGAATTACTAATTATTATTTTTTGTAAAGGTCAAAGTTTTAACTGAGCAGCTCCATAAAAATTAAAATTGTATATTTATTTATGACTGACCTTGACCTGTCAAATCCTTTTATTTTTAAATTCCGAAATAATCTTGTTCCCGGTATGAATAATCAACAAGCATGAAAAAAAAAATTATATCTGAACCTTTTGTTTTGTATGTAGGAACCTTTTTATTTTGATTTTATGAATATTTCAGATGTTTACAAAAATTCTGGGTCCACATATCGAAGATTAAAAGAAGGGTTAGGGAGAGTATCAACCTTAATTCTTCTACAGAAAAGCGTAACAACAAAGAAATTGAATCCAAGGAAGTCACCGGTAACTTAAATTTCTGTTAACTTAATTATAATTATGAACATTCGATGTTTCCTTTTAAAAGATCAGTATATGAACATTTAATTCATCAATATTAAACAGACATTATGCAAGAGCTAAATCTGTCAATTGCAGGTCTTTCTTTAGGCCTGGAATGTTATCTAAATTATTAATTACACATTAATTAACTTATCCAGACCATAATCAATGCTCGATGGCATCGCTAGCCTGTGATATATACTGGATTAGAGCCCAGTCTGCTACTTCTGATTAAATCAAAAAATGGATAATCAAGACCATGTTTTTTTTTTATCGTACCGACCTTAGTAATGATGATCGAGGCTAGGCCCAAAATTCAACCACTAAATACTCGGTTCAGGGTGGATCAATTTGACTGAAATTTTCAGCAAATTCCCTTTACATTATCTAGTTTTTAACTATTATGATGAGAACTGCTAGCTCGTTCTGTAATCTCCCATAATTTTATTTATAAATACTTGTATGAATATCCGATTCTTCTTTATATTTACTTTTGTAATTTTTTCGATTTTATTCAGAAACCGAGAAAATTATGAATACATGTATGAGAATCCAATTCTTCTTGTTTTAATTGAGTTTTATGAATTTGTCTATTTTATTCAGAGTCCAAGGAAAACCGAGGAAACTCAATGTTTACATATGAACGAAGTAACCTTTCAGATGTTGCAGAAATCATTTTTATGTCAAATGCCTGCTTTGTGGCTATGTCAGTCTTCAAGTGATTATATCTATCTGTTTAAAACTGAAGATAAAAGTGTAACATACCATTTAACCATTGACAAGGACTTGAATTGTGAAGTACAATATAATAATTTTTGTTTCCTGTTCAAATTAAAGTTACATCTATAGATTTACTTATAAGAACTGTTGAGAATATGAAGATATGTAGGGGCATAACATCAAAACATTTACAGTCTTATTCTCAATGTCAGCCTACAACTGTAAGATATATCAGACAGGTTGATCTTTTCATGAACACAAATAAGTCAACATATAAATTACGAAATCTGTGTACTTGCTTCTGTATGTAATAGTTTTCTTGAGGACACTCAAATCGAAATTTGTTTAAGTTGTCGACAGATTAACAGAGATTTACAGAGAAAGTAAAAAGCAATAATAATAGTTTATTTCACATATATGGCTACATAGCACATTGCATATTCAGATTTTGATTGAAAATATATAATTCAAAGAATCAATATTTACATACTTGTAAATGTAATTTACAATTCAAAAATAGCTTAGCAATAATATATAGTTGCCATATAAACGAGCAAAAAGTGGTAGAATATAATCATGTGGTACGAATTTGATTAAAATGTAGATTTCACTCCATTTTGATTTATTTCTTCCAACTGACTCCACTCCACATAGATTTGAGGTCAAATGAGAAGTTATAGAGTTAAACTGTCATCATTGATGTCAGGTATTTTATTTACAGCACTTTGCTGCAAGCATTTCACACAATGAAAGTAACAAAAACACAGATTATACAGATAATTTCATACAACAAAATAGAAAGTGTATAATTAAACTAAACATCACCTGGCTCTATTGGAATTAATATCGATATTGGAAGTATAAAAATATAAATGTGATTGAATCTAGGATTAAATCTAGAACTTAATCAGCAGTGTTCTACAGATTTTTTATTTCTTGTTATTACTGTATTGTAGATAATAAGTAATGAAAAGAAAACAAGGCCCCAAGTTCACAAAGCATTCTCAGTCTTTTAAGTTAAGGTTTTACTAAAAATTGTTTGTCTTATTGTAACTTAAATATAGCACTTTACTAACTATTGTTGTTTTAATGTAAATATATCAATAAGAAACTATGTGCAAAGTTTTGTGTTTCTGGATCAAAGATATTTCTCAAAAACAGTGATTGAAAGTTGAGCAAATTATTAAGTCTGGGAATGCTTTGTGAACTTGGGGCCAGGTTGATAATTGTAAACAAAATATATCGAGACGCAATGAAATAGCACCTCTGAGATGACGTGGCATAACTTTGCACCTTCAACAGTTGCACAAAACCTAGCTTTTTAAAAGCTGCATTATATACCCCACGTGTGTACCAGAAAAATCAACATACTGATTCTGTTGGGTTTAATTTTTTTGATTGAGAATTGTTCGGGGTGCGTTGTTACTGATGATGTTGTTACATCCTTAATTGCAAGATTAAAGCAAATCTTTAAAACAAAATTGAACTGAAAAGTACTAAGTAGGGCGTTAAACCTGGATTCATTTCAAACAAGATTTACATTCATCTATTTATAAAAGTGATGTATTATTTTTATTGCATCTCAGTATAAAATATTAACAATGATAACAAAATTTATACAAATTTTATACAGGTGCACAACTTGTAATGTGTGAGCTTTATAAATGTATTAAATTATTCTTAAATATACATTATGTAAGATTTTGATAAAGAGCTAGCCATTCTTGCTATAATAGTTCGAAGATAAATAATGTAAAATGAATAATTTGAAAATTTCATTCAAATTACTCTATTGCGAGCGAAGATATTAGCCTTTGAAGGCCTTTGAAGGTTTGACAAGACGTGTGCAATAATCTCAACCATCGTACTGGTTGTTCGAAGTAGTCTCACTCCTCCATTTTTAGCTTAAATCAAAATATGGCTGAACTGTTCTAATCTATTTAATATTGGAGAAATCCGATGCCATCGAGAGTTGATTAGGGCCTGGATAAGTTAATTAATGTCTAATTAATAATTTAGAAAACATTTCAGGCCTAAAGAAAACCTGCAATAGGCAGATTTAGCTCTTGCATAATGTATGTTTAATCATTATTATCATAAGCTTATGGATTTTTTTGTGCATTTCTATTTGCCTTTAGTGTTTATCAATGGTCATTATCTGTTAAATTCACAAGTTTTATTTAACAAGCATCACTGTCATGTGAATAAAATATCTTTGAACAGAGCCTTGGATCATTCCAACCACATATTGTTGTTCTTGTTTTTTAAATTAGTCATCTTGAATAGTAATTTAACCATTTGTTCCAAATGATGATAAACTTATACTAGAAAATGCACAGGCAGATGACAAGTTTTGATGTATGATATTCCTTGTTGGGGTTAAACTCGATTGAGGTTCGGCAAACCCTTGAGATCATATGAACATCAGATCATTTTTCATATAACCACTACTTGAACTTTCCCATTAAATTTAACTGGATTAGTTTGAATCTTAAAAAGAAAATAAATAACAATGAAAACAACGTAAATAAAAACCAAACAAAATCAATAGCTATGAATTAAAATTACCAGTGTAAATCTGTACACAACCAAAGACAGGGTTGGAGGTTATAATTTCCCTCACAATTTTATCTAATTACGAGCTTGATACCAAATTAATACAGTTCTTTAAAGGCTCAATACCACTCTTGTTGTAACTGAATTATATGTCCCAATCTTTATTCTGGTCAACAAATTTAACTATTTTAGAATATTTCAATTAATTGATGATACAAATTTCATCTTAACACACCTTATTTAAAAAATTCAACATAATGGTTTGAAACGTCTAACGTAAACCTTTTCAAATGAAACTTCGATTTAAAAATATTTTCGAACCCTCTGGACAAGTAAAATAGGATGTAATGGATAATTTACACAACAGGTGGGACACTTAAACATCTAGTACTTAGATAGAGATATTATTTATTTTCTGGAGCTTTCAAGCCAGCAAGAGTGTTATTGTCCCTTTAAAGTAAATATTATACAAAATAAAAGAAACTGTTCCAAAGCAATTTGGGATCACGTGGCTAAGTGGGTAAGACGCTGGCTCGCTAGCCTGGAGGTCGGGTGATCGATCCCTACATTTGCCGAGAAAGTTCATCCAGATTTTCCGGCGTGGTTCCCCCTTGTCAGTGATGCAGTACGGAGGGCCTGACAAGGACAGCTGTCTAATCCTTCGGATGATACGAAAACCCGAGGTCACCTGTATACATTGGAATGCACGTAAAAGATCCCTTGGCAGTTGGAATTCGATATAAGAATAGGTGATAGTGCCGCTGCCCGGGCAAAATTTCCCTTAAATCACACCTTATGGCGTATGCCCGTCTTCATTAGCCCAGCATAGGAGCAGAACAGTAGGACGTTAAACCCCATTTCATTTCATTTCCAAAGCAATTTGATCGTTTGAGAAGAAAAAAAATATATAGACATGGTCGAGACTATAATGAGTTTCAAAACTTGCCCATTTGCTACGAACACTATGTGACTATATGTATGTATGTTGTATATGTAGAAAACTTACGGATGCTACTGGAACGACAGGTTGAGATGTCTCAAACAAATCTTTAGCAAAGAAAAGCTGTAGTAAAGAATACACATTTTTTTTTTATAAACAATATTTTTAATCAGGATGTCTGAATGGGATTGGGGAACAGGCTTAGCCTATGTAAAACCCCTTGTTATAAACAAGAAAAGGGCACTGGGAAACCAGCCAAAACTGGCACGGACATGCCAAAGGCTAACAACAATATGCACAAAACAAAAAATAAAAATAATAAGTCCTAAATAAAATGTGAATGTCATCATAATTTATTAATAATAATTTTATAATATGTAGTAGAAAATGATACACAAACGTGTATTCGGATAATTTAATGTCCGAAAATAAATGGTTTATACTCCCGATGGTATGTTATATAACTAATTTAAAAAAAAACAAATTAAAATTATGAATAACTTGCATCTAATTCCAGGACGTCGTACGCTTCTGCTATATGTTGACATACGGCCGGAAGTTACTTGTGCCTTATTGACTTCGCGCATGCGATGTACAACATAATTATGTCATCACCGCTATACGTCACCGAGTGGGCGTTCCCGTTATTATTCTAGTTCTATGCACAAACCTTTAACGTTGTTGTCATGGGGGTCACGTGATCAGTGCGGACTCTAGTTTCTATATATAACTCTATCGGTCCCGCCAATATTTCTATTATCGTAAGCGACACAAAAAACTGCGCATAAAATGGTGACGTGTACCCGACACGTGAGCCTTGGCACAATAGGCCTACTAGCAATTAGAAATGGAAGCTGACCACGAACTTGTGACCCGAATCACGGCCGCGGTACTCCGTGCCGTTCGCACAAATCAAGCATTCGGCAAACCTCGACAGATTCTACGCATCTATTCTCGGCTGTATGACGAATTCCGCCATATTGGAACTATTTTAAAGGTCCCGGATGAAAAATGGCTGCGCCCGTGGAGATTTCTGTGGCGAGGGTATTATATCAACAAACGTCAAGTTTGGCATTGGGTTTGGGGAATTACCAGGTAATTATATCAAACCAGCAGCCTTGAGACAATATCTCTACTTGTTTAGTTATATACACTCGACAAAAGACGCCATTTTGGGACTTCTTTGTAAAAGCGGCACGTTTTCCTGTTAAAGTAAACTGGTAGCCGCATCGCAAATGTATGGGCGTAGGTACATATCAATTACTATCATACAGCCGAGGTTAGATGTAGGGTACCGAGATTTGCCGAGTGACAGATCAAGGCAAGGTGCAGTCAATGGAAAGTTGTACAGTACGTCATCGTTTAGTGTGAAGTCGCTTACAACAATAATTATTTTACAAACGGCGTGGTACGGTTGCGCTTTGTAAATTTAACTATATGTTTAGTTAAATATATAAATATTTAGTTAAATATATAAATATTTAGCTAAATATATATTATTTAGCTAAATATATATTATTTAGCTAATTATATATTATTTAGCTAAATATATATTATTTAGCTAATTATATAAATGTTTAACTAAATATATAGATGTTTAACTAAATATATAAATGTTTAACTAAATATTTTAACATTTAACTAAATATATATTTAGCTAAATGTTTAAACATTTAACTAAATATTTAGCTAAATATTTATATATCATCAAATCTCTTGTTTTGGTCTTAATATTCAATGCTAAATATTAAATATGAAAATAGAGACAAATCATGAAATATTTATATATATTATGTTAAATATTGAGTTTTTGTTGTATTTTTAGTTTAAATATTAAAAGTGAAAAATTTGCACAAAAGTCGAGATTTAACTATATATATAAATTAAATTATCTATTTTTTTTTTGCTATATAAAAAGCTAAATAATTAATTTACAAACGGCGCCCCATAGTAGACACGTCAAAAAAGTATTTCCCACAAACCATTTGTCATTATTTTGACACTTAACATTTGACTTTTTACATTTAACTCTTGTCTTAGAGAGGTATTTTGACTTTATCATTACCGGTAGGCCTATTATGACTTTGTAGGCCTACAGTAGTACATTGCACTTTTTACATATAATAAAAGACATTATAGCAGAGCATTTAATATTGTCAGCGATAACCTTCCATACAGCAGGGTCAGGAACCAGTCGACATTAGTGTCCAAAAATGTAGGGTAGGCCTATAACTTATCAAGGCCTTCATAAGATGTAGGCCTAGTGCCTACGGGTTGAAGCGAGATCATGCTTGATCATGCTAGCCTTCTATTGTTCAAAGATGCACGAATGTAGGCCTACTGTAGGCTATGGTAGGGGAGAGCGGGGATGGTTCGGACACTTTTGGGTTTTTTCACATTTTTGCAACTAATAATGCACTTGTCTCCGAACTTAAGAATGGAAAATAGACTTTACCTTATTGGCTATATTCAATCAGTGATACAGCTGTGTAGCTATAAAAGTCTTTGTGTTGGACCAATTTTTGGGGGGTTAGTAAAATGTCCGGATTTACCCCATTAGCAGGGAGACACCGGTCACCCCTGGGGGATACTTTGGACAAATGGAGGGGGATTGGACAAAAGCAAATTGAAAAGATTTCTTTCACAGTTTAGTTCTATTTCTTCAAAAAGTTCCGTTAGCAATAAAGTTAACACAGTAGTGATTCATTTAAAGCTGAATGTCATCTAACTGAGACATATTTTTAACATAGCTGGACAAAACTAAATGAACGGGATTCAAAAAGGAATTAACTGATAATTCTAAAGCTTTAAATCTTCTTGCTATTCTCTAGGTATGACATCAATCCATAATTTACATCGAAAAAGCTAACGAATGTTTATTCCCACAAATGACGTACCAAATTTGTAGTAATAACTCATCCCCTTGTTGCTATTGTAAGGGTTTCGGAAGAATTGACAGAATTTGATTTAATGGACGTAAAGCAGTACCCATAATTTCAGTAAACTTATTAGACCCCGCAACTGCCAGTCATCATTCTTTTCTTTTTTCTTTTTTTTTTATCAAATCTGACTCTTGGAAATACTGAACAGTTTGATCCGAACACATGTGGGGTAATTCCGGACAGTGTCCGGATGTACCCCAAACCCATAATTCTGATATAAGTCGCCATTATGTTTATTTACAATGAAAATATGATAAATTTCCAATCTATTTCTATTAATTAGCAAAGGAAGAAAGAGGTGACAGCCTACCCCTAATAGAAACTTGTTAAACACCAAATTAATTTATGCATTTAACATTAGAAATTTTTTACATCAACTTTGTCAAAAATAGAAAAAAGCTTATCTGCATCTACATTTGAATGTTTATCTCTGCCATGTGTTTTTCATGTTACAAGATGAGATCTTTAGTATTATAATAATCAATCAGAAAACGGATAGCATTGTAAAGATTAAAGCTATGGGGGGTGTCCGGACCATCCCACCGTCCGAACCATCCCCGCTCTCCCCTATTCCGGACAGCTAGTTAATATCACATACTTTGAAGTGTTCTTTTAGTAGATCGACCTATATAGCCTACCGAATTCGGGTAGGCCTAACAATTATTTAGTCCTAGACATAGCGTCATAGCTCAGTAGGCCTATTCCGATAGGCCTATAGGCCTACGGTATTATCTATGGATTCCTTGCAACATCTAGCCTAATCATACTTTCTGGCACCATAATAAATTCTTGACGGTAGGCTACCGACAGGCTTAATTAATATAGGCATACACGGAAGGACAAAGTCATGCGTGCAATCCATTTTGTGACGTCATTCGTCTATGACGTCACCTAGGAACTGATGTGGCTTGACTTCCGTTGTCAACGGATCAAGAAGCCGAAATGGTTGTATGGCCTATGGAAATGTAGAATTTTATACATAAATACCACATGTATGGAGGAGGAACTTGATTGTGTAACTTAAGTGTCGTCGTTGGAGACTATTAATAGCCCAGAACTTTGTTCGAAGAGTTATTAGGTCTAGTAATGGTGGACAAGGCGGTGCTCCCCGGGAAGGAATTCGACAAAGTAAATAGTGAGGTGGTTGAGACTTTCTTGGAAACCAACCCAACATATGTTGAAAAATGGCTAAAACTACACGGCACAGATGCTTTACTAACAAAAATAAAACCAGTTAAACCACCCCAGTTAAAATTAGAGGCCCCCAAATTCATGAATGTGGCTAAGAACATCGTTACAAATAAACTCCTGAAAACTTATCTGGATGGAGATGAGACGAAGAAGGAAATCAAAGTTATAGAATCGTCGGATCTAAAAAACATGAGAGAAGAAGAAGTATTTATGCAATTAGTTCGAGACATTGCAAGTGAATTAAACGTTGATGTTCTGTGCCATAAGATCCTCAGAAACGTTAGTTTGTTAACCAAAAGTGATCGAGGTAGTCTTTTTCTCTCTAGAGGAACAACAGATAACAAATTTTTAGTGTCCAAACTCTTTGATGTTACGAAGTTTTCTGTGCTAGAAGATTGTTTGCACGATGAAGAAAAGGCTATCAAAGTTCCTTACGGCCGTGGCATAGCTGGGCATGTTGCTCAGTCTAAAGAGTATATTAATATACCAGAGGCATACGACGATCCACGTTTTAACCAAGATATTGACAAAAAAACAGGCTATAGAACTCACAGTATCTTGTGTATGCCTATCTTAACTGCGGACGGTGATGTCATAGGCGTAGCCCAGATTATAAATAAGCGGGATTCCGATGAGCATGCCTTTTCTAAGGAAGATATTAAAATTTTTGAAAAATACCTAATTTTCTGTGGAATCGGTATAACAAACGCCCAGTTGTTTGAAATGTCCGTAAAAGAGTATCAGAGGAATCAGCTTCTGTTAACGCTTGCTCGTGGGGTTTTTGAAGAACAAAATAGCTTGGAGAGACTTTGTCAGAAAATAATGACAGAAGCTCAGGGTATTGTCATGTGTGAACGATGCAGCATCTATCTTTTGAAAGATTTTTGTGAAGCCAAGATTGATGATAATGGTGAGACCTCTAAAGAATCTAAGTTGGGTACGTATACTACCCCAAACGAAGTTGTTTTCTCCAAAGCATTCGATCTTTTTTACACGGACCCAGGCAACTTGATGATTCTTTCCAAGGCAGATATCGATAAATCAAAGAACGCTGATTTGGGTAAAGGTGTCGCAATCAGTAAAAAACTTGTGAATGTCATAGACCTAGAGATGGATTCACGATACGGTAAAGCCTATTTTGTAGACGAGAGCGGCTTTAAAACGAAAAGTCTTGTGTGCATGCCAATAGTAGACAATAAATGTCGCGTTATTGGAATAACCCAACTTATAAACAAAAGGAATCAGCAGTCGTTCAATGAAAATGACGAAAATATCATGGAAGCATTCTCGATATTTACGGGACTTGGGATCCACAATTGTCAAATGTACGAGAGTGTTTCGCGACTAATGGCTAAACAGAGAGTGGCCTTGGAAGTTCTGTCGTATCACGCCATGGCACCGGCCGAAGAATTACAGATGCTCACCAAGGCTGAAATAAAGGGTCCCGAGTGTTATGATGTTGGATTGTATAGCTTTGACTTTGATGATTTTTTCATGTCCGATGATGAAACTTTATTTGCAACCATCTGTATGTTTAATGAAATTGGTGTTGTGGAGAAGTTCGACGTGAACTACGAAGTGCTGTGTCGATGGACCTGTAGCGTGAAAAAGAACTACAGAAACGTTACGTATCATAATTGGCGCCACGCATTTAATGTAGCTCAGACCATGTTCACTATCTTTTTCTCAGGGGGATTATCTGAATACTTACAAGACTTGGAAATGTTTGCTTTGATAGCGGCGTGTTTGTGTCACGATTTGGATCATAGAGGTACCAACAACACATTTCAGGTAAAAGTCGATTCCCCTTTAGCTGCACTCTATTCAACCTCTGTTATGGAGCATCACCATTTTGATCATTGCATTATGATCCTTAACAGTGAGGGTAACAACATATTCGATAGCTTATCGGCTGATAATTACCGATTGGTTATCAAAACTTTAGAGCATGCCATTATTTCCACTGATCTGGCATTGTATTTTGGAAAACGTGGTAATTTCAAAGCTCTTATAGAAAAGGGAGAGAAAAATTTCCATAGCGGAACAAACAAAGAGATTTTGAAAGCCATGATGATGACAGCGTGCGATGTTGCGGCCATCTGTAAACCCTGGGAAATTCAGTTCAGAACTGCAGATTTAGTGTCAGCCGAATTCTTTGAACAGGGAGATGTTGAAAGGGAGGAATTGGGGGAAACGCCAATAGCTATGATGGACCGAGATAAGAAGACTGAGTTACCTAAAATGCAGATCGGATTTATTGACGCCATTTGTACACCGGTATATGATCTTTTTTCTCAGTTGAATCCAAAGATGAAACACCTGTACAATGGCGTTATAGATAACCGTGCGAATTGGAACAGATTGGCGGAGATCGGAATGGACAGGGTTGATGATTTAAGTGATGAAATCAATGAAGGCAAGATTGGTAACTTACGTAGCACACCACAGAAAGTTACTTCAAAATTATCCGAAGGTCTCCCATCTCAAAATCTACCACCAAAAACAAAACCAGCAGCTCCAAAGAAAACGGCAAAACAAACTGCTACAATGTCACATACCACAAAAGGTAAAGGAGCCCAACAACAATCTAACAACAACGCTCAAACAAATCATAATCCCAAATCAAAATCTTGCAATATTATCTAGTTGCATGTATTTTGAAAGTTTCGCCGTAATATACTTTAAATCTAAACCTGTAAGAATTTGGATGTGTACTGTTGCATATTTCCAGCTCTGTATTAAAGATGCACTGTGTAAGATTTAGATAAAGAGCTGACAGTTCTCGCTACCATAGTTAAAAAATAGATAATGAAAAGGCAATATGTTGACATTCTCAGTTAAATTACTTCATTTATGGCCATTTGACGAACAGTGTATATTGCTTGTCATTGCCAGCGTTGTTACGATAATTATCAATTGTCCATTTTTTAAAAGGGGGGTTGGATGGCCGAATGGTTAGCGCGTGATCTCGATTCCCGGTTGTACGTGACAAGGAGTATGATTTCCTCCCACTGCTAAAGACTCCTACGCGCAAGCGAATTATTGAAATAAAATTGAACCATATGTAGGTCCCGAAATGACATAGTTTGTGTAGAGTGCCTTTAAACCCCATTTCTTTCTCCCATTTTTTTAAAAAACATTATTTTATTAACTGCAAATCGTGTTTAAATCCGCTGAAAATCAAAACCATCCGATGATCTAGAGTGTTGATTATGGGTTTGACATACATGTCTAATTAATGATTTATAAAACATTTAAAGTCAAACGAAATGTCAGTATTAGGAAGATTTATCTCTTACATAATGCATCTTTAAAGCGATGTATTGACAATAATGAATCACTGTAATATTTTGATATATTTTCCTGAAATAGTCATGGATAGTACATATTTGGTACAAATTTGAAGCTGAATAAAAGAAGAGTTTTGGATTTCTCGAAGACACACTGGCATTGGTATGATACGAGAGTACCTATATCTGCTCATAAAGTTAATTTCATTAGAAATTTTAAAAAAAGGTGCCCATTTTTTATATAAATGTATAAATATTGCTTTTCAAATGATTTTTTTATATTATATTCTTATCACTATTAGCTTATGGTGTCGCCGATAGGCTACGGCCAAAAGTACTCGTGGCATGGTGTCTTTGTGGTAGTCCATGGTCTGTCATTTCAATTGATGTGTTGGGGGAGCTTTTGTACACTCGCTCAAATAAAATTATTCGATTCCATACTCTCTTCCGTAACCTTGCGGGTATATAACTTAAAGTCCACAAGCCAAAGTGAATAAATGCCTCTATTAGCCCATCCTCTGTGTTTTAACTTACAACTTTCACTTTTGAAAATTTACTACTCTGGTGTCAATCTTTTTGAACTAGTGCGACCCCTGGGCTAAGAAATGTAGTATAGTTTAATAAGAGGCTATGTGCACATCTTTACATTGACCTATGATTAAGAAACGAATACACAAGACTGAGCTATTTTTGGTTCCCTCCACCCATATACTTTTCATTTGAACTTCAAATTTAAGTTAGATATATCCAATCTCCGTGAGCAAGTTCCCGCCCTTTCTGATTGATGCTTAGCTACAAGAACATCGCAAAAACTATGGGATATATCTGATGTATGGAGAGGCGATGACATCCTCGAATTCGAAAATTCTAGCACTATTGAATGATTGCTATAAAAGTTCTTTTTATGAAGAAACCTGCGAAAAGTACTAAAGTGGAACCAGGAAATTTATTGTAATTATAGACCATGCCCCAAGACTGTGTCAAGCTCTCCGTTAATATTCCATTTTATGAATCAATAATACATTGCACATCATCGCAGAAATTAATTTACAATTTAAAAATATCAAGAACGGGGAAAATGTTAAATACCGGTACATCCAACATCGTTTGGAAGACTAAAGGGGGATAACACATATAATCGAGCCTATAGGGGGATAACAAATTAATGGGGATAGATGGGGAGAAAAGAAAAGTGGTAAATGTAGCCATGGAAGTAAAGGATTGACTTCAAGAATAAATTATGTTGCATAATATCAAAAATGTCACTATGTAATCAAGTTCTATCGCTAACAGGGATTTGTGGGTTAATGATAAATTTTGGGAAGACTAAAAGAAGATAACTTGGAAAATAACATTCTGTACATAAATCTTTTATCTAAAAAGAGTCCAATATGTGACAGTTACCTGATAATATCTTGTAAAGTCCCTCTCGAGTTTTATTCTACTGAAGGTTATGAAGCCATTTTTCAGAGGAGATTTCTCGATCTAATTTAAGTTTACCTCTTAATCCTTGTCTCATTGCCTTTTTTCAATTCGAATGAAATGAAATTGGGTTTAACCTCCCACTGTTCTTCAGTTCAGTTAATACCATAGGAAATAATAGAATTGTGGAATGGTTAGCGTGTGTGCTTTGTATCATAAGGTCTATCATTGTGTCAACTGGCGTGGGTTTTGATGCCCTGGTACGCAACAAAGAGTAGGGTCGCCTGTCCAACCTCGTGGGTTTTCTTCAGGTCCTTTGGTTTCCTCCCACTGCTAAAGATCCTTACACACAAACAAATTAGTGAAATAAAATTGAACCATATGTAAGTCCCAAAATGACCCAGTTTGGGTCAAGTGGATGTTAAACATCTCTCCCACCCCCACCTTACTGTTCAGTTCTGACTAGGCTAATGAAGACACCTCACTTAGTAGAAACAAAGTTATTGTGTTCCAATGGACAGACATCTGTTAGTCTAAGCAGAAAATGCTCCTCATCAAACTCAGAAAAGACATTCACCTAATGAACAACTGCAAAAGGTTTTGAACATTTTACAAAAAGTTTGACAGCAAACCCATTTCAATAGTCCCCTGCTGGGGACAACAACAAAAATTCCTATCCTACCTCAATTTATAAAAGTTTTAAAAATATAATTCATATAATGATACAATGAACTTTGTAAACAAATTTATTCAATGTTTTAAACTCGATTCTAGGCTGGCTTAAATTTGAAAAAACCCCAACAAAAATAGTTTTTCAATAATTTTTTATTAATACTATGCACATAAACCATGGAAATTCAATATTGCACTGTCAAAAAGCTCATACAATATACTGTATTCAGCGACACACCAGTAATAATAACATTTACCCAACGAACAGAGCACGAGTCACAGAAACAGCTATAGCATAACATGAAATAAACAAACAGCAAAGATACAATGATTGTTATATATAACAGTGAATATTGCACAGGATATAATATACAGTTTTGAAAGGTATGAAACCCTAAGAGTTACAGTATGACATCACAGCCATCTTAGAATTGTGATGTCATATCAAAAATCAGAGTCCGTAAATCATTATGCAATTATCCAAGAAACAAATATGTAATGAATCCTCTAAAGCTTACACAGAAAAAGATGGCTGTCTGCAGCTGTTGACTGACAACTCGATAACCTACTTAATAACAGATGATTAAGTGATTGAACCAAAACGGTGCAAAGTTCTGTTTCAAGTTTATTTTTGCTTTGTTTATGCAGTAATTCCTAATCACTATTCATTTGACAAAATCCATTAATTATAGTGGATGTTGAACATGCTGACTTCTATGATGTCAGTTATAAGCTGTCGTATGTATATTAACTAGTAACAGGACTTAATTGTCTGCTATGTTGAATTAAGTAAATCTTAAGCAAATTATTACACCCGAATTTATTTAAAACAAAACAAACAAAAAATATTCATAACAAAAAAAGGATTTAAAATATATAGCCTAGCAATTATAGCACTAAACATTGTTCTAAACACTAACACAATATTTTACATACAATAAATATACACTATACCTCAATCACATTGATGGTAATAATTAGGCAATAAATTAAATTATCTATAAATACATTTACATATGCTAATTATCTTACAAGAACATTCACTAAAACAATATTTGCATAATTTTAACATTTAATACACCACTGTTATTTATGGAATGTGAAGCAAGTTGTAAATACCGTTACAGAAATCATTTCATTTTTCTTTTTTTTTTCAAATAATATAAAACTAATCATTCTCTAAAATAATGCCTATTTTATCCCAGTTACACAGTTTGTTTGTATTGTATAACCAGCGGTTGCCAGGCAAGATACACCTACATTTTTCAAGAGATGGATAGAGAACAAGCTAAAAACAAAAGCGTTTTGTCGTACAATCAGGGGCCATAATCCAGAAAGTTATGGTCTGAAGTGCCAAAATATTGAGACGGACTGAGATCTTTGGGATGTAAAGATATATTTTAATTTTCACAAAACTGGATAAAAATTGTGACCTCTAGAGTGTCTACAACCTTCGTATTACATACTTTTACACACTTTGCTTACAAAGAGCGCCCATTTGGTCGGGCAGTTTGTTTCGATTTTCCCCTTCATTATGGTGGAATAGTGATATAAAATATTGTGACCTCTAGAGAATCCACAAACTAAAAAGCATGATTTTTCCTACAATCAGGGGTTGTAATCCAGGAAGTTACAGTGTAATATGTGCAAATAGCGAAAGGAACCAAGATCTTTGGGACCTAAACATATATTTTAAGTTTCATCAAAATCGGATGTCCACAACCTTGGTATGACATACTTTTACACTATTTGCATGTATACAAGGAACCGCCATTTTGTCAAGACAGTTTTGGTCCGCTTTTCGCGAAATTGGAACTCAACTGTCATTAGGGTGTGACGGTGATAAATTGAGATGTATTTTAAAATTGTGACCTCTAGAGGGTCCACAATCTAAAAATGTGATTTTTTTGTACAATCAGGGGCCATAATCCAGGAAGTTACAGTCTGATATACGCAAACATCAAAAGGAACCGAGATCTTAGGGTGATAAACCTATATTTCAAGTTTCATCAAAATCGGATAAACATTGTGACTTCTATAGAGTGTCCGCAACCTTGGTATACATACTTTTACACTATTTGCATACAAGGAACGGCCATTTTGTTCGGAAGTTTGGGTCAGATTTTTACGAAATTTGAACTCAACCTTCATTGATGTGTAAGTTTCGACAAAAACGGATAAAAATTCTGACTTCTAGAGAGACCACAACCTTGATAATAATGCTGGCCTGCTGGATCGTAAAAGACGTAGGCAATTCCTGAGTCCCGAACGTGTAGATCTATTGACTGACTATATTGATAATGATATGGGACTTGGGATGAAAGTGAAAGTGAAAGTAAAAACAAGGTATTGCAATCTGCACGTGGTCATGGCAGCGGGAGACGTGATGCGTGTGTTCGTGGCAGCATTGCTCATGGCTGCTATTGATATTTTTGTTCATTTTATATATCTTTATCAAAATCCAGTGAAAAAAACAATATCTTTTAAGTATTTCATGGAGAAATATTCGTTTTCCTGTTAGCTTTAGTGAGAAATGAGAAATCCAAAATGGCCGCCATGACGTCACGTGACTACATTATTATGCAAATTTCCAAAATTCTATTTTTTCCTCTTAGCCCAACCTCATGCCCATCCCAACAGACAAAAAGATTTTTCATAAAAGCTTCCATAAGTACTGCTTGGCATTCAGTTCCAACCTCCCTTTTTTCCCCAAAAAAGGGTCTAGCACAGGCAGTGGATTTACGTCTAGCATTGAAAGGGTTAAAGTTTCATCAAAATTGTGAATACCATATTTTTAGATTGTTTTGTCCAGCAGTTTTGGTCCGATTTTCCAAAATTTGAAATCAACCAACATTATGGTGTAATGGTGATATATTCAAATTTTCTTTTTAAATCGGATAATAATTGTGACCTCTAGAGGGACCACAAGCTAAATATGTGATTTTTTGTACAATCAGGGACCATAATTCAGGTAGTAACAATCTGATATGCACGAATATCAACAGGAACCAAGATCTTTGGGTTATGAATATGTATTTCAAGTTTCATCAAAATTGTGACCTCTTGATATACCATTTATTTACACTATTTCATACGAGGGGCGGCCATTTTGTCCAGCAGTTTTGGTCCGATTTTCATGAAATTTGAACTCAACCATCATTAGGATGTAATGGTGATATATTCAAACAGTCTTTTTTAAATTGGGTAAAAATTGTTACCTCTAGAGGGACCAAAAGCTAAAAACGCGATTTTTTGTACAATCAAGGGCCATAATTCAGGAAGTTACGATCCGATATGCGCAAATATCGAAAGAAACTTGATATATCATATTTTACACTGTTTGCGTACGAGGGGCGGCCATTTTGTCCCGTAGGTTTTGGTACAATATTCATGAAATCCAAAGGCAAGCGACATTACAGTGTAACAGTGATATAATAGAACGATTTTTTAAATCGGATAATAATTGTGACCACTAGAGGGACCACAAGCTAAAAACATGATTTTTCATACAATCAAGGGCCATAATTCAGGAAGTTACAATCCAATATGCGCAAATATCTTTTGAAAATAAAAATATATTTCAAGTTTCGTCAAAATCAGATTCGCAACCTGTAGAGTGTCCACGAACAAATTGTGGAAGGACAGACGCACGTCCGAATGGACAGGGCAACAACAATATACGTCCATATAAACATATAAAAATCTACATATACAATCCAATGAAGCTAACATATTTATTTTTCATCTTGATCAAAGAGAAGGAACCATTTGAAGAAAATAAGCTAGCACAGTTTTAAATTATGATACCCAAAGCTCCTTATACATGTACATACATTCGCTTAGACATCAATAATATAAACACAACCGATAATATTTATATTATTACAATATATTGTAAATACTGTATGACCACTTTTTACATGCCTCACATTCAGCCTAAGATCTATAACAGATCAGACTATCATATGTAGAGCATGGGGTATGACAATTGTGTGGTGGACTGTACCACATGTAGATTAGAAAAGCTATTTATAGAAATTAAGCTCTAAGTTGGACATGTGACTAAAAATTTCGCTAATCTTATAAAAACTATTTTCACCGAAATTTGACAAGACTTCCTCCATGTCAGCTATACAATTATTTTCTAACTCTTTTATATTTTCCAAAATCATCAGACTCTTTGGGTCATCTTTATCCAATAATGATGAGAATTTTTCATGACCTTTAAATAGTGGATGTCGTCTATCGACTGTTGATTTAAACCTTGGTATGACCTTGGCTGGGTCCTGATCACCGTATTCAGGTGATTTTGTAGCATCGCCAGTTTTTGCGCCAGGACCAAACAGAAATGGTTTGTAGAAGCTTCTTGAAGGATTAGGTGTGGCCGTGAACCAGTGGCATGATGGGAAACTTGAAGCTGCAGGACTGATCACAGAAACCTGACTTCCCATCGATGTAAATCCTCCAGTCATACAAATACCACTATCTTCATCTCGTAATATACTCATCATATCCTTAACTCCAAACTCACCTACAATACATACAATAGTCATGTGCTTAAAAGTCCTGTCAAACATTTTGTAATAATTCATAGGGCTCACATCAGTTTTACCTTGTTAAACACGTTTATTGTTCCTAGTTGTGTACTGTAAACAATCAATAAAAATGCTGCTGTTGCAATCACGCCAAGACATCAACCACTAAAGTTTTATGCATAATGCAGTCATAATGCAGCCAGCAGCTGCTATGAATATATATTTGACCTTACGTAGTGTAAAAAAAAACATAACGACAACAAAATATTAAGATATAATTTGAAATTGATTGAGTCTACCATATACCTTTGTCATTATGGGGGGGCTGGATGGCGGAATGGTTTGCATGTGCACGTTGTAACATAAAAACTGTCATTGAATCAACTGGGGTGGTTTCGATTCCCCGGTTGTATCTTACAAGGAGTAGGGCATACTAAACATAGGCTTTCTGTCTACAGTTAGCTCCGCTTGAGAATAGACACTAAGCTAGTTAACCGAAATTTTAAGTACTAAATCGACGATTTTAGTCAAAAACACTAAGTATACTTCGAGAATTTTGTTGAGTATTTATTCTGCTCCCATTTCATAAAATTGAAAGAAACACATTAAAAAACAGTATACTAATTTTTGGATATGGCGGCCATTTAGGGCAGAGATCTATTCTAGAGGAATGAAGTAGATGGATCTCTGTGTGCAGAATGGGAGTGGGGTTGCCTGTCCAACCTCGTTGTTTTCCTCGGGTTTGCTCCCACTGCTAAAGACCCCTACGCGCAAGCAAATTATTGAAATAAAATTGAACCATGAGTTAGTCCCAAAACGACCTAGTTTTGTGTCGAGTGGACGTTAAACCTCATTTCTCTCTCTCTCTCCTCTCTCTCTCTCTTATCATTATGAGACTAACATACCGTAATTTATATCAACTGTGGTTAAGTGTGCAATGCAAAAAGAGAAAAACTTAGTGTTGACAGTGCACTTCTAGAGAAGGGGGAGAAATGGTATTAAACAGCCATTTAACACAAACTAGATCATTTCAGGAACTGAAGAATCTGTTTTTTCATACTTAGCCCATTTTACACAGGTCACAATTCTATGGCAGGGACAATCTATAGTCGTTTGATTGAATGGTACGAATAACTGAGGTCCTGTGTTCACATTGATGTGCACGTAAAAGATCCCTTGGCCGTTGGAATTCGATATAAGAATAGGCTGTATTGCCTCTGTCCGGGCAAAATTTCCCTCATAGCACACTGTATGGCGTATGCCTGTCTTCATTAGCCCTGTCAGAGCAGAACAGTAGGACGTTAAACCCCATTTCATTTCATTTTTATTTCAATTCTATGGATTACTGTTTATTACTGAGTGACATTCCAACTAGTCTTCATCATTGCTTGAAAAGGACTAGAGAAGTCTAGTCATAACATTGTTCAGTAGTAAACAGTAATTGTATTCAATTGTATATCCAAGCCAAACAATATCACTGACAAGCTGGAACCTGGTGACAATGGAATCCTAAATATTTCAGATGAGAGTCCATTACCCAACATGTATACCACACCCACATTAAAACACAGATTGTTCTTATTCTTATTTATTAATTATTATATATTCTTGACTGCAGAAATGAGACTCAAAACGACCCCTTATTTTATTTTTCCGTGATTCTATCTGAAATATCACCCTTATTGTTGCTAAAATGTTTGATGTTCTAACTCATGATGTCAACTGGCTGACTATCGCCATTCAGTAGACAACCACGGTCAAGACAGGATGCATTATTTCTATTACATCTTTCTTGTAAATTATTAATTTGTTTTTTCATTTTGAGTAAAGCCTGTATCATTACTGTACAGCGTAGTGGACACTTACGGCTTCCCCCTGGATCCATTAACTTTATTTGATATTTCCTGTTTATTTCTTGCAATGTCTATGAAGTTTGTCTTGTCCACAGGTTTGACTTGTCAGCTTTGTTTTATGCATAGTGTGGTTCTCCTGCACATACTATAAGAAACTGCACTTCTACAGCTTTATGACAAAATATTTCTAATATGAATGTAGAATTTTACAAAGGGGCCTTTACATCTTGAAATGTATTGTCATATTAGATTATAGTAATGTTTATTTTTAAAAAAACATGTGTAGAATATGATATGTTAAAGGAAATACCTGATTTTGATAGATCTTTGAGCATTCTAAGCCCATGACGATATCGTGTACTCTGGTTGCTAGTACCACCACTGCCAGAAAATACTTGAGCAAAATTAAATTCTCCTTGACTTGAAGAATATAAATCTTTCTCAGTTGCCATCTCAATTAAACCATCGGAGGTCAGATCCATTTTTGTTGTTATTGAGTACTCATTTGAAATATTACGTACACCCTCTGAAAAATTGCTTGCAAAATTAATAACATGTTTCCCTAATTTTGTTTTTTTAAGGAGACACAGGTAAGGCTCGCTAACTAGAAAGTACCAGGTTTGATCACTGTGTTGGATTAGAAAGTACCTCATGATTTTTCAGCATGGTTTACCCTGGTCAATGTTGCAGGATGGAGGGCCAAAAAAAACACATCCCAAGTTGATTCTGTAAGTTGATCAGGGATAAGGTGGATAAAACACAACTACAGATCTTGTATATAGTGACATGTATTTTAAAGTTACAAAACAGATGGGATAATATTCAGGGTTTAAGAAAATGATGACAACAACATCACACACTTTTTCTTTTATGAACAAATCTGAGTTACATAAACTGATTTATGTTTATTTCCAATCATATTAAAGATACATTAGTTAAAGAGTTTAATACAGAGTTGGCCAGTCTTGCTATAATAATTCAAAAATAGATGATAAAAAAAAAAAAATATTGAAAATTCTAAACGGAGTAGTCACTGTTGGAAGTTTGGATTAGAAATAGGCATCAAGTCTCTTCGAGAATTGACGATCATTTGATTGACAGACGATAATTCCACCCACATATTCTCTATTATCAAGTAACATTCTCAATGGCTAAGGTTCCCTCGGTTAACAGGCCTTTCATCGGCAGTCTCCGGTAGTGACGTCAGTAACTAAGGGTAAACGTTAGCTTGGTCAGCCATTTATTGATTTAATTCTTAAATGGATGACTGTTTAAATCCAAGCCATCTGAGGGTCTACAGAGTTGATTTTGAGCTTGTCATGTAAATAAAGGTCTAATTAATCATTTGTATAACATCTGAAGCCTAAAGAAAGACCTGCAATAGGCAGATTTAGCTCAAATTTGCATAATGTATTGTTAAAAATTCCATTCAATGCTTTTAAAGAATTGGACAGTCTTTATGTGTACTCTTAGATTATAAAGTATACTGTCTCGTATCATGTTTCATCGATTATACATCAATTATATCAAATACATGTCCACATTCTCAATCGTATACACACCGACCTATCAGATGGTGTCCATAGCAACGGAAGTTCTAGTAGCACATGCGTGTCCAGATAGAACAGAAACAGAAGTCAATTATCAAATGTTAACATTTATCTCTTTTTACTGTCTTTGCATGTTTTACCCCTGCAGCTACATGTATATACGAAAATTCTTGACATTAGTTTCCGGTAGGTTCAGCTACCCAAATATAGTACTTGTTATCAGAATGAAGTAAATGCATTAAAACTCTTCATATGAAATTTGGTTTAAAATCTAAATTGTGTACAGTGAAAGAACAGTAAGACACATACATGTATGGCACATTAGGTTAACCTGCGGCTGCCAGGCAGGATACGCCCACATTTTCAAGAGATGGATAGAGAACAAGCTAAAAAGAAAGTGATTTTTCCTACAATCAAGGGCCATAATTCAGGAAATTACAATTTGATATGCGCAAATATCGAAAGGAACCGAGATCTTTGGGTTATAAACTTACATTTCAAGTTTCAACAAAATCGGATAAAAATTGTGACATCTATAGGGTCCACAACCTTGATATACCATATTTTTACACTATTTGAGAACGAGGGGCGGCCATTTTGTCTGTCAGTTTTGGGCCGATTTTCACGAAATACGAATTCACCCATCCTTAGGGTGTAACGGTGATATAATAAAACCTTTTTTTATAATCGGATAAACATTATGACCTCTATAGGGTCCACAAGCTAAAAACGCGATTTTTCGTACAATCAGGGGCCATAATTCAGGAAGTTACGGTCCGATATGCGCGATTATCAGAAGGAACCAAGATCTTTGGGTTATAAACTTACATTTCAAGTTTCAACAAAATCGGATATAAATTGTGACCTCAACAGTGTTCACAGGCTAAAAACGTGATTTTTCGTACAATCAGGGTCCATAATCCATGAAGTTACAGTCCCATACATGCCAATATCGGAAGGAACCGAGATCTTAGGTTGATAAACCTATATTTCAAGTTTCGTTAAAATCAGATAAAAATTGTGACCTGCAGACTGTTCACAAACAATTGTGGACGGACGGATGGACAGGGGCGACGACAATATACCTCCACATGAAAATGTGGGCGTATAAAAACCATGTAATGTCACCTGTAATATGTTCTGCTGCCCAGTGATTACCCACTGTTTCTAACACCCATGCTTCTTTTTGATCAGCCATTATGAAACTATTATGATATGACCACTGTGTCAAGGCTTCCTCACAGTTACCACCTTGTCCATATTGTTTCAGTAGTGATGTTATAACATCCACACTTTCTCTAGCTGTTTTACTTCTTTCTAAACCAAGTCTAAAATATATAAAACATATTAACCATGAATATTGTACATACATAACATTTTACTGACAGATTGGCATAAAATGTCTACCAAAGCCGTCTGCATTCCAGACCCCCTAGGTCTCTAACAAGGGTATATTGATCCAACTTTTTATATCTGTATTACACGATAAAGATACAGTATGTAAGATTTAGATAAACAGATAGCCATTCTTGCTATAATAGTTCGAAAATAGATAATGTAAAATGAATAATTTGAAAATTTCATTAAAATTAATCTATTGCGAGCGAAGATATTAGCCTTTAAAGGTTTGACAAGACGTGTGCAAAAGCTAAATTCAAATAAAATATGGCTGAACCGTTCTAATCTATTTAATATCGGAGAAATCTGATGCCATTGAGAATTGATTATGGCCTGTATCAGTTAATTAATGTCTAATTAATAATTTAGAAAACATTTCAGGCCTAAAGAAAGACTGCAATAGGCAGATTTAGCTCTTGCATAATGTATGTTTAATATTTAAGGAGAATTGTCTAACATGTGCATATGTAAGGTCAGTCATTGGTGTGGTTTCAATCCCACACTTGTATGTGACAAGAAAACAAGAAGGGCCGGTTGCCTACCTAACCTCAAGGGTTTTCTCATGTCTCCTCCCACTGCTAAAGATCCCTACATGTAAGTGAATTATTGAAATAAAATTGTACATGTACCATGAGGTAGTCACAAAATGACCTAATGTGTGTTGAGTGGACATTAAACCCCATTTCTCTCTCTTTCATTCTCATTAGTTGCACATTCATAGTTTTGTTGCTTATGCAAAAATTTCTCAAAAAACCTACAATACGGTACATACCTCAGTAAATCCATTCCTAGTAGTTTTTCTGTTAGATCATCAGAACTGTTGAGTTTATTCCATACAGCTTCATTTCCTATACATACACCATGTTCATTAGCTCCCATCTCAGCTCCCCACATCCACGCTGGTTTACTCAATATCACACTATACGTATGATTCACTTCTTCTATTTCTATATATGTGCACTGAAATTTTAATTTTCAAAAAAATCCAAAAAATGAGCTAAAGGCACAATTTAAGCACAAAATAATGTGTGAAAACATTTATCCTCGTCCAGTGCAACTATTTGAAGCTTGTGACACTTTTTTGAAGAAATGAAAATTTTCATTTTCCTTTAGGGTGCAAATTTCCGCTCAATATTATATAGTGCCTCAATAATCACATCTATATACTAGCTAAAGTTATAGTTTTAAAGGAACTAAATCGCTAATATTTAGGTCGCAACGCATATAATAATGTAATATGAATATATAAACTGATTTACATTCAATCGATTCCATTTTTACTCTAATTTCAAATCAGTTATGTTCAGCAAAATATGAGAGATGTCACAATTGAATGGCAATCTCTAGCGTCTGGTTATTCCAGTATACACCCGTAGTACTTATTGCGCATGCTTTCCAGATAAGAATATAACGTCACTGTTTGACATGACTTGTAGAATATGTCTTAGCCTCATTCTTCGAGTCCCTTGTTAAAAATGACACTGAAACGCATTCTTGTACATGATTCGTGTACCAATGGTAAAAATTTTATTTTGTCTTAAATATTGGATATCAGAAGCCCATCTTTTCCCAGTAAGATCACAGCATCACAGAAATAATCTGTGTTTTCAATGTCGAAGACTGTGGATGATATTGAGTTAAAGACTGTAGTGTTTTGTAGTGATTATCAAGTCACTGAATAATGTCTCAATATTTTGATTTGAGATTTTGCAACAAGGTAATTGAGCTATTTTGTTACAAACTGGTGTTTGGTTTCAAACTTAAACCAACTTTTGCCAACTGATTTTTTGTCACATCTGGAATTGCTGCTTTAAAATGATATATCAATTTTTTTTGATTTCTAGTTTGATCAGTCATCAATTTTATTTGTTTAAATGAAAATACCAAATGGTTAAATGCAAAAGCAATTGATGTAAATTTCAAATAACCATAAATGTACCAGTATATCTTAATACATGTAGTGTTCCTCCTACAGGTACTTACTTGTCAAATAATCATGTTAACATTAAAAAAAGAAAAAGAAAATCAAAAACTATTAGAACATAAATTTACAAACTTTGTGAATAGACAGACAATGGTGAAGAATCTCGATGTAAAATCTTACCTGAAGCTTGCTACCACTATCATGATCTTTAGCTGGGTAGTAGACAACTTCTTGAACTTCCGTCAAAGGTCGATCAGAGTTCTTACCAAACACAACACACCCATTGGCAGTTACTGGTGGTAATGCCACAAATGTATCACAAGATTTTGGACAAGTCATCATTGTAAATAAAGTGTAATGTATCTATAAAACATAAATAACTTGTTGTTAAAAACACATTTTCAAACGATTTAAAAAATTCAGTGATTTGGGTCTCCAATAGGTCCTGATGGGAGAGTCTGGTTGAAACATTTTCTCCTGAAAGATGAAGTACATGTAAGCGGCTCAAGTTGTTCCTTAATATAACACAAATGTGGAGTGACATATAGTTATAAAAACATTAATGATACTAAAAAGAAATATGTTTATTTCACATAATGTTACCGACCATGAGCAACACCCATCACCCCCACCAAAAAATATAGCCTCATAAACTTGCCAAAATAATACAATATCTATAGGCCCTACTCAGGCCATCCCACTACTTTCGGGTTGTTATAGTCTCTATCATCCAGAAAAATATTCTACGAATATTAGTCTGGACAGGTTGTCAACATTTGAGAAAAATTGGCTAGATAATCCGGTCTTTCACATTATCATAAACAGTGTCTAAGGGAGGTAACTCCTCTTAAAACAAGATGTTTACGCCCATGAAATTAATTTAAGAATGCCATTTCAAAAAATCCATTTGATTGCATGCGAGTTCAATATCTAACACTCTTAATTTTTTATTGTAAAATTTCTCTCGTCATGGGCCATATCTATTCTTTTAAAATCAATCCTAATTCGTCGTCACGATTCATGTTTGTTTATATTAATGCATGAATTATGGGATTTATTGTGGGAAGGGGCGCAACTCTTACTTGACTTGGCTAAAGAGACTGGATAATAAACCACATCAGTGATTTTGAATCGGGAAATGTGCAGAAAAAGTATATTATTATTCACTGTTTATCGGAACCTTCAATGTTCTGTTAGTATGAAATGAAATGGAGTTTAACGTCCCACTTTTCAGAGGGAAATTTTACACTGAGGCCGAATCTTATTTCGAATTCTAACTGTCAAGGGTTCTTTTATGTTATGTACATGCAATGTGTACATGGTACCTCAGTTTTTCATCCTATTCGAACAGCTAGATACTGTTCCCTACCAGACATCCATCTTGCGCCAACCACCAAGGGGAAAACACCAGCATCTTACTCACTCAGTCCAATACAGCTCATGACTATTTACATATAAATAATAACATTTGTTTTTTTAATATCTACCTGGGAGTCATGGAGTTGGAAGACAGATTCAGAGATAAACGATGTTGAGATGGAGTCTTATTGTGCTAAATGAATTTCACTGATTATTTTTATAAAGAATTTTTTATTACAAGTTGCTACGGCAAATAAAATTTGATCTTTCTGCACTTCCATTTTTCACGCCCTCCACCAAGCTGCATGATCGGGCTTATAATGTCTTGTTACAGACATTGTCATACACAAATTATCACACAACGCTTATATTATAATATGTTGTGTGATAATTTGTGTCTGACAAGTCTGTAACAAGTGCCTTCTGTCCAGACTTGTTGATAGGCCTTTTTTAAATCTGATAGAATCCAGGTGTTGGTATTTTGATTTTGTTTTCTTAATTAAATGTTAAATAATCAATCTGAGTACATTAAATCGTGGATATTTAAGCTGTGAGAAATTTGGTATTTTAGCAAAATAATACTATCAGGCATTTACATTTTGTAAAAATATTTGACTCATCAAAGAAAGGCTATTTGATTTGTATTCTGACACAGAGTGAAACAATGTGACAACACCATTAATTTATAAGCTTATCCACGTAGTTTATCTGACTACACTTCATGACCAGGGAAGTAATTGGAATGGTATAAATTTGAATTAACACATCTTCAGATAATCAATACAAGTAATAATTAATACAAAAATATCAAGACAAAGAAATACAAAGTTATACAATGTTAAAATATAACTCCCAAAACCCCCAAACAGGGGTAGTGATTGGTATAGTGTACCTTGAGTTAGGAGAGAAAGTATGAGGTGAAAGTATTAAGTGCACTTAGACGTGTAGTAACATCTGAGTCTATGTACCTCTGGAAACAAATGCTTGATCAGTAACCCAAATTTTTTAATTTGCTGATCAGAGAAACCGGATAAACTGGCCCAAGTAGCTGCACCATGGCGGAAATAGTGGCCACCATAAAATAGAGAGGGAAATCCAAGTTGCTTAAGCATTAGACGGAAGGCCTTGAGGAAGTAACAATAGGTCAGGTATAAGCCATTATCAAGCGTAAATAATGGAGCACAAGGTAGGGCCTCCATGGACAAAAGAGTACCCAATCCGACACAAGGATCAAGGGGGGAATTGGAAATGCGTGGAAGGCCATCGAGAAAAAGCTTAACACAAGTCACAATTTTATGGATACACAATTACTGAGTTTAATACTAGCTGACATTTCGACGAAGATACTCTCGTCTTTATCCTCGTTGAAACGTCGCTTAGTATTAAACTCAGTAATTGTGTATCCATAAAATTGTACCTTGTGTTAATATGTTCAATTATTAAATGCCAATCAAAGAAGAGAACAGGCTTGCTACGAAATTGCATAGTCTTGGTGATTTTAATGCTAACAAGGTAACCCCTAGAGAACAGTGTGACATCCTGTCATTAGATGTGGTGAAGTGGGTTAAATGTGTTTTTTACAAGGAAATTATTTGGCCTTAAAACCCCCAAAACTCTAGACAAGCAGCCCAAAACACAGCGTTATTGTGGCAAGATCCCAATGAGGTTTTAATGCGAAGTAAAATGTCTGGCGTAATAGGAGCTGTACACTTTTGAGCCGTACCAAGATAACGTTTACGTTTACCCCAGTAATAAAATGTTTGAAAGACCAAGTACACAAAGGGTCTGGCAGGTCATTCAATTTCTGAATAAGATGTGAGAAATTTGATATTTTAGCGAAATAATACTATCAGGCATTTAGATTTTGTAAAAATATTTGACTCATCAAAGAAAGGCTATTTGATTTGTATTCTGACACAGAGTGAAACAATGTGACAACACCATTACATTATTAATTTATAAGCTTATCCAAAGGCAACAGGTAGCTATTTTTATAATATATATTATAATGCATATGGTAGATTTACAATCCATCATATCTAATGCATTTTCGGTCATCGATATTATCAATTTATCATGTATCTTTAATTGACGGTGAAGATATTTATTTTTTCAAAATACATTGTACATGTCATCATGTAAATGATTGTATTATGGTGATTTATAATTTTATTGCAACATTGTTGCAGTGTTACAATACAAAATATACATTATTATAAACGCAAATGGGGACCGATTACGTAGATCTTTACATTTACAAGTATATTTGTTTACCAGAACATAGCATTGCATTTACCTTGCAATATTTCTCTCAGAACGACTAAATCTTTTTTAAAACAGAGATTTCTGTCAAATATCGTGTAGTCTAAACTATCCAGACGGATATAGACTTTCAAGGTTTGACAAACGAGACACGAGGTTACGAGGTGTTCGGTCAAATCTTCCGGTTGTCTGCTTGTACGGCCTACATTTAAAATTAGTGATTTGAGACTATACGTCGAGAAATAGAAAACATTTAATTATATTCTATTGATCTTAAAGCATAATTATACAGAGAGATAAGGATGAATAATTAACAAAACATCATTAATTATTTACCGCATAATAGTCTAGAATCAAAACTGCAAATGTTTTTGGTGCGTATTTCTTTTCAGAAATGTTTTCCGATCCGAATTTTATTACTTTATCAGTGGGTTGCAAATCAAAACATTGGCAGAAGTGAAATCAACAGGTAGACGTGATAGAAACGTGTGAATGTTTTGTCAACCTATTTCATGTCACATATTTTTCTGTTTTGCGGCGCCTTTTATAAATTGTGACAGTCTTTAATTTATTATGATTTTTTTAATTTGATACAAATATGACAGTTTATTTCGTTTCTAAAATCATAGAAACACATTCATCCAACCAACTCTGAATGAGTATGATTATAGTCAAGTTTTCTGTCATTTCTTACACATTATTTCATCATTCCCCACGTTTTGGTTGACGTAAACAAATTGTAATAGCTATATACAGACTAATTTCTTAATAAAGAGAGGGTAGGTGACCACCTTTTCATTCTGGCCATGAGGAGTTAATAATTCAGGTTTGATAATGATGATATAGGAGCTTTTACGGATTCCCTTTTGACGTCATTTTCAGTCATGCGTAGACCCTGGCCTTATTCGTAGACTGAAACCCATAGGCCATTGTGTGTTTTTATGTAAAAATACCGTCGTACAGTAAACTTGTTTTACATAAAATGGAACCGATCGCCATTTCTGTATACGTGTAAGGTTTACCAGCCGATGCCAGAAACAACATTTATAAAAACTTTGATGTAGAAAAACATACGGCAAGTTTACCAGACCTGTAATGGCCGTATCTAATTGAGGAAAACAAGTGGATGACTGATCTGTGCTCATGGCCCGAACTAGAATTTGGTCAAGTTTATTACGCATTTTACGACCAAACAGATGTTATCTAGTATCTACTTGTATTAATTACAGGACTATTATTAACACAAAAGATTTAAATGGTCTATCCTATTTACATTCAACTGCCGACTGGACAGTACGTGCAAGGTTGATGATATATTGTCTGCTTTTGCGCTGCATGCTATACTCTGCAAAAAATGCGGTACTAATACTATAAATAATATGCAATATGCAAATAAGATTGTTTATACGTGCTGTTAGCCAATAGCTACTGTAAATTTCCCCGTTTTTAGACAGCTCTAACCAATGATAGCTGCTTGATGCCCGGAGTAAAACTTTGGCCATTTTTATAAAATTTCCCCTTGATGGAATATGAATAACAGAAAGAACTAGACTTGCTTGCAAGACTGAAGGCTTTCACCGTGCCAAGGCGTCACACGATCGCCAGATGCATGACAAAAGACTATCCCCACCTCTCACCCCCTAAACAAACACACACTCCCCAACCCCCCAAATAAAAACACACATTTGCATAACTCAGATATTGACATGTTCTTTGCATGCGCATTACGATAGAATGGAATCGAAAAATAAAGTTGATCTACGCGAAATGTTAAAAGAACAGTTTCGCGAAATGGACGAAAAGCAATGTCGAAATAGATATTAATATCAAAGTAAAATGAAATGGGGTTTAACACCATTCTGCTCGGAATGGACCATGAGGAATGTTTCGAACGTACAGCGGCGCTAGCCTTCTCTTATATACAATTCCAACTGACAAGGGATCTTTTACAGTCACACCAATGTGTATACGGGACTTCGGAATCGTGTTCATGTCAGCTACTGAAATATGTAACTGGTTCAAAAATTAAATATCGCCAATTTTTCTGGTTTCGTGCACTTAAAGATTTGCATCACTAACATGTAAAAGTTTACTATTAATTACAGACAGAGTCCAGGATCAAACAACTGAAACAGTCAAGAGCCAGGATGTTCGCGACTACTTTGTTTTTTTATATTTACTGATACTATCATATTTCATTATTTGTTAGCGTAGGACATTGTCATTTATATATATATATTAAACATGTATTATATGTCTTATCATAGAAGTCTATAGTGTTATGTTCTTTCGTAATCATTTGTTTAAATACCTTAATTGTTCGTACCTTTCTAACCAGGGTAATTATATAACTGTTAAATTAAACAATGGATAACTCCTACCTCTTAAAATGATTTATATAATTAGTAAATAATTATTATTATCTAATGATTGTTGTTTTGTGACATATATAGTGTAACCAATATATACATTGTACTTTTATAATCAATATGATACTGTGTATTAGTCGTGTTTATGTTCTTATGATTTGAATTTCTTCATGCAATATTTGTAAATCGCCAGTAGGAATAAATGTCTCTTATATAGATACATTATGCTGGCTGGAATTTGCACAGTAGGCTAGACTTTGAGACTGCGTTGTATCATACGGTCTGTCATTGAGTCAACTGGTGGGGTTTCGATTCCCCGGTTGAACGTGAAAAGGAGTTGGGTCGCCTGTCCAACCTCGTGGGTTTTCTCCGGGTCCTCCTGTTTCCACCCATTGCTAAAGACCCCTACGCGCAAGCAAATTATTGAAATAAAAAAAAATAAACCATATGTTAGTCCCGAAATGACCTAGTTTGTGTCGAGTGGACGTTAAACCCATTTCTCTCTCTCTCTCTCTCTCTCTTTCCATACACATATATATATCAATTAGGCTCTCTATAGAAGGAGTTCCCCCAAAAATATTAGATTGCCTTTTTGAGAAAAAGACCTCTAAACATGCTCGTACAGCGACGCTAGTCTTCTTTTATATAGAATTCCAATCGCCAAGGGATCTTTTACGGTCACACCAATGTGTACACGGGACTTCGGAATCGCGTTCATGTCAGCTACTCAAATATGTAACTGGTTCAAAAATTGATTAAATATTCAATGAAATATCGCCAATTTTCTGGTTTCGTGCACGTTAAAGATTTGACGTCACTAATAAAAATTTAATATTAATTACAGATAGAGTCCATGCTCAAACAATGTCATGCCTTTTATCATAGGTGCAATATTCGATACTACTGTACGATACTACTGTACGATACTACTGCAACTGCTTAACAAATTGGACTTTCTTATAAAGAGCGCGAGCCGTCGATTTCTGTCCAGATGATTACCGGTATAAGATAATTTTGACAAATGGTAATGGTGACAACCATAATTGAAATTAGTTTAAAATAACATTCCGTACGACTATTAATAGCCGTCCATAATAACAACAATAATTTAAAGAGTAAGCCTCTGTCAGCATGTGTATCAAAAATAATCATCACGGTAAACGACACCTAGAACTAAATCTAGTATCGCTGGTTTGACCTAATTCCAACCAATGCATGTCACGCGTCATCGGGATTTGTGAAATGACTGTTTCTCAGGATATTCGGTGTGTTTCTCAGGATATTCGGTGTTCTATCTGGGGTTTATATCGAATGACAAAGAAACAACAATATTAATTCAAAGACTAATTATTATACACAGCAATCAACCATTTCTGTTACAGGGTCACTAAACCCATATTTTGGATAGAAGAAAACACTCATAGTTGAAATAATTTCAGTTCAAATATCATCACTGATAAAAGCACTCTTGAACAGGCTCTATACGTTGACAAAACGTACAGATTGTATCCCCCCTTATGTTTCGCTTAACAATGAAAGGTGCCGTGTTCAATTTTCGATCCCTTTGTTCTGCTACTCCTGAAATTTAGAACTGTTGTACAATGGTTTTATATATAACACTACTGATAGGCCTCTCTGTAGAAGAAGTTCCCAAAAAATATTATGTTGACTTTTCAAGAAATAGACCTCTAAAAATGCTCCAAATCGTAAAAATACGACGTTTTCGATTTTCGATCTCTTTTTTTCGGCTACCCCTGACATTTTAAAAAAATGATACAGGGGTTTCACACAACTTTTTTATTTTTTGATAGAAACTTGTCGCTGAAGTACCATCTGATAGACAATTCGATTGGCTATTAAACGATATAAAACTTTAACTAAACAACAAGAACACAATTGATACATCACATTTTCCGCACAGGCACCCATTTTTCTGAATTTTGTCCAAGTTTTGGCATTTTTTTTTACCACTTCCGGTGAATAGAAAATTTTCATTTTTACTTTAATGACTAGTTTCATCCTTCGACTTCATATTCCTGAAGTTTCAGAAAAATCCTTTATGTCTTTTATATAAAAATCCAATAATAATTGACTATTTACAGGCATAATAACGAAAACGGGGACTTAAACAAAATTGCCTATTTCTAGGCAACTGCTTATATTACAAACTAATTTTAACATACATTTTCTTCGTATGGATTATAGCTACAAGGTTCTAAAAGTTACGTAGATATTTGAAAAGCCTGAATGGGTTGTAAAGAGGTTAATTTTAGACCTTTTTCACCTCTAAATCGAATTTGCTCAAAAATGAAATCGAAATTAAAAAAACTAAGCTCAGCGTTTTTTATGCTTTAAAGGGCACACTCTTTTAGTTATATGAGTTTTAAAAAAAATAATATTTGCTTTTGAAAAATGGTACCTAACTGTCAAAATTGTAGTTTTTGGTAAAATTATGCCACTTCCGGTGCCGACAGATAACACTATCTGTAACAAAAAAAATGACCATTGAGACAACAGAGCATATGAACTTTGTTTTATACAAATCAAACAATAAATAATTTCCGCACAGGCACCCATTTTTCTGAATTTTGTCAAACTTTGGATACCTTTCGTGACTACTTCCGGTGATTAGACAATTTTCATTTTTACTTTAAACACTAGTTTGGTCCTTCGCCTTCATATTCCTGAAGTTTCAGTAAAATCGTTTGGGCCGTTTAAAATGGGTACGATCTCTACGTTTTGACTAAAATGCGAAAAAAAGTTAACTTTGCAGAAAAATATTTATATCGTTGGAATCGGATCGACGCCAGCTATCCAAAACTGTAATCAGAATTTAAAAATTCGAAGAAATAAATTTTTTTAGAAAATTTTGAAAATTTTGCAATTTTCACCTAAAAAATCAAAGCGACAAAGTTTCTAAATTCGACGTTTTTGAACTGCTGTCTGCTCCGAAATGTCTCCAGCTATCAAAAAATGTAAATATGAGAAAAATCGGTTGGGAATTAGCAGAATTGTGGCCGATTTTCAATTTGCGTGCACGTTAAAGATTTGACGCATTTGGTTTTACATTTAAGCACTAACCACCACCCATTTTCCCGAGAGAAAACCAAACTTCAGACCTCTATCTCTTATAGTTGCTGAGATCTAGCTTCCCCCAATAAAAAAAATAATAATATTAATCTTAGTAATAACAATAGTCTTTCACCGAAGGTGAAAGCCTAATAAAACAATGATCAAGTTGAATCTGGGAATATATTTTAAAACCTTTTTTTCTTGTGTAACCACATAAATCGTCTTGGCGCAGCTTTTGACAGTCAGTTTATCTCCACCGTCGCAACCAAGAATGAAGAACGATACATTTGTGTCCATTTTATCAATATCTAATTCAGTATTTGGTTCAGAGAATAAGTGTTGAATGCAAATGGACTTGGCGCATTCTATACAGAATTACTTTTTACAGCGTGATTATTATTTGTTCTTTTTTTTTAGATGTGCTACGTTCGTGCTTAAATTTTAATATCGTCTTGAATAATTCTTTCGTGGAACCGCAGCGTCACCACTCTAACCCATTCTATTATTTACTCTTATGCTCTATTTCGTGGCATTTTACCCCCAAACACATGTTATCTATTAATTGTTTGCAGTAAAATTAACACACAGCATATAAATCGGCTTCATACAGCAATGCATCTTTGTTTATGCTTTTGCGTACAGCGGTCAACTGGACCGTGTGCGAACTTGGCATATGTCGTCTGCTACAAGGCAGTATATCGTCAATATAATGAAAAAAATATAATTTAGACATGATTTAAAATCGTAATTTATTACGAATGCTACACACATCTTACAACAAGAGTGGCATTCAAGAATATGTTTTCTATTAAAAGAAAAAGACTAAAAACTCCATTTTCCTTAGCATTTACCGTGTTAAGATACATGAAAAAAAAGGCCAGAAGACACCAGAAGTACATCACATGTAAAAGCTCCTATAAGTAAATTATTAATGCCATAGTTTGGTTGTGTTGGGGCCTGAGGGCCCAAATTTAAAGTAGTCATAGTGGTTCAAATTACCCTAGAAATGGTACTTATTTTCTGGACACTGTGGACATCTCTAGATATTATAAAAATTGCAAAGGTCATCTACAGTGTAATTTGTTCAAATTATAAGAAACTTATGAGACTGTAAGGTAGTAACATTAAATCAAGTATACTGCAACAGTCCCTGATATTTTAGGCCATTTGTTTTTCTTCATGTAAATGGGCTTTTGACTTTTGAAAAAAACATTTTCAGTTTAACCAGCAGTGGACACTTACAGCTAGCCCCCGGATCCATTCACTTTTTTTGAATTGTCTGTATGTTTGTGTTTTCCTGAGTATGATGTCTTGTCCGTGTATTTGTCTTTGTGTAAATTTTGTGTGGTGCAGTCCCCCTGCACTTACTATTAGACTTTCGAAATTTGTAACTTGGTTCTCTGGATTCCACGCTATTAGACATAAAATTTCACTTACTGTTTTTCAGATATTTTAAGCAAGTTCTGATAGTAAATGTAAAAGCTTGTTATTAAAATGGCCACTTCTGATCCACAACTTAATGTTGATCATTTTATTTTGTTTGCTGAGGAACTTTTGGGAAGATGTAAAAATTTAAAGAATGTAGAAGGATCACCAAAATTAGAAAGAAAAATCAACTCTGAAATAAAGTTCTTGAAAACTGTGAGTAATATTGTTTCTATTTTTTTTTTTATTAAAGAGACAACAGACCAGAAAATACGATGTATTAAATCATAATAGTGTTCTAAAATTGTTTGAATTATTCCCTGAGATATACAGCAGTTGGGTTCTCATTTTAAGATATATTGGAAGTGTTTCTGATATTATTCTAGATATATATAACTGATGTGCAAAAGCTGTTGTCTGAGAATGTGATTTAGTTTGATATTCCTTCGGCAAGGAGGTCATTTAACCTATATTTTTTTATTTGAATCTTTCTAATCATTGGGCTATAATTAAATAATAGTTTTTATTATTGGCCTTATTTTGTGGGCTTTCATTGGTTATCAAAATAGATTTATTAGACTGGCATTTTACTATGTGAGAAGAAATGCTGATCTTAGGGTTTTTTAATGTCACAATTGACTCACTGCTGCAAATTTTCACCAGTAAAAGTAGTTATCTCTCTTTGACCAAGTTCTTTCCCATTTAAAGCATTTAGATTCTGATCTGCTGTAATATTTCATGTTAGTGAATACATGTATAAAACTGGTTATTCCAGCTTCATCTCTGAACCCCTGAGACCACCTGCCATTGAGATCACACAAAAGGGTTGGTTTCTTGTACATGTACCTAACAGTTTTGGAATTTCAGGAATCAGAATCGTACACAGAAAATCAAATTTTTCAATGTACTTCTTACAGTTTAGATAATTTAGTGCCAGGTACTTGAAACAAGGTCGTATTGTAGTTACCCTTGTCTGCCCATTGGTCAGCTCCTTTACGCCGGGTTTTTGTGGATGCTCTATGGAGGCCAAATTTACAATCCTATTGACTGTATGTTCATTGATTTTGAACATTTCTGATTATTAGGCTACACAAAATAAATGTCTTGTTTCTCGGGCAACTGACAGCTGAAACTGAAGGGGGGGAGGGCAGTTTCTTTTTTCTTTTTTTACCTCATTGCTGGCTAGAGGATGGTGCAAAATAAAATTTGGCTATTGTTGAAAATTGTTGGGGCGGGAGGGCGGCCTTGTATTTTTTTTATTTTTTTTTATGAGAAAGTCATTACTTGTCTACGGTTTTGCTTTCAGTTATATATTGTACATACTTAGAACATAAACCCCAAAATCAAGTCTACTCAAACACTGAACACTGACTGAAAGGAAAATAATTTCCATATTTATTTCACGTAATGTAGCTTACAATAATGGTAATGGTGACAACCATAATTGAAATTGGTTTAAAATAACATTCCGTACGACTATTAATAGCCGTCCATAATAACAACAATAATTTAAAGAGTAAGCCTCTGTCAGCATGTGTATCAAAAATAATCATCACGGTAAACGACACTTAGAACTAAATCTAGTATCGCTGGTTTGACCTAATTCCAACCAATGCATGTCACGTGTCATCGGGATTCGTGAAATGACTGTTTCTCAGGATATTCGGTGTGTTTCTCAGGATATTCGGTGTTCTATCTGGGGTTTATATTGAATGACTATTTAAATTTAACTAACAACTGGTCAGTAAAACCATTAAATGTGTAATCCAATTATTATTTTCCGGATTATCAAAACTACTGTTATGTGCTAATGACCCAGATTCTGACTAAGGTATGGTGACTATAATCGTATCGTATTCGTTGCCACAAGTAATAATTAACCTGTTCTACGATTCATTGTTTTATAAGTAGGATTTTTCAAACATGGACCGACTGAAGCCGTCAATAATGAGCCGATTAATATCGAATGATTGAAATACATTGCATAGTTGTCAATGACTTTCGGTGTTTAACACGAATCAAATTCTAGTTCACCGGGGGAAGTAATTAAAATCACGTGATACAAAAATGGAGGTTCTTTCGATATCAATAAAAACGACCTGTAAATGAGCATTTACATCTGAATCAGTTTAATACATTTGAATGGATATACAAGTATGACGCATGTAGGTACATGCAGCATATTCTTTTTATGACTTGCTTATCGATGTTCGGGCGGGCGTTACATATTTTTTATTTTTCATCAAGACTAATAAATAGGCCGCACGTGCAACCAATTTTGCGTGCGGTGCCCGAGAAACAACTTATTTTATTTCTGTTGCCTTATTGTCACAGTCAATACCTTTGATCTTTTAGACCCTCTGGAAGTAGATAAGGTTATTATCTCTGATTGTCTTGAAATATGTACACAGTGGTTATGTTCATTAAATGAAGAAGCCCTCTTTTTTTCAATGAATCATGTTAAACACTTTCAGAGTTATGGCACTTGATCATTTAAAAAAATCTTATAGACACTTTGGGGACTAGAGTTATCATTTGATAGATTTGAAATGTGTTTATGTTCCTGAAAAGAATAAGCCCATAGGAAAAATCTTGTGGGTTTTGTAGAGGCTAAAGTGATTATCATTTTGACTTATAATTTATAAACAGTGTTTATTTACATAAGATGAAGAAGCCCTAAGCATCTGATTTCTGTTAATTACTTTCAGAGTTGTGACAAATGCTTGGTTGAAAAATAAATAGGTCATTGATGTCCAATTTTTAACACAGTTTTTATTTCATGAGATAAAGAACCTCTTTGATTTTCAACAAATGATGGTAATTATTTGTAGAGTTATTTCTATTGATTACTTTAAAAAATCTTGTGGACCATCTAAAAGACTAAAGTTAGCTGAGTGATTTGAAATTATGGACAGTGTTTATGTTCATGGGATGAGGAAGCCTATTGAGTTTTATCTTGAAGAGCTAAAGTTGTCATCCGATTACCAAAACATGTTTAGCACTGGGAAGAAGCCTATCAAATTTAATTATTTCCACTAATTACTCAATCGGTTGTTGCCTTTGATGATCCAAGTATAGTGTTTTGTAATTCCTGTAACCTACAAAACAATAAAAATGTAACAACCGTTATGGACTGCTCGTAAGACTTAGCTACTCTAGTATATGTTTTGATGCTTTGCAACCTAAATTTTGGTAAAGAAAATAGGATAGTTATAACTCATCTAATGGGCCTTCAAAAACTTCAGATAAAAACATAGTTTTTCAGCTTAGAATTGGTATACTATAACAACATGAGTGTTCAGGGATTCAAATAAGATTTGAGTTTCAAAATTTTAGGAAATTTGGATCTTTTTTGTTGAACAGGCAAGATTTCAAATTAAGGCTGTGACAAATAAAAATAGCCAAACATTTAGGAGAAACAGACAGTCTTTTGTCTTGGCTACTATCTACATCCTACAGCAGGAATTTTTATTGGTCAACTCCCTGTGATATACAGATTAGAAAAATGCAAAGATTGCTTTATTTAGTTATTTAAAGGAGTGGCCTCAGATTTCACTTGCTGGTGATAAATATGGGATTAAGAATGTAAGCAAATGTGCACAAATAGTTAAAAAAAAAGACTGCACAATGCCCAAATGTTTCAAGTCAAATTATTGAGCCGTTGAGAAATAGTCACTATATGCTTTATTACAGAGGCACTTCAGTTACGTAACTCTTTTGAGTAATTATTTGAGTGGCTTAATGATTGTATTTTTCAAATACCAATATATAACTTTAATGAATTGTAATTTTGTGACAGGCATCTTATTTTTATTAAACATTTTCTCATTCAGAAATTCCCTTCATTCAAATGTATTAGATCCAAAAATATCTTAAGCAATCTGAAGAACAATTTTCTGTCTCACCCACACAATTCATCGATCTTATTATAGTAGATTGTCATCATTAATTATTAAGAATCATAGTCTAATATTTTCTTATGAATGAAAGAGGACTTTGACGTACATCTACCATGTACTTGTAGATAGGTATAGTGTATCTAGAACGCTGATTATAAGGCAGGAAACAGATTAAACCATAATGGGCTTACTTAAGAGATTTACCATCTGCAGTCCAAGTCTGCAACATTGATGAAAGATTACGAATTACTTCATGTTTGTTTATCTACTACTGTTGACCATTGAGTTCTATTATCAGTTTATGTCTTACAGCAATTATTAATAAATAAGAAATAAAAGCTGTGCATGGTAAATACTTTAATACAGAAATGGCAGAGACATTAATGTGGTTTCAGACTGAATAAGAGTGTGTGCTTATGCAATTTGTTTTTTTTTTATGTTTAAAAAAATTAATCCAACTCCTTGGTTACAGAAATTGGGTTTCATGTTACCAGTGTAATATGTTTAGCATCTTATTTGTTTATTGAAAAAGGTATGAACTGTTGGAAATGTTACTGGTTTCAGAGACATAATGCCAAAACGATGTTATGTAGCCTACTATTCCCTTCTTCAGTGGCACGAATAGGCAGTTCACCCGTTCACTGCTATATTCCAGTATAGGAGTAGGACACAGGTCACCATTAATTTCCCCTTTGACTTTAATGTTAATTCTCGTCCCTTTGAAGGGAATCTGGGGTCCGAATGAATAATTACCATGCTGATTTTGAAGTCAATCATATAATAATTTATCGAATTGATCAACGGCCATAACTCCTTAACAATAATAATCAGAAATTATATCTTTGGCCTCTAGAGCATCCACATGATTTTTCATATTGATCAAGGGAGATAACTGTAACAGTAATTAATAGGCTTCTTCATCTCATGAGGATAAATACATGTATCAATTTAAAGTCAATCGGATGATAACTTTCGCCACTAGAGTGTCCCCAAGATTTGTCCAAGAGATCAAGGGCCATAACTCAGGCATCAATTATCAGAAATCTCTAAATATCAATAGGCTTCTTCTTTTTCCGGTTTCTTCCCATTGCTAAAGACCCCTACGCGCAAGTAAATTATTAAAATAAAATTAAACCATATTTTAGTCCCGAAATGACCTAGTTTGTGTTGAGTGGACGTTAAACCACATTTCCCTGTCTCTCTCTCTCGCTTCTTCTTTTCTTGACACTATATATGTATAAATTTAAAGTCAATTGGATGATAACTTTACCCACTAGAGCGTCCACAAGATTTTTCAATTGATCAATGGCCATAACTCAGGCAGTAATTATCAGAAATCACAAAAAATCAATAGGCTTCTTCTGATGACCATATAAATTTAAAGTCAATGTGAATTGGCAGTTGGAATTCGATATAAGAGTAGGCCGTAGTGCCGCTGTCCGGGCAAAATTTCCCTCATAGCACACTGTATGGCGTATGCCCGTCTTCATTAGCCCAGGTTAGGAGCAGAAAAGTAGGACATTAAACTCCATTTCATTTCATGGTAATAACTTTAGCCTCTAGAGACCGATGGACAGGGGTAACAACAACAGAAATCGCTAAAAATCAATAGGCTTCTTCTTCGTCTGATGATCATATAAATTTAAAGTGAATCTGGTAATAACTTTAGCCTCTAGAGACCGACGGACAGGGGTAACACCAACATACGACCACATTTCAATAAGGGCGTATAAAAACAAATCATAACATAAAGTTCCAGTTGAACTTTGATTCAAATGTACTTGTAAATGTTATAATAGACATATACAAAACAGTAATTAGATGGACCTTCACTGCGATTGTTTCAAATCCAAAGAGAGAAAAAGACCATGGTGGCCAGAGCATCTAAACACGACTTTTCATTAAGGAACAAAAACTCTTCAAACAAGATGGAGTCTTTAAACTTACAGGAAAATTGGGTGGCCCAATGAATAGCGTAACACAGCTTTCAGGTTGTTTATAGAGTCAAGTGGCGTGATTTTGATGCCACACGTGTAAGTGACAAGAAGTGCTATAAAGACCTCTGTGCAAGTGAATTATTGAAATGAAATCGTACCATTGTATGTTAGTCCCGAAATGACATTGTTTTGACTATCTGGCTCTCTATCTTTTAAAGTTATATTACCAGTAAACCAAACTACAAGATGAGAAGAAACAATTTTTATTATGGTTAAAACACATGAAATTGATATTAACAACAAATACAGTACAGTATAAAAATAAAGACTGTTTATAAATAGTGATGATATTCATATTTTAAAGTACATATTTGAGACAAGTGTAATGGACTGTAGTAAAAGGAGAGGGAAGAAGGCAACTTCTAGGATTATGATTAAGATCATGTAAGTTGTTTCAGATTATGGCAACAGTAATTTGTCCAGAATTCATGTTCAGGAAATATTAATCTTCAGGTAATTTGGGTCATCTCTTGCACTTTTAAACTTATATTTGATAAACCTTCATGAACCTGGTGATGTATTGTTGTCAGTTATTAAGTCACACATTGATCATTGGTGAGGTAATTGCATCGTTGTGAAAGTTGTGATGATATGAAAAATAAACTTCTTTAATTTTATAGTGAATATGACTCGAGAGCTGAAAATTTCCAGCAGGGTTTGGATGAAATATATAGAATTTTAAAGTTATTTACAAGTTTTATTGGCAAGAGCAGTAACTCCACCAATAGTCAATGTGTGGTGTTGAATTTTGAAAGAAATTGTTTTCCCTGATGTATAGAGAACAATGCCAGCAACGTTTAAAAGAATGTTCTTCAAAGAAGAATGGATCATAATAAGAATCTTTAAATTGCCAACATAAAATCCAGATCGTTCACATGTAATTTAAAAAAGATAAAAGTATGTACTATTTTAGACTGGAATAACAAGTCAGATCATTCACAAATATTTTTAAATTTCAAAAATATGTACTATTTTAATGTACTGACTGTTGTTGTTATGTAATCATATAAAAAAATATCATGAAGATAGCACAATTATCGTATTTGTCTAAAAGGATACAGATGGTGGAGGGAAATCAGTAGAAACAAAAGTTGACTTAAATTAGAATTGACTAGTTGATTGGAGTTCGCATGGGCTATATTGGATCATTTTCATGTTGTTATATTCACTGACTGTCTTAATTAAGACTGTCTTTTTTTCATAAATTTTCTGGGGGAGATATCGCCCCCGTACTCGTTGACAGGAATAGCAATAGAAACATTTTGCTGTCTTCTAATTTTCATAAATTTTTCATGGGACATGCCCCCACATAACCCCCAATTTCAGCGCTCGCTGTTGCTTGACTCCTAGCTTGTATGCCTATGCTTTAAACACTGATAACTTCTCTCAGAATAAAGTAATTTGACTGAAATTTTCAATATATTCCACATTTAATTGTCATTTTTTAAACTATTATAGCAAGAACGGCTAAGGTCTTTATCTAAATCTTACATAATGCATCTTTAAATAAAAGTTTTTTGATTGTGTATGGTCTAGAACTCAATATTTAACCTTATGGCAAATAATTTAACAATAGACTGTCTCAATTAAGAAGACTATAAGCTGTGTGCTTCATAACATATGATGAAGTTATAGTCTAACTTTGTCCATTAAAGTGGGCATATACCCTTTAGTCTATGGTTATATTTTGTTGGATGTTTTTTTTACTTCATTTCACTAGTTGATACCTGTGATGTGGCTCACTGGGAATAATTGGTTTAACATATGACAACAATATAACTCAATAAAATATTGGCATATAAAAATATACCACTGCACATGATGTGATGTTAATACTGTTTTCTATAATAATATTGTAGTGCTTTTAAATTTAAACTAAACAATGCATGTTTGTGCTACATATAGGAAATAAAGTTCAAATGCAAAGTTTTTAGATTTAAAAAAAAAAGTGTTATACAATAATTTGATATGAGTCTACACTGTAGACTCTACAATATTTGGTATTTTAAAATTAGGAGTGTGGAAATTTTCATCATTTCTGAAGATACTGTTTGTAGGGCAAACATATCGTTAAATGTCTCTTTATTGTATTTGTTCACCTTCACCTACTGAACCCAAATAGGTATTCTTTCTGAAAATTTTGCTGAGTGACAAAAATGAAATCATACCAATGTCTTTATAGTTAACAGCATTTAGCTTGAATTAATAAAATAAAACAACCACTAACTGCAAGGAATTGGAAGGCAAGTAGTGAACATAATTTTGTATTTTATACTATTAGGTTACATATTTTCCAAAGTATTTTAACATTCTATTTTACTATCCCAATATGATTACAAATGTTCAGTTTTCTTTGTTTAAGAAAGGAAAAAAAATAGACTTTGATACAGTGGTGGATATTACTTTGAAAGGCAGTTAAATAAGATAGAATAAGTGAAAAATAAAGAAAAAGGAAACAAATGTAAATTTGTTAAAAAAAAAAAAAAGTTCAACCATTAAGTCTTATTTTACACATATCAGTTATAAATCATGATCTTATTCCAAACATAGTTGTTGGTAATTCATCAACCACCAATGTTTCACAATATTTTGTATTGTACAAAATAAAAGTGTTAGACCCAGTTCACTATATTATGTTCTCCTGAAGAACTCATATCTTCTCTATGAAATATCCCGTGAAGTCTTTATGTTTGCTTATATATTTTCCCTGACTGTTCCTCACCAAAATTGTTTATTTCAACAACCTTTGTGCAAAACCAGGAAGGTTCCCATTCAGTATTGACTGTAAGATTTGTCTTTTTTAAATTCATGCCTTTAAGGTCATAATCATACTGGATGATTCCTTGTACTCTGACTTTCATCAGTTTTTAAAACCAAAATTGTTGCTTTTGGTAAACTTGGTTCACTTTGTGAATTATGATGAGCAGGATTGGGATGATGATGGTGGTGGTGATGGTTGTCATGACGACTTCCATGTCGACTACTACGCGCATGATTACGACTTCCACTACGACCAAATACATGACTTTTACTTCCATTACACATCTGTTCTGATATGTGAGAATTTTTATGAATTTCAGTTGTATTTGAATTTGGGTCATGAGTCAAACATTCATCTTCACAATACTCTGAAAATGGATCCTCTTCAGGATGCATTGTTGTATCACTAAATTCAAAACGGTCATCGTCATGCCGATAATGAGATGACATACTGTCATATTTACTGGACTCAGATGCCGACTGTCGTTGTTTACGGAGTAGAGATGGGCATCGTGAGAGAAGCACTATAAGAACGATGATAGAAAGGGCAAGAACAGCACCAATGCTGCTGCCTATTGAAACAGGAATGTGCCAGCTAGTGGTGTAGGCATCCATGCACGATCTGTCCTCTATGTTTGTATCGTTACGGTATAAAACCACACACACTTTATAATATGTATCGGCCACAAGATTACGTATGCTGTAGCTAGTTTGTGAAGGTGGAAGCATAAGACTGTATTGTACGTAACTGCTTGCAACTTTCTGATAGTGTACCTGATATCCCTCTATAAAGGCCTTATTTTGAGCGTGAGTTTCCCATGTAACATAGATCGATGAAGCCGTGGAAGAATCAATCTCGGATATCAAATCAAACTTGACATTGTGATCTGGATCTGAAGTCATGGTGGTAGGTGAGATCTCCCTCAGATGCATTTAGTCAGACTTGACACCATCTCTTACACCAGTATCTGAAATTATATTAAAGAAAATATAATTGAATCATATATATTGTTACATCTAAAGGTAGAGATACAAAATAGTTTTTGACACTTTATCATGTTGAAAAAGTAGTACTTTTCAAAGAAACTAGACGGAGGAGACAATATTCATCGATTCTATACCAGTATCAGTCAAATTACATTTGGCTTCAATTGAACAGTACCTTATACTCATTCAACTGATGTTTCCTTGGGCAATGGATGCATTTCATTCTATCATAGTTGCTTTATAAGTTGATTTGATTCATTGTTCTCACTGGAAACAACATTTGAAATGAAACTCATCAATGTATAACTATAGACATTCAAAATGGCTAGGATATCCCTGGGCTACTGATCTTAAGATGAGTCTATTAAATTTCAGTCAATCAAAAGACAGTGTTGTTTATTGTCTCAAGTCGATGCTGTGGTTTCTCTTAATATGTTGGGGTCTTGTTTTTCTTTGTGGCTTGAAGCCAGTTAGTTTCATTCTTAACATGTTGTCACAAATTTAGTTAGTTGAAGAAAAACAACATGTTACAAGTAAAAGGTATATGTAATCTGAAACAAGGTTATGGATTTATTTTTTTCGACTTTTTCTCTATTCATTCAGTGCGGAATCAGTCTTGCTTAATTTCACCAACATTTTGTACTTTAACCGAACATTTCCAGCATTTTTATTAGAATTTTGTCAGCTCGAGTATAAATGCATGAAATAAAAGACTTTTTGCATTCTTTGATATTTGTTGAGATAAGTCTTTGGAATGACTAATTACTTTTTTGTTATCATCAAGTTATATTTGTTTAGAAAAAAAAATTCTTTGTCATGGTTTATGGATTTCAATGCCAGCAAAATCATTCAACTCAGAAAGCAAATAAAATCAAATATTCCATTTATTGCTGTTTTATTCTGTGTCAACAAAGTGAGAAGATTTTTCCTTGTTGGTGAATAAATTGTGATTGGATGAGCACAGACTTCATGTTGTCTTTTGAAAGTCAGTATCAGTGGTCGTTGCACATAAGACTCTCATATTATCTATAGGATGTTAAACCCCGTTTCATTTCATTTCATATTACCTATTTTGAAGGAACATTTTAATAAAATATGCAAAGTTCTTTGGATTCTGTATCTTCATACATGATGTTAACTGTTAAAAATATTTTTGACTTTTATCATTATCTGAAATCCTTCTGTTCAGATTGTTTTCTTCATTACTTGTTGTACTATTCCCCACAGTCTTAATTCCTGGATTATAATCATTCCTACTATTTATAATGAGACTGTGTAAGTGAATATGATTTCTTTCCCTATTTGTCCTTTAATTAAAGGTTCTAATAGTACAGGCAATGATCCATTTTGGCTCCTTGTAATTACAGAAAACAATGGGAAAACAATCACTGGTTTTATTATACACAAGCACAACATTTCGATAAATCTCCTCTTATGGTTATCAAGCACAATATCATTTAGTAAAAATTGTTTTTCCATATAACTGTGTTAGTTCTGTTATGTTTCCAATCGCTAAATGCCACTAAAGGATTATCCGTGTAATTATCCAAAGTAATTAAAAGAGTTCAATGGATTATATAAGGAAACAAAGACATGGAAAACGTTAAGTGTCGTTAACAAATACATGTATGTGTTAAATGTTTATATACAATATTAATTCAAACTATTTTGCTCAACACACAGCTGAGCCATAACATTGACGAATATATCTTTTTCAGGATAACTGAAAAAATGGCTAACCGCTAAACCTGATGAATACACTTGCCCATATTCAGATTAGGCCTAGAGCTCCACTATAACTTTAAATCCATTTCCTATAGTTTAGGTACTATAATAATGTCAAAAAAGATTGATTGAACATTTAATTATAAATAGGATTTTTTTTTTAAATTATTTTTTGCTTTATATCTGAAAAAAAAAAAAAAGATGTACATTACACATTGTTTTGTAAAATAGATAAAGTAGCTAACAATCTAACATGACCATTAATAATATTTCTGGTTTTCCTTTAAGTTCTACTCAATTTATGATTATTATACATTGCAATTTTGTGGTGTAAATTGACCAACCTCAACTGTTGAATGACTGAATAGATTAGCAGTTGTGTATGACTGTGATACAAAGCTATGTGCCCAACCATCTGCCAGAGTTCAATGTAGCCTACATTGTATATACCTACAGACAAGATCAAATTTATGACCAGGATTTAATATATAGAAGCCTACTGGCATGGGGTTAACTTTATTGTTATCAATTGTCTAGGAATCTTCTCCAAACAGCTTCGAGCCAAATAATGCCATTATAGAATCTTTGAAATGACTCTGATTTTCATTGAAGCTTAAAGACTTAACCTTGTTTCATGAACCAGCTTCCTTCACATTGAGTATGTTTTCCATTTTTGATTGGATAATGGAATTTTCTGGTAGTCTTTAAATCTGTAGTCTGATGCTAGTCAAATTTATGTCATTTGACATGTCTATGGTTTATATATTATTTCAGTGGAAAATTTTTGAATATAAGACTTTGTCTCAGTCGTAAATCCATTTTGTCTTGTATAAGAAATATTGAAACAAATGATGTTACACAATATGATTAATATATTAATATGTTATCTGTGATCAAAATATTATATTGTTGAGGATTGACTATAATAGAAACGTTAATTAGGAATTGCAGTAATCTTATAAATGCTTGAGTCTTTATTAAACATACATGTACTCATTTAGTAAGGAGGGTTACTTTTCTTATTGAAAGAAGCATATTTTATAATCTATAGGCCTACTGTTTTTAAGCATAGTTGATTTTATTCTTTTAACATTTTTGGATGCATTGTAAAACATATTTTATCATACTTAGAGCACACAATGATTCTAAAGATAATTATGATCACCATAAGGTAATGATTACTGTAAGTTTTAAGTTACTGTCATTGATTACAAAATCTTGTATAAGTTCCTATGATGGTCTCATCTTTCTGAAATTTATATGAATTGCTTAGCTTGATAGTGTACACTAAATTGGTCCACTCTTCTTAAAGTGACCAGACTGCTTTGATTTGAGTGAAAAATAAAGTTGATTTCATTGGCTTTTATTTGTTGATTTGATGTTTTTGATAGTAATGTTGAAAGTTTTACATAGACTATAGAAAGCCAGTGTTGAAATATACCTCCATTTTTGTGTTCCACTTTTGACACAGTAAATTGAAATGACAATGATTAAATTTCAACTTAATCTTCCAAAACAAAAATTTAACCATATGGAGTCTACCTCATGAGTACCAGTATTCAATATAACAAATAAGATCAACCCAATTCAATACTTTATTTTAACTTTTAATAATAATAAACATAATATTTTTAGTAATGAATATTTGATTTGCCTTCTTTCAATTGAAATGATTTTATACAAGATAAATTTTTACTCAAGTCATATCATGTCCCTTTATTATGATATGGTGTCAACAAAAGCTTGTCATTAACTAGTACCATCTAGATTCTCGATGTTAACATGACAGGCTACATGTTGTGTTTTACAAAAGTTAATTTAAAATGTTTCATAATATAGCCTACTGGTGGTCATTTGATTCCCAAAATAGAAAGAACATGTTGTGAAGATGTAATCTGCTGTCACTATAAAATACATAACATATGCAATGTGATCGGTAATAATATATCATTATAAAATCTGGTTCATTTCATTTTCACAGCTTCTCATTTTCTCTACTAGATAACAGTACTTGCTGGAATTGTAATTGAAATGACATGTTGAATAACAATCTGAATAATTACCATAAGTGAATTATCTGTACAGTACTTATTGATGAAAAACAAGGTATGATGAGGCAAATATTACTCTGTAGCTCACATTAAGAAATATTTCAGGAAATATTTTCTCAATGTGAACAAAATGATTGGAATTAAAATATTTGGGGTAAATTATAGTGCCATGAATTGCCATTCTGGGGTTATCTTTGTTACACCATTGAAATTGTGGATATAATATGATTGTGGTTGGTCACATGACCACCAAAGCATAGAAGTTTACAAAACACTGTAGACTGGTCTGGGGAATACCAGTTACATTATCTCATGATACTATTCTACATGTACCTAATTTGGTCCCTTAATTATGGACTGAGGGAGCGGAAATTAGATCTTCCGCTTCGGTTGAATTTGTGTGACGTGCCAATTCAAGCCAGTAAAAATTAACTATTTTCCTTAGAAACGACTTAGCAAGCTCGCTTTCTGTCAGTAATACAAGATCATACGTTTTGACTTTAGACAAATATATGTGAACATGGCCTAAGACTCAAATCGACTAAATGCATGCATGAATCATTCTACTTAACTCACATACATGTATAATATGTGCAGGATATGTTAAGGCGTTAGAAAAAAAAATAATAGGTGCACAGATTCTGAAATTGCTCCCTAATAGCCTATTTTGTGTTCACAGGGCTTCTCCAAATTTTCCCTCATTTATCAATACTCTGAAAACTGGCAAAATCTAACGAGTTAATTAACGAACTATCTATCACAGATACATCATACTTAATTAACTCAAACTCCACTACTCATCATTATCCCTCTGCCATCTGACAATTCCAATGACGTGTCGATACAGGATGTCAGTTATCAACAGTGTCACCCTGAGAAAAAGGAAATTGAACTGTGTATCGATTTCACATCAGGAAGTTTGCAGTTCAGCCAAGGGGATTATTCTGCCATTGCAGAAATTTTTCCATAAATAATTCTACTCAGTGGTATCCATTTTTTTTATGTTTTATTCTTCAATTTCAAGGTGTAAAAAGATCTTTCAATTGATTTATTAGATTACTTTCCTCCCTTTACCACTGTTTGTCTCATATCTGTAACTGAGCTGATTCTGCCAGGTACAGTAGACCTTCGGCTTCAATAAACTTGATGAAATGGAAAGTATATGTGTAAGCAAAATAAAATTTCGGAAAAATTTAAATTCAAATCCTTTTTACTGATATACCCATGATGCATAATATTTGTAGCATAATTCAATTTGTAAGTGTCATGTGAAGTCATCTGGCCTGTCAAGCATGTTTAAGATGTTGCAAAGTCATCAAATACATGTACATGTATAATCAAGGACAATTAATTATAATGTACTCTTCAAAAAAAGGAGGGGATATTCAGAAAAAATACAAAACTGCGGAAATGCACTGCTGTTTTTATTAGAGGTAACCAGTGTATGTTAATAACAGGCCAATTGCCTACACATGAACATAAACAGTTCATATGGGCGGCTTATCTGACAGCCCCATTTCACTCGCAAAGAGATACTGGACGTTTTTGATTTTTGTCTTAATAATCAGTAATTGCTCCACTAATCCTCAGACATACAGCAATTCATCGTGGCATGCTCCTAATCAACTGTCCAATCATGATTTGAGGCAATCTGACCCAATCCTCTTGCAGTGCCATGGCCAATTCTTGCAGTGTTGTCAGTTGATGTCGACGAACACGTCTCCCGATCAAATTAAACATAGCACACTAAAGCAAAGATACGCTAAACAGTAAATCTTATGCAAGAACCGATAGGAAAGCAAACATGGATAGGATAAACCAGCAAGCGACAGTTCTCATCAACTCTACCTTGAAGTGTCAAATTTGACAGTGAACCCCTCCCACATGTATGGTGCTATTGCGTGTCGCACATGCAGCTCAGTGGTTCTCTTGGGGCGAAAAGTTCTTTATCTGTGAACATACTCTCAAAGCATGTCAAATGTCTATGACTATTTATCATATCACAACCTGCATAGGTATTTGCATTTCGATATCCCCCACTTTTTTTGAAGATTATATATCGTTGAAAGTTAATAGTTACTAATTCACTAATATACCACCCTTTTTCAATGTTTAAAAAAGAATTGAAACAAGTAGAAAAGTTGACAATCTGATTTAAATACAGATCAATATTTCATTTTGTTTTTTTATACTTTCGGTGGCATCTACTACATGAAGATCTGACCAGTGGGTTACCCACAGTTCTGTGCATCTCAAGCCAAAAACTCTCTGTAACAGACCGTTTCATTGGCTAATCCCTCATATCATTCAGAACGTGGGTTATATAACAACTCTTCCAGATCCTAGTGCAGTAAAGACAAGTAAAACAAAACTTTGATCTATAAAAAATGAAACAAAATAGGATCTGTGTTTTAATCAGATTGAAAAGTTCAAGACTAAAATAGAAACAAATTTCTAAGTCTGTTTTTCACAGTTTGACAGAAATAGCCTGTAATAAATATAAAAAGAATTAGAATTGTCATATTTCAACTAACTTGATGTGATTTCTATTATTGAACAATACGTGTCAGATGACATGTAGAAAGCTCAAATAACAGAATTGTTAAAAACATTTTTCTGAAAATAGAATCAGTGTATGAAAAGAAGTTTTAGAACACTCCCTTGAGCTTTGTATTTGAAAAGGCATTATCACTGTCTCTAAGAAAATAAATATAATAACTTCTGGGTAGTCTAATTATCAAAAAAAAAATAACTGACACATGTACATATGTGTAGAGCAGCACAGTTTTCATGTACATTCGCTGAACCTTCTATAAAATGAACAATTAATTATTATGAATAGTATCAGTAGAGACATAAGTCGTCTCTCCCAGCAACAGACTGGCAAATTGTTTTAAAATTTATTATCGATTGTCTTGTTAATAGACATTATTATTTGCCATTGTAGATTCGAGTTTATGAACAATGAATATATCGTCATTTTTAAAGAGTTCAGAATACTGACAATAAAATGGGATTGGGTTGACAAGTGCAGCTACATGTAGTACATAATATTGGTTTGAATTATTAATGTATATATGAGCTTACGTAAGTGGTTTTACAGATTGAAGATTCAGTCAAGTTCACATATAATTAAAAAGAATAAAATTTTAAATTAAAATTTACAAATTTTCACTTCAAATAGTTTCTGAGGGTCTTAAAATATGTAGCTGTAATTGAATAAACAAACACAAAAGTAAAAAAACATTTGCATAAATGTTGGACTTGCTTCACCTCTTTTGACCAATTTTTCCTCTGTGCACAGACTTGCTGGATTGATGTTTGACAATACCAAGCCCTATGTGAGTTATGGCTTGATAGTATGGGTATGTGATTTGAATGAAAATGAATTTCAAGACATTTAGTTCCAATTTTGAACTACATCGTAGGGGATCAATATGAAAGTTATATTCCTATGACAAATGGATTTATAATAATGTTCATCCACCAAGAAAATGTATTTCTGGGATATTCAGTAAATGCATATATAAGTACAGTAAAAAATTTGTTAGATGTGAACTCCAGCAAAGAGAAGTGTTACCAGATGTTTGAGAAAGAGTGAACACACTCTGCCTGGGAACGACACCTGATCTGACTCCAGATTGGAAAATGTGGCTCTTTAATATAACTATTATCTGTAAGGAAATGATGTCTGTCTTCTGAACTGTCAATGCCCCTTTAAGCATGTAAACATCATTTGTATACTAATATAGTTTCCCTTGATTATTGCTTTAGCTTCAATCGCCATCAAATACCAAAGGTTGGTGTGATGTTGACTGTCATCTCGTCAGCAGACTTGAACAGCAATGACAAGGAATTGCCTTGGAGCACGGGAAATACAAGGACAGTGATTCCTGATAATCTTTCAGAATCTATCATCTTGTTCAAGAGATCCATTTATATCTTGCGATGACGTGTGAAGTGTGAAATATTTCCCTCGGGTGAAATTATTCTCTCCACATCATACTTCATTCACAAGCAGTTCATTTGCAGTTTCTGGTAGAATTTTTTTTTGTCAATCAGAGTGAATGAAATGGAGTTGATCTAACACATCAGTTATAGATTATGTGGATATATTTATACAACCACATTATGATGGAGTAAATTGTTGTTATGCCTGTCTGTCAGTACATGCAAGCTCCTTTCCCTTCTCATTCCATTCCTGTCTAATAGTTTATATTGATTAAAAAGAATGAGAGAGAAATTAAATATTTATGGGTATTCTTTTTTCCTAGATAGATTATATCATTATTGTTACCATAACAAGTCAAAAAGTTTTTAATAAATCGGCAAAAAAAAAAAAAATCGTTTAATCAAAAGAGAAGAAAGCCAATGTACAAAAGAATCCTAAACAAGTAACATGTGCATAACCTTTTGCATTCATGTTTGTTATTTTCACTTAAATCAAGGGGATATTAGGATAGAATATTTCGGAACTGAATTCTCTCAATCCCAGGAATCGATTTGGGCTACTTTTAAAGCATGCGCCAATAAGCAAATATCTCAACCAGCCACGACAACTGATTCTACTGACAACTGATTCTACTTACGCCACATCAGTTTCCAGACAGACAGAACTGCGACATAACTGAATTCTGTATCCCTCGATTACAATTCTGTTCATAAGGAACGTTATAGATTCCTAATCTAGTCTCTTATACATAGTCAATCATACGAAAGGTAAAACTGTGAACTACACATGCAAATTCACACATTTGCTTGTCGAGCTCTGAATAAGTATACAGGATGTTCATTTTTATTCTATGCATTTCTATCAGTATCTTAGTAAATACTGGACTGATTTAGCTCAAATATAAATTAAAATTCAATATAAATATGCCAGAAATACAAATAACATAAAGAAATATAGACTTGCCAGGCAATACAAAACATACACCTACAGCTAAATCATCCAAGCAGTCAAAAAGGCTTGTCGCATATTTATTCTTTAGCATTACAAGATACTGATATCAATTTAATACAGATCAGATGATAACTTTTGGCACCAGAGCATTCATAAGGTTCATCAAAGTGAAACAAGGGCCATAACTTTAGAAGTGTATATGGAAACTGTTGACATTCTATAGGCTTCTTCGTTTTATGAATCTAAATAATGCATATCATATAAATTTAACACTTATCAGATGATAACTTTATTCGTTAAAGCGTTTACAAGATTCAACAAAGTGAAACAAGGGCCATAACTAGAAGTAATAAACGGAAATGGCTTGTCGAGCTCTGAATAAGTATACAGGATGTTCATTTTTATTCTATGCATTTCTATCAGTATCTTAGTAAATACTGGACTGATTTAGCTCAAATATAAATTAAAATTCAATATAAATATGCCAGAAATACAAATAACATAAAGAAATATAGACTTGCCAGGCAATACAAAACATACACCTACAGCTAAATCATCCAAGCAGTCAAAAAGGCTTGTCGCATATTTATTCTTTAGCATTACAAGATACTGATATCAATTTAATACAGATCAGATGATAACTTTTGGCACCAGAGCATTCATAAGGTTCATCAAAGTGAAACAAGGGCCATAACTTTAGAAGTGTATATGGAAACTGTTGACATTCTATAGGCTTCTTCGTTTTATGAATCTAAATAATGCATATCATATAAATTTAACACTTATCAGATGATAACTTTATTCGTTAAAGCGTTTACAAGATTCAACAAAGTGAAACAAGGGCCATAACTAGAAGTAATAAACGGAAATGGCTGAAATTCAACAGGCTTCTTATTTTTTAATTTGAATAATGCATACATTTCATACTGAACGGATGATAGATTTGGTCATTAGAGCGTTCACAAGGTTCTACAAAATGAAACAAGGACCATAACTCTAGAAGTAATTAACTGAAATTAAATAGACTACTTTGTCTCGCGAATGTCAACAATATATATATAAATTTCAAAAAGATCAGATAATAAATGTATAGTGTTGACGATGGACTTACAGATGGAGGTGACAGCAGTATACAACCAAATAATTCACAAATTGAAACGATAAATAGCAGCAAATAGTTGATCAAATTAAAGGAAACTTTAAATATTTTTAGTATTCAAATTAAAGGAAACTTTAAATATTTTAGTATTCATGGGAAAATTCATTATTATAGGAAAACACATATTCCAATATGAATGATATATTTATACTCACAGGATGCCACAAGAATTAAGTATAATAATCCCATTGTATTGTTCTAATCATACCAGACCATTAGTGATTTATTAGATTGAGACAAATAACTGATAATTCACACTACAAATAATAATAAACATTTTGTACTTGGATGAAGAATATCGACAGTTAAAATGGCACAGCTTGTAGAGTAGGTTTCATGCTTTGAGTGAAAGATGTTTTATGGCTGATAGTAACCCAATATGAGACAACACAAACACAAGATAACATGTACTACCTAACTTGTATTTGTAGAGTTTATTTCCTCACTTCATGTTTCTAGAATTTGAAGGATACTGCATTACAACTTTCTTTTTCTTTTTTTGAAATATTAGTTTTAGATTACCAGGTAGTTGAATTTCGTAGATACCGTATATAAGCTTAAAATTCTTCCCTTACCTTCAGCAGTAAACTTGACTCGTGCAAAGCTAAATTAAATATTGTACCAACCAGTATGACTTGGAGGACCGGTATTGAAATTAGAAGCGCCAAGTTAATGAGTGTTTTGCAGTATTTTTCCTGGAGGCTTTAAACCAGGAAACTATTCCTTGGAATTAATTTGTTATAGGGTTGATACACTATTAACCCTAGCTGACCTTCCACTTACCAGATGTTCTGTGTGCTATGATCAAGTGTTTTTCAAAGCTACATCAACTAAAACAAGTATGCAAAAACTTCTTTTAAAGACACTTTGCTTCTACAACATAATTATACTCCTTATTTTTGAAGATAACAAATTAAGCCCCGGTAACACTTTAAATAGTACAGAAGCCAACAAATAGTGGCATTAAAATTGGACTTTGCACAATCCAATTTCGATGAGATTAACAGTACATGTAAATCATTGTTACTTACATTTGGTGTCAATTTCATAAATTACCATTAGTGACAGAAGTTGAAATGGAATTTTGGTATTTAAACAAATGTACTTGCCTAATAAAAGTTACACTTCTAGCTGTGACTGTTCACCCTCCAATGACCATTTCTCAAGTGATTACATGACAGAGATACAGCATCATCATTATCAGCAGTAGCTATATTGTATAGCCTATAAATAGCCATCATACATGTGACATTGTCTACTCATGTATCAAGTATACTAAAAAATCTAAGTTAATGATCACACTAACATTTAGATTGTTGCCTGTTACAACTTTGCAAAAATTACGTTTGTTTGTTTTTTCAATTTGTTTTATTATTGACTTAATTAACCCATCGGAACAAAATTCATATTGATATTGGCGGGTGGGGGGCACCCCACCCCACTACTGGTTAGGCAAGAATATAATATTAGATTTTTCTTTTGCCTTTACAAAGTTCTTATAAAATTTGTTGAGTTTCTGAATTAGAATTCTGATTCTGACTGTCCTGTAATGTTTTGTATAAAATAGTCTTGATAATCCAGGCCTTTAATCTGCTAGAGAATGGTCAGTAGACTGGTTTAGCGAGACTAATTTCAGTGATGATAAATGGTATTTTTATATATTTGAATATTGTGGCATAATTATCAATATATTTGGAGATATTTTTTATGGTGAGGCACCCTATCACAAGTCAAAGACAGCTAATATACAGAGTAAACAGTTTGTAGACTGTGATGTTCATCAACTTTCCTTCAGATAAAATCTTGGGAGAATAATCATTGATCATTTGTTCTGCTGGTATCTTGTAATGGCAAGATCTGTTTTTTATAAACAAATAAAGGAGTCTGCAAAGAACAAATTCCTAATTCTATTGATTTTTCAAGAGACAATTACTTGTAGAACCTAATTTAAATCTTTTGTGAAGAGATATTGAAATAAAGCTTAAAGAACTTTGTTATGGCATATCCATTTTGGATATCGATTCACACCTCTGGAAAAATCAAACTCGAAACTGGCATGGACAAATAAATGGAATTTTATATACATTATCACATGGAAATGAATGTTCTTGTAGAGTATATAGAGATCTCTGCCAATATTTAAAATTACTACAAATACATTGTAGAGCAATTACTGATCAATGCTTGCTAAAAATGCTTTTTTTTTCCAACATGGTTTGTAGCTGAGTGGTCTGAAAATTACCACAGCCCCCCCCCCCCTCTCTCTCTCGCACAGCTAATGTCTAGAAATTAAAATATTCAATTTAATTACACTTGTACTGTACAACCCTGAAAGTAATGGTGTTGTATTTCAGGAGAATAACTGTATAATTGAAAGTGGATGTTAAATCCAGGTTTCCCTTATGTGCCCTTGATTGTAGGTTGATTCTACGAACCATTAAAAAAAACCAGTTTACATACCAGTCTTAGTGTCAGTGTTTACGTTCACCACACCCATTCGGCTATCTTAGTTGCAATAAAATGCGAGTTACTTTCCTTTGCCCACTCGATTGGTCGATAAAAATAGCACACGTATCAATGGCAGATAATTTGACTATGTATCTTCCCCCGTGAATGGACCCAAGAACGATATCACTGGGGATACAGAGGATGCATTACTTTCTACAACGTCTTGTCCTGGTTTTCCTGTGCAAAGATTTAAATGAGTCTAGAATATTACGTTGTTTTTTTATAGGCATTAATCAGTTTCAGTTGATGACTCTTTAGACAATAACATTAATATTCTCGACTTAAAAATTTAATATAAATTTTCAGTCCCTAAAAAATAGAATGTATTCATTTCAAAAAGCATTTTGATCCAAAAATTATTATGAAATAATATTATTATAAGATATGTCCATCTAAAGCTTACATGTACATTGCATTCACTCACCATCATCTTGTTACTGAACATGAGAATGATAATTCATTTCTATCCATTATAGCTATAGAGATTTTTCTTTAATCTTCTTAAATTTTCAGTCGGTTTTTTGTTGGTTTTTTTTCGTTAAATTTCTATAAAGAAAAAGATGATTGGCCTTCTGGCGCCTTCTGGCTTTAAGTTAATTACCATATGGTCAGGTTTTCATTATATGCATTAAATGACAGATAAAAGAGAAATCAGGATATATATGTATAAGAAATATAATATGATTTAAAAGATTCTCGTTTGTCATTACTTCCTGATGTCTAGAAGAAACTCCAAGAAATGTCATATTTTATTAGATTACATCCATCAATATGTTCATAAAGTTTTTGTTGGTTACCTTAATTCCTTTCTTTATTCCTAACTGGTAAATAATTGTATCATTTAGTCTAGACTTGTCGATCATTTTGATATTCTATTTGTAAGTACCAGGAAGTGATGAATTTAAAATCAACAGAGAAAAAGTGGAACCTTAATTATAACTTATTGGTACCATTGTCCATGTTTTTCACAAACTTTTTTCCACTTATGTCCCAGCATCTCTCTTTCTCCACCAAGGCAAAAGTTTAAACCAGTAGGTCCAAAACTCTTGAGATATCTTCCCCTAGCCTCCTGTCTTAACACCCACCCCCAAAAATAAAAGGAAATCATCTTTTGAAATTTGAGATGGATTACATATTACTAATCTGACAGCTACAAATTTGTTGGGATTGGGTGGTCGAGGCAACAAAAGAAAAAGTAGGAGGTGCATCAGACAAGTATCGTCAACTTTGGGAAACACTACTTTAAACTATGATACTCAAGCGCTGAAATAAGCGTCCGGACACGGACAATGTCCGGGCGAATTGACCCCTTTTGACAGGCCAAATTGCCTTTCGTCCGGACATAATTGTCCGACCGTGTTTTTGTAAAACATTAAGTCAAAAATATTCAAGTCGATCGCTATTTATTATTAAGACTCGAAAGTCCAGGACCAAAAATATCAATGACCCGAGTCATAGTGAAAATGTTACTATTTATATCTCGGCCGCGTGCAGATAAAATCTTCAATAAGTTTTAGAATCGACTCTTTTACGCTGGTTATATCAACGACCCGAGTCACAGTAAAAATATTACTATTTACACATGTATCTCTCTCGGCCGCGTGAAGATAAAATAATGAATAATATTGAGAATCGGTTCTTTTACACTGGTTATTCGAGTCTCGTAGCTAGCTTTGCGTTACTTTCGTATATATGATTAGCTCTAAATCACACCTAACATGACATGTAATTATATAAATTATTAGTAATAAAAGTAATAATATTTTAAAATTAGTTTACAAGAAAATGTTCAAGTTGACTATGGATGTAATTAGGAACAGACTTTTTATACGAAAATATCTCACTTTGTTGGACACTTCCGATGTGAATGTAAATAGAAGAGCCGTGAAAACATGTCGAATAAAATAACTTCTTACTTTTCCCAACCCTCGAACACGGATATCCCGGCTAGTGGGACCGTTCCAGAAAATTCAAAGACTGGTACTGTGTCTTATGTCTCTCATTAAGACACTTCTAAACGGGGGCCGTCGCCGTTACCAGTTCGAAAATTACAAACACGAACCGTAGACTAGAAAAGTGGATCAAAAATGACTTGGCAGATTCTGAACCATTTACGACAACTCAAGATGTCTATTCTTTAGTTAAATTTGAATCTTAATCCCCAGCCCCACCTAAGAGATTAATGACATTATTATATGAACTATAAAGTTGTATTCCATATACATATAAAAACTCCAGGTTGTATGTGAGTCATCAATTTATTTTATTAATAAATGTATGTATAATAATATATATAAACATAGTAAATTTCAACAGTTTTTTGGTTTAATATACTTTATAAAGTATTTGTCAGGCTGAAAATCTGAAATGTCCTGCCGAAAATCAGTTCAGCCTGACATGATGTCAGGCTGAAACTTGGCAGTTATTTCAAGGCTTGATGATACTTATTGCATCCTATAGCTGTGATGAGATGAAAACCTAAAGAATCTCAAAAAATTGAGTTTGAGAAATTGTAGGGAATGGCACAGTCTGTGAAAAAGTCTCCTCCATTGCATATGCTAGTCTCAAATGACCAAAGAATTGTTTTGGCAAGATGTCAGAGGGACAGTCCCAGGATTGTAGAGTTAAGTATATAAATCAGATGCCAAAAATGTGATCATATAGTCCATTTCAGATCAAAACATTGAACTGTTTGGAAATGATCATTAGATTTGTTTAATCTGGTTATGGAATTTTGTTCTTTTATTCTATGTGACTTGATAATTGTGATGATCACTTACATGTACTATAACTTAAGCAAGTGTACAGATTAGATTGAATGTTTGTCTCCACATATGGCACACTGAATAGTTAATTGAATTAGCAGGAATTGACTTGGGTCTAATTCTGTATTTAGCGGACGGAATAATCACATCTATTTTTAGAATGTGTTAATTGCCATAAAACATACTAGTTTCCAGAAATAAAGCACAAAGAGTACATGTATTTACATGTAGAGGCCCAGCATATGGAAACATCTAGAAAATCAAATCGATGCCAAAACAAACAGATTCTGTGATTACACAAATTAGGATCATCAGTCATGCAGAGTGTAGTGAATAAACTTGTTCAGATTTGTTAGATAAATCCAAGAAATAAAACATGTGTTTGCTGATTTATAATGTTATGTTAAATATATTGATATAGGACATGTGTCAGTATACAACATGAATATTTTTATTATCTTCTCTATCCTGTCACCAGCTGTGTTTCTTGATAAATAAAATATATTCAGACTGATGGGAAGACCCATTTCCTAGCTTAATCAACAAATAATAGTTAGAACCTACTAGCGCACATGTTATCTTTGTCCTCAGGAGCTCTGTGGTGGCTTATAGTTAATAAGGCACTGCCTAACCTAGAGCTCAAGGGTTCAATCAGGTGTTGGCTGAGAAAGTTCCTTATGATTTTCCTGCGTCTTTTCCCTTTGTCAGGGTGCAGGGCAATTATTTTCCCTCAGTCATAATCCAGTAAGTGCAGTAAAGTAGGTGCTAAACCCCATTTCATTCATTCATTCATTTTTGCCTTCCTTGGTAATTGGACCCAGGGCCTTGTCTTGTGCAGATGTACAAAATAAATTATTGTACAAATGACAAGTGAGATCAGCTCTTCTAAAAAGAATAACCATACCATTCATCAGATGTTAGAAGAAGGTATGTGGAGAAAAAATGAACAAACTGCGAAACTTGTGATGGGATGGTAAATGTTTATAAGTTTATATGAACTATAGATATTTTTAAAAAAACCAACAGAATAATTATGTTCAAAATTACCTTATTTATTTGGAAAATATAAATCTTGATGCTTCCTACACAAACATAAGGAAGTTGATCAATGGTATATGTCCGATTGCATCCACTCAGCACAAACATACAGGAGTTGATTCATTTAGTAAGTCAGATTGCATCCACTTAATCCAAACATCCAGGAGATGATTAATTTAGCAAGTCAGATTGCATCCTCTTAACCTAAACTTACAGGAATTAATTTGGTACATGCATGTCATATTGCATCCACTTAACCCAAACATACAAAACTTGATCAGTGGGGCAAGTCAGATTGCATCTACTTAACCCAAACATACTGAACTTGATCAGTGGGGTAAGTCAGATTGCATTCAATGAACACAAACTAGGTATTTTGGGACTAACATGATATATTTTTATGTTAGTAATGTTAGTATTTTATGTTAGTAGTGGAAGAAATGGGAGAAAACCCATAGGGTTAGTGCATCCCTATTCCTTGTCACATACAACGCCTGGGATCGAACCACACTTTTGTCTTAATCAGAGACCTTCTGCAATATTTAAAGCCCATGGATCTTACAATATACCATGCTAGAAATATGTGCATCTATTTTGGGCCCAACAATAAATTCAAAATGCCAAAGTAACCAAAGTGATCTTTTAAGCAACTTTGAGCTTTGTCCCATTAAAAGGATATAATGCCAAAACTAATTAACAGAAAAAATAAAGAAAGTAGAGGGGAGAACTAGAAAGATTCAACTTACTGTCTGTTGTTGAGGCACCTTTGTATAAAATTGAATTATACAAAGAAATCTGACGGCACCATGTCTTAATTATTATATGTACTATGACATTGATAGCAAAACCCTTTACTAATGATTTGAAAGACAAAATAAATTTGTTGAAATTAAACAAAGTACCAAAATTTTATCTGAATATCAAGCTGTATTATAGGCTAACTGAACAAGAAAAGTACCATCTACTTGAATTGCATGTATGTAGTATAAAGTAGTAAAAATTTTCCCCTGTGAAACTTATGCTGAAGTATTGTTTATATAGATTTTATCTGAAATTTGTTGCTTTCCATGAACATATGGTTTAACTTATGTTGTATATATTTAGAAATGTTTTGGTTTTTCAATGAATGATGACAGAAATAAAACATATTACAGACAGCTCCTACAATTTTTTTATGGCTATTTTTAGGTTAGTTCTCTGTAGCTTGGGAGGAATCTTTAAAAGTTAAAAGAGCTCTTATCATTTCATTCAATCTTTGATAATATCAAAATCATAAATTTTTCTCAATAAATATGTTAATTTATCTAAAGAGTGATCTATATGTGTTACTTTTGATGTCTAGACTCATTTATGTTTTTGAAACCACTATGGCTAAAATCTATTTATATTTTCAAGGAATAGTAATCCTTAGTTATTTTAACTAAGATAAAATCCAAATTTTAGTAATTTGATTGGATAATATTAGATTGATTTTAGTGCTTAGCCAATTAAAATTGAAGTATCTACTAAAATTTGGATTTTATCTTTAGTTAAGATTTCGAGAAACAGGACCCTGTAACCTAAGGTCCACTGGATAGGGAATTTTACTATCTGGATAATTGAACTTATCTGGCCAGATAACACATTTTTATGTAGTTGGTTCCTAGAAACTGAATACTATTTTTTCTACTGTAGATTTGTTATTGAAAGGGAAAAATCTTGAATTTGTGCCTGACAGACTGAAAGCTAATAGTTCTAGTTATGAACATGTGACTGCCCTGTTTTGGTATGTCATTTCCATTAACTGCGCTGGAGATTCAGGACTTTTTTGGTTTTTCATACTTAGCCCATTTTACACAGATCTTATTTCTATGGCATGGACAATGTACATGTATAGTCATTTGGATGGTACGAAAAAACGAGGCCCTGTGTACACATTGGCATGCACGTAAAAGAATCCTTTTCAGTTGAAATACAAATTTCCCTCATAGCACACTGCATGACGTAGGCACGTCGTCATTAGCACAGTCAGTGCAGAAAAGTAGTTTGTTAAACCCCATTTCATTTCATTTCTCAACAGCCCTGACATGCTACGAGAGGTAACTTGACATTCAATCTTTAATGATACCAAGCTCTCTTTCCAAAAATTTTATACATGATTTAATTCATGTCCTAATTTTATTTAAATCATACTCATTTCTCTAGAACTTTGAAATATGGTGTCTTAATTTATTTTACCAAATTTTTGTTACAAAATGTTACTGGTATCTTATTAATGGTGTTTCTTTTTATTTCAAAAATAAATGTCATTCATCTTTCAAAAAGCATTCTCCATTGTCCCTTTCTTGCAAATTTTAATTATTTTACTTGAAGTTTATGCTGTTATTTTTTAGTTTAGTAAATTTTAAAATAAATGAAAAGCTTTTTCATATAATTTGTTACTGGTATATTTTATCTCTAAGACTATCATCTAGAAATGCCAATATTACCTTACTTCAAAAGTAAAATATATGCACTATTTAATATAAACTGTAATAAAGACTGCTGTTATTATGAAATTGAGCACATCTGAGTATAAAAAGACCTTCATGAACAATGGGCTGGCTTGTGCAAATGTATATTTTTCTAGAGAAGATAAAGAAGTTGGTGTGAGATCAATAGATACCAATTAATGCAACTTTAAATTGGACACATCTTTAAGTTTAAGTTAGAAATGATCAATTTAAATAATATCTGGACCAGGGTTCTTAATCCATTTTGGAACCAACCGGACAAAATTGGGTCAAATGAGGTCCTGTAGGAACTGGGTTTTAAAATTTTAAGCTTCTATTCCCTTTCATATATATAACCAGACTTCAACAAAAATAATTCTTGGTAATTTGTTATGAGGAATATCGTATTCTACTGTATGTAATTAGCACAAAAATAACAATAAATTTTCCATATTTAATTCACGTACCAGCTTGAAACTCATGTCATTAATATTCCTGAATAAATTACTGTATTTGTTTTTTTTCGTTGGATATATAAGCTAATACGGCACCGTGGTATTTCTTCATAATTTTAGGGGTTTTTTTTATATCACCTAACTTGCAAATGTTTTTATTCATTCATCCATGATAGACACACGGCACAGTGATCACGTGACAACCATAATTGAAATGGCTTTAAGATTAAATTCTGTACAACTGTGGCATATAGCTTTCAATAATAATGACAATATTTTTTAAAAATATGCCTCTGTCAGCATGTGTATAAAATAAAAAAATCGTAATGGTAAACGCTATTTAAAACTAAAACTAGCATCGCTGGTTTACTGACCTAATTGCAACCGATATCATGTGTCATTCGGGATTCGGCTATGAAGATTCATAATATAATAATTAGGGGAATTTTGGGAATTTTCCGGGAATTTTGGGAATTTTCAATTTGGTGTCATAAATTGAAACCTGTGTCACTATTAATGAACTGCAAGTGACAGTAATATTTTAATAACTAAAAGATACAAAACATATTATCTGATATGTCATTTATACTAAAATCTAATAACTAATAATGAGATAGTTCTTTTAAATTGTTTATATATAGGTTACACATTCTATGATTAATGCTCAAAGTTAGGTATCTCTGCCATTTCATCATTATCTTCAAAATCATTATCTACATCATCATCGGTGGATAAAAGGGAGATTTCAGGTTCAGATGAATCCTCAAGAATATCTGAAATTTCTGTGCTGGAAAAAGAGTTTCAAATTAGATCTTATACAGACCAACTTTTCAACACGTTCATTTGTTAATCTGTTTCTAACTTTTGTATGAGTTGTACCAAACAGAGACCAAATGCGTTCTGATGCTGCTGATGAAGGTGGTATTGCAAGAATTAATGAAGCTATATTCGAAACAGCTTCTGATGCACACAGTCCCATCCACCAAGTTGATGCAGAAATATATTTTGATGATGACCCCCAATACTTTCTCCTTTCCACAATCTATCTTTTGACTGATAGTTAGCTAGCCATTACTTAGCCTTCATTAAGTTTGTAGTGTGATGCAAGGGAACTAATGAATCCATATGCTTCATCAATTTCCATATCACCAAGAGGTAAAGCATTTCAGTAACAGTTGGGATCTAGCATATAGGCAGCGGTAAAATTGGTTTCTTTTTTGTAAAAATCCAAGTACGGACTTATCTAAATCAAAGAGAAAATATGAAATTCCAGTAATTAATTATAATTTTAGTACTTTCGAGTTCTAAAAAATGTGATTTGAAAATTCCCAACACTGGCATTTTTTTGTATACCTTTTAGAACAGAATTTACATAAATTTATCTCTTTAGTTTTACCATTTGGAACACAACTAGCATGGTTAAATAAATTTTAATAGTTTATATAGATGAAAGTAAAAGAGAAAAGGGAAATTCCAGTAAATAATTATAATTTTAGTATTTTTCAGTTCTAAAAATAGATTTGAAAATTCCCAACACCGAAAATTCCCGGAAACTTTCCCTGGAAACTTTCCAAAATTCCCGGAAAGTTTCCCACCCTTTGCAACCCTAATAATAATACTGACTGTTTCTTTGTGTATTCGGAGTTCTATCCTAGGATAATGGTCAGTGAAACCATTAAATTATAATCCAATTATTATTTTAATATCTACTGGTACACCTGAAATTCCTACGGAGCTTCAAAGGCACGTGATAGATGCGCAATCCATGTCAAGATCGTCCTCCTTTAATTGCCGCATGGCTTATTTTTTCAAAGGCAACTTACTGGACCTGTTATGAATAATCAGCAAGCTTGTTTTGTTTTTTTACCGGATTATCAAAATTACGGTTACTTGTATTACTCGGATTATGAACTACATGGCCAATTTTCACTAAGGTATGACTGTTAATTGACTACTTAATTAACAAGTAATAATTAACCCATTGTAATGTAGCCGAAAATAGGTTGATTTATGATATCATAGTGGCCGGTTCATTATTTTACCAATTGGCTTGAATGAACATAAGCAACTAAAGCCGAAAAAAACCAGACATATAAGATCCCTGATCTGGACCTCAAAGTTTTTTGTAATGAAAGCACCTTTGATTTTGTATGATGTTAAAGTGTATCCTTTATTCTACTATTTCTAGCATGTTGGTGTCTTAATTTGTAAAAATAAAAAATAATCACGTTTGCTGTAGTCGTTCCAACCAATATAATATATTCTAACACAGCAAAACCAAAAACATGTAACAATAAACAGATGCATGTTTGTATTTATTAATTGTAAAAGCTGTTAGTAAATTTGTGAGACAAAATATAAAAACCCAAGGTAACAATTGCCAAAAAAATAACTCTATCTGTGTAAACTGTATACTTTTTGTATATCTTAAATTGTAGAAGTAATTATTAGTGGATATTCAGCCAATACCGTGGTGGATATGTCTGTTTTATTTCACATTTTACCTTGGTTGAATATTCTGAGTATGCATGAAGTAAATTGCAGAAGTTATAAAAAATGTTTCTATACATTAACCATATGGCAATGTTTACTGTTACACATACATAAATTGAATGAGTTTTACTTTTAAGGACTGCTGGATTATAAACATCTTTCATTGTAAGCAAGATACTGCTCAGAGTTTACGTCATGTACATTCCTTTCACCTGATTATTTTGTTGTTCCTGTCAAATATTATGTGAAAATTTATATGTACCACACTTTTGAGTAGAACTTAAAAATCATTTAAACAAAAATCTTGTTAAAGAATTAACAAATGTATTCAAGTTTAGTATTCATTGTATATATAGCGTTGATTAGAATTCATGGAATTTGGTCAGATTTTTGTCACCCATAGAAAATATTTAATGACACTAATTCAATGAAATCAAGTGTTAAAAAAAAATGTAAACCAATGAAGGAAAATATATTGATTTCTAATTTATATGGTTGACAATTTATAGTAATCTTGAAATCATAAATGATAGAATCGGATATTCGAATATCAGTCAAATGGCAGAATGATTGGGTATTCAAATACAAAATGAGCATTCAATATGTGTCTTAAAATTTTATTTACAATACAAGAATTAGATCATATTTGATGAGGGCCTCAGCTCAAAAATATTGATGAAGGATAGTTAAGTCTTTAGTTTATTCGATGATGATGAAGCTGTTGATGGGTTTGTTCCATTAATTCACATTGGCACACTTTTTAAGATATAATAAAGCTTTATTTCACAATAAAAGAACTAGTCATAAAATTCCATAAAGTATTTCCTGTAATTGTAATTAATCTAATGAATGCTACAGATATAGGAATATGTAGCTATAATCATTTTGCTAGTACTTTTCTACTTGTGGCACTACGCATTAATTGATTATATTCATGAGAAAGGTCATATTTGTTCAGAGTGAAGACATTTTCGCTAGATCATTGGACATTTTAGGTAGATTGGTCAAAAAGAATAGGTCAGCCTAATTGGTCATTTTGCCACAAACACATTCTGGTATAGGCTAGAGTGTCAATGACCTATAAGAATGTACTCATCTTACCAGATGACCTGCCATATTTCACTTGGTGCGTGCCAGCGGTGCATCAAATATCAAATCTTCCATGGCTTAATCCATGCTAAAATTTACTCAGATTGATTATTTAACATTTAATTAAGAAAACAAAAATTAGTGAGATTAAAAATAGGCCAGTCAAAAAATTTCAGCGAAACTTAAAAAGTGTGGGATTGAAACGGTGTCATTTGTTTCAGTGACATTCCTGATGATCTAAAAGGCATGTGTTAGACCACTAGACAATCTAACCCTCCACATTTGTCTCCCAAATTTGGTCACCACAACTGTTATAACCGCCATAAAACATGAATCAAAACCAACAGCTAAATATTTGTTATTTTTGAAATTTTGACTACTATTTGACTGCAAATAGCTGAACGCAATTGAATCATTTTTGGACTGATGTTCCTTTTAGAGCTGAAACGTTTACAGCAGGGATCTTAATCGGCCACTAAGGTATCACAAATCAATCTACTTTCGGCCGTTTTACAATGAATTAATTATGAGGCCGATTGGTAAAACAATGAACCGGCCACTATGGTATCATAAATCAATCTAATTTCGGCCGATTACAAAGAGTTAATTATTACTCGTCGATTAAGAAACCCATCAAAGAGTCAATCATTACAATGAATACCTTCGGCTTATTTCATAAATAAACAACTTAATTGAGGTAATCATGCCAAGTACTCGGACACCTCGCAGAATGACACCAGGAAACGTAAACAAAATTTAACTGAAGATAGTGATAGCGGCGTTGACCTTGAACTTCAAGCATGCACGTCGTCAATGGAAATTCCAAAAGCGGGAGATCCTCCCACGTCCAATATAGGTCAACCAAATTATCGGCAATAAAAAACGATATCAATCTGACGATTAATAAGGATTGCAAAGGATTAATAATCCCTCAAATGACGTTCAGACTTGAATTCAGAACTATCCATACAAAAGTTCATGAGAAAGGCAAAGTAAAAGAAGAGATGTTAAAATGATATTGATTGGTAGCTATTAATACTTTTTCAAATTAAATTATATCTCACGGAAAGAAATTCAGTCCATTACGTCGTTCAAAGACTTGAATTCAGAACTATCCATACAAAAGTTCATGAGAAAGGTAAAGTAAAAGAAGAGATGTTAAAAAGATATTGATTGGTAGCTATTAATACTTTTTCAAATTAAATTATATCTCACGGAAAGAAATTCAGTCCATTACGTTGTTCAAAGTAGTATGAAATTTATGATTAAAAGAATGCAAACATGACTTCCTGTATCCTTATGTAATTTTTTTCCCCTCCCCCCCCCCTGTGTTGTAATCTAATGGAAGCAATTAAGGTCATTAATGCAAGAAACTGGTGCCATCAAAAGAACTTGCTCTTCCTTGTTGTAGATGTTAACGTTTTATGAGTTAAACAATGTCTTAAAGTTGAATTACCTAAAATCTCTTGTTGAAGTAAAACATATTAAATTAAGGTATCCTCGTGTCATAGGATTTTAACAATTAATTAATGACATGCAAGCAATAATTTCATGCATTCAGAATAACCCAGGGCAATTAGAAATCTGAATCAATAATGTTTTCATAGTAGAATAATATAAAGGATCGAAAATTGTATATTTAAGCTTGGATTTCAGTGCTATTCAGCATTATTTATCCTATTCTTTTTCTCACGAGTTAACAACAGTTCCACATACATTCTTTGTGTTATTGTTCTGTTGTGAGATAATAGAAAACTGTCAATAATAAAATACCACTTTTAATGGACACACATATAAAAACTACAGATGAAATGGAGGCAAATGTTTTTGATAGGATGGTTACTGTAATCGAATATCAGTTAATCTTGTGTATTTAGCACTGATTTCTTTCACATTCATTCAATATCAAATCCTTGTTTAAGAATTTGTAAAAAATCATTTAAAATCACTGAAATTTATGTAATTTGTACTTGTGTCCAGTTTAAAGCTGATCATTCAATTTTGATAATGAGTGTCCAATTTACAAGTGTTTAATTTCTTAATCAGTCAGTTTACTGATTTTTGGGTGATTTTAACGAATTTTTAAACAAAGATGTAATATTAAACGAATGTGAAAGAAATTAGTGCTAGATGAACAAGATTAAATGATACCTGGGTTACAGTGTACTCAAACTAGGTATATAGGCCTATATATATACCGACTAGTAAAGTTAACTGTCAGTCATTTTACATGTTTTGAAATTAGAATTTCAAAGAATGTGTACTTAAAATACTATAAATACAGTTAGATTTATAGTTTTTATACGCCCGCCCCTGTCCGTCCTTAACATGTCACAATTTTTATCCGATTTTGACAAAACTTGAAATATAGTTCTATCTCCCAAAGATCTTGGTTCCTTTCGATATTGGTATGTATCAGTGGCATGTATCGGACCACAACTTCATGGATTATGACGCCTGATTGTACGAAAAATCACGTTTTTAGCTTGTGGACACTCTGAGAGGTCACAATTTTGATCTGATTTTGATGAAACTTTAAATTTATGTTTATGTTTATATCACAAAGACCTTGGTTCCTTTCAATAATCGCAAATATCCTTACATAACTTCCATGATTATGGGCTCTGATTGTTAGAAAAACATTTAAATTTATCACCATTACACCCTAATGATGGTTAAGTTCCAATTCTGGTAAATCGGAAGAACACTGCCTGACAAAATGGCGGCTCCTTGTATGCAAATAGTGTAAAAGTATGTCATACCAAGGTTGTGGACCCTCTAGAAGTCACAGTTATCAGATTTTGAAGAAGCTTAAAATATGTTTATGTCCCAAAGATCTCGGTTCCTTTATGTTTGGCGAAATATGCCAGAAGTCTCAATCAAATGACAATCTCTAGCGTCTGGTTATTCCAGTCTACACCGATAGTATTTATTGCGCATGCTCTCCAGATAAGAATATGACGTCACCATTTGACATGACTTGTGGAATATGTCTAGCCTCGTTCTTTGAGTCCCATGTTTAACGCATTATTGTACACGATTCGTGTACCAGTGGTAAAATATATATTATGTCTTAAATATTGGATATCAGAAGCTCATCTTTTCCCGGTAAGATCACAACATCGATGTTGATTTAAATTGACCAATAAATCGTGCTTTCAATGTCGAAGACTTTGGATGATATTAAGTTAGAGACTTAGCTACTTTAAAATATATCTTTATATCCCAAAGGTCTCAGTCTCTTTCTATATTTGCGTATTTCAGACCATAACTTTCTGGATTATGACCTCAATTTACGAAAAATTGCTTTTGTTTTTAGTTTATTCTCTACATCCATCTCTTGCAAAATGTGGGTGTATCTTGCATGACAACCACTTAATAAAAACACTGGGATAATGCTAGAAATGGTCATAAAGTAGACAACATTACATCAAAAATGATTGGCTGGCAAAACATTAAAATGGAAATGCTCTAAGTCGTTTAGTTGATGGATTTATATTTATTTTCCTCCAAATTGTCTGTAACTAAATTATAGACTCACATCCACAGTTTACCTGTCAGAAAAATTAACTAACCAGTTAAACAAATCTGACCAAAATAGATAGATCATACCAAATCACAAGAGGTAATTTTTAATAAGAGTATACATGTATTAATAGAAGTATATGATAAACAAAGAGTTTATGACACAAAACTAGAATATTTATCTTTATTTGTAAGTCTATTTACCCAACACTTAAAAATATTAGAAATACTGAATTTTTATTGGTTCTATGGCATCTTGTTTGTTTTTGTTTCATTATTTTCCAATCACATTTTTCTGGAAATTAATGCTTTGGTACATGTATATATACTAAACATTTTTCAAGACAATGCATATGTTTTATTTGAATGTAGAATTTAAATTTAAGTAGGTTTGTATGAGCAACTTTTTTAAACTGATGACAGAAATTTTACATGAAATTACTACAAGGCTATTGATGTAAGTGGTTATCATGATCAGCTGATCATTATATATAATTTGGATATATGGTTCATGGATATAGACAGAAAACAACAAAAAGCTATAAACAGATGTACTTTAAAAGACAAATATTTTGATCATCTTTTCTATATAGATTCAACAATGATAGAAAAATTGACCATTAAAATGTGCAAGTATGCCTTACAAACAAGCAGAAAGAGTGCAGAAATGGGATGCACACCAATTGAAAGCTTTATTAGAAGTTTAGCACTTAAAAATTATGAAAGAATTACAAAACTACTTTACTTCAAATTTAACAAAACTTGCATTAATTGAAAATCAAAAGATGCATGCAGATGGAAGATATAGTTGGTTTTCATTTGTAAAGAAATGTGAATATATAAAATCAAATATAGATTTAAAATTGTATTATAAAAATTTATTGTCCCAAAAAATAAATAACAATAAAGGCATTGATGGAACGTCCTTAAATAAGTTATATAAAAAATGATATTAATATTATTAATTATGAAAATTATTTAGATGCGATAAGAAATCGAAAAACTCAGAAAAGCACTTACAAATCTAAGAGTAAGTGCACATAAATTGGAAGTTGAAACAGGGAGATATTTAAAATTGGACGTAAACAATCGTTTGTGTAATATATGTCAAGAGGTAGAAGACCAAATTCATTTCATAATAAATTGCAAAAGAAATGACAAAAAAAGAAAAGAAAACTGTTCAGATTAATTCTATTTTGTGAACCAAATTTTTATAAACTGAATGATTTACAACAATTTAAAATACTGATGATGAATAAAGATATAGACATTTTAAAATGCTTAGGAGCTTTTGTATACAATTCATTCATGTCTTTGTGAAGTTGTGTATCTTTGTATAATTATGTCCATGTATGTATCCTTTGTTTCATGTATATTGCTATTATTTTTATTTGTATATGCACATAACCTTGTAAGGTTTTATGCAATAAAGTTTCTTTTTATATAGTGAGATATGAAGCAGTTTATAGCTATAATGAGGTCACACTATGTAATAATTTTTTAGCCCAATTACAGATCATCATTTCTATTACCAACTGACATGAACCTGATCATGGCTAACAATATTATCGATTGAGTTTTGCTGAAAAGTGTGTGTGACAAAAGTGAATTCTATCTGTGCATTTCAGTGAGTCAGATAGCAGATAGCATCTATTGTGTGTTGTCAATAATAAACACGAGGAATTCGATGATTGTTGGTTGTTAATTTGATACCATTCTTGTATATGACAAGGGGTAGTGTGGTCTGTCGAACCGTGAAGGATTTATATCTAGTGCCTTCCTATTCCTACTACAAAAATAATATCCTAAATGTAGACTGAATTCCAACTAGTGCCACAGCAACATAATAATATTAATACAATGTACATAGATTTCCCAGAAACAATTACAATCCCCTTTCTGGACAATTTAAGACAAAAATTAGCAAAAGTACTTTCTAAATAAGAAACACATAGTCTAGCCAAAAGTAGCTTGTTAGACAAAAGCCTAAAAACAATTACACTTTTGATCATATACTTTTTTTATATGGATTATTATTATTATGTATTTTGACAGTAAATTTTAACATTACAGCTAGAATTAAAGGATTTTAAAATTTCAAAACCTGCTCTTGGTGGGTCTTACATTGTGAAAATAAATAGCGGAATTTAATGACATAATATACCAACATAGAAATTAAAAATTGATTTTATAACTTCAAATTGTACAACCTTTTTTTTTTCTCAGAAAAACTGACATGAGATGCACAAATATTGATCGTATGTAATAACTGGTATATTTATCAGGAGCACCTACATGTATATCGACTAATGAAAATCAATGTAGTTTGATTTCCGTGTTAATCTATGTTTTAAATTGATTGATGAAACATTGATCTTGTTGAGTTGTACATGTAATTTGGTTCCAATCTAGTGTATTGCAGATAAAAAATCTATTTCGTAAAAGCTTTCTAAATTTATACATGTCAAGTTGGTAAAAGTAGGCATGCACTAACTACAAATTTTAAGATTAACCATAAGCATTACAAGTTTGATGGCCATATTTCTCAAATACAAAGTGGTATCAGATGTCCGTAAAGAATAATCTCGGCCTGCCTTATGTACAACACGGCTCACTTCTTTTAATTAAACTTGGATTTCATAAGCCGAAGCTACTAGCTAGATAGGTATAATATAACCAGAGTGACATAATCATCCCATGATCCATTTACTTGATTTGATATATAACTTTGTTGTTTATTGATTGTAATTTATATATTTTGTCGACAGGTTTGTCTTGTGGATTTTGCTTTAGTGTGGCGTCCTCCTGCATTTACTATTTAAGTGCAGGATTATGATATCCATATTAATAGTTTTTTTTCACTTGTTCCTAGTGTTACAAATAATTTTTGTTATCTGCTCAGACAAAATGACCAGTAGTTAAAACTATGTTCCATGCACAATTATTAGGTCATATATTTGACTCTCTAAACTATGATTGAAAATGAAAGTATATGATTTGTATAATTACCTGGAAATTATTTTGACTTAAATTGCCAAAAAAGTCCACAGTAAATTAATATCACAGAGCTTCAATCACTGAGTCTGAACCAGTCTTAATTCAAAATGTCCAATCCAATAAATACTAGACAATAAATGCCTCAGTAGATGGTGTTAATGCAATAATAAAATATGGTAGACAGAGGCTATTAATATAACCTGTAGGAATTAGGAAATAATTATGATATCCTGGTCCTGTCCAGAGTATTTTTTATGTTTGGTTAAAGCTGCTGATCCTAATTTAATATATTTTGAATCCCTTCTTTAATTGCAAACTACAATATTGTGAAAGTTGAGTCACTACAAAAAGAATGTCAGTTTAAACATTGTCTAAATCTGATTTGTCATTTGATTTTAAAATTAGTTCAGTTCCGGTCAGTATTTAAAAACAATAAGATGCACTGAAAATTTTGTAACATTCAGCATCTATTGCAGGTGATAAAATCAGGCTAGCTCCTCCTATAAGTACTGGTTAAAATCCTGTCTTTTTGTTTTGTAAAACATTTTTCAAAATTTTTTCAATGACAGAGGAAGAGACACAGACACTCACTTCGGGAGCCTACTCAAGCTTTTTATGCCCTCACCATGCTCCTGGATTAAGCCAATTCAGTTGGGTATTGTCCTATATTTAACAAACGGCTATTTAAGCTATATACAGTATTGCGTATGGAATTTAGATTGATTATATTGTATAGTTTACAAGAAGAAATTTCATTTAAAGTTTTAACAGTGTATTTTTACCTTATAACTGAAAATTCAGATCAGTTCATAAAAATAAAACCTTTTTATGGAATGCTTTTTTTGGAATATAAATATTGTCATATAGATCATTTATTCAGGATCTTTGTTTTATCTTTGAATGTGTACTCATTCATCAGAAGATTGTGAAGACCATTGATTTTAAACAATATCTTTTATACCGTACAAGGAATGATTACTAATATTTAGCTCTATTAAATTTACATTTTTAGCAACATAGCAGGAATAGATACTTGAAAACCACGACAAAACATCAATTTTTACTTATCAGTCATTTGATTCTGAACTTCTTTTCAGTAAATTTGCTCACTCTGCAACTGTCAATTTACACCTAATCGACATGCTGGATTTTACATTAAATTTTTATTATTTTGTTTCGATTTGATTCATCAATGCAATGCAAGTTGTCTGATATCACCACTGCATGGATGAATGATGACAGCATTACAGAAAATATCATTAAAATTTAAACATCTTCCATAAAAGGAATATCATATTTGTAAAGGAAGTCATTCCATTTATTTAGGTTATAACAATTAATATTTTCTTTTTACAAACAATAAGAAGATATTCAAAACACCTATAAAGCTTAATCCTCGAAAGACATATTTGTATGAAATAAAATGTTTATAATCTATTGGATACTTACCAGTATTTAAAAAACAAAATCCAAGAAAATGTTGTTTGAAAAATATTAAAAGTATAAAAACTAATTCTTCCACTTCCAGTGAATAATTGTAAAAGATATTATCCTTTTAATCCAAACACATTCACTGTTGAAGTAAGAAAAGCTGACCAATACATCTGTTACATTAGCTGAAATGAAGTGAAATGTACGGATAAAGTTAGCTGCAAGGAGTTTGTGTATACATCGCTATACGACTCCACGCTTTGAGCCTCACAATCAATATCAAACCTCTAACATATAACATCACTAATATTGACGACACTATTTCACCCAGCGCTTCGCTCCAACATCGTTATTCGCTTTCATTCATCGAAGAACTGCAAGGGATGAATTGTTTTCAGTTACAATAATTAAAAACACTGAACAGATGGGAAATAGCACTGCAAGAGTTTTTCTCTTTATGTGTTGGTATTGATTGTTCTATCTTGTAGTGTGTAAAGAGGGTTACCATAGTAAAAAAGCACCAGAATCGTGTGAATTTAAATAATTTTATTTCTTTAATTCTAATATTCCCATCTGCTTGTGTATTAATGCTATGTTTCATTGACAAAGTAGTTCTGGTCCTTCGAAGCTGATATGGATAGATTTTATGTTTATACATATAAATGACCAGCAAGAGGAGAAAGGGTAATTTTTAAAAAAAATCTTCCAAATTATTGGTCCATATCTTTGTGAATCTGACATGAAAAGAAGGTTTGTCATAAAATACAATCGAAACGTCCCATAATTTGGCCATGGAATATCAATTTTTGAAAAATTCTGCAAATTATAATTGTCCTAGTATTACCTGATTGATCAAAGATCTCTCAAATTCAATTTGGGATTTTTCTATTAAAAGAGGTTCATCCCTGACACACGTTTTAGGACACTATAACTTTGCTTCTAATTGAGGTAAAATGTTCAAACTTTGGTGTAGATGTTCATTAACTGACAGTCTTGAGATTGATGATGAACATTTTCTGCTTAGGCTAAGAGCTGTCTGTAACACCATTTTTGAACACAATAACACATCTTCTAATTAAAGCACCATTAGATAAAGAGCTAACAGTTTTCGCTGTAATAGTTAAAAAATAGATAATGTAAAGGGAATATGTTGAAAATTTCAGTAAAATTACTTCACTATGAGCCAAGATATCTGCGATACAATTATAGACTAGCCTCGATTATCATTGCTACTGTTGTTATGATAATAAACAAAGTTTGATATCAATTAATAATTTGTATAACATTTAAGGCATAAACTTGACCTGCAATACTAGGCAGATTTAGCTCTTGCATAATACTGTTTAAGATAGTTTGTTCATACTTGATGTAGATGTTCATTAGTTGAATATCGATAAGAATTTTGATGCTTTGAAGTTTGGAACATGATAACTTTGATTCTGAGAGGAGTGATAAAACTGTATAGTTTCATTATATCAATATCTTGACTGAGTTTGATCATGAGCATTTTCTGTAGAGGTTAAGCAGAGTGATAAGCAATTTCATTGGTCAAGACTTTATAAAATAAAAAATTGACGTAAGTGTGTCATTTATTTATTCTGGGTTCGAGGTGGGAACATTAGCTTGTTGCCCCCTGCCTTTCGAAATGTGTCTGTCCATCTGGTCTGTATGTCTCGCTGTCCTTATATAATTAGCTAGAATGTTCAAACTTAAGAGTAGGTGTCTATAAGGTGAATGCCTTAATGGAGTTCGAAGATGAGCATTTTCTGCTTAGGGTAAGCAGAGATAAGCAATTGATTGGTTGAAGCTTTGGGACATGATAACTTTAGTTCAAATTAAGTGAGAGTGAAAAAACTTGGTGAAATTTGGTTTATAGTTTTATTACATCAATACTTTGACTAAGTTCAATAATGAGCATTTTCTGTTTAGGGTAAGCTGAGCGATAAGCAATTTGATTGGTCAGGACTTTGGAACACAATAACTCACCTTCTACTTGAGGTAGTATGTTCAAACTTGGCATGCCTTGATGAAGTTCGAAGATGAGAATTTCCTGCTTAGGGTAACCAGAGAAAAGCAATTTGGTGTTGGTTTCATTACATCAATACATTGACTAAGTTCGATAATGAGCATTTTCTGCTTAGGCTAAGTACCAATATGCAAATTAATTGGTCAAGACTTTGGAACATAACAACTCTGTTTTTAATTGGGGTAGAATGTTTAAACTTGATGTAGATGTTCATTAGGTGAGATAAGCAATTTGATTGGTTGATGCTTTTGGACACAATAACTTTAGTTCTAATTTAGTGAGAGTGATGAAACTTGGTGTATAGTTTCATCACATATTTTCTGCTGAGGGTAAGCAGAGCAATAAGCAATTTGTTTGGTCAGGACTTTGAAACACAATAACTCTCCTTATGTTCAAGGTAGAATTTCAAACTTGGTGTAGGCATTCATTGGTAAATGCCTTGATGGAGTTTGATGATGAACATTGTCTACTTACGGTAAGCAGAGATAAGCAATTTGAGTCGTTGATGCTTTTGGGCACGATAACTTTGTTTATAATTAAGTGAGAGCTATGAAACTCTGAGTATAGATTCATTATATCATTACATGTACCTTGACTAAGTTTGATGAGAATTTTCTGCTTAAGCAAAGGAGCGATAAGCAATTTGATTGGTCAAGACTTTTAATTGAGGTAGAATGTTTAAATTTGATGTTGATGTTCATAAGGTGAATGTCTTGTCCGAGTTCAATGATTAACATTCCCCACTAAAGCTAAGCAGCACTAAGCAATTTCATTGGTCAGTACTTTGGGACAAGATAACTTTTATTCTAACTGATGAAACTTATTGTATAGTTTCACTACCAGGTACCAGGTACTTCAAAACCTTGACTGAGTTTGATGATGAACATTTTATGCTTAGACTAAGTATAGATAATCAGTTTGACTGCTCAATACTTTTGAAAAAGATAAATGTGCAATTGATCAATATATGTCATGTATCTATTTTGGGATTTCGGAGGGGTCATCAGACTCACTGTTGACTCATTTTATTAGCTTCATTAATCCAGTTGGTGCACAAAAGTAGGATGTCAAACCCCATTTTATTTTATTTTAAACAAAAAATTTCTGTTTTTCTGTCAAGCCAGTATAACATCAGTTTCTCACCTACTCTCACAAACCTCCCTGAAGAGGCACCTTACCCACAGCTAGGTAGATATTTCTTGCTTTATTCTAATTATAAGATTCTTTATTAAATGTGCTTATGGTGATCTTTAATTACTATCATATTTTCTTTTGTTCCCCAAGCTAGGGTTAATTTCTAATTATCACTTGTAGAACGGCATTAATAATTTACTAACAACCCCAGTCTTGTTAAGCTTTACTTTGGTGAGAGACAAAAATGTCTGGTTGCTTTAGCAGGAATGAAAATCTCATTTCATTGATTCTAATTGTGAGTATCACCTAAAGCATTCATATTTTATTATTACACACATGGTGCCTGCCAGATTAATGCTTATTTTAGGAGAGACTTTAATTGTTTAATGTTGATTTTCTAAATTAAATTCCAAGAAAACAAGAGCTCAGCGTTTAAGATGACCTAGACACAGATTGGTAAAGTAAAATATTGATACCTCTCGGTGTGATTTAGTATAAGCCCTTTGAAAAATTTAAATCAAAAGCACTTGATAGTTGAGATAGGCAGAGTATAGCAAGTGGATTTATAATACAAGGTGAAATTGTAGGAGATTAATAGCATAAGTTCCATCTCAGTCGTACATGCAAGTTAGGATCTGATGTTGTTAAAAAAGTGAGGAGATGTGCTGACTTTACAGGTCGTAAAGCCTGGCGCACACTACGCGACATCATTGGCGATTTCGGTCGCCAACGATGAAAAATCAAAAACTCGCCTAGTGTGTGCACTGGGTCGGTAGCGATTTTTCATCGCCAGCGACCATCGCGGCGATGGTCGCCAATATCAGACATGTTTGATATGTTCGCCTAAGTCGTCGCTTCGTCGGCAACAAATCGTGTAATGTTGCCGACGAAATAAATCCACCTATTAAACCAATCATTTTTCGTTATTCTTCTCATGTGACATAACCACACACGAGGTTCTCCGATTTTTTTTCTGTTGCATGCATAAGTGGCTCGGGTAATCTAATTAAGGCCTAACTAATTGAAATTAAATGACACTTATTAAATGTGTGAGCTGTCGTATACATGGTAGGCCCAGTGGATTGTTCCGTATGTATAGCAATATACTCAATATAGTCCCAGGATTTATAGATGGTAATTAGAAGAGGTGTTTTTTCCAGTATCTGTAGCGAAAAAACGGAGGGTGACAGTCAATCGCTGTCCTGGGCTTATTGATTGTCGCATCTTGGTTGTTTGTGTGGTAATGAGAGGATTAATTATATTTAGGATACTCTGACATATTTCTGGACTCAATTTGAGCTCGTTAATGGAATACTATAAACGTACTGCACTCGACTGGCGTTGTACTAAGACGGCGACGATGCCGCCTGATCACCATTTACAAAACAATATTAATTGAAGTATTCAACTCGATGACGAGTAAAATGCATTTATAGTTGTCACATGATGAAGCACGTGACAGGGTTTTTCTTTCGTGATCGCCAAAGTCGTCGTGTAGTGTGCTCACTCCACTTCTGTTGCGGCGATATTTGTCGCCAAATTCGTCGCTTAAGTTGTCGCATAGTGTGCGCCAGGCTTAAAACTGTCATACCAGTGTTTGCCCCATCCCATTTTCAAACAAGGCTACAAATGCAATTGATCAGAGTAGCATAATTATAAAAATTAATGACCTCTGAAGATTAGTGTACATTTACAATAGGCATGTCAACTCATACACTGTATTCATTTGAGGATCTTATTGATAATTAGTCTGATATATAGTATCAAGAATCTTGTCCATTAATTATAGCAAGCATCTGGGTCCGTATTCGAAGGTTTTCTTAAAGTTGAGTAAAAATACTTAATTTTTCCACTTAAAGTGTGTCACCTTAAATCGGTATTCAAAGGCTGTATATGTTACACCTCCTTGACTATGTGAAAAATTTAACTTAACTATACACTAAAGTTATGAAATACCCGCCACTAACAAAAATCACGAATGGAGGCAAGACCACCGTTAATTTCTCCATTGACTTCAATGTTAATTGTCCCCCACCTTTCGAAGAAAGCAGGAAACATTTTCTGCTCAGCGTAAGCAGAGCGATAAGCAATTTGATTGGTCGAGACTTTGAAACACAATAACTCTCCTTCTAATTGAGGTAGAATGTTTAAACTTGGTGTAGGCATTCATTAGGTGAATGCCTTGATGGAATTCAATGATGAACATTGTCTGCTTAGCCTAAGGAGCTATAAGTAATTTGATTGGTCAAGACTTTGGAACAACTCAGCTTTTATTTTAGGTAGTATGTTTAAACTTGATGTTGATGTTCATTAGGTGAATGTCTTGACTAAGTTCAAGGATTAACATTTCCCACTAAAGCTAAGCAGAGCTAAGCAATTTCTTTGACTTTGATTCTAACTGATAGAGAGTGATGAAACTTAGTGTATAGTTGATAATCAGTTTGATTGCTCTATACTTTTGAAAAAGATAAACGTGCAATTAATTAATGTGTCATATATTTATTTCAGGATTTTGGCGGGGGACATCAGCCTCACTGTTGACTTGTTAAAATATGGATTGATAAATGTCTAAAACAAATGCTGTATTTAGGTGATAATCAACCACTGATTTTTTAAAAATGAGAATATATTAGTATTTAAAACACTTTGAACATCAGAGGTTTCCTTGAAATTACATAGTGTAATTATTTTGTTTAAGCAACTTATTTTAATCTTTACATCAATTCCCTTACAAAATGAGGAGGAACATGGGAGTTATGACATAATTCACAGCAAAGGAGTATGAAAAGGCCAATTCTGTGTTCAGTAATTTATATAACACAAGACAATTTAAAACTTGAGAAAACTGTCAGTCAGAGCCCATATGAGATTTGTCCAAAGAATCCAATAATGAAAACCTGAAGAAGATCCATTGAGAAATAACCGAGATATGGGCAATCTGAGATTAATTTTTGTCCCATCTGTAAAACACTTACTGTTTGTCAAAAATGACCCAATTTATATTTAATAAATAGATGTACAGAGGCCAACCACATCTACATTTGCAGAATGTTTGCATCATATACTGCACAAACTGACTAAATTCCAGAAAAAAAATAATAATAAAAACACTTACGAAAACATGTTTTATGGTTATTGTGATTTCTAGAGGATGTGGTACTATGTGTAGTCTATAATGATCTTATAACAGCCATTTCATCTCTTTAACAAAACAACAAATTTTGATAATTAGTACTCATAATTATCATGCTAAGAAGAATTATTTCTTGTTTCAGTACAGAAAATTATAACTGTACCACTCTGACAAAAAGGTAAATAAAAATGTGTAAGTGAATTGAACGTTACAAAGTTTCTGTTACAGTGTTATCAAAATTAGCCTACAGACTGAAGTTTGTATGGAAGCCTGAATTTTAACATGTGCTAAAATAAAAGTGTTACACAATCAAAAGTATTTTTCAAAAAAAAATTCTGGTTCAAAGAATATTCAAATTGATCAGATCAAACATAAGATAAAGGTACATTGATTTTTTGGATTGATTTGTCTTAAGATAAATATAGTAAATATTTCTGAAAACCTTGTGAACATGATAGAGGCTGTAATTTTAACATATGGGAGGCATCGAGGTCATGAGAGGATGAATTCTATTGATTTTCAGCGTTCCACAACTTTCCGTTACAGAGTTATCTGCTCGTTTGCCGGGAAAAGCTTTTGAAAGATTCATTTCTAATTTGAAAGGAGGTATTTGAGTCATCCCACTTTGCTGAAAACCTTGTGAATGCAATAGAGGCTATTTTTCAATAGATCTTTTTTTCAAATTTTGTGGGAAGCATAGGGATCATGAAAGGACAAAGCCCATTTAAATAGTGTTCCATGACCTTCCGTTCTGGTGTTACCTCCCTCTTCCTGAAAACCTTGTTAACTGAATAGAGGCTATAGTTTTTAACAGATCTTTTTCAAATATGGGTGGGTGGGTAAGCATTTTAGTAATGAGAGGATGAACCCTATCGATATTCAGCAATTTGTGACTTTCCTTACCAGATTTATGCCACCTTTGCCAACAATGTGATAGATGCTATAGTTTTTAAAAGATTCTTTACAAATCTAGCTGGAAGCACTGGAGGATATAGAGGCTATAGATTTTAACGGATACTTTTCAAATTTGGTGTGAAGCCTTGTAGTCATGAGGGGACAACCCCTATTAATAGTCGGCATTTCAGATTTACGCCCTTGTGGATATGACAGAGGCTGCAGGCTTTAATAGATTTGTTTCAAAACTGTATAACTTCTTACTACATGGCAATGATCGCTGATTCAAAATAAAATGTACTTTATGCACAATCCAGCCAAGACATCGGACTAATAAAATTTGTTTTTTATCCAATCAGATTATTGTCCCCCCCCCCTTCAAAGAAAGCATGGGACTATTAAAATGGGTTTGTTCGTCCATCTGTCTGTCGGTCTGTCCATCTGTCTGTCAAACTTTTTGGGACACAATAACTCTCCTTCTAATTGAGGTAGAATGTTCAAACTTAGAATAGATGTTTATTAGGTTGATGCTTTGATGGGGTTCGAAGATGAGCAGTTTCTGCTCAGAGTTAAATATAGATAAGCAATTTGATTGGTTGATGCTTGACTTTTCTTTGACTTTGATTCTATCTGATAGAGAGTGTGATGAAACTTAGTGTATAGTTGATAATCCGTTTGATACTTTTGAAGAAGATAAAACGTGCAATTAAATAAAATCTATTTATTTTGGGATTCCGGCGGGGGACATCAGCCTCACTGTTGGCTTGGTACATTTTGAATACTGCCATATGAATATTAGTGGGATAGATCTGAACTGCCCGCCCGAAAATTCTGCTTACAGTCAGCAGCGCCGGTTGTCAGCGAGCACCGAAGGCGCAGACTTTACTATTTGGGATGTAGGATCCTCTCCCCGAAAATTTGAAAAAATTGACCGCCGCTAACACATTTTCTTGCAGCTCGTGAATACATCAACTTCAGAGTTGTCTAAATATCTTAGGTGTAGGCTGACCTAAATTATAATTGATCATTTACAGTCCACGACACGACCGTTGGGAGAAAATTTTGAACATTAACAGTGGCATACGCATTTTCATGCTTTTCCAGCCCTTGAATACAGCAACTTCAATGTGGATCAATATAGCCTAACTTAGGTGATAATAAGTAACCAATGGTTAATGCCATGGAGCGTCCCAGGATGTGGGGGCCTTGACCTCACTGAAACATTTAACCACCGCAAATGTATTTTTCTGCCATTCTAGCCTGTGAGTTTAGTTACTTCAAAGTTGTGCAGTGGGTTTGCAACCAAATTCTGACTCCACGCCAACCTGAATTCCTATCATCCAAGTACAGTAGCATTCACAAATAATAATCTATGCCCAAAAAATGTCACACATAGAGTGGTTTCTTACAAAATGTTTAATCCATAATCAATTAGTATAAATTTGCGGTATTCAATTAAACGAAAAATAAAATTAGTGTTTTATTATATTTCGGATAATTTATTTTACCAACTGGAAGGCAAAGAAATGTATCTATTTTTTTTTCTCAATTTACCCGTCTGCCTGAAAAATCAGATTGTCCAAAAGATTTTCCTTCATTTTTGTCCCACGCCTTTCGAAGAAAGCAGGGGACTATTAAAATGGGTTTGTCCGTCTGTCTGTTCAACCGTCTGTCACACTTTTTGGGACACACTAACTCTCCTTCTACATGTAATTGAGTTAGAATGTTCAAACTTGGTGGGGGTGTTTAGTAGATTGATGGAGTTCGAAGATGTTCAGGGTAAGCAGAGATAAGCAATTTGATTGATTGATGCTTTGGGACACGATAACTTTAGTTCTAATTAAGGGAGAGTGATGAAATTTGGTGTATAGTGGAACTAAGTCCAATAATGAGCATTTTCTGCTCAGGGTAAGCAGAGCGATAAGCAGTTTGATTGGTCGAGACTTTGGAACACAATAACTTTCATTCTAATTGAGCTACAATGTTCACACTTGGCGTCGGTGTTTATTAGGTTAAACAGAGATAAGCAATTTGATTGGTTGATGCTTTGGGACACGATAACATTAGTTCTAATTAAGTTATAGTGAGGACACTTGGTGTATAGTTTTATCACATTAATACCTTGATTGGTCGATACTTTGAAACACAATAACTCTTCTTATTGAGGTAGAATGTTCAAACTTGGTGTAGGCTTTCATTAGGTGATTGCCTTGATGAAGTTTGATGATAAACATTGTCTGCTTACAGTAAGCAGAGATAAGCAATCTGATTGGTTGATGCTTTGGGGCATGATAACTTTGGTTTTAATTAAGTGTGAATTGAAGATACTTTTGAAAAAAATAAATGTGCGATTAATTAATATTTGTCATCTATTTATTTGGGGATTTCGGAAGGGGGGTGGGGGACATCAGCCTCACTGTTGGCTTGTAATGACTGCTACAGGTCACAATTCTTGTCCAAATTTGACAAAACTCGATATTGTCATGTATTGGATGGAAACTTCCTGGATTTTACCCCTGAGAGTTTTGGGGTCAACTATACACTAAAAAATATACCAGCAAAAGATATGTGTTGTTTTAGGATTAGGGAGGTAGAATATTATGTGGACTATCAATTAGGGTTGTAAGTCAGAAGATCACAAAGATACTTTGGAGCTTTAGCAGCCCCCCCCACTTATGAAAAAAAAATCTTTTCCATGTCACAGGTCTATGAAAGGGTATCGCTGCCAATATTAAATGCTCTGCTAAAATGTCTTGTCGATTGATTATATGTAAAAAGTACAATGTATAAAGTCTTAATACCGATGATGATAAAGGAAAAGTACCTCGAAGGCCAAAGTTGAATGTAAAACGTCAAAAGTAATGTGTAAAATGACAAATGCCTTATTGGAAAATGCTGTTTTTGACGTATTTTTGATATTATGCAAGTCTAGGATATCATGTGACTATTAACAACATACACGGAAATGATGCCGAAATCAACCTGGCACACTATAAGCCAGCACACTACAAGAGGAAATAAACCTGGCACACTGTAAGAAATTTACTTAACCTTGACATACGGGGTGGAGTATGCAATATACGGGTCTTAATACGGAATTCCAGCTACCATATACTATGTAATAGTTACATATCAGTGAAAGCATTTTTATTTCTCTTTGTAAATATGTAAATAATTTTTTCTGGCACATTCATATTTTCATAACCAGAGAAAAGATCATTTGGATGGTACTAACCTTGATTAAGTGACCGTTCGGGGGTGGGGTGGGGATCAGTGTTAAAATACGGGTCTTCATACGAAATTTCAAATATTATGTTAAATAACTGAAAAGCACGTTCACTGCCCTTTTAAATATGTAAATAATTTTCTGGCACATTCATATCTCAGATCTGCATATCTTGAAAAATGTCAGGTGGTAAGAAACCCTATTAAATGACAGGGGTGGGGGTATTTTGCTGGCTTATAGTCGGCCAGGTTGATCTCGGCAACGTTTCCATATATGTTAATAAGTCACTCAAAATGCAAAAAATCACATCAAAATTTTAAAAAACCACTATAGCGTTGAGTAATAGTAAAAGAGAAATGGATGAGTAATATGATGTGAAGTTGACCATATGTTTTATATTGTTTATTGTGCCATATCCTGAAGTTGAAGGGATGATATATTCTAAAATGGCAGACTGTGTTGAAGGGTAGAATAGATATACTATACTAGTCAGTTTATTGATAAGTTTCTAATTAAAGAGGCATTATTCGAGAGCTAAATCTACCTATTGCAGGTCTTTCTTTATGCCTTAAATGTTATATAAATTATTAATTAGACATTTATTAACATGACAAGACCATAATGAACTCTCGATGTCATGGCCTCCAAAGTAATCAACATCACATATTCCTTTTCGATGCTACCAATATTAACCCTGTGCACAATCAAGTTCTTTATATTAGAATCAAAATACAAATTGGATTGAGAATTAAAATTTAAAATACATCCTGTGGGACAACAATTTTATTTTGTAATTAAATAATAACATTTCCCATTTTTGACCAAAAACATTGAATTTCAATTTGAACTTATACAGTGATGATTGAAGGAGACCAGGGAGATGTGGTCATCGTGGCCTTAAGCCATAACAGCCAAAATGGTCATAACAGCCAAAAATGAAACAGTTACATAATATTTACATAGATATTTAATTAATACATAATTTACATAGACATTTATACATAATATAACATATATAATTTACATAGACATCTATTTAATACATGTACTAATATCTAACATAAATAACACATTTAAAGATCACATATACACATTTATTTCATAATTAATACAAACCGGTTAATTACATTTGATAAATTTGAATGTGTACATAATATGTACTAATATCTAACATAGATCACATCAATCGAAGAGGTATAATCAACAAGAGTTCATATTTAAATAATTACATGACAGGACCATGTACCATGGTGCAAATTCTTAAAAGCATCGAAACACTAATATTGCCCTCTCGATATTCACTTATAGCCCTTTATAAAACTGTTGTTTTAATGTATCAAATACATCAATAAGAAACTATATGCAAAGTTTTGAGTTTCTGGCTCAAAGATATTTCTCATAAACAATGATTGAAAGTTAAGAATTTACTCAAGTCTCATGAGAATGCTTCGTGAAATCAGGGCCTGAAGTAATAATAGGGATTGCTTTTAATTAATCAATTGGATATTAACTTTAGCCTCTTGAGCGTCCACAAGATATTTCAAAGTGATCAAGGGCCATAACTCTAGCAGTAATTATTGGAAATCGTTCAAAGACATCTTCGTCTCATGAACTTAAACACTGTATAAATTTAAAGTCAATTGGATATTAACTTTAACCTCTAGAGCGTCCACAAGATTTTTCAAAGTGATCAAATCGCATTTTAGATTGTAGTCCCTCTAGAAGACACAATTATTATCCGTTTTAAAAAAAACTAACGGAAAAAATGACTGCTTCGCGTACACAAATAGTGTAAATATACTATTCAAAAAAAGTAGGGGATATTTGATTTTGGGGGCATAATACTAAAATATGCAAATGACTACGAAAAAAGTCACTATAGAACCTAACAGAAGAAACATTTCCAGTTACATGTGACGCCCAAACGCACCAATAGCTACCGCATGGAATGCAGGTGATGCTTGGGATCATCATGGGGGTCCAACCCAAGATTTGCACGACTCTGACTTTGAATGTTACAGTCATTGTGGCATTGAATTCCAGGGTGGAAACATCAGTTTAATTGTTTTAGTGACCAGAAAACAAATTTTGATATGCGTCGGCTTACCCAAAATGAAAGGTTACGTGCCCTTGGCATACTACAGATCGGCACAACACAGGCGGTTGTGGCGCGGCTGATGAATGTTTCTCAGTCTGTCATAAGCAGGCTATGGTCCAGATACCGTGATACACAATCTGTACAGGACAGACCACGCTCAGGTCGACCAAGGGCGACAACTCAAGCCCAGGATCGATTTATCCGTACCTTGGCCTTGAGAAATCGTGTCATCACAGCAAATCAGATCAGCGCTCGTCTTCGAACAGACACTGGTGTGAGAGTGAGTGGCCAGACGATTCGGAATCGACTGCATAGGGGTCACCTTCGCGCCCGACGTCCTCGCGTGATCCCTTGTTTGAGAGATCATCACATTCAGGCAAGACGTCGTTGGTGTAGGCCTTAAGCCATAACAGCCAAAATGGTCATAACAGCCAAAAATGAAACAGTTACATAATATTTACATAGATATTTAATTAATACATAATTTACATAGACATTTATACATAATATAACATATATAATTTACATAGACATCTATTTAATACATGTACTAATATCTAACATAAATAACACATTTAAAGATCACATATACACATTTATTTCATAATTAATACAAACCGGTTAATTACATTTGATAAATTTGAATGTGTACATAATATGTACTAATATCTAACATAGATCACATCAATCGAAGAGGTATAATCAACAAGAGTTCATATTTAAATAATTACATGACAGGACCATGTACCATGGTGCAAATTCTTAAAAGCATCGAAACACTAATATTGCCCTCTCGATATTCACTTATAGCCCTTTATAAAACTGTTGTTTTAATGTATCAAATACATCAATAAGAAACTATATGCAAAGTTTTGAGTTTCTGGCTCAAAGATATTTCTCATAAACAATGATTGAAAGTTAAGAATTTACTCAAGTCTCATGAGAATGCTTCGTGAAATCAGGGCCTGAAGTAATAATAGGGATTGCTTTTAATTAATCAATTGGATATTAACTTTAGCCTCTTGAGCGTCCACAAGATATTTCAAAGTGATCAAGGGCCATAACTCTAGCAGTAATTATTGGAAATCGTTCAAAGACATCTTCGTCTCATGAACTTAAACACTGTATAAATTTAAAGTCAATTGGATATTAACTTTAACCTCTAGAGCGTCCACAAGATTTTTCAAAGTGATCAAATCGCATTTTAGATTGTAGTCCCTCTAGAAGACACAATTATTATCCGTTTTAAAAAAAACTAACGGAAAAAATGACTGCTTCGCGTACACAAATAGTGTAAATATACTATTCAAAAAAAGTAGGGGATATTTGATTTTGGGGGCATAATACTAAAATATGCAAATGACTACGAAAAAAGTCACTATAGAACCTAACAGAAGAAACATTTCCAGTTACATGTGACGCCCAAACGCACCAATAGCTACCGCATGGAATGCAGGTGATGCTTGGGATCATCATGGGGGTCCAACCCAAGATTTGCACGACTCTGACTTTGAATGTTACAGTCATTGTGGCATTGAATTCCAGGGTGGAAACATCAGTTTAATTGTTTTAGTGACCAGAAAACAAATTTTGATATGCGTCGGCTTACCCAAAATGAAAGGTTACGTGCCCTTGGCATACTACAGATCGGCACAACACAGGCGGTTGTGGCGCGGCTGATGAATGTTTCTCAGTCTGTCATAAGCAGGCTATGGTCCAGATACCGTGATACACAATCTGTACAGGACAGACCACGCTCAGGTCGACCAAGGGCGACAACTCAAGCCCAGGATCGATTTATCCGTACCTTGGCCTTGAGAAATCGTGTCATCACAGCAAATCAGATCAGCGCTCGTCTTCGAACAGACACTGGTGTGAGAGTGAGTGGCCAGACGATTCGGAATCGACTGCATAGGGGTCACCTTCGCGCCCGACGTCCTCGCGTGATCCCTTGTTTGAGAGATCATCACATTCAGGCAAGACGTCGTTGGTGTAGGTATCGTCAACACTGGGATAATCGACGCTGGAGCAATGTGATGTTTTCAGATGAGTCAAGGTTCACTGTTGATTTTTTGGACAGACGTAGGAGGGTGTGGCGTCGTCGAAACGAGCGCTTCCAAGACGTTAACGTCATCAGACATGATCGATTTGGGGGTGGTTCTGTTATGGTGTGGGGAGGCATCACTGTTGCTGGAAGAACGGCTTTACATGTTGTTGCAGGGCGTGTTACAGGCCAGTACTACCGGGACAACATCTTGGCAGTCCATGTTGTGCCGTTCGCACGACGTCATGGCCGCCGTTTCATCTTCCAGGATGACAACGCAAGATGTCACAGGGCCAGGATCGTTACAGGTTACCTCCAACAACAGAACATCACCACATTACCTTGGCCAGCACTGATTCCCGACCTCTCCCCCATCGAGCATGTCTGGGACATGCTTGGACAGAGGTTACGTCAACGTCAACAATGTCCTGCCAATGTCCAAGAACTTGCTGCTGCGTTGCAACAGGAATGGGACAATCTGGACCAAAATGACCTTAGACGTCTCATTAGGAGTATGCCACGTCGGATCAATGCTTGTTTGGCAAACAGAGGAGGATTTACCCGTTACTGACTTGGTTGTGATGCTGTGGTAACTTTGCTGTTTGACCCCGGGTATCATTTTACCCTTATAATGGTCAGTCTGTGCCTTACTTAGTCTAACGATCATTTGGAATAAATCGATGAATGTGAACTTCATTTCATTTTGTCATTTGTTTCTTCGTCAGTTCCATTAGGTGACTTTAATAACACTTAAAAATCAAATATCCCCTACTTTTTTTGAATAGTATATATGGTATATCAAGGTTGTGAACCCTCTAGGTTGTGGCCCTTGATTGTATGAAAAATCTCTTTCTTTTTTTCTAGCGTGTTCTCTATCCATCTCTTCCAGTCTTATCCTCTTCACTTCTGCCTCTTCCGGTTCTCTAACTTCTGTCACCTTCGGTAGTTGGACTTTCCGTGGTTGCGTTGTTGGTCGAATAGTGATTGTTCTATTTCAGGAAGACTGCGGATCTGTAAGAGGGGGTTACACTGTAAAGTTCTCTTTCTCTTCCACACTGGAATTTCTTGGTTTGGTTGTCTAAGGATCTTATATGGTGTATCTTCCAATTTATCTGCTAACTTGTGTCTTCCTTCCTTAAAAGCTAATCAGGACACCAAAAGGGTATCGCCAGGTGCTGGGGTGTTTGTTCTGGCTCTCAATTTATATTTATCTCTTTGGTTACATCCGGTTTCCTCCCACTGCTAAGGACCCCTATGCGCAAGCAAATTATTGAAATAAAAAATTGAACCATGTGTTAGTCCCAAAATGACCGAGTTTGTGTCGAGTGGACGTTAAACACCATTTCTCTTCCTCTCTCTCTTTGGTTACAATAACTTGACCCCCTACAATAATAACATGGACTTTTAATCAGCATTTGGTTGGAAATGTTTTATCTGTAAGAGCCAGAAAACCCTGAATGGTAAAAGTTCATGACCATGCCCCTTAGGCAGAATGATTGCACCCCTTGCTATCATCATTAAAATATTTATTAATTTAGCCTTATGCAGGTACCATATATATGTTACAGGAAACAAGCATAATCAGTAATTATGTATAATTACTGAAATTTTCAGGTATTATGTATAACAACTGATTCACTCAGTAATTATGGCTAATTACTGAAATTTTCAGGAATTAAGCATATTTACTGAAATGAGCCAGCAATAATTATACTTGTTTACTGAAAATATAAAATAACAGAAAGAAACGTGTACAGTTGGCACAATCTTTATTTTCATCACTCCACATTACAAAATATATGTATTCCTTTAAAAGGATTAGAATATGATAATACATATCAAATCAAATAATACTTTTACATGACATATCATATCATGACGAAATTATAACAAATAAAAAAAATGAATATTTACATGACATCAATTCTAATGACATATCTGTCAAAAGCATATGATACATATTTATGACAATGAAGAAATCATTGCATTTAAGAATGTTTATTTTTGCAAGAAAGATTTGAATGACATCTAGAAATCATGGCATTTAAGAATGTTTATTTTTACAAGAAAGATTTGAATGACATCTAGAATTGCATGCCATTTTTGCTTTGAAACACTTGCAGCGGTTAGATTCGCATCGTTCGGTACCAGAACAATTGCATATTACAAATCCTTGACCTCCACACACTGAATCCATTTGAACAGCTTGGCATAGAGAGACTCTTTGATCAGTGTTAAAGTCATCTACTTCATAGAGCTTTGTAACACAAACATCAAACTGGTTATGGGAATATTTCCCGTTCAGCACTCCACCCTTAACTGCAATTGTGAACATGTCATGGTCACTGATTTCAGTTACAACACCGATGAGGTTGCGTGGATCACCTCTTCCTCTGTCGCATTGTCTCCAACACTCACAGGACCAAATACACGTTTGCTGCGTTTTACCATACGTTGAGCTTGTTCCTCTTGAGCTTCTCTGGCACTTTTCCTGTTCTCCATGATGCTGTCATGTTGAAGAGAAACTGGATCTTGTGAGACAAGCAATGGATGAGAGTCATCATCAGCAGCTGTTGCAATGGGTAGTTCACCGGATGCGGCTATAGAGTCACTGGTATTGGATGGAGGAGATTCAGTGGCTGCCAAAAGATCGTCTTCTGATTGGAGTTTCTCGAGAATTTCACGTGGAAGGGTGGAAGAAGATAGTCCAATTCGGGCATCTGATCCAAACAAGGCTGCAAATGGTGATCTCTTGATGCCACTGTGGAGGCAGGAATTCTTTTGGAACTGAACGAATTTGAGTCCTACTGTCCAGTCACTGGTGGTGTTGTCACCAAGCCATGCAACTAACATATCTTTAATGTCGCAATTGGCTCTCTCTACAGAACCTTGGCTTTGGGGATGTCTAGGTTTGCCATGCACAATGACCAATTCAGGCCACAAAAGTTTAAGTTCATTTACAACTTGTGCTGTGAATTCTGATCCATTATCAGATTGAAGTACACTGGGGGCACCCATCAACAAGAATATGTCCAAAAGTTGATAGGCAACTTCTGCAGCACGCTTGAAAGTAAGGGGACGCAGGACACAAAACTTGGTAAGATGGTCTTGGTATACCATGATTCACTTGTACTGACCTTGACTCATAGACTGCATATCGATGAGGTCAACTTGAGCTCTGAAATTTATTGGGAAAAAATCAGCATGACATAAATGGCTGGTAAATATGATATTTGTGTTTAGAAATTCAAAGTAGTACAAAATAATATATAACAAATTACCTGGAATTGAAATCTTTGGAAAGGATTGGTTTGACAACTGTTCCTTTGTTGGTTGGTCGTTTTCTTTTCCGCTGACACTCCATACACATGGATTTAAAGAGGGAAATGGCATCTGCAGTGATGTTGGCGTACTTCTTATTCAGCTCATGGATCATCTATTCTCTTCCACCATGACCAGTAGCAATGTGGGCTCGCTTAATGGTGTCGTAGGTGTCTTCAATCGTGACAAAATACAATGGTGGTTCTTCTGATGACTGTCGTCGCTTAATCAGCTTGTCAATGTCGCCGCACTGCAGTACTTCAGTAGGTAGTATTGATGTGGTGTCTTAGTGGAACTGGAAGCTTCAAGCATGGCGTTGATGGATTGCATGTAAATCTCCTTCGGGATAAGGACACGCTTGTTTTCTGCATACATCTTATACAAGGCATTTGTGAAGGTGTTGTTAGGCTCCATGGTTAGAAGTGTTGGGTAGTTGTCCAATGTGATTATTTATAGTAAAGTGTTAATCTGATTGACTCAATTTTGGAGATGCACAGTCCTGTATTTTAAGAGAAGGATGTTGTTATTGCATCATTATGGATTAGCATTGAAGCCTAGTCAAAACATTTTATGATATTGGGATTGCTAATCTGTGTCTAATTGAAGCCAGTTAGAACCCTCTCAGATGTTTCATGTGAGAAGGTTTTTTGATCTTATAATCCCATTGTTAATGTAATTCATGTTGTGATGTCATTCACTTTGATCATTATCGAGGTACTTTACTCAGTTACTCTGGGATAAGTTTTATCATACGCAGGAACATGTAGAAGGTTTCAGTAAACAAGTACAATTTTCCTTGGCCCATTTCAGTAAATATGCTTAATTCCTGAAAATTTCAGTAATTAGACATAATTACTGAGTGAATCAGTTGTTATACATAATACCTGAAAATTTCAGTAATTATACATAATTACTGATTATGCTTGTTTCCTGTAACATATATATGTTGTGAAATAAAATATTGAGACTCACATAGTCAGTGCACAGAGCAAGGGTAGCAGGATAATGAAGGGGTTACTGTAAGGTTAAAATATCATTGTTTTATATGAATTTAGCAATTATTATATTCTATCTAATAATACAGTATATCGTAGACCAGCTTTCAGTTTGTTTCCCAAAATATAATTTCAGAAACAACCTACACTTTCTCCCGCCAGCCCCCCTAAACTTGAAGTGGTATCTTGTGACTCCTCTATCCAGTCATCTTAATTTCAGAAACCTGACACACCTCCATTTTATACATAATCCAATAGTTTAATGCAAAGTGTCAAGTCATGCTGACCTTAAAGTTAGACTGACTAAAATTGCAGAAATATATTAATTTAACAGAAATTGTTACCAATGTAAATCTCACAACATTCACTATATATATGTATTATCTGGTTTCTGCTAAATTAATTTGAATTCAAAAATATACAGAACATATATAGACCACAACACTGTGAACAACATATAGATTGATCTTTCCTTGATAACATGTTGGTGAAATGATTTCATTTATTACTCACCTTCTCACTGATGCATTTAGTAAATAAATATATCTATTTTGATCAGAATACATAGGTTACCTACTGTATAAAATAGTTGAGATAAAACTAATGTGCAGCTGTATATGCAGTTTATAGGTGCATGTAATTTCTAGATGAAAGTTAATTGTAAAAAAATCAGTTCTTCAGGGAACTGGGGTAATCAATATTTATGTTACCAATCACTAAAGAATTTGTACATTTTAAATAACATCAAATTCTGTCTGGTTTAAACATTTTGATTTATGTTTCATTTTCAAAAAACTGTTTTCAGTGACTACGTTCGATGATGCAAATTCTCTGTTTAGGCTAAGTATCGATAAGCAATTTTATTGGTAAAGACTTGACTGTGTTTGATCTTGAATATTTTAGGCTTACAATAAGTATAGATAATCAGTTTGATTGCTCGATACTTTTGAAAAAGATAAATGTGCAATTAATTCATATGTCATCGATTTATTTTGGGATTTCGCGGGGGACATCAGTCTCACTGTTGGCTCGTTTTTTGTTAGCACTGTGATTATTCTTTATTTTTCTGTCTGGTAAAAACTAAGTAAAAAACATAAAATAATTAGTGGAATCCATTAAAACATGTACTCAATACTCTGATAGCTAATTCAGTTTACAGACAAAACTGTTTACATTTCTACAAATTGAAAAGATATCAGCCGAGATACAGTTGTAAAGAAAAGAATCTGAGCCTCCCCGTAAATAGCACTCGTAAATAGAACTCGACAAGAAATGGAGGCTTTCATTAATTAAGAACCAGTCTGATATGTCTGGGTTGCCATGTACCATTTGAATAATGATTAACTAATAATATTTACTTTTGTTTTATCTTGTATTTAGTTAAGTTATTAGTTAGAGTGTGTAGGGCAGAAATTAAAGAATATTTACTAAGCAAAAACTACCAATTAGAAAACTCTAGGTGATGAAAGTTTTTTAATTTTGACTTTTTTTCTTCACCACCACTACTACTACTAATTATTTGTGTTGGGATTCAAAGAAATTCTTCTAGTGAATACAGATTAGTACAATCTATGTTTCGTTTTACGAATAAAAATGATTGGTTTGTAAAATAGATGATTTTATGAATAATAGTGATTGGTTTGTAAAAACAGATTTCCGGAAATATATTTGTTATGTGAAGTTGCATATCCATGTCAGTGAAGATTTCCACTTGTGTTGGAAAACGTATATAATTTACGTGGGAGTCCAAAACAAAGAATAATGAATCAGGCAGTCAGTTTTTTTTATCAATAAAATCATTTTCTAAAGGTGTCTAATTGTACACCCTGTCCCCTTTATTGAAGATTAACATTAGCTCTACATAATTTCTTGTGGCCATTCATTTCATATTTGGTATATTACTTTCCTTTCATCTATATTTATAAGCTATATTCGATGCCCTGCTCTTTTCTTCCCGATTGTAAACAAGTCTACGTATAAGTAAATTAGTGAAATAAAAATGTATCGTACATTAGAGTGAAACAACCAACATGCTGGTGTATTCCTCACTCTCTCATTCTCTTATTTACAATAGAAATAATTTATTATAATAATTGATGTAACACTCATATCGAAATGGTAATGACATATATATAATATATCAGACATCATATATATCTCTTTTGATGAATAATGAATAGGTTAGAATATACAGTATTAAATGGACACATTCTCTTTGATTATGTGTACAAACACATCAGTTAAATGTGGTGTTTCAATTAGTTATGTGACAATCTCAATCTATATTTCTGAAAATATAATGGAAAGTCTGTTGGTTTAGTTTCATTTTTATCTGTCCACATTGAATTGTGCTTGTATGTTGTTGTCACCCAAATCCGCCTGTCAATCCGCATCCTCAATAGCTTGTGGGCACTTTGTCTGATTAACTCGAAATATATAGTACACAATATAAGTCCATGAGACAAAGATGCTTATTGATTTTCAACTATATCTAATAATTGGCTTTTAATCATTTGAGAAATAGAGTGTGCGTTATCATCCTATTGACAGAGTTATGCCCCTTGATTGATTTGAAAAGTTATAATAATCTGATTGATTTAAAATTATACACAGTTTTTATACACCCACATTGAAATGTGGTCGTATATTATCGTCATCCCCTCCGTCCGTCCATCCGAGTGGCTTTTGACCCTATGACGAGAGACAATCGCGCTTGTATTTTCCACTACACAAGTAATTGTTTCGATCATTCTTTGTTTCATAGTAGAATTGGCGCAAAAGGTCTCTTTCCTGAACTTCCACAATGGCTGCTGCTTTTTATACGCCCACATTGAAATGTGGTCGTATATTGTCGTCGCCCCCGTCCGTCCGTCCGGCTGTCCATCGGTCCGGCATCCACAATTGCTTGTGGACACTCTAGAGGCTAAAGTTAATATCTGATTGATTTAAATTTATACACAGTGTTTAAGGTCTTGAGACGAAGAAGCCTAATGATTTTCATCGATTTCTGATAATTACTGCCAGAGTTATGGCCCTTGATCACTTTGAAAAATCTTGTGGACGCTCTAGAGACCAAAGTTAATATCCAATTGACCTTAAATTTATACACAGTGTTTGAGGTCATGAGACGAAGAAGCCTTTTGATTTTCAGCGATTTCCGATAATTACTGCCAGAGTTATGGCCCTTGATAACTTCAAAAAATCTTGTGGATGTTCTAAAGGCCAAAGTTAATATCCGATTGACTTTAAATTTATACACAATGTTTAAGGTCATGAGATGAAGAAACCTATTGATTTTCAACGATTTCCGATAATTACTGCCAGAGTTATGGCCCTTGATCACTTTGCAAAATCTTGTGACGTTCTTAAGGCTAAAGTTATCATCCGATTGACTTCAGATTGATACACAGAGTTTAAGATCTTGAGACGAACAAGTATATTGATTTTCAATGAATTTTTATGACTTGAACAGTTAAATCCATGATATTAAAAGCTTTGCATACAAAACGCTAGCATAGGGCAGAACTTTATAAAAACCAAACAAATTCTAATAGTTTTCTGATAATTACTTCGTGAGTTGTTGCTCTTAATCAGATTTTAGTGTATTATTAATGTTTCATTATCGAAAAAAGTAAAAATATGCGACAACCCTTGTTGACTGCCCGGACGATTTAGTTGCTGTGGGCGTATGTTCGTTGCCTGGCAACCTATCTTAATCTGAAAGATTCAAATTTCCATTCTTCATCATTTGGTTTAGGAGAAAAATGTTCAGTTCAGCCATTTTGTTTGCGGGGAGAAACGAGAATGGGGTGGCGTTGGCCTCGTGAGTTGTATTACCACGTGAGAGTTTACGGAATTCTGATTGGCTTGCTCCTTTTTTCGCGGCTGGAAAGTAGAAACTGGTCGAACTCACTTTTTCGCAGAGAAAAGAGCCAGCGAAAAGTGTGGCGCCGCCTGAAATTATACTGCGCATGCCTGTACTCGAAAAAATTTGCCTAGTGGAAAACAGGCTTAAGGGTATAACCACAGTTCCGTGCAGAGCATGCCAAGAACTCGCTGTACCAGACCATTTCATTGACTAATTCCTCACATCAACTAGAACACCTGTTACATAACAACACTTCCAGATCTTATTGTTGTGAAGACAAGTTAAACAAAATTTTGTGAGATGAAGAATTTGTTAATTGCTTTCAGAGTTATTGCATAATTGTTTTGTATAATAAATGTTAGCACTAGGAAGAACTAAAAGCCAATTAAATTTTAGTTATTCTTGATAATTATCAGATTAGAAGTTTATTTTACTGAAATCAAAATGCTCCTGTCCTTTTGAGTATGATAACTAGATCGTCATTATTACATGTATAATGCAATGCATGGTATCTCATTCTATGTTTTATGGTCTACATACTTATTACTCATCATGCATTAATAAAGAATAAAACATAATTGAAAGAGCTTTCTATATGGTACACAGGACATGATTCTATGAACAATTACAGTTTATTACTGAGTATTGTTTCGACTAGGAATAGGATTTGTTTGTTAAAGGTCTGGAAAGCTTTTCAATAGGGAAAAATTCAGCTCATCACTTGGAAATGTCGATCGTCGCATATTGTCATCACCCATCTCAGTCACCCACAATTGCTTATAGACACTAGAAGCTAAAGTTATCGTGTGAAGCCAACTGATTTCCGATAGTTAATCTCAATGGTCATTTTAGTCATTTAGAAAAATATGTGGACGTCCTAGTTTGTGGACAGTTTTTATGAATTGCTCGGACAACTTGATTGTGGTGGGTTTATATTTCATTGCTGGGCAGCCTGTCTTTAACATTGAAGGGGATCAGACAAAATTTGGAGAGACCATATTTTCTGATGTAAGGTATACATGTATGGGAATACATATGTACATGTGTATGTACACACTGAACTTGTCATTAGCCTGAAAAAAAACAAACCAACAGTGAGGCTAATTTCCCCCCGCCTGTGACGGAGTGTATGGGTTCACATATTATAAAATAGTGGAGGTTCATGAATCATAAATCTTTATTCCGACATTGTTATTACACCGTAACTGTAGGGACATTCAAGGGACATCACTCTAAATACAAATACTATAAATAGATTAGATTCAGACTACTAATTTTCTATATGAGGATACTACATTCCTTCCTTTGTTTAGCTTTAAAGTCTGAAACAAAATAAGATATCTCTTACTTAGAGTTGCTATATGCTTAAGTAACATATTTTAATAATGTCATCCAGGTGATTATGAATTAGCTAGAATACTACACTTATTTAATACACATAACATAATCATCATATTTAACTGGTGGTTTTCTGACCCTAGAGGATCTTCTTATACTGTTATTATTCATGTTTCCACTAGAATTAGAGTTCGACTGAGTAGGTATGATTTGAGAGTCACCTTGATTAATTTCACTGTCATTAATATTACTTGGATTTTGAGATACATTATTTGGCACTTTCACTTGTGCACCATTTACACCATTTTTATCAGAAGATTTCTGATTTATACACTGATTATCATATTGTACTAACATTTGTTGATTGCGCAATTCGTTTTCAATGACGTTTTCCAAATCTTCATCAGTTCTAGTTCGAGGAGATTGTTTATCACTGATCATAATAACTGATCTCATAGGAATTTCTAATAATTTGAAATGTGAGGCATTACGTGTTATATTCTTTCCGTCCGATATTCTAGTTGCAGTAATCATTGTACCCTTAACACGACATACGACATATGGTTGAGGATCATAAGGTGTTGATAACTTGCATTTCTCCTTTTTTTTAACTAATACCGGATTTCCGACTATAAATTTATGATTGCTGACATGACGTTTCGTATCTGCGTACTCCTTCATCTCGTCCTTTTTAGCAGTGTCCTTTGCAAGTACTTCTAAATTTTCTGGAGTGTTAACTTCAAATGTTGGAAGTTTAGTAGTGACATTCCTCTTAAACATTAGTTGATAAGGAGATTTCCCAGTAGTTAATCTGGCCGTTGATCTGTAATTAGCTAAAAATGAATGAATTTTAATTCTCCAATCACCCCCCTCTATATTGACAGTTTGGGCGAACTTGACCAAAGGTTTCATAAACCTTTCCGCCATACCATTAGCTTCAGGCCATAGAGGTGTAACAGGTGAATGTCTACAACCACGGTCTATGAGATACTGTTTAAACTCCTGACTGTTAAACGGAGGACCGTTATCAGATTTGATTGATTTTGGTATTCCGAATAATGAAAATTTCTTCTCAAAACACAGTTTTACCACTTTAAATGATGTTGACGTCACAATTTTGACAATTGGATATCTTGAATACTCATCTATTATAACCAATGCATACTCTCCAGTAGGAAACGGACCACAAAAATCTGCACATACACGTTCCCATGGATGATTGGGTAGTACTGACATGACTAACGGATCTCTATTATGCTCAGGAATAACTGCTTGACATGGAATACAGTTCTTTATTTCAGTTTCCACCATTTTGTCCATGAGTGGGAACCATACTTTAGATCTAAGCAATTGTTTGGTTAATGTCATTCCTTGATGACCTTCATGACTCAATTCCACGACTTTATGTTGCAATTTCTTTGGTACGATAACCTTGTCACCACGCAATATGATGTCATCCATTAGACTAAGTTCATGAAATACTGTAGCATACTGCTTAGTATCGTCATCTGACTTACACATATCATGGTTGCTGGTGTTGATATACTCTTGTAACTTAATTAATGTTCTGTCATTATCAGTCTCGTTGTGTATATCTTTTAGTGTAACTGCTGGTAGCGAACATTGACGAATAATAGCTCGAACTGTTTCTTCACTATGTCTATAAATACTACGATCATTGTCAGTATGAGGAACTGGATGTCTACTAAGATAATCCGCTGGATTAAACTTTCCTTTTCATATATTAACTTGAAATCGAACTGTTGGAGATATAGTAACCATTCTATACCAATAGGTGGACGACTATTCGGATTATTGAATAAAGGTAAAAGAGGTTGATGGTCTGTAATTAATTCAAATTTTGAACCAATTATATACATGTATAACTTTTCACATGCCCATCTTGCACCTAATGCTTCTCGTTCGATTTGACTGTATCGTTGTTCCACTTTGGTTAATGATCTGCTCACGAATAATACTGGATGCCAAACTTGATTTTCAAATTGTGCTAACATTGCTGCTATACCGGTAGGACCTGCATCGACGTAAACTCTCGTTGTTAACTTTGTGTTGTAATATGTCAAAGTTAAATCTTTAGACAAACTGGATTTAAGTTGGTTGAATGCTTGCTCTTCCTCTGGAACCCATTTCATTACATCATTTTTCTCTGTTAATTTTCTAAGAGGTGTTGAAATAGCTGAGAATTTAGGTATAAATCTGGATGAAAACGCTAACATACTTAGAAAAGATCTGACTTCACTGACAGTCTTGGGTTTCTCTAGATTCTCAATTGTTTCGATCTTCTTCGGATCAGGCTTCATTCCTTCAGATGAAAATTTAAAACCGAAAAAATCTATTTCTGTTGACCGGAATTAACATTTATCATTGTTTAAAGTTAAACCGCATTCATGAAATCTTTGAAGAACAGATTTGAGAGCAGCGTCATGAGTTTGTACATCAGAACCAAAACAAATTATATCATCCCGAATGTTTATGACACCAGGTAAATCACCAACTGTTTTGTACATAATATCATCAAAAATGTCTTGAGATGATATGGCACCATAATTTAATCGTTTATATCTTTTCTTCCCGTTAGCACCATAGAAAGTTGTGAGGTGACGTGAAGATTCTTTAAGTTTTATCTGATGGTATGATTCATTCATATCCAACTTACTGTAAACTTTTGAACCATTAAGCTTGAATGCAATATCTTCCACAGTTTGTGCTTCAGTAATAGGTCGTTTTATTGCCTGGTTAACTGTCCTCATATTTACACAATAACGGATTTTATCAGGATTGTGAGGTTTTGTTGTGATGACTGGATTAGTACACCATGTTGTCGGTTCTGTGGTTGGAACATCTTCTATAATATCGTTATCCATTAATCGTTTTTCTTCTTGAAGTGCCATTTCTTCTAAATTATATGCGACCTTGCGTTGTTTCTGTATTGTATTTTGTGTGCTGACCTAAACCTGTGAATATATCATTATACTGCTGCAGAATACTATCAATATTTTCACTTGGTTTTTCTAATGTAGTCTGTACTTGATAATTAAATGATATTAAACCTACATCTACTGATGTCCGTAGGCTAAGGAGTGGACTAGATCTGACTGAACCTTTTACAACCAAGAATTTAGCCTTAAGTGTCTTATTTTGTTTGCTGGCTACTATTGTTTCAAAATAACCAATAACAGGAATCATATAGTCACCATACGTAAGTAGTTTAACATTGGTTGGTTTTAACTCTAGCTTATTATTTGGATCTAATTTATCTTGAATTTTGTCAAATCTGTCTTCATCAATAAGATTTGAACTAGCACCGGTGTCTACTGCAAACTGAACTTTTACACCACTTACATGAATCTTAACTAAAGACGAATAGTTCTCTTGACTGCTTTTGGGAATCCACACTTTATATACACACTCTTCATCTGTTTCTGATTCTTGGAAAATCTGTTTCACATGTGTTTGACGATGTTTGTTTGACTGGTAGTTAGGGTTACTAGATTTACGATAACTGAAAGAATGCTGTGTGTGGTTCTTTGGTTTTAAACATTTTACAGCATAATGTCCTTTACCACCACAATTATCGCATCTGACCCCCGATGCCGGACAGTTCCATCTTCCAGGTGGGTGATCAACATTACAGTGTGGACAGTCAACTTGTTTATTGCGAGAGTAAGCTGGTTGTGTAGATTGCTGATGCTTACGGTTAGTGAATCTATGTTGTTTCCTTTGTTGATTAGGCCTTGGTTTATAACTTTGAACCCTATTTACAGCTCTTTCCTCGTTCACTTCTATTTCTTCTGCTCTACAATATGTGTCTTCTTTGCTCTGTGCTTTTAGTAGAAATTTCTGCAAATTATATTTCTTGTCCATGGCTTTTCTTCTAAAATCAAAGTCTTTAATTGTCAAACTAAGATGATATAAAATCTGCCCATCAATATCTAGAAATTCACAATCTCTAGCTGCTTCTCGAAGACGTACTTCATATTCGTTAATTGTTTCGCCATCTTTCTGGCGCAGTTTACCAAAACGAAATCGTGCGTGTGGCACACTTTTTAAACCAACATAATGTTTGTTGAGCTTTGCTATTGCTTTTCCATACGGTGTGGTAGACGCTTGTAATTCTGTGTCTGACGAGTCATCAGAATCAGGCTCTGGATCTCGAAGCAGTTTTATTTTATCTCGAATTTCCTTTCCACCATAAATTTTCAAAGCATCTAATTTATCTTGATCATCTGTGACGCGGAAGTACCGTAATCTTGTGTCAAATTCATCCATCCACTTTTCCCATTTTGGCCCATTGAGGAGTAGATCTGCCTCAGGAACAAATTGTATCATTTTGATGTCTCTATTAACACTTCCAGATGCCTGAAATGTGTCATTGCTGTTTGCCAAAAAACTTGTGTTGGCTGCGTCATTGGGACCTGCCATGGTTGATGTAATGATGTTTAACACCCGTTTAATAGCTAACACTGTCTTCTGATGATGATTGGGTTTATAGACGTTAGTTACAGTTGAATACAAAATGTAGAGGATGACTAATTCTGAGAGTGAAAATCCGAGGGAGTTTGTTGAAATGTTGTACTTTACAATACACCTAACTTGCCTGGTTTGACGAAGAAAATGTGTCTGTTGCCCTCTACGACATCTACTTTAGTCTCTAACTGTTCCAAACATCAATCCCGTACTCGTCGCCATATGTGATGGGGTGTATGGGTTCACACATTATAAAATAGTGGAGGTTCATGAATCATAAATCTTTATTCCGACATTGTTATTACACCGTAACTATAGGGACATTCAAGGGACATCACTCTAAATACAAATACTATAAATAGATTAGATTCAGACTACTAATTTTCTATATGAGGATACTACACCGCCCAAATCCCAAAATAAATAGATGACACATATTAAATTAATTAGATAGATGACACATTAAATTAATTGCACATTTATCTTTTTCAAAAGTATCGAGCAATCAAACAGATTATCAACTATACACTAAGTTTCATCACTCTCTATCAGATAGAAATTTCTTTGCTCTGCTTAGCTTTAGCGATAAGTGTTAATCATTGGACTCAATCAAGATATTCACCTAATGAACATCTACATCAAACATTCTGCCTCAATTAAAAGCAGAGTTGTAATGTTCCAATATCTTGACCAATCAAATAGCTTATCGCTGCTTAGCCTTAGCAGAAAATTCTCATAATCAAACTTAGTCATGGTAATTTAATGATATTATGAATCTATATTCGAAGTTTCATCGATCTCACTTAATTATAACCAAAGTTATCTCGCATTTAATTATAACCAAAGTTATCGTGCCCAGAAGCATCAACCAATCAAATTGCTCAACTCTGCCAACTGTAAGCAGACCATGTTCATCATCGAACTCCATCAAGGCATTCACCTAATGAATGCCTACACCAAGTTTGAACATTCTACCTCAATTAGAAGGAGAGTTATTGTATTCCAAAGCTTCGACCAATCAAATTGCTTATCACTCTGCTTACAATCAGCAGAAAATGTACATTATCAAACTTAGTCAAGGTATTGATCTGATGAAAGTTTCATCACTCTCACATAATTAGAACTAAAGTTATCATGTCCCAAAGCATCAAACAATCAAATTGCTTATCTCTGCTTACCCTAAGCAGAAGAAAATGCTCTTCGAACACCATCAATCTAATAAACACTTACACCAAGTTTGAACAATCTAGGTCAATTAGAAGGAGAGTTACCGTGTTCCAAAAGTGTGATGGACAGAAAGACAAACCCATTTTAATAGTCCTCTACTTTCTTTGTAAGGTGAGGGACAACCAGAGAATTCTAGTTCAAATTACCAAATGCCATTGAAAACAATTTCTGTATAGCAATTGAATATAAAGAGTACTCTCAAAATTACTTTTTGTAAACCAACTGATGCATACAGTAGCCCCCACATAAAAATTAAGCTATTAAATTGTTAAGAATAGTTATTGATTGTGTTCTTTTAATGTTGTGAACTGCTAATAAGACACAAAAATTCTTCTTAGTTGGATGAGTGAAAAAGATACATCAGCCTATTAATGTTAAGCCTATTTGTGATGGTTTTTGTATGTTGACATTACGGTTAACCATCAATTTACAACTACGTGTGATAATTGATTTTAATTATTTATGCCAATGTTGACATTCTAATTACAAGTATCTTATATCTATTTAAAACTTCAATTTTATGTTCAATACTGGTAAAATTGTTTACATGCTATTTTGGGAGAATCTATTTGGACCTAAGACGGATAGCAAGAAAACAATAATTTAAGGGAATTGCATGTATACATATTTATCATGATTTTCGCACTTTAGATTAGTTGAACAAATTGTAAACGATTATGTAGAAGGAACAATTAGAAATATATCTATTAGTCGATCTGTAATGTTATATGCATTGACTGACTGTCTGAAAGCACCTCAAAATGTCCTGAAAAGTATGAACTAAGAAAAATCATCATTACTGTCAGAATGAGTACGTGAAGTTCCCTCAGTTTATCTTGTGACCAACTTCATTTGGTTTCGTTTTATTTCTCCAATGCTCTTAAGAAATATCTAGAAAGCATTTTGCATGAAAAAATTCATAGGCACTTGAAAGGATTAAAATTTCTTAAAGGAGCTAAATCGCTAACATTTGGGACCTAGAAATTGACACAATTGGGTCGCAACGCATATAATACTGTAATATGAATGTATATACATATTACTGATTTACATTCAATGGTTAAATGTTTATTTTGTCTTAAATATTGGATATCAGAAGCCCATCTTTTTCCGGTAAGACCACAGCATCAATGTTGATTTAAACACAATAACTCTCACATTCTAATTGAGTTAGAATGTTCACACTTGGCGTCGGTTTCTATTAGGCGAATGCCTTGATGGAGTTTGAAGATGAGAATTTTCTGCTTAGGGTAAGCAGAGATAAGCAATTTGATTGGTTGATGCTTTGGGACACGATAACTTTAGTTCTAATTAAGTGAGAGTGAGGACACTTGGTGTATAGCTTTATTACATCAATACCTTGACTAAGGTCGATAAGGAACATTTTCTGTCGAGGGTAAGTAGAGCAATAAGTAATTTGATTGGTCGAGACTTTGGAACACAATAACTCTCCTTCTAATTGAGTTAGAATGTTCAAATTTGGTGTAGGCATTTATTATGTGAATGCCTTGATGGAGTTCGCTGATGAACATTGTCTGCTTACGGTAAGCAGAAAGCAATCTGATTCGTTGATGCTTTGGGGCACGATAACTTTGGTTATAACTCTGAATATAGATTCAGTATATCATTACCTTGACTAAGTTCAACGGTGAGAATTTTCTGCTTAGGCTAAGGAGCGATAAGCAATTTGATTGGTCAAGACTTTGGAACATAACAACGCTGCTTTTAATTGAGGTAGATGTTTAAAGTTGATGTAGATGTTCATTAGGTGAATGTCTTCACTAAGTTCATTGATTAACATTTCGAGCTGAAGCTAAGCAGAGCTGATCAATTTCATTAGTCGATGCTTTGGGACAAGATAATCTTGATTCTATCTGATAGAGAGTGATGAAACTTTATAGTTTGATTGCTCGATACATGTGCGATTAATTAATATGTGTCGTCTATTTATTTTGGGATTTTGGCAGGGGGACATCAGCCTCCCCGTTGGCTTGTATTACATAAAATTAGTACGTTTTTACTTTAGAGTTCAAGTAAAATCATTTCTTACTGTCTCTTATATCACGATATTCATATTGATCAAGAGTGAGAGGTTAGTTGCTGAAACGATGAGTATTAAGTAAGAAGTGGAACCGTCATCGCTAGCCATATTGTAATTTAGTACACAAGATATGATTGGAGTGACAAATAAATGTTTCAGCCAATAACTAGAGGCCAGTACGATAGTTGCCTGCCTATTATAATATGGTTTCTTATATTTTTTTATTTTTTAGCAGTTTTTAACAAGGTTTTTCTTTTTGTTTTCAAGAAGTAATTTGTGTTGTATAGTGCTGTACTAATTCAAGGACAGCGTACCTACTTACCGTGAGTTGCCATATAAGATGGCGAGAATGCAAATAAGAAATGTTTCAGCCAATGAAAAAATTGATTACTAAAGGGCCAGCACAATAGTGCCTGCCTATTATAATATGGTTTCTTATAAAAAAAAATTGCAGTTTTTAACAAGAGTTTTTTTTTTTTGCTTTCAAAAAGTAATTTGTGTTGTATAGCACTGTACTAATACAAGGACAGCGTACATAGTTACCTCGAATTGCCACATAAGATGCTGAGAACGCCAAAAATTATGGGTAATTCCTGTCTCCACGGAACTGTCTGTTGTTCTGGACCCTCTAGAGGTCACAATTTTGATATGATTTTGAGGAAACTTGAAATACATGTTTATAACCCAAAGATCTTGGTGCCTTTCAATATTCGTTTATATCAGATCGTAACTTCCAGAATTATGGCCCTTGATTGTACAAAATATTGTGTTTTTAGCTTGTGGTCACTCTAGAGATCATAATTTTTTATCCAATTTAACAAAACATATGAATATATCACCTCTACACCCTAATGGTGGTTGAGTTCGAATTTTGTGAAAATCAGACCAAAACTGCCAGACAAAATGCAATTTGTATTCAATTTTAAAAATTGTTTAAATATTTCATCGTTACACATCAATAAAGGTTGAGTTTGAATTTCGTAAAAATCTGACCCAAATGTCCGCTTCTTGTAAAAGTATGTAATGGTGACTCATAACCAAGGTTGTGGACATTAAAGAAGTTACAATTTTTATCTAATTTTGATGAAACTTGAATGTATGATAATAATCAAAAGATCTTGCATGGTTTCTTTCGAACCGTAACTTCCTGGATTATGGCCCCTGATTGTACGAGTCACGTTTTTAGCTTGTAGACCCTCTAGAGGTCACAATTTTTAACACTTATATGTATCACCGTTAAACACTATTGACGTTTGAGTTTGAATTTCATTAAAATCAGACCAAAACTGCCTTACAAAATGGCCGCTCCTTGTACGTAAATAGTGTATAAGTATGTAATACTAAGGTTTGGACCCTCTAGAAATCACAATTTTTATCTGATTATGATGGAACTTTAAATATATCTTTATATCCGAAATATTACCTGTGTTCCTTTATTTTTGGGGGGGGGCCAATTAAACCCGATCGACACTTCGATCAATAGCATGTTGTTTTGTGGCTTCTTATTATGTGCTAAAAACAACATCACTTTCTCCGTGTGAAAAATGACCGACTGGGAAGATTTTGAAGTGGAAGCCCTGTATTATCGTATTTTATTTTCTGATGTATAAGCTTATTGTTCAACATACAGCGGCCGATTGAGGCAGGCAAATTTGTTGTGCAAATCTTACAGGGAGAGTATAAATCTTTTGACTCGTCCCATTGATATTCCAAGAACTTGTATCTGTTCGCCTACCACCTGCTGTGTCTCTTTTTACAGCTGACCTCCAGGCTATTCTCCAAGGCTTAGAATTCATTCAGTCCTCATCAGTTTTAAAACACATTATCTCTTCTGATTCTTTGTTCTCGTTACAAGCAATTAGTAACAAACAGCATATCACCCATTTGTAGCAGACATTTATCATCTGCTATTGTCAAATGAGTTCATCAGCAAGGACACTGTCCTTTGCTGGTTCCCCGGTCAAAGGATATCAAAGGGCATGATCAAGCAGACTCGGCTGCCAAGTCTACTTTAGATCTTCCCATATCCAAATTCTTAACAGCTTATAAAGATTTTGAAAATGTTATCAACAGTCTTGGGATCTTGCATGCACAAACAAACTTCATCACATTAAGCCTCTCTTAGGAGATTGGCCAAGCTCCTATCAAACCAACAGGAGAGATGAGGTTGTTTGGTGTCGCTCTCGCATAGGTCATACTTTTTTAACACACATTTTCATCTTGAAGTGAGTGCCTCAGCCAGAATGAGAACACTAACATGTTCCTTTAACAGTTAACCACATTTTGATAGAGTGCAAGTATCTCAAAGATATTAGATCAAATTATTACCGATGCCAGTCACTTCGTCAATTATTTGCTCAACCGGAGCTATATTGTAAAATGCTAAAATTTTTAAAAGAGACAAATTTTTATAGAAAATGTTAATTTGTATATATTTTTGTTTTTCATGATTTATATTTTAACTATTAATATACATTAAATTTTGTTATTTAATTTTAATTATATTGACTGTGATACATGTTTTTATTGTTGTATATTAATATATAAATGTGATATTATTTAAATTGTCTTGTATATGTCAACATATATTTGGCGCAATATAGCCCTCTTGGAGCTGCCTTGCCATAAAACCACATTTCATTTCATTTCATTTCAAAGAAGTGTTTATGCCTTCCAAAGAAGTGCAAGGGCGCGGGATGGTGATAACTAGTCATCTTGTTTCTGATTGGTTAATGCAAATACAATTTTCATTAGTGACAGTCTAGATCACACCGTCCCTTCATTAAACTATCCGTTGTATCAGATTTTACCAGAGACTGGGTAATCAAATAAAAGGGAATTCCCTTGACCCAGCATTCGGGTCACATTCGGTCCAATGAAGCTGGTATTTACAACACAACAGTGCTTAAAGTTGGAATTGTAAAAAATAACACTATGAAATAATCAATTTAGTGACTTTGGGGGTTGTATAACTCTAAGAACTAGATAAAGTGTATTCTGCAATAAAACGGAAGTAGAGTATTACATGGTAGTGAGTATTGTGAGATAATCGACGAAGAAATGTCCTCACCAATTCGAAACAATATCGCATGTGATATACCCTGTTAAAGGCTCAATACCACTCTTGTTGTAACTGAATAATATGTCCCAATCTTTATTCTGGTCAACAAATTGTACTATTTTAGAATATTTCAATTAATTGATGATACAAATTTCATCTTAACACACCTTATTTAAAAATTTTGAAAAATTCAACATAATGGTTGGAAACGTCTAACGTAAACCTTTTCAAATGAAACTTCGATTTAAAAATATTTTCAAACCCTCTGGACAAGTAAAATAGGATGTAATGGATAATTTACACAACAGGTAGGACACTTAAACATCTAGTACTTAGATAGAGATATTATTTATTTTCTGGAGCTTTCAAGCCAGCAAGAGTGTTATTGTCCCTTTAATATTATAGTATAGTATGCTATTGCTAGACAAGATAATGTAGAATGTGGAAAGTGCCTGTGGAAAAAATAAGCCAGGTTGCGACAATTTTAATAACATTTATTTCTGGAATTTTTTTCTATGGGGTCTTTATATACAGGGAACATGAAGCTACTTCTAGAAGTTTAATAGATTTGTTTCTATGGGAACATCTGCAATTGCAGACCAACTTTAATTAAATAATGAATTAAATGTTTTGACCAAGATTTTTATTGTTAATTTTTTCAGTTAAAAAAGAATGGGAAACAGAACTCCAACAGTCATTTAAAGAGTAGCAATTTAAGTCATTATGCTGGAGTGGTTCATGCAGCTGAGTTCCTGCCAGGAGTTATTCAAGTGCTTCAATCATTCTCGTCCCCAGGGAAACAAGACAGTCTCACTGTTGATGTGGTAGCAGGAGAAGGCCACATGTGGGTCAAGGTCATTGCAAGAAAAGCCCAGGCACTCCATTTAGTATGGGCTGGTATGTATTCCAGTTAGAAAATTTATAGTAAATAATTAAATCAATTGATATATCAGTGCACATCCAATGGTAAATATTTCATATCAAAAGACCTAGCAATGACATGAGTATGTTTACATTAACATCATATTGTAAAACGCAGGCAGTGGCAAGGGTATAGCATTAACAGATACATTATGGGAGATTAGATAAAGAGCTGGCAGTTCTCCCTATAAAAACTAGATAATGTAAAGGGAATTTGCTGAAAATTTCAGTCAAATTGATCCACTCTGAACCGAGAATTTGCAATTAAATTTTGGACCTAGCCTCAATTATCATTACTAAAGTCGGTACGATAAAAAACAGTCTCGATTATCCATTTTTATACGCCCACATTGAATGTGGTCGTATATTGTCGTCGCCCCCGTCCGTCCGTCCGTCCGGCGTCCACAATTGCTTGTGGACGCTCTAGAGGCTAAAGTTAATATCCGATTGACTTTAAATTTATACACAGTGTTTAAGGTCTTGAGACGAACAAGTATATTGATTTTCAATGAATCTTTATGACTTGAACAGCTAAATCCATGATGTTAAAAGTTTCGTATGCTAAACGTTAGCATGGCGCAGAACTTTATAAAAACCGAACAAATTCTAATGGTTTTCTGATAATTACTTAATGAGTTGTTACTCTTAATCAGATTTTAATGTATTATAAATGATTCATTACCGAAAAAAGTAAAAATATGCGACAACTCTTGTTGACTGCCCGGACAATATAGCTGCTGTGGGCGTATGTTTCGTTGCCTTGCAACCTATCTTTTAATTTAATTATCAATGAGCGTTGAGCAGCAGTTCGGATTCTAATCCAGTAAATATCGCAGGCTAGCGATGACATCAGGAGTTGATTATGGTCAGGATAAGTTAATTGATGTCTTAATAATTAATTTAGATAACATTTCAGGCCTAAAGAAAGACCTGCAATTGGCAGATTTAGCTCTTGTGTAATGTATGTTTAACATTACAAACCCAAATCATTTGGGTCTTTATCAAGTAAATCTGTACAAAAAAAATCCCTAGTATAATTTTGGTGGGGATACATACTAACTTAAAATAATTTTTTATTCAGTTAAATTCCTGTCACCCGTCATCCACATCTTGTTGTGGACATCCTACAGACTACATTTATCATACAATCTTGTTAAAATTTATAATGTTGTTTACCTTACTTTACCTTACCTCAGCGATTTCTGATAATATTTTGCTGAGCTATAGCCCTTGATTGCTTTTTATATGCCCACATTTTGCTTTTTATTAACCTAAAGAATCGTAATGCGACAACCTTTATGGACTACACAGACGACTAAGCTGCTAAATATATCTTTGTTACTTCAAATACATTTACAAGATGTCACTTTGACTTTGCTGGAGGTATACATTGCAAATGGAATTAAATGTTTTCCCTAGTTTTAAAGAAATATTTATTTAATGCTAATGATCTTGGTGTTTTCCTTTTTCATACCAGTAATCTTTTGCATGTATCCTACAAAATCTAGTAGTGAATTTGGTTTGTCATCGGATTTACAAGATGTCACTTAGACTTTGCTGGAGGTATACATTGCAAATGGAATTAAATGTTTTCCCTTTAAAGAAATATTTATTTAATACCAGTGATCTTGGCGATTTCCTTTTTCATACCAGGTACCAGTAATCTGAAATGCATTACTAGAAATTATAATTGCAATTGGATCTTTGGAAATGAAACTTGACAATGCTATGAGTTGAACCAGTGACACTCCAAGTTTCTGAACACTACCATATTATTTCTAAAAGTAGATTTTGATAAAGAATCTGTGAATTCTATATGCACTCAAGCCTCAGCGGAGAGTACTTTTGAATGTAAAATCACTCGCACTCACTGTCCCATCAAGCTGATAAAATCCGATTTTGATTGATGGAAATGTCTAATTACTGTCGTATTAAGTTGCTTGTACTACCTGGTGGTCAGTTTACATCTCTAATGTGAATAGTATTGATCATTAAAAAGCTGATAATGTCCAGCTTGGGGTGATTATGAACATGATGAATCGGGCACCTTACTCGAATGTCATTAACTAAAAAATGGGCACCTACGTGCGCGCAGTATTTATGATGTTAGCAGGGGCCCACAGTAACCAGGCCTTTAATTCTTCATGTGTTTAAATTTTGATATATCGGTAAACTATTTGTTTGTAAAAAGTGTAAAACGAGTGCCAGTAATCTATCATTAGCAGGAATATAAGAAAAAGAGTCTTTTAGCATTAAGATTCAGTGATATAAAACAGAAAGGCCATGATTAAAAAAAGTGAATATCAACATAAACAAGCAAGTTCTTGTAAAAAGATAAATTGGCAGACAATGAAACACACATTTGAGCAGTCCATTAAGGTTGTGAATCTTTCGAAAAATAAAACTACCAGAGCATTCACAGATGACGTAACTCTAGAGGCCATTATTTTTGAATAAAATCAAAAAATGCTCTTGTGATAAACCTTGCTTTGCACAATAAAAGGAAAGAACTCTAATTCTGCCAAGGGGTGCAAAATAAAAAAATTTAAGAACATTAAGTTAATAATGGAAATTGTAGCACACTTTATGGCTAGAATTCTTAAACCTAATTGGAAAGTCATTACAAGAAATGTTGGCACCTTCCACTTACATCTTAAATCAATTTCTATGCATTATGTCTTTGAAACTCGTTTATCTCAATATGAAGAAAATGGCAGAGTTGAAACTATTAAGAAATATCAACAAGGTGACCACACATAGTGTAAACCTGCCAACACAAGCAATTCACTGCAAATAAAATTTATCAAAATTAAATCCAATTTATTTGGAGCTGGTTGATTGTTCACTGCTTAGTTACTGGTCAAGTGTCATTTTTGCCGACTATCTTGATTCCTTTGAATAATATGATAGTTAGCTTTATGTAAGATATATTTTTTACTCAGAAACTTTTGTACAGAAAGAAAATTATTCTCCTTTTTTATGTACCGGCACATGTAATGATATAAGGTTTTGAATGTCGATAAAGATGGGCATTTTTATATGCCCACGTTTTTATGTGGATGTATATTGTCGTTGCCCCTGTCCGTCCGTCCGTCATCCACAATTTTAAAAAACGTATTATTATATCACCGTTAAACCCTAAGGACGACTGAGTTTGAATTTCGTGAAAATGGGCCCAAAACTTACAAACAAAATGGCCGCCGTTCGTTCTCAAATAGCATAAAAATATGGTATATCAAGGTTGTAGACCATATAGAGGTCACAATTTTTATCCGATTTTGTTGAAACTTGAAATGTAAGTTTATAACACAAAGATCTTAGTTCCTTTCAATATTCGCGCATATTGAATTGTAATTTCCTGAATTATGGTCCTTGATTGTAGGAAAAATCACTTTCTTGTTAGCTTGTTCTCTATCCATCCCTAGAAAATGTGGGCGTATCCTGCCTGGCAGCCGCTGGTTTGAGGTGGATAGGAAGATTGTTCCAGTCTATTGCAGCAGTTGTAATTGTGAATCGTTAGAAGAAATTTGTCATTTGATAGATGTTTTCTAGATGAAGAATGGTGATGTATAAGCTTTGTAGGTACATGTATGAAGGTGCTGTTCCATTCACTGATTGGTATGTCAGACACAGCAATTTGAATTCAATTCGCTCATTTATCCGAAGCCAATGTAAAGAAGTCAATACTGGAGAATACAGATTATTCTAGCGGCTTTGCTTTGAATTCTATGATAAATGTTGTGATTGTTCATTTGTTATACCAATTAAATTACTATTCCAGTAATCAAGCCAGGGAAATGACCAAACAATGAACCTGTGTTGACGCAGCATCTTTGGTGATCAGATGGCGTGTTGATATATTCCTGAGGTGGTAACTACAGGTTTTACACAGAGAACCAATATGGTATTCAATAAAAAGATTATTGTCCATTATCAGACCAAGACATCTAACTGATGTTTTAAAGTTTATAGCTGATTGTCCAAAATATAGATGTTTGATTTCACATTTTTCCAATCTGAAAGCTGGGCCTACAACTACGATATCAGTCTTATCAGAATTTATAAGTTTCAACATGTTTGTGTCCATCCAGGATTTCACATTTTTGATACAGTCTTCCATGTTGGAGCAGGTTAGGTTTTGACTGACATGGTCTTGTTTAAAAAAATTGATCTGGGAATCATCTGCGTAAAAATGATCATTCTTATAATAATAATTTCTTTATTTAAAAAGGGTGAACAATCTAGGCCCGAATTTCCAATCAAGCATGAGGAAAACCAACCGAGGACAGTACTGCTAATGATGATGAAGTCTAATTAAGTTGTTAATCCCAAAACCATATGTCAAACTTATTTTTAGTGGAAAATATAATAGTTCTTATGTACTGTTTGAATCTCCCTCATTTAGCCTATGAGGCTGACCTTAAAAATATCTTTGTTTCGCCAAACCCGACCCACAATCGAGGAGAAGGGTCGGTAGGTCGGGGTTTTTTTTTCAGATTTTTTTTTAAAGAGCTAATTTGACAGCTTGATAATTTTCTGGGGGGGGGAAACATTCGTCTTTTTTTATTGTCAAACAAATCAATGAGTATGACATCGGGATTTTTCGTGATGCACGACTCCGAGACTCGCACACGATTTGCCACGAACTCTAAGTGTGAAACCCCTTCAACACGTTTTTAACGATCGTGCGGGTTGTGCCTTCATTTTTCTCGAAAACGGATATTGAAAATATCTTCGTCATGTTTAAAACGACGCCCCACAGACATAGAGGCAGAATCATTTCGTGGGAATAGACGTGCTTTCGTCTGCAACCATTTTGTTGAGAAGCGACACATATAACGCTTTCGTCTTGATCAACCAGTTTCAATAATGAATCAAACTATAGCCATAGTAAAGGGAAATAACTCTCGTGATATATTTCAGGTTGACACACAAAATAAAATAAAAAGATCGCGGAAAAGTGCAATAAAATGATTTAAGTCGGGGGTGGTTTTAGTTAGTCGGTCGCGTGATATATTTCAGGTTGACACACAAAATAAAATAAAAAGATCGCGGAAAAGTGCAATAAAATGATTTAAGTCGGGGGTGGTTTTAGTTAGTCGGTCGCGTTAGGCGAAACAAAGATATTTTTAAGGTCAGCCTGATATAGATTTAGTTTAAACAATATTTTATTCATTTGAAAAGGATTGAACAACAGGCAAAGCCTATATAAGTTCTTTCCCAGGGATACAGAAAATAATAAACGATAAATATAAACATATACATAAAAATAAGATTAAATATAAATAAATTGTAAAACCGAACATTTATATACAGTTTCATATGGAAATGATATATAAGAAATATAGTTGATGCAATTATTTGATATTATACAACAATATATAAAAGCGAATCAAAACCTTTTGGTACTTTTAATAAAATTATGGACTGCTTCAAAAATCAAAATATTAGAAGTGTTCGAAAGATCTGTAGAACCATTTAAAATTAGATCTAGATTAATAGTTTCTGTGAATACCTTTAATGAATTTAATAGTTCGATTCTGATAGCTGAATAAGATGGGCAAGAGAAGAAGAAGTGGAAGTTATCTTCATCCGAAGAATTGCATTTTGGATATATGTTATATTCAGATAGGTAGTGGTGGAAAAGATGATTATTGAGATTACTAGATTTATTTCTTAGTTGGCAGTGAATGATATTTTCCTTACGGTTTCCATAATAAAAGTAACTAGGTTTTTTAGGTATAGGATACTGACTCAGGAGACTGGACTTAAAAGTATTGGGAAAAAACTTTTTATATAAGAAGACGTTTTACATGTTTGTGGTTTCTAAGATTGTAATAATTTGTTTCAGGTTGTATTTTCATTGGATTATCGGACAAATATAGGGGACTATAGCAATTAAGGATTTTATGAAAATAGACGAGTTTATGCTTTTGACCAGTTATGATTCTCCCTGCTTCTAGTTGGATATTCTCAAGTAATTTTGAATCTTTAATACTACAATTATCCCATATACTATCCCCATACTCCATAAGAGGACGTATAAATGACGTAAATATCATACATAACGTATATCTATTTAATTTAAATTATAATTGGCGTAGTATGTTGAGTCTATTGCAAGCTTTTTTGTGAATTTTACAAATATGTTCTGCCCATGTTCCGTTTAGATGAATTGTTAGTCCCAGGTGGCAGTTTGAGGAAACTTTATCAATAATTTTATTTTCAAACATAAGATTAGGATGATCAGTTTTTTTTACGTGTGAATATTAAGTCTTTAGTTTTATTTGAGTTAAATTTTATTTGCCATTTATTTGCCCACTTTGATATTAGCTTCAGATCACTATTGATTGAATTAGCAGTTTCTAATGGGTTATCATTTATAATTGCAAATAAGGACGTATTGTCAGCAAATAATCGTACATTGTTATCTAGATTGTCTGAAATATAATTTTAAGAATAGAAAAGAACCGAGTATTGATCCCTGGGGAACCCCGGATTCAACTGACAAATAAGGTGATTGAAAACCTTCAAGGACAATACATTGTTTACGATTTGTTAAATAATTGTATATCCAATCACATAAATTTAGGCTAATACCATACTTTCGCAGCTTATATATAATTCCCATGTGCCAGATTTTATCAAACGCTTTAGAAATATCGCAGAATACAAAAATAAGCTCTTTCCCTTTATCTAGATTACTTATGATTATGTTATATATTTCAAGAAGATGGTTTATTGTTGAATCATTTTTTTGAAATCCTGACTGATGTTTAGATAATAAATCATATTTTTTAATAAAGTTGTACAGGTGTTTTAGGATAATTTTTTCAAAAATCTTTCAAATTGTACACGTTAAGGAAATGGGGCGATAATTTTCTGGTAATTGTGGATCACCCTTCCCTTTAAAGGCGGCTGTGACATGTGAAGTTTTCCATATGTCTGGATTTTTCATTTTCACAACTGATTTTACTAATTTTCACCACTGATCTAATGTGACTTTATGATTATTTATTTTATTAGTGATTTTAGATTTAAATTATCTTTCGCTTGACGTATGAGTGAAATTACCTCATTTCTAATTTTACGTAACTATAGCCAATGTTTTGAGTTTTTTTACTTTTTGGCACACTTATGGGCTCAGTTTCTTTGTCTAATTTTTAGGCGGATGCAGTTGTTCATAAAAGGTTTAATGTTGGGTCTAATTGTGACTACTTTACTAGGAATGGATTTTGATGTGTTTTCGTCAAGGACATTCTTAAAATCATTATATAATTTATTTATATCCTTACTCTTAAAAACCGTTGTTGACCATTCTATTTGTTTAAGAGAATTACATAAGCCTTCAAAATTAGCCAGGTTATAATTTCTGATTTTCCGTCTATATGATAATTGTTTATAGGTGTTAAAGTTAATTTCTACAGTTATTAACGAATGAGTACTACATATAGGGTGCAAATACCGTGCAATACTGTATATATAGAAATAAGATACCTTTTATTTGTAATAAACAGATCTATGCATGTTCCGGGATGGGTTGTAAAGTTAGTTGGTTCATATATGAGATTTACTAGATCAAAGCGTTTTTAATATTACGCCTAGTTTTTTGGCATTACTGGAATTAGATAAAACATCAATATTAAAATTCCCTGTTAATATCAAGGGGAAGGAGGTACCGTTGTGTGAGGCTTTACTAACTATATCATAAAATGAATCCTAAAAGGAAATTGGCGTGTTTGGTGAACGATATAGAACTCCTAGTTGAAATGTACTCTTAGAATTACTAATACTGACAAAAATTATTTCTAAATCGTTATGGCGCAAGTCATTTCTTACATGAAAAAAAAGGTTACTTTTTATAAATATTATTATACCACCACCGTGTCTGTTTCGATCTTACCGTACAGGATTATGATAACCTAGTAAGCATACTCTGAAATCAGATATATAGATCAGCCAAGGGAATCTTTGCATTTCCAGCAGGACAAATATGACATATAAAAGTCAGGCTTTTACTTCTGAATTTTGACTGATCTACTCTTTTTTTTCGTGATGTCTGATCCTGTTTGACATTCTGTGATCTATGCCAACTATATAAATCAGTCTTATTCTAAAACAATTACAATTGATGCATTAGTCCCTTGGCAGATATATTGACATATTGCTTTGTCAAGTTATATGGTGTCCAGTGACAGCATCGCAGTAACCCAGATTATATCGCCTACATTTTCACTATACGTTGGCTACTTTTTATTTTGATTAATTAATTGATTAATTAATTAAACGAAAGTATCAGATATTTCATAGGCTACTTCTGTTCAAGTTTAAGATTTTTGATTGGCTTCTACTGTTCTATTTGCTTAGCGATACTCTGTGAACAGTATTAGCATATTAGCCTATAGGTATACAATACTTTTTGTTGGTGCATTATGCCATCCTAAACTCTAGTTATGGCCTCAGTGCTATAAGTTGTGGTGGGTGTCTGAGGTAGTGTAAGCTCACACTTTTTGAAACGTGCAATACCTGTCCTAGGCACATCTGTGGCAGGTTTAGCTGGTTTAATTTTTTTCCTGCAGTCTATTAAACTGCCCTTTTTCATGAAACTGAGCACATCCATATTTTGGATGATCTGTAGTCACGATAAGCAGATGACATACATGTACTTGTATTAATGAAGTTATAGTCAAAGGTATATACATATGATTATTCTAGTCTACAAAAGCCAAGACCACTGTTCAGAGAATAACTATTAGTGGTGTCTTTTTAAGTAATGTACTTCATTCCCGCTTAAATGTTTAGAATAGCTTTCTTACAAAAGATTAAAGCACATGCATATGTACAAGTATTTTAATTGTATTGTCTTCATTTTTCATCATCAATAGTTGTAATTCCAGTATTATTCCACCAAACTAACTCTGTCCAGATTGTCTTTAGGTGTGTTAAACAAGTACTAGTTGACATTACTGGATAATTTCATAAGGTCACTCAAGCTTTATAAAATGAAATTCAGTGTGATACTGATGATAATCTAATCCACTTTATCCTCTTTTTATCTCAGAATACCAGGACTTCTTTCAGTCTACTTCATGATTTTCAGGTCTTAATAAGTTAATAACAATGATTGTTCCATGTTCTGAAGGTTCATTGGACCAAGGGCACAAATAGTCTTAAGTTTGTCCATTCAGGTCCAATAGCCGGATCGTTTTTTGACTCCTTTGACCTCGACAGTCTGCAGGTTTATTGACCCTAAACTTTGTTAGTCTGAAGGTACCATATTCTGAATGTTTGTTTTTCAAATTATGATAGATCAAGGGATTGTATGCCCCATGAATTTTTAGACTATATGACAATGTATTTAGTAGGGTTGTCACGATTAATCGGTTTAGTCGTAGTCGATTCGGTTTCTAGCTCAAACCGATTCACATTTTGAAAAATCGGTAGTCGTTTCATCCAATTTATATTGATACAATTACATATAATGTTTGACTTTTACTGTCTGCTTAACACACTACTGAATTGCTGCATATTAAAACCGTATTGAAACTACGTCTTTTAAGGCTCAATACAGAAATTCCCATTTACAGTGACACGAACTCGATGTCGCATGGAATTCTTCGCCTTCCATATTAGGAATGGCTTACTACGACATGTGTAAAATGGTTGATTTTGGCGCGAAATAGCTGTCAACAGCCGCGTACGCCAATAACAGACATGATAATATCACGGAACTTTATAATACATGGACCAATGTAATTTGATAAAGTAATAGTTTTTAAAGAAGACAATTCTCCAACAATATAATCGAAAGATTCCCTAACAGATTCCTCATGTATAAAATAAATTTAAATTCAGTTGTATTTTGTTATTTAATTAACAATCAGAATGTGACGTTACTGTGTCCGAGACGTGAATAAACAGTTCCCAAACCGGACATTACCAGTCAGGAGGCTCTTCTTTTCTCCTCCCTCGGCATATGTTGCCGCCTTTTTTAAAGACTCATGGTCTTTATTTGTACCGTCTTGTGCGGGTTCTCTTGTTGTTTTCCGTCAATATGATTATCGCTATATATGTTAAAACATTATGTACGGGAATTGTTGTACTAGTGAATTGTAATCCATTGCCAGTATTGGATTTTTAATTAGCAGTTAAAGCTGTGGGGGTAAGTCAGAACACGAGGATGTCTACTCTTACTCGGTCCAATGCGTAACTAAATATCAAAACTAATGACTTGGTACATGTTGTTTATTGCCAATTTGAAAAATGTATTCCAACATCTCTTTATCTCCAACCCAAAGAAATGTATTAAAATAATATACGGTCAGCTATTCAGTGCTCATTCATATCAACAATCACAAGGGAAAACCCCTGTAACGCAGTACAGACAATGACATTTTTAGCCAACGAAAGAAACATTTATTTTACATTATTATAGAATTTATACAGCATCCGATTAATCGGTACCGATACGATTTTTGGCTAGCCAATTAACTGATTCAAGAATTTTGTAATCGTGACAACACTAGTATTTAGACAGTATTGTGCTAAATACAAAAAATAAGTGAGCTGTCAAACTAGCAGGAATTTTCGTAATATTTCCCTTTTTTATACACCCACATTGAAATGTAGTCGTATATTGTCGTCACACTCCACCCCCACCCCGTCGTCTGCCGTTCATCCAACACTCTAGAGGTTAAAGTTAACATCCAATTGACTTTAAATTTATACACAGTGTTTAAGGTCTTGAGACGAAGAATCCAATTGATTTTTAACTATTTCTGATAATTACTGCCAGAGTTATTGCCCTTTGACCTCTTTGAAAAATCTTGTAGAAGCTCTAAAGGTTACAGTTAATATCTGATTAACTTTAATTAAATTTATACACACATAGTGTTTAAGGTCATGACACGATTTTCGATAATTACTGCTAGAGCTATAGCCCTTGATCATTTTGAAAAATCTTGTGGACACTCTAGAGGCTAAAGTTAATATAAATTGTTAAGGTGATGAGACAAACCATCAAAACAAATTCTAATGATTTCTGATAATTACTTAATGGGTTATTACTCCAGATCAGATTTTCATGTGTTGTAAATGTTCTCATTACTGACAAAAGAAAACATATGTGATAACCCTTGTTGACCATCCTGACAACTTAGCTGCTGTGAGCGTAAGTTTCATTGCCTGGCATCCTATCTTTACACAAATTTTGTCATATCTTGACAATTGTCTGGCTCAAAAATGAGCGGCGTTGGGGAAGGCTCTCATCCAGTGTTTTCATTTTCATGGATAGGCTATTGTTTCAAATTTGCCAAATTTACTCAATAGATTTTATTTTGATTATTAATTGGAATTGATTGTGCTGTAAAAAGTGAGGTGTAATTCCAGAATGAGAATTTAAAGTAATATGAGATGCATTTCTTCACTACAATAGTACTGTTTTATATTTTACCTATACATGCACATATTTTCTGTCCTTGTTAAGGGGGAATTAAATGTTTTGAGATCTTGGTTGGTGATGCTTTATGTATGATGTGTTTTTCTGATCACTGATTGAGCAAGCTGTCTACAATCAAATTTTGGTTTCTTTAGATTAGTTCAAATTTTGACTTACCATGTCGACAGTGGAACTCACAATTAATTATATCTCAACACTATCAAAAATCAAAATTTGTCAGTTGATGCCAAATTTTCCAAGGAGCAAGCATGCCAAGTTTCATGTTGATCGTACTTGAATTTGTGGAGCCTTAGGCTTTTTTCGAAGAGCGTCGTTCCCAATAAAAATAAGATGGTTTGTGCTTGGGGACCAGTTCCTTGTCCAAAAATGTATTCATGGATATCATGGATTTGAGAGGATTTATTGATAAACAGTTATTGACCAACACATTATAGATTTGCATCAGAATTATAGATTCAAGTTATCTAATCAGTACTGACCTCTTTATATAAAGTTTCTATGTTCAGAAATAGTGACATCTGATCACTATCATCATCATTATAGACGGGTGTAATAAATAGCCGTTCTATCAAATTAATATCACTTTAAAAGAAATGGAGCCAAGCGTGATATTACTGATAACCAAATCAATACCAATAAACTACCGTCACTATAATCATTAGTTGTAATTCCTGTAGGTATTAGACGTTTCATTAGAATTATCAGATAAGTTGTACTGTTGTCCAAGCTCATCCCTCATGAAAAATCGGTTATGTTTGTCTCAAATCAGGGCCGAATAATTAGAGGCCAAAAACCGCATTTCAAAATAATTTCATTCAACTGCAGATTAATGAAAGGATTAATTTATTAGATGTATTTTTCCATTATTTATTACAATACACATTTCTACAGAGTGTGTCACAAATTGTTTACTGTATGTCATTTATTGCACCATGATAACTCTGGCATCGTGATGTGTATACAGTGATAAGATGTGTAGTCCTGTGACGTCAGGTGACAATTAACTGGAATAGACATACATTCTCACGAAAGTTTTTACAGTGTAGTTATTTCCAATAATAGTATGGCAAATTCGGAGTAATGGCAAGTAGAGATGCCCAATCTTACTAGAAAAATACTGGATTCCCAATACCCATGAGGCAAGCACTGGGCAAAAATGTTGGTATCACTAACTCAGTTGTTGTTTTTTGTATTTTAGAGGAGAGCCAAAAAAAGCTCCCCTTAATGAACAAATTGAAAAAATTGCCCCCCCCCCCAAAAAAAGCTCTCCCAGTTTCGATAAGAAGAGTGATTTAGAAATTAGGGAGAGTGATGTGATATTAAGGAGAGTGGTTAGTTTTATGTATATGAAAAATGGTTCTGAAGATCAATAACTGCGTGTAAGGTGTCATTCCTGGTTACATAAATGATAATAAACATCTGCTAAATAATAGCACTCGTATTCGTACGGTCAAAAACTCTTGCTATCGTCGAAAACTACTTACGGTATTCCGATAGAAATACTTGTCGACATTTCTAAATATCTATAGCATGTATAAATTTTGTTTAAAAACATAACCCACATTCAAAATATAATCATAAACGCTAGAAAATTCCATCAAAATATAATCTTATTTCTTCCGGAATTATTCTCATTGGAAATTTTCACATGCCATCTCTCATTTCTCACGTCTCGCGAGAGTTCTACTTTACATTTCAGTTAAATTAATCAATGACAGCATGGCGGCGATCGAACTGTGAGTCTTTCACACTCTTTTTTTTTTAAAAAAAAAGTAATACACATGTCCCTGATTTACAAATAAGGTGATCGATTTTCAATTATAAGGCGAGGGAGAAAAACCTCTCCTCTGTCAACATTCAGGTGCCCGGCAGACGCTCGCGAGCGATCGTGTGCCTCAAAAAACAATGACTGCTAACTGTCAGCCGGACGTCTTTTTGTCTGCTCGCTTGACTTAGGGAGGTATTTCTAGATCGCATGGTTAAACATACATTATGCAAAAGCTAAATCTGTCTATTGCAGGTCTTTCTTTAGGCCTGAAATGTTATCTAAATTATAAATTAGACATTAATTAACCTATCCAGACCATAGTCAACTCTAGATGGCATCGCTAGCCTGCGATCTTTAGTGGATTGTGAGCCGATTTACTGCATAACTTTCCTTCACGATTTAACGATTAAATGGATAATCGAGATTATGCTGTTTATCGTACTGACTTTAGTAATGATGATCAAGGCTAGGCGGAAATTCAATGGCTTTGTTCTCGGTTCATAGTGGATCAATTTGAACGAAATTTTCAGCAAATTGCCTTTACATTATCTAGTTTTTAACTATAGTGAGAACTGCCAATTTGTTATCGAATCTCCCATAATGTATCTTTAAGCGGTTATGGGCGGAAGATGATCCAAGAATTTACTTAGGCTTCAATATGTATGGCAAATGGACGGTAAGAATCGACAATTAAATCCTGATCTCCTTTTGATAGTAAATAGATAATGAAAACAAAATATGCTAAAAATATCAGTCAAATTTCTTCACTCTGTACCTAGATATTTGCGATTCAATTTTTCGATGGATAAGCTGATACGGCACCATGGTATTTCTTCATAACACAATTTGTAGGGTTTTTTTTTCCATCACCAAACTTGCAAATGTTTTTATTTATTCATCCATCCATGATAGACACATGGCACAGTGATCACGTGACAACCATAATTGAAATGGCTTTAAAATTAAATTTCATACGACTGTGCCATATAGCTTTCAATAATAATGGCAATATTTTTAAAATTAAGCCTCTATTAGCATGTGTATAAATTTTTAAAATTAAGTCTCTATTAGCATGTGTATAAAGTAAAAAACGGTAAACGCTATTTAAAACTAAAACTAGCATTGCTGGTTAATTGACCTAATTCGAACCGATGTCGCGTGTCATTGGGTGAGTCAGCATTAGAGATTCTTAATATATTATTAATGACTGTTTCTCAGCGTATTTGGTATTCTTATTCTATCCGAGGATTATATTCAACTAAGATTTAAATTTAACTAACGACTAGTCAGTGAAACCATTAAATTATTATCCAATTATTATTTTAATATCTACCGGTACACCTGGAATTCATACGGAGTGTCGAAGGCGCGCAATAGATGCACAATCCATGCCGAAATCGTCTTCCCTTGATTGCCACGTTGCTTATTTCCTTAAAAGACAGCTTACTGGTCCTATTATGAGTAATCAGCAAGCTTGTTTTATTTTTTTACCGGATTATCAAAATTACTGTTACTTGTGCTAATTACTTGGGATATGAACCTCATGGCCGATTATCACTAAGGAATGACTGTTATTGTAGCCGACAAGCAAGTTGTTTGACGATTTAATTAACAAGTAATAATTAACCCGTTGTAATTTAACCGAAAGTAGATTGATTTATGATACCATAGTAGCCGGTTCATTGTTTCACCAATCGGCTTGATTGAACTTCAAGCGGCTAAAGTCGACAAAAAATGGCTGTTTGAGATCCCTGGCGACAACCCTTGTTGACCGCTCGGACGATTTAGCTGCTGTGGGTATATATTTCGTTGCCCGTCAACCTATCTTTACGTTAAATTATCACAAAATGTATTCAAATCCTGTAAATATCGTAGGCTAACGATGGCATCGAGAGTTGATTATGGTCTGGATAAGTTTTCAAGACGATCGGTTAAGAATTGCAGCCTTTAGGTGACATAAAAAAAAAAATGGGCCTGGCTCTGCCCCTGAGGGTTGGGCATGCACCACAAACAATATTGCAGTGTTAGCGATGCTCTTGTTTAAAGATACATTAGTTAAGAGTTTAACAAAGAGTTGGTTATTCCTGCTATAATAATAATTCACAAATAGATGATGAAAAGAGAAAATATTGAAAATTTCAGTCAAACTACTTTATTCTGAACAAAGTTGTCACTGTTGGAAGTTTGGACTAGAAATGGGCATCAAATGTCTCCGCACTGTTTCCGAGAATTGCCGGTGGTTTGATTGACAGACGATAACTCCACCCACATATTCTCGATTATCAAGTAACATTCTCAGTTGCTACGGTACCCTCGATTGGCAGGCCTTAAATCAGCAGTCTCAGGTAGTGACATCATTACACATGGCGCTCAAAAGCATTCTGCCATGCGATTCGTGTGCCAATTTTAAAATTTTCATTTTGTCTTAAATATTGGATATTAGAAGCCCATCGATTCACGCTAAGATAACAACATCAATGTTGATTTAAACTGACCAATAAGTCAGTTTGCAATGTCGAAGTTAGTGGATGATCTTGAGTTAGCGACTAATTGCCTCCTTTAACCAAATTTTGTAAAATAAAAATTTTAAAATGAGTCAAATATATATCAATATTCCCTTCGGTAAGTCCACCAGAAAGTTGGAACAAGAACTGGAAAATGATGGAAAAATTTGAAGATGTTTGATTTATCAAGTATAAGCTGTACATTGTATAAAGAGACTCATGCTGTGAAATCCGAAGTAACCTACAGTGGATCAGTCAATACAAAATTTGTTCTGCAGTACAAGATGGACACATACTTAGAAATAAATAGACTGGCCACATAAATAGACTGGCCACTCTACTACTTCAATGAAGTAGGCCACCAATGACGTAGGTCTAGCTGATTTGAAAATTGACTGTCTTTTTTTCTGTCAATTTATAGACCATATTAAAAATAGGGCTTCTTTTCTCCATTAACTGGTCTCTGATTCCTGTGTGAATAGGAATTGTAGTCTAATTTGAATTGATGAGAGTTTGGTAGAAATTTGTATAGACTGACGTGCTTGTACATTAGAACAACACTTTTAGAGCTTCACTTGTAATCTGCAATGTTAAGAATTATGGAAATGTGAGATCTATATAAGATCGACACGATTTCTATCTCCCACGTTCAAAACGTATTCAGCATCAGATACTTTGTACATGTACCTTTAACTATGATTATAAAATTGGATTAAAACTAAGCAAGAAAATAGTTCTGTTCAATCTGAGGTTCTTAAAAATTTACTAGAAAGTGGTCATATTTTGTCGGCTGCCCAATCAACAATTTCTTGAGGCTAGAGATAAGCATAGCGTGTTCTCTAATTTTAGAATATTTCAGATTTCTAAATGATTATACAAAATTATTGCCGAAGCTCAATCATGCAGATACGTCATATTTTCAATAATTATTATGGACATACAGTTTTGGCATAAAAATTTTGTTGCAGAGTAGATCCCTTTAAAACTTTCAACGGTGTATACAGAATACAGACCTAGTTATGGCTGGATGCTTTCAAAATCTAGTCGCAAAAGTGATGAGTAATTCAATGCTTAATGTAAGTAATGATTACTGTTACTGAGAATTTTATTTTCCCAAATTTCCTAATAGAGTCTGTAAAAGTTATCAGACCATATTCCCAGGGATCATCATTGAATACAGCAAATTATTCTAAAACATTTCAAATGTCTATTCACATTTATGGAAAGTTATAAATATTTGACATAAAATCTAACACACATTTGAGCAATTCATTTTACTGATTAGATCGACAATATTTTACATCCATCCATGGACTTCTTTCTTATCTAGGCCAAGTATGCAAAAATTCAATAAATATGAAACAGTATTTTCTAACATTATTTATAAATCTGTTTAATGCAAATATTAGGATAAAGAAAGAATTTGATTAGAAGTTATCAATATGTCCATGATATAAAGTATAGAAACAGTCTCGTTCCTAGCAGGCATCAATAGAAGTATTTGTTTTATTGTGTTACTGGTGTGTACATGATCAGCCATATATCATATTGATCAACATGCAGTTTGTCGATCATTAATATGTCAGTTAATTATTTATCTGGGTTGAAATTGTATACCATTTGGACAAAGTATCTGTTCAAGTATAACCTTTTTTTGTCATAGTTTGACAGTACAGAATTGTTTTACAGAAATATAAGTTTGACAGTACAGAATTGTTTTACAGAAATATAAATATGCATTCTCTGATATAAATATTGACCCATGTTGTGGTGCACACTAGGATAGACAGGACCTGTCAAAATAGGGTCAATTCCTAAGTGTCTTTTGCATTGATGATGCATTGAAATGTCATGATTGTGAAGAAATTTGGACTTTAGCTGGGAAAGTACTTTGGTCAATACAACAGTCTCCAATATTATAGGCTTAAGAACAGGTTCAAAACTCTCAAGCATAAGAATTTTTTGATCTCCAATAAACTATCATATCAATTCGATCTAGAAAAATGATTTGAAACAACAAATTGAATAAGATATTGTTTAATTATTTATCTTGGTTAAAATTGAAATACATAAGACTAATTATAACCTCACGGATTTAACCACTAACTGTTGAATATAAACAGATTTATCTTGTCTATTATTGATGATGCTTTCATTTTTTTTATTTTTTTTTTCGTGCTACAAATTGCTTTAGGAATTGTCTTGGCTCAGTATAACTGTAAGGAAATAGTTTCTAAGCAAGCATTGTTATCATAGAGCTTATATAGAGAATATTTTCTTTGTTAATTTGTAATAAAGAATATTTGATTATTTTACAATAAGAATTTTCTTTGTTATTTTCTCCTCGCAAGATAGATGTCACTTATTCTAACCTTCTCACATGAAAAGTGTTATTTGGGGATTGAGAGAGAGAGAGAGAGAGAGAGAGAGAGACTAACAATATGACAAAATATTACTGTCAGTACTTAGTCAGTAGAGCTAAATTGGTGACGGCAGTAGAAACTTACCCATTTTTGCATGATACGTTTTGCCTGTATAGTTCTTTGGATTTTGCTTTGTACTAGCTCGTTAACCAAGGAGTCCACTGTTTCATCAGTCCAAGAAAGTTCCTCATGATATTTCAGAGTGGTTTCCTCTTGTCAGTTGTGGAGGGAGGAGGGCCAGGCTATGAAGAGTCTAGTCATTCGGATTGAATCAAGGCCCCATCTACATGTTGGTGTACATGTAAAACAACCCTTGACATATGGAATTCAATGAAGAGCATGTGTAAACACTGTCCAGGCAAAATTTCCCTCTTTGTCTTAGCACACTATGCGATAAAGTATGCCTGCTTCATCAGCCAGTTTGATGCAGAAAAGTAGGACATAACCTCGCAATTTCATTTCATTTATTGACTTGTACATCAACAATTTGTATTACCAAATCTGGACCCAGTGTCTAGGAACTCTGTGTTAAATTTTTTGTGCAGAATGTTACTTGTTCCAAGACTTACCTTTGTTTGCTTTAATTAAAATAACAACTTTGAGCTGTCATATCTAGCTATAGTACTGTAGGATTTTAAAATTTGTAAAGAAATTATTGATTTGATTTGTGTTAATGGCATAACATCGTACTGTCCAAGAAAGACTTTCTCCAAATTTCTAGTTATGTAACGTAAGGTCTAATAACTTTCAAGATGTGAACTGAATTTGGTTGAGAAGGCAGTCGTCTTGGATGATGTGTCAAGGAATCATAGATTTATGGTTGAAGTGGAAGAGAATTGTTGTTTCTCTTTCCGTTGATTATTCAGGGAATATACCAGATGAGTTAATTTAGTCCAGGTTTTATGAAAGAAGGGTCAGAAGCAGCCATTTCCTAATCAGTGATGAAGCATTAATTTTTGTTGTACTTTTGGATTTTAACATAGTAATCCAAGTATAAATGAAATCACATACCAATCATGATGGACATGTTTATCAGGGTATTTCCACTGACAGTCTGATTAACTGGAATGGCCACTCTAATCATGGTCATTTCTTTTACTGAGTTAATCTATTTTTAGTCAAAACTCTTCGCATATTAATCACATACCGACTCTCGTCTCCTCATAAAATGGTCATCACTAAGTCAAATATCAAGAAAATTATTCATAGCTTTCAAACAACATCTTTATATTTAATAGCATACTCTTGTCTTGACCTTTATTATTTATGACATTATTAAGGGAGGACAATTCCTGTCATCAAGAAATTTATTCCAAGCCTGATTTATTCTGCTCAGATATATTTTCAGGTAGACCACCAAATAGATTGAAAATCAGGCTGTGCATGAGAAAGATCATTCAGGAAATGTCAACATGTGAATTTCTACTATATTACAAGCCGCGTACATATATGTATAGTATATGTCTTAAAACACATGCCTCAAATATGGCTGTCTTTTTCATGTTTATGCTAGTACTGTGATGAATTCTCTTTTCACTACATAGACATTTTTCCTTGGATAAATTGGGACTTTCCTTGGATGATGCCATTGATGAAAAAACACTAGTTTTAACTTTCAAAGAATGAACTAAAGAAATAGATTTTGAAAGTGGAATCTTTCTGTTTTGTGTACACAAATATACATGTAGGTAGCTGTAGGTAAAGAAACATTTTACCATTAATTGATAAACTCTTAACAAGAGATCTAGAGTGGATCTACTGCTATATTTAAGAAAATGTCCCCTATGTTACAGCATTATTTATGGTTTGTCTGGCGTTCTCTCACTTGTCTAACCCTCAGAAAATGTGGTAAACATGATCGGAAGATAGTTCCCTTCTAGAGCAATATTTACAGTCTAGGTTACTTCACATTAGGACTGTCTAAAACTTCATCTCTAATCTTTGAACTCATGTATCACAGACAGAGGGGATTACCCTTGGGATTCAAACAATACTTAATTTTATATCTTTATCAATTTTGTTTTCCTTCCGGACTGTACTGAATTCTAAATTGAAATATGATTTCAATTCGAGAAGAGAAAAATCAATATGTCTTCCAGATATTGTTGATGGGAAGCGGGGGTCACGACTGATTATTAAGATTTAATACCTGAAAGTTTAAGACGTATATATCCATTTCATCATACAGACCAGCTGTTTGCGTGATTATTTTATGCTTATTGTCGTCAGTTGCTAGAAATGCTGCAAGGTTTTTTTTAGTCCTTAAAAGCTGTTTATCTGTTACAAAAGTAAGAGAAGTAGGACGTTGACTTCGGACAATCAGTTTTCACCGGCAGGCTGCTAACGTGACAAAAAAAATAAATATTTTGCCTTCTGGTCAGAAAATAAAGTGCTTGAAAACCGACAACTTTTACAGGCATATATTATTAGTTTTTGCGCTAGCAGGTGACCGGCATCGAATTCCACAGCTGCTTGGATTTGAAATTTTAAGGACATCATCATTTGTTTGGTCACTTTTTCGAGAAGCTAAATTTCTGGTGTCAAGTGATCCATCTGTAACAGTCTGATTGATTGGATGATGGGAATTCAGATCAGCAAACAATTGGATTTTGGTTGCAAAATAAGGCTATTTTGGACCACTTTCAAGTTCCTGTACTCATGGCCAGGAATAGTAGGAAAACGCTTATGCGGCCATCTAACTTTGAAATTTACTGTGGACTTTCTCACAGTTTTCCTTTCTGATAAGCTGCTGTCAAGACATAGCTGCTGTCCACGTGGCTATGTTTAGTTAAATTTGTTGTCCCTGACAGTAAGATGTTACTGAATACGAGTAGTTGGTTGACCAAGATTTACAAATTTAACAATAGTTACGGTTCCAACACTTAGAGAAATGTAACTTTAAAAAGATGATAATGGAAAAAGGGATTTTCACTTTCCCTGAGACGGTCCAATTTAAACCTAAGATTACCTGATTGAAGAATACCAAATATAGCCCTATAAATCGTTATAAACAACCATAATTACTGTCTAGTTCTAGATAATTTTATTAATAGATGCTGTGATTTTACAATTAAGTCTTCATCCCTACTGTTTTAAAATTGTTTTTTACACAGCTTCAGCTAATAAATCGAACATTTAAGCATAATGCTGTCAGATATGGCATGGAGAAAAGGATTTAATCTTTTAACTGGTGTTGTTTATTTGATAGACATGAAACGATGACTGCCATAGGATTTTGATTTCAAGAAGCTTAAATTTAAGTTCATGTCTTAAAAAAGTAAATAGCAGTAGTTTCACACACTTTTCTACTTTTCTTAAATGACTTGATTGATTTCAGCCAAATTTGGTAGGTATGTTTCTTGGGCTCTAATTAATTTAAATGTAATTGATTGATGTCTCAGGGAAGGAGTATTGGATTTCCACACAAATTTAATTCACAAGTTGCTCAGTGGATACTCGGTTAGATTTGTTTAAATGTAGTTGATTGGCTCCATAGGGGCAGGGATTGGGTGCCTTAAAAAGTCTGACGTTATCTCAGTTTTTTACTTTTCCTAAACCCCTAGATGCATTTGAACCATTGCTTGGGTGGGTATTATTCAGATTTTTTCAAATGAAGTTGCTGTAGACACATTTAAGTAGGAGAAGATCTAGACATTTTCTGATTAGCACTTAAATAGCATTTTGTAGGGATGTTGACTTTTAGGTGCTTATGCAAATGTGTATAAAAGTGTAGACAGTTTCTGATAAACTTAGAAATGAATACATTGATAGCTTCATCACAAATACTCATGGGCTATTCATCACACTATGGCTCTTGTTTACATAGGTATGGATGCAACTTTGACTGTGACCCTTTTGTTACCCTATGCCAAGAAGCTTCACCTTCTGAAATTCTAGTCCATCCTATTACTCCATGAATGCAACATTTAAAACTAAATATCTTAGTAATTGTTTTTGATAAATGCATGTATGACATTCCAGTTAGTAGTAGTTCTTTGAATTTTATACAGAATTGAAATTTATGCAAGTGCATTCTGATTTTTTTACACCTCGGTCTCATTTAGCTGATACCCAGAGCTGATGATAATGGTTTTGATTTATTATTTTTTTCGTTATACAGAGTTTTTGTAAATTTGTGAGAGTATTTTAAGCCTTGTTATACATGCAATAATTAGGGAACATGTCTGTTTCCGCTAGCATGTTATAGAAAGAGTAAGCATTCCATGGTGCATTCAGAACACCTATTTCTACTCTTATTAGAGCAATCATTTGGAATTACATTTCAGAAGACAAATAGCACAATATTGATCCTAACCTGTGGTAAGATACAAAGACCAATGGACGAATTCGTCAAAATCAAATACATACAGAAGTGGACTCCTCACACGTCACTTTAAGTTTAATGAAAATTGGTACAACATGTGCATACCCTACCTCCCATATTTACATTCGAATATAATGGGCGTCCTCGCTAGTGATAAAGGGACATAATTTATAGGCAAGGTGGTCCCACGTGACCTCATTGTTTACCTTATAGCACAGTTTTCCTGTACATTCATTACGAACTTGTGTGTTGATAAATGTTAGTTTTTGTCGTTAATATGGAATTTAATACCGATACGGTTCTCTTACCATCGATAAGGTCACGTGGAACCGAGTTTTTACTAGCGACACCTTGTGGGAATTCCTTCAGCGAGGACGCCCATTGTTAGCAGCAGAGCCACCAACATTCATAAATCAAAGAATGAAACAAAATTATGCCTTGTGAACTTAGATAATTCAATCATTATTTTGGACTTTAGTCTTGGATTTCACAAGCCAAAAGTAATGCATAAAAGACCATCTTAGAGAATTTATCGTTTGTAGAATACACGGTATAAAAAATTCGCATAAAAAAAGCAAGTCTTTTAGAAACATATTTCATTCAATCAACTTAAAAGGACAGAAATATTGAAGTTACACCCAAATGAAATTATTGTTTGAGTAAATGCATTATTTCCAGGGCAGTATTTATAATAAATTAAGTTATTGTGAGTTTGAACAATATCTAAAACCTTAAACATGTCTAAATTTAGTTTATTATCCTAAGTCTGTGTTTACATTGTATTTGAATTATAGATCATATTTACTCACCCCCATTATCGCTAAAATTTGAAGAATAATTTCCAGACAGATTTGGTTGAAACGTGTCTAAATAATATCACTACCCTATCTGTGAAGCGTAAAGATAAGGATAGATGAATCTTGAGTTCAACTGTCTCATCAGTGATGAAAATAAAAACAACTTAAACTGTGAAGCAGTTTTCACGGGTTTCATTATTGTTTTTTTTTTGTTTTTTTACCGTTAAACAATGTTACTCCTCTTCCAATGAAACTTGTCAAAGAAAACCAGAAATATCAGTTAAATTTATAGATTCATTATATGATGAAAGGTTTACATAGAGACCAGAAAAGGGACGAAAGAATCAACTTCAAGTGCCTCAGATATTTGCAGGACAACATCACTTCAGTCATTGGATTATGGAAATAAACATTACAAAATTTGACAGAATTCACCATTTGTTAAGCCTTTTTAATATGCAAAAATCAGAAAAAAACCTCATTTGAACGAAAGGCCACGTATACAAATATTGTTTTTTTTTGTTTTTTTCTAAAGGATGACAAATTATTCTGGTGACAATGAAAATGTTACATTAGTTTGATATAATCACATGTGGGGAAAAGTTTATGAAAATCGAATAATAACTAATTATGACGGTATACAAAACAAATAAAATTTATTTGAATAAATCAATGGCCTTAAAGGTTAAAAATACAGTTTTTGCCAAAATGGCGTCATTGCTGGTGGAAATATTTAATTGTAATGGATTTGATGTAATGGATATCTGCATTAGGCATCAAATGGGGAACTTTTATGAAAATTTAATAGTAATTGACTGTTTACAGACAAAATAACTTGAAAATCGCCTCTTCTTACAAAATTACAAAAGAGCTCACATTAACTTTGTGACATTGGTTGTCTTTGTATGAATTAGTACTACAAGTTTGTGACAGTTAAAGATAAATATTTAAACATATGAAAAATCTTATTGCATTGTAAATAGATTATTGTTACACCTTTTTCCACTTTCAAGTCAAAATGGCATGATAGGGAAAGTAGAAATAAAGAGCTGAGCGTAAAATTTTGTGTACCAGTCCCTTTTCTCGGTGTATCAGATTTATAAAAATCAATATTTACTTCCAAAGAGGTGATCCAAACTAGTAGAAGTTTTAGTTTTTGTCAAATTTACATCACCTCCAGTGCCGACAGAAAACTTTATCGGTGATATAAAAATTGACACTTAGTGCCACAGAGCATAATGAACTTCATTCTATGAAAGTATTTAATCTAGGACCCTAAAACTAAATTTGTGAATTTCAACTAATGAAAATTGCAGAGAAACACACTTTTAATCCAGTGTGGTGTTACAGAGGGCCATATGATGCATAGTCTGAAATCTTAATAATACTGTTTCACACTGAAGCTGTGTGAAATCCTAATGATTCCAAGATCTTGGTAAAAATAATGATTGCTATTATAAATTGCTATATAAATTTACTTGATCCTACAATTGGAAGTTCAGTCTTAATTAAAGGATAGCTAATTTAAGTTGCATATTAATATTTGAATGTTGTGGTTGGTATATTGAGAAGTTCAGCAACGGATAAACGTTTGTTTTATTAAATTTCAGGAAATGAATCTTACACTCTTACAGATTAAAAAGTTTGTTCAGAAGTTGTTACTAAGAAGGAACAGCAGCAAAGCTGTTTAATCTGATAAATGTAACCTTGATGTTCAGAAAATAGAATGAAGTCTTATACTGGAAACAAAGTTTGACAGATACCTTTGTGATCCCAGATGTATTATTACTCTGACTTTAATTATCCCTCAGAAGATAAATTATGAAAACTATTTGCGGAAGTAAGGCTCTTGGATGCGATCACTTAATACTTTTTAGTGACAAACTATCTCATTGTGTGATTTTTCGGAAAAGGCTTGTCAATCAGTTGACAGTAAGATAATGGATTAAAACCATTAATTTTAACCTATTGTCATTATCTCCCAAATCTTTAAAGGAATACGTGTCTCCTCTTATTAATAAGCTTAAAAGAGTTAAAAGCAATGTCAGCAAGGTAAACGCAATAATATTTCAGGCTTTCCGGATTTTTACATATTTATTTATATGTCACTCAGACTGACATGATTATTAGAGTGGAAAGGGGGAACCTCTCCCAGCAAATTATCAAAACTTCCTGTAGCAATACTCAATTCTAACGATGTCCTGGAAAAGGATCACAATCAACAGAAATAACTGCATCTGGACACCTGTTAGAAAGAGAAAATTGGCTTATGGAGCATGAATATTGCAATTGCTAGCTTCAATTCAAAATTACATTCATTAAATTTTTTTAAAGTCTGTTTGGTGGGGTAGAGTGGGTCAATGACACATATTCAAGCTTTGATTGGTTTTTAAAGAAACCTCTTTGAAGATGATCTTTTCAATTGCGTGTTAGTCTGTGAACACGATATGTCAAAATTTTCATGTGTTTTCAGTCATTGATTTGCTAAGTACATTAATGAAGAAAGAAGTCATTGATTAGGGTCATGTGTCTATAGTTATGCGAAACAAGTCGCTTTAGCTTGTATATTGATCCACCCATTAACTCTGTTATTGTACGGCGGAAATGTTCCGTCTGAGAGCTTGAAAATCTTGTCATGTAGGGTCTTTGTTGTATATAATTCTACATGAATTTATAGAGCAACTACTGTCACGCCTTCGTTTTGATTCTCTTTGATACAAAAGGATACCCATGATATCTGTTTACTTGGTCAAAATATAGATAGTAACTTGTCAGGCCTCCCCTGATACATACCTACCAGCAGCCAAGTAATCCATGCTGAATCTAAAGTGTCAAAAAATCCTATAACACAGCAAGTTCTAAAAAATCTGTCATGAAAAGATTCCATTGAGAACTTCTACCTGTATCATTTAACAGTCAAATTGTGATTGAAACTTATTTGAAATGTATGATCTGAAAATTTTGAAATTTATTATCATGAAAATCTCTGAGTTTTAAAAAATCCATATCAAATTATATATTTCCTGTATCGTGTTCACAAAGTGAACATGAAGGATAACCAAATTTTTTTTTCTGTGAAATTTACAGAATGAATTTGTTTTCTGTGCCATTTTCAAAAACTTTAACAATAAAAATGTGAAGGAAAATATAACTCCCCAAAACACATTTCAAATTTATGATCTAAAAATTTTAAAATTTAATAGAGTTATTTCTTATGCCACATAAATATGTTAAGGACTCTGCCTTATTTCCCAGTCAGAAGAGGGATAACTCCAAAATGATACCCCCATGAAGAATATCACAATGTTTTAATAAATTCCTTTGTATACGTCCTTTGTATATTGTCTTTGACAGGAGACCTCATTTTTTTGTTTTTGTCCCATCCGTCCTGCACCACTGACAAGGTGAAACCACGTCGGAAAATCCCAATGCAGGGATCGAACAACCGACCTTCAGGCTAGCGAGCCAGCATCTTACCAACTTAGACACCATGCCTCCCAAGCAAATAGTGTAAAAGTATGTAATACCAAGGTTGTGGTCCCTATAGAGATCACAATTTTTATCCGATTTAAAAAAAAACATTTAAACATATCACTGTTACACCTTAATGACTGCAAATGTAACATCCTGGATTATGGTCCCTGATTGTATGAAAAATCGCTTTTTTCTTTTAGATTGTTCTCTGTCCATCTCTTGCAAAATGTGGGCATATCTTGCATGGCAACCACTTGTTTTTTTCTGTATTGCATTCACAAGCTTTTAACAGTAAATTGTGAATGGAAGGGCAACTCTTCGCTGGCTGAATGAATGAATTCAGCAATTTCAGTCTGAAAATTTTAAAATTCGATAGAGTTCTTTCTTACATGTATATATGTCACAGTGAATTATCTGTCAGTCTTGATATTCAATGCCAAAATGTGATTTGATCTTACCACTAAGATATTTGCACAGGACTATTATAAAGATTTCTTTGGGGCTATAGTTTTATATACTGAAATCTTAGATTGCTCCTTTCAGTTCAGTCTTGAACAACTGGAACAACATCAAGTAAACAAATAGTGGTATTGATACATGGATACAGTGTTTCATTGGTTATAATTAGAACCAGGTCAATTATTGTTATAACTTCCTGTCATGATATCTATCAGTCAACAATTATATTGTTATTCATTTTCTTTTTTAGAAAATCAATTCAATTATATTTCTTAGTTTTTACATACATGTGATACCTCCCGCAATTCGCGGGAGTCTCCCGATTTCACCCCTGATCTCCCGATCAGGAGACAAATACTCCCGCTTTTTCAATTCTTGTAATTTTATTTTTTGGGAGTCAAAATTGTAATCAAATAGCATCGAAATAAAACGAGACAGACTTTTTTTTTGTTAAGTGTTGAATGTTGTTACTATAATTAGTAACACGGCGTTACTATAATTAGTAACACGGTCTGAATACATTTTCGATGTTTTTGTATTTGGAACAATACCATTTAAATAACACGATAATTATTGTTTTTATACGAAATTAATAAAGTCCTGGTCGTAATATTCATGATTTTCGATGTTAAATAAATTTTACAATGACCAACACAACGTTCTAATATTACGTAATTAGTCGGAAGCTACGGGCCCCGGAAGCTACCGCTTTGCAAAACTGAAACTTTGACATCGCGCGCTTACGTCAGTCTCGTATTCACGGCAATTTCTGCACAATAAAACATAATCAAATAGTATTGTGAATGTTCAGAACAGGATGAATTAATAGGGCTTTTTTTACATACATTTTTAATTTGTAATGTGTGATTTTAAACTCATTACGGTTATGTTACCAATGTGGACAGCAAGGTAATTCAGACCACGTGACATCAACATTATGTCGTCTGCAGTTGGAATTTGTTTAGCACACGTAAAGGGTCGTACATGAATGGTGTTGAAAATATCATCCACAATACAATTCATACCGTGCGATATCAGTAACTTGCAAGTTATGCACAAAATATGAATAATATTTTCCAAAATGACAATAACCACCAAAATTTAATAACCATAGCTACCGTAATGTAAATGGGCTATCAAGGCAAATTAAAAGTAAACTGTTACATTTAATTGATATTGAGTATATATATGTAACTGCACCTCAAATGACCAAAACTGCTAATCAAAAGTTTTTAAATTTATTAATGTAGGCCTACATGCATATTAAAATGATATTAAAATATATAAAATATGTAAATTAATTTGTCTTTTATTCATGGTGGGTGGGTAATTTTAACGCATGATTAAAGTCTCCCTCTTTTGACCTTAATTCTCCTGACATTTTTACAAAAATCTGCTGACATTTTACTTGTGGCCAATCACATGTATGGTTTTTATACGCCCACATTTTTATGTGGACGTATATTCTCATCACCCCTGTCAGTCAGTCCATTTGTTTGTGGACACTCTATAACAGGTCACAATTCTTGTCCGATTTTGATGACACTTGAAATATAGGTTTATCTCCAAAAGATCTTGGTTCCTTTCGGTAGGATTGAAACTACATGGATTATGGCCCCTGATTTTATGAAAAATCACGTTCTTAGCTTGTGGACACTCTAGAGGTCACAATTTTTATCCTATTTAAAAAAACATTCTAGTCAGCTAAAGCATATGAACGGAGATTATTAAAATCCTCTGTAATTTAAAGATACATTATGGGAGATTTTAATAGAGAGTTGGCCATTCTTGCTATAACAGTTCAAAAATAGATGATAAAAGAAGAAAATATTCAAAATTTCAGTCAAATTACTTTATTCTGAACAAAGTTATCACCATTGTAATTTTTGAATTAAAATAGGAGTCAAATCTCTCTTCACCGTCTCCGAGAATGGCCAATCGTTTGATTGACAGGTGTTAACTCCACCTACATAATCTCGATTATCAAGTAACGTTTTCAATGGCTGTGGTACCGTTAGCATATTCGGTTTGAGACGGGGTTGCAATTCAGTTCGTATCACATTTATTTTTACTACAAATTAAAAATAAGACTTTTAATATATAGATAAGAAGCGAAAGTTTGAAATGAATGGACCAAATCAGTGAGGCATAATTATAGCCGAGTTCTTGTTAGCCTGCGTATACTCTTGTACTGTAACTGGTAGGCCTATGTAACTCCCGAAGCAGACAGATAGGAAACAGTGATCCAGTTAGGGCTACAATTCAACTGGGGTGATGTTGGCTGCGATGTTTATCAATTTCCATAATTTTTCTGTAAACGCAAGTGACAAAAGAGCGTATAATGCTGACATCCAAACTCTCATTTTAACCACAACTAAACATAATATCAAGGCTGAATATAAATCGAACTTTCAATCAAATTGACTGACATGACGCCTCGCTCAACAGCAGCCTCGCTTCGTACACTCTATCATTTAGCCTCGATCTAAAATTTCCGGGAGTATGACGTCAACGTAACGGTTAATCTCCGCTTATGAGGCCATTTAAAAATTTAATCATTCAATGAAATCCTGTTTAAATCCAAGCCGAATCCAAGCCATCCGTGGGTCTACAGAGTTGACTTTGTGCTTGTTTTGTAAATAAAGATCTAATTTATAATTTCTATGACATCTGAAGCCTAAATAAAGACTTGCAATAATCAGATTTAGCTCTTGCATAACGTATGGTTAAGTTCATGTCTTTTATTTGGATACTCTCACTGAAAGTAGCATATTCTCTATTTTTCTGACCAGTATTGCATTTGGTTTTTAGATGACTTTAAAAACTATATGTCTATATGCAACAATGTTATCATTATAATTATATTGAAGAAATTTTTCAACATTTTGGATAAGATAGGGTTGTTTTCATTTAATTGAACTTTGAATGCATGCATGATGTTGGAAGCTTATTATATCAATAAACAATCGAATGTAGCATAATTCAGAAAAGATAAGAAATGGCTCTAGCTGCCATCAAGAATAGTAATTTCTAGTAATTAACTGACAATCCTTTGACCTTGTTTTCCCATTGATTTAGAAAGGCTGGATAAATTAAAATATTATTGACATTTGATCCCAATATTATAGGTTACAGAATAACTGGTCAATATGTATGGAAGATGCAGTAATTGTTGACTTAACAAGGATAAATATGATGAGAATGGATAGACAAACATCCGTATTTACTATCGATAGTTTTCAACATAACACATGACCAAAATTAAACAACTCCTAGTTTGATTAAATGAATTATTTAAGTGCTTCTCTGTGTTGGAAAACTTCAAGATCAATTTTATTGATAGCAAATATTGCACTATATCATATGATTGATATCCCATCTATTTCTTTTCAAGTTTAGTTGAGTACCGATATACTGTGAGACGTAGTGATGAATAATGAACACTTTTTTTTCCAATAATCTGGTATTTTGACAAATATAAGTAATTCAGAATTTGGTGGTAAACATACCTTATCAAGAGGACGGCCATGGTAGTCGAGCAATATGGCAATGTCATCTCGACTATATGGCCAGGTGTACTCTCTTGTCGGGGTGGCGGCTGCATGGCTGACAAAGAAAGTGTGGTTAGTCACTTGGATCAGATGTAAAATCAAGGTTCACTCATGTACACATCGATTAAAAGAATCCTTGAACTTACGAATAGTCTCAAAAGAACTGAAGTTAATTTTATCTTTCTGGAATTCCTGATACTGCAAGTCATTCGCATAAGAAATTTTCAGTACCAAGTATATTCTTGCCTTCTTTGAATTCAAGTCAGCTGAGGTTCATTTCAGTTTAAAGACAAAATTATGTAATATTGAATATTAAATCTCATGTAAATTCCATCATCTTTTCATAATGTTATATGCCCATACAACCATTATTAGGTACATAATTAAACTACAACAAAGAATGTCAGCTGTGTGACTCATGTTACAAAGCAAGAAGTGATAACATACGTTTATGTTCTTTTAAAGAATAAGTATACCCTTTCTTATATACTACATTAGTTTCTACTATCCATTGATCAATAATTTCAAACAATATAATTTAGAGACTATATATTGTATCTGGTTTTACGTCAAAAAATTTATTGGAAGTGAACATAACACTGATTATTTATCCACCAGAATATATGTTGTGTTTTTTAATTCCCAGAAGGAAAACATTTCCTGGTTCCAATTTTCAATTTCATGCCTGGTTGTGAGGATTTCCGTGGTTAATTAAGACAGTTGTGTCTACAACCTTTTTTGACATTTCTAGACTGAAGCAATTAGTCTTTCATGCCTGGAGAATCTAATGCCTCCTTTGTGACACTGTTTTGTCTGTTACAGTTTCTGTACAGACAATAACAATTTATTTGTTGATTTAGTAACTAGGAATTAGAACACACAGTATAAAATTAGAAAAATCTGGTCACAAAGTCCTGAAATTGTTTTCCATAACCTGAATTCCCCAAGTCCCTCAGGTCGGGAATGCCTCATTAGAAATATTCACTTAACAATTTAATTCCAAGATATTTGTGAATAAATTACTATTTATTCATATTTTCTCAATAATTAATTTTTGATCTCATAATTGACCAAATAAGCACCTGGTGGCTTATGTTCTCCCGAATATCTAGAAAAATTTTCATCCCATTATTTATTAAGCAGACATATAGCAAAATCAAGCCCAGGTTCAAATATTTGATATCTGCTACAGCAGTGCCTCCATGTAGCTAGGAGTTATAATGTAAAAGGGATGTAGTTCTGAGTGTAAAGTAGAGTAAAATAAATTTTGAACTCCTCAATTAAGAGGTGGTATCGAGTGTTCTATTAAGATTTGCCATACTTTTCATCCTGAAACCTGTCACCACTTTTAGCTAACTTTAGGATGGTATATTTACTTTTGTTCAATGAAAACAAACTGCATATGTGTACTTGATTAGATCTGATGTTTTCATTTACAAAATGAATGATGTGACTCATGCAGTCTTTGATAAATATATTTTTGGGTTGTTGATAGCTTACGTTAAAAACAAAACTAAGTGACTTTAAATAATTAAAATGAAAATTTACATTACATTACATTACTGTTTACTCCTCAACTCGTATTTCAAATAACATATTTCTTACCACCTAGCTGACGTACCATTAAACAACATTTCATTTCATTTCAATACCACCTAGCTTTAGGTCTATAATAATATGTTCTGATGTTTAAAATGATATTCTAGGTGGTGCCATTTGTTTTGTAAGATAAAAGTTGATTTATTTCATATTATATAAATACAAGATGAATTAAAGAACTTTGGGCCATACAAAAAAAAATATTCCGTTTCTCAGATAATTGATTCCTAAAACAATGTAATGCAGGAGGAAGGTTTTGGTTTTTGTGTTTTTATTTTTTTCAAGGGATCACACTACTGGACTATATGATTAATATGAAACATCACATTACAAAACACTAAATTTATTTCATCATGATGTTTAAAGGAATGTGGGGGTTGGATGGCTGCATAGTTAGCGTGTGCGCGTTTTATCATAAGGTCTGTCATTGAGTCAAGTGATGTGGTTTCGATTCCCAGGTTGTACTTGATAAGGAGTAGGGTCGCCTGTCCAACCTTGGGGGTTTTCTCTGGGTCCTTACAGTTTCTTCCCACTGATAAAGACCCCTACGCACATGCAAATTATTGAAATAAAATTGAACTGTATGTTAGTCCCGAAATGACCTAGTTTGTGTTGAATGGATGTTAAACCCCATTTCTCTCTCACTTGTAGGAATGTATGACTCTCTGGTATCAATTATGATTATCAATAACATTGATCAAGATTTGTCTATTTGTAATTGAGCCTATGTTACATTCCGGATTCAATCAAATTTTTTAAAGAGTTGCATGCTTCCTGCAACAAGGAGAAAATATATATGTGTGGTACTTAATGAGATTGTTTTGTATTCTTTAAGATGGAAACTGGTCAATTTTCACTTTATGAAGTGAGTATTTGAGAAACATAGTAATTTTTTATGGCCTTATAATTGACAAACAAAAATAGATTCTTGAATAAGCTACATTTAAGTGTTTAACTCTTTTATTTGTTTTCTTAAAAGACAGTATAATCTGTTATTTTGAATTCTTTAGAAAAGATAATTGGTAGGTTTCATTAATCAATAAACAGAATTCCTTTTAGATATTACTCTGATCCTTCTGATCAAACAACAGAATTGGACATAAAATAGCTGGCAAAAAAATGTTCAAGCTCATAAGAAAAAGCTTAATACATGATATAGCCTCAGCTTTTATAACTCTCTGTGTTTGATAACAGAGAATTTCAAGAAACAACAAGTTGTCTTCATAGCAATTTCAAATAATTGGAAAGATTTTTGATGTAAAATCGGTTGTGATCAAAAAATCATTAATAAGATGTCTGGAGGCAGAAGATATTCTTAGTCTCAGTTACACTCAATATGTCGCCAACACAATCTTCAATGAAATGACTGCCAGTGTTTATTTAGCAGAAATGTAAGATCAGTTTCTTAGCAAATTTTCAATATTTGGTTACATGGTTAAAAGGGCAAAGATACATCCTTTTAAATTGTTATTGATATTGTATGAGTGAAGAATTAACGGTAATGATACACAGATGTTGAGATATGAATAATACAGTATTTTTGATCCTTCATTTATTTTTTTTGTATGACAATAGACAGAAGTGATCCTTTTCTAAAGAAAAATTTAAGAACTTAGAAAGAGAAAATAAAAATAGAATTTCTTAAGATAGAACATATTGATCTGCTTTACAAATAAATATTAGTTAGAAATCGAAGTGTTTTTTTTATATAAAGCTATTCTTTATTAGGAAAATAATACTAGGACTATATCCTAAGGCTATATAGAAACTATTGGCAGATTGTGAGATAAATTTCCGATACAATAATAATATGGATTATAAAAAAAATCTTTTATCTTTGGACTTTGAAGAACATGTTAATATAAGAAATGATAGTGAAAATTATCCTAACCCAACATAATGTATATTTTTTACTATATTTCAAATCTCACACAGAAAGTCGTCAAAATTCTAAACTTGTAAATTTATGTAATTGAGGTACGGATAATATGTATGTATTCTATTTTAACATGTGTATTTGTTTGATTGGTAATAATCGGGCCTTTTTTAAAAATTTGCCTTAATTGAACTGTCGTAGCAGGGTTGTTAAAAAGGCAAAAAGATTTCTGCTTCAGCTTGAGTATTGCAGAAAAATTCTCTATTAGATGATGAATGAAATAGAAATAATTTGCAATGGTTGGACACAAATGCGCAGTTTGTTTTATGTTTAGTTGAGAATTTTCACTGTGACTATGAACATGATAACACTATTTAAGAAAATTGATACAAAATCCAATATTGCAAATTGTGGTATTGCAGTGATGGAAATTGACTTGAGTCGTTTGGAGCCAACATAAGGACAACAATTCTCATTGATATGGCAATAAACACTTCAAAGCTTTAAGTTTCAAACTATTTTCTTCTCTGTCTTGCCAGAAACAGCCATTAATACATCAACTGAATACAAGGAAACAAATATTTAAAAATGTAGCTCCATGCTTTCAAAGTAAGTCTCCTGTAGTGATTTATATCAAACATGATTGAAGCACTATCCGCATTTCATGAAAAAACTCAATAGAAAATATTATGTGGCTAATGTCCTTGTATGTAAATATATCTGAAGTGGAAGAAATCAAAATGGAGCATAACAAAACATGTAATGATCTTGGCATATATGTTGTTTTTTGGTAACTGCATGTATATAGCACATCAAGTGACCTAGCAAAATTTTCTGGACTTGTAGCCAGTGGTTACTATATGCACTTTACGGAAAAGTTCACACCAATTAAAATTATTTGACATATTACCGATTAAGTATCAGATACCCGAAAACACTTTTTCAATTTTTCAATTACAGCCTTAAACCATTTGATTGGTCAGTGATGTCACAGGGACCACACATATGCACTATTATGATCTTAACACTGTCTATACACACCAACAGTTGACTAATGTGTATTGATGGTTAGATTAACATACTGACTGATCTGATCATTACCTCATTAAAATTATTTATATGTAAGCTACAAATCACTAAGAGCTGACCTTTCTCGTCTTGAATTGTTATAAATTACATACTTGTGACTGGAATATTTTATAGTGAATTATACAATCTCAGATTTTGTTTGTGTTGTTGAGAGTTCTGGAATTCCAGCAAAGAAAATTGGAATAATGTGCCGTTGGTTTTCTACCGTCAAAAGTAAAGACATTCGCGATCATGAAAATAACCCCATACAACCGCAGCAACCAACATGAAACACCAGCAAACTATATTACACCGCTGTCAGATTAAATGAAAAGGGTATAATAGTGGGAGGAGATGGTAGGGCAGATCTACCTGACCACAATGATAAGTTCAGCCTCTATACAGTTAGTCCTGGGTAAGTCTTAATTCATATTTATCACGCTGCAACAGTTAAATACAAAGGATATTACAAGGCTTTGCATAAACCTATATCTTTGATCTGGCATGCATACAATAGATAATTACCTAATCAGCGTTCTTAATCTCGAGAGCACTCAGACCTAACATCAAGGTGTTAATTAATTTATGACTCCATGTCTGTGCAATTTTCAGTCAGATTGATTAATGAGATATTAACAACACATGTACACTTGGCATATTAATACACAAATGATGTAGTCAGATGACACTTCTCAAACTGTTATTCAGTTTAGTTGGTTCCTAACAAATTTAATTAGCCCAAGTTTAGTTGTGCTGTTAATTCAAACATAGTGAGATATTTTTTTCCTATTTCATTTTTTTTACAGTCTATTTTAGAGTAATGAAGTCAAATCCTGCATCCACATTGACTATGACTCCAGGAATCTGATATACAGTTGGCTACTCAAATCGGTAAATAGACCCGCAAAAACTTGGGGAATAAGAAGCACTTCTTCGATGTCTAGCACGAAGCGAAAGGTAAATTTGTTTTATTTGTAGCTTAATAGAGTTTGGATCATCATAAAACATACCATTGACATCAATGTAGACTATAATGTAAAACTGTATCTTGAAAGGTCATTGGAACAAAGTAGTTTCTCAAATAAATGTTAATTATAACACTAGAATTAATACTGTTTATTCCAGGTTTGAAAACAAAATTGATGGCACTGGGAAAAGAAAAACACTGTGACGTCAACAATCTCTGGATTCAAAGTATAATTAACCATCTACATGTATATTAGTGTGCTGCGGCCAGAGACAAAGACGATTGGAAGCAGTTGCTTCAGAATGAAACAGTGTTGTCGATCACATCCAGATTGAGAACTACGAAATAACAGATGCTTGAAAACATTTTGTTTCATAAAAGTCGACAATTAATTATTTTTATTGACTTCATAAATGCTCGCAGCACTGTCGATAACAATTTTACACCTATCTTGTTGTATTCATAGAAAGCCAATGATAGTACAGGTTCACTGTTGGCTTACTCCAATTTAATCTGATCAAAAGAACACCAGGAATATAGCTACAGTGACTGTCTTTGTCATGGCATTATAATAAAACAAATTCTAAATTGGATCTTTAATTAAAATAAATTACATAACAAATTCTTCTGTAGTCAATTGTTTTATTTAATTAAGGGATTAAGGAATCAATCAGGAATTAATGAATACACACCTCAGCTGTAATTAAGGAATAAACATTCCAAATGCAATGCATTCGGTCACTGTGATGTCACTGGCACCTGAGGGTATTAAGTGTGTTTTCGATAAATGGCGAAGTTGTTTTTACGTTAGGTCTATATTTGCGACTTTGAGTGAACATGACTGATTTAATTTTAATCAGATTGGTGTGAACTTGCTGTAAATTGCATATATTAACCATTGGCTACAAGTATAGAATATTTTGTCAAGTCAATTGATGTGCTCTTTAAGATAAATTCATTGCCTTTGGAATTATCAGTAGATGGTTGTTTGTAAAGAAAACAATGGTATGGCCACTGACTAGACTTTCCAGAACAGCATACTTCAGTTATCCTAATTGTACCCCGCCTTTCAAAGAAAGCAGGGGACTATTAAAATGGGTCTCTGTCTGTCTGTCTGTCCATCACACTTTTCGAAACACAATAACCCTGCTTCTAGTTGAGTTAGAATGTTCAATCTTGGTGTAGGTGTGTATTAGGTGAATGCCTTGATGGAGTTCAAAGATGAACATTTTCTGCTTAGGGTAAGCAGAGATAAGCAGTTTGATTGGTTGATAATTTTGGACACTATAACTTTAGTTCGAATTAAGTGAGAGTGATGACACTTGATGTATAGTTTCATTACATCAATAACTCTCCTTCTAATTGAGGTAGAATGTTCAAACTTGGTGTAGGTGTGTATTAGGTGAATGCCTTGATAGAGTTCAAAGATGAACATTTTCTGCTTAGGGTAAGCAGAGATAAGCAATTTGATTGGTTGATAATTTTGGACACTATAACTTTAGTTCGAATTAAGTGAGAGTGATGACACTTGATGTATAGTTTCATTACATCAATAACTCTCCTTCTAATTGAGGTAGAATGTTCAAACTTGGTGCAAGCGATCATTCGGTGAATTCCTTGATGGCTTTCGAAGAGGACCATTTTCTGCTTTGGGTAAGCAGAAAGAAGCAATTTAATTGGTTGATGCTTTGGGACACAATAACTTTGGTTCTAAATAAGTGAGAGTGATGAAACTGGTATATAGTTTCATTATATCAACATTGACTAAGTTCGATAATGAGCATTTTCTGCTTAGGTTAAGTAGCGATAAGCAATTTGATTGGTCAAGACTTTGGAACATGAAAAACTCTGATTTTAATTGAGGTAAAATGTTTAAACTTGATGTAGATGTTCATTAGGTGAATGTTTTGATTGAGTTCAATGATTAACAATTCCCCACTTAAGCTACGCAGACCTAAGCAGTCTAAGCAGAGCTAAGCAAGTTCATTGGTCGATGCCTTGGGACAAGATAACATGGATTCTAACTGATGGAGAATGATGAAACTTGGTGTATAGTTTCACTACCAGGTACTTCAAAACCTTGACTGACTTTGATTCTGAACATTTTATGCTTAAACTAGATAATCAGTTTGATTGCTCAATACTTTTGAAAAAAACTTTTGAAAAAAAAAAAAATTTTGCAATTAATAAACAATATTTATTTTGGGATTTCGGCTGGGAACATCAGCCTCACTGTTGGCTTGTTATTATATGTTGACATCTTATATCCTCTTCATCCCCGTCAGTTTGCTGTCCGCATTTGCTTGTGTATATACAATAATAGAATACAATAAAAAAAAAATATTGTTTTATCCCACATTTCATAGGTGAAGTTATGACATTTTGTATTTAGTTCTTCAGCCTTAAAGAAGTTAGTATTTTTACTGACGAAATATGGGATAAAATGATTGCTTTTTGACATTGTATTCTTTTTACAAAGCAGGAAGAACTAGAAGTCTATCAAATTTTAATCACTTTATGCGTAGTTGCCCTTAATCAGCTTTTAGTATCTTGTAACAGCTCACATGACCTACAAGAAAATAAAAGTGTGACAACCTTTATAGATGTAATGCTCTAATAACTTAATTGCTGTGGACGTATGTTTTATTGCCTGGCAATCTATATTTTCATTTGATTACCATTATCAAATATTCATTGAATTAGTTTATTACTCGAGAAAGTCTAAGATTATTTTTGTACATAAAATATTTCAATGAATACAGCTAGTTAGTTATTTTTGGTTTTAATAGTGTGATTTTGTGTAAATACCACATCATTATATAGGAATGATTTGTTTTTCTAAAACTGCTCCATTGTAAACATTGCTCTATAAGGAATCTTAATAACTGAAAAATATTTAAAGTTCAGATTTTCATAGAATGATATATAAACAATAAGAAGAGAACTATATACAACGTTGCTTTAAATATACTAGCTGTTTTCCATAAAAGTAGGTGTTTTTGTTTGTATACATTGTAACAGAATAATAACGTCTGGTTCAAAGTCCAGGGGATCATGTGGCTAAGTGGGTAAGACGCTGGCTCGCTAGCCTGGAGGTCGGGTGTTCGATCCCTGCATTGGCCGAGAAAGTTCATCCAGATTTTCCGGCGTGGTTTCCCCTTGTCAGTAATGCTGGACGGAGGGCCTGTCAAGGACAGCTGTCTAGTCCTTCGGATAACTCGGAAAACCTGAGGTCCCGTGTATACATTGGAATGCACGTAAAAGATTCCTTGGCAGTTGGAATTCGAAACAAGAGTAGGCGATAGTGCCGCTGCCCATGCAAAATTTCCCTCATAGCACACTGTATGACAAAGGCCCGTCTTCATTAGCTCAGTATAGGAGTAGGACGTTAAACCCCATTTCATTTCATTTCATTTCATTTTGGTTCACTGTCCACGTTATTTGCTCATGGCCTTTTAAACATACATTATGCAAGAGCTAAATCTGCCAATTGCATGTTTTTCTTGCGGCCTGAAATGTTATCTTAAATTGTTAATAAGACATTAATTAACTTATCTAGACCATAATCAACTCTCGATGGCATCGCTAGCCTGCAATATTTACGGGATTAGAATCCGGTCTGCTACTTCTGATTAAATCGTACCAACTTAAGTAATGATGATCGAGGCTAGGCCGAAATTTCAATCGCTTAATTCTCGGTTCATAGTGGATCAATTTGTCTAAAATTTTCAGCAAATTCCCTTTACATTATCTATATTTTTAACTATTATATTGAGAACTGCCAGCTCTTTAACTAATCTGCCATAATGTATCTTTAAAATAAAGCTTGAATTGATTATTTGTGTTTTAGGTAAGGGCCAGTTTGGTGAAAGGGATTTAATACAGCAAGTAGATGAATACATGGATTGCGTTCAAGTCCATCCCTTTAACTTTTTAACACCAGAAATTCATTTTGCCTTCTATAATAATGTGACTTGTCCAATGGCTGAAGCCTTGGAAACTAGAAACATCAAGGTGTGGGGTCACAGAGTAATGGTTGAGGAAGATGTTGAGAGAAAGCTTCAATCTGTTTTAGTTGTTGATTCGTCAGATGAATCAGATTTTTCTGATTCAGACCATGAGGAAAAAATTTTGAAACAGAATCCATGTTTTATTTCAAATAAAAGTTCAGGACAAATAAATAATACTGACAATAAAGCTGAAGAGAAGCCATATTGTGAAAAACTGACTTCAATAGACGACTTGAATTCACTTATTTCAAATTTGAATGTAAGAAACCTTCATAATTCTTCCCTTAAATTCTCGCCAAATTTTGTACAGGTTATGAAAGAATTGTTAGGTGTTTTACCTGATTTTAATCTGTGTGATTTTAGTTACGAAAAAATGGCTGAACATTTAGATAGTATTAAAAAGGTGAATCTTGATATTACCAGTTTAATAGCATTAGTGTCTGGTGTCACTCACGGTGGATCAAAGTTTGTTTTTAAAGAGAAAATATTGTCTCAACAAGCAGCCGAAGAACGTGATACTCCATGTTTGGAAATTATTAGACAGTTTCTAGAAGGTAAGTTGACTCTTATATCACAAATTGTTATTAGTATAGCCTATTTTTCACTTCTACAGTGCAGTGTTATAATTAAAAGAATTGGGGGCATGAATCAAAGCATATTCCGGAAGCAATGGCCCAAGTAACTCCTCTCTAGCCATTGCTGTACAGACTGAAAACTTTTAACGGAATGTGTCCATTTCCAAAGTCCAATCAAATCTCTCCTTAGTACAGTAAAATAAAGGGAATTTTTATAACTGGCCGCTTATGATTGAAATTTTGCCTACTCTTATAGTGAATTACAACTGCCAAGGGATCTTTTACGTGCATGCCAATGTATACACAAGACCTCGTTTTTTTGTCCCATCCGAACGACTAGACAGGTGTCCTTGTCAGGCCCTCCGTCCTGCACCACTGGCAAAAGGAGACTACGCCAGAAAATCCTGATGAACTTTCTTGACCAAAGCAGGGATCAAACACGCGATCTCCAGGCTAGCAAGCCACCATCTTACCCACTTTAACCTATAGCTTCTACTTTATATGTGCACTAAGTTTACAACAATTATTAAAGAATCAGCCTCTACTTGTGGACCGCCATTGATCCTGATGGAGATCATAACTTGTACAACATTCTCAATGTACAGTGTTCATTCTTAGTACTATGATTACCATGAATAGTAATTAGTATGTATGGTGAATAAGTCTTAAACTAAAGTAAAATAAAATTGAAACACCCGGGCCCTGTTTCACAAAAACTTAAATCTCCTTAAAATCGTCTTAAACTAAAATTTCATCATAGCTGAGTTTAAGTATTTTTGCTGAAATCCATTAAATTAATATTTTACTTTTAGGGACAATTTTAACTAAAATTAATTTTAAGTTAGGACAGCCATCTACCTCTCCTAACTTAAAATCACGACATAAGCAAACATCGATTAGTGCTTACTTGTTAGATCTATTGCAACATATAGATCCATTTGGAATAATGGTAATACTCTGGCTAATGATTCAAGTATAAATAATAGTAGTTTTTATACGCCCTCATTTTCATGTGGACGTACATTTTGCCGTACCTCTTTCTGTCTGTTGTGGATCCTCTAGAGCTCACTTTTTTGATCCGATTTTGATGAAACTCAAAATTCATGTTTATAACCCAAAGATCTTGGCTCACTGCAATAATCGTTCATATCAGATCGTAATTTCCGCAATTAAGGCCCTTGATTGTATTAAAAAGCACGTTTTTAGCTTGTGGTCCCTCTTGAGGTCACAATTTTTATCCAATTTAAAAGAATATTTGAATATATCACTGTTACACCCTATTGGTGGTTGAGTTCAAATTTCGTGAAAATCGAACCAAAACTGCTGGACAAAATGGCCACCCCTCATGCGCAAATACTATCAAACTTCCAGAATATATACTCACTAACCATATCTGCTACCCTCTAAAGTTTCATTAATCTACTCTCTGTAGTTTAGTTGTACCCCGTAATTGAAGAATGGCCTGAAAATGACAATCTTTTGGCTTTATATGATCTTAAAATTTAAAAAAATTTATACGCTCTAAAAATGGTTCGATTGATCTAATATTGTGGCAGTGGGGTTTGGAGGGGTTACTCATCCTACATAAAAAAAATGGTAAAAATTGGTCACTCACCATATGCTGGTCACCGCATGGTTCTGTCGCAAATACTTTTGAAATTCAACAATAATTTACAGGATAGATTAGTTTGTAAAATGTCACAATTGCCGTCGGTTGAGTCAGACCTTACATCACTATGCTCTGTTTATTCATCTTTTAAAAATATTCATCATGTTTATAAATTTCCCAACACACCCACAAATATCATATGTTTGTAAATGACAATTCTCTATAGTTTCTCTTATTCAAAATACCATAAAACTTCAAAATTCGAGCGATTTTATTCATTGATAAGCTTTATTTCCATTAAAGCCTGCTACTAAATCAAATGTCATGAAAGCATCAAGTTCAAGGCCAACCCAATCACAATAATTTTATTTCATCTCTCTACGACTTTCCATTGATATTGTAACCATTAGTTCAAACTGTCAACAGTTTTAAGTTCCAAAATGTACTTGTTTACACCCTAAGTGCCCGCACTGGAAATGTGCACTGCTCAGATGCAAGCAATGGTAACTAAAATCTTTTAAAATTCCATTTTAAGTTACAATCAGTCTTCGTGAAAGGTAAAATTTAAAATTTCATTTTGATTTTAGTTAAATCTGTTTTAGAGATTTTAGTGATAATGCAAAAGCCTTCTTTTACCACTGTGCAAGATGACTGACCTTTACGTTCACTCCCAGTATACTTCGACGTCTGATGTCACATCATACGGCATTAATAACATGTGCGTTGTTTACATTGGTCATACTGGTGGAGGCAAAATTCGCACCTTTAACTTACTTTATGCCTCTGCATACTATTTTTTGTACTCATTCACACCAAATAGGAAATATTTCTTATCTTATTTCTTAAAAAATTGTTTTAGAATTTAATTTGCAGAAGTAAATACTGAGCGCGCTAATTAACTCCCTACTATATCAGTGATATTGGCGGCCAAGCAAATATTTACTGCTGATCAGTTTGGGGGTTGTTTAACAAAGTAAAATAAAGTTAGTTGACAAACACTGTCAGTTGACAAGCACTGTGCAACCCAGGTAAGCTAGCTACCAACCCTGGTAGTAAACCTTGACCCTGCTAAATTGTGACCCCGGTAAACCTGATGGGGCGCAAGAATATTATAAAAAGATGCCCACAACATAAGTCCAGTCAGTATGAAAACTTCAATATGAAGGAAACTATATATAGTTAAAGGACAATATTGGTGCCAGTCATTATCACATATGTGTTAGAGCTGGTTAAACACATTCCAAATATACTTTTAACACAGAGATCATTGCTACGATAGCTGAGTAATACGGGTTTCCCGTATCGGAAGTGACGAACGCCAAAGGAAAACACGAGTCACCGCTCTATATAACTGACTGAAGCGACGAGTGATGACATATACACGGCCGAATTTCTGCTCACTATTAATTCCTTCGAAGACCAAAAGTTGTTGTGTGAGACTGCGAGAGGATATCTGACAATTCATAAAAAGAATTGACTGCCACTAGATAAGAGAACACGTAATAAAAACAGAAAAAGTCCGTGCATTACCATGTTTTTATAAGGTATAGAATGAATATAAACAAGGAATTGTATGGACTATTTCTATTTTTCTCATGTTCTCTTATCTAATGACATTCAATTACTTTATTGAATTGACAGATATCCTCTTACAGTCCCATATAACAACTTTTGGTCTTGGAAGGAATTATTAGTGAGTAGAAATTCGGCCGTGTATCTGTTATCACTCGTCGCTTCAGTCAGTTATATAGAGCAGCGACTTGTGTTGTCCTTTGGCGTTCGTCACTTCCGACACGGGAAACCTGTATTACTCAGCTATCGTAGCAATGATCTCTGTGTTAAAAATATATTTGGAATGTGTTTAACCAGCTCTAACACATATGTGATAATGACTGGCACCAATAGTGTCCTTTAATCGGGATAACCAGGTCTTTTCGTGAATAAATCTAACTTCAATTCTATGAACCCTTGGATATAGCAATTTATATTGTCATTTTTGTTTTGGGGATTAAAACAAATATAGCATAATTATTGCTACTGGTTGAGCATTATTGACTCATTTGTTCAACTTGTGAAATTTTAGGTTCAGGACAATCCTGGTTAATATTTCTTTCACTTACTTAATTGTCTAACATCTAGTTGAATCCCTGTTAGACTTTCATAGCAGCCAGTTTAAAATTGTTAATCTATTTGATTTAGTTGCTGTCATTTCTGAAGCCAGAGTTTTTATTTATTGTTATTCAAGAGATAAAGAGGTTAATTCTTTATTTTGCAATATTTAAGACCCATCTGAAAATATGTAGGAGATGAAAAGCAATAAAAGCCAATGATACAAAAACTATAAAGCATACCGTTATCATTTATTGTCAACAAATCTTTATGTTTTTTATGTGATTTCTCATATATTTTATTGATATATTTGATGAAATGATAAAAATGATTAAAATGATGATTATTATACATTCTGACTTAATTGATTTAAGCATATGTGATGAGTAGCGCTATGGTAATGGTCTATACTTCCTACTATGTATTTATTTCCACCACACTCAAACCACCTCAGCTACATTATATATATTGCTAGTGGATCCATGAGTTTATTATAAATAGTTACTTGGGGATGGGAGGAGGAGTTGCTGAAAAATACCATAGAAATGATTGGGGGGACATGCGCAGAAATTCAATACTGTTATTAATAAAGTTTATGAATTTCTGAATGCTACTGAAAAGAGTACCTCTTGTATTGTCAAATGTGTGGTGATGTAATGAATCTTAACTGTGAATCTTGAAACATTATTTGATTGGTAAATAAGAACTTCCCCACTGTCCATTGTACCAAAGATCTATGGTTGATATTTGATAATCAGTACAATATGTTTGAATAAGGGAATAGCCATCCAAGTTATAATTAGTGCACTAATAAATTAAACTGGAGCAGCTTTCCATGCCCTTCTCATCTGGTTGAATCCAAAGTAAAGACTTAATCCTAAAATATTATTAGATTAATTTTATATTTATTCACTAAATAATATTATAATTCAGGCAAAGAACTAATAGCATGTAAATCAGCTGTAGAAGATTTCAACACAATATTGGATACATTAGGTGGTGAGGGTGAAAAGGAAAGATCTAAGAAATTACTAGAAGACATAACTATTGTAGAAGATCAACCTTCAGATAGAGCTTTACAATTAGAGATGTTTGGTAAAGTTAAAGGCAGATCAAGGGTAAGAAATAAGTCAAAGGATGATAGTCTATGTAAGGAACTCGCTATAATAAGTGTTTTTCTGTGTAAGGAAATTGTCCACATAACAACCAATGTGCACCTATAGTTGGTGGTCTCCAAACATCAGTGTTATTGCAAAGACCTTAGTGGTTACATGTGTTATCCAGGAAAGACAAGGGTTTGGCAAAAACTATTGATCAAGGGGCTAAAAGACATCCAAATATTTTACTACTATAAAAAATGAAATGAAATGAATGGTTGTCAGGAATTTGTTTTTGTACAGAAATAGCTCCATTCCAAATTCTCAAGCATTACAGACTTTCAATTTGACAGCTAACATGTGACTTAAACATGCTTGATATTCAGTCTTTGACATTTCCAGCTGTCTTATTATTTTGTGGCACTGTTTTACAGTTTTTATAAGAGATTGTCTCTTATTGGTTATTTTAAGAAAAATTTTACTCAAGATAATTGAATTCTAGTTGCGCTTTGGTATTTAAACTTGATCATTGTTGCTGTTCATATGTTCTTCTCTTTTTTTTTTTGATAATTCAGAAATTTGTAAATTAAATTTGTTGTCAGTGTCAGACGTCAGTTTCCAATTTTAGATGAAGCTATTATTGAAGTAGTGCCGTGTTCTAGTATATTTTTTCTCAGTTAAGAAGGTTACATCATTGTAATGTAAATTATTAAATGTCAAAGGTTTGATATATATTAAATAAAAACATTCCTGTCTCAAAAAAGTCGATTGGTATTATTATTACTTCATATCTCAATTCTAGAATTAACATTATTTTTTAGATAATATTTGGTACTGGTGATACGATGAAAGCTATTACTGTAACAGCTAATTCAGGATTTGTTCGAGCAGCACGAAATCAGGTTTGTTCAATTTGATTTGATTCTGCTTGTTGTGTAAATTACATTGACGACAGTCTTTTGTGGATTTATGTGAATCCTGTATTTACTGTAGGGTCTAAATAAAAAAAAACCCACCAAAACTCAACAACCTCTGATCTATTGATTGTTGTATGTGTTCCTATAATTATTGGTGGAATGCCATGAAAACAAAAAAACACTTGAAATTGTGTGATTATCTATATATTGATAAGATCACTCTTCACTATAAACCACACTAATTAGTTTATTATTGAATTAACAGATCATTAAAGATACATTATGTAAGATTTAGATAAAGAACTAGCCATTCTTGCTATAATAGTTCGAAAGTAGATGATGAAAAATGAATAGTTTGAAAATTTCATTCAAATTACTCTATTGCAAGCGAAGATATTAGCCTTTGAAGGTTTGACAGACGTGTGCAATAATTTTAACCACCGTACTGGTTGATCGAAGCTAACTCTCGGTCCTCCATATTTGATTAAATCAAAGTATCACTGAACCATTCTAATCTATTTAATATCGGAGAAATCTGATGTCATCGAGAGTTGATTAAGGCCTGAATCAGTTAATTAATGTCTAATTAATACTTTAGAAAACATTTCAGGCCTAAAGAAAGACCTACAATAGGCAGATTTAGCACTTGCATAATGCATGTTTAATGATAGGATTTTATATGCTCAGTTTTCAAGTCATGGATTCAATCCCAGGCTAGTATGTGATAAGGACATGGTTTAACAGCACATATCCACTATCCACCACCATTTCAAAAGATCTTATATATCATGATCAATTCTATACAAAAAGAAAATGATTAAAATAAAATGGCATCTAAGCCTCATTATTCACTGCCTTAAACCCATTTTAGGGCAAGTTCTCATTATGTATGAAGTTTTATTTTTACTATAATTTAACTGATTCGACCAGTTATCTTAATTTAGCAGTGACTAGTTTCGTTTGTATTGATCTCTTCGGACTAACGAATCACAATTAGTGAGGTTCTATATATACTATTGTAAACCCCAGTAAAAATTTTTACCAGAGTTCATGGTTTGGCGGGGTTACTGGGGTTTCGTGTTTTGGTGGAGTTCACATGTTTGCCTTAATCCAGGGTTTGGAAATAGGCGGGGTTGTTGAAAACTAATTTTACCGGGGTCTATGGTTGTGCTGGGTTTCGTGTTTTGGCAGAGTTCACTTGTTTGCCTGATACTGAGGTTTGGAAATAGGTGGGGTTGGTGAAAACTAAAAACCAGGGTGGAGATTGGTGCCCATTGAATGGAAATACAATATTACTAGGGATTGGTAATATAAGCGGTGTAAAAGTCCTGCAGAAAGTCAAAAGGGTTTGAGACATGTGAGGATGAAAGAAAAAGGAAAAGACTGATAGAGTGTGAAGATAAGTTAGTGGCTTAATAAACTAGAAACGAGTGAAGAATTGAAAAAATCCTGGTTGATGAGTTGTGTGTGACGGACCTTGTTCTAGTTGATGTTCCAATTCTTCTTGTAAGGAACACCGTAACAGGTGATCGACAGATCTGTCCAAATTGTTCCAAATATCACTCCTACGGGAGTGCACTGTATACCACGTTTCCACTACCAACTGGTTAGGGGAGGTGATGTGATCCCAGTTTCGGAATAGTGGTATTGGGCGTCTAGTAGCCCTCGCTGGTATTGGGTGATGACACCTTAGATGTGACACTCTCACTAGGGGAGGTCTCTGTGCCATGGATGGTTTCCGCTGAACATTTTACAATGGGACTTGTATTGTCCAAATCTCCACCAGTGGTTACAATCATTCGTGGTAAGGGGTCTGCATTCCAAGTAGGTTCTGTGGGTACCATGACTCCCTTGCATCAGTGGTTCCTGAGATATTATTTTCTATGAAAGGCCGTGCCACAATCTTTACACAAAATAGTTTGTGGCATTTGTCGCTCATTTATATGTTTTAAAAGGTGGTATCTTTTGGTAAGAATTCTGCCACAATTTTGGCAGGTGTCCATGTTGAAAAGATATAATGTCGAGATGACATATGTAGAAAAGTATAGATTTATGTGACCAGCTACAACTCCAAGAAGTAGAACAACCCCGCTCGGATTGCCTAAGCCTAGAATCTGAAAAAGATGACCCTCTCAAGGGAAAATACTTCATCGGAAAAGGGAATTTGTTCAACCAACCATGCAGACCTGCTCCCCAAGCCTCCAGGTTAAAGACTAACAATAAAAGGTACCGCTCCAGGTCCTCTTCCAGAAAATGAATTCCAATAACTACCAATAACCAATCCAGGATCCAGCGGATGGTTCAAGAACTTGCAATATTTATGTTATTTCAGTGTATTTTAACACTTCATTTATATTATTAAATTTTGCACCACTGTAAAGTCATGAGACACACAAATACTTTATGGAAGTTACTTCTCTTTCGTCACATTTAATGAACCATAAAATGACCAATGTCAAGATTGTACAGCTTAATTGTCCAGTAGGCTATCGGTTGCCCTACTACATTTCCAGTTGAAATTTTTATATAGAGTTATTGCCCAAATAATCTATTGTACAGTGGACATCTGAATACTCTGGGACTCTGTGAAATCCAACACCATTTTCATGTCCTGATTTATTTCCTTATTATTTCAGCCCAAAAAATCTGAATTACGACATCAATCAACCGTCCTGTCACACGATTTCCATTGAATCAACACTGTATAATCGGGTCTTCAATCGGTGGGTGTGAAACCACAAAAGATTAACAAGCAATCACCAATTTTTTGATTACTTTGATAATTTTTATAATCTCTTGTAAGACAGTTGTGACAAATACTCAAGAATACCCACGAATTATATAGTCGTAAAAATATTCCTAGTACCTGTTGGAAACATTCGTTGCGCATGCCGATTGAACCTGAATACCTAAGTTTGTTCACCCTACGCTACAGATCTATCCGAGCCCTGTGACGACGACCTTGACATAGAACGACAGATTATCAATGAACATGTGACACCAAAGACAAGTGTGCGATCGACTGAGGACGATGAAGAAGATAAATTAACGACAAACTTGACCTATTAAAAATGCCTACGCATGTTAAATGAAATAGAAATTAATGTAATAAAATTTTGAATGTACAGAAAGACTTAACATTTTTAAAGGAAATAATGTTCTGGGGATTTGAAGCTACATTATAATAATACTTCCGGTTTTCGAAGTTACAATAATACTTCTGGTTTTGAGAAAACTGAGTATTCCGACACTCTGCGTAATCCGACATATTGTAACGATCCCATACAATGCCTGATTTGACAGAGTCCACTGTACAGTTAAAACAAGAATAACTTGTGTGGTGTTATTCTCAAAATGACAAAAGTATTGTTTGTTGTTGAAACATAAAATCTCATTCATTTCATTTCTTCGACACAAACAACGTCATATTTGACAATCCCAACTCTATTATCAGGAATTAGTCTAGCTTCATGATCTCTGTTGACATTTGTGAACCCAATTATAGAAGGACTTCAATTTGTCTTACAATTATCCTCTATTTACTCTTGGAATTATCATAAGATTACACTTACAAGAGACTCTTGACAGAATTGATGTAATGGTGAGGCATTTCTTGGTTCTTATTTATATACATAATGCAGCATATACATATAGGCACAGAAAGTCCATTGAAAAGCTGTAATAAAAAGAACAAGTCATCTTCTCTGTTCAATTGCATAGTATAAAACTAACAAAAGTTAGACGATCCTTTATGTTTCTTTTTGGCTTTTATGTTTTTAGTGCTGAGTGCACATTGATTCAAATAAATGATAAACAGAAAACCGAACTGCTCAATCAATATTGATTAGAAAGAACCAAAGAACACCAGAACCACATTATTTCATAACTGCAGCATACAGTACATTTAAGAAAATTTTGTACAATCATTGTCTTTCGGCCTATATCAATAACAATATTCCCTGATTCAGAGGAACAAGTAACTTTGATGGAGGTTGCCATAAATTGTCACATGATACTATAGAAAGGGTTCCACTACCGATGTCTTCCATCTTGCCTCCAGCCACAGTAGTGGATGGTTTTAATGACTTCCTTTGCACAAGTTTTGTAATCATTTGTGATCTGTGTCTAGAGGTGAAATAGTAAAGATTTAGATTTAGTACTACCATTGGTTCTAAAGAACTAGAAAATTCATAAAAGCATAAAAAGAAAAGTTATCGTAATTGTTCATAAATGTAAAAAAAAAAAAGAATTAGTTGAATTGTCTGTGGACTTCACTAGAAAGGTTCCATAGAGTAACTTGTGTTCCCGTGGTAAAGTACATGTAGATTCAGATATTTCAGTGAGCATCTGTCTTGTTGGCAAGTGAGATCATATTAAAATAAAACCACGGAATAAAGCTGTAATTCTTTCATCATTTTCAAGGTACTAAAGCAAATTCTGTTACTATCTTTTTACTGTTGATTTATTGGTTCTTGATTGGTGTCAAAAGTTCAGCGATGGGTTGAGTGATTCCTTTCATTAACACATGTACTTTAACATCGACTAATGGACTAAAACTGACAAGTATATTGTTATTTGTATTTTCAGGGTATAGCTTTTGCTGTTTATATTCATCCTGCTCGAGCTTTAACAGAACAGAAAGAAAAGACAGCTATCCTCATGGAAACTACATATGAACTTAGTTGATATATATATCCATACAATAGTTTCTTACAATGTCTTTCATAAAAGAAAATTTGATTTACAGTATAGTCGCATTGCCTCACATTCTCCATATGATCGGCTGATTGATCTGTCAAGCATCAATAGAACTTGGCTACCTTCTGTTGAACCATTGACATATACACAACTTATATGTTAATAAACTACCCAAACTTTTAGGCATTAGTATTAGGTGTATGTAGAAAATCAAAACCATACAAATGGATAAAGATCCGTTTATCATGCACAGGGGGAGTAGAAGTGAGGTTTAATGTACACTCGACACAAACTAGGTTATTTCAGGACTAACATATGGTTTGATTTTATTTCAATAATTCATTCGTGCATAGGGGTCTTTAGCGGTGGGAGGAAACCGGAGGACCCAGAGAAAACCAATGTGATTGGACAAGCGACCCTTCTGATTCAACACGTTAACCATTCGGCCACCCAACCCCCCTATCATGTGCAGAACATTGAGGTTAAACTGTAACAAATTAATTTACCATATTATTTTATCACTATTGTAACAAATATTTTTGAAAATATTGATTTGGATTTACTACATTCATTCTGTTACTTTTAATGTCTTCAGGAAAATCTTTGTGTAGTTTCCCATCTGCCTATAAACATTGTATATTTTTTAATTTTTCTTACCTATTTGTATATATATGTATGTGGAATAGGTGGTGGATAATCAAAAATGAAGTGAATACAAAATATTTCTGATGTGTCTGAGCGACAACCCTTTTTCAAGGAAATAAATATGAATTAAGGTTTTACATATATATTGCCAAGCAATTGAGGCTAAAGTTATTTTTGGATCTTTTAAAATTGTATGCATTATAATATAATGCATATTGGTAATTTGTCTATTGGTAATTTCACTGATTTTCCAATAATTACTGTCATTAACCATATATATTTTGTAAATTCCTGTTATCACTAAAGTTATCGTTTCATTTAGCGTTTAGACGAAATCTAATGATTTCTGATAATTACTTCAGGGTTATTGCCCTGGATTAGTATTTAATCTCAGATAAAAAGTCTAGAAAGAATCGCAATATTACAACCATTATTGACTCCTTGTACATAGCTCCTACGTACCGACATATGATTTATTTCCTGGCAACCTATCCTTTAGTATAATAGACAGGTATTCATGTTCAGAAATCTTTAAAGCAAGGAAGGTTTAGACCTTTGGGGCTTCTTGATACATTTACATGTATTTACCATTAGTGCTTTATCTAAAGGGGGGTTTGATGGCCCAATGGTTAGAGAGTGCACATTGTATCATAATGTCTATCATTGAGTCAACTGGTTTTGATTCCCCCGGTTGTACGTGACAAGGCTATCCAACCTTGTGGGTTTTCTCCTGGTCCTCCGTTTTCCTCCCACTGCTAAAGACCCATATGCAGAAGAAAATTATTGAAATAAAATTGAATCATATGTTAGTCCCAAAATTTCCTAGTTTGTGTCAAGTGGACGTTAAACCCCATTTCTCTCTCTCTCACTTTATCAAAACTGAAATCATATTCACTATGTGTCCCTAGTTCTAATACCACTCTTTTGATATTGTCGCATTGACCCTTTATGGTTATGGAGTAAAAAAAAAATGGACGGAATTTATGGTTATAGATGATGGCATTATCCTCCTAATGTATATCTAAAAATTACACCGCTGTAATCCCTAACATATCAGTTTTAAGTGGAATATAAATTTATTACACAAATGTTAATTAGTAGGTAGTAGTAATGATTAAATCACACTTATTTATTAAGAAGATGTAAATAATTTTTCAGCATTTAATGCTACCCCACAGATAGTAATTATTATATTAGATTCAAGATACATCCATTTATCTTCTTGTGATTTTAATAATTGCTCAGCTTGATATTACCATTGGAATTAACAGTTCAAAAATTAGTAAAAACCAGACAGTGCTTCTAGGCTATAGAGGGAGGTTGGAGGTCTAATGGTTAAACACGTGTGCATTAGATTATAATTATAAGGTCTGTCATATTATTAAACTACATTTTTTTTTAAAATAAATAACGTTTGTAAAAGTTTGTTTAATTTAAAGTAATGACCCCTTAAAGGGCCAGTCTCAATTATATTTTCGAGAATAAACTCTTAATTTTGTGTGAAAAGCCCTTAAAAACCTCTACCTTAGGGTCGGGCAACAAACTTAATATATTTGATATGTTTTCAAACACCTAAAACCTGTCAGTCTTCATCTGGAAATTGAGACCAGTGTCCCAAGCTGGTTAGAACCAGACTTTTATTTTATAAAAATAACATGTAGGTGAAATTTACTGTTTGCTATGTACAGCACATGCATCACGCACTGTTTTGACCTCTAAAGGATCAGTAATAGATTATCGGGTCACCGAACAAAAAAATTGACCCGAAATCTTAAAAGAGTTACGTGTTGGGATAAGCGGGTTTGATGTTCATGTCCAAACGACTCAATATCTTTGGCTGAAATTTTCAAACAAGGTAAATACACCAGTCCTCAATATTTTGGCGCTTAAATTTCATACGTAAACCGAATTTTATTTTTGAGAATGTTAATTGGTATGGTCCCTTTAAAGAGGCATTACACAAGAGCTAAACTTGCCTTTTTCAGGGCATTTTATATGGCTTCAAATGTTAAATAAATTATTATTTAGACACTGATTCACATGACATGCCCATAATCAACTAGAACATTCGATGGCTTTGATATTGAGTGGATTAGACAATGTCTGCCATATTTGCCGAGGAAAATGCCAATCAAAAGACTGACAATCAAAAGACTGACAATCTAAACTGTTTATTATCATGGCAATGGTATGCAACACTCAAGAATATGAACTGTGGGTATGTCTATAGCAGTGTTGCTATTTCAAAATTTTTCTTGTCGCACATTTTTACGTGTCAACAAAATATTCAAATTCGTTATTTTTCATATTTAATTCCCGTATGGTATTCAAATTTATGTCAGTAATATTCCAGGACCTACAAAATTACGTGTAGTCGTAATACGATAGAATGAAAGCATGCCGCTAGTGATATTCCTCTAAAATTACCGTATTTTTAGGGGTATAAAATCGATCCTTTTTCCATCAGTCTAAAGCAATTAGCTACTTACACTATTCCAGTCGAAATTTGTGTCGACATTTCTTAGCTTGTTTATTTCTTTAGTTAAAAACAAATCAAAATAGAATATTTCTCCGACATTACAATTGTAATGTTTCCATCTCGTAATTTCATGCGTTTTTGTATTATAACCACGTGTCTTTAGAAACATTGTTGAGTATTTATGCGTGTGTGCGTAAAATACCTTTATTTAAAGTCTGCTTCCACCGAAGTGATATCGCAGACAATTTATCGGATATATCGAATTGAGTGCTATAAACTATTACATGTGACATAAATGACTAGTTCCAACATGTTGTCAGGAGACTTCAAAACTTCAAACACTATATAATAAATTGACTGAAATTTTCAATATATTCATTTTTATACGTCCAGATTTTCTTGTGGACGTATGTTGTCGTCGCCCCTGTTCGTCTGGACAACCATCCGTCCACAATCTGTATGTGGACACTCTACACGTCACAATTTTTATCTGATTTCGAGAAAACTTGAAATATAGGGTTTATTTCCAAAAGATCTTGGTTCCTTTCAATATTGGCATGTATCGAACTGTAACATCATGGACTATGGCCCCAGATTTACCAATAATCACATTTTTAGCTTGTGGACACACTAGAATTCACAATTTTTATCCGATTTTGCTGAAACCTGAAATTTATGTTTCCAACCCAAAGATCTCGGTTCCTTTCGATATTTGCTCATATCAGACCGTAACTTCCTGGATTATGAACCCTAATTTAAAAAATTTGAATATGTATTACCATACCATAATGATGGGTGAGTTCAAAATTTGTGGGAGATTCGATAACGAGTTGGCAGTTCTCACTATAATAGTTAAAAACTAGATAATGTAAAGGCAATTTGCTGAAAATTTCATTCAAATTGATCCCTTATGAACCAAGAACTAAACGATTGAAATTTCCGCCTAGCCTCGATCATCATTGCTAAAGTCAGCACGATAAACAGCATAGTCTCGATTATCCATTTAATCGTTAAATCATGAAGGAAAGTTATGCAGTAAATCGGCTCATAATCCACTAAAGATCTCAGGCTAGCTATGCCATCCAGAGTTGATTATGATCTGGATAGGTTAATTATTAATGTCTAATTAATAATTTAGATAACATTTCAGGCCTAAAGAAAGACCTGCCAGGGCCGGCGGAAGCAATTCTTGATTGGGGGGGGGGGGCTTCCATCCTAGGTCCTTATAGGCATGGGTCCAGGGGCCACAATAACCTGGAGAAAAGAGTACTTGCGGACAAATTATTAGGGGGGCTAAAGCCCCCCCCCCCTCCGCTGGGCCTGCCGGCAGTACTTGCACATATCGGACCCCAACTTTTTAGATTATAACCCCTTATTGTTTTCGTAAGCGTTTTTATTATTATTTTTTTTGTGTGTGGAATTTAGTCAGAGTTTGCAGCCAAAACTGTACATGGTGCCAACATTTTAACAAACGGGAAGTGTTTTACGTATGGACAAAAAATAATCTCAAATTGCCCATATCTCGGTTATTTCTCAACTAATCTTCGTCGGATTTTCATTTTTATACGCCCACATTGAAATGTGGTTAAAAACAAAGTCATGGGTATCACAAAACCATCTTTTATAGTATCTAACGTTTCGTAAGTCTAAAAACCTACTTCTTCAGAGAATACAAGCTACTGAAGAAGTAGGTTTTTAGACTTACGAAACGTTAGATACTATAAAAGATGGTTTTGTGATACCCATGACTTTGTTTTTAACCACTCCTACTACTGCTGTCACTGTATCAAGTTTATTATGACTTAGATCCCATATAAGTTTATGTTATTCAAATGGTTTTGGATTCCTCTCTCTTTATATATTTGGATTCACATTGAAATGTGGTCGTATATTGTCGTCACCCCCGTCCGTCCGTCGGTCTGGCATCCACAATTGCTTGTGGACACTCTAGAGGCTAAAGTTAATATCCGATTGACTTTAAATTTATACACAGTGTTTAAGGTCATGAGACGAAGAAGCCTATTGATTTTCAACGATTTTCGATAAGTATTGCCAGAGTTATGGCCCTTGATCACTTTGAAAATTCTTGTGGACGCTCTAGAGGCTAAAGTTAATATCCGATTGACTTTAAATGTATACATAGTATTTAAGGTCATGAGACGAAGAAGCCTATTGATTTTCAGCGATTTCCGATAATTACTGCCAGAGTTATGGCCCTTGATGACTTCAAAAAATCTTGTGGACGCTATAGAGGCTAAAGTTAATATCTGATTTACTTTAAATTTATACACAGTGTTTAAGGTCATAAGACGAAGAATCCTATTGATTTTCATCGATTTCAGATAATTACTGTTTAAGGTCATGAGACGAAGAATCCTATTGATTTTCATCGATTTCAGATAATTACTGCCAGAGTTATGGCCCTTGATCCCTTTGAAAAATCTTGTGGACGCTCTAGAGGCTAAAGTTAATATCCGATTGACTTTAAATGTATACACAGTGTTTAATGTCATGAGACGAAGAAGCCTATTGATTTTCGGTGATTTCTGATAAGTACTGCCAGAGTTATGGCCCTTGATCATTTTGAAAAATTTTGTGGACGCTCTAGAGGCTAAAGTTAATATCCAATTGACTTTAAATTTATACACGGTGTTTAATGTCATGAGACGAAGAAGCCTATTGATTTTCAGCGATTTCTGATAAGTACTGCCAGAGTTGTGGCCCTTGATCACTTTGAAAAATCTTGTGGACGCACTAGAGGTCAAAGTTAATATCCGATTGACTTTAAATTTATACACAATGTTTAAGGTCATGAGACGAAGAAGCCTATTGAATTTCAGCGATTTTCAATAATTACTGCCCAAATTATGGCCCTTGATCACTTTGAAAAATCTTGTGACGCTCTAGAGGCTAAAGTTATCATCCGATTGACTTCAGATTGATACACAGAGTTTAAGGTCTTGAGACGAACACGTATATTGATTTTCAATGAATTTTTATGACATGAACAACTAAATCCATGATGTTAAAATTTTCGTAAACTAAACATTAGCATGGGGCAGAACTTTATAAAAACCAAACAAATTCTAATGGTTTTCTGATAATTACTTAATGAGTTGTTACTCTTAATCAGATTTTAATGTATTATAAATGTTTAATTAACGAAAAAAGTAAAAATATGCGACAACTCTTGTTGACTCCCCGTACGATTTAGCTGCTGTGGGCGTATGTTTCGTATGGCAACCTATCTTTCTATTCTTTGGACGAATCCCATGGGGGCTCGGACTGGCGTTTTTTTCGGAAGTTCGTTCGATTAGTTTTAGCATCAAGAACTTGTAAAAGTTTTCCTAAGCATTTTTTCGACATTCAAGATGGCGTATTTGTGTTAGTAATTGGGGTATCAAGTTGAAACTTGGTATAGGAATAAGGAACAAATCGAACAGCATATTCAACATTTTTGTGGCGCTATTCAGATTCCGATTTTGAAAATCTTTTTTTTTAAACCTATTTCAAAAGGCAACTATTCTTTGGACGAATCCCATAAAGTTAAAAGCATGAATAAATGTTATTATTCTACTGTGATGTAATGGGATTTTGTTAGCAGCTGTTAATTGTGTTGTGAAAAATGGACGTATTGACTACTTGTACTAAACCAAAACATAAATTGTTTTATGAAATTTAATTGTAAATGTACATGGATTAGGCACCCATGCCAACTTTTTTTGTCCCCCGCCTTTCGAAGAAAGCAGGGGACTATTAAAATGGGTTCGTCCGTCTGTCTGTCCGTCACACTTTTTGGGACACAATAACTCTCCTTCTAGTTGACCTAGAATGTTCAAACTTGGTGTAGGTGTTTATTAGGTCAATGCCTTGATGGAGTTCGAAGATGAGCATTTTCTGCTTAGGGTAAGCAGATAAGCAATTTGATTGGTTGATGCTTTGGGACACGATAACTTTAGTTCTAATTAAGTGAGAGTGATGAAACTTGGTGTATAGTTTCATTACATCAATACCTTGACGAAGTTCGATAATGAGCATTTTCTGCTCAGGGTAAGCAGAGCGATAAGCAATTTGATTGGCTGAGACTTTGGAACACAATAACTCTCCTTCTAATTGAGCAAAAATGTTCAAACTTGGTGTAGGTGTTTATTAGGTCACTGCCTTGATGGAGTGTGAAGATGAGCATTTTCTGCCTAGGGTAAGTAGAGATAAGTAATTTGATTGGTTGATGCTTTGGGGCACGATAACTTTAGTTCCAATTAAGTGAGAGTGATGAAACTTGGTGTATAGTTTCATTACATCAATACCTTGACTAAGTTCGATACTGAACATTTTCTGCTCATGGTAAGCAGAGCGATAAGCAATTTGATTGGCCGAGACTTTGGAACACAATAACTTTCCTTCTAATTGAGCTAGAATGTTCAAACTTGTTGTAGGTGTTTATGAGGTCAATGCCTTGATGGAGTGCGAAGATGAGCATTTTCTGCTTATGGTAAGTAGAGATAGGCAATTTGATTGGTTGATGCTTTGGGACACGATAACTTTAGTTCTAATTAAGATGAGTGATGAAACTTGGTGTATAGTTTCATTACATCAATACCTTGACTAAGTTCGATGATGAGAATTGTCTGCTTAGGCTAAGGAGCAATAAGCATTTTGATTGGTCAAGACTTTCGAACATAACAACTCTACTTCTAATTGAGGTAGAATGTTTAAACTTGATGTAGATGTTCGTCTTGACTGAGTTCAATGATTAACATATCGAGCTAAAGCTAAGCAGAGATAAGCAATTTCCTTGGTCGATGCTTTGGGACAAGATAACTTTGATTCTATCTGATAGAGAGTGATGAAACTTAGTGTATAGTTGATAATCAGTTTGATTGCTCGATACTTTTGAAAAAAATAGATGTGCGATTAATTAATATGTGTCATCTATTTATTTGGGGATTTCGGCGGGGGACATCAGCCTCACTGTTGGCTTGTTTATCTTGTAAATACTGATACTACCAAATTGAATCTTGAAATATATGGGTAATAAATAGAATTATCATTTTGGCTGGGAAATTAGACAGTATAATTCATGTTTGAAATTTACTGAAAGCTATTGCAGCTACAGGCATGGTTACTGTTGGTATTAAATTATAAAAAAAGGTAAAGTTCTTCAACTTAAATATACAAATTGCTATTTTTTGAAGAATTATTTTTTAATAGTTTTCTTAGAAAAGTTATTTGGAAACTGGAAATGATTTTATCATACATATAAAAAATTGCTATTTTTTGACGAAATGTATTTTAATATTTTGGGAAACTTGAAATGATTTTTTTTTAATAAGAAACAAAAAAATAATCAACTTTTTGATTGACACCCCCCACCCTCCTCCAATTTAAAAGATGAATTTTAAAATCTCTTTAAATGATCTAGGGCTTGTATTAGCAATGAGTAGAATTCAAAAGCACTAGAATAGATAAGAGAAGATATCAGATGTCTCACAGAACTAAATTTTAAAGTTTGTATGATTATTAATTAGAAATTTGCTTTTTATTATGGCTCATTCATTTTCCTATATACTTTATTTTACAGCCCCAAGAAACATTTTATGTGAAAATTTGCCAGATTTAAATTAAAAGTGAGAAAGAAAAGAGGATCTTTGACTTTTTTTTAATCTATTCCCATGATTGGTAATTACAGATTCTCTTTGCTGCTATTGTAAAAAGAAAGGCATCATTACCTGGAGGGGATATAAGATTTTATGCTATAAAAACAGTAGGCCTACATACAGAGATTAGTACTGGAGATAGCATTACGACATATTAATATCTTTGTATAAGCCTACATGTATGTTCTCTCTTTATAATGAAAGAATGTTTGCCACAGGAACAGAAAATCTGCCGGTCGGTAATGATATATTTGAAAGATGGCAATGCCTACAAGGATTGTGAACATAGAAACACTCCAAATGAATCATAAGGCAGATATTAATACACCGTAGGTTTTTTAAAGCACAATAGGATATATTTTCGATGCATGAGGCACTTTTTGTTGACGTTTTATGTTTTCCAGCACAACAAGAAACAAAAACACTCATCATATATATTTTTTATATTTCACAATAAAAGGTCATTTTATGATGTATAAGATGTTTGGGGGCCACTGTAGCTTGATGGGCATGGCATTGGCTCACTAACCAGGATGTCCCAGCCTCAATATCCCAGCTTATCATATAATTGTCCCCCGCCTTTCAAAGAAAACAGGGGACTACTAAAATGGTTTCGTCCGTCTGTGTGTCGATCTGTCTGTCCGTCACACTTTTGGGGACACAATAACTTTCCTTGTAATTTAGCTAGAATGTTCAAACTATGTGTGGGTGTTGATTAGGCGAATGCCTTGATGGAGTTCGAAGATGAGCATTTTCTGCTTAGGGTAAGCAGAGATATTCGATTTAATTAGTTGATGCTTTGGGGCACGATAACTTCAGTTCTAATTATGTGAGGTTGATGACATTTTGTGTATAGTTTCATTGCATCAATACCTTTACTATGTTCGATTATGAGCATTTTCTGCTCAGGGTAAGCAGAGCAATAAACAGTTTGATTGTTCGAGACTTTAGAACACAATAACTCTCCATCGAATTGAGCAGTTACTCTCCTTCTAATTGAGGTAGAATGTTCAAACTATGTGTAGGTGTTGATTAGGTGAATTCCTTGATCGAGTCCGAAGATGAGCATTTTCTGCTTAGGGTAAGCAGAGATAAGCAAATTGATTTGTTGATGCTTTGGGGCACGATAACTTGGGTTCTAATTAAGTGAGAGTGATAAAACTTGGTGTAAAGTTCATCACTTCAATAGCTTGACGAAGTTTGGTTATAAGTGCATTTTCGGCTCAGGGTAAGCAAAGCGATAAGCAATTTGATTGGTCAAATTTGATTGGAGCTCCACAACTTTGATTTTAATTGAGTGATAGTAATGAAGGGTCGATGCTGAAGTAGATACTTCAGTCTGATTGGTCGAGACAATAACTCTCCTTCTAATTGAGGTAGGATGTTCAAAATTGGTGTAGATGTCTATTACATGGATGCATTGTACTAGTTCGTTCATGCACATTTTCCACTAAGGCTAAGCAGAGATGAGCAATTTGAGACTTTGGAATACAATAACTTTGGTTGTAATTAAGCGAGAGCAACGAAACTCCGGGTATAGATTCATTATATCATTACCTTGACTAAGTTTGATGATAATATTCTGTTCGGGCTAAGGAGCAATAAGAAATTTGATTGGTCAAGACATTGGAGCATAACAACTGCTTTTAATTGAGGTAGAATTTTAAACTTGACGTTAATGTTCATTAGATGAATGTCTTGACTGAGTTCAATGATTAACATTTCCCACTAAAGCTAAGCAGAGCTAAGCAGTTTCTTTGAGTTTGATTCTATCTGATAGAGAGTGATGAAACTTAATGTACAGTTGATAATCTGTTTGATTACTCGATACTTTTGAAATGAATAAACGTGCAATTAATTAATATGTGTCGTCTATTTATTTCGGGATTTTGGCACATCAGCCTCACTGTTGGCTTGTTTGTTTTTTGACCACGGCTGGGTTGACGTTCGCTGACCAGTGTTTACAGGTGTACCGTAAAAGGAATATTTTGCCAACCCATATTTTTCGAATGATCTTTTTGATATATGTAGGCCTACTCATCTCATTCATACAAAATGATATAAGAGGCAAGCAAAAAAAAAAGAAAAAATAACTAAAAAAAATTTCATATGCATAAAATCACCCAGATGATTTTTAAATGGTAGCAATTATCAACATAAGTAAGCCAATAATGTATAAAAGAACAGGGCTTTGCCAAAGTTGTTTTTTTTTGTTTTTTTTAATCGACGCATGTTGATAATTTTTTGATATAAAAAAAGATACCGGGTGAAGATTTTATTTATCACCCAAAGCTTTTTTACATGCAAAAATAAATTAACAAATATAATTCTTTAATGCGATATTTAGAATATAAAAGTTATGACAGAAACGATATCTACCGTAGAATGGGTGATTATATCCTACTGGCGAAAATAGACAATTGATATTAAGTATAGATAATTTGATTTATTAATACTAGTGACAGTAGATTATATTAATCTGACAAGTAACATGCTAACAGTAATGTTATAACGGGATCAGATAATTCTACTAACACCTGGTCTCCAAGTGGGCACTGATCCCGTATCAACTCCATTTATAGAAAAAATGATTTCTTTTTCAATAGCCGATGAAATTGAATGTTATATTCACGTTTAGATATGCGTCAAAAATCACCATTGACACCCACTGACCAAATATCCTGCTTCGGCCGCTGCAGCCATAGTTAGACATTGGTTTTACTACCAGCAGGATCACATCGAAGTATTTTTTTGTTATGTGAACATACAATTTTCTACACGTGAACAATGTCATACATTTCAGAACCAATTAGTGTTTCTATGGTTTCGCCGAGTTAAAATTAGGAATGGAATGAAATGTACTGGAATAGCACCGTATCTACCCACGCTATATGATTCTAAACTTAGAAATGACCATATAAAATTAGCCCTGAAAGTTTCATTATCATGTCTGATTATAAAAGGAAAAAAATCTACAGAACGGGATGCTTTGATTAGTAGAAAGTAATCACGGCCATTGACCTTGGAGCCTCGTTGGTAAGAGATTGACCTAAAATATATACCAGCTAATTAAATTGATAAATGAGGATCGACATAGATCTATTACAAGCAACTTGTTGTTAATTACATTACACTTAATCAATATCAGCCAACAGTAAGGATATTTGTAAAAAGGTCACGGGCATTTTGTGCTCGCTTTTTTTAGACGCCCACAGTGGACGTATTAATATGCCGTCGCCGCTGTCCGACTGGACGTGCTTTCAGATTTCTTTGTGAGCACTCTAATACAGGTCATATTTTAATGAAACTTAAAATGAATGTTTATATCCCAAATATCTCGGATGAGATAAATTTTGGCACGTATCGAACATTAACTTTATGAATTACTGCCCTTAGGTTGTAAGAAAAGTCGCGTTTTTAGCTTGTGAACCCGCCAGAGGTCGCAATTTTATTCAATTTTAAATACCGTTCAATATATGTTCATGAAATACCGACCGAAGTTATGTCCCCTGCCTTTATGAATTATTGCCCCAGGTTGTACGAAAAACGCGTTTTTAGCTTGTGAACCCTCCAGAGGTCGCAATTTTATTCAATTTTAAATACCGTTCAATATATGTTCATGACATACCGACAGAAGTTATGTCCCCTGCCTTCATGAATTATTGCCCCAGACTGTACCAAAAAGCGCATTTTTAGCTTGTGAGCCCTCCAGAGGTCGCAATTTTCATTAAATTTTAAATAATATAAATGTTCATGAAACATCCTCCCTTTTTCGCAAAATGTGAAATATGTACAAAGTTTGTTGTAGACCTTACAGATGTCACATATTCGATTAAGAACCCCCCCCCCCACATATATTGAGTGAGTTTGATTTTAGTGTTCAGCGGAAATTCCGTTCTGAAGTTACTGCACGCCCCACTTTCTTTCGAAAAACGGGCGCCGCCATAACCCCAATGCTTCACCAGTTCGGATTTTCCTACTTGTGGGCTCACCAGCTGAAGACTACCATTGGTAATAAACATAGATTTGAACGATTATTAAAATAGAATAATAATTGTGACCTCCAGCGCCATATAGAGGGTCCACAAGCCATGTAGTTGATTATCGTGCCGTACCTTCCTTGCAATAACCCAGAAAGGTAGGATACGATATGTGCCAAATTCTACCCATTCCTAGATCTTAGGGATTTACATAATATATTTTAAAGGGCATAGGCCTATGGCTTCGGCCTCTAACTGACCCGTCACCTCCACCACCATTAATATACATATTTTCAATCCGTGCGCGAGTTTCATAAGCTCTGTCAGTGAGTCAACTGGCTTGGTTTCGATTCCCCGGTTGTACGTGACAAGGAGTAGGATTGCCTCTTCAACATCGTGGATTTTCTCCGGGTCCTCCGGTTTCGTCCCACTGCTAAAGACCCCTACGCGCAAGCAAATTATTGAAATAAAATTGAACCATGTGTTAGCCCCGAAATGACCTAGTAGACGTTAACCATCCCTCTCTCTCTCTCCCACATCATTGACAAACTTAAAAGTCGGTCATCTACACAAGGTCATCACAATTCACATGTCTTAATAACACGCTTCAATCAAAATATACAACACTCGACTAGGAATAATCATAATCTATAGATACGGTACACGGGTTTTCGGAACAGATTTGGTTTTTTTAATTTGTATTTTTCTAAGAAAGGAAAGCCAATTTATTCACATTTCACACCCATCCGTTTTGCCAAGCTACTAAATAACATTGCGATGAAATTTGCCTGTGTTTGCGAAATTTGACGGGTGAAACCTATATACTTTCTATGATTGGAGATTTAATATATCATATTGTTTCTCCTTTGTTTCGCTATTTTCTGTAACCCCCGAACATTGTACATTTATGATTTGTTTCGTATTGCTTATTTATATAGGTTTCTTGTTTACTTATTATTGAGTACTACTACATTGTATATTACTTCCAGTGGCGTTTGTTGTATCTGAAAAAAAGAGAATACCGGGTAAATCCGGATACTTAATCAAATTGGGATAGACAACGGTATCTATAAATAAAATTAATGATTAAAACGTCTGCGATGTAGTATGTAGATGCAATGACTTGTGGGGATATAAATTACATTTTACATTAAAACCCAGACAATGAATTGAAGGGATTATAAAAAGGTGTTCATAAACTGAAATATTTACGACTCTATAACATTACTTCGGTGGCGCACCAGGAAATCTCCTCAATTAACTCTAACTAAACAAACGGTACCTAACTCAGAATTATGCATCGATTCATTTTAGTGATAGACCAATAAATCGCCAGTACAAACAGATTACTTTAAGTGCTTCTACTTCTTGAACCAGATTATTTAAGCCTCTTCTAGGTTCTTTCAACTTATTTTAGTAATGACCGGGGTTACTCGGGGAAAAGTCCGATCAATAAAGACTATTATAGTACCCCCTGGCTATATTTTCGCCATTGTGTAAAGTATGACAAAATGTTAAGTTGAAGAGTAAAATGGAATTATACATGATCTTAAAGCTGGCTTATACATATAGTGATAGAAAATACCATATCCGAAGGTGCGTGGTATTCATGTGCACGCACTTCACTTTTGAGTCGTTGGAATGACCGATGATATAAATGACGTGTTCTTCGGCTTTTTTTTAATACGGGTTCTCACTTGTCATGGGTAGCGCCTGTTATCCTGACAAGGAAAGTGTGTCTTGTCGTTCGGATTGCACAAAAAATGGAATTCTCGTGTATAATTGGGAGTGAACATGAGCGGGTTCCTTGGTATTTGAAATTCGAAAAAGAATATGTGCAAATTACCTTACTGTAGTCTCCTAATGATACAAGTAAAGTCAACAATGATGCAGCAGTGATTCTCATTCAAATTGGCATTATATTTCTTTCTTTCTTTGCAGCGTATGGAACAATAAAAAATATTACTCCCAGGGTACTAGAGTTTCGCTGAAAAGAAATGCCGCTTATGGGCGTAATAAAACTGTTATTGGTGGAGTAAGGTCAGATCAAAACAATGTGAATTCACATATGAAGTGCCACAAGGGTCTGTATAAGGTCCACTGCGGTTCACCATATACAGTTTCTACTTCAATGTAGACAATACTAATTGGCTCATTTACAAGTGATGGAACGATGACGCTTTACGGGGGAATGTAAAACAAACTTTCTGGAATCAAACTACGATAAATCGGCTGTTTATTAGTACTTTAAGCTAACTTTAATTGCCATGGAACTTGAAATATAAATCTCGGATTTAAGAACTTGACATCATAGATGATAATAATACTACCAATGGAATACAGCTTTAATATAATATCCGTATATAGTTACATTGATCTGTCCGTTATTTAAAGCAACGCCAAGGAAATGTGAAGCCGTGACTAAATATTGTCGGAATTACATGGTCGCCACAATCTATTTCAAGAACCTTAAAAATCGCAAGATTGTTATAATAATACGTCATCAACTCCCACATTATTGACAAACTTACAACTCGGTCATCTACACAAGGTCATCACATGGCTCAATAACACGCTTCAATCAAAATATACAACACTCGACTAGAAATAATCATGATCTATAGATACGGTATACGGGTTTTCGGAACAGATTTTTTGTTTTAATTTGTATTGTTCTAAGGAAGGGAAGCCAATTCACATTTCACAATGATCCGGTACCCATCCGTTTTGCCAAGGTACTAAATGACATTGCGATCAAATTTGCCTTTCTTTGCGAAATGTTAATAAAGATGGATTATCGTGCATGGATTAGGAAGTGTCTTGGTTCCGGTAATAATTTGACAGAATTCCCAAACTAATGCATGTAGATGATAATAGATTACTTCGCTTTTTTTATTACTAAGTCCTTATGAAAATCAAATAGCTTACTTTTGTTCTCTTAAGGAAGTTCTTCAATTTCTGACCAATCAGAAATATATTACTATTTAAGTCTGAGCTAGACAAAATTATTGGACGAAAAGATTTTGCACCGACCATTGAGATGTTTCGTCGGATATGCAATTAAAGGCAATTTTTTATTAAATTTTTTTACAACTGAAACGAGATTTGACAATTTCTTTATTTGATTATTTTTCAAGAGAGGCAAAAAAATTAATTATATTTAAACAGGGGCGACCTTTGGCTAAATGTTATCTATCTATATATATATTTGTGACTGTCGTTTGTCTGTCTGTCTGTCGGTGGTCTGTCTGTCTGTCTGTCTGTTCGGTCTGCCCCGAGTCTGAAATTTGAGGTATAGGGGTAGCTCAGACCGGGGAGTAACATAGGCCAGGTGGCGTCAGTCTACCACTTCCGGTTTCGGAGTTATGACACCCGAGCGAAGCCGGTATCCTGCTAGTACTTTATATTTTACGGTTGACACAGATAATGGTTGTACAATGTTGTTGTCGAGTCCTTCCTGCATGGGCGAGCATGCCATCATCCTGGTGTCCAATTCACGAATGACTTCGAGAATAGATCTCTTTCCTGAATGTCCGCAATATCCAAAAATGAATACAATACTTGGGACTCTACTTCTTTTCATATCTGTTATACACAGAAAGACTAAACACCCTTTTCAATTTTACTAAATGAGAGCAGAAGTAATACTTCTCAAAATACGCGAAGTAGATAGTGTTTTCGACTAAAATTGGCGACTTGGGAATTAAAGTGTTTGTCAACTAGCTTAGTGTCTGTTCTCAAGCTGAGCTTGTTGTTGACAGGCAGCATACGTTTAGCATATGTCATAGTCCAAGTCTTGTATCAAACTGAGAAGCTGGCACATGTACATTTTCTGTCTTATCCGAGAGTGAGAAACGGAAAATTAGAAAAATCGCGTGCAATGGCGACGTCAGAGCGTAGCAAGAATCGAGATGGTCAACACCCTCCAATATTGTTATCGTAAAGATTAAGATCATCGGAATGTTCTAGTCCAAGGAATGGCAAGGATTTAACTGGGTAAATAATTAATAGCCTGAGTCCAAACCCAATGCGCAATTCTGAATTTCGATAGGATTCCGCTACAGATACCAGCAGATTTTTTAAAAAAATATCTCAGAAACTTTAGATGTACATGTATAACATTTCAGGGTTTCAATGACAAGGCCCATAAATCGATGTGTCGATAACGCCTTTTCCTTTGGGCTATATCTCCGAATCTTTGAAATTATTGCAAAGCAAGAAATCAATGCATTAATAAACTTGACACGTTGGCACTGCCTTTGACCATCAGTGATTACATTAACATTTGCGGATTGAAATGAACAGATAAAGTTTGGGGTTGATAAGGACATTTTTAGAACCAAAATCCGAAGTTCCGTTTACAAAATAGAAGTCTACGTAAAAGATTCGTTGGTTGCAGGAATTCGTAGAAAAAACATGCAGGCGGTAACGCCGCTATGGGGGTAAAATTGCCCCCCCCCCCCCCTTCGACAATTACCATAAAATATGTTAAAATTACTGAAATATTGTCTTGACGAGAGAAACATCTACCAAGCACAAACTAGGCTATTCCGTGACTAACATTGGCGACCAATAATTCTACGTGAGAAGCAAGAACCAGTGAGTGCATACAGCCCAATAACAATTTAGATGGGTTCCCTTCCCATAGCGCGGATAAATTTGGGCTTGTGTGTCAGTTTATACGAATTTGTAGCTTATCTGAGTCACGGTATATGTTTGACACAAGCTGAGCATTATGATTATAGTGTTGAAAACTGCATTGAAACCACATGTTTTCCATTTGAGAGGGGGCACAATAACACAAAAAAATACGCCAAACGCTTTACTGCGTCGCCTTCACTTAGCCCTGGTGTTGAGCGGTTTAGCAGGGTGCCACGATTCTTTCACGGGTAGGGAAGAAATCGATTTGACTGGTAAGCCTACCAGCAAGTAAAACACACAATCAACCAACATGCGTCACTATATTATTCAAACCCTTCCAATAATTTGGTGATAAAATTTATTTAGAATATATCAAAAATATAATTGTTTTAATGTTATAATAAAGTCCAATTAGTGTTACCACCATGTATATTAAAACAGACATTATCAGTTTAAAAGGTACTTGTGGTGAAGTAAAGTTCATATTAAACCATTTTGAAATTTTTTTCGTCTGCTCATTAAGAGTATCATTTATTATATCTATCATAACATATTTATCATTAAATATGTCGGCCACTACGCATTCGTCTACTCTGAATACCAGAAGATTGTTTTTCTTTACCTTCTGTAAAATCATGTTCATTTCAAATTCATTCGTTTCAATATTTTCAACGTATCCGTTGCTGGCTATAACGATCACCGCAACACTTTGACTAATTGCTTTCCCAATTTCGGATAGTTTATGTCGGCCAAGTGGTATGTCCCGGTTTGGCACAAACACTTTAAGGCCTCGTTCTTCAAGGTGGGAAGCAGTCATGCGAGCCCGTTCTTCTTCATCCTCGCTATAGGAAATAAATATGTGGTATTTTCTTTTATCAATGTCGTCGTTTGGTATGCTAGCAAGTGTATGTATGGGTTTAACATGCTTGGAAGACGTAACTACTAGCATTTCATTTACTATAGCTTTTCCAGACCTGTACACGGTGTACCAAAAAATACCCAAGGCTATAAATGCCAGTCCAAAATACACGTTGTCGTGGAAATGTAAATCACTTGCAATCCTTTCAACAAATCGGTATAGTAAAATACAACTCGAGGACTGTGAATTCTTCTCCGCATTCCAACAATCAGCATCAATGTTAACAGTCGAATTCGTCTCATAAGTCGGGAAATCAAATAAATCAGATTCTTTCGGTTTGATATCTAACTTGAGTGGGTGATTAAATTCTCTAACGTCATACGTGTTGTCACGTTCATTGAAAACTTTTCTTAAAATTACAATGTCATGTATACCATATGAATTTGGTGTTACGCAGTGTTGTAATAATGAAATCGATCCATTCCAGAGTCCAGCTTTATGTACTAGTTCTGCTACTTTCGGTAAATATGCAAATAAATTGAAAGATTGAACAATACGGCTCTCAAACAACCCATAATACAACAATATAAATTTGGAACATTTTGAATCTTTGAAAACTAGTTCTTTGCCATTTATAGTATAATACATAGAGATATCATCGGTATTGCCCAAGTGTCTATAATATGTCGCAAAGGAAAATAATGTACCAGGAGCTACGAACGTGGTTTTAATGCGAGGTAGTTCTTTGATCAGACGGAATTCAGAATTCCAAGTAAACATATTTACTGAATAGAATTGTAATTCAATGTCCTCTAAACTTATTTCCTCTTCTGTTTTTGCCGGTGAAAAGTCACATGCACATTCCCTTCGGCCATTTTGTAAATTGTGTTCATGGGGAGCTTCAGTCTTTTTATCCCCTTTTGGGAGATCAAAATTTGTTCTTTGAGAAACCTGGCAATTGTAAGTACCGAAATCGTCTTCATTTATCATCAATATTTTTAAGGTACTGGTTACTTTAAATAATTGTATATTTGTATCTTGCAGAATCTGGCTTTTCTTCATTGTTTTAAATGTCCATGTTATTATGTGTCTATCGTCTGGCTTAAGGAACTTGCCGTCTTTATGCCATATAACTTGGTTAATATGAGGTTTCGATGTGTTGAATCCAATGATTACCTGTTTACAATTAAATCTGGCATCCTCACCGATGTAACGTGTTTGATTCTCTAGTGTGTACGGCGCATGCTTGCCATCTGTTAGAGGATGGGGTTGTCTGGCAAACAAAGTTCTGCAGTCAGTCTCATAATGGAGAACGCTATCATTCAATTTCGTTGTGAAACCCACGAATACGTGTTGAAGAAATTCAAAAGTAACATTGTTTATATTTATGAAAAACGGTGGTATCATAAAGATGAATATTAACGTTTTAATTCTTTTTCTGAAAAACTTCTTTAAGTTGAAAAGAATAAAGTTGAAACTCCAGTATATAAAATCAACGTTATAGATCCATAAGTTGGCATTAGCCATTTCCCTTGAGTCCTGCTTGATAACAGTGTCTAAAATTTAAAAATAAAATATTTGGTTAGGTAATTAAACATGCATTATGCAAAAGGAAAGTGTACCTATTGAAGGTCTTTCTTAACGTTAACGTTAAACTATTAATGAGACATTTATTAACTTATAAAGACATAATCAACTCTCGATACCATCTTATCTGTCCGATTTTCATTGGATTTTAATCTGATCTGCTGTTCAACTTCCGTTGATGATTAAACGAACAAGCCAACAGTGAGGCTGATGTCCCCCGCCAAAATCCCAAAATAAATAGATGACACATATTAATTAATCGTACATTTATTTTTTTTCAAAAGTATCAAGCAATTAAACTGATTATCAACTACACACTAAATTTCATCACTCTCTATCAAATAGAATCAAAGTTATCTTGTCCCAAACCATCAACCAATGAAATTGCTTAGCCCGCTTAACTTTAGTGGGAAATGTTAACCATTGAACTCAGTCAAGACATTCACCTAATGAACATTTACATCAATATGAATTCTTCTGAGTTATCAGTTTTAGAGATTAACCCAGTACTGATTAGGCCAAAGTTTACCATGGGTTACACAATTCACATTTCATGCACCTGCAACATACAGGTGACAAACAAGTCTACGGTATTTCTCAATTCCTGCCTCGGGCTTTTGTCATTTTGCAATTCTGTAATTGGGGACTAAATCTCAGTATACAAGATCTTTGTTTCTGCTGCAATGCCAACAGAACATAGAAGCGTCGGGCTTATTAATCCTCTAAATTGAGAACTTGACAGAACCAACCCAATATAATCTTTCGCCTACTCAGAATGGAGGTAATCGCAAGGAACAGTTTGATACCTATTGTGTGTTTGTACTGAATAAGGTATGTACTGGGATATGAATTTATTGGACGTTGTCGATCAATGGTACCCTTTGGCCTACTCAGACGTGGGTTGATCCCCGACATTGATTAATCAGGAGGATCGTGCTTGTACTGAAGGCAGATACTGAGGTATGCATTTAAGGTGGATTTGGCGTGTCCGGCCAATGGTAACCTGTGACTTACCCAGAAATGGGCTAATCGCTATAATTAACTATTCAGAAGGATTCATGTTGCCCCAGGGATCCCAAGGAACGTGAAATGAAATGAAATGGGGTTTAACGTCCTACTGTTCTGCTCCTATACTGGGCTAATGAAGACGGGCATACGCCATACAGTGTGCTATGAGGGAAATTTTGCCCGGGCAGCGGCACTATCGCTTACTCTTATATCGAATTCCAACTGCCAGGGGATCTTTTACGTGCATTCCAATGTTTACACGGGACCTCGGTTTTTCGTCTCATCCGAAGGACTGGACAGCTGTCCTTGTCAGGCCCTCCGTTCTGCATCACTGACAAGGGAAAACCACGTCGGAAAATCGGGATGAACTTTCTCGGCCAATGCAAGGATCGAACACCCGACCTCCAGGCTAGCGAGCCAGCGCCTTACCCACCTAGCCACCAAGGAACGTTTTTGTACCTGTTGTATGCTTGCACTGAAGGTATGTACTAAGATGTTTAAAGTTAAATAGGCGTTGTCGGTCAATGCCAGACTTTGAACTACTCAATGTTGGATAATTCCCAAAACTGACTACACAGGAGGATTCATATTGCCCCGGGGGATCGTAAGTAACAGTTATATACCTATTTTATGCATGTCCTGGTGGATTGGTCGTGGTACCCTTTGACCTACTCAAAAGTGGGTTAATCTCCAAAATTGACTACTTGGGTGGAATTTATTTTCCCAGTGGGTCGCATGGAACAGTTTGGTACCTATTTTGTGCTTGCGCTGGAGGTATGTGCTGAACTGTGCATTTAACGTAGACTGGGTGTGCGCCGACAAATGGTGACCCTTGGCTTACTCAGAAGTAGGTTAATACCGAAAATTGTCTACTCAGGAGGATTTATATTTCCCCAGGGAACAGTTTGATGCACGTTTTGTGCTTGCACTGAAGATATAGTACTGAGATATGCATTTAAGAAGGGTCGGTGTTGCCACAGGGGGTCGCAAGCTTGCACTGAGGTTTGCATTTTAGATAGATTGGGCGTAACCGACCAATTGTGACCTACTCAGAAGGATTTATGTTGTCATTGGGAATCCTTAGGAACATTTTGGCATCGTTTTGGTTTCGTGGATGTACCCGAGATGTGTTAAAAAAAAACAATTTTGGTGTTAATGTGAACTGCACCCTTATATAGTGGTGTCCCCAAAAGCACAAAGAGTTGCGTGTTGGGGTACGTCCCGATCCTATATCTACTACTTACCAAACCTTTTGTACTTAAATCTTTGCTAGCTCATAAATATTTTAATCAAAGTTTCAGAAATATTTACAATAAAGCATAGCCGTATTGTTCTGACTAACCTTATTGTGTTGGCTGTCAACCACCATCACAACAGCTACACAGATGAATGTTACTAGGTGGGTCAACTCACTTATATATCTTCTGCGCGTTGGGCTACTGAAACCGAAAATAGATTTCTCGGAAAATATATTGGTATATAAATAGACTCGTGTATAGGTTATATAATAACTGTATAACACAATAACAATGTAGATATATTAAGGTTCACACACACCAAAAAGCATCTGTCATCCACAGACCGAGTTATCATCAGCGGTAGATTATCCATCGAAAAAGTACCACACTTCATCTTACGCCGATTTCGTACGTTTGACATTGTTTGACAGAAATCCTCATCGCTTTGACTTTTTTCCTTGCAATATTTAAAGAGGTAGACGCAGGAGCCCACCTGTTGAAATGGGAAGTCGGGAGATTTGACTGTGCAGTTAAGTTAAACAGCCTACATTACTATAGCAGAAGGTCCTTGCTCGGATTAGGCAAATCTTAGGATGCGCTAATTTTAGATTTTGCCATGGTCCAGAGAATTTACAAAGATGGGATATTCTTGTAACTAAAAGGCTTAAATGGATTACGCGATATCGGTATTTTTAAAAAAAATATTATAGTATATAATGTTATTTATATGATTTTCTGTGCTCGGTAAGGTGCTGGCTCACTAACCTTGAGGTCATGGGTTCGATCCCGACGGGCTGGCAAGGAACGGCGTCTATGGTTGGTTGTTCTGATTAGACCAAAGGCCACGATCCTGTGTAGACGTCGACACGCATGTAAAAGAACCCGGCAGCTGGGGTTCAGGCGGAAATTGTGTCCAGGTTATGTTTGCATTTGCATGGCGACTCCTTCATAATTTTCAGAAATGTAAATATCCTGTTTCTTATAATATCGAAAACTAATGAATTTGGAGAGCTTCAGATAACAGACTTAGTCCATTAAACGATATATATGGATTGGTCTGAATAGAACGTTAACACTTAATCATAATTTAAAGACACACAAATAAATGTTATTGACTAAGCGATGCACTCCATTTACGAGTCCAATCCAGAGAGTGTTTATTTATATTTCAATAAAATCCATGGATCATAACAATTGTGATTTTCGTTCTAGGTGAAAGATTTGGTTTCTCGATAAGTGGATCCTATGAACAAGACATTCTGGGTTTATTCTAAAACGTGGATATCAATATTGGGGTGGCTTTTGCATGTTTGAAAAGCAATATGGGGGGGGGGGGGGGTATACTACACGAGGTTAGTTTCAGTCCGCGGCAAAGTACTAATCGTATCCAATCGTAGCGCGGTGAAAATACAAATATAATAGACCATTTCTTTAATGGGAATATTCTTTTAGTGGCATTTATCCTCTTTTCGTTATCAAGCACAAAAAACCCCCAATACGGCTATTTTTTTTTTTTTTTTTGTGTTTGATAACGATAAGAGGATACTTGTCGAAACGTCGTGCTTTTAGAATAAACTAGTGATTGTATCCCATAAAAACTGTGTTCTGTTAATGTTTAATGGGAATATTTAAACAATGTGGCTTTTTGTTTGGCGTGTTACAAGGATCTATGTCGGATCAGTTAGGTTTAAATTTTTCAAGTTTCTGAACGAGGTGCAGAACAAAGTAGAATTTGCATGGGATTGTAGTAATTCCGAATATGTTTTCAGCGAACAAAAGGCCACAGCATTTTACTATGGAAAACAATCGCCATGAATCCCCCATCGCCATTTACAACCCTTTTGTGTTCCACATCTAAGTGATATACAAATTATATCCAAAGATACACAACGCCCGAAATCAATGAGGCGTACTTCAGAATGATGGAATTAATAGTTCGTAAATGGCGATCGAGTCTGACATCATTGTTAATGGGAGAATACCAACATTTCTATAATCATTTATGTTTCTCTAAATTTAGACATTTCTTTAGTTGCCAGATTAGGAGATTTCCTCTTTGGCAACTTCACTGGGTCTTTACAGATTTGAGTTTCCTACTTGATTTTATCTGTATCTATAGACTCTTGGATTTTACTGTGCCTCTTATAAACCACAAATTACGAAGCCTTATAATGAATGATAAGGTAAGTACCCAGTTCTTTCTCACCATCAATCTCTCCTGAACTACATTTAACTATTTCCTATAATTAGATTTCCAGGAAGTAATATACATGAGATGTATTTCATTTCCTGTTTAATTAATGATAGTAATTGCGGACACAGGGACGCATGCACTGTAAAAAGCATAATGTAAAATTTTATATTATTTTTGGTTGAGTGTAAACTAAACGACGTTCCCAGGAATTTACACAGGGACAGAACTCGGGCAGATAGCCTATAATGCGATTAAATGGCTTGAACACTTGAAACGCAGCGAATCTACTTCTAGAGAATACATTTTAATAAAACTTGGCATGTAGGCTATCTGATCTTGATCGACACAGTCATTTGCATACAGGAAACCGGTAACACAATTGGCCAAATAGCCTACCAATCCATACAGAATCTCTATACGTATCCAAAGTGTAGAATTTCCAACAAAAAGCTAGAATCTACACAAAATACTATATAGTATGTTCTGTAGGCTAGATATTAATTATCCAATAATTAAAGATACATTATGGGAGATTCGATAATGAGTTGGCAGTTCTCGCTATAATAGTTAAAAACTATATAATGTAAAGGTAATTTGCTGAAAATTTCATTCAAATTGATCCACTATGAACCGAGAACGAAGTGAATGAAATTTCTGCCTAGCCTCGGTCATCATTACTAAAGTCAGTACGATAAACAGCATAGTCTCGATTATCCAATTAATCGTTTAATCGAGAAGGAAAGTTATGCAGTAAATCGGCTTACAATCCACTTAAGATCGCAGGCTAGCGATGTCATCTAGAGTTGAATATGGTCTGGATAAGTTAATTAATGTCTAATCAATAATTTAGATAACATTTCAGGTCTAAAGAAAGACCTGCAATAGACAGATTTAGCTCTTGCATAATGTATGTTTAATAAATCCGAACGACTCAACACTGTCCTTGCCAGGTCATCCACACTACACAGTTAAAAATAATAAGATAGTTTACACCAACCAATTCGGGTGGAGTAACTCCTAGCCTTTACTGGTGTAAACCGATAACACCCAACTAGTGTAGAACATTATACCAATTCAGGTTGAAACTAGTTGCCACTTCCAGTAGTTTAACCTGTCTGATGCACTCAGACAGTGTAATGTTACACATAAATAGTTTACACCGGTGGGTGTAGATTAAGAATTACCCATCAAGGGTGTTTTGTAAATTACACTTCCATTTTAACAGTTACACCAACGCGGGTATAAATGTTTTGTTGGATATTTATTTCAAGTCAACGACTTGTAAGTTCAGAAAAACTGAAATTGGCTATCGGTCTCTATGCTAATTAGTATAGGGCGTTTAGCCCGACCCAGATCACATATAGACCGTCAGTTACTTCGCTTCATTTTACAACGACATTAAATTAACAAATACCCATCAGACTGATTCAAATTCAACTGCTGTTGGGCAATTAGACAATCTGTCTCAATTTACAATGAAAATAAATCATGAGGCAAAATCAATACACATATCGTTATAACTTATCTGAATAATGTGGTTTATTCATTTATGCAACTCACCTGAATTAAGAATTATCAATTAAGATATTGTAGACTTAGTAATATTTTGGAACATTTACACGCATTTAAGCGTATACAAGCTAAAATAATCTATACTTTACTCGTTATGAGTAAACACTCTAAAATGAGTTATAGTTGTGTTACCAGTGCAAGAAACGCCATATTTTACCCAAAAAAATAATTACACCTGTAAATGCAATAAAACTCGTGCAGAGGGGTAGCTCATCCCAATCACACTTTAGCGGTTACAGCTACACCTATCCTTGTGCTCATCAGTACTCAAGCCTTGAAATAACTGCCAAGTTTCAGCCTGACATCATGTCAGGCTGAACTGATTTTCGGCAGGACATTTCAGATTTTCAGCCTGACAAATACTTTATAAAGTATATTAAACCAAAAAACTGTTGAAATTTACTATGTTTATATATATTATTATACATACATTTATTAATAAAATAAATTGATGACTCACATACAACCTGGAGTTTTTATATGTATATGGAATACAACTTTATAGTTCATATAATAATGTCATTAATCTCTTAGGTGGGGCTGGGGATTAAGATTCAAATTTAACTAAAGAATAGACATCTTGAGTTGTCGTAAATGGTTCAGAATCTGCCAAGTCATTTTTGATCCACTTTTCTAGTCTACGGTTCGTGTTTGTAATTTTCGAACTGGTAACGGCGACGGCCCCCGTTTAGAAGTGTCTTAATGAGAGACATAAGACACAGTACCAGTCTTTGAATTTTCTGGAACGGTCCCACTAGCCGGGATATCCGTGTTCGAGGGTTGGGAAAAGTAAGAAGTTATTTTATTCGACATGTTTTCACGGCTCTTCTATTTACATTCACATCGGAAGTGTCCAACAAAGTGAGATATTTTCGTATAAAAAGTCTGTTCCTAATTACATCCATAGTCAACTTGAACATTTTCTTGTAAACTAATTTTAAAATATTATTACTTTTATTACTAATAATTTATATAATTACATGTCATGTTAGGTGTGATTTAGAGCTAATCATATATACGAAAGTAACGCAAAGCTAGCTACGAGACTCGAATAACCAGTGTAAAAGAACCGATTCTCAATATTATTCATTATTTTATCTTCACGCGGCCGAGAGAGATACATGTGTAAATAGTAATATTTTTACTGTGACTCGGGTCGTTGATATAACCAGCGTAAAAGAGTCGATTCTAAAACTTATTGAAGATTTTATCTGCACGCGGCCGAGATATAAATAGTAACATTTTCACTATGACTCGGGTCATTGATATTTTTGGTCCTGGACTTTCGAGTCTTAATAATAAATAGCGATCGACTTGAATATTTTTGACTTAATGTTTTACAAAAACACGGTCGGACAATTATGTCCGGACGAAAGGCAATTTGGCCTGTCAAAAGGGGTCAATTCGCCCGGACATTGTCCGTGTCCGGACGCTTATTTCAGCGCTTGTCAGTACTCATGAATACACCTTTGCAACCCAATAAAACGCTGTAAACATTAACGCTGTTCTATGATTTATTCCCCAATAATAGTAACACCCTTTGGTGTTGCAGTAGGCCTACCGGTGTAACACTTAGTGGTGTAGCTATAAATCCAAAACACCCCACAATTACACCTATTCAGGTGTTCAGTAGTCATGAATATCGTTTACACTTGTTGTTGTTAGTTAGTTGTATTTTACGTCCGCTTCCACCGAGGTGTAGTTCTTTTAGTTGGTTACTCTTGGAAATGTATAGTAGGCTACGTCGTATTACATTAAAAAAACGCTAGCTGTTGTGTAAACTTTACACTTAATTAACACTGCTTATAGTTTTTAATTACACCCATTTTTAACATGTCCAATGAACGAGCATGCCAACTTTCATGCACCAAATTTTCCGAGCCTTAGACTTTCTTTTAGAGCGTCGCCCCATGATTGGTCTACCAAGTGTATGGAACCAGTTCCTGGTTCAAAAAACAAAGCGTCTTGCTTCGCCTACTCTTTGAATGGTATAAGGGACGCAACTCTTTTTTTTTTAGACTAGTGCCATTGTCTGCTTAATGTGACTTTCAAATCGATTTCCAAGCAATGAGAATGTCCATTGATATTATTTCACAAACACGCCAATAGCTTATAATAATAATAGTAAATTTTTTTGAGAAAATAAATCAGCGCAAAATAATGGTCCGAACAATAACTGAGCTTATTAAACTATGGTACTCAAATTAGCTCCAACTCCAACCTCGTGGGTTTTCTCCGGGTCCTCCGGTTTCCTCCCACTGCTAAAGACCCCTATGCGCAAGCGAATTATTGAAATAAAATTAAACCATATGTTAGTCCCGAAATGAAATGGTTGTGTCGAGTGGACGTTAAACCCTATTTCTCTCTCTCTCTCTCTCTCTCACACACACTCAAATTAGCTTTGGTCACATCGGAGTTGTCTACCCCTAATCCAGTTCCAACATGGCTACTGCTGCTAAAGCTATCGAGAGAAGTGGCGTTGTGAAAGATGGGGTCACAGGTATAATTTGCAATGATTGTGTATATCGACTGTAAATTAATGCAGTTATTTTTTCAATCCATGTATGAACAAATTAGAGTATATCAGAAAGGGATATTACAACTGTCTCCCACTCAAAATACCGTGACATAACACTAACACATTTTCAGAAACACTGAATTGACTGAATATTGACGTGAAATTTTTTCATGGACCTTATGATGGGACCCATGATTTTACAATCAAAGACATTACAATAATAATAATAGCTTTATGTGGGTTGAGACTTAGGCCTGATCCCTGTTTTATTTAAACCTGATGTAGTCCCCAAAAATAGTACCTAGTATTAATAATAATATTGTTATTTTGTATTCCAATTCCATTCTTCCATTTGTGTGGGTTCTTGTAGACTGTTGTGAAATTTGTTGCCTATTAATATTGTTGAATAATTTTACAGTTGAGTTTTATAAAGCTTGTAGTCGATTAAATATATACTGTGCCCGGTTAGTTAAGCCTAAAATTTCACTTAGGCTCTTGCATGTGCATTCAAAAGGAATTTGTAATAGTGATAGGACATTGAATTCAACACACGACTGACTTATATTGTGTCATTTATTGTTACAAAGCTGACAAGGAAAGTCTTCACCCATGTACTCTCTGGCATGCCATATGCGTTGACGATGATATTAAATCCAATTCTATTCCATCATGTTTCTGGATAATCCATGTGATATGATTTATATTCTAGGTGAAACATTTCTGCCTGAATCTAGAAGGCCTGATGGTTCAATTCGTAAAGCTAGAAGAGTAAAAGCAGGATATGTTCCTCAAGAAGAGGTGCCAGTGTACGTATTTGTGTTGCCTGCATCATCACCCTACACACCCTGAAATTATTTTATTCATAATTGCCTAAATAATTTCATTCAATTCATTTTTGTTCTTATGTAGTATAACATACAAAAGAAGCACTTATTGTTGCAAAATGGAGGTTTGGCTGACCTAATGGTCTAACCAAGTCACTTTTGGTAATAATGTCTCACAACCCTTTTGGGTTTTCTCTGGGTACATACTCCTGTTTGCTCCAACTGCTTAAGATCTGAGCGAATTATTGAAATAAAATTGAACCATGAGTTGATCCTGAAATACTTTCTCTCTCTCTTTGTTTCTATATGATTTCTATAGATTCCGAGATAATTGTCAAAACTAACAGCCCGTAAATATACCTGATATCAGCCATATGTTATTCAGATGTTGAAAAATAGAATTGGTTTACACTCGAAGAATCCTAATTTTCTCTGTGCAACTAGATCCTTTTCAATTGATATTCTTAAGTTTGAGCCAGATCACTATCAAACAATCTGTCACTATTTTACTCTTTCAATTTTGCAGGTATGAAAACAAAGGAATGCAGTGGTTAAAAGGTCGATCAGATCTTCCTGTTGGATTAAGTCCTGATTTAATGCTCAAGGCACGAGCGGCCAAAGATGCTGTGGCCCGTGGAGATGATGTTGAACAACCTGATGTTGGCAGTAATAAAAAGAAGGGCAAGAAAAAAGCTGGAGAAACAACAGGAAAACAAGCAAATCGGCAAAAGAAGGGTGGTAATAAAAAATTGGAAGAAGATAATGATGCTGTTGGTGACTTATTAGCTTCTGTGTATGGTATTAAGGTTACTGATGAACCTGCCAAAAAAACTGTTGATCAAAGTGGTCCTAACACAGACATTTCTAGAAAATTGAAAAACTTACAAAAGAAACTGAAATCAACTGAAAAATTAGAAGATAAAATAAAAAGTGGTGAATTGAAACAACCATCTAAAGATGAATTAGATAAAGTAGCTAGAAAAGGCGATTTAGAAGCTGAAATTAAACAATTACAAGCTCAACTTGAAAAATCATGATTCGTTTGTTTTATATAGAAATATATATAATATCACTTGACATCTAGACTTCTAAAATATTAGCTCACTTGTTAATTCCAAAAAAAAAATCAACTTTCAAATTTATTACCTTTCTTTTAACAATGTATTAATGTACATAGTTTCAATCTATTCTTAAGTGAAACAATGTAAACATGCCGAAAAAGTCGGTGAATGCTTACAGAATACAACAACAGCTGCTGTTGGCTTTCAGTTAATTTATCTTTGTCATTTGCATGGTTTCACTTGAGAGTAACTTTCGTAGAAAGTTGTTGGAACCATGGTGCATTTTAAAATCAGTGAATTTTAAACCATAAAATTCCTTTTAGTCAGATCTCAACATCCAAAACTGATGTTCAGGCCTGAAAATAGTGACTTAAGTTGTGTCAGACATGTAGTATCATTAAAAACACTGATGCTGATCCAAATAACAGGCACCAGAGGGTTCATGTCTGACAATGCCTGATATGTGTACGTCAATGTCTGTAACAGACGCCTCTTATGTAAATTATTAAAAGATATCTAAATTTCTCAACCATCGAATGAAGTACAGTGGATATCTTACTCATCTAAAATCATATTTTATATCATTGTTTTTGTTTATAGCACACTTCCATGATAAAACTAATAAGTGGACACAGACTCATTTTCCCATTATATATGAATGTACTGGGGAACCTGTGACACAAAGCATACACATTAGATACTACAGTATGTTCATTAGAGCTGTATGTTAAAAAGCTTAAACATATATTTTGTGAAATGGGACCCAGGTGGATGTTGTTTTATTCATTATATTTAAAAAGAAACATAACCCTTTTGATTTAGATTAAAATAAACTGTTGAATGAATACCATATGATCTGTTAATTCAAATAGTACTATACCAGGGTAAAGCTTTGTTTAATTATATTTTCATTTTTGACTTAAGCTGAAATCTCCTTATTCACAAACTTCAAGATTGTATGCAGAAGGGGGGTTACTAGTACTACTATTGCAAAAGAAATCAACATATCAAATTTATCTTAATAGACAATTTAATTTTCTACCTAAACCAATAAAACATTTTTAATTTATAAATATAAAATCGTATAATGTGTAGAAATTTTGGTTAGAGTGTATTATATGAGTGTTAATATTTGTAGGTAGACAGGGTGCAGTGTGATATTAATAATATTGCTGAATAGTCAAAAGGTTGTATTAAGTAGAGATGTATCTTTTACCACTTGAATTTCATATATAATACATAGTATGGGGTCGACAATAATTTCAACAGATATGTAACTAACCATAAAACAATACTGGCAACTTTCAGTTTGTTTTAGTAGTTATTTTTTCATAGAAATCTGATATTTTCGCTATTAATTATTGATATTTTGGGGGAACAAACAATGTACAACCTCTTGACAAAATATATATAAAACCCTATTTTTATTGGCTTCTAAATGAAAAGATGCCACAAGAAAAGTTTGATTCTGAAATGGCGAAAAATGTGAATTTTGTAAAATATGCCAGATACATGTACAACTTTTTGGCTCTCCACCAATATTATAATTGTATATAAATTTTGTCTTGTTTAACCTTTACTACAATGAAATGTGTATAAATGTATTACCTGAAGTTAAATACAGCCATTCAAGTTTGTGATTATTTTTTACAAATTAACATTGATAAGGTATAAAATTAAGAACTCCAATATTCTATGCATGTACATGTACTTAATTTAAAAATTCCTCTTCAGTGTATGATTATATTTTTCTATTTGTGTGGTAGAGAAAAAAGTCTTATACTAAACCCTGTAAAGACTTTGCAGCTAGAAATGAATTCAGCCCCTTCCTATTATGGTATCAAATTTCTATATAATATTGAATACCGATTATTGTCAGACACATAAAATCATCTTATTCATGGTCATCAGATCATATAAATATAAATTCATGTATATAATGTGTTTAAAGATTAGTCTACACGAACAATATTAAAAGCTGTCAGTATATATATATAAGCAATATGTTCTTGGAATGAATAAATTATGAATAATATCAGATTTGGTTGTGTCTTATTAGTATCAGTGTTTACGAATAGTTAACACTCAGTTGCACTTTATTTAGGATTGACTAGATTTGAAGGATGAATTTTTGTGCACTGAGGACAGATAGACAGTCAACTGCCACCTTTTATTTGCCCACGATTTATTATCAGATGTGTGCCAAGCATTTATGTTTGATATGGATATTGTGAAAAGAAAACCAGTTTCATCATTCCAAAATGTTGAAATAAAAAAGAATTAGTTGTAGTCTGTATCCGTTTGTCTCGCTTTCAAATTATCTCCCTTGAACAAGGAAGTCGCCACAACCCCTACTTTTGTTTTAGTGTTTAGAAATAATGTCTGATGATGGTAAACTGAGGGTAAGTTTTGTCACACATGACTTTTACTGGTAGATATTTAGGTTTTTTAATAAGAGATTAGAGAAAGGTTATCAGGCAAGACATGGCCATATACAACAAAATATTTCCTTTGAATACAATGTAGGCTACATACATGTATCACCGGTATTCCCTTGCCTTATGGAAAAATCCAATGGAAAAGGTGTTGGTTCCAATAGACTTATGTGGGATTCTATAGAATGCTATATACTATAGGAAAAAAAATCATTCTGTAGATTTGTTCACAACACTACAAATCTGAAATAATTTACAAATACAATAGTATAGTTTTGTATAGGATTGAATGGTAGTTGAGTTTTTTCCAAGTGTAATTTTCTATAGAATACTGTAAAAAACTATAGAAACAATGAACTTATAGATTTAATTGTGCTGCTATAGAGTTAATTGGTTGTAAAACTTAGTTTTCTATAGTCATAGAACTAACCCGTATCCTGAACACTGTTGCGTAATCCTACAGTTTGTTATTCTAATTCTCTAGAAAAAATATTTTGTTTTGTAGATTTTGTGGAGAACCATATGAGCATTCTATAAATCTCTAAGGTCCATTGTTTTCTGTAGAATTTAGAGGTATCTTTAAACCAATTTAATAAATACTAAATAGTATACAGCAGAATTATGTGGACCAGCAGGCAGCAACAGAATTCAAATTCAGAGAAAAAATAAGCTTATCAATTTAGAAGAAGTCAATGGTCAACTATATTTCTTTAATCCCCCCCCCCCAAAAAAAAAAAAAAATTAAATAAAAAATGTATATAGAATTCTATAGTACCGGTTCCTACCGAAAACTAGTGACCCGAGCCTATTCCCAAACTATAGAGTACCACAATATTCCTTAATATACATTACAGTAAAATTTCCTACAGGAAGCACTATATGTAAAAACAAGAAAAAAAAAAGAAATATAGAAAACTACACTGGTATTCTAAAGTACTTTTAGCTAAGGGTATTGTAACATCACCAATAGAGAATCATATTTAAAAGCTTGTAGATCTCATATTTGACTTTGTTTATACTGTTCATACTATAATTATTTTCAGATATTATGCATCCATGGGTACAGGTAAGACATGATAATTAAAACATATCTGTACGATTCAAGTGTGATTAGGATTATAAGACTAGAGTTAGCATAGTTCTCCTTTTATATCCTTTATATGGAGCCATAGGGACCCCTTAAAATTAGATGCTGGCTTGCTAACGAGGAGGTCTAGGGTTTGCTTCGTGTGTTGGTCAAGAAGTGATTTTCCGGTGTGGGTTCCCCTTATCAGTGGTGCAAGATGGAAGGCCTGTCAAGGAACAGTGTCTAGTCGTTGTGAAAGTTGAATCTCTAGAAAAAGAATCATTATTTACAATCATAATATGATGAATTAAAAATTTCCCAACATTCATTATATACTCTTCAAAAAAAGCAGGGGATATTCAGAAACAATACAAAACTGCGGAAATGCACTGCTGTTTTTATTAGTGGTAACCTACACAATTGCCTACACAGAACATAAACAGTTCATATGGGCGGCTTATCAGACGGCCCCATTTCACTCGCAAAGAGATACACTGTCAAAGGTGAAAATGGCCGTTTTTGATTTTGGTCTTAATAATGAGTAATTGCTCCACCAATCCTTAGACATTCAGCAATTTGTCGTGGCGTGCTCCTAATCAACCCTCCAGTCACAATTTGGGCCAATTCTTGCAGTGTTGTCGGTTGATGTTGACGTTGACGAACATGTCTCCCGATCAAATTAAACGTAACACACTAAAGCAAAGATATGCTAAACAGTAAATCTTATGCGAGAACCGATAGGAAAGCAAACATGAATAGATAAACCAGCATGCGGCAGTTTTCATCAACCCTTACTGAAGTGTCAAATTTGACAATGAACCCCTCCCACGTGTATGGTGGGTGCTATTGTGTGTCGCATGTGCAGCCCAGTGGTTCTGTTGGGGCGATAAGTTCTTCATCTGTGATCATACTCTCAAAGCATGTCAAATGTCCATGACTATTTATCATATCGTAACCTGCATAGGTGTTTGCATTTCAACATCCCCTACTTTTTTGAAAAGTATATATAAGCAACCTCTTTTTAATTGAATTGAATCCAGGCTTGGAGATACCAGTCGTTGATGTTTTGGGTTTGTTTTCTTAATTAAACATTAAATAATCAATTTCAGTACATTTTAGCCGTAATGACTATCAACAGTTTTGAGTATCCACATTCAAAGACCACTGTCACACTCCTCACCACCTGTGTGCAGATCACCTAACTGTAATTAATCAGTTGGAATATACATCTTGAATACTACATTATAAGATATTAATGAATCTATATTAAATCTTGTACCAGTGCATGATCATGCCCTATTGTATTATCAAAAATAAAATAATATGTTTGGTGTCATTGGGGACCTAACATGCATACTTTCAGTAAAAGAACATTCTTTTCTTTAATTGTAGACAGAATGCACAAAGTTTTCGTGAAAGAACTGGTGCATTCAGGAAAATTATTAAAAAACATGCAGAGTTGGGTAAGAAATTTTATTACAGGGTACTAAATTATTATTGATAAGGTATTCATTGTTTAAGACCTTATTTTCTCAAATACATGTACCCTACCTTTCAATTTTGCTCTTTACTTTACTTTTCCTAGAATGTTTATCAGGAGTAAGCTCAGTGACTAGCAAGAATACGACATTGTGTTGACTCATACCCATGCGTTGAAATACCCTTGTCTTCAACAAAATTCTCATTTATAACAATTGTTCAATATAAAAAATTGGATCATATAAGATTAGACAGTAGTGCCATTCTATACTCCATCATTAACAGCTTGTAAGTTTACTTTTTGAACCAGGAACTGGTGTCATCACTAGGTAAACTTCATGTTCTTCTTCTGGCAATGTTCTTCCGAAAAGCCTAAGGCTTCACTAAAATGAATACGATCAAAAAGAAACTTAGCAGTCTTGTTCTTTGGGCTATTTCCTATTGATGGATGAACTTCAGTGGATCACAATGGTCGGTTCATATATAGTACATTCATAATTGTGCTTTGTTTACAAGCTACTGATGTACAATGTACTATATTTATTTAAGTGTTCATAACAGCTCCAAATAGAGTTCCACCATTAGAAAGTTCAGCTGAAGCAGGGACTGGAGATGAACAAAATGATGGTATGTTCAATAATATACAATTTAAATTAAAATTTAATAAAATTGACAAGGATGTTCTATTAAGTTTTCTTTAGAATGTGTAAGGATGATATACCATATTTATTGCCAAAATTCTTAATTTAAAAAAGTATGTGCCACTACAGTAATAGAACTAAAGAACTGTTAAAGGTTTGTTTGCTGGCTGTGATAAATTTTTTGCTTCAGAAAATGCATTGATTTAAAAAAAAAGTCATAGTGACTGCAAAAGTAATTAGTTTTTTTATTTATTTTATTTTAGAACAGCGAGGTTGGTGGTTTTCTAGACAAGATGATTATTTCATGGCTCGAGATAAAACTGATTGTTGTAAAGGGTATGAAGAATCGCTGGATGTTATTAAACAAGCTTTTATAGAACAAGTAAGCAATACACATTTTTCTTTTCAATTTTACAATAAAAAAAGCTTATTTTTGGTGGTTTATTTGAGATGGATACCATTATTTTTTAGCTTAATAGCCAAGTACCGGTAAATGTTTTTTCAATCTTTTCTAACTTAATACACCCTTAACCTTAGTTAATGTCTGTTTGCATGGAAAATTGTAAGACTCTTGAGTGCTACAAACAAAGAAAATACCCAAATGAATTGTCATTGATGAGATGTTGCATATATTGTGCATAGATTTTATATTGACAACCTATGTTTATAATGATTTCTGTTCTATCCAGGGTCCATTTGATGGTGTGTTAGGATTTAGTCAAGGAGCTGCTATGGTTTCTTTACTCTGTGGACTACAGGAATCTGATCCAGGTAGGGAAAGCATAAATATATTGTATTTTGACTTGCAATTTCATGCGTCACAACTTATCCAGACACAGATTAAAACAGCGTGGATTGGTTAAAAAACATTATTTATTTTACTTAAACTTAAATCCCCTTATTCTTAAAGTAAGGAAACTGAAACATAATATAGCTAATTTTAATATCTGCTGTATTTACCAGGATGTGAAATCCCATTTCATTTCATTTATGAGTGGGAATCAGCTGCAACTTGAGTCACTTCACTAAGCTTATTGGAAACCATGCCATGGGGTTGTTTCAGACTGAATTGAACTTGTTTTTTTAAATATTTATATATTGTCAATTGATTTTTCTTTTTACAGAGTCTTGCCCTAAAATAGGATTTGCCATAATGGTTGCTTCTTTTAAAAGTCATTCAATTCCCCATGCTTATTTATATGAGAAAAAGGTCACAATTCCAACACTTCATGTATTTGGTGACACAGATAAAGTTATTCCTAAAGGTAAAGAGACATGCTTACTTTTCATTCATTTGTTGTGTCCCGTTCAAGATGAAAGTTTCTTTGCCAAAACGGTTTACTTTGGAAATACAATTAGAAGCCAAATTTTTCACTTATTCGTTTACAAATAAATGATATTAAATATGTGATGAAAGGATGTTCGGATGGCATTTACTTTAGAAAAAGAGCTTTTATTGCTGTATGATACTATGAGATAAGAAACTAATGTGTCATGAAATTCATCTGACTGGACAGGGATCCAAATAAATGTGCAATTGAAATAATATGTGACCTAAGTTACCCAACTCTTTTCTAAGGTGTCATTGTTTTGTTATCATTGACATTAATTAATTAGTCACTGTTGGTTATTTTATTACTTTGAGGAGTGTTAAGTTTGACGATGCTGCTAACTTACAAAAGTAACAAATCCATAATATATTTTGTTCCTTAAACATGCATTGTGCAAGAACTAAATCTGCCTAATCCAGGTCTTTCTTTAGGCCTGAAATGATATCTAAATAATTATTTATACATTAATTAACATAGCAAGAGCATAATCAACTCTCGATGCCATCGTTAGCCTGTGATATTTAGTGGATGAAATCACCATAAAAATGTATAATCGAGACTATTCTCTTTACATCATCTATTTTTTAACTATTATAGAACAGAAATAGATCACATTAATTTATTTCTTATAGTACATGTATATTGTAGAAATGGGTGCAGCTTTATTACTGTTGGCTCGTTTCAATGGCTACTGTTTGCATATATTTTCTGTTTTAGATATGAGTGAAGATCTACTACCATGCTATCTGGATCCTGTTATTTTACAACATCCAGGTGGACATTTTATCCCTGCATCTGGACCACAGAAAAAAATATACCTGGACTTTCTGCAAAAAATGCTTGCCAAAAAGGGATGATATTAATGAAATTTAGACAAACTCAGTTACAAATATCTTTATATTAAAAAATTAAAAAAACATTATAAACAAATGAGATTGTTGTTGCCCCAAATTTTGATACAGGGTCAGGGCATATGATAAAAAACCCAAAACATTTAGCCATTTATTCGTGGCACTGATGAAAATTCTTTGAGCAAAGTGATATTATACAAAAAAGGTTATTACTATCTTCTAGAGAGCAGAGTTAATGTTAAAAATCTGGAACAGTTAACCTTATAAAGTAAATGATGGACATTACTAGTGGATTATGAAAAATAATCAGCTAAGACTAAAGCTACATGTTTGTTCAAATGGTGTGTTTAACATCATCAAATCAAACAATGATATTTAAAGAAAATAGACATCTTAAGTCACTGATCCGTGTTAAATTGATTATTTAATGAAGAAAACAAAACTAAAATATCAAGCGTAGGTAACTTCCCGACTTGGATTCAATAGGTTTAAAAAGAGGCCCCTTACAGGATTTGTTGCTGGCTTATTTATATCAGCTTTTCAATTCATCATATCTTTGTAAATTATACCCAACGAAAATGAACCATTGTTGCACTGGTATTCATTTTAGAGATTCAAATTTCAAAATATTTCACTTTGCATAGGATTTAAAATCCCTCAAATCACGATCATTGGCTTTTTTATAAAATAACATCAAAAGAAAAAGAAATTATCAAATTCTTAAGAGGAACATTATGATTATTTTATGAGGTTGTTTTCAAAGGACATAATATTATATTATTACTGATACAGAAATTGATGATGAATTTAACAATATTACATATAACTATGTAAAAACTTTAACACTGTTATTATGATAAGGTCTAGATGATTCTAATAATATTTTTCTCTGTGGGCTCTGTAGGCCGAGTGATATATGAGTTGGTGTATGAGGTTCAACAACATCCCATACATGTGGATTCTCTATGTTGATAGTTAGCAGCTTGGCAGCATCAAGATGTCCTGATAAAATAAATAAATAACAAAAGTGATATAATCTTTATCTTAAATAATATACAGTCTATTTTGAAATATCGAAAAATATTAAAATTCTATCTGTATAATACATACTCATTGATATTTTTTTTAAATTATAAAAAAAGTTATCTCCCTTGACACATTTATCTTGGAATGTTTTATTTCCGTGCTACAAGAAATATTTCCAGATGTGTATTTATACTTTGTAAACTCTCTTTCTTGGGACATATATATCGTTAAACAAACATATTAATGATATAAAGTGCCAAATCAGAACATTTCCTTCAAATTTCCTAATCATATCAAACTTTATGCAAGGATTATCTCCCTTGATACATCATTGCCAAATCCAGACTTAATTCCCGATTCAAAATGCAATCAACTTGATTTTAACTGGTAATTAATTCGATGTTACATCTAAAATACATTATTTAATTCTATCCTGTTTAATTTTTCTGAACATTTACAGACTCTACAAAACAAAGTTGGTTGTCCAGCAAAAACGTTATTGAGTGGCATATCGAGTTCAAAATTTTGGCCCTCACTTTTTTTGTTCCTTAATGTTCCAGAAATCCCCTGCTCACTTACATGTACTTTTAGAATATAAGAGCAGAAATCTTAATACCTATTACTTGCTTTGGTCATGACTCATGGTTCACTTTTTTTCATGCTGTGCCACATTAATGGAATGAAACTCCCCAGTTATAAGGAAATGTTCTAGCATATTGCTACATTTAAACTTAATATTTTCACTTTATTCTTAAAGTAATATATAAATATTCCATGTCTAAGCTTTGCAAAACACCTAGAGTCATCTTAGATTTAGTAAATAGCCTGTTTATAATTTGTAAATCAGAATGGACCTAGATAAATACTGACCTGCATTGATAGCACTATCTAAGGCATAGATTCCTGAACTGTTACAGATATTTGGATTAGCTCCTGAAAATGAAATTAATATATATGTTAGGAAGCTGTGCAACAAAATGTGAAAAATTAATTAAAGAAGTATCTTTATTAAACCGAAAGGACAGAATAGTGTTCATTTCTTCGTTAATTTCACTAAAATTGAATTGCACTCAACTTTCAAAGAATTTTAAACTTTAAATTAAGTCAAAGATTATTTGATAGTGCGAGTTGTTTGACATTATATTGTTGAGGCAGGCAATGGTATCAATATTGACATAAGAAAATGGAAAATCACATCCTAATAAGAGTTTTGGCATCATGCACCTTTAAATGACAAAATTGACACAAGGTATATTTACCATGTTGTACTAGGCATCTAATGATATCTAAATTGCCTTTACTAGCGGCTCTATGAAGTGGCGTGAAACCTTTTCTGTTCTGTTGATTTACCTCACAACCTGAAATTCAACACAATGAAAATATAACCCATGATATAACACTAATATTAATTTAGCTATGTTTAAATTTTGTAAAATGTGTTTACTGCATACTAATGATTGATCTGTTGATAAATAACTATTATTATATTCAATAAATAATCTTTATGCTTTTTTTTTTTTTTAAATATAAAAAAAAATATTTATGTATGAGCTGAGAAGTTAAAGCATCATAGTATTTTAGTTTACATCTGTAAACTGTGGTTTTATCGCTATTATTATGTTTGAAAATAAATATTTCAAATTTTTACTTCTAGACATCTTCTAAAGAAATGGAAAAAAAAAGAAATTACAAAAATAGGCATTAGATGCATACAAAGTCTGTGCAAATTGTTAACAGTTCAAATGTTTTTTTCAGCTAAAGTAGCCTTGGCCTTTAGAATTATTTTTTAAAAATAGCTGTTAAACAAAAATTAAACAAATATTCAGAATCGTTTAAACTAGAAAGAAAGATTTTATGTAATAATTTCATCAAAAATAAACAGACAGACAGAATTTGATTTAGACCAATCAAATGCACTTCAAAAATCTGTTTCTTAATACATATATTGTAGTTGCAAGCGATAAGTCGAAATCCTGAGGACAGGTCCAGTCTGTATTGGAGATTACACTGGAATAAAAATCTACCATGATTTCACAATTCCAGTAGGAAATCAAAAGGTTACCTGCTGTAAGAAGTAATTTTATAACTTGTGGATTTGGAAATTCTGAGTTTAAAACACCAAATGTAGCCAGATATAAAGCTGAATCACCATCTTCTGTATAGTTATTGATATCACCACCTACATTTCAATATCAAAATCAAACCTACTATTATTTTATAACTAAAAAAAATTGAAAGCATCAATCATAAAAGTATTGTTAGGCTTCTGTCTGTTTGAAATTGTCTATTAATTATTACCTTTTAAATCTTCCATTACCGGTTCTTATTACTTTTTAAATTTTCCATTACTCATTACATGACCATTACTTCAAAGCATGTAATGATTACATTCCATTAGCATTACCGCAGCCCTTTGATAAGAACATTTGCATTTTCAACCAAATATGACACATTGATGAAACTTGCCAGATATTAAGTAGAATTTAGTCTGGTAAAATGTATATTACGGAGGTAAACACCTGATTTTAATAACATGGAGAAAATTATAGTATTGATCTATTTGATACATTACTGAAGATAATAAAATATCCAGGGTAACCAGATTATATTTTATCATTTACAAGGCATACTGGCTAGAATTACCCATAAGAATGGCTTACTGTCTGTCAATGATAAAGCATTTTCAACAATCTGATTAAAATACAGATCTATATTTCGTTTCGTTTTTTTTTATACTTTCGATGGCCTACACTACATGAAGATCTGACTGGTTGTAGTGATAGTCAGAAGTCATACAAGCGGCTTTTGACCCTATGACGTCGGACAATTGCTAAAGTTAATATCCGATTGACTTTAAATTGATACAGTGTTTAAAGTCGTCAGACAAAGAAGCCTATTGATTTTCACCGATTTCGGATAATTACTGCCAGAGTTATGGCCCTTGATCACTTTGAAAAATCTTGTGAACGCTCTTGAGGCTAAAGATCTGATTGACTTTAAAAGTTACAGTGTTTAAGGTCATCAGGTCATGATTTTATATTGATTTATACACTGTGTTTATGCCTATATATCATCGTTTCGATTGACTTCAGATTGGTACACAGAGTTAAAGGTCTTGAGACAAACAAGTTTGTTGATTTTCAATGATTTTTGAATGTTTTGTATAATAAACGTTAGAATGGGCCAAACAAATCTAATGATTTTCTGATAATTACTTAATGAGTTGTTATACTTAATCAGATTTTAGTGTATTATAAATGTTTCATTACTGACAAAAGTAAAAATATGCGACAACTCTGGTTCACTGCCTGGACGATTTAGCTGCTGTTGGCATGTTTTGTTGCCTGGCAACCTATCTTTATCCAATTTTGGCCTAACTTGAAATATAAGGTTTATCTCCCAAAGATCTCAGTTCCTTTAATATTGGCATATATGAACAGTGACTTCATGGATTATGGTCCCTGATTGTACGAAAAATCAAGTTTTTAGCTTTTGGACACTCTAGAGGTCACAATTCGATCCGATTTTGATGAAACTTGAAATGTATGTTTATAACCTAAAAATCTCAGTTCCTTTTGATATTCGCACATTTTGGACCGACCGTAACTTCCTGGAGTATGCCCCCTGATTGTACGAAAAATCGCGTTTTTAGCTAGTGGTTCCTCTAGAGGTCACAACTTTTAACCAATTTAAACACCCGTTTGAATATATCACCATTACACCATAACGACGGTTGAATTCGGACCGAAACTGATGGACATGTCTGCTTCATATACGCAAATAGTGTCCAAGTATGTAATATCAAGGTTGTGGACACCCTAGAGGTCACAATTTTGATCAAACTTAAAACATGTGTTTATATCAAAAAGATCTTGGTTCCTTCCTGGATTATGGTCCCTGAACGTATGAAAAAATTGCGATTTTATTTTGTGGTCCCTCTAGAGATCACAATTTTTATCCAATTTTAAAAATCGTTTAAAGATATCATTGTTACACCCTGATGAAGGATGAGTTTGAATTTCATAAAAAACGGACCAAAACTGCCCAACAAAATGGCCACTCCTTCAACGCAAATAGTGTAAAAGAATGTAATACCAAGGTTGTGGACCCTCCAGAGGTCACCATTTTTATCTGATTTTGATGAAACTTAAAATGTATGTTTATATCCCAAAGATCTCGGTACTTTTTGATATTCGTGCACATTAGACCATAACTTTTTGGATTATGGCCCCTGATAATACGAAAAATCACATTTTTAGCTTTTAGAGGTCACAATTTTTATCTGATTTTAAAAACAGTTCAAATATGTCACCGTTCGGTAATGAAAGTTGTGTTCGATTTTCGGGTAAATGCCCGCTCCTTGTACGCAAATAGTGTAAAAGTATGTAATATGAAGGTTGTGGATTGTCTAGCTAGAGGTTATAATTTTGGTCCGATGAAACTTATAATATATGTTTATATCCCAAAGATATAAACTTGAACCATATGTTAGTCCCCAAATGACGTAGTTTGTGTCGAGTGGACATTACCCCCCCCCCCCCTCTCTCTCTCTCTGATTGTACTAAAAATTGCTTTTTTTTTTAGCTTGTTCTCTATCCATCTCTAGCAAAATGTGGGCTTATCTTGCTTGGCAACCGCTTGTTCTCTTAAAATGCATCATCATTATAATTGTGTATTTGCTATCACATAGTCCACAGATAAATGTAGGGTTGGAAGGCCGAATGGTTAGCACGTGGGCGCTGTATCTTAAGGCCTGTCATTGAGTCAACTGCCATGGTTTTGAAGCCCCGGTTGTACGTGACAAGGAGTAGGGTCGTCTGTCCAGCCTTGTGGGTTTTCTCCGGGTCCTTCGGTTTCCTCCCACTGCTAAAGATTAGACCCCTACGCGCTAGCGAATTATTGAAATAAAATTAAAACCATACGTTAGTCCCGACATGACCTGGTTTATGTCGAATGGAGGTTAAACCCCATTTCTCTCTCTCTCCACAGATAAATTAAACTATAAGGTTTCTGGTCATGACACTGCAGTGAAATTAAATATAGGCTACAAATGATGAGTGTAATTTATGATATTTAAAAAAGCTGATAAACAAGTATTTATATCAATAATTGTAAAATTGATATTGATATGTAAACTATATATTGAGAACATATGTTACTCATTAGTTACATTCTCTTTTTAACATCTATTGACAAATATTCATTCAACTTGATCTGAATATTGATTCTCTTAAATTTGCATTTATTATTAATATTAAACTATTAAAACAGACTGCATCACTGAACAATCTAAGGAATGCTGTAAATTTAAGTTATAAAATTTGTTACTGCCTTTCTGTTTAATAAAGCACTAACTCACCTTTACGTAGTAAATATCTTATTAATCTTTCTTGACCACTAACACAAGCACACTGAATATAATATAATTGTATTTAATTGCAATAAATACTCTAAAATAAAAATGAAGTTTTTTAAAAACAATGTATGGAATGGGTTAGATGGGTTTTTTAGTCTTACAATTTTACATCTGATATCAAATAGATGGTTACATGTGTAATGCGAGGAATCTAACAAGGAGGAATTATATTCCATTCCAATTCTTACATCAACTGTAAGTAATTCCGTGCACAAGTGCATTTTGTACCATTCAAATGACTAGGAATATTTTTTTGTTACCCCATGCTTAAAATTTCTTAAGATTTTGCTCTGCCAACACCAACTTTTTTTGGAATAAAATGATATTAGTCCTGAATTAAGACCCTTGCGTTGCGCAATGACAGGAGTTTGCGAGGTTGTTCTTGTTAAACTTGATCAGATTGTCATTATCTGCAGTAGCTTAACTGAAATTCGATCGATATCTACTTCTGGAATAAATTTGTGTATGTGGCAGTGACAAGAAAATGCAGTTTAGCAGGCAGGTGTGTTTAACTTACTAAAAACAGAGAGAGTCCAGTTGATGGAGGAATATAGTTAACATCATAATCAGTAGCTTCCACCATATCTATTACAAGTTCTGTGTGACCTGATTTATATCCTGTCTAAGAAAAAAATGATAAAAGTGATTGAATTGTCTCTCCTCTGATGCCTTAAAAAAATGTAATTATCTGTGATCAATAGTAAACAACACCCGTAGGTCACTATGGAGAGATATAGATCAAAAGAAAGATTGACAGCAAAGGGTTTAGGTATATCACTTGTAATTTCATTAATAAACCAATCAAACCAAATGAATTGCGTTATAAATTATTATTGATTCAAAAACACATTTACAAAATCTAAAATAGATATCCCCATTGGAATCACCCAACATCCTAATGATCTGAGGAGTGGATAAATCTTAGATCTGTGCACAAATCATTGCATGTTCCATCCTCACTCTGGGTGTTAAGCCTTTGATTGATTAAGACAGCTTATTCCTGTATTCCAGTTTACCCAGCTGTAAATGGGTGTGGTTGTAGGATGAATTGTATATGTACTTACACAAAAACATGTTGTGCTTAATAGGCAGCATGCTTGGAGTGAACAGAAAAAGCTCAGAGGTAAAGGCAGGTGATCATACCTTCACCTTAGTAATAATGTGCAGCACTTCAAGCATGATTTTTGGTTATGTTGGATACAGGTATAAATGTATGCATTAAGTAGTGCATTGCGACATTCAATTTCAATGAACTTCATTCTGATTTGAAAACAGAGGATGTTTAAATTATGACCTTATTCACCAGTAACTTATAAAGTGGAAATTGTGACTGCAGTAACTAACCTTGGCAAGATCAAAGATATCAAACTCATTTGAAACATTTTGTTTCACCTTTTCTGAATAAAAAAGAAAATATTAGTGATCAACAACCTTGTCAGCATTTCTTAGAAATCAGATTGGGATCATTTAAACCAGCTAACCACGAGAGAGAGAGAGAGAGAGAGAGAGAGAGAGAGAGAGATGGGGTTTAACCCAAACTAGCTCATTTCGGGACTAACATATGGTTCAATTCTATTTCAGTAATTCTTTAGCAGTGGGAGGAAACCGGAGGATGGACCGGTGACCCTACTCCTTGTCACTTACAACCTTATAAATATAAAGCGCGTAGGTGCTAACCATTTGGCTATCCAACCCCATCGGCTAAACGGGGGGGTTGGATGGCTGAATGGTTAGCGTGCGCACGCTGTATCATAAAGTCTGTCATTGAGTCGACTGGCGTGGTTTCGAATTCCCGGTTGTACGTGGCAAGGAGTAGGGTCGCCTGTCCAACCTCGTGGGTTTTCTCCGGGTAAATAAAATTAAACAATATGTTAGTCCCGAAATGACCTAGTTTGTGTCGAGTGGACGTTAAACCCCATTTCTATCCCTCTCCATCAGCTAAACACAAACATTGAGGATAACTGCATCAATACTTTTGAGCAATTAATTTAGTTTCAGATTTTGACCTTGAATTCAAATGTTTAGGGTACATCTTTTAAAGATTTTCTGATAATAAAAGTTCACTTACTCCTTTTTCTTCTTGACTGATTTGATTTTGTCATATACAATAAGAATAGTATTAACACAACACAGAAATGCCATTTAGGCCTAACCATAAGATAATCCTTATATTCTTCTATAAAGTTCTCTACATTCACTGAAAAATATAATAAAGCAGAACTGTAGTCCAAAATCATTCTCCTTCCATGATCTCTTTTAGACCTTTGTTTGTAATATAGCCAACTATACATTTTGAGTAATCTGGTAGCACTACCACCATGGTAGGAACTGAACCCTGTGAGAACTCATAAGGACACTACAATGCAATTTAAGGTGGAATTCATTATCAAAATTTACTACTTCTGGTACTGACCATTAATATTGTTGATGATATCTGAAGAATTGAGATTAGTAAAATTCATATTCCTGTGAACTATTTGGAGCCATACTTCATGTATAACTTTAGAAACTGTATTATTCATAATTCGTTTAATTGTAGACTACTGGATGATTTGCAATAGATTATTTCTTTAATCTGAAATATATAAAGTTTAATTTTTAAATAAAATATTTTACCGGTATTTCAATGCTGGGGTCAGGCAAATTAATTAATTATTATCTCATTTATGTGGAGTCATTTTATGTTTTGATATTTAATTAAAATTAATCTTATTCTTATTCACTTCATCTTGGCCTATGTCACGTTCGGTAATGTTCAGGTTGTGATTGGCCGATACCTGATCAAACTACCAATCAAAATAAAATATGTGAAGCAGAAAATTTGATGAAATTTAAATATTTTTTTTTATCTAATTTCAATGGTCTATATCCTACAATAAATGATGCAAAGATTCATCTATGGTACCGCAGGTCTACCGGTACTTAAAAATGACTCATGTCATTAGCTTCTTGATGGACTATAGATGACCAAGTTTTCATAAATTTAACATGCTTTCCCCATTTAGATCTTAGTTAGTATTGATTTCATCCATGCTCCTGCCAGGAGTCCTGTATAGACCAAATTAATTTAAGTGTAATCTATATCATTTTCTAATTTTTCTGCATTGTCTCTATGTTGATTACTCTATACTATATCATTAAATTTATGTTGAATTTATTACAAGGCTTATTCAATCAAGTCATTTGGCAGTTATCTGTTATCATTATCGGCATATCTAATCTATACTATAGGCCTATATTACCATAATCATAATGGCATATTTATCATTTTTATGGCTGACTTACTACTATATATTAGTACGATCGATACCGGTAGATAGAGTAGTAGCCTACTATACTTATACTTATAAAGTATAAGGGCCCTTGGCTTTACTTGGGCCATTGGCTTAACTTGGCTTGAGGGCGAGGCTTAACCTCAAACTTAAACATGCGGGGGGGGGGGGGGGGCTAGCGCTCTTCTGCTGATTTTGCATTTTTGATTTTTGCACGCCTGATAAAATGTATTATTATAATTGAGTCAATGAAGACATACAGTAGAGTCGGTATATCTTTTTATCATGCTCTAGCGCTTGTTTTACAGTTGCCCTCTTTGTCAACAGTGGCAAGTCTTCCAGAAGCAGCACACGTTCCAATCAAACCTACTTTTTGTTTTGTTAATTTTAAGCGGTGCCGGTAGCAGACGAACTTTGTTGTTTCAACTCGCTTATAACCTTAACAAATAAAATCCGCAATGGATATGATAGATAATAACCATTATTATATTAGTAAAATTGTTTTTTAATATATATTAGGACATCTTTATATTATGATTTTGACTGGCCACTTCGCTTATAGGAAATACAAAATTTACAGAAGTCATAAGCGAGCTTATTTTATAGAAGTCACATGACTTGTCACGTGACAACATCCTTCACCGATTGACAGTGGAAATTAACACAACTGTTGGTATATATATATATATATATAAAACAAGTATGACTGAACCGGTAGAACCAAGACAACTGTATCCAGAAATAGAACCGTATGATAGTGGAATTTTAGCAGTGTCAGATCTACATAAATTATATTACGAACAATCAGGAAACCGAACAGGAAATCCTGTAATTTTCATGTGAGTATAATTAGTATAACGCAAAAGGGAAATTATTATACTTTAGTCGTTTCCTTTATAAATGAAATGAAATTTAAATTCCTGCCATGTAAATAAGGGATAGAGAGAGAGAAAAGGGGCTTAACGTCAACTCGACACAAACAAACTATAGGTCATTTCAATAATTCGTTTGAGGACTCAGAATATTTTTAATGCATTGGTCAGCTAGGTGACTCTACTCCTTCAGTCCTTGTCATATGTAGGCCTACAGTGGGGAATTGATAACAACCACTTGACTCGACAAGTCAATTCAAGTAATGTTTATTTATAGTCGATAAAAACAAACAGTACAACATAAGCTCTAGTGAGCTTTTAAAATTGATTTAACCTTGTTATCTAACACACATATGTTAACCATTCAGCAACCAAAATCCCAATGAACTATAAGGGATAATTAAGTGAGTTAGTAAAGCTGAATGAATCTTTATATGCTTACCAGAACTATAACATACAGGCACTTATTCCACTTATAAGAGCACATAAAATGACCAAACAAAATCAGTCAGGTGTTAATGAGTAGTTACACATCCCGACTGTGTAGATGGTAGGAATAAGCATGGTTAATTGCATTTGATCACTGTGACGTCCCTGGCATTTGCGGGGATTAAGAGTGTTTTAGATAATTGGTAAAGTCGTTTTTTAGAGGAAGTCTATATATATTTGCAACTTTGAGTCAAGATGTTTTAATTAATTATGGATGGATTTGAATTAAATTGCTGTAAGTGTATATAATAAACACAGGCTGTAAGTTCTGGTCACTTTATGTGCTCTTTAAAGGATTAAAATCAAGATTGCTTATTACTATATACGGTATGTGATAATAATACATCAAACCATCCAATTTTAACTGAACCTAAAACAGCAAAACTGCATGCTCCGAGTGTTAATTAGTCTTGAAATATTGATTTTATTTTCTTTTTAACTGTCAGTCATGGTGGGCCTGGTGGAGGAACTAGTCCGAATGACAGAAGATTGTTTGACCCTGAAATTTATAGAATCATTCTCTTGGATCAGCGAGGTTCAGGACAATCAACACCAGCAGCTGAACTAACAGTAAGACTCACCTTATTCCACTCAAAGAATAATTACTCCACCTGTGACCTCATAAATACAAAACTCTGAAGAGAAGATCTTTGTCAAGTTTTAACCAGTCTGGTCAGAATCAAATAAATATTTCTTATCCAAATCAAAGACGTTGAATACTTTTAATATTCTGAAGTTTTCTCATTCTCTAATTGACATTACATTGTATATGCACTTCTGACAAATTTTATATAATGATATTGTAAATTACCTTAATTTATTGGATATCATAGGATATTGCAAGGGAAGCAATGGTGGCTCAATAAGTATGTCACTGTCTCATTAACCAGGAGATTCGGAATTCAATCTTAATGTTTGCTGAGAAAGCTTATCTGGATTTTCCAGCATGGTTTCACGTTGTCAGTGGTGCAGGCTGGAGGGCCTTGTCCCATGTAACTATTGGTGTGCACATAAAAGAACCCTTAACAGTTGGCATGCCCATCTTCATTAGCCTGGTTTTATTTTTAGACACTCTAAGGTAAATTTATGTAGCACAAGACCTCTTTTTCATAAAAAAGGACTGTTGCAGTGAAGAAGCCTCTCTATGGAGTTGAGATAACCATATCAGGTATCAATATATTCTTTCCTAAAACTGAGTTATAAAGCATAAGTCACAGATATTTTTTGTATCAGGATAATACAACTTGGCATCTAGTTGAAGATATCGAGAAATTAAGAAAACATCTTGGTATAGAGAAATGGGTGGTATTTGGAGGTAGCTGGGGTTCAACTCTGTCATTAGCTTATGCTGAAACTCATCCAGATAGAGTCAAAGCTCTTATTTTACGTGGAATTTTTACATTATCAAGGTAACCATAAACATTTATTTATTAAAAACTTTTTCTGCACTGACTTTGAATTGTAATTAAAAACTCATTCATCTTGGTATATTTTCCATATGTAGGGTGAAAGGTAGGCAGTAAATGGCTGTAACAAGGCTCTCACTGACCAGACATCTTTAGATGTATATGATTTATTACAAACTTTAATGATTTATTATAGACGAGAATTAGATTGGCTTTATGAAGATGGTGGAGCTTGTATGATATATCCTGATGAATGGGAAAAATATATTGAAGTTATACCAGAGGTATCTATACATGTTTATTGGCAGTTATTAGAATATTCTTTCTTTACTGTGGTTAGCATTCATTACTGGTAGTTGTTAATGTTTGTTTATCAAATTACCGTTCAAGTTGTCCTTGTTTGATGTAGAAAAGTCAGGTACGTGTAATTATTATGCTACGACCATAATAAGCTCTTTTTCCAAAGAAGACATTTTGATAATAAGACATATTAATAAAAACCCGGTAATTATTATACTAAAATTTTACGTCTTAGTTCAATATATCAATTATTTTTGCACACCATACCGACAAAGTTGTAGACACATGAATGAATTTATGATATTTTGTACCATAAATAAAAACATGAAATATGAATTTAATTTGCAAAGTTTCTGTTCCATACAATACATACAAATTTTGGAGTGGAAGCCCGGATGTAATACCGTCATAGTGTCAGTAGAATAATATTAAACCTTGACATGGTGATGGTGACTCAAACTCGTGAAGCAGGGATGTCAATATGTGGTGTGCTGTGTGATTGTTCTTATAACTGGGGTCGCCTACATTATTCTGTCATTTGTCTCGAGTTTAGATTTACTTCCTACCGACTTGGTTGTAGGGAATTCCCATTGGCTCACTCAGTAGGGGTGTATGAATTCCATACATAGGGACACTATAATGATTGAATGATTAATATTTTCTCGCAGTGTTTGAAAAATTCCACCGTTTAGTTAACCATCCATGAATGATTTTGGTTTTTTTAAGGAGGAAAGATATAATATCAGCAGTGCATATTATCGAAGATTAACGAGTGAGGATGAGAACGTCAGATTAAAGGCAGCTAGAGCATGGTGTAGATGGGAATTAGCCACATCTCATTTATTTATGAATCAAGATTTAATGGCAAGATCCGAACTTGATGTTTGGCCATTACAGTTTGCTCGTATTGAATGGTATGTTTAATGCATTGTGAAACATTAGGGTTTCATTATAATGCTGATGTTGGAGTCAAATTACTGATACACTGTGTTGGAAGTCATGCCAACGTGCACTTTCTTCTGAAACTTTACTTATAGCTCACCAGGTATAATAATGTGTGTCTATATTTATAATGCACTATAGCCACGGGTTGTGCAGTTGTGCTTAAAGCATGATACAATTACTATCCAGGTAACCTGATTACCTCCCTTTACCCCTGAACTCTCAGAAAGAGCCACAACCTATGTTGCCCAAAGAGTGCAAAAGTTTTATTTTGCGTAATTGCATACACCATCTTACTGGTACCCATTTACAGCTGGATAGACTGAAATGTCTTATTCAAGGACACAAGAACGTGACATAAAATTAGAAAATTAGGGTATCAAACTTGTAATGGTTTGGTCACAAATCCTACTCTTTTTGCCAAATCCTTTCCTTTAATATAATATAGGTTTATATTATTTTATAGTTCTGTATTCAGAAAATTATATTTTTCTGACTTGATTCTGAATCAAGCTAGCATAGGGTGAGTTAGTATTGAACATAGGGTATATATTTTTTTGTATTTAATAAAAATATGACATTTTTGTAGCCCGGAAGACAGCAGACATATGTAATCTTGGCTGTTATTAGTGTCAAACCCTGTTTTAATATCTTATCTTTCAGTCATTATTTTATACATGGTGGATTTATGAAAGATGGTCATTTATTAGCAAATGTTGATAAGATACGTCATATACCTGGTACTATTATACAAGGCAGATATGATATAGTTTGTCCAGCAGAAACAGCATGGAAACTACACAGGGTATGTATATTCACAAGGCTTTTATAGTTAGGATTAAAAAAAGATACATCACCTGTTTCTGTATTCTAAAAATAGATAGACAATAATCACAGCTATTCCAATAGAGGCATCATTGAATTGTGCAAGAGTTAAATTTGACTATTTTGCAGGGTATTTTTCTGGCTTCAAATGTTATGTGAATTATTATTTAGACATGTGGTAGCAAAGTCGAAATTTTTCAAAAATACATGGCCTCACTCATGAGACTGCCGATAAAAGGACTGACAATAGTGTACGCGGATTTATATTCTTATTAAATGGCTTATTTGAACTGAATACAATACAAAGTTACTTGAATTGGGTGTGTGAAACCCGATACGGTCGCCTTTCATAACTTCGCTCATAACAAAGTAATTTACAATATATTCATTTTTCATTACTATTAAATTCCAAACATCACTAACAATTTTTGCAAAGTAAGGGTGGTGTTTGAACGAGAGAATATAGAAATCTTCCAAAAATCAATTTGAGTGGCTGTCATTTATATATATTTGGAACCTGGAGACAGTTGCATCATTACAATTATGTTTGCTAGATTCCTAGCTAGTTAGTGAGGATTCTTGTCTCATCCGTACATTATTTTTCAAGTACACAATGCCAAATAGAGAATCTATTACCAGTCTTTTTTGATATCAAAAAATATCGAACACAAGTTGATAAAGTAACAAAAAACAAGGCCCAGCCGAGTTTTTTTTACTTTATCAACGAGTGTTGATATTTTTTGATATCAAAAAAGACGAGTAGGAGATTTTATTTATCACCCAATCTTTTCTTAAATGCACAAATAGATAATTAAATATAATTCTTTGCTGTAGATTTCATTTTTTGACAGCAATTCAACCTTTGCAAAGTCCTTTATATTGATCCAGTGTTTCCATCAAGGTCAATTGAATAACAATAGTTCATTTTTAATAAAAAAAAAAATGTTACTTTTAATAAGAAATGAACTGTTCTTTGAAAATAAAAAAAGTAGTTCCTTTTCAACTGACCAATCAAATTCATGTAAAACGATATCTCCTAAGGAGATATCGCTGCAGATTATGAAATATATCACACAAGCGATATCTACTGTAGAATGTATTATTGGGTGATAATTTAAATTTATACCATTATGAAGAGTATTCTGTTCCCATGTTAACCTTTCGATTGGTGCCATGTTAGCTGTGATTCCATCTGTGACCTCCAGTATATCTCAACAAGGAAATTAGACAGGGAACATTTCAAATTTACTCCACTCATTTGAATTATGACATTTTTTTTAGCAATGGCCAGAAGCAGAATTTTATTTTGTACAAGATGCTGGTCACTCAGCTAGAGAAGTAGGAATCCAAACCAGATTATTAGATGCTACTGATAAATATAAAAACTTATAATGTGGTGGTATTTGAAACTTGATTATGCTAACTAAACTGTTCTAGCAGAAATACATAATAAGTTAATCAGATATATGTCAAATCTTCACTTCCTTAAGTGCCATTCACGGACACATGTCCTTTCTACAAATTATAATGATTAAGAAAATTGATTTTTTGCACATTTTAAGAGTCTCTTAACACATGCTTATCTAGTATATGCGCACCTCATATAATGCAAGTGCCCCTTAATTCGTCTTCCATATAGTACAATATACATCAAATATCTTATAATAATTTTTTTTAAAATTACCATTATTATTATACATATACACCTGGTAGTATAGTGTAATAGTGATCAAATATATGTTCTGTTTTTATTTCTAATCAACAAAATTTACACTGATTTTGAATATATATTTTAACCACCTATTAAGTAAAATTGAAATATTATCATACGTATTATAGTCGAGTGTAATGGTGGTCAAATGTGTTCGTTTTTTTATATCTTTTCATTAACATCGATTTTTGATGTATATTTCATCTTATCTATAGTTTATGATCTAAGGCTTGAAACTTATTATTATGGAGAGGCGATGATAAGAACCTTTTTTTTTCTTTCTTCGAATTTGGGTTAAGGTCTAGTTTTACAATTCTCTGCACAGCTGACAATATGCATGTAGGAATTTGGTAAAATGTATTTATTTGCAAATGGATAAATTTTGTTAAATTTGTTGATTGTTATGTAGTTATGGCCTAAGACTAGGAAACGCTTACCCGGTTCTCATGATGGTTGTAGTTCCTCTATTTACAGCAATTCTCTGCAACTATTGATAATTGTAAATGGCAGACTGGGAAACTGGTCTGATAGATGAAATGCATAAAAAATGGTGGAAATAAAAATTGTTTTATTCAATAATAAATAGTTAATTTTATGTACATTTTTAAAAATAAGCTGCTTTTATTACAACAAGTGAAACTAAACTAAACAACAACTAACTATTCAATATCACTGGGATATCACTAAACGATGGTGAATTCTGTTTGCATGGTGTATCGTGTACTGTTGTGACAATTATGGTCATGGGGCCACATATAGTCTGTTTCATAGCAAGACACTCAGGCTAGGTTTCCATTGGCGATAGTAGAAAGCCAACATAAGTTTCTTGGCAGAAACACAGACTTTGGTAGCAGTATTTTTATAATTCACAAAACATATGCAGTCTTTGCATGGAGTAAATCACATTGTTATGACGAGAGAGAAATGGGGTTTAATTCCACTCGACACAAACTAGGTTTTGGGACTAACATATGGTTCAATGCCATTTCACTAATTCGCTTGGGTGTAGGGGTGGGTCTTTAGCAGTGGGAGAACCCAGAGAAAAGCCATGAGGTTGGACAGGCGATCAAACTCCTTGTCACATACAACCAGGGAATTGAAATCACAGAATTGATTCAATGACCACCTTATGACACAAAGTGCACGCTCTAACCATTTGGCCATCCACCTACCCCCCCCCCCCCTATTGTTATAGCTAAAGCATACTGTACCCTACAAATCCTTATATTTCTCAAATACAGCCTTTGAAATCTCAATTTCTTAAATTATATGGCAACCAAAAATGGCTTTTGTTTACAGTAAGTGAATTAGAAGCAATGGGTGGCATTTATTCAAAAAGGTTCCATGTAATGGTGCTAAAACTTTTAAGATATATAAATTAATATTCATATTTTACAAATAATTCCTATTTGCAAAATATTATTGCTACTCTAAGTCTGTGATCATCATTTGAGGAGTTTTAATCTGTTGCAAACAGAATGAAATGGGGTTAATGACCTACTTTTCTGCACCGTCTGGGCTAACAAAGACGGGCGTACACCATACAGTGTGCTATGAGGGAAATTTTGTTTGGACAGCGGCACTAAGACCTTCTCTTATTTTCGAATTCCAAATGTCAAGGTTTTTTTTACGTGCATGATAATGCATATACAGGACCTTGGTTTTTCAGCCATTCGAATGACTAGATGATGTCCTTGCCAGGTCCTCCATATTGAACCCACTGACTTTATTTCCGAATTTAATGTTAAATAATCAATATCAGTACATTTTAGCATGGATTTAAAAAAGCTGTGATACCCCACATAACATTGAACCATGAATTGTTATAGTGAAATCCCAGTGTACCATATCACTATTAATAAACATCAATAATCTACAAGTAATACCAATAGCTCAGGCTGTGACAATAGCAAATCAATTAAATACACACATATTAAAATCTGTTTTAAAAACCTAGTCCACATTTTAACATTTCAGGGTAAAATATTTTAAGTTTTATTGGTTGCAGCCGCCTTACAAGGTGACATTAACAAAATACTAAATCACTTAAAATCAATTATAGCTTAGAATCGTGCGTTTATCAATGTAAGCTTACAATGGTAGGAAAATCAAAGTCCGTACTGATTTTGAGTTACAGTTGACTTAAGAGAGTTTAGTTTTCATACTTAAGGACTCTACTTTTAGCGGTTAAAAGAGCAGTCCCAGCCCAACTATACCTTTTCTAAACATTTTATATCAAAATATTCAGCTGTTTGGAAATGATAGGTAAATTTGCTTAAAATGCTCACAACAACAGCTTCAGCTTCATCCTGCAGTTTCCAATGTCCAACAAGATCAGCCATAAGTAACCCTCTCAGAAACTGAGGAAGAAAATGATGTTCCTGAACTAAATTTGAAAATTTGATGTTTTCATTCGCTTTTATTTTAAATCACACAGATAATCAATTTCAACAATTTGGTTCAGTTTACATTCATTACTGGAACAAGCCAAAATGTGCTGAGGTTTGGTTGTCGTTACTGTGCCTGATGGACATCGGCCTTAAAAATTACAATAATCATCGACTTCTCCCCATTATAATCAAATATCAATAGGATTGCTTATGAACAATACAGCAAAAACAACATTACCTTACCCCTTCCAACACACTATATTGATCATTGCCAGCCCAGGACCATATATTATTATTATACAACATAAAAAAAACTAATGCAATACAATCACAACAAGGAAAACAGGTTATTTCAAGACAACAATTTTTTTTAGAGGTGCTGGTGTTTTCACTGTAATAAAGACAAAATAACTGAATATATGTGTAGCATCCACCCTAAACATTAAAGGGCAAGGCTGGGAATCTCAAAAAATATTTGCCACAATGTGAAAAATAATTGATCACACAATTTCACAAAACAGTAGTACAAACATTAATACCCATTTACATGTACATACATACATGTATATAGAAACATCCAAGACAAGAATGTATCATTACTTACATGTAATTATGCATGATGGTATAAGTTTAAAGATATATCCCTACAAGATCAGGGTTTAAACATAGATAAACATAGATTAGCGAATAAATCCCAATTATTGGGTAAATTATTTCTGTTGCTCAAAACGATAAACTTGATGAATATATTGTAAGGATTTCTTTCCACTGCAAATCTAAATCTAAATGTACATTATCATATAAATTCACAGATGTGAATTACAACTGCTACAACATACGATAACAGTAAATGGTAATTTAACATTAATTAACTTATACAATTTACCATAATGTAGTTATTTACCAGAATTTAACATAATAATAGTTATTTTACCAGAATTTAACAATATAATATTTATTTTACAAGAATTCAACATTAACTGACAACATTAATCAGCTTATAACGACGTGTATTTAACATATATTTAACATTAATTAGCTTATAAATGTAGTTATTTAACATTATGTAAATATATATAATAAACCGGTATAAACTTTAATGGAAGAAGATGAAATTAGATATGCCATTCAACTAAAATTACTTTAAGTTAAAAATCTAAGTTAAATGTAATTTAAACGTGGAGAAACTGTAACAATTACATGTAGTGGTTGCAAATAGCAGCACTCAATTAACGAATACAATAAGCCCATTGTAAAAATCAGTAGTGGTGGCCGGGACGGGGGGCACAAGTGCCCTCCCTATCCAATAGACATCAAAAAATTCAAATATAAATGTATGTACTTTTGAAGCTAGCCTTATCAAAGCTCCACAAGCCAATTTTTCCCCTTTCTTGTAGACGATCAATGAAATTATTCTGTTGATTTTGTTCCTTATTCACAACATACTTCATATCACGTAGTGCACATCTAATTTTTTAAAAAATTAATACCAACCCCCATCTGAAGATCGACAAACACTAATAAATATATAATTTATTAAGCATCTACTATTGGGGCATGGTCAAAACACAAAACAAATAGTACAAAATACAGGCATTCAATATTAATGTTCAAATAAATCAAGTTGTGGTATCAGATGTTCTGGAAGGAGTAAGCATACCTTCAATACATAAATCACCCCACACATATACATGTATCAAGAATGTCCTTAAATACATTATGAAAAAAAGTAAGAAAAATTTTATGAATGCTAAATCACTATAGACTAAGAATTGTTTTTTAAACAAAGAAAAAGCACAATTCACAAAGAATGAATCATATTGCAAATATATGCCACAAGGTGGAAAGAATAAAAGCATTATAATTATGCAAAGATAGGTTTTTTAAAAAAAAGCAAATTACAATCAGTAAATAGTAGACAAAAAGATAAAATAGGTTGCCAGAAAAGATATATGCCTACCATTTTACTTGTATGTTAATTTTAAATCTTACTATACAATAAAATCATATTCCATATGCCCCATGTTCTGCCTATTTATGATTGCTGGATCCTTAGCCATTCTTCAGAAGAGGAATGAATGCAACATAAGCATTTTGTATACATCTAGGGCTAAAAAGCACAAAAGGATGGGGAGGATATGAGAGAGAGAGAGATATGGAGTTTAAAGGGCTAATCCCGATATTTTTTGCAGAATAAAACTGCTTAATTTTGTGTTAAAATCCCTTAAATTCCTCTAGCTAAGGGCCGAGCAACTAACTCACTATTTGTGATACGTTTTCAAACAACTTAAACCTGCCATTCTTCATCTGGAAATGGAGACCGGTGTCCCAAGCTGTATTATGCGGTGTCTGCATAAAACTAGACTTTTATTTTATAATAATAATGTGTAGGTGAAATTTACCTTTCGTTATCAAGTAGAGCACATGGGCCATTCACTATATAGACCTCTCAAGGAACGGGAATCGATTATCAGGTCACCCAACGAAAAAACTGACCCAAAATCTTAAAAGGGTTACGTGTCCGGATAAGCAGTTTTGACGTTCACGTCCAAACGACTCAATATTTTAAGCTGGAATTTTGAGAGAAGGTAAATACACCATTCCTCTATATTTTGGCGCTTAAATTTCATACGTACTCCCGACTTTTATTTTTGATACTCTTGAAATCGGGATAGTCCCTTTAATATGAGAGAGAGAGAGAGATATGGAGTTTAATAATAAGGTTTACTCTTTTTGACTAGCATAACGGAATATTTTTTCTCTTAAGTAATTCAACTGTGCATTGAGCCTTTTACCGGTGGGAGAAAACCGAGGGACCCTGGGAAAAGTCTGTTGTTAGGTAGGTGACTACTCCTTGTCATGTACAAAATCATTTCACCTGACTTTATGACAGACCTCATGACCTAAAGAAATCATCTTAAACCTATCTGCCAGATTACCCCTGGAGGGAAAACTGATTGTTTTTCTCTTTACAATTGGGTTTTCTAATTGAATTATATAATTATAATTTGTGGTGGAAGAATGTCCAATCCTCATACACTAATATCTAGTTATCATAAATTGTTTCTTGTGGCCTACACAAAGTCTTAGGAGGGGGTATAAACAAATAACTCTGTTTAAGGTTAGCATTCAAGGGTGTGTCATAAACATTAAATCTTGCATATTTGCAATTAGGATTTTGTGTGTTATTACATGAATCAGTGATTTAACTCTTTGTCCCATAGCCATGGGTATCACTCCTGCAATGCAATGTGTTAAGATAATTACAGTGCCATTTCAATGTTTTACAGCCATCTGACTGATCTCATTTGATCTTCAGAATTCCAATAATGATAAATATATCCTGGAATCTATTTTGTTAATCTCTCTCTTTCTTCCTCTTCAGTTGACTTTTCTTGAATCTCAGGCATAACCGGGGTGTGTGGTGTATTGCTGTCTTGACGATGCATCATCCTCGAACGACTTTCATCAAAGTTATCTAACTGTATGCCAGCGCGATTAGGAGGGCGTCGCCTGCGCAGTTCATGCATGTATAGAGCACTGAAACTCATATCAGCTGACATTAGTTCTATTGTTCCTTCGTCAACCTGTCGCATGGAATGTCCAGCAAATCCCATGGAACTAGGTTGCAACTCTGTTGAGCTGTGCATACTGGTTAGTATACCACTAGTGCTACCGGGAGGTATTTCAAGATTAGAAACGGCGCCACGGAATTTTGTACAGGATGCCGAAGACTGTACTGTAGTAGATGGTAGTAAATTAATGGCACTTTGACCAGTTATACTGGAGATCATACTGGAATACTAAAATATAACAAATATTATTATTAACAAATGTTATATCAAAGCAAGTTAATCTACATAGTTTTTCTTTACACAACCAGGTTAGCCATCTAAATCACTTTCAGTGAGGTAAACATGAAGTATTGAAATCGGTGTTGATCTGATGTGTTATTGGTCGTTATAGATCACCCCAATTGACCTATATTTGAACTTTTGAGCACATACTTCAAAGATAAAAGGTTTTTATCCAATCTAGAAGTGAGTAACTATTGCCAAACCCACATATGAGTCAAAAACTGGTAACCCAGTCTTTGATATTTTGTGAAGAGAAAATGTCATGAATATGGGAGTAAAAATTGATTGAGTGAGTGATATAAAAACAATTTCATATATGGTTTCAAAAGTTTGCGACTGCTAATTTTGAATCTGGTTAGCATCATTTTTTTTCAATATTTAACTTTGAATAACAATGTTTTTCTAAATTTTCTGAACTGGACAAATATAAACTTACCCCAAATCCTAAACCAGGTCCAAGACTTGGCAGAGCTACAGACAGACCATAGAGTGATGACGCTGCAGGATTATCAAATTGCATGGTACTCATAGATGCTATATCACGATGGGCTGTAACACATAGACATATTATAATCATTATAAATTTCAACTTTTTAATTTTTAATCATGTTGGACAAATAAAAAAAATACTCTCTGTTGTTTGCCAATGTGTTATAGTCAATTTGATTCTTTCAAAGAGAAATAAAAATATTCTAAGATTTACTATTTACCACAGGTAGGATATTATAAAGAATTCCAAAATTAAAACATCTGTCAGATGGCCTATTGGAGTCTGATTAGATTATACAGTTCTATGATCAACAGGAAGTTTAATCCACTGGTGATTTTTCTCATGAGAAGAATGAACCATGAAAAATTCAGCACAATCCTTTATAATTTAATTGCTTGCTATCTATAAGTCAATAGAAAATTTGTGAGAATGACAAAAATATTGTACTACACTATTACTATACCTTGATCTTTGACATTATTTATAAATAGACTACAATTATCAGGTGGTTTCCATTCAGGATTGGTAAGCTGCAATAAAAATAAAATACAATTTATATTTCTTTTATACTTAATTTACAGATGTACAATTGTACAATTTTTAAATATAGAGTAGACATAAACATCATGCAAATCAAATTAAAATGTCAGATTTCCTGCAAAAGAACAGAATATATGAATAGTAAAATCAGCATATGTTGTGACAAGTGAAATGAAATGGGGTTAACATCCTACTGTTCTGCTACGACTGGGCTAATGAAGATGGGGATGTGAAAAATAGTGTTGTTAATTTTACTATACTGTGGGGATTTGGTTGGCTGAGTGGTCTAACTTGTGCATTTTAGATCGTAAGTAGTGCTGGCTCGATAGATCGTTGAATAGCCATTCACATTCTCACGATTCGTGTATTGAATCGCAAGACGCTGTATTGATGTATTGCTATTCTTTTTTTATGTTTTTTTTGTCACCTCAGTCAGTAACCTGTCACTCTTAATTATCCACGTCAGGTACACAAACACACTTAAATTGTTTTGGTCCTTATTTTTATTACTTCAACATCAGCAGGATTAAAAATATTACATTTTCATTTATCCTGTTGTTTCCTTGGGAAATATTGACCTGGTTATGAATTGTGACACGAATCATATCGTAGCACTTGAATTCCAATACGTATCATATCATGACTGGAGTGGCAATACCCAGCACTAATTGTAAGGTCCAGAATTTGTGGTTTGGATCCCTGACGGCTTGCATGTCTCCTGTCTAACCTTATGGGTTTTCTCCAGGTCCTCCGGTTTTCCTCCACTATTAAAGACCCCAAGTAAATTATTGAAATAAAAATATATCATGTTTGTGTGGAGGTTAAACCTACTTTTTTCTCTCTGTCTGACTTACAATAACACATGTCATTCATTCTATTATCAATATAAAACTGTCAATAACATAATTAAGTCATACTAACATGAAAGTGCATCAGAGATAACTCTGTTTTACCATCTTCAGCTTGTTGATATTCGGTAATATCATCTTTTGTTGCTGTTCCCCACTATATGAATAGAATAACAATAAATGTATACAATATTCTTAATTCAGGTAAAACTTTATTCTGTTGAAAATTTAATATCAAGTTAGAATTAAAATAAATACATCACAGATAATAATTGAATGTTAAATATTTAAAAAATATTATACAGCGTTAAGATTGAGGAATTGAAAATAGTTTATTTATGACCATAGTTAAACTCAAACAGGGAAGTAGATATGATTTTGGGTTGATGATAATTATTTCAAAACAGAAATGAAATGAAATGGGGTTAACGTCCTACAGTTTATTTCAAAACAAGACAAACATTAAGAAAATTAGAACAAATGACAGTCATTTTTTCTCCCTTTTGCCTATTATCTACATGGATGTGCAACTTCCATTTTTCACAACAGAATAGACATTTTTCAAAAAAGGATTTGAATCTAAATGCCAGAGTAAATACAGAGCTTTCCCAAGCACACAGTCTCAGCCCATTCATAACATTATGTCTGTACAGGTTGAAATGAAATGAAATAAAATTTAACGTCCTACTATCTGTACAGGTAGAAGCAGGTTTGACAATCAATTTCCTTCACATCAGCACTAAATTTGTTTGTCTCATGCTCCAAGCATGATTTTGGTAATTTTATATTTCTCATGAATCTATTAACAAAGCTTTGTTGAAATCTTACAGTAGACCAGATTCACAGATTTACACAATTTAATTTACAGAAACTAGTTAAAATATTCAATTATCTAAACCTTATCAACAGCTTATTAAGTTAAATTAATATAAATTATAATCTTTCGACAACAAACCTGAGGGCTGCCATGCTTTCTGACATCCATCTGTGCAAAAGAACAGACATCTCCTACTCCAACAACTTCTACAGTAAAATTACGGAAGAAATCTACAATCTGTAAAGATCTGGTACTGAAGTAAAAACACAGTATAAACGGTGTGATGATTGGACTTAGTAACTCTTCTATTAAATATGACTGAAAAAATAAAATACACAAAATAGATTTAAAATACATTCATTTAAAAACACAGGGTATATGAAGTGATCTTTCTAAAGGAAATGACTGTTTAGTCATAAAGTAAGGAACTTGACAACAACAACTTTAATGTGGCATACCAAACCCACAAAACAAGAATGAATAAATCCTACAGTCTTGGAAATAGTATTGTTTCTAATCGCGGCTTACATAAATGTTAAAACTATGGTTCGGACTAGAAAAGTTTCTGTCTAGTTTTCCTTTGTCAGTGGTGTAGGAGAGAACATAGACGTCTAGACGTTCGGATGGGATGAAAAACCGAGGTCTTGTGTATACCATTTGCAGCACATTAAATATTCCCTGACAGTTGAAAATTTAAAAAATGTAGGCTGTAGAGCCACTGTAATGCAAAATTGCCCTCGTAGTACAGCTTGTGCACAATAGTAAGATGCAAAACCATATGTAATTAATTTCATTTCATTTACAAATGGGGGTCATCAAATTGTAAATTGAATAATGTGACATATAGTTATTGCTTTTAGTTTTATGATATTTTTGCCTATAAGACATCTCACAATAAAATCATGGCATATCAATTTCAATAATTATGGCATCAAATCATATTCAAAAGAAAAAAACAAAAACAAACTCAAACATGCCAACAAAAATTGTAATTTATACTTACTGCTTTATACTGGAAGAGAAGAGAGAATTCATCTCTGACTTTATAAGTATGTGCTACACCATTCCAATGTTCAGGCATATAATGTATATGGGCTAGTATATTTCTCATCAATCTCTCAGGACAATATATCGTATGCTGTCAATATGTAAAATATCTTAGTTTAAAAACGACCAAATATTGGAAGCATACTAGCTAAGAAGAAATTGTTACATCAAAAGAAAGAATTTTTGCTTTAAGTCCATCTCTTTGCATTTGGGAATAAATTTCAATTTGGGCTTATACAAGAGTATTAAATATATCAGTGGGTAGATATAAAAATGCAAGTTTTGATGTGAAAGACGGTTTTGATCTGGGAGCTTACAAACATTACATCTACACATAACGTATAAACTACAATAGATAAAGAATATAGTTTACCTCTTCTGGAATAAGACTACTACAAACAGTAACTATCACACCTATAATACAAAATTTCTAAATTTGTTCTGCTGCATAATATGAATAGACAAATTTTAATATTACACAAATTATAAGGAAATGAAATGGGGTTAGTCTCCTATTTGTCTACTCCATCTGGACTAATGACAGGAAATTTTTCCCGGGTATCTACAGCCTACCCTTATTTCGAATTGCAACTGTCAAGGGTTCTTTAACGTGCATCATAATGACTAGATACTGTTCCTTGGCAAGTCCCTTGTACTGCAACACAGACAAGAGAAAACTTTCTCACCAAACACTGGGATCAAACCTGGGACACAGACCTCCAGGTTAGCGAGCCAGTGCCTTACTCACTGAGTCACAAATCATAATGTAACAATCTAAAAATACCATTTATATTGTTTTCACATAACTTAAACTTACGACTGCTTGTCATTATATAATTGTTATTATTTAGATCTCCCCTAGTTTGTTGAAATTTTCTAAATGGATAAAATTTTAAATAATTAAATTATTAAACAAAATATAAAAGAACTATATACCTGCTATTGTCATGGTAGTTAACATATGTTCAACACTAAGTACATCTTCATCTACAACTGTTAATACCACCAATACAGCTAATACAGAACCAGCAAAAAAAGCTGTATTCCTGTCAGTTAACAATGTTTAGAAATAAAGAGTCTATGTTTTTTGTTTGATACATTTCAAAAGGGGGTGAAAATGTATTATACAATTTAATGAAATAATAATACCTGCCAATATTCAATATTCAAGATACATGTAGTTAGATTTATTAAGAAAATAAATTACATTTAAAGATAAATTATGTAAGATTTAGATAAAGTGCTGGTCATTCTTGCTATAATAGTTCAAAAATAGATAATGCAATATGAATATGTTGAAAATTTCATTCAAATTACTTTATTCTGAGCAAAGATATTGGCCTTTGATGGATTGACAAGATGTGTGCACTGACTGTAACCACTGCACTGGATGTTCGGGGATTAGCCTCACTTCACCATTTTTAGATTAAATTGTTAAATGGCTGAATAGTTCTAATCTACTTACAATCGGACCTATCCGAAGGCATTGAGATTTGATTATGGTCTTGTCATGTTAATAAATGTCTAATTAATAGTTTATATAACATTAAGGCCTAAAGAAAGATCTGCAATAGGCAGATTTAGCTCTTGCATAATGCCTGTTAAATTAAGATTGTCTCAACAAATTTCATTCTGCTTAAATTGAATAAACAACTGTAATAATAAGGACAAATTGAATGACAGACCAGTTTACTTGTCATCAAGTATAAAATCGAAAAACAACTGACATATAGTATATACTTACTTGGCTAGAATGACAAGAAAGGGAGATGTAAATATATTAAGATAAAGATTAGATAAACCATAGGCTCTACTCAATCTGAAATATACAAATATTTATAACAAATTAGTTCATTAATAACTTTACCCTTGCAAGTGTGATATGATTTCTATTTTGATGAAGAATAATTGGAAGTTACTGATTTATATAAGGTAAAGAATTTTTATAACTATTAATATGAAATTTTGTTAACGGAAAATTTCTGGATTTACCTTGCATCAAATTCATGATCTACTTCATTAAAGTGGCGAAGATAATGACGAGAATAGTTGGACCTGAAATATAGAAATTGTCATATAATAGAAACATGGTCAAATACTAAAATATCTTAATAAATATAACATGACATGACTTGTGGAATATGTCTAGCCTCGTTTTTCGAGTCCCTTATTACAAAAAGCGCTGAAATGCATTATGGTACACGATTCGTGTACCAATTGTAAAATGTTTATTTTGTCTTAAATATCAGGGCTTGCCACGAGACGCGAGTAATTACTCGCGCGCACGCTACGCTCGCGTAAAACCAAATTTACGTGAGTGATTAAGTACTCGCGCAAATATAAAAAATAATTTAATCAGAAATAATTGAATATCGTAATATAAAAAGCCGTAAACAATTTGTATGCCTTCATATCGATGCACTATTGCGCACGCGGCGTGTCTTTCCAGTGCCAACTGTTGTTACTAAAAATACTTTGAGACGCGTACTGCCAGGCGGTTTTTAAGCGGATGTCCTTTGCCGTGTCTGGATAATCAAACATTGAGCGGATGTTGTCATTTCTATTAATAGCAATTCTTTCGATCCCGCATCTTTTCTGCAAATTGATGGGATTGAAATTGTTTTGCCTGTTCTTTTACCTTTCTAAGCTTTACCCGAATCCCCTCAGCACGCCAACGATGGCAAAGGGAAGCCCAGTTTCTCTTGCAACGTTCTTGTCATGGGAAGACGATTTACAGATATTTTTTTTTGCCAAGGAAATAAAAGAGTATGCATTGTCATTGTGTGTGAAATAGCTTTATTCAACGTCCGCTTCCACCGAAGTGACAAGAGCATTGCCATTAGGCTCATGAAATTTAAATGGCTACTCACGCACATCATTCTGCGTGAGTAAATACATGTACTCGCCTCACTCGCGCAAGTCTATATTTGCGTGAGTAGTCATCTACTCGCCTCCAATTTGCTCGTGGCAAGCCCTGAATATTGGATATCAGAAGGCTATTTTTTCCCGGTAAGATCACAACATCAATGTTGATTTAAACCGACAAATAAATCGTGTTTTCAATGTCGAAGATTTTGGATGATATTGAGTTAGAGACTTATAGCTACTTTAAGCTAGGACTATCTGACTCATTGTAATAATATAGTTAAATGTAAGGATGGTGTAAAGAGATAGTCAACAATTTTGCCAAAATAGAAAATAGTAAACATTAAACAGGCAAATTTGACCTACAAATTACTCTCAAATTTGAAGTACAAACTAGTTTAGTAAGATGTATGTATATCTTTCTATATTTGAATATGTAAAATCATTTACCATCTTCTGGCTCCTAAAGCACCAGGTTTTCTCTTTATTAGCTGAAAATCAGATAAATTACATATACAAGTTGTTAGCATTGTTTCAAATACTCATATATTTCTCTATATTAAATTTACTTAAATTTTTCTATTAAAATACAAGTTTATGTTCCACTGGTATATGACAAGAACAGTCGTTTTAATATTCTGCTGCTAACTCAACCCAAAAGTATTATAATATCGGCAGGAATAAGACCAAAGATGTTTTTAAGTAATCAAAACTCATGGATTGGGATTTCATTACAACTAAACATCACATTAATTATCAATAACATGGTTTTACTTTTGATTTAGCTTACCTCACCATAACGGAAGAAAAAGTATAATATCTGCCAGAGAAATATGACCGGACATAGAAGTAGATTAGCTACACCATGCCAGAAAAATCTACTACTCAATCTGAAAATATTTAATAATATGCATGTAGAATGAATTTCTACAGTGTTCCTTTTTAAAGAATAGATGTAAAGACAACATTTCTTGGTTGTCTGAAAATTTCAAATATGTTGTTCTTCTGACAATAAATAAACTTCCATTCTCAACAGAACTGATGCAAATGATAAGAAAGCTGAAAACATATTTGAGTGGCACATGGTTTTTCTTTGAAAACAGAACTTTATTTTCCGGATAGATATTCTGAATTATTTAACAATAGTCTGTTTAATTAAAATGAACCAAATTGGAACCATTTGCTAATTAATTATTGTAAAATCAGAATAAGAATCGTTTTGATCATCATTATTAAATATTTGAAATTAGATGCAACTTACTGATTTCCAAGAGGAATTCTTCTATTAGTTATTTTAAATTCATCTCTCAGATGCCAGTTGTTTTCAAATGGTGACCAAGGACCCCCTGAAAGAAGAATGCAAATTATTTAATATGATGGAAAAGTAGAAGAGAACCCACATGATTCTAGTTAGTTCAAGTCAAACAGAAAGAGAGATTCAATAATTTGCATGTGTGCAGGAATCTTTAGATGTGAGAAGGCATAGAAGTACTCAGAGAAAACCCATGACCTCACATACACATCAGATATTGGTCCAATGACTTTGGCCTTATATGCATTATTTTCACACAGTTACGGCCAATTGCCTCAAAACAGAAAGTCTTTAAACGAATATTTTACACTGAAATTTTTATAATGTTAGGTATAAAGTTGTACTTACAGAAAAGTATCATTTCCAAATTATATTTCAATCCTGTACTCAGAAATGCGCTGTAAAAAATAACAAATTAAACAAATCATGAATAAAAACACAATTTTGTCAAAACCTAGATACATTGTTATGGCACTTAACCCCACTGTAATATGTTTCATGATTCCTGTCATCATCATGTAAAGAAACTTTAACGTACAATAATTGTGGTATATAGAACTGACTTGCAGTACAGTACTTTAATACTTTAAAATATATTAAGGATATAAATCTACTATTTTAGAAGAAATAAATCTGTTTGGATCCACCTTGATAATTAATTCTTTTGTTGAGCAGTGAGGAAATAAATTGTTTAAACTACTTACTATTCTCCAATGAATGGCAGATTATATTTCACAGGTAATACTTCCTTATTAACCATGGCTATTAAGTAGTTTTTAAAACGTAATATTCTATGGTATATATCTGGAAATAAAAGTACATACATTGTATTTGTTCTTTTTTTCATGCACATATCATATGTAGTCTACTAACTATAGTGAAAAAAAAACCCCAAGAGAATCAAACCTCTTTGGTTTGGGATTAAATAAAGTAATGAATAATTTGGTTCTGATGGGTCATTTTGATTAGAGATGGAGCAAGCTGGCATTGGCTTATTGTATCGACAGTGGAGCTCTCAAATTTCCAACATAGACTGATCGACCCCCCCCCCCAAAAAAAACAAAAAACAAAACAAAACAAATCAACATAACAAATCAATCAAAACTGACAATTTGTTTTTGATCCAAATCACAGTAATCTAGTATTTTTAGGATTACTTGGGATGTCAGTCAGTACCAGTCCAGCGATGATTAAATTCTTTCACATGCAGACATGAACATTATAATTAACATACGTAAAAATGAAGATTTGTTTAGTGGTAAAGAAACCAAAAGTAAACAATATAGTAGTCATTGAACCAGATGTGGTGATGTACGTGAAGTTCTTATAGAAAATTGGTTGTACCTAATTCTGTGAGTTCTGTTTTATGTACACACATCTGTTGTTCTTTCTGTACTTCTAATAAACGGCGCTGTACTTCATGCCAGGTCATGTTTGGTAGGTCAGACTTTAATAAATTACAATATAAAACATTAAAGTTTATAAATTTTAAAGCTTCATGTGATATGATTGGATCACAGTAATTTTAATATAGATTTATGTTCAACCCCTACAAGTCACATTTATTTCACAACACATCAATTTCAAATTATGGGAAAACTCTTAGTAATGAAATGTGCCATACCGCTGATATTTTAAGAGCCGTCAGAAAGAAGGATCGTATTTCATAATACTTGAAAATATTATAAATAACTTTAACGAGACGCAATAACCAGAAGGCAGCAGCAATAATGAGGCACACTATCAGCGTAAAATCAAACCTGTAAATATAAAAACATCATAATAAACAGAAATCACTTTAAACAAAATTTAAAGACAAAAAAAAAGTCAATGTGTATGGGCATCATGGAGTATTATCATTAAAAAAACAGGTAGGAAGAATGAGAGTCAGGAAATTCTTTTCTCAAGGGGCTAGCTTTATTTACTGATGGATTGAGACAACAAATTGTCAGGAACACTGTCAACAGTTCATTTGTCAATAAGAACAGAATCTACCATTCTCCTTGCATTTCTTCTGTTCCAATATCCTTTATTTTCAACTGGAGAATTGAACCAATCTCAAAACTGATTTTTGAATAACCCCTCTCCTTGAAACCTACATCTACTGAAAGCCTCTGTCCTGTTTATATCCATGGGTGTTAATGTTATAGCGTAGCGTAAAGTTGTTTGAGACAATCTAATTATAATGCATGTACATACCTTTCTAAACACTGTTCTGAATTATAGACTGCTTCATTAATGGTAACTTTGTGAGTTGTATTATAATGGACATTAGCAAATAACACATCATAATTTACACAATTTAATAAAAATGCTGAAAACACAACCACAAACACAAATTGCCTGCAAGATAAGGAAAGAAGATATATATATAAGTCATAAATCATGTATATGAACCCTCTAAAGAAAGCTATATTACATCTGAAGAAAGATGTAGGCAGAAATATATTGGTCTAGTTTAGATAACCTTCTAAGTTCTAATATATGCATTCAAATAATTTTCAAAGAGCTTAAATTGATATTGTACTAGCAACATTAAATATATTAGAATCTATTCTTACACTAGTTGTAGTATTTCTTCTGCCACCATACACAGGAAACCAGCTCGCTGATGATAGTGGTAGACTCGGGTAAAGAATTCATCAAGATTTTCAATGTGGTTCCATCGAGCTAAAATATTTATAAACTTTAAATTAAAGATGGGTTCCCAGAAAAGTATTTATCGGGTGGTTATTTCCAATAAAAGTATGGCAATTTTGGTATATATGGAAAGTAGAGATATCCAATCTTACTAGAAAAATACTGAATTCCCCGAAAAAGCACTTATGGAGCGTATACAGGACAAAAATGTAAGGGTTCCCCTAATCGATAGCCCGACGATTAGGAATTTCTGCACGCGTGATGTCAAAGGTCACACGCGAACATTGAGCGCTTGATGTACAAGTTGATAAACTTTATGAAGAGTTAGACGTACAACACTTTCTGAGATAAAAATGACGGAAAAAGACGCAGGTAGTGGATAATCTGAGAATTTAAATAGGATTCGATATTTGTAATAAATAGTAAGTGATTAAAGACAACATCGTCTTATGTATGCAATGAATTCTCCTCTGACTTCCAAGAGAGGTAAGTCACGTGACATAAACATGACCTGGTTTGATCAAATTTTTATAGCAGGGCATTCCTTCAAATGAATAAGCTTATATGCAACTTTACCTTTGCTTCTCTCTGGTACCATATGAATCATCTCAGTTTCAACATGAGGTATTTCTGAATCCATATTCGTATCTTCATAATATGACCCAATCGACTTATAGTTTGTCTGTTTCTGAAATCCTGCCATCTTCACCAACCTGTAACACAAGTCAAATATATTTTTTGTGCTCTCAATTATCAAAAGCGAGTGTTGTAATACATGTACATATACCTTTCCATTCAATGTAAAAACTAGTCAGACTAAGACCTTTTCATAAGATATGATGCATCATTTGAGTAGTGACAGAGCTATGTTTTTAAAAACGACAAAATGTAAGACTGGGAATCCATGACAATTCGCACCAAAGAGCACTCAGACCAAAACTACTCGAACCAAGACAAAACACAACTTGGACCAATATTTTGCTTATGATCAAAACCAGAAATGAATGTGGTGTCAAAATTACGTACCATGTTTCATTTGTATAGAAACAGTAGGGAGAGCATAGTATTTTATAGTGTGGTATTTATATGGGGTCATCCTGTTATGCCCCCCACTATTGTTCTTGTGGTAGGAGCAGTCTAGCAGGAGAATTATCAAATACAAAAAGATTAAAACTATAATCCGCTTCACAGAAATGTGGTTTACAACAAAAATGAAACTCAACAAAAACAACTTTATATAGTTTACTACATTTACCATAATCTACATGAAATAGACAAAAAATATCAAAAACAAATCATAAATCCACAAAATGTGAAATAGGGTCGGCATATTCAATTGCACTTTTTACTCCCGTTAATAGTTCGCTTATTAGAAATAAATCATACACGAACTTGAGCCTTTGCAATTTTTAAAGATATGTTGTAATTGCAGTGATAAATATCTTTATACAACGATAGTGAGGTTTCTAATCATATATTTGATTGATTCAAGAGTAAATTTTGATGCAAGAGAAGTACATGTACTTAAGATACTCATTAACCGATGACAAAATGAAATGAGGTTTAGCATCCTACTGTTCTGCTCGGACTGGCCTAATGAAGACCGGCGTACGCCATACAGTGTGCTATAAGGGAATTTTGCCCCTGCAGAGGCACTATGGCCTACTCTTATATCGAATTCCAACTATCAAGGGATCTTTTATGTGCATTCCAAATGACTAGACAGCTGTCCTTGTCATGCCCTCCATTCTGTACCACTGACAAGGGGAAACCACGTTGGAATATCCAGGTACTTTCCTAGCCAATGCAGGGCGTTAACCAATGATACATGAACTTATCTCATGATAATTACTAACATACATGTAGTTAACCGTTTACTAGATGAACAGAATATTAATGATATATTCTATAATCCTTTGTTAACTTAAGTTTTCACACCTCTCTGCCATAACACTGATTGATTGGGGAGAAATGTACAGGCCTACTTTCATGAGATAATAACATGGGTAAGTAAATGTACATTTACATAACATTTTGTATTACAACAAACACAATTATCTATCTATTAAAACAACGCTTTATTATTTAAAACAAATATTGGTTCGAATAGTCTTTCAGAGTGGTCCAAGTGGCCTTTTTGTTGGTCTGAGTAGTCTATAGCCTAAATTGGTTCTATTGGTCTTAGTCCCTTTTGGTCCAAGTTGTCTGGCTACATATATCGTGACTGGCGATTGGCCTAATTTTCTACTCTCAAGAGAGCTCAACAAGAAGTCCAAGACTTTTAATTTGAGTTCGCTAACTCTATGAACATGATCAATTAACTTGTATGTATATCATGACAAATGAGTCACAGTGACCTGATTGAAATGAAACTGCAACAGGAAGTATTTAGTATGTATTTGTAGTTTCAATATGTGCCATATAACTAATAGAATTATGCTCAAATTTAACAAATCCCCAAAAACTTACAATTCCTCTTAGAAAATCCTGATGTTGAGTGGAAACCATCTAGAAATTGGGCTGTCTGTACAACCAGTGCAAAATTGAAATTTATGCCAACCAATGTTTTCTTCACTTCAATCAACTGTACTATTTCTTCAACTTCAAATGAATAAATTATAATGCGTACTCGAAGATATTTATTGACCTCCCAACATTATATTTAAAGTCCAGCAATAAGCTACATGTATTGGAAAAAACGTTACCTTATTTCTCACACTTTTGTTTGGGTTTTTTTTATTTTCAGGGTTTTTTTTATTTAGGTTAGGCCTATGTGAAATTGTCTAAACTACGCAATTCAAAGTGAATTAAAGATTAAAATTTGATCTAGTTGCGTAGACAGGCAGAAGCTGGGCCTGTTCCAAACCCTATTCCTGCAAAAAGTTGATGAATTCAAGGCAATATTTCCATTTTAGTCGATGACAGTTCTAATAGTGTCTGCTTCAAAACAAAAAAGTCACCGGATATTAGGTAATCTCTTACGGACTTGTGTTTACCTTAACAGCCATTGGTTGAAAATTAATCGGTCGATAAAGAAAAATCTGATAAAAAAACAAATTTTAATATTTTCAAAAATCTTGATATATTCAGTATACAAAAGCCATATTACAATATTGGTTTAGAAGATATATTTTAAAGCTGACCGACTTTTGACGATGTTCTTCTTAAGCCGGATGAGTATGGCTTGCCCCACCTAGCGGAGATTTTTGTAATTGAAAACATTGAATTTTGAAGAATTGTCGAAAAAAAATGAACAATTTAACCACACAGCAAGTATGCAAACTATATTCAGATATAGAAAATAATGCAAACGATATTTCCTCGTCTCATTTATGGTCTCATCCCCGAGGAACAAACGTTTATCTTTAAAATGCTGCGAACTTTTCAGATTTATGTACCACCGGTACTACAAGTACTGAAGTAGGCCTACTATTACTAACGCAAATATGAGAGCCTGCAGGGCAGGCTCTCATATTTGCGTTACTAAAGTAACTAGGCCTACTAGTACTAGAAATTACAGTACATAACATGTAGCCTATATATTACTTCACTTGAATTGAAGACTTGCTCCGAGTCAGACTCAAAACGTTGAGACACTGAATGTGTTAGTTTTTAGCTACGATTGGGGGTGCGTGAGGGGGGTGGGGGGGGCGAGATATCCAATACTACCCCAATAATATCACCACATGCTCATTAACTTACTAATACTACCCAACATAATGATAAGGATACTACAATGACCTGCATATTACTTGAATTTTTTCAAAAATTGTGAGTTATATCGTGGGATAATAATGATGTAGCATGTACTTCAAATATGATAACCGATGCCTGACTGTTCCATTTGCCTCCCTTTATCATCCAAAACAAGCAAATAAAGACGACGAAGTTAAAATAAGAAAAACAAATATTTTGTGTAGCCTATATTTTAATCAGTGTCATATATCATCAAATCAAACATCGCTAACAAACGGGCCAGATCTATTTCATTCAGAAGGCCACCTACAGATTTCCCCAAGGTCATGTGATGCTCTATCCTTAACTTCTACTTTTCAACTTAATTCAGCTGTGGGGCTGAAAACAGCAACTCTCTTAAACTAAATTAAATACTACTAAGCATGCAATTTATTTTTCTGATTTCAGCCACGACTACCAAACCCTCAACAACAGGCCAGTGTGCCATTAGCAATACCACAAGTAGACAGAGATCGTATATATCAATGGATTAATGAATTAACAAGTCCAGACACTAGAGAAAATGCATTATTAGAATTAAGGTGAGATATAATTATCTAATCATGTTGAAAACATTCTTAGTCTTACAGTTAACCACAATCCTGAGAGGATGGTTTTGTGTGGGAGTTGCGGTGCCCCAGTATGGTTGTGACTTGTTCACTAACCAGGACAGGAGGTCAGAGGTTCAATCCCAGTGTTGGCTGAGACAGTTGCCAAGGATTTTTTAAACTGAGGTCATGTATACACATTGGCATGCATGTCAAAGAACCCTTGACACAAAATTCACCCATAGCACATAATTGTTTGGTGTGTGCACATCTTCATTTGCCCATTCTGTGCAGAAAAGTAGGATGTTTGATTTTCTGTTTCAAGATCAATGATAAATATTAGAATTGAGGAAGAAAAAATAATGTAATTAAACTCAAGTGTTAGAATGTCAGATTTTACTTTATTATAGTTTCAAATCAAAAACTTTGAATATCTGCTCTCTTGGTTTTTCGGAAACATAAAAACTATCTTCATGAATTTGGGATCCGAGTGATCTGAATGATTTCTGAAAACCAGATAGATAAATTATTGAAATTCAAATGAACAAAGCAGACTCTAAGTTTAAAAGTAGTTAAACCTTGAATATGTAATGGGACACATGTAAGACCAAATAGCTATGATATCTAATTTTATTATGGAGTTTATCAATAATTTTGGATTAAAAATTGTGTTATTTTGAATGTTCTGTGAGTTACTGCTGTATCCTGTCAGGTAGTAGTACCCTATGATTACACATGGTGACCATGAACCTTTTTTTTTTGCAGTAAAAAAAGAGAAGTTGTCCCTGACTTGGCACCTATGTTATGGCATTCATTTGGTACAATTGCTGCTTTGTTACAAGAAATAGTCAATATTTATCCTGCTATTAATCCACCAAATCTAACTGTAAGTAACAAAATTATATATTAGAGATCCCCTTGACAACAAAATATCAAAGTCATCGGTTGCTTGCCAAACCTTATTTGTTTTCTCTTTGTATTTCATTTTCCTCCCACTTCTAAAGAAAAGTATGAATATTTAAGTAAATGTATGTCATATGTCAGTCCAGAAATGACATGGTTAACAGTTAAGGATTTAGTGTTGACATGCAGTGTATTGTGATAGGTTTATGTCTGTATTTAGTTGTCCTGTTTTCCTGGTATGACTATTTCAATGTTGCAGAAAATGGAATGCTGAACCATGTCATGATTTTGATATGTTTTTCAGGCTTCTCAGTCCAATCGAGTATGTAATGCATTAGCATTATTACAATGTGTAGCATCACATCCAGAAACCAGATCAACATTCTTACAAGGTATACTTCACACTATTTAAAACATGGCTCTTGTTTTTATATTTGCTAGTGGCTGGTCATCATTTGATTTTTTGTTCTTTCACATTTTGATAAATAATTCACAAAAGTGAATTTTTTTTAAATTAAAAAATTTAGAATTTTGAGAACGTTCACTGTTCACATTGATGGAACCTTATATTAAACAGTTACAAAAATAGTATAAAGGTGACGACCTGAGATCAATAGAAACTATAGTCTCTACTAAGTTATGGATGATAATTTTCATAATTGTGGACGGATATGATTTGTTTGTAAAAGGTTTTTGATTGTGTGTGTGGCCTGAAACATTATATTTTTTTTTTCTTATTCTGACCTAAATATTTTAATTTTTATTGTAAATTTGTTTAATGTTTCAGCTCATATTCCATTATTTTTATATCCGTTCCTACATACTGTTAGTAAAACCCGACCTTTTGAATATTTACGATTAACTAGTCTAGGAGTTATTGGTGCTTTAGTCAAAGTAAGTAATAGTTACATGTATTATCAACATTGTGTCTTTCATGGAGTCATTATACTAATAATATACTGTTACAAGAAGTTGATATGAACAAGAAAGTAATGTATTACTATTAGATGCAACCGTTATGTTCGGTGGCATAATGAATAAATTTGTAGGTACAGTAAACCATGACTTGGTACAAATCCAGTTGTCTATCAGGATACTCAGTGTCTGTGAAAATATATTTAAGCCAAATAAGAAATTATTCTGGTTCTCAGATAATCTTGCATCACTTTAAAAGGGTTGCATGGCCTGCTCTATTAAAAAAAAAAGAAAATAAAAACAGTCACGTTATTTACTGTGCTTAAAAGTTTTACCCATTACAGAGAAGTACTCTAAAAAAAAAATATTTGAATGTATCCCGTAATGTGGCACAGGCTCAATTATCGAGTACACAACCCCGATCAATAATACTGACAAATATAAATGATACTGGATAATCACACATTCAATTTATACAACATGATGAGATAAATGTATTGCCTTGTGTTGAAATGTAATGTTGGGAAAATAGATAGGAAACATTCAAGTCTTATTACTTTCAATCTATATATGAACAAATTACTTATTTTACAGCAGATAGATGTACCTAGCAATAGATTATTTTGGATGGTTTTATAATACGTAATTACTTGTATATTTATATGATGTACAAATGGTATCTGAATTAACTGGAGTAGTATTGTTTCATCATGCACCAATCTATTTCCTAAAATAATACCTGTTTTATTTATTTTTCTTTTTATGTTACAGACAGATGAACAAGAAGTCATTAATTTTCTCCTTAATACAGAAATCATTCCTCTATGTCTCAGAATAATGGAAGCAGGCACTGAATTATCAAAAACGGTTGGTTTTAATTATGATGTTCAAAACTATTTCCACAATTTTACCTCTTGATAGTTGTCCATTCATGCAGTCTTTGGTTCTCTTACCTGTTTGTTAAACAAATTATTTTCGTCTTGACAAGATTAGAATTATACTGTATGTCTGTTAGTTTGAAATACCTTTCTTAGGTTAATCTATTGTTATTCTGAGTGTGATATTCAAAATAAATTATATTTATTTGCTTGGTGAGAGAGATAATGTCACTGTAATCAAACAAATAATCTCTTGACATTGATGTTAGTGGATACAGATCATATATTATAAATCACTACAGAAGGCCAAGACAAGATAATGAAGTACTTGTTGATAACTGAGGTTCAAGCTGTCCAAAGCTCCAGCTTTGTGGACCAATTTTATCAATATTTCAGATGTATTATATTTTGAAGTAATATTTTTGCATGTTTTTTTTTTAAACTTAAATAAAACAATTATAAATATTTAACACCATATCTTTGTTTGCAGGTAGCCACATTTATATTACAAAAGATATTATTGGATGAAACAGGACTATCATATATCTGTCTCACATATGAAAGATTCTCACATGTAGCTATGATATTGGTAAGTTCATGTAGGTTGTATGTTTAGTTCATTTGGTTTGCAAATTGGCTATAATGCTCTTTACTACGGAAATATGTTTTTCTGTGGAGTGCAGATTTAGCTGTTAGTTTGTCAACAATGATCATTACCATTGCTTCGAGAATTTGCATTTCTGTGGAGTACAGATTAAGCTTTATTTCAGTCACTTTATTAGTTTTTTGCCTGTGCTACAATTTAATTTAATGTTCTATTTTCTTATAATTTAAATATTTTTTTTGTATTTTGTATCTTACATTACAAGAATGTCTGTATTTACTGTTTTAGGGTAAAATGGTTTTACATTTATCTAAAGAACCATCAGCTAGATTATTAAAACATGTAGTTAGATGTTATCTTAGATTATCAGATAATTCCAGGTATGTACAACTTTAATTATTCCTTTTAAATATCTTCAATATTATTTTTAATTAAATAGTATTAAATACTGGTTTTTGATCTTACAACATTTTTGTCTAAAGTAAAAGAAAAAACATTAAGTACAATCAGTAATGAGGGTTTAATGGTGTCTGAGAAATCCAGATATTAGAATTCATAAACAAACAATATTCATTAAAATCATGATTTTATTTAGCATTAGATGACTGGTGATATATTGTTGTCATCCTGGTCTGTTGTCTCTCAAGAGGCTAACATTGTCATCCAACTGACTGGGGCGGTTGGGTGGCACAATAGTTTAACGCACCTCTCAGTGAGTCATGTCTGATGATAATATTTTCTTATGTATCTGTATATTCTGTTCATTTAGGGCTCGAGAAGCATTACAACAATGTCTTCCAGATCAGCTGAAGGATAGCACCTTTGCTAACTGTCTCAAAGATGATACATCTACTAAACGGTGGCTGCTGCAATTACAACAAAACCTCGACACACCCGGTGGTCCCGACCCTAGAGGCATGCCTCCTTTACATCAACAATAACATAAGTCATGTTGATATAAATCGAAGAATAGCGTAAATCTAAATTAGTCCTATATGTTATGAGAGCAAATAAAGAAACTTGGTGTAAGATGTTATATATCAGGGAGCAGGGTTTCAGACTGCATATTTACCAATCCGTATTGAGATTAGACCTCAATAATAAATATGGGTTGATTTTATACCCATGACACATCCAAATTGCGACATGGTATTTCACACTTTTAATGGAAAAATTAACTTACTAGTATTGCAGTTGAATGTATACATTGTTGAAAAAGGTTCCTGCATTTATATAAGAGTGTTTATATAAAATTGAAGATTGGCTGTATTAACCTGTGCCGTTTCCATTATTAATAATTGTGCTAATCAAAATTATAAGAACCTTGTTAAACAGTTTTATTGGCTTTCTCTGATCATGATGAGAGCTCATACTATTAAAGCTTGAGTATTTGTGTTAGCCATATTTAAAGTTACATGCATGTAAAATTTTAAATATAATATGTATTTGTTAAATTTGAAGATAGGTAATACTGACATTTATTATTCTGTTTGTGAGAGGGGTTTGGATCTTTTGACTAATAATATAAATTGTTACTTGAAGAATTTGTGAAAAGTGGTCAATATTTTAATCTCAATCTTTAGTGACAAAAGGTTGCATGTTGGTTCATTTGGGTTTTGTTTTTTGCAAAAGCTGTGAATCCATTGTTTGAACAAAATATGTACAATATTTATAACATACTGATTACCAAGAAGCTCTAACAGAATATTCTCTTTTTGTTTTAAAGATAATGCAAAAACTGCTGAAAAGTATTACATATTTTTTTACGTATTTTAAAATAAATAGGAGAGAAATTAAGCAATTTGGATGAAATATAATTGCTATTAAAAGAATCTTATTTATGTATGAATAGTTTAAGCATGTGGCTTAAGATCTTGTGTGTATAATGTCTGACATTTTAATTTGTTACTCAGAACATTTTAAATTGTTTGTATAAATTGTTATATGTAGGAATGTTCTGTTTTTTTTACCAGTATTAAAAAAAGAAAATCCTCAAAAAATAGATAATTCACAGGCCATTAAAACTACTTATTTAGTTTTCTTTTTGAAGTTTGCTTTGATTCTGTCATCTAGTTTGGCTTATCAAATTGGATATCACCGGTGATTGTTTTAAAAGCATTACTGGAGAAACATACATGTATAGCCGCTTTGGAAACTTATAAACAAGAAAGCTTAAATATTATTGTGGTATTTGGGATATCGCGTCTTCAGTTTGAAATAAGAGATGTCAAATGTGACCGGCAGTAAGAGTTCTATGTTCAGAACTTTCATTGTATATGTAGGTGAGAAATTTCAGAAAGAAGACTTATTTATAGAAGTAGAAGGTAATAGGCTCCGGTGAAAAACAAACAATCCTAAAAAGAATGAAAAATATACTGGTGTAAGGATTTTAATGAAACTATGTCGGTCATGACAGTTAGATAATAAAGGTTTGTTTAATCACTGTCATGGTGGCTATTTTAAACATGATATGTGTAATTAACTGAAAGTTAATCGGTTATAAATTATTATCAATGTTTTTAAAAATGTTATGAATATGTCTTTTATTATTATAAGTGCTTTATCAGTGCTAGTATTTGTAAGCAATATAGATTGTCTGATGCATTTGTATTTTTTGTAAATAAATAAAATCAGTTATAGAAAATCTTGTTTTTGTTTGTTTTAACAAGTTTTACCGGACACTAACTTATATAGACACTAACTTATATAGTGCTTCGGTCATCTATCAATTTTACTATTTAGACCCCCTTAATCAATAGATTTCAACCAGATTTGGTGGATATGTCACCTGGGTGGTGATTACATTGTACCTAGTTAGATTTGTTCAAATAAATATACTTATTCCATACTAAGTTGTTTTGGAGCCCCTTAAAAGGGAGAATTTGGGAGTATAATTTTAAAGGGTCTTTTGTGAACATCTATTGTGGCTCATTCCTAGACTTGATTTTAACCTGAAATCATTTAATGTTTGTCCTGCAACCAATGCTAGATTTTGACCAGTCTTCAGTTTTCAAAAGTTTTACTATGTGCACACTAAATTCATATCTGATGAAATGGTTATTCTTAAAATTATTGAGGCTCACTAAACAGTCAATTTATTTTAAGCAAATGGTTCATTTCATTGGTGGCTAGGTGGTTAAGATGCTGGCTCGTTAGCCTGGAGGTCGGGTGATTTATCCCTGCATTGGCCGAGAAAGTTCAGTGGTGCAGAACGGAGGGCCTGACAAGGTCAGCTGTCCAGTCCTTGGGATGATACGAAAAACCGAGGTCCCGTGTATACATTGGAATGCACATAAAAGATCCCTTGGCAGTTGGAATTCGATATAAGAGTAGGCGATAGTGCCACTGCCCGGGCAAAATTTCCCTCATAGCACACTGTATGACGTATGCCCGTCTTCATTAGCCCGGTATAGGAGTAGGATGTTAAACCCCATTTCATTTCATTTCTTTGGAACTCAACTGTCAAGGGTTCTTTAATGTGCACAATAATCTGAACAACTAAACGCTGTCCCTTGCCAGGTTCTCCAGCCTTCATCCTGCATCAAAGCTCGCTGTAAAATCTGGATGAACATTTTCTGCCTTTCCCGAATTGAACATGGGCCCTTCAGTTTAGTGCGCTAGCACTGTGGCTCCCCTGGTTTATGTATCCTCAGTTCCTCTGGAACTAATGCCTGAATTAAATGCACTATAAATAAATCAACTACATTTTTATATACCCCACTTTAATGTAGACTTATATTGTCGCCCCTGTTCGTCCACATTTGTTTGAGGAACTCTATAGGTCATTGAGAGAGAGCGAGAAATGGGGTTTAAGGTCCACTCGACACAAACTAGGTCATTTCGGGACTAACATATATGTTTTTTAATTTTATTTCAATAATTCGCTTGTGCATAGGGGTCTTTAGCAGTGGGAGGAAACCGGAGAAAACCCACGAGGTTGGACAGGCGACCCTACTCCTTGTCACGTACAACCAGGGATTCAAAACCACACCAGTCAACTCAATGACAGACTTTATGATACAGCACACGCACGCGAACCATTCAGCCATCCAACCCCCCCCCCCTCCCTACAGGTCATAATTTGTATCTGTTCCTTTCAATATTTGCACATACCAAACCATAACTTGCTGGATTATGGCAACCAATTGTACCAAAATCATGTTTTTAGCTTGTTCTCTTGCAAAATGTGGGCATATCTTGCATGGCAACCACTTGTTTTGATTAGTTTGCAAGCAAACTCAGAAGACCAGTTAAAATAATGGGTCATAACCACTTTCTAAATGGTACAGAGCAGTTTATGCTGGTTACCATTGCTTTGGGAATGAGGGTCCCAAAGAGTTGAGCAATTACATAAAAAAAAAAACAAATTGCATGTTTATATACAGTGACAGTTTATTTCAATGATGATTAACAAAGTTACATAGCACTTTTTAACATACAAGTCAAAGCTTATCTTGATGAAGACATTTAAATATTGCATTCAGGTGTTTTTTTCATTCTATATACATTAAAATAGGACGAATTCTGACTAAAAAGCAAACTTATGTTTTTAATATCCTATTCCCGATTCCTTAGATTTCTAAACGGAGAAACAAAGTTTAGAACCAAGCATCTGTTACTAGCGTAAGGGAACAATAAATGGAGCATGAAAATACAGTGTTGCAAAGTGTGGTCATCTTGTCACTTGAAGTAAGGACATTTTCAGAAGTAAAACTGGGAAACTATACAGGCCAAGTTCAAATGAGAGTATTATTACTTTCTACAATTTTGTGTAATTTCTGCAAATTGGTGTACAACTGTGATAAATGAACCAATTTTCCCCATTAATGTAGGGTCCAAAAACAAACTAGTTACAACCATGTGCTGTGCTCCAAGGAACATCGCAATTGAAGTTCACATTTTCAAGAGGTGAAAAATGAATTTCTTAGGGAATGAAGAACATATTAATCCACTATACAAATTATCCAATTATCTGCTATGATCAACAAAACAGTCCAAGTTTTAATATCTTACAACCAACTACGATAACATATCCAAAAAAGCCCACTCTTTCTGAAACAATGGTACTGCCTTTTCTATATAACTGTCAGACAAAGTAATAATAAGAAGACATTTCACTCAATTGACTAAGTAGCTTGGGCCATCGTCTTGTATATTTCTTCCATGGTATTTAACATAAGGATGGTAATTATTTATTCAACAATGGAGAGATTAAAAAAAAACAATTTGTGAATTACTACAAATTCAAATTATATTATTAAGATATTTTAAATACTAAATTTTGATGCCAATAGAACTTCTGTATATTCTAGAAAAAGAATACAGCCTTTGTGACTGTGCATCCAGATTAGGTGTACCACTGCTTACAATAATAATGATTTGATGATTTTGCTATTTACAATATTTCTCAAATAAGAGAAACTGTTTTTTTAAAACTATAAAACATAATCAAGTTCATATCTGATGTATTGGTTCTTGGCATCATTAGGTATTCTGGGATATGCAGGGATCATGCCATCCTGAGCGCCGATATAAACTGTATTATAAACCTTCCAGTACACATCACGAACTTTTCTTGCTGGATGAAATAATCCCTGAAAAATATAATATAGAGAGTGCACCATCCATTTTGATGTAGTAGTCCGATCGTTAATGTAAATCCGTCGGCTTTTCGTTTAGAAATCGTGGAATAAGCTTTATTTTGTAGGTTTTGATGTTTGATTATAAAAAACAATGTTGACATTTTTTTTGAGTAGGTCTTCACAGTATGGGAGGCCATTATTTGAGGGTAGCCATTTTGCGATAATATTCCAAATTATTTTTTATTTTCACCTTATTTATAATGTTATAGACATATCAACTGTGATTTGGCAATGTATTAATATTGGCAGCATTCATGACTATATCTCAGATTGTTTTCCATCATTTCATGATGATATTTCCAAGATGGCGCACATTTTTAGCGGGATAATCTTTCGATGTGCTGATTTCGATTAAGTAGTAGTGTTTGGTGTCAATATATATGTTTTCGGGGTCACAAATTACATTCCTGACATTAACAACCTTGTAAAATGATCACATGTTCATATACTTAGCATATTACCAAGATGGTGGGCATTTTTGGCGGGAAAATGAGACGATGTGCAGATTTTGATTAAGTGGTCGTGTTTGGTGTCAATATATATGTTTACGGGGACGCAGAATCAATTTCTGACATTTACAAACTTGTAAAATGATCACATGTTTACATATTTAGTATATTTCCAATATTGCTGCCACCTGTGGCTGGAAAATCGGACGATGGGTTGATTTCGATTAAGTAGTTGTCTTTGGTGACAATATATATGTTTTCGGGGAGGCAGATTCGATTTCTGTCATATACAACTACGTAAAATGGTCGCATGTTCACCAATTTAGCATATTTCCAAGATGGTGGAAATTTTTCTAAACACTTTATTAACATTTATTTATCATCGATTTTCCTGGGAAAGTAAAGCCTATTCCTGGCATGAAGGCAAAAAGAGCATAGCGGCAGCGTGGTGCTTACGCCACATGCCCATCATGGGCCTGCAACGACCACACCAAGCGCTTACTACAAGATCTTTCTACGCTCATGGCCAAGATCTGGCTGCGCGAAAAGTGTTCCCACCACGATCTCGCAGTTACCAGTCAGACTGGGATACTTTCTCACCACACTCCAGTGACATGCCCTTCCAGGCGTAAGGCGTTCTCTCGTCATGCTTATAGAGACTGTGCCATGCGCACCCGTCCTCATTCACTTTCAAAGCAGAAAACAACCAATAGTCAAGCAATCAAGAACATTTCATAGTTTTCTTGAGGTTTCCTCTTTGGGTGCTAGACTGGAGCTGATGTACGAGGCTCAGTATCTTCCCTATATATACATAAAGGTCGTAACAGCATAGCAAGCATATGGCCAGGAGCTTCGTTCCAGCCTGGCAGCAACGTGGATGATAGTGGTGGGGACGTGGCTGTAAATGAAATACTTGCTAAGAAGCCCTCATAGCATAGATTATGTTATCAACTGACTTCCAAGATGATTGTAGAACGAACATGTGGAATGATATTGCGCTGGAGTTCAACTACAACATTGTTGGATAATATACCTAATGGGTAAACTCGGCACAGGCTTCCAGGAACATGCTACAAGCTTATACATAGCAGAATTGGATTCAGAAACCTTTACAGTATAATGTGTTTAGAAAACGTCCTGCCACAAACAAAAATATGCTGAATGTGCGAACATACCACCATTTCACGCAGTTGTAAATGGCAGAAATCGAATCTGCGCCCCCGAAAAACAAATATTGACACAAAAACTCGACTACGTAAACGGAATCAGCACATCGTCCCATTTTCCCGCCCGACATGAAAGCCATATTGGAAATATGCTAAATATGTGAACATGTGGTAATTTTACACAGTTGTAAATGGCAAAAATGGAATCTGCTCCCCCAAAAATATATCCTGGTACCATAGACGACTACTTATTCAATATCCGCACATCGTTCCATCTTCCCGCCAAAAAAATGGCCGTCATATTGTAAATGTGCAAAATAATCATTTTACACAGTTGTTACTAACCGAAATGGCTTCTGTGCCCTTGAAAACATATATATTGACACCAACGACGACTACTTAATCAATATCAGCACATGATCCTATTTTCCCGCCAAAAATGACCGCCATGTTGGAAATATGCTAAGTATATGAACATGTGATCATTTTACAATGTTGTAAATGTCAGGAATGGAATATGTGGCCATGAAAACATATATATTGACACCAAGCACTACTACTTAATCGAAATCAGCACATCGTCCGATTTTCCGCCAAAAATGGTCGCCATCTTGGAAATATCATACTGAAATGATGGAAAACAATCTGAAGTATAGTCATGAACCCTGCCAATATTAATACATTGCCAAATCATAGTTGATATGTCGATAATATTATAAATAAGGTGAAAATAATAAAATAAGTTGGAATATTATCGCAAAATGGCTACCCTCAAATAATGGCCTCCCATACTATGAAGACCTACTCAGAAAAAATGTCAACATTGTTTTTTTATAATCAAACATCAAAACCTACAAAATAAAGCATATTCCATGATTTCTACCCGAAAAGCCGACAGATGGGAATTAGGTAACAAACCGAATCCGACTATATAGGAAGATTTATTTATTTTTATTGATACCTGTACAAAACTAGTAGAATTTTGCCAGAGTTGCACTTCTGACAACTGCAAAGGGATCCTTTATATACCTGTACACTTTCAATATTTTAACTAGATCTTTTTTTAGTTTGCACTGTATCAGTGCCCAATATTCTTGTAGTAATATAATTGTCAGTTTACTGTTCAGGGTTTGCAAAAATTCTGTCCCAGAAATTTTCTTATTAGTTGATAAAATACTATTAATGGCGGAATCTTACCTGTAAGACATATTGTAATATTTTTGATGGTCCAATCGCTACTCTGATACCTTCTACAGCTCCCATAAATGCCTGAACAACGTGAGGTGAAGTTTCAAATACATTTGGCCAAACATAATTTAACAGATGTGTTAGAGCATCTTCACAGCCAAAACCATATACACCTAGAGCCATATGTTGTATAGCAGCCATACCTGTCTGTCGGTGCACTAAATCTCTGAAATAAGATAAATCATAAATAAAGAAATCATTGGAATCAAAAGATAGAAACTTTATTTATTTACAAGAATGTATAGAATCTTACCCCTGTGTTTAAATCATAGGAATGTCAAATATGAGCGAGTCACCATTTTTGTTCATTTAAAGAACTAAGTCTTCGATATAGAATTCTTGCCACAATTTTCATTGATCACAATATGTAGGATTTTATTAAAGATACATTAGTTGAGATTTAGATAAAGAGCTGACCAGTCTTACTATGAAAATATTGAAAGTTTCATTTTAATTACTTTATTCTGACCCAAGTTATCGTTGTTTATAGTTTTGACAAGATGTGTGCATTGTGGTAACCAGTGCACTGGTATATTCAAGACTTAGTTTCGCTTTCCCATTTTTAAATTAAATTTTTAAATGGCGAACTGTTCTAAACTTGTTAAAATCTTGAGTATCCTATGTCATCGAAAGACCTGTAATAGGCAGATTTAGCTCTTGCATAATGTATGTTTAATATGTTTTATCTGAATTACATGATGATACTAAAACATACAAATGGGGTTTGACATCCTACTTTTCTGATCCAACTGGGTAAAAGATGACATGTGAACCCAAGACAGCAGGCTATGATAGAATTTGGCCTGGACCACGGTGCTACATCCTAATCTTATTTCGAAATTGGCCATGGTTCTTTTATGCACACAGCCGCACACCAATGTGTCCTAAAGTCATTGGATTTTTTTTCATACCATCCTAATGACTAGACAGTTCTTACCAGACTCACCTTCCTGCACCAACTGACATAGGGGAAACCACTACTAAATGGTTGATAATTAGCAAATCTGTTTACCTGTCCATTAAAGCATCTTCTAACAATGGAGTCACTGCATAAATATAATCTTTTCCCATTTCACCAATATATTCAAACATAAATGATAATGATTTCAGTACACCATTTTGTACATTCAGTTCTGGTACTCTATATTCATTCATCAAAGCTGGTAAAACTGTGAATGGTGAACATGTCTCTGCAACTATTGCTATGGCAACAGTTGTACACACTCTGTTCTGTCTTTCTTGTACTTTAAGATTGTTAAGTAGAGTAGCCAGGACATCATGGGGTCTGAAAAATACAATAATAATCATAAGCATACAAGGGGAACAATAAAATCTATTATTATACTAAAGATATGATAGAATGAGTGTTCATACACTTGCAATAAATGTCAAAGAGGTGAGACACTCAGTGTAATGGGAACATAGCAAGTAACATTCAATTAAAATAATATTTGAGTTCATTAGAGTAACAGCATATGGAATCCATTATTATAGTCAATAAATCCTTTTTACCAAATTACAAAATCAACACTTTCTTTGATGATTTTTTGGACAAAAACAACTTTCTTGTACTACGAAAATTACAATAACATATCTTACCCAATAGCCTTGGCAATATAACCAAATGTGTTGACTGTAGCTCTACGAATTGCTTTTTTGTGAGCTTTAAGTAATTCAAGTAGTTCAAAACAGATTCTCATCCACTCTCTAGCTGCTACAAACTCTGCACCTCTATCGGCTATTCTTCCTACTAAATCTATACAATTCTCCTGCACTTTCTCATGTCTATAATATATAAGTTTATTAACATCATTAACAAAATTTATACTACTTAACCTTTCTAATTATTCTAAAATGGTTAATGATTAAAGCCATGTCCCCAACAGTTAACAATCATTTGAATACACTTCCTCCAATTTGGAACATTTCAGATTTAAGATCAAGAAACAACAAGGTTTATAGTAATCCAAATTTCTTAACTTTTGAAATGGGATAATAGCAAAGAAGGATCTGATACCTGTTCTTTAAGATGGGTGTAAGACGTGGTAACAAATCTTTTATAGGTGGAGTCATTTTAGTCATACCAATAACATTTACAATAGCTTTTAATGCTCCTAATATACTTCCTAATACTTCAGGATATTCCTCTCCTAGATATTCATATAACACAACACCAAGATGACCCATTAACTTTTCCTGAAATAGTAGAAACAAAAATAATGTTATATTGAATTTATGACTAGAATTTTGGTGGGTTCACAAAGGTGATTTTGCTATTTCCTGCATTTGAAAGTCCAACCCGACTATATAGTACATGGTAAGGAAAGGTATGATCAATCATTTATGTGGACTTAATTTTAAATGGAACCTCACATTGTTTGTAGCTTTCAATATTACTTAGAAATTATAACATAAAGACTAAAGATGGAATGACCCTCAGGAACATCAAGTTAATGTTACATGTAATAATACAACTTATTGTACCCTTTTGAAAATACATACATACAATTATAGAAAATATCTTACCTCTTGACAAGTTTTCATGACAATAGCAATTCTAGAAATCAGATCTGCTGCTTGTTGTCGTACTTTAGCTGATTTATTATTGAGACGCCAGAGAATAGTACCACAGATCTGTGGTAAATATGGCTTCACTCTTTTACCTAGAGCATTAACTACAGTGCCAAAACCATTTAACATTACCACATCCTACAAATAACCAAAATATATTTTACCTAAACAATTTTTCTTTTAATAGCTTCAAAAACCTTGATTAAATATTTTACAAGAATTTTTTATAAAGATATGGAAACTCATAATGGAAATGGATTCATATAAAAAGAAATAACATTTCACATTCTGAAGTAAGAGTACATTTAGTTGGGGGCCGTAGTATATAATACAAAATATATAGTTCTTTAAAGCAACTGAATGTCATTAGAGAGAATTTGAATCCATGGCAAACCACAATAATGTCAAGTCTATAATATCAGTCCAAAAATGTTTCAATTTAAAAACATATGAGTATTTCGCATTATTGTGAATCCTCTGTCAGTGGTAAAATCTTTTAATGGGCATCTTGGAATTCAAGATGACAGATTGTCTGATCAAGTGTAAATAACCAATATGAATACATTATAGAGAGGATAGGGCCCTGAGAAAGTAGATACTGTCCAAACAAATGCAAGATTACTAAAAAAGCACACAATATATATTTATAATAGGGAGGGAGGGAGGAATTGGGTTTAACGTCCACTTGACACAAACTAGGTCATTTCGGGACTAACATATGGTTTAATTTTATTTCAATAATTCGCTTGCACGTAGGGGTCTTTAGCAGTGGGAGGAAACTGGAGGACCCGGAGAAAACCCACGAGGTTCGACAGGCGACCCTACTACTTGTCATGTACAACCGGGGAATCGAAACCAAGCCAGTTGACTCAATGACAGACTTTATTTAGTATTTAAATTCAGACAATACGTTGATGCTTCAACAAACCATTGTGTCAATTAAAATTGATAAAGAATTGTCTGAAATATCTCATAGTGATATAGATAAAATGCAGGATTTACCTCCGTAGTCTGTTCTTGAAAGGCATACAATATACCATCAATCAACTGTTCTTCTAATCTTGAATCAATATCTGTAGCTCCTAAATTACCCATTATCTTTTCTATTGTCTCCATTACCATCTTACGGTATTGTTCAGCTTCATCTTTTAAATCATCAACAACTCTTCCTGTTATTTCTGCAGCACCAACTTTATTTGCTATTTCTACAGTTGTATCTACCAACTACAAAAAACACATGATATTTAGTTACATATTTAGTTATATAAATAATAACATGTAATTTAGGTCTAGGACAACTGTTACTGGGACAACTGCAGGCCATTTTATTTCTTTTTTTTTAGCGTAGTTTATTAAATAATGAATAAGCTCTATCACGAAAAAATAAATAATATGGTCGCCAATTGAAGAGCCCCAAGGAAGAACGATCTAAGTCACCTTTTCAACAAACCCCAGTTAATGGCGCCATCTAGTAGCAAATTGTAAAAAGCTTTCTGTGGAACAATCAATTTCAGGTAAAAACGATCGAAGTCACATCGAACCAAGGCCCTTCTGAAATGGCATCCCAGACAAATACGACCATCGTACCCTTTATTTGACCTTAATTTGGCTGAAAAGTGGAAGTCAGTTGTAATTAAACCCATTCGTTCTGTTCGCATCAAGCATTCTCGTCCAACAGTCTGCTTAGCCTTTTATGCGAAAAGACGAAAATGTGACTTAGATCGTTCTTCTCCTGGACTCTTCAAATGTTCTAGCAGACAGTTGCCCTACCAGCAATTGTTCTGCTGTAACTCCCCGTAAGCCTAAAATATTACAAAAATATAGCTAACCGACGAAAGTATAAAAGTACCAATTTTCTGCCACAGTACAACTAATTTAAATTGATCTCAATAAGAAGGGATTTTAAATTATCTGTTCGGATTTAACCATAGAAACCTTTTACAAAAAACATGTAGACATGTTCAAATAGTTTTACCTGTCTGTAATTTCTGCGATCTAATGCCATTCTTTGATTCCAGAAATGTTTGAAGAATGGCGGAAGGATTTCATCTTTAATATATTGTGGTTCCACACCATCAGTAGCACAGCACTGTTTTACTACCTATAACAACCAAACAAATTTCAATTATTAAATAAATAACAATCCATTAGGGATGGATGTCTCTTAAGCAAACACCAAAAGTTAACATTTAGAAAGTCAAAGATATGTACGCTATCCTAAAGACTGGAAAAATCCAGCATATCAAAGAAAACAAGCCAACAGTGAGGCTGATGTCCCCCGCCGAAATAGGAAAATAATTAGAGGACACATATAAATTTATCACAAATAAGCGGAACGGACAGACAGACGGACGAACCCATTTTAATAGTTCCCTGCTTTCTTCGAAAGGCGGGGGACAATCAAAGTAGGAGAGTTATTGTTTTCCAAAGTCTCGACCAATCAAATTGCGGAAATCGCTCTGCTTACCCTGAGCAGAAAATGCTCATTATCAAACTTAGTCAAGGTATTACTGTAATGAAACTATACACCAAGTTTCATCAATCTCACTTAATTAGAACTAAAGTTATTGTGTCCCAAAGCATCAACCAATCAAATTGCTTATCTCTGCTTACCCTAAGCGGAAAATGCTCATCTTCGAACTCCATGAAGGCATTAGCCTAATCAACACATACACCAAGTTTGAACATTCTAGCCCAATTAGGAAGAGAGTTATCGTGTCCCAAAGCATCAACCAATCAAATTGCTTATCTCTGCTTACCCTAAGCGGAAAATGCTCATCTTCGAACTCCATCAAGGCATTGACCTAATAAACACATACACCAAGTTTGAACATTCTAGCTCAATTAGGAAGAGAGTTATTGTGTCCCAAAAAGTGTGACGGACGGACGGACGGACGGACGGACGGACGGACGGACGGACGGACGGACGGACAGACAGACAGACAGACAGACAGACAGACAGACAGACAGACAGACAGACAGACAGACAGACAGACAGACAGACAGACAGACAGACGAACCCATTTTAATAGTCCCCTGCTTTCTTCGAAAGGCGGGGGACAAAAAAATTACCGGTACACAGTATAGGCAAACTTGTATGATTTTTATTCTATTATTTTAATGAACTCCAGATCTATTGGATAACTTTCTGACTAACAACATTTTATATCAACAATTCAATAGTTTTTATGTTCCTTTACTCACCTTTAATACAATCTTTTTCATTTCTTCATCAGGAGATTGAAATTCTCGAATAAGGATCAACATGACTTCCCTTGTATAGTAGTTAGCATACTCAGCATCCATCAATGGAATCAAATAACCAATAGCTTTGAGAAAAGCTGCCAAACCCTGTAAAGAAAAAACATTAAATGAAATGGTTGATAAGAAAATTACTTTGAAAGGTTAAATACATTAGTTATCAACTGCACTTTCCCTTTCAAAGACTCTAATTCACTTTTCCATTTTGGAATGGATTGAATTCATAAGAATTTATGTGATGAAATAAAATGACTCACTTTTCCTCTGTGTTGTCTGATACCCTTCCACAATGGTTTCAATACACTATCAAAAGATTCAATACCATACGGTGTAGCAGCTTCTGCTAACGCAGCCAGAGCTAAAGCTGTTATAGTTCGAACTTTCTGTTGTTCATCAACCAATCCTATTAAATAAAAATACCAAAATTATGAGTAACTTCAAGTCATACTATCATTCCACTACAATGTTTTTATTTTTTTAAATTAATTAACTTACCATGTTCAATAATTTCCACCAAGTTTTTAAGATGAGGTAAAATAGCACAACCCATTAAGATAGCAATTTGTTGTACAATCTTTATACCAGTATGTCTAGCCTGCCAGGATTTCTTACTTTTACATACAGCTTTTAAAAACGGGAGAAGTGCTGGGATTCCAAGAGCAGATGCAACAACAGCAAAAGCTCTGGCTGTTGTGTTACGTACGTATTCATCCATATTGTCAATATCAGGTCTCATGGTAGAAATCATAGTAGCTAAACCTGCAGCCTGTAACAGAAATAGTATGTGAAGTACAGTTAAACACATAGAATCTTTCAATAAATTAATGTATAACTTTTGGGGAAATTTCCGTAATCTGATGTCTAGACCTACAGAAAGAGGGTATTTGCAATACAGTTTGCTCTAATCGTGTCTGACACACCATTGTGCGAGTTAGTTGTATTTTATGTCTGCTTCCACTGAGGTGATATCGCAAACAAACACACCAGTGGACAGTGCACAGTATTTAAGGCAAACCAGTCAAAACCATTAATGTATACTTTTGCCAGTTAAATACACACCTGCCAATAGACACTTTTCATATACAATATAACAGTCAACAAAATTTATGATTTTCACATTGCAGTAATCAGATGAAGAAGGAACAGAAAATATTGTATAGAAACAGACAGAAAAACAACAGCAAATTTGTTAATAAAAACTGCCACTGAATTAATGTAAACAAAATAATATTTATTCAGTAAGTTTCCTACCTTAGCTAAATTGGAGATAATTTCTCTTCCTTCAACACGTGCGAAGTAATCTTCATCAATCAACAGTGGTTCAATGACAACAAGTATCTTATGTACATAGGGTCTGACAAGATCATCCAGTTTGTACAAGATACGATCAATAACTTTAACTAATAAATGACGTTCTTGATCTTCAAGTGATGGTGACATGAGTAAAGGTAAAATCTGATTAAACAGTGGTCCTGCTCCAAATTCTCTTGCTTTCTCAGTAACTTGCCTTAATGCAGCCTTGAAAATACATAATTTATAAAACATAACATTCAATAAAAGAAACAAATCATACACTTATTACAGTAACAGACTTAATTACATTTCTTGAGCTAGAAGCATCCCTTTAGTTTTCTGGTGTTCTACTTATGTCAAAATATCTTTACAAAATTTTGTTCACACATCAAACTATTACACTAGCTGTGCCTTTTCCTATTAAGACATATCTCAGAAGAATAATCAATTTAGTTATGTGCAAGTGCATAGGATGCCGACGATCTGGTAGCATTTCTGACTGTCCGTCTTCCAATGATCATGGCTTCTTTCATGTGTACTTTGGTAGTGCTTATACTTTTGAGCTGGTTGTTGTTCAAATGAGAGAATATTGAATAAAGACATGTGTACTTACTTTTCTCATAGGTGGAGTACCATTCTTTATCTTCAATAATAGTTTCATGATTTTTCTCTCTTTTTGTTCTTCTGGACTTAAAGTTTCTTCATCCACATCCACCTGCAAAACAGCAACAATTAAAACACTGAACTCAGAAATAGAGTATCAAATTATTCTGGATGTCAATAGGGAATTATCTTCTGCCCATCAACAATCATACAATGTACAAAGACAAGAAGTAGAGAAATAGGCTTTCAAGTCAACTCATCACAAACCTGGTCATTTTGGGACTAACATATGGTACATATTTGTTTCAGTAATTCACTTGTGCACAGGGGTCTTTAGCAGTGGCAACTCTACTCCTGGTTTTACAAAAGACGGAGAACGAAAAACAGGACACTTCAGAACACACATTACATCACTAGGCCAACCAAAGCACAAAGACATTACAGTAATCTGCAAATCAGCACACAAAAGCAATTTCAAGAAATAAACATGATAAAATATGTGTCCAGTAAAATAGTAATAGTAAACTTACCAATAATTTATCAAAATACTGCATATCATCTGGTTTCATCATAGGTAAATTACCTTTAGGCTGCATATCAACTACCTGTGTTTTACTATCAGGTGTCTGCATTCTGAAACCAACAGGTGTACCAGCCATAGGTGTTGGGGTGGCAATTAACTTTCTAGCTGGTGTACGAATAGGTACATACCCGGCTGGTGGTTGGATAGTCTGAAATAATATAAAGATAGATCTTTAGAAAATTATAAACAATGCTAATTTAATAAAGTTTGTACAAAATATTATAAATGTTATTGAAAGCGTGCTTTCTTAAAATATCTATTACTGCTATATAAGTAAATTAAAAGTTTTTTTAATCCATTGTCCTGACTACTTGAAACAGGTTATGATTTCTATAAGTTAGATTTGCTTTACTTTACCACTCTAGGAGAGTTTTATATAGTTTGAGCATTCAGTGTTGAAAGTGTAAGTTTTTACATTCTGTTACTTTACACACAGGAAATATAGACAGAATATTCCGTTACTGCCAAATATTTTATGAAAACAGGGAAGCAAATGAAACCCAATTTGATCAGGTCTTAGGAAAGAAATATGTACTTACTTTATAACCAGGTGGTAATATGGCATCAAGTTCTTCGTCAGGTAAAGGACGATTTCTTTCGTCAATTTCTCTCTGCCAGGAATATGCTTGTAACTGTTCTGGAGTCATGGACATTAGATGACCTGGAGTAGGTGTGGCCATAGCCATAGCTTTCTGACCTGTTGGAGTTGTACCGCTGGGCGTCATAGAACTGGGGGTCATGCCACCTGGGGTCATTCCACTTGGCGTTCCGGATGGTGTCATTCCTCCAGGTGTCATAGTTGGTGTCATACCACCAGGTGTCATAGTGGGAGTCATACCACCGGGAGTATTTGCTCCGGGTGTTTCATCCCATCGGGATCTACGTTTACTGGCCCCAGGGGTGGGTGTGTCTTCTATAAGGTCACCACCTCTGTCTGTTTTAGGGGTTTCAGCCCAACCACTTCCATGGCCTGGAGTACCTGTTATAGAAAGAGAATATATGATTAAAATTAAAGAGTAATATTGAATCGCTAATATTTATTTGGCCGAGACCTGACAATCATGCCTTCATCAGTTTTACTAATACTGCTTTAACAGACATACATTTTTGGTAACCCAGATCATCAAGTATCTCCATGATGACTAAATTGATAATCCCCATCCATGAGCAAACAATTCATTTGAAGAGGAGTTTCACAATTTGAATAGTAGCCTTCGACTTTAATCTGTTTAAAGGGAGTGGACAGTTGCTCTTCTAGTTTTCTTACATAGGTGAGTAGTGAGTATGAGTAATAACTTCTATGTTCACCCATGATTTCTTTTTAATCCTTTATCTTGAAGACATTCATAATTTTGATTTTATTTAACTGAATGTTTTATTTTCAGAATATATCCATACCTCTCTCTGTTTTAGGTGTTTCATCCCATCTGTTTCTACGAGCACTAGGTGTAGGCTGATTACCAGGTGTATCACGACCAGGTGTAGCAGCACCTGGTGTAGCATGACCAGGTGTTGTATCCCACATTCTTGTGCTGGCTCCAGGTGTAGCTCCGGGAGTCTCTGAACCTTTAGCTCTACCGGGTGTTTCATCCCAGCGACTGTTTGAAGGAGTACCCACTGCTTCAGCAACATCCCAGGTTGACTTTTTCTTGGCTGGTGTATCATCTGCCGATTGATCCCATCTTCGTCTCTTGGATGGAGCTTTCTTCTGTGAGTCTCCATTAGCTACCTGCTGTAAATCACCTGACTTAGCTTTGTCTGTCATCATCTTACGAAGACCAGCCTATAAAATAAATCAAATTACTGAATACACAAAATATGAAATTCTGTAACTGAGTTACACGATCATATGAAATAAATCTAACGACCATATTCAATACAATGAATTGAAACTTTCAGGCAGAGTAACAGGACTATATCTTCACACACTTTGGTTTACACTTTGAAATTTAGTACTATTCCATTTATAATGATGAAAGAATGCTTTTCCCTTCCGGCCATTGATGGATAATACATTTCTTCATGTCTCATAGTAACCTTTCTTAAAGACTTCAGTGCCGTTCTTGGAAACCAACATATCAACATATGTCTCCATCAAATTTATATCACAAACTTTCTGAATACAGTTCCATAACCACACAAACAAAACCCCATGTAACCCATATTAAAAATGTCTCATCATACCTGCTCTTTACCAAGCTGTAATTCTGTCATGACGTCAGAGTAAGTTCTGGCATTTTGCTTGGGATCTGGCGTTTTCCCACCTTAAATAGAAAGCAGAGCATGTCACGACACCCGCCGTGACAAGAGAATAAATTAATACAACAATCAACAACATATTACTACTAAATACATTTCTTAAAAAGACCACCCAATTGAACAACACAACAAAAATTGTAAAATTTGGAAATTTGGATCTAAAGAGTCTGTCTGAAGTATCTGAATATCTGACACTTGAATAATCATGTTGTTCAAATGGAATGGAATTGAGAGGTACCAAAAATCACTATCTAAAATTTATATCAAATTTCAAGCTGATTTTGATAAGTTACAGGATTCTAGCAAATGGATCTTGCTTCCTCCTAGGAATGTTTTAATTTACAGAGATTTCTCTGAGAAACATTTAATTTCTGAAGTGATTTGTGGTGTCTCCTTTTTATTATACGTACTGTGACAGCCTGGTTACTCCATTCGGCATCACATTTGATGCATTTTGATATCTGGTCCTAAAATTAGTCTTAAAGTTTTATAATTTCTCACCATTTGTCATCATTTATCAAAATAAACTAAACAATACCTTGGTAATAACACATTCATATACAGTCCTTAAATCATAAGCATTTACTACAAAAGTTACAAATTTTACTCGGAATAAAATTTTACTCAAAAAAATATTCTATATTTCTTATTATCCTGATCTTGTTTCAAAATAAATGAAAGAGAAAACCAAATTCCCTAGTCTGATGGATTTTAGTTAATGAAAGTTTTCATCAAATTATTAAATTCAATAACTTGGTCGTGTAGATTGGCCGTCTCCTTGTTACGTTTACAGTTGACGCTAGAAAGGAAAGATTTTTGTGATTAGTATTTTTCTTTCTAAAGGTATTTTAAGCAAATGACATCACAGTGAGAAGAACAACAACCGTCAAAAGGTTATACCCCTTGAAATATCAAATGCATTGCTCCCATCATATTTGTATCGGTTTATCAAAGAAAATTCATTATATGCCAGGGGTGTAATCTTATGATGGCCGTATTTACTGCACTTGAGTAAATATAGATATGCTTTGGATAAAATCGTGTAAGTAATACCCACCATGCCCACAAATGACCCAGTCATTAATCGATCTAAAGTTCTTCAAATATGTCTAACACAAAAAATCTACTTCTGATTTACCAAGTACATCATTTCATTTTACATTCGCTTCAAAATTCTTGCCTTGCAAAATCATTTCAAAACCTACCCACAAAAAACTAATAAACAGCAAAAAAAGAAGAAAAAAATACTGGATATACACACCATCAGCAAAGGGATCATATCGTTCTGGAGAGATGATCCTATTACGTCTGCGAACCTGGTAGGCATCTTCACGATCTGTTATTTTAGGTACTCTGTGTTCTGCCAGTGGGTCATAGTCCTGAAAATAACAGATTCTTTGCTTTAATATATGTAACTATGTAAATTAAGTATGTTTTCAATTACTTACATCAATGCTTTGACATCATGGAATACAAATTTATAGTTCTTGGCAACACAGAATCCATTTAGTGCATTTTGAAATTAAAATTAATCAGAAATGGAGTATTAAAAAGATCAAATAAAAATCAACCAAAAAATTGAATCATTATGTCTCTTTAACACATAATTCATTATATAGAAAATAATAAAGGCAAGAAGTACATTACTAGTACTTCATAACACTTTAATTCATTGTCTCACCTTATCATTAGCCGTTTCATGGAGAAAATTAAGTGGTGCTGTGTACGAAGATCTTTTTGGAAATGATGCTGACACATCTTCATCTTCCTGAAAACAACAACCAAATACAATATAATAATATTTAATTAGCATATTGCCGATTGAGAGTCAAAACCGTGTAATTCGACTTTTTGTGATTTTCGTGTTTTTGCATATCCCACTGTGATACATACTGTCTAAAAAAAACCTGTATGTCTACGGCAATGAAATTTGGCGTAATAGTCACCTGATAAAAAAGCATAGTGTTTCGATTCGTTAGAACTGATGTGTGGCAAACCATGTACCTCGCATTTGACCACGTGTTAGCCTGAGAAAGCCTTAAATGACGTCATAATAGGGTTAAATGGTGTAATTCAATAGGTTTTCTTACTAAATGTTTGATATTTTAAACAAAACTAAGATAAATATTACTTCTGAAGTGGTATGAATTAGTTCTTGAATAAAACTTTTCATCTATTTTGTTTAATGAAGAAAACTGTTAGATTTTTGAATTTCAAATCTGGCCTTTTCTATGACTGATAGAAGTAAATTGTTTCTTATAGAATATGTTATATGATAACAATCTAATAGAAAACGATTTGACAACGTCTGAATCTATTACTTGTTCTTGCATTCTCTTAATTTGTTTTAATTATAACAACTTGCATGGTTTTGCACAGATCTCTCGGCAAATCAAATGAATGAAAGAAAATCGTGACGATATTTTATTACAATACAATCTAATTATCTACAAGCTTTTCATTGTGATTTTTACTCTTTAAGGAATTGCCCATGTTGTGCTAGAAATCACTAGTTTCTACAACATCCACAAGCGAAGTCAGTTCTCAAAGTAATTCAAAATGTTCATCTTTACCGGTGTGCCATAAAGGATTTGTTTACAATATTTCTGTGTTCTAGCTTAAAACATTCACCTTGATACCGTAATCCATAATTACAAACATTTTTTAAATCAGTAATAAATCCAATGAAATGAAATGGGGTTTAACGTCCTACTGTTCTGCTCCTAAACTGGGCTAATGAAGACGGGCATATGCCATATAGTGTGCTATGAGGACATTTTGCCTGGACAGCGGCGCTACGGCCTACTCTTATATCGAATTCCAACTGCCAAGGGTCGGGACTTCGGTTGTTCGTCCTATCCGAACGACTAGACAGCTGTCCTTGTCAGGCCCTCCGTCCTGCATCACTGACAAGGGGAGAGAGAGAGAAATGGGGTTTAACGCCCACTCAACACAAACTAGGTCATTTCGTGACTAACATATGGTTTTAATTTTATTTCAATAATTCGCTTGCGCGTAGGGGTCTTTAGCAGTGGGAGGAAACCGGAGGACCGGAGAAAACCCACGAGGTTGAACAGGCGACCGTACTCCTTGTCACGCACAACCGGGGATTCGAAACCACGCCAATGACAGGATTTATGATACAGCACGCACGTGCTAACTAGTGCCGATTCAATTCTCGGTCCTTTTTTGTATTATCGATGCATCAGCAAAAAATACTAATAATTAGCTTTATGTGTCCGAGGAGTGTGAGGACTCCGAGGAGTTCACAAGTTCGTCCACTAGAATAAAAAAAACACCTTTTCAATGTGTTTTTATAATTGAAAATAAAACAATATATATGTAACGGAACAATTCAATGAATCCCGCACAAACTATTATTAGGCTTGACCTGTTTACCCTACGCTTCCGTTATGTTTGTCTCCATTTTCCAGTGGCTACAAAGACTGCGTTTGCTGGTTACGTCCTCTGGCTATCGTGTCCTTTAACACCAAGGTCAATTTCACGGTTCATTTAAATGACCAAACGAACTGTCAGATGGATAATATTTCGCGGCCGGTTCTTAACGCTAGTTTTAAAACGATTCAGTCTTATTTTCTGCCATGAGCAATAGAGAATTCATAAACCCCTATAGACAGGCTTTGATACGATCCGTATAAATAATGCAAACGCTGTCTCTTGTAATCACCTCACCCCTCCACAACAAACGAGTGTCAATTGAAGTGAATCGGACAATATTAATGTCATAATAAATAACAGAAGAATATTGTGGAAATAAATTTATTCAAATAAATCGACATTTCTATAATAGGCCTAATGATAATGTTAGGGAAATTTATGTTTCTATCAGAAATACTAATGTTATTTCTGTAATTTTTGATTAACAAAATGGCGGCAAATTCCTGATGCATCGATACGAGAATCGATGTTTGTGTCCGATGCATCGATACGAGAATCGATGTTTGTGTCCGATGCATCGATGCGTAAAATTTTACTTGATATCAGCACTAGTGCTAACCATTTGGCAATCCAACCCCCCCTGACAAGGGGAAACCATAATAAATCCACATATACACATAAACATATATTTACACCGGCTATAAATATTATTGACTTGCATCCGAGACGAGCAATGTTATATATGCCACTCTTAGTCTTAGCGCATGAATACATATTTCTTAAACAATGGACCATCAACTGCATGTCAAGCAACTTCATGTATTTCATGGCAGGGTTTATAGGAATATTGAAAATAATTATCAAACACTTACATCAACTTCATCGTTAGGTGCAATGGACGTAACATAACCAGTAAATCTGTTATCTGTTCCACCGTAAATATCTAAATCATAACTTCCTAGAGCTCCTAAACCTACTTTATCAGCAGCATCATCTTTCAAAGATACTTTCTTTGCTTGTATATTTCTAACTTGCTCCTCGATTTCTGTAAAGAAAAATTAGATACAAATTAGATGTGGTCTCCGCTACAATTTATTGATGATTTTAGCAAGTAGAAATAGCCCCAAACAAATAATTTTCGTCACATACATATTTATCACCATAATTTGCATTTAAATACCACAAATAATGTTGTATGATCAATTAAAAAAAGTCACCTAACGATTTCTCTTCGTGGTAATGTGTTGTATATTTTCAAAGTGTCATCTTTTATGTACCGGTACCTACACAAGTGGCCATGATATTACCTACATAGAATCCAGTTTAGTCATTTGATTTTTTAAAATCACAGATACTGTATGCAGTAAGGTTTCACTTTTATTTCAGTGTGAAAAGTTGCCAGACCGAGTCCGAAAAATTGCCAAACTGAGTCCGAAATGACATTTGTGTCGAGTTCGAAATGACACGGGACCGAAATGATGTGTCACACTCAAAAGAAGGTCCTAAGAAAACAGTTGTCAAAGATGGAAGAAGTTATTACATGTAGTAACCCGGTCTTGTACTTTTGTAGCTAGTGTCTGAATAGATTAAAAACCGTATCTCTCAGCCCTCCGTGTTCCAAGGATACATGTAAGAGATGGTACTATATAGTTTTACCTGGCGAATTAGATTTGATTCAAAAAGCAAAACTGTCAATTTTATTTTCAAATAACGATTAATTATTACTTATTACATTATTGCCACATCCAACCAGATGTCGCAGTCACGCAAAAATCTGCGTTTTTCACACAATATCTTCAAAATTAATGCAAATATTGACAGATGCTGTGTAATTTACACACAGAAAATTTCCCGACATGAGAATAATTATGAAAGAATATTTTCATATGGCAGAGATCTTTAGGAACTAGTCCATAGGCAGTCCTACTGTACTTAATTAAAGGAGCTAAATCACTAATATTTGGGAACAAGAAATTGACACAAATGGGTCGCAACGCATATAATAATGTAATATGAATATATACGTGTATGTTGGGCGCATTCCCCCCCCCCCTCGCGCAAATTGTTATCTGCATGTATCAAGCTGGTGTGCAGATTGCCAACTTTGCGCTGATTACTGGAAACTCCTCAATGTTTTTAAGGATCAAAGTAGGATGTAAGAGGCAGCATTGTAGGTCCAAAAATATTTGCTGTAATTCCCGAAAAACTTCAGTGTTATTTTTGTATAGTTGAGATAAATTTGTAAGAAACAGTTGACAGATTTTTAAATATTTGATCAAAGTGCAATGTAAGTGTTTCTGAATTCTCGCTACTACTTTCCTTTAGGTAATCAACTGTGTGATCATACTTTTCTTTCCGTATCGCTTTGCTCGTACTTGTACCAGTAAACTGTGGGCCCAATTTTTTCAAAGGGCTGTCGGGCTGTGATGCAGCAAAAAAACGGTCAGTTCCCACTAAAACTATTAATCAATCAGTAATTGCAATACATTACAACGACTTGCAACGAAAGCATACATCACATGCACAAGTTATCTCTCTTCAGGCAAGTGAGCGTGAAACTCAGATTTGGGTAAGCAGTAAGGCTTCTTAATTCAACTAAATTGTTACATGTATTTTGTGTTTCCAAAGTCCAGATTTTGGAGTTACTGGGTGTCATCATGTACGATAAAAAACAAAGTCTCGATTATCCATTTTTACGTTTAATTATTTTTCAGAAAATCTATTCCAATCCACTAAATATCGCAGGCAAGCGATGACATCGAGAGTTGATTATGGTCTTGATAAGTTAATTAATGTCAAGTTAATATTACATGTTAATATACAAAATAAAATCTTTACAAGATGACTAGTGAAAAATTGAACGGATTAGTGGAATATTTAAATATATGTACAGAACAGATGAAACATTTAATGACAGGTATCAGTGCGGTAATCCATTAAATATACATGTACCCTGCACAGAGTTCACTCCGCGCAAAGATTCGCGCATGTGCGGGGGTAATCTGTCGCAAGGACCAGAGGTCAAAATTCACGACGGCACATGCGGCAATTGCCGTAGTATTTAGCGAAATTGCCGTAGAAAATAAATAATAACTACGGCATATTTAGCCGTGGTAATTTATTTAAGAATATCATGACGGCAATTTGGCGATGTTGACAATAAAATCACTGTTGTATACGTGCGTAATCCACGACTGTATTTTTCTATCTAACCTAATTCTACCTTAACATCACATGCTGGTGGCTAGAATGGAAATACACACAGGTTGTTGTCTAGTGTATTTAATCATTTAAGAAGTTCAAAACAATTTCCAGATATAAAGGCTATGAAAAATTTTACTGGAAAATATGACCAAATAAAAAAATTAGGTCAGGAAAATATTGCATATAATATAATTGTTAGCGTAAATATAGACGGGTTGTGAGAAGAAAAAAAATCCAGAGGGCGTTACATGTCCGCCGCACGATGTGCATGTAATATTATGCCATGCACAGGTGTGAAGTCGTGTTTTGAGAATCAATTTGCGGTATTATTATGGGTATTTTAGAATCAGAATTCAACACATCAACGGCAAAGTATTCATTTAAAACGCAAGTTTGGTACCACGATACTTTTTGATGGAATTCACGTGGATACTGATTATAGAATTGCACGAATCTTCGTGTCGCTGAGCCAAAGCAGATTTGCGGACTTTCAAGAATTTTTAGGTCTTCTGATTTCGAAGAAATAAAACGGATTCATATTACGATATTCATATGGACTGCGGTGTACGTAAATTTAAGGGTGTTGTGGTGACCTAATTCTGGACAAATTCCGTAATAATATCGATATATATGTCAAAGTTTCCCAGTTTAAAAAAATGCCGTAGTGACGAAAGTAAATTAAAAGTTTTGCCTTAGTGCAAATATAAACTGCCGTAGTGACGAAGGAATTACTGTGGCATTTTTTGAAAAAAATGCCTTCGTTCCAATTTCACGAATTTTGACCCCTGAAGGACAGTCTGCACCCAACATATAATTGATTTACATTCAATCGTTTCTGTTTTTACTCTAATTTCAAATCAGTTATGTTCGGAGGAATACGCCAGAAGGCTCAAATGAATGGCAATCTCTAGCGTCTAGTTATTCCAGTCTACCTATAGTATTTATTGCGCATGCTCTCCAGATAAGAATATGACGTCACCTTTTGACAGGACTCGTTCTTCCGAAGTCCCTTGTTACAAATGGGGCTGCAACGCATTATGGTACACGATTCGTGTACCAATGGTAAAAAGTTTATTTTGTATCAAATATTGGATATCAGAATTCCATCTTTTCCCGGTAAGATCACAACATCATTGTTGATTTAAATTGACAAATAATTCGTGTTTTCAATGTCAAAGACTATGGATGATATTGAGTTAGACACTTACTGTCTGAACCATCGTAAATTTTAACCGTATTTCTTTGATTATGAACAAACTACTTGACTTAGGTTAATATAAACTTACCTGTGTGTTTGAAATTACCCCCCGTTAAATAAAATCCATTGTACAACTAATTACGTCACTTATCGGGACAGATCATTTCGTATTAGGGGGTCTCAGCAAGGCTTGTCTATCGTAACAGTGTTTGGCTCTTTTACGACAATTCAAATTTTGTGTATGAATAAGCTATTGCTCTTGGACCACCAATGAGTTTGGGCGTTTACAAACATAAATACGCCCGTAGTCCGTTATTTTGTTTCCGTCTTGTATTAATTATTTGGTTAGAGAGTTGGGTGGGATTATTTCTTTTAAACACAGGTGCTGAACAAAAAGAACGACATTCCTTTAATATTTCCTGTTAAACTTAAGCAGTCCTGTCAATTAACCTCGGCAATCGGCTGTAGCCAAGGTAAATCCATAAATGCCGACGTATTTTACATTTGCCTCGGCAAAATTAATAGCCGAGGCCATTGAATCATTGAATAGGTATATAACGTTATTATTTCTTTTTTTATATAATTACTAAAAATTATTATCAACTACAAATCATAGCGCACATCAGTTTAATTATAGGCAGATATAGTTCCATGTCTTTCTATTTCTCTTCGAATATTATTTCCGTTGTGCAAAAACTGTTCAGAATTTTGCATCTCGGTCACACAATTAATTTCCGAAAATCGCGGCTTCGTTTTGAAATTCAAAGGGCAATGTATCCATACGATTGTTCTCACAATTATTAACTATAGGCCTATATTAATCACAAGTACAACTCCATTTTGAAATCCACAGAGAATGGAATATTCGGATGGCATTTCGTAGATCTCGATCATGCCTCAGCCAATCAACGCTTTGAATTCTATTACCGTAAAAGATACCATGCCATATCAGTTACTGTATACCACACAGGTGCAGTGAAAATGGTTAAATTTAGCGCAAAACTTGCACGAGTTTTTCCCACGGTCTGCATAATTAACACACATGACCCAATAATACATGCAATCTGTGATACCTCTTTTGACAAGTGATTTTTTATTTTAAATACATTTTTATAAAGACGATAAACGGTGTTTGGGCATCCCGAACTGTTGTTATCAACAATGTTTCGATTTCTGTATCTGTTGAATAAACCCCCCAAAAAAAGTAATTTAATCAGGAATATTATGGACGTGAACAGTCGGAACGTGAATTAAATATGGAAATTATTAAGAAGCGGGGGCCTTTTTTTCATAGTTTTTGTGGTAATCATAAAACTTTGAAAATGGACTAATAACTCTACAAAGCATTGAGATTAGACCCCGCATTATGAAGTATTATCAATTAAAATTATGAAATAAAGTATGTTTATTTATAAATGTTAGCCACAGAGTTGCATATAATTGACAGGGATGAACTGCCTAATATAATTTATTAAAATATATATAATACACACTAACACAGGGTATTTACAATTATGAGGTGATGATGATGTGAAAAGCAATATTTACGTGTAATCGGTGATATATTCATTGTGAATAAAAATTTAGTAGATTGACAATCAATTGTTTCCAAATTAATTTTATTGTCTTCAGTTGCCATTTTTGTTGCCCTAACTCAAACGATCGGAAGGTCGCGCGTTGTTGTGATTGCAGCACACGTAATTGTCAAAATTTGTCAACCATTTACCCCTTCAACATAATATTAAGATGGTTTAGTTCATCATGTCACATGTACAATGTTTAACGTTATGATAAACTTAGTCGAAAATACAAGCAAAAACATTGACTTTTCAAGAGAGAACTTTTTTTTTCGTTGGAATATTCAATTGTGCAATGGATTTTATTCAACCGGAGGTGATTTCAAACACATAGGCCATAGGCAAGTTTTTAGAATTATTCAGTAGGCTAGTTTGTTCACAATCGACGAAATCCGTTTATAATTTACCACGGTTCAGACAGTAGCTACTTTAATAATATACATGTAGTGATACGTGTCGATTCTTCAGTTTCTACAATTGCATTATAGCTGGATTTTTTCGTACCAGAATCTAGATCTACTTCAAAAACACCACTGAAAGTGAAACGAATTGGTAAATTTTACTAAATTTTAGTCTAAAATTTAGAGCGACGCCGATACTGAATTGACATAATTTCATATATTACTGCGTGCCAATAACCTAAATTAGTGCATTCGAAGCGACACCAGGCCATGTATTACTTAGACATGCATAGAATTCTCTATACTTAAGAAATAGTTATGTTAATTTATTAGTTTTGAAAACATAAATACCTTCCCGTGTAAGAGGAGCCGACATTTTTAATACATATGGCCGACGTATTCGATCCCAGAATGCAGTAGAGCACCTGTTGAAGGGCTAAACCTAAAAGTTATGGCCATCTCAATTTTTGTCAGGTCGCTGAGATGTATAAAATAAGGTTTGGACACGTGATTGTTGACGAGACTGTAGGTTAGGGTTATGGTAACCATTCGCGCTAGGTCAAGGGTTAGAGCTGGGATTAGCCCTAACCCTGTTTACATCTCGTGACCTATGACGCAAAATTGAGCTGGCCTTATCATTTAGCACTAACCCCTGTTTTAAGGTTGAAGGAGTCAAGGGCTAAATCTATTTGTTAAGGACAGCTCAATTTTTGTAGGTTACGGCATGGACCTTATAAGGTCCATGGTTACGGTTAGGCCAAGCATTAGGGATAGGCCCAGGGTTAGGGTTGGGATTAGCACTAACCCCTGTTGGATATTGAAGGGTTAAATCTATTTATTATTAGTTAAGCCGGACAGCTGAATTTTTATAGGTTACGGCATGCACCTAATAATAGAGACTTTTGTCAAGCGGAATTTTCCCATCCGTATCACGTATCCGTATCGTAAACGTGATACGCTGCGTCAATGTAGTTTTAGAGTTTTGGCAGATTTTCACGTCGCGTACGTATGCATAGCTGAGCTGTGTTTAGTTCTATTATTACAGCATAACGGCAGATATCTACCAAGATCACCATCAGTGCTTGTCAAGTGCCTAGCCTACAATTTCCCGGAGGTAGTATTTACAGTAAAGTCGTCCGATGTCGCTGCATGAGCTATTAAAAAAATTCAATGTCGAATCTTATTACACATCTTCGACTTCAACTGACAGCAATTTTTGGTTTCACTAATAATGTATCATTTCATTTCATTTATACCCCTTTACCATAGAATAAAATCATCTACAGATTTGCAAGGCCCCACCTCCCTAAATTTAGCGCGTAGATCAAGCAGCATGCAGACACACACACAGGAAACCCATTAAAAAATGATTAAATTTCAGTCTTTATCATGGTTAAAATCACAGCAAATATACACCTTCGTGTTCTAGGATACACATTGATTGATAAAAACGCTATGATACAACATTTCGGTACTATTTCAGTAACGTACCTCTACCAGTTCCTGTGATCGTAGAGACTTGAAATTTTCAGGGGGTGGTCACGGGGACTAGCCATGACCTCACACCAAATTTCAGCCGAATCGGTCAATAACTTTTTATTTTACCTGGTAGAGGTACGTTACCGAAATAGTACCATCTGTTCGATACGTGCAGTCGTATCCGTGTGCCGTATCACGTATGAGAAATACACACACATTGATGACGTCAGACACAAAATCCAAACGGATACGCGATACGGACCAGAAATTTTACGCTTGCCAAAAGTCTCTGAGAAGGCCCATGGTTACGGTTGAATGTACACTCGGCATTCCATCCTCATTCGTTGGGTATTCGTCCCCGAAGAAAACTATCCGTCATTTCCTTGCATCTGTAGCCATTCCAAGAGCTATTTGGCTGATATTTTCGTCTAAGTAAACGTTCGGATATCGTTGAAAAAGAGCCTTAAAATCGAGCAAAAAAGTCAGTTGAACATGCGACTCGAAGATTGTCAAGGCGAGCGAGGCATTATGATGGGAAAAAAGACGAATCTATTCCCTAGCCACTTCACTATTTAAGCCTTGTAACTTGTACTGTGTATACTTGGATCCGCCTCTGTTCGTCTTATACGCCAGCAGTCCGCGAAGAAAACATTTTTTGGCCGAGAATTGGGCATATCTGGACGTTGTCATATTTGGAGAAAAATATCAGAAACAAAAGAAACAATAAATGCTTTACAAAGAGTAGGGTCGCCTGTCCAGCCTCGTGGGTTTTCTCCGTAAAAAAACATATGTTAGTCCCGAAATGACCTAGTTTGTGTCGAGTGGACGTTAAACCCCATTTCTCTCTCTCTCTCTCTCACTGAAGATCCCATTGGCAACCGCAGCCGTGCTTCAAAACAGGAGTCATTTGCCTTAACTGTAAATCGCTTTAGTTTAAAAATAATTGTCTATAGTCGACAGAGAACAATTGTTGTAAAGTGGTGAAAAATCTAGTTGGTATGGAAACAATGTGAACAAGCCAACAGTGAGGCTGATGTCCCCCGCCGAAATAGGAAAATAATTAGAGGACACATATAAATTTATCACAAATTATCTTTTACAAAGTATTGAACAATCAAACAGTATATCTTTACTTATAGTCTAAGCATACAATGTTTTTGATGGAATAATTATAGCATATTAAGGGGAAAACATGCTCTATGCCTACAGATCTAGAGTTTGGTTGTCCCTGCTTTCTTCGAAAGGCGGGGGACAATAAGCATACACACCAATTTTGAACATTTTAACTCAATTCGAAGGAGTGTGACGGACAGACAGACAAACAGACGACGGACGAACCCATTTTAATAGTCCCCTGCTTTCTTCGAAAGGCGGGGGACAATAAGCATACACACCAATTTTGAACATTTTAACTCAATTCGAATGAGAGTTATTGTGTTCCAAAGTCTCAGCAAATCAAATTGCTTATCGCTCTGCTTAATCTGAGCAGAAAATGCTCATTATCGATCTTAGTCAAGGTATTACTGTAATGAAACTATACACCAAGTTTCATCACTCTCACTTAATTAGAACTAAAGTTATAGTGTCCCAAAGCATCAACCAATCAAATTGTTTATCTACTTAATTAGAACTAAAGTTATAGTGTCCCAAAGCATCAACCAATCAAATTGTTTATCTCTGCTTACCCTAAGCGGAACGGACGGACAAACAGACAGACGGACGAACCCATTTTAATAGTTCCCTGCTTTCTTCGAAAGGCGGGGGACAATAAGCATGAACATTTACTCAATTCGAAGATCAACCAATCAAATTGTTTATCTCTGCTTACCATAAGCGGAACGGACAGACAGACAAACAGACAGACGGACGAACCCATTTTAATAGTTCCCTGCTTTCTTCGAAAGGCGGGGGACAATCAAAGTAGGAGAGTTATTGTTTTCCAAAGTCTCGACCAATCAAATTGCGTATCGCTCTGCTTACCCTGAGCAGAAAATGCTCATTATCAAACTTAGTCAAGGTATTACTGTAATGAAACTATACACCAAGTTTCATCAATCTCACTTAATTAGAACTAAAGTTATCGTGTCCCAAAGCATCAACCAATCAAATTGCTTATCTCTGCTTACCCTAAGCGGAAAATGCTCATCTTCGAACTCCATCAAGGCATTGACCTAATCAACACATACACCAAGTTTGAACATTCTAGCTCAATTAGGAAGAGAGTTATCGTGCCCCAAAGTATCAACCAATCAAATTGCTTATCTCTGCTTACCCTAAGCGGAAAATGCTCATCTTCGAACTCCATCAAGGCATTGACCTAATAAACACATACACCAAGTTTGAACATTCTAGCTCAATTAAAAGTTATCGTGTCCCAAAGCATCAACCAATCAAATTGCTTATCTCTGCTTACCCTAAGCGGAAAATGCTCATCTTCGAACTCCATCAAGGCATTGACCTAATCAACACATACACCAAGTTTGAACATTCTAGCCCAATTAGGAAGAGAGTTATCGTGTCCCAAAGCATCAACCAATCAAATTGCTTATCTCTGCTTACCCTAAGCGGAAAATGCTCATCTTCGAACTCCATCAAGGCATTGACCTAATAAACACATACACCAAGTTTGAACATTCTAGCTCAATTAGGAAGAGAGTTATTGTGTCCCAAAAAGTGTGACGGACAGACAGACGGACAGACAGACGGACGAACCCATTTTAATAGTCCCCTGCTTTCTTCGAAAGGTGGGGGACAAAAATTTGATGACAGTATACAAAATAGAATTAATCGGGAAAATTTCGGAAATGAATTTAAATTTCTCGCTTATACTTATAGTGCTGAAGGCCATTACAGAATATTAATAATATGTTGCTGTAAAGTCAAATGCTGTGAATTCAAACTCGACTGAAATATTATGTCCGAAAAACGAAAACAGTTATATGAGCTCATATCGCGGCAAAACCAAGAACCCAACAAAAACATGATTAAACAGGCCTTCTATTGCAGATCTTCCTGTAAGCCTGAAATTAATTAGACATAATAAACTTACCAAGACTATAATCAACTCTCGATGCCATCGGATGGCTGCGATATAAGTAGATTTAAAAACGTTTTGTGGTCGATGCGGTTACCGTAAAAATGAATAATCGAGACTTTGTTTATTATCGTAACAACGGCAGTAATGATAATCGAGGCTAGACTTTAATTGTATCGCCGATATCTAGGCTCTGAGGGCTGTAATTTGACTGAAATTTTCAGCATATTAATTTTTTGAACTATTATAGCGAGAACTGCCCACTCTTTATCTAATCTTATCTAATGCCGCTTTATGCAGTATAAATATGGAAAATATGCAAACTCTATCCACTAAAACTACAACCAATCAATAATTTCCCCTTTCTACCGCGGTTACAACATTGCTAGGTAAACCCATCAACTCAATAAATAATTTAGAGATACGTGTTATAATTTTGGGCCCAATAATAGTGTAACTCGAAATGTGTACGGCCTTTTGGGACTTGGGGTATTTCTCAAGGATTGTAAGATGTTGAGTACCTACCCTTCACACCTCTAAATACGGATTTTATTTTTGTGTAATTGAAACATGCCTATCAAAAGTTAAACATGTTACTGGGGTCTCCGCTTTAAAGCTGTGCGGTAGCCATGATTTGTGTAATTGAAACATGCCTATCAAAAGTTAAACATGTTACTGGGGTCTCCGCTTTAAAGCTGTGCGGTAGCCATGATTTGTGAGGGGCGACTAGGATGCCTAAATTAGAAACCTCATCTCGCAACCTTCCGTGTTTCGAGATACGAGATGGTACTATGAATATGTACATGTAGCACCATGGGCCTTTCTGTCAGACGTGGAAAGCGGGCGATCCTAAAAACCGGTCGCCACATCCTACATACGACCCATGCATCCTGTCTTACTACATATTTATGTAGCCTTGTGATCGTCTAGAATTTGACTCTAGCTGTCTTTACTTCTGCTTCACGTTGTGTATTTACTTCTTACAGTTCTCTTAAGACGTTTGTCTTACCAGGAATAACAATGCAACAGTTCGCTTCTACATGTTATATATATATATATATATATATATCCGAATACATGTATACAAGCATAATATATAACAATACTAGCTAATACCATTTCTCCACCCTAGCCAGCCTCGCGGCTGTCTAGGAACTAAGATGGAACCTCTCTGGAATCTAATGAAAGTCTGCTTGAAATTTTCAAATAGATATCTTATATAGCACTCACGTATATCACGCACATAAAGCCTATTCATGGCCCTGAACCTGTGCAATTAACGATATGATTGGTTAAATTAAACCAAATGATGCAATTAGAATAGTTCCACTCACGTGTAATCTCGGGGTATTTAATTGACACATGTTTTGGCTAAATAACTATTTTTATGTGTCAACTGTCAATTACAGGCTAAGTTGATTTCGTACACACTATATATAATACATATGTGAATATGTGTGAAACTATTAATTTGCCAAATATATTAATTAATGAAAAATACTGCCACCATTAATTTCAAGAGCAAAAATTCTAGCAATATTATTACAAAAGTTTTACCTGGCAAAATCCCAATGTGTATCAGATCGTGATTTAAAAATGCAAAATTTTTAAAAGAAATTCTTCAAAACAACAATTTGATTTAATCTTATTTATAACATTTCTACCACACCCAACTACACGGGTACAAAAGATATCTTTTAAATCGAAGCAATAGTATGTAGCTGTCTCCGGCACATTAAATCGACATCTTTATGAAGGCGGGGGCTAAATATAGGTCGTGTACAACAGCCAATCAAATACGCGAAAAGTGTGATAACCTTTGTAGGTCGCAAGAATGGCCTCATCAATTCTGTTAGAAACACCACTTGATAACTTTACTGACAATATTTACTGACAACAATATTTACTCACAAAAAAAAAAGTATAAAATTTGCTGCCAATATTAAATGGTCTATTAAAATTTCTTTTCCATTGATTATGTGTAAAAAATACAATGTACAAAGTCATTTCAAAATACCTCTATAAGGGCAAAGTTAAATGTAAAACGTCAAATGTAATGTGTCGAATGACAAATATTTTATTGAAAAGGACTGGGTTTTTTAACGTGTCTACATTTTACATTTCTCTCATTATAGATGTAACATACTGAGCTTTGAATTTTTCGGCACAGGGCCTGAGGGCACAGTCGCCGTGGATGCACCCCCCCTCCCTCGCTACGCCATGTATGGACCATTAACATGTCGTTAGGGAAGATCCTTTTAAATCTGGGCTTATTAGGATATAATTTTTAAAGCTCATGAGTCTTCGTTTGGGTTCTAATGTCTTCATTTTATACCGACTTGTCATTTTGTCTGGTCGTTAGTTTGTTTGAAAACTGAAAAGCATACTTTTGTCACAGGGGTACGGGCGAATTAGCAAGACTCGAAAATAGACAGGTACAATTTAGTACTGAACATTTAGTACATATCTATATATATATTTGTGACTGTCGTTTGTCTGTCTGTCTGTCTGTTTGGGGTTGGCAGCTACACTAGGTCTGCCCCGAGTCTGAAATTTGGGGTATAGGGTTAGTTCGGACCGGGGAATAACATAGGCCAGGTGGCGTTAGTCTACCACTTCCGGTTTCGGAGTTATGACTCCCGAGCGACGTCTGTCTGTTCGGGGTTGGCGGCTACATCTGCCCTGAGTCTGAAATTTGGGGTATAGGGGTAGCTCGGACCGGGGAGTAACATAGGCCAGGAGGCGTTAGTCTACCATTTCCGGTTTTGGAGTTATGACCCCCGAGCGAAGCCGGTCTGTTCGGGGTTGGCGGCTACACTAGGTCTGACCCGAGTTTGAAATTTGGGGTATAGGGGTAGCTCGGACCGGGGAGTAACATAGGCCAGGTGGCGTTAGTCTACCACTTCCGGAGCTATGACCCCCGAGCGAAGTCTGTCTGTTCGGGGTTGGCGGCTACACTAGGTCTGCCCCGAGTCTGAAATTTGGGGTATAGGGGTAGCTCGGACCGGGGAGTAACATAGGCCAGGTGGCGTTAGTCTACCACTTCCGGTTTCGGAGTTATGACCCCCGAGCGAAGCCGGTCTGTTCGGGGTTGGCGGCTACACTAGGTCTGCCCCGAGTCTGAAATTTGGGGTATAGGGGTAGCTCGGACCGGGGAGTAACATAGACCAGGTGGCGTTAGTCTACCACTTCCGGTTTCGCAGTTATGACCCCCGAGCGAAGCCGGGTATCCTGCTAGTAGTAACATATTGTCAACGTTTTCGGTAGAAATGAAGATCTGGAAGATCAACGAGAATAGTTATATTTGGATATGTATTTGTCTTTAATTTCCTTTTTAATTCAGTTCTGAAGACCCCCGCCCCCACAATAATAAACACTTTTCAGATAATGAGACCTAACAGCACGGCAATACTATATACTGGAAAACACACGAAAACACCATTTTATACTGAATACCGGAAAACACCGGAAAATACCCTAAATAGGAAACCCGGAGACTGGCACCCTAAATAGGTAACCCGAAGACTGGCACCCTAAATAGGTAACCGGGAGCCTGGTCCTGTGTGCCTGGGTTAGGGTTAGTTTCCGGTTTATAGTATAGCCCTTCTCCGGGTTGCCTATTTAAAGTGTTTTCCGGTATTTAGTGTTTTTCCGGTATTCAGTATAACATGGTGTTTTCCGGTAGTTTTCCGATTTATAGTATAGCCCTACAGCATGTAAGTAAATAATAATTACAGAAATGAAATGAAATAGGGTTAAACGTCCTATTCAAAATGAAATGAAATGGGGTTTACATCCTACTGTTCTGCTCCTATACTGGGCTAATGAAGACGGGCATACGCCATACCGTGTGCTATGAGGGAAATTTTGCCCGGGCAGCGGCATTATCGCCTACTCTTATATCGAATTCCAACTGCCAAGGGATCTTTTACGTGCATTCCAATGTATACACAGGACCTCGGTTTTTCGTCTCATCCGAAGGACTAGACAGCTGTCCTTGTCAGGCCCTCCATCCTGCATCACTAACAAGGGGGAAAACGTCCTATTCCATCATGGCTAATGAAGACTGGCATATTGAGCGGTACAGCGGCACTACTGCCACTCTTACTTCGAATTCCAACTCACCGTCAAGTTTTTTTTACGTGCACGCCAATATGTACATGAGGCCTCTGTGTTTTGTCGCATCCAAATTAGAGAGAGAGAAATGGGGTTTAACTACACTCAACACAAACTAGGTCATTTTGGGACTAACATATGGTTTAATTTTATTTCAATAATTCGCTTGCGCGTAGGGGTCTTTAGCTGTGGGAGGAAACCGGAGGACCCGGAGAAAACCCACGAGGTTGGACAGGCGACCCTACTCCTTGTCACGTACAACTGGGGATTCGAAACCACGCCAGTCGACTCAATGACAGACTTTATGATACAGCGCGCGCACGCTAACCATTCAGCCATCCAACCTCCCGCATCCAAATTAGATTACAAGTAATTTAATATACATGTATTGCATCAAAATATTTATTCTTAGACGTTATATTAGCTATAAATATAAATAGAAACACAGTACGGGTATATGGGTTGCCAGTATTATACAATCCATATTTATTTTTATTTTATTTTTTTTCTTCTTTAATTATTCAAAAATTAATGTAATGTAATGCAAACAACAAACCTCTAAATCAAAGGGTACTGATAACTTGAAAGTGTGTACATTGTACCTACATGTATAGTTTGATATACTATACTAATTTGTTTCACAGACCTATATAGAAAGCTTAGCGAATAATCACTGATGATCGGTGTGATACTGATAGTATACTTTAATGCCAATTATTCATTGCTGGAGATTTTGTGTATTCAAAATTTGTCTTGATCACTCCAGCCCAAATTGTCTCGCTTTGACTTGGATAAATATTAGCCTGGATAAAGTAGCACCAAATCTGTCAAAATTATTGCCATACAAGTAAGAAAATCTTTAAAGACTTGTTGAGAGGAAAATGACTGTCTCCATTTATTTGAAATACACAGACTATGTGAGTAACTGATGGATTGAGTCAAGATGAATGCTATACTGTTCCAACAATATTGATTGTAGTAGACAACTCATGAAATAGCGATCAAGACTAATTATAAATCTGACTAAATTCTGAGTATAAAACAAACAGCTTAGTATACATGTACCTACATGTAGCATTTTAGATAGAAGCCAAGTCATACCAGTTTACCATCTAAACTCATCTGATTTCAAATCATATTTAAATATCTATTATTATCTTTCTTTAATGAAAAATCACTAACTTATTATTTTTCATCCTAAGTTAATTGTTTGGCGTCTAAACAGATCAAGACAAACACTAGAAAGAAAAGCTGGAACACTGTCTTGTTTCACTAAATAATTATCTATAAGGTCTTGAACAGTTTGTGAAAATTCTGTGTCCATTAGCTGAATGTCACCTGTTGAAGACTGTTGAAATATCAGATGATCATGAACTGATTCTGAATAAATACTTGTCAATCGGTACTGACTATTTCCTGTTATATCAATCTTGTAACCCAGTAATTGACAACAAACATTGCGGAATTCTTGACTGGTCTTCTTGAAAGCTTCCATTAATCGCCTATTTCTTAACTCTTCTTTCCTCACTTGTGCCTTCATGTCTTCAACTTGTTTATTTGGTGATGGATTCTGCAGCTTTTCTTCAACACGTAAAGTCAAATCTTCAACGCACTCCCCTTTAGCATTCTCTAAGATATTTAAACGTCCCCTTAATTTTTCATTCTCACTTCTTAACACCTCAAGGTCCTGTTCACGTTGTTGCTGTGCTTTAGCAGCTGGGTTCATAGTAAAATGAACTATTTTAGTTTTAGTAGGATCATAGTTGCCCTGTAAATGGCTTTGTTCTATTCTACATTCTAAAGTATATTTTTCTTCCTGTGTCTGTTTTAACAAAGTTTCTAAATTAATGATTTTTTCTTTTAGTTCAGCTATTACATCCAAATCTGATGTCTTTGAAACATTTGGAATCTCTATCATTGACATTGTATGACCTCCTGATTGGTTATGCTGACATTTTTGTTTTAAATCAGCAATTTGTTCCAATTGTTGATTATTCTCCGTTTCTAGAGTTTCACAATGACGTTTGTATGACTGAACAATATCTTCTAGTTGCTGTGTGCGATCGATGCCTGGATTGGCTACGTTCAATGTCACTTCACTTTCATACGATTCTATAATCCTCTTGTATCCTTCCTTTTCCTTTGTTGTTAGCAGAAGTTTTTTTTGAAGTCGTTTAATAAAATCAGCTTGTTTCTGACAATTAGTGTTTGTGCTGTTTAATTTTTCTTGTGTTGATTGATACTTTGTTTGAAATTCAAGCAACTGATTTTCACTTCTCCGCAACCTTGAACTAAGTTCACCTTGCTCCTCTAACTGTTTCATATGAGTAGCTTTCAGGTCAGAAATCTGCTTTAACATGGTAGCTCTGGACTGAGATTCACTGGATCCACAAAGCTTACAGCGTTGCTTGATCTGCCTCATTTCTTCATTGACGATATCAAGCCGGTTCAGTTCATAGACACGTTCTTCTGATCTGGCCAATTTTTTCTGTAATCCTTCAAATTCTTCTTCAAGTTTCATAAAATTTCTTTCATTTACTTTTAGCTCGTTATTTTCTTCAATCAGTCTATCTCTTTGTTTTTCTAATTCTGGAACTGTATCGAGTTTTGATTTGCAAACTCTTGTTATGACTATTTCATCTTGGTGTTTGGCTAACTGATTCTCTAACTCTCTAATCCTTACTTCGCCTTGTATTGCTTGATCTTTAAACTTCTCCAATTCTTCAATCTGACTGCTCATGATTCTCAGTTGATCTATATGAAATTCCAGTTTTCTTTGCGCCTTAACTGCTTCTATATTTGGTCTATTGTTCCGCGATTGAAGTTCATTTATTTTAAAATTTTGATCACTTATCCTTCGACTACTTTCTTTTAATGCTTCCTCCAACTTCCATCGAGTTTTTTGTCCGTAACGAAGTATATCTTCTTTTGATGATTTGCACTTCGCAAAGTCTGTTTCACTTACTTTCAACTGTTCTTTTAAGCTTTGCTCATTCTCACATACAAATTTCAATTTCAACTGCAAATCGGCGTATTTTTCAGCAAGAACTTTCTTCTCTTCTTTTAGAATTTCAACTTCTTTTTCAAGATCTAATCTAACTCGTTTTGTTTCAAGATCTGATATGGGTCTTGTAAACGGTTTCGCGCAAATCATCTCGTCTTTATCTATTTCATTAGACCCCATGTTATCACATCTTTCTCTTCTTGGGTCACCGGCATCGGGTGTCGTTGTCAAATCGTTTTGAAAAAAGAGGCTTGTTCTTGGCCGAGATTCTCGAAAGACGTTAGTAACTATGCTAGCCGAATCTGACAAATAAGCATCTAATTCTCGTTTCATTCTAATTACAGCAGTGTTGTCCATGGTCTCGTCATCCATTTATTTTTCTTAACTAACAAAATTCCCTCCAACCACTGCGTGCGGGCATTTGTTTTCACTCATATGAGCCAATTTATCCACTCGACTAAACTAGGAAAAATTCGGTATACAGACAACTCATCCCAAAGACAACTCATCCCAAGACAACTCATCCCAATAAAAGACAACTCATCCCAATATAAAAGACAACTCCCAACTTTAAAACATGGGTAGAGTTATAAGACAAGTTATAAGACAACTCATCCCAACAAATTTAAGTGCTTGTTTTAATACAATTGCTTTCTTTGAAGACCACTCAGACCAAAACCAATCTGATTTTGTTATCTTAAAGGGACAATAACACTCTTGCTGGCTTAATGACAGCTCCAGAAAATAAATAAGAGCCTTATTCTAAGTACTAGATGTTTAAGTGTCCTACCGGTTGTGTAAATTATCCATTACAGCCTATTTTACTTGAAAAGGTTTACGTTAGGCTTTTCAAATCATTTAGTTGAATTTTTCCAATTTTTTAAATTATGTGTGTTCAGATGAATTTTGTATCGCCAATTAATTGGAATATTGTAAAATAGTACAATTTGTTGCCCAGAATAAAGATTGGGACATATTATTCAGTTACAACAAGAGTGGTATTGAGCCTTTAATAAAATTGATATTGTTGTTTTAATAAAATTGATATTGTTGTTTTAATAAAATTGATATTGTTGTTTTAATCAAATTCATATTGTTGTTGTAATAAACTGATGATTACTGTTTGTATTACTATTTTAGTACTTTGTTGTTTTAACAGATTGGTAGTTGTGTTTTGTTTTATTTTTTCATCATGAAGCACTTCAAAGAAACTTAATTAACAAAACATCGATTAACTAAACTGAGTAGTAGTATTTCAGTATCATTTTTCAAAATGTCTGATAGCTGTATAGTTTGTGAGTCAGTTGTTCGCCCAAGACAGGAGGCTGTTCAGTGCGACGGATGTGAACGATGGCAGCACAGAACTTGTAATATTGGTAAGACTTTAATGTTATTTTTTTTAAATTCAACAATATTGTATTAAATTCAACAATATTGGACTACATTTTGGACAACTGGATAACAACCCAAATTAAGATGGTATCGGATGGGAAATTACGAAGGCACCAGCAAAAACAGACAAGAACGACGCAATTCAAATTATTTCAACTGTGGCATTCATACACAGACCAGACTATTAGTACTAACCAGTTACTAAAGAGATGTGGGAGAATTTATGGACCTAACTGAAGGACAAACTTACTAAATGGCTAACCTACTGAACGACGTACTGACAGAAGAAAAAACATATTTATAAAAATGTATTAGTTGATCATGATATAATAAAATGTATTATTTAATAAATTGTTGATGTAATAAATAATAAAATGTATTTTTTAATAAATTGTTGATGTAATAAATAATTTAACATTATTATTTTTATAAATTGTTGATCTAATAAATTCTTATATAAATTGTTGATATAATAAATTTTTATATTACTGATTAATTTAATAAATAAAAAAAAAATTAATATTTGTTGCGGTATTTATTTGTAACTTGGAATGATTGGGTTTTTTAAAGTTGGGATGAGTTGTCTTCTAACTTGGGATGAGTTGTCTTTTGACTTGGGATGAGCTGTCTTCTAACTTGGGATGAGTTGTCTTTTATTGGGATGAGTTGTCTGGAATGAGTTGTCTTTGGGATGAGTTGTCAGGTATTCGACAAATTCAGCTTACAATACGGACTAAGACTAGTAATTATTTCCCCTTATTTCATGATGCTTATTTCATGATGGCCCTTAATTTTTTTCTCCCCTCTTCCTGCATTTTTGGATGACTTTTTGGTCTAGAATAGGAGAAAAGGGATCAAATTTGCAATTTTATAGCAGTTTTTGGTAATACTGATGATATTACAGCGGAGGGATAGGGGGTGTAAAATGTCTTTCTGCGGAGCAATCATTGTATCGGAATTGAGATTTTCACCCCAGTCAACTTCAAATCCCCGTAGCAAAAAATCTAAACGGTCAACCCCCTACAAGTTTATGATGAGGAGATTGCCAAATATGGTCCCCATTGTGCCTATAAAGATTGGAACCAACGGAATGTTGAGCAAAAAGCTACGGCCTGTGATGTTACTGCCATTTAACATTGAAGTCAATGGGCAAAAAATTGCTAGTCTGAGTCCACATGGTTCAGGATTGGGTTGTATCACAGACGCGGTCAATGAATTACACTTACATCTGTTTGCATACGATATTTTGATATTGGATTTATCTGAATAGACCAGTGACTTTCATTGCTTTGGGGTGTATAATGTTTGCAAGCAAATGTACTCGTCAAGTTGAAATTATAGAAATAATGCGAAACAAATCATAGTGTTTCGAATGGTTAATATCCGATGTTAGATAGGGTAAGGACCACTGATATTTTACATGAATTCCTTTAAAATGTTAATTCTCGTCTCTTAGACCGGCTGTAACTTTTCCCCCAAATTTTCATTGGGTAGAACGCTTTCTACCACGGATGTAGCAACACGTGACAACCTCTTATTCAATAGCACGTATGAGGTTCACCATAGAAACCTTGAGATACACAAATTGAAAGTAGAGATAAAGTAAAATACAATTTTTTCAACCTAACCAACCCCTTAGCTCCTGTACCCTTCTGCGTCAAAATCATGAATATACACTAAAACTGATAGAAAATGTATCTCCAAACCCCTTTCTTCAATTCTACACCAAAAGTCAACAGAGATCGACACGAAAAGGGGGAAGGGAGAGAAAGACTAAAAATAGCTTTGGCCCTTGGGTGTCGGCTTGGGAATAATTGATGACCTGTGTCAGTATAGATCACTGGTGTAGATTCGACCGCTTCCAAAGTGAAAAATTCTTGTACGTTTATTTTCCACCTTTGTATATTGTAAGATGAATCCGAACTCATGACAGAATAAGAGTGGATTTTTTTTTTATCAAACATGACAAGTTGACTATAGGTTATTTCGTTCTATACCTTTGCTATTTAGGTGCACGGATTCACACAAATACGTTAAAGATACATTATGTAAGATTTAGATAAAGAACTAGCCATTCTTGCTATAATAGTTCGAAAGTAGATGATGTAAAATGAATAATTTGAAAATTTCCTTCAAATTACTCATTTGCAAGCGAAGATATTAGCCTTTGAAGGTTTGACAGACGTGTGCAATAATTTCAACCACCGTACTGGTTGATCGAAGCTAAGTCTTGGCCCTCCATATTTGATTAAATCAAAGTATCGCTGAACCATTCTAATCTATTTCATATCGGAGAAATCTGATGCCATCGAGAGTTGATTAAGGCATGGATCAGTTAATTAATGTCTAATTAATACTTTAGAAAACATTTCAGGCCTAAAGAAAGACCTGCAATAGGCAGATTTAGCTCTTGCATAATGCATGTTTAAGTCACACTGATCAGCAGTGAATATTCGCTAGGCCGCTACAGTCACTGATAACGATGACATCGATGTAACTTAATAAATCCCCAATATTAAAGATACATTATGTAAGATTTAGATAAAGAACTAGCCATTCTTGCTATAATAGTTCGAAAGTAGATGATGTAAAATGAATAATTTGAAAATTTCATTCAAATTACTCATTTGCAAGCGAAGATATTAGCCTTTGAAGGTTTGACAGACGTGTGCAATAATTTCAACCACCGTACTGGTTGATCGAAGCTAAGTCTTGGCCCTCCATATTTGATTAAATCAAAGTATCGCTGAACCATTCTAATCTATTTCATATCGGAGAAATCTGATGCCATCGAGAGTTGATTAAGGCATGGATCAGTTAATTAATGTCTAATTAATACTTTAGAAAACATTTCAGGCCTAAAGAAAGACCTGCAATAGGCAGATTTAGCTCTTGCATAATGCATGTTTAAGTCACACTGATCAGCAGTGAATATTCGCTAGGCCGCTACAGTCACTGATAACGATGACATCGATGTAACTTAATAAATCCCCAATATTAAAGATACATTATGTAAGATTTAGATAAAGAACTAGCCATTCTTGCTATAATAGTTCGAAAGTAGATGATGTAAAATGAATAATTTGAAAATTTCATTCAAATTACTCTATTGTAAGCGAAGATAATAGCCTTTGAAGGTTTGACAGACGTGTGCATTAAATTCAACCACCGTACTGGTTGATCGAAGCAAAGTCTCGGTCCTCCACATATGATTAAATAAAAGTATCGCTGAACCATTCTAATCTATTTAATATCGGAGAAATCTGATGCCATCGAGAGTTGATTAAGGCCTGGATCAGTTAATTAATGTATAATTAATACTTTAGAAAACATTTCAGGCCTAAAGAAAGACCTGCAATAGGCAGATTTAGCTCTTGCATAATGCATGTTTAACTTTTTTCTACCGACAAATTAAATTCTAAAACATTTTTTTTTATGTATTAGAAAAATAAATAAAGTCGTTTGAAGTATTTGTAGGTAAAAAATTCTTCCTATTTAGTGTAAATGGGTATTAAAATGAGTAAAATGCACCATTCTGCCCGAAGCAGTTACGTCTTATATAAACAATCCACGCGCCATTGAGCCAATGATTGATGCCGTGTAATGTGTTTGCACGCGTTGAAGACAGTCATCTTTTACAGAGAAATTAGAAGACTTTCGTAATTCTCTGTGAAACCGATTGATATTAAGTAGTTGAGATTTTTCCCTTCTATTTTATTGGCATTGTTTGTTTACCTCATTAATTCATTAAGTCTGAGACCGACAGCGATTTAGGTGCACGGATTCACGCAAATACATTATTTGTGATTTTTCCCTTCTATTTTGGCATTGTTTGTTTACGCCATTGTTTCATTTAGTCGCCGAGGGCATAATTTTTTTAGACCCACTGCACTTATTTTGTGACCGATAATTTTTTTTTTCAAACATGACAAGTTGACAAGTTTATTTCATACTATAGTTTTGAGTGACTAGCGTGACATTTGCAATTTAGTATGCACGGATTCACGCAAATACATTATTTGGGATTTTTCCCTTCTATTTTGGTCTTGCTTGTTAACGTCATTAATTCATTTCGCCGCCGATTCATAATTTTTAGATCGACTGTTCTTATTTTGCCCCACCCCCCCCCAAAAAAAAACCACCAACACACACATTTTTTACGCCATTGAGTGGCAGTGATGAAACTATTACATAAAGCCATGACTAAGTTCGATATTGAGCATTTTCGGCTCAGCACTGTAAATCATATTTTTGTGTATTTTTACCGTAAATTGACTGGCAGAAAGTTGCCAGTAAAATGACTGTATTTTAACACTGACTAGTAAATTTACACCTAAGGGTAGATTTAGATTTACAAACAGCATGTAAATTTACAGTGAGTGTAAAATAATTCGATGTAAATTTGCATTGTTCTTGTAAATAGAAAGAGAGGTAATTTTACATTTACTCTAAATTTACACCATGGTTTTAAATTTACCTCAAAGTTATCTTACACTCACTGTAAATTTACACGGTGGTTGTAAATTTACCTCAAATAGTAAGTGCAAGGGGACTGTCCCACACATAATTTACACAAAAACAAATATACGGACAAGACATATTATACGCAGAAATTATAAACAAACGCACAATTCAAATAAAGTGAATGGATCCGGGGGCTGCCGTAAGCGTCCACTGCGCTGTACAGTCACACTGAACAGCAGTGAATATTCGCTAGGCCGCGACACACACACTGATCAGCAGTGACGCGACTTAATGAGCCAGAACTATTAACTTTTTTCCTCCGACAAATTAAATTCTAAAAAAATTTTTTATGTATTAGAGAAAATAAATAAAGACGTTTGACGTATTTGTAGGTAAAAATTATTTCCTATTTAGTGTAATAGAACGTCTTATATAAACAATGCACGCGCCATTGATCCAATGATTGACGCTGCGTGATGAGACGTCACGTGGTGAAGGTAGTCATCTTTTACAGAGATATTAGAAGACTTTCGTAATCCTCTGTGAAACAGATTGGCCACGACAGTCACTGATAAGGATGACATCGATGCGACTTAATGAGCCACAAGTAATAATATTAACTTTTTTCCTCCGACAAATTAAATTCTAAAACATTTTTTTTTATGTATTAGAAAAATAAATAAAGACGTTTGAAGTATTTGTAGGTAAAAATTATTTCCTATTTTAGTGTAAATGAGTAAAAGGCGCCTTTCTGATCGAATCTGTAACGTCTTATGTAAGCATTGCATGCGCCATTGAGCCAATGGTTGAAGCCGCGTGATATGCCGTCATATGTAACTGAAGGCAGTCATCTTTTACAGAGATATTAGAAGACTTTCGTAATACTCTGTGAAACAGATTGCTGTACAGTCCCGGGCCTGTAGCCACACAGACTTCACTCAAATTTGAAAACAGAAGGCAGTCATCTTTTACAGAGATATTAGAAGACTTTCGTAATAGGCTACTATGTGAAACAGATTGCTGTACAGTCCCGGGCCTGTAGTCACACAGACTTCACTCAAATTTGAAAACAATCAGGAATGAAACCTAGAGAAACCAAGGGACGCAAAAAAAAAAAATTAATAATAATAACCGGCGCGCGCCGGATAATAACTGGCGCGCTCGGATAAATAACTGGCGCGCGCCGGATAATTTCCAATAAGAAATAGAATGAAATGGGGTTTAAAGTCCTACTGTGCTGCTCCTACTGGACTAATCAAGACGGGCATACGCCATATATAGTGCGTACTATGAAGAAAAAAAGTTTGCTAGGTCAGCGGTACTGGCTTACTCTTATATCGAATTCCAAATGCCGGGGGATCATTTACGTGCATGCCAATGTGGACACCAGACCTCGGTATTTCGTCCCATCCCTACTACTGTACGTTGACCGTAGGCTCGCTATCCAGGAGGCCCCTTGTTCCATCACTGCTTTGGCCGAGGAAGTTCATCGGCATTTTCCAGCGTGGTTCCTCCTGCACCGTTAATTGACAAGGAGAACTTTCTCGGCTAACGCAGGGATGGAACACGGGACCACCTAGATAGCAGGCCAACGTCTTATTAACTGAACCACGTTGGGTAGCCAAATAAGGTCTGACATTGAATCAAGTGACGTGGTTTTGATTCCCGCCTTGTACGTGGCAAAAGGAGGGTCGGGTCGCCTGTTCAACCGTTTTCTTTCGGGTGTTCTGGTTTCCTCCTACTGCTAATTACCCCTTCGCACAACACAAGAAAATTATTAAAATAAAATGTAAGCATATGTTAGCCCCGAAATGACCTAGTTTGTGTCGAGTAGACGTTAAAACCCAACTTTCTGTTGGTGGAAAATTCCCAAAATAACTGGCGCGCGCCGGATAAATAACTAGCGCGCGGCGGATAAATAACTAGCGCGCGCCGGATAATAACTAGGTTCTCGTCACTACACGCATGTCGCTAGGTCATTTTGGGACTAACATATGGTTTCATTTTTTTTCAATAATTCGCTTACGCGTAGGGGTCTTTATCAGTGGGAGGAAATCGGAGGACCCGAAGGTTGGACATGTGACCCTTCTCCTTGTCACGTCAACCGGGGATTCGAAACCACGTCAGTTGACTCAATGACAGGCTTTATGATACAGCACGCACGTGCTAACCATTCGCCTTTATGATACAGGCTTTATCATTCAGGATTTATGATACAGCACGCACGTGCTAACCATTCGCCCCCCCCCCCCCCAATTTTCAGTTGTAGTTTGAGTTGAAAAGCAATGTTTTGAGTTTTGACTTCGTGAGAACAAACCGGATGAACCAGAGAAAACCTACATGTACAGACACCAACAGACAGGTGGGGTTTAACGTCTTCTCGACACAAACTAGGTCATTTCGGGACTAACATATGCTTCCATTTTATTTTAATAATTCTCTTGTGCGTAGGGGTGATTATCAGTGGGAGGAAACCGGAACACCCGAAAGAAAACTGTTGAACAGGCAACCCGACCCCCCCCCCCCTTTTGCCACGTTCAAGGCGGGAAGAAAAACCACGTCACTTGATTCAGTGTCAGACCTTATTTGGCTACCCAACCCTTGTTATTGGAAAGGGGGCCACGTGGTTCAGTTAATAAGACGTTGGCTCGCTATCTGGGGGTCCCGTGTTCCATCCCTGCGTTGGTCGAGAAAGTTCATCAGGATTTTCCGGCGTGGTTCCTCCTTGTCAATCAATGGTGCAGGAGGAACTGAAATCCCGATAAATCCCAACGCAGGGATGGAACAAGCGGCCTCCTGGATAGCGAGCCTACGGTCAACGTACAGACGTTGGGATGGGACGAAATACCGAGGTCCGGTGTACACATTGGCATGCACGTTAAAGATCCCTTGGCATTTGGAATTCGATATAAGAGTAGGCCGTAATACCACTGTCAGGGCAAAATTTCCCTCACGCCCGTCTTCATTAGTGCAGTCGGAGCAGAACAGTAGGACTTTAAACCCCATTTCATTCTATTTCTTATTGGAAAATATCCGGCGCGCACCACTTATTTATCCGGCGCGCGCCAGTTATTTATCCGGCGCGTGCCAGTTATTATCCGGTTATTATTATTATATTTTTTTTTGCGTCCCTTACCGGGCTCCGTAATGATCTGCTATATGTTACAAGAAATATGAATGTAAGCATATTGTAGTAAAATTTAACTATACAAGTAACCAAATGGGTGAAATGTATTTAAAAAAACAGGTAGTCTAAAATTAAATGTTCTAAGTCATTAAGAAACGTTTTAGTATTCAATAGAATCGAGGCATATTGAACACAGTAGGATGTTCCATCCATCACACTCACTGTAAATTTAAAAGTTATTTTACTCTCACTGTCTGTAAATCTAAATCTACCATTTAGGGGTACATTTACAAGTCGGTGTTAAAATATAGAGATTTTACTGGCAACTTTCTGACAGTCATTTTTAAAGGGAATGTGTTTGTCCCCACTCGGCTAAGTAGTCCTCCATTCGATAATGGAAAGAAATTAAATAAAATAGGGTTTGACTTGCTACTGTTGTGCTTCATACAATGAAAAGAGTAGGAGGCATGACACGAAGCAAAATGGACCACACAACCATATGGTTGGCATATCACTGTCTCCATGTTAGGTGCATCCAGGTTTTGAATAACAGACTAATCTAACCATATTTTGCACAAAAATCGATATGCGGTCGAGGGGGATTAACCGATTTGAACACTATTGGACAGTAAATTTACAATTTGTTGTAAAAATATTATTTCAAATGGCATTTCTGTTAATATACAGCTCACATAACGTAAACTGACATATGCTGTATTTCTACATTAAGTTTGATGTACATGTTCAGTGTATACATAATCTTATATGTGTCCATAGAGGGAATAACCGATGTGGCCACTATTTGACTGTTAATTTACAATTTGCTGTAAAAAAAATAATCTAAATGGCCTTTCTGTTAATATACAGCCCGCATAATGTAAACGATGTAATCTTACAAAGGCTTTGTATTCATATGCATTTACATCGTTTTTGTGCTTAGTGATCTTTTACGTGCAGGAATATGTAAAAGATCTGTCAAGTTCTAAAGAGATGTACAATTACACGTTTCCTGTAAATTGTACACAAATCCCGTATTTAAACATGCTTGAATAGTAGAATTGCCCATAAAACAGTTAAAGTACGACATACATGTACGTTTACAAACATAGTTGTATTAATACAGGTTACATGTAAAAACGAAATACAGTACAGTGGCTTTTGTAGTGGCACTAGGACGACCTGAACGAGGTCTATCGTCAACATTGTGACACATTAAGCATGTTGGCTACTGCTCGCTGTATAGAACCCATTTGAAGCATGCCAATAGCACGTAGAAGTTCATCATGTTGAAGACGTCTCATTGCAAATTAAACATAACACACTAAAGCAAAGATACGCTAAACAGTAAATCTTATGCAAGAACCGATATGAAAGCAAACATGGGTAGGATAAACCAGCACTCGGCAGTTTTCATCAACCCTTCCTTGAAGTGTCAAATTTGACAATGAACCCCTCCCACGTGTATGGCGCTATTGCGTGTCGCAAGTGCAGCTCAGTGGTTCTGTTGGGGCGATAAGTTCTTCATCTGTGAACATACTCTCAAAGCATGTCAAGTGTCCATGACTATTTATTATATCACAACCTGCATAGGTATTTGCATTTCAATATCCCCAACTTCTTTTGAAGAGTATAGTATAAAAACATGCAGTAGTATTTTTACAGCCTTATGTTAAAGAAATTACATATTTTTCACTGTAATTTTACATTTATTTTTAACAGTGAGGGAGGTGATTGTTCGATGCTTCACAAAGAGATAAATGAACATGTATTTAATGAATGCTACTTATATATTTTGCGATTGAGGCGGGGAACATCAGCCTCACAATTTATTTTTTTATTTATTTATGTTTGTTCTGTTTTGTCAGATATCATTTCAAGTTATCTGTTCATCTAATAAACAATTATCTTTACAAATATTTTGTATTGATTTAAAATTCAGCGCTTGTAAAAATATACTAAATGTATCAATCATGTGATTATTGATAATAATATAAGTAGCTGAGTGTATTATGATTATGCCGCTACATTCATACTTACAATTGAATATCTAAAGTTAATAATACCCTACTCCACCGGGACTCTTGAGAACACGCATTTAAATGATGAAAAACAAAACCGATATTACATTGTAATAATCTTTTAATGACTATATTATAGAGATGTCCCGACATTCTAAATTTCATGTTTTTCATTTTAATTTACCTGGACGCCCGCGCCGCTCCCTTATCGTAACAACGGAAGCAATGACACTCGAGGCACCACTATTCCCCAAACAGCCACAACTTCGCTCAGATTGAAGTAATTTGACTGAAATTTTCAATATATTGATTTTTCATTGTATATTTTTAAACAATTATAACGAGAACTATCAGCCCTTTATCTAAATTTTACATAATTTATCTTTAGTGGGGCGAGGAGACGGCTACACGCCTATATGTAAAATAAATGTTCACAAACGTATGTAAAACTGCACCAATTCACTTAATATTATTATGATAGGTACTACTATATCGTATATATATATATGTGTGTGTTTGCGGTTGTGCTAATAATTTTGGATATACGACCGTTATCACCATCATGTTAAAATGTTATCATAATACATTATCATACATCTATACATCTACATGTGACTGCTAGAGATAATAGATCATTCATGTGACTATAATTCTCCGGTTCAAGATGGTGTTGAGGAATTCAAAATCTCTGTTTTTTCTCCTCAAAGTTTTTATTTTATGTATGAAAGTTTCGATTATAGGATCAGCTGATGCATGCGTTAAAATCTCAGCATGTTCTTGCCAAAATTCTGAGGGTACTATAGATTTAACTCCACTTTCCGGAAGTCCGAAGTAAGTAAACTAACTATTGCATATAAATTTTGTCCTCCACCCACCTCCCTGAAAACTACATGTAGTATAATTGTACGGATTGGTCCATAAGCAGATAGTCCGGTTCATGGTAAAAATTTGGGTTGGGGTTGGGGTTGGGGTTCTAGCTCGGGCATCTTATATCATAAGGTCTATTATTGAGTCAAGTGGCGTGGCTTCGATCCCAAACTTAACGTATGCGACAAGACTAGGGCCATCTGCCTAACCTCGTGGGTTTTCTCTGTTAAAGATTCCTTCGCACAAATGAATTATTGAAATAAATTCATACAGTATGTTAGGCCCAAAATGACCTACTTTATGTTGAGTGGATATTATACCCCATTTCTCTGTCTGAGATAGCTATACTATAGAGAATTTAAAAAAATGATTTTGAAAAAAAAAAAAAAAAAAATGAAGGTCAGATTTGCGCTTATTTTGTTTTGGAAAAGAGATCCTCATTTGTCACAGATGTTTCATAGGTTTAAATAAGATAATATGTATATTTGTATCATTGATGTTTTATAGGTTTAAATAAGATAATATGTATATTTGTATCGTTGATGTTTCATAGGTTTAAATAAGATAATATGTATATTTGTATCATTGATGAAAAAAAAAATGAAATGGAGTTTAACGTCCTACTTTTCTGCTCCTAACCTGGGCTAATGAAGACGGGTATCATTGATGTTTCATAGGTTTAAATAAGATAATATGTATATTTGTATCATTGATGTTTTATAGGTTTAAAGATGTACAAGATGAAGCTGGAAGTTATTATTTTTCTTATAATCCATGTAATGAATTCACTGAAAGTGGATGTACATCTGTTTCTGTAAGTTTATTACAATTTAAGTCATTGCAACTTAATGGAATCTGATCTGACAATTTGGGAAAGATGGAAAATAGAAAGATAATATTAAACTGTTGTAAAAATGATTAATTTTCAGGCATGTCAAACCGATATGACCAATTATTATAGTATAGGAACTCAAAATAGCGCAGCGTTTAAAGTAGATGCAACCAATGGACTATATATTGAATATGATGCCACAACAGATGTTAAAAGGTAGGTAATATTAGGTCCTACACTTACGTAACGTCTAACAAGTTGGATACACATGTAAACTGGGTTTAATATCAACCCGGTTAAATATAGAATGGTTTAATATCTACTGGTTTAATGTCGATCGTGTTAAACAAATGTCTATTCTGTTATAAGTTGTAGACAATACTACATACATTCTCCAGTGACAGGGTACTATTAATACTTGGCTAGGCATGGATATGTTATACTACCCTTCCAAATTACCAGTTATCCACACGGGAGAGCATGACACGCTCCCGAGAGAAAAAAACTGTTTTAGTATCATATCATATTCCTTCTTTTTCAGAACATCACAGGTCTATTTAAAATGTGACAAAACAGAAGAGGGTAAACTTGATGTTAAAGGAGAATTTCCCGCTGGCAGCGCTATATATGTTAGTTTTAGATTTGTTCTTACCTTTTAAATATTGTATGGGTGCCGCTAAAACAAAAAATAGAGTGCCCCAAGCATGCGTATTAGAAAGACCCCCCCGCCCGCCCCCAATTATTTTCGGATAAAAAGGCATTTCCATGCAAAGATAACACATTTCCTGACATTTTCGGTTTATATTCGTCGATGTATTCAGGAAACAATGTTTACAGATCTCCAAATCACAAGAGCACATGACATAAGGCTAAACAAAATGAAAACTTTATTTTGAAGTAAATCATCGGCCAGTCCAAGGTAATGCATTAAACGGTTGTCAACGAGGGCACGAAAGACTTGAAAATTATATTATATTATTTTTATGACTTTAACTTAAATCTTATGACTTGCAGGAAATGACCCTAACAAGTAAATACGCTTGCCCAAGTGGTAATGACGGACCAACGGTTACCGTATCTGTAGATTTATCAACAGGATCAATTATGGTTATCATGTAAGTGGTATTAAAATTACAAGAAAACAATTGGAAAATGTAATCCAATGAGTCCGAATGGTGCGGGGAATACTGAGCATGAGCATACGCGAACGAGGGTAACACACAGATGTTTATATCTATCGATATAAAACCATTTAACTATTTTCTAAGTATATGGTTTGTTTGTTTTGTGTGTATATGGGTTGGATGCGGATGTGGGCGATAAGAGTGACCGAGAATCGGGCGCATCCATTTTGCGGTTATCTTTATACTCCTACATGTCAGTGTAAGCGAATTATGTCGTTATCCTGTCCGTCGACCCACCCTCCGTCCATTATCAATCTGATTAAAACACAGATCCTATTTCGTTTTGTTTTTATAGTGCAAAATTTCGTTTTACTTGTCTTTACTACACTAGGATCTGGAAGAGTTGTTATCATTGGCGCGTTCTGAATAATGTGAGGGATTAGCGTATGAAAAGATCTGTTACGGCGAGCTTTAGGTGTGTTTTGCACGGAACTGTTGGTAATCCACTAGTAACATGAATGCCGATTGGTTAATCAAATGTCTGACATCATAGGGTCAAAAGCCGTTCGTACGACCTCTGACGCGACCTATCGCTACAAGTACAACCGGTCAGATCTTCAAGTAGTGTAGGCCATCGAAAGTATAAAAAACGAAACGAAATATAGATCTGTATTTTAATCAGATTGGTCCATTATTGTCGGCTTGTGAAGGCGATAGCGGCTACAACTTTGGAAGGATTCTGTTCAAATTTGGTAAAAAGGGTTATGGCCATGAGAGCACGAACCCTATAGACCTTCCGTGCCCGAGTTATCCCCCTTGCCAAAACCTTGTGAATAGTCTTTAACTTGTTATTTTTTTTCAAATACGGTGTCAAACACTGGGGTCAGGAGAGGATGAACCCTATCGATATTCAGCGTTTCTCAACCTTCCGTAATAGAGTCGAACCCCCACGCCTTTTCAGAAAACCTTATAAAGTTTTTAACTGATTTTTTTCAAATTGGATACGCGGCGTTCCAGACCACTAGGGGACCACTAGGGAACCAACGGCTATAGTTTCTAACGGATGTTTTCATAGGTTCCTTTCTAATTACGCCAATTCCACGGTCCTGGGTTTTTCGTCCCATCCGAACGCCTATACGTTGTTCCATGTCAGGCCCTCCGTCTTAAAACCACTGACAAGGGGGAACCACGCAGGAAAATCCAGAAGAACTTCCTCGGCCAACGCAGGGATCGAACACTTCTTGCTCACTGGTCCATCGTTAAAGTTTTCCTTTCGGATAAGCTGGCGTCGAGACATTGCTGCTGGGTGGGGGTATTTCTACTCTTTGAATGGCTATCTTTATTACGTCATAATTTGTGGACGTTTCGTTAATCTTTTATTCATTTGTGCCCGAATTCACAGATATCAGATGTTTATTGCCTTAATTTAACAATAATACAGCTCACAAGCACAAGTTTCAAGTGTCCAGGCGAGTCGAATATTTCTGTATTCTTTGTAAACTCTTATTTCAGATTTTTTGCTGTATTGGTTGTGTATGTGATAGCTGGTATAACCTTTCAGCGGTTTGGGCGCAAAGCATCTGGGAAAGAGATGGCACCAAATTATGGTTTTTGGTCAAGCATTCCTGGACTTGTTAAAGTAAGTTGAACTCGTGCTTTCTTTTGTTACAACCTATTATTGTTGTATCTAATTATAAGTGATGGCTATTTAGAAAAATTACAGAGGTTTTTCCTTTTTACTTTATACTAATCATTGTATTTTCTTATATTTCAGGATGGCGTTCTATTTACTGTAAAATGTGGAAAAGTTGGAAGCTCTTACGATAATATTTAACGTTAATAATTGTTGTATAATAATATTTATATTCATTGTACATAATATATTTATTAAATATTAATCAACGCGTTTCAAAGATGTATGTGATTGCTAGGGTAGACTAGCCTGGTTGGCCTAATTATTAATTTTTTGTATTTCATTTCTTTTATATTCCGATTAACCTTTAAAATCATGAGTTGCTACAAAATCATCGCTAATCCCTCAGTCATTAGATACGCCAGTAAATAAAGACATTTTTATCGACATTTTATCAACAATGGAAAGCATTTTATTGCCAGAGCCTCGTCTGTGAGACAAACATCTTCCTTACCTTACAAAACTACCTCAGTCAAATCCAACAATTTTGTAAAATAAGGTTCCAAATAAAATAATTAAACCATATGTTAGTCCCGAAATGACCTAGTTTGTGTCGAGTGGACATTAAACCCCTTCTCTCTCTCTCTCTCTCTCTCTCTCTCTCTCTACCAAGGTCACATGCCATTTGCGATACAGATGTATTTGAAATGGTTAAATTTGGTGCGAAACTTGTACCAATTTTTCCCACAGTCTGAATAAGTAACAAGCAGCCTGTGGTGCCTCTTTTTTATTATTAAAATACATCTTTAAAAAGACGATTAACGATGTTTAGACACACTGAACTATTCTTATCACGAATGTTTCGATGTCAGTATCTGTCGTATAACCAGAAACATTGAATATTATTGACATGAACTTACAGCCGGAATGTGAATTAAATATGGAAATATTTGAGAAGCGGCGACCTTTTTTTATATCTTTTAAAATGGACTAATACCCATAGAGCATGGGGATTAGACACCTTTATGAAATATGAACAATAAATAGTATGAACATTTATTTATAAATGTTAGCCGCAAAGTTGCCTGCATGCATGGGAATTTACAATATGGAGTGAAGATGATGTAAAAGTATATTATTATATTTACGAGTACCCGTGTAATCGGTAATATATTCATTAATTGTAAATAAAATTAAAATTTAGTAAACAGAAAACAAATTGTTTCTGAATTAATCTACTATGTCGTCACGATCGAAGAAATTCGTTTAAAATTTACGACGGTCCAGACAGTGGTCTTATCTACACCCAAATTCAACAAGTACAATCATTGTATCAGTCATATATAAAAACTGCAACTGTAGTGTTATTATTGTCTTTATACCAGACCATCTTGTGAACCTACCCATTGAAATCACCAGAAATGGACAAACTGGCTATAGGACAATCATGAAGTACCTGCAACTAAAATGACTAACCCCAACACAGATACATGCTGTATCTAGCAAGCTGCATCATACGCCCACATTTCTGCCTTGATTGAAATGGTACTTTTTAAAATAAAGAGAATGAAATATGGAATGGCTGCAATAACTGTAATATGACAAGAGACAAAAAAAGTGGGTATAACACCGCCCCAGCTAGGGGGTCGGGGCATGCACCAGAAAAAAATAGTTGCTGTCTTTACGGTATAAGGAATAGATATGTAAATATGCAAAGTTCAGTTCCAAGATGATCCATTCAGAATTGCAGCCTGTAGACGATAAATACGAAAACTGGCCGTGGCTCGGCCCCTCGGCGGGGGGGGGGGGGGATATAGAACAACATAAATAGGTATCACCCTGTTACTGAAATGACTGGTGATTTGAACCAAATCTGTTAATTATTGCAACCTGTAGAGTGTTTACAGACAAAAATTAACAAAAAAGGTGGGTGTGGTACATGCACCAAGATAAATAGTTGCTATCCTTTGAGTATAAGGAATAAATATGCCAAGTTCCAAGATGATCCATTCAAGATACCAGTCTGCAGACAAAAAGCACAAAAATTAGGCCTGGCTCTGCCCCCGGGGGATGGACATGGGCCAATATAAATAAGCTATGATGGATCATTCCGAATTAAATCCCAAATCTGTTAATAATTGCGACATGTATATCCTTTACAAATAAAATACTAAGAAAAGGCTATAAAGGAATGCATATGCCAAGTCCAAGGTGATCCATTAAGAATTGTGACCTGTAGGCAACACACAGACACACAAAGAAAAATTTGGGTGTTGCTCTGCCGCTGTGGGTCGGGCATTCACCAAAAAACAATAGGGATCATCCTTGGGGTATAAGAAATGGGTATGCAAAGTTTCAAAAGGATCTGTTAAGAATGGCGGCCTGTAGGCGAAACACAGACACACACAAAAATCGGACATGGCTCTGTTCCAGGGGGTCGGGTATGCACCAAAAATAAAAAAGGTCATCCTCAGGGTATAAGGAATAAGTATGAAAAGTTTTCCAGGCGAACGATTAAGAATTGTGGCCTGTAGGCGACACACAGACACACAAAAAGAAAATGGGCGTGGCTCTACCCCTGGGGGTTGGGCATGCGCCACAACGAATAGGGGTGTTGGTTAGGGTATAAGGAATAATTATGCAAAGTTTAAAGGCTCAATACCACTCTTGTAACTGAATAATATGTCCCAATCTTTATTCTGGTCTGTAGACGACAAACAAACAAATACAAGAAATGGGCATGGCTCTGCCCCTGGAGGTCGGGCATGCACCAAAAACAATAGGGATCATCTTTAGGGTACAGGGATTAAGCATGTAAAGTTTCAAGACGATCAGTTAAAAGTTGTCGCCTGTAGGCGACACACAGACACATACATGAACATGGGCGACGGCAATATACGTCCACATTAATGTGGACGTATAAAAATCAAATATATGTAATACTAAAACTAAGAATTTTAAAGTCGTATATGGGCCACCGTTATGTTGGGTTTGGTTTTCCCGGTGACGTAAATTTGAACTTTTATTTTCTTTTATTTCAGGATGGCGTTCTATTTGTGGAAAAGTTGGAGGCTCTTACCAGAATATTTAACGTTAATAATTGTTATATTATACTTACAAACATTGTACATATATTTATCAAATTTATCAAATATATTTATCAGAGTATGATTTCTTCTTTTTTTTCATTTGCAAAGTTCTGATTAACTAGCAACGTCACCTCTGTTCCACGTGTAGAAAGCATGGGTTGTGTGCGTAATGATTAATATCACCCTAGGTGGAAGTGGACGTAAAACTCTAGAAACGAACGAACGAACGAACGAACGTAATAATTGCTAAATCGCAAATGGGTAGAAACAATATCATTGTTTTCAATATATTTATTTATAAATTTATAGCCATTTTGAGACGATCGTTAGGTTGTTTATTGCCAGGAACGCAAGACACACATTTTCCACTAACTACCTTTAAAAGCATTTCTTTTAGATTCACATTTTCACATAGTTAGAAATATATACATCTATAGTTGACTATTATGTTGGGCAACATCGTTCATGTGTGGTGTCTCGATATTCTTGTTATGTAATAATAATAATTTTGTACATATTATATTATACTATTCAAAAAAAGTAGGGGATATTTGATTTTGGGGGCATAATACTAAAATATGCAAATGACTTCGAAAAAAGTCACTATAGAACCTAACAGAAGAAACATTTCCAGTTACATGTGACGCCCAAACGCACCAATAGCTACCGCGTGGAATGCAGGTGATGCTTGGGATCATCATGGGGGTCCAACCCAAGATTTGCACGACTCTGACTTTGAATGTTACAGTCATTGTGGCATTGAATTCCAGGGTGGAAACATCAGTTTAATTGTTTTAGTGACCAGAAAACAAATTTTGATATGCGTCGGCTTACCCAAAATGAAAGGTTACGTGCCCTTGGCATACTACAGATCGGCACAACACAGGCGGTTGTGGCGCGGACGATGAATGTTTCTCAGTCTGTCATAAGCAGGCTATGGTCCAGATACCGTGATACACAATCTGTACAGGACAGACCACGCTCAGGTCGACCAAGGGCGACAACTCAAGCCCAGGATCGATTTATCCGTACCTTGGCCTTGAGAAATCGTGTCATTACAGCAAATCAGATCAGCGCTCGTCTTCAAACAGACACTGGTGTGAGAGTGAGTGGCCAGACGATTCGGAATCGACTGCATAGGGGTCACCTTCGCGCCCGACGTCCTCGCGTGATCCCTTGTTTGAGAGATCATCACATTCAGGCAAGACGTCGTTGGTGTAGGGAGCGTCAACACTGGGATAATCGACGCTGGAGCAATGTGATGTTTTCAGATGAGTCAAGGTTCACTGTTGATTTTTTGGACAGACGTAGGAGGGTGTGGCGTCGTCGAAACGAGCGCTTCCAAGACGTTAACGTCATCAGACATGATCGATTTGGGGGTGGTTCTGTTATGGTGTGGGGAGGCATCACTTTTGCTGGAAGAACGGCTTTACATGTTGTTGCAGGGCGTGTTACAGGCCAGTACTACCGGGACAACATCTTGGCAGTCCATGTTGTGCCGTTCGCACGACGTCATGGCCGCCGTTTCATCTTCCAGGATGACAACGCAAGATGTCACAGGGCCAGGATCGTTACAGGTTACCTCCAACAACAGAACATCACCACATTACCTTGGCCAGCACTGAGTCCCGACCTCTCCCCCATCGAGCATGTCTGGGACATGCTTGGACAGAGGTTACGTCAACGTCAACAACGTCCTGCCAATGTCCAAGAACTTGCTGCTGCCTTGCAACAGGAATGGGACAATCTGGACCAAAATGACCTTAGACGTCTCATTAGGAGTATGCCACGTCGGATCAATGCTTGTTTGGCAAACAGAGGAGGATTTACCCGTTACTGACTTGGTTGTGATGCTGTGGTAACTTTGCTGTTTGACCCCGGGTATCATTTTACCCTTATAATGGTCAGTCTGTGCCTTACTTAGTCTAACGATCATTTGGAATAAATCGATGAATGTGAACTTCATTTCATTTTGTCATTTGTTTCTTCGTCAGTTTCATTAGGTGACTTTAATAACACTTAAAAATCAAATATCCCCTACTTTTTTTGAATAGTATAGTTTAATAATTTATTACATTAATAACAATACCTTTTATACGCCCATATCTATCTTTCCATGATTCTTCTAAACATTCTATAAATCAAATTGAATTTTTATACGCCCACATTTTCATATGGACATATATTGTCGTCGAACCTGTACGTCCAGGCGCCTGTCTGTCCGTCAACAATTTGTTTTTGGACACCACACAGTCACAATTTTTATCCGATTTTGACGAAACTTGAGATATAGGTTTATATCCATAAGATCTCTGTCCCTTTCGATATTGGCATGTATCGGACCGTAACGTCATGGATTATGGCCCCTGATTATTCGAAAAAATCATGTTTTTAGCTTGTGGACACTCTAGAGGTCACAATTTTTAATTGATTTTGATAAAACTTAAATGTATGTTTATTACCCAAAGATCTCGGCTCCTTTCGATATTCGCGCATATTGGACCGTAACTTCTTGCAATATGACCCCTGATTGTACGAAAAATCGCGCTTTTAGTTTCTGGACCCTCTACAGGATACATTTTATCACCGTTTTACCCTAATGAGTTCGAATTTCGTGAAAATTGGATTAAAACTGACGGACAAAATGGCCGCCCCTCGTACGCCAATCAGCAAATGTATGGTATATCAAGGTTGTGTACCCTCTAGAGTTCACAATTTTGATCCGATTTTGATTAAACTTTAAATTTATGTTTATATCACACAGATCTTGGTTCCAATTGATAATGGCACATATCCGAACGTAACTTCCTGGGTTATGGCCCCTGATTCTTCGAAAAATCGCATTTTTACTCGTGAACCCACTAGAAGTCACAATTTGTATTAAGTTTTACAAAACGTTTAAATATATAACCGTTATACATCAATGGATGTTGAGTTCGAAGGTCGTAAAAAATCTGACCCAAACTGCCAAACAAAATGGCCGCTCCTTGTACGCAAATAGTGTAAAAGTATGTAATACCAAGGTTGTGGACACCCTAGAAGTCACAATTTTTATCGGATTCTGATAAAACTTGAAATGTATGATTATAATCCAAAGATCTTGGTTCCTTTTTATATGACCCATGATTGTAAAAATCACGTTTGTAGCTTGTGGAACCTCTAGAAGTCACAATTTTTATCTAAAACCGTTTAAATATATCACCATTACACCTAATGACAGTTGAGCTTGAATTTCGTAAAATTCGGATAGAAACTGCCTGATAAAATGACCGCTCCTTGTACACAAACAGTGTCAAAGTATGTAATACCAAGGCTGTGAACCCTCTAGAAGTCACAATTTATATCCGATTTTGATGAAACTTAAAATATATCTTTATATCCCAAATATCTCAATCTCTTTCGATATTTACGCATTTCAGAACATAACTTCCTGGGTTATGGCCCCGATTTTACGTAAAATCACTTCTTTTTTTAGCGTGTTCTCTATCCATCTCTTACAAAGTGTTGGCGTATCTTGCCTGGCAACCGCTGGTTAATGTTCCTGAGAAACTGTGTGCTGTCGAAATTTATGTTTATCGGAGCATTTACCATTGTCGGCGAAACCATGTTATATTAATAGTCTGTAGACACATATAGTGTGGCAGCCCAGGCCCTCGAACTCCAACGAAGGAGATACCAATGTTCACCTATAGCATTATTTAGGAGTCTTTCCCTGTACAATAAAAGTGGACGTCTGTCAGCTTATATCAGGGGCCTGACCGCAGTGGCCCCATTAAACTGACCCCTAAAAACATGTCTGGATCCAACATTAGAGGTACTGAGTGAAAGCAATTTATACATGATGAATGAGGTGTTTTAATTATGGAAACAGTAATGACAGACAATATTGGGGGTAACACCCCCCTGACAGACATGCCCAAAAGGGGGGTCTCTATGGGTCTAGATCCAAGATGCAACCATACTAATAATATCAACCAACTAAAACTCAACCCAAACACCTTCTAAAACATCTCAGAATGAATACATTACCAAAACTGTTATCAATGTTTGCCTCCTCACCGGTGACAAACCAACAACCACACCTAAATCCCCCAAAGAACACCAGAAAGATAGGGTAAGCACAATAGTACCTGCGGACAAAGAGACGGTAGCTGTAATAATGGATACACCTGACTGCGTCAGCATTGTCAACACTCTTCAAGAAGAATCAAACTACACACGGGTAACGAAAGACCATTTTTGCTCATCAAACCAAAGACCCGAGGCACGTCTGCCACCATCAAAATCCACCCAAAATCAGGTTACACGTGTGCTCCTGTGACTCTGTCGTCTACAAAACAGCCCAAAACCTTTCGAAATATTTATTCTCACTAGACTTCAAAGACTGTTAATAACGTGAACGTAGTAGGTTCGTCTCCGACTTGGTCACGCCCCCTTTCCCTACTAGACCACTGCAACACACAGCATAATGAAATTATGTTCACCGTGGTCACAGAACAAGACAACAGTCTTCCCTTTCTATATATCATTATGAGAAGAAACAACAAATCGCTCCAAACTAATTCATAGCAAACTAGCCCACTACAACCAGTATCTCCATTACAAACCAGGGACTCGTGTCAGACCAAGAAAGCCACCATCACAACACTCCCCAGCGGTCCCTCAATAATTGTGACCATAATATTATCTACTCCTTATAAACCTGTAACGGTAAATCTCTTTGATCTTTGGGGTATATTCTATGCCCGGAATAACTCGAGGTCTGAAATTCGGGGGCGGCTGTGGATATATACAGGGGAATTTGGGGTTATTCTTCTGAAAGTTTTTCTTTAAACCTGTAACAGGTTATTCTTCCAGGGTAGGGTTTTTTCCATAAGAAAACATGATCAGAAAAAACCCTCGACAGAAAAACATCAGCCAGCTGGCCTCGGTTTTTCTTTTTCTCGGTTCATTTTCTTCAGTCTTTCTTTCCCCAGCATAACCTCAGTCTCGTGCTTTATCCTACACATAATGCTATCTCAGACAATTGTTTTCACAATTTAACCAAAATCCTGCTACTCGGCACCACAAAGTCAACAAAAACTGGGCCATCACCGATCCCCGTCAGCATACAATTCAATGACAGTACATCCTACCAAATCAGACGAGAATGGTGGATATAAATAGTTGCGCTAATGATATTTTTAAAAAAAATCACCGTGTTGAGTGTGTTTATGGTTACTTGCAATTTGATAACACGTTTAGAGTGCGTAAAGTCGGGGATACATCCTATATAAGGCGGTTTTACAAGGATCATTCATTTTGAGGTCGGATACCAAAACTAAATCGTTCATAAAAAAATTGCCCAAGGTAGATTGCGGTGGATTTTTTTCTGTTGGTACTAGATACATGCCTCCTTACAAAAAAGCTAAAATCATTTGTTTCGGATTTTTTTCGGGGGAGAAACGCAGCACAAAATTCAAAACTTCTTGACGCAGATGACATCTAGATCACTAAAGGGGATCTAAAGACATAAATATGGCTCACTAGGGGGCGTCTGTCAGGGCATAAGCACCATTTAAAATGTCTGTCAACTACTGTAACCTATTCAAAGTACACTAAGGTAATATAGAAATCAAATTTAGTGTGGTATCTCAAACATTGAGTCTGGCACCAACATAAATATCCCTCACTAGAGGGCGTCTGTCAGGGGGCAAGCACCGTTTAAAATGTCTGTCGTTCATAGTAGATGATTTACCATCAAATGGCCCTTAATCTGACAAATTTTTAGTTGGTATCTCCAATCTTGGATCTAGACCCATAGAGACCCCCCTTTAGGGCATGTCTGTCAGGGGGGGTGTTACCCTCAATATTGTCTGTCATTACTGTTTCCATAATTAAAACACCTCATTCATCATGTATAAATTGGTTTCACTCAGTACCTCCCTCTAATGTTGGATCCAGACATGGTTTTAGGGGCCAGTTTAATGGGGCTACTGCAGTCAGGCCCCTGATATAAGCTGACAGACGTCCACTTTTATTGTACAGGGAAAGACTCCTAAATAATGCTATAGGTGAACATTGGTATCACCTTTGTTGGAATTCGAAGGTCTGGGCTGCCGGTCTAATACAGCTCTAGAAGACATTTTGAGATGTTCTCAAAGTTGCTTGCATTAGTTGGCGTGTTGTTTTTGGAGGGAGCCTATAAAATTTCTGATTCGCGCATTATGTTGTAGATAGGGTTAATCTTCAGCCAAGTTTTATAGGCCATATTATATTTAGATAGTTTTAACATTTTCAGTGGTGGGGGTGGCCAAATGCTCTAACGCACGCACTTTAGATCTTGCGGCCTGTCATTGAGTCAAGTGGCGTAGCTTCGATCCAACCCTTGCTTGGCACGGAGTATAGGGCCACTTGTCCAGCCTATGGGTTTTCTCTGGGTCTTCCCACTGCTAAAGACCCCCAGGCACAAGCGAATTATTGAAATAAAATTAATTAGAGAATTATTGGTCTCTTGCGATATTAGTGTTAAACTGGCTTGATCTATAAGTGGTGTGGTTCCTCCTTCGGGAATAACCCTTTGTCCAATACCAACAGGCCCACGAGATGGAGTCCAGGGCAATTAACAAAAATAAATAATAAATAACATCTTCTTTTTTCATAATGTGGTGCACTATTTTAAAATTGTTTTCTCTCCGTGTAAATTCCAACTTCTTCCTGGTAATGTCAGCAATGCCAAAATTTAAATGTTAGTTTATTATAGTTATGTTTTAAAATTTTAAAAAATATATATGATCTGTCGAAAAGAACACCAACTGGTCATTATTTCAAATAAATAAGGCAACGATGCCTCCATGTGTACGTATTGTGTGATTTGATCATATATTTGGAATAAAAACATTCAAACTAATTTATCTATCAGTCAGAAGTTTGCTTCAAATCTCTCTAAAAACATTTTGATTGGACGAGAACTATCCCAATTCTAAAGTCTATTGTCTGCTCTTGGAGTCTTATCGAATGTGTCTTACTAAGAAATGTCACACTGCTGTATATACAAATATTACACATTTTGATACATAGCCTTTGTGGCAATCCAAACAACTCGAATACAACCATCTTCTTTTGCTATTTCGAATCGCCATTTCTTTGAAATGTTAAGATTTGTCAAATGGAACATTGCGAGCATCTTGACCTTCCCCTGTGTCCGATACTGTTCGCCAGTTTTATTTTTCTGTTTTTACATATTGGGAGTAGAGGCTTAAAGCCACATAGTATCAATAAAATTCGATAGTTGCTTTATTTAATCATGGGTAACTAACTGTAGTGGGCTAAAAGGACCAGGATGTTCTGTAGATAGTGTGCTGAAAATGGCTTTATTCTTCTGGGTTTTCATTCGTAAACTTGGATGCCATTTGAACTGAGTATAATAATTACTATTATTTGTAAGAATTTACATTTCAAGCGTTGTAAATATGAAACATATCATAGCGTAACAGGTTAGGGCAAACTGTTCCACAGTTGATCTAACACCTCTAAGATGTTGATAAATTTGAAGGTTGTTAAGCGATTTTTCTGCAGGTCATTTGATATGGGGTTTGGCAAGCTCTAGTCAATGACCATCTATGGTTATACAAGTACTTTTCAAAGAGCAAATACAAATGGGAAAATAATAATTTATAATCTGAATTCAGCCAACAAGGAAGGGAAAGGGGCATAACTCTTATTCCACCCGCCTGTAACATGCAGATCAAGCATGTATTGATGGTTACATTGGGTAGAGATAAAGGTGTATAAAACCTGCAAAACTTGTCACGAGTCATGTACCCTATGGTTTCGGATGCCATTTTGTAATGAACAAATAAAAACATCCTACAACACAATGTAGAAGTAATTAGTAAATGCAGATTCACAAACGACAAAACAATTTAAAAAAAACACGTAGAAAGCACTAAGCAGGCGTAAACGACTGTCGTTCAATTTGAACTGTTCACATATTTAACCAAGCACAATTGATTAGAAATTACAGTATTTTTTTCCTAAAATTAAATATATAATTACTTTACATACATTAATATTACATTAATATGTGCTTTTAGAACCATTTTTGTCTTGTTCCAAATAATAGAGTCATACTACCTTTATGACCACTTGTAGATTTCGGCAAGGTCACAAGATGTAAATAGGGCTAGTGCCAACCCTAGTCCTAACCCACAATCCTCGGTAACAATCATGTTACATTTCGTGACCTTTACAAAATCTGCAGGTGGCCTTAATATTTAGATCTGACCACCAATTTACCTTCGATGATAAACAGGCCTAACCCTAACTCAAAATCTCTTCAACAATCACGTGCCCTAACCCTATTTACATCTCGCGAACATGATGAAGGGTATTGATGTGTCAAGGGAGACAATTTGATTTTGTTGGTAAAATGTGAGGTTACTAATTATTTTTGTCCTCATGCCATCTATGAAACCTGTAACTTTCGCTGAACATTCCTTAGAATCTAACTATTATAGGAGTTAAAATCATCTAATCAAAATCTAACATCATGGTTTTTAACTATTTTGATCTGTAAATGGACATCTGTTTACATCTTTATCCTTCCACCTCAAAGTATTCATCAAAACTGGGCAGATAATCAAAGTTGTCATCCCTTTCCAGCAATTCTAGCCCTCAAAATAAACATATGAATACAAAGAAAAGAGAAATGAAATAAAATGGGTATTAAGGTCCTATTTTTCTGTACCCACCCTGCTAATGAAGATGGGAGAAAAAGGGGTGGTCTATGAATAACTTTACTACATAAATTTCTGGAATTATTCAGTAAGAATTTTGAACAAATATGCTTGAATATTAACATATATGTTAATGTGACATTCTGTATGCATTTATGCAAGTCTGGCTGAAGTAAAAATTATGTTCCTGTTTAATGAATGAAAATCCTCTCAGGGTAGATACTTAAAAATGAGATTGGTCTGTTTTATAAATACCATACTATTTTACTAATTGCTAAGCACTTTCAGAATGATCTTTGGAAGTGTGGAATAAGGCTTTTCAAAATCAAAAGAACTAATATCACTTTAACCAAAGCAATATAAAGGCTATTAATATGTTTAGGTATATTAAATCAAATTGTTTATAATATAAAATAATTTATTATACATATACAATATTCAAACATAAGTATATAAATTCAAATATATATGTACAATAATAATAAAAAAAAATAACAACAAAAAAATCATACAATATCTGGAAATTTAAGAAGAAAAAACTTCATTTTCATCTTTGATAAAATTTTCATTTCGGCACTTTACGCTGAAAATGATCTACATATATAACTAAAGTTTTCAATTTTGTTTCAACTATATACATCATAAAAATGCATATATGGTGTTTTGAAAAAGATACCTTCCTTGACATTAAATTTTTTTTTCTGCCCACATCAACGAGGCCATGCAGTTTTAAAATCCAACATAAATATTTTCAATAATCCACTGACATCTTCCTTCTCAAAATTGTCCTTCTCAGCAACACTTTAACTGAAAAATATAAACATAGGTTACAAGGCAACGAAACATACACCAAAAAATTTGTGACAAAGTGCTCCATAACTTGTATCATATTAACATTATCAACCGGGGAATCGAAACCTCACCAGTTAACTCAATTACAGACCTTATGATTCAACGAGCACACATTGGCCATCCCCCCCACACCCCCAAACATAATAGTAGTTCTATTTATAGTTAGTAAAAAGGAAAAAGACTTTTGTCTAAAAGAGTGGTTTTTTTTTCACAGATGTTTATTTATTCTTCTTTATACCTGAACAGCCGCGATTATCTGCTGGATGAAATGAAGCAACACAGGTTGTCAGTTTCGATGTTGTCAATGCTGAACTTGTGTCCAATGTAATCTGTTGTATCACTGTTCAGCTCAAAATTCTCAGCAGTTACTTGCATCTGTATTTTACTGCTTATGCCCCCGGACGATCAAATTACTAATGTGACCGTGGGTCATGGTGTAGAAGTAAAAAAGATTAAGAAACAAACCTTGTTTTTCTGTAAGCATATTCTAAAGCACTAGATATAGTTCTCATGTCAGTTTCTATACTTCTAGCCCAGTTCTCGACATCACCTATTTCCTATAAAGAGTATAGAACATAATAATAAAATCCACAATTCACATCTGAAAATTAGCAGGGGTGTTGATCAATTCAAAACTTTACAAGTGAACTGTAGATAAACTTTTTATTGTCAACAATTGAATAGTTTTATAGCTGAATGGAATAGAGGTGACTCTTACTCTTCATTGCCTCTATGGTCGCAGCAAATTATACAGCCCAATTTATTGCCCTTGACTTTTGGTTGGTTATAATGTGCGCAATTGGCGCCAACAATCCATTGTTGACAAATTCTTTTGGTTGAAATAATTACTTCTAAATTTTTAATTTAAAAAAAGATTGATTCTTGTATAAACCAATCATATAGTAAAGTTGAATGCTAAAATAACCATAGACATTTAACATTTGAAAGTTAAGTCATAAATTGCCTATAAGAAATTGGTATCTACTGGTCGACATGGTCTGTTAATATGAGAGAAGATAAATATTGCTTGACAGTGACAGTTCCCTCTACTCTCAATAGTAGAGCCTACACACTTACATGTACCTATCATAGCTAATCAGTGCCCTAACTATGATTCCCTTTGTGCTTATAATGCAGTGAGTTTCTTAAATTTAAAGATTAGGAAATGTACTGATAATAATTTATCACCACTAACTTTCAATGCTGTATTAAAATCTTCTATCAGTTTAAGCCATTGTACTGTCTGTTTAGAGAACTGAGCCGCATTGGCTTGTAAAATCTTTGTCTCTGTATCCAGTTTCTTTTGATTAACATAAGCTTGAGCAACACTATAAAAAAATAATATAAAGCAATTGATACAAATAGAAATCTGGATTGAAACAGGACATAACTAGCTGTAATACCGGTTGAATAGTGCAATGTAAAATTAATTTAGCATAAAATTTCGGAAGCAAACATATAACTATGGCGGAGAACCTACATGTATAACAGGGAGATATGAAACAGAAATGAAACTATAACAATCTACATTTAGAAAGTCAGAAATGAAACTATAACAATTTATATTTATTTATTAAACATACTTCTTATGTCGTCATCAGAAATCAATATCAACAAGCAGGATTTTGTAGATATTGAGTTACTGAGTATCTAAAAACTTAACTAACCCTGAATTCAAGTGGTCCACTAAAACATGAGACAGGGCAGTTGAGGCTACAATAGCATCTCGTTTACGTTTTTCTGAAAAAGACAATTTAAAATATATACATATTTAGGATCCAATGATGTCTTGATTTGTTTTGTGAAGAAGGTTCATGTCTTTGCCTACATTAAAAATTTTGGGTCCGCAGTTAGAAAAAATATGTAAGTACACTGTAACCTTAAAATGGCTATGTCTCTTTGGTTTTGGCAAGAAAAGAAAATTGGGAGTTTCATTGGATTTTATGTGTTGATTTGTTTATGTATATTATGTGGGATGAAAATCTAACACTGTTGATAATTTTAGGTCTGTACATAAAAAGGGTCTAAAAGTTTTAAGACCGACATCTGTCAGAATAAAAGGCTCAGACGGTCGCTGAAAACACTGTCAAAACGTGTACATGTATCGTGAAGAGGTTGAGAAAAGGTACATATTATTTTATACAACTAACACGGTGGGTAAGTAAGACGTTGGCTCGCTAACCTGGATGTCCTGTGTTTGACCCCAGTGTGGGCTGAGAAGGTTCATTGGTTGAAATGGGGTTTAACCTACTGTTCTCCCCCCGAACTGGGCTAATGAAGACGGGCATACGCCATACAGTGTGCTATGAGAGAAATTTTGCCCGGACAGCGGCACTACGGCCTACTCTTATATCGAATTCCAACTGACAATGGATCTTTTACGCGCACCCCAATGTGTACACAGGACCTCGATTTTTGGTCCCATCCGAATGACAAAACACTGACAAGGGGGAACCATGCCGGAAAATTGGGATGAACTTTCTCGGCCAATGTCGCGATCAAACACCCGACCACAGGCTAGCGAGCCAGCGTCTTACCCACCGTGAAACTTTCTCACAGTGATCCAGGACAGAGGGCCTGGCAAGGGTCAAGTTATCTATAGTCATTTGTATGGCGTACATGTATGCCCGTCTTCACTTGTCCAGTCGGTGCAGAACAGCTGCCTAATAGTTAGTAATAGCTTGGCTAGGCCTAGTAAAAGTAGTACAGTAGTAGTAGGCCTTAACACCCCATTTCATTTCATTGCACAACCAACCCTGTATCTCTTTCCTTGCTTGTTGACGAACTTGGTGCTGTTTCACTAAATTAGACAACATCTTTAGTGTCTTTTAAGTGCAGTCCTACACTCGCAGTGATGTCAATCCCAATCAAAATACTCAAAACAATGATCTAATGGATAGTATCATCCTTGAGTCACAACAAAGTTCAATAATTGTCACTGTCAGTTGCTCTGCTGCACCGGAAGCTACTTTTGGTTATCCAGTAAGTGAAAATTAACGGTAAAATATGTTTGGATAATCGCGACACAACAGGTGCCCGTTTTAACTTCTCGCCTTGTCTCGCCAAACCGCGTATGGTCTTCACTATCTGGATCGGCATGGCGTTAGAAACGGTGAGAGGCATTTTATGTCTCGTTTTACTGACAAAAACTCTTTTATGCAATGGATTTAATTTAGATGCTAGATTTTCTGTGATAAAACAAGGAGATGTGGATGCTTATTTTGGATATTCAGTTGCTGTACACCAAATTATCGACGAAAACAGCGGTGAAGTGACAGAGGATTTGTAAGTCTGAAATATTGTGACAATTGAATTGTCACTTTTATGCAATGTTTTTGTCACGGTTATTTTTAATCATCAAATTCTTTATGATTTGTCTTGTAGTTATAATATTGTTTTTAATTAAAGTGAGTATTTTATGTCAAATTTCGTTATGCGTTTATCATACCGGCAATGATATAAAGCGTCATAAAATACAGGAAAACAAGATTGATTCAACTGAGCAGAGTAAAGTAGGCTGGTTCAGATGAGGTCATAGTTCAAATGACAGTATAATATAATAGGCTACTATTTTTATTTAAACTTGAGTGATAGTTTGCTCGGTAGCCAGCACATGTGTATCATTTGATAGTATAAATGCATTTATATAAGGGTAACAAAATTTAAAAACATATTTTTGAACAATTGTTATTGAAATAAAAGGCCAGACATACTGGTTTTATTTTTGTTTTATGGTTGTAGCTTACAAGCCTTTGTGTATTGATTCAGAACAATGTAATGATATAGCCTACAGTCCATGAGTAAGAATGTTGCTGTGTTTAGTAAGGTTAATCTCTTTAGGAGTGTCTTTGCCACATATTTGGGGTTACAATTTCATAAAACAACCATGTTTAACATTATTGAAATTAACTATTTATTATATTGAGAGGATATTACTAAATGCCCACAATGATATTGATATCCTATTCTTGTCAGTTCACAATTTATTTTTTTCGAAATTAGATTGATTCAGGAAAAGCATCTAAAGACATTCGTTTGGAATGAAAAAATCAAGAAATCAAGGTCCACCTATGTACTGTTTGAATTTACATACAGATTTGCCAGAACAGCACTTTATGCTGATCTGTATTAGCTCAGTTGTTACAGAAAGTTTCGATGTTAAACACCATTTCTTTATCAAAAATGAATGTAAAAACCATTCAACTGCTTTATTGAACAACTACATGTACACAAATCATAATAATGGATATACACATGTATATTGGAACTGTCATACTCTAGAGATGTGTCAAACATTAGATTATCAGTACAATAATCAAAGTTGTTTCATTATTCATAATTTGTATGTTGCATACATGTATGATAAATCATTCGCAAACACCATTTTAAAAAAGTCTTAGTAAAATAAGCCAGACGTCTGTGTTTATTCAGTCAGCTGACTCATTGATAACATTAATCATCAGAGTATTGCTTTCAGGTGTTAATTAACTTGTTAGCAACCAATTAAGATAATTAGTGTGCAATTAAGATTGGAGAGTTTTTGTGTATTTAACTACACAGCCTGGGGATCCCATTTATCAGAGGAGTTCAAAGACATACATGTAATGTTGATTATTTGGAGATGATCCATGCTCATTTCATAGAACTACAAATGTCTAGGTTTAAATTTACATAGGCCTGGGATGAAATACTTTTAAAGCTAAGTATTCTTTCCATAAGATACATTTACATGCATGTATCTGAAGGGTCAATTCTTGACATTTATTTTGAAAATCTAGTGTTTTTGATGTACATGTATCAAATTTTCAACATTTGTACATGTGATTGATGGTGATTCATTGATGCATGTACTATTTTATGTTTATAAATTTTATTGAAAATTGTAGCATGTTGTTACATACATGTATACATGTATCATTTTGCATGTCACAACTTTGTTTGAACAAAGTGAAACATACATGTACACATAGTAGACACCATGAAGAAATGTACATCATACATTAGTTTAGAATTAATAGATAAAGGATTGGCACTCTTGTAATTGGCATCTGCTCTGGTGACTGGTACTACATTCCATTTGACTCATCCATAACTGTCGACTGAGTGAGATTTGGAGTTCTTCAGAGTTTAGGAACCTTCCGAGAAGTTTGTTAGTGTATCAACTTATCAAGCATATTTATTTTGTATGGAAGACTCTTTGAAATGATTATCCTAGTCAATAGTGTGAAGCTCTGTAGTATTTTTTCTCGGGAATACAAACTTCAGTTTTGTTACATGTATGTGGTTAGCGATAAGTTCCTCCACACTATTCCAGAGTGCTTTGGTGGTTATGGCCACATAGTGATAACTACATCAGCCATACAGTTGAGCAATATGCCTTAAAGCAGCATTACATGGAAGATTAGATAAAGAGTTGACAGTTCTTGCCATAATAGTTAAAAAATAGATAATGTAAAGGAAATATGCTGAAAATTTCGGTCAAATTACTTCACTCTTAAAAAAAAAATCCTCATTTCAATAACACTGTAGACTCGATTGTCATTGTTACCGTTGTTGCGATAATAAACAATACTCGATTATCCATTTTTATGGTTAATCATCAACAGTTGCTGAACGGCAGATCAGCTATTATTATTTAATAAAGATAGTTTTTAAAGCTGAACTATCAGTTAAAAAATGAAATGAAATGGGGTTTAACGTCCTACTGATCTGCTCTGAACTGGGCTAATGAAGACAGGCATACGCCATACCGTGTGTGCTATGAGGGAAATGTTGCCTGGACAGCGGCACTATGGCCTACTCTTATATCAAATTCCAATTGTCAAGGGATCTTTTATGTGCATGCCAATGTGTACACGGGACCTCGGTTTTTCATCTCATCCGAATGACTAGACAGCTGTCCTTGTCAGGCCCTCCGTCCTGCATCAATGACAAGGGGGAACCACGCCGGAAAATCTGGATGAACTTTCACAGCTAATGCAGGGATCGAACACCCGACCTCCAGGCTAGCGAGCCAGCGTCTTACCCACTTAGCCACCGTGACCGCTATCAGTTAAAAGTCGAAACTTTGGGGTTGTGATGAACTATATAAAAAATCAGAAACTTTCATAAATTGAGGGTGTTACATGTTGCACCAAATATTACAGAAGCATTTCACTTGATACATATATGCTTACTGCTGTTACATTCCTCAATCATTATAATGTGCATTTTATGCATTCAGACAAATTTTCCTAATTCAAAAAGTTCACATCACATACCAGTGGATGTGCATGTGACAACAGTTTGTACTACAGGCATGAATTTTAATGGTTACCTAGTAACAACATGCACAGATAAATGTTTTTGAGATTGTTTTTGGATAACATTTTTTTTTTGTGGGATTTGTCAGAGAAATTTAAATATCATACTTCAAGCAGCCAACATCTGTTCCTATTTAAAATTTATTGTGATATCTAAGAAAGCAGACATAGACAAATGTGATAGATTGTATTACATAAAGATTTTACTCCTGAATTATACATGTACATGTACATACATATGTACAGGCATATGCGTTCACTGTCATTTTATCAAAAGAATATACATACAAGTACATTATCATGTAGTATGGTAATCATGCATTGATTGTTAACATTCAGACGATTCTTGTGTGGCAGTACAAAGTTGTGCTCTTACAGTATCAACAATTTACCAATTTCGCCTACAAATACTATCAAATATGACTATGGACATTGAGTCTGATTCGGTAACTGTTACCAGAACACCATTTACTTCCATAGTTTCTTCTATTTATAGACTTCCTCCAATTTTGAATGAGCATTTTTGTTGACTTTCTGGTCTAGAATTAGAGAAGATGATTTGAGTTGAATTGACATTTCCTCCCAGGTTTTTGTGAATATTTGTGATTTAGGGGAAGAAGGATAACATACCTAGATGCAATTACACGTAGTTTCATTTTTATTAGTATGCTACTTCAAATTTGTGTATCTCAAAATTTCAATGATCAACCTAATGCTAGATTGGAGCAAGACGTGTCCATACATGTAGATGTTTGTGGCTCCATCTGTGGTGAAACGTGTTCACTGTTCAGCCTAACGAAAATTGGGGAAAAAGTTACATGTTGAGCCAAGCAAAGAGACAAGCATTAACATTAAAGTCAATAAAGAAATTAAATATTTCTCTCCACATCTTAGTTTGGGTTATCTAACTGTATTACAAGTAGTACGGCTGATGTTGCCGTATTCAGTTTAAAGGAGGTAAATTGCTATTCTTTGGCACATAGAAATGGACACAAATTGGTTGCAACACATAATAATGTAATATGAAGGTATATACTGCTTTACATTCAATGTGAAGAGTGCAAATTGAATGGCAGTCTTTGGCATAGAATCTGGTTATTCCAGTCTATACCGGAAGTATTCTTCTGTGGGATACATGTATGTTTATCCTTGTTCATTGAGTACTGCTTCATTACAAATGTTTGGAATGTTGAAGACTGGATGATATTAAGTTAAAGACTTGCCTCCTTTAAGTTACATGTACATGTAGAGTGCCTTTCCTCATTTAAACCCAATATAATTATCATAGAAAATTGTCAGACTCTGACACTTCATAAACCCAATTCAAGCATGCCTGATTTGAATCCTTAACATCTAACCCTCATTTACATGTAAATGTATGATTCATTTAATAATTGAATCGACTTGTTTACTTTCTTGACTTTGAAATGGTTTTATGTATTCGCAAAGTGTCTCAACCAATCTGATTGCTTGTTTTGGTCTACAGCAATTTTTGATCGGCTGAAAATTACTTCCAAGTTTTAAGTTGGAGATCGATTTAACAGTATAAGAGGCAATATCAGAAATGATCAGTGTACTGCATTTAATATTACAGTTACATGTAGATAACTCAAGCTAGAGTACTGTACTAGTCTCTTCAGGCCTGGAAGACACTTTACCACTTTATTGAATATTGGTTAACTAATGAATAAATTTTTAGAAAAATAACCAAACAATTCAATGTATTCAAAAACAGATACAATGCTAATGGGACTTAATTAAAGATGCATTACCTGTAAATGTATGTAAGATTTAGATAAAGAGCTGGCCATTGTTGCTATAATAGTTAATAGAAAATGAATACTTCAGCCAAATTACTTTATTCTGAGCTAAGTATTGATCAGATAGTCTTGATTATCCATTAATTTTATCATTAAATTATTAAATGGTATGTGAGTTGGAATCAGTATCTGATGATCTAGAGAGTTGATTATGGGCTTGTCATGGAAATAAATGCCTAATCAATAATTTAGATAACATTTGAAGCCCTCCAAAAAAGACCTGTGATAGGCAGATTTACATGTAGCTCCTACATAATGCATCTTTAAGTCACAAGGCGTTTGTTAAAATGTCTGATACTACTGGAATGAAATGATTTGGAATAATTAGATACATTGAATTTAGTGAGAATTAACAGATGTTATATTTCAAGTTTCAACAAGGACAAATTGGGCTATCATTAAATTTGATTATTATCATAGAGGATATTATAAACACTGAATGCTAGTTTAACTAATTTGTGCAACAGCCCTAGGCAGTGCACATTGAGTGTAGTTTATATGGTGTGTGGAATTTTAATGGATTTATCTCATTGTCATAGTTTTTATTTCTGTCCTTCAATTTCTAAAGTTTCATGCGAGCCGGCAATTATTTTAGCGACTTATCTGTGTTAGTGTTAAATTTCTGTATATAAACATGGATCTACAATCCACATGTATTTGTGTATAAAAAGTTTATCCAGGTGTATTTGTGTATAAAGAGTGGATCTATCTGTATTTGTGTATTAAAAGTAGATCCATGTGTATTTATGTTAAACTTGATATGTATTAAACTTTATGTAAACTTATATTACATTACACACGTACATGTATATTATTAGACTTCCTGTATATGTAATATTTGTGTATTACCCCAGTCTTATATTTTTTTTATTATGACTGGCCATGTGAGTACATCTACATGTATTAAGGACCATACATTTACTTTATTTAGATGTTCAAATGTTGTTGTTTTTTCTGAATCATTTTTTATGTACAATGGACTTGACATCCAGTTGATCTTGATGAAAAACATTTTGTTGCATATTATTGACATATAAATACATTAAATCAATTTCCAATCTGTCCAAAAGAAAATTTTACAAGAGGTACAATAATTGTTTCCAGTGATAACATGATTTCTGGAAGGGAGCAGTTTTGAGGTATTAAATTCCGGTGGTTAGACTGGAGACTCTAGTCACTGTAATATTGTTCATTGATGGAAGTTGTTGAGTACAGGTACTTGACATGGTGTGTTAGTCATAACAGTATATTGTACATGTATGTACCGGTACTTGGTATTACTAATTATTTCCATGTCCCTTTAATACACTATAAACTCAATAGAGGTGTCAATGAGGTACAGTTTATTGCTTATTTATATTAACCCTTTCACCTCTTGATCACATATTTCCTGTCCCACCAGGATAATTGTAGTGAAACTCTTGGTTTATATTAATCAGCTGTTTTCATCTCATCCCCATGTTTCCCTATCATACAGGTGTTGTAGCACACCCCTTCGCTTTCTTTGCTGACATTTTGATAACACTGTTGTTAAATAGTTCAAATTACAACTCTAGTGTCTAACCCCCTCTGTCTGGCAGGCATATGTCTTTTGTCTTTGAGCTTTACCATAAATCTTTGTAGATTCAGAACCACATGTACAACTATGTTTCCATTGAAAGTGGTAAAACAAACCTGGATTTGTTCTTTGACATCTTTATCAGGTCTCAATAAACAACTTTAACTTATCAATGATCAGTGAATGGCCTTTTAATGAAGACAACTAATTGTAAAGTATGCTATTAGACAGGGTGGATGAAGCTGACATTGAAGCTAGGCAATAACTTACCACAGTTTTTTGCAGCAACTTTGCCCTTATATTACTGATTAACGGTTGCAGGCATTATCAGTTTATTGACCATTGCTGCATATTCTGTAGTAATAAAGTGGGTTTTCAGATTAGTTATCTTCCAAAGTGGTGCGTACAGCAAGTTACGGATAGGCAATATACATAAACATACTTTTCAGGAACTGGGCCCATGCATGTTACATACCTCATGTTGTTATTGCAGGATGCAGTCAATGCAATATTTCAACATAACAATTTCTCTGTTAATGCCATCTGAAAAGAAACTGTAATTTCCAAAAAGTGATGTACATGAATAATACCATATAGGTTTAATAGAAGTGTGAAGTAAAGTTAGTTGTGGGCCATCTACGGCAAAGTTTGGGGGCATTTGTGTGGGATTTTTCACCACAAGAGTTCCACAAGATTTTCGACTTACATGTACCTTACATGTAGAATAATTTTGATACACTGTTTTTGGTCTGTGGTGAATAAAACTTTGTAGAATATATTTTCCCCACATCTTACAAGATGATACATGTAGGATAAACTATTATTGTTCCAGGAAAATAAAAAGAAAATGTTTTATAAATTTCTCATGGTCCACTTTTCCAAACATTTGCCAGCAAACCTATATGTAGTAGACCAATGAAAAACACAAGGCCATAATTGGTATAAGGTATGGCAATGCTAATGAGCTTATAATGCTCTTTAAACATTGCTTATGAAAAATACTATCCCTTGAAAAAATATGTAAAGAATGCATTAAGTAGTGACTGGAATGATGTTCTTTGGAATAAGGTACATTTGTCAATTTGTAAGAAGTTTGATAAAATGGAAACAGAACTTAGAGATATGAAGCAGTATCATGCAGACTGTATACATAAAGGGTACCAGACTGTATACATAAAGGGTACCATGTATTTAATTATTTTCTCCATTCCACAATTACACCCTTGTGACATACAATTTTATTGTCAAGTTTAAAGACAAACTTTTGATCTATTCAATTGTATACATATAGGTACAGTGTAGACGTGCCAAGTATGAAGAGCAAACATAAGTCCACATGATGTAAGCATTATAACATTATACTATTTCTTCTAATCAGAAAGAGTAAAGATCACCTATATACATACACCTATACAAGTGAAAACAATGTGACCCAAACATACATTTCTCTAGTCTAGACGATTTCTGCTCTAATTTTCTTCTGTTTATTTTTCTTGATAGCTACAATGTGCCATCATGCTGCTTGAAGACTCAGAACTGAATATTAATTTACATGTAAAATAGTTAATATTCTAAAACCATTAGGCTAGGCCTAATGTATAGTGTGTCTGTAACTTTACTTTGCAGCTTAATTCAATATAGATGACTACTTGCTTCTGAAAGTACCCCCCATGACCAACAAAAACATAGAATGAAAAGGATTTAAAAGCAGTCGAGTGTGACTGATCTTAGGAAATTCTACAGTGAAAAAACTTCTATTTTTTGCATATTTATAGAGAATTTTATCATGGCCATTTATTCAATATTTATCAGTATTTTGTACCAAATCTTTCAGATAGACCAACTGAAAGATGCCTCTGTTAGTCTGTTCAGAATATATTTGGTTCTGAACAGCCAGTATAGATTTTGGTTGAACTAAATATCATATTGACAAACAAAGTGATTTTTCTATAGAAGATGATTGGATGGGGGGGGGGGGCATTGTACATGGCCACATGAAGTGTTTGGAACTCAAGATGTATTTTAATGTAAAAGCAGGGGTCAGAAAGACTTTACACATCTTGGATACATGTACATGTATACATTATCATTCTTTGATCCAATTTCCAAAAAATATTACAACATATTTTTTAGATGGACATCTACATGTTCTTTATAGTGGAATTTGATGACTTCTAAACAATATTTTAAAGTGAGAGCCATTCTGTAATACTTTTACAATGTATTTAGATTGAATTTAGTATGTGATTTATCTTGTTATAAATACTGTGTGTGGGTGTATATGAGTGATGTATTATACAATGTAATGTAATCTGTAAGCATGATGAAAGATGTCTCTATGATAGTGTATTTTCCTAGTTTTGTCAATAAAACTATGTTTACTTTGGTTGGGTTATCTAGCAGGACATTTATCATATTATATAGTAAAGCCATTAGTGGAGTGAGACCAGTGGAAGATAATACTGATTATCCTACATGTACTTTATATAGCCAGTGTTTTAGCATGAATTTTGCTAATATGTCCATTCGCAACCTTTTTCTCTCACTTCTCAAATGAAAACTATTTTGGAGGTTGCCCACAAAACACTGGGTTCTCTAGGGAAAATACTATCACCTTTTTCAGTATGATGTACATATTGTGTAAGATGCATTCTGACTGCCATTATTAAAATTTGTAAAATTATGGAACTTTTGAGGCAAAAAATCTATACATATAGGAAGATTTTGATGAGCCAGAAATATTCTGTCATGAAAAATTCTATCATTTCTTGTATCAAGTTATTTACTAATAATATTTTAATGAAATTCATCCTTATCAAAATTTGCTCCATAACTAAATTGGTATTTTTAAATCAACATACATGTACATGTATGATGTATCCTAAACTTCAAAAAATAGATTTTTACATTCATATCATATACATGTACATGTAGATGTGTTTTGAATTAGTTAAACTCAGTATGCACCTTGACACACATACATGTACACTCATTCTACACTGTTACACACTGATCAGCAGTGAATATTCGCTAGGCCGCGACAATCACTGATAAGGAGGACATCGATGCGACTTAATGTGCCACAAATATTAACTTTTTTCCTCCGACAAATTAAATTCTAAAACATTTTATTTATGTATTAGAAAAATAAATAAAGACGTTTCCTTTTTAGTGTAAATGGGTATTAAAATGAGTAAAAGGTCCTTTCCGCCCGAACCAGTAGGGTCTTATGTAAACATTGCACTTGCCATTGAACCAATGATTGACGTCGCATGATGAGACATCACGTGTTGAAGGTAGTCATCTTTTACAGAGATATTAGAAGACTTTTGTAATCCTCTGTGAACAGATTGACTCTGTTACCCACAGAATATTGGTATTCAGTCTACATGTACATTACATGTATATGAATATGTACATGTAGATTACCCCCAAAAAGGCAACCTTAATCCCAAGTCATAAACTGCTGATTCAGTAGATTTATAATGTTAGTATGATATAAGAAACAACTGATGAATGTTGTAGTAGTTAATGTCATTATAAGTACTATTGTATGTTAGTGTAATGTAATACTGTCATCTTTATAGAATTACCAGTACTAACACTTTACACCATGTAAATTATTGTTATCATTTTATCCTATTGGATGCTGGTAGTAATGTACGTCTCTTTCAGTATTTTGTCAATGTGTGACGTATGTAAGGCTGGTGATACCAGCAACCAGTGCTGGATTTACCTATAGACTAGGGCCTCAAGATCTAGGGGGTTAATTTCTGGCCAAGGTGTATAACAGTTTTGCCACGTTCGTTCGTTCGTTCGTTCTTGGTGTTTAACGTCTGCTTCCACATAAGTGATATCGCAGACAAGACATACATGTAGGAGAGCCGAAGCTGATTCCTGTTTTTTAGAATATGATTTTGCAATCTTTCCATTTGGCCTTAGGCCATGGATTTGGTTAAGTGGGAAGTTCTTCCCTTTATTTAATATAAAACATATCGTTTGGTAGATGATCTCGTCTGCTTCTGGATTGGTAGATGTAATCGTTTTAGTGTTTAGGTGCCAGGCCCGTCTTATCGTGGCCTCCCCTTACTCCACTATCCCACTCTCTGGGTTTGGTATCAGTTTTATTTGCGGAATAGTGTTTAGGTGCCGAGTTCATCTGACCGTAACTCCCCCTTACTCCACTGTCCTGCTAGTTTGGTAGATGTCATCTTTGTGGGGTTTGTGTTTAGGTGCCAGGCCCGTCTTATCGTGACCTCCCCTTACTCCACTATCCCACTCTGTAGGTTTGGTGTCTGTTTTTGGTGGAATAGTGTTTAGATGCCAAGTCCGTCTGATCGTGACTCCCCCTTACTCCACTATCCTGCCAGTTTGGTATAAATCCCCTATGTAGTTTAGTGTTTAGATGCCGGGCCCGTCTAACCGGGACCCCCTCTTACTTCACTATTCTACTTAGTCCAACTGTGTCCATTAGGGCGTGGATTTGTTTGAAGATTTGCAGTTTCAGATCTGGTCTCGGGAAGAGTAGGTTCTTAGTGTTGAATGGTATGTTGTTGGTCTCCATTATTCTCACTAGTTCCCTTCTCTCCTCCTCGTATACCTCGCAGTCTACCAGGACATGGTTGGTGGTACATTCTTCTCCGCACTCACAGATGATGACTTGGTGTTTGTAGTCTCGCAGCCGCTCTTTCACCCTTAGCTTCGATATAAGTCTACAAATATCTCTTCTAGGGTGATTGAGTGTTGTCTTTGTGTAGATCTTGTCATCCAGCTGGAATCTGTATGTGTCAAGTTCAACGAGATTTAATTCCCAGATTGAATTGACCTGTCTTTTGACCATACTGTAGATTTCCATGGTGCTGTAGTCTATGGTGCGGAGTGGTGCTGTGTCCTTGAGACCTTCATTAGCGAGTCGATCTGCCTCCTCGTTTCCTCTAATGTTGACATGTGATGGAATCCACACGAGTTCTACTTTGCTTCCCTTCTCTATAACCCTCTGGTACAGCTGCCTGATTTGCAAAATGACTTCTGGTCTTGAGTCCGAGTTGTCATTTTGGATTGAAATCAGACTGCTCAGAGAGTCGCTTGGAATGACGAACTTACTAGTCTTTTGATGGGAAATCCATGATATAGCGTCACGAATGGCCACAAGCTCTGCAGTGTAAACCGAACAGTTATTGGGCAGTTTCCTGCTTATTCCCTGTTTCCCGTTTGGCAGGTATATTCCAAACGAGCTGGTGCCCCTTTCAGGATTGTGTGAGCCATCCGTGTACACATGGTCCCAGTCATGAGACGGCCAGTTGTCTTTCAGGTGTTCTAGAGAGAAAGCACGTGCAGCAGTGGGGTTGTTTTTCTTGTCAGTTTTCTGTAGTAGATCTAGATTAACCGGCGGTATAGGGAGCGTCCAAGGGGCGATCGCTGGAGGGTCGTGTTCATTTATCACGAGCTCCCCCAGTTGCAGTTCCTTGATTGTTTCCCTGATACCCTGGCCGAAGCTTTTCTTTCTAGGATCTCTTAATATCTTGTCTTTTGTAGACTGACAAAAGTAGGGGATCTTTCGTCCAGTTGCGAGATCTTGGCCCAATACCTAGTCGCTAGTTCTTTTCTTCTTAGGGATAGGGGTAACTCCCCGGCTTCCTGTAGTAATGCCTGTCTCCTAGTCCCAAGCCCTACGCCGGTCGCAATACACAGAGCTTTGTATTGGATGGTGTCAAGCTTACTTAAGAGTTTTGGCACTGTCACAAGCCTTTCTTATACACACTGTAGTCTTACACGTACATGTAAACATCCTCTCTTCTTTGCTCAATTGTGTTTAAAATTTAAACCCACTTTCATCTTTCTCTAGTCATTATAGGGTGGGGGATTGGGAGGGACCTCATCTACTTGTACATGTAATTTCAGATCTCAGGGATGATTAAATTAAATGTCATTTATTCGGGAACAACAGTAACAATAATAATACTTTACTAACAATTTCTGTAAAATGAATTGTTTGAAAGAAAAAAATTACATGGAAACAAACTTTCTTTTATTTTATTCATTAAACTTCATGTACATGTAAATGGATGGCATGCACATGTAAAGTATTTGATGGTTTTATACATATTTACTGATACTGAATATTTGTACATGTATATATATATTTGTTTGGTATTTTATGACAGATACCAATATGGCGAAAGTAAACTTTCTCACTGACGGTTGATAAACTCTCATGGAAATGGTTTTCACAATTGCATTATAATTGCAGTACATGTTACACTGGACTGTAGTGTAATATAGATGCCAATCTTCATTAGCCCAGTTGGAGCGTAACACTAGGATGTTAAACCCCATTTCATTGCATTTCATATTGCAATATGATTTTGGACTGCCTTACATGTACATACATTTATGTACCCTAATGTTTTAAGTTAACGTGCATATTTTCCATTTGTACATGTACATGTACATCTACTCTACCGCCTCTAAAAACCTGTGATGAGAATCATGGCAATATTCTTGTGGTAATACATGTAAATGTAAGCTGTAACAATCTTTTTTGAAAATTAAGGAAGTCTCTGTAGTGATTTCCCAATTTGTTTTTAGCATTAGAAAATTAGCACTTTACTGATTAACGTTTGATTTACTGATTAACATTTGATTTACTGATAATCTGCACTGATAATCTATATTACAAAATTCTTCAGATTCAGACATTCCAGTACAAAAATTGTTTGGAATTTGTGTTCAGTTATTGATTTTGCTTGCTTACTACATGTACATATACATGAAGATGTAGATAGTTGGGGAATATGCATGTACATGTTTTACAGTAGTGTTGATAGTGTAATATCATGTATGTTTTCAGACTTCTAATAGATTAATATAATGATTGCCTTGTCTCTGAACTCCAACTAGAGGCAAGTTAAATGTCATTTGTCAAAACTTCTTAATTGACATTTATAACATTATCTGGATCGGGATGTACATGTACATGTAGAATACATTTATACTTTTATTTATTACTCAACATTTTTATATTGTGTAAACCATCATTGTAGATCTGTTCACTGTTCAATCAGGATGTAAATTAGATATGGTTAAAATATTCCTATTATAATGTTCCGTAAAATCTTGGGCTGGGCCTCTTTCTAATCTGACGGAGCCAGGATATTACATGTGTATGTTTGACTAATGATTAGATTTTGTTTTCCTAATTAAATGTTTAATAGCCAGTAATTTTTAGCATGGATTAAAGAAAGATGCAGTGCATGTATGTTAGAGCTAAATCTGCCTGTTGCAGATCTTTCTTTTGGTTCCAATAGTTATATAAATTATTAATTAGACATTGATTTACATGACAAGCCCATAATTGTCTCTCTAGACCATCAGATGGTTGTGATTTTGAACAGACAGGAAGACGATCACCTATTGATAATTTGATTTAAATATAGATAATCAAGACTTTGTTTATTATCGTAACAATGGTATCATAGAAAATCAAGACTACACTTTTCTTGAAACACTCCTAATTTCTCCCAAAATGAAGTAATTTGACTGAAATTTTGAATAAAAATATATTGTGGCTTTAAACAGTGAGAGGAATTCAAGGAAATCACTGACAAAAATTTGATTTGAGTTAGAGAGTTTTGTATCTCGTGGTTTGAGCAACTGTGAAAATGTCCTGTAATATAAGAATAAGAGGAAATAATCAATCCATTATATTGTTATAGTAATTGTTTCCAGGTAATATTATCAATGTTTATTTGTGATTAGATTTGAGTTATGGCTGACTAATGATTTAATTGTATTATTACGTGTTTCGGTAGTATTAACAATCTGTTTTTGTATTCAAAAGAATTAATTGCTATGTCAATTCTATACTGATGTATGTCTTCATCTGACTGAAGATAATTGTATTTTGAAGCTGTATAATGTCAGCCCGTCTTCATTAGCCCAGTAGGACGTTAAACCCCATTTCATTTCAAATGTACATGTATAATGTCAGGAATAAATTTTACATGCAAAAAAAGAGTCTGTACATGGAAATTGTATTGTTACATGTACATAGAATTATTTGCGACTAGATTCCAGTCTAGTAAGTATTGAGAACTGAATCAAGATTTTATACCCCACATTTAATGTTTTCGAATATTTTTTATATATTCAGAACATCAGTCCCACTGATTTTGTTTTCAAATTTGTATGGATTTTTTATTTGGTCATAAGAAAAAATTATTAGTGGTAAATTTCAGAATCATCTCCCCTTTATGTTTGGTCTTACCGGTACATAGTGATTGGGCCAAGTTATTGTAAAGATATGTGTCTGTTGTGTGACATGTATATTTCATGATTTAACCCCAAACAAACACTAACACCCTGACCCAACTTTGATGGTTTGATCAATACTCTACCTTGAATCACAATGGCTTTTTTTTTTAGCAAGCTTCACAAACACATATGAATTGCAGAACAGTAGGACATTAAACCCCATTTCATTTCATTTCATATATGAATTGTCAAAATGTACCTCTTTTTTTTTCTGATATTTGAATATCTGACTGATAATTTACATTGAACATGTGTATCTATCCAATATTCTCATCAATTAAGTTGTTAGAACTTTTGTTTAATCCTTTTGTATTGTTCAATGAAATGTCTATGAAATGAAATACGTTTTAACTAAACTAAATCAACTGAATATGATGTACAGTACGGATAAATGATTTATTTCCTGAGATGAAATTACTAAAGGAGAGATCAAAGAGTAGGATTGATTCAATTGTTGTTAAATTTATGATGTTATATTGTTCATTGTTAAAGATATCTTAAGTGATAACACTTCATATCTGCCTCCTACATCGTGGGATCATTATGTATGTAAATCCCCCAACTTCTGTTTACCAGTAGTACATGTATATGGAAACTCATGCAGAAAATCATAATGATTAAAGTAGCTAAGTCTCTAACTTAGTATCATCCAAAATCTTCAACATTCAAAACTCAAATTATGTGTCAATTTAAATCAACATTGATGTTGTGATCTTACCGGTAAAAGATGGGCTTCTGATATCTAATATTTAAAACAAAATAAAAACTTTACCATTGGAACACGAATCGTGAACCATAATGCGTTTTAGCGCCATTTGTAACAAGGAACTCGGAAAACCGGGCTAAGCATATTCAACAAGTCATGTCAAACAGTGATATCATATTCTTATTTGAAGAGCATGCGCAATAAATACTATCGGTGTAGACTGGAATAACCAGACACTAGAGATTTCAATTCGATTGAGACTTCTGGCGTATTTCGCCGAACATAACTCATTAGAAATTAGAGTAAAAACAGAAACTATTGAATGTAAATCAGTTTATATACATTCATATTACATTATTATGTGCGTTGCGACCCATTTGTGTCAATTTCTAGATCCCAAATATTAGCGATTTAGCTCCTTTAAACCACATTTCATTTCATTTCACATGTAAACCATATCAGTGAAAAAAAAACAAAACACTTTAGATTTGGTTGTCTTCTGATCCCAAACTTGGGGTAAATTGTGTCAACAATACTTGCTTAAAATTTATAAAGCTTAGAGGTTGCTGTTTCTCAGTATGTCAGTGTATTTATCAATTTCATCTGCTGTTTCTGAATTATATCCTTAGCCTGTTGGTGAGAGACTGAAATACAAATTTTGAATACAGCCTTTTGGTAAAATCATTGTGAACACAGCCTTAGTCTTAGTACTATCATACACTAGGAACTTTCAGATCAAAATTGGACATGGACTTTGTCTAGTCTATGGAATCTTTGCATAGACATGTACATGTAGTGAACATCCGGTAGTGTGACAGAGTATAAAACATCTGGTAAGGTGGACAGAGGCTAAAACACCTGGTAAGTTGGACAGAGTCTGAAATACCTGGTATGGTGGAAAAAGTATAAAACATCTGGTAAAGCGGACATACATGTAGTCTAACATCACTTTGCTTCTTTATATCTAAAGCATTTGCATTCATTGTGTACACCAATTGAATTTGTATTTGTACATAAGTCTGAATGTGAACACAGCCTTAGTCTTCTCTTATCACATGTGCATATACATTATATACAGACATGTTTTAACTGTAACAGGTTTATTGATGCTGTAAAAGGATATGATATCTGATTAATACATCAAGGATAAAGTCAACTATAGACTGATGTTATCTTATTAATCAGGCTTGGTTTAACTTGATTTATTCTACAATACTACCACATGTCTTAACTTGATTTATTCTAACATTATTTCCATCGGCAGGCTATACAATAACAAAAACAACAGTATACATGTACCGCAAAGTAAAGAAAACACATATTTCAGTATGTAAAATATTTTCTTTCTAAATTGTATGTCACAGTACTCCTTAGTGAATTTATGGTTATTACTTGAAATTATTTCACTCATGCGGAACAAGTTAAAGTCTGGAGTTACAGTTGTTAAAATCTGAATATATGAGATTATGAATAATGATACTAGTATTTTAATTATTTGAGCGGTCACTTTAAACCATGAATTAAATCAACCCTCATCGTACCTTTTTTTGGTTGAGATACACTGTACGTGTACATGTATGATCTTTGATTGATAAAGAGGGAGGGTGGGGGGTGGAGTATAGTAAAAGGTCTAGAATGCTGTAGATCAAGTACTGGTACATGTAAATAGGTCTATTACTTGTACAGATATATATATATATATGTATTGTTTCTCTCTATAATACATTGTAGCTTCTGTCTTCCACATGATTATATCACAAGTTTGTCTTTCATGTACAACATGTACCTTAAGAGCAGGCATGGAAATAATGATGTACCTGGCATCAATTGAACTAATCTTTGTTGGACAGAGCACCAGACGGGTACTTTGTCTTATACCGCCAGATTTGGTACCTGACTTATCTCTGACAGGTGCCTAATTTCCAGGATTGCTAAAGAGGTGTTTAAGCTATTCTCACCTTGTGTTTGCCACTCTCAAACTTTCTCTTTAAATCTGAGTGTTTTAATGTACCCATGTAAGATATTTAACACCTTTTACTGTTATATAGTGGTTATAATAACAGGTTCTACCTGTTACTATATCTGGTATAATAATACCTATTGTATACTTGTAGTGGGCAGTATTTAACTAGTCTTGTAGTGACATACATTTTATAGACAGGACTACTCTATAAATAACATAGTGGACACTCTTATTGTTGGCTATGATATGTGTTCTTGGTTGAACAGTTTCAAGAGACAGTAGTTTGTTCATCAACAATATACATTTGTATCCTTTAGTTCAGGGCTTTAACTTCAATATTTTACCAGCCGGTCTATTTTTTTATGAATTTTGTTACCTCAGATTAGCAAGATATTTTTTATCCAAAGACTTAATTGTAAAGGCAGGGAACTGGGTATGTCAATGTAAAAACTTAACTCTACTAGGAACAAATGCCAACATACACATATATGCATGTATGACATTGCGCGTCCTTTATATAGGTGACTGTGAGGACAGTAATTATTACAAGGTTTCTGTGGTTTCATAGATGTGGATCAGCCTAAAATATTACTGTATATACTACAATCAATAGATTTATGAATGTTTGAATATTTTAATCACTAATAGATCTACAAGAACACTTTTATACATTGTACACTACATGCATAATCTCTTCTGTTAATATACAGGAATAATGAGTTGTTACATCCTGAAAAGGACACAGTTATAGACTGTGTATCATCACCTGATTTCTATCTGTAAAAGACTTTGTAGTTGTTTAAACATCTGTCTCAAGGGATATTTGTTATTCTTTTATGTTTAGATTGGGAATTTCTATTCTATTCATTCCTGTTTGTTTGATAAGCAAGCGTGTAATTGTCTGTTGTTAATTGGTATACTGTATGAGTTACATTGTATCTGAACAGGAACTGATAGTTTTAATAGACCCATGAATTTTTTAAATATTATTCATGTAGAGATGTACATGTATTATTACAGTATAAAGATGTACTGTGCCCTGTCCAACTGTGCTATACTTGTATTTACGTTTTGTCTCGGTCTTGTCGGACCTTGTGTTTTTGTTCCATCTCAAGGACTAGCCACTGTTTTTTGCCAGACCCTCTCCGTCCTGCTCCATTGATAAGGGGTAACCAGGCTGGAAAAATTGAATATCTATAAAATTGTACATTGAGGTATTGAATGTACACATAGTTACATGTAAAACATGTAGTTTGGGTTAGGTGTATATGTAGAAAAGGGGGATCTCAACTGTCTTTGTCAGCGCTTTCTACCAAATCAATTACTGGTACATGTAAATGTTTGTTTAGATATAACCAAAGCAACTGTTAAAGAGACATAGTTAATTTCATTTCAAATGTTTAGAAAAGTTATGACCTTGTTCTGAAAATATAATCTATATATATATTTGTGACTGTCGTTTGTCTGTCTGTCTGTCTGTCTGTTCGGGGTTGGCGGCTACACTAGGTCTGCCCCGAGTCTGGAAATTTGGGGTATGGTATAGGGGTAGCTCGGACCGGGGAGTAACATAGACCAGGTGGCGTTAGTCTACCACTTCCGGTTTCGGAGTTATGACCCCCGGACGAAGTCTGTCTGTTCGGGGTTGGCGGCTACACTAGGTCTGCTCCGAGTCTGAAATTTGGGGTATAGGGGTAACTCGGACCGGGGAGTAACATAGGCCAGGTGGCGTTAGTCTACCACTTCCGGTTTTGGAGTTATGACCCCCGAGCGAAGCCTGTCTGTTCGGGTTGGCGGCTACACTATGTCTGCCCCGAGTCTGAAATTTGGGGTATAGGGGAAGCTCGGACCGGGGAGTAACAGAGGCCAGGTGGCGTTAGTCTACCACTTCCGGTTTCGGAGTTATGACCCCTGAGCGAAGCCGGTCTGTTCGGGGTTGGCGGCTACACTAGGTCTGCCCCGAGTCTGAAATTTGGGGTATAGGGGTAGCTCGGACCGGGGAGTAACATAGACCAGGTGGCGTTAGTCTACCACTTCTGGTTTCAGAGTTATGACCCCCGAGCGAAGCCGGGTATCCTGCTAGTGAGATATAAGAGATTCATCGTTTACTGATACACCTACATATACATGTGATATATACATTGTACATGTATCTTGTAGGTCTTGATCTGAAGAAATAAGGAATTATAGATGTTCTAAATGCAATGTATGGGTAGTAGCCACACTTCACTATGTTCCTATTGGTTGTTCATCTCTCTTTGTAATGAACCAAATGAATAGGCTACTCAAATTATCAGGAAGAGTAGAATATTATAAGACCTGATGAATAAAGTCTATTCAAGTCAAGGGTTACCAGTAATCAATATAATGGACTTCTATCAGCAGCCAAAACTAGACTATACAAAATACATGACCACTTAATGGTAGCTTGTATCAATATTGACTCGGTCAAATACTTAATACTTTCTGACTCCCACTTGCTTTGAAAACACAATTTACCTTGTTGTTTTTAGTTAATTTGATTGTTTCATGGTAATAAGTTACACTATTGTTGGTCGCCAGCTTTATCTACTTCAATTGTTTCTGGGGTTAATGGTGTTATCATATTCTTAATTAACCTAATTCTTTTGAAGATCCACAATCATTTTTACTGTTTTATTGCTCTCTGATGTAAAAATGCAAGAAGAAACTGGCATCTTCTGTATGTCTCTTCACCATGTTAACACATTATGAGAGAAAAGGCGCAATGAGCATTACTTGTGTTATACGTGCAATATACATGTTTATTTTATGATCAGTAGTGGAATACCGCGTTTTATCAGTGAAATAAAAGTGTTATTCCACTGGCAAAGTAGTCCATGTTGTTTTTACCTAAAATGATTGTAAAATCATAAAATAAATAGAACATTTGTCGCTTTGTCGTGAATAACATATTTTATTTCATCTCTAAGTTTTCTTGCTTCTCGATGAAATAAAATATGTTATTCACTCTAAAAGGACAAATATCCTCTATATATCTACCAAATCTACTGAAATTGTTTTGTTGCAGATTTTTTTTGGCCCAAACCAAAGAATCTTTTCAGATCAATTAAGGCAAACTTGTTAGACTTTTATTGTTATGTAAATGTAAAAGCTATAAAAAAACAACGTTTTAAAACATAACTGTGTCCTGAAAGTTTTGAAATCTGGCCACTATGAAATACATAATCACTGTCCTATCTTAAATTGTTAAATTTTTTGCCAATGCATATAGTTATGTTTATATTTTCAGATTATTAGTGGGAGCACCAAAAGCTGATGTACCAGAAATTAATGTCAAACGTGGTGGCGCCATATTTAAGTGCCCTTCAGGAACAACTTTTGAGAATGACTGTCAAAGACAATCGGCAGAGCCTTTCAGTATGTACATGTAAATCTATTAACTCCTAGTCCTAATTAACATGTACCTAAAACTTACGTCTTTCTTTCTAGAGAAAAAGGTTCATTTTGTTCCGATAACTTGAAATAGGAATTTGGGTTCTGCAAATCAAGACTTGCCAAACTTATTTATAACTGGAAGTACTGTATCATATTTCTTATAAGAAGTAAAAATAAAGTTTTAGACTGAGAGTGATTAGTACATATATAACAAAAGAAATCCAGTGATGTCATTGGGCATTTTTGACAAATACATGTATATTTGATAAAGAGGTCAAAGGTTGTCATTCGTAATATGCCCATGGATATTTCTGAAATTGATGGTTTCATGATGATATGTTTAGATTGTCCGCAAAAAAAGTGTTTGTGAAGTTTGTTTTCCAAGCAGCATGTTTATCCTGCATATTTGGTTACTGTTATTTCTTCTAATTGTTATCTATACATGTAAATGAACAGTAACAGTCCAACCAAGCCTTTAAATTAAAAAAACATGTTTGCAGATGTCCCACCTAGTGATGTGGAAGAGATGGAAGACCAATGGTTAGGGGTAGTTCTGCAAAGTCAGGGGGCTGGCAAAAAAATTTTAGTAAGTTTACATTTAACATATTATATCTTCTTCATATCTACAGACTGTTGAATAAAACAGAAAGATTGAACTTGTGATAGGCCCTACACAGATGGGGAACCAAACACACCAATTCTAAATTATATATGGTTTAATGGTCAAGAGCGAGACATTAAGTAATATATTGATACTGCACGAGGCATTAGCCAAGTGTTGTTTCAATATATTACGCAATGTCTTTAGCTCGAGACCATTAAACAACTTAAAATACAGACACAGTCCCGCACATGCTTTTCAATGAAATAAGTCACGCGAGTCCAATATTTCATCTAGTATAGATAATGTACGATTGGCAAGTTGCCGTACCAGTATTGGAAATAATGGTACGCCAACATAAAAGGACGACGTCACATCTGTATTTTAAATAAAACAAAAGATAAATAAAGTCATTAAATGTCTTATTTCATGTTTATTGAAGCTTACCATGTGTCTGAGATTCAGAATTCACAGAATTAAAAATATTCTGGGGGAGTGGAGCATGTACCTGTACCCCAATTACACTTGTACTGTTGAACACCATCACCAAGGTGTGACTGGTTGAAGTTTGTAATTACCTTGTCAGCACGACTGGTGAATGTAGAAATTTATAATTACCTTGCCGGCATGACTGATGAATGTAGAAGTTTGTATTGTAATTACCTTTCCTGCACGACTGGTGAATGTAGAATTACCTTGCCGGCATGACTGGTGAATGTAGAAGTTTGTAATTATCTTGCTGACATGACTATTGATGGATTATGTTTAATTCTATTGTCATAGCTCTATTCAGTGTTAATTTTTAAATATTTTGTTTATTTGCAGACATGTGGTCATCGGTACCGTAGAAAAGAGAATGGTATTGGTGTATGTTATACGTTATATCAAGGTCTTGATTATCAAGCTCCATGGCGACCGTGTATGGGACGCCCAGACAGCCATGATCATGAACAATTTGGATTATGTCAGTCTGGTCTCAGTAGTCTGTTGACTGAGGTATTCATTCATATTAATTCTATGCTTGAATTTACCCTAATATAATGTCCATTTTAGCTAGAATTTTGGGGTATGTGTGTATTTCATGAGAGTATACTCTCATTGCCTCTTATTTTAAACTAAGAAGGAAGCTTATCGAAATAAAAGCCTCACATTTATTTTACACAGATTTATTTCTATTGATCATGAAAATTTTAAAACCAGCATTCAAATAGTTGATTTGTTTCATTAAAGAAATATGAGAGATTCATGTATCCCAGATGTAATTTAGTGACACCAATAACCATAGATGCACCCTTTGTTTGATTTCTGCTATTTTGTATTCAGTATAAACTACATGTATGACATATATAAAGATGAAATATGTGCAGGCTATTTGTAGAATTGTTTTATTATGACAATAGAACAGGTTACTCTCAATCTGTAATGATAGCTGTATTATATCTTATAAACAATAGAAACTAATGACATGTATTATTTTTATTATTATAGGATGATGGTTTAGTTATTGGTGCCCCTGGGTCAACATATTGGAGAGGTGTGTATTTTATCAATGATAAATTTTATAATCTTTTACAACATATGAATGAGCACCTTTCAGTTCAATAGTTATTGTTTAGGAAGAATTACAGAATTTGTATACACCCACAAACCTTGTAAATGTTTTACATGTAATATTTGTTTTATCAAACTTGCTTGGATTGTTTGTTCAGGCCTCGGGAGGAATTCTATCATTATTCGTTTAGGCCTGTGGAGGAACCTTATCAAATTCTGACTTTCCCATCAATTTATTGAGTAGTTTTTGCTCTAGAACACCACTATTTACATGTATTATGTTGGTGGTGTTGGCCTGTATGCATTGCCTGGCAGCGCTATGTTTTCTAACACTACACCTGACATAGTGTGGTATTGTGGTGTATAGGTCACAAGATGGCCTGGATTGTTTATGACAATAAGAAGGGCTAATTAAAAAAAAGCCATTTTACATTTCACTCCATCCAAGAATTCCATCTAGGATCAAATTATTGTTTTGCTGGAACACAGTTTCAGCATGAGAAGAAGATTACTATTATTCAGATCGTCTTGTGTAATTTTATAGACTTTACTTGTAAACATGTTAAATGATGATTAGCCCTTTGAGATTTTAACAAAGGTATCTGAACTTCAATGTTATGATAATCAGGGCTGGGGTGATGGTAATGGGTTATAATGTGTTTTATATTTGTAGGTGTTGTATTTCGATCAAATATCAGTGAGGAACTGGGTGTTGACAAGAATTGGTATAAATCACCTATACCAGTAGAAGAAGGTTCAGAAAGTAATACCCAAGCTCCACCTGTAGATAAATATGCTTATCTAGGTATAGTTAATTATCATATTTATCATATTAACTAACAGAATTATACTGTATAAATTGAGATTCAATGAAAATGGAGCACTTTTATCAATGGATAATTTTAAATCTTGATTGAGAGATATACTTTCATCTTGCTGTTTTGACGACAAGATGTAAGAATGATGTTTGCGAAAATGACCCACAAACCAGTTCTCTCACATAAAAAAAAATCTGAAATGAAATGAAATGGGGTTTAATGTCCTTTGGTTCTGCTGCGAACTGGGCTAATGAAGACAGGCATACGCGATACAGTGTGCTGAAGGAAATTTTGCCCAGACAGCGGCACTATGGCCTACTCTTATATCAAATTCCAACTGTCAAGGGATCTTTTACGTGCACGTCAATGTGTACATGGGACCTCGGTTTTTCGTCCCATCCGAACGACTAGACAGCTATCTTTGTCAGGCCCTCCGTCCTGCATCACTGACAAGGGGAACCACGCCGGAAAATCGGTATGAACTTTCTCGGCCAATGCAGGGATCGAACACCCGACCTCCAGGCTAGCAAGCCAGCATCTTACCCACTTAGCCACTGCACTCACAGTATAATATAATGTAGTGATTATTATCCATAGAACTGTGTTGTGTTATATTACGATCATCTGTTCCATTGCTAAGGATTATGTGATGAAATGCAAATATGTGAGAAAAGAATTAGGCATACCCATTTGTGCAATAACGTTAAGATTACAATTTTTTAGTGTACCTCCAAAACTACATGTACCTCAGCTTTGCATCAAAAGTTAAGACCAAATAAAAAATAATCTGGTTCTCAAATACTCCTGTGTCACTCATAAAGAGCCATATTACTGCATGTTAGTAGTTTCCCTGGGTTACGGGAAGTAAGCATATAAAAAATTTTGGAAATGTAGGCAAATATGCAAGAATGCAAATCATAAATGTTACTGACAATCATAAATGATGCTGGATAGTCATACATTAAACAAAGTAAGGAGATAAATGTAGTGCCTTGTAATGTTTATAAGAACTGAAGTCATTTACCTCAGAAGTGACAAAATAAAAACACGAAAACAAAAACCTCCCTCACTCCCACCCTCATCATAGATTTAAGAAGGATTGTCTGACAACCAGAATATTGTTTTGTATGGCCTAAGCTAGACTTGATATCTTCATCTGAAAGGGATATATAGGTAATCGAGACATTAAAGCATATTCTATTTTATTATGTTTGACTAATATTGGTTTAATTTTAGGTTATTCAGTAACTTCTGGAATATTTGATCAAACTAAAGAAAGATATTATGTATCTGGTGCTCCACGATCTCTACAAACAGGGGAGGTAATCTTCTTTACCAAGAGTACAGCAGATGGCAGTTTAAGATATGCTGAAAACCAGAAACTTAAAGGAACGAAAAATTTTGCAGCGTTTGGTTATTCTCTTTTATCTGTAGACATAAATAATGACAAGTAAGTATGTAGCTCAGATGAAAAATTTGTATAGCAGTATCCAGATTCAGTGAAAAAAGTGAACAAATATCCATACTGATACCCAGTGGAAAAGTATTTATACGTGAGAACAAATAAGTATATACCTTGATACCCAATGAAATTCTATGATAAAATAATCAAAGTTGTAGGCAAGGAACAAATATTCAAACCAGGTTAAGTGAAAAATTATCTGTTTTGGCATCGTGAAAAAATATCTGTTTTGGCATCGTGAAAAAATATCCATACAAGCATCCAAATTAGGAGTAACAGTTTTCTTGCAAGTGGACCTCTAGGGTAAACCCTGTCGATATCGATTGAGGCCCAATGAATAAATATCTATTCATAAGATCAAGTAAATGGATATTGAATTCAGTAACTACTTTTACCTGAACCATTGAGGTCAATTGAAAACAAAGAATATGGCTATTAGCACTGAATGAATATAACAATGTCTGGTGGGGAAAAATGTGGACACAGATTTCTTGATGGTTTGAATTTCTAGAAGAATGGACAGAAATACAACTATATAAGCACACAATCACCCTTGGGGCCATTATTTATTTACTGTATTATATGAAATGAATAAAGCAAGGTTTTTCCTGAATCTTGATAATCTTAGAGCAGAAAGTAGTTTGGGAAAAAATAACTTCAAATTTCAATTTTTCATTCATTGTTTTTTTTTAACAGGTATGATGATTTAATAGTTGGAGCACCATTTTATCACAGTAAAAATGTAGGAGGAGCTATTTATATCTATCTTGGTGGAGGAAGTATGGTGAGTTGTTACGTATTTGTTAACTAAGCATGGGATGACTTCATGCAGATTAGGTAACCATTAGATTAGTGTTATATCAGTTTCAATAGTTGCTGATGAATTGCACTGAGAAAGAACAAACCCTAGTAGTGTTTTTCACCAAAAGTTAGGACGTCATGTTAACATTATGACATCATATTAAAAGTTTAATTTAGTTAGATTTAAATCTAATCCCCGTTGTTTTATTTTTGCTTAGATCAACAATCTACAGACGCCTACTGAAATATTGAGTCGAAATATGAATGATGCTGAATGTAAGCTACTACAGTGTGAACATGCTAGATTTGGTCTCAGTTTTACTCGTCTTGGTGATATAAATATCGATGGATTTCAAGGTACTATATTAAATTGCTCACAGATTCTCCTATAACAGTTCTAAATGGATTAAGGGAAATAACTCTTAATACTGAATAATTTGGCTTCACATTAGACTGAGCCTGCTTTTATCCTAAAGAGAAAAAAAATAAAGAGTTTATCGCAAACACAAGCTCCTCGTTAAGCTTAGATGTATGTGATGTACCTATTTTGAAGCAGAAGGAGTTCTATCAATATATGTATCGTCACAGGTTACCGTTAACAGGGGTCTAAATTCGGGAAATTGGAACGAAGGCATTTTTTTCAAAAAATGCCACAGTAATTCCTTCTTCACAACGGCAGTTTTTATGCACACTAAGGCAAAGCTTTTAATTTACTTTCGTCACTATCGCATTTTTTAAACTGGAAAACTTTGATAAAGGTTATGAATAATAAATGCACGTAAACTATAAACGTTTTAATGTTTTCGTTCATAATGTCTATTCAGACACATCATCATTATTACATAATTAGTCCAGAATTCGGTCACCACAAACACCCTTAAATTGTTTAGGGCTTTATGTACACCGCAGTCCAGATGAATAGCATAATACATGTATGAATCCGTTTTATTTCTTTGAAATCAGAAGGCCCACGAATCTGCTTTGGCTCAGCGACACAAAGATTCGTGCACCAATCTATTTTTAGCTGTGGTTCGAGATCTAACTCGATAGAAAATGCAGTCACGAGAACTCGAGAAAGAGACAAAACAATAAATTCCTACTTTCCATTATGCCGTGGATTACGCAGGTATACAACGGCGATTTCAGTGTCAACATCAGCAAATTGCCGTCGTGATATTCTTAAATGAATTACCACGGCTAAAGATGCCGTAGTCATAATTTATTTTCTACGGCAAATTCACTAAATACTACGGCAATTGCCGCGGGTGCCGTCGTGAATTTTGACCACTGCGTTAATGTTTAGGAGGAATGATAACAGAGGCGATGGATTTACATGGTGAACCTCATACACATTGCTCCATGTATGGTTGAAGGCATTGGGGAAAAGAAGAGAAGAGATTTAATATTAGAGTCATTAGAGAAATCTATGATGACTTGAGATCAAATGCTCGCCCCAAAAGTTTTAAATTCTTAACATAATAGTTTGATATTTTATTAAACTTTTATAGATTTTGCTGTTGGTGCTCCATATGAAGGTAATGGGACTGTTTATATTTACCATGGTAACAAAGAGGGGAAGATAACTAATTATGCTCAGGTTGGTCAATATTCTGATAAATAATAAAAACTTGTTTTATGCCATGTTTTATAGCTAAGATACAGTTATAAACGATTATGATTGATCAAGTATCATTCTTCCAATCTTTCAAAAAAATAGAACTTATGGCGGACAAACAGGTGATCCTAATAGTCTCTTCTGTTGATGATCGGTTCACAAACGCTTATGTTAGAAATGTTTATTTTATTTTGTGTTTTACATGCACCCTATAAGTTTTTTGTATGCCCATTTTGAAATTAGATTATATATTGCCCTCAGCTCTGTCGGTTGATTTGTATATGCTCTTGTGCCAAAAATGTTTACATGTAGATTAGTTAAAGAAAAATCATGAAATTTTTTTAACAAAAAAAGTCATCATCATTTAGAATAAGTTTATCAAATTGAACAGTTATTGCCTTTGATTATTGTCATTTTACTTTGATATTTTAAAGTATAAATATTTCAGATTTTATATGCCCACATTGACGTGTAGGCATATATTGTGGAAAAAACTCTCAGTACATTGTTCTAGGCGCCCATTTGCCTAGAGTTTTGAGAAGAAATAGTGAATCAGTTTTAATTGAGCATGTGTATATTTTGTTGACATTGATGTATTATCTCTTGGCTTTGAATGCTCTTTCATTTTATTTTACCATTTTGTTTCATATATATATATAGAGACTTACAGCTGAAGATTTATCAACAACTGGTTTGAAATCATTTGGTTATTCTTTGTCCGGTGGCCTTGACCTGGATAAAAATGGCTATCCTGACCTTTTGGTGGGGTCATTTGAAGTTGGTCAAGTTGCGCTGATCAGAACACGTCCAATCATAAATCTAATGAAGAGAGTGACCTTAACACCAGAAATGATTAATTTAGAAGATACTCCAAATTGTTCTTACGATGGGGTACAACGCCACTGTATTCAAATTGAGATATGTTTACAATTTACAGCTGAACCAGCAGAAAGGTACGGTAATTAAAATTTTCACTTTACAATATGAGAAATGAAGAGTTGTTTGGATATTTTTTAGTTTCAAGATGATACAAATTATATCAGAAACATCAGATCAAACTTCAGGATTAAGGGTGAAGTTGGAAGGGGTATAGATAGATTTGTCTGCCTAACGTATGGGTTTTCTCCGGATAAACATATTTCCAAGTCACAAAAATGTACAGATGGTATTGCCAAAGTTTTTTGTTTCGTGTCAGTTTGACATTAAACTCTCTTCTCTCCAGACTCTCTAACTGTTAATTTTATTTTCAGTTTTCAAAACCGTCCAAAGATAAATTACCATATTGAAGCTGAGAAGAATCGAGGAGTACTAATTAATCGTTTAGATTTAAAGAACTCGATACCTGATACTAACAATAGGATTATTAAACGTCGTATGACTTTACGCAGACAGGGTTTAGATGGTACACCAAGTAAAGAAGTCTGTGAAAAAGAAATAGCTTATCTTAAGGTATTGAAGTTATTTCTAAAACAAAGAGCAATGTTTGGCTTTAATTTCTAATACACAAGCCCAAATAAACTTTGATTTGGCAAATTGACTGGTGGCTTAAAACCCCAAACTAACCTGTGACATCCTAGATTTGTTACTCATGCAATGTCTTACGAATTTACATTGTGTGGATTGTTTAACCTTGTAGTTATTCCAGTTTGTAGCTCACTGTTAATGGCGGGTATGAGTTGGAAATGATGGTTTATAGGTGGCTGAAAACATTAGATTATCCAGTCTCAGGAGATACAATACAGCATCTCTAGCATGGGTTCCATGCCGAGCGTATATGCCGCTTGATACCAAGGGCTTTGGAAAATGACCGAAACCAGATCTGACACATCGGTCTGTTTGCACGCCAGAAAAATAGCGCATTTTTGAAAAAAGACAATGCTACTATCGACCTCTGCTATGTAACTATAAGATTTTACGGCCTGTTGGGAATAATGCACATGTATAGAAGCCATGTAATCTCTTGATTGGTGTTATAGAGTTGCATAGGTCAGTGTGTTTTCTATAGAGCGCATGGTAATACGTCTACTACAATGATATTGCTACGGGCAATTTAGCTCTTTATTTGTCTTTAACCAAGTAAGAAATTTCGATAATAAAAGCTATTTAAATAGACAAATGAGCTCATTTCATTAATAAATTATTATTATAAGCCAATAATATTTTGTGTACCCCATGCTGACAAAGTGGTATAGACACAAGCATTCATGATACCCTACCATAAATAAAAAACATGAAATATAAATTTAATATGCAAAGTTTTCGTGCTTTATAAACATAAGATTGGTGAAATTGTATGGAAATTTTATATACAAAAATGTTGGGTTTGGTAAAGGATATCCATTAAGAATAAAAATTTCTATCATTTGATTTTCAGGATAATTTTGCCGATAAGTTAAATCCATTAGAGTTAACAATACAGTATAGTTTAGATGATGTACCTTATACTAAACCTACACCTGGCGACGAACCTCTAGATGTTAACGAATATCCAATCCTAGCTACAGACGCCATTGATAAAGATTCTGAAGCTGTAACAATGACAGCAACTGTATGTATTATCAATAATTTGTTTTATTAAACTTTGTTTGACGTGAGCAATGAATAATCTGTTGCTTCATGATCACTCGAAGATGAATTGTCAAAAAACGACTATGTCTATTTTAAAACTAATATGGCAAGCACTTGACCCATGTAATATTGCAAGAATCACTATTAAACCCCTGTAAGAGCCATTGATGGCATGAAGACAATTTCAGATTCAAATTCATCCTTTGTCAAGACAATTCTGGCCTTGCTGGTATTAGACATAGATACATTTATTGTTCTTTTAACTACAATTGTGCTATATTATTGTCTGGTATGATTAAAATCCTTTCTATATCCAATCCCTTGCCTATTATTTGTCATAATATGCCCCTCTCCTATATTTGGCCTATTTAAACATATGTTCTGAGTTTCCAATGTTAAGTAATTATAAAAGAAATGTACTGATTATTTGTGATTGTTTATAGGTTGATTTTGTAAAAGAATGTGGTGATGATAACAAGTGTGATAGTAATTTACAGTTTAATGCTAAACTAGGATTACCAAAGTAAGTTAAACTAGTCAACTGTATTAAAGATGATGTCACAATTTTCATTGGATCTGAGAAATCGTTCTTGAAGTATGTAAACTAAATGCCCATATGTGAAGAAATAGCCTGTTTACATTGCCTAATAGTTTTAGTCCAAAATATTGAGCTGTTACGAAATGGATCACCATTTTAGAGTGCCTGCCACCATTTTTTCATTGTGTAACCTGATAAATGTGACTATTGATAATGGATGTTATTTGTGAAGACTAATATTTGTCCTTGTCAAAGACAATTTGAACTTAGGTGATGGAGTCGACTGTGACTGGTGTTTCTAGAGGGTAACAAGATTTAGGCAAATTTTAGATTACAAAGAATTGTTTAAGTAACAGATACAAAGTGTTATGACTACTCTAATTAATCCACAGTCCGGTTCACGTCTGATGAGGACATTTTACCAAATTGTTCAGCTGTTATAGCCTTGATCCTGCCTTGCCACAATTGTCCTTTTGTGCATGTAACCTTTAGAAAATAAACGGTTACTTGCTCAACAGGAGAATTTCATTGTCCATCCATGAACAGTCACATTAACATTGATACACAATTCGGCTGATCCATATGTCAGCCTAAATTTAACACTCCTCAAAACAATAACATGATTAACGGCTAACCATTGGTAACATCATGTAAATATCTAATAATAGAAGGCAGTAAAAAATAGGACACAAAGGGTCACATTAATTTCAATATTCAAGTGTGTGGACTCCTTTCTTGAAACATGTTATATTCTAGTAACTATGTTGTGTTGTTTGACAACCTATGTTAGTACATTTAATATTTTGATATTACAGAGATAAAGATGGTAATTATGTATTAAGTATGGGAGAACTAAGTTTTATTGATTTGGATATCAGTGTTATAAATATTGGTGAAGCTGCATATTTTACTAGACTATTTATTACGAAACCAGAAAGTCTACGATATCGAAGAACAGAGGTTAAAAATACAACCACAACTGTAAGTTGTCTAGATTTTCTTTCCGGATTTATTTCTATCACAGTTATCTTGTTTTTTGTATGCGGATTTGATTTAATGAACATGTAGTTGACACGCAACTATTGTAATCTACATTCACATTTGAAAATGCTTCGGAAAGAAAACTGAACATATTCAGAATCTGGAACAATTCACATTGGGTTTTCACTGAAGTATGTCAAGAAAAAGTGGATATTTGTTTTTACCTGCATTTATTACTTGTGTCCTGTTTTATCCCAGTGGGGTGTGGGGGGATATTGCTTAATGGTCTAAGCAGAACAGTAGGACGTTAAACCCCATTTCATTTCATTTCATTTGTCCCACGAAGAACGACAATGAAGTAAATTTTCTTGTGCCAACTGGACAATGGATAATATCTTTACCCTTAAAGAGTTGCTTGTCAAAATGACTGACTTTAGTCATAGTCCGCCTCTATTACTGTAAACAACATTTGAACTGTAAATAATTCAAATGATATGAGATAATTGTTTTAAAGGGGTATTGTCATATTTTGTGACATTGATTTATTTTACTATTGATTTCCTTACCCAGTCAGTTTAGTTTTTAAATACTACCTCTTTTTGTTATCAGTAAACGATTTCATTAGTATAAACTTAACACACCTTATGTCAGCCAAGTTTGTACATAAATATGTAATGGATAATCTCATAGAGTTAGAAAGTTGGCCATAACCCTTTAATAAGACTGGTTGATGAATAATCTTTTTTTTTGCAGCAGCAATCAAATGTTAAGTGTGCACCAAGTACTGAGAATAAAACATTGATAGAATGTGAAGAAATAGGAAACCCCTTACCCCAAGATCAGAAAGTTTTCTTTCTCATCCGACTTGATGCTGCCGATCTTGAGGCATCACAAGATGTATTAGAACTGAGAGTCTGGGTTAATACGTAAGTAATTTTAAATATTGGTAGATGAGACTGATAAGTTTTATAATTTGTTTCACCGAGAATATAAATGTAATAAAGTTTGATTGATATCATATTCAAAATAACCTTAGATTCATTTACCATCTTCATTAAAGTTACAATTTCATATTTTTAAGTTATAATTTTAAAATGTATTAAAATAAAGCCCTAAAATAGATGGTATCTATAAACAGTCCTACATGTACCTTGTTAAAGAATAATCCTATTAATCCTATAATTCACTGTTGCCAGTTGAGAAATTGGCAAAAATATCATATTCAACTTTAAATTCAAACGTTTGAAGATAGCTATTCTATGGTGGGGAATAGGAAAACAAGGGAGGTAATTGTGTTATTAATTCCAGTGCGAAGATTTTTAAGTGTGAGAAAGATAAATTATGATAGTATAATAGAGAGTTGACAACCTATTGAGCAAAAGACAGAAATGATTATGTTTTGACTTTCTTAGAAAATATGAAATTGTAACTTTAAACTCCTTGAATAACAAACAAAATTAATTGAAAATAACATTAAACTCATCTAATTATCATAAATTCAAACACTGGCCTACTGAAACAAAAACATGTTTAAATCTGTTATCAAATACATTTGTTTAGGATTAACCTTAAACTGATCTGCTGACAATTCTGTTTGGGGATGTTATTTTTCCCATTTTTTCATCGTTTTGTTTAGTTTTAAAAGTTTGACCAATTTTCAGTTTTACTGCTTTCTACACATTGTAAAACCAGAATAGAAAATAAAAGTTATGATTGACAAATGATATGATAAATGTATTTGTTGTTGTTTCAGAACAAGTTCAGAGTTAACTAAAGAAAGTGACAGTATTAGCATGCCTTTCCGTGTTATAAATCGTGCAGATATTGGTGTCAATGGGTAAGTCAAGTAATTCTTAAAATGGTTGTGACCAGTTGAAAAATTGTGGACTCAATAAGAAAAGTAGTTCATGACATGGAAATATTCTTTATTCATTGTTGAAGGAGAAGGTCCAATTTTTACTGTGTTTCATTTCATTATACAAATCAACCATTGAAATGTGCAGAAAGGCATTATTTTTGTGTAGAGCACTCGCTTCTAATTTCTCATTGAGTGATCTTATACATTATAAATGTGTCTGATCAATATCATTTTTTGGATGTCACCTTATAAAAATAGATTTTATTGTTACTCTTTCTGGAACATCCAGTAACGCTTAGTTTTCTAGGCAACTTATCTTTGACAGAGTTGTGGTGGGTATGTTGCTAACAGCTTATATTGGAATTTAACAATTGTGAGTTTGGAACGTACCAAATTGACAGAGAGAATTGCAATTGAGTGACAGAAATCAGATTTTCTCAGCGTTCTCAGATAGTAGGGTGTTCAAGATTAAAAAAGGGAACTTTGAGGAAAGACAAGGGGAACAATTTAGTGTGTATTTTATGCAGTAACAATTGGCTATGCTTGTATTTACTTTGTTACTGTACAGTTTTTGCTTAGTTTTGTATGGCCTATTAATGAGATATGAAAAATGTAGAAATGGTTTACCTTGGTTGTGAATTCTGAAAGTATGTAAAAAAATTTAAAGATGTAATAAATTTTATATTTTAGTATTGCACAACCAGATGATCCTATTATATATGGTCGTGATATATATGGACAGGATAGTATTAAAATAGAAGATGAAATCGGACCAGCTATTAATCATACATTTGTGGTAATATTATCAACATTATTTAATATCAGTATGATAAAAATTATGTGTCTTTCAATGTGTTTTATATTGTCTCCTGCCTTTTGAAAAAAAGCAGGGGACTATTAAAATGGGTCCGTTCATCTGCCTATCTGTCTGTCCGTCACACTCTTTGGGACACAATAACTCTGCTTCTAATTGAGGTAGAATATTTAAACTTGGTGTAGGTGTCTATTAGGTGAATACCTTGACAAAGTTCGATCATGCACATTTTCCACTAAAGCTAAGCAAAGTTAAGCAATTTAATTGGTTGAGACTTTGGAACACGATAACTTTGGTTCTGATTGGGTGAGGGCAATGAAACTAGAGTATAGATTCATTATGTCAATACATTGACTAAGTTTGATGATGGGAATTTTCTGCTTAGGCTAAGTAGTGATAAGCAATTTGGTTGTTCAAGACTTTGGAACATAACAACACTGCTTTTAATTGATGTATAGATAGTCATTAGGCGAATGTCTTGACTGAGCTCAATGATTAATATTTCCTGTGAAAGCTAAGATAACTTTGATTCTAACTGATGAAGTGTGATGAAACTTAGTGTATAGTTTCACTACAAGGAACTTCAAAACATTGACTGAGTTTGATCGTGAACATTTTATGCTTAGACTAAGTATAGATAATCAGTTTGATTATGCAATACTTTTGAAAAAAGTAAATGTGCAATAAATTAATGTGTGATCTGTTTATTTTGGGGTTTCGATGGGAGGCATAACCCCACTGTTGGCTTGTTTTCTTTCATTATAACTCCCACAATTTTATTAACATCAATATCAGTCTCTGTTTTTCGACTCGGTTTATTTTTGTATTATTTTTTTTTTACCAGTCTCAATTTTACTTGGAAATAAAAAGGAGAAATAAAAAAAAATCAGTGCTTATACTCCCTTTATTCATTTTTTATACAACAAGTTTTTATTAGATAAATATACAAATATAATTTTTGATAGTAGGGTGTAGTGAACTCTATTGACACAAATAGATAAAGTTGTGTTATAGGGCTATCACATGTCCATAATCTATGTTAGAATAAGCTTTCAAAGAGGTCGGAGTTTATCATGATAGTGGCCATACTATAGGTTAAAGTTTATTATCTAAACTTATCAAGTGGTGTGCATGATAACACATGAACTTTGGCTTATTTAACTCCTTTAGTTCATGTAAAATCACAAGAGAAGATGTAGGCTCATAGCTATACAGAGGTCTAGTTATATTTTTTTTGTTTATTTTTTGCATAAGATTTGAATTGTAGCTGACTCAAAGAATTATTATTTTTTTTTTTAAATATAAAATAATCTCTTATGATTTATAATAATTACCATAAATTTCACGTGAAAGATTTTGTAGTTTTCAGTAGGCACAAAGTTTTAGAAATAGGGTTATGAATAGACATCAGTATGATTATATCTTAAAATTACATGTATGCTTACTCTTTCTAGAACATGTGATACCTCTTCCACATAAATAAGTTCACATATTTTACATACTGTTTTGTGTATAATAAACATTTTATTAATGGATATGCAAGCTTTGTCTGTGTGCCTTGTTCTTTATCATTTTCATAAGAAAACAGTTTTCACCCAGTGGTGCTTTTGAAATATAGATCTTAGATGACAAACCACATCTTTCAATCAGGAATGACTGGTGTCCTGAGAAAATGGTTTTCCACACAGTTCAATTTGTCAGCAAAAAAAATGATATTTTGTTCAAGGGGAAATAACTAGTGTTGTTTATTTTTAGGTGACCAACTATGGTCCTGGTACAGTCACTGAATCTACATTATATATTGAGTGGCCATATGAGTTAATTAATACTGAGGGAAAATATCTACTGTATATGATGCAAGCTCCATTAGTTATGTCAGGCAATGCTGAATGTAGATACAATCCTGAAATAGTTAATCCTATTGGTATAAAGGTAAGTTACTGGATATCTTTATCTTCATAGCAAGGTTCTTAATCCATTTTGAAACAAACCGGCCAGAACTGGGTCAAATGAGATCCCTTTAATATAACCATATTAAACAAAAATAATTCTTGGTAATGTGTTCTGGAGAATGTCGTATTCTAATGTACATGTATGTGATTACCACAAAAATAGGTACACCTTTCGAAACATTTTCCATATTTAATTCATGTACAGCCTTGAAGTTCACGTCCGTAATATTCCTGAATATATCACTGTCGTGGTTTATTTGATGTATTATAAAGTGTTCATGTTTAGTTCATCATTCGATGGAAATTGTGATTTTTCTAGAAAAGTTAGTATCAGAAAATACCGTAGCCAAAATAAGCTGATACGGCACCATGGCATTTCTTCATGACACAATTTGTAGTTTTTGTCTTACCACATAAATTGTAAAAAATTTTATTCATTCGTTGATGATAGACAAATGGCACTAGGAACACATGACAACCATAATTGACATTGCTTTAAAATAAAATTTTGTACGACTATGTCATATGTAGCCTGCAATAATACAACATGTGTATAAAAGCAAGAATATGTCTGAATACTTATGTATTCCCCACCATGATATATACCTTTACCATTGTAATTCGTGAATGACATAAATTTAAACAATTTTTGAAAGATATGCATGGATTGTGGAAATGCTTGCCTTTATAGTCAGATATGCTATTCAATTTCCCCCTATTTTAAATACAGCTTTGTCCTTAAATAATTAGGGATTAAATCAGTAAATGTTTAACTGACACTAAACAAGTTTAGATGGTAGGTTGATTGAATCATCCCTCAACTCTATCCCCAAGAATTAGCAAGTACTTCACAATATTCCTCGATATCCCTGTAGAAAGCATGCTGTATGTGTTTATGTACTGTTTTGTTTTTCAGGAAAATCCACGATATATCATTCGCCCTAGAAACGATCTAATAGTTCAAGTAAGTTCATTCCTGAGAAAAAGTTGGTTGTATATTGTTCTGGCTGCCGCCCGTCCTTCCATTGACCACAGTTGTTTGTGGACACTCTAGAGAGTGTATTAAATTTATACACAGTTTTTATGTTTATGAGTTAAAAAAAGCCTATAATTTTTATCAATTTCATATAATTACTGTCAGAATCTTGGCCCTTGGTCACTGAGATAAATCTTGTGTGTGTTCTGGAGACTAAAGATATCGTTTGATTGATTTAAAATTGATACAGTGTTTCTGTTCATGACCTGTTTCGTTGTCATATATATAATCTACCATTTATGTTCTGGGAATAGCAAGAATATGTTTCTTTTATATCTTTTAAATTTGAAAAGAAGAAAATATAGTCTTGCCTTTTTGTTAGAAAAATAATGTTAAGTGTACTTCAACTTGTATGCCAGTAGGAAGCCACTGTAGCTAGTTGGGTAAGGCGCTGGCTCGCTAGACTGGAGGTCGGGTGTTCGATCCCTGCATTGGCCGAGAAAGTTCATCCCGATTTTCCGACGTGGTTTCCCCTTGTCAGTGATGCAGGATGGAGGGCCTGACAAGGACAGCTGTCTAGTCCTTTGGATGAGACGAAAAACCGAGGTCCCATGTAAACATTGGAATGCACGTAAAAGATCCCTTGGCAGTTGGAATTCGATATAAGAGTAGGCGATAGTGCTGCTGCCCGGGCAAAATTTCCCTCATAGCACACTGTATGGCATATGCCCGTCTACATTAGCCCAGTATAGGAGCAGAACAGTAGGACGTTAAACCCCATTTCATTTCATTTCATTTCTGTATGCCAGTAGGTTAATGACATCCCCTACCCTGTCGTGATCTTCATTCATTGTATAGTATATCAAGCCTGATAATTATTAAAAACATAATACCATTCATTCTTCCACCTAATGGTAAAACTAGAACAATATTTGCAGAAATGAAAAAGTTACCTTTAAGGGCACAACAAGGCAATTCATTCAGAAATATTTTAAAAGTCAAACAAATATACTATTATGTAAAGACTGTTATGCAATTAAGTAGATCAAGCATACATAAACTTTCATTAAATATGCACTGGCTTGTACGAAAGAAATATTATTCCAGTATTTGTCTCAGAGAAATCTAGATGGCAGTGTGAAATCAGTAGAAACCAGTATATTAACTTAGATAAACTTAGGATTGATCAATTAGAATAATTTTGGGACTAAAATGTATTTTTAAAGTTGATTGCATGTGGTTTGAAATTAAACTTTATATTTAACTTATATTCTGGCATGTTTCTGTTTGTTATTTCAATATATTGACTTTTAGATAATATATTGACTTTAAGATTATACCACAATATATTGCAATTGACTTAATGATATTACACCACAATATATTGACTTTAAGATATTATACCACAGTATGTTGATTTTAAGATGTTATACCATAATATATTGTTTTGCTGTAGTGTTTCACAATATGTTAATTAGTATATTGTTACGTATGGTGTATATTATTACAGCAAGGAGTAATACCAGGAGGTGTATTAGAATATAAAGAAAAACCAAGTGAGATACAAGAAGGGGGTAGATCAAGACGTAGTGCTGACCGTGTCAAGAGAGCTGATAACAATGTTATTTTGGTATGTATCAAATCCATTGAGGAATATCCCAACCTCACTTGTCCATAAACATTTTCGAACTGCACATGTAGTGAGATTTTTGTCAAGCCATTGATCGATGTATCTTTGAACAATCACAAACTCATTTATAATTGTATTATGCTATCAAACTTCAGACACTAAATTAAAAGCCGACTATTTAAATGGATTATAATCAAACATTTGAAAATCTGTGCAAACAAAAGATTATATTTAACAAGTTGTTAAGGTATTTCATATCTATGCAACTGTCATCAAATTAATGAAGAATAATATTTTTTTATTTAATTATATTTTGTGATTATGCATTTGTTATTATAGGGATGTAAAAGAGATACAGCTAAATGTCACACAATAACATGTAGCTTAGGTGAATTGGGTCCTAGAGATTATGTAACTGTTACTATCAGAGCTAGATTGTGGGAAAATACTTTATTAAAGGTAAGTACAAATATTAAATATCTTTCTTTGATTTTAAATGACCAATATGCTGTTCTTCATATCGTTAATCTCAAAATCTTGATTTGTACGGTAATATTCTCAGACCTAAACATCTGAATATATTAAGATTCTTGCAAAATATTTTACAAATTTTCAATAAAATCAACAAGATTTCATGGCTATTTGTTAGACAATAAATTATGCCATAAATAAGTATATCAATCTGATATGATTATATTACGATATTAAGCTATCTCATTTTATGTTTTTAGGATTTCCGTAAAGTACGAGAAGTAAAGATTCGATCACGAGCCGAGTTAGTGATAGATTCAGCTTTAAATGTAGAACAAACAGATGATACTAATGATATAACATATGTAAGTTTTATTAAATAATAATGATATAAGATAAGTAAGTTTTATAACATAACAATAGCAAGATAATTCTGTAATATTATTGACAAAGGAGATAATGATACTCAGTTGAATATTCTGGAATTTATTTCTCTCAGTCCATTGACAGATGAATATTGAGTAAACATAAATGAACTTGAAAATATCTTCAAAAGACATAAATGCAGAAACAAGTTCCACATGTTTGAATATGTCACGATTCTGCTCTCTTCATATCTATGATTGGAAAAATTGTGATTGAGTTTAATTCTATGTTGCTCGATTCTGCAGCATTGTCCAGACTTGCTGAACAAAATTTAATCTTATCTGCAAATAAATCCCTATGTAGAGATAAATTAACAAAAGAAAATAGTAGGGAGGGAGGTTTATATAATCAATGGTATATTATTGTTTATCTTATAGGCTGTAACTATAGCTATACCTGATGTTAAAGTAGCTGAACCTAAAGGTATAGAATGGTGGATTATATTGATAGCTGTATTAGCGGGAGTATTATTACTTGTTATATTAATACTTATATTATGGAAAGTAAGTAATAATAATAATTTCATTATTTCAGCACCATTTTCCCTTTCCTGTCTGCAAAGTAATATATCTGGAGAGTCAGTCAAAATATATACATTCTAACTGGAAAAGCAAAATTTTTAATGCATGGATAAATTGAACCCTAACATTCTTGAGCCAATATTATTGATTGTTCGTAACACATTATTGACACAGTAGATTAAAAATATTAATTTAGTAGACCTAATAAAATACAACATCTCAATACAAGTGTTAAGTTTCCACATCCGACTGGTTCAAAAACTAAAAAGAAATGAAAAGTTTAATTTCCTAATTTTCTGCACTAACTCAGCTAATGAAGACAGGAATATACCATACTGTGTGCTATAAGGGAAATTTGCCAGGACAGTGGCACTACAGCCTTCTTTTATTTTGAAGTCCAACTTTCAAGGGTTCTTTAATATGCACGCCAGTGTGTACACAACACCATGGTTTTCTTGCGATCCGAACGACTAGACACTGTTACTTGTCAGGCCCTCAGTTCTGCACCACTGACATTGGGAAATCATGCTGGAAAATCCAGAGGAACTTTTTCAGCCAAGACCAGGAGCGAATTCAAGACTTCTTTGTTAGCAAGCCAGAGTCTTACTCACTGAGCCACCATGGCCCCAAATAGAAGTGATGACAACAGGTTAATTTAGCAATATTAGCCCTGGTCTCGGGAAGATATACCTTTACTACTATCATGAGTTTGCTTTGATCAGACTTGTCCTCTTTTGTTTAGTGACAGCAGAATTATAGGCATTATTCTATGATACAAGAGAAAGTAATTTGGCCATTAAGTTAATATTCTTTTTTGTCTTTCAGTGTGGATTTTTCAAAAGAAAGAAGCCAGAAGATATGCAGACATATGAAGTCAAGTTTGAAAAGAAAAAAGAGTTTGTGGAAGAATATTACGATTAAATTTAGTTGCTTTTAGCCAGACACAAAGAAATCATGAATATTTGTATTTTCTAGCAGCTAATGAATATTCATATCTTCTAGCAGCTAATTAATATTCATATTCTGTTCCTAGTTCTAGGACCTGTAAGAACATTCCTTATTTATATTAAAACAAACAGGCCACAGGAACTTGTGATATGCAAATCATAAGTGTGCCTTTTTTTTTAGAACTAAATGTACATGGTTTTAAATTTCACTCATTGCTCTCTGCGTTTTTCAATTTGTGACTTTTGCTTTCATATTTTGATTTGTTTACATATTGTGATGCTAACTACTCACTTGTTTCGCATTGTGGCTTCAACCTTGATATCTGCTTTCACATTGTGACGTGACCTATCACATTGTGATATCTGCCCCCACATTGTATTGGCCTTCAAATTGTGATCCTAACTTTCACATTGTTATATCTGCCTTCACATTGTGTCAAATACTTTGTGACGTCCTCTTTATATCTTGATGACATACTATATTACTTGAAGACTTCCATCTTGTTTTTGTGGTGTTTTTCATAAATTGTGTTAATCCGGATTAAAGATTAGAATGTATTATCATGTTAAATTGTAGATTGTAAGGGTATTTATAGCCTTTCTCTACAACATGTGTATTTACATAATATTTACATTAAAAAAAATAGAAGAAAATAGAAAAATGAAAGTTTTGATTTTATGTTTTGTGAGTGAGAAATATTTTTATCATTCAAAATCATGCCCATTCCAGGATATTATCGATGTTGCATATAACTTGGTTTTTTTTTTTGTTATAAACATAAATAATACAATAAAGATCTGACATATACTCAGGGACAGTATTAAGACAATATATAATTACTGAAAAGAAAACAAACCAAAATCATCAGGGATACAATTTAGAACCAACTAGGTAGAAGATAAAACACCCCTTTTAATTAGTTGACTTGTCTAAACTTGATACATAAAGTATATTTTAGATTGACTTATGTTATATTTGAGGGTTGTAATGATATAGATACAGTGTGTAAGATGATTTATGTTTGGAAATAAAAAAATATGTTCAAGTATACAAGTTAAAATGAATAGGATAAAGAAGAAAAAATTGGCTTCCCTAAATACCTATGGAGTGTCTTTTTTGGATCATATTTTACACATAAGGGTGTCAGTGGATGTTATATGGCCATATCTTTTGTTTTATTCCCCAGATTTCTCACTCACTTAACATAAATCTATAATATTTACATATATATCATGATTTATTTGTTCACGTTTTTTTATTCAGTATTCTAGTATTACATGTTCAACAAAAAATTAAACCATTTCCTTTAACTACTGATGGTGTGATTTACCATAAAATCCACAATATTTTGTGATTTATCCCATGTTATAAAACCAATAATTATGTCAATATCCATGTTATCAAACCAATAATTATGTTAACCATAAAACTGGTAATGATATTCTTAACCATAATTGACTAATGTGTGTGCTTCCATTATGCTTATTTTTTATGTACAACAAATGAACTGAATTATGTTTTATAATTTTAACATTAACTGGTTGGTGGCAACTTCTATCCATGCCTAAATCGGGACATAAAAAGAGTGACCTGTTGACCTGCACAATGTGCTACCATGAAAACTCATTTAAATTCCACCTAGACCTGTGATGTGCACCATGGTTGGTTTATGAATATGTTACCATGGAAACATAGTATTAAATGTTATTGTTTAATACAAATATTATAGTGCTTTATAGATCTATGAGTGTCTAACAGTGTGTTAATAATAGTGATTTTGAACCAGTACTGCGATGTTGAGATTACAGTAATAATAAAGTAAAGAAACTTGTGACAACTTCTGTTTAAATACACCTTGAGACTAGTATACAGATTATAGATAGTAAAAAGTAGAATTTGATAATATACATAATAACTTGGGCATTATTTAGATATTGTGGTCATTGTATATCAGTTTAAAACATTATATATATCTATTCATATATCAGTGTATGCTTGGCAGTAAAATATTTTGGGTTTTTTTTTTAATCATTTGAAAATGTATGTGTTGTGTGAACTTTTTAGGGTTTTAATTATTTTTGGTATTGGTATTGTACATATATCCTACATTTTTTATTTCCTTTCTTTGATGGGGGTTTCCATGCTCATTCATTCCACTTTGTAAAAAAAAAACCAACCAAAAATAGATGTTTTTATTTTTTAAAACATTTATAAACATTGCAACTGCCACTCCATACTTAATTAATAAATTAATGCCTTTCTTGTACATATAAATTAATTTGAAATTAATTTTGGTATCTAGATTTCAATCCTTCTTTGTTCCATAAGTAATGAAACATAGTTCTTATTCTTGACACATGAATTGTGCACTTTTGATATTACCTTAGATGTATGCCCAGATAACCAATAAAAAACTGAAAATATATATTTTCAATATATCCTTCAAACAAAATAAAGTTATTGACTTTACAGGGATTTCAGTGCTTGTGGTTGACCAATCAGTTACGTGCTTGTTGTATATATTGGACAATAATTAATGTATGTGTGTATGTTAGTATGTACATGTAGCTTAAGTTTTGTGCTTTATGTCTTTGCTTTAGATGCTTTTTAAAGCAAATATTTAAGCATGCTTTGAGATAATTCTCTCCACATTTATCTAGCAATGTTTCTATGTGTTTCGATAGCTTTCTGTGCTAATATTGCCTTTTTGTAACAATCATGGTTTCTTTTTTTGTGATAAATTGGGATTGACTTAACTGTGACCCCTCTAAAAAGAACTTTGCTAGTCTCAAATTCACAAAACATTGGTTTTAGTACCATTACATTTATTTTCATTTATGTTTTAAAGAGTTACACCTTGTTGGGATTATTTTGCGTGTAGTATGGCTCTTCTGTGCTTACTATAAGGATATTTCAGCTTGCCTGAGCATTTCAAAAATAGAAAAGGAATCAAAAATATAAATAAAGAAAACATCATAATTATGTATGTAATACACAAAATGTAATCATGTAGTTTTCTAGGTATGAAATATGTTACAAGGTTAATGAGGTCATTCTTTCGAACCCCGAAAGTTTATCACTATATTATGATGCTTGATTAGGCTGAAGATGATTATAAAGGTTGTTAAAATGATTTTAATAATTCCTGTCAGTCGGCATCAATTTTAATACAGAAACTGTAAGGGCAGCATAACACAGATTATAGTAAACATAAAAGATAGATATATTACTCATTAGATAGTAGCCTAATTTAAATCCCAATGATCAAAGGAATAATAAAAAGAAATCATGAATTTGTTATTGAGGTGGATATCATGTTTTTTATGATGTAAATAGTTGAATGATATAATGTAGCACTGTAAATATTACTCACAAGATATAACTGAGGCACGAATGATTGAGAATTTGAAAAATTTTATTATTTTGATAAAATTATTTGATTGAATTCTAACTTAATGCAAAGAAAATTAAAGGGTTTTATTACAAAATCATGTGAAAAAAGACTTGTGAAAATGAGGTAAATAATTTTGACAGTAGCCATTATAAATTCCAATGTTTTAAATGTTCTACTAGGAAGACGACTAAAATGTTCTTGTCAAAGGAGTTAATCTGACTATTGTTGCCACACGTTCTTGTATATTGAACAAAGTGTAGTATTATTTAATATAGGATGTATATGTAGCTTAAAATGTATTTATTTTATATAAGTAGTTAGTTAGATAGTTTATATACAATATTATGGAAACCCAATCAGCATTTTATTTGTAATACAAAATGCTTAGTTTTATATATCTACCATAATGAAAGATGGATAAAAAGCTGATTGGTCCATGCAGTACACCATGTCTACATGTGGAGTCTTATGTATATGTATAACTGACTGTTTCTTGTTCAAATTCCTAATTCTTGGTTACACTGCACAGTGCAGAATATGACTACTTGCTGCATTTGCTATATTCTATAGCACTTCAGCTATAAGTTTCACGGATCAAAATCATGGTCCTGATTTATTGAATGTTACAAGGACATAATATTAAATGTGGGAGAACCGCACTACATATAAACAAACAGAAACCTGCAAGCAATGCACATCACAGACCAGACACAGACATTATGAGCAATAAACAATAAGGGTACCATCAAGTGAATTATAATGTTATTTAAAGATTTCAGCAGTTTCCATCGACATCATGTCAATTTTAAAACCCATTATTGGTCTTATAATTCATATTTGAATAAAATTCTTAGAATGATCCCAAGTAAGACATTATGGTTGTATATTATACAGTATTTTGTTTATATAATCTTAACCTTAAGATCTTATGTTATTTTATGGTTGACTTTAAATAACTTATGTAAACCATCAAGATCAGAACAAAATTAATTATGAGTTACCCAGAGGAATTCCTGACATCTGATTACTTCAGAAAATGACGTTAAATTAACATTAAAAACATGACCAAAATGATGGTTAACCGACTGACCATTTGATGTAAAGTTTACGTAAAATTAGCGTCATGATGTTATGTGGGAAAGTGTTTCGGCGAAGTAAGGTCTCGAAATATTAACCATACATTATGCAAGAGCTAAATCTGCCTATTTCAAGTCTTTATTTAGGCATCAGATGTTATAGAAATTGTTAATTGATCGGGCCTTTATTTACACGACAAGCTCAAACTCAACTCTGTAGACCCACGGATGGCTTGGATACGTTTGGATTTAAACAGTCGTCCATTTAAAATTAAATCAATAAATGGCGGACCAAGCTAACGTTTACCGTCAGTCGCTGATGTCACTGCCGGAAACTGGTGATGAAAGGCCTGCCAAGCGAGGCTACCATAGCCATTGAGCACGTAATTAGACTGAAATTTTCAACATTTTCTTTTTTTATCATCTATTTTTGAATTATTATAGCAAGAATGGACAACTCTTTATAAAACTCTTAACTAATGTATCTTTAATCAAGTAGTTCTTAACTGACACCCCCCACCTCCCAAAAAACCCAACAAAAACAAACAAATTAATGTCCTCCTGAAGTCAGATTTCTAGTGGAAATTTATTAATTGGTTTTCAATGGCCATAGAAAATCAAAAGACACTAAACATGATTTTCACCATGATTTTTTTTTATGATGTGACATGATCCTCAGATCACTCATTATATTTAAATTTTAGAAACGTATATATTTGTAAGTGTTAGAGGACCGCCACAAACAAAACACATAAGACAAATAGCCAAAAGTATCTGCTGTAGAAAAATGACGTAGCAATTCGTTGATTAACTTTTGCCTGGCTATCATTATAATAATAAAATTTAAATGGGTTTTTATTGTTTTATGTTTGCTAAGAGCTATCATGCAGCTTAACTTATTTTATTTGGTTGTGATTTGCCTCAATATTATGATTATTTTTGTCAGTTTTTTGTTGTTGTTTACATTTTGTATTCAGTCAGCATGTGAAAGATTTATATCAGTATAAAAGATATTATAGATTTTGTATCATGAAATAAACACGTTGACATTTATACTGTAGATTTATTTATAAAGGAATAAAGAACTTGTACATACATTTTATCTCTTTTGTGTTCTGTGCATTCCATTGTTTTCGCTTTGGCTGGTATAACTCCAATTCACAAAGAGTTGAAAGACGTGGTAATGTTAAAGTCACACATATTATTTTTAGGTGACTGCGCGAATATATTACGCCATTTTTTTGCCATCCTAATACAGATCAGAATTATTGTAATTAAGTGGTGTGTATGGGGGGTAATGATTGATTTTACGAGTAATGTTGCTACAAAAACTCTTTATAGCCAAATGCTGAAGAGAGGGGGAATGCGGGCATTGCCCTCACATAGCCAGTGTTGCAGCTTCACTGTTTGTAACATAATTTTACTTATTTCCATGCAAACTGTGTTGACGTGTTGAAAATTTTGCAACTGAACCTAATTTTACTTGCGCAAAGCCTTGAATAGTGTATCAATTGTAGGCGTAAATAAGACTTGTCGCGGGTCACAAATACTGCAGCTACCAGATACGGTGTCAAAGTATAGGCCTACTAGTACTAAAAGTGCAATACTAATATCTTTTCAATTCAACTTTCCATTTCAAGGAGGGGTCGAGGGGTGCATGTCAAATGCAAGTCCAGGGTAAGGGTGTTTTTTTTTAAATCGAGGTGTATTTTTGTGCCACAACATCTCGGCTCACAGTATTCCCGAGTCTGTAGTGATACAGGCTTCACTCAAAATGAAAAACAAACTCACAATAAATCAGAAAAAACCCCTCAAAAAATGAATACAAGAAATGATGCGACCGGTCTATTGGCGTTTGCTTGATGCGTCCCAACGCTCACACCAATAATATTCTTTTCTTACCCCCAAACAATGACAATTCATTTAGAGGAAAACACAGTTTATTGGCATCAATACTGGAAGGTACACCTATTTAAGAGACGTATGATGTTTTAATCCTTTTTGCCCACGATGTAAAATTATCCTTTGCCGGGCCGAGATGTCACATCATCACTCACCGCAGTTTACATAAACACATGGTCATTATGTCCCCCGTATTGCACTAAGAGCATTTTCCCCCCAGAAATCGAATATCTCCTTAACTCGTACTATGTGAGCCACATGTGAAACGGTACAATACTTTTTGAATTATTCCACTTTAAATAGTGTATTCACGGTTAGTTTCAATTTGGATCCAAGTTTAGTTCAACATGGCAGCCGTGTATAATAATTATTGACCAAACCCTAACCTTAACGACCAATGAGTTCATCGACACCCATTTTATGCGGACTACCATTCCAAGACGTTATATTCATTGTGATGTCACAAGTAATTTTTTACGTCACTACTTATTGTCTATTTGTCGAGAAAGTTTATTATTAATATTCGTATGGCATTATCTATTCAACAAGTTTATTTTAGTGGCAAAAAATAAACAGCGTCCGGGTATTAGGTAAGAAATCTAAACTATATTTTTTTCAATAAATTATAGTGATCATTTTGCAATAAAAAAAAAGCCTTCCTCGCCATGGCGCTTAATACTGTGCGGCTGACGAAGCATCTAATTTGTCTGTTGCATGGTGTCTTATGGTCGCCTTCGCTTTTCCCAAAACTCCAAAATGGGCGAAACGTAATGTCAATATCTTCGCATATATCATACCTATTTAAATAATAGAGAAATTCTTACAAGTAAAACCTATGTTAATGTACAGTGGTAAACTATGGAAGCCTATAACTACCATTCATAATTTCTACTTTTCGCCTCTTCAGAACACGAAAGTCGAAAAGTTGAAAAGTAGAAGTTACGACAAAATGTGAGGCGACAAGACGGTATACAAGCCAAAATCAACTCGAAAATAGGAAATTAAGACATTTTTGTTAAGGAGAATTGCGCGTATTCAAATGTGACCTGGAAGGCAGAGAGTACAACAACTTCCTAGGCGAAAAGTACGACAGATCATAGGTCGCTAATAGCGCAGTGTGTTAATTTCCTAATTTCTACTTTTCGAGTTGCATTTTGGCTTGTATAGCGTGTTGGCGCCTTCTTACTGACATCAGTAAATACAAAAATATGACTAAGTCGAAAGTCGACAAGACGGCATACAAGCCAAAATGCAAGTCGAAAAGTAGAAATTAAGAAAAAACGGGGGGCGCTATTATCGCGGTGTGTTATTTCTTAATTTCCTATTTTCGAGTTGATTTTGGCTTGTATACCGTCTTGTCGCCTCATATTTTATATTGCTTTTCAATTATCATATTTAAGACGTTTGAAATGCCATCGTGTCCCGAAGATTTCGAGAAGGGATTGGAACCTGGATACTTCAAAAGAGAGGGGAGAAAATTTTGCCTGAAGAATGGAAAGATCTTTGAGGTGCAAAAGTTAAAAGAAGAAAATCAGACTACCAGAAAGTTTGTCCTAGTTGGGGATATTCCTGGTGGTTGTAAATCAACAAAAAATCAAAATAAAGGTAAATAAAATTTTAACATTTTATATATTATACGTAGATATGCAGGCATCGTGCACAGAACAGAGTAAACTCTTTAACTCCTGATATCTCTAACACAATGTAATATAAACTATAAATTGGGCGTTTATGTTTTTATTGACGTAGCTATATGAGCACACGATTGGTGATATGATACCTACTCGATTTGGCACTTTGCTTCGTACCTAATTTATTATCTTTTTTCTGTATTATAATCTTCCAGTCAGACCAGAATGTTTTATGAAGCTGTTTATGGATAGTACTTCACCACCAGAAAGTATCAAACCATACATATTGGTTAGACCGGAAAAGGGTATAAAAATACATGCAGACGAACCTCGTAAAAATATTTTCGGACCTCGTCCAAAAGTAATGAATCTACCTGCACAAGAACAAGTAACAACGGTTAAAGAAGCAGAACGTGGAGAAAATGGCGAAACTGAAGATAGCGAAGCAGAAGATAAAGGTAGCGAAACTAATGAAACCGAAGATAAAGATAAAGTAACAGTAATACAAGATATGGAAACACAAAATCAAAACAACAAAAATAAAGAAACTAAAGATAGTGAAACACAAGACAGCAAGGTGGAAAGGTGTGGAATAAACGAAATGGGTGATAAAGAAAGAGAAGACAGAGAAACGGAAGAGGAAGTACGGGCCGTGGTGGAAATGGAAATAGCTGCCAAAATAAATGAAAACCGGGATATAGATAGCAACGATCCACAAGACAGGGAAACAGTAATAGAAGCATCTGCATGTATCATTGATGGGGGAGTACCTGTAAAAGAAGTTAAAAACAAGAAAAATAAAAGTAATATCGGAAAATTTATCATTAGAATGCAAACAAGGTTAAGAAAATTTTGTACACGTCGTCGTGTGTTAAAAAAAAAACATAGGCTGAAAGATTAAAGCTCTCATATGCTAGAGTTAAAATTAAAGGACTATGGTCATATTGGATAAAAAAAACTATTTTTAAAATTTACTTTCAGCTAAGTCTGGCACTAGTTTATACGGTTCGCTGTTATGCATAATTCAATTCTAGTAAGGGCATGGTGCATTTTGGATTTTAAATGCATTAACAATTTGTAGAGATTTATTGTATACATAACCATTGTTATATAAATAAATTCAAATATTGGTTTACAACATTGTACTGTGTTGATATGCTTGTCACGGCTTTTATTTCTGATTTGTGAGCACGCAATCAGAAGATTAACGCTTCCTCAGGGGTGAAAATAAGGATATTTTAATGTCATAATAAAGACATTTTCGTGCTTGAAACTATATACCCATGACCTATCAACCTGCAAGAGCAATCATGGAGACAGAAGCTGGTGCTGTTAGCTACAATTGCCCAAGAGTAATTTCAAACAAAATACACCAGGGCCCGGTTCCTAGAAAATTCTTAAAGTAAGCACAAAGTCATGCTTCACTTTTTCTTACGTAAGAAACTTATAAAAATACCGTCCCTAGAAAATTCTCAAGACCATTCTTACGAAAGCACAAGTCAAGTATAAGTCTAAGCACATTGTGACTGGTAAAGTTTACCATAAACTGCGACTACGATGCTCTTTAACGCAATAAAAACAACTTTGGTATGCGAATTACGTCTTAAATTTGTCGTCTGCTTCATTGACGTCATATATAATGTTCATTTCGATGCATTTGACATGTCCCCTATATAAAATATGCCACAAGATAAAAAAACGCAGACACATACAAACTAACTGAATAATTGTGAGAGCGCCTGATCTTAAAGTAGCCTGTATGTTTGTAGCCTATCAGGGTAGGCCTAGAAGCGAAATTTTCTATAGCATTCTTAATTTGAAATTTCTTACGGAGAAGGATTTTCTCGTCTTGTAATTGTCTCTTTGGTATCAAAAGGTGTCGAAAATGCCGTCGAATAACTCTACGGTCAGCCATCTTTCTGAAGCAGAAACAGACTTAAGGTTGGTAAGCAAGCCGTGTACCTTGCTTGGGACTTGTCCTTAGATTGACTATGTTTAAGAACGAAGTTGTGCTTAAGTTTTTTCTTGGAACGCATAATAACGTTCTTGTGCTTACAATGAAGTCTACTTAAAATCTAAGCACAAAAACGTTCTTAAGGATTTTCTGGGAACACAAAATAAGGTAAGTCTACTTAAATCTAAGCACAAGAACGTGCTTAAGAATTTTCTAGGAATCGGGCCCAGGTTGGTCAAATCGGGTCCATTTAAAGGACAATATTGGTGCCAGTCATTATCACATATGTGATAGAACTGGTTAAACACGTTCCAAATATTATTTTATCACAGAGATCATTGCTACGATAGATGAGTAATCAATGTTTCAACAATAGGAAGTGACGAACGCAAAAGGAAAACACGAGTTATCGCTTTATATAACTGAATGAAGTGACAGGTGATAACAGATACATGGGCGAATTTCTGCTCACTAATAATTCCTTCGAAGACCAAAAGTTGTGTTATGGGCCTGTGAAAGGATATCTGACAATTCATAAACAGAATTGACTCTCACTAGATAAGAGAACTTGAAAGAAACATAGAAAAAGTCCGTGCATTACCATGTTTTTATTAGTATAGAATGAATAAACACCCGTGAATGTACGGACTGTTTCTATTTTTCTCTTGTTCTCTTATCTAATGACATGCAATTACTTTTTTGAATTGTCAGATATACTCTTATAGTCTCATATAACAACTGTTAGTCTTCGAAGGAATTTTTAGTGAGCAGAAATTCGCCCATGTATCTGTTATCACCCGTCACTTCAGCAAATTATATAGCAGGATAACTCGTGTTTTCCTTTTGCGTTCGTCACTTCCTATTGTTGAAACATTGATTATTCATCTATCGTAGCAAAGATCTCTGTGATAAAATAATATTTGGAACGTGTTTAACCAGTTCTATCACATATGTGATAACGACTGGCACCAATATTGTCCTTTAATCATAACAGCAAATAGCTGAACGGTGGGTTGAGGGGCACCAATTAGGGGTTCTGTTACATACACTGCGCATGTCTGGGATATCCCATAATCCCCCGTTCCGCTTTTTTTGTTTCCCCATCTTCATTAGCCAATTGGAGCCGTGGTGGCTCATTGGCAGGACGGAAGGCTTGGCAAGGGACAACGTATAATACACATTGGCGTTGGAATTCGAAATATGAGTCGGTCGTAGTGCCACAGTCAGGGCAAAATTTCCCTTATGGCAAGCTGTATGCCATATACCTGTCTTAATTAGCCCAGTCGGTCGAGACAAGCAGAACCTTAACCTAAATTTAATTTCATTTCATTTCAAAAGGGAGCCACGGTGGCTAGGTGGTTAAGACGCTGGCTCGCTAGCCTGGAGGTCGGGTGTTCGATCCCTGCATTGGCCGAGAGAGTTCATCCAGATTTTCCGACGTGGTTTCCCCCTTGTCAGTGGTGCAGAACGGAGGGCCTGACAAGGAAACCTGTCTAGTCCTTCGGATGAGACGGAAAACCGAGGTCCCGTGTATACATTGGAATGCACGTCAAAGATCCCTTGGGAGTTGGAATTCGATATAAGAGTAGGCGACAGTGCTGCTGTCCGGGAAAAATTTCCATCATAGCACACTGTATGGCGTATGCCCGTCTTCATTAGCCCAGTATAGGAGCAGAACAGTAGGACGTTAAACCCCATTTCATTTTCATTTCAAAAGCTACTTTCTCCGAGCGACAGACTTTCAAAATGCACAATCCGAAACCTCTCGATGTATATCCCCACGCGTAGGCTATTTACCCAAGGCTTATTGTATGCCTCCAAGATAGCCATTGTTTTTAAGATTCCTCCAAGATAGCCATTGTTTTTAAGATTGTCGTCTATTTGACACGATACAGGAAAGTATATCATTAATCCAAATAACACACCATATGAATCCTATTATTTAGACTTAAGTCAAAGATTACAATCTATTTTCTTTTGTTTCTGAATTTTACTTATCCTGATTTATTAGACGTTATTTACAATTAACGCAGTTGGGATTGTAAAGTATTGTCAAGATTACTTGTATCGTGAAATGCCGTTTAAGACACTGAATAATAATAATTTGATGTTAATAAATCGATCTTAACACGACCTGTTCATCAAAGAACTTTTTTCAGATATATTTGAAATACAGTGAGGGAGTGGGTTGGGTTACACCAATGTTATATTGAGCTAACTTATCATAAATTCTTCATCACATTAATTTAAAGGACACTATTGGCGCCAATCATCAATTAGAACAAAAGTTGCAATTAAAAAGCAATTAGATGCATATAAATAGCAACTACGTAAATCTGGCAGATATTCTACCAGTGATCATGGACAATAACTCTAATTACAGAAACAGTTTTGTTGATAATCTAAGTCATGAATATAAATAAATCGGCCTTTGTGTTTGAGTCTTAAACGACTTACTTGGTTACGTATAACCGTATAGGTATTTCACAAATAAAATTAATAACGGAAATGCATGATAGGGCAAGATTCAACATAGTTAAAGTTTCGTTAGTGTGTAGTCCAACACAGTTCTTTGAGGTTCCACCGTTAGGTTGTGTACCAGTCCAATTAAATGTAGTTGATCCGTCCAACCATTGCCATTTTCCTTCACTGAGCTTATCGTTACCGCCAGTAAACACTTGTCTGGCTGGTACGAACTCTAAAAGTAAAAAAATAAAAATTATTAATAACCAGAAGTTTGTTAATTAACTCCAAGTTTTAACATCCAATGATCAACACCACAAGTTTTATAAGGATATCTTGTTTTTCATTTATTAAGAGGCTACTAAATCACTTTGAGTATATAATTTTTATGCGTCCACATTTCAGTGTGTGTGTGTGTGTGTGTGTGGCACTATGGGGTACAGATGAGTGACACTTTGGGGTAGCACTAGCTGTGACATTATCGTCTAGGACCTTCTTCGACTGCACGCTGTGGGATCAATTATTTCAATCATCAATTAACTGACTCTGGAACACCGTTTATGTTGTTACAGGGTGATCCTAGCCTCTAAGCCGAGGAGGCTATGAGTATGTTCTCCTTGAGCTCCGAATAATGTCTTCCCTACGGCCTCATCATGATATCTGAAGGTAAATCAAACCATATCTCTCCTATATAGATATTATAATGCGCCATTTATTAGGGCGGGTCAATTCGGCCTACCATTTTTGGGTAAGTGTTTCGTATAGGCACCATTTTAAGTCAACACTATTCTAGTTAATTGTACTAATTCGTGCACGAGATGACTGGACTATAGTACCCTACTTCTAGCAATGGACACTGACATAACTGTCTAAGATAGCAGTAGAATAATGCAAGCTACTTCATTACCCCAGTTTTCGTAAAACATCATGTAGGTAAAGAATTTCTATATTAAACAGAAAACCTTTCTTATAACTAAAATAAACCATGTCATCATCCATGTTCGTCAGCCCGTCTGTCAACAATCTGCTTTTTTAAAGAATTTTTTTTTTCCAATTTGAGGTCGAAGCTTATCGATTTTCAGCGCCCCGAGATCATTCTTTCCAGGATCTCTCCTCTTTTCCGAAAACCATGTTAACACGATAGTGGGCAGGATACAGTTTTTAACGGATTTTTGTTCATCAAATTTGGTGCGAAACATTGGGGTTATGAGAGGACGAACCCTATCGATATGTAGCGCACAGTCACCTTTCATTCCGGAGTTACCTATTATTTGCCGAAAACCCTGTTATCTCGAAAGAGACTACAGGTTGTTTTTCTTTTAAAGAAATTGACTTCAAATTTGATGTAAATCTTTGTAGTCATGGGAATACGAGCTCTATCTATATTCAACTTTTGCTGACATTTCATTCTGGAGTTTTCAGAAAGCTTTGTTAAGAATTATGCAGTCCACCCACAATTAGTTTGTTAACGCGAAAGACAAAACAATTTGTAATGGATTTCTTTTCAATTTTGGTGTGAAGCATTGGGGTCAAGCTATTGGCATTCTGGAGTTATGCTCCGTTTCCGAAAACTTAGATAGGGGCTACTGTTTTTAACGGATTTATTCAAATTTTGCGTGAAGCTTTGGGTTAATAAGAGAGTAAACCCTCAGCGCTGTGGGAATTTGCTTTCCTTAGTTAGCCTACCCACCCTTAAAACCGTATTAACATGATCGAGGCTGTAGCTTTTAGCATATTATTTTCAAAACTGGTGTGAAGCGTTAGGATTGAGAAGCTAACTCCATTGATGTTCAAATTTGGTTGTAAGGCAATTGGATCGAAAAGGATGAACCCCGGGGCTTTCTGTTCCAGAGACATTATATTCCTGGAAAAACTTGAAGGCATAAAGAATCCTTATCAAATCTGGACAACGCCCAAGTTTTCTTTTTGGATAAGCTGCCGTCTATTGCTATCCATTCACACTTAGGAGAATGCGATAATGATGATAATTTAAAAAATATATTAAACTTCATTTACTAGAAATAATCTTAGTGCATGTCAAAGTGTGTGACAAACTGACGGAAAGACGGGCATACCCACTACCCAGTCAAATAGCTTATTGTTTTCGTAGAAGGCATTAGACAAAAAAAAATCGTATGAAGCTTTTTATGTGGCACAAGTAAACGAAAAACGGGTCTATATTAGATACGAGTTTATTAGGATTGACGGGTCTATATTAGATACGAGTTTATTAGGATTGACCTCCCGAGGCGCGATTAAAATTGGATTGCATTTACAAAACCAGTCTATCTTCCTTTAAAAAAAAATCGACGGCCATATTTTGTTTTTGATTTGAAAGTAGATTGTTGAATGAACGTGGTTATATGTGCAAAAAAGCGACCATGTTCCATTGCAAAATGCAAATAAATTTGGGCACTCGGTATTTTTTTTTTTTTTTAAAAAGAAAAACAATTGGCTATTTAAAAACATTTATTGCTTTTTTTAAAAAAAAAAGAAAACTGCCATTTTTACATTAATAACGTGTTTCAGATTATTTAGACTAACGTATACCTGATTTAAAGAGGTCGTCCAGCATCTGAAACCTTTCCAAAGAGTTAACAAGAAACAGATATCCGCCGTCTGCTTCACACCGAGCAAAGGCCTTGCTCCAGGTTGTAATGTCCGTATCGTTAAGGTAGGCCTTATAACATATATTGTAGGTTATGTTGTATATATAATTTGATGGACATACATCTGGAATATAAAGCAGAAATTAAAGTATTTACATTGCTCCCCTAGAACACATTTCCATTTATTTTATAACCTAGTCATTCCTGTACATCTCCGTACATTCTGTTTTATCTTGAAATGTTCCTTAAAAATCCTTATTTGAAAATCGAGAGCATTGGTAGGATCAGCGAATCGCCACTTTGAACTACCCGGTAACAGCATACGTATAAAGCGCATATTATGAATCATAAAATAGCCATGAACATTTGTCATGATTACCCAGCGCTTCGTTGCAATCGCCATGGGACATACGAAATGGTCTATGTTATCCAGAACGGGTCCGATGGATGTTAGGGGGAGAGACCTGAACTGTCGAAAAAAATCCCGTTTACAGACAGCGGCGTCGATCGTCAACGAGCGCCGAAATCTCTGAGCTTACCGTGTATGTGAATCTCGAAGAAAGTTTGGAAAACTTGACGGCCGCATACGCGTTTTCCTATTCCAGCCCGTGAATACAGCAACTTCAATGGTCCCATATAGCCGAACTTAGGTGGCTGACCTGAATTCCAAATCGTTTGTTGTGGGGTATGGGGAACTCGCTCTCCCCGAGAAAATTTCAAAATTTAACCGCCGCAGATACGTTTTTCTGCTATTCTAGCCCATGAGTTTAACAACTTCAAAGTTGTCCAATGGTTTGGCAACTGAAATCCCACTCAATGCCGACCTAACTTCCAATCATCCAATCAGATGCAACCGAAATCCCACTCTATGCCGACCTGAATTCCAATCATCCAATCAGACTGCTGGAGCTGAATTCACAAATAATAATTAATGCCCGAAAAATGTCGCACAAAGCAGTGTGACTCCCATACGCCTCGCAGTGTTTCGTTTGATTAGACTCAAACGACAGACTCATCCTACCTGCAGAGAAGCCAGCTACCATTTAATTTTCGTACGTTAGTTACGTACGTACTCACTGCTGTAAAGAAGGCAAATTCTTGTTCTAAATTATGACTGGTCAATAGTCCGATTAACAACCAATAGCTAACTGCGTAACAATATCAAACAGAGCCCCAAATTGGACCAAATATGTTTACATAACGTTACGTCATGACTCACGATTTTATGATGCCCAATTAACCAGTGCATAGCAGAATATTGCAGAAAAACTAATTGTGTGACAAACGAGGCTATCAGTACGGATATTATGTAAACAATACTGTTTTGAGACGAACAACACTTTCACTGTTTTTAATACCTTAAATCACTGTCCAAAGTTTTAGGGAAGGCCCCTGATTAAAAGAAGGGCTGTCATGTTGTGTGCTTGGGGATAGATTTGATTGAACGGGAAGAATAGACACACTCCCTCAAAAGCGCAAGTATCAGAAGCTAATCCAGCAATGGCCAGAGCGGGATTTCTCGGGCCATTGCTTCAGGAATATGTGTGACTCCAGACAAAATGCTATAATCCATTGTCAATTCAGTACAAATTCGCGGTATTCAATTAAAATAAAAGAAAATTAATGTTTTATTAGATTTCGGGCACTTTATTTTGCCAACTAGATAATATTTTGCCAAGCAGAGTGGCTTCAGACAAAATGTTTTAATCCATAGTCAATTCAGTACGACGTCACGGTATTCAATAAATAGAAATGCAAAATTAGTGTTTTATTAGACTTGGGCAGTTCATTTTGCCAACTAGATTATAAAATTATATCATAATTTTCCCCCACTTTATCTGCCTGCCCGAAGAGTCAGATTGCTCGAAGTTAAATTTGGTCGTTTTGATTTTTATGATCTTTAATTTAAAGTAGCCAAGTCTATAATTATAACCCAATATCATCTAAAGCATTCGACATTGAAAACACGAATTATTTGTCAATTTAAATCAACATTGATGTTGTAATCTTAACGGGAAAAGATGGGCTTCTGATATCCAGTATTTAAGACAAAATAAACATTTTATCATTGGTACACGAATTGTGTACCATAATGCGTTTCAGCGCCATTTGTAACAGGGGACTCGAAGAACGATGCTAGACATATTCCACAAGTCATGCGCAATAAATTCTATTGGTGTAGACTAGAATAACCAGACGCTAAAGACTGCCATTCGATTGAAACTTCTGGTGTATTTCGCCGAACGTAACTGATTTCAAATTATAGTGAAAACGGAAACGATTGAATGTAAATCAGTTTATATACATTTGTATTACATTATTATATGCGTTGCGACCCATTTGTATCAATTTCTAGGTCCCAAATATTAGCGATTGAGCTCTTTTAAGCTTTTGTAAATAAAGTCCCAGGACGACAGCATTTCTACCTGGATGACGAAATATAATAATGGTAAATTACCTTCAAGTCGCCAGTACGTCACTAAACCGTCGCAATGTGTGTAATGCTCCCCAGCCCAAACTCTGTTAAAATGTAAATAACATTCAGAACGGCTCTCATCCGGTTTATATGAAAACGAACCACAATTCAACTTTTCAATACATTTCTCTCCACAATCTTCAACTGATAAATTTATATATCGTTGATAACTGTTTACTAAACGACCTTTAAATGGAATCATCTTAAACACGTATTCAGGACAGCTGCTGGATTCACTCAAAACAGATAACAAAAAGAATACCAGTATGACCATTTTATTATGCTGTTAGAGGTTCACTGTGAGCAGTTTTAATTCCACAAGTGTTATCAAGAAAAAGAATCTTATTGGAATATAAGATTCCTTTCCATCCAATATATCGATATTATGGATTTCCCCATTCTCTCATTGATATTAAAGAATAATGGCTGTCAATAAAAAGGAGACATAACCTCATATTTTAAACTGATTGAAAGCATGACCAATAGTTTATTTCGGCAGATTAAAACAAAAACTATGTAAATCAAAGTAAACTATTGCCCTTACATTGCAAAAGGTCATAGCTCTTATAAATAACCATTGCTATAATGTAGCGCCTCAAAAAGAAATTTTGGTTAATAAAAATAATAGTTCCATAGTTACTAGTTACTATTGATTTATTGTTTACCTTATTATTCAAAATTTACCATATAATTTCGCTTTTCCGATTTATATTTTTCTGATAACCTATTTTAGACAGAAGTTTATAAGAACTTTCAGTATAAATCCGTTACGTACATTTTATTATTCCTATCTCAGGTGTACATTGAAAATGCTTATTTTCTCGCCTGACTGTAACTTGTGTTTTTTTTTTATATATAAATCCAATTTCCGTATATTATGTTTGTCTATTGATCTAGGAAATCTTTGGAATGAAGTGCAATACGGTTAAATTAATGTCCTACTGTTCTGCGCCGTATTTGACCAATTTCCCTAAATTGGGCCCCGTCCTAGAAAGGGGCCCCGTAGCTCACCAACTTAAAAAGAACGTGTGTACATAAAGATATATTCAGACATCGTTGGCCCTTAATAGAACAACATCGCATTAGACATCGTGTAGATTTAGACAGAAGCCGTAGCGTCACATCAGAGATTTAGTGCCGTGGCCAGGATTGTGTCCCCACAGTGACAAAGGTTACAGCAGAGTGCCACATAGCCTGTTTGGGATTCGCGACCAGGATAGGTGACCCGAAGGTGGCACCGTGGTGTCATATCCTGGCTAGGTTCTTGTCGTTTTAAAAGACTGTGCTAGACAAGGGTGCGGTTTATTTCCACGAGGTCTCCCAACTAATGTCCATGGTGGATCAAGTGGATAGTAAGTAGGTCAGACACTTTTTCTAAAACAACTTACTAAGTGTGTTTGTATTTTACCATTTGAAAGGTGTCGATCAACCATTTTTAAAATTTTGTTAGGGTCAAATTATGTTTTTGGGTTGACATGTTAACGACGACCATCTTGTTCATTTTTTCCTCTTTTTTTTGGAAGCTAATATCTGAAAACCTACTCACGCTTACATTTTGAAATCTATGTGCGTATTACCAGAATGTTGGTGAGTGCAAATAAGAAGTTATTTGAGAAAAATTTGAAATCAAAAACCAAAATGACCATTTCCTCGAAATAAAATTGGCAACCATACATGTAGTGACAATATTTCATGTTCAGTTGCATCTAAATTATTACAGTTGTCTTTTATAGCTCTTCAGTAGTAATTATGTACAAGTAACGACTTCGCCATCAATAACCTGTCCTTGTGATTTCGTATTTGGATTTTCGTTTACTAATATGATTGATATAGTCTTCGTTTTTAAGTTGAGATTCAGGTCCTAACATCAGTAAAATTGAGTACTACGCATGGGAATTTATGTTATTTATTAAGAAATTTGCAAGAACGTACAATGTCCTTCATTGAGGCGTTCCTGTTTCATTACTGAGCTAGTAGAGGTATATATTTCTTGGGAATTAAATGCGGAATGAATGTTTGTTACATATTCTTAACCAGTATGGGGTGTAGTATTCCAGAAAAATTTCCCCCATCAATCGGTTTTGGGGAAAAAAATTTGTGGCCGGGTGAAATTTTGGCCTTCGGTGATCACATAAAAAGAGGGATAATTTCGGTATGAATAGAATTTCGACATTTTCTGACGAATTATCATGGTAAAATCTCGCACACAATTCACAAAACGATCAGAGAATAATATTTGGTGATAATAAAATCAGAAATCATATGACGTCATCATTGAAATCCAAGATGGCGGCCAAAATGCAGCTATCTCATAAGTTATCAATTTCAAGTTAAAAATATCTTGTAATATGTCTATCCACAGGTTTATATATCATCTGAGTACGATTAACATAGTAGTTCTGCTAATCCATCATTGGAGTGAGAATATGCACGATATTTATCTCAGGCGAGAAACGTCGAAGAAAGGGACAGTAGTCCGGATGTTCAGCATACGCGGTGTTTGTGCAACCCTGGATCGTACGCTGAAAGAGAATATTCTTTTCGCCCATGCCTGGTCAAGCAGTGACACGACGTCGCAGTGTTATGGCCAAGGAAAGAATTCAATAATAAAATATTTGTGCGACAAAGGCGTGAAAGGTTGGGCTAAGATAATATCTAAATTGAACAGTTCACCAGATTCTGTTGGTAAAGCTGATAGTGCCCTCTTTGGACACATTTACGGTCATACCGGAGACGGCGGACTAGCTCGCTTGTGGTTCACAAAATTTAGAACGATGATGGCTGAAAAGAACCGGATTGACGTCGAGCGTATGCCCCCAACTGATAGAGCGGCACACTTCCACGCACTAAGAGTACATTTGCAAGTAGTCGTATGGGCAAAATTGGACGAATCTGTATTGGATCCAACCGAATAGGGATGGGCGAATGACAGTGGATCTTATGAGCCAGTCCGAACGGACTTGGCATCAGCTCCCGACTCGGTACTCAACTTGTAAATGCAAGTCGATCCGGAACCAATGCGGCACAAATATGTGCACGTGCCGTAAAAATGGTCTCAAATGTTTTGATGAATGTGGCGGTTGCGGCGGAGAGAACTGCACGAATGTGGAGGCAGTTGATCTGGATGACGATGAGGACTAATCGGTGAGTCACGAATATTATTTTCCCGGATTTAATACCGTGTTCAATGAGTTTTTACTATGTTAATCGTACTCAGATGATATATAAACCTGTGGATAGACATATTACAAGATATTTTTAATTTGAAATTGATAACTTATGAGATAGCTGCATTTTGGCCGCCATCTTGGATTTCAATGATGACGTCATATGATTTCTGATTTTATTATCACCAAATATTATTCTCTGATCGTTTTGTGAATTGTGTGCGAGATTTTACCATGATAATTCGTCAGAAAATGTCGAAAATCTATTCATACCGAAATTATCCCTCTTTTTATGTGATCACCGAAGGCCAAAATTTCAATCGGCCACAAATTTTTTTCCCCAAAACCTATTGACGGGGGGAATTTTTCTGGAATACTACACACCATACTGGCTCAGGATATATAACAAACATTCATTCCGCATTTAATTCCCAAGAACTGGGCATTCACTCGTTCTACTATTAGGCTTTTTACTAATTTGAGCTTTGAAAAACTGGCGCGTATTGTGATATCCAATCAAAGCAATCATACGTATACACAGATATATTCATATACATATATTAAGTATTTGGGATTTTCCCTTCTATTTTGGCATATTTTGTTTAACTCATTAATTCATTTAGTCGCTGATGCATAATTTTGCGACCGACTGCACTTATTTTGCTCTTGAAGTGCTCTTTATCTTTAAGGCCTAAGGGTGTTTAAGCGAAGTATTTGTATAGTTATTTTTTATTTGTTTACGTAACCTATATTCTTATCTCGGCCAAATAATGCACTTTCTACTTATAGGCGTATTACGCGAGAAACTGTGTTATGCGATACTCTTTGTCGCCCCAAAATGGCATTTTCAGACAAATGTTACACATTTTCAGGCTATAATTAGAGATTTTCCGTTCAAAATGCTATTTCAGTGTATTTTCATGGATAAATCATTCAGGGTCCGCACGTCCATACCTCTTTTTTTTACCGGTGCACTTGGTAGACGTTTATGTATCCTGATAATCGAGTCTATAGTGCAGGAAATTGGTAGGTGATAATTCGAGTTATGAAAGAAAAACTTGTTGAGGTTGGTATGTCTTTTGACTGTGTTGGCTTTATTTGAAACCTAGAAATGAAATGAAATGAGGTTTAACGTTCTATATTCTGCCCGTCTTTATTGGCCCACTCGAAGCAGTAGAGTAGGACGTTTAACCTCATTTCATTTAATTTCTATTTTTCCGCCACAAGCCGGATAATGAAGATGGACAAATGAGAGAAGTTTTCGCCTTGACAATGGTCTCTCCGCCTACTCTGCATCGAATTCTAACGGCCAAGGGATCCTTCACGTGCATTCCAACGTTTACACGGGTCCGTAGGTTGTTCATTGCCAGTCCATACTTATTGCATCACTGACAAGTGGAAATATGACTCACCCAACGGTGGGTGGGGAAAGGGGTGGAGGTTTGGGTCGAACACGTTTCTAGGTAGTCCAGCTCGGAACGTATCTATAGGTCTCTTTACAGTCTAGGCGACCGCACAGGAGCTTGTAACGTGGGAAATCTCTTTCAAAAATGAGATTAAGCTGTGACTAAGTATAATAACTTGTCTGAAACCCATTTTCTAATTCAGGGGAAATAACTCGCCCGAAACCAATTCTATATCGAAAGATATAATACTAAAAGGTGAGAAACGTTTATATATTATTATTAATGTTACTTCTGGAAAACTTCTACTTCAAATATTGAAATAATATTACAATCTTAACACTTGCTAGTTTAACACAGCTATAGCCGAGATGAGGTCAAGGCCTAAAACACAATTAAACACAACCATAACCGAAGCTAAACACTAACTGACTAAGCGTGAATGGGCGCTTTGTTTATATTTTTTTAGGCCAAGAACCTCAGGACAAGCCGTGGCAAGTGGATAAAAAAGATAAAATGGTATGACTGTATTAAGAATATTATTTATTATACCATCTTAAAGGCTCCCGTGTCCCAACACCATTGGCCAAGCAACTATATTTGAACAAATTACACTATAAAGATGCCTTCCCGCGTATAAACTGGGTGATTTGATGATATATTTAGACTAAAAACATATTCAAACTAATTAATCTATCAAAATTTGCTTCAAATATCTCTCAAAACGAATTGGCGGGGAAATATCCCAAGCTATAAATTAATAATCTATTTTAAAAAAAGGCAGGTTTGTGTCACATGACTTGTCTGTCGCTGTAACTAGCAACGGGTGCGACGCCGGGGGAGAATTTATTGCATATAAAAGAAGATGTTGTCTTTAATCGCTGTCCATTATCATAAATATCGAAGCCTAAGCAAATTCTCGGACTATCCCCTAACCACGTCTTTCTCCGTGGATTTTATACCAGAAAGTCTCCCTTTTTCCACGTCCGCTCATCATCAAGTTTATTAACATATACATCAAGCGCTCCCTAGCACCAAGAGTTCAGACAATCTACGCGTACAACCTTTGACGTCACTCGAGCAGACAGCCCTTAATCGCCAGACTGCCAATTAGTGACACCCTCTCATTTTTGTCCAGTGCGCGCTCCATGGGTGTTTTTCAAGAAATCCAGTATTTTTCTAGTAAGATTAGGTGTCTCTACTTTCCATATATTCCAAAATTGCCATACTTTTATTGGAAATAACCACCCGATAAATACTTTGGTGGGAAAGTACACGTATCTTTAAAGCAGCTACATTAATCACTTATACACCAGGCGGTATATAAATTGTTTCGATCATTCACGCTCAAGCTGTTTTGTATCGACTACAATGAACCGAGTCAAGGCAAAATAGCGCTTAAATTGAATACAGTGTCAAAAGCCATTTGAGATATAGAAAGCATTGTCTATGGCCGTCACAAATATCTGGGTTTTTTTAGTTTAAAAGTTGAAGAAATGAAATTCCCGTAAACTTTCGCGTCGCCGCCGGCAAAGCACGGCGTACACTCTTCCAATGATTTTTAAAAATTAGACGCACGCCAACGCGTTTTTATAGAAGGCAAACAGGTTTTTGTTCCCCAAAAATATTATATTAAACATACACTGCCTATTGCAATTCTTTCTTTAGGCCTGAAATGTTATCTAAATTATTAATTAGACATTAATTAACTGAATAGATCATGTAAGATTAGGGACAAGAAACCAAAATGGTCTAATTGCCCCTTTAAGGTGTTATTCATCTTTATATCATCAAATGTGAATTAGTGCCATCCAAAAATCAAACTTTCATTGTGCATATACTTAATAATAAAGGAAACTTGACTTTGAATTATTTTTATTTCATTTTTAGACTTCCCTGAAAAAGTGGATCGAGGATTATTGTCCGGTAGACGACGTTGGTGTGAAACAATCTCGAATTTTATTAACTGGGTCAGTTGGAGCGGGAAAATCTAGTTACGTTAATACCATCAATTCCATATTTAGAGGCCATGTGACTAGTCAAGCCGGTATCGGGAGTGCTGAAAATAGTTTGACTACCATAGTAAGACCGCACACTCATTTTGTACTCCATGTAGAAAATCAGAAACCCAAATTGGCCATCATACTAATGACAAATGTTTATAAACTAATTCAATTTTTCAACAAATATTTGGGACATAGAAATTGACACAAATGGGTCGCAACGCATATAATAATGTAATATGAATGTATATAAACTGATTTACATTGAATCGTTTCCGTTTTTACTGTGATTTCAAATCAGTTGTGTTCGGCGAAATACGCCAGAAGTCTCAATCGAATGACAATCTCTAGCGTCTGGTTATTCCATTCTACACCGTTCTTCGAGTCCCTTGTTACAAATGGCGCTGAAACGCATTATGGTACATGATTCGTGTACCAATGGTAAAATGTTTTTTGTCTTAAAAATACTGGATATCAGAAGCCCATCTTTTCCCGGTAAGATCACAACATTAATGTTGAATGACATTGAGTTTGGGTTGGATTTTTCTCTGGTAATGACAAGCTATATAGTTAGCTCTAAACAGTCAGCCAAGAACAATTCGAGGACCATCTACAGACAGACATGTAACATACCCACTACCAAATTTTAACAAAATGTTAAGCAGACAAAAAATATGAATGAAACAAATAAAGCAATCTACAAATGTTCACAAGGAGGTTCAATTTTTAAAATATTACATGTTAATCGTATACAGTTAAATATGTTTAATAGTCCCCGATAAAGATTTTGTAGCACCACTCGTCGGTTGAATATTGAAAGCAAAACCGTCAGGGACACAAAGCATACTGCACGCAGCGACCCATCTACGTCATACTTCTCAGCCGGAGCTAGCTGTAGATAGGCAGCCTAAGTTTGGGATGGGACACAAAGGGACACAGATCACCAAATATTCCTACGAAACAAGGGCCAAAGCTATTTTTAGTCTTCCTCTCCCTTTTCCTTTTTCCCCCTTTTGCATGGCGATTTTTGTTGACTTTTTGGTGTAGAATTGAGGAAAAGGGTTTGAAAATACATTTTCTGCCAGGTTTTGGTGAATATTCATAATTCTGATGCGGAAGGATACAAGAGTTGAGAGGTTGGTTACGTTGAAATGTAGGGCCTGAAATTGCATGTTTACTTGTCTCTACTTCCAGCTTGTGTATCTCAAGTTTTTCATGAAGAACCTCATACGTGCTTTTGGGCAAGCGGTTGCCACATGTTGCTCCATCTGTGGTAGAAAGCGTTCTACCCAACGAAAATTTGGGAAAAAGTTAGAGCCCGTCTAAGATACGAGAATTAACATTGGAGTCAATGAGGAAATCTTTAGTGATCTGTGTCTTGTCTGTGTGTGATAAGGCTGTCACTGATATGCCTTAGTTTTGAAAATATGAAGATTAAATTCTCAGAAAATATGAATAAAATAGTTTGGCTACAGAAAAACTAAAAAAAGTTAATTAAAAAAAAAAAAATCAAAGTTTTGAAGAAAAATTGTGATTTTACTGCAAATTTCTCAATTTTCAATTTTTATTGAATTTTTAACAGTAAGTAAAATATTGTAATGCCCAATGTTGGCTTATTCAGTCTCAGAAAGCACAGATAAAGTGAACAGTATTGAAATTTCACCAAATTTTGTCTAAAAATCAGGAATATTCACAAAAAATCTTGAGATTCCCCCCATTTGGATGTAGAAATTAATATTTTCATGACTACTAAAATGAGTCAAAATGTCTAAAAATGCCCATATTTTCTTTGCTAATATAACTTAGATGGGATCTACATGTTTGTCAGGTTTAGAAATAGCTCCAGCTTTCCTACAGAAAATTTAAAATTGGTAACACTGAGTTAATAATGTACAGCAGATGGGTTTGTACAAAATGTTCAAAACAGGGGTTGGCTCAATTTTGCCACTATTTTACCCAAAATAAGCATTTTTTTCTCCTTTGAAACATTAAATTCTTGCATTTCCTTCATGTAGGAAGCAATATCCCAGCCTTTCTAGACATTTTTTACTCCATCATTCTGTTTAGAGAGGCAATAAATGCCCCACCCCACCCTTTTCTATTAATGTGTTTTGAGGGATTTAAATGCACCTGTGTTGACATGAAAATGATCTTAATTGGAATTTGTGGTTGAATTACAGCTAAGAATGTTATTTTTCACCCAAAAATATTTTTTTTGTGCATTTCTAACCCTTATTTGTTCAGAGTCAAACGTAGAACCCTGAGGCATTTCAGGCCAATGAGACCAGACCCAGATATAAAACTGGTGTAGATGTGTAAATGTCAGTTTAATGTTCAATATTTTCTTATCAAAATCCAGCATTTGTGGTGTTTGCTGCATTTATGTTGCCTATAAAACAATAAAATGTTAATTTTTCTCCTTTTCAGGCCTCTTTTTATGTTGTCAAGTCTGTCATGACTACTTTTTTGACTTCATTTTTTCAGGAAATTAATGTAAAGTTCCAGACATCTTGCTTCAGCACAAGGATTGCAATACAAATTTGTAACATGCCTCTGAGGTTTGAGATGTTGGAAACATTGAAATATTCCCAAATTTGTGAAAATTGTGTATTCTGTGACCCTTCTGTTAGAGAGGGGTGATCATAGACCAAATATGGCATTTTTTTCATTCATCAAGGCCTATTTTTAACCATAATTCATATTTATTGCACCTATTTTAGTTTATATGTGCATATGTTAGCCAGGGATGGTAAAACATAGCTGTTAGACAGATTCCTTTGGTAATGTAAGTTCTGCAACCATAGATTAGATTAATTCAATCAGTGGCATGTTCAGGGGGTAGGCATACATGTTTCAGTATAGATCTCTAATATTACAATCATTGCAACTGGTTTGCATTTTTTCTGTTTGCATATTGTCCACAGATTCTAAAAATATATTTCTTGTCCGTCCGGATATTTAAAAAAGTGGAAAATTATTGGTATTTTGAGAGATGCTACATGTAAATTTTGTACATTTTTCATCACATGGCAGTAAAAAATTGCTCCATCTGTGGTAGAAAGCGTTCTACCCAACGAAAATGTGGGAAAAAGTTAGAGCCCGTCTAAGGTACGAGAATTAACATTGGAGTCAATGGGGAAATCTTTAGTGATCTGTGTCCAAAGGTGTTCTTATATACGTTTTTATATCAAGCAGGATACACAGTTTACAAGCCTAAGTTTACAAAAATCTCAAATGTCTTTCAGTCTATCTCAATCCCTCAAAAAAACAAAAAACAGAGCGAGTTAGCAGATGGAAACATCATATCGTATTTCTCATAGGAATTCAAACAGCGTCTGATTTAACAAGACTCATTTTTGATCTTTTATAATATTCCCTAATATCACATATTAATTAGGCGATTGGTTAATTACGCCCGATGACGTCAAAATAAGCTAAATATGAAAATGTAAGTCTGACATCATATCTGTGAAATTTCCATTTAAATATTAGTTTAAAAACATAAACAGTTATGATGTGCAGACCTATGGGTCATTTTAATATATCAAAATATCATCTAGTTTGGTTAGATTAGGTGATGTAAAACTTGTCTTGGAATTTGAAAACAATATTTAGGTCGGGGCTTAATAATGCTACTATTTTACACCTTTGCATCTATACTTTGGATGTCTTTATTGTTGTTAGGTTTTATATATACAATTAATTATAAAAACATTTTGGCGATTGTTTAATTTCAGTATCGCTGCCATCAAGTTCGTAATGGATCGACCTATTTAAAGTTTCGTTTGTGTGACACCCCAGGACTGGACGACGCACACGGAATAGGTGAAGGTGATCTGGAAGCTATCTTGGACGGCCAAGTTCCTGATCGTTATACGGTAGGTAGACAAGGTGATCTTGTTCAATTAACATACGTACATTATTTCTATAGGAGAGGGGCGGGAGGCTTGGGTGATCAAATGGTCTAAGTCCTTAAACTATGCCAGCCTTGAGTTTGATCGTATGGCCAACTGACCCTGTATGCATACGGAATTAAGATATATTGAAGGCTATAAATTTTCAAATATAATTCTGCTTAATTTTACAGTTTCATCCGTTTTCACCGATCACTACAGATAATCCAGAATATATTAAATCACCAAGTATCAATGATAAAATTCACTGCGCAGCTTTTTTCATTGATGGTGGATCCGTAGATGTTATGAATGACTCCATTCTCTCTAAATTTAAACTTTTACAGAAACTAGCTAATCAGAGAGGTAAGACTAGCTTTTCTAGATAATTGATATAAAATGTGCATGTTGTTTATAGTGTCGGATAGGTTGGGCAATGTAGACATTGTTACTGGGGAGAAATATCAAAAACTAAAGAGATAATGCTATATGATTAAAGCTTTAATAGTTATTTGGAATTCCTATGGCTGTATATTGGGCCCAATTTGAACACATTATTACCTTTTGAAAATCAGTGTTTAAAGAAATACATGTAATTGTAGTAGCATGATGCACATTTTATCAAACACGCCCATTTAGGAATATAGCCAACCAAAATAATATTGTTTTGAGGGGATTTGTTTCTAAATAGTAATAATCCGTTTAAATTTAAGTTACCATATATGACAAAGGCTGTTTCTTAAAAAAATAAATATAGAATGGCCTTGTTGGGCGGACCATTGCTAAGTTGATACATCTGTGTATCGTCTAGGAGAAACAGAGCTAATGATGCTAAAAGAGACTGCAATTAGTTGTTCAACACAGGGAAATCTAGCGGCCAAGAAGCCTCTGGCGCATCCGATTCCAAAGGTGGTTCTGCAACCCCCAGCATACTGGATTAAATCTACTCTTCTTCAAATATAGTCTTGTAAAGTGTGTTGTTAGGGGAATATTACTTACACTGTATATCATTTTAACAAGACCGACATGATGAGAAAATAAGATGGGTTTAGCCAATAACTGGCTCTGTTAGCGACAGGATTAGTCAGAAATACTGTGGTATGACGTTAAATTTCCAGAAATTTTTAAAGTTACATTGGACTTCACGTTGTGTTTTAATAAATTCTATTAATTTTTAGTGTTTTTTCTCTATATTTGAATTTTACTCATATGTTTAACTGAGAGTTAGATCGTCCGGCCATTTTAATGCACGACCTGACGATTCGTTTGATAACGATGAAAGTACTAGCCAGAAATTTAATTTTTAGTGTTTTTTCTCTAATATTTAAATTTTACTTATATAATAAATTTTATTATATTTACAGGTGTGCCGCAAGTTATTTTGTTGACCAAAGTTGACCAGATTGGATTAGAAGTGGAAGACAACCTCTCTAACCTATTGCATTCTTCTAAAGTAGTTTATGTTGTAGACCAGGTAGCTCAGTTGACTGGTTTACCAAGGGGACATGTTTTACCTGTTAAAAATTACGAGAAAGAAACAGAATTAAACGAAACTGTTGATAAATATGCTTTACTTTCCTTAGAACAAATGCTACAATCTGCTGATGATTTCATGTATGGGATACTCGACGCTTAAAACTGTAATAATGTTTTCCACATCTATTCTGTAGTGCAATCAAAATTCAAAAGTTCATAACTACAGAATGACAATTAATCAATGCAACATTATGTGGACTTTTACCACTATTATCATGTTCTGATGGCGATAAGTTAACATTTTCGACACCCGTTCAGTATTCACAAAGATATAATGAAATCGCAGCATCCAGCATCTTCTGCAGACGATAAAAACAAGCCAATGCCACCTGTAAGTGAAATCTTCTGGGCATGGACATCTTATCCACCTTTCATATGTTGGTTTTGTCTTCGTAATTTTTAAATAATCAATTTATTACACATTTTCTGATCTAAGTTTTCGATTGGGTATAATTGTTTTAGTTTACCCTTTTACGTTGTTGTAAACAACACAAGACGACTCCAACTTCAGCGTTTAGTATGGAAGCCTATCGCGGCGAGAAGTCGGGGGCAAGAACACGAGAAGACGAGAAGTCGAGAAGACGAGAACACGAGGAAATAGGGCGAGAATACGAGGAAATAGGGCGAGAATACGAGGATATCGCCCCGAGAACACGAGATTACTTTCACCTCGACTTCTCGCTCCCTCGTCCCTCGACTTCTAGCTCCCTCGTGTTCTCGCCTTTGAAAAACCTCGTGTTCTCGCACTCTCGCCCTCGTGTTCTCGCACTCTCGCCCTCGACGTCTCGTCTTCTCGACCTCGACGTCTCGACTTCTCGTCTTCTCGCCTTTGAAAAACCTCCACTTCTCGCTCCCTCGCCTTTGAGTTAATCTCGTCCTCTCGTGTTCTCGCTCCCTCGCTTCGTCACAATCTCGACTTCTCGTCTTCTCGTGTTCTCGCCTCGGAAGTGCAGTTTATACGCATGTCCACTGACTACCGTATCGGCATTTATATTTGGACATTGATTATAATAAACATAAGTTCTAGAAAATTGAATAGTCCTAAACAATTTTAACAAGAACAAGATGGCGGATGTGAGAGGACGCTTAAAAATTCGGTCTGAGTAAATTTTATTTTTATCCTCGTATGAAGAAACAACGGTCAACTATGTTCTAATCTGACTGACTTGTATGTTTCTGAGCAACACCTAGACTATTATTTATGTGAATTTCAAACCTGTGGTCCCTAAATTTGTGTTAGTTACACATCGGAGGAGATATTGAGACTCAGTCATTGTCTAAACATGGCAGAAGATCGACACACTGTGACTAAGAGCTCACTACCAATACAAATCAAAGAAGCTAGGATCAAGTTATCATCTAGGACAAATGATTATGGTAAAAATTATCGTCACAGTATTTCCAGTACTTCTAGCCAGGAATCTCCACTTCAACCTAAAACTGCGAAAATAGCGGGTGAACCATCGTGTGGGTCAAAAAATAATGACGAGTCACCACTAAATCAACCAGGTACAGTTGACAATACATTTTTTGATAGCAAAGCTTTTCACCTTGTCATTGAACAAGCTGTACAAACTGCAGTTGCAGGAATTAAACAAACTCTTCTATCCTATGTCAAGGATCAATTCCTTGTATTCGATGAACGACTATCTGAGGTTGAGCTAACACAAAGAAGCATAGGCCTTGACGTAGATAATTTCCACGAACGATTTGAGCAAATGGAGGCTAGTATGAAGGCAAAAGAAAGTGAGTGTAAATCATTAGCAAACAAATTAAACAACAACTTAGAACAATATACACGGAAAGCCCATCTGCGAGTATTTGGGGTAAAAGAAACGCCAAATGAAGATTGTGTCAAAATTGTCTCCAAGTTAATCAAAGATAAGGTGAAAATTGATAAATCAATCTCTATTGAGGCGGCTCATCGTGTTGGTCCTCTTCCCAATGTTTCAAGTGATGACACTACTCCAAAAACTGTGAAACCCAGGGGAATTATCGTCAGATTTATGAGAAGGGACGAGAGACAATTAGTTGTTTCAAACAGACGAAAATTGGCCAAATCAGGGGTTTCTATCGTAGAAGATATGACAGTGGAGAATATTAGACTTTTAGATAAACTTCAAAAACACCCACTCGTAAAATCATCATGGTTCTCAAATGGAAAGGTTAAAGCACAGGGACACAATAATAATGTTTGTAGAGTGGAGTTAGTTCCAGAATTAGATGACCAGTTAATTAGGAAATTAAGTGATCAGAAATTAAGTGATGGAAATTTGCAAATGTTATGGCTATTTTCAAAAAAGGTCACCCAAATGAATGCAGCAATTACCGACCCATTTCGCTCCTTAGTATTATTGTAAAAGTATTTGAGAAAATTATATATAAACACGTCTTCAATTTCTTCAAGGACAATTCAATACTGACTAACACTGCAAAGTGGTTTCCTACCAGGTGATTCTACTATCTTCCAATTAATAGATCTAAATCATTTTTTGTCAAGTCATTGATCATAACAAATATACCAGGATCGTCTTTTGTGACATAAGCAAGGTTTTTGACAGAGTCTGGCATGCTGGACTCTGTCACAAGCTGGATGCTGCTGGGGTTCGAGGAGGGTTATTATTATGGTTCAAGAATTATTTAGATAATCGACAGCAATGCGTCGTAATACATGGAACCTCCTCGAACTAAAGGGGCATCCCCGCTGGTGTCCCACAGGGCAGTGTATTGGGACCACTGTTATTTTTATTAACGACATTGTGGATGATATACAATCAAACATTAGACTATTTGCAGATGACACCTCTCTGTACTTAAAAATAAATGATCCAGAGGCATGCGCAGTTACCCCAAATAAAGACCTACAAAAAATCAATGCATTGTCGGAAACGTGGCTAGTGACATTTAACCCCCTAAAGACAGAAACCCTAACCCTCACGACTAAACACAATATTGTGAAACCACCCCTTTTAATGAAATCAATTAGAATAAAGGAAGTAATTGAACACAAACATCTTGGACTTACTTTTCAAACCAATTGTAAATGGAACAGCCACATTGATAATATAATTAGTAAAGTATCTAAATTAGTAAACTGCCTACGCTCCTTGAAATATCGCTTAAACAGAAAATCACTAAACACGTTATATTCTTCATTCATTATGCCGCACTTTGACTATGCCGATGTTATCTGGGACGGGTTGCACTGACTACTTATCTAATAATCTCGAATCCCTTCAGCTTGATGCACTATGCACTATTTGTGGGGCGGTTAAAGGTACTAGCCACGCTTCCCTCTACGCGGAAACTGGGTTTATTCCACTCAAAGAACGACGAAATCGAAACAAATTAAAATTAATATACAAAATTACAAACAACCTGACCCCTCCCTATCTTAAGAATCTCATAAATCTGGAACCAACAAATACATACTCATTTCGAAACGAAGATAAAATTAAAGAAATTCGATGTCGTACTGAAATATTTTCTAAATCATTTATTCCATCCAGCATAAGAGAGTGGAATAAACTCAGCCTCCCTGCTAGAAACTCAAGAACTCTTAAAATATTCTCCGACCATCTCTCCAAATCAGATATAAAAATTCCAGATGGGACCAAAAAAAGGGGGCCCCGTGTACACATTGGCGTCTGGCATTGATTCAAGTGGCTCGGTTTCGATTCGCCGCTTGAACGTGACAATGATAAGGATCGTCTGCTGTCCAATCGTGTGAGTTTTCTCCGGGTTCTCCGGGGTTCCCCCACTCCTAAAGACCCCTAAACGCAAGCAAATTATTGAAATAAAATTGTTAGTCTCGGAATGACCTGGTTTGTGTCGAGTCTGTCTGTCTCTTTCTTTCTCTCTTTCACACTCATTGGTGTCCACGTACAATAGCCCTTTACCGTTAGAATTCGGATTAAGAGTAGGCCCTCGTAGCACACTGCATGACGTATATTCACTTTCATTAGCTCAGTTGGAGAAGAACAGTATAGGTTTTGGTAGCCGAATGGTTAACGCGTTCGCGTTTGATGATAAGGACTGTCATTGAATCAACTGGCGGGATATCGATTCCCCGCTTGTACCTGTCAAGTGATAGGTCGCCTGTCGAACCATGTGGGTTTTTTCCGGGTCCTAAATGTGCGGTCTGGTAGTTGATTCTGTGAAATAAATAACATTTTGCCACCAAGGCTCATTTAGGTGGTTTTGATGCAGCCTGGACGTACCCTTTGATTAATAAACCCCAAAAGTTGTGTATGTAGGTATGTATGTATGCATGCATGTATGTATGGATGTTCGCCCGTCACGCTTCGTGGCCATGAGAACTTTGCGGTGATATCATTATAAATAAAATCTAAGTGTGTATGGGTGTGGGTATGTATCTTTGTATGTATTTTCGCCCATCACGCTTCGTCGCCGCGCTGCACCCACACATTATTATGTGGTATTAAATTAACCAGCACGACAACGTGAATGTTTTAGGCCATCGAATCTGGGCCACAGGTGAATTTGGGCCACGAACGAATTGTGCCTCGGGCGAATTTTGTTTCCGTGCGAATTTGAGCATTGGGCGAATATGGGCCCCTGGCAAATTAAGGCTACGGGCGAACTTGGACCAAGAGCGAATTTAGGCCCGTGTAGAGCCGGGTATCCTACGAGTTATTTGATAATGCATCATAGAAAGGTAATGAACATTGGTATGTTCATAACTTATTCATCCGTTAATTCGAAAACATAAACATCTTGGAGCCACCAAAGCTAGTTAAGAAGTTATTATGTGCGCGGTGAGCCTAAAATAACCCGATTTTCCCATATTTCTGGTATGACTATGGTAATATATGTCGACAAAACAGCAAAAGAGGCTTCTGAAATTTTGCAGTCTAATAGTTTATTTTGTGAAATATTAAGCATGCTGCCACCAAAGCTGGTTTGAATACTTTTTGATGCAGGTACCCTTTTCTGCGTGCTCACTTAGTCTAGTATGCGACATTTTAATGTGGGTACAGTAATGACTTAATGTGGTTATTTTTGGTCTAGTACTTATATTATGTATTAATGTGTTTAAAAACGTTATTTTCTAATACAAAGGAAACAATTATTATCGGTTTTTGTTGACGTTCGAAATGAAAATGAAATGAGGGGGGGGGGGTTGAACGTCCACTCGACAAATCAAGCAATTAACAGTTTTTTTTAGGAGGGGGGGGGGGTGAAGAAAACCCACAAGGAACCATCTGTGTCTCTATCACATCATATGAAATATCCCCCATCACTAAATTTAACGTAAAATCGGCGTTTTTCGAAATTTGGTCAGAGAAATCCCATGCAAAGTAATGGCGGCCTCCTCGCGAGTTTGCTCACGGATCTCCCACAATGTAACAGCGAGACGCCCTTTTTTTTGGAATGGGTGATTCATGTTACATATACTAATAAGCAAAGTCTTACACGAGGGTGGCTCGTTGTTCTGACGGAGTTCGGGTCTTATGTTTGATTAATGGGAAACATTTGGTTACAGCTTTTGACCAATCAGCCATGGATATTTCGTAATAATTAACTCCTTTTGTGTAAGACCATTTCTATTCGTAAATGCATGCCGGCAGGGTAGTATATAGACGAGGGTCGATTATTCGGGCTATTCAAGCAAAACAATATATATATATATATATATATATATATATATATATATATATACGGGAATACTATTTATAGACCGCCTATTTACATAGGGACCGGTATGTATGCCAGTAAACCATATGATTTGTAATTGATGCTTTTAATTCCACTGTCTTTTCAGAAGAAAAATATGAACATCTCTGTAATGGATGAACCAAAAGACTGTTAAAATAAATTGTTCAAAGACTATAATCTAGAAAGGTTTTTATGTAATAGAGGGTCACTAACTCCAACCTCTTCCTTATTTACCGCTAAGTACAGGTATTTCGCAAAGAAAATGTTCCAGTCTATTGCAGTTTAAGTTCATATGAAGTCTTGATAAATGTTTTGTCGTACTCAATACAACACATTTTTCATTATTTTGGAAGTTGGGCTCGTCATTAGCCCAATGAAATGTAGTTGATCCGTCCAACCATTCCCAGTTCCCTTCACTGAGACTACCTCCAGTAAAAGCATACAGCGATTTTAGTTTTGGTAAGTCTAAAAGTATATAAAAATAGATATGAACAGTTAAAATATTAATTTGCTGAGCAATCACAATTACCTCCGACAGCAGCAACATCGTCCATGCTTCCCAATATGACCCAATGAACAACCATACTACACAGTTTTAAAACATTTCATTTGAAACCATATAGTCTGATTCGGTTTGTTATTCCCACCCGTCGGCTTTTCGTGTATAAATCGTGGAATAAGCTTTATTTTGAAGGTTTCAATGTTTAATGACGAAAAAACAATGTTGACATAGTATGGGAGACCATTAGTTGAGGGTAGGCATTTTGCGATAATATTCCAACTTATTTATAATGTTACCGGGAAAGTTTGACGATAAGCTGATTTTGATTAAGTAGTAGTGTTTGGTGTCAATATATATGTTTTCAGGGACACAGATTCAACTCAATTACACATGTAGACCTATTTTTGCATATTTTTTGGCGGGAAAACGGGACGATGTGCTGATATTGATTAAGTGGTCGTCTTTAGTGTCTATATACATCTTTTCAGGGGCACAGATTCCATTTCTGCCAGTTATAACGGTGTAAAATGATCATATGTTCACCTATTTTGCATATTTCCAAGATGGCGTTCCCATTTTTCAAAGGAAAATTGGGCGATGTGCTGATATTGATTACGTAGTCGTGTTTTGTGTCAATATATGTTTTCTGGGCGCAGATTCGATTTCTGCCATTCCAAATTGCGGGAAATGATGGTATGTCCATTCATACAACATATTTCCAAGATGACCGCCGTTTGTGGCAGGACGTTTTCTAAACACATTACTGAAAAGGTTTCTGAATCCAATTATGTTATATATAGGCTTGTAGCGTGTTCCTGGAAGCCAGTGCCGTGTTTTACCCATTAGGTATATTATCCAACGATAAAAATTGGTGGCGCCATCGAGACTTTTAGTTTATGTTATCTGTCAGTTATAAAAACAAAATTAACGACTGTCAAAAATATGAGACTTAAACTTTTGAAAAGGTAATCAATAAATTAAAAAGCAGAAGAGAAATGTATGATACTAAATATAAAGCGGTATACAAAGAAATAAAAACAAGGACTGCAAATGAAATAGTAATACTTGCTATAAAAAAAACCTTCAAGGCATAGATTATATTATCAAATGACTCCAGTCATCTATGACATCACTGCCATCACCATTTTAAGAACTGGTGGCAGTGATGTAAAAGTATAAAAGTCGTTCTTTAAGTGGCCACGTCGTTCTGTAAGTGGAGACATACTTTATTTTTCTAACGCAACAGCATTTCACATGCTCGTTCCACATTCAGCTTGGAAGTCAGTTGATAACATAATCTATGCCACGGGGCCTTCTTAGCAAGTAGTTCATTTACAGCCACGCCACCCACCGTTTAACAACGTTGTCGTAAGGCTGAAACGATGCTCCTAATCACATGCTTGCTACGCGGTTACGACCTTTTTGTATATATCGGGAAGGTGCTGATCCTCGTCCATCAGCTCCAGTCTAGCATCCAAAGGGGAAACATCACGAAACTAAAAATGTTCTTGATGGCTTGACGTTTGGTTGTTCTCTGCTTTGAAAGTTAATAAGGAAGGGGGAGCGTGGCGCAGGCTCAATGGGCGTGGCGAAAAAGCATGTCGGAGGCGTGGTGGGTGAGAACGTATCCCGGTCTAACTGCTAACCACGAGAGCATGGTGGGAATACGGTGCGCGATACCAGAGCTTAGCCATGAGCGTAGTAAGATCTTGAGGCGCTAAGGGTAGTAAGCGCTTGGTGTGGTCGTGGCAGGAGGAATTTCGTGCCATGCTTATTGACGCAACCCCCACACCGCCGTTACGCTCTCTTTGCCTGCATGCCAGGAGATCGAGTGCATAGGCCTTTCTTTCCCAGGAAAATCGATATTAGCTCGGATCAGCAATTTTCATCGTTGGATAATATACCAAACCGGCTGCCAGGAATGTGCTACAAACTAATAGCCTACGTAGCAGAATTGGACTCAGAAACCTGTAAATAACAACGAAAAGTAAATATATGATAATACCGTGTTTAGACAAACGTTCCACCGTCTTGAAAACATGCGAAATTGGTGAACATACGATCATTTTAAGCAGTTGTATATGGCAGAAATCGAATCTGCGCCACCGAAAACATATATATTGACACCAAAGACGAATACTTAATCAAAATCAGCAATATTGGAAATACGCTAAATATGTGAATATGTCAACATGTTATCATTTTACAAGGTTGTAAATGTCAGAAATGGAATCTGCGCCCCCGTAAATATATACATTGACAACAAACTACTGCTAAATCAAAATCTGCACATCGTCCCATTTCCCGCCAAACATGGCCACCATCTTGGAAATATGCTAAGTACGTGAACAATTTACAAGGTTGTAATCTGAAATAAAGCCATGACCCTTGTCAATATTAATACAGTGCCAAATCACAGTTGATATGTCGATAACATTATCAATAAAGTGAAAATGATAAAAAAAAATAAGCTGGAATATTATCGCAAAATGGCTACCTTCAGATAATGGCCTCCCATACTATGAAGACCTACTCAGAAAAAATGTCAACATTGTTTTTTTTGTCATTAAAACATCGAAACCATCAGAATAAAGCTTATTCCACGATTTCTACCCGAAAAGACGACGGATTTACATTATAATGGATCGGACTAATAGCCTAACTTGCATGACTGACTCGAATTCCAATCAATTCCAATCAACCAATCAGTCGTTTATAGTCCAGGGAGACGAGACCGTCGGGAGAAAATCTTTAAAATGTAACTGCCACAAACGCGTTTTCCTGCTATTCCAGCCCGTGAATACAGCAACTTCAATGTGGTCTAGTATAGCATACCGTCGATGGTTGACCTGAATCCCAAACAATCAATCAATCGAAGTATCGGTGCCCCCCCCCCTCCCCGCAAAGCGAGAAAGTTAAAAAAAAAATAACCGCCGCAAATGCGCTATTCTAGCCTGTGAGTTTAGCAACTTCAGAGTTTCCAACCAATATAGCCTACCTGGCTGACCCGAATTCCAAACAACCAATCAATCGTCGCGCGGTATATGGAGGCCTCACCTTCCCGGAGAAAAATTTAAAAATTTAATCACCGTAAATGCGTTTTCTGCTATTCTAGCCCGTGTAAGCAACTCCAAAAGTATCCAATGGTTTTGTAACTGAAATCCCACTCTGAATTCTAACCAACCAATCAGACTGTTGCAGCTGCATTCACAAATAATAATCGATGCCCGAAGAATATCGCACAAAGTAGAGTGACTCCAGACAAATTGTTTCAATCCATAGTTAATTCAGTACAACTTCGTGGTATCCAATTAAAAAAAAGGTAAAATTACTCTTTTTTTTATAAATTTCGGGCACTTTATTTTGCCAACTAGATGAAATAATAAATTTCATTTCTATTTTACCTGTCTACCCGAAGAGACGGTCCCCCTCTCCCGGTTTGTATGCCTGTGTATCATGTTAATTGACTTTAAGAATCAAAATGTATAATTCTGAAAAATACTACCAGAGTTTTAAATAGAAAAAAATCAACATTTCGATGTGATACTACATGTCACCCTGAATGATCCCACCGATTCTTTAAAATAATATCTGTTAAGACCTGCATTAATGGGGCAAAAACGCGGGATGTTAAACCACATTTTATTTCATTTATATCAACATAGAAAAAGCCGAGTGTAAACCTAAAGGGAAGGAACGCTCTCGTGGCCGCCAACCCAAACCTGAATGGGGACATACGAGGGCTAGCTGATAAGTTCTAAGCCTATCTGTGAAAGACCCGTATAAAGTCGATTGTTTCCTTCGAGGTGTACACACAGTTGCCAAAGATGTTGCAAGGCCTTGATGCCGGTCAGGAAGAAATATTTTTTCAGCCACCATAAAAAAGGTTGTTCACACATGACACGACGTCATCATAGGTGGAAGTCCGACAGGGCCAAATCAGCCACAAAATTATAAGGATCTGCTTCAAAACGGCGCAGATGGTCCTTGTCCGTCAGGAATCTGACACGTTTCTGATCCGAGCTTTTGCAGAAACTTTTTCTATTCGTAATTCGTTTGCAATAATGTGCTCAACCCTCTCATGGCAATGTGTCGAGTGGCCAATAATCCATCAGCCATCCCCATGCCATGCACCCGGGTAATGTTTTCTTGAATGGTTATTGTTGATGACCTTCCAGGACGCAGTTCATCGCCAAGCCTGTCTCTGCCACGCTTAAATTCCGAAGCCCACTTCTTTACCGTGGAAAGGGAAGGGACATCATCCCCTAAAGTGGAGACAATGTCGGCGTATATCTGTGTATGGGTAAGTCCTTTCAGCTGCAGGTACTTGATGACTGCCTTATATCCAGTTTTGTCCATTTCTTGTGATTTCAATGGGTAGATAGACAAGGTGGTCTGTTACGAAGACAATAATAACACTACAGTTGCAGTTCTTATGTCTATGATTCATTCAATGATTGATTGTACTTTTCAGCGAGCCCTCGTACGTTCGTCGTTTAAAATTTCTCGTCTCGTAAACACTGTAAAAATATGCGTTAGGGGTCAGATATGTAAAGCCAAATAATTATTTTTTCAACGAATGCTATACATAATGATACTATTCTGAAAAAAACAATTGAATAGTTCCATGGCTGGACTCCAGCCTGCAGGCGGCGTCACAAAACCTGCCAACATTTTCCCCGCTAACATTTACCAATACGACATATATATCCTGTGAACTACTATGTACAATGCATTCGTCGGTTTTATCTGCGTCCATGTTCCGGCGAAATTCATAAAAACTTATAAAAAATTTGCAAACTTTTAATCTCGTCGTCAGATACGTGTTTTCCCGTCACAGATTAACGTCGGTTTTCCTAGACTGTGATTCTCGGAAATCCACGTGGCCTGCAGGCTGGAGTCCAACACTGAAACTATTGAATTGTTTTTCAGATAACTAGTATCATTATGTATAACAATCGTTGTGAAAATAAATCGGAGAGATTTCTATTTGACCGTTTTTAAGTATTTTTGAAACCGGTTTCAAAGTGTTTTGGTTCTGTTATGCAAGATCATTTTCGACGTTCCAAAGTAAAAGTTCGGTGCTAAGACCATCAAAGATAAATTTTAAATGTTCCTATTATTAATTAGAACAGGTTTCGCTTTAGTTTTTATATTTTACGCTGGCATTTATTACTTTAAATGTTCCTTTTGACCTTTTGACCTCTGGGGTCACAAAGAACAAAGGTGAATTTAGCAAGTTTACATTTTTATTGAAAGTGTGATTACTTTGGATCGTTTTCAGCTTATTTTCATGATGAAAAAATGGCCGCGCATTCACTTTCAGTGCAAATGAACCCATTTGACCTTTGCCCCCAAATATCTCGAAAACGCCCCAACGGCGGACTGATTACCACTCGGCATCGTATTTTACGGGTCTGGTCTTGTGCCCATTTGATGGACACCCCCCCGCGCTGAGCCTCCAGACTATATACATCGAGGGTCGACCAATGGCCTTTCTGGTCGCACCCAATAGAATCATTTTTTCAAACATGAAGTGGAATAATCAAGCGAAAACTATAACGTAACGAATTATTCCGCGTCGAACAATGTTAAGCAGCGGGACATTTAAATTTAAATGTGCCCCCTCCGCCCGTCTTTCGTTCCGGTTTTGTTTCAGGAGTATGTCATATGCACCAATCAAGATATATTTACGAAACAACTTTGTACACCTTTCAACCTATTATAGAAGTGCATTTAGAATTTTCTCAGTTGACTAGATTTTATGTTTCGACAAAAACAAATTTTCCTGTAGGCCCAACCTTCATGTGCTGAGGCGCGGAAAGTTGACGACTGGGTCACCCTGTTACATTCTTATAATATTCACGAGGTTCGAGTTATTTAGGCTAACCTACGATAAATACCTGTAAGAGATTTTAAAAAGTCATCAAACATCTGAATCCTTTCCATAGAGTTAACAATAAATAGATATCCACCATCCTCTTCACACTGAGCCTGTGCGCTTTTCCAGTTTATTGTGTCATTTCCGTTAAGGTAGGCCTTATAACATATATTGTAGGTTATGTTGTATATATAATTTGATGGACATACATCTAGAATATGAAATAAATTTAAATTATTTAAAAACACGCAGCCCTCTATTTGAAATTAGATTCCACGTTTCTGATTTAACGCATCAGTGTATTAATGTACCTTAGTCCTAATGTTTAGGATTAAACCATCCGCGTCCTAATACAAGTCCTTTGAATGTTTTTGTGGACTTTGGGCATATGACTTAAGTAATGGGTCTGGCGATTGAACAACGTGCTGGGTGAAATCTTTTGACGTACCTGGTTTTAATCCGAATCGAATTTTGTGCTATTTTCTAGTTTATAAAAGAAATAAAAAAATTCATACCTTCAAGTCGCCAATACGTAACCAACCCACTGTAATCTGTATAATTATGTCCAGCCCAAACTCTTTTATAATGTAAATAACATTCAGGTGAGCTTACATCCGGTTTATATGAAAACGAATCACAATTCAATGTTTCGATACATTTCTCTCCACATTCTTCAGCTGATAAATTTATATATCGTTGTAGATAACTGTTAACTAAACAATCTTTAAGAGGAATCATCTTAAACACGTATTCAGGACAGATGATTGATGCACCCAAGATTGGTAGGAAAAGGAACACCAGTTTCATTGCTACAAATGCGGTCAGTTTAACTTCGACAATTTATTTATGAACTATAGAGATATGAAATCTCGTTGAAATATATGGTACAGACAGATCGATGCTATTGATTTCATAGTGCTTATATAATGGTGCCGTCCCAGATATAGTTTCGTCTATCTATAGAACACCTGATGCCGCATCACAATTTATGTTGTTGTTGTTTTGTGACTATGAAAGGCCCTTAGACATATTTATCGAGAAATCATATTGAGGTCTTGTATCATTTTTAAAAATAGGGTTAGTCATGTTTTAACACTTTAAAGTAGCTAAGTCTCTAACTTAATATCATCCAAAATCTTCAACATTGAAAACACGAATTATTTGTCAATTTAAAACAACATTGATGCTGTGATCTTACCGGAAAAAGATGGGCTTCTGATATCCAATATTTAAGACAAAATAAATATTTTACTATTGGTACACGAATCGTGTACCATAATGCGTTTCTGCCCCAGTTCTAGCAAGAGACTCGAGGAACGAGGCTAGACATATTGCACCAAACCAAACGGCGTATGTAGACTGGAATAACCAGACGCTAGGAATTTGTATTCGATTGAGACTTCTGGCTTATTTCACGGAACATAACTGATTTGAAATTAGAGTAAAAACGGAAACGATTGAATGTAAATCAGTTTATATACATTCATATTACTGTATTATATGAGATGCGACCCACTTGTGTCAATTTCTAGATCCCACATGTTAGCGATTTAGCTCCTTTAAAGGGTGATTATAAATAATCTGAAATTATTTTCCTGCTATATCAATTTGGCGATAATCACCAAAAGGCTAAATATTTTGCCGGGCAGCTTTTAGTCTGGGTAAATATGTCATTTATTGACATCTTGGCTTTTGATCTACACCTAAATAAACCTGTTATCGATAAAACGGACCATTTCCATTTGAAAGGGAATATGATCAATAGTTTAAAGCGATAATTTCATATTTTCTAAAAAGTCAAAACATAATTATTTCTGTCTTTTGCTCAATAGGTTGTCAACTCACTATAATACGATTATAAGTATTATTCTCCCTCTTAAAAATCCTTTGACCCCGGAAATAATAACACAATTACCTCCCTTGTTTTTCTATTCCCCCCATGGAATAGCTATCTTCAAACGTTTGAATTTAAAGTTGAAAATGATATTTTGCCAATTTCTCAACTGGCAATAGTGAATTATAGGATTAATAGAATCATTCTTTAACAAGTTAGGACTGTTTATAGATACCATCTATTTTAAGGCTTTATTTTAATAAACTTTAAAAATATAACTTAAAAATATGAAAATGCAGCTTTAAATAGGCTGGATAAAGCAAAAATTCAACTAATCATTTGACAAAAGTTTACAAAATAATTTATAAAGATAGGGTAACAGGGCAACGAAACATTCGAGTAAAGAATTTAGCAATGTGATTCTCTGTACTATGGACAAGGAACCAAGTATTTCGGTATCACCGCCATCTTGGAATTGAGCAATTGTCCAAGGACCAATCCTGCCTAGATCATGTTGTTCATACTTGAATTGGTGGAGCCTTAGGCTTTTATTGAAGAGTGGAGCCCCCCCCCCCCTCCAAGAAAAAGAACAAGCCGATTAGCGCCTGGAGTCCAGGTTCAGGAACAAGATGAGTAGCGTCTATTGTCCAGAAACAAGAAGAGTAGTGTCTGATGTCCAGGTCCAAGGCCAAGATGAGTAGCGTCTGGTGTTCAGGAACAAGAAGAGTAGCGTATGGTGTCCAGGTCCAGGAACAAGATGAGTAGCGTCTGGTGTTCAAGGTCTAAAAAGGCAAAAGCTTTATACTGATGACATTTAAGGAAGTAAAGAAAATAGCAGATCAGATGAACAATTTGTAACTAAAATATTAACAAGATTCGAAAGAATGAGCAAGTACCAGAAATTATTCCAATTCGAATTCAACAAGATTGGATGAAAACAATATTATACAAAGTGATCATAAAAATTCAGTCAGCTTCTTCGTCTCAATATGTCAACACCATATGAGGAGTCTGCTGGGTGTTCACCACGAATGGTCAGCGACAAACTGACGTGCGAACAGGGGCGATGCCAATTCACCCGTCCATTATATATATATCATAAATTCATAACCTGGGAACAGCAAATTTTTGTTATTTCACTTGAATAGGTCTGGAAAGGTGATCGATCATTAAACAGATATACTTACATTTAAATGTCAATTTCTGTGTGCAGTATCGGATTATCAGTGAGGCTGATGAGGCTGCAGCCTCAGGCCCAAAGATTTTGTAAAAAAATTTTTTTTAGACTTGTCTGATACGATTAAAAACGCATAGACAATGAATGTTAGGGGGGTGGGGTTTAGGCCCAACGGGAATCAACATAGGCCCTGACCCGAAATTAATTAGGCCCACACCATTTTAAATAGGCCCTATTGTTTGGAGATCTGATCTTATTTTTTAAACGTAGGCCTACATCGTACGTTAAATCCTTGTAAGTTTTCGGTTATGTCTTGCTTAATATATTGTATCCACGTGACGTCATTTATGGGCATATAAAGTTACATTACGTTTTTAATGTTAGCAACTACCTTGGCTCTAACTTTAAAAACTAAATAGACCCTCCAGCAACTGCCGCCTCAGGCCTTGGTGGAGCTTAATCCGCCACTGTCTGTGTGAGCTATATGATAAATCGATTATTGGAAATCCCCTCAAAGTACATGGAATTGTGTTTGTTTTTTTCACAGTATTTCTAAGAACTATAATTCGATAAAATGTTCTCAATACAATCATTTCAATGTGTATGTCGGTATGATAGATAGATTTATCTGGCAAAACCACACACAACATATGAAACGATATATTTATTTATGGTTACTAAAAAAATACAGCTATTTTTTTTTTGGGGGGGGGGGAGGGGTAATATTGGGGCCCCTGACTACCAGTGCACCCCCTCCCCCTTCAAGGCTTGTCTATCCGTGTTTGGTTCCCTCCCACCCGCCACGAAAGAGAACTGCACATCTAGCCTGTCTGGGTGTGTGGGGGGGGGGAATACAATATATTACAAAACATGTGACCGTACAGATTTATTTTCCTATGATCTTGAAAGTTTTGGCTGGACATTCGCATGGTTTAGCGCGACCACCCAAAACTTTGGGAACAAATACATTCCAGAACAGAACATCTTGTGGATGCTGGTTAATGTGGATGCTGTTACTTTTATCAATATCAATATAAACTTTATTATATTCTTGGTAATTTGTCCATACGGGGTGCTGATATTTCTCTTTATTTGGGTTTCTGAAGAAAAAAGTACAAGATATATAAACAAAATTACACTTCTGCAATATTACATTTTAAAAAACGGTAATTATACAAGCCAGAATAAACTGACGTCATTAATCTTTGTTTAATCATACTAATTGGATGCAGCTATGGCGGGTGTGGCGCCAGGCAGGGTAAGCTTACTCTTCCGGACACCTGTTACCACTGTTTGTCGTGTATTTTGTACACGAGGAGCAGTCCATTTGCTGATTACACTATTTTGCTTGAATACACTATTTTGCCTATAACGTTTTTTAGGACTTCGAATTCTGTCTTATGGTTTGGATTGTTCGTACTTGGTTTTATTTTATTTATACATAATACTTTAGAAACCCCTGGTTTAAGCTCTTGAATAATGTTCATTGCTTATCTCTCTCTATAGCGTCACTTACCTTAAGCGGTGGACACACTTGATGATTCCTTCGGTCGAATCAATCCGCGCCGAATTGCAGCCGAATGAGTGGACAGACTATAGGTGAATCCTTCGCCCGATTCACCAGTCGATTGCATCACCTTTTACGTGACATGATTAAACACGACAGCGGTCATGGCTTCAAACAATCACGTGACTTCTGAATATGAGTGGTGATTGGCTAATGAATTCTACAATCGGGCGAATGCTTCGACGAAGCAGACACACTAGGCGAATATAATGCAACCGAATATATCAAACATGTTTGATTCTGGCGAATCATTCGGCCGAATAGCATTGGACACACTAGGTGAATTTGGTCCCGACTGATGCGGCCGAACGATTCGACCGACTTATTCGACTGGTGTGTCCACCGCTTTAAACAGACATTATTCTGGTAGCCAACTAATTTAAAAAGAGCGTTGGACCGGCCATGGAGCGATGATGATCATGTTGTAAGTGGCTGGTGGCTAACGGACCGCCACGCCATCACTGGAGTCTGGAATGGGCTGGTATAATAGACTTCATGAATTTCACTTTCGTCACTCTGTACCAATGTGTCTCGTGGCCTTCCATCACGGAAGGAATCAACTAGAGCTCCCAGCAACAAAAATGGGACAATTTTCAATGGTTAATCAAATGGTTAAAATTTTCTCAACTAGTCCCATTTTTTAACCAGTTAATTTATCTTGACTCTTGACGATACAATGATAATACGTTAATTAATAATATGACGATATGATAATTTCACAGGTTGATGGTTGTAAATTACTTTCAGGTCGGGGTTTTGACCTAAATTAATCGATTTATGAGATATATTATTTGACAGAGATTTTAATCAGATATGCCACCAAATCGCATATTTGGGGTTCATTTTTCAAAATTTTCAAGGGGGAGAGCCCCCGGACCCCCGACCGGGCTCCGCGGACAGTAAAAGGGGCCGCTCCGACACGGGAGCCCGGGCCGGTTCCCGGCCCCAATCCGCCCCTGACTCCAGGACGTGGTTTGTGTTATAAGAAAATATTGTTATTCTAAATGGATAACATTTCTTTCACTCAAAACTGGTCACTGATAAGGACGAATGACTCTTTTTGTAGGAGGTTTTGATTTCTAAGTCGGTATTGCCCAAAATATATTTCTATCGCGCTCTGTTCTTTTATTAAAAGAAAGGCGACCGTGTAGTTCCATTTATATGACTTACAACAATTTAGCAAAATTAGACCACAGTTCCATCATATTCCGAGAATGAAGTTTATCAGCTACAGTCCATTTGATAGCGGTTGGCCAAATGCTGTTCCATTTCCACGGTTGGCTAAATTTGCTAATAAACGGCATACCAAATTGATATTGGAGTTCAATAGCATGATAAGTGCCTGTATGAAAAAAAAAGAAGTAGATGAAGTAGTTATATCGCTGAATTACATGGGGCAGCTTAGCTGGAACACTCAGGGCTATACAAATTGATCAATATTATTATTATTATATCGAGTAGAATTGAGTAAGAAGTTTATTCATAGAAGTGTATTGGTAAGAAGCGCGATGGTTTATTCATTGCGAAAATTTTAATTGTTAAATATCAGAAACACTTGCTTCGCCCACTACCTCAGTCGACAGAAATATGCGAGATAAATAGCTATGCCATGGCATACGCTCGTCTAAGGCAGCTTCGAAATGTTATCAAAACGTTACTGAAGTATGTCTAGGATGTTCTTGAAATGTCATCAAAAAGTTACCGAAATGTGGCTAGGACGGTCTTGAAATGCCGTTATTAAAGCACGGTATGGGCGGTTTTGAAATTTCAATAAAAAGGCCTTGAAACACGTCCAGGGTGGTATAATATAGCTGTGCTTAGTAATACTAACCCCAATATTTAGGAGTAGGATCTTGTATAGAACGGTAATTATAACTATAAATCCATACATTCGGATTGAGATGGACATAACGGTCAACCAAACGGTATATACCAGCTATATACTCGTAATAAGACATGAACTGAAAATTAAAAAAAAATACAGTCTTTTATTTCACAAATTCGGGGAAATTTAAAATAAAGGAGTAGAAGCTCATTTTAGAATATGAATATCTCTTTAGACATTGAATATCCGTTTCAGCACCACGGCTTTTAGTTTTAAAGTGGTGTTAACAAAGACAATGTTTATCATCTTTAGAAGATGACATACTTGACATTGTTGGAAAGCTAACGGAACATTGAATAAAATATTGGATGCTAAAAGGAGAAAATTATTGAAGTGTTTTACAAAACATGCAGGATTTGGTGTGTTTCTGACGAATTTCTACATGAAAGAATTGTAGTAGTGAATTAATATTTAGATCACTCTATTTTACACAGTATTGCCTTTCTACAAATACATATAGTATTTTATGGCAGACTGAGATTGTGACTATTTTTGCTTTCGGCTGCGCACTTAGTTAACGTGAAGACGTGATTGAGCGAAGGGGTACTTATTGGCTTCCATTGTTTAAAGATATACATGTTCCTTCTAATTCTACCCGGGGGGTTGGATGGCCGGTTGTACGTGACAAGGAGTAGGGTTACCTGTCCAACCTCGTGGGTTTTCTCTGTATCCTCCAGTTTCCTCCCACTGCTAAAGACCCCTACGCGTAAGTTTATTATTTTAAATAAAATGATTTGAACAATTTGTTTATAAATAACAAAATCAGTTAAAACTGTAAATCGTGCCTCAAAAAGTCGTTGTCTGTTGCCTATTGGGTCGTCTGGTTTGCCGCCATATTGACACATAATTGCATCCAACATGATGTCAGTCTGGTCAAAATATCGCTGACAATGTATACTATAAACATCATGTAGTTCTGTTTGATTTATACCGTTCTCTATACCTGGTAGATAAGCTGAAACAAACAAACTCCACGTTTCTATTAAAAATACATATAAATTATAGATGGAAGGGAGGACATTGTGTGATTTAAATAGCTATACGCTAAACAGAGGTCAATTGAATTTTGCAACACCGGATTCCAGTGGCGCGCAGAGGATTAGGGATGCAACAATAAATTAATTTAAATATCTCAAACAGTACATATTTCAGCCGAATGGAACTGCGCTATCCTACTATCTGCACTTGTTCCATTCATATAAATTGGTCTTCATGTCATGTTATCTAACATACATCCAGTATTCTTAAATATCATCTCTCTTTTGAGAATCCAATAAATTGATTTGAATACTCGTTGTTTTCTATTCTATTGTCACTGCGCATTGAAAAGAAGATAAATAGTCACTCGATAACACAAGTAGATATAACACAAGTAGAAATAACATAAGTATAGATATACCACAAGTAGATATAACACAAGTGGATATAACACAAGTCTAGATAGATATAACACAAGTCTAGATAGACATAACACAAGCATATATAACAGAGCAGATATAACACAAGTATAGATACAACACAAACCACAAGTAGATATAACACAAAACACAAGTAGATATAACACATGTAGATATAAAAATACAGAAAAAGATTAGCATAGAAAATAAAAGAAAACAAAACCAAAGATAGCAAAATTTCAAAGTGAAACAAACACGTGAACCCAACATAATATCTATCTTACAGATTATTGAAATGGCACGCGGTATCATGTGTTCCTGAACAAGTAAGCATGCGCCTGTCTAATAAACGAACCTATGAAGCAAAAGAAACGCCCAACAAAACTATTAAGGTGGGGCAATAGGTGCTAAACTTACTATAATCTTCCCCGGTTTCACTAGTAACACTACCAGCTATTAAAGGTACGCTGTTAACTTCACCTCGCTCTAATAATCTTTCTGGTAGATCCATTAAATAATATTTATCAACATTCGGTACCCACGGTGCACTCATTGGGGGTTGCTTTAAAATAAGTAAAATAAAATAAGAAGGAATAAACACATTTTAAAAGAGATGTGGGGCATACAAAAGAAAAAAAACACACACTGATTACAGCGCATATACGTTGCTAAATAGGATATAAGCTCTTTTGAGTACCAAGAAGTTCGTCTGAATGCTCCAGATTTAATTTCCGACAACAATTTGGAATGACTTCACTGCCGGAATAGTTACTCAAGATAGCAGATTCAAGATGTCAGCCACCAGTACACATCCGAGATTAGGGGGCTCATCGTGGTCTAATGAAGAGACGCGTATGCGAGAAATGTTGGACCGGGCATTCTACTTTTAATCGAAACCAGTCTTGAATTTCCTGATGAGCTTTCTCGGCGAAACCCGGGGTCGAACCCAGGGACTTTTTGTTAATTATCCACAGGGTGAACAAAGAAGAATTGTAATGGACTTTGTAACAAAATGGGCGGCGCAATACATAAGTGCTTATATACAACTAACATAAGTTAACTTTTTAAATACCTCTACTTTAGCCTCAGCTAGAAACATTGCCGGTTTTCCTCGTAAACAGTTGATCATAGTTTGAGAATCATTGGTAGGACAATTAGCTACCCTGGCTAGTGATTCGGTGGTATTGATTGGACGATAGGGATGACGATATATAGCAAAAGTATCTGTAGCTACACCACTCTGGGCTATCACACCATGGAATAAACCTTAAAATATATTTAAAGGGGCATCATGGGGAATTAGATAAAGACTTGATAGTTCTCGCCATACTAATTGAAAATAGATAACGTAATGAGACTATGCTGAAACTTTTAGCCCAATTGCTCCACTCTGAACCGAGATATTAGCTTTTGAATTTTAGGCTAGCCTCGATCATTACTAAAGTCGGTACGATAAAAACAAACCAACAAAGACTCGATAATCATTTTACGTTTAAATATTTTTCAAAAAATGTATCCCAATCCGCTAAATATCGCAGGCTAGTGATGCCATCGAGAGTTGATTGTGGTCTTGATAAGTTAATTAATGTCTAATTAATAATTAAGAAAACATTTCAGGTCTAAAGAAAGACCTGCCCTAGGCAGATTTAGCTCTTGCATAATGTATGTTTAACTATTCGTTAAATAGGTGTTTCTAGAACATCTGATACCACTGTGTATTTTTGTAAGTATATCATTTTGCTAAGTCAATTAAACAGGAAATGAAGTGGGTTAATTTAGCATCTTAATTGTCTGCACTCACCGTGACAATGATCAAGGGTCATTTAAACATATTGAGGAATAGAGAACCTAAAACACGGGTCTTGAATATGGTCCATTAAGTGCCGGATTTGTGACCCTCGCTTCATTTTACAAACCAATAACTATCTCGTTTGCCAAGTAAAGGGGCGGGTGGTTTAACGCGTGCGCTTTAGATCACAACGTCTATCATCGAATCAAGTGATGTGGTTTTAATCACATACTTGTACGTGACAAGGACCAAATATTCCTTCCGCTGCTAAAGACCATGCCAAATAGAATTACTGAAATGAAACTGTACCATATGCTACCCCCCGAAATGACCTATTGGAGATCAGAATTCCATGAGGTCCGATACAAAAAAAAATAGAGAAAAAAGTAATAATATTTACAATACTATCCTTGATGAGTAAACCCCAGGATAGAGTGTACTAACCAACTAGACCAAGGGGTAAGTTCAATAGTTAAATATACATGTTGTGTTTACCTTTAGTTAGCGGAGAAAACATGTGCATAGAAACCGTGGAACCTCCCGAACTTTGACCAAATATTATCACTTTGGAAGGATTACCACCAAAATAATATATATTTTTCTGTATCCATTTTAACGCCTCAATCTGATCCAACATACCATAGTTCCCTGGTGCTACGGGGTCGTCAGTTGATAAATAGCCTGGACATAATACATTATCTTTAGTTGATGACTTATTGGAATAATCTGTATACATCTTAAACATGTTAATAAATTTCTAAAAGATTGCCATCAGTTGATCACAACCTTAACTATGTTATAATAGATCAGTGATTCTCAACCATCTTCCTTAATGTGCCACGTAATTTTGAAAGGCATACTAAGAAAATTCGAAAAACCACGTGTTCTCAATTGAGTAGTAGTAGTAGTTAGTTGTATTTTACGTCCGCTTCCACCGAGGTGATATCACAGACATTTGAGTAGTCGCTGATGTCTATTTAACTGGTAAGTTCATAGCTGTGTTTTCCTTTATTTAGTTTGAGTCATTCTGTGTTTCTATGACTAGTCGGTTTCTACGGTGGTATGCCGTCTATGACTTGGCATTTTTTTACTTTGAAAAATTCAAATATTTTTCATATCTATTTAGCCGGGCGTGCCGCAATATTTTTTTCATGTGTTCCATGGTGTGCCGTTGGCAAATAAGGTTGAGAACCAGTGTAATAAATGGTCATCAGTTGATCACAACCTGAACCATGTCAATAGATGACCATCAGCCATATTGAGCTGATACTAACTTCAGCTATGTTTGCTCTAGTATCTGCTGATATAGTAACAAACTTTGCATTCACTTCAGGTGAGATCGTGGTTCATTTTGAGTTAAATAAATATTGTAATTACCCATAACCCCAAGGCGAAAGTTAATAGTTACGACGACGACTCCGTAGGTTGCTAAGACACGTCCGTCATACTCCATGGCAGACCCGTAGGTATAGGCCCCTCCGTGAATCCAAAGCATGACTGGTAAATTCTCACTGTTTCTGCTACCATTGTTAAACTTAAAAAGAAATAAAGACAACATCTGCACCAAACGACCCCACCAAAGAAGCATCTGTTCATTTCGAACCAGAGCATCTGTTCATTTCGAACCAGAGCTACACATGCAGAACTTAATATACTAGGGGCGGGGAAAGAAATAGGGTTTGACGTCCTTTCGACACAACCTTGGGCATTTCCGGACAAACATGTTTCAATTTTATTTTAATAATTCACTTGAACGTAGGGTATGTCGGGGTCGAGGAAACCCCACGGGGTTTGGCAGAAACCCTATTCCTTATCAGGTACACACTTGGGCACGAAACCTCCTCACGTGACTCAGTGACAGGCCTTATGAACTAAAGCGCCCGCGTTAGACCACTCGACCCCCTCCAATTCCTTGAAACTTGGTACGAAACCACATCACTTGACTCAGTGACAGATCTTAAGATCGAAAGTTCACGCGTTTGACCACCCGACCTCCTCGGATTCCTTGAAACATAACGTACTTTACGTCGGTATCACAGTAATTAATATTGATAATTATTATTACCTTAGGTGCAAATATATTTAGGTAAAGACAATCTTCGCTCAGATCATTGTTTGTAAAGTTAGGAAAATCATACCTGAAATTACATGTAAAGGTGTAAGTTAATCAAGGCGAAGTGAAACAAGGCTTTAATGACATTATTAAACCGGGGGAGATTTGTCATAATATACTCAAACATTTGATACCCAGATCACCAAACATGATTATGAAATTTGAAGTTCGTGATTCCAGATCAAATTCTTTAAATAATAAAGGCAACAAAACATACACTCAATCGCAACTGGGTTGTCTATTCAGTCCATAGAGGTTGCCGCATTGAGATTCCACCGAAATGATAAACAATCATATTATATACTAATACTGTAAAATATCATTACAGGGGTGACACGATTCTAAAAAACAATCAAGGGTGATAACTTTAGAAGTAATTATTAAAAATTGTTGTAATTTGATAGAATTGTTCGGCGTAATAATCCAAATAAAGAACATATATTTAAAGCAGAACTTGGATAATGACTTTTTTTTGTTAAAGTAGATCGCATGACAACTGTCGACGTCAGAGTGTTCCTAGGATTCTAAAAAGTGATCATTGGCAAAAACTATATAAAATGTTATCGGAAGTAGCAGAAATTCATAGGCTTCTTCTACTAATCTGAACAAGTCAAACACATCGGGGTCATAACTCTGGGTGTAATTAACAAAAATTGTTGAAAATCGATACTCATTAAACTGAGTAGTGCATATAATCGTATGTTGAAATGTATTGCTACAACGTGATCAAGAGCAATTACTCTGGTGGACTATCGGACAGAGGTGACAACAATATATGATCACATTTTAATGTTGCGTATAAATGAGCTATAGTGCTTACTGTTGTAGAAAACCAAGTTTTTGAATACATGGAGGTCTGTAAAATGTGGCATTCCATGTCCGGTTTGTCCATGGTGCTACAGGAACTGTCCGAGCGAACCTATCAACAACAATATGTATTAAGCATTATAAAGAATTACATGATATATTTAATGACCCCTTATATTATAAAGTTTAACATATAGCCAAACAATGTCATTTAGGAAGTCCATCTGCTATTTACTCGTTTTGCCTTTGTTGTATGAACAGTTTGTATTTGATCTATATAGTTCTATAGCAACCAATAAAATCTATAGGATACTGTGGTAGTATAATATAATAGAAATTGTCCCATCAGTTGCCGTAGCACTATCGTCGTTGCGACATTGTTTTTAAATTTATAGACAAAGAATAGAGAAATAAGATGACTTTATATTTCATTAATTAATATATTTGGCAAATTAATAGTTTCACACATATTCACATATATATTATATATAGTATGTACTAAATCAACTTAGTCTGTAATTGACAGTTGACACATAAAAAGAGCTATTTAGCCAAAACATGTGTCAATAATATACCACCAGATTAAACGTGACTCGAAGTATTCTAATTGCATCATTTGGTTTAAAGTAACCAATCATATCGTTAATTGCACAGGTTCAGGGCCATGAACAGGCTTTCTGTGCGTGATATGCAGGAGTCTTATAAAAGAAATCATAGTAAAGTTTTAAGTTAGACTTCCATTATAGATTCCAGAGAGGTTCCATCTGAGTTCTTAGACCGCCGCGAGGCTGGCTAGGGTGGAGAAATGGTTTTAGCTAGTATTGTTATATATTATGCTTGTATCCATATATGTATTCGGCTATGCTATATAAAATGTAGAAGCGAACTGTTGCATTGTTATTCCTGGTAAGACAAACGTCTTAAGAAAACAGTAAGAAGTAAATACACAACGTGAAGCAGAAGTAAAGACAGCTAGAGACAAATTCTAGACGATAACCAGGCTACAGAAATATGTAGTAAGAAAAGATGCATGGGTCGTATGTAGGATTAAAATAGGATTAATCACAAGTTTTAACAGATATAATTTGCTGAAGTGATAAGAATACAGTAAGTAGTATTATGGGGAGTGGGGGTGGGTGTGTATGTGTGATTGCAGTCCATTTTGACAAAAGACCCATGGTGCTACATTGCGCTATAGAAACTATAGGGTATTACCTTACCTTAAATCTCCTATTGGGGCTTGAGCATAAGGTATTCCCAGGAAAACACCCATAGACTGTGCCTTTCCTTTGTTGTCCAAATCCGGTGCCACAGAATCAGGAACCGGGATATTATAGCCCTGTATTAAACCACTGTCTGTCTGTATGGTTTCTAAGCCATTGTTGTTTGGAGCCGATTGAGAAATAACCAAACGAAGTAGAACCAATATCAGCAACATTACGTATTCTAGGATTTTTAAAATAGGATTAATCACAAGTTTTAACAAATATAATTAGTTGAAGTGATAAGAATACATTAAGTAGTATTATGGGGGTGGGGCGATTGCAGTCCATTTTGTCGATTTTCATACCCCTTAAATTGCGAAGTGTGCAAATGTAAAGTTTTAAAACAGCATTAATAGAATTGTTGAAATGATACAGGGGATATCGGAAAAAGATAAGTTTGGATGGCATAGTGGTTTAGAGTGTCGCGCTCCGACCTCTAGCTGGCCGGCCACCTCTGGCTTGCGGTTGTGTTTAAATCCCTGGTGTGAACGTATGTGGCTTGGAGGTAGGGGCGCATTCTCAACCTCGTGGGTTTACTCCGGGTCTCCCACAGCAAAGACCCCCCCCCCCCCCTGCACGTGCACTAAGATAATAAAAATGAAAATAAGACAATTTGTCTGCGATATTACCCGGGAACATGACATGGTGATGACTGATCGACGATTGACCACTCGACATATCGCCAGTGTTGTGGGCATCTCTCATAAGATGGCTGAGCACATTATCGCCAACGGGTTAGTAATAACAAAAATGTCTGCAAGATGGGAGCTAAAGCTCTTGACTGCGTATCAGAAACGTGTCAGATTCCTGACCTCCCGTGATAATCTGCGCCGTTTGGAAGCCAGATTTGTAACCATATGAGGTATGTGAGGTAGGGTGGCCGAAGAAAGTTTCTTCCTGACCGGCATCCAGGACTTACAACATCGTTGGCAAAAGTGTGTCGCCTCGAAGGGGACTATGGAGAAAAATAATAGGAAACCATCGACTTTGTACAGGTCTTTCACAAATAGACTTAGAAATTTTCAGCCAGCCCTCGTATAGAAAGTTTGGGCGTGGAGCCTTTGGTCCAATAAAACGAAAAAGACTATGCCTGATAATAAGAACTCCTGTGTTTCAACCAAGTTATGGCAGGGTCAATAATTTCATACAATTTACCTCCGGGTGAAGACGGTTTAACGCCGCGCATATCTATGCCATTGAAAACGATTCTGTAGCTGGTAAGCAATTCTTTCTTTCCATTGCTTTACATATAAATGAAATAGGGTTTAACGTCCTACTGGTCTGCTCCGACTGGGCCAATGAGGACGGGCATACGCCATACAGTGTGCCATGAGGGAAATTTTGTCCGGGCAGTGGCACTATGGCCTACTCTTATATCGAATTCCAGTTGCCAAGGGATCTTTTGCGTGCATGTCAATGTATACACGGGACCTCAGTTTTTCGTCTCATCTGAAGGACTAGACAGCTGTCCGTACCACCCGAGCGACTAGACAGTTGTCCTTGTCAGACACCATTGACAAGGAGAAACCACGTCGGAAAATCTCGATGAACTTTCTTGGCCAGTGCAGGGATCGAACACCGGACCTCCAGACTACCTTTACTGATTACAAAATTACATACTACAGTAAACCGGTTCAGCCATAGAATACAAGACAGGTTTACGGACACTACACTTGGACAATAAATTATGATTTATATGGTGGAAGTCTGTTCTTTAGATAAATTATGATCCAATTAATGGTTACAAGATAACACTGCCCAAACTTTAACAAACATATTCATAACAAAGTAAGTGTGATTTGTCTACCCTATCAGGACCTTCTTATACTCGATCTTCTTTTTATACCTTTCTTATCTGTTTAATAGACACAAACTTTATTAAAAAATATTTAAAACACAAAGGGAACTAAATCGGCTTGTCAGAATTTTATATTTACCTGTGTTTTCCTGCATACACAATGATATAGGTCACTGAGGTGTGAGAACTTTAAACAGATTGCTTGTAAATTGAAACAGTCTAAACTTTATCTGAAATTGTCGTTTAACTCAAGTACAAACATGAGATAAGAGATATAATGCAGTAGTATAATCTTTCTATATTGATGGCTAGGGTCGGTTTGTGACTTAAAGCCTTAAAATGGTTTAACGTCCTACCAACTAGATTAGTAAAGACAAGCATACGCAATGCAGTGTGCTACGAGGGACATTTTGGCCGGAAAGCTGTGTTTTCGAATACCCTTTGTCGAATTCATCTGCAAACTAGTACACACATGGTTCTTGGTTTCCCATTCCATCCGAACAACTACACTCATTTCCTTGCATGGTCCATCGTCCAACACTGACGGGGGAACAAGACTGGGAAATCTCGATGGGGGAAATCTCTCGGTTAAACCCAGCCGCCACACTCACCAAACTACCGTGGCTACCCGGGACACAAGAGCAATGACCAGATATATTGACTCATATATTCAACGATTATTTTTTCAATCAGATGTTTTCTATAATCTTCTTTCTATGCCATAGACGATGATTCTTTACATCTAGGATTATTTATTCTCCGTATAATACGATACATTCGTAACAAAGTTAATAACAAAAGTCATTGTTTATCAATGTTTATTCCTGTATATTATAAATCCAAGGTAAACAGTGTGAGCCGGATAAGACCGTCGGGACTTTGGAATATTGACTTTTTAAAGACTTTTTTTGTATGGCACACAATCGTTGGAACGATCTTTACAAAGTATAATGCAACAAAACAAAAGGGATAGGGGCCTGAATCGCCCATCGGTGTAGGCTATTTTGTGCATCTGGGACTTCGCTTAATAGCTTGTTACGAATAATGTACAATTATTATAAATAATTTTTAGGTCCTAATTAGCTAATTAACAAACCACTTTTTAAAAAAGTCACCATAACCTGAAGCGTCAGCAGAAAGATGGTAAAATTATATGGTCAAGGGGGTCGTCTGTTTTTATGGCGAAATTAATAATCAAAAAATAAAATATTAAAGAATCCTTTACCGAAAGAAAATGTTGAATAAAACTATGGAATTGTAAAAGAAAGATACCGAAACCACATTTTTTGAAGATATATTTTAGTTCATCTCTTACAATAGCTACAATATTGTAGCTTCCACGTGGTCCCCGCTACAACCTATGAGTAGTATCTTTTGGAGGTAGATACATGGGAAATTAATAGAGAGTCACAGGCTTGTGATTTTCTTGTAATCAAATAATAACAAAACCTGTTCATTTATAATACATATTTAGTAATTTTTTTTCAAAACATTAGAATTTTTGACCTGTAGAGTGAAATACAGTTTAATAGTTTGTATATTAAAATTTGAAGCTGATATAAAATAGCAATATTGTTATAAATTTAAATTTTTTTTTAGTCTTTGTATTGATTTAAAAACAACTATATAAAGGTCATCTGAATAACCAAATTCTTAAACTAATTGGTAACCAAATTAACGTTTTTTTCACATTAAGTGACGTTATCGACATAAAAGCAATGGTCATTGCATGAGAATACTGCATAATTGTTTAACAAGTAGGAAGATAAAATGCTGATTATTTAAGCTTGCATAGGCTTATTGTTACTTTTAACCATTTTCTTTACCATCCACGTGTTGGTGTCCATTTATCAACTACTGTATCTCCAGAATGAACATAATATACAGGATGCATGGCTGCTGTATGACAAGCCTGAAATATATATATAATGAATGTTGATCCAAATCCATATTTACATATTTCTCACCCAATATAAACTCGATCACGGATATAAAATCATTTACCTATAACGTAAACTGAAATCAAATGAGGTTTAACGTCCCACTTTTCTGCTAATGAACAGGCATACGCCTTGTAGTCTGCTATCGGACAGGGGCGCTACGGCTTACTCTTTATTTCGAATTACAACTATCAAATTATTTTTAACATGTAGACGAACGTGTACGCAGGACCCCACTCGAACGACTAGACGTTGTTCCTTGTCATACCCTCCGACTCGCGCCACTGACAAGGGGAAACCAAACTGGGGAATCCACATTTTCTAAGAGATGGACAGAGAACAAACTAAAAAAAGAAGCGATTTCTCGTACAATCAAGGGCCATAATCCAGTAAGTTACGGTCCGATATGCGTGATATAAACATATTGTAAGTTTAATCAAAATCAGATAAAAATCGTCCACAACCTTGGTATTACATACTTTTACACTATTTGCATACAAGGAGCGGCCATTTTGTCAGGAAGTTTCTGTCAGATATTTACGAAATTCAAACTCAACCTTCATTGATGTGTAACGGTGATATATTTAAACGTTTTTTGAAAATTGAATCCAAATTGTAACTTCTAGCGGGCCCACAAGCCAAAAATGCGATTTTTCGAACAATAAGGGGCCATAATCCAGGAAGTTACGTTCGGATATGCGCGAGGATCCAAGATCGTTGTGATCTAAACATAAATTTAAAGTTTCATCAAAATCGGATCAAAATTATGGGGTTCACAACCTTGATATACCATATGGTTACACTATTTGCGTACGAGGATAAATGGATAATAATTGTAACCTCTAGAGGGACCACAAGCTAAAAACGCAATTTATTTTTCGTACAATTAAGGGCTATAATTCAGGAAGTTACGTCCCAATATGGGCGAATATCAAAAGGGATCAAGATCTTTGGGTTATAAACAGGCACTTAAGTTTCATCAACATCAGATGAAAAGTGTTACCTCTTGAGGGTTCCTAAGCTAAAAACGTGATTTTTCATACAATCAAGGGTCATAATCCATGAAATTATGGTCCGATACATGCCAATATCGAAAGGAACCGAGATCTTTTGGAGGTAGACCTATATTTCAAGTTTCATCAAAATCGGATAAAAATTGTGGACGTATACCAAAACAAAACAATAATACTTACGTGGAATGGGTAAATATATAGCAGTGTTCCGATGGGATATTTATCAAAATCAAGTTGTTGACCGTCTGCTGCCGTAAGTTTCCCTAATTCTTGATCCATGGCCTTCATTCTATAAAGATCAATATTTATCACTGTAATTGTATTTTATTTTACGCTGCGGCTATTTAAAGATACATTATGGGAGATAAGATAAAGAGCTGGCAGTTCTAGCTATATTAGTTAAAAACTAACTAATGTAAAGGCAATTTGCTGAAAATTTCAGTCAAATTGAGTAACTATTTACGGAGAATTAAGCGATTGAATTTTCGGCCTAGTCTCGATCATCATTACTAAAGCCTGTATGATAAAAAACGTAGTCTCGATCATCCAATTCATGATTAAATTATGAATGGAAGTCGGGCAGCAATGGGATCATAATCCAGTAAATATCGCAGGCTGGCGATGCCATCGAGAGTTGATTATGGTCTAGATAAGTTAATTAATGTACAATTGATAATTTAGATAACAATTCAGGCCTAAAGGACGACCTGCAATTGGCAGATTTAGCTCTTGCATAATGTATGTTTAAAGATACATTCGGTAAGATTTAGATAAAAAGCTGACCATTCTTGCTATAACAGCTTAGAAATTGATAATGTAAAATGAAAATATTGAAAATTTCATTCAAATTACTTCATTCTGAGTCCAGTTATCACTGCAGTTTTGACAAGATGCCTGCATTGTGGTAACCAGGGCACTGGTATATTCGAAACTTTTAAATTGCGAACCGTTCTAATCTAGTTAAAATCTCGAGTTGATTAGGGTCTTGTTTGGTTAATAGATGTCTAATAGTTTATATTTCAGGCCTAAAGAAAGACTTGCAGCAGGGAGATTTAGCTTTTGCATAATGTATGTTTAATTTAAATCAATTAAGGCGGAAATTGCAGATTTTGAACACTTCTAAGATTCCTACGAAGTACAAATTTTAGAGAAAATAAAATCTGCATTGTTCTTAAAGGGTTAAACGATCAGTCCATTCAAGATATTTGGGCCTTAGAATTCAATTCAATCACATAAAGATAACGGCATGAATGCAACACAAGATAATATAAAATTTATATGAGCATAACTTCTGTTAGAATTTCTAAACTGAGTAAAATAAGCACTTGTAACTGGTAATGGTTTCTTAAATGATCAATCTTGGTTAAAAATTTCAAACAACACTTACTTTAATTCCGGATGGTCCTGGATCGAACACATTCCTCCATAACCTCCTTCGAGGATTCCATCCAAACTAAGAGCTAAGAACCCACAATCTACTAGTACGACATTTTTAGATTTTTTATAATCTATGACTCTTGTGGCTACTTTAATAGCTATTTCTGATCTAGCACACGATCCATTTAATGTTAATCCATAATCTGAAATACCAAATAAATGAGTGTGAATTCCTTATGTATATGCCGTTTTGTATTCACCAAGCATGGACGATTCCGGTCCCAGTAACTTATGTAAATGCTGTTTCGTTTTCACTGACGTCACACGTGGTCTAATTAATAATTAATCAAATGCTGACGTTTATAAAACTATATAATAGTCCTTTATAATATGGCAGGTCAGTGTATAGAAAAAATTAAAACCTTGTGACGAAAATACTAAAAAAACACTTTTTTTTGGAGCACACAATGTAACATTAAAAGAATCATAATAAAATATTAGATCTAATATATGAATTAGCCAGATTAGAAAAAATTTCAAAATTAATCTTAGTAGGGTGGTACCAATGTAGAGCAAATAGATTAAATACTGTAAATTCACTGCGAGAAAAGGTGTCATATCACTACAGAAGGTGACAAAACTCTAGCCTCAAAAAGAAATGAAATGGGGTTTAACGTCCTACTGTTCTGCTCCGACTGGGCTAATGAAGAAGGGTATACTCCATATAGTGTGCTATGAGGGAAATTTTGCCCGGACAGCGACACTATGGCCTACTCTTATACCGAATTCCAAATTCCAAGGGATCTTTAACGTGCACGCCAATGTATGCACGGGACCTTGGTTTTCGTACACCAGAACGAATAGACAGTTGTCCTTGTCAGGCCCTCCATCCTGCGCCATTGACAAGGTGGTATAACGTCGGAAAATCTCGATGAATTTTCTCGGCCAATGCAGCAGGCATCGAACACGCGACCTTCAGGCTAGCGAGACAGCGTCTTACCCACTTAGTCACCGTAGCTCCCAAAGGCAAAATAAAAACTGTATTAAGAAATTATTAAATAGAAATGGTGTTGTATTAAAAGATAGGACACTTAAACTTCTAATACTTAGAATAAAGCTATTATTTATTTTCTGGAGCTGTCAAGCCAGCAAGGGTGTTATTGTCCCTTTAAGATAGACCTACAAGATACATTATTATAAAACTATAAACAGAAATATATTACCCTCCATGTTTATGCAAATAGAATTCAACTGAACTATTAAACTTGATTTATGAGTATCTCCTCAATTAAGAGATCTTGAGGTAAAGCTATACTGTATATAAAACGGGTATTTATTTTAATATTGTACATATTATTTTAACTTAAAGCTATCAAAAATTACACAAAAATATCTAAATCCCAAAGCATTGAATTTGTTTTTTTTAAAAAAAAGTCCATTTTCTTATGTCTTTTTATGAAAATAATTTATCGAGACTGATATTGAACATGTCAATATGAAAATAAATATTTTACACCACTGTACTGACATTGAATGTACTGTGTGTATAACATGTCAATATGGAAATAAATATTTTACATCCATGTTCTGATACTGAATGTACTGTGTGTATAACATGTAAAATGTGAATAAATATCTTTACAAAAGAAAACCAAAAACAAACCACCAGAACAATTTTCCATTTCTCATTATATAGGCTGATCCTGGATATATTTATTTCCCTTTAATGGTAAAGCATGATAGAATGAAAGAATAAAAAAAAAATACTGATACCATTAAAAATGTAACATCCTGGATGAAATTCTGTAAGGTTAGCCATTTTCTTTGAAGGTTGATTACAACATGGCGTAGAACCAGTTCCAACAGTTTCACAATTTATGCCTCTATCTTTTAATCTATAAAAATATTATATGTTTTCTCCATTAAAAGTGTTAGAAACAACCGTCTTCCTTTATGAGTTTGGGGGCCAGTACATTTAGGGAATTTTTCTGATCCAGGATTTTATTTTTGTAACGCAGAAAGTTCATTATGACATAGTGTTGGATAATCCTCGCATAATTATTTCCGGTAAATCACGAAACAGCGTAACAATTCCATGACATGTCATTTATTTACTGTACTAACAGAGTTTATAATATGTTTTTAATGGTGTGGTTTTTGCTGCATAGGTTACCGGTAATTCATTTTCAAACGAAATACCTTTTCTGGCGATTTCTCTTAGAAAAGAACCATGACAATGTCGGCTTAAAAAATAATATCGTTGTGTTCATGTCAGTGGCCTACTATGATTTCTCGCCGATGCTTGAAAATATCTAATTTATCCGGCTAAGAGAAGTGGGAAAAAAAGACAGCCGAGTGGAGCAAGTCAATAACATTTATTTTACGTCACGGTGAAACACTACAAATAAACGACGGCATTTTGAGTTATAGCACATTTCAGATTATTGTATTAAGTACCGCTTTACCCCCTAGACCAGAGGTTCTCAACCCTTTTTGCCAACGGCAAACCTTGGAACACAAGAAACACCTGGCTAAATAATATATGAAACTTATTTGAATTTTGCAAAATAAAAACATGGTAAGTCATAGACGGCATACAACCGCAGACATAGGCTAGTCATAGAAATAGAATGACTCAAACTGAATAAATGAAATGAAATGAGATGGGGTTTAACGTCCTACTGTTCTGCTCCTATACTGGGCTAATGAAGACGGGCATACACCATACAGTGTGCTATGAGGGAAATTTTGCCCGGGCAGCGGCACTATCGCCTACTCTTATATCGAATTCCAACTGCCAAATGATCTTTTACGTATATTCCAATGTATACACGGGACCTCGGTTTTTCGTCTCACCCGAAGGACTAGACAGCTGCCCTTGGCAGGTCCTCCGTTCTGCACCACTGACAAGGGGAAACCACGTCGGAAAATCCAGATGAACTTTCTCGGCCAATGCAGGGATCGAACACCCGACCTCCAGGCTAGCGAGCCAGCGTCTTAACCACCTAGCCACCGTGGCTCCCAAACTTCATACAGCTATGAACTTTCCAGTAGATACTAGTGAATGTTCAATTGGGATCACCTGGTTTTTCGCATTTTCTTAGTGTGCCGTTCAAAATTTCGCGCCACACTTAGGAAGCACACTGGTTGAGAATCACTGCCCTAGACAGACGTCGGTTGTATTCTAATATACAACTCATAGAGTTTTCCACGGAAATCCATTGGTTTTTATTACAAATTCGACAGAAGTTGTGAATGATTTTAATTGCGGATCCACTTCTCAAACATCAGATCACAGAAAATCAAACTAGCCTCCTCCAAAAACTTGTTTGCGTGCAAAACCACGACGACTCCATTAGGCTAACAGGTTCATGTCATGTCATGTTCTTAGTAATGGTCGGGATTTTACTAACGGGTCCCCTACCTTCTGGCTACTTCTACCAATCTCTCCGCTGTTCTATCACCAATTGCATGGATTTCTTCAACTGATTCAGCATTATAGGAGTCGCCACAATGGACATATAATCCCATAAAATGAATAGTTGGACATTTATCTGCTTCTTGTGCTATGGCCAATATTTCCTCGCCATCCCATTCAATTCCAGCTTAATTATAATAAAGAAAATGTATAGAATTTGATAAGTACCGTAGTTTTTATGAAAATCTTATCAGTTTTAGTAATAAATGTTTCCCAAAGTCACGATCCCGACGTTCTAGCACCAAACCCGGTCTAATCTTCTTCTTCTATAAGTGTTTAACGGCCACTTCCACCGATGGTGTTATCACATACGGGTTTAATCGCCTTTCACTTACACTTCTTTACTTGTTGTCAATTCGTTTGTAAATGAAATGAAATGAAATGGGGTTTAGCGTCCTACTGTTCTGCTCATACTGGCCTAATGAAGACTGGCATGCGCCATGCCGTGTGCTATGAGGAAAATTTGGTCCTGACAGCAGCGCTATGGCCTACTCTTTTTTGGAATTCCAACTATAAAAGGTTCTTTTACGTACATGTCAATGTGTACACGGGACCCCGGTTTTACGTCTCATCCGAACGACTATACAACTGCCAAGGGGGAACCACGCCGGAAAACCACGATGAACTTTCACGGTCAACGCACGGCTCGAACACGGGACCTCCAGAATAGCGAGCCAACGTCTTACCTACTGAGCCACCGTGGCTCCCCAGTTCGTTTGTGACTGGAATCCGCTGTTCATAACCACAACTTTGCGAAGCTCGATGGAAACCACGGGATGGTTCTAGACAGTTGGTTGAATTTGTTAATGATTTCCTATCGACATGCGTCTTATCTGCATTTGCGGTAGTCATCATAGATCAACCATAACACGGGTTTAAATTATACTTGAAATGTTTGTAAAATTAGCGGAGGTACCGTGGACACGTTGGCGTGCACGTAAAAGAACCCTGGCAGTTGGAATTCGATAAAGAGTAGGCAAATGTCGCTGTCCTGGTAATATGTCCTCGTGTATGCACGTCGTCATTATCCCAGTTGGTGCAGAAAAATAGGACCGTAAACTCCATTTAAGCTCATTTCATTGAGCGATGTGTCACGGAATGATACTTCCGAACATTCTTTGAATAAAACTACATGCATTACTTACTTCTAGCATATCCACAATCAACTTCCATTATGGCTGACCATGGTTTACCGTCTGGTCTAGGATTATTCATGATACACTGTAAACCATATCGACTATCAAACATCAATTTTAAATCAGGCACTTCTTTTATTGTTTGTTGACAACTGAAAATGTATTTAAAAGTCGCTCGTATGACACCTGACGCGACCTTCCACTACAATTGGTCAGATCTTCATGTAGTGTAAGGCCATAGAAAGTAAACCAAAGACGAAACGAAATATAGATTTGTATTTTAATCAGATTGACTGAAATTTTCAGCATATTCTATTTACGTTATCTATTTTCTAACTATTATAGCGAGAACTGCCAACTCTTTATCTAATCTCCCATAATTCTCCTTTAAAATTGTGTAATTCCCCCTTCCGAAATTGGAATCTTGCAACTGACTTATATTGATACCGTACTAAGTGTTGGTTAACTCTTGTCTGCCTTATAACTGTTTTAAAAAAACATATCCCCAACTACCGTAATGTTTTGTGTCGCAGCGGGGCAAACATACATTTTATTTTATTTTTAGTTTAGTTTAAATATGAAATTAATTTACATTTTTATTTTATTTTCTGTAATAGGGATGGAATATAGTATATCTGTAAAACCACCAGCTGAGAAGAATCGTGCTTCTTGTAGAGTTGAAACACATATTTTACTTTTTCTTCCACCTGTCATCATAACACCACCTTCTCTACAAATAATAATGATAATCATAATAAATTCTCTTAAACATAACGTTTAGAAGCACAGTAACGTTTTAGTAATGTTAACTATTCAATCGTAAGCATTTTGTTAAAAAAAATCTAAGCTTTCATGCTAATATTGAACACATTGAGGCCCGTCCTTTGTGGTGTTTTTGGCTGAAAACATCTTGGTCCTCCGAGTAATCCATAAAGGTTGTCGTATTGGGTTCTCATTTAGTTAGCTAAGGCATTTACAAGATAAGGAAATTTGATGAAGGGCAACAAAACGCGATGTAATAATGTTATCTGTATCTGGAATTCTTGACTTCAGTCAAAGAGTTGAGAACTTGAACTTCGCAAGTGTCCGCACGAATTTTCACAGAGATCAAAATCAACACACCTTTAGGAAATAATTAGAAATCGATGAAAATCTATGGATTTCTTGGTCCAGTCAGCATATAATTCCTAGAACATACACTGATATTTTAGCTTTGGAAACGCCACACAACGTAATTGGACAAATGTTCCGACGACCGCATAACGATATTACAATACTAGTGTACAAAAGAAATATAAGTATTGCGAGATTGTTGACTTTTTTGCCTACTGGTTAACCGCGGTACTCCCCTGGAAAAATCCAATGATTTAGTTCTATTCGAGCATTACTCAATATAAAATCAATATAACTTACAATGTTTTATGGGTTTTCATATGTGGTCGTATTTCTACACCCATTTCAGTGGCCGTATTCAACATTCTCTGTGCATTACCTTTAGCTATTTCTAAATCTACTAAAAGGCATGGTGTAGGAAGATCTATAATTTTAGTTTCTGCCATGGTGAATTCTGCTGGATTTGTATAAAGAAAATGGAACACATCACTTATATAGAGAGAAACAAGTCAACAGTGAGGCCCATGCCCTCCGTCGAAATCCCAAAAATAAATAGAAGACACATGTTAAATAATTGCACATTTATCTTTTTCAAAAGCATTGAGCAATGAAACTGATTATCTATACTTAGTCTAAGCTTAAAGTGTTCACGATCAAACCCAGTCATGGTTTTGAAGTACCTGGTTGTAGAACAGGAGCCCAGCGGGGTCAACCTAGCTGAAAACTGTACCATGGTATCTTATATGGTATCAATGCATGCAGGGGCGGATTGGGGCCGGGAACCGGCCCGGGCTCCCGTGTCGGAGCGGCCCCTTTTACTGACCGCGGAGCCCGGATGAGGGGGGGGGGGGGGTTCCGGGGCTCTCCCCAATGAAAATTTTGAAAAATGAACCCCAAATATGCGATTTGGTGGCATATCTGATTATAATCTCTGTCAAATAATATATCTCTTAAATCGATTAATTTAGGCCAAAACCCCGACCTGCAAGTAATTTACAACCATCACCCTGTGAAATTATCATATCGTCATATTATTAATTAACGTATTATCATTGTATCGTCAAGACCAGCTATCATCAAATATTGCCGAGTCCTTAAAATTGAATTTTTTTTGGGAGTTACGAACCATCGGCAGACGAATTCCGGCCCACACCCAGCCCAGAAAGTCTATTAAACCAGCCCAATCCAGAATCTAGTGATGGTGTGGTGGCCCGTTAAAGCCACCGGCCACATACAACATGATCATCATCGCTCCATGACCGGTCCAATACCCCCCCCCCCCGATATAATGTTCAACAGAAAAGGTTTTTTTTAGATGAATTGGACAAAATTTTTTTTTCTTCATTTTTTGTCCGACCGGCCCGATCGCACAATCCGCCCCTGAATGCATGCATATCTGGTATCACCAGAATGTCAGTCTGACGGGTATCTGGTGATGGGTGTTACTGTGGGGGCTGGGATTCTGGGCATCATCGTGTCTGTTTGGAGAACCTCACCACACGAATTCCTTAACAATGGGCAGTGTGATCCCTGGGGTGCTGAACAATTTCCAAGCAGTTTTAGGTGGTACACACTTCAGCTAATCTATAGCCTAGTTGCGGGGGGTGGCACTTTTTTGCATGTCTGTCCGGTTTCCTCCCACTGGTAAAGACCCCTACGCGCAAGCGAATTGTTGAAATAAAATTGAACATGTGTTAGTCCCGAAATGACCTATTATATGTCGAGTGGACGTTAAACCCCATTTCTCTATCTCTCCAAGCAGTCTAAGGTAGTAAAGACTTCAGCTTATGTAGCCTTGTCGCGGGGCGTGGCTTTTTAGGATGTCTGTCATTAGCACCCCACAAAACAAACTGTCTGGCAATGGTAATTCATGGCCCCTTTGATGTTGCTGAACAACGTTCAAGTAGTTGTAGATCGTACGGACTTCAACTAATCTAGCCTAGTTGGGGGAGCGTTGTATTTTGGGCGAGTCTGTCAGGGGTAACCCACCACACAAACTGGCAGTGGTGATTCTTGATTCATGTGGTGATGCTGAACACGGGCTTCAGTTAAACTAACCTAGTTTGGGGGATGGGGGGGGGGGGGGGGGCGTGTCTGTTCGGAGCAACCCGCCGCATAAACTATCTGGCAATGATCATTCATGATCACTATGGTGCTGAACAACTTCCAAACAGTTTTAGGTAGTACCGGCTTTTCAGCTAATCTAGCCTAGATTTTTTGGGGAGGGAGGGGGGTTGGGTCGGAAGGACTGGCAATTTGGGGCATGTCTGTTAGAGGTAACCCACCGCACAAACTGTCTGGCACTGATCATTCGTAATTCCTGGGGTGGTGCTGAACAACTTCCAGGCAGTTTTAGGCGGTACGGATTGCAGCTAATTTAGCCTACTTCCGGTGTGTGTGGGAGTATATTGGGTGTGTCTGTTAGGGGTAACCTACCGCACAAACTGTCTGACAGTGATCATTCATGATTATTGTGGTGGTACAGATTTCGGCTAATCTAGCCTAGCTGTGGTCTAACAATTATACCTGGGCCCCCGGTCTATAGTGAAAATATACACTAAGTTTCACCACTCTCCATCAGTTAGAATCAAAGTTATAGTGTCCCAAAGCATCAACCAATGAAATTGCTTGCTTAGCTATGCTTAGCTTTAGTGGGAAATGTTAATCGTTGAACTCCGTAAAGACATTCACCTAATGAACATCTACATCAAGTTCAAACAATCCACTTCAATTTAAAACAGACTTGTTGTGTTCCAAAGTCTTGGCCAATCAAATTGCTTATCGCTAATTAGCCTAAGCAGAAAATACTCATTATCGAACTTTGTCCAGATATTGATGTAATGAAACTATACACCAAGTTTCACCACTCTCACTTAATTAGAACTAAAGTGATCGTGTCCCAAAGCATCAACCAATCAAATTGCTTATCTCTGCTTACCCTAAGCAGAAAATGCTTATCTTCTAACTCCCCCAAGGCATTCACCTAATGAACACCTACACCAAGTTTGAACATTCTATCTCAATCAGAAGAAGAGTTATTGTGTTCCAAAGTCTCGACCATTCAAATTGCTTATCGCTCTGCTTACCCGGAGCAGAAAATGCTCATTATCAAACTTAGTCAAGGTATTGATGTAATGAAACTATACAGCAAGTGCCATCACTCTCACTTAAAGTTGTGTCCCAAATTGCTTATTTGGCAGACAATCCATCCTGTGCGAATCATCTGGGTTGGTAATTTATTACCGAACGATGAATAACCCAGTGATTACGTTTCTAGTGTAAGGAAAGATTTGTAATATAAGAATCTTCAATGAAAAAAATGGAATTAAACAGTTAGAAGGTTTAATGGATCCATGTGATTTAAAGCGTCAACACATGGATCCAAAATTTTCACAGTCTACAACAGAATACAATACAGAACAGCTGTATTCATCCGCAAAAAAAAATAGTACCTAAAATTCATGTACATTATATAGGTTTAAACGTCAAATGAGGTCAAATGAATAGAGACGTCTTTAATATATACTAAATATTCGTATCATCCCAAATCGACAATAAAACAGTGAGAAAAAGGAAAATCTAAGTAATGGCAATCTAATTAACATAAAATTTACGACATAATGGATTCTTCAATGTTTTGATGGTGATCATGAAGAAAATAGGCCTACATCTGTTCTCAGGAATCCGATAAGATTTTCAAAAAAAAGATCAGTAGAATTATAGATTGTTATTCCACAAAGTCGAAAGGTATGTTAGATTTTTCATTCAGTCAAGTTAGAGCGAGTTTATTGCCGTACTTTGAGCTCCAAACTCGATAGATATGAAGGCGGAAGTGGCCATAATAGTTTTAGAGATCACTACGTGATGGCGCTCCTGCGTCGCGACAAACGGGGCCGATTTGTCGAGATTGTTCTCCAATAATCCACGACGTTCCCCCAGTGAGTATCCTCACAAAGCAGGAGGTCCCAGGTTCGAAACCGTAAATTTTGACCTGGAAAGTTCCTCATGCAGGACGGAACTATAGAGCTTGGCACTGAAAAGGTGTTTAATATTTCGGATGGCGTCACGTAAAAAAAAGAACCATTGACAGTAGAAATTCGACGAATAGTGGGTGAAATTCCTTTTAACACATCCTGCGTGGAGTGGACCGATTGGTTTAGAATTGTTAAACTCCATTTCATTTAATTTATGCGCAAACGCCTTTAATTTGTATTTCTATTTCTATTTTATACGCCCAGATTTCAGAGTGGGCGTATTGCATATTATATTGTCACGTCATGGTCCGTCAGCAGTTGTCTCCTTAACGCGATAGGGGCTACAATGTTTAACGGATTTCTTTTAACTTTGGGGTGAAGCAATGGGGTCATGAGAGGACGACGAATCTTGTACGAATTCCGTAGTTACCTCCTTTTACGAAAACTCTGTGAACGTGATACATGCTACAGTTTTAAACAAATTGGGTGTAAAGCATTGGGTGTCCGTGCCAGAATTTAAACATTGGGTCTCTATGCTACATTTTCATCTATATTGAAATTTGAATAGATTAACTTTAGATACGAAATTCTGCAGCTGTCGCTGTGACACCAGAAACATTTACAGGCCTATAATATAATACTGGCTATATTCATTTCAGTTGGTAACGTACCAATTACATGTATTACAAAATCAAGTCTATTTGTTTGCTCGGAATGCTCAAGTATGCATAGTATAAAAATAGAATGAAATGCAAAAATAGAATAATATAGAATAACTAAAAAGTTTAGATACATGTACGACTTTCTGCAGCTGTGACACATTTCTCGTTTAATCCGAAAACACGAACAATCAACAATGGTTTGTGACAATGAAGCGTGGGCCTACTAGCCTATGTGGAAATAAATGAAATGAAAAATGGGATTATCGTTTCTGCACCAGACTGGCTCTTTCATGTGTACACCGACGAGTGTATTCAAGGTTTTTTTTTTACTCATTTTTTTACTCATCCGAACAACTAAACACTGTAGGCTACGCCCCCTTCCTACATTACATAGGGCCTACACCACACTCAGTGATCAGGGTTAGTGATCGAGCTACACTCACTAACCATGTCTCCATATGTTAAAAAAAGAGAGAACAACACAAAGAAACTCACGCTGCCCCGTCTTACTAAATTATCTCCTGGCAGTAACTAAGGTAAAGCTGGTGAAACGCAAACTGTTATGAATTATCGCCAGAATGCGTTCACAAGACTCAAAGACTCCCGATTGATGGCTAGGGAGAATACATTTACATGAAATTAAAACTAGGTGATATGATCATTTTGTTCTGTTCAGCTGTTATATCAACAGTATTTAAAGGCATGTGCTAAATACATTTATTATTAGTGTTGAACCAATTACAAAGTGATTCTGACTTGTCGCCATTATTAATATAAAAAAAATAGGACCCACCTTCCCCGGAATAGGAACTCTTCAATTTAGAGGGAAATTACGTGTTCTGTGTACAAACACAAGTGAAGTGAAGTGTCAAGTGAAATGTATTAATTTAGTTCAACGGAATTCAGTTGTACATTATCATTGATAACTTTTTGATTACCATTTATTTTTTATGATGTTTGTGCTTTGAACGAATTTTAAACCAGACTAGAAAGGAATTAATATGATAGGGATTTTATTTTTTGGAGACACTTTGATTTCCATCATATGCATTGCATATGATTATGAATGATTAAAGTGATGTCGAGGACTTTGATTATGTTTTGAAATAATTAATATCATTCAAGATTGACATGGTCAAGAATAAAAATATTTGAAATGTCCACAGTTACTTTACACGTTGGTCAGTGTGGTAACCAAGTAGGAAAGTCATTTCTGAAGAATTTAATAGACACTGAAGAGGTCAAAGAAAGGTGTGCGATATTATTAATTACTAGTTATTAATTATAATAGGCTATAGGCCTATAGTGTGGCACATTTTAAAGGTTGCCCTCCCCACCCTCTCTCCTCTTATCCCACCCACACGCTCCACTCCCCCAGTAATTGATGCCTAAATATTAATCCTTTGGCTTCACTCATCATATTGCAATGGATTGATTAATAATCTGGCGACAAATGTTAGTTCATTGAGAAGCTATAACTTTATGAGCTGACATAAAACTCACATAGAACAAACCACAATCAGACAGCCATATTGCAGCTTTGATACTAAAGTATAGTCGAACTTGTACTTGGATCTAACTAGTTGCACCTAGTTTTAAGTTTTTGTCACTGATTCTTATTAATATGTGTTACTACTATATTGGTACTCTTAATTTTCTTGTTTTAAATTTCAGTTTAACTTACATTGATAACAGTGGAAAATTGAGATCAGTTCATGTTGATAGTGAACCAAAAGTTGTTCATAAACTTCAAAAGTCTTTATCACAAGTACGGTAAGCATCTTCATAGTTAATTAAGTTCATTCCAGCTTTAACTGTCAAAGAAAATTAAAATTAATTGAGATCTTCCTGGAGCTCATTTTAGAATGGAACCAAGTCCTATATGATACCATATTTTTAATAAGTGGTTACCAGTAAATATTTAATGGTTGCAGTAAGAATACCTCTCCAAAATAAAATTCCTGTTATTTAAGTGAGGTATTACTTACAGTACTACTAGAGCTGGGTGATATTATGGTTTTTCGATATAGAACCGTCACAGAGATAAAAACTGTCAAAATTACCATCTTCAGAAAAATACCGAAAAACAGAACATACAGCGATATATCGCAGTTTTGATTTTTGTGGATGATATTTAACATGAATATTAAAAAAAAATTCTTCCTTTTTATGTTATTTACGATATTTTATTGCTTAATGATGAATACATGTACATACCGTTATAAACTTCCGAGTGTTTCATTTAGTTTGCAAAACCCACTAAAGAGCTTTTTTTCATCATGTGACTTCTTGCTCACTTTTTTCACCTGACTGAATTATCCTTGCTCTGTTGATTTTCACCCAGCTCTATACAGTAGTAATCTATAAATATTTATCGGTAAACTTTTGACATATATCATCTATGTTATTGTTGATACTTGATAACCACTTAATCTATTGAATATACAATAACAATAACATAGTCATCATTTACAGTTAATTAATAATACAAACTGTGATTCATCCTGAGCTGAAGCCCTACTGAAATCAAACTAAGCAATTGACCAGAAACCGAAATATTTTACTTAGCACTCATGACTTACAAAGTTAAACATACATGGTGGGATATACATGTATCTGTATACAAATTATGATATTTTATGTCATATACCTAATTTAACGTTGTCGATATAAAAATTAGAGTATTAGTTAATATTCTCTTGTATTCATTTGCTTTGTATTTTGATGTTTATTTACAGAGAGAAGAATATAATATGTGGCAAGAGAGGAAGGGGAACAAATTGGGCTTTAGGTGAAGTCTTTATATTTTTAAGGTGCTTCTGCGCTAGAAGATGAAATAACATGTACAAATAAGTAGTAAAGGCAAAGAACATCGTGATTTTACTTAAAAGTTTAGAGATTTTAAACAAAATAAAGCCTACTGGTCCTTCATAAAACACCTTTGGTACAGTTATAACATGTTTTTGAGAAAACTTACCAAACAAAGAATACACACAGTGTTATTCGTTTTTAACCCATCTGTTAATTATAACCCCTAGCGATAATTAATTCAATTTTCAGCCAGTTTTCTCACCCATGTTAATTAATGCACCTTATCTAAAGATTTTAGCCTCTTTGTATTAGATTTGTTGCAATAATTAGAAATTTACCCTAAATGTACAAAAATCACCTTTTTCACTTTCCTGTGATAGTTCACTAGACTAAATTGACTAATTTTTTTATCAAGAGTACGTGACAAGGAGTAGGGTCGCCTGTCCAACCTCGTGGGTTTTCTTCGGGTCCTCCGGTTTCCTCCCACTGCTAAAGACCCCTACACGCAAGCGAATTAATGAAATAAAATTGAACCATGTGTTAGTCCCGAAATGACCTAGTTTGTGTCGAGTCGACGTTAAGCCCCATTTCTCTCTCTCTCTCTTTTTTATCAAGATCTCGAAGTATTAAATTTGAATAGTTTTGGCCTCATTCATAATCCCTTGTCTAATAATATAATGAGTTTTATGTCGTTATCAAGACCTTGAAAAACTCAAAATTAAATTGTTTTGGTCGCATTCATAATAACTTGCCTGACAATATAAAGAGTTTGGGGATGCTTAATTGTTAGTTTGAAACGTACCAAATTGACGAAATTGTTATCAAGTAATGTCATAGTTCTTTTAGTCCCGACAACTGAGGTGTAGTGATGTATTTAAACACAACAAATAGGTTTCAGCTGCCAGGGTTAGTTGAGATATTTTCTTATGTTGTCAGCACATGTGTTGTAGCCAGAAATCCCCCTTTTCAATTGCCCGAGTGTCACTTTTGAGAGAATTCAATTCCCTTTGATGTCATTACATTAAGGAATAAAATTGATTTATTTGACAGGTTATTATGGATTAAAGTCTGAGACAGAAAATAACCTTGTAGAAGATACAACTGAAGCTTTGAGAAAAGAAATTGAAAGGTAATTAATTGTACTTGGTAATTGCAGTAATTTCTAGGAATCTTGAGTTTGAAATTTCAAATTCCTGTAAGAAACATCAAATTGTTATTGATGACCAAAAGTCACCTCAAGCAATTAAATTTGTGATTCATTTAAATGCATAACAGGGTTGATGGAACTGGATATAGGATGGATCACATTCTTTTTAAATTTACCATAAGTTTTCAAATTTGTCTGTTTTATATAATTATCTCAAATTACCTAAGCCATTATCTCTGAAGTTGATACAGTACTAGATTATGAAAATGAAATGAGTTTTTTGTTTAATGTCCTGCTTTTCTGCACTGATTGGCTATTGGTGAGAAATGGTTACATTGGGTTTGCTTTTACGAAATGAAAGACACATGAATTTAAGATCATAACAACTATTGGTGCATGTCTTGTGTACTGAATATATTTATTTTGTCTCTTGTATTTAAGATGTGACAGTTATTGTGGTGTTGTTCTAATGCACAGTTTAAGTGGAGGTACTGGATCAGGTAAATGGAAATTATAAGTGACATCTTTTTGGGGATTTTGTTCTCTAGGGAACTGATGAAGGAACAGTCATAGAGTTTTTTTTTAAAATTCTGATTAAAGGATCAGGAAACAGCATAGCTGTGTTTCAAAAATCCTTTTTATTATTTGACAGCTGTTTTGCACTCTTAGAAATAGGATAGACTTTTTAAAATGAATTTAACTTTGAAAGTATATAAAGTAAAAGATCCTTTCTTTTATTTTTTTAGGATTAGGATCAAGACTATGTGAAGTAATCCGAGATGACTATCCTATGAATTATCTGTTATCTTGTACATTTGCACCATTTTCTAGTGGTGAAAGTCCACTACAGCATTATAATAGTTTGTTAACATTATCAGCCTTGCAAAGGTAAATCTTTAAAAGTACGAGAATGTCTTTAGAATTGCAGACCAAGAACTAGATTCAAATATCAAAGTAAATTAAAAGTTGTTGGACACACAAACTTAATCTTTGTACAGATTGCTATATCCTTTATCATCCAACAAAAACTACCCCAAATTCACCAATATTAAAACATGGATAGTAATAATTTTCATCAGTTGTTTTTACTTACACATCTCTTGTTTCAGTTTTCAAGTATGTCATTTACTCATTTTTGATTAAAAATTGAATGATAGTAAAGCTTGGGCAATAACTGTTGGCTGATTAAATATGTAGCCTCAACCCTACCGATGTACACATGCAGATGTCTTATTTAGAAATAATGACTTTAAATTTAGATAAATTTGATTAAAGTCGTGTGGTAATTATCAGGTGTTCGTGGGTTAGATAAGATATCATTACTAACCCTGACATAATATCAGTCCCATTAAACATACATTATGCAAGAACTAAATCTGCCTATTGCAGGTCTTCCTTAGGCCTGATGTTATCTAAATTATTAATTAGACATTAATTAACTTATCCAGACTATAATCAACTCTCGATGGCATCGTTAGCCTGCATGTTTATTGGATTGGGTTCCGATTTCCTGTTCGACTTCCATTCATAATTTAATCATTAAATGGATAATCAAGACTATGTTTTTTATCGTACTGACTTTAGTAGTGATGATCAAGGCTAGCTCCAAAATTCAATCGCTAAAATCTCGGTTCAGAATGGTTCAATTTAACTAAAATTTTCAGAAAATTCCCTTTACATTATTTAGTTTTTAACTATTATAGTGAGAACTACCAGCTCTTTATCTAATCTCCCATAATGTATCTTTAAGTACTGTGTGAGCCTTCATAAATTTCAAACAGATTTATTTGATTATGAACAAACTACTAATAATGGTTATTAAAAACTTACATACATGTAGGTGTTTGAAATCACCACCGGTATGTGTTTGAAATCCCTTCCAGTTAAATAAATACCAGTGTACAATCAGTAGCGGATTATCAGTGAGGCTGATGAGGCTGCAGCCTCAGGCCCAAAGATTTTGTAAAAAAAATTTTTTTAGGCTTGTCTGATACGATTAAAAACGCATAGACAATGAATGTTAGGGGGTGGGGTTTAGGCCTAACGAAAATCAACATAGGCCCTCACCCGAAATTAATTAGGCCCACGCCATTTTAAATAATATTATAACCTCAGTAACGAATCCCGTTTTTAATGTTAGCAACTACCTTGGCTCTAACTTAAAAAACTAAATAGGCCCTCCAGCAACTGCCACCTCAGACCTTGGTGGAGCTTAATCCGCCACTGTGTACAATTAGATATCCCATATTTTCTATTCGTTGGGATAATTGTAAAATGGATTTTATATAACCTGAGGTGATTTGAAACACATGTAAGTTTTTAATAACCGTTATGATGTAGTTTGTTCATAATCAAAGAAATCTGTTTGACACAGTAATCAACAACTTTGACAGATACAAACAATTATTGCCACATTAAATCAAAGGGATCATTGCAAAAATAACTAACAATCACAAAATGTCTCGCAGAATACACATGAGTTTGTATTCAAACAAAACAGAGCGAAACGCAACTCGGATGTCACAATTGCATTTGACAATGACTGGATTAAATTAATAAATTGTCTATTATAGATACAGTGATGGTATTATATTAACATATAATGATGAGATTCTGTATCGTCTACAGAAACAGGCATCTGATAATATTGTTTCCATGGAGAATATCAACCAACAGACCAGTAAAAACTTGTGTGGCGTATTTTTACCAACAGATACTCTCAGACCTCAAAGGTATTCAAACTTTTAAAAAATGTTTGCAGAACTGTAAAACATGGACTGTGAATTTAATACACATAATTCCTAATGATTCGAAAATTTAATGAAATATGGAATTCGCACTAACAAAGACAGTTTTGTGAAATAATTGTGATGGGTTGATGGTTAATCTACCAGGCTGCTCTTTGTCTTTGGTGGGACTTAAACAGAAGGACTTGGGATCGAAACTACATAAAACTTTTCCTCTTTTTTGGTCAGACTTAAACAGAATGTTTTGTGTTTTAATCCCAATGGCAGTATATTTCATTATACAATATTTTTGTCCAAACTAAACCAGACTGAAAATTCTTTAATGGGAGATTATAAATTTTATTAAAATTTTATTAAATCAAACAAGAGCCCATATTCCCATTGACAGATTTCACAAAGAAGTAGATGATATCACTACATGACTCTAATCTTTATTATAGTGGATTAACTATCGGCAGTGAACCTTGGGAATTATTGAGATCAACTTGTCCAATGCCATCAACCAAGTTTATACATATAAATCATAAAGCCAAAAGGTAAAATACATTTTATTGTTGAAATCATTGTAGTTTAGCATACTATGAAGTTGCAGGTTATAGGAAAACTGATACAGTTAGTAGATCTTCTTAATACTCTTAAAATGTCGAAAAATTGAATGTAAATTGATGGTTTGAGTGTGACATGTACACCATGTCCACTTTATTTTGAGCAATATAGAAAGCCATGTCCACTGTATGCGAGGGCTGACTGGACTTACAGGCATTTGGACAATGCACAGTGTGTTGGGACTTCCAGTTAAAAAATGAGCACTCTGCGGAATAAAAATGATTAATGAATAATGGGCTGACATATAGTAGGTCAAGGTGAAGGATGCCCGGGCTGATTTCATTGAAGTCATAGTCCACTACTGACATCATAAGCCATGTCCACTCTTTGTCTATTGCAAGTCCTGTCCACTCTATGTCTATTGTAAGCCGTCTATGTCTACTGTAAGCCATGCACATCTCTTTTCCTCAATGCATCTCCAAGTATGAACAATTCCTGTGATAAAGTAGCAGGAAATGGCATAAATGTATTCATATATAAAATACTATTTTCAGCAAAGTGTCATGGGAGAATCTGATTGGTTTATCTTTACAGAATTTAACTAAGCACAACAAACAAGGTGAACCTGTATCTTTTACCAAAATATTACCAGCTTGTTTTAACATAATCATGTTTGTTTTCATTGATATAACTTCTATACAGTAGATTTTTGGTATACAATCATTTTAGCAGAATTACCAAGTATTTAACAATAGATTGGTATAGAACTGCAAAACAGATGACACAATTATATGGAATACAAGTTACTTATGAGTTTATTTCTGGGGATGTTTCAGCATTTATCAAGCAAAGAATGACAACCATAGTACAGTGTAAAATTGAATATGAAAATAAACAAATATTTTGCTTCAGATGGATAGAAACAAGACTGATAGAATGTCAGTAAGAAAGACCCCAGCCCCCCCCCCACCCTAAAGTAAACTTGCCGATTGATCAAAAAGTAGATATGTGTTCAGATCACTGGTTTGACCCTTAACATTTTCTCAGTTTGGTTGTTTGTCAGGTGTGGCTATTGGTCGAGGGGATCAATCAGGATTGTTTCATCAAGCATTAGAGAAAGGTTTTAGTCAGAGAATTAGAACAAGTTACAATTGTGTCAAATGGAACCCCTTCCCTCTAGACACTTGGTCAGGTAATTATATTTATGTTAAGTTTATGAAGAGGGGGTATACAGTTCACTGAATTAAAATTATTATTAATATTTTTTATACATCCATATTTTATATGGGACTATAATATCACCACCCATGTTTGATGGTCTGTCTGTCCAATATACAATTCACTTCAGTATTGAGTTTCTGAGATTTAAAAAAAAAACAAAAAAAAAAACATGTATAGATTTGGTTAGTCATGAAAGACTGTGCTGACATCAACATTGCATTATCTGGCAGCATTTAACTGAATAAACTTTTTGATTGCATTAACAAGTTTGATTCAGCAATTCAAAAAATCACAAACTTTCCAACAAGATTTTTTTTTTTTTTTTAAGACTTTTTTGAGTGATTTAACAAATTTACATTTTTTTTTAGCTAAACAGAAAATTGTACAAGGAAAGGAGAATTTTTCATCTATTACAATAGCAGCTAATTACAGTAATATTGTAGAGTATTTATCAACAGTCCGATATAAAGCTAAACTTATGTATGATAATCAAGCCTATCTACATTGGTATTGGAGATATGGTGCCACTCAGGTACATTGTATGGAAAATATGTGACCTGTCACAGCAATATAATGAGTCACAAGGCATTGTTTATGATGATAATACATGAATATAATTTAATGTTGAAATAGACTTAAAATATAAAAACAAATTTGCTTTATTGATCAAAACTAAACTTTTACCTTTTGTATTATATCATTTAAGATATTTTTAGCCTATTTTAACAATTTTGTTCATATCGTAAAAGATTTGCGACTCGTTTTGCTATCGTGGGTAACATATAGTTCAAAAAAGTTAATTTAGAAATTATTGTTTACTTTAGATATATTAAACTTAAAGAATTTCATTTAAAACATCATTCAGTAGGCTTGTGTGTTGAAATGAACTTGTTGGGTGAATGTGCAACTCTTTTTGAGGTGGTACATCTATCAGTAAATTAAATTCAGTGGGGGAAGTACATCCAGTTGCCAAATAAAAATCAAGTGATCTTTCAGATTCCCAAAGAAGTAACTATATAAAAATTATCTGTAAATTAGAAGGGTAAATTGTAAATTTTTGTGGATATGTTAATGATATTAGCAAGGTATGCATTTGTTTACACACCTTACCTGGATTTGTTCTATTACAGGATCTATTTGAAGAAGCTTTCAATACAGTTGATGGGATCATAGAGGATTATAAAGCTGCTGTTAGCTGATACGGTACCAGAAAATCACATGGATATGAAAATATAAAATCACAATATCCCAGGATAGCTGTGGGATTACTCCCTGATTTAAATTCCCTGTTCTTTAATTAAAGTTATGGGAGATTAAAGAAAGAGTTGGCATTTTTCACTATAATAGTTAAAAACCAGATATTGTAAAGGGAATTTGCTGAAAATTTCAGTCAAATTGATCCACTCTGAATCAAGAATTTAGCGATTGAATTTTCGGCCTAGCCTTGATCATCATTACTAAAGTCGGTACGATAAAAAACATAGTCTCAATTATCCATTTCATGATTAAATCATGAATGAAAGTTGAGCAGCAGATCGGAATCCAGTAACATTGAGAATTGATTATGGTCTGGATGAGTTAATTAATGTCTAATTAATAATTTAGATAACATTTCAGGCGTAAATCAGACCTGCAATAGGCAGATTTAGCCCTTGCATAATGTATGTTTAACTTAACTTATAATGATCTCATTTGAACTAAAATCCTAGCATAATCAGCCAATGAAAAGTCAGCAGTATTATAATTTTGTTAGTTAATTAAATTGCTTAGAAATATGAAATGAAAATGAAAAATAAATGAAAAGGGGTTTAATGTCCTACTGTTCTGCTCCAACTGGGCTAATGAAGATGGGCATACGTCATACAGTGTGCTCTGAGGGAAATTTTGCCCGGACAGCACCGCTATGGCCTACTCTTATATCGAATTCCAACTGCCAAGGGATCCTTTACGTGCACGCCATTGTGTACACAGGACCACAGTTTTTTGTCCCATCCGAACGATTAGACCGCTGTCCTTGTCAGGCCCTCCGTCCTGCACCATTGACAAGGGAAACCATGCTAAAAACTTAGAAATATGAAACAGGTAGATAAAATTCTGAACAACAGTGTATCCCTTCTTGTGAACATTTTGACTACACAATGTTATTATTTGATGTGTTTGGAATTTATGTGGGTTGTTTAAATAAGTTTATAAATCCTGTTGAATTTCAACAGTGCCTGTTAAGTTCTAGAGTTATGGCCCATGTAAAATCTTGTGAATGCCCTTGAAACAAATGTAATCCAATCTGCTTGGAATTTATGTGAATTATTCAGGTTGAAATGAAGAATCCTATTGAAATTCATAACTCCTTCTGTCCAGTTAATGAAAATTGTCCGATTTTATTGAAATTTATATGCATTGTTCATTCATACTGGTGAAACAATTTCTGATAATTACTTAAAAAGTTATTGCCCCGGATAATGTTATAGAACCTTGTCAATGTGCCAATAATGTTATACAGTATAATGATTCTGCTTTTTATTTACTTAAGATTCACAACATGACAACCTTTTGGGGACTCGATGGAGGACTTAGCTGCAGTGGGATTGTGTTTCACTTACATACTTTCTACCTTGTACAACCCAAACTACAGATTGTTTCGTCTTTATTTAACATCTGGGGGAACTGTCAATCACTGTTTATAGACAAAAGTGGTGTGTTTTCAACAATCTTTTAACTCTTTAGTTCAATAAAGGTGGAATCCCAATTTTTTGGTGTATAGTTCTATTAAGTCCATACATGCAGAGTGATAAGCAGTTTGTTTTAGATGCTTTATAAAAAGATAATTATACAAGTAATTATAATGAGTCAGACTGTCATCTAATTATTTTTGGATTGAGGCAAGGGACATTAGCATGTATTATTCCTTTTATGGAAAAAACATCTTGCTTAAACTTCAGGAATAACAGCTTAATGACATATAAATGTTGCTTAAAGGGACTATCCCGATTTCAAAAGAGTCTCAAAAATAAAAGTCGGAGTACGTATGAAATTTAAGCGCCAAAATATAGAGGAATGGTGTATTTACCTTCTCTCAAAATTCCAGCTCAAAATATTAAGTCGTTTGGACATGAACGTCAAAACTGCTTATCCGGACACGTAACCCTTTTAAGATTTCGGGTCAGTTTTTTCGTTGGGTGACCTGATAATCGATTCCCGTTCCTTGAGAGGTCTATATAGTGAATGACCCGTGTGCTCTACTTGATAATGAAAGGTAAATTTCACCTACACATTATTATTATAAAATAAAAGTCTAGTTTTATGCACACACCGCATAATACAGCTTGGGACACCGGTCTCCATTTCCAGATGAAGACTGACGGGTTTAAGTTGTTTGAAAACGTATCACAAATATGGAGTTAGTTGCTCGGCCCTTAGCTAGAGGAATTTAAGGGATTTTAACACAAAATTAAGCATTTTTATTCTCAAAAAAATATCGGGATTCGCCCTTTAAGGCATTTGTCACATCCAGATTATATTTATACATGTAATATTGATTGTAAGAATGGGTGATTGATAGTTGAGTGTGATAATAATACAAATATAGGTTTTATGCAAATTACCCACAAAGTGATTCTTCATTGTGGCTGTTGTCTTTGGATTAGAGATTGCCTTTAAAACAGTTGAAATAACTAGGCATGTACTGTAGTAATTTGTACATGTAGACCTAGTTAATAAAACATGACTCTATAATACATTTTAATTTAGGATTTTATTATTGTTAATGATATTTATTTATTTCTGTATTTTATTTTTATAAATAAATCATCTAAAGAAAATGCTTGATTTCTTAATTTTGCTTCCCTCAGTGCTGTGGGAGATGAATTTATAATATACTGGTATAAAGGCCTGTACACGTATGCAAAATGGATAATTTGTCGAAATTTTTACATCACCGATGATAAAGTAAAACACAGAGGAGTCATTCATTGTAGCATTGTATTCAGTCTTTATCAAAAGATTTGCATAGTTGCATACTATGTAACTTTGTAAGTGAATTAAATAAGTAGACTAAGTATTGCATCACATGCCTATCGGTTGTTAAAATGTGCTGTAAGGTTGACGTATCATTGATTACCAGTCTCGTTTTGGTTCCAACAAAACGCTGTTAAATCTGTGTCGGTCTGGTCGGTTAATTATTAATATGTCGTAATGTTACGACCTTCGCGGATATGACTTAATGCCCCCCCCCCCCTTTTTAATCACTGACCGACTTCAAATTAGGTTTGATGTAGTTACACAGTTACATTTAGTTGTGTGGAATAATACTGCCTAAGGTCCATGGTGTGACGAACAACTGACCCCCCCCCCCCCACACACACACCCCCACACACACACACCCCTGCTCATGGCCCCAGGTGTCATCTAAGGGGTTTATCTTTTGGAATTAGGAGAACCTGAAAAAAGGATGTATGTTTAAAATTAATAAAAAGCAGGGTAGACCTAGATCTAACATCATTTATTTAAATGAAAGGGCACTTAAATCATGTAGACTAGCCTCCTTCTTTGTACAAATTATAATGGCATTTGATTTTTAACAATGATTTATAACTATTTAGACTGATACTGAACTGTAGCCGCATTTAATTCAATACCGTACGTATTATCTATGAAATGATCAGTCAAATGAAAGCAGAACCAAAGCTAGGAGTCGCAAGATTAAATAAGTCTGATAATTATTTTTTGCCGTCTCGATATAATTGTTAACAGACACATGTTGAATATAAAAGTAATGTACATTTTTTACGAACAAAATTGGTTACATTAAAATACAGGTCAGTTGTTCGTCACACCATGGACCTTATAAGGTTTCTATCGTTGACTGATATTTACGGTTTGCGCGGCTCCGTTTTCATCGCTACTTATCTTTGATCATTGGCATTATGACGTCACGTGGCGGGAAATTATGCTTAGCAATATGGCGGATCAGTTGTCGAGCTCTTCGCGGAGAGAGACAATGGCGTTATTAGGTTTATGTTAAAAAATGTATTACAAGGCCGTTTGGCAATTAATGATTTAATAGACAGTTTGTAGGTGGGTATACAGTAGAGAAAAAAACGGTGTTAAAATTTAAAATACTAGACTAGTTATTTCCAGTATACCAATGGCAAAATGAGGACAAATTTACGCCAGTAATTGCATCCACAAATCTGGTACGGTACCCAGAAATAACTAAGATCATTCTCTGTTTTTAAAGATAACTAAATAATAAAATAAAATTGCCTTTATTCAATTAACATATTTTTGTACCATAAGTTTTAGTCAATAGTATAGGCCTAGTCTAGTAGGATCAAAATTTATCTTCCTCCAGTGCATAAAAATTCTCTCGGCGGCCATTTATAATAACTCATAATTACCGGTACGATACCTGTATATCAAATGTAAATGGACAAAAATAAGCGGCATGTTTCTAGTTATTCACAAAATCTGGAAGTTTCTTAAATCCTGATTTTAGAAAGGGGGAGACTAAATTTATTGTTTCACACTCAGTGGTTTTTTTGCAGGGTAGCCTAATTACCAGGGCCCACCCATCTAAATCTGGCAACTTATTTACAAATTGCAGTACCACTGTGTCTTATTGTGTTCCACAGACAGAATAATAAACAGTAGCCATGAGGATGCTGCAAGAATCAAGTGGTGATTTTGAAACCTTAAATTCAAGTCGATGGGACAAGTTAAAGCCATGGTCTAAAGTGCGAACAGAAATAGAAGAAAGTTTATTAGAACCAGACAAGTTCGATCATAATATAACTTTAAGTCATGGACCACAGGTACAGATTAATCCTATTTTTTAATTATAAAATATTTCTGTGGAAATATTTGATGCATGATAATTGTATGAGTTTTTGTCTGGGGAGATCTTTGAGCAAAAGGTCAAATGATGGATCCGCAACGAAGGCTGTGGTATCCGTGTGTCCTTGAAAAAACCAATCCGTTCCGCCCAGTTGTGTCTGCCGAATAGGCCTATAGTGCAAGGTTATTTAATGCAGCTTGGTTCCGTATTCACCCTTGACATAGTGCTGTTTGTACATGGATGTATACACATCACTGGATGTAACTAATCAAACGAGTCATTTTTTTTGTAAGATATTTAACTGCTCAACGTTCGGGCAAAGACAGTTTTAGCAGTCAAGATTTCAATAGTCAGTTCCAGATCAGGTCAAGTGAAAATATCACTCCAGTATTGAAATCAATGGTAAAATAGATCTGCAGCATGAGTCAAGTTGCTGTTGAATTTTGAATTCATTACTTTTGCAGGGAAATTAAAATAAGAGCAATCAAATATTTCATAGTCATCGGTTTCAACCTGCATACTCAACCTATGAGTTTGGAAAATGGTCTTGATCATCCAGTGTACAAAATCATAATGTAATCCGAAAGACTAGATTAGCAGATATGTGTGTGTTTTGTTACGTTATGCTAATCGTTATGTTGAGGCTCTGAAGCTGATGGGTGCAAGATATGCTGGCGCTGATGATTATCGCTCTTCCAATTACACAGTACATGATACATTGTAGTACTTGCCATTATTATTGTGAAAATATTTTAATCCTTGTATATTATTATTGTTATTTATAGCTCCTCCATACTATGAGACATTCAAATCCTGTACGATGTATGACACATTATACAGGTCAGAAAGGTGAAGTGTTTACAACACATGGTTGTCATGGTTCCTGTAGTCATATCTCTATATGGACTTTAGAAACTGATAATACCGTCAGTTTAAGAAGGTATTGAATTTTCTTTTTAAAAAAGTGTTGATTTATTTTTATACGCTCACATTTTTATGTGGACGTATATTGTCGCCACTCCTGTCTTTATGTCCGTCTGCCAACAATTTGTTTGTGGACACTCTACAGGTCACAATTCTCATCCAATTTCCACGAAACTTGAAATATAGGCTTATCTCCAAAAAATCTTGGTTCCGTTAGCTTGTGGACACTCTAGACGTCATAATTTTTATCTGATTTAAAAACAAATGTATCACCCTTGCACCATAATGACCGAAATCGGACCGAAACTTCTGGACAAAATGGTTGCTACTTGTATGCAAATAGTATTAAAGTATGTAATATCAAGGTTGTGGACCCTCTAGAGGTCACAATTTTTATCCGATTGTGATGGAACTTCAAATATATGTTTATATTCCAAAGATCTTGGTTTCTTTCGATATTCGCACATATCAGACCATAAATTCCTGGATTATGGCCCCTGATTGTATGAAAAATCATGTTTTTAGGTTGTGGACCCTCTAAAGATCACAATTTTTATCCGATTTTGATGAAACTTAAAATATATGTTTATATCCTGAAGATCTCGGTTCCTCTCCATATTTACGCATATCCGACCGTAACTTCCTGGATTAATTGCCCCTGATTGTATGAAAAATCTCTTGAGCTTGTTCTCTGTCCATCTCTTGCAAAATATGAGCGTATCTTGCATGGCAACCGCTTGTTTTTTATGTTTTGAAATGAATGATATGAAATGGGGTTTACTCTACTTCTGCACCCTCCGACTTTTGAAAGTCACAATGTAGACTAAGTAGGAAAAGATCATATTTGAATTATGGTCAAATGGAAGACATCTCAGATCCAGGGTTATAAATTTATACATGGGTAAATAGACTAGCATTAGACCTCACTATTATAGTCTGCCTAATTTTTTCACTGAAGCTATATTGCTTTCTCTTCTTTGTTCCACCAAGATCTTCTTTGTATAGTGGTAGGTGTTGGGTGGTCGAGTTGTCTAATGCTTGCTCTTTAAATCATAATATCTGTCATTTTCTCAAGGGGAATGGCTTTTATCTCAAGCTTGTATGTGACAAGGAGTAGGGTTACAGGCATGAAATTGTGGACTTTCTCTGGGTTTACAGGTTTCTTCCAACTGCTATAGATCTAATGCGAATTATTGAAATAAAAAGGTACTATTTTAGTCCTGCAATGACCCATTTGTGTCAAGTTACACCCCATTTCTCTCTCCATAATCCTTTATGGTTGTTTGACTCCATCTTCATTTCTTTTACTTAACCTCATTGTTCCTCCCAGGCAAGCCTTGAAATAACTGCTAAGGTTCAGCCTGACATCATGTCAGGCTGAACTGATTTTCGGCCGGACATTTCAGATTTTCAGCCTGACAAATACTTTATAAAGTATATTAAACCAAAAAACTGTTGAAATTTACTATGTTTATATATATTATTATACATACATTTATTAATAAAATAAATTGATGACTCACATACAACCTGGAGTTTTAAGTTTTTATATGTATATGGAATACAACTTTATAGTTCATATAATAATGTCATTAATCTCTTTGGTGGGGCTGGGGACTAAATCCTAAAAACTCTGATTAAGATTCAAATTTAACTAAAGAATAGACATCTTGAGTTGTCGTAAATGGTTCAGAATCTGCCAAGTCATTTTTGATCCACTTTTCTAGTTCTACGGCTCGTTTTTGTATTTTTCCAACTGGTGACGGCGACGCCCCCCGTTTAGAAGTGTCTTTATGAGAGACATAAGATTAAGACACAGTACCAGTCTTTGAATTTTCTGGAACGGTCCCACTAGCCGGGATATCCGTGTCCGAGGGTTGGGAAAAGTAAGAAGTTATTTTATTCGACATGTTTTCACGGCTCTTCTATTTACATTCACATTGGAAGTGTCCAACAAAGTGAGATATTTTCGTATAAAAAATCTGTCCCTAATTACATCCATAGTCAACTTGGACATTTTCTTGTAAACTAATTTTAAAATATTATTACTTTTATTACTAATAATTTATATAATTACATGTCATGTTAGGTGTGATTTAGAGCTAATCATATACGAAAGTAACGCAAAGCTAGCTACGAGACTCGAATAACCAGTGTAAAAGAGCCGATTCTCAATATTATTCATTATTTTTTCTTCACGTGGCCGAGAGAGATACATGTATAAATAGTAATATTTTTACTATGACTCGGGTCGTTGATATAACCAGCGTAAAAGAGTCGATTCTAAAAATTATTGAAGATTTTATCTGCACACGGCCGAGATATAAATAGTAACATTTTCACTATGACTCGGGTCATTGATATTTTTGGTTCTGGACTTTCGAGTCTAATAATAAATAGCGATCGACTCAAATATTTTTGACATAATGTTTTACAAAAACACGGTCGGACAATTATGTCCGGACGAAAGGCAATTTGGCCTGTCAAAAGGGGTCAATTCGCCCGGACATTGTCCGTGTCCGGACGCTTATTTCAGCGCTTGCTCCCAGGTCTTCTACACCTTTACAGTACTATACTATTCAAAAAAAGTAGGGGATATTTGATTTTGGGGGCATAATACTAAAATATGCAAATGACTACGAAAAAAGTCACTATAGAACCTAACAGAAGAAACATTTCCAGTTACATGTGACGCCCAAACGCACCAATAGCTACCGCATGGAATGCAGGTGATGCTTGGGATCATCATGGGGGTCCAACCCAAGATTTGCACGACTCTGACTTTGAATGTTACAGTCATTGTGGCATTGAATTCCAGGATGGAAACATCAGTTTAATTGTTTTAGTGACCAGAAAACAAATTTTGATATGCGTTGGCTTACCCAAAATGAAAGGTTACGTGCCCTTGGCATGCTACAGATCGGCACAACACAGGCGGTTGTGGCGCGGACGATGAATGTTTCTCAGTCTGTCATAAGCAGGCTATGGTCCAGATACCGTGATACATAATCTGTACAGGACAGACCACGCTCAGGTCGACCAAGGGCGACAACTCAAGCCCAGGATCGATTTATCCGTACCTTGGCCTTGAGAAATCGTGTCATCACAGCAAATCAGATCAGCGCTCGTCTTCAAACAGACACTGGTGTGAGAGTGAGTGGCCAGACGATTCGGAATCGACTGCATAGGGGTCACCTTCGCGCCCGACGTCCTCGCGTGATCCCTTGTTTGAGAGATCATCACATTCAGGCAAGACGTCGTTGGTGTAGGGATCGTCAACACTGGGATAATCGACGCTGGAGCAATGTGATGTTTTCAGATGAGTCAAGGTTCACTGTTGATTTTTTTGACAGACGTAGGAGGGTGTGGCGTCGTCGAAACGAGCGCTTCCAAGACGTTAACGTCATCAGACATGATCGATTTGGGGGTGGTTCTGTTATGGTGTGGGGAGGCATCACTGTTGCTGGAAGAACGGCTTTACATGTTGTTGCAGGGCGTGTTACAGGCCAGTACTACCGGGACAACATCTTGGCAGTCCATGTTGTGCCGTTCGCACGACGTCATGGCCGCCGTTTCATCTTCCAGGATGACAACGCAAGATGTCACAGGGCCAGGATCGTTACAGGTTACCTCCAACAACAGAACATCACCACATTACCTTGGCCAGCACTGAGTCCCGACCTCTCCCCCATCGAGCATGTCTGGGACATGCTTGGACAGAGGTTACGTCAACGTCAACAACGTCCTGCCAATGTCCAAGAACTTGCTGCTGCGTTGCAACAGGAATGGGACAATCTGGACCAAAATGACCTTAGACGTCTCATTAGGAGTATGCCACGTCGGATCAATGCTTGTTTGGCAAACAGAGGAGGATTTACCCGTTACTGACTTGGTTGTGATGCTGTGGTAACTTTGCTGTTTGACCCCGGGTATCATTTTACCCTTATAATGGTCAGTCTGTGCCTTACTTAGTCTAACGATCATTTGGAATAAATCGATGAATGTGAACTTCATTTCATTTTGTCATTTGTTTCTTCGTCAGTTTCATTAGGTGACTTTAATAACACTTAAAAATCAAATATCCCCTACTTTTTTTGAATAGTATATTCATTCTCTTATTTATTGAGTAGAAATTATTTTGTTGATATTATTTTTCAGATTTGAGTTGCCAAATCTCTATTCACACATGATTCATGTCACAAAACACAAAGTAAGTACATACATGTAGATATTCTATAATTGTTTGTAATCTTTACACAAAAAGATCTATAAACTAACTGACGTCGTGGACTAAGATTATATTTTAACACATCAGTCTGCAGCCAAGTGTTGCTAGGGTCTATTCCTAGATAAACGAGGAAAAACTCTGAATACCGTATTGAATTACTATAACAATTTTCAGACACCTACTGAAAATCAGTAAAGATCATTTATAAAGAAAATTATTGATGTTACACCAAGATATCTTGAGTCAACTGGCGTGGTTTCGAATCCCCGGTTGTACATGGCAAGGAGTAGGGTCGCCTGTCCAACCTCGTGGGTTTTCTCCGGGTCCTCCGGTTTCCTCCCACTGCTAAAGACCCCTACGCACAAGCGAATTATTGAAATAAAATTAAACCATATGTTAGTCCCGAAATGACCTAGTTTGTGTCGAGTGGACGTTAAACCCCATTTCTCTCTCTCTCTCTCTCTCTCTCTCTCTCTCTCTCTCTCTACACCAAGATATCACTTTTTCTGTGTGGGAATATTTTACAATCAAATTGATTTTAGCAGCCAAAGTTAACACAAAGTTTAGTAGTAAGGTACGTAGTTAGAAATGTGCATTGGTCAGTTCTGGAGTAAATCAAAAGCTCCAATCTAAAGTGCATGGCTCAGATGGTACAATTAACTGTGGTTCATCTACGAATTGACAAATAAAAAATCACGCTTTCAGATGATCCCATTGACATCCTCCACCCCATACATGACACCCATTATATGTATAAAATACAAAATATGTCTAATTAAAAAATATCATTCACTTTTACTTCTTTATTCTTATATACATCAAATCATAAGCTAGTTTTCTGCTCTTAATTGACCGTCTTCAGATGTTATAATGCATAAATAGATAATGTATAAGCTTATATAGTATATATTTTCCTGTAATCATAACATTATTTATCCTATGTTTTTATATTGATATTTATATAGGTATATTTAACGTTCAGTGAAGATATGACTGTAAGAATATTTACAGAACCTAGTACTAGCAGCTGTAAAGAAATCGGATGTCATTCAAGTCTTACCAGTATTTTGTGGTACAGTTATTTTCTTTACAGATATGAAGTAGTAAAGGAGCTAAACCTGTGTAGAATGGACTAAGCTGTTGTAAACGTAAACAAATACCATTCAATTTGGATTGTTCACATATTTCACCGAACATAACTGATTAGAAATAACAATAACATTTTAAAAAGTTGAATGTAAATCACTTTTGATATTAAATAAATTTTCATCTATTTTAATATCTACCAGCACTATTTGAATAATTCTCAATTAATTTCTTGAATATGTTATTATTGATATAGTTTAACATATAATACAGATGAAGATGAAGTTATAGCTGGTGGTAGAGGTGGGTTAGATAGATGGAAAATAACAGGATCAGGGGTAGGTATAGTATTAACTGTAACAGTTCACCCAAACTAAAAGCTCTTGAAATTGAAATCAGCACTTTGTTACCATTAGGAGTAACTATTCATCCAATGAATTTTGATACATTTAAATTTTTGAGTAAAGTCCCAATTTTTGTGAGTAAAGTCCCTATTTTTTATATGCGTCATTAAAGCCCTAGTATTTTGGAAGGAATGATTATTGGCACCATTTCTATAACTCTTTTCTTTTTCAATGTTTCCTAGCAAACCTATGTTTTAAAATTTCTGCAGCTTCTGATTCTGAAGATCAATTGTTACCTTCTTAAACATTCATTTAGCTATTTTATGCCATGGTGAAACAATAAACCAGATTAAGCACCCCAGCTCGATACCCGCCTCTGAGAATGCTTTATTATCCAAGGATGAAATGAACCAAACATATTATTTACCACCAAAGTTTATTTTTCAGCATGCAGCCAAATTGAAGTTAGGAAGAAAGTTCAATGTTGTGATTGGTCATGATCAGGCAAGTCATATTTTTATTTCTCATTTGACTTTTGAAAGAAATAAAAATAATCTTAAAGGAAATCTTTAGAGCCAGAATAAGAAATTGAATCAAGATGGTTCGAAAAATTGCTAATCTTCCAGTGTTGTCTTCCAAGAAGTTCAATGAAGTAGATATTTCTAAAACTTGGAATTCGAGAAGAAAAAATTATGTAAACAAATCTCGTCGACTAATAATTTATATTTAATTTTTCTTCAGCTGTCCACACTTGTACTCACTCTTCAGATTTTTATACGACCACATATTCATTGTGGCCGCCCCTCTAGAGGTCACGATTTGTATCCGATTATGATGAAACTTAAGATATATTTTTATATTCCTAAGATCTTGTTTCGATAAATCCGCACAAATCGAAACGTAACTTCATGGATTATGTACCCTAATTTTACGAAAATTCGCTTTTTAAAGCTTGTGGACCCTCTAGAGGTCACAATTTTTACCCGATTTTTATGAAACTTAAAATATATGTTTATATCCCAAAAATCTCAGTTCATTTTGATATAGATGCATGTCGGATCGTTGCACTCTGGAATATGGCCTCTTATTGTACAAAAAAAATGGCTTTTATATGCCTATATTGAAATGTGGTTGTATATTGCCGTCAATTCTGTGCATCCATCGGTCCGGCATCCACAAGCTCTAGAGGCTAAAGTTAATATCCGATTTCAACAATTTCTGATAATTACCTTCCATGTTATGTCCCTTGATCAGTTTGAAAAATCTTGTAATCACTCTAGTCAATATCCGATTAACTATAAATTTATACGCAGGCTTAGAGTTATGGGATGAAAATTCCTATTGTTTTTCAACAATCTCTGATAATTACTGCCATGGCCTTTGAACACTTGAGAAATCTTGTGGTCTCGCTAAAGGCTAAAGTTGATATAAATTTATGCTCAATGTTTATGGTCATGACATAAACAATCAAAACAAATTCTAATGATTTCTGAATATTAGTTAATGCGATGTTATTCGTAATAATATTTTAGTGTTTTGTAAATATTTTCATTATTGAAAAAGGAAAAAAATAGGTGATAATCCTTGTTGACTGCCGAATGATTTAGCTGCTGTTGGCGTATGTTTCGTTGCCCTGCAACAGATCTTTTAGGTTGTTCACTGTCCATTTCTTGCAAAATGTGAGTGTATCTTACATGGCAACTGCTTATTGATTATAATTTTATACTATATTAATTGTATGTGGTATATTTCAGTGGTTGGTGGAATTAAAACTGATCTATAAACATAGATTATTATTAGCATTATGTCAAGATGGTATTTATATTATTAATTATCAGGTAAATTATTTTTTTTCAATTTATTTTTTAGCTATTTCGAACAAATTTTAAATAAAAAGATTTTTTTAAAAAAAATAATCAAGCATTTTGGATTGTTTATTTTACAAATTATTTGGGTGGAAATTAAACAGACTAATATGAATATAGAATTATTATTAATTAATGATGAATTATGTAACATCTTAATCTACCTATCGCAGGTCATTTTTCTTGCTTATTTACATAATCAACTCTCTAGACTATTGGATGGCTCAGATATTGACTGAATTAGATCACCTGCAAGATTTAAGAATTAAGTGGTCATTTTTCTTGCTTATTTACATAATCGATTCTCTAGACTATCGGATGGCTCAGATATTGACTGAATTAGATCACTTGCAAGATTTAAGAATTAAGTGCTAAAATGGATAATCAGTGGATAATCAAGACTTTGTTTATTATCTTGGGGATACTGAAAATGAGAGTACATTATTTATTGTATAAACTTCAAACATTCATAATCTATTTAGAATAAAGTAATTTGACTGAAATTTTCAATATATTCCCTTTTCAATTTTCTATTTTTGAACTATTAAAGCAAAAACGACCAGCTCCTTATCTAAATCTTACAGAGTACATCTTTAATTGTATTGTACATATTAATCAAAGGAATAAAATCTGCAGTTTATGTTACATAGTTTTATAAATAAAATATTCTTTTAAATTTATATTTGTAGTTGAATAAACAAATGGCATTTCTAAATAACTGGCATGTTGGAAGTTGGACATGGTAGGTATATTCTCTACATTATGTAAAAGCCATGCACTAATTTTTCAGGCAATATCTGATTTTTCATGGTGAAGTTAAAAAAACAAACCAAATATCAATAATCTTGGATTCAATCGGATTTAAAAATGACCCATCAAAAGATTTTACTCAACTCTTGTAGGCAGTGCTGGATTGTTTATATTATCTGCCGATAATGCTCTTTATGTTGCTAAATTTTCAATTCATTGTATCTTTGTAAATACTGCATGAAATCAAACCATTTTTATACTGCTATTCAATAATAAAAATCCTTTAAATGGCAGTCAACAGCTTTATATATTTTGTTAACAATGGTGGTCATAAATACAAAGCCATCGACTGGGAAACATATCCAAAAAAATATCTTTGTATCTTTAAAAATACATCAAGGGTAAATTGTTTGACAATATGTAAGGTTTTTACGAAGCCAACATTATTTAAGGCACTTCGAAAACATTGAATGAACAAGCGCTGATATTACCGAGAAATGTGTTGGGAATACATGCACGAAGACAGTAACTTAGGCTTAGTGGTTGACTCTCTTTAATAATTAATTTGTTCATTTTATTGTGGGCTTTTTATTATAAAGCAGTCCAAGTCGATAATTTATTTTTCCTTGTAATTACAAATAGACATTCAGGTCAAAATTAGTTTAGATGGTTGAGTTGAACAGATCACCCAATTTTCCTCCATCAGAAAACTTTCAAATATTATTACAATGATGAACAAAAATAATTAAACGGGAATACAGAACTTGTCATACTCATACTACAACATCCAGTACCCTCCACTCAAGCATGCAAATTGACTGCTAAGAGTGGATTTGAAAATTTATGGGAATGATGTACAGGTTATAGTACAACCATGACAGTTTGACTTGTATTAGTGGAATATATATCAACCAAAACAATTTATACACATTTTTAGGGAAGTAATTTGTAGTCTTTTATGTTTTAGTAAATGAAAAGTTATTTCTTTGGCTGTATTATATATTTATATGATTTTTCAGTTTTTGTGCATATAATCATGGTGAATATATTGTAACTGGTAGTGATAATGGAACCATAAATGTAAGTAAACGAGGGGGGTAATTCCATTTTCTCACATAAACAAATTTCAGATAAGTGGGAAAATTCATTTTGACAGTTTATTATACTTGTCGGTTTCTAATGATGATGATATATTCTATACAGACGCTAAAACTGAATGAATTAAGTTGATCCCATTTTGATTGTTGAGAGGATAAATTCAACAATTAATACTTCATGTCAATATATAAGCAAAAAATCGTCTAATATATTTATTTTAGTTTCATTTTTGGCTTGAATTGTCATCCACATTATCAAAGTTTCATACTAAGCAGATTGGTTTGTTGAAAGGCAATTAATGGGTATTCCATAGAACCCAAATAAAGCAACAGGATAAATCAGTCTTAAGCTGAAAACATGGAACTAAATAGTTGCATAACTTAAGCCTTATGCACAAAGAACCAAACCTAACTGGATACCAAGTGAAACTGTGAGAGGCCATAATGTAGATGCAGGAGGTGGGGGGGGGGGAGCGTTGTCCCAGAAACTATTCAGTTGCATCATCTGGAATTGATGTTAGTTTCTACAGATTAAATATTAAAGTGGCAATAAATCAATGGAAACCAGAATAAGCAATTTTTTTAAATATGATACATTTTGTTAAACATTAATTTTGATAGAAAGGACTTAAATTTAGAACTAATAAACTAAATAATTTTTTTTTTCATCAGGTATGGAGTGGTGTTGTTTTTAATAAAGTTCATGAATTTTATGGTCAAATTGGTAGAATTACAGGTAAGTTTTATCAAGTTATTTTTGATTTATCTGTTTATTTTTAACATGGTGGTAGTTAAAGACGGAGAATGAGCAGGGAATAATACATAGTGGTTTGTGAGAAATATTCATTTTTCTTCCTCCTTGCAATGTTTGTAACACAATTGTATTTATAGCATAGCATCAAGGTTTGGATTTCAAATTTGACTAGAAAAAAAATAAACAGCATAGTTAGATTTTTTTCGGCAAAACACAAATTTGTCAACTTAATGCTTGTGCCTAAAATTCATAACAACATTGAAGACTGATTAATCAAGAAGTAGTTAATCCATAAAGTTGTGTTATTATGAATAACATTAGAGATTGGTTAATTATTGGGGATCTTCATTAATCAGTAAATAGCATTCAATGTGTTTGCTGATGTTATCATCATTATAATATATTTACTATGTTTAAAACAGCAGATAAAAAACAAAACAGATCCACTCGTACTCTCCTTTTAAAATTAAAACTACACAACTGTTGTACAATATTAAATTTTAATTATTTAACAATGTTGAATGATAAATCTTGCAGTTCCAAAAAGTAATGTGTTCATTTCCTAATTACTGTTGATTTAATAACTGGTTATTATTGATTGGTAATAAAAGATACAGTTATCATTTTGTAATTATTATTAAATATATTATAGCTCTAGATGCCCATCATCAAGATCCGTTTGTAGTCTCAAGTTCTCAAGATGGTTCTGTTTATATCTGGAGAATGGACAATTTTCAAAAAGTATGTAGGTTTTTTTTATGGCCATATTTATTCTTGTATGTCACATTTCGACTTTTAATGTGAAAAACCATGTGATCCCAATTGAGTATTCACTGGTGTTTACTGATAAGTTCACAGCTGTGTTTTTCTTTTTTTAATTTGAGTCATTCTATGTGTCTATGACTAGTCTCTGTCTACGGTTGGATTTTTTCATGTGTTCTGTTGGCAAAAAAAGGGTTGATAACTGTTTTAAAGGGATAACAAACAAAGTTCTCAATGGATTTTGAAATATATCGTTCGATAAAGGAAGGCCTAAATTTAATTCAGAGTTTATTTTATTCTTCCAGTTTATGAAATCTTGTGAATGCGATACAGCTCTTAGTTCTCATAGAATATTTTCAAACTTCATTGGATTGTTCTTATTTTTTATATATTTTTTGTGTTAGAGCTAGAAAGGACTACCTTTCTTCCAAATCCCTGTGAATATTCAAAATATAAAATAATGATTTTGATAAAAAGTATCAAGAACAAGTGTAATTCCAACCCCTTTATGTGTATACTTACTAATGAGAAGTGAAATCGGATGTTCTAAACATCATATTCCTTTATATTATTTGCAGTTTATGAGAGTTGATCTAGGAGAAAATATATATACCATGCAGTTATTAGGCGATGAAGAATTATTCTGTCAAACAGAAAGAGAAATAAATATATACACCTTGAATCAGGTAAAAATTATATTTTAGCATATTGGTTATAGTACTTTGTTGATCCTAGTGTTCTGATACTTGTTCCTGTTTTTATGGTTTGTCCTAGTATTCATAGAAAGGACACTTTATCTCTGTAATTGTATTTTTGTGCTCATGTATACAAGACACTTTGTCTCTGTAATTGTATCAATGTGTCCATGTATAAAAGACACTTTTTCTCTGTAATTGTATCGTTGTGTCCATAAGACACTGTATCTTGGTAATTCCTTATTTCTGCACATGTATATAAGACACTTTATCCCTGTAATTGTATTGTTATGTCCATTCTATGGACAAGATACTTTATGTCTTTAATTCTCTGTTTCTGTACTTAGACATGTATATTACACTTTATCCATGTCACTAAGATAAAAAAGATTGTCCTTACAATCATACACATACAGTAGCATTTTTTTGAATGGGTTGTTTTTTATACGTCCACATTTTTATGTGGACGTATATTGTCGTCGCCCCTGTCTGTCCACAATTTGTTTGTGGACACTCTACAGGTCACAATTCTTATCCAATTTTGACGAAACTTGAAATATAGGTTTATCTCCAAAAGATCTCGGTTCCTTTCGATATTGGCATGTATCGGATCGAAACTTCGTGGATTATGGCCCATGTTTGTATGAAAAATCACGTTTTTAGCTTGTGGACACTATAGAGGTCACAATTTTTATACGCCCACATTTTCATGTGGACGTATATTGTCGTCGCCCCCGGACGGATGGACAGATGTCTGTCCACAATTGTTTGTGGACACTCTACAGGTCAAAATTCTTATCCGATTTTGACGAAACTTGAAATATAGGTTTATCCCCAAAAGATCTCGGCTGCTTTCGATATTGGCATGTATCGGATCGAAACTTCATGGATTATGGCCCCTGATTGTTCGAAAAATCACGTTTTTAGCTTGTGGACCCTATAGAGGTCACAATTTTTATCCGATTTTGTTGAAACTTGAAATGTAAGTTTATTACCCAAAGATCTCGGTTCCTGTTGATATTCGCGCATATTGGACCGTAACTTCCTGAATTATGGCCCCTGATTGTATAACCCAAAGATCTCGGTTCCTTTCGATATTTGAGCATATCGAATTGTAATTTCCTGAATTATGGCCGTTGATTGTAGGAAAAATCACTTTCTTTTTAGCTTGTTCTCGATCCATCTCTCGAAAATCTGGGCATATCCTGCCTGGCAGCCGCTGGTTCCTTGTAATCATAATCATAATGGTTTACATCCTTTTCTTGACAACTCCATCAGTTTAAAAAAAGAGCCCCATAAAAAGTTAATACCCCAACATTTATAGGTGGCACGTTATCTATGATTTTCAATTCATCATATCTTTATAAATTTAATTGAACCATTTTTAGAAAATCAACAATATTATAGTTTTCAAGGGATTAAAAATCCCTCGAATGACAATCAGTGGCTTGAAGTCACCTCTTGCTCTTCAATCGTGTGAATGTACACAGTAATTTATCAAAGATACAAACCAACTGAATCAAGTTTCGTTAAGAGGAGCTCTAAGTCCTGTTTTATTTTTCAGTTTTTCACTCTGTTTGCTCCAGTAGAATCTTCAGTTTTTCATCTATGCCGTCTGCAGGGGAATGATGATCACCCAAACAGAGTATTGGCATCAACCCAGGTAAATTCAGTTTTGCTCTTGTAAATATTTTGAGTGATTCAAATCAAAGTTATATTTTTGTTTTCCAGATCATAAATTTTTTTTTAAGATTTTGTCTTTTTGAAAAGATAATCTTCTTTTATGTAATTTGTTAATTTATATTGATTGTATTTTAGGATGGAAGTGTACGATTGTTTTCTCCTACAACTGGTGCTACTGTAACTATTTGTTACCCCATGCCTTCCTTCCAGGTAACATATTTTATAGAGCAAAAATAAACAAATAAGAGTAAGACCTTCATAAGATATATCACAAAAAGATTTTATTAACAGGAAAAATAGGATAAAGCTGTTCCAGAAAACCGGGAAATAAAACTAATATGTTAGTCTCAAAGTCGTCCAAGTAAATTGTTGACGAAACATTGAACATTAAATCCGTCCGTCCTTCATCCACAATTTCTTGTGAACACTCTACAGACCACATTTATCATCTGAATGTTTTATTAGATCAGTATGAAATTTATATGCATCATTTAAATGAGTGAAACAAAGACGTATATTGAATATCAGCAATTTCTGTCAATTGTTTCTAGAGTTATGGCCCTTGTTTCACTTTTTTCAAACTTGTGAACGCTCATACAATATTAATTATAGTATGAAATTAATATACATCATTTAAATTAGTGAAATGATGAGACCTATTGAATTTCCTCAATTTTCGTTAATTAATTCAAGAATTAAAACCCTTGTTTCAGTTAGTAGACCCTTATATTGTGAACCCTCAAACAGCGGAAATTATAAGTTGATCTGTATGAAATTGTCTTGTAAATGCCCCCCCCATTACCTACAAAAGAATAAATATGCAACAACCCTTGTCGACTGCTCGGACGATGTAGCTGCTGTGGGCGTGTGTTTCGTTGCCTGGTGACTTATCTTTTTTTGTAAATTAGCAGAAATGGTGTTGTTATGTTTCAGGTTTTGACATGTTTTGCTTATAATAATGTAGCAGAAAAACTCTATACACTATTAGCTGATGGCGATGGTAAATATTTAGAATCCTTTAGTACTTTTAGTTTAATAAACCAGTGATTGTTGTCCCATATAACTGTGTCAGTTTTGTTATGTTTCCAATTGCTAAATGCCATTAAAGGATTATACTTTTAGTTTCTTGATCCATTAACTTTATTATAGTCTGCCCATCCATATAATGATACCAATTTTTATTTTTTTGTCCAATATAGGAAGTGCAGGTGATCTCCACAGCACATAAACAAACAAACATAGGAAATGAAATGAAATGGGGTTTAACGTCCTACTCTTCTGTTCCGGCTGGGCTAATGAAGACAAGCATACGCCATACAGTGTGCTATGAGGGAAATTTTGCCTGGGCAGCGGCACTACCTCCTACTTTTATATCAAATTCCAACTGTCGAGGGATCTTTTACGTGCACACCAATGTATACGCGGGTCCTCGGTTTTTCGTTCCATCTGAACGACTAGACAGCTGTCCTTGTCAGGCGCTCCTTCCTGCACCACTGACAAGGGGAAATCACGTCGGAAAATCCAGATGAACTTTCTCGGCAAATGCTTTCTCCTCAGGCTAGCGAGTCAGGGACTGTACACGCAGCATAAACAATAATAGTAGTAGTTAAAAACATCAATTTAAAGGCCCACATCTAGTCGATGTGGTACGAGAAACAAACAGTAACTATAATTTGAATTTTGTCTTCTATCCACATTGATGAAGACATAAATATAATGCCCCACAGCATCTTTAATCCCTTTTCTTGATCTTTTTAAATTTAGCTGCAAGGATTTCTCTAATGTACCAAAATGCGAAATATTCTTTTGCAACAGATCTTTCTATAATTTCTTAATAAGAATCATTTTGTTAGTCTTTTCGTTTGTTGCAGTGGTCAAACACTGAATGTTTCACAGGAAGCTGAAATTAATAGTATTTTGATGTACCAGTAGATGACATTAGCGAAGTTGACATGGGACTTTAAATATGAATGTGCTTAATTATTTGTCTTATTTTATCTTTGATTTGACAGTGTTGATTGTAAATTGTAAAGTTAATCCATGTAAAGCTCTAGAAATTTTACAACCACAATCAGCCGATGAGACAGTTGAGTGTCTTCTATCTATTAAAGTGGTATGTATATTAAGATTTGTTTTAGAAAAATATATATGAAAATGATGGAAACAATTTTAAACACTATAGACTAGTATCCACCAACGTTTCTTTTATATCAAGAATATAGAAAAAGTCATTACAAACCATTTGAAACATCGTCTTACCTCATACGATCTGTTTGAACCCTATCAGTTATCCACAATGAAATTCTTCTAGGATTGAATCGAAATAATGGAGTTTGTTCATGTTTCGTGACCTATCTGCAGCATTTGATAAGATTACCATTTCAAACTTTTAGATCGACTTAAACACAGATTAAAACTCTCAGACATATTTCACAATCATACCTCACAGTAACTTTGAACTTTGGGAGTTCCACAAGGGTCAGTCTTAGGACATATCTTATTTGCATATATCAAATGCAAAATTTCATCTATTTATTGATTATACACATCCAGTTGTATCTCAAGAGCCCACCATGTGATGTTTCTATGAGAAAACATCATCCAAAATATTTAAATATGGCCACTGCAAAAGTTATGGCGAATGAATTGATTACCTGTCATTCCTAATAATGTAATTCATTAATGTTTGGACTTCCAGCATCCACTGTTCAATGTCTTGGACAAAGTGTATTGAAAGTATACACATTATTACTGTAACTAGACTATATGTCCAGATTTAAATACTGTAACTGTAACATGTAAAAATTTAAGAGTGCTGCTGAGATAATTTATTAGAAAAATTTGATTATATTTTTTTTTATAGAGATTAGGTGTAGAAAATGAAGTAGAAGATGATGTTATTTTAGCAGGATTGAGAAATGGTCAGGTAATTCATTTCTTCTGTATTTCATGATTTATATACTGTTTAGTGTAAAATGTATGTTTATTACCCAAAGATTTCAGTTCGTTTAGATATTCGTGCATATCCGCAACTTCTGGATTTTGGCCCTAATTGTACGAAAATAGTGTAAAAGTATGTAATAGAAGGTTGTGGACCCTCTAGAGGTCAGATTTTTTATCTGATTTTGATGAAACTTAAAATATCCTTTTGATATCCCTGCATATCGAACCATAACTTTCTGGATTATGGCCCCTAATTGTATCACTTTTTTTTTATCCCGCGCCGAACGAAGTTAGGGAGGGATATTGAAATGGGGTTCGTCCGTCCGATTTCGTTTCCGGAGCATATCTCATAAACCGTTTAAGATATCTTTCTGAAACTTTGCACACACATCAACCTATTACAGTAGTTGTGCCTTTGCTATTTAGGAATTTCTGGGATTTATATTTTTTGTGTTTCCATGGAAACACATTTGACTTAGATTTTGGTGTACAATTTTGTTTCCGGAGCATATCTCATAAACCGTTCAAGATATATTTCTGAAATTTTGCACACATATCAACCCGTTACAGTAGTTGTGCCTTTTGCTATTTAGGAATTTCTGGGATTTATATTTTTTGTGTTTCCATGGAAACAAATTTGACTTAGTTTTTGGTGTATAAATTTGTTTCCGGAGCATATCTCATAAACCATTCAAGATATCTTTCTGAAATTTTGCACACACATCAACCGGTTACAGTAGTTGTGCCTTTTGCTATTTAGGAATTTCAGGGATTGATATTTTGTGTGTTTTCATGGAAACAAATTTTACTTAGTTTTTGGTGTACAATTTTGTTTCTGGAGCATATCTCATAAATCGTTCAAGATATCTTCATGGCACTCATTTTGAATTTCTCAGATTTGATAATTTTATGTGTTTCCATGGAAACACATTTGACTGTTCAAGATACCTTTAAAATAATTTTACCCATTGTTTTATTTTCTGAAATCCAGCCTTCCATCCTGATTTTGTTTCTGGAGCATATTTTATTATCTGTTCAAGAAATCTTTTTGAAACTTTGTACAAACATTAACCTATTATAGTATTTTATTTTCTAATGTATAAGTTTATTGTTTAACATACAGCAGCTAACTGTCTTGCCAAGCTACTGTGATCAGAGTATGAAATTCTGTCAATTGAAATTCCATGTGTCGGAATATGAGATTTGTCTAAAGCTCCAGTTCCCTCCACTTGCAAAATATATCTATTTTCTATGTAGTCATGTCTAATTTTTAAAACCAGAGCTTAATGTCATAAATTATCTCAAATCTTCTAGTAAATATCAATCAGTCATTTGTTTTCAGAAATAGAGAGCAATATCTACTAAACAGGGTCACAATATTAGGACCAGTGACACTGTTTGCGAAATCTGGTACATTTTTATATTGATTACCAATAGCATAAACAAGTTATGTTTTCTGTCCATCTCATGCAAAATGTGGGCGTATCTTGCATGGCAACCGCTTGTTTTTGTTTGTTTATATTTTTGACTGAAGATCATGTGGCCAAATTATAACAAAGTTCTAAATTTATTCAGACAAAAATGATTTGTTAACATCTTAGTTTTATAAAATAATATCAGTTTTATTATAAAAATATATTTTTTCAGATTAGTCTTATAGATTCATCTGTATGTTCTATGACTTCTATTCAAGCACATAAAGGTTATGTCTCCCATCTAGAAAGCATTGCAGAATTAGATGACTTTGGTACCATGTTACAAGAACACACTCGAGTTTGCATATCAGGTGGATCAGATAATGTCATGAAATTTTGGCATTTTTTCATCGATTGTCAAGGATTTCTGTTTTTGACTTTAATTAAGAAGGTACATTTTATAAAGCTATTGATCAATGACAAAGAAAATTTTTGAAAGAAACAATTTAATGGTGATTAGCATCCTGCTACATTCTGTATGCAATATAATAGTTCATTTTATGCGTGCACGCGCTGTATCATAAAGTCTGTCATTGAGTCGGCTGGCATGGTTTCGAATCCCCGGTTGTACGTGACAAGGAGTAGGGTCGCCTGTCCAACCTCGTGGGTTTTCTCCGGGTCCTCCGGTTTCCTCCCACTGCTAAAGACCCCTACGCGCAATCGAATTATTGAAATTAAACCATATGTTAGTCCCGAAATGACCTAGTTTGTGTCGAGTGGACGTTAAACCCCATTTCTCTCTCTCTTTATGCTTAAAGTAAATGCATTATTTCAAATAGGAGTGATGGGATGGGGGTGCTCAAGATAAAAACGATGGCTTGATCTGTCTTCAGGTATCACCTAAAAAGGTGGTGTACCTGGTGTTGTGATGTTATGGTCACAGCCTAGAAGAACTGATTACTATAATATGTGCAACACCTTTTGAGCTTTCTGAACTCAAAGCATGTTTTGCCTGTAGAAAAGCTGACACAGCAGTCCAATTAATATTCTTTGTTACTCTTCCCCCATGGTCTTTTGGCAACTGTATTAGTGATTAGGACCTTTCTTTCATTCCAAATGTGTGTGTGCCTTGTGGGCTCCAATATTCAAGTCCTGTTCCAACAGTCTGCAAAGAACTGTGCAGAGAGGCTTGTAAAGTAGGCCTACCGTAATGATTGTAGTTTGGTGCTCAGCACAAGGCTTGTGTATTCCAAGACCAATTGAGTCGTGTGATATTATTTACCCTAGACAATAGTTTGAAGACCTTTATCTTATTCAGTCTCCAGGTAGATGGTATTAGTTTCAGACCAACTCTTTACATCTTGATTTAGCCGTCATATTTTATACATTGTTGTATTTTTGTGCCTATGTTTTATTGTGTTGTTATATAGTAAGTTATTGTATTTTAGATTGATAGGTTTCCAATGCCAACAAATTTAAAAGTTTTTCACAACAGAATGGCTGTCGTCACAATAGAGAAAAAAAGGTAGATAAGAAAGGAAAGTGATTTTAATGGCATAAAATATTAAAGAAGCATCGATTAAGCTGTTTGGAAATGTACATATACAATTCATATTCATTGCAATTTGATAGGCTTTTGTAGATAAATTTGGAGTTGAAATCTCAAGGTTGATTATATAGTTAGTGAATGTTGGAACTGGGCTGCAGGATACATGTAACAGATTACCGTATTTTTCGGTGTATTAGGCGCATGCATAGATAAGGCGCAGGGCGAGTTTGGCAGAGGTGTTTCAGGAAAAAATAAAAATGCATGGTTTAGGCACACCCTTCTCCAGCGCCTTGTGAAACAGGTGCCATACCATAGTTACCATACGTGATTCAAATACACCTGCGATCTCCAGTAACTGGGCCAAACTTTACTGTTTACAGTTATAATAATTACCGATATTTAGCTGTATCAAGCTTTATATATATTTCTTTATGAAATTAAACTCTATATACATTTTTTGAATTGCATAAGACTTTATATTAATTACAACTCTCAATTGAATTGTTTCATAACTTAAGTGGTAATTCTGGCGCTTGTACGGTAGTCAAATTGTCGTTAGAGTCCCGCCCACAACACAAATGGCTGTCTATTACATCCTGTTAAATTCACGAGCAATTGGCTGTGATAAATGAGTAGGTATTGATGATAAACAAATGAAATAATAACTGTAGATATAATTTATCATGATCAGTTACTCACGGCTTAAATCCTGACTACCGGTAAAAAGAGAAACAATAATTCTAGTTTATTTTATACTATCCAAACAACTGACAATCAAACGATTGTGTCAATTGTCCCGCCCACTACACGCAGCATGACAATACCTAGATTGAGGCCATTTATATCTATCAGTATCATAAGACAATAGCATTTTTAATACCAATCACAAATACTGTACACGGGATAGCCTAAAATGTTGACATCTTTTTTATTTTTTATGCACGAAATAACAGAAATACAGGCGATAAGAGAACAACTTCAATATATGTCAGTTTAACTCTAATCCCACCCTTACTACCAATGACTTCTATTGAGCCAATGAAAATGCTTGTATGAATGCATATCCCGCCCTATTCGTCAACTTGACTGACAGCACCACTGACCTTGAACGGGGATGTGCGAGGACTGCCGATAATGGCCAAGAGTATACGGAATAGCAGAAATATATGATGTAGAATTAGCAAGAAATATTAACGATGCGTATGCTATTTTTTAAAACATCGTTAATGTTGAACGGCTATCAGCCGATGGTGTTTGCATTGCCGGTTATGACAAACACTATACTGTACACGGGATAGCCTAAAATGTTGACATCTTTTTTAATTTTTATGCACGAAATAACAGAAATACGGGCGATAATCATTGACGAATTTTAAACTATCTAAAATATTACTGACAAATAAATGGACACGAAAGGAAACAGTATTGTGTTTAATTTGTGTGGTAATTTATCATAAACTTTTGAGGTAGCATCACCCGGTCGACATGTGTTGATTCTAGGGCAGTTATTTGTTGAACTCCCGACTTCGGTGTCTACACGGGAAGAGCCTGGATTCGCTTAACGTTATGTATTAGGCGCACCCCTTCTAGAAAATAAAATATTTGGTAAAAAAAGTGTGCCTAATACACCGAAAAATACGGTAGTTGCTTCCTTTCAAGTTTTGGCAGCAATAAAATATCACTATCTCATTGGTCTTGAGTTCTAAATTTGTCTTTTTGTACTCTTGTCATTAAAGGTTTGTCTGTCTGTCACACTTTTTGGACAATAACTAATTGAGCTAGACTATTCAAACTTAGTGTAAATGTCTTGACAGACGTTGATGATGAGCATTTTCTTCTTGGGCCAAGCAGATATGCAATAACTCTCGGCTTCATTACATCAATACTTTCATTGACAGAAGTTTGATAATGAGTATTTTCTGCCTCAGTTACGCAGTGTGATAAATAATTTGATAAATAATCTTATTGCTAGATGCTTTATAGAATTATAAATGTGTAAGTAATTAATGATTGCTTTTTTCTGCGATCTGGAATTAATGCACCGGACTACTGGCTTGTTCTTTCAGTGTCTTACAAGTTTATAAAATAGAAAGTATAAAAATTAAAGATGGTTATAAAGATTTTAATCTCATACCTTATTCACATACAGAAGATTATGATCATACTGATATTGTAAGTATAAACCTAATTTCAAATGTCTTGATACTTCACAAATGAGGTATTTCAAAAGATATTGTTTGGTTCCAGTTTCTGACCGAGACCCTCCTGAAATATCTTTAATGGCTATACTAATGTACTACGATAGCATATATATTTGAAGCTTACATTTAGATAAAATTTTTACAAACTGAAGAGTTTGAGGAAATAAAAATTATTTGAGGATGTTATTTTATGATTTATGTGATAATCTTTAAATGAAATGAAATGGGGTTGAACATCCTACTGTTCAGCTCCGACTGGGCGAATGAAGACAGGCATACGCCATGCAGTGTGCTTAGGGAAATTTTGCCTGGACAGCTGCGTTACAGCCTACTTTTATATCGAATTCCGACTGTCAAGGGATCTTTTATGTGCACGCCAATGTGTCACGACCGCTCGGTTTTTCATATCATCCGAATGACTAGACAGCTTTCCTTGTCAGGCACCCCGTTCTGCACCACTGACAAGGGCAAACCTGATGAACTTCCCACCTAACACCGAAAGGGGAGCCAGCGTCTTAGATAAACTTTAAAGTCCCTGATCGCAATGTGCAATATCTAATTTCTCTCGGCTTAATCAAAGCTGAAAAACTCAAAATCAAAATATCAACAGTAGTTAATCCCCAGGATTGGATTCAATCAGATTAAAAAGAGATCCATCAAAAGGTTTTAGTAAATACTTATAGGTGTCGGGTGCAGTATAGGCCGAATATTGCCAAATTTTCAATTCTTATCTTATTGGGTTGGATGGCTGAATGGTTAGCATGTGCCGCTGTATCATAAGGTCTGTCATTGAGTCAACTGGCATGGTTTTTATTCGCCGGTTGTACGTGACAAGGAGTAGGGTTGCATGTCCAATCTCGTGGGTTTTCTCCGGTCCTCTGGTTTTCTCCTACTGCTAAAGTTTTAATATGAGATTACTTGTTACCAACAGATAACAGCATTAGATATGTGTCCAGCATTACAGTTATTTGCTACAGCTAGTAAAGATGGCTCATTAAAGGTAAATTTTCCAAATCCAGTTTTCGTGACTAAAGACCCAGGAAAAATAGAATTGTAGTACCAAATTGCATACTAAACCTCCAAAACATTATATCAGTTGATTATTGTAGATCCGTCAACCACCGATTTGCAGTTCAAATGTCACCAGTGACATGCTTCCTAACATACTTATATTAATCATTGTCTTTGCTAATGGATTCTGCATTAAAATTTGTGTTGTGTAAAATGAGCTTGTGTTGAATTATCTCACAATTTTCTGGGTGATAGATTAAATATTCCCAGTCATTTAAATAATTTGCCTAGTCTTGTTATACAGACCTTTCTAGGAATGTCAAAATATATTGAAAGTTGTGAATATAATAATTGATGATCTTTGATAATCAGATATGGGATTCTGAGAATTATTTGGTTCGTGAACTGGATTTTAGACATCCTCTGTTTGGTATGTGTTTTGCCAATGTGCGTGGTGACCTGATCATAGGATTCCAAACTAATTTAGTGTAAGTATTATTATAATATTGTGCAAGTTTTAAAAACTGCAATAAATTTTTCAAATTAGTTTAAATAACCTAATTGAATATAAATGATTATTTCGATGAATTTAAGAAATGTTTTTATGAAATTTTAGTTTATTCTTTGTATGTCTTAAATTTTAATTATAGGGTTGTTCCTTTGGTCAATTATTTAATGTATGATCAACTAGAAGATGTGGTCATGAAACAATTCGAGGTAGAATAATAAATATTAATAATGTTAAAAATATCATTTATTTATATCAAATTGTCGCAGTTGTGTCAATATCTGTCTACTATCAAAGGGATTTACTTTACCTTAAATTGGTATTTTAGGAAGTTTGCACCATACCAAGTTATAAAAGATTTTCAGTATCTAAACTCTTATGGCTTAGTTTAGGAATTGAAACAGTGCATGGTTTGTAGTATAGACCTGATGACAAAATTTTGTAGTAAGAGCCAAGGTATGTGCTGCATTCATGTACTGTTTGGTCCTTGGTTTATTGAGCAATGAACCTAAAATGTGTGCATTGTCTTTTATCTACCACATTATGGTTCACCTACTTATCATAATAGTTTGCTCTTCTTTCTACTTTTTAGGGATGTTGGGTGTTGGTCTAGTTAAACCATAAGTTCTGTCATTGAGTCAAGTGGCGTGGTTTTGATTCCCCTTTTGTACATGACAAGGAGTAGGGTTGCCTGTCCAAACACATGGAATTTCTCCAAGTCCTCCGGTTTCCTCCCACTGCTAAAGACCCTACATATGCGGAAGCAAATTATTGAATTAAAATTGAACCTTATGTTAGTCCCAAACTGACCTAGTTTGTGTCGAGTGGATGTTAAACCCCATTTCTCTTCCCTCTCTCTTTCTAGTTTTTAAAAAATTGATATATGAAATTCTCCCATCTTTTAGATCTTGATCTAATTTCTACCTATATGTCTGTTAAGGAACTTTTCTATGAATTTATGTATTTTTATTTTATTAAATCCACATCTCCTATTTTACTTATATTTATTTAATCAATCTATCTTATTATTTCTTTCTTTCATTCCCATTTAGTTTATTAAATTTTAGGATGATTATCGAGAAAAGTCTTATGTTATTCCCAAAAGACCTAGTTTGTGTCGAGTGGATGTTAAACCCAATTTCTCTCCCTCTCTCTTTCAAGTTTTTAAAAAATTAATATATGAAATTCTGCCATCTTTTAGATCTTCATCTAATTTTATCCTATGTCTGTTAATGAACTTTTCTTTGAATTTATATATTTTTATTTTATTAAATCCACATCTTCTCCTATTTTGCTTATATTTATTTGATTAATCTCTTTCTTTTTTCTTTCTTTCATTCCTATTTGGTTTATTAAATTATTAGGATGATTATCGAGAAAAACCAATCTCTTATAACCATGGTGCACAACCATGGTAAGTCATTGATAATTTAATCAAAAAGACAAATGATAATAAATTGTAGTATAATCAATCGTAAACGACAATCAAACTCAAAAGTTCATAAATACAATAAAGATGAAATAATGTACCGGTAATAGTATGTGAAACTCACCAGGGCAACATTCCATTGCAAAGGCTAAGTAGTATCTAGGGATTCAAAAATAGTATTTGTAAGCTTACCCAGTACTCTGCCCTGCGTGTAACGCCCACCACTATGATAATAGCACATGGGTTAAGACAAAAACTTCCGTACTTATTTTGGATGGATTGCTGAAAATAACACTGAAAACAGAACAAATCAAGTAAAGAGACAATGTTAAAATTTGCTTCTCATTAAATATTTCATGGTCTTAAACAACAGACAACATGTATACGGTAACTTCAGTATATCTTCCAGTCAGTTACAATGTATTTAAAATATATAAATCATCAAATACTTCAAAAATGATGTACATAAGCAAATATGTGGATAATGCTTGCAACTTTTTCTCAGGTTTGATCCAAATACATTACCGAAATATCCAACCGATGTAAAAAAACGTAGAGCAGCAAAGGTCAAATCACTAGACAGATCGTTTGATTCAGAACAGCTCATTAAAATATTTGATCATATACCTAGCTCGGTGGATGTAAATGATGTAATGATAATACCAACAGAACGAGCTCTGGGTGAACATTGTAGACCAGAATCACAAGCTAGAAGAGTTGCATATGCTAGATATGGTAAGTTTGTCTTGGGTTGTTGTTATTTGAATTTAAAATGATTTTACTAAATTGAATAAAGAATGGCAATTGATTCAACCCATGAAAGTTGTTATTATAATTATGATAACAATAAAAGAAATTTGCTTACAAGTGAATTTAATATGGAAGTGGGTATTTGGTTTTGAATTTTTGGTACTTGTATCGTTCAATCTGGATGAGTTTCCAACTTTCATCTTATCATGCTTATTTGGATGTTTATAGTTTCATTGAGTTATCTTGTTGGGTTGGTTACAATTTTGTTTTATATTGTTGGGTCATACACTGTTTGAGTTATCTTGATCGGTTACGATTTTGTTTTGTCTTTTTGGGTCATACACTGTTTGAGTTATCTTGATTGCTTATGATTTTATTTTGTCTTTTTGGGTCATACACTGTTTGAGTTATCTTGGTGGGTAGGTTTCGATTTTGTTTTGTTGGGTCATACACTGTTTGTGTCATCTTGATGGGTTGGTTATGATTTTGTTTTACCTTATAGGGTCATACACTGTTTGAGTTACCAGTATCATGTTAGTTCATTTACTCAGTCATTGACTCAGATATTCATACCTTTCTCATTGTCAATAAATGTTCTTGTTTCGGTAATTTATTTTTTTTAGGATATGTTTTAAAAACTATTTGTTCTGCTGTTTATTTTTTTATGTACCATTATTCTTTTATAGGGTTGTGTATTGCGGCCCAAAATCGTATTGCAATATATTGCGATACTTGACAAAAGGTATTGCAATATAATGCAGTATTGCAATACTTTGATAAATTCAGGGCTTATCACAAAACCCTATTTTTATTTTGAATAGTTTTACTTTAGGTCTTGGACACTTATTGTTTACTGCAAAGCCCATAATATGACTGATTACGTGAATACATATTTCACTTTATTTGTTTTTACTTCTTTGGTCTTGTCTTTTAGTTATATGTGTAATTGTGTAACTAGCAATATGTGTAATTGCTGTTATATTTTACATGTTGACAATGTTACACTATTAGTACTTGTTATATTTTGATAATATTAGCACATGTTATATTTTACATGATGACTATATGTGACTGGCTGCATCTAAATGAGTCGGAATACGGGAGAATCAATAATGAGATAAAGAAAAAATAAGTGAAAATATTGATTTTGAACGAAATTGAGATTTTCACAAAAATGAGTCTATAAATATACTATCTATCGACACAGAAGATCAAAATAGCAATAAAACATTTTAAAACACCTGTATTTGAACGTTTTGTAAGAGTACTGTATTCTTAAATCTGTCCTATTTCTCAAAATTCTCGGCGAAATTAGTTATTTTTCTTCGCTCGCAGTGGGATGACCGGTCATTCCTCTTGCATAACAATTGGCATCGTTGCCATGCTGTCCACACAACTCCTTTGCTGATTGGCCCGGACACCGCGTGCAAGACATTATCGATGTATAGATTGCTGTTGAGTGTTAATCGAAACCACGTGGCTGATGATGTAAATTAATCGACAAGCGGGGGTGTGTCATTGAGTAATACTATTACTAATCAACTGTCATGGGTCAATGATAAAGCCGTCGACAACTCATTATTTACTCCGAATAATTAATCCAAGTGGTGATTTAAAAAAATAATCCATAGGCCTTAAATGGAAATAAACAAAATGGCCAATAATGTTCTTTGCGAAGAGAATTTTATTGATAGCTGAATTCCGTTTAAAGTCGCTTCTTCATACGACATGCAAAGCAAGGAATGCATTTGGGATATTATTGTTTAAAATTCTCTTATCACGACGATTCTCGAGTCTGCCATTGAGTATCCTCTGAATAATGTTCATATTTACATCAAAGCCAAAATGCACGAAAATGAACGTAAGCATTGACTATGAAATTGACATTTCTATAGGGACTCATATTTTGATAATGTCACGGTACCTGAAAATAATAATAGACCTATCGTACACGCAAAATCTTATTTTAATTCACGTGTTAAATGAACACGCGTACAGCGGTTGCGGCTTCTTTGATGATTATCCAATCAACAATCTTAATCTCCCAACCACTAGCTGGCACTAAGGTGCTAATTAATTGATGAGATTAACTGAGTTAATCTCACTAAAGTTATATTATACACAACAGACTACTAATGTATAGATTGTTCTTCAGTATAACACTATCATGCGAATATTATGCCGTATGTGTTGTGGATGTTTTTGCTCTACGAAAGGAGTGCATTTATTACGATTTTTGTCGTCAGCATGCTTGAAATCCTAAATAAAAAACATATTAAACGACAAAATATAGCAAATAAATTGCGGAAATAGTCGGATCAAATTTTTACTACGATTTTCGTCTTCAACACCCCTGAAAACACATGGAAAGATATATTCAACGACAAAACAGCAGATAAATGGCCTTGTTGCTATGGGATTTTGTTTTGGAACATACCAAATCTTTGACTTGCTTTTTCTCAAAACATACTTTTGTGAGTTGGGTAGCTTCTAATGGACACAGCTCGGTCAAATTTTGCCCAATTCAAACAAACTATACATCAAATTGAAGGTAACGAGTTGAAGAATGTGAAAATAACAATAACTCAATTTTCAAAATTTCTTCATTCTGACTCAGTATGCTGTGGGGGGTCCCAATTATCATATTTGCACATGTCGTTATGTTGACATTTTTTGATGTTTTATTTTACATGTTGTTTAGCATTTGTGCTGTTGGTTAATTTCTTATTATGTGTTTTATTTGATTTGTTTTTTTTTAAAAAAAAGAAAAAGAAAAAAGAATCTGTTCTCTTTGATTTATTTTACAATATAGGCCTACTTGTATCATTTATTTTGGGGGGTTGGATGGCCGAATGGTTAGCACGTGCGTGATGTATCATAAGACCTGTCATTGAGTCAACTGGCGTGGTTTTGAATCCCCGGTTGTACGTGACAAGGAGTTGGGGCGATTGTTCAACCTCGTGGGTTTTCTCTGGGTCCTCCGGTTTCCTCCCACTGCTAAAGACCCCTACGCGCAAGTGAATTATTGAAATAAAATTAAACCATATGTTAGTCCCGAAATGACCTAGTTTGTGTCGAGTGGACTTTAAACCCCATTTCTCTCTCTCTCTCTATCATTTATTTTCTTTTGTTAATTGATCTATTGTACCATTGACCTGTTGCTTTAAACTCCCTGAACACACCTGTGTATTACTATTACAATGTCACTTGCTAATTTACACTAATTACCTACAGTATTATATTACTCTATGGGCATTGGGAACTTTATGTTATGTAACTTCTGTGATTTTGTTAGGACATTGAAATTTGAACATTCATATTACGAATGTAGTTATAGCCCTACAATGTACAGATAGTGGATTCAGGCCCATATAAGCATCTTACATTTTTAGTTCTGTTAGTTATTATTGTTCTGTTTGTTATATTCTACATAGTACACCATTGTTCTGTTAGTTATATTTTACATGGGGATCACAGTGGCTAAGTGGATAAGACACTGTCTCGGGTGTTCGATCCCTGCATTGCCTGAGAAAGTTTATCCAGATTTTCCGGCGTGATTCCCCCTTGTCATTGATGCAGGATGAAGGGTCTGACAAGGACAGCTGTCTAGTCGTTTGAATGGGACGAAAAACCAAGGTCCCGTATACACATTGGCATGCACGTAAAAGATCCCTTGACAGTTGGGATTCGATACAAGAGTAGGTCATAGTGCCGCTGTCCGGGCATAACTTCCATCATAGCACACTGTATGGCGTATGCCCATCTTGATTAGCCCAGTTTGTAGCTGAACAGTAAGACATTAAACTCTATTCATTTCATTTATATTTTACATATTACACCATTATTCTGTTTATTCTATTTTACATTTTACAACACCATTATTCTGTTTATTCTATTTTACATATTACACCATTGTTCTGTTTGTTATATTTTACATATCACACCATTGTTCTATTAGTTATATTTTACATATTACACCAATTGTTCTGTTTGTTTGCTTTACATATTACTTCATTGTTCTGTTTGTTATACTGTGTTTTTATATTTTTGTCCGTTTGTTATATGTTATATATGGTAGGATTTGTTCTGTTGGCTATTTTTCCAAATTTTGTAGAGTTTGGCTTTATTTTACATTATTATTATGGTAACATTTGTTCTTTATGTTATTTTAGTCCCCACCTTTGAATAAAGCAGGTGACTATTGCGAAGGTTTTGTTGATTTGTCCGTCAGTCTGTCTGTTTTTCCATCAAACATTTTGGAACACAATAAATCTAATTGAAGTAGATTGTATAGTTTCATTTCATCAATACCATGACTAGTTTGATAATGAACATTTTCTGCTCAGCATTAAACAGAATGATAATATTTGGTTGGTCGAGACTTTGGAAAATGAGAACTATGATTCTAAGTTAAAGTGGAGAAACTTGGTGTGTAATTTCATTACATCAGTACCATGACTAAGTTCAATGATGAACAATTTCTCCTTTGGATGAATAGAGACTTCAATTTGATTGGTCTAGACTTGGGAACAGAATAATTCTGCTTCTAATGATTGTTACATGTTTAATTTGTTCTGTTGTTTATATTCTATATACGTTTGAAATTCACTTTTTGTTTCAAATTGCTCAGTTATGTGTGAGGTATTTTTAGATTTCAGGTATTATTTGTATCTGATTATGGTTGTTCTATCAATCCTATCAGTTTTCTTATCTCTTGTTTGGTGATGGTTTATTTATTAGTTGTTAGGTGGGGTTTTATATTGGAGATTTATATTTTTTGAGATTTTCAAGATACTAAATTAACTTTTTTAGTATAACTAATTTTACTCCAACTATATTTGCTTGTTATCCATTGTAACTTACTAGCTGTCCAAATCCTGTTATTCAATTAAAATCAAATAAAAGACAATCTAGTGGGAAATTAAACTGTATCTTTATTACAAGTATTAAATTATTAAACGAGATAGAATGTTAAACACCTGTATAGAATCCTCTAATTAACCAACAGAAAATTATTGATCAGACGGACATGAAAACTGATCTCAGGTTAATAAATGACGTACTCTGTGACGAGAATTCGTTCGACTTGATAAGACTTTCTCCTGACTTTTAATTAATTATTATCGTGTGTTTTGCCATTGTTGAGTAGCGTAGTGTTATCTGGTTCGTGTTTCGTTGGAGAAAAATAACAAGCAGCACACCTTCGTTGATTTTTGCTATAAATAAGTGATCATTGTTTACATAATTGGGATTATCTCATCTGGTAGATTATATGGCGTGGTTTATACATCACAGACAAAATTCTGTTTTGATCAATAATATGTTTGTGTAAAATTCATTGTTTTATTGAAACTATGGACATTTGTACTACCACTGTTAAGAAGTTTGCTCTTGATTTGTAACATTTTTTTGTGCTTGTTCTGTAGAATTCTGTGGATATCTAAATGCTTATAGTTGGCCGTAGGTTTGATTTTTTGGTAAGTGATTTATCTATTGATTGTGTTTTGAGTTAAATTATTTATTTGCCTGTTTTTGATCCATTAATCAGTTTGGTTGTTTTTGTGAAATTCTAAAATTGTTGAACTATACTATGGAAATAATATATCCAAAACAACTAAGAAATGTTACCATCAGGTAAAGGCCATGCAAGTTAGATTTTCGGTGTGTCAGGATTCCCACTTGCAAAATTAGTGATTCACAATTTTTTTTTTATTGCTTTGAAGATCAGAAATGATATGAAAACGAATATCTGTTAGTAATTTTTTGAACCGGTTCACCTGTGGGAGGAACCATAGTATGCTATGGCTATCAGTGGAGAGATATTATCAAGTAGGCAAAATAGACCCTCCAAAACTATTTCCAAACCCTTCCTCACAACTATTACAGCCTATATTACAACCCTTTAGATAGAGACACTCCATATTAATACCTGTATACAATATTTATTTGTATGGGAGATTGTATAACCACAACATATTTATGTTAGACTACCATTCCATTGAAATTTCTTGCTTCAAATTTCTTAAACTATTTCACATAGAACAGATTTCTTAGAGGTTGGGGGGGACCTAAATATCATTTATGGAATTTTCTGCATTTTTGTTTTATGTCATTAAAGAATTCATAAAATATTTAAAGGAAACTCAGTCAAATGATTGGACATTCTTATACATTCTGCACTTGTTTCTGGATGTGTTATTAATGATGGTCATGGGAACAAACAATATTTGTTCTCTCTGCCCAGTACTCTGATACAACCCCAAAACAAATACATAATAGCTGATTGGTGTGAAATGTTGTCTATTAAATGATGACTGAAGCATGAGTTCTTACGGTAATTAAATGTAATGTAATTATTGGAACTATCAAGCAATTACTTTGACTTAATCGAAACCTATCTTATCTTGCCAGAGACCACTCCAATTGAGCACCAACAGATCGCTCATTTATGAATTAACATTTCATAATTACCTTGGATACGATCTGGGAAATGAACACACAAAAATTGATTTTGAATCTCAGGCCCATATAGCTAGCCCAGAAATGTTGAGGGGGGCAAGGGTTTCTAGGGGCACTGATGTTATGGTGTTAATCGTGTGATTCATTATGAGGCCCCTCGCCATTTTGGGAGCGCCTCATATATAACGACATGATTTGCGCGGCGTCCATAAAATTAAGTGACATTGGTTAGGAGCCCTGCCAATCTCGTCGTGGACAACCAACAAATGTCACTCGGCTTTATGATGTGCCCATATTGATAAAGGCATGTTGGGTACCGATTTTTTCCAGGGATGGGGCCCGAATCTGTTAGATATTGTGCTATTATGGCACTCCCATGTCTCCCTATCTGTTTGGTAGTGTGGTGTTCTAAAAAAATTAATAACAACATAAATCTATAGCAATTGATTTATTATTAAATGTTTTATTTCTTTATGCTTCAGAGATTATTTTGTATCTAATTCCATAACTTCATTAACAATAATAATGTAAACAAAAACTGTAATTAACTAGGAATATATTATACAATTTTCATTAATTCTCTTTGGAAATGATAATATAAAACTTATTGTGAATGTTTCGTAATCTGAAAGATATAAAAACTTCATCAATTCTCAATGGAATATTAATACAAAACTTATTAACAGTATTTGAATATAAGGACGTCCCTGATTTATACCTATTGAAAGGGTGTATGGTAATATATTATATCAATATTGAGATAGAAATCAGGTATTACATATTTACTAAGTGTGTAATGAAGCAGGTTTAATTAAATAGATAATAACAATAGACCACATATAGATAGAATATAATTACTACAACTTGATATTAACACCTGATTCTCACATGTATTCAATAGATATAAATGTACTGGCTGTTTAAAGGGACATCTTCTATGACTGTGTGGGAATTAAAAAAGGCTGGTAGGTCTCAAAGATCTTATAAATTAACAAAAAAAAAATCTATTGTAGGAAAACGACTATTACGTAAATAAGAGAACTGAAGAACAATCATCAGGAATAGAAAAAGACAGAAGAATTGTTGTTATTACCTTATTTACCTAAGATGCATAAAGATAGTGGTTAATTTCAAATCATTATAACACTGATGTAAACTTCAAATGACCACAACTTAAAAACTGAGATTGTTATATTTAGATAAATCTTAGACCAATATATTTATTAGTAAGAGGCAAGAGTAGGTTGGTTACATTTGGTTGCGGAACTCTTATTTGACTTTTATTCTGATATGGGTTGTTGTCTTGTACATTTTTAGTATCTCTGCTTGTGGATTGTTGTGACATCAAATTATAGAATGTAAATCATAACTACCAATAACATTTAAAACTACTAAATTGTCAAAGATATACATGATATCAAATATATTCAAATTGCCTTTTCATTTATCACAATTAGATGTGTGTTTCACAAGATGATAGATCTTTTGTGAACTGTTGTCGATGTGTTTCAAAATGTAAAATTTAAGAATTGAAACCAGAACCTATCTAAATATTTTATTCAGTGTCCAATCTTGAAGCAGTAAATAGAGAATGCATCTTTAAGCAATTGAAATGACTGTATCTATCAATAGTTGATGAGTTGTAGAGTTGGATTGCCTGACTTGAATCCAAGAAAAATATATCATGCAATTATTTATGTGTTTGAAACTTCCGTTAAAATAGATGTCAGTGTAACTTAGAGTCAAATGTAAGATATATCTTAAACATGGTTTTTGTAGGTTGTGCTCGAGCATTAAGTTTGTCACTAGCTGACGAGGCTCAGGTTGAAAAGATCAGAAGACAATCACTGAAATTAAAATCACTTAAGGGTATGTTATATTTTAATTACTTTACTAATCAGTTCTTCCATTTCAGACTGTATAAATGTTAAAGTCTCGCTCTATAGTCTGGTGCACTGCACACTGACAAATTTTAGTGTTTCTAATTATATAATCGAGAAACCATTATCAACTAATTTTATACAATTGTTCATTTAAACTTAAAGTAATATATTATTTGAGAGAAAAAAATTGGCAATTAGGACCTGGTTATCACGAGATAGAAAGGAGCGACCTACTCAACAAAGACACACCACCGAAGAATGACAGGCCTACTCCTCCAGTTTTTTTAATAGACTACAATCTCACCTTGGTTCATAAAAGGAGAGACACTTTGCCCCCACTTCCAACTACCATGACTCTCATCTCAGACAGTCACATGATTTTAAAAAATTAACCCGTACTGAGATAAACTGACTACCACATGACAGTATGTTGAATTATGCTGTATTACATGTTTAATAACCTTATCACATCAGGGAATCAACAACAAAATCTAGACTTAGGCACCCACCCTAACTTTATTTTACTCTGTAATATATTATTTGATTTATATAGGAACTATGTTTTTGTGTTTTGTAGATCTGAGTTTAAGGGATCAGTTTTCAGTAATTAAGAGAAATAGTCCAGCTATAACAGAAATAGATCACCATGAGCATATGATTACACCCTTTCAACCTACTAGTGATAATATACTTACTCATGCAGGTTAGTTGTTCTATTTCTAAAACATCCTAAGGTAGATATTACAGATGATATTAAACAAACCCATTTGATTGTCATTTGAGGGATTTTGAATTCCTTGCAAACTACAATATAGTTAAAGTTGAATCACTAAAAAGAATATCAGTCCAAAAATGCTTAATTCCTTTCCATATTTACTAAGGTTGCATAACATTTAACATTTAATATTTACAAATATGTGCAAAATTTGTATTCTCTACAGACGATATATATACAGCATCGTCAAAACATATCAGTTATTCAATTTGATTACATTTTAGTGTTGGTTAAGCCGTGAAAATTTAGATGTTGTCCGAAAATTGCAAATGACAATGGCAGAATTAAACCTTCTCAGTAAATAAATCCTTCCCAGATACAGGTCGCTAACATGCACGTACCAACTGGTTATTTGTCCTAATTCTGAGAATAAAAAACAACAAATAGTACTTTGTAATAATACAGAAAAACTGTGGTTTAAACAATCTAAATGTTCACATTCACAAAGCAACATTCAGAAGTGATAAAAAATGGAGTGTGTGATAGATTTGTCCAAATTGTTCTGAATTTGGTTATAAATCTATATGTTAATATTAAAACAGTATGATTGTTTGTTACAGAAAGTACTGATGGTATATTAACAGATCAAGATCGATTTGATGTTTTAATGGAGTTGTTACCATGGGAACGAGAATTGTTAAAGAAAGATCCTATTATTGCACCTGATGGTAAGATCTTATATTATAAGGTCTGTCATTGAATCAAATGTTGGGGTTTCAATGCCAGGCTTATAAATGATGAGAAATAATTATGTGTCTACTCTTATGGGTTTTCTGTTGGTTCCCTGGTTTCCTGTCACTACTTAAAACCAGTACAATCAAGCGAATATGATGAAATTAAAATTGACCATATTTATCCCAAGTTGACCTTAAAGCCCATTTTTTCTCTCGCGTTTCTCTTTTTATTAGATTAAATGTTTGATTAATTTTAAATTCAGTAATACAAGATATATAAACCTTTTCAGCTTATAACATGTATCTGATTCATTAGTAGACCTAAATTTTCAAATAAGGTTTTAAGCAAAAGATAGCTTAGTTGTCATGAAGGAATGTGTCTTTAAATGGTAACATGTACAAATCAAATGGCTGTTTATGATTGATTATGGTACAAGAGACTTATGACAGTTTACATTTGAATTTATTTTATTTAAGGATTTATACCAAATTCTGTGGTTAGAAAACGAGTTAATTATGTACCATCACCAGTGCTTCCACCATCACCATGGAGACTAAAATCAGTAAGTTCATCTTATCCGCAATTGTTTTAAATATTTTAACAAGTAGTGCAACATAATATGGTGAATGTATAATTACTGTTTTGAACAAAAGTTATTGATTTTCAAATACCGTAAATTTATTTTTGTAGTGAACTTTATAATTCACCGTGTGACATCTTCTCTTTGATATTTGAGCCTAGCCTTAAGAAATTAAAATAAGCAATATAATATAATAATGTACAAAACGGGAGCTGTTACTAGACACTTTTCAATATACGATATACAGTCAGTAAGTAACAAAAGAAAATGAAATATGGATAGTTCCACAAGTAAACGAGCTTTTTCATAAAATAATAACAACCCTAAAATGATGGTTAACTAGCTGATAGGTTGGTTAATCAATGTTATGGATTTCGTAGATAATCTGTGTTAAGGATTACATAGTTAATCTGTGTTATTGATTACATAACTAATTAGTGTTATTTATTACATAGCTATCAGTGTTCTCAATCTGCAGTCTACTCTGCCAAGGGATCTTTTAGGTGCATGCCAATGTGTACACAGGACCTTGTTTTTTGGCCCATCCGATCGACGATATGTTGTCCCTTGTCAAGTCCTCTGTCCTGCACGACTGACAAGGGGGAACCACTAAATTTGACATCACGGGTCACATATAACAGTTGAGGCCAAAATAAAGACCTGCAATAGGCAGATTTTGTTCTTACATTATGCATCTTTAAACTAGTGTATTACTTCTTTGTTATAAATAAGCCACACAGTTGTAATTTGAGAAAAGAGTATAAGTTGCATTAAATTCCAAATACATTTTGTTCATAACTTTGAAATTCTTGTCTGTCTTCTAAAAAAATATTTTGAATTTGTGATCATCTCTGATAAATGTTTGCATCATTTTGTAACCAAATATAAATATATAATTGATTTAAATACTTGATATAGTTTTGATGTATTGAATGTGACTATTTTATAGGCACCTAATCATGATCCCCGATTTTTACCAGATGGATGGTGTGAGAAAGAGGATGAACCAGAATTAGTTCGCAGGTCTCGTGTATATTCTAGTACTGTAAGTATGTTTGGAATGATTATGAAAATATATAGGATATTATTTTAATTGTGTCCTACGTGTTCCTTTCAATTCTTCAGTCATTTATTATTCAAAGCTCAAGATAGTATTTATCTCAGAATTTTTGTTGTATTTTAATTGTCTACATTAGTTTCAGAACATATTGTCATTTATTTAAATAAGGTAAATAATTATAGGCCTTCTGGCACATTACAGTAAAAAATCAATTTTGTTAATAAAATGATCATTGCAGTCAGAAAAAACTGTGGTCGTTGCTGCACCCGTTGAGGAGACGATAGAAGAGGTTGCTCCACCTGTCAGAAAAATTGAAATACCAGTGTTTGAACCTCTGTCAGTGAAAGAGGAGAAAAAACCCAAACCTAAGAAACAAAAAGAAAAAGTCAAAGAAAAGTGTAGGTTTATTTTGTGTTTCAGTATTTTGATGGTTGCTCCAGACAACAAGTTCTTTCTGATGGACTTGTCCTTTGTCAGTACCTGAAAGTTATTGATATTGTTTGTAAATATCAGATTACTGTCCCCGACTTTTGAAAAAAGAAGAGACTTTTAGAAAAGGGTTGTTGCTCTGTCTGTCACTCTTTTTGGGAGTCATGACTAAGTTTTTAAATTGAGGTAGAGAGAAACTATTTGATTGGTCAAGAAATTTGGACACCATAAAACTGCTTCTAGAATGTTCAAACTTAGTGTAGTTAAGTCATTAGATGAATTTCTTTGCTGAGTTCGATGATTAGCATATTTGTCACCAACTAGGGGACTATTATATTCGGTTCATTAATATCTCACACTTTTTGGGACACAATAACTCTGCTGCTAATTGAGTTAGAATCTTCAAACTTGGAGAAGATGTATGTTAGATGAATCTCTTGACTTAAGTTTAATGTAGAACATGTTCTGCTTGGGAAGCAGAGATGAGAAATTTCATTCGTCAATGGTTTGGAACACGATGACTCCTTCTGTGTGAGAGGGATGAAACTTAATTGTATAGTTTCATTATATCAATAACTTGACTGTGTTTGATAATGAACATGTTCTGATCAAGTTAAACAGAGTGATAAACAATTTGGCCTCACTGTTAGCATTAAAATTACATTTGACCATTCAATAATTATCTGTAATAGTAAGTACAGAAGAACCACACCACATATAACAAACTTGCAGTAAGGCAAGAACACACACACAATATCAGGGCATTGTAATTGATAAATGTATGTATTATCAAATCAATCCAACAGAAAACAACACAAAAAATAAATATATGGTATTAATTTTCAGTCTGCATCTATAAACCATACACAACAAAATACAACTTAGGGTTGTAATTAATTTCACTTTCTCATCATGAAAAACATTTTGTTTATTTTCAGTTGAGTTGAAGAAATACGAGTTTGCTAGACCCAATCTAGATCTAGATGTACATAAAAAGAAAACTGAAGTTATTGATGAAGAGGAAGATCCACTAAGTCCTACTACAATGATTGGAACTTTACCCGATACTGATGAGGTAATATGTATTGTTTGTAAGATGTATTATGCATTATATACACATTTTATTTGCTATGTGAGGAAGAGAGCAATGGGGTTTAATGCCATTAATTAACTGTAGGAGGAAACCAGTAGACGTGGTACAAGGGTTAATCAGCGAACTGGATGTATGAGATGTGTTGTTGACGTTTGGGAAAGTAGGACGAGGGGAAATGTGTAGGGAGTGAAGTGCTGTAAAGGGATAGTTAGATGTATTATGAATGGTTAGAGTGGCTGTGGTGTTACGGTGAAATACTATGCCGCCACCGTAACACCACAGCTTTATGATTTGTTAGACAGGAGTGATGTAATGGGTGTCAACAACTGGGTATGCTGGTACCGTCGCAACGTAGCCGTGAAATATATATTGTGGGGGGGGAGGGCGGAAACGGAAAAATATACAATGTTGACAGTATGTGCCAGGCATGAGGCTGCGCAGACCGAGCGGCAGCCTCGATAGGGAGTGTGTGGGAGGGTCACCCTCATAAAAAATTTTTTTTTTAAATTTCAGTTTTCTGTAAGCAGTGAAAACACTATTTTACCATTGTTTGCGGGGTTAAACCTAAAAATCACATTAATACACCTATTGCACGATATTGTGAAACTAGCTGACGAAGACAGCTCGGGCGGCGATTGTTCGACTCGGGGCTGCTCTGTCAGTATCTAACAAACGCATTTAGTTCGCGTACAACTTTTAAAAACCGAATGTCAGTATGGTATTTCTCACATAATTGGTTATCGCAAAAACAGAGTAAACTGAAAGCGAGTAATCTCGACTCAAACCTATAGTCTATAGCCTACTTACAGTACTACACTCGTCACTAGGCTTCCTATATTATTGTTTGTGGACGGTTTACTACTCAGTGATAAGCCTGCGCCGCAAAAAGAGGTCTCGGTTTTTATTATTAGTATAATGACTTCCTCATGTGCGGCAGGTTAGTTTGCTTCTAAAAACACTGTTTTCCGTTCCAAAAAATACAAAAGTAATTTTCTACCAGATGACCATGGTTCTTTTCACTGAGACTAGATAATTTCTCTCGGTGTAAGGATATAGCTATGGATAAGTTCATACAAGGTCAATAAATCCGCGGTCACTTCGGGTCACACTGTTGAGAAAATAAACCGATGGGTTTGTTTAGTAGCAAATCGAGCGTGAATCAACTGAGTTTGTACTGAAAAATTTTTGAGTGATATGTATGAACTGTCTTCACACATTCGGTTTATAATTAGCGATATACAGGTACAGTGGCAAGTGTTGTACTTCACAGACTGTTTACCTCCGCACGAAATCCCCGATTTGGGTACTTGTTAAAAGAAAAAGAAATAGTACCTGTGCGCATGCCAGTAAAAAAAACCCTAAGAGTTCGCGCATAAAAATGCCCGAACGTACCAGGCGCCAGGTCATCCAGCGAAAATTCATTGGCCAAGGGAAGTAAAAATAGTATAGATAAGATATCTTCTTCCTTCAGTGATCAGTGTGGTGTTTCATCTAAGGAAACCCCTTCTGCTTCCATAACATAATAAGTTTGCCTGTATACTGTATATTAGATGTTTTACAGTCCCTTCCTCAAACAATAAGCAAATAAGAAAAGTATAGCATAAGATATCAGCTTGCTATAAAAATCCCTTCAGCTTCCATAACACCAGTTGATTATAATGATTTTGCCTTTACATACAATCCCTTCCCCTAACTAGAAGCATACTAACAGTTATAAATCTGAATTCACAATTAGGATAACCTCCTTTAAAGCTTGTCACGTCAGCCTCTAACAGAACAGACACAGTTTTGTTGTTAATTTTGTTATGATGTGTTTTTAGGTAACAGTTGATACAAGTACTTCAGATTTAGAATTTGATCCAAGAGACTCTATACCAGATGCTCTACTTAAACTACTTGATGAACCATGGTTTCCTGAATGTGAGATTACTACTGATGCTATACTACTGACACTTATCAATCTACTAGCATCTGATGATCCATTTGTATTCGCATCTGCTTGTGGTTACATCACAGATCTTTATCAGTAAGATTTTCTTTGTTGACATTTCATATGAGTGTATAACTTAGTATATATTTTTGTTGTCCGTCAGTACATTTATTTTTTCCCTCATCTACAAATCTTATAGTCACAGTTATTATTATGTTATTTTTTATAAATTGCTTGGATAATTCAGCTAGCAATAAAAGAGAAAACTCAGACAAAACTCATGGAGGCAGACCACCATTAATTTCCCCATTGACTTCAATGTTAATTCTGGCCTCTTTGCCCACCTCCAATTTTTCCCAAAATTTTCACTACAGACAGAGGAACAAATAGTCATGTCTTTGCACTAAAATTTGTATGAGGTTGACCACCAAAATTTTGAGATACACAAACATGAAGATGCATACTGTAAACATGTAACTATATATATAGTTGCTGTACATATCACCGTAGCCAATCTGATAACTCTGTTATCCTTTCGCCTCAAAATCATGAATATTTGCCAAAATCTGGCAGAAAATGTGAATTCAAACCCTCTTCGTCCATTCTAGACCAAAAAATCAACAACAACGGGCATGCAAAAGGGGAGAAAAGACACAGAGAAAGAATTGCTTGAAATAGACGAACTACACATTGTGGGTACAGAGATGGTGAAATTTAATGGTGGTCTGCCTCCTATTCATGATTTTCTGAGTTTATTCACCTTTCTTTGAAATGGACTAAATAAAGACTGTTTGAGACTATTATTTCACACAATATAATCAAAAACCTTGTTGTATGGAACATAAAAATATAGTCCTATTATTTATAAATCCACTGCCAATTAATATTCCATAACCTGTTCGTGAAAAAGTCACCAATCACCAGGAATTGCGTCATATTTGTCATCTACTTATATTTGCTGCTTTACTCTTGTCTACTGTGCCAAGTCAACAAGCTGGACATTCTCAGGGCAGACTCCCACGAAATAATTTATTTATGATATTAAATGGCATTATTTTATTTCACTCTGAAAACAAAACAATGGTGTTATCAGGATGTGACGTGTGACATGAATTATTGCTTAATTCCATTTTATTTTGCAGTACAATGAATTTAGGTGAAATGCATGGTGATCTAATAGAAGAACTACTACTGAAAGCTTTGGAAAGTCCAGATAGTTCAATTGTACAAAATGCATTAGTTATGATAAGACAATTAGAGCTAAGAAGTCCAAAGTTAATGATGGCTGTTTTACCTATGTTATTGAGTGATGTGGTAAGTAGGGCTTACAACGTGCACATACTCCCCCCCCCCTACAACCCCCACCCCTATTAATCAATTAAGTTGATTTTTTTTGGCAATTGGGATTAATACAGCCTTATCATCATTTAGTTTTAGAGAATTGAGTTTCATCCAGTTTCTTCTTTTCCTTGGAATATTAAGTCAACTGAACATGTTTTGTTTATTCTAAATTATAGCCTGAAGTACGTGCTGAATCAATGTTATTAGTAAATACACTAGCAGGAGTAAATTGTACAGATGGATTAAGAATATTAATGGTAGATTTAGGTATTATTAAATCACTTGATTCTTGTCAATCTGAGGTGAGTACTAAAACACTAATTTTATGTTTGAAAAATAAAAAGCCCCCCCCCCCCCCCAATCTCATTCATTCTTCACAAATAGTTTCAAAAAATTAATCTTATCTCTTATTACTTGTTAATTTGCACATTGATGTTATAATCATCACATCCTTGTTTGTGTTGAAATAATCAGATACATTGTGGCAGTATGTATGGTTTTCAGGTCTTCAATCTGTAAACAAATAAGAGAAAACCATGTGTTTTAATTAAAATCTGTGAAACAAATCCAAAAACTACACAGTACGTAGGGCCTACTGGTAATACAGTTCACATGTAAATAGTCACTACATATGATTTAAAGTCATAATATATTAGCCAGTGCAAGAAGTGAATCCAGAATGAAGTATTTGCATGATGTCTAGGTGAATTTATAAGATGTTTGACTTATGATTGGTACAAAAACTATTACCATTAATCTGTAGTTACTGGTTACTTCAATGTTATATTGCTTGTTCATACCTTATATAACCTGTCATTTTGTTCACTATGTAAAAGTATGGACAGAACTAGCCCACGGTCTGTTCTCTGAAATATATCTTAAGTTCATTCGCATTAAATCTCTTGAACCAGTGTACCGGAGCAATTCTGCTTCCTTAAATATGTGTGAACAGAAAGTCATCTAAAAATTTGCCTTAAAAAAATGTTCATATGCATGACTATAGTATGAATTTAGAACTAGATAGTAAGGCTGTGTTTAGATATTATTATAAAATTCAATCACCCTTGCTTTTTTAAAATGTTTTTGTTTTAGAGAAATCAAACATAGAAATAAAAGTTATATTTATTTTTGCAGCTAGAAGCTTTGGCAATATTACGTGAGAAATTAGGAATTCCTGAAAAGATAAATCCGGAAGAACATGAAAATAGAGTAACCAATTGGGTAGGATCTTCGAAGCCAGGCATTTTTGATAAAGAGGTTAGGAAAATTACATTTTGATTTTGACAAAACAAATCTATGAACAATAGCATTATAAACAAGGCTAAGTCATGTTGTCTTTATTCATATCATATTTGTATTTGTAGAGGCAAAAAAAAGAAAAGAAAACACGTCAAGACGCATTAGTCAGACGGTGGAGCCTTAAGGCTAAAATACAACGGTCAGGGCAGTTAGAGAACAGATTAATAGATGATTCTTCTCCAGAGGATGATATGTGGCAGCAGTTAGATCATACGCGGAAACATGGCGAGTCCAATACAGAAGATGAAGATGGTCAAGCACCTAGAAAACTTCCAGAATTGCCTCAATTATCAGATCCATTTGATAAACCAAGGCCAAAGAGAAAGGGTATTGTGTTGTATTATATATATAGTGAACTCTGTCACATCTGGCTTCTGAATACTGCAGCATTCTATGAAATCCTTTATCATTTTCATGTCCCGATTTAATTTCTTATTACTTCAACCCCCAAAATTTCTAGTAATCTGAATTCTACATATTACGAAATCAATCAGTGGTCCCGGCCGTCACACAATTTGCATTGAATTAACCTTGTATAATCCGGTCTTCAATCCGTCGTTGTTCACTTACAGAAGATTGACAAGCAATCACCAATCAATTATGGGTGAGATTAATACTTCTGTCTGTCTTTGTTGATTACCTTGTTATCAACATAACGATGCACGATTGTTTTAACATCAAAACCTTTAAACATTTGGCACACCTCGGCCAATTCTACAAATCTAGGGTACTGGAGTCTGCAGAGGTTTGTCGAATGAGCTTTTAAAGTTAATGGCGAAAGTACAAGTGTTGATCTCGATACCGTTGAAGAATTCCACATGCGCATTCTGTCTATTATTGAAGGGTATTCTCTGGAAAACATTTTTAATTATGATGAAACTGTTTTGTTTTTAGAGCATTACTCGACCAATCATTGTGAGATAAAAATGAGAGCGCTATAGCAATATAAATATTAAATTTTTGACACCAAATACATACAACCGAAAAACGTTATTCTTCCGGTATTTGAAGGTACAATAATACTTTCGGTATTGAGTATTCCTTCATGCTCTGTAATCCGGCATATTTGAACGATGTCGTATGTGACAGAGTCCACGGATATTTTTTTTTTTTTTTTAAACTGCAATTTTTTTTTATATGCCATAATTGTTTTTAATGTGGACTTATTATGTTCTCACCCCTGTCCATCCAGATGTCCATTCACATTTGTTTATGGACACTCTGCAGCTCCTTTAAAATAGCAAGTGCATGGGATTCCACCACATACAAAAAATTAGAAAAGCATAGAAAACCCCCACAAAACATAGCAATATTTGTTTTTGCACAATTTCAATAGTAATGCAATTAACAGTTAGAACTGTTTTGACAGTTGGGTTAAATTTTGATGCAAGTTTTGAAATACAGATATCACTATTTTAAAACTAAATCCCCCCCCCCCCCCCATTCATGAAATTTCAAATTGTCCATTTGTTCTCTTATATTTTAGAAAAAAAGAAGAAGAGAAATATTGATGCAGCAGATCAATCTACTCGTGTACCAAATGTTAGTCGTGTATCTGTTTATAAAGAAAGTTCTAGTAGTACATGTACATATACATCAGCAACCTCACATACTGTTGAATATTGGAAATCACCTAGTACTCTATCAGATGATCTGTTTGATTATTATTCACCTAATGATGAATATTCAGAAATTTTTTCAAATGAAGAGAGTGTACCAAGGTAATTTTTGTTTTCTAACTATAACTCTTGACAGAACAACAAAACCCTCTTTTTTATTAAAACTTACTCTTCTCCATCACCGATTGATTAATCACTGCCTGAATATTTTTTCTCCTGTCTCTTTTTCAAATTTGTGTGAATTTTTATTGTTATTTTTTGTTGTTGTTGTTGTTGTAACAATGAATTACTTTTTGAATGAGCACACTGTTCCCATTACTTTATGTTTCAAAACTTGGAGTCTTGTAGTGTTTTGTTTGTTTTAACCATATTTTGAATTCTTAATTAATGTAAATAATTTTTGAGTTCATTTTAGTTGATTTTCTTTTGTAATTGAGCTTTGAATTATTTATTTGGGGTATTATTATTTCGGCTCAAACAAAAATCACACAAACATTTTTCTGAGCAATAACTGATTTTTGTGTATTAAAACAGTCAAGAAGCCCAACCAAATCAGTTTATAGATTATAGAATAGAGAAGTCAGAACAAGCCCGAGTAATGCCAGAATATAAGTAGGTTTTTTATGTATGTTTTATAATTAATGGTTTTCACTCCATTGAGTCAACTGGCGTGGTTTCGAATCCCCGGTTGTACGTGACAAGGAGTAGGGTCGCCTGTCCAACCTCGTGGGTTTTCTCTGGGTCCTCCGGTTTCCTCCCACTGCTAAAGACCCCTACGCGCAAGTGAATATTAAAATAAAATTAAACCATATGTTAGTCCCAAAATGACCTAGTCTGTGTCGAGTGGACGTTAAACCTCTCTCTCTCTCTGATATACAAATTAAATGGCTGAATATTTATTTTAAAATATTGGGCTGGTGATTTATGTAGTAATGGATGATGTGCATGAGGCAGAATGTGCTTACTTTTTCTAAAATATGGTGACTTGCGGAATTCCAAGGCTAACAAATTTTGTTGTACTGTTGTGAGTTTAATCCTTGAGTGGCATTTAGTGATTGAGTACATTAAAAAACACAACACAATTTATAATTTATATGGAAGACAATCACTGGTTTATACACATATAGCGCGACGTTTCGACAAGTATTCTCTTATCGTTTTCAAGTACAAATGATAGGGTAATTGATATGGGGTTAACATATAATCAAAGCATGAGGAGTCACATGTAGCTAATTAAGCAATTAACAATTAAACTAGAACAACGCAAAAGTGGGGTACTTTAACCTGTTAAAAAAACACAGCCCGCTAATCGTCTTTGAGATGGGTTCTTAAAGGTTTCAGTTTTTTTATGACATGCACTTTTTATTACCTTTTATGGAAACTTGCAATTTCAAGTTTGATATGCATGCAAAATTAACTGCAACTCTTGACTGTGGCTTATATAAAATAGCTTATAGCATGATACACAGATTCTGTACCTAGCATGATTTCTTTAGTTCTTTATATATTCTCTTTTCATTTTATATTTTCTGTCTTCTTTACTACACCAAATCTTTTTTCTTTCCTTTTTTGTGTGTTTGTGTCTTGTTCACAGGAAGAAACAAAAACAATTCTTTCGACCTAAACTACCAAATTTTGGAGCATATTTAGAAAAGAAATTAAAATGTATGAAGTATAGCAAGAAAACAGGTGGGTAAATATAGGTGTGAGGTCAATTATTGTAAATTACATGATTATTTGATATGGGTATGAACTGGTAAAAATTCTAATTAGCTGTTTGATAGCCAAGAAGCTAAAATCTAAATTCTCTTTAGATCCATGTTTCTTATTCAGTTTTCCTCAATCATAGTTTGATTCTGTTGCTAATTGACCAATTGGTGTGTTTCAAAGATTTGCATATTTAATTTCTGATTGTCCTCGTATGTAGATTGATTCTAGATCTGGATTTTCGGTAATCAAGCCCATCTTGATTTACCAATATTTGAGATAAAATGATGATATTAAATATGATGTATGTATTTCAGTTTTATAGATGAATCTGCAGAGGGTAGGTCAGGAGGGAGGTTCATGGAATATACTTATGTTTAATGACATTTACACTTAAATAAGAACAATGAAACGCCATCACTTAGTTCTTTTTGGTGAGGTTGATGATGGAAATTAAAGGAGCCCTAATAAATTCAACTGAAATAATTTTTTAATGATTTTCTCATTTCCTTCACCTTGTGATTATTGGTTTGATACAAATTCCATCTAATAATCAGAAACGATTAATTTTATGGCTAAGAAATTTAAATTATGTTAAATATTTGACTGTAAGTGTAGTGGTAAGTATTGACCAGCAAAACCTCCCTTATAAATATATAATTGTAGTGTCAGCTTTTCAATATGATCACTGTCTAGATTGCAATTCACTGATGTAAACTACTTGTGTCTCCCTGTCTACTTGTCTCCCATGATGTAAACTACTTGTCTCCGTATCTCATGTAAGACAAGTAGTTTACATGATGTAAACAACCTGTTTCAGTGTCCGTCCCATATTTTATCCCTCCGCCTTTCGAAAAAAGCAGGGCACTATTAAAATGGGTTTGTCCGTCTGTCCGTCCGTCTGTCTGTCACACTTTTTGGGACACTATAAGTATAACTTTCCTTCTAATTGAGGTAGGGAAGCACTTGCAAAATTTAGATTTTGGTCTCACTAATATATTCTGTGATGCTCAAGATCTTAGTCTTGAAATTGGATCAAAATTATTTACTGGTAGCCTGTGATGGAGGAGTATATGCTATTGCTCGTGACGTACAGCTATGTAATCCTGATAGTTTAAAAACACTGTCCTTGTATTGGGAGCATTTCACATGGCCAAAATCTTGCCTCGGTGCATAGGCAGATATGTACAGAACTGGAATATCTAATGTTTTGATTAAATGTTCTGTATTTGGAGTAAACATAGTAGAATCTGTTTTACAAGGAAACCAGCGGCTGCCAGGCAGGATACGCCCACATTTTCGAGAGATGGATACAGAACAAGCTAACAAGAAAGTGATTTTTCCTACAATCAAGGGCCATAATTCAGGAAATTACAATTCGATATGCGCATATATCGAAAGGAACTGAGATCTTTGTGTTATAAACTTACATTTCAAGTTTCAACAAAATCGGATAAAAATTGTTACCTCTATAGGGTCCACAACCTTGATATACCATATTTTTAGGTTATTTGAGAACAAACGGCGGCCATTTTGTCTGTCAATTTTGGGGCGATTTTCACAAAATTCAAACTCAACTGTCCTTAGGGTGGAAGGGTAATATAATAATACGGTTTTTTAAATCGGATAAAAATTATGACCTCTAATGGGTCCACAAGCTAAAAACATGATTTTTCGTACAATCAGGGGCCATAATTCAGGAAGTTACGGTCCGATATGGGCAAATATTGAAAGGAACCGAGATCTTTGGGTTATAAACTTATATTTCAAGTTTCAACAAAATCGGATAAAAATTGTGACCTCTATAGGGTCCACAACCTTGATATACCATATTTTTACGCTATTTGAGAATGAACGGCGGCCATTTTGTCTGTCAATTTTGTGCCGATTTTCATGAAATTCAAACTCAGTCGTCCTTAGGGTGTAACGGTGATATAATAATACGTTTTTTTAAATCGGATAAAAATTATGACCTCTATAGAGTCCACAAGCTAAAAACGTGATTTTTCGTACAATCAGGGGCCATAATTCAGGAAGTTACGGTCCGATATGCACGTATATCGAAAGGAACCGAGATCTTTGGGTTATAAACTTAAATTTCAAGTTTCAACAAAATCCGATAAAAATTGTGACCCCTATAGGGTCCACAACCTTCATATACCATATTCTTACGCTATTTGGGAACGAACGGCGACCATTTTGTCTGTCAATTTCGGGCCGATTTTCACGAAATTCGAACTCAGTCATCCTTAGAGTGTAACGGTGATATAATAGAACGGTTTTTTAAATCGGATAAAAATTATGACTTCTATAGGGTCCACAAGCTAAAAACGTGATTTTTCGTACAATGAGGGGCCATAATTCAGGAAGTTACTGTCCGATATGCGCAAATATCGAAAGGAACTGAGATCTTTGGGTTATAAACTTACATTTCAAGTTTCAACAAAATCGGATAAAAATTGTGACCTCTATAGGGTCCACAAGCTAAAAACGTGATTTTTCGTACAAACAGGGGCCATAATCCATGAAGTTTCGATCCGATACATGCCAATATCAAAAGCAGCCGAGATCTTTAGGGGATAAACCTATATTTCAAGTTTCGTCGAAATCGGATAAGAATTGTGACCTGTAGAGGGTCCACAAACAATTGTGGACGGACGGATGTCCGGACGGACAGGGGTGACGGCATAATACGTCCACATGAAAATGTGGGCGTATAAAAATTGTACAAGAGGATTGAAGGGGATGTTAATGTTGGGAGAAGTCTTCTTTAGGTTACAAGTAGCATCATTCATGAAAAACCAATCTGCTCATCCCTATAAGTTCAAATTTGAAAATCTGCGTCAAATGCAACAGAAAATTTTCTTAGCAGTAATGAATAAAGCAGATCATCTGGATCTGGACGTTAATGCTGAAAATATAAAATGTTTCAGAGAATTTGTGGATAATGGAAGGAATATATCAGAGCAATTTCTGTATTGGGATAATTTCTTGATACTTGTACAGATTCTTGGGAATTTGATCTGATTTGATAGACAAGGTTTTGTGGCAATTGCATCTAGATACTGTACAGAAACATCAGCCAGTATTTGCTGTGTTTGATTGTATAAACTATTTAGACATGGTCATCCTTATATCTTGAAGACATGAGAAGATTACCTAAGACTGCACCAGAAGTTCATGAAATGTTTTTAATGAGGAAATATCTAGATAAATGGAATAAATGTAAATTTACAATTGTAGTTGCTGACATGGCATTAAAGCAGACCCTTAACAGATCCCAGAAGAACTCAGCAGGTATCATAGGACGAACAAAACAAAAAGATTTTGTTGCAAAATGGGAGATTACCCACCATGAGCGACTAATGATTTCCAATTTCTTTCGAGAAGTGACAAAGACCATTCTCTCAGTTGATGAGTTAAATATTCATCACAGACTGTCCAAAACACAAACCCAATGTTGGGAAGAAAGAGTCAACAAAATGTTCACATACATTTTAGTAAAAGGAAACCCATTTGAAGTTACTCCTAATCCACTACACAATCTAATAATGAATGTACTTGTTTCACAAGAAGTTGAGGAAAAGGTTTTAAAATTATTTGAAACAGGTGATAGTTTATATTATGAATAAGAATATCTAATAGTAATACATGGTTATGTTACCAGCATTCAACAGAGTAAAAATGTAGCTACAGCTACTATTGGTAAATCTACTAATTATAAGAAAAGGTTGAATACTTCAACACATCGTATAATAAAAATAGCCCAAGCTTGTGGTTATGATATGCACAAACTCTTCTCTTGTGAACTTTCTGAAAATTGTCAAGTTGTTGGATGATCATGGATTGTTGACCAAATCACAGAAATAGAGAACAGCAACACAAAAATTGATAAAAAGCATCACCCAGAACAGTCGATTGTGTCTTTGATAGTTAACACAAACTTTCACCCAAACAACCAGAGAGATTACAAAGACAGATTAGTAATATCGTCATTGATGTCAGTCATGTCTCAAAAGATGCAGACCTGCCTGTTCAAATGAATAGTTTTTGGGGGTCATCAAGGAATAAACTTCTCTTACAGGAGGAGTTCACTGCCAATACAATGATAACATTTTTGATTCACACTCCATCCACCAAGAAAACTTTGATTCTGTAAAGTTTCACTACCAGGTACTTCAAACCCTAACTGAGTTTGATTGTGAACATTTTCTGCTTAGACTAACTATATAATCAGTTTGATTGCTTGATACTTTTAAAAAAAATAAATGTACAAATCAATTAATATGTGTCATCCATTTCTTTTGGGATTGTGGCGGGGACAGCAGCCTTACTGTCTTGTTCCTTCTTAATGAAATGACTGATTATTGTACCTTCCTAATAAAAGCACTCTGGTTGTTGTTCCTTCTTAATAAAAATAGCTCTTATTGTTGTTCCTTCCTAATAGAAGAAATGCTCTTTCTGCACTTCTGCACTTATCTTTAAATTATTAGATCTTTGCACTTAATGCAGTTAAGCTATGAACTCAATGATTTATATTTTAAACAATGCACACACTGCATGATTATTATTATTATTATTATATATGCATGTGATCAGCAATTATAACACTATTTAACTGTGTGTATCATTATTATTGACATGATGTATATATATGAAATACTATGCTTAAAGGAGCTGCCCCAGATTTTACAGAACATAGAATGATATAAATGGGTTTAAATATGAAAATTGAACCAGAAATGGAACTCTAATTAATGTGTCTGAAAGTTTCAGCTCAAAATATTGAACCATTTGTAAATGTTAATAAATTGAAATGGCTTTAAAGGGTTTTATAACTTAAGTTGTTGCCTCATGTGACCAGATACAACTCTTGAGTGTCTTTTTATAACTTTGTCAAATTGAGAATTGCAAAATAGAAAACATGTATTAGCATGTTTTCAAAATTCTACTTTTCTCTGGAAAATTTAATTAAACAAATGCAGCCCATAGAGATATCATAGACATTTACAGTGTTTGTGTATCGATATATTGTGTTTAATTGTGTATGAAAACTGAATACTTTTTTTCAAAAAAACTATCATAGAGGTTGGTGTCGGCTTATTTCCTACAAAACTATGTAGCTGTATCCATTAAAATATATCTTTAACAGCTCCTTTAAGGTCTATGACTTTATCTGTATGTCACCTAGCACTCTGTATATATACATAGATAATCTATAGCTTATGTAGTAATTACTGGATTTAACCCAATTGTCTATGGACATAGTCAATTACCTAAAAACCAATTGACGTCTGAATAGAAATCATACCCCCATGAAATAAGAAACACAATATAGCCTATAATTCCTTTTTACATACATATGTATTCTGATCTTTAAACTATACTTTATTTGTAAACTTATGGTATATCCATACTTATTCATATTGTATATAAGAAAATAGTGGAATTATTTAGGATTTTGTACAGTTCTGTGCTTGAAGTGTTGGAGCATATAGTTAGTATTGGAATTACTTGTGAATTTAAAGTATCACTGAGATTTTGTAACCATTATTTAAGAGTTTTGTTGCTTGTATGTGGCATTTACATCAAGGAGATGGTTAAAAAAAATAAAGAGCTTTCCTGAAATGAAATATGAATGTCCGATTTTGTGAAGTATGGCCAATTCATTTTTGAAGACACTGAGGAATGGAAATTAATTATATATTATGGGTGTTAAGAATTTAAAAAAGAGGATTGAATGGAGTTTATACTAAGTGTAAAAATGGGGCTATACTATATACCGGAAAACACCTAACCCTAACCCTAACCCACCGCTGGTCCTCTGGAAAACACCGGAAAAACCTAACCCTAAACCTAACTCCCCGCAAACAGAGTACCAGGCTCTGGGTTACCTATTTAGGGTGTTTTCCGCTATATAGTGTGTTTTCCGCTATATAGTGTGTTTTCCGGTATTTAGTGTTTTTCCGGTGTTCAGTATAACATGGTGTTTTCCAGTAGTTTTCCCGTAGTTTTTCAGTGTTTTCCGGTGTATAGTATTGTCAGTAAAAATGTTCCTCGTGTATCTGTTGGAAAATTATTATTATTATTTTTTTTTTTTTTTTCAGCTTCAACAAAACGTGGTTACTACAAACCTAGAGCGGCTGGTATGTTGATATTTAATATAGTTTATTTGTATTTATGATTTGTAATAGATATTAGACTTATAAAGTGGACCAGTACTTGTCAGGTGACCCCCTCAAAATATTATGAAAAAAAATATATACAAACTTATGTAAAACTGCAAGGTTATATGACTCTGATATTGACTGGGATATGGCCTTTTGAATTGGGGTACCCTTTCACGTGTTTTCAAACTACTATTCTATGACTCGATTTTGGTGTACTGATTTTATATCTTCTTGTTAGTCTATAGTCTTGAAATTTTGGGGTGTGCAAGAGAATGTTACATAGATTAAGAATTCACCATTAAAAACATGGAAAATTCAGGATTTGTAACATGTTAAATATTTACATTTTTCGCCCTTTTGAAAGGATATCACTTCCAGTACTCTCATTATCATCAAATCACACCCTGTAACAGCAAGCTCATGACTACTCATAGCTTCTTTAATCTGTATTTTAATATTTTTCCTATAATCATCCTAAGTATGAATACTATACTCCCCACTGATTATAATTAATCCATTAAAATCGGCAAAAAATGAAAATATCATACCCTGATTCAAAAAGTCTTATCTCAACCAAAATTAATGCTAGAGTCATATAACTTTGCATTTTGTATGTACTATAACATATATTTTCTTCATAATTTTCTGTGGGGGGTCACCTGACAACTTTTTGAGAATTTGATACACTTAACATGGAATGACCCTGTATGTTTAACCTTGTCACATATTTTATGACTGATTTTAATTTGTTTCACCTAGCAGAAAATAATTGATTTTACATTTGATAGCATGTAAGAATGTAAAATATTTTAATGTCATTAACTTTAAAGAGGCATTATAGCCGCTTATTGGTAATAAAAAAAGAAATATCATTTTGATTATAATACATTTACATTGTGCATGTTTAAAATCAAACTGTTTGAAATGGTTATTTTTTTCCCTTTAGATGGACGAAGAGAAAAAGCTCAGTTTCAAGCTGGCCCTAGTGAAAGATTAAAAGAATATGCTAAACTTAATCGATGTATAAAAGAAGTAAGTACACTGTGAAAGGGTTCGTGTAATTTTTGTCCCATCCGAATGACGAGATTCTGTTCCTTACCATGCCCTCCATCCTGCACCACCGACAAGGGAAACCATACAAGGTACTTTCTCAGTCGACACCAGCAGTATCAAATCCTGGGCCTTATGGTGAGTGAGCCAACATCTTGGTCACTAAGCCACTATGACTTCAATTTCAGGGTTATAAACTTACCATGTTTACATGATTTCCTGTTTTATCTTAATTTGGAAAACATTTCATGGTTTTTGCTTTGATGGCATGTATATGCTAGTCAAATATAGTACATAACTTTTAAAAGGTTCCATCAATCATTACATGACCATTTCTTCAAAATATGTAATGATTACTTTTCATTATCATTATTCCAGGTGTAATTATATGTTTATCAAATTTATATCTTGTATATTAGGATAAAGATTTCTTGAAAAAAGCATTGAGTAGCGAATCACCAGAATCATCTGATCAACGTAATATATTAAAGGTAATTAAAAATTCTTTACTGGATTTTCTTTTTTTATCTTAATTCTGAAAACATTTCATGGTTTCTCCTTTGTGAGTCTTTTTAATTCCATTGATGGTATGTAAATGCTAGTCAAATATAGTACATAATTTTTATACGCCAACATTTTCATGTGGACGTATTATGCCATCGCCCCTGTCTGACCACAATTTGTTCGTGGAGACTCTGCAGGTCACAATTTTTATCCGATTTTAACAAAACTTAAAATATAGGTCTATCTCCAATGATCTTGATTCCTTTTGATTTTTGCATTTATCGGACTATAACTTCATGGATTATGGCCCCTGATTCTGATTGTACATAAAATCACATTTTTAGCTTGTGGACACTATAGAGGTTACAATTTTCATCTGATTTTGATTAAGACCTTGGTCATAGGCGTATGGGGAAATTTTTGACTGTGCGGGCGGTGGTGGTTGGTGCCCAAAAAATGAAGTTAGATTCTTAGTATGTTACATAATAATAATAAATTCGCTGTTAAATTGGACACATTCAAGAACACAATATTTTTTTATACAACTTTTACAAAGTACAATTGTGTGCCCAAATTTTCCCAGCATTTGGTGCCCAAAATGGGGGTACGCCTATGACCTTGGTTCCTTTCAATATTTGCACATATCAGATTGTAACTTCCTAAATTATGGCCCTTGATTGTACAAAAAATCGTGTTTTTAGCTTGTGGTCCCGCTAGAGGTCACATTTTTTATCCAAATTACAAAAATGTTCGAATATATCAGCATTAAACCGTAACGTCGGTTGAGTTTGTATTTCATGAAAATTGGACCAAAACTGTTGGAAAAACTGACCACCCCTCGTATGCAAATTACTGTAAAAATATGGTACAACAAGGTTATGGAACCTCTAGATGTCACAATTTGGATGAAACTTGAAATGCATATTTATAACCTTTTGATATTCCTGCATATCAGACTGTAACTTCCTGGATTATGGCCCCTGATTGTACGAAAAATCTTGTATTCTCTAGAGGTCACAATTTTTATACGATTTTAAAACTGTTTAAATATGTCACCATTCCACCATATGGCAGATGAGATCGCTTTTCATGAAAATTGGACGAAACTGCCTGACAAAAGTAAGTAATAAGGTTGTGGACCCTCTAGAAGTCACAATTTTTATCCGATTTAGTTGAAACTTGAAATGTATGTTTCTAACCCAAAGATCATGGCTCCTTTATATATTTGCGCATTACAGACCATAATTTTGTGGATTATGACCCCTGATTGTACGAAAAATCACTTTTGTATGAAGCTTGTTCTCTATCCATCTCTTGCAAAATGTCAACCGCTGGTAAAAGGTTCCATCAATCGTTACATGACCATTTGTTCAAAATATGTAATGATTACCTTTCATTATCATTAATTATATGTATATCAAATTTATATCTTGTATATTAGGATAAAGATTTCTTGAAAAAAGCATTGAGTAGCCAATCACCAGAATCATCTGATCAACATAATATATCAAAGGTAATTAGAATTTCTTTACTTGAATGGGATCCGGAACTGCCAGTCATTTCAAATATGAAAATTACCCTTAAATAAATAAATTTATCAGATGTAAAATAAAAATTCTCTGTTTTGTTTCAGTTGATGATGTGTACATCTTGACTTAATAGAGTATTTTCACTTAAAACTGACTCTTAAATCTTTGGATGTCTCAAATATTCTTGAAAATCCAATATTCTTGCATCAAATTTGGTTTGATTTGATTGCTTGATATTTGAGGGATTTTAATTAGTTAAATAAAAATGTGTTATTTTCTTCAGGGTGGAGAAATGATGAAAACTAAGAGTTCTTCAAAGAGTGATGAAATAAAAGATGTTACAAGAAATGGAAGACAGTCATTGAAGGTATATAAATATATAATGTATTATTGAACTGTCTGACTGTATATACTTGAATACATTAAATGTTTATTTGGGGATTACAGCCTCACTGTTGGCTAGTTTTAGTTACTGTCGTGGATATGATTGCAATATAAAAATAATGAATACCCGTATGTTAATGAGTTTATTTTTTCAGATGTCTTTAATTGAAGTTGAGAACACAATAAAAACAAATGGTGATCATAGAACTGCAACACAAGACAAACAGGTAATATAAGAATTCTTATTAATATAGCTTGTCAAGTGTTAAAAGTACAGTTCAAAATGGTCCAGGGTTGTTATTGAATAAACAGACTGAGGTCACTCATTTTCCGCACAGTCTCCATTTAAAAATTCATTTAAAACAATTGTTAGCTTCAACCCTATTTCTAAGTCTTTTCCACATTATAATACATTTATTTCTTGACGTAAGCGTGGTTTATTATTAGGTGGGTTTCAATAGGACCAAGTGTATAATATTTTAAAATATTGATACAGTTGAATGGTATCATTCTGTAACTTTAGACTGTATATTGTAGTTAAGAGTAAATGAAGTGTAAGACTTTTCACCAAAGACTATTTTGGCCATACAAACAAAAAATCTGGTTCTCAGACAATCCTACCAAATATCTGATGCTGGAGGGAGGTTTTTATTTTGTCAAATGATTAACCTACAGGCTGCTAAATGACTTCTCATAAACGTCACAGTTAAAGCATTTATTAGGGTTGTCTACTGGATAAATGAGCCTATGCCACATTTCTGGATTCATTAAAAAACTTCCTGTAACCAAGTTAAAATGTTTCTTTTGGTAATTAATGAGACTTTTTTTTTATTTTTAAAAATGAAAACGAAGCATGCAGCTCTTTTTAGGTGATGCAAGATTTCCTGAGAACCAGGTTTTTTTTTATATATATATATATGACCTTTGTTGTTATTGGTAAATATGTTACATTAATAGAGTCAGTTAGCAGTAGTATATCTATTTATCTATAATAAGATAATTACTAATTATCAGGAAATACATGTAGCCTATCCATATTGTTAATTAATCATTATGAGTTAATTATTCAATATCTCAGTATATTTGGTATATATCAATATACTGAACAAAATGTTACAGTACTATTTGTATTACATCATGTGAATTGACAGGAACAAGGAGATAGCAGTAAATCATGGAGTTCTCCTGAATCAAACAAGAGGAGATCTATTAGCAATCGACGATCTATAAGTATTGAATCAGAATCACAGAAGCGACGATCTATAAGTATTGAATCAGAATCACAGAAACGACAATCTATAAGTATCGAATCCTCTTGTTCTCAGGAATCAGTTATTAAGGTAAAAAATTTATGATAAAAGTAGTAACAGATTAATTAAATTGTTCTTAACCGCTTTGTTTTGGTCTATGATACAGATATTCTTTCAGTATGAAATTCAATACTTTCTAAACCTCTGATGTAGGTTTTGATACAGCAAACTTATCTATGTATAAATCATTTGTCTGTCTGTTGAGGGTTGGTGGCTACACTTGTGCTGCCCTGAAGCTGAAATTTGGGGTATATAATGGCAGCTTGAGACGGGGAATGACATAGGCTTGGTGCAGTTGTACTACCTGCTGGTTTCAGAGTTACGAAACTTTTGGTTCAGGGCATTATCAGTGCAATGTCGGATTTAAATTTTGATACTATATATAGAAAGCAAACAAAATGTATCAGAATTGAGAATGCATTTGTTTTGGTACTACACAATAACCCTTGATTTAGTAATAAAGATATGAATAGTTATTTCATCATTGCAGATTCTGATTTTGTGATGTCTTTTATTTTAATATTAATTTTATGTATTATAGAAAGAGGAATTATTAAAGAAAGCTGTAATTGTTAACATGGACGAAAAAAAATCTCATCTAAAGGTTGGTTATTTATATTGGACCTGATGAATTTTTCATGAATATATGGTTGTATATTGCTGTTGCCCTTTTATTTTATCCATTCAATCATTGACACTTTGTTGAGTGGAGTTCTTGACCAACATGTCCGACTAAGTAATAGTGTCGTAATAGAACTCCTACCCAGTTATCAGTTTTATGGAGAGCAGAAAAACTTGCATGAGTAGGAATATTTGTTCCCTCTCGCACTCATTTTATATCTGATATCCTCTTGTCTTTGTTACTCAAGTCTTTTAAATCTGTAAGTCAATGTTTTGTTGAAAAACTTGGTGGAATTTTTCAGCTAGTTGTAAAGCTACGCGTTCATTTTAAACCAATACTTTGTACAGGATCTTCAGGTTTTTAATTGTTTGGCGAGCTGTAATTAAGATCCCAAAAATTTGAAAGCCAAAAGGTTGTTAATGGGTGTGTTACCTGTCAACACAGTTTTTTAATATTATTTTAGAATTTTTTAAACACTTAAAATTGTTCTAATCATGGATTTGATGAGTAGCTAGTCAATGACTAAAAATTTAATGACCAATTTATTTGATAATTTACCCCATGATAATAAGATACACTAAGCCAGTAATTAAGAGTTAAATTATTTATAATGTGAAGGTATAATTAATTATATTTTATCAGGAGAGAATTAGTGAAGAGGAGATGAAGAAGACTTTAAGTGAACAAGACCACATCGCAACCACAAGTACTAAATACATGAAACAACATTCACTAGACTCTTCATATTCCCAACAAGGAGAGGTAAGACTGTAATTGTTAAAATCTTATAGAAGGAATCTATGTGTAAATTTATCTGTTAATAATTGTTAAAAAAAAATAAATAAAACCAATTGTCTTCTTGATTGATTGATGTCTTAATTCGTAATATTCAGAATCCGGACTACTCAAAACTTTTTGGTTGAAGTAATAAGGAAATAAATCTGGACATGAAAATGATGTTGGATTTCACAGAATGCCGTAGTATTCAGATGTCGGAAGTGCTGTAACTAGCAGTAATTTTCGCGATTTTTATCAGCATGGGCCAGACCAGTAATGGTTTAGAGTTTCTCTTATTGATGATGATAATTCACTTGTATTCAATTAATCTCCATAACTTTCTTTTCAGAGTGGACGGCAGACACAAAGAGCTATGTCAGGACCTAAACCATCTGAAGTGGAACTGTCAAATCAGGTGAAATGTTATTTTGAGTATAAAGATAATGTGGAAGAGGTTTCTATAAATCAAAAATGGAAGCTTGAAATTACACATTACTATTAGTATGAATTTTTTGGAAATTTTTTGGCAATTGTTTGCTTTTTTCAGGAATATGACTTGATGAAGAAACTATTATTACAACAAGATAGTCAAATACGTGAACAGTATCAAAGCGAGGTAATTTAGTTTTCTTTAGAATCAGTATTTTTATGGGGCAATAGCAGGCCAGTAAGGTTTGAAATTAATTGTGAACTGACAGACGGGTGGACATTATGACAACACTATACTCCCATGTAATATATGGACATATTAAAACTGACAATTTGTATTTCTTAGAAAATTTATGACACTTGAGTCAAAATACCCATAATTAATAGGTTTTTTTTATTGTTTTAAATGTGTCAGTATATAGGATAGACCCATAATTAATATTATTATTTTGTTATTAATCCATTAAACAGGGAAAAATGGAATCTACACAGAAAAGACTTGATTCTACATCAGAAATGAAAGAGTCAGAATTAGAACATGGAGAAAGGGTAAAAATTATTAAAGCTTATCAAATAACTCTATTTCAAATTGTGGCACAGTGGTTGCCTTCAAATCTTGTGGGATTTCTGGTTTCCTCCCACAAAAAGACCCTAATCAAGTATCTTATTGAAATTAACAATGTTAGTCCTGGAATGACCTTGTTATCATCATACAAATATATTCGAATTTAAAAAATTTAGTGCTATTTTAACAAAAATTGGAAATTTACGATATTCACTATTGATTAAACCTTTTACCAGTTTGGGTCTAGTTTAGGAAATATTCAATAAGATTGAATCAGTGAAATGTATTAACACATTAAACTATATGATTGGAAGGATGTACATTTTGTAGACGTGTAAAACCCATGGACTAATTGCTTATTTGAATCAAATCAAATATTTTGATATTAATTGAATAAAGATTAAGTACAATATATACAAATACCGGTAGTAAAACCAGTATTCTATATGTGATTACTATCGTGTTGTTTTGTAGAATACATTTGAAGATGAAACAGAATATTTAAAATCAATTGTCAAACGTCCTGACTTAAAACTCACAGATGAGGTATAACTTCTTATTTTCTTATCTCACCGTTCTCTTCAAATTTACAAATCCTCTTGCTAAACTATCTCACAAACTGGTTGTAGTCTGGTAGGAATCACAAATTTAATTGTAAATCTACTTTTTAACATACATTAATAAAATATAATTTTATATGAATAAATTCATATATATACAGTATGGCCACATAACATGTATTTTTTTGCTAGATTTACCAAAGAACCACATACTATTGGGGCCAAAAACGTTTTTATAATTTTGATCTATATAGATGTTTCTCTTTACGTATATCAATTTTACTTAGATAATTATGATTCTTGACAGATTAGAAAATCCAATCCTTAACCCTTGTTCTGACAATGACCCCACAATAAATTTTATTGTTTTGTAGTATTTATTGTATTTGAATGATACCTGTCGATATGTCAACTCAATCTTTGATGCTTTAATTATTAGGTTGACAATAAGTTAAGAATTACAGAAAAGACTAAATATGTGAACTTACCTGATGATTCCAATATTGATGAGGTACAGTATTTCATCTTTTATTACAAAGTATATTAGGATTTTACTATAATATAATATAGTCTCAAAAACCCAAACTATTTATTACAATGTATACTAGGTCTTTACAAACCCAAACTTTACTATATGAAGTCTCAAACACCCAAACTATTATGTTACAATGTATTCAGTGCTCACTCTGGGTTTCATTTTTTTCTGCCAATTTTTCATTTTAATTTATTAAGCATATGATTTTTCCTCCCCAAAAAATTTAATAATCAGTAATTTTTATTATATTTTTACATTTTTACGATATAAATATATACAATATACATAAAATGTTACAATTAATAAAATTCTTCTCTGCTTTGCAGATGCCCCATTTTTGAAAGCTTTTTTAGTACACTGTAAAGGTAGCTGAGTTACAAGTGGAACAAACATTGTTTTGGTAGCTGCATCATACCTTAACCTAGAATTTGAAAATCTCCTTTCATCACTAAAAGATCTACCTTTTTCAAATACACTTAAATTATACGCTTGTCATATGGTGGTGGCATACTAAAATAATCTGACATTCTTCTATTATTATTGGACGTTAAAGAAGGCTGTTCAATTTTTTGCTTACGACACATAGCATATGATTTGATAATAACTGACTTTCGACGCATAGCTTCATTTATTAACAGTACCGGCAACTAAAGTAAGAAAGTCAAACAAAAGGCATAATCCAATAACACCAAATAAATTGAACGAGTATTGTTCATATCCGCCATTTTGAATATATACATATACATATATCAAAAAACCCCACCGATTTGTATTTGAAGACAAACGATTAAATCTTTTGTCTCTTAATTACTTTATTACTACTCTTACTGTAAATACTTATCCACACTAATCCCAGATTGATTAATAGACAAAAGATAGCCCAGACAAACTGAATAAAAATATTGCTTTGAAATAAAAAATGTATGTTATCTGTAAGATTTACTATAGTTTATTTCATTAATATATTTCTTTCTTTCTTCTGATATTTTGTTGATATCTTTGGCTTGACTTTTGTCTTATTTAGAGATTCTTGGTATATATATATTATTCAATATTACAGGTTAAAGTAATTTTGAATAAATTGTTAAAACGTCAAGAAATTGGAGTGGAATCTTTAGAGGTAAAAATTTGTAAATCAGAAATATGGTGTCGTCCTTTCCCTGTCCAATTGATTTATATTTTCTCACTCCTGTCCTGTATCCGATCTAATTAAGTAATCTGTGTTAAACTTTAAAACTGATATAAATCAAACTTTAGAATGTAACCATTATCTTAAAGTTACGAGAGATCAATTCATCAGTTCAAGTGTGATTAATTTTCCATGACTTTAGAGAGTCAGCTTAAATGTGAGATATAGGGGAAACTCTGGTGCCATGATCATATGGGCTACTTACCAAAAACCACCTTTTATGTACAATGTAGTAGACAACTACAGAAGGATTAAACTGTGATTAAACCTATTTCTTCCACACCCCATTTATAATTCAATTTTTATTTTTTATAATTTTTAGGAGAGGAATTTTGCAGAAATATTTTCTAATTATGATGATAGTGAAATTGCTCATTTAGTTGATGTAAGTACAATGTATACATGTAATATTGTAGTCCTATAAAAAACATATTTGTACTAGTCTCAAATTGTTCTTTTAAATGATTTTTCTTGATATTTATATTTGAAGTAATTATCTTTTTGGATTTTAGGGGGGTTGGATGGCCGAACGGTTAGCATTTGCGTGCTGTATCATAAGGCCTGTCATTGAGTCAACTGGCTTGGTTTCGAATCCCCGGTTGTACGTGACAAGGGGTAGGGCCGCCTGTCCAACTTCGTTAGTTTTCTCAGGGTCCTCCGGTTTCCACCCACTGCTAAAGACCCCTATGTGCAAGCGAATTATTGAAATAAAATTAAACCATATGTTAGTCCCGAAATGACCTAGTTTGTGGATGTTAAACCCTCCCTCTCTCTCTCTCTCTCTCTCTCGCTCTCGCTCTCTCTCTCTCTCTCTTGGATTTTATAGATGATTAATATTATCCACCAGGTAGAAAAATATTGATTCTCTATTCATAAATATTGTATTTTATACAGCAATATATGGAAATAGCTCTGCGTCGAAAAGACTCTGTGATAGAGACATACAAGGTAGGAATTTGTTCTATATCATATTACTCGGTTGGACTAACTAAAAAAAAAAAAACGTGCTATGTGAATTTCTCAAAATAAAGAAAGTGGTATAAGCACTTGGGATTCCTCTGACATTTTTTGTTTACCTCAAAAATACCTTGGGACACAGATGTTACCATGAAGCTCAGAGATAAACATAAAATCACTTGTTTGGGCAATAATTTCAGGCAGTTTCACTATGTTCACGATCAAAAGTCCCTGGGTTCCAAAATAATTGACTCAACAATATGGAGAGATGGGAGAATTATCATTTTGAATGATCATGTGATAGATGGCAATGTCATGTCCGTTAATCAAATAGCTACGTATGAGTGACATGCATCTTATTTTTGTAACCATTATCTTAGAGATTTTTAATATCAAATTTGCTATATAATCATACAACAAATAAATTTGATACCATTTATTATAATTTACTAATACAGCGGACATAGCCCTGTTACTTGTGTTGTAAGAAAATAACCCTTTCACATGTATTGAATACCCCTGTTCCTTGAAGAAAACAGAGAAAAGTGATATAGTACACTACCACTGGATAGATTGAAACAATCCGAAACTGATGTTCCTTAGATCACCTCACTCAAACTATCTGAGATATGTGAATAGCTTACCATATTATAGGACCATTTATAAGTTTGTGCAGACATGACAGCTGTGCACTTGGCAGGGTGGTCTAAGGAATCTTAGGTAAGGCATTTTGGGTGGGCGAAGTGCTAAAGGGTTACTCTGGTATCTTGTTTTTTTCTATAGAATGCTGATTTTATGAATAGAGCTTTACTTAGGCGTTTCTCTTATGCACACAAAGTCATGGAGGTAAGAAATAATTAATTACTTTAATACTTATATGAAAAGGAGCCATGGTGGATAAGTGAATAAGATGCTGGCTTGCTAGTCAGGAGGTCGCGGGTTCGATCCCGGTGTTGGCCTAGACAGCTGTCTAGTCGTTCAGATGGGACAAAAAAACAAGGTCCTGTGTACACATTGGCGTGCATGTAAAAGATCCTTTGACCGTTGGAATTCGATATAGGAGTAACCTGTAGCATTGCTGTCCGGGCAAAATTTCCCTCATTGCACACAGTATGGCGTAAGCCCATCTTCATTAGCCCAGTTCGAGCAGAACCCCATTTCATTTCATTTACTATTATGAAAGTCTTATTGTATTAATATCTTTAAATCACTAAAAGTATAATTTCATTCAGTATAAGATAATTACAATGTTGTAATTGTAGGAAAAAGAAGAATATTTAAGAAGTATTTTACATCAAGAAGATTCAGGAATCAATGGATATACTGTAAGACATGTGATTTATTTTGATTTAAAATACAAATGTGACGCCATCCTTTGATGTTGGTGAACCATTATTTGTGCTCATACTGTAAAATACCTGGTAGTATTTGATGTATTTTTATTGTAACTTGTATTTGTAGAGTGGAGATACAGTTCAGAGCAGAAGTTATAAAAAACAAGAAGCTGGGCGGCATATTGTAAGTTATAATATATTAGTAATGGGATTTTATTGTCCTCTGCCTTTCATAGAAATCAGGGGACTATTAAGATAGGTTTGGCTGACTTTTTGGAAATGAAATAAAAGTATAAATTTTGAAATGCAGAGATCTGTCTTCGATAAAGATAAATCAAATAAAAAAATTCCCATAAAACGAAAACTCTATTTAAATCTTGAGTAAAGACATATCATTTCTATTTATTTAGGATGAAAATCATTTAAAACATGGTTTAAGTCATCAAGATTCTGGTATTACTAGAGATATGTCCGATAGTTCTACATTTAGTCACGGAACACATCCAGGTACGTATAGAAAACTGTAAACTATACCCTTCAGTGATGATTCCATCTCACTCCTTTCAACCCTATTTCCTGCAAGTGGCTTTATTATGTCTTTTGACCACCCACCAGAAAATTTTCGGCTTATTGTTATTTTAAGGCTTTATTGGAATTCTTACTTATCGTTTTTAAGGATGAATTATGTTGTATATGAGTGGAAGCATTTTCAATACAAAGATGAGTCACATTATTTCGAAATTAATCACATTTTTTTTTTCTTGAAGAGATTGATTATGCTTTTTTATTGATGTTGATGGTCTGAAGGTGTTACGTTAAAATATGACAGTCATTATATTAAATTATATACTAATACAAATGAAATGAAATAGGGTTTAACGTCCTACTGTTCTGCTTCGAATTGGGCTAATGAAGACGGGCATACGCCATAGTGTGCTATGAGGGAAATTTGGCCGGACAGTGGCACTATGGCCTACTCTTATATCGAATGTCAACTGTCGAGGGATCTTTTACGTGCACGCCAATGTGTACGCGGGACCTTGGTTTTTCGTCCCATCCGAACGACTAGACAGCTGTCCTTGTCAGCCCTCCATCCTGCATCACTGACAAGGGGGGAACCACGCCGGAAAATCTGGATGAACTTTCTCGGCCTATGCAGGGATCGAACACCTGACCTCCAGGCTAGCCACCGTGACCCCCATGGGCCCCATGTACTAATACAAATATTATGTTTGTTTATTGAAGGGGCTAAAGGTGGTATGTTAAAATATGATGGTATATTATCACCAGTTAAATCATGTTCTAATATAGATGATAAAATACCGACTAGATCTAGACATGGTAGTCCAGTAAGAGGTATATGGAATTTTTGTATTAAATTAGAACAGATACAAAAGTTATACGGCAAGCTTGATCCTTTTGATTGCTTCTCAAATTGGTCTGAAATGTTATTTTAATATTTCATCTGTCGGAATTATTGAACCAACTCTATTACCACTACCATCATATGTATGGCGGGGTATCAGGTTCAAAATGCGATCTGCAGTAGAAAGTAGAAAATAAAAAGCAAAAGAGAAAATTCTTATCCAAAATGGACATTTTCGTGTGGGAAATATATACCGCTCGTGCTTTTCAACCTAATACGTCCACCTTTTCAACTTTAAATCGTAAATATTCTACTTTCAACAACAGAATTTCTACTTTCAATAATCAACTTTTGATATTCGACTTTCAACTTCAGATTTTCTACTCAAGATTTTCTGCTCGAGATTTTCTCCATGCATATTACGGAAATAAATTTGATCACGTGACTATTTCTGCATGTCATTAAAATACGGTATCTATGGGATCGTTTATTTTTACGGGAAAATACTGTATTTTAATGACATGCAGAAATAGTCACGTGATCAAATAAATTTGATCACGTGACTATTTCTGCATGTCATTAAAATACGGTATCTATTGGATCGTTTATTTTTACGGGAAAATACCCTATTTTAATGACATGCAGAAATAGTCTCGTGATCAAATTTATTTCCGTAATATGCATGGAGAAAATCTCGAGCAGAAAATCTTAGTAGAAAATCTGAAGTTGAAAGTCGAATGTCAAAAGTTGATTATTGAAAGTAGAAATTCTGTTGTTGAAAGTAGAAATTATGTTGTTGAAAGTAGAATATTTACGACTTAAAGTTGAAAAGGTGGACGTATTAGGTTAAAAACCCCGAGCGGTATATGTTTCCCACACGAAAATGTCCATTTTGGATAAGAATTTTCTCTTTTGCTTTTTATTTTCTACTTTCTACTGCAGATCGCATTTTGAACCTGATACCCCGCCATACATATGAGCTTCAATTGACCGGCTTCTTCTGGCTCTTATTAACCGATGTTAAGTGAATTATTACATCTGTGTAAGCGCAATTAAGCATGGTCATAATTAATATTTGGAATATTAATCAACTTAGAGGATGTTTATTGTTTTTCAGATAAAAAATGGCAAACATTTTTAGAAACACCCTCTGCTGCTGAACGTAAAAGAATGGATAGAGTTAAACGAGATTATGAAAAAGGAAATATTAAATCTATTTCTTTACCTCCTATAAGATATTTTAAGGATGGACCAACTTGTCCTGGAGAAGCTGGACTACGTTTACTACATACTGTCCAGTTTGATAAAGAAAAGGTCAGTTACAAAATTTGAGCTACAGAGAACTTTATCTGCTCTTTTCACCATTTTGGCGTTCAACTTATTTGGATAAGTGAGGCCTGATGAATAAATTCATAGTGCATGTAAAAGAACCTGCGAAAGTTAGAATTTGTGGTAAATTTTCCGCAAGTCCCCCCTACCGAGGACGGTATAATCAACCTAATTCATTTTATCTTAATATCATATTCCATTTTGTATGATTTGTAGTATGGTTCATCAAGTGAGAGACATCGTGTACAACCAATGGAAGCCAGATTAAGTTATCATACACAAAGTCAGTAAGTACCAATTATAAAGACTGGTTATAGAACTGTGTAAGTTATTCATGGCCTTATACTTCCCTTTATTTCTAACAAAGATAAATGTGAATTAAAAAATAAGTGTTGTAAGTTTAAAATTAAAGTATCCAAAAATGGCATGTCAATCTGGACAGGAAAAAAGGTTAAATGTATGGATTTATAGGAATTTTGAATAAATGTGGATAATGATTATCCATTTAATAATGTTTATAATATTATAATGATTATATTTAATAATATCTATAATATTATATTTAATAATGTCTATCATAATATAACCACCATATTTAATCTATAATGTTGTAATTATTAAATTTAAAGGAGAAGTGGTCAGGTAGAATTTGGTGCCTTAAAGATGAAATGGACAACAGAAGTACCTAGAACTCGTGGTACAGATAATCAGTATGTTGTAACACCGTCTACTACTATACACAAACATAATAAAAGGTGAGAGTTTTCATCCCCTTAAAATATATACTGCCATATACATTATTCTAAATTAGTCAAAGAAGCAGATTGAAAAGAAAGGCATTGCATTTCTGTCAAATAATTTATTTTCTTTATACAGAAACTATCTCATATTGAGAAATTGTAAAATTATGATTTTAATCATAGGAATTTCATACTTAATCTACTTACTAACTCTTGTGTATTTGACAGGGGAGGGTTTGTCTTCCTAACCTTGTGGGGTTTCTCCAGGTTTTCCGCCAACTGCTAAAGATTCCCATTGGAATAAAAATGTGCCAAATGTTAATCTCCAAATGATATATACCCCATTTCTCTCTCAGTTATCACTTTAGAACAAAAGTAAAATCTACCAAAATATTTTAGCCAATCTGTTCAGAATTCTGAGCGCTGTAATCACACCAGCTGAAAATGTCTCTGTTTCGATCGTAATGATTATTGGTCAGAAGGAATTAATGTGGAGACTTAAAATACATACTGCCTATATAGCTTGATTCACCTTTGTGTATAGCATTATTTTATTGTTTTTCAATGTAGATTGGTGACAGAAGAAGACTCTGACTTTGTTTGGGATCATCCTCTACCCCCTGCTCCTCCTAGAGGATCACGTACAACATTACAATCCTCTAATAATCTACATGCACAGTATTGTCAACAATATAGATTAGCCAAGAAAAAACTTCATCATTATACCTCGGTAAGATATTTAATAAAAAATGGTTTTAACTATGATTCCAAATATTTTCAGTATTTTAAAGCCGATGTAAAGGACAGGTCTCTTAAAAGGTAAAGAGTCAAAAATTCTGTTCAGTATTTACAAAGATATGATGAATTGAAAATTTGCCAACATTCAATATCCTCTACAGATGATATAATCAATCCAGCACCAGTTATAAGTGATGGATAAAATCCTTTGAATCTGATTGAATCTAAGCTGGCAGATTATCTGCTGTTGATATTTTGGTTTTGTTTATTTAAAGATTTATTATGTAAGATTTAGATAAAGAGCTAGCCAATCTTGCTATAATAATTTTAAAAAAAAATAGATAATGCAAAATGAATATAATATTGAACATTTCATTCAAATTACCTTATTCTGAGCGAAGATATTAGCTTTGAAGGTTTGAACAGATGTGTTCATTGATTGTAACCACCTAACTGGTTATTTGAAGCTTAGCCTTGCTTCTCCATTTTTAAATTAAATCATTAAATGGCCATACCATTCTAATCTACCTAATATCGGCTACATCCGATGGCGGGGAAACCCTGATGGCATCAAGAGTTGATTATGGTCTTGTCATGTTAATAAATGTCTAATTAATTAAGACCTGCAATAGGCATATTCAGTAGTTGCATATAAATGTCTGTTTAATAAAAAGATAAATAATCAATATGACTAGATTTTAGCCTGGATTAATGAGCTTAAAAGCTGTGGAAATTTAAGGTGCCAACGCGAATCAGTGGCCTTAAATCTCAAGTAATAATTTGCCATGCAATATTTAAAAAATCAAAAAATGTTTGTTAATATATAATTATATACAGTACAGGATGTTATGAAAATTAATGCTGTATTAGTCCTTAACCCTACATTTTGGTTAGGTACAGAAAGATATAAATTTTGTCAGGCATAACTTACAAGTGTGTAGAAAAAGATGACCCAAGATAAAATAAACAACTTATAGTCAATCTATATTTGCAAACTGTAAAAGAAACTGACCGTTTCCAAATACAGTCCTTTATGTTTAATATTTAATTGTTACTGTTGGGCTCCGAAATGATTTGAAAATAGAAAAATTATTTAGTCCCGATATGACCTAATTAGTGTCAAGTGGACTTTAAACCCCATTTCTCTCTCTCAGAAAGATAAGTTTTTGTTTTCTACTCCCACAAGACCTGTTCAATTTTTAGTCTAAACCCAGTACAATTATACATAACAATGTATCTTAATTTTGAATTCTACAATTTTCTTTTCAATGCTGGCTTCTCAGATAAGTAGATTTTTACATAATATACATTTAGCTCAAATATTAGTCAGTGATCTCAAATATACTGGTAAGTTTTACAGTGGAGTAGTCTCCCTTTAGTGTGCATTCTTGTATCTATTGCATGAACACTCTGCATGTACTTAAGTCACTAAAAGAAGAAAATACATATAATTAAAATAATTATTTGTAAAAGATTTGATCGAGATCAAATTAATAATCAAATGGTGTCCCCTTTAGTACATTTTTATGTCCCCCACGTTTATTCAACCAACATGAATCCATAGGAACCAAGAAAATCAAATCTTCAGATTTGATATTGTCCTTGCAGTTACTACCAGTGGTAGTAGCTGGACTCTAGATCTGTTTCAGTTCCTTTGCAATTCGATAATGTCCCATTCAGGTTTTGGGTAGCAAAACTAATTTCCCTTGAATAGACTTCATGCAAAATGGTGTTGTTTTTCAAATAAAGACCATATATTTATTATGTAATAGAAAAATGGTGTTTACTAATGCTGATGAAATCGTGAAATGGCATTTTACTTGTGCTGATTAGAATTTCCAATTTATATACTATATAATCATCAGTATAAATGCATGTGCATGTGTTTTGAATATGTAGCTGTAGTTCTTCTAGAGTTTTGTTGGCAATATTTCCAATCAAGAGTAATCCAGGATAACTACAAAAGTATTGGTAGTAATTCCATACTATATGTACCTCAAAATTACTTTCAGTAGCTGTCAAATGATGCTCTTGTGAAAAATAATGCCTAAGCACTCAATCCTGCTTTATACTGAAGCACTGAAACCGAGGAAGATATTGTGTCTTGATAATGCACTGTGCACACCCTGTATACAACTATACACAATAAATTCATGTATTTACTCTTTATAGTCTGTAGCACCATGGGTCTTTTGTCAGACGTGGAAAGCAGACCTTCTACACCCCAGTCGCCACATCCTAAATATGACCCATTCACTCTCTTCTTACTACATATCTTAATAGCCTTGTTATAGTCTAGTATTTTCACTTGTCTTCTTTGCTTCCTTTTCATGTTGTGTATTTTCTTCTTACTCTATCAGTAGTTAAGATGTTTGTCTTACCAGGAATAACAATGCATCAGTTCATTTTTACATTTTAAATCAAGCACTGATTACATAAGATACAAGCATAGATTATAATAAAGTCATTCTCTCAATCCCATTTCACCCAGACTTGTTAGGGCGAGTCTGCTGATAGAAATTGCTACATCTTATGGTCTAGGAACTCAGATGGCAATCTCTCCAGAACCCAATGATATCTGATCTTAAAGGCCTCACATGGTGTCTTTTATAGGACCCATATGGACATCACACACAGATCAGGTTATTCATGACAATGAATCTGTGCAATTATTGATGTGATTGGTTACTTAAAGCTGCAATTTCATATTTTTAAGTTATATTTTTAAAATTTATTAAAATAAAGCCTTAAAATAGATGGTATCCATAAACCGTCCTACCTTGTTAAATAATAATCCTATTAATCCTATAAGTCACTATTGCCAGCTGAGAAATTGGCAAAAATATCATTTTCAACTTCAAATTCCAACCTTTGAAGGTAGCTAATGCATGGAGTCAATAGGAAAACAAGGGAGGTAATTGTGTTATTATTTCCTGTGTCAATGATTTTTAAGGTTGGGAAATAATGCCCATGGTCGTATAATAGTGAGTTGATAACCTATTGAGCAAAAGACATAGAAATAATTATGTTTTGACTTTCTTAGAAAATATGAAATTATCGCTTTAAGCCAAATGATTCAATCGTGTGATCTGGTGATATTTTGTTGACACATAGAACCAGCTATGTTTTGGTTTTATAACTGTTTTTATGTTTCAACCTATCACTTTTTTGTGCATATGAGACAGGACTTCTATACAATGTGTGTATGTGAATCCCAAAAATTAGTTAAATATACAATATGGTCACAAAGACCATAGTACTACAACTCTCGAGTTCTATCTGGATGCATGTAATGCTGTCACTACTATGTGTCAGGTTTTTTCCAACACGCCAAGATTGTTTATGAAGGCTCCTTTTCATATAAAGAGTTGCCTGTTAATGATGGTACATTTCTAGTTTAAAATGGTTTTGCCTGGAAGCATGGAAACATTTGTCTGAATATTGAATATTGTTATAAATTCACAAATGATATGTTGAAAATATGACCATGCTTTTAACAATCATTTTTGTAAAAAAATCTGTGCTTTCTATGTGTGGATGAAATGGGGTTCGAATTAGTTTTACACATTTCATACACACAAAGACTAAATTTCAGTTTTATAAATGGAAGCAGAAAAAATACCTCTCAAAATTCTAGAGGTATACTTTGTGTTTTCGACTAAAATCATTGATTGGCATTTCAGAATTTAAAGTAATGTCTGAGCCTTCATCAATAATGGGACAAAATTAGATTATTATTTATGAAGGCTCAGACAGTAAGCTAGAAACAAAATATAAATAATTATTATTAATTAATCAACTAGATAGAGCTATAGTATAATGAGACTATAAATCTTCCTGGCTTTGTAATTTATATATTCTTGATTAATTATTGTTAATATGAATTATATCTTTAATACTACATGGTATTTATATTTTTAGGACGATCTTAAAAAGTTCTGCCTTCCAAAATTAACCAATATGCAAGAACTGTTTAAACGGTATGGTCATGTGACTACAAAGCCTACAGATTTATCTGATATGCAGAAAGAGTCAAAAAAGGAGTCTGTTGAGGAGCACAAAATATCACTACCTCCAATTCAGAAGAAATTATCTACGCATCGCCCAAAAATATCTCATCCATTTAGTAAAATAAATTTACCACCGATAAGTTTAAATCAATTAATTAGTGGTATTCGTTTAAAACCAGTAATTATGTTACCAGAAATTTGATAAAAACTATAAAATTATATTTGTGTTAATTATGTTACATTTCAAAAAAATAAAATGATTGGAAATCAATGCCCCAAATTCATCATTTTTGTTATTTTAAATAGTTGACTGACTTCCATTGAAATTGGATGGTTGAGAAATTTACTTATTCTCTTTTTCCAAGAAATTGGTAAATTTGATTATTACATGGATGTAGCATGTAAATACTGTTAAATATGAATGTATGATTTATTGTCTGGATCATCATTTCTAGAGACAATTTAAAATCCCTTACAAACTACTATACTGTGAAAACTGAATCTCCAAAAGGAATATCAGTTTAAAAATGGTTTAATTCCATTCAGTTTTTTACAAAGATATGATGAATCAAAAATGTGTCAACATTCAGTATTCTCTGTAGATGATATATGGTCAAAACAGTTGGTGCCACCTTTAATAGGGCCTTTGTTTACTCTGATCAAATAGCGGTGAGCGTATCTATCTACTGTTTCCTTAATTAAATGTTAAATAATTAATATGAGTACATTTTAGCATGGATTAGAATTATATATTCTTCCAAACATTCAAATGACAATCAGTGACTTTAATTTTCTACATTTAAAATGGGCGACCTGATATGGGGTGTTTAAATATGCTTTTTGATTTAAGTTTTATTTTGATTTAAAATGCCATTATTTTGTTAAAAATTCAGGAAAACACTACCTTTTCTACCCAAAGATTAAAAAGTTGTTTTGTGTGGGATACACGAGCAAATAATGCCAATGAGCAGTAAAAACATACATTATTAAGTAGCAGCAGGTGTAATTAAGGCTTGATTATGTTTTACCTTTTTAAAAATTTGTAAATTTAATAAAATTATGTACCTTGATGCTTGGTAAAATAACTTCTGATTTTATACTTTCTAATCTATCTAATGCTAATGTTATCAGAATATTAAGAGCATCAGGTATATTTATATGGATGCAATTTGATTTAGGAAAATGTATTTGTACCCTTCTTCAGAATTTAGGAGAGTGCTAAATATTAAAACTTTAATATGTCTAGTTACACTTACAAAGTGCTAAATCCACTAATTTTTCATGGGGCATGGAAGAGAGTGAGAAATGGGGTTTAACGTCCACTTGACACAAGCCAGGTCATTTAGGAACTAAAATAACATGGTTCAATTTTATTTCAAAAATTCGGTTGCCCGTAGGGGGCTTTAGCAGTGGGAGGAAACCAGAGGACCCGGAGAAAACCCACGAGGTTGGAGAGGCAACCCTACTCCATGTCACATACAACAGGGGAATCAAAACCACGCCAGTTGACTCAATGACAGACGTTATGATACAGCCATCCAACCCCCTCACCCCCTCATGGGGCATGAAACATTGAATTTCATTAATATGCTTCAAAAGATAAGTTTTCAAGTCCGAGTAAAATAGACTTGAGTGTTAAACTTCATAGATTCCTAATCAGATACATATTTTGAATTTCCTTAAATAATTGTCATGATAAGGGTTTTTTTTTTGTTGTTGAAGATTCTGTATTTGTAGACAATGGTATAAATATAGAAATGTAATGAGATTGTTTTGGGTGTAATAATAATGTCTACCCTGGTTATACAATGTTATTTTAATGTCAAACAGTCTGTGATAGTATGGTTTTCATCTCTTGTCATAATAAATTATCTACAAAACAATATGGTTTCTCTTACGTCTGATTTGTTTTACCTTACATTTCGTTCACCTTTTGGTTTTCTGTGATTGTTGAAAAGGGAACTCCTTTCTCCCAAATCACCTCCATTACATCTTGCTTGAATCCGGTGCCATATTAAAGAATGGCTCCCGTGTTAAGAGATTTTATATGCATGCTAATAGCCCAAGTGTGCTAACAAAGTATCAGGCTGTCCATAAGAGTATTTTAATTTGACCATCGAGACAAACACATGACGAAGCATTGGTTCAATTAAATACCTCTTGCTGAGCATTCTCTTGTGGACACTAACGTTATCCAGTACCTTGCTACCCATACACAATATACTATAGTAGTTTCATCAAAGATTGGTATTGGGGTAAAATCATTAAATCGATCAGCCATAATGTAAAGCATGGTCAATTTTATGCTGTACCAATGCCTAGAAAAGGGGGGTCCCACAATAAGTAACACCCCCGCCCTCCCAACCAAAACCAGCAATATAAGTCGCAGCAACCACCCCAAATGCCACCAACGAAGCTAGAGAAATAGACTCTGGGGATTTCCAAATCTTCAGTAAAATAATTAAGGATACCCACCCATACTAGTGCTTTAAGTCGAGTTTTTGTTTTCGACATGGGTGTAGACAGACCCCTCTAACGTTTGGACTTGCGATGATTTGGAAAATGTGTTCAGACAGTTTGATTTAGTCTACTGGTTCCATAGTCCGACAACATAGAGAGTGCTAGATCTATTTTGACGCCAGAATGATTGTGCTGGCCTCTAGAAAGAGTTCACCATCTTTACAACTTAACATAGTTATGTTGTTGATCCACTGTGGGATACCTGTTTATAATGTTTAGACAATAGAATTTCATCTACACCTGGATTCAGACATACGATCACTTTATCTATTGTCTTCAAGCCATAGAATACACAAATAGAATAAAACATCTCCAACTCTTCAAATGAGAAGTGGAATAAGTTGTTCTGAAAAGAGTAAGCATGTCTGATCTATGCGCATGACATAATTACTAGCATGCTAATTAAAGGGTCATTGTCATTCAATTCGCTAAAGAAAATGGATGAAGTGTAACACTGTAAGGTAAGAAGCCAGGTTGCTCACAAGTATTTCAAAATTAAAAAGTCTTCTATTTTGATGTAAAGAGTGATGTTATTTAAGTAATTAAGCACATTCGGGTATAAAGAAAACTTCCAAGAGAATGGACCGGCTTGTACGAAGAAGATGCAATTTGTATTACTATATATCCATGAATCCAAGCAGGTCCAAGGTGAGGCGGTTGGGTGGGCGTGGAGGTGCAGCCGATACACAACTCCTTGACTCATGAATCCAAAGGGGGGGGGGGGGCGGGGGCATAATAAGAAAGAAAGTAAATACGTCGGCATAGCCGATATTCGTGCCACAGAGCCTCCGACTTGATGCCCCTACTCTGGATATAAAGGGGTAAAGTTAGAAACCATATGTCTGGCAACTCCTAGCACGTGTGTTGGAGGGGGTGGGGGCAAAATTTGTCTTCTATCTGTGGCCCTGTATTTAAGACCACTAATAGTAAGTGCAGGGGGACTGCACCACACAAAATTTACACAAAAACAAATACAGGGACAAGACATCATACTCAAAGCGGTGTGAAATCAATAGAAACTGTTGTAAACTCTAACTTCTCATTACTTGGCATTAGAATTGGAAAATGTTTAAACCATGTTGTTGAATCTCATTAACGAAAATCTAAATACTGACCTGTTAAGGGTTGGATATGATTCACGAATGTTCTTTCAACTTTAAAGCAACTAAAGAATTTGTTGACAAGAAAAATGAAAGTTCAAAAATGTATATAAATCTGAGTAGTGGCGTCACAGAAAAGTACAAATTTTGTATACAGTGTGAATTGAACACACCCGTTGTAGTCAGTCATATATCCTCTATCTACGGGTAGCTTTCTGAGAACATCTTTCTACTTGTTGTGTTTGCTATGCTGTGTACCAGTACTGTTACATGATTTTCTCTAGGTTTTCAAAGAAGGTCTGTTTATTTTAAAACTAAATTAAATTTAAGCGTTCTTTGATAACAAAAAAAAAATAATTACAACAGCTTTTCATTTTAGTCATGAAAAGACGAACATGTCGATATTCGGTGTTCGTACGTTCCATTCCGGAATTATACCCCCTTTTGTCACATCATTGTGGTGGTGACACAGTTTTAATGGATGTTATTTCCACATTTGGTGTAAGTCATAATGACTGTAAGAGGATGAACCTTTTTGATTTTCAAATTTCGGATGGCCTCTGTTGACTTTCACCATTCTAGAACTTTTATTTTTCGGATTATCCAGAAAAGTTTGTGAACAGGTGTTTATATTTCTAACACCCAAGTGTACTAGTTTTTTTTAAAAAATCACTTGAAAATTTTAAAATATAGTTGATCAATTTCGTTTCAGATTGCAGAATGTTTTATAATTCACGCTTTGGGTAGGATCAGAACCATTCTACACACAGAGATGCATCTACATGTACTTCATACTTCGAGAATAAATCTCTGCCCTAAATGGCCACCATATTCAAACATTAGTATATTGTTTTGTAATACGGATCTACTACGTTTCACACCTGGCATACACAAAAAGACTAAATAAATCTATTCAATTCCATTACATAGAAGCAGAATAAATACTTCTCAAAATACTCGAAGTATATTTGGTGTTTCCTCGTTGATTTAAAACTTTTTTTAAAATGTCGGTCAACTAGCTTAGTGTTTGTTCTCAAACGGAGCTAATTGTTGACAGACAGTCTAAGTTTAGTATGGATTAGAACCTTCAAAGTCACTGGGATATTATCGGATTCTGACTGAAAGTAATTCAGTTGAATTTGGATGCTAACTTTATTCATTCGGTTCGGACCGAGTAGGTTACCCCTTCTCTTCACTGAAACAAGTGTGTTTTCAAGCTAAGAGCTATAAGGAACTAGACCCCCGTTTTCTTTCTCATTTATTGCCGGCGGCCTTTCTTGCCCCCGTCTTTTACAAGTGAAATGGTGATGTTTTGGTAACCTTTTATTATGTTATTGGGATCAGTTCTCACTATGGTAAGTTAACCTATCTACCTGATGGTAATCATTGTCTATATGATGAAAGAAATGAAACTATATAGTACTATCATCTGTACACATGTATGGTGGTGGTACACCAGCCGTGTATAGTATATCAGCATAAAGCTCTAAAGCAAATTGGATGCTTACGGCTGGCCCCCGCGTCCATGAACTTTATTTGATATTTCTTTGATGGTTTATAATTTTGTTTTTTTCTTGTCCGTGTATTTGTCCAGGTTTATTGTTAATTATGTTAATTATTGTCCTCCTGGTGATGATTTTATACAACATTAATTAGAGTTTGATTAGATCATTTGCTTTGTTTTAGCCAGATGTTTAAATTTGAACATTAGTAATTTTATGTGTATATCAAATGGGACTGGGACTGTATCTAGTCCTTCGGATGTGACGAAAACCGAGGTCCCGCGTACACGTTGGTGTACACGTAAAAGAACCCTTGACAGTTGGAATTCGATATAAGAGTAGATCAAAAAGCCGCTGTCCGGGCTAAACGTCCCTCGTAGCCCGTCTTCATTGGTCCAGTCGGTGTAGGACGTTAAACCCCATTTCATTTCATTTTCATTTCAACTGGGATTATAAGCCGTCCCTGTAATTTCCCCCCCCCCATCCTCCACAAATAATTTGTTCTTATATAATACTGTGATCTAATTTTATTTCATTAATTATAAGCTATTTATTATCCGACTTTGTCTGCATTTAATTTTAATTAACATCAAATCTTCAGTATTTAGTGACGATCGACTTGGAGAAGGTCATTATCAATATCTTAATACATCGTGACCACCATATTAATGAAATAAATAGATATATTTAAAAATGTCGATTGAGATTAAGTTAGCCACCTGAAGATGAATAGAATGGGTATTGATGTTTCAGTTTGAGACAAGATAATATGGTTATGGTTGGATATTTACCCCATCTAAAAATTTCGTTTAAAAAATTCAGGGTCCTTAGATCTGCTGCGGTGTCATCAACAACAACATGGTTTACTAAGTTTTCAGTCCCATCTTGCACTTAAAGGTAATTGAAAGTATTATAAATATTTTATATTAGCCCCGCCCCACCTTACCCTTCCCTTATCCGGTCTTGCCTCCAGTCCTCCACACTTTATTGTTTTTGCCAGGGACTTATTAAAGCCCATTACATACAAATTATCACAAAAGCCCGAATAAAAACAGTGACCAGATATCAAATAATTAATTTGTTTTATAATATGCAAATATATGTTTGATAAAAACACTATAAAAAATATTTAGGAAATTATGTTTTTAATATGGTGCCTGTCCAACCTCGTGGGTTTTCTCCGGTCCCCCGGTTTCCTCCCACTGCTAAAAGACTCTTACGCGCAAGCGAATTATTGAAATAAAATTGAACCATGTGTTAGTCCCGAAATGACCTAGTATGTTTCGAGTGGGCGTTAAACCCCATTTCTCTCTCTTTTTTAATATGGTACAAAAAATGTAAGTACAACGTGGACTATGAAACGACTGGTTGGTGTGTGCTGCGTTGCCTGACAAGGTATTTTTTTATATATTGTAAGCAGTTATCGTTAAATATTCCTCATAGAATGCAGAATCCTTTCACTTTCCTTATCTAAGAAATAGCCTGTTTGACCAGGAAGACAGTTTACCCTTACTTTAACGACTTCCATGAACGATAATGGCTGCCTACCTATAATGACTGACAGTAAGGTATATTGGTAAAGATTAGTAACCTATATTAATGGTATGTATAGAATGCCATGTGTTTATTCTCGTGTAGGTGAATGTAACATGTTAGTTTTATCTTTTAATTCCCACGACACCTGCCCTGCCCATCATCAAAATGTCAGATTGGTCATTCCATACCCACCACTGAACCTGTATTCTATCGCCAATACAGTACCGAATTCCATCAGCTCAGAATGTACTGTAGTTAGCAAGACAATCTGATTCAAATACAGCTCTAAATTTCGTTTCTTTTTTAAACTTTTGATGGCCTCCATTGAAGAGTAAACGAAATTTTGAACTATAAAACACGAAACGAAATAGGATATTTGTTTTAATCAGATTGTAGCATACTGTCCAAATTCATTGCCCATAAATTCTGTAAAATTGCTGCTTAAAAAAAATCAGCAAAAAAATCGGCAATGTTTCAAGATTCTGCATAGCTGCATGTACTTTTAATTTCGCCATTTTTTGTTGACATAAAGACGTGTAGCTTTGACTATAGTCGACTGATAATATAGCGCGATACCTCACACAACGTGTTCGAAGATAAAACAGGGTTACCATATTGGTACGCAGGGCGAGAAAGAATATGAGGAATCTCAGCTGATATTTGCGATGTGAATTTAACAATATTTATTTGGAATCAATAGTACAATTTTTTTTATGGTGCGGTACACGACTATCTGTAACCCAGCTCATTCAAAATAGTGCATGGTATTACAAATAAAATATATATTTTTAGAAGTGTATGCATATGTGCATTGTTTAGATTGGCAAAACGCTATAACTGCCAGGACTCGCTGGTCCGCGCGGTTTATTTTAATGTCTAGCTGTCCAGATTTAGGTTTGGCTAGCAGTTCAGATTTAGGTTTGGCATTTCAGGCGGAAAGATTTTCAACATTTTCTACGAATTTAGCCCAACTTCGTATTACCTTTATAGTCAAGGTTATGATAACTGGGGTTTATAATGTATAATAAAGTGCTATATACAGACTGTTTAGAGATTCGTGTCACATTGTTGTAATTATCTGTCTATCAACACACAGGCATCGTAAGAACACTCAATTTAGCTTTATTGAATTGTTCGTCTATACCACAATGCATACCATTTTTTCAGTCGGCGTCGGAATATGAACTCTTAATATGAGTTCAGTTCCAAACGACCTAACTACCGCGCTCCCTATAAAATAATAAAGTTAAAGATACATTCTCGCGAAAGTTTTTATAGGGTAGTTATTTCCAATAAAAGTATGGCAAATTTGGTATAAATGGAAAGTAGAGACACCCAATCTTACTAGAAAAATACGGGATTCTCTGGAAAAAAAAACCAAATAAAAAAACGCCCATGATGCAAGCACTGGGCAATTAAATGTCAGGGTATCACTAACTGGCAACCCGTCGGCGTATTGTCTGCCAGCTTGACTTAAGGGGTGTTTGTTATTTCTTGATCGAATGGTTAGGTGGTTTGGGGAACATTGAGAGATTTAAACGTACACAAGACTCTGCAATTAAATGGCTGAAAACGAAGTTGGCAAAACATAATCTAAGAATTTACTTAGGCTTCAATATGTATGTCAAATGGACAGTAAGTAGAGACAAATACATTCTGAAAATGGGCCCTCACTCAATCAAGTTATATGACAAACTTCTTCTAAATATATATTTTCTATATCTTGGGGTATTTCCTCGAAAATATAATTTTTTGAGAGGGATTTGAAGCAAAAGTTTGACAGATTAATTAGTTTGAATATGTTTGTACGCGGGAAGGGATCTTTACAATAAGGCGGTGAATTCTGCCCGTTGATGGTTCCTGTAGAAAATATATTCTTTTCTGTTCTAAATCTGCCTTTTGGTTTATTCCGAATATTCTTATACGACGCTTATAGGCGTTTCGTGAAATCGGAAATAGTATAATTGGGCTAAATCTAATTGTTAAGCCAGCTCATTTTTATCAAGGTCGCCGAGATGTACATAAGGTTAGGGCACGTGATTGAAGGCGTGATTGTAGGTTAGGGTTAGGGTAAGCATTAGGACTAGGCTAAGGGTTAGGGTTAGCGCTAGCCCTGTTTACATCTCGTGACCTTTGACCAAACGGCTCGGAGCTGTCCTTTTGCCGTAAATTCTTGCTTCGGGGCAGCAAAACGACAGTCACAAATATATTAATATAGATAAAGAAATTTTGTCGCCACTTCTAATACAGCGGAAATAACACACCACATCAACCCAATTCAGTAGTTTATTTTGACCTAAACCTCAAAGAGGTTAAGCTCCTTTAAATGCGATCATGCCTCTTAAGTCTGCGACTTATCGCTGTCTGAAACGCCAATGGGTTTTTTTTCATATAAAGCATTCATTTGTGATTTGTTAATTGCATACAAATTATGTAATTTGTTCGTACATATAAATCTAATCTATGAAAATAAACATCTAAGAATTGCACATAAAGATTGAGTTTTTGTGCATCTTCTTTTAGATCTAATCTGTTTTCGTCATTAATAGGAAAACTGTCAGTTTCTAAGAAAGATCCTTTCTAATGTTTGTTTAGAAGTTGGTTATCTGCAGTTGACTTGAAAAGACGAAACTAATTCATTTCATCGTCTATGCAACAAATGTGCAAAGGCAGAATATAGCTTTTCGTTTTGGATTTATTTCAAAATAAACACGCGTAACAACGTGTGAATGTCATTACCCGGTGTCTGTGCCTTGAAAACTGCGTAAAGATTCGTCATTATAAATCACTGCCCTTACAATAATTGAAACATTAGTTCTCAAAGACTGAATACACTCATAAAATAAAAGAATACAAAATCCCCGTTTGTCTTATCCGTTTGAATACTAGGACATACTAAAAGATAGGTTGCCAGGCAACGAAACATATGCCCACAGCAGCTAAATCGTCCGGGCAGTCAACAAGAGTTGTCGCATATTTTTACTTTTTTTCGGTAATGAAACATTTATAATACACTAAAATCTGATTAAGAGCAACAACTCAGAAAATCATTAGAATTTGTTTAGTTTTTATAAAGTTCTGCCCCATGCTAACGTTTTGTGTACAAAACTTTTAATACTGTATCATGGATTTAGCTGTTCCAAGTCATAAAAATTCATTGAAAATCAATATACTTGTTCGTCTTAAGATCTTAAACTCTGTGTATCAATCTGAAGTCAATCGGATATTAACTTTGGCCTCTAGAGCGTCCACAAGATTTTTCAAAGTGATCAAGGGCCATAACTTTGGCAGTAATTATCAGAAATCTTTGAAAATCAATAGGATTATTCGCCTCGTGACCTCAAACACTGTATAAATTTAAAGTCAATCAGATATTAACCTTAGCCTTTAGAGCATCCACAAGGTTTTTTGAAGTGACCAAGGGCCATAACTCTGGCAGTAATTATCGTAAATCACTGAAAATGAATAGACTTCTTCGTCTCATGACCTTAAACACTGTGTATAAAATTTAAAGTCAATCGGATATAATAACTTTTGCCTCTAGAGCGTCCACAAGATTTTTTGAAGTGATCAAGGGCCATAACTCTGGCAGTAATTATCAGAAATCGCTGAAAATCAATAGGCTTCTTCGTCTCATGACCTTAAACGGATTTTAAGTTGGGCCTCTAGAGCGTCCACAAGGCTTCTTCGTCTCATGACCTTAAACACTGTGTATAAATTTAAAGTCAATCGGGTATTAACTTTTGCCTCTAGAGCGTCCACAAGATTTTTTGAAGTGATCAAGGGCTATAACTCTGGCAGTAATTATTGGAAATCGCTGAAAATCAATAGGCTTCTTCGTCTCATGACCTTAAACACTGTGTATAAATTTAAAGTCAATGGGATATTAACTTTAGCCTCTAGAGCGTCCACAAGCAATTGTGGACGTCGGACCGACGGACGGACGGACCGACGGACGGACGGACGGGGGCGACGACAATATACGACCACATTTCAATGTGGGCGTATAAAAACTGACAACCGCTTGTTGTTCCGTCAAATGGGCTTATAGCTATCCAAATTTTCTAAATTCGCCCGCGGATTCATACATTACGTACGGATGTTGGAGTGGGGCAAAATCTGACATTATTTTGTATATCGATATGACTATGCCTACCGCACATCTATCTTCGGACCAGCAGATACGCACCGGGAAAAGACCATTTGCCCATCTCAATAACTGATCTTAGTAAAACAAATCTTTTTTAAAAACAAATAAGTTCTCACTTTCTGGAGTCGCTCTTGATTTCGATTGATTCAGCAAACTTAAGTACACTATATCGGATGCAATGTAGTCAGTTATGATATAATATTCACAACCTAAATTTACGTATGTAATAGTCCTGAGTAGAAGTGCTACCGCCTTCAAGAATAAAATTAAAAGATCAAAATAGAATATACAGTAGTAATTTTGCTATGCATACACGACATCCCATCTTCATAAAGTTTTTTTTTTTTTTGTATATTCCGATATGCTCAATCACAAAATAGCAACATTCTTTGTCTTTTTTGCTGACTGTGGAAACCAATTTCAGACAAGTCAGATAATACTGTCAATATAATTAAGTGTCGGAGACAGTGCAGCTGTCATGGCTAGACCACATATTACATGTAACAATAATAAAAACATCCATTCTTCTATTTTGTTTTGTCTGATGGTTTTAATTACTAGCAAAGTTTTTGTCAAACATCCAACCAAGTGAGAAGTGTAAATAATGCACAGACTAGTGCTATGTATTGTGAATATAGCCACAATGCGATAATGCCACAATGCGATAATACCGCAATGTTAGATTCCCACTACCGCGATTCGTGCTACGATTGGGATCGTGGCTTTAATCGTGCTGATTCTATCAGGTCTTATACAATCGTTGGAATCGTGTTGAAAATATCGAGACGTATCCGAACGTATCTGATTTTATTCTATGGTAAAGGGATAGAAACTTTCTGAAATAATACCATACTGAAACCAAAAATTGCTGCAGAGTCGGAAGTCGAAAATTTGTAATAAATTTTTTTTTAATAGCTCGGCGATTTAATACAAGTAAAACTTTTGGATATTCTGTTTTCTATTACAAGAAGATCTTAAATATTCTGTAACATAATCTGTAAAAGTTATAGACTAATTCACAATTAAATAAAAGTACCAAGTTTCGCAATTCACACTTCGCGTATATGTGTATTACGAATATATTACGGTACTCCATACTGGATACCTACCCACTTGTTGGCCGCTGCACAGAGTTGACAACGAAGACGTTTTTTGGGGGATGGAACTGTGTAGAAATTAAGCAGAAACCAGATTTTGGTTCAGATAATCGGTAATATACAAGCATATCCTTTTTCATTGTATATGGATATTTTTTATAGCTGTTGCTATATCCACCTTGTACTAAGCTATATACTTCCATAACACCGCCGATCAGTATAAGTAACCAGATTTTGGTTCAGATAATCGGTAATATACAAGCATATCCTTTTTCATTGTATATGGATATTTTTTATAGCTGTTGCTATATCCACCTTGTGCTAAGCTATATACTTCCATAACACCGCCGATCAGTATAAGTAAAGTGATAGGTATATACACCAGGTGATTCCTTTCATCTATGTTACTATATCTATCAACAAAATGCCAACTGAACTGTTTTTGGTTTAATCTTGCACATAACATGTCAAAATTGCTGTTATTTTGGGTACATTTTAGCTGTGCATGTACATGCTCTAGTCTTGTAGATGGTGTATATACACGGTACACATACGTATCTCTTGATCTCTTGAACAAGACTACACCTGGATGTACCAATATCTAATACATCGTCTCCTCATCCAGGATGGTATCAACAGCATCATAAGTCCCCCGATCTATAAATTAACAACTCACAGAAATAAAAATGTAAATAGTCTATAGAATTAAACATATTATTAGATATTGGTATTTCCCACAAAATCAGTATTTAAACAACAAGACCCTATTCACGTGGGGCCCCTGGATAACTGCCCAGTGTCTCCATGCGCTAAGACGACCTGCCCCTACAATATTCTGATTTTCCTGCCTTATAATGTAAGCGTATTCGTGTATACGCGTGGAACTGACGATTCGTTCTGCTGTTAATACCGAAATTCCGGTTCTGGAAGTTTTGTACTGTATACCATGCGAAGACCGATTTGTAGGACCTAGGAAATGAGAAAAAAATGTTAAGGGTCGGCGATTTTGGTTAAAACAAATAGGGTCGGTCGCGTAATCCTAAGCACAGATATCTGTTTTTGGCCTTAAGGGGTCTTTATCATCAGGCACAATGCTAAAGATAAAAGGTCTGAATCCGTGCTGTTCACGTTTTTCAACGTACCTATAAAAAGAGATTGGTTCGTAGATGTGGGCTTTAAAGAAGCTTTTAATTCTAAATTAAGCATGACTCGTTTTATATTAAAAGAATAAAGTCCAATATATCATAGGTTTGACATGTCTATTCAGCTCAGACGTTATGGACTTTTAACTGTCGTCCATACCTTACCTTGTTTCCTTTCTAATGATGAGAAGTATGTAGACTGCTGAGAAACAAGTCTTCAGTCCACATTGAAACAAGGTAATGTTATCATGGTTGCCATTCTGACCATTGTTGGTGTTGAATAACTTAGCAACTGGTGTAGGTTGTGGGGTGATATTGGGGTTTGTTACTGGTTATTGTTAATTAGATTTACCTGCAGCAATCACCTGGTCAACAGGTTACCATAACATCATCTATCTGCCTACTTACAATCCCTGATAAATACAGCCTGTTTAAATAGATAACATCTTCTGCTTGGAACGTACAGTTCCGCTACATTCTTCCACTAAACCAAAACCTGTGTGTAAAAGGAAAATGTTTATAAGTAACTGAAATTATTATTCCAGGAATTGGCTTCCAAAATTTCGATATATGCGTACACTTAATTCGGTCAACTATCCAAGTTGTTCAATGATAGAATTGTTTGTCACCGAAGATTCTCAAAACCGTGCGAAATGAAAATGGTTGTAATAAACAACCGGAATTCACCTTTCTTATATTATCTGTGAAAATGTACATATACTTTGACTAAATTTGGTCAACAGATTGGTGAATAAGCAGTTATAAGACCTATGTTATTGATGTATAAACACATATTTCATATTACCCATGTACACATATAAATTATAAACTGTACATCAATTAATACGGAATTTATTAAGTCAAATGTGTTTGTTAATTTCAAATAAGAACTCTTTTAATATACATTACTTAGATTCATTTTCTAAACGCTCTACATTTAATTAAACAAGGAAGTGAACAACCAATTATAAATATGTAGATGTCGTGTCTGAGGTTTCACAAGCTTAACATAATATCGGCTAACGGTAAATATGTTTTCCATTCCAGTCTTATTAGTTCGTTATAATTAGTGAAATATTAGACCAAGTCAAACTCATGTCAATAAATTCTTTGAAATTAAAGGGACAAGTCGCCCAGTTGCGTTATGGGTCTATTTTGTAATCACTTTTATACGTTATTAAAATTAATAAATACAAATTTGCAACAAAAATGCACTAGCTATTTGTTAACTCCTCCATATGAAATTATACGCTATTAAAATTATATGTTAACTCCTCAATATAAAATTTTAGAACCCGAAGCACCTTGGTAAAACGTAAACAGCCAAACTAAAAATATGTTAGCTATGGTATTGGGTGCTTTATGTGTGAAATAGCTTTATTCAACGTCCGCTTCCACCGAAGTAATATCACAGACAACCAGAAATGGTAAGTCTTTTATACGACAAACCAATTTACTTAGAGGTAACTAGAGCAACAGTTTGTACTTAGAATTTCAGCGAAAACTACTGGGGGTAGAAAACAAGCTCGGCGCAAAGCCCACTTACAGAATCATCAGCCCAGTGGCTTAAATACAAAGATACAACGAAAATGTGCTATCTGTGAGAACCTATGAAACTTTGTTTGATCTCTATCATTTTGAGTGAGTATTCTGTTTTAGGCTTAATGAAAAACCGAGGCCCACCTGTGTACTCGTTGGCGTGCACGTAAAAGAATCATTAACAGTTGGGATTCGACGAAGAATCTTAGGCGGAAACGCAGCTGTCCGGGTGACATTTCACTCATGTCCGTTTTCATTTTCAGTTTTGTGCAATTGTTCTAGATATAAAGATGATAACGTTTATTGGTTTTAATAGCTCTAATTATGCAGATTCTAGAAATTCAATCATTGACCCATTTTCGCTTCAATAAATCAGTTCATATTTTATTTACATTTCGGAAATTCAACTTCTTCTGATCTCTCCAGTCACTTTAATATACCTTTTAAATTTAATAGTTAATACGATTAGATATATCTATGATAAATGGATGTATACAGATGTCACGTCAATTATGCACTGTGTAACAGGTAATTAAAAATGATTAAGTGCTACTTGCAGCATAAGACTTTAAAATAAAACACTTAATAGCATGATACAAGTGCCAGATTATTTAAAAAACAAACTCTTCAGTTCCATCTAAATAAATTAATGACAGACCATAAACACTTCACACCCGGCAAAACAAGTTGTATTTCAGTTTGCGCATGACAGAAACTAATCTAAAACTAGACCAAAAAACTAAAAATATTAAAAATAAGCAATGGCTAATCTTATCCTCGAATACATGTAAAATCAAAAATAATGTTAAAGGCCAATTATTCCAGAATAAATGGCAAACAGGGCCCGGGAGAGGGGGACAGTTGGGACATTTGTCCAGGGGCCCGGAACCTAGAGGTTGCCATGAGGTGTGCCGAGTAATGTTTTTAAAGAAAACAAAAATGTGTTGATAAAAAAGTTAATAAAAAAACATACACTGTTATTTGATGGTAAAGTAGAAGAAACTGGTGGCTTTTCTGAACGTGCCCAGTGGCGTGGGTAGGATTAGAATCAGTTTCTGTTAACACACATTTTTTGGAAAAATTAGTGAAATAAAAACTATAAGCCACTTGCCCTGTGCTTCGCACCGTGGGACCCCGGTCCGTACTCGTTCCACTTGCGGTTCTCGCCATCGTCAGAGTATCCGGGACACCTTCCCATTAAATCTAGTTCAACATGATTTTGGATATTGAAAAAAAACCCGAATATCTTTCCACAATCTTCGAGCCTGGGGGAGCCCCCCCCCCCATCCCTGCCGATACCCACCTCTTCGCCGAGCTGCTTGTCCCTTGTGGCACTTATGGACTTTCGATCAAGTCATTCGCAGATAATATGGCTTTACCATCAAGCATACGCATGTACTTGTCAAAAACTTAGTAGACTGGACCTATCGTAACGTAAAATGGATCTATCGTAACGTTGAATTCACAATACATATACATTCTGCTTCTACTGATTTTACAGCACCATTCCGATTTCTTTTGCAATCATTATCACCACAAAAACTAAGGCAAAGATGGCAATTAACATACGCATTTTTTTTTAAATTGTATAATTACTATCTTAAAGGACCCTTTAGCATTTATTTGTTTTATTTTTAGATAAATAAAACGTTAATGGTATTTTAAAGAGGTTACATTTTTTGTTGATAAGTTTTTATTTAAGATTTATTGAAGTTTGTTTCTTTATATACGTAGGTAGGCGGACATGCATGATAAATCATCAATGGTAATATATCATAAATCATCAATTATAATAAATAAATCATACATGGTGATACATTATAAATCATCAATATTAATATTTTATAAATCATTAATGCATTCGATACCTATTTAAGTGATAACACAGTGGCACCTGTTTATGTTTACGATGGTATTATAACATCATCAGTGAATCAGCGTACTTTGAATAAAAGTCAATAACAACACATACTGTAACATACCTCATGCAGGATGGTCAAAGGGATTTTCAGATTGCCTAATTTATATAATTGATATGTAATAGAATATGCATTAGTTAATTACTCGGTAGAATCTCTAGTGCTGTTATCTCCAATTTGCTTCGGAATGTTGAGATTGTTGAGTGATTTATGAATGCTGTTCAGTAAATTTGAAGTTGTGTGTACGAGCATCACTAAAGTTTATTTTTGAAAGAAGATTTAATATTGGTTCATTGAGTGATATTACCAGTCTGGATGACCTAAAGATTATATTCAACCCGTCTTCATTCATTCTTTGAATTACTGACTGGTAAGACGTGTCAAACTATCCTCAAGTTGTCATTTATATTGTAGTGTTGGGTCAGTTCAGTATGATCACTACCAGATTAAATAAACAGTGCAGTCTTAGTTCTGAGCAAACTAAAATATAGATTTTAGACAGATAGCACTGACGACCACGTTCTCAATATACCACAATGAAACAGTAGTAATCATACATTATGCAAGAGCTAAATCTGCATATGCATATTGCAGGTCTTTCTTTAGGCCTGAAATGTTATCTAAATTATTAATTAGACCATAATCAACTCTCGATATCATCCCGATTTGCTGCTCAACTTTCATTCATGATTTAATTATGAAATGGATAATCGAAACTATGTTTTCATCGTACTGACTTTAGTAATGATAATCGAGACTAGGCCGAAAATTAAGTCGCTAAAATCTCGGTTCAGAGTGGATCACTTTGACTGAAATTTTCAGGAAATTCCCTTTACATTATTTAGTTTTTAATTATTATAGTGAGAACTGCCAGTTCTGTATCTAATCTCCCATATTGCTATTTATCAATATACTATGTACTGTAAACCGTTTAAAACTACACATAGCTGCACGTGAAGGGTGTGTGTGTTGAACTGATATCCTCCCATTTAATTGATGTAGGTAGTTCTGGTCCTGGCTGGTGTGATGTATATAGCAGTCAATTATTATGACACTTTAATGAGTTTAAAATTTTGACAGTTTGGGTGTTTTTGTTTTAAAATATCCCCGATTTCACAGTGCGACAAAGTCAACATTCAGGTAAGCTATATAAAATACGAGAATAGATTAAAAATTAATTAGACCAATTATATATTTGGAGTAATCAAAACGTCTACCATAGTGAATAGTTCGAAGAAGGAAAATATTTTCCCCTATATGGGTTTCTGTTTCTGTATGAGGTCTAATGTATTCGTTTCAGATCAGAATGCCTGTGAGTTATGTTTTTTGATTTTCGATTCCAGGCTTGTGCGTGCCCTTTTCTCTCTGTTCTCCGATGTCTTCCCCCTGCTATAGACTTACATGAAAACTATTGAAATAAAGACATAAATGTACCACGGTATTAGTCCAGCAATTCGTTAGTTTAGGACGTTTTACACATTTCTCTCAATCAAATTAGGAGACACGAAGGGCATATTCTAGAGGCAAGGACCCGAGAAATCCCCCTCTGAACATTGATGGATTTACTTCTGATACTTGAGCATTTGAGGGAGTGTGTCTATTCCCGTTCAATCAAATTTTATTCCAAGTACAGCAACATGACAGACCTTTGTTTAATCTGGGGACTTCCCTAAAACTTTGGACAGTGATTTAAAGTATTAAAAACGGTAAAATATTGTTCGTCTCCAAACAGTATTGTTTACATTGTAGCCGTTTGATAGCTATTAGTTGGTAATCGGACTAATTTGGAACAGAAATTTGCTTCCATTACAGCAGTGTTAAGTGGGATTAGGTCTAATCAAACGAAACACTGCTAGGAGTAGGCACGAAGGGGTGGTTATTGGACCTTTAACATTAACACCGAATCAATCGACAACCTGAAATTGGCTAAGTGTGTCCATCACTAACTGTAGCTGAAGTTACAGTGTGATCGTGGGGCTGTACCCATATTTTGGATTTTAATAGCTGAGACTACTGGATAGAAGGTAGCCAAAGGGCATATTACAATCTACCTGCCCAGTCTGACCCCGGTAATAAAACCCCAACTCTGTTATCAATATTCATAATGTTAGAAATCCTTATTAGTAAAACGAAAACATTTGAGAACAAACTGATACACATTTTTACCATATTATCTTCAATTGGTTCTTAATACCAAGATGCGGTCAGTTCAAATAGATATCCGCAAACGTCAAGCTGTGATTAAAGGTTATGAAGCCGGTGAAAAAAGTAACAATCCATCTAATGAAAGTCTTAAATGTCAAAATTGTTTTCCAAATCTCTTTTAGATATGGTTATCATCCCTTCGGTGCATGTACTTGTTCAGGTTTTCGTGACCGCGCATAAAGTCAAAGAGAGAGAGAAATGGGGTTTAACGTCCACTCGACACAAACTAGGTGATTTCGGGACTAACATATGGTTTAATTTTATTTATATAATTCGCTTGCGCGTAGGGGTCTTTAGCAGTGGGAGGAAACCGGAGGACCCGGAGAAAACCCACGAGGTTGGACAGGCGACTCTACTCCTTGCCACGTACAACCGGGGATTCGAAATCACGCCAGTCGACTCAATGACAGACTTTAAGATACAGCGCGCGCACGCTAACCATTCAGCCATCCAACCCCCCTAAAGTCAAAGAACGATTGTTTCGAACAAAAAAATTATGGGCTATTTCATGAACTTATGTAGCAATATGCCTTACATACGCGACGATGTTTCCTGGAATTTAATTGGAACCCCCTTCTCGCTGGATCCTTTATGTTCATTGTTCACTTCCAAGACAATTGACATGACGAAATGGTTGTCTGAATTAATTCCTGAAGATAACATGGCGAGTGTGAGAGGGACATTTCGTGTTCTCTTAAAGCACAGGGTTGGTTGTGAGATGAAGAGGGAAAGAAAGGATGCTTCGAGTCCTTTTAATGTTGAATCATGATGAATATTGATCCAAAAATCATAAATAATTATATTGAAAGTATTGTCATTTCTAGTGACGTCGCAAGCTGGTGATCATGGGTGACAGTCAGCAGCGTGGCCCAGGATGTATTTGAAACTTTTTTGTCATCCAATCGATGGATCCAAATTCAGAACTAAAACGAACTAAAACGAATCATTAAAACTAAAGACATAATTGGATACAACAGATCCTTAATACCAAAATGCAGTCATCTAGTTTAAATTCATATCTACTGAACCTTGTTCTGATTAAACAGCCAGTTCTAGAGAGACTAACAATCAAGCTTATGAAATACTTTTTTGATCCTTTAAACGTCAATATAACGTCTTAAATGCCAAAATCTTCTTACAAAGCTATTTTAGATACGGTTATCATTCTTACAGTTGAATATACATGTTCGAAGATTATGGCAAGGTTTTCGTGACCGGGTAAAAAGTCAAGGGGCGATTGTCTTGTTTTGGATAATACATTTTACACGATAAGCTTGTACATGTGCATGCTGCTGGCATGAGGATATATCGGGTAACCACTATTAAAAGACTTGCATCAAACAATTATCTAAGAGCCACGACAGGATTCCAAACTTCCAGTATAACAGACACTTGTTGTTTTCTGGCTAGATGATATCAATGTTTGTAAATGCTAAAAGACAAAATAAGATAATAACCAAATATTATCTAAACACGTATTTGGGAAGGTTCTGACGACCGAAGAGAAGGACAAAGGAAACACACTTATTTTGGAAATAGCCGATCGTGAAAGTTTATGAGGGATGGTTTGATTTCATCAGCTCTTTATCTTAGATTTGAAAGAGATCAAGATGGCGTAGTTTAACCAAAATATTATCATGGCCAGTGACTCGAGGCGATGGCTGAAACTGCAGTTGAGCTGCATTCGTCTATTTTTGTGAAATTAAATGTGATATGGTTTGATATAGACACTAGGCTTGTTATTATCACAGGTGGTAACTACATCTGTAAACTACAGATTTAAACTGAATTTTTAATTTAAACAGTCACTACATATACATTTCTACATATAATTTATTATTTTAAAACAGTTGGGTATATAAAGGTTTTAACCAACATTTTCTAATTTATAAGATATTTAATAAATATAATTCACGTTGGAATTTAGACAGCAATATTCTGCTGTTTAAAGTCTTTGTGCGTCAATTGTATTTTTTTTCAGAAAACAGCAGAATGTCAACCACTAATAATAATCCACGCTAAATAAATGTACTCATTTGTTATTTTTAAGAAATCAAAATCGAAATATCAACGGTAGATAACCTTCCGAATTGGATTAAATCGGATTAAAAGAAGGCCATTAAAAGATTTCAGAGAAACTCATAGGTGGCTGCAGTGGATTTCGAATGTTGACTGATTTTCAATTCATCGTATCTTTGTGAGTACTGAACGGGATTGTATCATTTTTTGATTGATAATACTTTTATAAATCCAACTTTCACAAAATTGTTGTTTGCAAGTGATTCCTCATTGACTTTCAGGGAATTTAAACGTAAAAATTAAATTTTTAGAAATGAAATGAAATGAAATGGGGTTTAACGCCCTACTGTTCCGCTCCTATACTGGGCTAATGAAGACGGAAATTTTTAGAAGTAGCTCAGAATCTTAAAATGATCAACATAATTTATAGTACATGTACACCAAATTTCACACTTTTAACATAAAGTGAACAATTTTGATGTTGATTTTTTGTTTTAAAACACATATCCATTGGACTACAAACAAATCCACCAAAAAAGAAAATAGAACTATTGGGAACGGATATCCATCTTATTTTAGTTTTTTTTTATTCTGTCGATTATTTAATTCTGTTTAACTTTACTAGACATACCTACACACTGGGACTGTTAATATTTCTTTCTTCCAGAATGGAGGAAAATTCAGAGATTTTCAGAGCAACACTCGCATTGAAGGTAATATTTAGAAGACACACAGGTATCGTCGGTTCAGTTGTACCAGTTAAGCGTAATATTCTGGGGGTCAGGTCCTGTTGAGTTTGAAATGTAATGATCGGTAGCCATTGCATAGAGTAAGTAGACTATTATAATCCATTGTCAAATTTGATTTGCATTTACATTAATCTCCCTCAAGTAGCACGAAGACCTACACAACAATTTTGACATGCCATAAAATATCTTTCAATTACTATTATATGGGCAAGCCGCAAGATGGTACGAGAATCTTTTATTAAAGCTTTCTAGAATCGTTCTGTTCTACCTAGTGCTAATTGGTCTATCAACATACGGGGTATATATGTCTGACCTCACGGTTGGCGGCCGACGAGTGGTCATCGGGAGAGTTTCAACAGAGTGCTGGGAATTTTACTTCAAGAATAATAATAAACAGTCGTTGATGGCAACTGTCAGTTATTGAGTGGTTCAACTATTCCAGAAAACACAACAAATCATCGAGAAGGAGCAACACGTCCGTGCCGATCGGTAACTAGCTAACCATTATCAGTAATAAAGCTCACAACACACCATACGGAATGTGAATGATGGGTCAATCCATCCTGGTTTTAATTATAAATCTAATAAAGGCAGCACACACAGGTGTTGTGAATATCAAAACACTACACGATTAATATATGTACTGCATGTAGACATATAACTCTTGTTTCTAATCCAACTTAAACTTAGCAACGTCAATATTTTATATATGGACAAAATAGGTCTCAATTGTTAGTTTGATATCCAATCTTTCCAAAAAACATGAACAGCTGATAACTTTTAGTAGCTCCTACAAAACGACCCTTACGACAATATTATACATTTTGGTAGATATGGTTAAAGCGCGTGATTTCTTTTCAGAGCGGTTGCACGTAATCTCGACTTTATTAACATGGATGCAAGAACAACTGATCTATCAGATATTCCATTCGAATTATTGTGATGAAATTATAAGGGATTCGATGGATGTCTTGTACAAAGTGAAACTGGCTGTGGATGTTATATAATCTCCAACTGTCCATATTATAATTTTGTCGTATCTCTTCTGCTACAGACAAAATCATCAATTATGTCTAAAGTCTTTTCTTTTGAAATGAAATGAAATGAAATGGGGTTTAACGCCCTATTGTTCTGCTCCGACTGGGCTAATGAAGACGGGCATACGCCATACAGTGTGCTATGAGGAAAATTTTGCCCGGGTAGCGGCACTATGACCTACTCTTATATCGAATTCCAACTACCAAGGGATCTTTTACGCGCACACCAATGTATACACGGGGCCTCGGTTTTCCCCCATTCGAACGACTAGACAGCTGTCCTTGTCAGGCCCTCCGTCCTGCTCCAGGTGGTGCCTATAATATAAATTGATTTCAAACCGTTCTATAACATTAATTTCCTTTTTAACTGGCCTATTCGTGTCTATAATATAAATTGATTTCAAACTGTTCTGTAACAATAACTTCCTTTTTAACTGGCCTATTCGTGTCTATAATATAAATTTATTAAAAACTGTTCTGTAACAATAATTTCCTTTTTAACTGGCCTATTCGTGTCTATATTTCAAACTGTTCTGTAACATTAATTTCCTTTATGATAATTCACCGTTGGCTGGCTAAATATGTTTCAGATAAGACTCTATACAGCGCCATTATTATTACTCTTTGGCTCGATTCCTCAGACAAACTTGCGATAACTTCTCTTTACTTTAACCAAGATTTATTTAGTGCGGTGATTATGATTAATCTAGCGTATAAATAAACACTAACAGCTTTTCTTTACTAGTTTCCTACTATACCTCTTTAATACTATAAACATTAATGTACTGTTGAACGCTTTTCTATTAATGTAATCTTAAAACTCATTAAGCTTCGTTATGATCTTCAGTCTTAAGATACCCAGGCAAAGAAATAACCTATCGTTGGGTTAACTAAATAAAGTATACATAAGATAAAGGTAGTAATTTTGTTTTATTTATAATGTACTTACTGCCAATATACACTTATATTTTATCATATTAACAGTAATGCACTTGAAGATCGAAGATAAAGTAGCCAGAATTGTGATTGGAGTACCTGACTACTTTCACGTTCGCTGCTTCTGCAAATTTTATATCTTCCTTGATTAGTTGACAAATTATATCAGTTTGTATATGTAAATTCCTTTATCTTGTGTTTTTTAAAGATGTAGAAACAAGAAAAAAAATATGAAATTAGAATTGTCCTTAAATCAGTTTTTCCTATTTAATAGATATAATAACTCCCCTTCTATTTCCTGATTGTAATTTGGTTTATTGCAAATAGTCAAATTATCAAATCGGAAGATAACCTTCGTAAATCATATAGATATCAATGTTTTGTTTTACGCCACAATGTCGTCCATAAGCTCAATGGTCCGTCCACAATGAATATTTTGCGGACAATCTGACGCCTTTAATTGTTTTACGTTTTACATCGCATGGTTTTGTCGGATGCCAGATTTCAAATGCTTTTTGTGAAGTTATCAACAGTTATAAAACCTGTCACATTCCGTGTCCTGTTTAGTAATTTTCAAGAAATTTAATTTCGTGTAAATTGCTTATTCACTTTTAATACAGCATTAAAACCGTATTGGACTAAGGTTTCAGAGTAATGTTTCCATACATTATCATCCCTGTTTAACTTCAATTATATAGTGAAATATTTTAGGGCATTTTTCTAGTAAGTGAAAGCACTCCTCTTTGAAGAGACCCAGCCTACAATCAATTATGTAAATTGGGTTGTAAAACAAATGTTACTGTTTTGCCTTCCACTCCCAGATCGCCTCTCCATCTAATAGAAGAGTCATTATAATCAGACTCTTAATTTCCACTAACTATGTTATTTATAATTACCTTTAGCGGTGGTGAGGTCTGAATTATTATCTTATTTATTATTTCAAACACCTAATGAATAAGATTATTATATTCTTATTATTATTATCCTTGTTATAATTAGTCTATAAAATTTTGCCATTATATTGGACTCCGGAAAAAAAAGTTTTAAATCGTGAGTTTTCCTAAATGCTTTAAGTTGAAACATTATTAACTATAATGCAGTTTTAACTGATTTGAAGTATTTCTAATATAATTAAAATTATGTAATTTATTAATAATAATAATAATGAATTGCTACTTTGCTGGATAACATTCCAGAATGAAAAGAAATATAGAGATTAAAACCAGACACGGTTCCAAATTTATTTAAATCGGTCAATTTTAGCACATGCTATGGTCATTTGAAGTTTACATTGTCTTCAGTTTGTTAAACCGAGACATCTTTATATATCTGTAAATACTGACATATTTAATTTGTATCTATTAGCAAGAATAACAATAGATTATTTAACCTGTATTTTTAGTTTTAATCTTTTAAGCTACTATCTTAAGCTTCAATCCTTTCTTTTAGGGGTGGATGGATGGCCGAATGGTTAGCACGTGCGCGCTGTATCATAAAGCCTGTCATTGAGTCAACTTGCGTGGTTTCTAATCCCCGGTTGTACGTGACAAGGAGTAGTGTCGCCTGTCCAACCTCGTGGGTTTTCTCCTGGTCCTCCGGTTTCCTCCCACTGCTAAAGACCCCTACGCGCAAGCGAATTATTGAAATAAAATTAAACCATGTGTTAGTCCCGAAATGACCTAGTTTGTGTCGAGTGGACGTTAAACCCCATTTCTCTCTCTCTCTCTCTCTCTCTCTCTCTCTCTCTCTCTCTCTCTCTCTCTCCTTTCTTTTAGTCTTCATTCATGTTGTGTCTTTATGTAAAGTATCGACATGACTTTAAACCCCACTCCATTCAGACATTACTGATCATAACAAATTGTTTTCTTATTCAAAACATTTGTTAATTGTTATGAATATTGTTGTTAATTATTAATTGTAATGAACATCGTTGTTAATTATTAATCATAATGAACATTGTTGTTAATTATTAATTATGATAAAAAAAATAATAGCTGCGTATTCCGTCACTCCAACACAAACTAAAGCAATTAACGTAATGCTGTTTTACTATAAAAACTTTACACTGTACCAAGTAACACCCAAACTATTCTAATAATGAAGGTATTTACAATATCAACTAATGAACTTTTATGACAAGATTATTAACAATTATATACTATTTTACTCATATCTATTACTCCGCGGCTTACACTCAACACTCTCTGTATAATAAACAATTACAGACTTGTTAACCGCAAATTGCTTCCCTTCATATCTTTACGCACCACGCAACAGTATGTTGGTTTTTGTTATCAAGATTTACCAAATATTGGCGTGCGTCACCGATTCCGTTCAGATCAGTCACAGCTTTGGGAGATATAAATCAGACTAAATAGGTTACAAAAAAGGGAGTAATAGAGAATTATTGTGCAAACAAACAATGAGAACGTATGTGGAGAAAATGGAAACGTATATAATATCACGTTGACGAGACACATCACTTAGCATTTATCGTAGATATTTATCATATGTCAACATTAACAATCGTGAATAGTGAAGGCATAGTAACATATCCCTGTCATCCCCCACAGATAACCGATCCTGTACAGTCAAAAGATGTTGCTGAAAGAGAAACTCAAAATCATCTTGCTGCAACATATTCCACTTCACACTCACTGTGTTATCTTAAGGACAAAATTCAGACAACCATTTCGTCATGTCAACCACTTTCGAAGTTAAAGAAGAACATATGATCGAGCGAGATAAGGGATCCAATTAAATTCCACGAAACATGATGGTGTATGTAATGATGCATAAATTACTCACCTATCAGTGATATGAGCCATCGTTGTAACACAAACATGACACTTGAGGCAAAATCTTTAGATAATCTTGAAGGTAATGAATTCTTTTTTGGCAAGTAAATTGGCTGTTTTCTCCAGGTTTTATAATCAATAAAGCTAATTACTCCGGAAGTGTGGGTATATAAGGTAGAAGTAATCTTTATAGCCATGTTTCTGAGAGTTGAACTCAGATACAGACAATGTTCCTTAGATAAAATTGCCAGGTTAAACACATTGTAGCGACGCTCGGAACATTGTTACAGTAACAATTCTCATGGACGTTATAAACATCTGAAATTTAAAGGAAAACGGGGCAATGTAAATGTTAAGAGATTCATAACATATAACACAAGGTACAATGTTATAGATGCACAATTACTGAGTTTAATATTGTGCGACGTTTCGACGAGATACTCTCTATCATTTGCATAGCATTAAACTCAGTAATTGTGTATCCATAAAATTGTACCTTGTGTTAAGAGACGTATTGTGGGTCATAAAGGGTTGGGGTTTAACAGATCTCGTCCCAAACATCATTTCTTCACTGCATGAGTTTGGGGATGTCTCTATTCAAACTGCATGAGTTTGGGGATGTCTCTATTCAAAATATTGATCGACCAATCTTTGGTATATATCATGTATGTACCCATCCATTTCAAAGATCGAAACAATAAACTCTTTCCGGTCGAACTCAAATGTAACTCATGTGTTATGCAAAATCGAAAAATGGTATCAAGTTTTCTTGACACCATGATTTTACTGAACAACTCTGTGATTTACATTTCATGACCCCTGTCTTGAATATTATGTGTGATGTCCATACACTCCTTGAAAAGTGTGTATGGGTGTGCGTGGGTGTGCGTTTGGGGAGGGGGTAACATTGGCTTAGTGAATAAGGTACAGGCTCATTAACCAGAAGATCCGGGGTTCGATCTCGGTATTGGCCGAAAAAGTTCCCTGATTTTTTTTATCGTGGTTCGCCAGTGGTGCAGGACGAAGTGCCTGGTAACGAAAAACCGAGGCCCCATGTACACGTTAGCGTGCATGTAAAAAGACTGTTTATCCCGGTTGGTGTAAGAAAGTAGGACGTTAATCCTCATTTCATTCCTTAAAAGGCTATCTCTCTTAGGTAGTCGTAATTTGGATACATAATGTTCTTTCTAGATTATTACATCTAGTCTTGTCAACTTTGCAAGTAAAATGATAATTTATATTGAATGACAAATACAACATTAAAAAAAAGATTCATATCAATAATAAACATTTGGGGTGTTAAAAAGCTTCAATGAAAACTGGTGAAGGGGCATGATAAACTAATTCTTGTCCATATCCATAATAATAAGCTTCTATTTAGAAACCGTGAACGAAATAAATGATCCATGCGGTTTCATAAGTAAATAACCAAGCCAAACCAGGTACCGCGACAGCCATACCCAATTACTACATGCAACCGTTTTATTATCTATCTCGTCCAAACCGAAGAGCATCTTGGGTTTACCGAATGGTCTAATGCGTGCGCTGTAGATCATGAAAATGAAATGGGGTTTAAGGTCCTACTGTTCTGCTCCGACTGGGCTAATGGGCTAATGAAGTCAGGCATACACCATGCAGTGTACTATGAGGGAAATTTTGCCCGAACAGCTGCTCTACGGCCTACTGTGCACACGGGACCTCGGATTTTCATAAGTCTGTCATTGAATCAATCCCACACTTGTACGTGACAAGAGGTAGTAGGAACCCTGTCTAATCTTGTGGGGTTCTCCGGGTTCTCCGACCCCCCCCCTCTACACACACACACACACAAACACACACACACTGCTATTGGCCTTTACGCACAAGCGAAATATTGAAATCAAATTGTACCGTATGTTAGTTCAAAATGACATAGTTTGTGTTGTGGGCCTTAAACCCCATTCCACCCCCACCCCATCCAATATCCGAAGAATGTCCACTATTCTAAATTATATTAACTGTTTGTAGAGATAATAACCTAATTAGATAACTTGTTTATATACATTTAAGTGGACGTAATTACGGTTATTAGTCCACGATAATTAGAGATGTGATGCGTTATACAGATAATAAAAACAATCTATAGTAATTAGTAATGCGTTCCGCAAACATGTTTACATATCCTGATCGTAAATTTCTTTTAACCATGGTCAGTATAATGGCAAACATTACAAGAACATCAATTTTCCCAATCGGCAAAGCTGAAAATACTTCTTTATATCTACCACCAGCTATTTGGAACAAATAGTTGCGAACTTCAAGGCTCGAAGTTTCTGAAAATATTTGCCGTTGGAATAATGTCTTCGGGAGATGCTTATCGAAATCCTGTCTTATAGCTCCTCAAACTTTTAAAGACATTGCGTATAAATGCCAAAATAAAAAAAAATGCATAATACACGCATCCAGGAATACTAATTTAAACATATTAGTTTTAACTCTTGATTATATTTTAAAAAATCTGTAGTATAATACATTATGTTACTCTTACTTTCACAGATCTTAAACTCAAAGGTTGTATTTTTGTTGGCAAATAAAATCCTGCACATTAGCAATACTTTACAGGTTAAACTGTTTTTGATAACGCTTTTAACGGAATTCATCTTCTTGGGTCTATCAAAATGTGGTTAAAATGTCAAAAGAATTTAAATATATAACCACGTATAAATATTATCCTCTGTTGTAAAATCTTAATAAATCTTAATATAGATTTATCTCCACAACTCCCAGTGAACTCAACGTTATCCCAACGTTGACTGATAACAATATTCTACAAAATAATAAATTTTAGTTACTGAAACACACAAAAACAGAAATTTTGGCCTCGTGAATTGCTCAAACGATAAACTAGCAACAGTATGAGATATTCAATAAACAGTAAGCATACCCTACCTCGTGCAGGACATTCCGTCTCTCTGTTAGCTAGAGAAGGCGATAGCTTGTGTTTGGTTTGTAGAGACATGATTTTTATATAACTATGCATTATTATAATATTTTTATTATTATTATTAATCATTTATAATGCACACGCTTTCACAAAATGTGTATGGATGCATTACATAAAACATACGATTACATTTAAGAATCTATAATAAACTAATGTATTCTTTAATTAAACCGATTTCGTTGTATTTTACATTTACATGTTCATGGAGTAACAATTAACTCTAGCTAAAACCAATGTGGAGAATTGCCGGTTTTGTGTTCCACTGTCGACAAAATAGGCCAAAAATTAAATCCATATTAGTAACAAAAGGCGTCTTCCGCATCTATAGAAATAAAAATTAAATCGTAGGCCTTTGAATCCAACCATTTCAATACTTCTGTTTAATACTTGCGGCGGAGTCACGATGGCTCTGTGAGTAAGACTTGGCTCGCAAATCTGGAGATTGCGGGTTCGATTTTAAATAGTTTATCGGGTTTTCCGGCGTGGTTTCCCACTTGTCAGCGGTGATGGACGGAAGGCCTGACACAAGAACAGATGTACAGAGATCCCGTGTACGTAAAAGACCCCTTGGCAGTTGGAATTCGATATAAAAGTAGTCCTTAGTGCCACTGTCCAGGATTTTCCACATAGCACACTGTATGACGTATGCCTGTCTTCATTACCCCAGTCGGAGCAGAACAGTAGGACGTTAAATCCATTTCATTTCACTTTCATTTAGATACTTTTGGATAAAATGTATTATCATTCTTTTGTCGATGGAAAATACTGATAAAAAAGATGGGGACTTGAAATCGATAGAAAATAATATAAATTTTAGATGTTAGGATTGATCTATTCAAATAAATTGTGTAAGTCTATAATTGGCTTTTATTCTAGAAAACAGTGCTTTAATAAATTCGCTGGGAATTGTTTTAATCGAATTTAGCTGAACGTAAGCCTTCACAGGTAAACAGGCATATATACAAGATAGTCTAAAAGGACCGCTAAAGTACCGATGAATTGTAGAACTGGTGAAGCTAATCAAATTATATGAAACACCGCTGTCTGATTTTAGTTTTTAAAAAGACGAGTTCGGTATGTCCAAAAAAGGAATGCTAAGCAATACAGACTATTTCAATAACGGCTCATATATTATCCTTTTTAGAACTCAGGTAATGCCATTAGTGAGAAGATGTGTTTTTTCGATCAAGGCAGAGACTGTATCATGAATTTACATGGATCCTGATTTATATTTCAAATATCCCGGGTTGAATTTCTGGAATTAATTCCAAGATATTCTTACGTTTCGCATCGATGCCATTAAATACTTATCGTGTGCTCTTGGTCATTTGAGAAGATGCACTGCACGCGCCCAAACTGTTTCAGCAGCTATTTTGGGCCTCTTGACGCTCGCAGGATAGGTAATGTGAACATATGCTAGCATCTCTTTCGTTTTGGCCTCGTGGAAATATCTTTGAACATGTTCTATAGAATATATAAGAACTACAGTCAGGTGACGATTCTTCTATGTATATAAATATATCTATATAAAAATTTATCCTCACAACAACGAACGCCTGCTTCGTATCAAGTTTGGATTATATTGGATTATTACATGAAAAGAGACGGATGTAAGGGCGATCCCTGCTTAACGGTACGTTGTTTATTTACTTTCATTATTTTATTCTTAAATTTTTTTGGCTAACACCTCCCCATACGTTTACTATATAAACATCATTTAGTTAGAAACTACGCCCTTTAATGTACCACATGCATATACATATTATACATACATATATCTATCTAAGATATATGTTTTAAATTTAGGAGAACAAAAAGACAAACGGACATGTGTTAATTGTATAATGAATTTAGTTATCAGACTAAAACATAACAGATTCTTTAAAGACGGAGATGGAATATTAATTTTATAAATATATCATTAAAAACCAGGTTGATCTCCAAATACTGATGTAGGTAGTGTTCTGTAATTATATGAGTTGCACTATATGGTATTCACGTGTTTAATAAATAAATGAAAAATTATTCATAATCAAATCATTTCAATACTTCTTATTTTCGTATGGATAGAAATATATTATCATTCTTAAGTCGACGTACGAATACAAAGAAATAAAGATTATGGCTAGAAATCAAGAGAAAGTAACGTGAATTGGTAAACGTTATATAAATATCTATTGTTAGGATTTCTCCCTATAGCTTTTGAAATCGGGGGATTTTTGTCGATGCCATGGTTTAACAAATAAAACACTGAGACAAATACCCTAACAATAACAATGAACCTGTTTCTATCTAGGTGTATAATACTAGTATTCTTCATAATAGAGAAAATGAAAATAATAATTTAAGCGTTTTTTAATGTTCATGATCTCTCTGAAATGGTTTAACTGAGATGTACAGGGGTGTATCATACCACGTCATGTTCATTTCACCTCACATAAGGTTTACGCAATACCTGCCTATCCTTCACTTCATTTGCATCATTGTCATAATCGCATTACCTGCTGTTGCATCTGATAATCTCGTTTGTTGCTGACCAATGTAACTAGATACTATATACTGTTGGAGACGAAATAGTCAACTCTGATGTACGTCATGCAATCATCACAATCTAAGATGTCCATTAAATAATCCCACTATAGTTATATATTGACGGTGTTGTAGCCAGTATCAATGATATTCGACGTCAGTGTAGACATTTATTATTTCGACTCAAGAACAGATTTTGAATTGCAAATCGATTTTTGAAATAAAGTGAAGAAAGACATCCTTCTAACCGTTTTTAATCTTTTGGCTCAGAATCATTTTCAAACAACTCAATATGAAAATTTGCCAAATTTTAGTAGATATAATGAGATTGTATCGTTACTACAGGTTCCTCTTTCATTAGTCTTATTCTGTAGATTATTTTCACCGTGGTTAATAATGGCACCAACTGCACATTAAATTTACATTTACTAATCGAAATAACACACCGTGTCAATCTAATTCCATACTATATTTTGACTTAAGTAAGTTAATGACATTTATGTCCATTAAACTTGGTCGTATTCGCATACAGGTGTAGATTTTAAATATTTAGCATTTGGATGTAAAATGAGTAATCATTTCAAAATAATAATATCATCATTAGTGCATCAATGTTCCTGGATGTATTGGTGGTGTTCGGTCCTAGTCACTATTATAGACTAAACCTAAATAGAAATCCCTGAGGCGGAGATGAAACACCCACAGATTATATATGACCCCCGACTGTATAATGGAATCTGTATGAAGTGTTTTTATAACAGTATATATTGTTAAGGTTTGAGAAAAACAAATTTTGTGAGCTTGTACAATGCAAAAATATGAAATAATTAGTTTTACCATTTAGTTCTTACCTTTATTATCAAAATAATGAAGTCATAAAATTGTGCAGTGACCAATGATTCGGTTGCGAGGGAAACGACACAGATATTAGCAAACACAATCGGTAACAAGATGGTCGCATGTATTATCTCTATTTAAATGTTTGGGACACTGATTATTATTCATACAACTAAGAATATCGGTTTCAAGTAGTTGCATAGCTTGAACGTCGTTTATCCAAGATGTAACACCTCGTTAACACAGTAGTTCGCTCATTTTGCGATGACGGTAGTTTTCAATTCATTGGTTACATGTATAGTGTGCTATGAAGGAACTTTTTCCAGGCCAGCGACCTACTCTTATTTCCAATTCCAACTGTCAAGGGCTCTTTTACGTGCACGCCAACGTGTAAACAAGTCCCCCATCTCGCACACCTGACGAGGGGAAACCAAGTTGGACAATCAGATGGAACTTTCTCGGCCAACACCGGGATCGAATCCCAGACCTCCTGGTTAGTGAGTCAGAATTTAATCCACTGGGCGACGAGGGGATGGGGTGGGGAATTGTCCGGACATCAGATAAGACAGAAAAGGAAGATACATTAAATGGATTGATCGGCTTGATAAATTAATTAAATGTGAATAATGAGAGTCAGATGTGTTTTTACCAGGTGTATTTAGTTTTTTTATTGCTTTTACCTTTCTGTAACTTTACCTGTTTGATATCAATTTAATGGGCCGCAAAAATTTCCTTTCCTTATTTTCGATAGAAAAACGGTTTAAGAGATAAATAATTGCAACAACTGTTCTTTTATTTATTTATTGTTAAAGGTTTGAAATTAGTGATATATTGCATATTCGTTCATATTGTTACCTGTATCTTCGTTCATTTGCATACTGTTTGCAAACTGTTTCCAAATCGCCAACATGTATGTGAATTTACAGAACTTAAAATTTCTTGATAGTTGGCCATTCTTCTAACGTTTGGGAAAACAGCGAAGGCGTATTGGTATAATACTGTAAACCACAAATTATCTACTCAACTAATCCTTTAATTAATAGAATATAGATTTGATTAAATCATTAATTGCCAAGGTTATTACTTATACTACAAGCTTATTAAGTGGAGGCGGAAATCCAATACGATTCCAATTAACTCTTTTCCTCATTAAAGTTACTTCTTTTTTTAAATTTAAGAAATTGTATGAAATGTTTGCATCAGTTTTAGATCACATGAATCATCTAGAATAACCTGACCTGTCTAAATATTTACCTGTACGTTGCAGCCTGGTTTTAATGAATAACATGTCGAATCAACATGCTAAATTAAATCAGGGTTACGGTCAGATAAGGAAATGATGTATTTGCTTTCAATTCAATTAGCTGATCTTTGATGAAGGGCTGGTAGGGTTTTAAAAACAATAAAACTAATTTAAGCGATCCGAAAACAAAAAATTAAAACTGGGTGAAACCCACTGTACTCGAGCTCTTTCCTGCATTAAAAACCCAATGAACAATTATTCTCGTTTAGTTACTAAGTGGTCGAAATATCAGTGTTTGAGAAAAAGAATAGAGCTCTCTAGCGTTTCCCCCCATTGTAAACCGATCCAAAATTTCGGTTTAAAAATATTCTTTTTGAACGTTGTTTTAACATAAGGTTAGGAAATTTACACACCTTCGTATAAATTTGCTCATGGTCATTTTAAAACGTGTCTCGAAAGTAATTTAAATTAAAACTACATGTATACTGAAATTTGGAAGATCTGTGCATCAAATTAATACGTTCGCTATTGACTGCATATATGGATCGACAATCAAACTGAGCCAGTAACCGTATGCAAAAGGAGTAGATCCAAGGTATATATTGGATAAAGTTCTGACGTATATCTTACACCATTGTCGATAGTCCAATGACAGTGCAGGACTGAATAAAAATACCTTATCAGCTTAATGTCAATGTTAACAATCTGTATTTTATCATTATTCTCTAGAAATTGACTTAGTTTTAGTCAATGATGGTGAATGAATTGTTTTAGAACCTGGGTCATGGACTCATGAGGCGTTTATGTTTTATGCTAATGCATTTAAAGTCATTAACTAAACATTAGGGATAACTGGAATCTTAAAACGCAACATTGATGAATGTGTAAATAAGCTGAGACCAATGTTATTACAAATAAACCAACGCAAATAATGTAACTTACAAAACATCGACGCATATCAGGAATAAAGTAGATTCCAAAACAGAATCTTGCTGAACAAACAAAGTTGCTAAAGGGTTCCATGAAAGACTCAAAATTATGGATTCTATATAATATAATATATTTATTTGTTTATGGGTAGTTTTCGTTTGCTTGTTTTACTTTTACAGTATTCAATATTCCAAGAAAAAAAATATATACTGTTCACAGTTGTTTTAAAAACATGGATATACAAAATCAAAATAATTTTGAAACGCAACTGAGCGTATCTTCTAGTGTACAGCCATGCGCATCTGTGTATAAATATGAAGGTGTTTATAAACTAGTATCCTGTGTTTTAGCAAACGTTTAATGCCGTAGCCTAAATATACTTAAATCGATAAGATGTGGCACGAAAACATACTTATATTGTATATATCTATACTTAGAGACACCTTGATCCATGTAGCTAAATAAGTCCAATTAGCTATAGATCTAATAAAGTAAATTGCAAAATCGGTACAAATAAAATTAATTAAGCTAAAAATTCTTCTCCATATAGTTTGAACGTAAGGACTATTAATAAGTAAATGTAAAAGAGACGGACAACAATCTTATCAAATGTGGAAATGTGCATCCACTGGCCCGCTTCTAAAACGCACCACTCCCTCTTTAAGTGCTATATGTGGATGTAAACGTACCCAGTCATTTTACTGACTGAATCACTCATTTCCAAGAAGAGAGTAGATTTAATCCACATGTTCTAACGGTTATAGCGAACATGTTTTGAGGATTATGAGCAGCCGGTGGCTACACACCTTATCAGTTTCTATTGCATAATCTAAATGTTAAGGCATATCTGATCGTAATGGTATGTCCAATGATGCCCTATCCTGTTACAATCTTTTGCCTACAGGGCCAACCCTAACGGTACTTCTGAAGCGTGATACATTAAGAAAAGTAAACGCAGTGCTGAAATACCAAAAAGCAACAGCGTTGGTAAAACATTGGTTGGCATTATACATATATATTGCTTGATTAATGTTTCCAAAGATCACTCTTGTAGAATTAACGCCTCGAGAATTGAAAACAGGTTTTACCGAACAGTTACTTAATTTATAGCAATGCATAAACATATAGTTGTGTGGCAGTCCCATCTTCCACTAAAACTCTATCTTACTGTATTGGCCATATCTAATTAGCTTTAATAAAACAAAATAATATTAAATAAATAAACCAGTTTAATAAATAACAGAAATTATTCAAAAGTTATATTCGACAAACTATAGGTAAACAGCACAGCAAGTAAGCACCCTTTTCAATCCACATTATTACCCGTGCCAACACCAAATCCACTTATATAATAATAAAAAGCTACTGTTACATGAAACTACAAGAAATACCATCTTAAGATTTACGTTTTATCTGCCAATTAAGTTCTTAGATTGACCACAATCTAATTAGATAGAGTACATTTTAAAAGTGAGCAATCGATGTGGTATATTGATGGCTACATTTCAGTATATTTTATATTAATCTTATCAATTTCTAAGATCGGTAAATAAGATGGTAGTTCAACAGAACAGTTAGGGAAAACAAAACGTCCAGAACTTGAACCTAGAAAATTGTGATCTACATTTATGGAGAGGTTCTTCTATACCTCAGATATGACCAGCATCTTTGGGTGCGTTAGTATATATAAGTGGTGACAGCTGCAATGCATATGAAATGATCATTCTACATTTACATTAACGATATGGTATCCAAGTGTCTTTAGAATTATTTGAGTACAAGTCATGAAGAGGAATGCATGTTAGTTTATCCACTACACTTTTTGCAAGAAGTCACGTACTTGGTAGACCCATTATTTAAACATTTTCTTTGATGCAAGTTCTGGAAATAAATCTAAAATGTACCAACGAAAACTTTAATAATATTGCTAAATATGAAATCTGATTCTGGAAGTTCATATAGTTTATTAGTTTGGAAAACTGTATGGTTTTTTTTATAATAGAAGGTGGTAGCACGCCTCCATATTATTTATAAATAGTTGGTGCTAATATAGGGTTATCTATGAAGAACCAAATTATACATTTGATTAAGTTTATCAATGTTTTGAAAATAGATCCGGTTGGTGAATTTTAGGCGTTTTAAATGTAGATGTTTTGATACAATATTAATGAAGTTTTCAGTCTAGTTTTAAAACAAATACTTAGAATTATATTCATTTCGGGACTGTAAAATTAACGTCAGAGCCAGTAATTTCTCTATGTGGACGAACGGTGATGTTGCAAGCTAGTAGTCCCAAGTTACAGGTGACAGCACTTGCCCAGACTTTATGCTACGTAACATTAATCTGTTGATGCGGCTATTTTAAAATATTTCGATTCCCTTTACAGTGTTGGTATTTAAATGCATTAGAGCATATTAGTTAACATTTTCTCTAAATGTTAAATATATTGGGTGTACACCAGTTCACCAGATGTTCTATTGGTTACCTTTACCAACTCTGTAATCAGGAAGTCGTCTGGGATTTGGACTGGAGAGGAGATTACCGTTGCATGATGGGTTAGTTATATTAATGGAAGAACCATTGATAGGTAGCATGTGTAAGATGTTCTGTCTAGTCCATAAAATTAACAAAATGTGCAGAAAATGCACTTACCAGAGCATACAAACCATTCTGTATAACACAATGCCAAAGGATATTCTTTTCGGTTGAATCTCACGGGATGTTTTTAAATATCTGTCAACAGAGATGTAAATCTAATCTGGACCCAGAAATAACCGAGTCTAAGAAAGCATTTGAAACAATCTTTTAATTTTCATGGACATCTTTTCATGCTAAAGTAGATGTTTACAAATAACACTATAAAAGTTCGATTTCGATTTAATTTCATATTCACAGTTCTGGATTTCTATTCCTTGGGAGTATATTATAAATTACGGAATATAATGTAGAAAGAAAACGAAAAACAAATTGAAATAACGCCCGATTTTATAGGCTCGATCTTCCGACCCAAATCTTATCTCCAATAATTTACCTGGTTACTCTCCGCAGTTATAAACCTGTAACGGTAAATCTCTTTGATCTTTGGGGTATATTATATGCCTGGAATAACTTGCGGTCAGAAAGTCAGAGGATGTTTTGGATATATTCAGGGAAATTTGGGGTTATTCTTCTGAAAGTTTTTATTTAAACCTGTAACGGGTTATTCTTCCAGGGTAGGATTTTTTTCCCATAAGAAAACATGATATAAGGTTTTTCTTGTGGGAATTCTGGGATATTCTCATCTTGCGTACATGTAAACATAGACGGTTTATAAGCAAGATAAAGTCCTCGACTTCGGTTATGCTGGGTAAGAAAGACTTCAGAAAAAACCCTCGACAGAAAAACCTCGACCTGCTGGCCTCGGTTTTTCTTTCTCTCGGGTTATTTTCTTCAGTCTTTCTTTCCCCAGCATAACCCCAGTCTCGTGCTTTATCCTACACATAGGCATGGCGATATTTCAACAGTTTGTATAGGTTATTTGGGCTCAAAGATATCGATTCCCATGATTGGTTATAATATAATGGTAATTGATTTGAAACCACATTGACCATGTCTGTAACAATACCGTAGAAAACTCGACTCTCTATAAGGAAATGAGGTTTAACGGGCCTTTCTGAACCAACCGGGTTAATGATGACGGACTTAATTAAGAAGGATGGAAATTTCTTGATGAGAATGTTCAAGCACAATGTTTTCTTTATAAAAAATCTATGTAAATACTTGAAATAATTAAGAACCTTCAAATAAATCTCGAACAAATCTAAAACATCGCATGCAAATTTTTTTGTGAGTTAAATAGAGGAATGAACAATTGCCAATTTCAAGTTTAGTCTGACATGGTGATTGAATAATCTTTTAAATCTTATTTTGAATTCTTTGTATGTTTATACGGGTTGAAAACTTTGTGATAATCTTAACTAAAGCATTTTATTCATCTTCCTAGATGATCTAATCGAACTCAACGGCGCCAGGTGATCCAAACACCCAAAACAACGAACACACCATAGCTTATCATGTACTGCGGCGTACTGATGACAAGGGCTTGAGTCGAACTTCAAAACATTGGGTGCGATATCTGATTTGGTTTAAGCCGAGAAGACTGTTTGAGTTAGTTCTCCGATCTATGTTAATAGAACATCGGCTGTTAATGAAAAAAAGATGGGTATTCAATACCTATACATAGATCAAGATTACCAAAGAATAATAAATCATTTTACTGGGTCATTGAGCCCTAGCCAGCGCATGGTAATACCATTGTAGATAATGACCTACATGTATATGATGGATACGTGTATTTTACAGTAAACAATAACCCTAGCTCTTTTTGCTCTTGCTCTTTCAAGGTAAACTCTTCAGATTTTTTTTAGTTTTATATCGTATGCAATGCATCTTACAGTAATCTATCTTTTAAAAACAGATGTTTTGTCTTGTAATTCAAATATGTATAACATAACCATTATTCATTTCTGACATCATACGGTAACATAGTATACATTTTCACCCGAAAGGGGCCGTATTAAAATTGCATATTTAAGTATTATAACTATCGTTTGAGTGACAATCTTCTAAATAGGAGAGAGGGAGATAGAGAGAGATAGAGAGAGAGAGAGAGAGAGAGGAAGGGAGAGAGAGAGAGAGAGAGAGAGAGAGAGAGAGGGGGGGGGGGGTAAATGTCCACTCGACACGAACTTGGTCATTTCGGGACTAACATACGGTTCAATTAAATTTCAATAATTTGCTTGGCCGTTAGGGTCTTTAGCTGTAGGAGGAAACTGGAGGACCCAGAGAAAACCCACGAGGTTGGACAGGTGACCGAACTCTTTGTCACATACAAGCGTGGAATCAAAACCATGCCACTTTTCTCAATGAAAGGCCTTTAATGATCCAACGCGCACGTCTTGAACCATTTGGCCACCTGCCCCCTTAAGGCGATTTAGATTAAATGCTTTACGCAATGCCAGTAAGGCAACTGGTAGGTTTATTTATAAGTTAGAGACGTTTTCCTAAAAATTCATTAGTTAAGAGTTTTATAAAGAGTTGGCCATTCTTGCTATAATAATTCAAAAATAGATGATAAAAAAAGAGAATGTTGAAAATTTCGTTCAAATTACTTAGTTCTGAACGAAATTGTCACTGTTGGGAGTTTGGACTAAAAATAGGCATCAACTGAGTCTGCACCGTCTATGAGAATTGGCGATCAATTGATTGACAGACGATAACTCCACCCACATATTCTCGAGTATCAAGTAACATGCTCAATGGCTATGGTAGCCTCGCTTGGCAGGCCGATCATCACCAGTTTCCGGTAGTGACATCAGCGACTAGCGGCAAACATTAACTTGGACCGCTATTTATTGATTTAATTTTAAATGGACGACTGTTTAAATCCAAACTGTTGGTCTACAGGGTTGAGTTTGAGCTTGTCGTGTAAATAAAGGTCTAATTAATAATTTCTATAACATCTGAAGCCTAAATAAAGACTTGCAATAGGCAGATTTAGCTCTTTCATAATGTATGTTTAAAACAACTAAAAGATATATAAACCCAAGAAGCAGTCAGATTTTAGTTACATTTACTATAACAATAAACTTACAGAGACGGATTTTAGACAGAGATCGCCCCTATATTAAAAAGAGTCCTTAAATTACAAGGAACAATGTCAAATCCTTCGGATGGGACAAGGTCCCGTGTATACATTGGCGTGCACGTTAAAAAAAACACCTTGGCAGTTTGAATCATAGACCATACAGTTTTAACACCATGATTAATATATTCATTTTATTCACTAAATTCTTCTTTTAAAAAATGAAAAAAAAAACCCAAAAAACAAACCAAAAACGGAAATATATTTTACAGCTGTCGCTGGGACAAAAATCAAACTGAAAATATCTCAAATTTATCAATGCGTTTCATTATATTACCTATTCAATTTTTTTAATAAACATGCGCTATAATTACATTTTTTTTCTAAAAGGTTAACGAAATAAAGTTATTTCTCAATCCTAACTTTTGTATCCGAGATTTTTTCTTAAAAGAACTATTTTTGACGAACCATTTTTTGATAGCTTGTACGCTATCTAAATTCACAGATACACGAACACGTTGGTAATTGAAGACGCGACTTGAAATCTTATTTAGTTGTGAGACGTTCGGGGGCTTTGTAAAAGTCGTTAGTTGTGAATTATTCGTGTAATTTTTTGTAATGTTTTAACTCTGAGTTTTCCTCGTTGTTGATGAGTTAAACAGCTGGCACGTGCATCTGTTGCGAATTACGAACCTTACAGCCAACTTTAAAACACACAAAAAAAACCAACAACTATATCTTGTACAAACGGTAATGGTATTATAATATGTGATTTAGAAGCTAACGCGTAGTCATACACTGGTTCAAGGTTGCTGATACCCCTACCCCAGCTTTTAGCAACTTGTCCGTGAGCAAATTTATGAATGGTTAAAAAGTCATCACCATTACTTTATAGTTTTCATTGGTTAGTTATACATGGCTTTGTCAAACGATATTGAAGTAAGATTCTATTAAAAATATTATGCTTGGCTTTCATAAGCTATAACATATTCATTAACATAGTCCTGAAAACTACGAAGAGAAACAGAAAGAGGAAGATACATGGCGAAGTAAGATAAACAGAAGACGTTTCCACTAATAACGTTCTAATTTTAAAGGAGCTAAATCGCTAATATTTGGGACCTAGAAATTGACACAAATGGGTCGCAACACATATGATAATGTAATGTGAATGTATATAAACTGATTTACATTCAACCGTTTCTGTTTTTACTGTAATTTCTAATCAGTTATGTTCGACGAAATACGCCAGAAGTCTCAATTGAATGTCAATCTTTAGCGTCTGGTTATTCCAGTCTACACCGATGATATTTATTGCGCACGAACTCCAGATAAGAACATAACGTCACCATTTGACCTGACTTGTGGAATGTTTTAGCCGCGTTCTTTGAGTCCCTTGTTCCAAATAGCGCTGAAACGCATTATGGTACACGATTCGTGTACCCATGGTAAATTTGTTATTTTGTCTTGAATATTGGATATCAGAAGCCCATCTTTTCCCTGTAGGATCACAAGACCAATGTTGATTTGAATTGACTAATAATTCGTGTTTTCAATGTCGAAGATTTTTGATGATATTGAGTTAGAGACTTAGCTACTTTAAGAATTAATTTTGATAATTATAAAATGCGAAAAGGAGTGACCCACGTTTCTACATAATAAGTGCATAATTTAACTGATTCGTCACATTTTGAACGGAAATCGAATAAAGGCAAAATCATAATATTGTTTCGTTTTGTTTCGTACTTCAAAGGTATGTTTAAAATACATGTTTTTAGCCCCTTGTTATGTGATTTTCCCATTTTCTTGGTCATTTTGGTTTGTCCGTGCTGTTCTCGGAAACTTCTTGTTCTGCTTTTTTTTTGAGGGGGGGGGGGATTTGTACTGTATGGCCTAATATCATATTAAGACCAGTTTATTCTAATTTCACACACTAATCCATTTTAACCCTTAAATTGTCCTGAATTTTGCCATTATACTAAATCTTTCTCGTATTTGTTTAGTTTTTGTTTAGAATTGTTTTGATACATATAGTATATCTTGTATGTATATCAAGTAAGTATACATAAATACAATAAGTACACAGTAGATGCATGCAAGATAACGTACCTTGTGATAATAATAAGAACAAAACCTTTGTTTATCAATCTGAAAAGTCTATAAAATATCCATTAACCCATGCATCGTATGCATTTCTTAAAAGAAAGACAAACAAAATATAAGGTTAAATATTTTTGCTTTGTTTGAATTATTTTATAACATATATTACCTCTTTGTTTTATTTCACAGTTAATTTTAACTGATTGCCACGCCATACGCTTAATGTTCCTTGGACAGTTGCGCATCGAATGACGGCCTTCGAATCTGATATGACGTCATGTTCGGCCCCTAATCCTAATAGTTCTACCGTACTTGTTCTTTAAAAATATACTGGGGAGTAAGTACTTGATGTAATATACATGATATACATTACCCACTTTAAAATTTTGAATAAATTATTTCCGAGGCGTTAAACATCTACTATTGCCTACATGTAGATGATGATCAGTTACTTGTTAATAGCGTACGACCCTTTGTAGTTGTTGTAAATAGATGCTCTTTCGAAATCCTGATAATATGATAAACCTATATAGGTTTTATATACGATACCATTGCCAGAACCAACAAAAACAAACCGAACATCTTAAAACATATACCATACAGTAATCGTGATAATATCCAGATTAGTATGATATACACACAGCCATTTAAAACTACTTTATATCCATATTTTATTGTATTAACAGACATAGAGTTTATCTACAGTAAGTTATAATATGAACTGTTTATAATGCGAACCCTGTGGCCTACCAGCACTCATATGTATTTTACATGTATCTTATATTTTATTGGATTCTGCTTTTTTATGTTTTTGTTTTCTTTTATATATATTTATTATTTTATATACGTGTTTGTTAGAAATGAAAGAATATTGCAACAGGTTGCTTTACAATATACAATAACTAAAATTGTTAGCTACGTAAATTTCCAATTTAAATAGTGATTTCAGATGTTCTAGAGAAATGAAATGAAATAAAATGGGGTTTAACGTCCTACTGTTCTGCTCTGACTGGGCTTATCAAGACGGGAATACGCCATACAGTGTGCTATAAAGGAAATTTTTGCCAGGACAACGGCGCTACAACCTACTCTTTTATCGAATTCCATCTGCCAATGGATCTTTTACGTGCTCGCCAAAATGTACACGCGACCTCGGATTTTCGTCCCATAGGAACGACTAGACAGCCTTCCTTGTCAGGTGCTCCGTCCTGAACCACTGACAATGTTCTAGAGAATAATTGCGTATCCCCATCTTATACTATACGACACCATTTTACAACGTATAACTTATTCATTGGGGCGTTAGTTCAGTTTTAGAGTACTAAACGTGCAAACTAAAAAGTCTAACAAAGAACAGTATCTAATTCCGATTTACAATAAACCAGGGTCCGTCGTAAATGAACCCTTGACAGTTGCAATTTGGTGAAGAGTTGTGGTAATCCCGCTGTCAGGCCAGAATTTCTCTCAAAACACACTGACTGGCATATGATATTCTGCAATCGCTCATGCATAAAAGAAAGTGGAGCCTGATGTTTTGAGTAAAGCCACATTACTACTGCAGCTTATTTCCGGTTACTTAGGAACATTGTAATTGTCTGTAGTAACGTTATCAATCTTCGGCATCACCATTATCATCGTTAATTCCGTCATTTTCATCACTAAGATCATCATCACCATTGTGGTCTTTATCTCTTCGTTACTTATACACCAACCTCATCATCTTCATATATTCATCAACATCATTGTCAACATTTTCAAGAACTATTCCTATCAGTTTTCTCAACAAGGAAATTCATAACGATTAAAAAGAGACAAATTGTTTTTTAGAAAACGACTTCGACAGAGACAAGTGGTTTCTAGAATATTATCATCCTCGGTATCCCCAGTGTACTCATTCCGTTCTACTCCACTATACCCTAATCCATAGGGTTTCCACGATTTCAAATTATCTGCCCTAGCCTTGATTGTAGCTATAGTCTACGAACCAATCAAAAAACAGTTTACAAACCTGTCGTTTCGCCTTCGTTTTTATAAGGGTAGAAAACCATATTCGTGTCCAGATACTGAATGATTTATGTAAGTAATGTATATATTTCTAATTCATTTATATTTAATTATATTATCAAAATCTGTAGTATTTTTCGCTGATTTCAAATATATATATAACATCTATATGTTTGACTTTTGTTATTATTATTACTATTCGTTCTTTGTCTGAAATGTTTCATTCTGTTATGTTTATTATTATTGAACTTATATTTAGCAATTTAATTAATAATAACTTGTCTACGATATCAGGTGGACGTAAAATTGCACGAACGAACGAACGATTCTCAATAAAATTCTTGAACCTACATAAACGCACGGCCTTCATTAATATAATATTATATAATTTGTTGTTAATAAATACGCATTTAGAATAATTTGGACTTCTCTCTCATTTAGACTAAGTCCTAGCCTTGTCCGTTGAGAGTTACTTCCCTTTGCCAACTTCCTTTTCAATTAACGATTTATGAGATTGGTCGATAAAAATAGCACAACCATCAAGGGCGGATAACTTGAAAACGTGTCTCCCTTATAGATTAACCCAGGGGTGAGTGGAGTAGAACGGAATGAAACCACTGGGGATACCGAGGATGGAATATTATGTGGTCACCGATTTGTTTCAAAATTGCTTATACAAAGTCTCATAGCACAGAATAAAAGTCTGTCTATTTAGGGTGGGGGATCGGGGTGGATGGCCGAATGGTTAGCACGCGCGCGTTGTATCATAAGGTCTGTCATTGAGTCAACTGGCATGGTTTCGATTCCCCGGTTGTACGTGAGTAGGGTCGCCTGTCCAACCTCGTGGGTTTTCTCCCACTGCTAATGACCCATGTTAGTCCCGAAATTACCCAGTTTGTGTCAAGTGGACGTTAAACCACATTTCTCTTCCCTCTCTCTCTCTCTCTCTCTCTCTCTCTTATTTAGAAGATTGTGACTCAAACGATAGTTGTAATACTTAAATATGCAATTTTAATAAGTCTCTTTTCGGGTGAAAATGTATAATATGTTACCGTAGGCTGTCAGAAATGAATGATGGTTTGTGTCGAGTGGACGTTAAACCCCATTTCTCTCTTAGAATTTATTTAACTCGATGAGCTAGACATTGACAATTCAGCATCCTTTTTGATCTCCTCGAATGCGATCCAAACCTGAAACTTAGCGTGCAGTGTCCTCTATCAAGAGGTCGACAGACCCATTAGTTTATAATAATAATAATAATAATCACTTTATTTCGAAAGGGTAGAAAATTAGGCCTGGGGTCTTTCTTACATTTTGCCCTTTTAACAACATCAGTCATGCATAGAATCCGGAACAAATTTGTTTACATAACGATAATAGATAGACGAGCTGCTTGATAAACGTGAAAATTATTTACACTATGAGAAGTATGAATAGATTTATACAATATATTACATATAAATATGAACAGTATTTGCTAGTTTGATTTAGGGCGCTTCCGTGTTATGTCTATGATTTAGGGTATTTACATTATCGTTTATTTCAAAATGTCTCGATTAACATAGCACATTTTCTGAATAATATTCAAAAATTCAATATTTGATCCGCACAATTCATTTATAATGCGATCAAACCCACAGCCATATTGACAACATACATATAAACCATCCCCAGCCGCCAACATGATTACATGGTGAGAGTAATGATGACTAAAACCTATTTATGCCACTCCCTTACATAATTCAATTTAACTAAAAGAAGATAATAGCTATGTTACCAAAGTGGTTTCTACATTAAACTAAGAGTCAAGTACATCCATGAAATTTTAGCTTAGTGTAGTTAGAGACACATCCAGCTGTATTTATATTCAACAGCAAATAAAGGTACACTGTTTATCAACAAAGAAATAAACAAAGAGTAATTTCTACCACATTGCAGTAGTAGGGTAAATTTAATAGATTTCTAGCAAGACTAATAATGCACATTAAACATAAATCATCTACAAACGGTCATTACTGTGCATCCGCGATATTCTATAATGTATTTAATGTTTTCCATCTGTGTTACCTAGGCTATATTCTATAATTTATTAGACCAGTCTCAAGTATAAATAGCAAAATAATACACATTATTTGACGAGTATTTGTGGGAGGTCTCATTGACGAACAATCTAATTAATAATAGATTTTTATTTTTTTAAAGGTCGTATGGCTCTAATCTTGAGAACCTTAAAATGGTTGAAAATGGATCTAAAAGCACATTTAATGTTATACGAATGTTTATAAAGAGATTTAAATCAAATTTTTAAAAACAATCCTTGTAATTTCTAATCAGTTATGTTCGGTGAAATGCACGAACAGCCAAATTAAACGTTTACCTGTTACGTTTTTTTAAATTATTATTTTGTTGTTTGTGAACCAGCCATTACTAATTACTTCCGCATTGTCTTGTAGGATATGTTTTTCTTTGTTCATTACAAACAGGGGCGTGCTGGCAGGGAGTTTAGGGGGACGGTGTCCTCCCAGGCCCCCATTAAACAATAAGTCCACCCGTATAAGCGGGCCCCCCCGAGAGCTCTAATTTTCACGCGGAATCCCCTCAAAAAATTGAGAGTGCGCACGCGAAAAATCATACATACACAACGATTAGTATAATATATTATGCTGACGTGCAAATGTCTGTCACCTTAAGGTGAAATGGTCTTTGATACATGTATTCATGCCTCGATATGTATAAGATGCAATTTATTATTTGGATAGAAATACATTGTATTAGCATTATATTAAGCAGACCTGTCATGAGTGTCTTGTGTAGTACAGTAGTATGTCTTATAGTCAAAATAGCAGCATAAATTTGGAAAATATGATACCTAGATTTCTCCCAGAAGTGCTTGCAAAACGCGTTTCCCGTTGTCAAATTTCAAAAATTTTCTGGGGGGAGAACCTCCCTAGACTCCCCTAACAGCGGCGCGCCTTCGGTGCGCGGGTCGCCTTCGGCGACCAACGGGCCCCTTCGGGGACAGCACGCCCCTGATTACAAATGGCACCCGAGACCACAGAGTACTCATTTTGAATTGTATATTTTGTCGTAAATATTGAATAATAGGATCTCATATTTTCGCAGCAAGAAATAGACCAATAATGAATTTTAACTCATGTGTTTAATTTCGAATATTTTGAAAAATATTGAGCTAGAGGTTTAGCCCCTTTTCTCGCCGAATGGTAAATTATATATGGAATATGAAAAGTAATAAACGCAAAAAATGAATGGAAATTAAATTTATTTAAACTGATTAGCGGCTTACAAAGAACAACTCGATATATCCGAGTAGATCTGAAAGGCCAAGAAAAATATCAGTGTTTACAGTTCCTTATATCGAAATTTCAGTGTTGGTATTTGCAGAAAACCACACCAAGACCGGTTTATGGGGCCGGGGAAATGAGAACAAAAATTCATAATACTCATTTTGTCGGACGTACGTTGATTTAACGTTTACTTATTTATAAGTTCCTTTGAGAAGTGATGTCAAAAAAAAAGTTTATATCTGCAAAGAAATGCACTCTTGGATCCATGGCCCACACTTATCCTCCTCTTGGTATTTCACTAATTAAACAAGTATTTGGTATACATCTAACATACTGTAAGAACTATTATTAGAAAACGCATTCTACAATTAGGTTTTTCAAGGTATAGAGGTGTGAAATGTTGAAAATGTTAAATGGGAATATCTGGGATATTATAGTTCTTTTATATCTTTACCTGTTAGAGATTCGTGTTGTAAAGGTAAACCATACGCCTACCATACACAACCCAGACTTTTCAATCGGTTCTGTGGTGTTTTCCTAGCATCAGCTTTATTTCAATTTGTCATCAAATCAACGGCTGATGAGTCTAGATCTTTTTTATTTCATTTAGCTCGTTAATGAGAGAATTGAAAACAAGGAGCAAGCAGACTCGACCCCTGGTTTTCATCTTGAGCGAGTCTAGGAGAATCGGTTGGCAGGAATATAAACAAATCATTAACCTCTGTGTAAACAAAGGCTCGAGTGTGACTTGCTTCATTGTGGATGGAGATTTGACAGAAAACAAACGTTATCTTTAACAATCATTTTTGGGGGTTTTGTGGAAGAATTTTCTTTATTCCTGTAATAAATATTTTTGGTATGAATAACTTTGAAGAAGATAGTATTTATTTCGAATATTTCATCTAATTCGTTAAGAAAAGGGTCAATGTATTTATAAAGAGTTTGTACGTCTCATCTATTTTTAGTGATAATTATTATGTAGAATATTTCACTTATTTGGTGTAAAAATAGAATATTTCACTTATTTGGTGCACTAATAGAATATTTCAATTATTTGGTACAAAAATAGAATATTTCAATTATTTGGTACAAAAATAGAATATTTCAATTATTTGGTACAAAAATAGACTATTTCAATTATTTGGTGCAAAAATAGAATATTTCAATTATTTGGTATAAAAATAGAATATTTCAATTATAGGTCCAATTCTTGATAATGATTATATATATTATTGATTTTGCTTTAAAAAAAATATTAGTTTGAAAATAGGTGGTGAAAATAATTTTGATTATTGTTTTAATCAAATTTACTACAAAGAAAGAAATTGGGTCAAGTAACTTCAATTAAACTACGTCACCAGTTTAAACTACCTCGAAGCCGTAAAACTAGAATATCACCAACAATCGTCAAAAAATAAACTTTTAAAAACGACGAAGATGGTGGTATTATCTTATATGGTGACCGGTGCGTGGACTAAAACAAGTTCGCCTTCGCCTAGAACAGCCCCGGAGTTCAGATCTAGGACGTTTGATTCCAGTCACAAACGAACAGTCTACAGGGAGAGAAAGGAGACGGGATGTGACTGTATGGTTTTAGCTCCACGTTGTAATAAAACAATGAAAAAAAAAACATCTGAATATTTCCCGTCTCAACTTTCATAAATAAAACCGATAAATATTTACTTGCAGAACACTTTGTTTATCTGCCATGTAACCTCTTCTAGACACTATGAAACGTCTGATTTTAATTCGGGGTGAGGGAGAAGACGCTGAACAGACAATCACCACCCTAAGCCATAATTACTGTATCTTTTATGAACTGTGATAACCAAACTATGATATAATCCAACAGAAACTCCCGACTATCAGTTTTCATTAGCAACCCTTTATCGTCAGCCTTTTGTCTATTTTCTGGTAATGAACATACTTTAGTGGCTCTATCGTTGATGTATCTTAATAATCGGCGACATCACCAATTATCTTTCAATATGGCGTTAACGTCATTATTAATATTTATAAAATGTCTTAATATCTACTTAAAGATGTTACATTGTTCATGGATGAATGATCCAGTTAATTTATTTTAGTTTTCTATATAAATTGTTGTAATTCGAGGAAGTATCATCAGAAGACAGAAACACAGCAAAGATGATCTATCCAGGTAAAATAGCGAGACAAGTGTGTCTATGGACATGCTTTATAGTCATATTGGTCAGTCGAACCTGGGGAAGTTGTGTATCAAGTTGTACGAGCGTAGCTGACGGAACGTACGCCGATTGTGGTGATTGCACAAAATATATTGTGTGTTCAAACGGAGCTGCGTTTCAGATGAGCTGTAACACAGGTTTGGTATACGATACACTCACAAGTCAATGTAATTGGTATGCTCAATCTGTGTGTGGAATATCTACAACTACTAATACAGCACCAACCAGTGTCACCAGTCCAACCAGTGCTGTATCAGCTACTAGTGCTCAGACAACACCAAATCCATTCGCTACCTGTATTTATGCAAGTGCATGTTCCCAGCTATCAACGTTACAGGGAAGTTATCCAGATTGTTCTAGTTGTTTTAAATATATAACATGTTTAGCAACAATAGCTTATGAAAATACATGTCCTTCGGGTCAAGCGTTTGATAGCTCATCGGGTATTTGTACTTACACAGCATCGGCATATTGTGGTACAACAGTCCAAACTACCAGCCCGACATCTCCGACGAGCCCAACTTCAGTGACGAGCCCAACATCAGTTACCTCACCAACATCTGTAACCAGCCCAACTTCTGTAACCAGTCCAACGTCAATTACCAGCCCAACATCAGTAACATCTCCGACTTCGGTGACCAGCCCAACGTCAGTAACGTCACCAACCTCAGTAACCAGTCCAACATCTGTAACATCTCCGACCTCGGTCACAAGCCCAACATCTGTAACGTCACCAACATCAGTAACCAGTCCAACATCTGTAACATCACCGACCTCGGTAACCAGTCCAACGTCACCGACATCAGTTACTTCACCTACTTCAGTCACTAGTCCTACTTCAGTTACTTCACCAACTTCTGTAACTTCACCCACCTCGGTTACTTCACCCACCTCCATTACATCTGTTACCTCACCAACTTCGGCCACAAGCCCAACTTCTCTGACAAGTGTGACATCGTTAACCTCCGTTACATCACCAACATCACCCACATCAGCTACCAGCCCAACAAGTCAAACCAGTCCATCCTATATATACAATGAGTGTACCTCATCATGTGTTGGAAAACCATACGGACTTTATGCTCACTGTTCAGATTGCACAAAATTCATAAAATGTTCTCAAAACACTATGTTTACTTTAGATTGTTTATCTGGACTTCATTTTAATTCACTGAAAGGACAGTGTGATTATATTCAGAATGCAAATTGTATAACTACACCATATACTGGTGCCACCTCACCCACAAGTCCCACCTCTCCATCAGGCGCTAATCCGCTATGTATCAGTTCCTGCGTTGGGAGAACAACAGGCAATCACCCGGACTGTTCTGATTGTACTAAATACATAACATGTGTAGGTGCAACTATGTTTTCTATGCCTTGTGCCTCTGGGTTAAATTATGATGTCACAGCAAACGCGTGTGTCTTCCCTGCTGATGCAACTTGTCAAACACCATGAGGTGCATTATCTTCTATTTATATAAAATACATGGTTTTTTTTTACATCATGTCTATGTACATATTAAAATTAAAGACTTTCCGTGGTGATACAACTATGGAACTTGTTAAACACCGTAGTCATATCAGTTTGTAACTTAAAAACGGAGAATAAATTTAAATATTATTTTCGTATAAGATGATTGTTATGTATAATTTTTCGAATAGAGCGAGGGATTATTACAAATGGATCGTCCGTCTGTCTTTTACGTATCTCTGCCACTAATTGGGGTACAATGTTAAAACCTATTACATGAATGTCTTGACTAATATAATTAGAACATTTCAAATTGAGGGAGTGAAATGAAATGGGGTTTAACGTCCTACCGTTCTGCCCCTACTGGGGTAACAAAGGTGGGCATACTTCATGTTCTGTGCTATGAGGGAAATTGTGCCCGGACCTACGCTTATTTCGAATTCCAAATGTCAAGGATTATTTTACGTGGACACCAATGTATACACGGGATATTGGTCTAAAAGCCATGAGTAATGTAATACGAATGTATATAAAGTGATTTAAATTTAATTTTTAAAAACAATTCTTGTAATTTCTAATCAATTATGTTCGGCGAAAAAGCGAACAGTCCAAATTGAACAACAGTCGTTTACCAATTCTTAGTATATTTTACACGTTTTTTAAATTATTTTTTGGGTTGTTTGTGAACCAGCCATTACTAATTACTTCCGCATTGTCTTGTAGGTTATGTTTTTTTTTGTTCATTACTAGGGTGACCCGTAGAGTGAAAATTTTCTCTTCCGAAAGTTGAACTCGACACGGCGAATGTGCACGCTTTAGTGGCTTGTCTCGAAGTGATTTCTGTTTAACCACGCAGTATGATATAACTGTCTATGAGACTATAAACAGCCACCGCGCGTGCAATTCTCTATCATCTATCAACTATTACACCCTTAACAAATCTATTCTCGACGATTCTGAAATGAAATGGGGTTTAACGTCCTACTGTTCTGCTCCTATACTGGGCTAATGAGGACGGGCATACGCCATACAGTGTGCTATGAGGGAAATTTTGCCCGGGCAGCGGCACTATTGCCTACTCTTATATCGAATTCCAACTGCCAAAGAATCTTTTACGTGCATTCCAATGTTTACACGGGACCTCGGTTTTTCTTCTTATCCGAAGGACTAGACAGCTGTCCTTGTCAGGCCCTCCGTCCTGCATGACTGACAAGGGGAAACCACGTCGGAAAATGGGGATGAACTTTCTCGGCCAATGCAATGATCGAACACCCGACCTCCAGGCTAGCGAGCCAGCGCCTGAATAGCACTAAAATTTAGCTTTTTGGTTATTACAGCAGCTTTACAATTACGTTCGTTTTATTTTTTAAATTGCTTTGTCATTAAATGTACCGCTAGGAGCGGCATCTTTTGGTTTGGTACAAATAATATCTCTGAAACACTTTTGTTAGGCAAGAACATAATACTAGCAGTAGTTTCAATTTACTTTTACAAAGTTCTTAAAACAATTATTGAGTTGCCTAACGTGCGTGTTTCTAATTTCAATTTCTTGTTCCAGCTTTCTGTTATGTTTCGTTAAAAAGTAGTCTTGATTATCCCGGCCTGTCAATCAGACGTAGCATGGTCGGTAGACTGGTTAAGCGAAACTAATTTCAAAACTAGAACTGGGATACAGTAATGACGGGTTTCACGGGTGCCACATTACCCTTGAACTTATGTCACTTCCGGTGCCAGTTACCCAGCAATATCAATTTCATTTATACATTTGTTACCATGCGTTACATATGTCAAAAAAGTGATCCTTACAAAATTTGTTACTAACTTACCCCTAAGTTAGCTGATTTTTTAATGGGAAATTTCTCGACAAGGGAAGATGCTAGAAGCAATTTTTGGACATATAAATGACCGTATTGATCAAATCTATATGTCCATTGGAATCAAATATCATAATGTTAAACGAATGATAAATATAACTCACTTCAAAACAATGTGAAGGCTAATAATACAGTTTTTGCGAAAATTACATTAATTCCGGTGATAATAAAACTGTTACATTAATTCTATGAAAATATAAATGGCATAAGGCCTCACATGGTGATAATTTTATGATAATCGAATAATAATTGACACTTTTATAGACCAAAACCTTGAAAAGTGACTTGTAGAATATCGTCTATATCTCTGCAACCGAACAAGTTAGAAACCATTTTGCCCAAATGTCGTCATTTTCAGTGAAAGTGAAAATGTTAAATTGGATTGACCTAGTCAAGGGTGGCATGAGGCATCATATGGTAACAAAAATTGAAAATCGAACGATAATTGACTCTTTTACATGCAAAATAACTTGAAAAGTGACGCATGCAAAATTGCCTATTTCTCGGCAACTGCACATATTATTACAATCTAATTTTGACATACATTGTCCTCGTATGGATTAATGCTACAAAATTATGAAAGTTGCGTAGTAATAATTTAAAATATGAAGACGTTGAATTATGAAGGTTGCGTAGTAATAATTTAAAATATGAAGACGTTGAATGGGTTGTAAATAGCTGATTTTTACTCCTTTTTTTCAACCTTTTTTTCAACCTTAAATCAAAATGGCGCAAATACAAAACTGATATACCCCCCCCCCCCCAAAAAAAAAAATAAATAAATAAAAACCCAAAAAACTAAGCCCGACATATTTTTCACCTGTTGTAGGAGCATTCATCTTCATTGATAAGATTTGTAGAAATTAAGATTTTTCCTTAGGAAAAGACCTCCCGACCGTCAAAATTTAAATTTTAGGCAAAATTATGTCACTTCCGGTGCGACAGAAAACTTTATAGGTAGAAACAAGTTGAGAATTTGCACCAAGGAGTATATGACCTTTTGTTTTATGCAAAAAGTCTTAAAAAGTGATCCTGACGAAATTGGTTATTTCTTTGCAAGAGAAGATGCTAGAAGCCATTTTTTGACATATTAATTTTATGATCGTATTGGTCCAATCTATATTTCCGTTGGAATGAAATATCATAATGTTAAACGAATACTAAATATAACTCACTTCAAAAAAATATTTGTTTTGAAGGCTAAAAATACAATTTTTGCTAAAATGACATTACTTCCGGTGATAATGAAAATGTTAAATTAGTTTTATGAAATCAAAAATGGCATAAGGCATCACATGGTGAAAATTTTATGAAAATCGAATAATAATTGACACTGTTATAGACCAAAAACCTTGAAAAGTGACTAGTAGAAAATCGTCTATTTCTCTGAAACCTTACAAGTTAGAACCCATTTTGTGGTATCTGTATGGTCGTATGGATTCAGTCTATTTGTTGATTGAAATTAAATATCATACTTTTAAACAAATAACATATACGACTCATCGGTTTTGAAGGCTAAAATTCAGTTTTTGCCAAATGACGTCACATCCAGTGACAGTAAAGGTGTTAAAAATGGTTTAATCTAGTCAAACGTGGCATTCGGCATCAAATGGTGAAAGAAAATTGAAAATTGAATAATAATTGATTCTTGAACAAGCAAAATAGCACGAAATGTGACTCACGCAAAATTGCCTATTTTTCGACAACTGCTGATATTACAAACTAATTTTGACATACATTCTCTTTGTATGGGTTATTGCTACGAGGTTATGAAAGTTGCGATGAAATATTTTGAAATATGAAGACGGTGGATGGGTTGTAAATAGCTTATTTTTACACCTTTTTTCGCCTTTTAATCTAAATAGCCCGAAAACGAAATCGAAATTAAAAAACTGAGCCCGATGTTTTGTGCGCCTTTACAGGGCGCAACCTTTCAGTTAAATCAGATTCGAAAAAATGATATTTGCTTTCAAAAAGTTGTACCGAACTGTCAAAATCTGTCAAAATTGTAGTTTTTGCTGATTTTACGTCACTTCCGTTGCCGACAGGAATCTTTACCGGTAACAAAAAAATGACATTTTGGACCACGCAGCATATGAACTTTCTTTTGTACAAATCGAATAATAAATAATTAATCTAGGACTGAAAAACTGAATTAGCCAATGGCGGCCAAGGAAAATTACGGACACAAAAAATGTTGACATTTTTAGTCAAATCGGATAACTCTTCAACCCTGGTTAAAATGCCATATAAAAATATTCATAAATAAAAAAGTTTTTTGTAAAATTTTAAATTTTCGAAATTTGGCGCTTAATATCTACGAAGATTCGTCGACAATCACGTAATCTATTTTTTACTCACAAGTGCCCGGATGTTATGGCCGACACTCGTAACCATCTTTCAGTGCATTATTTATATTGTGGTGTAATTGTCGAGATATTTGGAGATGTTCATTTATGGTGGGTCACCCTAATTGTCATTACAAATGGCACCCGAAACCCTTGAGTACACGACTCGTGTACTGATTTTGAAATGTGTATTTTTTCGTAAATATTGGATAATAGGATCTCATATTTTCACAGCAGGAAATAAACCAACACTGAATTTTAATTCGTGTTTAATTTCGAATATTTTGGAAAATATTTAGCCCTTTTCTCCCCGAATGGTAAACTATATTTGGAGTATGAAAAGCAATAAACGCAAAAAATGAATGGAAATTGAATTTATTTAAACTTAATAGCGTTTTATAAAGAACCATCCGATATATCCGAGTAGATCTAACATTACAAATAAGGCCAAGAAACATATCGGTGTTTACGATTCCTTAAATACTGACATTTAAGTATTGGAACTTGTCTGCAGAAAACCCAACCAAGACTCACTTATGGGACCGGGGAAATGAGAATTTTTTTTTAGAGTCGGTGATTTTGGCTAAAAATAAACAGTAAACACAGGTATTTTTCAGCCTAATGCAACGACCATGTACGACCGCGTACAAATCAGTACCCGTTCATTTCTATTCGAAACTGCGGTGCTCGGCTGTCCCATGTGCAATATCAACCGAAAGGAATATAATATACCATGTTATTAGGTAAACATACCCTTTCTCGTGCACGTCACTCATTTAACTCAAGAGCAACGAATCAAAAATACGATAGTGAAGACAGCTGTATAATACTCATTTTGTCGGATGAGCGTTGATTTAACGTTTACTTATTTATAAGTTCCTTTGAGAAGTGATGTCAAAATAAAATGTTTATATCTGCAAAGAAATACACTCTGGGATCTTGGGATAAAGAGATGGCAGTTCTCGCTATAATAGTTAAAAACTAGCCTAGACATCGAGAGTTTTTTATGGTCTGGATAAGTTAATTAATGTCTAATTGATAATTTAGATAACATTTCAGGCCTAAAGAAAGACCTGTAATAAGCAGATTTTGCTCTTGCATAATGCATGTTTAAACAACTATTTGGTATACATCTAACATACTGTAAGAACTATTATTAGAAAACGCATTCTACAGTTAGGTTTTTCAAGGTATAGAGGTGTGAAATGTTGAAAATGTTAAAATGGGAATATTTGGGATATTATAGTTCTTTTATATCTTTACCTGTTAGAGATTCGCGTTGTAAAGGTAAACCAAACGCCTACCATACACAACCCAGACTTTTCAATCGGTTCTGTGGTGTTTTCCTAGCATCAGCTTTATTTCAATTTGTCATCAAATCAACGGCTGATGAGTCTAGATCTTTTTTTATTTCATTTAGCTCGTTAATGAGAGAATTGAAAACAAGGAGCAAGCAGACTCGACCCCTGGTTTTCATCTTGAGCGAGTCTAGGAGAATCGGTTGGCAGGAATATAAACAAATCATTAACCTCTGTGTAAACAAAGGCTCGAGTGTGACTTGCTTCATTGTGGATGGAGATTTGACAGAAAACAAACGTTATCTTTAACAATCATTTTTGGGGGTTTTGTGGAAGAATTTTCTTTATTCCTGTAATAAATATTTTTGGTATGAATAACTTTGAAGAAGATAGTATTTATTTCGAATATTTCATCTAATTCGTTAAAAAAAAGGGTCAATGTATTTATAAAGTGTTTGTATATGTCTCATCTATTTTGATTGATAATTAGTATGTAGAATATTTCACTTATTTGGTGCAAAAATAGAATATTTCATTTATTTGGCGCAAAAATAGAATATTTCAATTATTTGGTACAAAAATAGAATATTTCAATTATTTGGTACAAAAATAGAATATTTCAATTATTTGGTGCAAAAAAAGAATATTTCAATTATTTGGTACAAAAATAGACTATTTCAATTATTTGGTGCAATTCTTGATAATGATTATATATAATATTGATTTTGCTTTAAAAAAGATATTAGTTTGAAAATATGAGGTGAAAATAATTTGGATTATTAAGTTTTAATCAAATTTATTACAAAGAAAGAAATTGGGTCAAGTAACTTCAATTAAACTACATCACCAAAGTTTTTCGTGCAAAACATTTCACGGCTATGCCCCTGCACACACCTCGAAGCCGTAAAACTAGAATATCACCAACAATCATCGAAAAATAAACTTTTGATAACGACGAAGATGATGGTATTATCTTATATGGTGACCGGTGCGTGGACTAAAGCAAGTTCGCCTTCGTCTAGAACAGCCCCGGAATTGAGGTCTAGGACGTTTGATTCCAGTCACAAACGAACAGTCTGCAGGGAGAGAAAGGAGACGGAATGTGACTGTATGGTTTTAGCTCCACGTTGTAATAAAACAATAAAAATAAAAACATCTGAATATTTCCCGTCTCAACTTTCATAAATAAAACCGATAAATATTTACTTGCAGAACACTTTGTTTATCAGCGATGTAACCTCTTCTAGACACTATGAAACGTCTGATTTTAATTCGGGGTGAGGGAGAAGACGCTGAACAGACAATCACCACCCTAAGCCATAATTACTGTATCTTTTATGAACTGTGATAACCAAACTATGATATAATTCAACAGAAACTCCTTACTATCAGTTTTCATTAGCAGCCCTTTATCGTCAGCCTTTTGTCTATTTTCTGGTAATGAACATACTTTAGTGGCTCTATCGTTGATGCATCTTAATAATCGGCGACATCACCAGTTACCTTTCAATATGGCGTTAACGTCATTATTAATAGTTTTAAAATTTCTTATCTACTTAAAGATGTTACATTGTTCATGGATGAATGATTCAGTTAATTAATTTTACTTTTCTATATAAACTGTTGTGATTCGATGAAGTATCATCAGAAGACAGAAATACAGCAAAGATGATCTATCCAGGAAAAATAGCGAGAAAAGTGTGTCTATGGACATGCTTTATAGTCATATTGGTCAGTCGAACCGGGGGAAGTTGTGTATCAAGTTGTACGAGCGTAGCTGATGGAACGTACGCCGATTGTGGTGATTGTACAAAATATATCGTGTGTTCAAACGGAGCTGCGTTTCAGATGAGCTGTAACACAGGTTTGGTATACGATACACTCACAAGTCAATGTAATTGGTATGCTCAATCTGTGTGTGGAATATCTACAACTACTAATACAGCACCCACCAGTGTCACCAGTCCAACCAGTGCTGTATCGGCTACAAGTGCCCAAACAACACCAAATCCATTCGCTACCTGTATTTATGCAAGTGCATGTTCCCAGCTATCAACGTTACAGGGAAGTTATCCAGATTGTTCTAGTTGTTTTAAATATATAACATGTTTAGCAACAATAGCTTATGAAAATACATGTCCTTCGGGTCAAGCGTTTGATAGCACATCAGGTATTTGTACTTACACAGCATCAGCATATTGTGGTACAACAGCTCAAACTACCAGCCCGACATCTCCGACGAGCCCAACTTCAGTGACAAGCCCAACATCAGTTACCTCACCAACATCTGTAACCAGCCCAACTTCTGTAACCAGTCCAACTTCAGTTACTAGCCCAACATCAGTAACATCCCCGACTTCAGTAACCAGTCCAACGTCAGTAACGTCACCAACCTCAGTAACCAGTCCAACATCTGTAACATCTCCGACCTCGGTAACCAGTCCAACGTCCCCGACATCAGTTACTTCACCTACTTCAGTCACAAGTCCTACTTCAGTTACTTCACCAACGTCAGTAACGTCACCAACCTCAGTAACCAGCCCAACATCTGTAACATCTCCGACCTCGGTAACCAGTCCAACGTCCCCGACATCAGTTACTTCACCTACTTCAGTCACAAGTCCTACTTCAGTTACTTCACCAACGTCAGTAACGTCACCAACCTCAGTAACCAGTCCAACATCTGTAACATCTCCGACCTCGGTCACAAGCCCAACATCTGTAACGTCACCAACATCAGTAACCAGTCCAACATCTGTAACATCTCCGACCTCGGTAACCAGTCCAACGTCCCCGACATCAGTTACTTCACCTACTTCAGTCACAAGTCCTACTTCAGTTACTTCACCAACTTCTGTAACTTCACCGACCTCCGTTACTTCACCCACCTCCATTACATCTGTTACCTCACCAACTTCAGCCACAAGCCCAACTTCTCTGACAAGTCTGACGTCAGCAACCTCCATTACATCACCAACATCACCCACGTCAGCTACCAGCCCAACAAGTCAAACCAGTCCATCCTATGTATACAATGAGTGTACCTCATCATGTGTAGGAAAACCATATGGACTTTATGCTCACTGTTCAGATTGCACAAAATTCATCAAATGTTCTCAAAACAATATGTTTACTTTAGATTGTTTATCTGGACTTCATTTTAATTCACTGAAAGGACAGTGTGATTATATTCAGAATGTAAATTGTATAACTACACCATATACTGGTGCCACCTCACCAACAAGCCCCACCTCTCCATCAGGTGCTAATCCACTATGTATCAGTTCCTGCGTTGGTAGAGCAACAGGCAATCACCCGGACTGTTCTGATTGTACTAAATACATAACATGTGTAGGTGCCACTATGTTTTCTATGCCTTGTGCCTCTGGATTAAATTATGATGTCACAGCAAACGCCTGTGTCTTCCCTGCTGATGCAACTTGTCAAACACCATGAGGTGCATTATCTTCTATTTATATAAAATACATGTTTTCTGTTACATCTTGTTTTATGTATATATCAATATTAAAGGCTTTCGGTGTTGATACAACTATGGAACTTGTTAAACATGGTAGTCATATCAGTTTGTAACTTAAAAACGGAGAATAAATTTAAATTATTATATTCGTATAACATGATCGTTATGTATAATATTTCGAATAGATCAGGGGATTATTACAAATGGATTGTCCGTCTGTCTATTACATATCTCTGCCGTTAATTGAGGTACGATGTTAAAACCTATTACATGAATACCTTGACTGAGCTCGATGGCAAGTAATTTGATTAGAACAAAATAAGTCTACTTCAAATTAGGGTGGTTGAATGGCCGAATGGTTAGCGCGTGTGCGTTGTATTATTGAGGCAACTGGCGTGGTTTCGATTCCCCGGTTGTACGTTAAAAAGAGGTGGGTCGCCTGTCCAACCTCATGGGGTTTCTCCCCCCCCCCCCCGTTTCCTCCCACTGCTAAAGACCCCTACGCGCAGGCGAATTTTTGAAATAAAAATTGAACCATGTTAGTCCCGAAATGACATAGTTTGTGATGAGGGGACGTTACTCCCCCTCTCTCTCCCGCCTCTCTCTCTCTGTGTCTCTAATTTTGGTATTAGGCAAAAGAGTTTTGTTATATCAAATATATTTATTTCATTAATTCGATATCGGGTCTTTTTATTGGAAAGGAATAGGGGCAACGGAGAGAAAATCCACGATGACAAAACTTATTTTCTTAGGCTCACACGTTGGTCAGTAGGGGTATAGAGTTAGCTGACAAATTAGGGCGTTCCGGGTTCGATCCTAGTGTCAGTCAAAAAGGTTTCTCGGGATTTTCCAGTCTAGATTCCCCTTGTCACTGGCGCATCATGAAAAACGTCCAGTCGTTCGGATGGTACGTGAACGAGCCCTTGACGTTGGAATTGGGTGAAGGAAGTGTAGGGGGAAACGTCTCTGTCAGTACAACATTTCCATTCACAGCACACTGTATGGCGTATGTCATCTCCATTAACCCAGTTCCCACTTGTCAGTGGTACAGGATGCAGGACCTAGCAAAGAAATGAATCTAGATTGGAACATCGTTGTCCGTGCAAAATTTCCCTCATAGCACACTGTGTGGTGTTTTCTTCTCGTCTTCCTAGGCTCAGTTGGTACGGAAAAGTAGGAAGTTAAACCCAGTTTCATGTCATTTGATTTTTAGCAAGTACATGTAACACCGATATCTGGCGCCCAGCATGTTATATCGTGTGTCGTAAAAGAGGCAGCACATGTTTACACTTTATGAAACATCTAATAACATTAGAAAGTTGTCTTGTATTATGCCTTTATATAAATATACTATCAAGAACAAAGGTGGACACGTCTTGTGAAGTTTTCCCAATATATTTATAATTTGATTAAAGTGTCTTGAAGCCTGTTCCAGTTTCTACATACAGGAAAGCTACTTAATTGTGAGGTAGCCCACGTTTAATCAAAGGTTTAAATAAGTTAGACCACTAAAAACGCAGCCCTCAACTGTAGGCAAATACAACACTACAGTGACACTGAATATAACTGACTAACCAGTGCACTGGGAAAATGTATTTCCAATTTCCCATTCTTCCGTTTATTAAAGAACAGAATCAGCGTTGAGTAGCTGCGGAGAAAATGGGAATAAGAGGAGTTAAAACTCTCGATAGCAATAACAGGACGAAACATTTCCGTTCTATACGGAAACCGGGAATTGCTATATTCACCTTAAATTTCGTGAATTCTGATTCTGATATCTGATAAATCAAAAAGTCGAACTTGCTGGCGCCAACAAGTTCTGGATGATTTGGATGAACTGATGGACCAAACTTGTCGGTGTAAAAATCTACACTGCAACCATACTTGTATCTTGAAATTGTGTTCTTTATTAAACAGGAAAAGATAATATACTCTTGGTTATAAATGTCCACATGACGTTACCTTTATTAATCGTTTAATACGATTCAAACGTATTTTCAAATTTTGCTCGCCATTCGAATTTCGACCTCGGTTTAGACGATATTGTGGCAGTTCATCGGGTATTTCCTGCATGGTTTTATCCTTGTCAGTGGTGCTGGACGGAAGGTCTGGCAAGGACAGTTATCTAGTAGTTCGGATAGGACGAAAAACTGAGGTCCCGTGTACACATTGGCGTAAAAAGTAAAGATCCCTTGGCAGTTGGAATTCGATATGAAAGTAGGCCGTAGCCTGAGCCTCGTCTAAGGATTTGGTCGTACGCGTCAATGTCGGACGAAGCCTGATCCGCGAGCACCATAGGTGCGAGCCACGCGAACACCGCAGGTGTGATCCCGCGCACGGGATATGGGGGGCCCTCCACCATAACATTTTGAAAATTGACTCCCTTAGACTCTATTTCTGAGCACTTAAAAATAGTTTCAGAGATTTGATACATTATTAGTTTTGGCATCTTGTTAAACCATGGATTGATTATACCCTGTAAAATCGAGATCAAAACACTGCTGCGGCTGACCCGCAGACAGAAATATACCCATTTAACAATCAGAAAGACGATTTTGTAAACCTACTTTGTCCGGTGGATCGTTACCTTCAGCCACATGCCTAGCGAGGTCACATAAGAGGTAAAAACTATGTAAATGCGATAAAAATACGATAGAAATATCGAAATAAAATCTTTTCCAAACTTCTACTTTCACTTTCACTATTGATCGGATACCAGGCATGAAAGTGACAGGACACTCGTTCCAAAGTAAGACCTCGCTGCGCCGGCTGTTGACTGGTTCGGCCAGCCAGGGACATGACAGATTATCAGCCTCAGGCATGCTTGGCACATGGGAAAAACCTTATCACCGATTTTCAAAACGTATGTATGTTGCCGCCCAGTCTTCAACTTATGGGCTCAGTAGGCGGCACAGTATTGATACAAAAAAAAAATCATCAATAATTATATTGAAAGTATTGTCATTTCTAGTGACGTCGCAAGCTGGTGATAGTTAAACCCCATTTCATTTATTCTGACAGGTGTAAATCAACTCTGACCATATTCAGACTAACATGAAAAATATTGATTAACAAAATTGCGAGTAAGTAGCGAGAAAGAAGAATTTTACACAGTTGGCGGGATTTCTGTCTACTTGTCAGTGTTTCGTTTATATCTGGTCCCGTAAAAATTTCTGATAATAAGCGCAGTCTTCACAACCCACATTTAAGTTAGAAAAAAGGCATTCCAATCTACTACCGCGGCCCCAATATCAGAAATGAAGTGCGGTTTTACGTCCTACTCCAACCGAACTATTGAAGACTGGCACAAGTTATACATTGTGCTATGAAGGAAATCTTGCCCTACAGCGGCATTGCGACTTACCCTTATTTCAAATTCCAACTGTCAGGGTTTTTTGTAAGTACACGCCAACTTGTACACGGTTTTGTCCCATCCCAACAACCAGACACTATTCATTGACAGGCCCTTCGTCCTTGACAGAGGTACACTCATGTTTAGGAAGCTAGCGCCTCGGTCACTGAGCCCCCATGGCTTCGACCAATAGCAGGCCAAGACTTGAAATCACAAATTGATTGAATTAACGATTACAATAAATCTTTATTTTCTGATCCAAAATAAAATATTTAAACCCTTATTATTAATACATACATTGACATATACTGATATAAAATAAAACATTATTGTACACAAATAGAAGATAATGCATCTCATGGTGTTTGACAAGTTGCATCAGCCGGGAAAACACAAGCGTTTGCTGTAACATCATAGTTTAATCCCGAGGCACAAGGCATAGAAAACATAGTTGCACCTACACATGTTATGTATTTAGTACAATCAGAACAGTCCGGGTGATTTCCTGTTGTTCTCCCAAAGCAGGAACTGATACATAGTGGATTAGCACCTGATGGAGAGGTTGCGCTTGTTGGTGAGGTGGCGCCAGTATAGGGTGTAGTTATACAATTTACATTCTGAATATAATCACACTGCCCTTTCAGTGAATTAAAATGAAGTCCAGATAAACAATCTAAAGTAAACATATTGTTTTGAGAACATTTGATGAATTTTGTGCAATCCGAACAGTGAGCATAAAGTCCATATGGTTTTCCAACACATGATGAAGTACACTCATTGTATATATAGGATGGACTGGTTTGACTTGTAGCTGATGTCGGGCTGGTGATTGAAGTTGGTGAGGTTACTGATGTTGGGCTGGTTACAGAAGTTGGTGAGGTTACAGATGTTGGACTGGTAACAGAAGTTGGTGAGGTAACTGATGTTGGACTGGTTACAGACGTTGGTGAAGTTACTGATGTAGGACTGGTTACAGAAGTTGGTGAAGTTACTGATGTAGGACTGGTTACAGAAGTTGGTGAGGTGACTGATGTTGGACTGGTAACAGAAGTTGGTGAGGTTACTGATGTCGGGCTGGTTACAGAAGTTGGTGAGGTTACAGATGTTGGACTGGTAACAGAAGTCGGCGAGGTAACTGATGTTGGACTGGTCACAGACGTTGGTGACGTGACTGATGTTGGACTGGTAACAGAAGTTGGCGAGGTTACTGATGTTGGGCTAGTTACAGAAGTTGGTGAAGTAACTGATGTTGGGCTAGTTACAGAAGTTGGTGAGGTGACTGATGTTGGACTGGTAACAGAAGTTGGCGAGGTTACTGATGTTGGGCTAGTTACAGAAGTTGGTGAGGTTACGGATGTCCGACTGGTTAATGAAGTTGGTGAGGTAACTGATGTTGGACTTGTTACAGAAGTTGGTGAAGTAACTGATGTTGGGCTGGTTACCGAAGTTGGCGAGGTTACTGATGTTGGGCTAGTTACAGAAGTTGGTGAGGTCACGGATGTTGGGCTGGTTACTGATGTCGGTGAGGTTACTGACGTTGGACTGGTAACAGAAGTTGGTGAGGTTACTGATGTCGGGCTGGTTACAGAAGTTGGTGAGGTTACTGATGTCGGGCTGGTTACAGAAGTTGGTGAGGTTACAGATGTTGGACTGGTAACAGAAGTCGGCGAGGTAACTGATGTTGGACTGGTCACAGACGTTGGTGACGTGACTGATGTTGGACTGGTAACAGAAGTTGGCGAGGTTACTGATGTTGGGCTAGTTACAGAAGTTGGTGAGGTTACGGATGTCGGACTGGTTACTGATGTCGGGCTTGTTACTGAGGTTGGGGAGGTTACTGATGTTGGTGAAGTTACTGACGTCGGGCTGGTTACAGAAGTTGGGGAGGTTACTGATGTTGGTGAAGTTACTGACGTCGGGCTGGTTATAGAAGTTGGTGAGGTAACTGATGTTGGACTGGTTACAGAAGTTGGTGAAGTAACTGATGTTGGGCTAGTTACCGAAGTTGGCGAGGTTACTGATGTTGGACTGGTAACAGAAGTCGGCGAGGTAACTGATGTTGGGCTAGTTACAGAAGTTGGTGAGGTTACTGATGTTGGACTGGTTACTGATGTTGGCGAGGTTACTGATGTTGGGCTGGTTACTGATGTTGGTGAGGTTACTGATGTTGGGCTAGTTACAGAAGTAGGTGAGGTAACTGAGGTTGGGCTGGTTACAGAGGTAGGCGATGTCATTGATGTTGGACTGGTTACTGATGTTGGCGAGGTTACTGATGTTGGCGAGGTTACTGATGTTGGGCTGGTTACTGATGTTGGTGAGGTTACTGATGTTGGGCTAGTTACAGAAGTAGGTGAGGTAACTGAGGTTGGGCTGGTTACAGAGGTAGGCGATGTCATTGATGTTGGACTGGTTACTGATGTTGGCGAGGTTACTGATGTTGGCGAGGTTACTGATGTTGGGCTGGTTACTGATGTTGGTGAGGTTACTGATGTTGGACTGGTTACGGAGGTCGGCGATGTCACTGATGTTGGACTGGTTACGGAGGTCGGCGATGTGACTGATGTTGGACTGGTAACAGAAGTTGGTGAGGTAATAGAAGTTGGACTAGTTACTGATGTCGGTGAGGTAACGGACGTTGGGCTGGTTACTGATGTGGGACTGGTTACTGAAGTTGGCGAAGTAATCGAAGTAGGACTCGTTACTGATGTCGGACTCGTTACAGAAGTTGGTGATGTTGGGCTGGTAGTTTGAGCTGTTGTACCACAATATGCTGATGCTGTGTAAGTACAAATACCTGATGTGCTATCAAACGCTTGACCCGAAGGACATGTATTTTCATAAGCTATTGTTGCTAAACATGTTATATATTTGAAACAACTGGAACAATCTGGATAACTTCCCTGTAACGTTGATAGCTGGGAACATGCACTTGCATAAATACAGGTAGCGAATGGATTTGGTGTTGTCTGAGCACTAGTAGCTGATACAGCACTGGTTGGACTGGTGACACTGGTGGGTGCTGTATTAGTAGTTGTAGATATTCCACACACAGATTGAGCATACCAATTACATTGACTTGTGAGTGTATCGTATACCAAACCTGTGTTACAGCTCATCTGGAATGAAGCTCCATTAGAACACACAATATATTTTGTACAATCACCACAATCGGCGTACGTTCCATCAGCCACGCTTGTACAACTGGATACACAGCTACCTTCACAGGGCCGAAGAGCCAACTGCAAAACCACTAAAAAGGCTAAAAGAGTGTCTATACTGAATTTGACTTGCCTGTTCATCTTTAGCTTTAGAAATGAAGATGAACATAATTTGTATTTCCTCATATTTATATACCAACAAATAAAGACTAGGGGCTGAAAATGTCAGATAATACATAATGATGACCGTTAAAAGCGATATGATTCAATAATGGTTTAAATGGTTTGTAACAGGGATATCAGATAATGTTAAACATGTATCAATGTCCTCCTTGGGCTAGTAGTATTGTCCTTAAGTGAAATAATATATAATCTAGTTTCGTAACAAGGTGGTATCTTTGATCAGATCATTATTTGATTACGACTAAACGCTCAACCAACCTGATTCATTAGAATATACCCGTGAATGGTACACAATTGTTATGTTACGTCGCGGGGCTGTGTATATTATTCAACAAGAATGCAACAAATGGTAAGACGACCAATTTTTAAAGTTATTTTGCGTTTATTTTAAAATATGTAGGGCATTGGTTGGTTCGAGTGTTCAGGGAACGTAACACTGGACTATCTGTATATACATTGGTACATTGTCCTGGCACATGTTCCTCCTGGTCAAATAAATTCTGGTCCTAGTCACTCGAGTCCATGGAAAATCTAGGTTCCGTGTACAGCGTACATAAATTATTCCTTGAGGTTGGCGGCATTGCCGTTTTCTGCGCCAAATTAAATAGAAAATAAATGCTGCTAGTATTGGATATTCGAAAACTGATCGCATATTAACTTTTTTTAAAATGGGATTTCAATGAGCGATGTAGCGGTTTGGGTCGTTACCTTACTGTTTTCGTTACTTTATTGTTTTTAGTTACCTATAGGCGAGATTAACCTTCTACAGTTTTGAAAGAACAATATTCACCGCTATTATTAGTTTTAATTCTCGTAAACAGGTGGGAGGGGGTGTCAGGGGTCAGATGATGGTCACTTGGGGTTGAGTACAAAATAAACACCGCTATTATTTAGTTTTAATGCAATGCATGTAAACAGGTGGGAGGGGTGTCTTTCTGGCGCAAAAATCACCCATTCTGTGGACAGCCAGCTCTTTTCGGGTCAAAGAATTGAAATTGGGAAGTTGAATTGAAAACAAAAGATATGAAAAATGAAAATGATTGTTTCATTAATAATTTACCAATTAGAAACTACAATGATATATCGTAAATTTCACGATAATTTCATCAGCTTCCAAAAAAATCCACGGTTATTTCTGGCGCAAAAATGATGTCAAAGTGGCGCAAAAGTCACCGTGACAGTGGCGCATTAGCATTGCTAATCACGTAATCATTATCACCAGACTGGGTGGCTTAATTGATTAACACGTGTGCTTTAGATCACAATGTATGTCACTGAGCCAACCTCATGGTTTTTTTTTCAGGTACTCCGGTTTACTCCAACTGTTAAAGACCCCTACGCGCAAGCGCATTATTGAAATAGAATTGAACACATGTTTAGTCTTTTTAAATATGAAAGTTGCGATGACCTCGCAAAAGATTTTTATAACCAAATAATGGATATACACTGGGTTTGAAGCAATAACTAAATATCTAACTGTGGAATAAACAAAAACATTTCGTAATATTTAATACATGCGAATTACGATCTGTAGCTTAAGGTTTTAACCTATTCAGTAAATATAACCAATGCACCATGGGGCGGATGTGTGCATTTGTTCTCTTTCAGAAATTTCGTTTCGAATTCTAATAATTAATCTTACTGAAACCCGTATTTTAAATAGACATCGAAACCAGTTATCTGTTGGGTTTTAGCCAAAATGTCTGCCTGATACTCGAGAGTCTGTGGTGCAATTAATTGCATTGATTGGTGTGTGCGTAAAAATAACTTTTTATCTTAATGATTGAGTTGAACCTAATCTCTAAAGGTCGAAACATGCAAGGTTCTGATTAATGTTCCATATTAAAATATATTTACACGTTCCTCAAATATTCGACGCGAGAGAGCTCAAGCCAGATTCACGGAACTCCAACTATGGTAATTTTTAACTTCCATAATCGGGGGACACTGTAGAAGTTCATGGGGTTAGACAAACCATTCTAGTCCTTGTCACATACATGCTTGGTCGACCTTTTGATCCACATTATTAATTAACATCGGAGGCGGGGATGGAGAGGGGAGTTATATACACAAATTTTACTGTGCTTTGGAGAAAAATATACAATTTAATGGGGAATAAAGTTTGCGTTGCGATTTCCGAAAATCACCGATCCGTCGTATTCACTGAAATTCGCCACCGATCCTTCGTATTCACTGAAACTCTACAATGATTTATACTGGATATTATGAGCCATATTTACATCAAAGAAAATTGTGTAAAGTGGTCTAAAGTTGTAATAGATTAATAAATATATTATGGTCCTTCTACCCCACACGTGGGGTGGGGGGTCTAGTGGTTTAACGCGTGTGCGTGGAATCAATAGGTCTGGCATTGAGTCAAGTTGCGTGGTGTCGATTCCTCGCTTCAACGTGACTAGGAGTAGCGTCGCCTGTCCAACCTCGTTGGTTTTCTCCGGGTCCTCCGATTTCCCCCACCGCTAAAGATCCCTGCGCGCAAGCGAATTATTGAAATAAAATTAAACCATATGTTAGTCCCAAAATGTATACGTAACAAAGCGCAAATCAGATAGAGGTCACGAAAATTTTGTGCTTATCGAAACCCTCTGTATTATTGCCTCTGGATATACGACTCCAGATAGATTACAGTAAATCGACTTTTATCTACGCATTCTACGACCGATACAGCCCGAGGTAACAATCATTCTATTAGGGACAAGGTTAAAGATGAACACGTGCAAACGTATATACATAATCAGATAACCTGTCCATTGAGTGGGGGATTCATTAATTTAGTTTTATAAATGTCTCAGAGAAAAGCACGAAGTTTCCCTATTAAGATTCCGTATTACCTGGTATTCGAAATGTGTGCGATACTCGGTATAATTACAACAGTTTTTTAAAAAATAAACTACATCTCTATCGCACACATGAAAATGTTTTGCAGAAAATATATATATACTTTTATTATGATTAAGAACATATTAGAAAATATGAATAAACATTTGTATATCGTGCACACATCTGTATACAGCAAGAAATTTATTTCTACAAAATTATCTGAAGCATGTCGAGGAGTCAAAACTATCGCCCAGGTTGGTCATATACAGGACATGCTTACTCTTAAATGCTAGCTTGTCTGTTTATTTGAGTGTTGGAATCACAGCGGATCCGCGGGTAAGACTCACTAACAACGGGGTCGCTGGTTGGATCCTAGTGATGGACATCAAGTTACTCGAATGACAAAGGAAATGGCCAGTAACGGTATCTAATATTTCGGATGGAATAACAAAAACTAGGCCCAGTGTACGCGTTTGTGTGTGTGTGCGTAAACGAACCCTTGGCATTTGGAATTCGATGAAGAGTAGGCGGAAACGCCACTGTTTGGGCAAAGTTTCTCCCATAACCCATAATCTTTTTGGTGCCGGTAAGTAGGATGTTTAAACCACATTTATTTAATTTGTTAACGAAGATATACTTTCAGATTGTACCTTTATATACAGATCTCTTATAATTCAGAATTAACCGAGTCAGATATATATAGGTTACAGTGATCTGCGCCAGAATTTCTAAAGATAAAATCAGAGAATCAATTTTCTTAGATGAAGATTTCAGCTAACCAGCATCACTTGTGAAAACAAGATGCAATCTCTGCTTGTTGTATTGTGTTCGATTTGGTGTGGCACAGTAACACATTTCTTTCTCCACAGACAGCTTAAAGAATCTAGTAAAAACTATCGCCTATATCAGTTAGCCCTTTCTTTCCTTTGTTTATATTGCTTAGATTCCTTATCATAAACAGAAAATAACAAATATTGGGTTGCTACAGGCGCAGCCATTTTCTGCAGTGCGTCACTTGACCCGGAAACATTACCCATGCAGTATCTCGCAGATGTGCATTTCTAACATTGCGCATGTTTGTGTCATAAGATAACACTTACGTTAAAGGTATACTTTCTTATAATATCTGTAGAAATTATAATATATAAATTCTGGATCTAGAGGCCTATGGTGGATCTCGTATATTCGGGTTTTATTCAAATCTGGGATGAAAATATCTTCTTTTGGAATCTTTTTCAATTTTTAAAAGTTTTATTGTAATTTCTAAAGGATAGTCGCTTGCGCCTGCTTAGTCCATTCTACACGCGCTTTTTGTTATTATTTTGTCGTTTATAAATCAGTCATTTTTAATTAATTCCTGTATATATATTCCTTTTTGTTCACAACAAATGACGCTCGAACCCACGACGTCGTGAACTGATTTTAAAATGTTCATTGGATATAAGGATCACATATTTTCACGATAAGATACGTATAACGTCAATATTGATTGAAATGGACCAATGTTGAATTCTAATTTGTGTTTTTAATTTTGAATATTTATTGATAATGAAATGAAATGGGGTTTAACGTCCTACTGTTCTACTCCTATTGGGCTAATGAAGACGGACATGCGCCATACAGTGTGCTATGAGGGAAATTTTGCCCGGACAGCGGCGATACGGTCTACTCTAATATCGAATTCCAACTGACAAGGTTTCTCGTCCCATTCGAACGGCCATACGTTGTCCCTTACTCCACCCTCTTTCCTGCACCTCTGAGAAGGGGGGGGGAGGGGGGACCACGCCGGAAAATCCGATGAACTTTCTCGGCCAACGCAGGGGTCAAACACGGGACCTCCAGATTAGCGAGCCAACGTCTTATTCACTGAGCCATCGTGGTTCCCATAATCTTTCGGTAGAAGAATTCCAATGTTATGTGTCGATTTAACATTTTTGATGAGAGTGGTTTAATTTAATGTGGAATATCTCGCTTTCATACGTCTGTGTAATGTTTTTCAATGTTTTTGATATCGACTGCTTTATACGTTGAGCGTATTGTTATAATCTTTAGTCTTGACGAGAATAATCGGTTGTGTTTTGATATCACACACCCACTAGAACGATAGGTGCATATTGTGGTATTCGTCTTTTTTTGCTTTAGCTGTCTTTAAATTCAACCAAAGCGTTAAAATCAGAAGTAAACGGTTGATAAGATGAAAGAATAAACACGGCTGCCTGAGGAACACAATCAGTTGTCTGTCAGAGATATTTGTTCGACTCGCGCCATCTGAAACCTCTGCTGTGCCTATTTCTTAAGCTGAGCGACTAATCAAGTGCAACAAGCAGATACAAGGAGCAATAAACGAATCTTTTTTGTCGTGTTGGCAATATTTAACCTATTGCAAAGATAGACAACAAAATTAAGTTGATAGAACAAAGTGAAAACTACCCGGTAGACGTGTTGGCGGTACGATAACGAACATTTCTTTCATCTTGAAGATTCAATTAATTTGTAAATTACTAGAGTTTTTCAGTGCCGGATTGGCCATGTTGCAAAATAATAGTGCAACTGAGCCAGTACCTACAAAAGGAGGGTCGCACAATAAATAATAAGTACATCTAATGTTTATTCATTTCATTCATCTACAATTGAATGAACTCACCCAGGCTTTTGCGATAAAAAAAACCCCTGAAAATACTTTAAAGACCTTAATCCATCTTTTGACTACTGCATAGAGGTTACTTTAATATTATGGGGATTAATACCGGCTGGTTGTTGTTAAGACTATAGATATTTGTTGTTGAGAGGAAAATCTTTCTTTGCTGCCGCTGTTATACTGAAATAAGTGAGGCATGTATTGGTTGGCTGGTTAGATTAATAAACTGATGAAATAATATTACCGTTAGTCACACGATGTAACAAGCAAGGGCAGACCCAGTCTTTCGAAGCGCACATATAAGGTTTTCCTAAGAAAGATATCGTAATAACGTACGCCATGTTCTGAATCTGCCACTGATATGGAAAGCATCGAGATTTATTGCAATAAGGACATATTTACCTGTATTTGTAGAATTGAAAGTTTAATTGGTGAAACAAAACGTCGCAGGTCTTGTTTAAACCATTTCATTACGGTTAAAGTGTGGACGCTGTATCTTGTTGATGTGCTAGTGATGAAACGCCATCACTACACACACACCCCCACACACATACACACGTCAGGCGCACACCTGTGTCGGAGAAACCCAACCCAAATACAAAATTATCAAGTGGTTACTTCTCCCTTTGGTTTTTGCGATCTGGTCAGTTTATAATTTGTCGTCATGGAAACAAAATAAAAGCACGTGTTCTTCCCATAATACAGCATTGATTATTTATGGAATTATTTACAGGAACGTATGGTATTGCAAATGGTTTTTCTAAATGTTTACACATATGGGTGTCCCTTTGCTACAGAAATCTAATCAATTTATTAGTAATCTCAACCTGGTGCCTCGTGTTCCTTGGCGGAAGAAAATCTATTTCGTCGTTTCCCCCGACTTCCGTTTCTACGGTAGATGGCGTCTTAATATGTTTTCGTAGAGAAAAAAGAGAATTATTGCCAAAATCTCTGTTCCGCTGGAATGAGTTGCGGATTTTCAAACGTTTTGACGCTACCATATATTATAATCATAATATATATCACGATTCATGTGGTAGTGCTATCCGGTAATACAAAGGGGTTGGGTATAAACCAGAGTTTCGCGAAATTCACAATAATTCGGCATTTGTCCTTGATCGATGACCACAAAGTTCTTCAGACAGATATTTTAGAAGTCGTTATTTAATATAGTCCGTTTAAACTGATCGCGAACACGACCGCGAATTGCCACACTGAAAGCGACGATACGCATGTGAATTCGCTCTTCTGTCTTGTCACCTGGCATGGCGAAGACGCCTCGAGTCACCTGCCACAGATACGTTACTTGTAAAACTTTTGATTTCGCACTCAGGTTGGCTAATGAAAATCGTCCGCGCAAACTGTTTCCAAAACTTCGCCCGGGGGGGGGGGGGGGGTAATCTCAGCGGTTTTTTCGCGCACAAAAATTCGGCTGTGTTTGCGTTCGCCGTCAGTATAAACGACTTCATTGAAATAGCAGTTAAGCAATCAAATGCGGTCGTCGCGTTCATGGTCGCGGTTGTGGAGGCGGTCGCATTAGCGCTCAATATAAATGGACCTTTAATCTCGTTATGGCGACATAGGTCTGACTACCTGCGGCGTATAGCAAAAGGTAAAGTGTAGTGAACGGTGTCGTGTACGGTGTGGGGTTTGGGTGGTCAAGTGGTCTAACGCGTGCAATATTTATGATGACGACAGTGATAAGTACTATTCATGTTTCCCGCTACTTGTACAACCCTACGCACAAGCTGATTAAAGAAACTGTAGAATGGGTTAGTCCCGAAATGACCTGGTTATTGTCCAGTAGACTATATTTTTCTCTCTCACGCTCGTTTTCAACTTTCGTCTATAGAATACCACCGTCTATTTTAATGAGAAGGGGCAGGAACTTCTCTGTGTAAAGTGTAATAAAAGTAGATTTATTTTGGCTTATAGATGTTTATTTATCTGGAAAATATATCATAGAGTTTACTGCCAATTAACAGGGAGTATAGAACCATTATCCAGACATTAAGCGGCGGGGGTCTTAAATGTAAATACTGTATTCACCGTCGGTACATCCTATCTGAAGTTAAACATTACGAATTACAAATTGTATTTTGAGAAACACATTTTGATTTTTTAAAATTAACAAATAAGTGTAAAGGTTTTGAACGAGTGATTATTCAATTTGGTTATATATATTCGGAACCGAAAAGAAGCTTTTGCTTAGCAAATTCTTGTCTGAATTGAAATGGACCATTATTCAGGTGGTCCATGATTATAACATAATTTGTAGAAATAAAAATGAAATATAATATGTACTGTTGATTGAAATACTGTTCTTACAATCCAGTTCAGTAAATCCCTGACAAATCATTGATTAATAATTTGTAGTCTCCGGGCCGGATTTACCTACACAGAGAACTATCTACTCTCTACGAGAATATATCTCTGCCCTAAATGGCCGCCATATCCAATATTAGTATACTGTTTTGTAATGCGGTCCCTGATACGCAAAAAGAATATCCCTTGTACGGACACGTCGCATGAAAAACATTGTCGGCAACAAGGGGTAATCTATGACCCCAGACATAAAATGGTTTTTGGATGCATAATTTTATTCAAATACGATGAAACTATAGCGTTATATATAGACTGAATAATAATCAATCAGAGTAAAAAAAATATTGACAGTGACGATATGAATTATAAGGTATTTTTGAAACTATACAAATCTACAAATAATTTAATTGTCATTTCCATGTAGAATCGCCTTTTGATGAGGTTGGTAGAGTACCTAGATTTGCTTTCAGATCTAGATTACTAGAATGACCAACACAATATCATCAGTAAGAAAGATTCCAAATACAAAGCTAGCAGCGAGTGCAGAACAGATTAGACACTTGTAACCAGCAAAATGTTGAAAGGAAATGGGAGTGGGTCCACAAGATCCCTTGTGTCCAATAATGATGAATGTTGCCACTGCCTCACTTCCGTTCTATTTGCAGCATTATACCCGGCATTAAGTAGATGACAATGTATAAAATTCTCGCTAGACAATTATGAACCAGTTCCCCACAAATGTTAAGGATATGGTCGTGGGTTCCCGAAATACCCCTTGTATACGCACAAGGGATATATACTTCTCAAAATTCTCGAAATATACTTATTGTTTGCGACTAAATTCGTCGATGTAGAACTTAAAATGCTGGTCAACTAGCTTAGTGTCTGTTCACAAGCGGAGGTAATTGTAGACAGACAACGTAAGTTTAGAATGCTTGTGGGCCAAACTGATCAGTGGGACCCCAAATTTAGAGAAATGTTGGCATGTGTCAATATCCAATCTTGAAACGCGACACAATAGTTTCAGTTCATTGGGATCCCCGATAACCGTGGGCCCTAGGCAAATGGCTTACTCTGCTAATTGATAAATCCGGTCTTGGGTAGACTTATATAACGGGGATTCAGAAGTTGTACTATTTAATATGACCTTATGACCAATCATACATTAATTAGACCTTTGACGTTTTAGACATTTTGACCAGTTGATAAAATATAATTTTCGATATGGTGTGATTTTACTGTACGTAAAATTAGAAATATTCAACACCCGGTATTACCTATATAGTTGTCTTCAAGGGCTTCAGTAGACCCTCGTTCAAAATACTTTATATTAGTGAACTTGATAGAAACAGACACACAAAAATGTTGCCTCGTTAATTTCAGTTTCTTTATTCAGCTGTTTTAGAACGAGTAAGCTTACAGTCCATACACTACCTCGTATACAATACATTTCACTACTTTTTTGGGGCGACATTTGGAATACTAATCTTTAGGTTTATAGGACTGGGATACTATAGATATTTATGCCGCCTTACATTCTCCTCAAAATGAGAGTCGCATCAGGTGTACCGAAACAAGAGAGAGAGAGAGAGAGAGAGAGAGAAATGGGGTTTAACGTCCACTCGACATAAACTAGGTCATTTCGGGACTAGCACATGGTTCAATTTTATTTCAATAATTCACTTGCGTGTAGGGGTCTTTAGGAGTGGGAGGAAACCGGGGCACCCGGAGAAAACCCACGAGGTTGGACATGCGACCCTACTCCTTGTCACGTACAACCGGGGATTTGAAACCACGCCAGTTGACTCAATGACAGACCTTATGGTACAGCGCTCACGTGCTAACCATTCGGCCATCCAAACCCCCCTTAAAGCGATAAAACGGACTTGGATTTCAGATGGTGAAATAGTTTGGTTGAAGGTAATCTCTTGATTGAATGCTATATTCAGACAATGCTATGTATATGTGCTATAGTTTTTGTCATAGTTTGGCATAGATTGAAGGATGATTACATCTTACAACGTTTTGCCCACTCATCAAACTAAGATATAAGTCATTGTTTACATATCTGTGTATATAACATGTTAATTACTGATATCTTCATATTCTATATATAGAGAATGTACATTAAGACATTTACGAGATACATATTATCTTTAATATTGCTGGATTAACAACGAGGTTACATGCTGAAACCTACACCCTAATTATCGCCTTGTTTAGTGACGGCGGTCGTGCACGGGGTAGATACTGATAATGGATTGTTTTCACTTTGCAACTAAAAAATTATAAGGTATGATTTGATTTTACTCCATTTAGCAATTAATAATGACGAGTATCGTACACACGTTATATAGCACGTTTACACAGTTAACACATTTTGTCTAACTTCTGTATGCAAGTCGATTTCAAAGTATGAAATGAGAAGCCGGGTTTGTCTACTATTTCGAGAACATCTGATGACATTTCTTTTTTGAGGGATGGATGATTGCATCGGTTTAACGGCCGGTCATAGCAAACTAGGCAGTAATGTCAGCAGTAGGGGGAAACTAGGGTGATTACTCCGAGAAAGCCTACAAGTATGCAGCAGGCGACCTACTCCTTGGTATATTCAGAGGGTATCTTAAGTTTAAGATAGTCACTTAACTACTAGATTTCACTTAAATATGCGTAACTTCCTGTAAGTTAAGGGTAAGTGCCATTCAAAGGCAATGTTTAGTATCAAATTTTCCCTTAAAGTTAAGTTGCCTAAGTGTTTAGTCTGTCAGTGGTATTCAGCGACCAGTTTAAGTGAGAAAAATCGACTTAACTTTAAGTGACCCTTGGGAGGTACCTTAAAGTTAAGTGGGATTATAATGACTTCTTTGAACCGGAGTACACAATGTAGTAACAGGACCGTAGTGGCGATTTTAAAAGTTAGAGGATTGAGATTGAAACAAAGACAATGTCGCTGAGCGTAGCTGGCCTCAAACTTTTGTTTTATCATCAGCTTTGATAAGGTTACTACTCACTGAACCACTATGGCTCCCTCAGTTTGATCAAAGCACATAAATATAATACAATGTCACAGTGAATGGATTGAAAAAAAGCCATTTATTAATTTAATTTAAAAATGGATAATCGAGACTTTGTTTGTTATCGAAACAATGGTAGTAATAAAAATCGAGCCTATGCTATTCCTATCAAAACTTCCACCATTCCTTACTGCGCACAGAATAAAGTAATTTGACTGAAATTTTCAATAAATTCCTGAATCATTATCTATTTTAAACTATTATAGCGATAACTGTCAATTCTATTTCTAAATCTTGCATAACACATCTTTAATATACAGCGATATTGATATCTTAACTTAATGGGATTGAAACATCCAAAACGCATCACATATCAAAAACTGTAATTTGCATTTTATTTGACATATCAGTGAGCACATTTAGCACTTTTCATTTTATGCTAGTTTCATATTAGAATATATATACACAATACTCATCGGGTATTTAGTAAGAGTATCATATGGCTCTTATATCCCACAATAATAAACAAAGTATATAGACACAGTATGTTATATTCAGGTAAAAAATAAACTATATTACTTATATAAATACACAATCTATCTATATATATATATTTACTGTTTCAGTCCTATTTTACTGGTCATGACCCAGACATACTCATAGTTTCCTTAATGATACCCAAACAGCCGAAGAAATGTACGAAGTGTTTAGAGGAAAATTTTTGAATGTTCATTTGAAATACCAGTGGATACTATAGTTAAACGTCCTACTTTTCTTCACTGACTGGGCTACTGAAAATGGACATAAGCCATAAGCGGAGTTCTACGAAGGAAATTTTGCCTCCCCTTAATTCGAATTCCAACTGCCAATGATTTATTTACGTGTACGTCTATGTGTACAAGGTACCTCGGTGTTTCGTCCCATGCGATCAGACACACTTCCTCGGCCAACAACGGGGACGACACGTGTTACGAAAACCGAGCCATGGCTAAGCATTGCCTCGCGACATAAATGGATTTTTGAAAAACCAGCGAAAAGATAATGCTTCAATACACATGCAAGAACATGCATTTTTATACCACCTGTAGAACTTTTGAAATATCAAAACTATCAAGCTAACATCAAGCTAACACCTACAGTTTTTGAAACAGATGTCGACGTCTGCCTTCGACAACATTTTAATAGAGAGTAATCGGACACGTAAAATATGTTAGGGTTATAAAACGTATCAAAGATGGCGTCAATCATTATGCGGATAAAAAGTAAATGTAAATATTTTTAGACTAGTTTCATAAGCTGTTTTATCAGTTTTATATTAGAAGAGACATGTAAACTGATGTTTAGAACACGTTCGTTGGTGATAATTCCGTCTTAAGTTTCAATTTTGTGAGATACCCGACGGGAGAAGTTGCTGTATCGTGCGTCTATTCTAGTAATGCAGCACTGTTGGCGAAATAACCATACAGGGCAAATGAGAGAGAGAGAGAGAGAGAGGGGAGAGAGAGAGAGAGAGAGAGAGAGAGAGACTGATTAGTCGTCATATGAAAATATGCACATTTCCGCCATTTTCCCAATGAAATGTTCTAATGCGCATGTTCTTAAGTTAGTTTTCACCGCCCGGAAATTTAAGCCTCTTAGTTCAAAATAATAAAGTAAATATTTCCAAGGTAATAAACCGTTATTTGTGACACATTAGCTTTCTGACATCGTCTGCTGGTTTGACTTCGTCGTCTGAAAGTTATTAAAGGTGAAATCATTGCAAATAACTGAAGGCCCTTCATTTTTCAACGTTGAATCCTAGAAAAGATTCTCCAGTCCTTGACTGGACGACTTCCGCCCGTGTTATCTATATGCCATCACATTGTGTATTTATAATCAGGGATCTCCCATGCCGAGAAACATGAATGGAAACGAATAAAAACAGAATTAACCAATAATGTTTGCCAAATTCAAACTGAGATACGAAACTAGTAATCTATAAATCACTTCTAACTACTTGCTCCCGTTTTCTTACATCTATTTTGGTGAAAGTTCTTTGTCGAATTATAAAATAGTAGTATTGAAACCCCCTTTGTCCAACTCTAGGAATTCGTTTGTGACCTTGGGAGATGTGTGGTATTTACCGTAACGCTTATATTTGTGTGCGTTTGTAAATGGCTTTGCCTTGTTTTTGACACTATAGATTGTCTGTCTGTACCGGGTATACTGTTTTGTGTGTTGCAATGTATTACGTCATTGTAAGGGCACAGGACATACCGTGGAGCTATAACCTCTGTAGTCTCTAGATATAGAGAATCTCCTACGTGTCTTTTTACTTTATCGACGAGTGTTGATATTTTTTGATATCAAAAAGACGAGAAGAAGATTTTATTTATTACATGCACAAACCTTTCTTACATGCACAAATAAAATAAAAATAATTCTTTAATATAATGAAAAAGCAAGGAGATATCGCTCAGTAGATTATGAAAGTTATCACACAAGCGATATCTACTGTAGAAAGCGTTATTTGGTGATAACGAGAATTCTTTTGCTTCCGAATATTCGTGCTACATCAATCTATAGCGTAAGGATATATTCTTTGAATGGCAATTAGTAATTGCGGATATATAGCCTTTAATACATAGTTTAATGTCTTATCCAGGAAACACAGATTTGGCACCCAGTAGCACTATGTGATTATAGAACTTAGCTTGGTATAATATAACAGTTTCCTCTCCTCATACTTGTTACATTTTGAAAAGCACTTGTAGTTCGTGTTAATAGCCCGAATTCGCCTCGAATGCCTTAGATATCGAATCTATCTGAAATATATTTTAAATTCAGTATATTTATAGGAAGTGGGGGCAAACTGAGTACATACTACTTCTAGGATTAACTAAAAATCTCAATTAAGAAAATATGTTAAGAGCATGACGTAATTTTCAGAAATTAAAAAGCGCTTTTCTGGCTTAATAATTTTGAGTCAATTGGCGGAGCAACGGAGTTAGAGTTAGGATTAGGGACATCAAGTATATTAATGATTTGTGGAGCAGGATGGCATTTACACCAATGATCTCATCATCTATAATTATAGATTAGAAAGTATGACACGCGTAAACTTCCGACATAAAACCTCGGCTAGTAATGGTGTGAGATATTTTAGTGTGGCAGGTATGTATATTTTGAAAGGTGTGTGTTGATATTGAAGTATGCACTCATATGTCAACATACACTATGATATATTATAGCGTTGATGTTTTCATCAATGAAATCTATTCATTACTCCTCCCATATACCCCTGTTCATCTGTTTAAAACTAACCCTACTTACCTACTTACAGTTAAAGTGACATTTCGTCGAAATTCCTTTGTATCGAAGATGCGAATGTATTAAATGCAGTGAGGTTTAACGTGTACTTTTCTGCACAAAACGGGCTTAAATAGACGGACATGTACCAGGAACGTTATTGATTTGGAACTGGATAGAAAAAATCAAATGAAATGGGGTTTAACGTCCTACTGTTCTGCTCCGACTGGGATAATGAAGACGGGCAATACGCCATACAGTGCGGTATTAGGGAAAATTTTACCGGACATCGGCGCTACAGCCTACTCTTATATCGAATTCCAACTGCCAAGGGCTCTTTTACTGCACGCCGATGTGTATATGGTACCTCGGTTTTTCGTCCCATCCGAACGACTGTTTAGGCCCTCCGTCCTGCACCACTTACAAGGGGAAACCACGCAGGAAAAATTCTCGGCCAGCACCGGGAGCGAACCCGCAACCTCCAGACTAGCGAGCCAGCGTCTTACTCAATTAGCCACCGTGGCTCCCCACAACGGGACAGAACCCGGGACCACCTGGTTAACAATTGGGAGTCTTATCTAGTAATCAATTTTGTACACGGGACCTCGGTTTTTAATGCCACTCGAAGGACTAGAAATTAACGGAGAACTTTCTCGGCTAACACCCCTTGATTAGTGAGCCAGTACCTTACTCACCGAGTCACCATGGCTCCTCCACGAAAACACCGCTTCTTACTGTCGGGAAGTCTGATTAATTGGTATTTTCATTTAGGCTAAAGGACTACCCAGGCAGTCAAAATACTACCTACGCCACTGCCCATTTTATTAAGTTAAAACAAACGACCCTCGATGAAATGTCTTTTTAAATGCTATAGTTAATATTTTTATTGTTACGCGATCGCTTTGCTATTTGTCATAATGTACCACGTGCGTATGACAGATATCATAGCACTGTGAAAATTTGATATTTATTTTGATATTAGAAATAGCACCTGTGGAATATTATCAATATATATAATATAGGCAGAACCTGTAAGTCAGGTATGATATATTACATCAGAAAAATGTAGAGTATATGTTTCATTACTTATCTTGTCAAAATTTTTGTAATAAATTTTTTGTGTATCTTTTCTCGAGGCGTATCTGTATACCCCTTTTCCGGCTATTTTTGAAATCTATCTCTTTTATATATTTTTATCGTATGGAATCAGGAAGCTGGCATGTTTAACGTGAATCGCTGTTGTACAACAGGCTATCTCGTTTTATAGTCCATACCAAATAGGTGAAGGAGTCCCAAGGAGATCGAACATCTTCGTGTGTAATTTGCACCCCCTCTTTGATTTTATATACTGACAATCTGTCTACCGTACTAAGGTTTAGGCCCGTAGATAAAACCAATACCGAGATGTAAGCAGTTGTGTGTTTAAGCTAATATTAAACAATGAATAAAAACCGAACAAAACCCACAACGTATCTAAACGGAAATGTATAATTAATTAAAGTTATATGCTTGTTATTACATTTATTCGGTACGGTTATTAAATATGTTATTTTTTATTGCAATTAACCATATTTATCAATATGTGTAGAAATTGTGACTAGTGGGCGGGCGATGGGGCTCTGTCCCAAGTAAATAATAATTATGCTCTCCGAATTTTCAGAATTTTATTTTGCCCATACATAATTGACAACATAATGATTGTTATAACATTTATTCAATACAGTTATTAAATATATTTCATTTCATTACTCTATTTTTTCTTTTGCTGTGCAATTTAACAAAACTTTGTGATTGTGACTACAAATGTGAGAGCCCCCCCCCCACCTCCCTAAAAATGTCTTAGCTACCCTGAAGATGACAGTCCTTGCTTCGCCACTGTCCACACTGCATGGTGTGTGTCTCAAGATTTATCGTAGATTACTAAACGGTCTTACTTATTAATCTGGAGTACTTTCCCTTTAATCAATCTAGATCCAAGAATAACAATTTCACAGATTTATACAAATTAAGTCAATACTTTACCCACTATTTTAACAGAAACAACCTCAAACGGATTCATCATTATTTTCGCCTGACTTCCCTTTTGCATTTGCATGTTCCTGCACTGCACAGAAAGTAATGACTTTTATTTTATGATCAGTAGTGGAATACCGCGTTTTATCAGTGAAATAAAAGTGTTATTCCACTGGCTAGTTGTTTTTACCTAAAATGATTGTAAAATCATAAAATAAATAGAACATTTGTCGTTTTGTCGTGAATAACATATTTCATTTCATCTCTAAGCAAGAAAACGTTTATATTTTCACTCATGCTACGCATTCGTGAAAATATAAGTTTTTTTGCTTCTCGATGAAATAAAATATGTTATTCACTCGAAAACGACACATATCCTCTATGTAATTATTATAAGTGCCATAGATCACCATTAAATAAAACTCGTTTAAACGAAACTTATCCAATTATTTTTCGAAAAAAAACAAGTATTTCAGAAGAAGTACAACCAGGTGTAAGTCCAAATGATGCTGTCGGTGATGGCCGAAAAAGATAAACCCAATTGTCGGTATAGGAGGCGATTTGACTTCTATAATGGACCCAGTTTCGTAGAAAAACAATAAAATTTGTTTTAATTATCCCACTATAGGGTGAATTATACTACTTGAGATGATTATCTATTGTCAGTGTTACTTTCAACACGTGTTGGCAGGCGTTAAAAGCGATATTGCTTCGTTTGTTATGGAACTATTTAGAGTAGAGAAATCTACCGTTTATTGACACCTGTGTCTAAGTTTCAGATACATGTATATATATATATAACCTAATTTCATCGTTAATCTCGATATGCTTTGTTATTTGGTTTAAGTACGCCTTTCCCCGAATAACAATCCAAACCAAATTAAGTAAAGTGTAATTTTTTAGATGGAGCGAGTAAGACACTGGCTCCTTAATCAGGTGGTCTCAGGTTCATTCCCGGTGTTGGCCGAGAAAAGTTCAAATAAGAGAAAGTTTGCCCGTACAGCAGCGCAATGGCCTACTCTTATATTCAAACCGCCAAGGGTTCTTTTACGCGCACCCCAATGTGTACACGTTACCCCGGTTTCTTGTCACATGTGAACGTCTATACATTCATTGTCCCTTGTCAGGCCCCCCGACCTGCCAAGTAGGGGGAGGGGGCTGGAACTGTTTCGGTCAATACAGAAATCGAACACGAGACCTCAAGGTTAGCGAGCCAACGTCTTACCCACTAAGCCACTGTGGCTCTCAGAAATGTACCGAGTTGGACATTGTTCGGACCAAAACCCTAGTCACTAGATTATCACGTTCCGTGTGCACCGATCATTTAATCAAGTGGGGTCATTCCATACTATAATTGTCTTTAAGCTTTCTAAAAAGTTGAAAGATGTTATGGAGTATTCTAGGAAGAGAAAGCATAAGCTGCCCCCTACACCATACCCATAACTACCTAAACATTCCTTGAGATCATGCCTGTAATTACACTACTTACTGGGGTCGCGATATACTGCTAAAACTCATACAATAAAAAAACAACAAAATTATAATTTTCGGAATTGAAAATGACAAAAACCTAATTATTAATTGATTGAATAAGGGCGTCATAGGAATAAAACTAACGAGCTAATTATCTATGTAGCTCATAATTACACAGCTAGAAAATAAATATCTCAAAGTTATTAATAATAACCAAACTTATTCAGGCATGGATCTGGTTCGTTACGAAGTACGTTAAGTAGATAATTTTACCACCTAACTGATTTACAGGTGTAACTTGGATCTTATAGGTTAGATAGTCAATAACTTTAATTGTTCCCCCTGGAAACATTTCAATCCTGAAAACATATTATATTATATTATTGTATCTGATAAGACATATCTTCGATGATGAATTACGTCTACATCGTAAAACTTTATCTATGAAGAATACATTTTTTTATTACACCAGATTTGTCGGGAATAATAATAACGTAGTGGGTTGCCAAGCGAAGCGATATGTGGAAAGATAAAGTTGAGGGCGTTTATTGAAAGTCTTCTCAGAGGAGGCGGTAAATTTCTACTCGAAATGTATTTATCAACACAAGGCTACTTACTAATCCTGAATAGTTTTAAAGAAAAGACATAAATTGAATGAAAAATTAGGCATACTTACAAGAACTTTATTTCTGAAAAAAACCCACAAAAAACAATTAGATTGGGTATGGTGGAACCCCCTGTATGGTCTTGTCACTGTATGGTCGCTTATCAGAAATAGTTTTGCTTGGTACTCATTTTTTATCTACTGCTGAGAAATGAACATTTCAAATTAGTGAAATAATAAGATAAATTTACTTTATGTTAGTTCCCAAATGGTCTGTTTGTGTTAGTTGAACATTAATTTCTAGTTATCTCGGATCATGCTTTCTAACCATACGGTCGATCATTTAAGGCTAATCAAACTTGTTAAACCCTCATCGTTAACTATGTATCAGCCATCCATTACGATTTATATTACAAAAAAGTTACAATTTTATATACAGCACCACACACAAGTAGGTGGTTAATGTAATGTTTATCAAAGAGTGTTCACGTAAGATAATTCAAACATCAACATTAACCAGACCCCCGTGTATACGACCAACACAAATAACTCGCTGACCATATGGGGTTCCGGTTGGAGATCATACTTCCGGTGTGTACCAATTTAAAAGAATAAGCCGGGTAGAAGCAATTAAAAAGTAATTTGAATTAAAACGCGTGTTTTATTGGCAGCCATCGACGACAGTGTAATCTGAATGAAAATTACATTTAAATTAATTTATGAGTTTATCTAAGATTTATGTATACATATCTTTAAAGTGGCGATGCTTCGACTAAATTTTGTAAAGTCAATAAACTTAGTGACGAACGCACGATATTTAGTTGCCGGTGGGGTAGGGGTCGGTCTCAATGGTGATTTGTGGCGCATATCTAGACGGAGGGTTGGATTGCAGAATGGTTAACACGTGCGCGCTGTATCATATGGTCTGTCATTGAGTCAACTGGCGTGTTTCCGATTCATCGGTTGTACGTGACAAGGTGTAGGGTCGCCTGTCCAACCTCGTGGGGGTTTTCAGGGTTCTCCGGTTTCCTCCCACTGCTAAAGACCCCTACGCGTAAGCGAATTATTAAAATAAAATTGAACCATGGGTTAGTCACGAAATGACCTAGTTTGTGTCGAGTGGACGTTAAACCCCATTTTCAAAAAGAGGGTAAAACTGCACAGTTATAAAGTTAATCTTGCATTCGGGGCATCTTTGTTGCGTTTTTGAAGTTTTTACTTTCCAATCAGCGGTTTTACCGAAAGCATAATTGTCCACAGTAAGAATCATGGAGATGTTGTTCAGTTTTAAATAAAAAATGATTATCAACTAAAAAGATTACAAACACAACATTTTCACGTTCTGAGAACCTGCATTTTTTGCCCTTTCTAGGAAAAATGATATATTCTATCATTCTCTATGACCATTCTATCATTCTCTTTGATGTATTGGTTTAATAGCTAAACGATGTATTCTGAAAGTAACTTGGACGTCATTTATTTGTCGAAAAGGTGATGGTCAAAACTAAATTTTGGAGTCGGAAATCGGTATTTTTTTTAAAAATGCATCAATCGAACTCAGCATAATTTTACATTTGCTGAGCATTCCACTTTAACCACTATTATTTACTTAGTTTGTAAATTGAACCCCATGTTTCTTAACGAAGATTGAACCCTTTTCGCTTCCTGTTTTCCGTTCTTTTGTAAACATTTTAATTTTGGTGGCTCTGTTTTTGTAATTAATTGTAGATACCCTAGTGTTATTGACCGATAATATCGGTTAGTGCATTTCTTGATGATTGCCTTTATTTCATTAAGGCTTGTCTTTGTTGATTAAGGATTCACGCATCCCAGCACTAGAAAACTGTTCCTTATATTTTAACAGGATCTATTACGATTTTTGTTGTATCGAACATGTTTTTCTCGGAGAAAGCGATTCATATATCGCTCGAAAAGTATTCGAATAACTTTGCCCAATATGTGTGTCGATATTTTATAAGAGTAGGAAGATCACAAATTACGACTCTTTTTTTTTACCGAATTCAAAAGTTTATTAGTATTACAATCACAAACAAGATATGCGTATTAAATAAGCATTTTGAGTCTAACTGTAGTTACGTCCCTTGGTCGAAATGCCTCTACCGGCAAATCAAATAGATTGTCACTCATATGTCTTTGAAAATATATTTATAAGTTTTGATTAATCATGATTTGTTTTTATTTCAAGCTACCTAATTGATCTAAATACACTATTCACAAACTATCGCACATTAAAATTACTGGAAAGTTGCTTATAAACTTAACAGAAGGACAGAAGGAAGGGACACAACTGAGGTTTAATGACTCGTCACAGTTTAACACTTGGCTAATTTTTAGACTAACAAGTATGTTTTTTTTATCTATGGTCAGGACAGCAGCATCCCCATCTAATTGTCGTACCCACCAATGTGGTTGTAATGGATTTAACGCCCACTCGAAACAAAGTAGATCATTTCAGGACTACCATATGGTACAAGTTTATTGCAATTATTCGCTTACGCGTAGGGCCTTTAGTTTGGGGGCGGGGGCGGAGAAAAACAAGGTTGGACAGACAACCCTAGTCCTTGTACCATACCACGACCACTTGACCACGTAGACGGTAGGGTGGTGACTTTCCCTTCAACCCGAACGACTCAGTAATATTCTATTTGTCAACCATGCAGGCGACATCCCTTCGCCGTTCCCGTCAGCCCACTCCGGGATTCGAACTGTGGATATTCTAGCTTACAGCCCACCATTGTTCGTAACCTTCCACTACCGCGATAAATGGATGATAGTAACTAATCGCCTAAAAAAACATACAATAATATTGTACAAACAATCTGTTATATTTTAAATTTGTGTCTACTTAGCAAATCAGTTCAGTCTGTAATAAAAGAAACAAATGTTATTTTTTCATCTTATGTCTGGTAGTGAATTATTTGAGATGTTATGACAGGGTTTGTAGATTTCAACATTAGACACATTTGTAATTAACCTGCCAACACGAAGGATGTAACAAAATTCAAAATAAAACAAACCCGAAACTGATAACTTTGACAAAAGTTATTTTTTAATTGTAGAGAGAACCTTGAGATTAGAATCAGTTAGAGTGGAGGAGTAAAGTGCAGATAATATTACTGATATTATAAATGTTGCTAAAAGAATTATCCACTGTGCAGTATAAAGTAGGTTTCAAAAGAAAAAAGAGATAAAACAACCGGTTAGATTTTATTACATACTTCGAGAAGGTATTTGTTGAGTAATAAAACCTTCTAGTAGTTTATCGAGGGCTGGTCGTCCTTACCGCACGGTACAAATAAAACCTTCTAGTTGTTTATCGAGGTTCGGGTGCTTCCGGAGTCCGAAATGGATGCTTTATATAAATGAGAATTTTGGGGATAACTAACCCGAACCCTAACCCTAACCCTTTTTAAAAGACTGAACTTGGGTCTAATTTAGTTTTTACTTCTCTTAAAAGGGTTAGGGTTAGGGTTCGGATTAGTATTCCCCTAAATACTCATTTGTATAAAGCGGCCATTTTGGTATGAGTTCTGGCTTGTTCTGGAATTTGTTGCTTCTAGTGGTGATAATATTTGTACCGTGCGGTAAGGACGGCCAGGCCTCGATAAACTACTAGAAGGTTTTATTACTCAACAAATACCTTCTCGAAGTACGAAATAAAATCTAATCGGGTGGATAAAAATAGATCACGGGACTGATATCTTGACTGCGTGAACATTACAAAGTACCGTACATAGATAGAAGTCTAACCTCTTATTCTTCCAGGCAAACCGAGGCATATGAAGAAGTGTGGCCTGAAATGAAATTGGGTTTAACGTCCTGCTTTTCCGCTAATGACGACGGGTATTCAGCATGCGGTGTTCAATGGGGAGAATTTTGTCCAGACAGGGGCGTTTTCGTCTATTCTTCATCGAATAACAACTGTCGGGGGATCTTTTACGTGCCAACGTGTACACGAGAGCTGGTTTCTTTGTCAGATCTGAAGGACTAGCCACTGATAAGGAAAAACCACATTGAAAACCGGGACCTACGAGTTAGCGAGGCAGTGTCTTACTAACCAAGTGGGTCGATTGACTGTGGCGGCATAAGTAAAAAAATAACCGTGTATGCCCAATGCTCAGAGATAACGCCTTATCATGCATGGACTGACAAAACAAATGTCTAGAAGAAAAGATAGATCGCCTTGATCAGTGCTTGTAAAAGATCTCGAGACATTCGGAATTAAGTTATTGTCCTGTGGCAAAATTATAAAATCGTAGTCATGGGAAAATGAAATACTTATTGTTACCTCAAAAATTAACATACCTCTATATTCAAGGGGGTGCTAAAAGTTATTCATTCATTCAACCAAGGGCGATAACCCCCCAACAAATTATGGTTTGGCACGATACGTATAAATATTTAAGCAGATTATTATCTTAATAAATCTATTAACACGGTAGCTGAAGCAAATACTACAGGTATGTATATTAAAACAACTATTTTTACATCAAAGAAATATTTATTGACAGTAATGTGTGGTCTGAATGTGTTATATGTATTGTGGATTAAAGAATAGCTTTAAAGTGTAACGTCCTATTGTTTTGCACCGACTGGGCTATATGTATTGTGGATTAAAGAATAACTTTAAAGTGTAACGTCCTACTGTTCTGCACCGACTGGGCTAATGGAGTGCTATGAGGGAAAGTTTTCTCGGATAGCGGCACTACGGCTTACTCTTGTATCGAATTCCAACTACCAAGGGTCCTTTTACGTGCACTTCAATGTGTACACGGAACCTCGGTTTTTCGACCCAACCGAACGACTATACGTTTTCATTTGCCAGGCCCTCCGCCCTGCACCACTGACAAGGGGGAACCACGCCGGAAAATCCTGATGAACTTTCTTTGTCAACACAGAGATCGAACATGGAACCTCCAGGTTAGCGAGTCAACGTCTTACTCACTGAGCCATCGTGGCTCCCTTAGTTATTAAACTGGTTATTAATAAAAATTATATTTTTTTAAGTGATCAAATTGAAAAAAAGGCGATTAATAATTGTGAATATTTTCTTTGAGATATATTGTTGATTATGTCTAAATATCTGTATCATACTAATAAAGGACACAAGTTTTGCTTCAACTTCAACACAATATTACTGTTTATTAGGGTTCATAAATCTATAAAAATACAAATATACAAGGTATACGGTACCAGCATTGAATCCAGTTGAATTCTGAACCTGTTACCGACATAAACTTAACAAAAATCCAGACCCCGCTGTGAACCATACAGTATGTTACAGTTATCTGTAATACATAAATGTACAAGGAAATAATAATATTATGGTAGTTTCAGTTCACAAATGAACACTATTTGTAGCGCGGGTATTAAAAAGAAAAATTTCTTAACAGTACATAAACAAACCATTATATACAGAAAATGACTACATTCTCGATGGTAATCATATTGTCGTTTTCCGGAAAAAAAATAGAATATTATAAAAATATGAGTTACACATTATTGGCTGACGTCTACCAATTATTGTAACCCAATTTTTTCATATTATGGTATTTGTTTAATTCTGGAACACCGTGTCCAAACCTAATAGTAATCTGAAGTAGGCTGTTATTTAGGTTAACGACTATATATTTATAGTGAGTACGGCATTAAAGATACATATCAGCTTAATCATAATCTAGGTTAGCATATAAAAGACTCTTTGTACAGTGTTCTTAATTCTAAGTTCTTAATTCTATTTCTTCATTTTTTGTCGTATTTCGAAATATGTATACTAAAATAACATTTGTATTATGGAAATCACAACATAAAATTATTAACCTGTCATATATTTAATCTGTTGAAATTTACAAATGTAAAGTCGAATCAACGTAAATAGACTGTGCAACAGTAACAGTCCACCAAAAACGGATAACATCAAAGACAATGCAAAATATTAAAGTTGTTGACAAAGTCCTTCGCCTGGAAGGAAAATTAAAAAAACATTAAGTGACTTAATTAACCCTAATATCAAGCAAGAATGGGCACACAATAAAACAAGGATATCTTTCGTGGTACCATTACTATTGTGACGTTTTGACATTCAAAGATGGCAGCGAGCACGTGACCGTTGATTAAGCTTACCGTCACGTATAAGCACGTGCGGTTATTGGTATGTGTATATATAAGAATGACGTAAATAAGTATATTGTATGTTTATTAATATAAGTATAATATGTTTTATGTATTTTACAGGTGTTAGTGTACGTGTGGAGTATTGTATATGAATGAATGTATATGTTGTTAGAGCTGATAGTGTCTAGATACAGTTATATAGTGATTATTGTGAGGGATATGAATTCTACATCTACCAACAAACGTGTAAGTAAATGATAATAAATATTGGTAGATTTAGGTCAACAGTATGGTGGCCTATCGTTATCATTCAGGATTTAAAACAATTTCTTTAAAAACCTAAATAAAATGAAATGAAAATGAAAAGCAAAATCAAAATCAAAAGTAAATTAAAAGTAAAAGTTCAACCAAAAGCAAAAGTTAAATCAAAACTAAAAATTAAATCAAAAGCAAAAATAAAAATAAAAGTAAAAGTAAAACCAAAATGTAAATTAAAATCAAAACACAAATGAAAACTAAAATCATTTTTAAAAGTAATTTGAAAAGTTCAACCAAAAGCAATTTAAGTTAAATCAAAGCTAAAAATTAAATCAAAAAGCAAAAATAAAAGTAAAAGTAAAACCAAAATGTAAATTAAAATCAAAACACAAATGAAAACTAAAATCATTTTTAAAAGTAATTTGAAATGTAAAATAAAAGTAAAAGTAAAAAGCAAAATAAAAATATTTGTCGGCCTATCGCTATCATTCAACTTTTTTCACGCAAAAGTAAAATAAAAATATTTGGTCGGCCTATCGCTATCATTCAACGTCCTTGACCCCAATCGGTAACCGTCGGCTATTTCCGACCGCTTCGACTCGACGGTTTGTTCTCCCGCGGTACAAATAAAACTGAATCAGAACAGTATTTTCTTATGGAATGCGAAAAGTATAAAGATTTGCGAACACTATATATATTCAACCGTAAACATTACTAATCAAACCTTTTGTTTTAATAATCTCTTCAATCCATCAAGCATCATTGTCCCGATCAGTGTTGCAGAATTTGTGATTTATATGTCTACATAATATTAATTATATTACCCGTATCTATTTTAAGCGGGCATGTTGTTTTTTTGTCCTGTTTTTATTCTCTATATTATGTATACTGTATGTATGGTTTGTATTGTCTGTCTGTAAATTGATGCCTGTGTATAACTTTTTCATCTTTACATATTGTATATGGCCGCCCTAAAAGGGCGTTCCGATGCAATCAAATTCTATTTTGTTCTTTTCTATTCTATATACATATTTACACATTCGTTAGTGTAATGGTAGAAGTTACTGATTAAGCGTTGCACATCCCTCTACACTACCACCGCCTTTCGATGGGTGGCCCTCGAGACGTAGCTATACCCAAGGCCAGGTTGTCGCTATGACTTTTTTTCGGAGAGAAGAAATGAAATGAAATGAAATGGGGTTTAACGTCCTACTGTTCTGCTTCTAAACTTTGCTAATGAAGACGGGCATACGCCATACTGTGTGACTATGAGGGAAATTTTGCCCGGACAGCGGCGCTACGGCCTACTCTTATACCGAATTCCAACTGCCAAGGAATCTTTTACGTGCGCGCCAATATGTACACGGGACCTCGGTTTTTCGTCGGAGAGCAGAAGCACCCCGACCCTCACGTTGGGCAAACAATGTGACAAGATACGGCGTCAAGAACCGAACCCCCTAATCCAGGCAGCTGAAAGTTTGACGTCATATTCAAAATGGATGCCTCCGTGTCTTGCCATTTTGGCGAGACAAACTTCGATTTAAAGTAGCTAAGTCTCTAACTCAATATCATCCAAAACCTTCGACATTGAAAACACGAATTATTTGTCAATTGTAATCAACATTGGTGTTGTGATCTTACCGAGGGAGAGAAATGGGGTTTAACGTCCACTCGACACAAACTAGGTCATTTCGGGACTAACATATGGTTTAATTTTATTTACATAATTCGCTTGCGCGTAGGGGTCTTTAGCAGTGGGAGGAAACCGGAGGCCCCGGAGAAAACCCACGAGGTTGGACAGGCGACCATATTCCTTGCCACGTACAACCGGGGATTCGAAACCACGCCAGTCGACTCAATGACAGACTTTATGATACAGCGCGCGCACGCTAACCATTCAGCCATCCAACCCCCCGATCTTATCGGGAAAAGATGGGCTTCTGATATCCAATATTTAAGACAAAATAAACATTTTACGATTGTAACATTTGTAACAAGCGACTCGAAGAACGGGGTTAGACATATTCCACAAGTCATGTAAAACGGAGACCCCATATTCTTATCTGGAGAGCATGTGCAATAAATACTATCGGTTTAGAATGAAATAATCAGACGCTAGGGATTGCCATTCGATTGAGACTTCTGGCGTATTTCACCGAACATAACTGCTTTGAAATTAGAGTAAAAACGGAAACGATTGAATGTAAATCAGTTTATTTACATTCATATTACATTATTATGTACTTTGCGACCCATTTGTGTCAATTTGTAGGTCCCAAATATTATCGATTTAGCTCCTTTAATTGAAGAATTATCGATCAAAGAGAAATTGTGCCCGGACAGCGGCCTACTCTTATATCGAATTCCAACTGCCTGGGGATCTTTAACGTGCATGCCAATGTGAACACGGGACCTTGGTTTTTCGTCCCATCCGAACGATTGTCCCATAAGAAAATCGGATATTGATATCATCGCTATAGTCACATTGCATAACCCGTGGGTTTTCTCTGTTAACTCCCAAACTCAAAGCCCAGCGATAGGCCGACCAAATATTTTTATTTTACTTTTGCGTGAAAAAAAGTTGAATGATAGCGATAGGCCGACAAATATTTTTATTTTGCCTTTTACTTTTGTTTTACATTTCAAATTACTTTTAAAAATGATTTTAGTTTTCATTTGTGTTTTGATTTTAATTTACATTTTGGTTTTACTTTTACTTTTATTTTTGCTTTTGATTTAATTTTTAGTTTTGATTTAACTTTTGCTTTTGGTTGAACTTTTCAAATTACTTTTAAAAATGATTTTAGTTTTCATTTGTGTTTTGATTTTAATTTACATTTTGGTTTTACTTTTACTTTTATTTTTATTTTTGCTTTTGATTTAATTTTTAGTTTTGATTTAACTTTTGCTTTTGGTTGAACTTTTGCTTTTAATTTACTTTTGATTTTGATTTTGCTTTTCATTTTCATTTCATTTTATTTAGGTTTTTAAAGAAATTTTGTTAAATCCTGAATGATAACGATAGGCCACCATACAACAGTGCCGGTATTAACTACAATAAGGTTAATTTTGAAAATTCGTAGAAGTTACCATAAACCGCATTTTGGTCAATGCACAAATGGGTATTGAATATGACAGGAGATTAAAAGTATTGGGAATTAAGTCTCTTTTGCTACTCCCGAACAATTAACCGGCACATTTTCGGACGGGGCTTGATCTTTGTGCAATTCGGGCATTTTCAGGATGATCGATTGGCTTAGAGACATGGGTACTCGCGGCAATGTATTTGAAAAATAAAACCCGGATTACAGCACTAAACAAAGTGTACATGAAGCTGATAGGTCTTCCAGGATATTCGCGGGTGTTTATGGGTGTAGACGAGAACTTGCTCTAAACTTTGATCTATCGGACTTTATTTTGACCTGAATCAAAGACTTATATGCACAATTCGATATTTCACTGATAAATATTGAATTTGCTATTATTGAAAAAACCCACTGTTCAATATCATATTTTTATTAATCATTTTACAGTTTGTGTGCATGTATTTGAGGTGGATTCATGGACGTTGTTACTATTCAGAGAACGTCTTTTTAGTTTACATCCTTAGGTTTTGGAATCTCGGGTGACTCCTTTGATTACGGCATGTTTCTGAGTTTTAAAATAGAAGTAAATCACTGTTGTTCTCAAAGCTAGTGCTGTCTGTTTCTAATTTGCACATCCGTCGTTAAAAAATTCCCTTCGTTTCTTCTGGTTGCTATTTTGAACCTTTCCTTGTGTATACAAAATGTTAACAAGCTCACCAAAGTTAACGAAACGAACTACAGAGAAATGCAGCTCCGCATATGCTGTGAGCATGGTGGTTTCTTTTATATGCAACGGTGGCCTACAGCCTTCAGCTTGCCGACAGATTCACCACTTGTTCAGAAATCCAATTGCTGAGTAATAGTTTGCCAAGAATATCAGCCAGTTGAATAAGTAATGTTTGAAAAGGCGATTAATCTTGAATAAACTGGCGAGTTAGTAATTAGATACATTTAGATTTCTTATCCACACGTTTTTATTCAAAATAATTGGGGGTGTTTTATGAAGGAATCAGTGACTTAGTCTACTCCATTTCGTTTCATTAGTAATATAAATACTAGTTTTTGTAAATGTGGTTACCAAGAATAGAAACTGTTTTATCATAAGACCAAACTGCGGATGAACAGTGTAAATCTAATTTAATAACAATCACAGAATTTTACGTTTGTTTAACATGTTCTTACTTTGGAATTTCGTTTGTTACAATTGTTTTTTTTTTGTATCATAACTGCTTTGATGCACATGATTGACGTGAAGTAGGAAAATCTTTGACATGCGTTCAGATAGTTTGGAACCATAAAAACAAATAGTTGTAATAAATCATTTGCGAAAGAAGTGAGGATTAAACAAATTTTGTTTCTGTATTTAAAAAGTTCCAAATGTCAAGTAGCAGAAAATGTTTTGTTAAATAACTGAGTTTGTTGAAGTTATCATTTTTCGACTAGGCGTAAACTCACAACAAAGAAACTAACCGCTATAGATATATTTTCGTCGCAATCTTAGAGTTATCTCCCCGTTGATCTACTTTTTATTTTTACAAATTAACGCCTCGCTTTGTTTACAAAATCTGGAAACGCTAATCATATACAATTGTCGACGATATCATCCCAAATCTTCTAAGAGCCAACTTTCCTTTCTTCTGTTATAAACGAGGTTGTTGCAACTTGCGAACTACAATTTCACAATTTATTTATTTTGGAGGTGGTGCCCCGAAATAAAAAAAAAAGATGAGTTAATGTTCGTGTTTTTATATCAATAACATGACAACTTATAAAGCTAAAAGCATCGTTATCTCTGTATGATAAATACTGGTCAGTCTCAAATCAAGATGAAAGCTTCATATAGTTTATGTATGGTAAATAATAGATAATTCAAAGAGACATTTATCTGAACAGCTCTTCCAGATCCTAATGTAAAACGAAATTTTGAACTATAAAAAACGAAACGAAATAGGATCTGTGTTTTAATCAGATTGCAAGAACAATTGTTGTCTTGGTCGAATTGTCTTTTTAATATATATATATTTGATTGACAGATCTAGTTTGTGTATAGAATAAAGATAATACAGCGATCAATTAATGAAACAGTTTACTTAATCAGTTACTCAAACAATTTATTATTCTAAAATTTATATTACACGGTGATTGGCATGTGTTTTGTGTCAGTTTCATTTCTCCTGAATATTATTTCTCGTATTATATGGTTGATTATAAAGCGAATTATAGGCACTTGAATATTGTACTAGATTGTGTTTCTTTGTTTTTGTCACTTTTCAGGCATGTTAGATCCTTAGGATTTATAGTCTGAGAAGTCCCATTTCGTATTTCTCGTGAATTCGTTTTATGCATGCAATAAGTGCATTCTATGCATATCTTACTCAATATGCCTAAATAATTATTTTGAAAATATTCTCTCAAAATGTATTGTTCTCTAAATAAAGCCATATTTAATATACCGTGGAAAGACACCGTCACTTCTACATAGTCCCGAAGCAGTGGCGAAGAGGATTATCGGTGTGTTCCCACTTAGCCGGCAGATTGTTAATCCTTTGATTGATCTTAAAACTATAGTCTGTTTAAAAGTAGTGACTCAAGAACTGTTCACTAGTGTTCAGCGTTAATGAGCTCTTAATCCCTCTTACTAAAATTTATTAACCAACTTATTAATGACATTTTGAACACAGTTCATGTCGGCGTTATGATTTCAAACATGAATTCAATTCACTATATTAATATAAATAGATGGTCGATCTGTAATAAAATGATTGTTATGTTGTAAGGCATTTATTTATAAATTATACTATTCAAAAAAAGTAGGGGATATTTGATTTTGGGGGCATAATACTAAAATATGCAAATGACTACGAAAAAAGTCACTATAGAACCTAACAGAAGAAACATTTCCAGTTACATGTGACGCCCAAACGCACCAATAGCTACCGCATGGAATGCAGGTGATGCTTGGGATCATCATGGGGGTCCAACCCAAGATTTGCACGACTCTGACTTTGAATGTTACAGTCATTGTGGCATTGAATTCCAGGGTGGAAACATCAGTTTAATTGTTTTAGTGACCAGAAAACAAATTTTGATATGCGTCGGCTTACCCAAAATGAAAGGTTACGTGTCCTTGGCATGCTACAGATCTGCACAACACAGGCGGTTGTGGCGCGGACGATGAATGTTTCTCAGTCTGTCATAAGCAGGCTATGGTCCAGATACCGTGATACACAATCTGTACAGGACAGACCACGCTCAGGTCGACCAAGGGCGACAACTCAAGCCAAGGATCGATTTATCCGTACCTTGGCCTTGAGAAATCGTGTCATCACAGCAAATCAGATCAGCGCTCGTCTTCAAACAGACACTGGTGTGAGAGTGAGTGGCCAGACGATTCGGAATCGACTGCATAGGGGTCACCTTCGCGCCCGACGTCCTCGCGTGATCCCTTGTTTGAGAGATCATCACATTCAGGCAAGACGTCGTTGGTGTAGGGATCGTCAACACTGGGATAATCGACGCTGGAGCAATGTGATGTTTTCAGATGAGTCAAGGTTCACTGTTGATTTTTTGGACAGACGTAGGAGGGTGTGGCGTCGTCGAAACGAGCGCTTCCAAGACGTTAACGTCATCAGACATGATCGATTTGGGGGTGGTTCTGTTATGGTGTGGGGAGGCATCACTGTTGCTGGAAGAACGGCTTTACATGTTGTTGCAGGGCGTGTTACAGGCCAGTACTACCGGGACAACATCTTGGCAGTCCATGTTGTGCCGTTCGCACGACGTCATGGCCGCCGTTTCATCTTCCAGGATGACAACGCAAGATGTCACAGGGCCAGGATCGTTACAGGTTACCTCCAACAACAGAACATCACCACATTACCTTGGCCAGCACTGAGTCCCGACCTCTCCCCCATCGAGCATGTCTGGGACATGCTTGGACAAAGGTTACGTCAACGTCAACAACGTCCTGCCAATGTCCAAGAACTTGCTGCTGCGTTGCAACAGGAATGGGACAATCTGGACCAAAACGACCTTAGACGTCTCATTAGGAGTATGCCACGTCGGATCAATGCTTGTTTGGCAAACAGAGGAGGATTTACCCGTTACTGACTTGGTTGTGATGCTGTGGTAACTTTGCTGTTTGACCCCGGGTATCATTTTACCCTCATTTGTTTCTTCGTCAGTTTCATTAGGTGACTTTAATAACACTTAAAAATCAAATATCCCCTATTTTTTTGGAATAGTATATATAATGCTATTTAATAGAAGTTAAATGTGTAAATTGTAATGCATTTTTATATGTGTAAATCATTTAATGTTATTTATTAAATTTGTTAAAATCAATATATTTTTATATGTGTAAGCTATTTAATGTTATTTAATAAAAGTTAAATTTGTTAAAATCAATACAGTTTTAGTCTTAAAAAAGATATGGCTTATAGTTTATAACACCATTGTTCTAGGATTAACTCTGGATTAGCGACAAAATTTGACATCAAAGCCTGCCGGCTAAGTGGGAACACCCCGGATTATCAGCTCATTTACCATTACTACATTAACGAGTAACGTGATACACTGTTTGGCTCGGTATCATATAAGCTGTGGTAAGGATGACATTTTTGCTAGTAAACAGTTAAAATACAGAAAATACTAAACAACACTCAAGTAGACCTAATAATAAAAAGTAAAAAGGAGAAATATGTACATATTAATGAAAGAATCTGCTAGGACATCCCAACAATTTATTATTACTATTAACCTTTGATTTGGAGTTCGTATTTCTTTTAAGACAATAAAAATAGAAGCGCGGGAAGGTGATTCGTCCATGCTCATGGACAAGTAACCAAACCAAGACCGAGTCGAGCAGCGAGACAGGTTGATTTAAACAATATTTTATTGAAATAAGATAGATATTGTATAAATACACCGTCAAAAGGTAAGGATTCAAAAACAAGCCAAAGGCTTATATTAATTGATTTCATAATTTAATAAATATATTACAAATACAATTGTAATATGTGCACTTCACATACAAAAAACATTTAACACTACGGTATTTTCTATTTACTATTAATCGTGCATGCAAGAGAGAGATGCACATATTTTTGATGTTCAAATTCTCCGTTACTGATATCTTTTTTTAGGGTCTCAAATTTACACATATTTTGGACACTGCTTGATATACTGAATTTCCTAATTCTTTGTTCCTACTTTCCATGTAATGAATATCGGAATATTCATGAATCATCATTCATATGCATGCATCTAAAGGATGACCATGCATTTACATTTAGACCCATCCTGTTGATACTGTGCATACTGAACGTCATCATTTTGATTGACACCTTGTTAAGATATTCTTTACTTACTTACTATCTATATCTGTACAAACTCCTCACACATCAAGACCACGTGATAGCAACATATTCACGTGCATGTATATCATGCATTTACTTACATAGCTGCATCACTTTATTAAATATATCGTCATGGAGAGGTACAGTTTTACCTCCATTTCTATTGGGGAACTCTTTGATGTAGGATAGTTATTAGATTGTATTAATGACGAATCAGAATCAATTGATGGTCATGTATCGGACTTCAGTTTAAAGGTAAGATGTAGCTTTTACTACCCGGATGTGATATTTAAGCTATTTTAAATTGATGTAAATCATACGTGCCTTATTAAACAGTTAGTGCATTTACTAATAGTTACTTCAAACCGTTATGAGATTTATTTCAAAACTTATATACATTCTGAAATTGATTAAGACGACAATTTGTGGCCTATGGGTACCTGATATTTTTTAATGTCGTGTTATATATGTAAACAACTTGATTGGTATCGGTGGTGGACACTGACTCCATGTTACCTTCTACCATGACGGGCATCGTTCACGAAGCTGTGTATGTTGTCTCCCTCTAGAACATCTGATGCTAGTTCTCACTTTAGAGAAATTCAACATGGCTAAATTTGAAAAATTGGTTGATGACTCTGCTAATGACTAGTTTCCGGAATCTACTATCTACTAAATGACACAGGCTTCTGAAATCCAAGTTTAAACAATTAAAAGGTAGTCACATGTGTTGTGTACGGAACGACTAGTGCTTTCTAAAATATCTGATACCACTTCTCATGTATTGTTAGTTTGCGAATTATTATTTTGTTTATTGAACTTTGACACTATTCGAGGTTATATATAACGAAACAGCTCCAACAATCAACGCGTGGTGAAGGGTATCGTGTTCGAGACGCGGTGTGCTACTTAATTTACCTCGTTTCATTTTTGATACGTAAATGTTCGCATAACAAAAATATATACTTTACGGTACAGCTAACGCGGTCATTTCGTTGACAAAGTCTGGCGTTGCTCTATAATATCTCGTGCGTTGAAACATTTAGCCAGACTAACATATTGCTGTAACACGTGTTACATTGATAGACGAACATGATGCATACAATTCAATAAAAAGTCACTCAACCATTCATTAACAGTCTTTCTTTATAATATCTTACTTAAAGCCACAGTCGGAACAATTTCAACAAAATCCATTTTAAACTCGGTCAACTGTGACCAGCCATTCTTTAATTTTAATGTGATCGAAAGTTTTATAATAAAACGCTTATGTTGCATTTAAAAGCACAGAACTGAGACAAATGCTTCGACCTGGAAATCCTGACAATTCTGTAAATTTGACTAATCGAGAATTAGTGGTCTCAGGGGTAGGACACCTACCCAATGTATTGAACTTACCACCTGAAAGTCTGCGAGCAGCAGTTTCGGATTATTTTGGTTAAGAACGAGGAATCCGTTGCAAGTAGGTACTTTTTGTTGGAGGTGGGGGACGAAGAGAATGGTCGATTGGTAAAGATTTCCTCGCGACATCTTGCTGGTTTTCAAAGATAATATTAAATGTATAAATTCGTGTGTATTCCCCACACGAATTCATCGAATAAAAGAGGACCACGATATTAAAATGGGGAGATGTCTTTGGTTTAATTACGTGTGATATGTTGATTAGTGCAGTGGGAATCTATCTACATTTTAAAAGTTTATGACCAAAGACAAAGCCAATATTAAAATATGACAGAATTTATGAAATCTAATTTAAGAACTACAAAGTGTGTTAAACTTACTTTAAAAAGAATAAAGGCACTGTTGATTCCGAGCATCCCCCACCCCACCCTAAAAAACAAAACGCGAAAACTGCTTTTATTTGACATAATAAGACACAGTTATTGTGACTACCACAGCTTGTAATATGTAGGTATGTAATATCCGGTGTTTATTGTTTTTAAAGTCCCGATGCGCCACAAGCCATAGCAATCACCTGCAACATTGTGAAAGTTGTATCTAGAATAGTCCAAAAATAGTTCCGTTCCGTTCACTACTTACAAAGATAAGTATGAACATATTATGTGGAATTGAAATTTCACCGATCTGTGCTATTCGCTATGTATACGTATTATGCCCACTGCCATTTTGTTGTCGGCGAAAATTTATTGGTAGGCATGTTTAAATCCGATTGAATCCAAGCCGGGACATCTAGCGTTGGTATTTTGATTTTTTTTTTTTAAATTAAATGTTAAATAATCAATCTATATTTTTAGCGTTAAATCAGCCGTGATAAATTTGATATTTTAGCGAAAAACGCAAATGACGCATGTTTGCAATAATACATATTTAATATTATCTGAGAATAATATACATAATCTATCACTGTTTTCATAATGGAGCAGAGGAAATCGAATGGTAGAACTTTCTCGGCCAACGCAGGGATCGAACACGGGGCATCGAGGTTATCCGGCCACCGTCTTACTAACTGAGCCACCGTGGCTCGCCCCCGTCCGTGCAATAGTCTTCCCACCCATTGCATGTATTACCGAAGTCTTGTGTTATCGTAACTTAAAACCATATACCATTTACTGTATTCGTATAAAGATAAGTATTTTATTCTAAGCGCTATCAGTATTTATAGGAGTGTATATGGTCAAATCTATTATATGTATATATAATTATTATCCAACCCGTACATAGTTGCATAATGAATTAAATCCAGAACTAATCTATCTTGTTGACAATAAAACTTGACTTTGAATAATAGCTTCTGTCGATACTAAATGTAGTCAATACACACGTTTAAATATCTTTACTTATTTACCATATATCTAGTTTATAGAGCCAAATAAAACAGGTTCCACATATACTCGCATCTGTTACAATATAATTGTAAATTTGAAATCATTCATATTCCTACCAGCTGTCAAATTTACGACTCGATTTCGCTATTGAAATCTGTTAATATGTACGTATGATACGTATGCACAATATACATACGTTTGTAATATGAAACTCGTTTTGTAATAATTGTTATGTATATTAAATATCCTGGCTTATTGATTAATTGGATTAATTAGTGGATAACGGAGAGGAATTCAACATGGTGTAAGTATATTATTATTGTTTGGCATTCTAAACACATCTTTCCCTTGCATTTACAGTTGCATTATGTTACAAAAAGTTGTAGCTGCGCCCGCTTTATACTGTGCATTAATATAATCTCTAGATATCATCAAATTGTGGTAATAATAGAATTATCAACTTTAAATCACATTATAATACTCTGGTGCTCTATCATTGTTTGTCACTTAACGTCACCAGTTAACCGAGTGAGTCTGAGAATCTTACAATCGGTTGATCAAATCGCTTCAAAAGGGTTATTAAAGCCGTATTTAGGGGATTGTGAATCCCTAACGAAACTACAATCTATAGTGCAATAATTGAATCTCTGAAAGGAATACCAGTCCACCAAAATAGCCCAAATCCATTCAGAACTTATATTACAAAAAAAGATTAAAATTAATTTGATATTCTGTTCAGACAATATAAACAAGCCAGCACGGACCTGTTAGTGTTGGATAAAATCCTTTGATGGACATAAGTTTAATCCGATTGAATTCAAGCCCAGAAATTATCTATACCGTTGATATTTTAGTTTTATTTCCTGACAGAATGTTAAATTATAAATTAGTCTACCTATATTGTAATGTGGATTTAGCCGTGAAAATTAGATATTGTCCGAAAATCAGTCTTTAAATCATAATTTACCGTAGTGTAATTTCCTCTACCCCACTACCACACACATCTTCCTTGGTGACGTATGCACATAAGTTTAAAACCTTATTTTCATTTTCTACTCAATTGTTTATCTTCCATTATTCAATATTTTGTTTTGTCAGTTAGTGATACGCGGTTTATTACCCTTATTAGTTTTATTGACGGGTATAGGAGGATATTATCACATTCACCAAGAAAATAAATGTAATTATTTTTGAACATGACAGTAAAACTGTTTTGATGACAGCGAAGGCACTGAAGATATATCTGAAATTTTGCGCTGAAGTTTTATCTTAAATTTAGCACAGAACATTCATCTTAAATTTTACGTATAATTTAAACCAACACGGTGCAAGTACTTAGTCAAATCATGCCAATTAAAGATACTGTACATTATGGGAGATTAGATAAAGAGCTGGCAGTTCTCACTATAATAGTTAAAAACTAGATGATGTAAAGGCAATTTGCTGAAAATTTCACTCAAATTGATCCACCCTGAACCGAGTATTTACCGATTGATTTTGGGCCTAGCCTCGATCGTCTTTACTGAAGTCGGCACTCGATTATCTAATTTTTGATTTAATCAGAAGCAGCAGACCGGGTTCTAATCCTGTAGCGATGGTCTGAATAAGTTAATTAATGTCTAATTATAGATAACATTTCAGGCCTAAAGAAAGACCTTGCAAATCGCAGATTTAGCTCTTGCATAATGTATGATTAATCATAATAAAATAGCAAATGGAAATTATTATTATTTTTTTTTTTATCAACCGACAAAATTCCATAAATATGTGCTTGTAAGGGTAGACGAAACGAGCAGACCCTTGTGTCCAGAGAGCCAAGATAAGCTAGCTTAGGAAAAACATCCTGGGGACTTTTCATTTTTATACGCCCACATTTTCATGTGGACGTATATTGTCGTCGTCCCAGTCCGTCCGTCCAGACGTCCACAATTTGTTTGTGGACAGTCTACAGGTCACAAGTTTTACCCGACTTTGATGGAACTTCAAACATATGTTTATAGTCCAAAGATCTCGATTCCTTTCAATATTTTCGATTTTAAAAACTGTATCACCGCTACATCAAAAGTATGTAATATCAAGGTTGTGGACCCTCTAGAGGTCACAATTTTTATCCGATTTTAAGGAAACTTAAAATATATGTTTATAATAGAAAGATCTCGGCTCCTTTCGATATTCGCGCATAGCGGACCGTAACGTCATGGATGATGGCCCCTGATTATACGAAAAGTCGTGTTTTTAGCTTGTGGACCATTTAAAGGTCACAACTTTTAACCGATTAAAAAAAACCGTTTAAATATATCACCGTTACACCATAATTTCGTGAAAATCGGACCGAAACTGCCCGACAAAATGGCCGCTCTACGTACGCAAATAGTGTAAAAGCATGTAATACTAAGGCTGTGGTCCCTCTAGAGGTCACAATTTTTTAAATCCTATTTTGATGACACTAAAAATATATGTTTATATCCCCAAGATCTTGCGCGTATCTGACCGTAACTTCCTGGATTATGGCCTCTGATCGTACATAAAATCGTTTTTTTAAGCTTGTTCTCTATCCATCTCTTACAAAACGTGGGCGTATCTGGCATGGCAAACGCATGTTATTTTTAAACTGATTCATTTGCCCCATATTTGCGCTTAGAAGACCAAGTTAAACTAATTTAATGATATCCGGCGTTTTGTAAACCAGTTTATATTATGCGTCTGAATGACATATAAGGTTAGTTTGCCTATTGTATTACTGATGTTACAGTAGTTATGTCTATTATGTATATGCAAAAATTCATTTATATGAACCATCATTTAATAATGGTTCTTTAATACATGTTATTGATGTTGTATAAAAATGAATGTTACATACATACTAGATAGATATAACTGCAAATACTATCATTCAACGACATTAGACAGTGAATGTGTTTTTGCTTTAAATCCAGTTCCCGAATACAAGGAAAACAGACAAAATGATCTTTGGGTAAATGGCACAAACTTTCTTCAGTTTTAGTAGAAAAGTTGAGACATATTAAAATGCGCCAGTTCCTTCCAGAGGTTTGCCAACTACCTTGTAGGGGCCATGCGACAGGCGACTCTGTGCGTGGGGTGCGTGAACTATGCGACAGAAGACTCTGTAAGTGGACCATGTGACAGACGACTCTGTTATGGACTATGCGATAGACGACCCTGTACGTGGATTATGTGACAGACGACTCTGTACGTGGATTATGTAAAATGTAATCTTATTAAAGGCGTATTAGGTAAGATTAGATAAAGGGCTGGTAGTTCTCGCTATAATACTTAAAAGAAATGAAAACAGAATAATTTATGCTGAAAATTTCATTTAAATTGCTTCCCTTTGAACCGAGATATTAGCTATTCAATTTTAGGCTAGCCTCGATCGCCATTACTATATGTTGGTACGATAATAAACAAAGTCTCGATTATCCATTTTTACGTTAAATTATCCATTACAAAATATATTCTAATCCACTAAATATTGCAGGCTAACGATGGCATCGAGAGTTGATTAATGTCTAATTAATAATTTAGATAACATTTCAGGCCTAAAGAAAGACCTGCAAGAGGCAGATTTAGCTCTTGCATAATGTATGTTTAAGAATACATTTGTTATTTGCTTCCCGTTTATTATTTATGGTCAGTAGGCTATAGTAGTACTCAAATGGAACTTTTGTCAGTGATGCGGGCCTGACAGGAAAAGGGGCGTCTAGTCGTTTAGATGGGACAAAAAAATTTCGATGAAGGGTAGGCGATGACGCTGTCCGGGCAAAGTCATAGCACACTGGATGGTATATATCCGTGATTATCACCCCAGTTGGTGCATAAAGATGGGACGTTAAAGCACATTAAACTTTCATCTCATTTTATTTCTTAAGATTTGACGTCAACAAAGACTTGTCATTAGATCGAGATGAGGAGTGGGCATCTTGGAATAATGAGAATCCTAGGTATACATTTACACCAGACTCACCAGACTGTACAATTGTGTACTTGACCTATGCGACAAACCACAAGACTTAGGTTAGATTGACGGCATATTTGATCTATGTACATGTATATGAATGAAGCAGGTGTTATTATGGTTAATCAATGATATTTGTTGTGGTATATAAGAATGATATACCTGTAGTTTTGTAACGGTATTAAACAACGTGATTTATATACCACACTTACCAACACGTAATAAACAACGTTCTCACATAACATGATGCTTGTTTTATAATTGTTTTAAATTTTTCCAACTACCACTTACGTTTTTAAAAAAAAACCCAATACAAATCGATTTTTACGATGTTTAAAACAAATATTTCATATCTACATAAAGTAGTTACTAAATCTAAGAAACGATTTTAGAATCTATCTACCAATTATTTCTAACACTATACGCTTACCTGAACTCTAACAAGTATCACGGGTCCTTATATGGTCCATTGCACGTACAGTACTTGTGATGCGAGTCAATGACAAATTCTAATGATTATCGAGGCCTTGATGTTAAATGCACAGTTTAAACCCCATAACTACATTGTTGTGGCTTGTGTCATACACGAGGGTGACAAGGCGGCGTACTGAGTTATGGATTTACATGGCTAACAGAGTCACTCGGCCATTTTGAATTGTCTGTTCTTAATTAACATAATGGCTTTTTTTTATATAAGTTTTGTTGAAGGGGTGGGTGAGATTCTCTATAAATTTTATGTTAAAACGCGTTGTACCATTGTATTGAGGATGAACATCTCAAATTATAAATCCCTAAATAGAATATAATGTCTACGAACCTCGATTACAATAACATATAGATTGTTGGTTACCACGATAGCTTTAGAAAAGTGCGCCGTATTTATTTTTCATTACCTATGCCGTCTGGAGCAGCATCTTTTGGTGTAGTAGACCTTATATCTCCAAAGATCACACATTCTGAAAGACTATTGTATTTTTCATTGACTTTCCGAGCTGACGGTCTTCTGAATTCGGATGTTTTCTCCAACTGTGTAATTTTTCGTGTAAAATAGGCTTGATAATCTAGGCGTATGTACGATAGCAGTATATTTTTTTATTGTACTTTTAACTGCAGCATTACCGTTATTCGGTGATTATAAAAGATGGGGGGGGGGGTAAAGTCTTATAGTTATCGACATATTTGAGACATGTTATCGTGTCGTACGAAGGAATGCACGCACGGTGATATGAACTTGAACCAGCGGCAGAAACCTCACCGACAGCAATGATCAATTAAAGGGCGATAACCCATTTTTGTGCTTCAACTTTTGAAGAAATTAAGAAATACAGTAATCGTGTTTTTTATTGTATTCTTTAAAGAATAAAATAGACAACGAAATAAAGATATTATTGTCTTACAGGTGGTGAAAAAATCCCTAAATAAAAACCGCCAAGATGTAAGTATATATATCCACGTATATCCCAACTTAGATATCATGCTTTCTTTTATTTATAATATTCAATTTACTTTTAACATTAATGCCATTTCCTTGTAGATTTGATGTTGTAGTTTGTTTTGAATTAACGATATGAAACCGTTTAGTATTTTCATTTGTTCATGTATTATTTTTAAGTTTTTTGGTTCTCTTATAATTTGCTTAAAACTACTTAATTCGTGTGAATTATTCTACATCTTAATTTTCTTGATTTCCTATTTTTGGTTTGAAAGCCAATCATTTCTATAAAAAAATAACTAGTACATTTTAAAAAAAGGTTCCAATTCGTTAAAAATTGTTTCAATCATTCCACATTCTTAGTCATTCTGTGCATCTGTAGTGTTTACACATGTACACGTTGTTGGTTTTATTTAATTCTATATAATCGGACTATTTACTTTGTGTTGAACTGTTTGGTATCTTCGTTCAAAACTGAACGTCCACGGACATAAATCATTCTACAATCACACCCTTTGAACCTTGTACCTCTGCTGTTCGTACTAACGTCCATTTTAATTCGATTATTTTCTTTTTGTGTTGTTAATAAATTCTGTTATGGTTTGTGAGAGTTTTAAAACATTTTAATGATCTTTATATTACTTAGACAATGTCTAAAGATGGAAATACTTATTTGTATTTCTTGGACAATGTCATTCTATTTTTAATTTTTGCGATGTTGATAGTAACAATGATATTAATCATTACTTTATACATTTATATAAATATTACACTTGTTTACACTCTACTGTAGTACATCCTTGTAAATATGTCACTTAATTAAACAAACATTCTTAAATAACCACATTAATGAAACCTCAATTAACATTTATAAATGTATATTAACATGTGATTTCCAATGTCTATGCTTGTCTATAGGATTGATTATAGTAGACACAATACTATTCATATACACATTTATTCCCCAGATTAGGTGAAGTTTGGTCCCCGTTGGTAACACTTCGTTCAGTAGCGTAGAAAATGGGTTTCAATCTGTTTTACAGACCTAATGCGACATCCGTCTTTTATCTCTGTCCAAGATGACTGACCTTTAAAAGGTCAGACCGCTATAGTTCTAAGGGTGACGTCACATCACAATGTTTACCAACAAAGCAAGATGGCGCCGATAACGCCAAAAAAGATTACTTTGTGGCATATTTTTGTTGTTTTAAAACAAACACGAACAGGCCAATCAGATTAGACGGTAAAAAATGTACTTCTGAAAGAATTAAACAAACAGAAAAAAAACCGTCAAATTGATGGTCACACGTGCGTTGTTTACATCGAACGTAGTAATATGAACTGGTACGGGCAGAATTATATCGTTTTACCCATTTTACGCCTCCGCGTACTATTTTCTGTACCTATTTACGCTAAATATGGAATATTTTTTATCAAGATATACGTCATAAACACCTTTATTTATTTTTCTAATACTAAAAAAAAATGTTTCAGAATTTAATTTGTCGAAAGAAAAAAGTTAATATTTTGTAGTCATTAAGTCGCATCCATGTTATACTTATCAGTGATTGTATCTGCCAAGCGAATATTCACTGCGGATCAGTGTGAATGGGTTTATGGGTGGGCACAAAAAAATCTTATAGATTCAGCCAAAAACGTTTCACTAATAAAGGGGCATAACTCTGTTCATACTCTCCACACTAATGTACTTGACTTACCCGACAGGCTGTTTATTGGATTATCAAACAAGAATATTCCGCAACAAAGCTTAGCATTTAGTTCAGTGGTTTAGATAATCGCCTCTGCAGGTGTCATACGAGAGGCAGAATAGGCTTACTATTTCTTAAACACCTAATGCTGTTTCAAGTACATGTACTATTACACTATTTTTGATATTTATGGACTTTGGTACCGTATATTATTGGTATGTTACGTCGATATTATTTGTTATACTTCCTTTGAATACTTTTAACCTTGCCAATTTCCTTTGAATACTTTTAAACTTGCTAATTTCTAAACGTCCACATTGAAATGCTGTCGTATAATGTCGCCAACCCTGTCCGTCCGTCGTCCACAATTGCTTGTCGACGCTAAATTTATCATCCAATTTACTCCAAATGTTGCAGTGTTCATATTCATACGACAGAGAGGCCTGTGTGCAATAATTTAAGTTATCATCTGATTACCGGTACATGTCTTGTAGAATAAATGTTAGCACTAGGAAGAATTAGAAGCCCATCAAAGGAAATGTAATTTAATGAAATGGGGTTTAACGTCCTACTGTTCTGCAATGAGGGAATTTTGTCCGGACAGCGGCACTTCGTCCTACTTTTATATCGAATTACAACTGTCAAGGGATCTTTTAAGTGCACAGAGGACCTTGGTCTTTAGTACCACCCAGACGACGAGTCACCTATCCTTGTCAGGCCCCCCGTCCTGCACCATTGACAATGTGAAACCGCGCCGGAAAATCCCGAGGAACTTACTCGTCCAGCACCGGGAGCGAACTGAGCCACTGCGGCTCCCCAGAAGCCAATCAAAGATACTTCATGGGTTTTGATCAGGCTTTAGTGTCTTTTCAATACCCCCATTACCTACATAATTAAGAATCGCCAACCCTTGTGGACTAATCGAACGACTTAGCTGCTGTCCGGCACCACTGACAAGGGGAAACCGCGCCGGAAAATATCGAGGAACCTACTCGGAATTTCACCGAGAGCGAGCTGAGCCACTGCGGCTCCTCAGAAGCAAATCAAAGCTACTTCTTGGGTTTTGGTCAGGTTTTTCAATGCCCCCATTACCTACATATTTAAGAATAAATATGCGCCAACATTTGTGGACGAATCAACCTTTTGCTTGTAGAAAAAATAAATCTGTTTCTGTACATGTTCGGGAGTCTGTCTCGTTCGAATGATACGAAAAACCGAGGTTCCGGGTATACCATTTGTCGCACCTTAAAGACCCCGCTGTCCTACGTAACACTAAATGAAGTATGTCTGTCTTCATTAGCCCCTTGGTGCATAGAAATAGAACGCTAAACCACATTTAATTGTATTTCTGTACATGTTCTTAAAGTAGCAATATTATTATTAATTCAAACCATATCAGGTATATCTATGGAGTTAAAGCATACTATATCAAGGTCATCAATTATTCACAAACAACCACCCTTGAAAACTCGAATTCTTAAAGGATAATATTGGTGTCAGTCATTGTTACATATGTGATAGAACTGGTTTAACACGTTCCAAATATAATTTTAACACAGAGATCATTGTGACGATATATGCGTTATGAAGATTTGAAGAAACGGAAGTGACCAACGCAAAAGGAAAACACGAGTTATCCTTCTATATAACTGGCTGAAGTGACGAGTGATAACAGATACGGGCGAATTTCTGCTCACTGATAATTCCTTTGAAGACAATTATGATATATGACAATTCAAAAAAATAATTGACTGTCACTCGATGAGAGAAAACGAAAATTAAGTATAGAATGAATAAAAACAAATGAATATACGTATATTTACAGTAAGCGATATCAAGGGATAAACAATGGCCATTACTTGAGACTATTGTAAGTATTTTAAATCAAAATGCTTATAATATTTATTATGATAAAAGTCTGATTAATGAGAACAAATGATTCCGGTTTTTACAGACCATCAACACTTTAAGCTTTCATATCCAGGTCAGCGTTTCCATTCTAATCTTTGTGTATATAACGTTATAAAAAGAATGCAAGTTGATTTGATAATCGATTAGTTTATGGCAATTTGTTGAAATATAATTCTGATTGTGGTATAGTAAACTACTCGTAAACAACATTGATCTTTTATGTTTGGATTATTACACGGTAAAATGTTTCTTAATGGTATATTAAAAACAATTACTAGGGAAAGAAACGGGTTCTTATGAAAACACGAACGCATCCTTTTTGCGTGCCTTTGTTTATAATATTGAATGTTACATTATTATGTCTATAGTAGCGCTAATTTAAGAAAACATCCGAACCATTATTTTTTTTCCTAACGCTGTTTCATATTGTGATTGGAAATTGAAAAGAATGATGACTTTTAATTCACCATAACTAAAAATTTATATAATAAAGTAACCATGGGCGACAAAAGTGTATCTGAAGTAATCCAAAAATGTGGAAATTCCAGAAACGATTAATCAGTTTCACAATGAAAAGGTACAAAATACTTCGTTGGTCCTCGGCGGTTGATAAAAATAAATTTCGATTTATCTTAATTTAACCAAGTACTTATAGTTATATCGAGGATAGCCGAATTAGATTGTATGCAAGGATTGAGATAAATTTTCATAATAATCTTTGAGATATAGACGTTTTAAAGTACTGGTGGGTTTCTAAGGAGTTTTAACTACGCCCGAGGTTGGAACCGGGAATTTTCGATAATTAGACTGTGGGGTGATTTTGAAATTATATTATTCAAATTTATTACATTTATCTTCCTCACGAGAGGGGTAATGTCTCTCTATGTTTACGATTCACGTAGTCCAGCATATACATGCATTACAAAGCTTTTATTTAAGATACTAATCATTGCTGTCCTTGAACCAATCAGCCATACATTTGTATTGCTTGCGGAAACAAGTGATGACACTTTTTTCTACCGTTTCTCACGAAAGACGGAAGTGACATTGACGATTATGGCGACCGTTAACTGACCGTTTTGTCTCTACCGTTTTCCACCAAAACCGGAAGTGACATTGATGATTATGGAGACTGTCAACTCGACTTTGACAGCTTTAGAAATAAGGTATAAATATCCTAAGTGTGAAATGGTCGATTAGGTGTTAGATGAAGCCGATGTATAATTACTTTACGATATGCAAGCTTGGTTGCATGATAAAGTGGACAATCGTAGGCCGATTAGTGAATATCACTTCCCCTGAGAACACTTCAGTATTTATTCAAGCTTTGGACTGTGAGTTGGCGTTCATTGATAATGATGAACATGCACGGATTCACGGAAATCATTACATGCCTTGTTTGTTGAATAAAGTGGTGAGGTTATATTGTAATAGAAATACGGTATCGCACTGCTCTGGGGTCCTGGTTATCACCTCACTAAAAGCGCACCAGGTTAAGAATTCGCCCAATGACACATATATTCATTTATTCACAACTAGATTGTTGACAAAATCGTCGCCCACGTCACTTCAATTGGATATTTAGAGATACAATTCGAAATTCGTTTAACCAGTAACCTTAACCGGAAGTAAAGCCGGCCTGATTCAATGCAAGATTAATGGGACGCTTAAAAACCGTTTAACTTGCAGGAAGAGTGGCCTTGTCTTGACAGAAGTAAGAAAGGATTGCTTCCTTTGTTCATAATACTTGATACCAAGATTCAGTTATTTAATAATTTACAAAGAAAGAAACTATTAATAGACAATGACATCACATGACATCACATTGAACTTCTGCTTAAAATGTCTAGACCTTTTTGATTTGACTCAAAATTAAAATTGTTGTTATTATTGTATTATATCTATTGATTTGTTTTGTGATGGCCGAATGGTTAGCACGTTCGCGCTGTATCATAAGGCCTGTCATTGAGTCAACTGGCGTGGTTTCGAATCCCCGGTTGTACGTGGCAAGGAGTAGGGTCGCCTGTCCAACCTTGTGGGTTTTCTCCGGGTCCTCCGGTTTCCTCCTACTGCTAAAGACCCCTACGCGCAAACGAATTATTGAAATAAAAAAAAATTAAACCATATGTTAGTCCCGAAATGACCTAGTTTGTGTCGAGTGGACGTTAAACCCCATTTCTCTCTCTCTCTCTGTTTTGTGAAATGACAATCTGTCTTCGTTGAAAATTTTATGTCTACATAGAGAAAACTGTTAATAAAATATAACAGATTTTGTGTTCCACTGTAAGCCAAAATAAACTAAAGCAGCATCCCCTTTAATGCACCGACATTTAAATGTTGACGCCATGATGATATCAACAGATTTTCCCACCCTTTCTATAACTAACGGAAACTTTCTTTTACATCACAACGGAATAATTGTGTTGTTTTTACCACTCTTAACTTCCTCTCATTTAATGACTGCCAGGAACTTTAGTCAGCATTGCAGAAATCGATAAAAATGGCGGTTTTGGGCGACAGGTTTTCGCTTCATTGATCAAATTAGATAGCTAACAATGGTGGGCATCAATCTGCTTATATGAGCTTAAAGGACCATGAACCCTCTCGCGGCACATAGGTGTGTTGTGTGGTTAGAGCGTTTGATTTACGGGGAGACGTGGTAACTCAGTGAGCAAGATGCTGGCTCGATAACCATTTAGTCAGGGATTCGGTATTTTCCAGCTTGGCTTCTCCTTGTCAGTAGTGCAAGATAGAAGGTCTGACAAAGTGTGTAGATCACGTGTACACGTTGACGTGCACGTAAAAGAATCCTAGAATTCGAATAAGAGTAAGACGTAGCGCCGAAATCTGAGCAAAATTTCTCTCATAGCACACTGTATGGAGTATGCACGTCTTCATTAGTCCAGTCATTGCAGAAAATAAAAGACGTTAAATCCTATTCCATTTTATTTCATTTCACTTGAATTATAACCCGATTGTCCGGGAGTTTCTGTCTAGAATGAAATATTTTTTAAAACTAAGTTTACACTTGACTGTTGTTAAAGCCTATCGGATTGGACAAGTTGTGTGCTTAGTCGTTAAAACTGGTCATTAATACACATTTTGACATGTTCACATTGCCAATAAAAGTCCCTGGCAGTTAGTATTCGAAAGTAATTATGAGGATTCGCTGCTGTCTAGGCAGAATTTTCCCGCCTCTCATTGTAAGCGTAAATGTAGACCATACAATGACCCCATTGCCCGTAACCATTATCTGGAATGATTTCCATTTTGAATAATATTATAATTCAATATAACCTTAGACTCCCTTAATTCAAGAAAGTCCATGTAATGACCCACTTACTGTGTTCGTAAAACTTATTGAAAACCACTAAAAAAAAATTGTACGCCTCGTAAATTACGTTAAATCGAAAACTATTTTCTCAGCAACCGCTCAAACCTTACGAAGCGCTAACGTCCCTTTAAGAATAGCATACCAACACAGGACTTTAACAATAAGAAAATATGTGACACGTTAACAACAGCTAAATGCCTATAAATATTACCGGTAGTGGGGTAATGTGAAGCCAAGTGAACACGAAAAGGTTGGAAACGTCAGACGAGGAAACGATAAATCAGTCATTATTTTCTAGTCGGCCTACAATTGTCCGCCATAACCAACAATTAGGCTTAAATATCGACAGCTTGTAACGAAGTGGTCCACCAATCAACACCGGAAAATTAATTAGACATAACACGAATCTCATATGGACTTACAGTATTCTTTTGTTGATGTAACGTTGTTGAAGAATCGTTTAGCAGCGTTTTATATTAGGGGTTGGCAAGGAATTCTGTTCAAATAAGAAGGAAAACATGTCCCTGGAAGAATTTGTCGAAGTTTATCTGAAACGTCAGCTGTAAGTTAGACGGGTGGTGGTATATAAATCATCAATGTGCCCATGTCTGGAATGGAAACAAGGCACGCCCCTCCCCTTCCCCACGCGACACCACCACCAACCCACGACACATTGACCACGTCAGTTGGAATCTTATTTACACTCTTGACAGACCAGAAACTTCAAGTGTCCTCAGATGTACGATTACAATAACACAGCACACCAATATCACACAGTCACCAATAAACTTAATTTATTGACTTTACGATTGGAGTCGTACAAAACTCAAGCATAGGCGGGGCAATGTGTTTGAGGCATGATAAGCTTGTGTTTTCCAAGCATATCATGCTACTTCCTGGGGAGATTGACTAGTATGTTGGACTAAATTACAATTACATCTATGACAGCCATTAATAATCTTTGACATTCGTGAAGTTAGCATTAGCATTATGCAACGTTTTCAGTAAACAAATCCACGATAGTTATGTGTGGCCTTCAATCAAGACAATCGCAGCTACATTCCATTACCAGAAATTCAACATGTATTCATATAGCTTTGATACTAATTCGTGTGTTCATATATTCATTGACTATTATTTCCCGTATCAATCACTGTCACCATCTTGGATGCTTTCAAACGACTTGTCAATCATGTCTATACATCATCCACGTGACTTAATTGACATCTGCTCCCCAAAGATTCATTGCAGTGTTTCAAATGGCGATTTTTCTTTTGCGAAAGGCAATCAAAGGAGTTAAGCCGTTGATTTCTTGCTACAAGAGATGGAATCAAATGAAGGTAAAATTACCTCGAAGCTATATAAAGCGTTTACATTAAGAAGTAATTACATGTAATAATTATTTTTCTTTTATCGACTATGTTCTTGCATGCTTTCTTAGGGTTTATCGTTTTTGATCTACAGAACATATTGTAATTATAAGTACGTACATGATTAATGAAATACCTACACGTATCATTCAAAGGTTCGTTCCCGGTGTTGGCCGAGAGACTTTCTTGAGATTTTCCGGCGTGGTTTCCCCTTGCCAGTGGTGCAAGGCGGGAGGGTCTGGCAAGAAACATTGTCTAGTTGTTCGGATGGGATGTACACATTGGCATGCATGAAAAAGAATCCTTGGCAGTCGGAATTTGCAAGAAGACTAGGTCATAGGCAAAATTTTCCTCTTAGCACACTGTAAGGTGCGTGCGCGTCTTCTTTAGCCCAGTCAGTGCAGAAGAGTAGGCCATTAAACCTTATTTCATTTTATTCAATGATATCTTCAACTGAATACTTATATATAGATATTGAAACAAAGAGATTTCGCCATAGACGTCCACGTATATGAAACATTTTTTAGCTTGAAATCGATCATATTCGAACCCTTGTCGTACTGCACAAAACAGAAGGATAGGTAAATAGCCAGATTGTTTACTGTCGACTTAATACTCAGCCCCCCATCTCTCTCCATACTTGTAGCAATATGGGAAACAATTCAATAGTGCAGAAGATGTTTTAATAGGTTGTTATTTAATTTTTAATTGAGCCGTATCCGGTTTTCTTTGTTTTGGGAGGGTCCCTTGTAAAAGGACAAACTATTAACTGGATCATTTGATAGATGAGTGTTCTTCTCTTTAACATTAAATTTCTTTAAATATGTAATAACTCCGTTGAAGAAACTTTCATTACCATTAACAAGCTTGTATAACCTGTAAAATCATTGCTAGACGAGCTGATAGTCTGTAATTTTACATTAAGAGACTAGTACAGCGTTTAGTTATTGCAGAACATGTGCTATACAAGTCGTCTTTTTATGCACTGATCACGATGCAATGTACATGTTCTATGATGGATTACAAGAATGGAGTATAAGTGGAGATCGTAAATTTAAGGACCGTTACAGCCTGTTTTATGGCCTGTAAACCCGTTTTAAGTGCATTGAGCAGACGCCATATATTGTGGTAAAATTTTATATATGCTTTTATCATAGATACAATATTAATGTACAACCTGTACGAACCTGTTACTGGGGCGATTTGTCGCAAAAACTGTAAATTACCAGACTTTTACAGAGTTTTCTTTAACACAGGCACAATGAAGGACGCTTTATTTCTTGTATATAGGCTATTATGGGGCTATTATGGTGCTTTACCATTGCTAACCATGATCATTATTTACTGGATTCGAACCATATTGGCCGTATTGATTTTACAACTTTTACTCATTGCCGAACATGCCCTTTAAATCCAAAAGTTTATGATCTATTGGCCCGGACTCTAAAGAGTAGCGCGTTAACTGATTTTGTTTACAGTCATGTACTGTAAATCATGTCTTCACGCCCTAATCGTGGTGCCATAATTGTTTAACTATTATGAGGGATAGACACTCGTAGCTTATGCAACTTTCAATATCGTTATGTCTATAACTGAACGTGTTCTTGGAGTTGTGTCTGCAAGACGTAGTGCATATTCCCATAGCAATGGTTCTAAAGATCAGCAATGCTGAAATAGATAAAGGAAAGATAAAGGTGCCATGTTCTTTGATGAAGTGTGGGAATAGATGTATAACGCTCGTGTCTGCTACAGCTAATTCATATACCTCAAGCAAGGCATTAAAAGGTGGGAACTCTTGGAACAAAATGCAAAACTTGCAGGAAAGATGTTTGTGATAACGGGTGCCATATTCTTTGATGAAATGTGAGGGAACCTGTTCGACACAGTGGTATCGTAGACCGTTACATCACTCAATGCTAAACGTTTGTTTTGTTATTAACGATAGTAGAAAAGAAAACATCCTTGCATAATTTTGGCATAAAATCATGTGGGGTGTGAAGTGATTTACGATCACTTTGTCTCGAGAAATGTAACTCATTAACACGTAACACATATTGAGAGAACGCAAGCGATCTCACATTCTCTCCCTAAATAATATGACGTCTAGACAAGTTTCATTACCTTAACTAAAGGTTAATTACAATATTGTATGATTTCCAGTATAATCAAATCGCTATTTGATACATCATGATTCCACTGGATAATGGGATACATTTCAAAGCGTTGTATGCTAATGGACGAATGATCCATCGAAGTCTCCAAATTGCCCAGTACTACATAATACTAATGTTTAATGTTGCATGGCATTATAATACTCTGTAACGCCAGGTTCTTAATCTTCATGAAGGTTCTTTTTCTTTCAGTTACTCAATTAAAGCAAGACAAGAATATGAGTTTTAGTTGAAAACATTAAGATGCAACATACCAGCATGAAATTGAAAGATGTTCTTACTGAAAAAGCGTATCATTCAGATCGAATCCGCGTCTATGGATCCTTCATGTAGATGACAACTGGACATATCGTCAAATGTAGAAAATAAATTGGCCTTACTAGTCCCTTAGAGACGTTGCTTCTGAAATGTGGGAACTTATTTTCGGGTCAGTATTTGAATTATTCAGCCCAGATCCCAAAACACACAACTAACTAAGGGGAAATATTCACATATTGTGTATATCCCGTCTTCATTAGTCCAGTCGGAGCAGAACAGTAGAATGTTAAACCCCATTTCATTTCATTTTATTTTAGATAATCATGTAATTCACAGAACAATGCATCCTTTTAAAATTATGGACAGTTTCAAAGATTTAAATCTCTCATAGCTTTTCCTAAAGTATTGAGTAAACACGGCGAAATAGTGATTTGATTAGATATTCTGTGTTAAACATTTCCTGTTATAATCAGTTAAATTTAGTTATTCTGTGATTATCTGGTTAATACAGGTGAAATCTGAAATTAAGGTTATGTATGGTCTGGCTGTAAGATCAAGAGTTGGTGAAATCTGATGTCAGAGTTATGGTTATTGTTCGGTTATACCATCTGTCGTCACTTTTAGTCCAGGAATTGGGTCCCAAACGTCATTGATCTTGTTCTTCTTCGAAACGAGTTTTTGTGAGTTACTAATTCATAGCAATCTGTTAATGGCGGAAATAGTGAAATATGAAATCAGAGATTTACTTATTGTTTCGTGATGAGGCCAATAGCTGTGAATTTGTAATCAAGTTTTAAGTTACTCTCTTTAAGTGGGGAAGTTTAACGCTCATTCGACACAAACTAGGTAATTTCGAGACTAACATATGGTACGGTTGTATTTCTATAATTTGCTTGCACGGGTTCTTTAGTAGTGGGACAAAAACAGGAGGACCCGGGGAAAACGTAAAGCTTGAGATTGAAACCACGCCACTTGACTCAATAACAGACAATTTTAATATCCAATACGCAAGAGTAGACCACTCAATCCCCACATCTTGCTTATTCACAGAGTGAACACACAGTAAAATATTGCTAATATTAACAATTACTAATTAACCGTGTTTACCATCAACTCGGCTGCTGGTATGTATTCTAAAGTAAGCATGTCCATTAAGGTAACTTGCCGATTCTATCAAAGAGCATTATGTCTACAAAATAAATGGTTTGGCAACCGTGCACTGATTTTATCACATAATTTATCTTTTCACTAGTTATACAAGTTGATTTATAGAAACGGATGACGTATGATAAATCAACGCAGCAATTGAATAAATAGATAAGCAAGTGAATATTTAATTGTTATTTCTACATTTCGATAAGATAATGACATCACGATATCGTCAGTAAAACTGAAATGAAGTGGAGTTAAACGTCCACTTTAAGGTAATCATGAATTTATGTCATTTGAATTTTATATGGGCATCTTATGTGTTAACAATTTGGCTTGACGTTTTACTACTGGTTTACTCAGTGGATATCTTTTATTGAATTATAGTCGCTAAAGTCATGCGCCATTTCATTTCTAGAGATGTCATTGAAATGAAGAAAGAATGTTAAACATCTATTCGACACAAATCAAGTCTTAAGCATAGGGGAGACTTGGAGAAACTCCACGAGGTTGGACTGACGCCCATACACATTGTCATGTAGGCCTACAAGCAAAATTGGGATCGACACCACTCCATGACGTACATGTACTTATGATATAACCCACAATACCCCCACCCCGGCGAGCCACCCTCTGTCTCAGACCAAGTCTTGGAAAAAATGCCGAAGGTTCTGCGAGGCGGACGCCATTAGTTCAGCTGCAATCCTACATCAATTGTGTTAACAACTGTCATTAGTAAAGTACATATCATTCATGTTCCTTTATTTAAAAAAAGTAACAACTCAGACTAACCACATTGCTTTAACCATTAGCAGGTGAACTTGACAAGAGCAGCCATTGTAATTCACAATTTATCTGTGTTACATGTTATACCCACGGGGATGGACCGCAAATATTTAGACTGTTTATCAAATACGGGTTTTAATTGCTTTACTATTTTTCTGTCAAAGTCTAAAAGGCCAGAATCCCAATATCAAGAGTTGAATGATTCATTGTAATATAAACCGTTATAAATAACCAAAATATAATTGTGTGTACTTAATACTCCATACCTGCAGGTTTTTTTCCATGAATTCCATAATGTTTTCATAGTATCAAGATGGCTGCAATAAAAATACATTTTGGCAAACTACCGAATTGTCTGCTGTTGAAAAAGCATCGTTAATCAGCTATTCTTATAAGATATGTTTGTCTTAAAGGAAAACAAATTAATAGGTAAAAACATTTGTTTAGTTTTAGTTAGAGAATGATCTTACTCAACACGTATTGTTTATTTGTTTTCCGATCCATTTACATAAGATAAATCGATGTAAGAGGTTTGAAGACTGAGGCTTGTAGGCGAGAACTGCATCAAGTTACCACACTTTAATCTTTTTGATAACAAACTTTTTTTGTACGAAAATAAACTAACTTGTTCTTGTACATTTGGTAATGAAAAACCGCCTAATTGGTGGTAATTCTGTTAAACGACTTGATTTAGCCTAGAAAAGTAATTTAAAGCCCATTTTGTCTATATCCAAGCAGAAAATGAATATGGAGATACCATTTCCTTTCGGCGTGCTTGGCTTGATTATTCAGATCTTGCCAGTAAATACATTTAAATATCATTATCTGCAAAGCAGAATTGAAAAAAGTATAACGTAATTTTGTTTAGATAGGTAATGCTGAAATCTTGAACAATATGCTTCGAAGCAATTTGCTACCATCTGATAACCGCATATATATTGCTACACGTATTGCAATGCGCGTGCTGTTCGCGTGCATCAGACAGACGTCAATCATCGTGATAGTCACAAAATATATAAATACATATATATGTGTAGGTAATTTATCTATTCTAGTCTTCACTAGAAAGAAGAAATATTTGTTGCTCGGCAAACACGCCATGGGCCACTCTTCTAGAATTCAAGTGCCTCCAGCCAGAGGTCGTTTGTGTTGGTTTGGGGTAATGGTAGATGACGAAGCGGGGGATAGTCTATAACCCAGCGTTAAATAATACAGATCGTACCGTTTATTCTGCTTATCAATCACAGCGCTACACGGAAATGTGTGCTTAACTTATCGAATGCACGATATAAAATGACCTTTTAGTTATAGTCAATTTACCAGCGTTCCGAGGTTAATTTTAAACCGTGTCGTGTCTGGTTGGCTTCAAATCCAAAAACTTCAGGAATCACAGACACGTGGATACCACTGGTGCCATTTGGTTGTGTTTAGCCGGGTTTGTTGGGCCAATATTTATTCACCGGCTTTACTGTGCATTGGTTATATATTACGACCTTTCGATAGACCCGTTGTTGGAAACTGAATATAAAGGTCGTTTTTATGGAATTAGAATATATACAGTGACGTTAATTCCGAGCCGGCTGTAAACATTTTGACAGTAATCAAGGTCTATTATGAATATAGGATCATCAGCCTCTATGTGAAGTGACGCATCTTCGTAGATTAGATGCAATTAGATATGAAATGTATTCAATCAAGGATTTTATTTACGTGGAAGACCATGCACTTGAAAGCAACTTTTCATCACCGGTCTTGTGCTTTGTTGTAGTGTTTCAACGTCTACTTTCTGGAAATATTCATGTTTTCTATAATCTGCCATCATCATTCTGACGTGTTGTATGTTTTGATAAACACTGGATTGATGTGAACACGCGTGGCTTAATCCCCTATATATTTTATATTGTCATTAGTAGCGAAGTTCCTTATGATTCTACCAGAAGACAATCGTTGGGATAATCTGTGAAAATAGTTTTGCATGAAATTAACAGCTGCCGGAGAGTAAATCAAGCCGAATGGATTCGTCCAAGGAAAACATTTTCTCTAAAGATTTACACCTTTATTCTTTCAACATGTTTGGAACTATTTGCCAACTGTAAAGGCAGGCAGTGGTAAGTGATAAACCGGTGTTTAAATTCACAGAAGGGAGATAATAAGTCTTGGAAGTAGAAATTTACACCTGTCTTCTAGAACTTCTTTTCAGACACTTATCATCCGATGTTCATTGATCCGTGATTGGTTAAAGTCAATTATTCGTTGCTTCCGTTCATTTCGCTGCAGTTGATACGACGTTGATCTCTGCTGTTCTGGGTTGATTTTTGACAGCAATGGTAACCTTCTTTAAGTCAACGGAATCAATGCCATGGATCATTTGTGGAAGTGGATACTTGAATGACGACTGGAATTAATACTGGCGAATGTCATTAATTTTTTAATAGCATAAGTGACACCAATCTTGCGAAGTAGTGTCTGATGAACATAAAGGAAGTAGTTTTCCTCCAGTAAATTATAAACCATATTAATTTTATGTTATGGTTTCAAACTCTGGTGCGTACGGTTAAAATCTATATGCGTTGTTATTTATATTAGTCACAGATCCTAAGGAACTGTTCTATTGAGTTTATCTCGGTCCACCCAACAGGGGGTTTGCGAAAAAAGTCTTAACAAGTAACTTTTTATGTATAATATCGAATTGTCTTAAAGGAATTGAAATTAACTTCTAGAAGAAGCAATTGCTTGAAGTTATATATTATATATATATATGTTTATAACTTATACGGTTTTTCCAATTAACCCGTCATATTGTTATGGGTGTGTTATTGACAGGTCCATGCCGTCGATCATCATCTAGAATCTCCAACACCAGAATATGATACACTGTTTCTGAATGTGGGCTACTAGTGATTGTGTTCATCATATTTTGAAAGGCATGAACATATGTGTGAGGGTTTAGATCACTATTTGTTTTCGAACACTGTGAGGGGTAACAGTATGTGAAGGATGTAGGTTAGATAGACGTAAAGGATTGATAAAAAAAAATTAAATGTTGTATGTGGATTTGAGATTTTGGTAAAAGTAAACGTGACTTCAAATTAAAACACTTCAGAGGCACGCGTATGGATACCCAGTGTTTATTTTGTTCCAGGGTGCCGTTTATCTATCCAGTAGAAATACTTTTTAAAACGGTGGGATTATAACTGCAAGTGGTCGTGTTTTTAAATTACAGCATTATAAACATGAATTTAATTTGACGGGTCGTATTGATGGATATAAAGAGAGTCTACGTGCTTGTTGAAATGGTTATGCTATAAGAGACGGTACACATGGATTCACAGCAGCACAAACTACATAACCAGATGCGTGCTAGTTATGCACCTACAGTGGTTTTTTTAAATTAATTAAATTAGAATCAACAATATACCTACATGTATCTTTTCTCTTTCGTTTAAACCACTGATCTGGTAGATAGATATGTAATTAATGACGTAAAAGTTTATGGGAATCTTGGTAAATTCTAACGAGTTTGTGTAATCTCAGATCAGCAGCCAGGACTTTTCCGTTTCAGGAAACTTATCTCTAGACAGGATATGCTTGATGGGATCTTCTAATAAATATCGCACCAAGCAATCGGCTTCCCTGATGTAAGACCGACCAAAATAATTATTTTAATGTATAAGGCTTTATTCTGGGAATGTATACTAGTACTCGTGGAAGAACTGAGCTGTGTTTAAATACACCCATTCAAACCGAGAACGATATACCAATTATATGTTGATTTAATCCAAGGTCTGTAATATTCAGCACTTGAACTTCTATTTAAAGACTCTAAGAGTTTGATTTAAACCTCTATTAATTAAACACAATGTCTGAACATTTTTAGTAAAACCCGAAAACCATGACATTTCAAATTATATAACATTACAAAAAAAGATCAATAGAAAATGTCCTATTTCTTTTTGTGTATACGTTCATTTATTTCTACACCTTGGCTAAAGGCTAGGTAAATAAACAGTTCTTTTTTCTCTGTGGGACAATCTTAAGAAACACAATTCCATGTTAAAAGATAGTGAGATACACGCGTTGCTGTAGCACAGCGTCTATTAAGAACTTTTAAAGTTAAATGAAGTGGGCGAAAAGTTCAAACTCGTGTTCCAGGCTAATTCTCTGAAATTAGCTTAAGTCGTTGATGCATTAAACTAACGAATAATTAACTGGGAAAGATAATTGGATTTTTCATCGTAACATACGTTTTGGGAAGTGCTGTTGCGTAAGGAAGCTGAGACATCCCATCTTCTGTTTTTAAAAGGTGTTTGCGAAAGTAAAGGAAGACAATTATAGTAAAATGAAAGTTGAGGCACCAAAATGGACGGAAGAACAGACGCCATTCTCTATATCTACGAAGTGTACACAGATCCAAGGTGCTGACGTTTTAGCGTAGAAAACCTAACCAGGTAAAACGGCACAGCTTCTTTTCTTCAGTTTACGAAAACGTTTCTTTGATCCGTGGTATTCGATTCGGACATCAAGTGCAAACTCTGACAATGTTCAACTTATTTTGTGTTATAAATGGCTGAAGATCGTGTTGCGATCTCATGCCCACATGTCTCGACATTTAACATTTTTTACATCGGAAGTAGTCGCGTAGGAGTACAGAATCCAATATTCGTTAAATTCACGAATGTGTAACTTATATTTGGTATAAATTTTGATTTAATAAATCGTACTTGGATTATTAAAAATTTAAAAGCATACTTATTGCAGAAATAAAAAAAAAGAATTAAGGTCAGATATAGATCTTTGGCGATTGTGTTCAGTTTTACAGCTGTTTTATTTAATATATTTGCTGCCAAGTTGGTTCATTTGAACAATGTGCTTGTGTTTACCTGTCAGTTATAATTAAAAAGATGTGAGAAATGGCTTTAAAGTATATTTCGTAAAGAGTGTAAAGGTATTTGTGATATCTTGATTAACGAAAAATACTGGGTTATACCCATGTGGTGGTATTTTCTTGTCAGTATCAATTATATAAACACTAGAAAGTGCTCTTAAGTTGTTCATGAAACATAAACAACATAGATATCGCTAACTGGATTGGGATTGAAAATATCCATCACTCTCAAATAGATTACACCCAGAGAGTCTGATTTAACGGATTTAACATATCGATGGTGTTGGTTTATTTGGAAATAATAACGGATAAAGGCTCAACAATTACAATTAACAAGAACAAGATATTCTTAGTTATAATAAACCCGTACGGTGAAATGAAACTTTGATAATAGATACTAGGAATAATCTTTTACCGTTTACAAATCTTAACTGGTCAAAGTAGTATCTATTGTAATATCAACAGCAATTAAAAGACAGTGCTATCGTAGTGAAATAGAAAAAATAAAAAACGGTTGATATCATCATACATTAACGTTAATCGTTTATCTCCCATGTTTTACCTGAGCGTTATACGCCTTGGTTGTATTTTAATGGCGAATAGTGGACGTGTGACGAAGTACAGACACGCGATTATTTAATACTATCCCGACCAGAACTTCTTACAGTTTTTGGAGCACTTCCAGACTCTTTGGTAATTAGAAGGTAAAAATATTGCTGGAAGTTTATTATCCCACATTCTACAGAGTTTTGGAACTTCTTTACTTTGCATATCATCGCATGCTTTTTCTAACCTTTGATTCCTGGAATTCAAAGTCTTGTGAAATAAGGATTAAATTGGGTCATCTTAGCTCCATAAATTCTTATTTCGTTTTCACTGCGTAGACTAAGAGTAAATTATACCTGTTGTGGGAAGTCATTAGCGCTGAATCTGAATCAAGTTCGTTTGTACTTACGCTACAGACCAAAGAATAATAATATATTTGTGATTCCCACTTATATTGTGGTGCTGTTGGACCTAAAATAGCATTTGGATATTTCGTTGGTGGTGTAGGCCTAATATTTATATTCATTTTAAAGATTAATGTAAACGTTGCATTCGGTGTGCCAAATAAAATCTATCGGAAAGTGCGAGTGAGTGAATCACATAAATCACCTCCTGACCTTTCCCCGGAGGTTTACACTTTACTTTAAGGATTAATGTCCAAGTTGCTCTGGTGTCAAAGTGAAATATTTCCGCCAACGTCTCAGTGTTCCGTTCGAATGCTAAGCTGTTTGGTGACCGGAACGACCAGCGGTAGTGTAGGATCCATCTGCCCAATATGCCGTCTATGGTGAGATTTTTTGGAGAGTTAGCAGCAACTACAACTGGTGGTGGAACTCCTCCAATTTCATCAGCTGCAGCTAGGAGACAGAGTTTACGTCGCGCTTCGTCTGTGACCGGAGATTGTCTCGAACAGACGATACATCTGACATCGACATCAAGTACACCTTCAGCTCATGATAGTGGTGGTGGTGCCATCTACACTGAAGGAGATCATATGTAAGTAAAATGACAATACATGCTAGTTCTGTATTTGTTCGAGAAATTAGACAACCCAATTTCTATGACATACCAACCATATACTGATAAAATAAATAAAAAATTGTCCCATGCTTGCAAGTTATCATTAGTAACCTTCCCCTCAAGGACAACGACCTTTACGTCACATAAGTAACTCGTCTCCGTTTATTTGTTTCTGCCACAAGAAGTTGCCTTGATTCTGTGAGCCTATCTAGTAATTGGATAATGACAATCAATTGACAGTTTCGTTTAGATATTATCCGATTACGTTTACCGTTCTTAAAAATCAATAGCTACACAGTTGGGTAATTTTCACTTGTAGAATTTGATTAAAATACCATTATAAATTTCTAAGCTACAAGTAAGTTTTATTACCAACATGGACATATATTCTGTATTTTATACGGTAACACGAGTCGTTCTAAATAGATGCCATAATGTTTACATTTACGTTAGATCTAGTGTTTAGGTTTATTGTAAACTTTTGAAATTGGATTTCGTAAACTTACTCTGTATATTTGAAGATAACCATTAGTTACGTTGATATATACCCGTATTGGACTTAGTTAGCGTATTCTTATGAAAGTATAAACCAGGGGTGTTTTAAATTGTAAAAAATGAAAGTGGTAGACACCAGTCTCTATTTGGAATATTTCTAAGGATCTATACTCATATCGATAGATTTTATTTCGTCCTTTTATTTTATTTCAAGCTTGGATGCGATCTTATCTAATGTGTATTCTATTCTGGCTATGATTTATTATGCAATTTTCCGACATGGTCTATTTATTTTTCTTGTGAATGTATTTAAATAATAAAAACAACGAAACTAAGAACTACAATTACGTGTTATAGAAATATCCTTCGATAAATATAAAGAAATACACACGTTTATATCCTAAATATAATAATTATTAATTACCATACCACTTATTATTATTTTAGTTACCAAGATATCAGTATAACAACATGTTAAGATAAAAATAATATTGATTAGTCCACGTTAATCAATCAAACGCATGTTGTGATTTGATCTCTATGTAGTGAAAAAAAAAATATTGATCGTGAACTGATACACGTGTGTTCAAAAGTCAATAGAGTATTTTAAACACAACAAACTATTAATACTTTTATACATTGCTCTGATTTATGAGACTCCTGTTCAGATTAAAGTCACACTTCGATTGCGTTATGAATGGCCGAAAGTTGACTCATATAAATCGAAAGTAGACTATTGGTCAATTTGAAATAAATCAATCTGCATATAAGATGGGTCAGATGCCTTTTGGATTCATCAATAGGTCTCTTACTGGTCTTCTGTGATAAACTTGATATGACATAATCTAAAAGTGCCGGGCTTGATAGCTTATAATAGATCGCTGAATCATGACTAGCGATGCCAAACAATTGCCCGTGATACGCCACAATCGCTATTACAAAAAGTGTTTATAATTGATTTGATATTTGGCACGTTTAACTTTTATTATGTTTTTGTCTTGACTATCTGTGGAGGTCTTTCGAGATTTACTAAATTTTTGCTTAGAAAATTAGAATTCTCCCAGGATGTTTTAAAAAAAGTTATAGGATTTATATTGATAAAAGGGAATTTTCTAATTTTATCTGTCCTCTGTCTCGGGTTTGTGTTCTGTTTGTTTCTTGAGAAAACAGCAAGAGCATAAGAATGCGACTACCAATAAGTTAAATTATGCTGAAAGGGCAAACTATTCATTCTGATTTCTTGTTTTGATCTAGTCTGTTCGTTCAATACTTACTGGCTGAAAAGTTCTAAGCCTATCTGTGAACGCCCTGTACTTGAAAGTCGATGCTTTCCATTTAATTTTCTACATAGTCCCCTTCGAGGTGTACGCACTTCTGCCAACGATTTTACAAGATCTAGATGTCGGCAGTAAGAAATTTTCTTCAGCCACCCTAAAAAAGTCGTTCACAACTGACATGACGTCATCATTTTTAGAAAATTCACGACTGGTTAGTTCCTTTTTGGAGAGAGAGAGAGAATGGGGTTTAATGTCCACTCGACACAAAATAGTTCATTTCGGGACTAACTCATGGTTCAATTTGTATTGCAATAATTCGCTTGCGCGAAGGAGTCTTTAGCAGTGGGAGGAAACCGGATGACCCGGAGAAAACCCACGAGGTTGGACAGGCGACCCTACTCCTTGTCACGTACAACCGGGGAATCGAAACCCAGCCAGTTGACTCAATGACAGACCGTATGATACAGCGCAGCACGCACGTGCTAACTATTCGGCCATCCAACCCCCCTATTCCTTTTTGGAAACCGGGTGAGTAAGGTGGATGGTCATGGATCGCTGACATGGCCATCACCGATTTATGAACAGGAACATCATCTTTAGTCTGCATCCTCCGTCGGTTAGCTTTGATAGCTCACGCAGCTGTCTCAGTAGTTCAGCATAATATCTTCCATTGACTGAATTTTGGATTCTGATTGAAAGTGATGAAGCCATGTCTCATCCATGGTTTTAAATCTGGTCCAAACATTACAGGATCTGCTTCAAAACGGCGCAGATTGTTACGGACCGTCACGAATCTGACAATTTCTGATCCGCCTTCATGAGCTTTGACACCCATTTTGAAGAAACGTTTGTCATTCCTAACTCGTTGGTGATAATATGTACTCAGCCCCCTCATAAGAGATGCCCACAACACTGCCAATCTATCGAAGGGTCAATCGTCGATCAACCATCACCATGTCATGCACCCCAGTAATGTTTTCTTGAATGGTTGCTGTTGATGGCCTTCCAGGACGCGAGACATCGTCAAGACTCCCTCTGCCACGCTTACATTCCGCAGCCCACTTCTTTACTGTGGAAAAGAACATCATTCCTTAGGAGACCATGTCGGCATGTATCTGTATTGGGGCTAGTCCTTTCAGTGCAGGTATTTCATGACTGCTCTATAGCCAGTTTTGTATATTTCTGGTGATTTCAATGGGTAGGCCCACAAGATGTCTTGTAAGAGACAATACTATACACTACGGTTGCAGTTCTTATGTCTATGATTCATTCAATGATTGTACTTGTTAGTGGCAAAAGTTTGTTTCAACCCCATTGGTCTATCCTTTTCAGGCGTAGAACTTTTCGTCCCGCTCTCGTACATTCCATTACGTAATTGTCATGCTGCTCCTGTCAGGGAACCCACGATAGCCCAGTGAGTGTGGTGCTGGCTCACTAACTAGGGGGTCCCGAATTCGATCACGGTCATGGCCGGGTACCCCGGTATTTTTCCTGACATGGCAAAAATCTAGTCGTTCAAATGGGACCTGTCGTTGAAATTTACCTCGCAACACAATGCATTTCAATTTTGCTTCTGTTAGTCATTCTCAACTTTTATATATGTTGCATTTAAATAACATATGATGTTGCTAAAATTTAAAATTCATGTATGGTTTATGTTTACTGTGAATGATATCAATCGTCGAGTCAATATCGTGTTCCATCACATTGGCTTATTAGAGGTATATTTGTCAGGTAAATGGGTGGAGACTGGACTTGGCATAGTGTGATAAGATAAGAATGATTTTGTTAATAGCAATTAGGCCTCCTTACTCAACAAATATAGTGTTGTTTTAACGTAATGGTTTGAGTTAGAACACGTGTAATTAGAAACATTGAAATATAAATGGTATTTGTTGTTTAGAAGTTGGTTATCTTTTTGTGTTCAGGTGTAGAGTAATATATTATTTTGATTTATATTCTAGATGGAACATTAGTGCAGTCGGTTTGCTATTTGTGTATGTTGATTTATAAACTTCAAAATTGTGTTGAAGGAAATAAACACGATGATGCTAAAACAAGACGCTTGATATCTAAATTATTTACCCTGCCTTTCGAAGAAAGCAGTGGACTATTAAAATTGGCCTTTTTGTCTTTCCGTTGGTCTGTAACACATTTTGGGACACAGGCATAACAAATCTTCTTCTAAAAGACTTAGAATGTTAAAATATTATTATGTGTTGTTTATTGGGCGAAATAATTTACATTCTTTGGCTAAAACAACAATAGTATATAGCTAAAAACAATGTGCCTATAGTTTATGACGTCATAGAAACAGCATCGTCATGTAATGATTATTAAAGTATCGATGTGTCATTTTAGCTCTATAGATAAAGGCATCACTTGCAAACTACCATGTAAATTTCTAACAGGAATATTACTCCAAAATTGGTTCAATTCCGTTCAGTATTTACTAAGATATGTTGACTTGAAATTTCATCGATCTGCGGCTCGCTATGGTAATAAACCCGTCGCCATTATGTTGTCCACGAACATATATTGATGCTCCTATTTTTAATTCTGTTGTCCTAATAATCAATCTGAGTACATCTTTAAACATACATTATGCAAGAGCTAAATCTGCCTATTTCTTTAGGCCTGAAATGTTATCTAAATTATTAATTAGACATTAATTTACTTATCCAGACCATAATCAACTCTTGATGTCATCACTAACCTGCGATATTTACTGGATTAGGATACGTTTTGCTGCTCAACTTTCATTCATGATTTAATCCTGAAATGGATAATCGAGACTATGTTTTTTATCGTAACGACTTTAGTAATGATGATCGAGGCTAGGCCGAAAATTCAATCGCTAAATTCTCGGTTCAGAGTGGATCGATTTGACTGAAATTTTCAGCAAATTCCCTTTACATTATCTAGTTTTTATCTATCATAGTGAGAACTGCCAGCTCTTTATCCAATCTCCCATAATGTATCTTTAATTTGATATCTTGGTGAAATATGAAAATGACGCAACATTGATTTAAATCAACTTTACATCATTACCATTCATATTAATCAACCATTTTGAATTTGAAATTTGACACTAAAATTTTATAATGTAGAATAATCATAATCGTAACTAATGTCTTCGCGCTGGAAGAACATTGTGTTAATAAAATTTAAGAGTTGGTTTTATATGATAAAAAATAACAAATAATAAAACGAATTCATCATTTTATATATTAATAGTATTTTGAAGGTTGGGTTTTATTTATCTACACAGCAATTGCATTAATATGGACGTATAACAAAACGAATCCAATATATTAAGGAAATAATTAAATATATGAGGCTCTTCGGCAAGTGATATTCATCAGTGTCGGTTACGATTTATTAAATTTTGACAATAAAAGCGGTAGAAATCGATAAGAACAGAAAGCTGTCATTTAGTACTCTATATCTGTTCAACCAACCATATACGTTGTAACATATTGACAACAACAAAAAAACACACGAAACATACATTGCTATATGTCTAGTATATCCAGTCGTTTTTATGTTGCTTAAATAAATATATCTTCGGAGTTTAAATGGCGAATTGTATTACTGAAACTTGAATTTCAAAGAATAATTTGGCATGCGTAATCATCTCCTCACATATCTAATTCTTAAGGTATTGTTTAACATCTTATTGAATGAATAAATAAATTAATAGAATAAATAAAAGAATGGAATACAATATAGACTAATATACTGTGTGCATAATATTTGCTTTTGTGTGGCTACTTGTGTAATGCTAGTGAGGAGAATTTGGCCCGGAAAGTGGCGTTTCCAACAACGTGTACACCGAAGTGACCATGGGTGGACCGCGTTTTCGTCTAATCTGAAAGACTAGGCTTCATTTTACTTCTCAGTCCCACATTGGAAACAGAGATATTCGAACCCGATGCATTCCAGTAGATCGTTCGTTTCCTGTACCGATCGACTTTAGCGAACACCATAATTACAAGAAGCCAGATATTGTTTCCCAATAGTACAAAATGTTCTTTTTTTAATTTCAAGGGTAAACAAAGCATTTATTTCGAATTCTCCGAATGTTATATTAAATAGACGTATTTTAATCACATCCTTCTGCATTTACTGACATTGTTTGTGTTTTATAAGCTGGATGATAGAGGTAATAACTTCCTTATTTCACGGGATACACGTTTGTAATAAATGTATTGGAAGATTTAATGGATTTTGCATTTTATTATCAAACAAAAAATCGAATTTTGTGTCTTTGTTAATACACCAATGATTATGCAAATTTTGCAATTTCATGTGCAAACTAAAATATCACAAGTAGTAACCTGCATCTATCTAGTATTGATTATAGTAGACTAGAGTAGTAGAAGTTTAATAAGCTATATTAACATATTGGTAGATTATTGAAATGTTAAATATATAATGATACAGTGACATGCTTATCCAGACTGCTCAGTAGCACACTATTCTGTTTTTGTGATGTTCATAATAACTCAATAAAGTACGTTATAGTTTGTTATGGGGAAAGCCAAGAAGACTTTAAGGAGAATTATGTTTGCTAGGACGATGTAAGTACTGATTAGCCTTTGTGTATAATATTAATAATCATAATAATAATAATAATAATAATACTTGTCGAATGTAGTAAACCTTCAGTCATTTTGACTGCTCTGTGGTTGTTGTTTTTTGAGTTAATAAATAACGAGTACTACCGTACAAAGTATACATAGTCTTGATGATATATTGAAGTTTAAGGACATTATAATTTTAAATGAATAGAAACAATTATTAGCAATCTTTATGTCTGAATATCATGGTTTAGCAATCAATAGATTAGGTAGTATTGATATTTAGAATTCCTGATAGGGAAAATTCCATTAATGTATTCCAAAAGCATGCGTTTATTACACTTTTAAAAGTCTGTTTGTTGCCCAATTAAGAAATGTATGGATGAATGAGCACAATATCAAAATAAGTTACATTCATGTTACACAGAGCTGTACACATTTTAAGATACGTTTAAAATCAATAATAAATGATATTTAGTTAGATTTATGATCATGCTACACATCGCGCTGTAATGTTCATTATTGGCGATGTCATTAGATCTATGTGGAAGTGTCATTATGCTATGGTTGTAAGTATAACCCATCGTTTGGATTTTTAAACCACATTAGCTAAAATCTATATATCTAAGTACTTAGTCTATAAAACCCTAGTATCTTATTGTTATTCTTATGAGTATAACCGACAATTGATCTGGTTTAGTTAAATTCCATATCCATATCATATAATGTATAATTGTTTATAGTGAACATATATTGTCTTAGGTTTATAATTGACAGACCCAAGAATACAAGATGCAGTTTAAGTATACAAAATATGACGCATTAGCATCAAAACTTCTGTCTGAAAGTTCCAGAGTGAATTGATGACTAGATTTGCCCAATTGTATAATTGGCTCGATATATATAAATACAACGATCAATTAGCATAATAACTAGGGAAGTAGGGTAGCGTGTTATTTGAGCCATAATGTTGAAGTTTGTATTTCTGCTAAAACCTAGGTTAGAGGTGTAAATATCTACGGATATAACATACGTTAAATGACGAAGAACGTAAATTTACAAGCAATCTGTACAGCCATGTTGTTGATCAATGTCAGAGGCAGATTTAAGTTGCAGTTACCCATGAATCTTCCACGCAGAATTAGCCAGTTTTATTCGCTAAAGTATATGTTGGAAGACCCATTTAAGTGCTGTCTGGTGTAGTAATGGCTAATGCGCAGGTAAAAAAAGTCACTAACATCCGATATACTTCTTTAGTGAAATATTTGACTAGACGGAACGCCAAATCGTTTGCGCCTATCATTGTACAACGGAACTTATGATGGAACTTTCTGGATTTCACCAAATATCAATTCAAATATCGGCGAAAGTAACATTTCTAAATAGTTTGTTCACTTTCCAGGGTTTGTTGGGGTGCTGCTATAAATGACACTGTCATTTCAAACTCGTATAAATCAAAAGGAAATGTCACAATCTTTTCAGTGTGCGTTATCAATCATTCGCAGCAGATAAGCTTTAAGGAAAAAAATGTATTATTGCAGTGAATATCTTTGAGTTGTGTCGGATTCTGCTAAGGCAACACAAATAAAATAACTTGTTTCTCGGGCACCGCCCGCACGCAAAATTGGTTGCGCGTGCAGTCTATTTATTAGTCTTGATGAAAAAAAATAAATATGTAACGCCCGCCCGCACATCGACAAGCAAGTCGTAAAAAAAATATCCCGCATGTACCTACATCCGCCATACATGTATATCTATTCAAATGTATTAAAACTGATTCAGATGAACATGCTGTCTTTTTTATCCGAACAATGGCGAAGTTTGGCAGATTTGCCTTTTTTATTGATATCGAAAGAACCCCCATTTTGTATCACGTGATATTAATTACCTCCCCTGATAAACTAGAATTTGATTCGTGTTAAAAGTCATTGGCGACAATATTTCAATCATTCGATCGTAATCGGCTCATTATTGCCGGCTTCAGTCGGTCCTTGTTTGGAAAATCCTATTGATAAAATAATGAACCGTAGAACAGGTTAATTAATTATAGCTAAGAATACGACACGATGGCGATAGTCGTCATAATGCATACCTTAGAATCTGGGTCATTATTAGCACATTTACGGTAGTTTCGATAATCCGGAAAATAATAATTGGATTACCGATTTGATGGTTTTACTGACCAGTTGTTAGTTAGATTTAAATAGTCATTCAATATAAACACCGGATAGAACACCGAATATCCTGAGAAACACCGAATATCCCAAGAAACAGTATTTCCGGCAATCTCCAATACCGATGACACGGTGTGACATGCATTGGTTGGAATTCGGTAAATAATTATAAATAAACCGGCGATACTAGATTTAGTTTTAAATACTGTTTACCATGATTATTATTTTTGATACACCTGGTGAAAGAGGCTTAGTTTTTAAAAATATTGTTGTCTTTATGGAGGGCTATTACATAGTCGTATGGAATTTTATTTTAAACCAATTTCAATTATGTGAATTAAATATGGAAAATTATTTTCCTTTCAGTCAGTGTTCAGTCTCAGTGTTTTAGTAGACTTGATTTTGGGTTTATGTTTTAAGTATGTACAATAAAGTTGAATATAACGGAAAGCAAAAACGTAAACAAGTAATGACTTTCTCATTTAAAAAAAGAAAAAAAGAAAGACCGCCCTCCCGCCCCAAGAATTTTCAGCAATAGCCAAATTTTATTTTGCACCATCAATGAGTAAAAAAAAAAAAGAAACCGCCCTCCCTTCCTACAGTTTCAGCTGTCAGTTGCCCGAGAAACAAGACATTTATTTTGTGTGGCCTAAAACTGTGATACATTTATTTCTTGTAGTAGATAATTCCACACCGCTTAATGATGATCCGGATAAATTCAAGATTCATTGTTTTGCTTTATTTCCCTATTAATCTTTTTGAGTTTAAACAAGCTCCTTATCTCCAAAATTATAGAATGACAATGTTGATTGTTCACATAATAGTTTTTCGTGTGCCCAATATTCTTAATGATAATCTTAACACTCTACAGACCATTGATTACTTAACCCCATCTTTTTTTTTTATTGGGTTAGGCCTACGTTTTTGAAAGCCTATTTGTACATTATTGTTTGGGGAGTTTGGCGGTCGAGTGTTCTACAGCGTGTGCTTTAGATCATAAGATCTTTCATTTAGTCAAGTGGCGTTGTTTCCATTCAAAGCTTGTATGTAACAATTAATAGGGTTGCCTGCCCAACCTTGGGGTTTTTTCAATGGGTTCCCTGGTCCAGTCCCGAATTAAGCTAAACACACCCTCTCTCTCTCTCTCTCTCTCTCTCTCTCTAACATCATTTATCTTTTATTTTTTTAAAAGTTATTGATACTAAAAATATTCTAGCCGTTCCTGTTTTTCTTCGTCATTATCTTTTACTACCTCTTGAAAGGAAGAGTTTGCAAAGAGAGGTTACTCCAAGAGTAAGCTGTGTTGGCAGTATTGATAATGCTATTTAACGATGGCCAAGCACCTAATAGGAATATCATTCACTCTAAACTACTTTTAACATCCCTGACTATTGATAGATCACGTGATGCCACTAATTCCAATAATTTTACTATCGATTCCAAAAAGGTCCCATTGATCTAGCGTACGTAGAGCAGATCGACCAGTCATTTTGGTAATAGATTATCAATACCACTGGATGAATGTAGCTACGATTTTTCACTTGATACTAAAATGGCTATTATTGAATCGGACTGATTAGGTCATATTTCAAGCTAATGGCTTTTCTCTCTCTCTTTTATTTTTCTCATTTGTTCATAGATTAGTCCGCGAAGCTAACTGCTTGCTATATTTTTAGATATCTATTGACAGCCTCAATGATTTTTTGGCGTTAAAAATCTATAGAGCTATACGTTTATGGTTCTGAAAAAAAAGAGAGATTACGTTTAAGAATACTGGTTCAGATTATTGACGCTATTTGATTTTTAACCAGCAGGTAAATTGTTATTAAACGGCAGGGGCGGGGTTTAATAAGTGGGTTAATACCATACTGCACTGAACCTGGAAACGACAGGGGTGTGGCTTAATGAGTGGGATAATACCATACTGCACTTAATCGGGAAACGACAGAGTGAATTGAGTACAAACACTGATCGAGTTCCGTTTCGCGTGTAGACATTATTGTGTCCTAATGTGTTAACTTACATATGTATTAGAGTCCACAGACAATTGTAAAACTGATTCACCAAAGAACAAAAATAACATTTATTACAAATTGTCTGGTTCATGAGCTGATTTACTTTTTGAAAAATAAATATTGTAGTCTGTTTTTACGTTAAGCTTTGATTTTACCGGCGGATTTGTCTTATATTCCATAGACTTGTTCCTGTTTGAAATTAAGGTCGAACAATGGCCGCTGGAACTTGTTTATTATTCAGTGCACTACTAAAGCTAATCGCCATAGAAATGTCGCTTAGTATCCTCAGAACAGATACTGGTTTATCAGAATAAATATAGATCACGTATTATGCCAGTTAGGTAAATTGTTTGGTAGTGCTTATCACTTTGTTTCCTAAGATTGGATTTAGCAATACTAACGCCCAGCAGAAAAGGGTAGCTTTATGAACATCTGAACCAGATTGGATGCTCAAGAGAGCCTTATAACACATTTATTTTCAGAAAAACTTATATTACACCACATAGAAAGTGTTCCCTGCTTGACATATCTATGTTGATGGAAGAATAATTTGATTCTCTATAAGAAATGAAATGGGGTTTAACGTCCTACTTTTTTGCACCGACAGATCTCTTGTCAAACGACATTGTAAAGGTAATCCCCGGATCGACAAAATCTCTCAAGAAAGATTTCCTATTTGACAAAAACGCAACCGTCTTCAGTGTAAAACAAAATATATTGATTCTTCGAAGATAAGGACGTTATGTTTGTTATCTTAAGTGGTCCTAATGAGTAATTTGAACTATAGTTTATCTTATTTAGACTAAACACTACTATGCTAGATCTACTATGTGTATATAAAATAACACTTATGGCACAGCTAATTTTATTGGCAACAACTTAAAAATAACCCTTAATTTAGGTCAATCAATGCTCCTTGAAGACGTTTACTTACAGATCTTGTTGAATTTTGTGAGGCAGGTTTCAAACGCCTTGTCGTTCGGTCACTAATCGCAGATTTTTGCCCAAAACGTGACGTTAGCCTTATATCACTGAACCAGCCATCTACTTAAACCACACAATTATAACTATAGCTGCATATCATCGAGCCACCTAGTCATGATTCTGGCATTATTTCACACACCTAGTTACAATTTTAGCATCATTTCACTGAACCACCTATTTACAATTTTAGCATCATTTCACCGAACCACCTAGTTATAATGTCAGCATTAGTTTACCGACCAACCTAGTTATGATGCTAGCTTCATATCACCGACCAATTTAGTTAGGATTTTAGCATTATTTAACAGACCACATAGTTTTGATCTTAGCATTATTTCTCTGAACCACATAGTTTGGACGTTAGCATTGTTTTACTCTACTATATTATATTTATGTTAGCACCATTTCACTGTAATATATATTATAAAGTTAGCATTATTTCACTGTACCGCCTTGCACCTACGTATCTTTACATTTCTAAAAATACTCTTTCATACGGACGACAATTATTTTAAATTCCATTTGTATGGATCGATAGGAATCCCCAAATTCCCACACTGAACGCTCTTACTTATTTACAGGGGAAGTTCATTTTCGTTAGATACTCATAATTCAATTTTATAAAATCGTGAATATTATTTGAAATTATGCAATCATGGGATGTCTTGTTGTATTTTAGTTATTTTGGCGTCCTTGTCTTTCACTGTTTAACTCAATAAAAGCTCCATAAATTTGAATCTTCGAACGGAAGAGTACAAACCGTTCTGATGAGCCTTGCCATTCGATTACTAATTAAAAGTCCATAGACCGTCACCTGAGACAGGGTATAACTCGTTCTATAACACCTTATACCGTTGTATAATAGAGCTTCACTAACTAATATTTTCTATTTCATAACCCTATGATTCAACGTTTAATTATGATATGGTTATGTTACCGCCACTCAACGCGCAAGGTTTCAAAAATAAAAGAAAAAATCAAGTCGTGTGCCGTTCTCTTACCTTTCCTTTCTCTTACCGGTCTTTGGTATCTCATTCAAGATCAACAGATAAAGAGAAATATCTGGTCTTATATCAAAGGATTATAACGTATATAAGATTTATATCTTGGTTTGGAATGGATTTATGTATATAATTCTACCCACGTTTGTGTATGTTAGCGAAATTCATCTCTCGTGATGAGATACACCATAACATATATCTTGATGATTTTACATATTATACTGTTATATTCATACACCACTTACCCATCCGTTATAATCGTGTTTATTTTTACTGTAATACTGCTTTATAAAATGATATATTGATACATATACAATGGTGTGCAGGTTTGGTAATGCTTGCGGCCAACTCATTGATTATATGTCGGGAATTCTCCAGTGTAGGGCCTAGTACTCAGAAATGTGGGAAAGCACAACATTTTACATGTGTACGATTGAGCAAGACAATCTGTACAACAACGTTAAAGGCGAAGATTTGAAAAACCCTTAATTTCAATTCCCTTTTTGACAGGATATTCCCTGAAATAGATATCCCTGACCGTCGACCCCTAAGCCATGTCTCTGCACGCCACTGTCAATATAAAGTCAGAATAGAGCTTTCCTAACTAATATTTTTCTGTTTCATAAGTCGATGATTCGATGATTGAATTATTGTATGGTTATGTTATCGCCATTCAAAATAACCACCTAATGAATCTTGTGGGAAGTGTGTGCTAGCACATTTCCTCTGTAAAATATAATACCGATTACATTCAAATTCTTATGCCAAGTATGTACATTGCCTTTGGGTACCTTCACAAAAATATTTCCACCACTGAGATTCCACAATAAATGCCGATCAATTAAAGAGTTCATATATAGATAAATAAAACTTTTGTTGGAGTCTTGTATCTTTATAAAAGGCCACAGGACCGAACAGAAATCATTTATGTAACCCCAATCTGCCATTAGACTTTTTCTACAATATGATAGAGTTTGATATTATAAATTTGTCACAGAAACCTTCTTTTGTAAACATAATAAGCTGTTGCTAATAAATAAAATGTCCAATCTGTTACTTATGTAAACATTTGATAAATTCAATAACACGCTAATATATTAAATGGGATATTGAAGTAAGCCATACATATAATTTGTCACAAATTAGGAAAATTCAAATTTTAAAACGTTGATGACTTGGATATAATTCAATTTAAACGCCGATGGACAATTTAGATTTTAAAATTATTCTAGTTTTTGAAATTGATATCGTTAATGTTACGTATTCGTTGAAATACGTTGAGATTTGATTTTGTTTGAGTGCGAAATATGGATTGATACAGATGAACAGAAAATATTTCTTTGAAACAACCAACATAATAAAATCTATTAATAGGCTTGTTTGTAGTTGATTTGAAAAAAAAAATCCTTTGATCATTGTATTACTTCTAAGTTAATGTCAATTAGTCAAAATATTTTCTGTTTAATACTTAATTCACTTCAGCTAATCAATATGAATACCCTTAATTATGTTCATTATCTAGTACGTAGCTCATAAACTATTATAATATATGGTGTTTCATAAATGACATACTATGGTCATTTTTTAGAAATAGCGTTGACGTGCTGTGAGTTAAGTACTATGAACTCATTGATTAACTATCATTTCATTTTTAGCTCCTTTGTACAACACGTTATGATCGGTCGGTCGGTCAGATGAGCTAAATGTTCATTAGTTACTGAATGACAGACATGATATAGGATAGAAGACGCCTAAATATGTATAACATACTATAATTTGTCCGTATTTAATGATGCGGATATCTGATTGTTCTTAATAATACATCTAATAAAAAAAATGGCCGCCAGTTTACCGTTATGAACTATGAATTGTATTACATTTAATTAGAACTGAGGGCATAGGTAACTACGGCTCAATTAAAATTAGACCTACTAGGGTGTCCAGAAAATAAACTAGGGGAGAGAACAAACGTGAAAGGAAATCAACATTTTTCTTAACTGCTCGTCGTCTTTAAAATTGTCTAAGTCTTTAAAGTAATGGTTCTTCTGAAATGTCCAATACAACCAATAAATCTGTGTTATAAGGTCCCTCTGAAATATTTCCAATACAACCAATAAATCTGTGTTCTAATTTGAATTACCATAGTTGACAAGTTATAATGTATATTTAATGTTGTATTTAGTAGGGTCACCTGTCTATCCTTGTAGGTTTTTTCTCGGTTCTCTGGTTTTATACCACTGTTAAAGACCCCTACGCACAAGCGAATTTTTGAAATAAAAATAGTGCTACATTTTAGTCCCGAAATGATCTAATTTGTGTTGAGTGGATGTTAAACACCATTTCTCTCTCATTATTTTATAATATTCTTACAATTTAGTCGTATAGGTTTACTATAGCTTTGTGCTTGTACGGTACACTTCACCCGCCTTAAATATTGATCATATGCTAATATAATGCCCCCATTCATTAGGACATTCAAAAAGCCCGTTCTTAGGCGTTTCTATACGTTTGATTGGGAGTGGAAGATCACTAATGGCGTTTTTTAGTTAGTTCTTTTTTTATTCCAGTAATTATGTCATCACTATTCATTAAATCCGCGCCACAATGTTTCTGCACTGAGAGTATAGAATGGAAAAAATATCATTGGCGTTGAAAAGTTTGAAAATGTCATTACCCTCGAATTTGACGGGAATCTATATGTCTGTTGCGGACATCGAACTTAATTTGAGGTGGCCTCTTCGTAATGACAAGTAATAAGAAATGAAGCAATGATCTTCGTGACTTGAAGCAGACATTTCAATTTGGTCGATTCCACTCCATGATTAGACAACGTGTGCTATCCAAAAACTTCAATCTCGATCGAACCCTGGGACGAAGGACAACTGTTGACCCAATCGGGTCTGTAACCTCGCCAGCTCATTTATCAACCGTGGCCAATTATTGGTTGCGATAATATTATGGCAGGAATATTAGAGTTGGGTGTTATTAATTCGCATCTGATGGCCACCTCGGATGTTATTAATAGTTAGTTATTACAGATAGATGCCACTATATAAGTGGATGCTGGCTATGGTTGGGTATTTATTTAACGTGAATATCACCATACACAAAACAAACAGTTCAACGATCAGTTAGACTTTATGATTTCCGAGAAGTATGTAATGGCAAAGCCAATTTAATCGGATAATTATCACTCCAATTAGCTGATAGATATAGCGTTTTCCAGAACATCCAATACCACTTGTTTATCCCAGTCGGAGCAGAACATTAGGACGTTAAACTCCATTTCATTTCATACTTGTCATTTATTCTCAAAGCGTATAATTTCTGGTATATATTTGGCCCTTCTTGTGACTAGTACTCCGTGTTCTAAAATTCAAGTCCCTACCATGGGCAGTATATACTTTCTTTTCCATTTAATTAGTTCATATAATTTTAAGTTCATTTAATTTCCTTTTATATGCATGCTACATTTTAGGTAGACTGACTATTTACAAAACATTTTAAATACTTGCTATATTTTAGGTAGAGTTATCATCTACAAAACGTTTTAAATACATGCCATATTTTAGGTAGAGTTATCATCTACAAAACATTTTAAGTCTAAATACACCGATATAAGGAACACTCTTATCCACCCCCGTGCCAAAAATATGCTGAAGAGTATGAAATAGAACTTATTTACGTTATAGAAATTTGGCTAAAATTGATAGCATTTTGTATTATTCAGCTAATGCATTTTTAAGTACGTGTAATTTCCCCCCTTATAATTCTTAATCATTTCTAACGATTAACTAGTCTGGAAAAAGACATTGAAGCTTATAATTTTAATGTTTAGAGCATGTAGCTACAGTAGAACCCGATATTCTTGTTTTAGTTTGGTGGTTTTCTAGATAAAGAACAGCCCTTTCTTTGCTCTGATGCCAAACAGCTGTTTAAATACTAAGAATTTTGTTCGCATGTTTACATTCTCAGGTGTGTGTATTTAAACGATAAGAGATGGATATAAATGTATATCTTATAAGAAGAGAACTTTAGTATAACTTCAAAAGACGAATTACCGTTCTTGAATCTGATTTTGCTTAACATGATGCACCATGTTGATTTTATTAAATTAAAGTCAAGCGTCTGTTCTTGCTTATGTATATGTGAATGAATTATATATTTTTGAGCCCTGCATCATATCTACATGTTATCTAGATCTCGATTAGAGCTTTGGTTAAGATAGACTGCAGAACCGGAAGTTGCGGTCATAGAGAGCATCTCTGGGTAATCGCAGTCCTGTAAATTATGATATACCTGGGTATGTTTCGAATACGGTAGCTGTATGTGTTCTTGTGCATTGATCTTGTTGCTTGCAAACACGTATTACAGAACAACAGGCCCCAGTCAGCGAAGCAGAATACTTGCGTAATTAGGCTGTCGAAAGATTAATTATATTTTCATGTACTTAGGGCGTAGTTTTTCTATTATTCAAAACTCAATACATGCTCTTCGATTTTTGGATGTTAGAAATATTTAAATTCAAAAGGCTAATTGATGAAGCGATGTTTATTTTTATGTACAATCTCTAGAGGCCTATTGTATTGTAATGGTTTCAGTATCCATTATTTTTAAAAATATAAGAACATATGAAGTGTATCTGTTTTTGACATCTGACTTTATGAATATATACAGAAATATGCTATTAAATAATCGATTTGAAACCCTATCTCTTTCAATCTGAATAAAATATGTTGCACTATTAACTGTGAATAAACGTAATTAATCAATTTGTAAATATCATAGCTATAACATACATGATCTTTCAGATAATGATATCATCTCAGAGAACAACTTATATGACACTTAAAGGTACACCATATTTTCGATTTACTCTGATTACACCAAATCCCTAATTTCTTTTTTTATTCCAGTGTATCTGGCGAAATTTAAAAACAACGAAGAATATTAAACATGCCTTCTTTAGGTTTTTATAATGATATCAATATTGGGATATAAGAAAAATCCCTATTATTGAGTTTACGTATTATGTCTCTTTAAGCATAATATGATTGAGTTTATATAGTACGGATTATTATGTCTATGATTGAGTTTATGTAGTACGGATTATTATGTCTATGATTGAGTTCATGCAGTACGGATTATTATGCCTCTTTAAGCATATGATTGAGTTTATATAGTATGGATTATTATGCCTCTTTAAGCATATGATTGAGTTTATATAGTATAGATTATTATGCCTCTTTAAGCATTTAATTGACATAAAATGTACGTATACCATTCATATATACATGCATATACATCAAGGAACTCTGTGTTAATAATTGATATCGAGTGACAGTTTTGATCAATGTGTTGAATTTGAATATTTTGGTCATGGTAGCTTTTAAGCATGTGTTACGCCATGACAGTGTCATGTGTCAATATTTAAACACTTGACTGACATTGGGTTTCTCAGAATGCAACGTACTGGCATCTAGCGACTATAGCACTTTCCTCAGCTGAGAACTGCATGGTCCCATTTAAAGTAGCTAAGTCTTTAACTCAATATCATCCACAGTCTTCAACATTGAAAACACGAATTATTTGTTAATTTAAATCAACACTGATGTCGTGACCTTACAAGGAAAAGATGGGCTTCTGATATCCAATATTTAAGACAAAATAAACATTTTACCATAGGTACACGAATCGTGTACTAGAATGCGTTTCAGCGCCATTTCAAACAAGGGACTCGAAGAACGAGGCTAGACATATTCCACAGGTTAGATCTATTTGATAAGGCCGACTTCAAGTTTGGTCAAAGGTCACGAGATGTAAACAGGGCTGGCGCTAACCCCCAAAACTAACCCCGGACCTAGCCCTAATATAACCTACAATGTCGCCAACAATAACGTGCCCTAACCTTATTTACATCTCAGCTACCTTGACGAAAATTGAGCTGGTCTTAACAAATAGATTTAGCCATATTCAGGTCAAACGGTGACCTCATATTCTTATCTGTAGACGGAAATAATCAGACGCTAGAGATTAAGACCCCTCCCGTATTTCACCGAATATAAATGGTTTGAAAATATAGTAAAAACAGTTTATATACATTCATATATTACATTATTATATGTTTTGCGACCGATTTGTCAATTACTAAGTCCCAAATATAGAAGATTTAGCTCCTTTTATATGTACATGCGGTAGAATGCCAATTTTTATTTCTGCATTCGGTAGAATTCCATATGTATTTTAGAATTCTGAATTGGAAAGTCCGAGAAATTTGTATTTATATCATTTGATAGTACGTCACAATATTAGAAGTTATTACTATTTCTGTTTGTTGACCTAATTGAAACTGTCAATTATCTCTACGTTAAGCGCGAGTCGCATTTTGTTGATCATTTCCTTCAAACTAGTTCTACAAGTGTTTTGCAAATATGCCAGGAAAAGTAAATACGTTTAAAATTGAAATTCTTATAAAATTCATTGTTAACATATTCCTTTCATAGTTTTATGCAACTGTCAGTTTTTTACTATAACAATAATAGAAAATCGGTGTTAAATATAATATTAATTTTCAGATAAAATTTGATATTAAAGAGCCTATGGCTACAATCTTTGGAAGGTTAGAAAATAACATTTATTAATGTAATATAGCTGTATATAAAATGATTTACTTTTTAATTTTAATTGGGATGTCTGATCAGTTATATTAGGTGAAATACGTAAACAGTCCGAATTGAATAGTTCCTGGTTAGTCCACTCTACATGTACAAGTTTATCTCTTTTTTTGATGTCGTTTCTGGCTTATTCATTTGGAATTACTTACGCATTGACTTGTGAGATATGGTTTGATTTGAACCAGTTTTTTCATTGCAAATGGCGCTCAAGACCATAAAGAGCCTAACATCAGTTACAGATTTTAAATGGTTCATTGAATCCTAAATATTGGATATCAGAAGCCAATATCAATATTGGATATCAGAAGCCAATATCAATATTGGATATCAGAAGCCAATATCAATATTGATTGAAATGACCAATATTGAATTCTAATTCGTGATTTTGGGTAGCCATGCCAGCTCTGTGACAGTTGGAATTCGAATTAGTAGAAGACCGTAGCGCCACTGTCCGGACAACATTTCCCTCACTGGATGAAGTATCCCCGTCCCCATTGTTGGTACAGACATTAAAGATGTTAACCCCAATTTCATTTTATTTCATTTCATTTCTAATGTGTGCTTTCAATGTCAAATGTTATGGATTGCTTCTTTCTATGCTTCATTCATGCCTATTAATAAATAGGGAACTCACTTTAGAAATAATAATTCCGTCGAGAAAAAATAGGTCATCTGAAAGTATACTTTAATATTTATTAATTGTATAATGAACGTTAGACCCCCCCCCCCACTATCTTTAAAGGGAATACTAACTATTTAGGGCGATATTTCCAAACGCTGATCAGGAATATCACCAATGTCAAACGTTCTTTACTCTTCAGAGTTAAACAATGTCTATACCAAATTAACGATCGTCCTAATGTTTAATACACCCGGCCCTAACCCAGCGGCTTCGGAAGTAGTGAGAGGGAGTGGACAGCTCGTTAAAAAGGGCGCATTGTCGAAAACAATATTCTGAATCAGCATATCTAACAATAAAAAAGCTAATTTAAAATAAATATAATTACACTTCACAAAATTTCCACTTTTCAAAATATTACGGGCGCATGTCAAGTGCGCCTTTGGAACCGGAAAAGAGAACAATGCGGAACGAAATTAACTTCTTGCATAACATGTAGCCACAGAAAATAATTTTAACCTCTGACCAGAGGTGGGGATTTGATCCCCATTTCATTTCCTTTATTTGCTTACAAACTCCAATTTCCTTTCTTACCCAGAGCCGTTATTTATTATACAGGTATTATACACTCCTTACAGCTACAGATGATGTTCATGCTATCTTATGTAAACATAACAACGCCATATTTATTTAAATCTTTGAAGACTTTAAGTTACATGTCCTTTTTTCAACTATAATTTTCATCTAACATTATCACAACTTAGTTGCTATCAAGTTCCATTAAGTTATGTAAACCTTTAGTTCTTAAAATAAAAAATACGGTTTTGCAAATTGAAGATCTTCCCAAACATGAGCCGACTACTTCAAATATTGATAAAAAGTCACTATCGCTACTGAACAGAACTATAGTGCCAATTTGGTAACAGTAACGCAATCAGTTCATCCATTTTTGCAGCTTTTAAGCGATCGAGCGATTAACCTTATTACTAAGTGTACATAAAAGTCTCGGAAAACATGATGTTATTTGGAAACGCTTATTTTGTTCAAACAGAAGCCATCTGAAGAGAGACTAGCTGTAGAGATGATTAAATATAGTTAATAGAGGATGCTAATCTGTTAGAATGTTCCACTTGGGTTCAGCTTGAGAGAATATCACGAAGAGACAGCCAAGTAAGAGTCCGGATTCTCGCGTCAATCGATACATCACGGGAAAAGTTTCGCCGTGAAAGACCACTGATTTTTCTTTCCATCCGTCGTCATTATTGCACCGCTAGTCAACGGTAGCGGACAGTTTACTTCTTCTATATAGTATATCACTACGCCAGGTCGGCTGCTCTTGTCAGATTTGCGCGCCAACAACGTGTACAGGAGATAGGCGAGTCAGCTGGTCAGTCTCAGTACAGCTGTTTAAAGTATCAGGAATGCAGAACTCGATAAGAACTTACCAATATTCAGTTCCATTACTAGCTGGACAATGGCAGTGAGATAGATAAGCTACATTTATCGTGAAAGCAGATTTTAAACAACCATTCACCATGGACTTAGTTTTGTACGTTTATCATTTTTACCTGTTTTAAATAATTTGTGGATCACAACAATTTTCACACCCTATATTTTTTTTTGCTCTCCAAAAAATTATTTTTGTTTTGTAATTGGAAGCTGTTTATACAAAATAATCATGGTTTGGAACTCCCACATTTGGTGGTATGTATAAGATTTTTTTTTTCATTTATCCTTTTTGTTTTGTGTGGTATGTGGTCTCAAGTTCTTAATTTGACTTCCTAATCATGTGAATAGATATAGGCAAAAACTAATCCAGTTTCAGTAGTTTAAATGTGTTTTAAATTTAGCAAACATATGTAAAGTTGTATCAGTTGTGTGAAACTATATTTGAAAATAGAATTGTCATGTCCCTTGAGGTTTTCAAATTAAGAATGTATGTAAAGTCATAACGGTGAATTTGGTCCGTTTTTTCTGGAGTGAACTTTGTGAATATATCTGGAACAACCTTACAAAAAACAAACCGCCTCGTCTTATTTCCGCCATTAATAATCAGCTAATTAACATTTGTTTATGATGATATATAAATACACAGACAGATCACATGTAATACCCCCGTGTTTTAATGGAGGAAATGATAGTTTGACAGACTATTGGGTGTTATAAGTCTATTGAGTTATGGATGTGATCTTTGCATGATATAAACTGGTTTCACGATATGAAACAAACATCACACCATGTAATATTGACAAGTATCGATATATACAACACATATTCAAGCATTCCATCTACATGTATTGTTTTTTTTTTATTCTCCATCAAAGTCTTTAATTGTATTTATTGATTTCAAAAGAATACAAACTGTATATTCGTCGTTTTTCTTTGTGAGAAACGACCCAAGACAAAAGGATTTTCTTGTTTACTTTCGATATTCTGCGATTGTTTTGAGCGGTCTTTAAGACATTGTTTTCAATAATTGCTAGAGGAAATGCCAATATTCCCTCACGCGATGTTGCGTTTTTTTTACTACTTAAGTTATTACACACACGTTCTAATGTTAAGGTTTTCCGCTTAGTTTTTTGTAAGAAAACCACAACATCCATGAACTTACGAACCGAGGGATTGGTAACCCCGAAGAGGCGTAAAAATAGAACACGTATCATCAAAATGAAAATAGTTCCTTGTATCGCGTGCTGAACTATTTAATATCTGAAGAAAGAAAAACATCTATCTAATATACGAAACTCCCGCTGTGTTTAATTACAGGGTTCAACAGATCGGAAAAATTTTTGTGCCTTTCGATCTAATTTGCGGTGTGAGTTCTTTCATCAACCGGAACTATAATTCACCTAATAATCCATCCCTTATTTCATCTTCAAGGTATACTGGGTTATGTTTACCTGTGACGTCAATGCTATATACCCAAATTTAGATATTTAACGAGGGGTGTGAAAGTGAATCTGTAAAAAGATCAAGATAGTTTTTTTATGTACGCGTGTGCGCTAAAGTAGTGGTTTTGTCTATGGGATGACGAGTCTGCGAGAAACCAGACAACCCTCTTAATACAATGGGGAAAAAATTAGAACCCGAACATATGACTTTTTTGGTTCTGGACAGTTACAAACCCACGTAATATAAACTAATGCTAAGGAGGTTTGGAGATTTGTATTCTCAGAGTGGTATTTGTTCAGTCATTCTTACTAGTGTAAACAAGACAAGAAGGCCCCCCTTTCAAACTGCTAGTTGTCTTATTGATTGGCAGATAAAAAATCTTTTACTTGTAATTTGTAGAGTTTTACCAACTGTTGTTATAGGAGTAGATCGATGTGTTTTTCAATAGTCATCCCTGGCTGCCAGTGTGGTGTTTGAAAACCTTCTTATTCTTCTTGTAGTCCTAATAGAAACATTAAGCAGAGCTAAGTTTTGTCTCGAAAGAAAGCAGTGCTAATGATTTGTTTTTAGAGCCATCAGCAAGCAAAGTATTTAGAGCAGAGTCTCTATATTGTTTGTCTTTCACAATTTAAAATTGTGCATCGATCCTAGAAAGTCTACGTGATGCAACAAATATGCAAGTATATAGAGAGCGTAAAAGTCCAACCAACCCATCATCAGTTTGGTTTCAGTTGCTGTCCTAACACATTCTTTCCCTCATTGGGTTAGTTTATTAAATTAACGAAGTAGCGTGCTGACGATGCGATTTCAGTTTCACATAATAAACAGATCTGTTAATTGACTTATAAAATACTAAATCATTTCTGTGATCCCAGAATACACGGAAGGGTTAGCGTTTAATTGTCCTTAACAAAGTTTATTTAGTAATAAAATGGGGTTAATTTTATGTTCTTTAAGAGGAGAATTCCTGCTGCCAGTTCATTTTTGTACAAAGACAACATGAGGCCCTATTTGCGTTCTAACTAATCCCTCAGCCCTCAATATTTTTATTAGTTTAAAATCCAAAGCAGCACCCAAAGGTCATTCAGTTCTCATGCTTCATCAGATTTTTTTTCTGAAGGACGAATTAAACAGAAAGACTAATTTCATACAATTCGTTTAAAGAGGTGTAATACGAATATTATAAAACCATTACAAACCCATCACAATATATTTCAATCCAAAAAGAACGATTGGTCACCGATTTCATAAAAGTAAAGTGATACGTATTTTAAATAACATAATTATACGAAAAGTGGTAATTAAGAATATAATTTTGTATTTGAAATAATGAATAGAAATGCCCTCGCTGAACTATGGTCTGTCCCTTGAACATCCGTGATCATATTCAAATTAGCATAATGGAAACTATTAATGTATTAAAAAAATATACACACAATTGTTAAGTTATTAAACTAGAAAACACGAAACAGACCTCAGGAACTGTCTCTTATGGTTATTACCTTCTTAAGTATACGGTATTTAGCACAAATACTGTTTATGAGAGTATTCAGTGAGATATGATTAGGTAATGAGCCGAAGCATCTGATCATTTTTTGTCTCTTAATAACCCTTTATATTTCCGTACTACTACGCCGTTCTTATCTAATTTGAGTTTGATGGGTCTATAATAATATTCTGTCTTTATGAGTAATAACGATCTCATGCAGGTGTGTCATCAGAATAATAAACTGGATAGAAATCTTATGAGGTTTATCAGCCTTCAGAGTAGAAGTTCCTCGACCTTAATGGGATTTCAATACAGTTAAAGATCCCCTTGGGATCTATTAAAGGAGTGTTGATTTATCCATAACGTGCATTAAAACATGGTATATGTTGACTATACCTTTAATATCATTTCTCAGCATATTAATGCTACTAAAACAGCTGTTGAAAATATTCAAGCTTAGATGACTGATACTGATGTCCATTGTTTATTTAGATGAAGTTCTTATTCCTGAAACGTCTAATGTGTGTCCTTGCGTCAATTGTATATCACAATTCATTAGTTTCCTTGCTTTGATTTTCTCTTGCGATATAATTTTTCCCCTTGACTTTTCGAACCTGCCCCATCACTGCTCCAACGTCTTCCCCAGTGTCCTTCCTCGAGGGTGGGTGTCTTTGAACATTTGCGCTGTTGTTTCCGGTATTGTTTGGTCCTAAGCAGTATCTCACAATACAATTGTGGAATTAAATTGATGCATTAAGTATTATTGAGATATGGATGTTTACAAAGTTCTGACCAGTTTCTTCGTCTTGACTTTTCGCACCAGCGGGCTTGAATAGTACACCGCGTACCGTATTTGACACTTTGCCTAAGGTGGGCTTTTATCACATCACTTTTCATTCAGTTTCCCACTGCTGACGGCTCTTTCTTAATGCAACTTTATTCAGCAAGTCCATTATCCACGACACGATAGTTGTATGTTAGTATAAAGAATAGACAACATAACGCTGTCGGCAATTCTCATCACAGACAAACTTTATACATTATAAATATCACTGTTCTTTGATGAATAATGTACTACAAATACCCTTGATTCGTTTAATGCAACGTTGTGGTCCAGCCATATAGGAATTATTCCCAATAGTGTAAAAAGAGAGAAATGGGGCTTAACGTCCACTAAGGGGTCTTTAGCTGTGGTAGGAAACCGGAGGACCCGGAGAAAACCCACGAGGTTAGACAGGCGACCCTACTCCTTGTCACATACAACCGGGGAATCGAAATCACGCCAGTTGACTCAATGAACGACCTTATGATACAGCTAACCATTCGGTCATCCAACACTCCCTAGTGTAAAAAGATTTATTAAGGTAAACTGTTAGGTATTTAGATAAATGGTGTCGATTCTCCTTGAAATATTAAACATATCCACCCGTAAGCATTATACATCATTGTTTGGATGACAATAATGGACAATTTTAATGATACATTACCGTGCTTTCATTGATCTGAATTCAAAATGCTATTAAACATATTTTTACATTTACAATAAACTAAAGGGTTTAGACGCATTTTTACGAGTTGTCGAATTATCAGTATGGGATAACACAGAAACATGATGAGAAATATATGTTTAATGATGAACTGGTGTAAAGTATATCATTAGTCCATGTGCCTATTTGCTAATATCATGCTGTAGGGGAATTACAGATTTTATGGTTTACTGAGGGTCGAATATTAGAACTGGACGTCCACCTGCACCAAAGCCCATTCTCGATTGCTTAATGTAATTACTTGATAGACGCACATTTGATGCCACGAAGTTACTATGAGCATTAATTGTTTAGGATGACTTGTCGAGGATGATCCTCGATATACATCTATATACATGTACGGCTTGCACAGTCAGACATAGTCAGGCCAGATTACGTATTATAATTGCTAATTAAAGAACCGTTTATTTTCTCTTTTAGAGACTCCCATTTTAAGTTCCATATTGTAATTGCTATAGACACGCGTGTCTGGACAGATCAAGATGGACAGCAGTAGACTAGATCACTATGAATGTCTGAACACTACATTAATGTAATATAATCTGCAGTTCTATTTGATACTATCAACAGGTTGGCGTGGAAACCAGAAAATTTATCGTGTTTCCCCTTCAGCCAAATAAACAGATACCCCATTCCCTTCGGATTTGGGAAGAAGATCCGATACAGATTCTGGGTTAGGAAAGAGCTAGATGGTAGGTGGTAAATCTGATGCTGGGGGGTTTAATCGGAGTTGCCCAATAACAAAGCGCTATTATAGAAACACATTAATAGAGTTCACAATTTCTCTTTATGATATATAAATGCCATTATATGATTTGAACGAGTACTACTGGATCGCATCCATAGTGTATTACTGATATCTTTTCCCATTATGATGATGCTTGGAGAATTTGTCGAGTCGTGGCTATAACAATATCTCGCGAAAACCTTGGCTGGTGTGGGTATTTAAAAAAAAGTAATTTACAAAGTCTGTCAAAGGAAACACACAAGAAGACATATTAGTGGCACCTTCTTAGTCTAACTTGCTAAATTTATTTGTTTCGTGAATATTGTGTAAATTATCCCCTTTCTTTAAAACCAAACAAAACATTATACTGTTTGAAATCATTTTTCACATGGAGAATTAAAGTCACTAGGATCTATTTGAACTAGAATTGAAAATGCTTACTCCGCTGTTTTGTCTAGAATATGGCTAGTAAAAATTGTCATTGTTCTCAACAATGAGCTAATTAAAAGACCACAATTATTTATGTGTATATGTATCTTTCGAATACAAATATAATGTATTATTGATTAATTGTAAATAGTTCTTATTACAATTTTGACATTAATTGTTTTCCATATTCTAAGTGCAATTATTGCTGCTTGCTCAACTTTACATATACATTTTTGTACTGACCCAGGAAAGCGCATTATGTTGCAATTTATCAGGTGGGCAGAGGTTGGTCTAAAATACCATCTCAAGCCCAATACTACAAATCCTAACTCTAACCATAGAATTGCATTGGTCCATGGTGTTATCTCACGACTACTATTTGTGATCAATTCTATGTGGAATAGAAATCGTAATTTCGTTCGTACTTTCTAAATCTACACACGAAAGGTGCTTTGTGTATCAGACTTTATAGTCATATTTACTTTTTATCTAACATACTGGACGTTCTCGGAAATATTGCACATTAGGAAAATGAGCCAGTAAGCATGATTTGGATTCGACACAAGAATCAGCTTTTGGTGATACACGATATCTTTATATCGGATGGGAAATGAATATAAATAAATGTTTTTAAAGGAAACTGGCTTTTCAACCATAAGGGCATCGAGAAGAAATTCATATTAAAGTGAAGAGTTCCATATTGTGAAAGGTATTACAATTTGTATGTTGTTTTGCATAATAGTAATCTGGAACAGTATGAAGCTAGGTCACAAACTAGAAGCGCGAATTTCAGTGAACTTTTATAAAATTTATAACAGTAACCTGGAACAGATTGGAGCCAATTCTCAAACTAGAAGTGTGAGTTCTAACAAAACTTTTATTAAATTAATTACCCCATATATCCTTTAACATATAAGAAAATATATATAAACAACACTGGGAATAAATTAGTTATGTTGACTTTACCTCAATGTTATGTAGGATAATTATAGGTTTTTGTATTACTGATTCGATATATTTATTGGCATAAAACGTATGTTTCTATGTGGATGGATACATTCGCCTGTCAAACTGTTTGATGAATTGTTGCAATTGTTCGCATCAATCATCCATTAATATCGGTCTAATACTTGTCTGGAATTTCAATTGGCCAATTAACGAAAAAGTTGGTTGAAAAGTTGGTTCAAAGAGAAATATTAATGTTGTTTTATAAATGACACGGAAGCTGTTCTTACACTTCTTGCTTAATTTCTCTACAGTTAAAGAGTTTTTACAAATATTGACTTTTCTCATAAACAAACATCCTAGAAAACAGATTTCAGGTGTCATCTTTTTCCTACTATATTTTGCTTTTCTATTCATCTAAGTCAACGTGTCAGTGTTTAAACGCGGGATGTGTGTCTATAATATGTCTAGTCAATCGGGTGAGGCGAAAAAGGGTGGTCCCTGGTAGGCGCTGGTAGTAATGGTAAAATACATCTCCAGTGATTGGAATTCAACGACACGACAGCAAATTCTCCTCCTTTATTTTCTGACCTGAATTCTTGTGACTTTTGGCGATCGGTTTATCAAAGTACATATTATCAAATGATTCTATTGACTAAGCTAAAGACGGTGATATTGGATCACCAAGACATGTGGTATAAATCATTATCTATATGTTGGTAGCCTTTAGTTTGTATTCACTACCAGTATAATAGCTATTATTGTATTTTAGTTATAACAGATCGATAGCTAAACCCTGCAATCATTATTTCAGACATCCTTATCTAAAATATCCACACATACCTTCATTAGACGAACAATTACCTATGTTAAGCGTGTAGTATTTATAACTGTGGCGGGAATTAGATAAGTGTTGTGTGTTGAACCATCTCACAGATACATGATCTTTGATCCTATGGTCGTCTAATGAAACGGTTTCGTGTACGAGGAACGCCTTTCCAGAACCCAGTTCACTATACGCAGGCGTCCTTTATAAATTTAAGAGTAGAGTTATATGTAGATCTTTCAAGTTTCTGGAAAGTATTATTAAAGCATTTGTGGTTTCTTTTTGTAATGCTACAAACTAATTTAAGCGAATAAATATATAAAATAAATAAAAGATTGGGATAGGACGAAAATCCGAGTACACATTAACGTACGCGTAAAATAAACTTTTTCGAAATAAGGATACGTAGCGCACTGCTATACTTGTCTTCATTATCAAGTCGGTGCAAAAACGCATGACATTAAACGCTACTTGATTTGATTTGATTTCCTTTTAAAATCAAAGATTGAAAACATTTTTCTGTAGCGTGTGTCATGGCCATGAACTCAATTTTAGTCGTGAAATGGTTCGCTCCCGGGAACTTTCCGTGTAGTTTCCCCTTGTTAGTGATGCAGGTCAGAGAGTCCGACAAAGAACGTGTCTATAGTCGTTCGGATTGAACGAAAAACCGAGGCCCCGTGTACACATGGTTAGGCACGTGAAAGAACACTTGACAGGTGTGATTCGAAATAACAAGCCATAGCTGTTCGCGTAAGAATTTCCCTAATGGCACACTGTATGGCGCATGCCTGTCTTCATTAGCCCATTTGGTGCAGACAAATAGGACTTTAAACCCAATTTCATTTCATTTCACAATATTATTACATGTATCTCATTATGACAGATCTCTGGTCTAATTACAGACCCTGATGTACAGTCTTAAATTAGAAAAACATAGTGCATAATAAATAGAAGACAAGCATACCCTGTTTTAATTAAAAGACCTAGGTTATTTCCTTTGCACGAATATAATCCTTTAGTTATTTATGATTATAGGTACGGAATCTGTGTCAAATATAACAGAACCATAATGTAATTCCTTTGAACTGAAATGTATTAAGTTAATACTGGGTATTAAGTATTATAATCTTTCTATATTATATATTGAAAAGGATAAAATATATCATTCATATTTTTAAGTAATACACGATTTACATAAATATCATGACTTCCCCGTAATTTAACGATAATTTGTTTGCAAATTTTTTCCATTAAGAACGGTTCCAATTGTACAGTAACAATGATTATTTACAATCAATGGTGCCTTGATAAGATTAAAACGGTACATGCGATGCACACATCGAGGGCCGTCTCATATTGTGCAAACATCACAAGTCTATTTGCTTAGGGTAAATATAATGACAGCTTAATAATTCCTATTTACTAAATGGTGTCTTGGTGTAAATGAAAATGGTATACAAGGGTTCCGAAAAGCAGGTCTTGTGAATATTGAAAGACAAATATAGACTTTTAGATACATAAAATGTTGCCTAACTAAAAAGAGTCCATTTTTGTTATTAAAATCGACCAGTCGTAATAGATATTATGGCAATTCTTATTACTTTCTATACCAATTTGATGACGTCATCGTTTTCCATTTTAGAACGTCAAAAGGCTACTAAAGAATAACCCCTTTTATTTAATCATCCATACAATTGTGGAAATCATATATTTTGTTAAATATACATAAGAAAATAGACTAATAGCTTTCTTGCAAAATTCTTCTACCTTCTGATGAATTGAATCTCTTATAAAATTTATGGGATGAGTTCACATTTTATCACACCAAATCAAATATAATTTTTGTTGGGTTTTTGTACTTTGACATTAGGTTTCAGCTTAATTGGGATTAATCGATTATTTATTGAATCAAATTAGTTTCACTGTTATATTTGCGTCATTGCTATTGTACATGCACCGTTAGTGAAAACCATAATCGCTCCAATTGTTTTTCTGCTAATATATAAATCATTAAACACATTTGTAGCCGACATAACTGGTTTGTTAAGGACATATTTACAGAAAGTTACTATAAATATACCCGCGTATTTGACTTGATATACTTGGATTAGCCGATGTCATACAAGAATAGTCCTCTAGATATTCTCTTCCTAATAGATATCAGCGATGAATGAATGATTGAAATGGGGTATAACGTCCCACTGTTCTGCTCCAACCGGGTTAATGAAGACGGGCTATACGTTCTACGATGTGTTATAGGGTTATTTTACGTCCCAGTCAACGTCCACATGAGACCTGAGGTTTTCGTCCCATCTGGACGACTAGACGTTGTTCCGTGCCAGGTCCATCGTTAAGCACCACTGATAAGGGGAAACCATGTCAGAAAATCCAGAGGAACTGTCTTGGCTAAAACATGGATATCGCCGACAATTGGAATACTCAAGTACATGGCAATTCCAAGTTGCTGATTTTTTTTATGTAAATGGTTATATAGCTAGTAAAATCTATGTTAAATACCTTTGAACATGTATTTACTGACGACATATGCTGAATTTGCTTTCATTTTAAACTAGCCGTATAATCTTTAAATTGAGTTTCCCGTCTCTTTCCCGATCCCAATTATGTACATTCTGTCGCCGGAAGTCAAGTTGATTTACCATCACACTTGATCCTCCTAGAGCCATTCATCATCTGTCCATTTTTTATTGACAAAAAGTATTGATTCTGCTGTTCAAAAGTTAGGTGTTGATTAGACGCGAGTGCTAGTTGTTTAATTAGTTCTACCAGAGAGTCGTGGTGCATGGTATTTGGCAGGTCCAAGAAAACTTCAAATCTTCAAAGCAAGGATTCGATATTCGGTCATCTAACGTATTTACTGATGTCTCGCGTCGTACACGGATGGCTTTATAACAAAGAACTCGCTGATGATATAATATTGGCAATGTCTTTATGGTGACACCTAAATTTCAAATATAAAAAGTACAGAATCCAATGGGATTAACCAAATGGAAACAGAATATTCGGTATAAATAGATTGTTATTCTAAGAAAAATGAATTTATTTGGGATGAGCGCGCTTACCTTGTGATACGATCATGTTAGCTACGGAAACATCTTTCTGCACCATTTAAAAGTTAATAGTTCTAAAGGTTAGCAACATGTGCAGCACATCTGACCATTTGAACTATGATTGGGTTGACCTCAGTTCATTTAGAAAAATTCCTCAACGTTATCAGTTCGTTATCTAGTTACAGTAAGATTATTAAATTGGTTTTTCAATTAATTCCCGAAAAAATTAGCAACAACTTTGTCATGGCTCAAGAAGTTTCGCCATTATTTCGAAATACGCCAATCGGAAGTGTTCCCATGTGAACGCAACCGAAAGTAACTTGTCTGATTGATTTACTCAAGAAAGTATGGACTAATCTAATAAAATGTATTTGTTAGGCACGTATGTTTCTAGTACATCCACATCTAAAATACACCGACTTACAGATTTAGTTTGTTATAGACTGTGCAATACCAATTTATGCCTCGCGTGGATATTAAACTGCATCATTGGTTTGCACCGAACAAGGTACTTCAATAATTTCATGGTCCGCTTCAGGCTACCGACAATTATTATAGAATTTTCCTGTCAATAATGAAACGATCCACAATGCTTATCCGTAATTATGCTGGTTCGAAATTCATTTTACCGATCACAGTCGAAGCGTCTAAAAATGTAAAATATCATAATAATTTGCAATACAGATTCTTACATCAGAATATAAGATTGTCCCCCATGGCAAGTATTGCTCGTAATGATGTAAGAGGCATGTTGTCGTTTAGCTGAAGTGATGCTGTGGCTTAGGAAATGGTCGGATGATCTGAATGTAGTTTCCTTCTTAGATAAGAGAAATGAGGGAATGAATTGCGTCTATGGGAGATAAGTGTTGTGGAGTTATCGATGTCGTTTCAATAATTCATGTTCTCTGTCAATTGCCCTTTTACAGCTCAATCATTGGTTTTCATTGATAGGAGTAATTGATAAACGTGTTGTTATATAATTCATGCGCAATGCCCATCAATTTGAAACCGGAAATGAGAGTTTGATTCAGCAGGAAACGGAAAGATTTTGTAATCGTATCTGAAGGTTGGCTCTGATTGGAAAGTTTGCTTTTAACGAAATTGGATAAAAACAAATTTTATAAAAGTTGAGATCAGTTGATCGAATAATTAATCACTGAACTTCCGAAAAATCATTTTATCAAAAATAAACAAAACCCATAGTACTTAATAAAGTTTGTCTGAAGACATTGTTCATTGGAACATTTTAATATCTCAATATCAAAATCATTAATCTATAGGCGACAAGCATTAGTGTCATGCTTAGCAGAGTATGTCAGTCCCTCCTCTCTCTAGAATGTCTAGTACCATTACTTTATTCTGACCGACCCGGTGATCTAGAAAGTTAATTAATTATAGGCTTGTCATCCATGTGAATAAATAGTTTATATACCATTTGAAGACAACATAAGGACCTGCAGTAGGCAGTTTTAGCTCTTCCATAATGCATGTTTTAGGCGTATATATATATACTTTTTTATCGCTGAGTTAGGAGATTCTTAAAACTGATTTTTTTCAAGTTGCATAATGCCAGAATTCATAATTTATTATCATGCCATATTAATCTAACGTAAACATCTTGAAAGGAATATGGTGTAGGCATGTCGTTAAGCTAATAAATTATTAACAAGTTTGACAAGAGATGGGTGCCCTAGACAGCAAGGCGCACTGAAGCAAATTCTTCAAGGTCGTTTGTTCTATAACCTACAAGTAAAATTATCGGGTTATTCTGTTCTTCTTTACAAATTAGTTCTAAAATTAGTAGACCTCTATGATTTTGTTTAAACATAGAACTGTCGATTTCTCTTGAATTTTATAGTTGATGACAATCTTATCGTCGTTGAACAGTTACGTCAATATATAGCTAGTGTATAGATATAAGCGGTTGAAACTATAGATATTAAAAAAAAATAGCTGATTTCCGATTAATATTTCCAAACAAAGAAATGTTAATCGTTTTGAACTTTACCTATCGCTAATCGAAATAACACGCAAGATCAAGCTTCTTCAATACTTTATTTTGATGTTTAAAAAAAAGATTGGGCTTTTGTGGATTAATTTATTTTTGAAGGGGAGCGGTAACAGTTCTGATTTGTAATTTGAAGTTGGTTTAAACATATTAATTCCCAGTTCACGATATTTTGCGCCTTTGAAGTACTTGATTTAATCATTTTGATATTCTTTTTGAATTATTCTACATGGCGAATGTCGTTCCACCATATACACACTGCATAAGATACACTGCCATTAATCAATATTAATAACTATACAACACACAGTGGACACCCGGAAATATGGGAAAGCAGAGGAGCATTATTCATACTGTGTAATCAACTTGTGAAATGAGTGCAGCTAGATGAAAGTAATTGTATATATTCAACCAACTGAGGTAGTACAGAACAATCTGTTCATAACCATCTTTCCTATTGTGAATCGGATTGTTACACTAATGGTGGATTGATAGTGTTTTTGAAATCCTGTGCCATCTTCTGCTATTTCCATCAACATTATGCCCAGAAAATTGATTTGGGAATTTGGTATCCCAGTAGAATGACATATCTTGTGCTTTCATTATATGAATTACTCTTCCTGAACAACTGTTCTAAATAATATTAGTTTATTGGGACATTATTTCCTTTAAGGTGCCCAACCATGGAAGATGTATATATGGTAAAATGGTGCTTGTCTATTTAACGATGATGTTATGGATCGTTCGGAGTCACTGTAGGGCACTAGCCCTCCAGCTTAAATGCCCCGAGTTTAAATCGCGGCGTAGACCGACAACCTGGGGAATTTTTCAAGCCCGGGTGTCACCTATCGGGTAGTGCCAACAGAGCCGAAAAGAAAAGTGTACCGAGGACCACCCGTGTACACATTGACGTGCACGTAAAGGACCTTTGGTGGTTGGAATTCGATGCCGCTGCCGGTGCAAAATATTCCCCACATTGCACACGTTGCCATAGAAATGCAAATAACCACATTTTAGTTTCAAAATGGCATAACTATTTTGTTGACGAGACATTAAACCGCATAACCAATGCTCTGCATATGAATTCTTATGCTCGCTGCTACTGGTGGCCTTTAGCCTACGCCCCTTTAAAGCCTCGACGTCTTACGCCTGGGGCCTGTTTCACGAAATTTTAACTAAGATAAAATCCAAATTTTAGTAATTTGATTGGATAATATTAGATTAGTGCTTAGCCAATCAAAATTGAAGTATCTACTAAAATTGGACTTTATCTTTAGTTAAAATTTCGAGAAACAGGGCCCAGAACTATCGCGCCATGTGCACCCGATTTCCCTACTCATTTGAACTTTTTAGACATATAAATAATATTGAGAATTTGATTAGAGACGATGTATTATCGATCAAAATAAGTCCGGAATAAATATCACAAAACACATCATATTACTATGTTGTTTGGATTCATTTCAGTTATTTTGCGATCTATACGTGCAGTTAATTAAGTGCATTGACACATATTCAATAGTTTTACATGACTGAAACGTGTCACGTGCAATGGTTGGGTTAATTTAATCGAAAGTAACCACTAATTCAATTAACTGGGTATAGCTTTCAATCAACATTGTGAAATTACTGATCTATCGTGATGTATCAATGTTTTCTGGCATTAAACTGATACATTCAACAATTTTCCCACTGATCAAATGACATGTTCTATATTGGTGTTAGGCTCCGATTAAAGAAATGAAAAAAAATGGGGTCATCCTACTTTTATACGCTAAGAAAGGCAGGTATGGGTCAAGCAGTGTCCTACTTCTCATCTCATTCCAGCTGTACCTGGACCTCGGTTTTTCGTCAAATCAAACTGACCAGACACTGTTCCTCGCCAGTCCATGCGTCCTGTACGACTGACAAGTAGAACCACGCTGAAAAATCCACAAGGAACGTTCTCGAAGAACAACTAGATTGAAGCCGATATTTCATGGTTGATGAGACAGCGTTATACCCACTGAGCCACCGTTAACACCCCACCTCACCCCGAGTAAAGAATAGAAGAACACCAAAAGAAATGCTTGTTAAAACATAGAAGAAATAGTTCATCCAAGAGACTAGCCATCTTTTGTAGATAAACACCCAAAGCAGTTGCGGATGTAGGAATTTGGAAAGGGGGGGGGGCGGAAAATGAGGGCACTGACCGCGGAGACGGGGCACGCCGCTGAGAGGGGTTTTTTTTTTGGGGGGGGGGGGTCCCCCAAGAAAATTATCCGACTGATGTCTGTCTATAGTCACTCTATAGGATTAGGGCACCGTCAGCTAAACAACAAGAATTCGTTTGAAGGTGGAAGCATTAATTAGACCAGACTGGTGTGTTTGAGTCGATGGCTTGAGTCATTTGGGATCCCTGCAACGGGTTGGAAACGGATATATTTGGGTCTGAGAAAAGGCACTTTCAGCAGTAAAAAAGGGCACTGTCGAAAATTAGCCCCCCCCCCCCGGGATCCGCCTCTGCAAAGCAAAGTGTCAGATCTAAGTAGCGCATCCCAATAGTTCAGTAATTTTAGAGTTAGGTATTTTATTGAATGTTATTGGTTAGGGTTTCTGTCAAGTTATTCCATCGCATCACTCCCATAGAACTAGCAATATTATACATCGCGGGGCAATTACTTTCCACTTTCTGTGGCCTTTCATAAAATCTGCTTTATATCAGCTAAATCTGTAAACTTGGCCATAAGCAAGGTTTATTTACTATACATTAATAGATATTAATTTACCTCGAACACATTTCAAGTTGCCAGACACATGATACTACTACTAAAAGTTTTACTGCCCACAATTTGATTTATATCGAGATATTCGTGCTCGAAATTCTAACGTTATGAGTATGTCTTGCTGGTCAGAATTACTTGGATATTATTTTATGTCATTTCCAGATAACAAATTTTACGCGGTATACCGGCCATGAAGGAGGCGTGTCCCGACACCAGCCGACGTGGAATATTTTAGTTGATATTTGGCTTAGAGATATCATTTTAGAATTGCGTAATATTGTGTTTGTTTACTGTTCCAAAACCTCATCTGCCTAATTACGAGTAGTGTAACCATCTAGAATTGTAAGAATAGCGATATAACATTAAGTCTACACAATCCTGAAATGTCACCATAATCAACTTTAAACATGCATATTAATGTAGAAATTATATCAGCCTAAGCTACGATATTTGCAACCAATTTAAGTACTAGAGTTTTCAAATGTTATATTTGAGAAACATAGACATGGCCATAATATAGTATTTTTGACGTTATGCGAAGACTGTACATACATGTAGTTGGGTTTTATCAATCAATAACAATATTGCTACTTAAATAAACACAATAAGCATTGGACACAAAAACATCTATAATACATTTGTAGATCACCCGGGCTGTTTATTGTTCTTCTAATGTATCACGTGAATGGTGTTTTATTCCATATAACATGAATTACATGTTGGATAGAACAATTTAAATTAAATTTAAATAAATATAGTCTATGCATTTACGACTGTCAACTTGCTATATTACAACTTCATTTGTATTCACTAGATGGACACCCTTTCATTTTTCTTTGAGAAAACCATGTGTTCGAGGGGTGTTTAAATGAATTATTACATGGTACTTGAACACTCTAGACTGAAACACTTGGGAGCCGTACGTCATCAAAGTGATGTCTTCCCATAGAGAAATAAAAATGTAAAAAAAATATCAAATGTTAGCAGCTACAGAAGTAATTGAATGTTAGAATTTATGTTTGAATTCGCGATCGTTCAGAGACACTTCAGGAAATAAAGACCCTTGAATTATTGTCAATGTCAGTAAAGTTTGACATACGTATTGACTTTCTGGTCTTCATATTGACAGGCGACAAAAAGAAAAGAGATGACATACAACATTCCTCTAACTGTTGAAATCTTGCCTGGGGCCGTTTAGTTCTAACATATAATATGTATTTTTTTTAACTATGTTAACAAGAAATACGGTTAATAATTTGAACAAACGGTGGTAAATTGTTATCAAAAAAGATAAGTTAGATCAACATTATTTTCAGTTTATTACTACTGAAGTCAGCCATTTTTAGCCAAGGGAGCTTGATCATTGGTAATCAATTAATGGAACTTACTATCACTCTCCTGTATTGGTAATCAATCATATGTTTATGTCTAATGCGGTCGAGGCTATTTGGCTGAATAACATGAAAGTAGGGCAATATTGGTGCTATTTTAACGACCAATTTAACCTGACGTTTATCATCCGAAAGCTATTCAAGTTTTGGATTCTGTTCTAATACAATGCGAATCTGTTTTGACTCTTTCTGAATATTATATAAGTTTTAAGGGGGGTGGGGGATGCTTTAGGGTTCCGCTCCTTCGGAAAAAAAACAACATATAAATATATAGCTGTATGGATGGCACTATCAGGACATATCTCACACATCTAGTTTGTTTTGTCAAACAAGGGAAATGACGTCATTTGAACGTTATTTTTAGTCTTCCTCTCCCTTTCCCTTTTCCCTCCTTTTGCATGGCGATTTTTGTTGACCATTTGGTGTAGAATCAATGAAAAGGGTTTGAAAATAAATTTTTCTGCCAGGTTTTGGTGAATATTCATGATTTTGGAGTGGAAGGATACGAGAGTTGAGTGTTTTTTAGGTTGAAATTTAGGGCGGAAAATTGCATGTTTACTGATCTTTATTTCCAGTTTTCCATGGTGAACCTCATACGTGCTTTTGATCAAGTGGTTGCCACATGTTGCTCCATCTATGGTAGAAAGCGTTCTACCCAACGAAAATTTGGGGAAAAGTTAGAGCCGGTCTAACAGACGGGAATTTTAACATTAAAGTCAATGGGAAAATCATTGGTGATCGACACACCATTTGGCTCATTCCTTGGTTTTAACGTTACTTAGCTCAATTCCACACCGTTGCAACTAGTTGGCTATAATCTTTAACGTTACTTTCTCAGATTCATACCGCTGCAACTAGTTGGCTATACTCTTGTCGGCTAATACATAACTACACATTTACTCATATATTCACCAGGGGAGGTAATCTAATTATTGCTTGCTTTTTAATTTTCGTTGTATGCGTACACCTTGATTTTTTATAATTTGGTCTTCTTCCAAAAAAATTAACAGTATTCATATTATACATTTTCTCTGTCTATAATTTAATTTTATAAATGTTTTAGAAAATGTATTAAGAATAAATAGTATAATATTTTAATTACTAGAATTGGCATGATTTTCATATTAGCCGCTGGGTTAATTGTATTAAAGTAATTAAAGGGCATCTGACACACATTAAAAAGTATACAATTTTACTGGCTTTGTTTTATGAAACAGCCATCGGTTCACCAGTGTAATGTGACTGCATGCCATTGTTCGATCAAATAAAGTATATTGATGTAATTATAGTATTCTAATAATACGGAAGGGTGCTAGAAGTAAGCATCCGAACGGAAGTACCTTTGGGGTTTAATTAGAAGTTCATGTGTAGTAAATATGTTTCGACTTTTGTAAACCAGCACATGTAAGCTAGATATATTATGTATTATGTTTATTTATGGCCAGTTTTATTGAGTTAGCTTATATATTTCGATACGTTATCGTGTGGTTCTCTTTAAGCGACTATTGGCACCGTGTTTGATAGTGTGTGCATTATTATGAAGTAAAGTCAGTCCTTACCAGTTATCATAAATTGAGTGTACATTTCTCTTGAAAAATAAAGAACCAAAAGTTAACCATATTTTACTTATGACAACTTTTCTATTTTATGTTTTCAAAACATAATTATGAAAAATGGAATAAGCTATGAATTATTTGGGCTAATTAGAAAATGTCAAAACTACTGACATTGATTTAAAGATATATTTTATAAAGAAAATTGTAGACACGTCATTATTAAGAAATTCGAATCTTTCAATTAGTCTTGATGTATTGAAATTAATATAAGCAACGAATGTAGGACTCTCCACTAAACATTAAATTAACTCTTGATTATTGAGGCCAGTGGCAAGTTTTTTTTTACCACCACACTGTATGTATAGTCCAGTGAATACGGATCCGTTGCCTCGAATTGGCAGTTCTCAGATGGCTTGCAATGTTTGTGGGGTTTTGTGTCGTTTATATTGTTCTTGTTTTAGTTTTTATGGGTTTTTTAGTTGTGTACTGTGCGGTCCTCCCGACTAGATCAAAGCCCGTAAAATAAGAATTTATTTTTTTTCTAAGGAGTGAAACTCCATGTCATTTATGAGGAAACTCAGATAAATTAATAGACACAATTTATAGAACTTGATTCAATATACAAATCGTCGAATCCTAGTTGTCGTTCTTAAAGACTAATACCAACTTTGATCTGAACAACGCGATCAGCTTCTATCAAAAGGAGAACGGGGTAGAAATTACGATAGTTTGTTTATTCGAGTCTTCAATTTCGCGACGACTATTGAGAGCGAAATACGTTTAGTCGCACACCGTGTTTGCCAAGCGATCATAAAATATTGGAATGATTTTACTTAGCATTGATTTTCCATTGAAATGCGCTATAATTATTGGTTGTACACATTTCGCGGGATGCTAAGCAGATTTTCTAACTTGATTATCTCTTCAATGAATCGCTACCACGATCGGTAATGTTCTCTAGAATACTTATCGGGTTGTAAATCTTTCTGATGTCTTTCATAATATTAAAATGAGGAATTACAAGTATATTGAGAAGTCAAAGAGACATGTATTATATAAAGATCGAGTATGCTGTACACAATGCAATTGATCTTAATAAATCTTAAAATGCTCAATAAATATATGATGGTAACTGAAATAAACATATATACCACCACATTTTTATCAATCCATGAAATAATAATCAGCAGTTGCCAAGAAAGAAATATGGCCATTGTGGCACTTGTTAGATATTTGTCATATGCTCAAAGGTTTACAGATTAAAGATCAGGTATAATATTCGCCCATTTTAACTGTATTCGAAATCTGTTTTTGAATCTGAACCATATTATTTGCGAAGTAGATTTTATCTACTGCATTTCTATCAATTGGAAATCAGCATTATTTTTAACCAGCAATCCTATTTATCCAGTCAGAAGTATCAGTTATTTATATCTAGTTGTTTTAAAGATTGTGGTTTAGTTAAGTATGGGGGCTATTTTCCTTGGGTTTCATGTTTCTTAATGTTTTCTTAACTGAAAATGTCTACCTTGATTAGAATGGTTCTTGTATAATTACACGGATAGAAATCGAGCTACTACATTGTAGCCAAGATGGGAATTTTAAATTTCCAGACAACTGTTTTTGAAAGATGATCTCTGCTAGAGCAGGTGCAGTCTCAAACTGTAATTGTACCTAATAGTATACTACGATGTCTAAATATATCCTCAAGCAACGGGTAGTAGTGATTTGGTCATTACTGTCCGCCATTACTGTCAGACGTACTCAATGCTATATATCTCTTCAGTACAGATTCAATAACTATTAAGTAGATTCACAATAGAAAATGGTACCTATAAATCTTCACACTGCCAAGTTGTTTCTAATCAGATTAATACCAAATTCTAAATCATCTCGTTCCGTTTCTTTTGTGAGTCATGATAATAAACGAAAACAAAACAGAAAGTGGTATACCCTTTTATCCAAGTTTCTAATTAATCAAACTTTCTGATTGCTGCATACACCAGTAAAACTGTAAAGGTTTTGTTCAGATTGGATACATGAAACTCTCGATGTCTACTCCTACAAAACCTTGGTATAATAATGGCAGGTTGTACAACGTGGTTATTACCAAGCACTAATAAACATCATGTATATAAAATTTGATCCCTCCCAATTGCAAAATGATTCGCCTACTCAATAAAACTTTTCAGTATCAAATGATCCCATACTTAAAATATGACTCATGCACCAGTATGCAAGCTGTGTTTATAACAGAGGTTAAGGTGTATCTTGTGCCGTGCCTCATCTGTATGATCCACCCACACAACATAACGGTTTATTTATACCATTTCCGTTATCAATAAAATCGCTCGTCATATAAAGACGATACCCAAAACCTCAATAGACTTCTCGGGCAATTTAAGATTCGAACAGGGTAGGCTTATTCTTTTTGTAGAAATTTAAATATAACACTTCCCATTGGTATGGTAAGTTCACTTTACTGTCAGTCTACGTTTCGTTGTAAATTTGTAAGTTTATCCTGATTACCTGTTACCTTCTAAAGTTTTGTGTTCTAGGCTGAGTGAGATTATGGAAGATTACGAGGGGTGGCGGGGGTTTGTAGTATTCTGTACAACGATAACTATTTAAATGTACATGTATATTTAAACGAACTATATATATCCTTATTTTGTAAGTGGTGGGGGAATGGCGGGGTTCGATACCCCGGTTGTACGTGACAAGGAGTGGGGTCGCCTGTCCAAACTCGTGGGTTTTCTCCGGGTCCCACGATTTCCTCCCACTGCTAAAGACTCCTACGCGCACGCAAATTATTGAATTCAATTGAACCATATTATGTTAGACCCGAAATGACCTAGTCTGTGTCGAGTGGACGTTACGCTCTCTCTCTCTCTCTCTCTCTCGCTCTCTCTCTCTTACCGGGGTGATGGGTGGGGTTTGGGGTACAATATAACAACGATAACTATACACATATAGTTTTAAACTATAAATAAAGGCTTAATTTAGAGAAAGTTATTAATTAAACAGCTTAAAAATTAACTCTTGATTTTTCATATTCGACGGTTTGGGGGCCAGGGACGTCTGTTACTGTTTAAGAATATATCACTTAAAAATAAATGGTTCAAAGGAAAACAGAAGTCCTGCAATTAATTACACTTTACTCTGAATAAAAGTTGACCATGGAAGGTTTATAGTTTAAACAAAATAAAAAGAAATCAATCAAAGCCAAGAACAATAAAAACTACAACAATAAAAGAAAGATCTAATTAACTCCTCTCTAATAAAATTGCCAGAAAAACGAGGACGATCTGCTAATCCCTTTCGTGACGATTACTGTCCATTTGTTTTTTCTTGCAGCTAAATGAGATAGTAGCTCTAGTTTCCTTATAGCTTCGACTGATTAGCCTACATTGTTCGCCATAAGAATGGATTCTTAAACATTCGACTCAGTAGGACAAATACTGGCTTTTTATCATTAACATTCATGAAGAGCGATGCTGTTATCTTAAAGACCACAATGCAAACAGAGCTTTTTACAATTTTTATTTTCTTTCCTCTACTTTGTCAGATTTTTTTTATCGATATCTTTTATTTTCGCCACCTTTGATCAGCATGAATCCATCGATTGCAAGAGTTACCTTAGGGGGTCATTGCTTGATTATTTCTGACTGTATATTCAATTCCACTTAAGCTAGAGAAATCTCTCTAAATCAACTGTGAGTTGAGCACTGATTTCGATATCCAGACAACCATCTGCGCACCGTTGTTTTGATGAACTAAAATAAGATATCATCTTTCCGTTTGCGAATAAACATAACAATTCTAAAACAGCTAAGTCTAAATTGTTATGCAACAGCTGTAAATATCTCTGATCGAAAATTAGAATCAAGGGCCTTACATTTATCGATATATTGTGTTGAAGCAACTTTGCAAATTGTCTATAAAGATTAAGAGGGAACGTACCTTTATTTCCACATATTATGTTATGCAGCCCAATTTAAACAGTGTACAATTCCAGCTTCAGACAGGAGAAACCCAATCAAGAACAACAACTCAGTATTATGGTATATAGGATGCAGACCACCATTAAATTGTAGTTCGTCTATTTATAGCAATTCTCTCTCTGGTTTTTTTCTCCCCTTTTGCATGCCCATTTTTTGTTGATTTTTGGTCTAGAATGGACGAAGAGGTTTGAATTAACATTTTCTGCCAGGTTTTGGTCAATATTCATGATTTTGAAACGGAGTTATCATGTTGGTTGCGGTGATATGTACGGCAACTTTACATGTTTTAGTATGCTTCTTCAAGTTTGTGTATCTCAAAATTTTGGTGGTCAACCTCATACACATTTTAGTGCAAAGACGTGACCATTTGTTCCTCTTTCTGTAGTGAAAAACATTAAGCCCAACGAAAATTTGGGGAAACGTTGGATGAGGGCAAAGAGGCCAGAATTAACATTGAAATCAATGGAGAAATTAATGGTGGTCTACCTCCATATTTTTTGCTCGATATATACATTCCCACCCGTTTTATTGTGGTACTGATCTAAGCAACATAATATAGTAACCATACTTTGCAAAAACCATCAAATCAACGTAATTGAGAACGTTTCATCTGCTATGGTTTTCCCCTGACACTTTGTGTATCTCACGTCAATCAATATGGCGGACGAATAATTCCGTCCAGGCGAAAATATCAGTAGATTAAATAAGAACTCTTGTGTTTTGATGTGGAAGAGCTGTGAGAACGGTTTATATTTTGTTTGTAACATTTAGAACTGCGAAAATACACGGTGTGTGATACTAAATGTTTATTGCTTTTGTGAATTATCTCCCCTTGTCTGTGGCACCCAATCACAAGTTAATAACAACAAATCATCAAAAAGCGATTCAATCTGTCATCAAAACTGATTTCTGAAACTGATACCATCTGTCCAAATAATACTTCACTGGCATATTGTTGATTATTCTTGGCTAATAATTCCTATATACATCTCAAACGATCTATCCCAATAGGTGATAGAAGTCCGACAGGGCATATTTAGCCTGTCTGATCAACCTGACCTTTCACTACAAGAAGTCTCCAATGTTTGTTCTTCTTATTTTCATTATCTTGGAACCATGTGTTGGGTATCCATTTACCTGTAGTAATTGTGTAACGCCCATCTCATGGAGGTAAAAACCGAACCCCGCCTATATCTGTCTCTAGCACCGATCTCTATTCTAAGTCAGTTGTTTTCTATATGTTTGGATTAACTGGAATAGCAATAGTGCTATACCAGTCATTCATCGCCTCCATATCAAATAAATGACCAGTGTTGGAATATCAATACAAATTTATTTTTGTGTTGGTGTAACAAGGAGTGTTGTATTTGGGCATGACTAACGGGAACTTTGTTTTCCCCCATGACGCAATCCCAAAAATGCATAATGGAGTTCTTATTTGGAAACGTGAGGTAAGAAGCATATATACCTCTGTATTTTTTTCCAGACAAACCTTGTCTTATTTGAATGATAAAAAATAGAAACTAAAAACAAAACTGTTGATAGAAAACAAAGGTTATATAAGTTTTTAAAAGATTCAAAATAGAAAGGCTAATTTTAGTGATAAAATCTTAAAAATAAAACGGTTCACGTATGAACTTGTGATGTAACAGAAATGAGTATATATCTAGCATCTAAGTTTAACTAACAGGTGATTGTAGATTTTTTTTTTGGATGAAAAAGATATGGTAAATGTAAATCTAAAATAAACTATAAGGCTTTTAGTAAATTGTTAAGTCAGAGAAATAGATACTTGTTAATAGTTAGTCTATAGCCAACAGGTGTTTGTCTTCATGGTGGTCTTCTTTTTTATTTAATATGTTAATCCTTTTTTAAGCTTTCAAATTTATTGCAACATATGTGAATCATTGGAGCCTTTTTTTCAGTTTTATATGAATATACATTACCGAAAGATTTTCTTTTTGGAAAAGGTGTCAGAAATATGGCAATACAGGATAGAAGAGTAATGGTTGCTATAAGAGATTTATTGATATTTGGCATGACAGTTTTATTGATTGTTGACATGGAAATTGATTGAATTGAATTAAAACATAAGCTGGTTACTGAATTATTAAGTTAAAACACTATTTGTTTCCATTTTATGTAGCAAAACGGGAATTAATAGTTTTTAAATTGTTAGCTGACATGACAGTTTTGTTGATAGTTGACACAATAATTGAAAACTTGATCTAGTTAATCACATTTAAAAAAACCCAACTTATTTGTTTACATTATACTGAATAAAATAATAAGAATTAAGAGTTATGGTAGTTCACTGAACAAAATAATATGAAGTTAAGAGTTATGAAAGCTCACTGAATAAAATGATAAGAACTTACAGTTATGATAGCTCACTGAATAAAATAATAAGAATTTATATAGTTATGTTAGCTCACTGAATAAAATAATAGAATGTAGAGTTATGGTAGTTCACTGAATAAAAAAAAAGAATTAATGGTTATGATAGTTCACTGAATAAAAATAAAATAGAATTTTATGGTCTGAATATGGAAAACTGCGAAACGTTAAAGTAATCCATATAGAGATTTGAATCCATAATTACATTGTTATACATTTAGCTTCCAAATTCAATAAAAGAGTATATATCGAGGGTTTAGAACATAATTGTGATAAGTCAATATATCAAGCATTGTGACTTATCACAATTATGTTCTAAACCCTCGATATGCAATACAAATAAGTACAGCTATACCTCGACAAATACTAACAAAAGAACAATATAATAGATATATGCTATGACAAAGGATAAAACCTATAACTAATCTAACTTTTAATCATAGTCCTTAATTAAAATAATATATTATTTCATGTACAAAACTCTCAACAACGAATCATGTAAATATACGTTGCTGTTGTCATCAAAAGATGATTATTTGTCTAAGAACGTCTGCCACACCCGTATGTTTGCAAGAGAATTAGTAGAAGTAAATAATAATCACAATCTAATAGGAGATTATAAATTTGCGTATCTCGTGACGTAAAAGAATAACGTAATTGACGAGCACACTGTCGGAATAAATTGGAATATGAAACTCTCACAGCTGATTAAATAATTATGGTACACCAACTGTAATGCTATCTTTTAACACAGAACTATCAGAATGACCATCTAAAACGTCTCTAAACAAAGATAAGCAGAAATTTACACACGTTTACGCGTATCTGTAGATGATATACAACAGTTTTTGGTGTTTAACTCCGATAAATCGTACTAACGTACGTGGGTGCCTGATCGTCTAAAGGTGCGGAATCGAATAACATGAACTCAAGCTCTGTTATGTTATTACGTGAATAGATCTTCTCTCGCGCTTCAACGTGTACTATGCTCCATATACCACGTGGTTGGTGCCGAAGTTTAACCGAGTCAAGTTAAGAACCCCCTTCGTGCTATATCAGGCTTCTCGTTACCATAGAAACGAGTTCTTACCTTATTGTAGCATCTGGTTCATATGTGAAACAAACTAGATCACAATTGGTGCAGTTGACGCCATTTTTATATTCGTGTTGTTTCTGTTGGCCATTTTTTCCTGTCTATGGCATCTTGGGATTACTAAAGGTTCTGGGACGTTTATTGATCACGTGATGGGCCCGTGGGGTCGGGCAGACTATGGTCGCTCCCAAGTATACAATAACTACCCGGAAGATAGCGGCCGTTAAAGGGTTTATGTACGAAAGAGTTGTGTTTATTCCTAAGTGTGATGTGTGCGTTTCCGTGCACGTTATTTGATCGCATGTAAACCTGCAGTTATGACTCACACATAGCCTGAAAAAAACATGGAGTTTTTGCGGTAATATTCCTTTTATACTTGTATTTTTTATGCTTATACCCTACCCCCCGTTAACTATTTTACAATCAAATGTATGTTTTTAAATTTATATTTTTCAATATGATCTACTTCTATTAATAATATTTGAGATATGAATATATGGATGATAAGATCAGTTTGTTTAGGATTCAGTTGAAACCAATGTAAGGTATAACATAAGGTATTAAATATATGCTTATCATACAAATATATAATATACACTAAAATTTACTATTACCATTTAAGTATGGTATAAGTATTACAAGTCACGAAACTTATAAATACTTAAAATTAAAGAATATATGTATTTATTTTATAATAAATGTGATGTACTTATTTCATATACATTTCTCAAATATAAATACATTCAACAGATGCCAGTAACATACGTTACTCATCATTCGTGTATACATGGGTGTATATATATATATGTATATATATATTTAGAACTGTAATCATCTACATGTATATGTTCAATGATGTATGTACTTTATGTGTATGTACTCACGTTACGAACATTTTGATAAATATCTATATTAATTTCATTCAATAAATTCCAATGAGTGGCCGATTTGAATGAAAGTCATTACATATACATAGTTTTCTAATTATTTGAAAATTTTAATGACGTGAAAATGGTTAATTAAGTTAATAATGAGACGATCTGATAATTAATAACAATTCGTTCATTATTATGCAGGCGATATAATGAATAATTATAGATTTTATTCCGCCTATAAACTGAGTAATGAAAGTAAAAATGAAAGCCTACAATGTATTGTTTATAACTTCAATTCTAGTATCGATTATTAGAGCAATTACCATTGTCAAAAATCCTAACCCGGTTTAACCGATATAGAGTTGGACTGTTTAACAAGTTCAAGTAAAATACAGTAAACTCATGTATCTTATTAATATTCCAATTTATAATAAGTGATATGAAATCAGGTTATTCATCTAGAAACAGTTTACTTACTGTTACAGCTGTATGGATATTAACAATAATGTGATTATTTAAATAGATCAATGTACTTTATAAAATGTCAGCTAAAATTTAAAGTATGGTTAGAGGACCGGTTGTAATTGCAATGTTCATTTCCTTTGGTCCGTTATTGCCCAAAATCATAAACTTTTAACATATTATATCACCCAATATCTCATTTTGCTATGGTTATTCTAAATCCATATGACTCCTCAGCATGGGGTTTGACAGAGGTTACTGCTTGATACATGCTGTTTAATTAATTCAATTAATAACGTAATAATATTGAGCATATTATTTAGCATGTTTGTCATGCTTTCGCAAAAAAGACAAATTCAATCCAATATACTTTTACGACAAACATTCAGCAAGCATGTTTGGTTTGTTATCCATATTTTGCTTTACATGACCAATTTAATAGCCTTGTGATAAAGTACAAGTGTATCCAGTAATGTGGTAAAGTAGTAAGCCTTGTCCGAAAAATAAGAGCTCTCTCGGACCACTGGTTAATACCTGTCATGGGAGGGCTGAAAAATTAAGTTCTGTTTTAAGGGATTAATCCCGTCGGCTCATCCCTCCAAATGTGGACTTCAAATGATATTGTTTTACATTGAAACCCTCATTGAATGAATCATAGTATATATACGACTGTAAACATTTTAAACATTTTGGCATTTGTCACAAATAAGTAAAATTGTGTATTTCTGTTATCCAGTAAGAAAAAATGTATTGCACTTCTAACATTATCCGGTACATACATGTAAAACGTGGATGTTACAAAAGACGAAACCTACTTTACACTATGTTCCATATTCGCTTAACTTAATGAGCTGAAGATCATGTTTCCATACAATAAAACTTTGTGGTAGCAAGTTTATACAACAACGTTAATGGTCTCTTGAAGGGAGTTATTGGCCAAACCAATTCCGATGTTAATTCTTTTCTGAGACCAATCGACCTTTTACCCTTGTGTTAGTCTGGCTTTAAGAGTTGTTCAGACACTACATTGGTTAATGGTATTGACGGTGTATATGTGTCAGTAGTTTTCATATCAAACAAATACCATTTCTCGTTCAGTATCGTGCGACTCCGGTGTCGTGGCATGTAAATATGATTTATATACAAGACGTGGTAACGGAATAGCCTTAATGGTCTTCTTAGTCGATGTCTGGATGTGTAATATACGCAATGATCTTACTTCGTGCGTTTGTCAGTGGATGGCGTGTAATTCAAATAAATACAATTTAGGTCTAATATTCACCAAATTCAGTTTAATAATCGGACATGCTTACTCACGTGGTCATCAATTTCTCTAGTAGGTCCCTTGTCTAGTTTCGAAAATTCTTCCGGTCTTATTATAACTCCTTGATGTAACATCTAGCTGTTAGTCCCCAAACGAGCTGGTTTGTATTGAGTCGACGTTAGGCAGCATTTCGTGTTGACTGGATGACTCTGTTTCTATTGACATTACAGACAATCTACTTGTTATCTTCTATCACGTATCCATATGGCATTAAAAATCCAAGTCGTACGTTTGTATTTTTTTATATTAATGTACACAAATGTGTGGAAATACTCCTGTTCGATGTTCCAATTTGTATTGTGCATCAAATCGAATCTCAGTAATTCGTTGATTTCTTGAACCGAGTTCTTGACATGTACAATTAATAGGTTAATGAGGATTCTGGAAGGTAAAGTAATTCTAAACGCACGCACAAGAATTGACATTTGTACGGTTGAAAATGTTGGCATAATGTTAAGAAAAAGGTTTCCAGCTATTTGCCATCAACGTGCCTCTTTAAATATTTGACTGTTATTCCAAACTGGTACCTTGTCAAAATCTCTTGTTTGATAACGGGACTTATTAGGGTTAACAATCGAAGACATTGTGGGCTAAATTGACTGTTGGCTTTCATTATTACCATTTATGTAGGAGAATAGAGAAGTATTACTCAATATTATTTGTACAAATTGACAAATGTGAGATTGTCGTGCAATTCTGTGGATTATATAATTAGAATTGATTTTTCTTTGTTTCATTTAGAGGCTAAATATCACTTTCCTTGATAAATTCCGGTTATTTCCGGGATGTCTCCGAAGCTTTGCAGGCAAAAGCATTCACCAATAGGAAAGGTCATTTCCAGTTACGGGTTAAGAATGGATAATCTCCGAGTCTATGAGCCTTCTCACCATCTAGCCAACTATCCGTCTAGACTAAATCTATTTGTTAAGGCCAGCTCAGTTATTGTCACGGTCGCTGAGATGTAAATAGGTTAGGGCACGTGATTGTTGGCGAGACTGTAGGTTTGGTTTAAGAATCTGGGGAAGAGGTTAGGTCTCCACATAAACACTGACATAGCATTGGGCTAGGTCCAGGGTTAGGGTTAGGATTAGCGCTAGCCCTCTTTACAACTCATGACTTATAACGAAAAATTGAGCTGGTCTTATCATTTAGCCCTAACCGTGAGTCCACGAGAGTGAAATAGTTCGATGCCTTAATGTCGTTTATTTTGTTCACTACCATTGAAATTACAGGAAACGCATTATGCATTATATATAGACACACTACTGTTTCGTTCCTGGAAAAAGAAAGCTATAATATATACGTTTAATGATCACAGATTTATATGGTAAATACACTTTTTATAGCTCGATAGTTTGGTAGTTGTTGTTTATTTCTTGCAATGTCTATGCAGTTTGTCTTGTCCGCAGGTTTGTCTTATCGGTTTTGTTTGCGTGTAGTACGGTCTCCAGAAGTTATTAATATGGGGTTACGATTTAAATATTGAGTTAATTTCGCTTAAATGAACAAAGCCTATTTGATAAAGGTCTAACAGGGGTTTCATCAGGCTTATAGGATTTCAATCAAGGGTGTGGCATACTTTGTGCTATTAAATTGTCATTATTCTGCGTAAGCGGTTGTAGGTCTATATACAATGTTAGTTTCTATGTTGACCACAACTGTTGAAAATTTGAAAACTCACAACTCTGGGTTAAAACGCGCGAGATTTGATCAAATCAACAGTTTCAGTATTACGAGTAAATCAATTGCAAAGTGGTATTTACGATTTTGGCTTTATATTTGTTGAAGGATAAATGGAATTTAGATGAAATTATGTTAGATATGTTATTTCTTTAATCACGATTGAATCATGCCTGGCAGTAATTACAAAATAAATCAAAAGGTACACCCCGAGTCTATATTAATACGTACATGTACAATCCAAAAATACAATACATCACGTAAATAAACTACCACTTTGTTCTGTAAAGAAAGTTCATTGCTCGTTCTTACCAGATCTCTAGTGACGTCATATACCTGTATATTTTGGTAGGTGTGTGTTTTTGTTCTTACGATGATAATAACATAAGACAGGTTTTTAGGATACCGTTGGTCTATTGTAAGATGCCGAACTATAATCTGAACAGCCTGGGTATCCATAACGCCATCACTATGTGGGAAAACACTAACACAAAAAACTTGATTCTCTCTAATCTTTTCGTCGACATTTCTTCTGACACTGGCTTTGTTTACAATCGTCGAATTGTTACAAGATCATTCGCCAGTTGTTCTTGCTTCTATTTTGGGAACATATGTAGGTTTCTATATAAGTATTATAGCTTGTCTTAAATAAAAAGGTTTACCATCTTCAGATAAAAGTCTGCTTATCAAAATAGTTCTTGGCATCAAACCGGGTTTTGATACTGTGATTTTTAAAATTATTATATATCTACTTCACATTGAAGATGAGTTTTGATTTCTAGTAGAACAGGTGCCATATTATGCGGTTTCCCTTAAAGGAACAGTTTCGTATACTTTAGTTTCGTATACTATATTTTTGTGTGTCGCTTTTTTGTTATACCGATTTTGCACTGTTTCTATAAATGGATATGTACATCAAGTTTAAATATTACTGCCCAATCCTAACGTAGGGCTTTATAAACATTTTAGCACCAACTTTAGACACATTGAAAATAAATACCTTATAGATAACACCTGTGAATAAAGAGTTTATTAAAGTCAGTGGATCCTTTAATAAACTACATCATGGTCAAACATAAGTACTCAGATTTAATAATATGGCAACCAGTACAAAGTTATATCAAATATAAAATATTTAAACATTTGCATAGTTCCATCTTCATAATGTTGAAAATATCTAATAACGTTTTAAACGTCATTTGTGGATTATAACGTTACTGTACGGACTGATATCATTTTAAAAAAAATGATTTCCCTATAGGTACAGCCTTAGGTAAGTAAGATATGTGTCTTTTGGTCATAAAATTTACAATCTTAGTTTTGGGCGTATCAGACATTGTTCACTCCATCTTCATCAGCATATATGATAGATGGTACCATATTTTGTTCCGTTTTATTTCTGGTATACCATATTTTGTTGGGTTTTTTTCTGTTTATTAGGAAGTATGGTTCTATATTTTGTTGGTTTCATTTTTGTTTATTAGGATAGATGGTTCTATATTTCGTGCCGTTTTATTTCTGTTTATTTACCTATTGTACTATAGTTTACAGTTATTTACATATTCCATTACCGGTGCTATATTACTTAGTACACCCCGGGATGAAATCGACATGTAAACATCACTGTTTTAGTTATAAAATCTTTTGCTTGGAGTATTCCATGTTAACACCAAACATGTGTTTTGAATTTCGTCTTTCAATACGCGTACCTGTAAACAGTGAGGTAGAAAATGTTGTTATGGTTTCTTATAATTGAAAAACCTTGAGAATTCCAGTAATTTAATGTTTTTCTTTAGATACTTTTGTAAATTTCCTTATAAAAAATGATGTTCGTTAGCGAACAAGATGGACTAAAATGAAGTCTTTGTTTACATTTAGACTGGAGGTTGGCGTCACCGATTTGGCTATGAAATATTTCAAATTAATCTTACAAAAGCAAAATTCAATTTACGGTTGTGAAAAAAATTCATAACCTATTTTTGCATTCTTACGGTGTAACACCACCACTTGTATGTAATAGCGCTAATTTGGCAAAAAAATTAGCAAGATCCAATTTAATATTTTGGCAAAAACAAGCAACAGCAGTTTCAGTATGTAATATTGGACGAAGATGAGCCACGTTTCGAAAAGCGTTAGTAGTAGGCTATCAAGTGAACTGCCACAATCTTTGCTTACATTTAAAATATAAGTTATGGTCAATATAAGTTTGTTTCATACAAACGCATTTATTTAAGCTATAAAAGTGTGGCGTTCGTGCATACTGTAAGGTAAACAGTTATTATTTTGTCCTGTTTCCATGTAGTAATATACGTCATATAAATAGGGTATATAAATAGGGCCTTTGTACGACTATCTGGGTATATTAACTATCTTAACACACGTCACCATGCGATCTAACCTCGCAGACAAATTAATCCAGTTTTTAAATTTCAGCTCAGCAGCTACACGTCATTTTTAGATTAGTTCAAATCTATGTTTTACTATGAATTGCCTTTCTGAAAAATCGTTAAATAAGGAAATGAACTAGAATCCAAGTTGCAATATACAGAGTTGAATTATCATCGCCTTGAATCTATATAAAATTTGCTTGACTCCGCAGCTAATTAAGGCTGAGGGTTGATGATGTCTGGTTGTTTATTGATGTTTTATTGAGCAGGATTATTCAAGAAGGTAAACTCGCGTTCTTCAAATTAGAGAAGGGCTTGTGAAGCAGGTTTAGATAATGAGAAATTCAATTAAGAGGACTTTCTTCTCAAACACTCGAGTTAAAAAAAACCCTAAAGGTTGACTATATAAACATGCCTCTTCGTGTTTTGATTTCATCTTATGTGTTTTTGATTAACAGCTATACCAGCCAGACTGAATAAATCTGATCAGACTCGCTAATAAGATTTACCATTCGGACAACATCGTATTTGAGTTGGTGAACGTGGCTTATTAAAGGATCCGCACCCTACTTTAATTTGACGTGTTCCACATCACGGATTATAACGGGAAATAAAACAAACCTAAACTCTTTTTCTAAATCAAAACACATCTTGTATTTCCAATTATTGAATTTGACGCAATTTTGCGTAAGCTTTACCTTATTGAGTTACGTTTATAAAATCTACTCTGAAAGTTGTAACGCCATATTATATTTCAAATTACGAATTTGTGCCGTCTATTGTTTCGCACTTTTTAATCTGCATGCGTCAACTCGTATACACAGTTTGTACTTATCCCATGAACACACCATATGCACTTTACTTCGATCAATTCCCTGATATAACATTCCGCGAAATAAAATATCCCATTCTCATTCATGTTATTAATCATTGTTGTGATTAGTACGTACATCACGGTGGTGATGACAGTTCCCAGAATTCCCCAATGACAACTAGCTATCTATGTAATATGATTGGCTATCTCACTAGAGCAGACGTTATATTACTTATTAGTTTGTGGATAACCCCGGTCTGTCCAGTGTAATAGGCAGTGTTGCTTAGCTAATTTATCAGACTGTTCGTTTGTCTGCAGTATAAGAGAACGTATTAAGTTAGGTTATTATTAAATCTAGACCATATATACGGATAATAAGCACGCATCGGTGGTCTATATAAACCTCCTTAATCATATTTATACATCGTATAAATGTCATCGATAATTTATCAAATTAATTGAAGTATGTGACCGCTAACTCTAATCACATTGCGGATTCTTTATCATTTAATCATGTCCAGTTTGGCCCCCATAGCTGCAAGTTGCGATATGCTGCGTGCGACCATGCATAGATTTGTTTAATCTTATTAAACATCCAATATTACTTCTCCAGCTTTGCCCCCTATAGCTGCTTGTTGTGACATGACGTGTACGACCATAGATTTGCTTAATCTATTTAAATCACCCAATATTACTTCCCCAGCTTTGCCCCCAATAGCTGCTAGTTGTGAAATGACGTGTGCTACCATAGACTTGTTTAATCTATTTAAATCACCCAATATTACTTCGCATTTCTTGAATGTGCAAGAGTTTGGTTGTACTTTATTAGATTATTAATGTATAGTAGAGGACACAGAAGGGGTTGCTCCACAAAGGGGTTCCCATAAAGCAATTGAAGAATGACCTTATGAACATTGACATTACGGTTAGAATTTTATATCGCAAACTATGCCTTTATATACGCATGTACCCTTTAAGTAAACCGACTGGCTATGGCTGGAATTCAGAGGCAAAGATAAGCCATCTTCGCATAAACAGGTGGGATCCTCCAAGTTGAAAGGTCAAAGTAGAATTGCCGTAGATCGGGATGATAATTCTACATAAAAAGTCTAAATATGCACGAACACAAAAATTCATCACGAAAACAAATACTTTATAACTATTCCGTTTTGTTTTTCAATTTGATAACCTCATTGAACGAATTCATATTTATCATGCAGGGTTCTTAATCCATTTTGAAACGAACCGGCCACTATTGGGTCAAATGAGGTCCCGGTAGGACGTGGGTTTTAAAATTATAAACTTCCATTCCGTTTAATGTAACCAGACTTCGACAAAATAGCTCTGCCATATAGCTTTCAATAATAATAACGTCAATATTATTAAAATTAAGCCTCTGTCAGCATGTTCATGAAATAAAAAATCATAATGGTAAACGCTATCTAAAACTAAAACTAGCATCGCTGGTTTATTGACATAACTCCAACCGACGTCACGTGTCATCGGGGGATTCGGCATTGGAGATTCTGTCGGAAAAATAGATTATTAATGGCTGTTTCTAGGTGTATTCGGTGTTCTATTGGAGGATTATATTCAACTAAGATTTAAATGTAACTAACAACTGGTCAGCGAAACCCTTAAATTTATGATCCAATTATTCTCTACCGGTACCTGGAATTCATACGGTTCGTCGAAGACGCGCGATTCCCGAGCGAGGTGCACAATCTATGCCGAGATCGTCTTCCTGGGTTCCTTCCATCGCAACGTGGCTATTCACAAAGGCAACTTACTGGACCTGTTATGAATAATTGCAAGCTTGTTTTGGGTTGTTTTTTTTACCGAATTATCAATATTACCGTTACATGTGCTAATTACTCGGATTATGAACCAATGGCCGATTCTCACTAAGGTATAACTGTTATTGTAGCCGACAAGCCAGTTGATTGGCTACTTAATCCCGTCTTCATTAGCCCAGTTCGGAGCAAAACAGTAGGACGTTAAACCCCATTTCATTTCTTTTCATTTCAGCCACTTATCAACAAGTAATAATTAACCCGAAAGTAGATTGATTTATTATACCCGGTTCATTGTTTTACCAATCGGCTTGCTTGAACTTCAAGCGGCTAAAGCCGACAAAAACCGCCAATTTGAAATTTAATTAGCCATAGATAAATCGAATTAAAAACTCTTCGGGTTAATGTGTGCGCGTTGGGTCATAACGCCTGCCATTGTGTCAAGTGGCGTGATTTCGACTCCCCGCTTGTACGTGACAAGGAGTGGGTTTTCTCTGGGTCCTCCGGTTTCCCCCACTGCTAAAGACCCCCTACGCGCAAGCGAATTATTGAAATAAAATTGAACCATATTATGTTAGCCCCGAAATGACCTAGTTTGTGTCGGATGGACATGAAACCACATTCTCTCTCTGTATAGCATGATGGGAATGACACTTGCTTACTAACTCGTTCGTTCCTGATGTAGGTAGAAAAATGTCCTCGATCTCTCGGGATCTGGTCATGGGCGAAGGGCCTGAACTGAAAAGTGTATTGTCGTTCGGTGTATGCCATTGTGTATTCCCTCATATAACGCACTGAATAGCGTATTTCCCTCGTGCAAAATTGGACAAATACGCACAATCACCCTTATTAAAGTTAAAAAGAAATCGAAGCTTAATGCGTGATAATAAATGTTCAAACTCCCACTTATCCTAAGCCGTTAAAATAAATAAATGATATAAAGGACTTTCTGAAAGCTAATATCTGAACGAACATAATAGTATTTTGACAAGCATTATATACGATTTAACGATCATTTAACACAATAAACGTGATAATAAAGTTCCTGGTACATCATTAGCTTCGCACTGGGCATGTTTTTTTTTTATAAATATCAAATAACATCGTGATGCTGTGAACAACAATTGTTGTAGAAAAGAGCATTTAGTAGATAAATATACCATATAAATGGCACAATGAGTGCAATTTATTGTGATTATCGGTTACCCTATCGTTATTAATACCATATTATTTTTAAATAATGATATGAATAAATTTTGTTAAGTCAGAATAGTGCATTTGATAATATGCATTGTACTAGTGGACTTGGTGCACCCATATTTAATTCATAACGGTTTAATTTGTGCTTCATGACCTTAGTCGAAATCCAGGTCACCCCGAAAACCCTCATACATTTTGTGTTTAAGACTTGATCCTTTATCATGGATGTAAAGATGCTAAAGTTTCAACTAAAGTATACGTTTAACTTTCCTGAAAGCTTTCCAGATCTTTCGAAAGACCATGCACTTTCTTACATTTTGTCCCCTTAAATACCAACTTACCTGTGCTCTATTTTCCTTGTTTTTCATTTTGTTTTTAATTTGTTTCTATGGTATTGATTTAAATTTGTTTGAACCCTTGCACCAAGGTTTTTGAGAGACTTCCAGTTTTATTATGTATTAAGTCACAATTTTGAATCATATTTATAAGACCTACGAGTATTTCCTTGTTTGATCACAGACACGTTTTTTATGGTTACCCCCCCCCCCCCCCAAACCCAACCAATGTATATGTAAGACATATTTGATGCATCTTGGATAAGATTTCTGCAATGTTTATTATTGACATGGTGTTACATTACGGCTGCATTGGTTTAGATAAAAGTTTGATTTACGGAAACATTAACGTTTACGTTTTGGTAGGAAATCGTTGATTCACAGTTATTTGGCCATCAAGAAGATTCTGGATGGCGTGGTGTTTCATTAACATTGTACATTGTATATATCGAGTTACTTTAAAATATATCATTAACTTTGTTTTCTGGTCATTTCAATTTTCAATTTTTGTATTTCAGGATGGACAGTATTATTGGCTCGGTAGGGAGAGTAGCCAATGTCAAGGTTCGTAACGACGATGACTTGGTGGACCGTTTGAATCATCTATACACGACTGGTATACTTATAATATTCACAGTGGTGGTTAGCGCTCGGCAATATGTTGGTGACCCTATACGATGTTGGTGCCCAGCCCAATTTACAGGAGCACACGTGGACTACACTAACAATATATGTTGGATCTCTAATACATACTATATACAGTTCCAAAATCAGATTCCCGTCGAACATTCATTTCGCAAAGAGCGAGAGTTGACTTATTATCAATGGGTGCCGGTAGTGCTTCTGATTCAAGCCTTGATGTTTTATCTTCCTTGTATAATTTGGAGATTACTAAATGGTCAATCTGGAATCAACGTAGACAGAATTGTCAGCCTGGCTTCAGACGCACAGTACGAAAGTCCGGAAGTTCGGATGAGGACCATAAAGTATGTCGTTCGCCATATTGATCGTTGCCTTGACAACCAACGGGAAAGCAGACATTCTTGCTGTGTTAAATTACGTCATATCCTGTCAGCTAAGCTGTCGTTATTATGCGGAAAGCGTTATGGGAATTATCTTGTAGCTGTGTATTTATTAATGAAAGTTCTTTATATATCGAACGCAGTGGGACAACTATTTATGCTTAACGCCTTTCTAGGAACGGAATACAATGTTTATGGCTTCCAAATTTTGGAAGACCTGATCGAGGGAACGGATTGGACAGCATCACATCGTTTTCCACGAGTTACATTATGTGATTTTGATATACGACAATTAGCCAATGTACAGCGACATACTGTTCAATGTGTGCTACCTATTAATTTATTTAATGAAAAAATTTACATTTTTATGTGGTTTTGGTTTGTGTTTGCTGCCGTTATGACCTGTTATTCCTTTGTCGTATGGTTATGGCACATGGTGTTCCCAACTTCAAGGATGCAATATGTGAAAAAATTCCTTAAAATAATGGACAGGTTAGGTTCTGGACCAGACAAAAAATTAGCCAGTCGTTTTGCGTTAGAATATTTACGTCATGATGGAGTATTTACGTTAAGACTTATAGGTAAAAATTCCAGTGATATAGTCGTAGCAGAAATTATATCGGGCTTATGGGATATATATCGCGGGAAAAAGTCCATACAGATTCGGAACACATCCATTAACAACGGACACGAGGAGGTTGAAGATGTCTAGTCAAGTTTTGGCCATATTAGGATCTTAAAACTTCTGACATATGGGAACGAGTGTGACCATGTAATGCGAATAGGCGATTAGTTGCTTCTTCGGCCAGTCCAAAACGAATGGTCTGCTGTATGTGTCAAGGGTCGTCCTTCGCATTTTACGAGTAGACAGAGTTTCCCCTCAGATGGGTTACACGTGAATTACGTTCCTTGAGGAAAATGGCACGATCAGTTCCCCGGAAAAGTCCCTTAAGCATTACGGAGCTATCCGATCTCTTCCGAATCATTCCGAAGATACGTTCCTAGCCTGTGAAAGACGTTGTGAGTCTTAAGGCTTGTCGCGACGCTAACGAATGAATATTGACTGATCTATGTTGATTGTATGATTATTATTTGAAGAGCACCGATGGTGAACGAAGATGACATAGAGTGTCCATTATTAGTATTGTGGCCACAGGCAACAGTAAGCATGCATATCAAATCTTACAGAGATGCGTGTCATAGACATGAAACCAATAATATGGACATACTACAGTGTTGTACGAATAGTCTGCTTTCTATTTAGGCATGGTCCTAATTCTTTATACACACAAATTGTTTTAAATCTACAAATGCACAAAACAACTGAACTTAACTCAAACGGAACATTAACCATCGAGGAGTTAAAGATTCGTCAAATTACTAATCCTCATTTTCTTTCACAGTTCCTTTGAAATACTTCTCCAAATGTTAATAACACGCCCTCCTTCTTAAATTAGGTTTTGGGATTTTTTGCGCACATTTTGAGGTCGTTTACCTTTACCTTTAGGTCTATCTGTGATCTGTATCGCTATATCTTATAAAACAATAAACACTGTTGTTGCCCATAACGACGATATTCCCATTACACATTTTGGTTTCCATATTTTTGTAGAGAATGAGACTTACGTCACATATTTTGAGATACTATATTTGAAGAAACGTGCAAATCAACAGTTTATTGATTGACACGCTTACTTTAAAATCAACATTTCAGTGATGGTCATGACATGTCTGTAGGGAAAAAAGTCAGGTTAAAAAGAAAATGACGTATTTAAGAATAATTACTGTATGCAAAAAAAAATATTTTCCAATAGTCCTTATATGCCAATAAAATAAACCCAGCACAGTGTGTTTAATTCAATTTCTGAAATTATTTGAAAAATGCCAAACAAACAAAACAGTGCTTCCAATTACAAATTTGTGTAGCGATTTAGATGACATCAGAGTCAAATCAAATTATGACATTAGAGTTATTTAATTTGTAGAATAGCGATAGTTGGAACCATTCGGTTAATTCTTTTTATCACAATGGTGAGTCCTGATTGTGAAATATTAAAACGGAATGCCGATCACACAATAATAGTAAATAACCTATATATGCCTACTTATTACCATCCATGGCCATTTCAAGAACGAAAATGACTATAAATTAGCCGAGAATAGAGGATTCGCTTCCTGTGATATCATCTTAGGTGAAAGCGGACGTAAAGCCCCACGAACTAACGGATTCGCTTTGAAGAGAACCTAAAAGAATTAACTGGGTGTTCCGAATGATTATATAGATTTACTTTATAATTTATAGATTTAATATATGATTTATAGATAAGGTTTAGTTTATGATTGATAGATAATAAGGTTTAGTTTATGATTGATAGATAATAAGGTTTAGTGTATCATTTATGAATAATAATATTTAATGTATGATTTATAGATGATAAGATAACGTAGCATACATCCATATCTCTAGATTTTAGTTTCAATAATGTCATATAATATGATATTTATTTTATTTATTTTATCATGTCTCGTGCAATATGTGATTCATTGTGATTAAAGATTTGTTTTTATAAAGACAATAGATAGGCTAGTTTTGTATTTATCATAACTTTATTATATATACATAATGGTGATACTATAGTTAATTTCGAGGATGTGTTTGATCCTCATTGTTAACCTAGAACAAGTTCTCGAATGACCAGACTTATAGACTTCATTAACCAGCATACTGGCTTTATCTGTCTAATACCTCAAGCTTATTAATGTGCTAATGCCTACATTCTTAGTGGCACTTGGGCGGATGAATTACGAAAAGAGTAGTTCGATGACAATCGTGGAAATAATACTCTTCGGTGTATGGGATTAACGTAATGCTCCACTTGTCGCAAAATTCTAGCACACAAACTAACGTATTTTAAAACTTCCTAATCAGCACGGCGCACCTTATCATTGTTCACCATGCATGCAGAGTTACTTTGCTTTATAAAAAGAAACACACCTGTGTGAGAAAAACGATGATATAACCTTAATCTAGTAAAACTACCATTAATCACCAGTGCTATCAATTTCACCTCATAATATGATGGTTAATACATAAGATACTGTAGGTAATAGGCTTATTTAGAAAATTCCACAGACTCTTGTCTGTTAAACTAACTTCTGGCGTCGATTTTATAATAGTACATGTAGTTCAATCGAGTATATTACTTCCAATTATCCGAATGTTACATAATATATATGTATATCAATTTCTGCTCATGATATTCTGGTTGTGTCATAACATACTGTAATAAGGCAATTATACAGTCAATAGTTCTACTCTCTTATTTTGAAAATTGAATATGTTAAATGACCTGGATTGTTGTGACTACTACCGATATAGATATAGTTTTCCATTTGCTACTGTTCCAACTGTATCACTACTTACCGGAAGTACACAGAAATTTTCTAGTCTTTATTCACTGCTCATCGCACTGGAAGTACTTGAGAAATCTTAGGCTGCTTAAAATATGTGGTTTTCAGAATGAGAGAGTGATGTTTTTTAAACAGTTCTATAGACTTATATATGCTAAAACTATTTATTTTATTTAATATTTATAATCTTAGGATGTTGAAGTTGAAATCAACGTCATTATTTAAGTAATTTAGAATCTACGTTATGTTTTAGAGTGTTTATTCCTAGTTATTTTGTTAGCCTTAACCAAAGGATTGCATCATATCGGGTGTAACGTATATATATAAAACAGTCTCAAGGAGTTATCTCCCGTGTTGTTTCAAGTTTTTCATTTGATAAGAATGTATATATAATATATACATCTTACCTTGTGTGGTTCTAAAATATACTAAACGATGGTTTTTAAAAAAAAGTGCCTTTATCCGAGAACTAACAACGACCTATGCACATACCATGATGGCGTTTAAGAGGGATCCTTCAATTTATTCCGACAGAAAGCCTCAATTGGATGTCATATAACATGGTCGCTTGTCCATTCAAAAAGTCTGCTGGCCATCCTAATTGTGTTGCATAATTTCTATGCAATTTGTCAGAAATATCACCAAACATTTTTTTATTACTGTGATACCATTATAATGTCTTTTGTTTTATAAATCGTGCAATTAATTTGAAATGATCTTTAAGTTTTTAACGAGCGTGAGGGATACTGCTAGTCAAGTTTATTTATTTATTTGTTTAAGTTTGAAAATAGTAGTTATTATTTAAGTAGCTAGCTAGTCAGTGTTACTTTAATTTATATCATTACTTATTTCTTTACAAACGTTTTTAGAATTCTTTCTCCTTCAAATAGCAAAAATTCAGGAAACACACAGAGAAAAAGTGTAGAACTTGTATATCATTTTCCATTATAGCTTTGTTTTTATTCGTTAAGTCAAATTAAGTACTTTGCGAAGCTATTTGTTAAACGTTAAAAGAGAAATCCTCGGCTATTTACGTACTTGAGGTAAGAACCTCTGAATAAAACGCACTTTGTTATTTGCCCTTATTACTCCGCGTAAGAAAAGAAATCCAATAAATGGTTCAGCACAAAATCATACGCCAACGGAATCCCCTCCATTCAATAGTTTTCAGTTTGTCGCTTTAACGCCACTTTACCATAGAGATTTGAACGAGACAACGGTGATTTTGTTTTTTTCATTGAAAATAGTTTTCGATTTTTTTTACATGTATACATGTATAAAGAATATAAAGCGATTCTGTTTAAAGGAGAAAGAGTTTTATTAGAACTTTGGTGTGGTTATTTTCATAATATATAAACTTTTACCAATCATAAACTATTTATAATAACATACTATTTCAAAACATATGTACAGTCTGTTTGTTATTTTGTCATTTTGTAATTTAAAACCTGGGATTTTGAATCCTGATGATCGAGTGTTGTTTCTTTTTTTCTTTTTCATTTTTCATTTTAACATTGAAAAATATTATTAAATAATGTTTACAATATAAGTTAAACCCGTCTTGTTATTTATGCCATCTTCACAGTGTCAAGGGGAAGGGCACGCGACTTCATTGTACGTTTGGTGTTTCTTTAGTGCTCACTTGGGGGTTGAATGGCCGAATGGTTAGCCATTGAGTCAACTGGTGTGGTTTCGATTCCGTGGATTTTCTCCGGGTCCTCCGGTTTCCTCCCACTGCTAAAGACCCGTGCACGAAAGTGAATTATTGAAATAAAATTGAACCATATGTTAGTCCCGAAATGACCTAGGTTGGCCACAATATGTGATAAGATTGATAGGATCACCACGATTGCTCCGCGATTAAAACAATGATTTCAATCGTAGCACGAATCGTAATAGTGGGAACCTAGCATTAAGCACTGGAGGTATAGCGTTCGCTCACAGTCTTGGCCGAGAAAGTTCCTCGCGATTGTCCGGGCTTGTTTTCGCCTTGTCAGAGGTACAGGACGGTGGGTCTGATAAGGAATTGAAAGGATAGAACGAAGAAAACGATGTCTGGTGTAGACCTTTGCATGCACGTTTAAGAACCTTTGCTTTCATTTACCCAGTCACTGCAGAAAAGTAGGACGTTACATCACAATTCATCCATTCACTCCAATGAATGATTCTGTCCAACTAAGCCATCAACCCCTGTTTGGTATTCTCTATGAGTCATTGGCATTTTTCGCTAAAATATCACGCTAATATGTGATTGGTTATTTAATAGTTAATACCAACTCTAGATAATGTCCCGGCATGGATTCAATCGGATTTAAAACGGGTCTATCCATATATTACACAGCGAACAGCATAGTTCGATGAAATTTCAATTCCACATATCTTTGTAAATACTGAACGGAATGGAACCATATCTAGACTGATATTCCTATTACAGATTAGTTTTTCAGAATATTGTGATTTTATCGAGGTTTTAAACACAAAAAATAGAACAACAGTACATAATTAAAACAGAAATCATAGAACAACAGTACATAATTAAAACATATACAACAGTACATAATGAAAACACAAGACATAATATACCAACAGTACATACTTAAACACAACAGAACATATTTAAAAATTAAACTGTACATTTCAAAAGAAATAATACCAAATACACAAGATAAAAAAATCAAATCTTGAATGCGAAACTGAATCAATCTTTTGACTACTTGATAGATTTTGAAGTCTTGTTTCTAGATCATAGCAATGATGGCTTCCATCTCTTACACAATATTAATCGTGTGTTTAGGAAAACAAAACGACGACTAGCATAGAATCTTCAGCGATTTATAGTGAATAAATACACCTGAAAAAATGGTTGACTGTAACATTTGCCTATTTAAGATACAGTGTTATAGAGCCATAAAGTAAATAGCCCGAATGACATGGTAAAGCCGCGTGTCTTAAAGTTGTCAACACAATTTTGCTGACAGTGGGCAAAGAAATGCATTTATAAGAAAATCTGCTGAGTAAGGATTAATGTGCCTCCGACTAAGATTATTTTATATGTGTCAAGTTAAGTATGCACTTTGCTGCAAAAACCAGATTTGGAACTTAATTTAATGTACACACGAATATGGTTTATAAATCAAGTTAAAGGGTTAACACAATTTCCCATGGATGGGCTTTAATATCAATAAAATATCTTTGAAATACAGATGTGACGTCATCCTTTGATGTTGGCGCATCATTATTTCAAATACTGGTACGGGCAATGTGCTAATCGTACATTATTTTAGACTAAATGAAATATGGGACTAGCGTGATGATTTCAATGAAATGCACGTGCGGTTTAGTGTCTGTATTTTAAGTTGTTTAAAGATACATTATGGGAGATTCGATAACGAGTTAGCAGTTCTAGCTATAATAGTTAAAAACTAGATAATGTAAAGGCAATTTGCTGAAAATTTCATTCAAATTGATCGACTATGAACCAAGAACTAAGCGAATGAAATTTCTGCCTAGCCTCGGTCATCATTACTAAAGTTAGTACGATAAACAGCATAGTCTCGATTACCCAATTAATCGTTTAATCGAGAAGGAAAGTTATGCAGTAAATCGGCTCACAATCCACTTAAGAACGCAGGCTAGCTATGCCATCTAGAGTTGATTATGGTCTGGATAAGTTAATTAATGTCTAATTAATAATTTAGATAACATTTCAGGCCTTAAGAAAGACCTGCAATAGACAGATTTACCTCTTGCATAATGTATGTTTAATAGTCTCTAGTAAGAGATTGCGTAATATATTGATATAGGCCACGGCATAATGTTCTCGTGCATTTTCAATAATTGCTTAAAGAGGCCAAACCTCTAACTCAATAGTATCCATGATATTGGAAATTGAATTAGAATTCACAATTGGTCCATTTCAATCAATATTGATGTGATCCTAATATCCAATATTTAAGACACATCGAAGATTTTATAATCACTACACGACTCGTGTTTTCTATAGACATAATGGTCTTGAGCGTCATTTGTAATGACAAAAGAAAAACATATCCCATAGGACAATGCAAAAGTAATTAAAAATGGCTGATTCACAAAAGGAAAAAAAAACAAAAAAAAAACACCCCAAAAACTCGTGTGGAATTGACTAGCCAGCAAAAATGACTTCCGTTCAATTTGAACTGTTCACTTATATCTCAACGAACATAACTGAATATAAAGTACAATAAAAAATTTAAAAATTGAATATAAATCACTTTATACAGTTCATCGAGATTTTCCGACGTGGTTTCGCCTGGTGCACGACGGAGGGTCCTGACAAGGCCAGCTGTCTAGTCTTTAGGAAAGGACGAAATCCCGAGGTCCCGTGTACACATTGGCGTACACGTAAAAGATCCCCTGGCAGTTGGAATTCGATATAAGAGTAGGCCGTAGCGCCGCTGCCCGGGCAAAATTTCCCTCATAGCACACTGTATGGCGTATGCCCGTCTTCATTAGCCCAGGTTAGGAGCAGAACAGTAGGACGTTAAACTCCATTTCATTTCATTTCATTTCAAACGGTGACGGCATATTCATATCGGGAGAGTATGCGCAATAAATATTATGTAGACTAGAATAACCGGATGCTAGAAATTTTGATTCGATTGAGACTTCAGACATATTTCGCCGAACGTAACCGATTTGAAATTAGAGTAAAAATGGAAACGATTGAATGTAAATCAGTTTATATATATTCCCATTACATTATTATATGCGTTTCGACCCATTTGTGTCAATTTCTATAGGTACCAAACATTAGCGATTTAGCTCCTTTAACCGTCAACACCGGGATCAAACACGGGACGTTTAGAATTTATTGTAGGTCTAGTCATTTATGTAGGTTCGTTCTCTTAATTCATGGGTATTCACTAAACTCTTTCAGAAAACGTTCATTTGAACACTCTGTCGATTCTGGACCAAAAAGTTAACATTTGGCATGCGAAAGGGGGAAAAGCAGGGGGTGTGGAGGGTTGGGGGGGGGGGGGCGATAAAAAATTGTTATATTCATACGGATTATAGTATAATAGTCTTATTCCGTACTTAAGCTTAACAATGTTCATATATTTAAAGACACCGAATAGACAATAAGAAATGGTAAAACAATACTACAGAGATATTAGTAACCATTCTAGTCTTTCAATTTCTTTAGTAAGCAAGTTAATTGGTCTGTGTTTCATCAACTTTTACCTTCATTAATTTTAAATACACCCAATACAACCATTAAATTACAGTAATAAAGGTAATATATAGAATAAATCGTTTCGTTGCATTTATTCAATAACGTTATAATTTTAAAGTATGTCATCATTACCCGAATTAAGAGTAACCTTACCTTTCCTGAGATGTTATTTCTCTACAACAGTTATATATGTACCCAATACCCGATTACAATTGGAAAGACTGAACTAACTACTGGAATAGAGAAAGCCGCAAAGCATTTTAACACCCCACTAAAGTACCGGGTGTTCACATACAGTATATGGCTCGCTGTGCCTTTTCTCTTTCTTTGTGTTGCGCTGAGATTGGAATAAATTGCAATTTTTTAAAATTATTTGTTAAACATTGCCGATAATAACCAAATTTAGAAAGATCAACTTACAAGAATGTTTAATGCTGTAACACGTTTTATAAAATGATGTATCAGACATATTCATTTTCGTCCGGATATTCCGCGAACATTTTTTATGTCTCCTGCTGTGATGAAATCCGGTAACGACCAGTCGCTGCAAACAAGGAACGTGAGATGCACAAAGTGAAAAAAATATCAGCGAATGTTTGTCCGGAAAACAAACCAAACACTGCTGAATCGTCAAGCTTGATAGGCATCCCATTTGGAAAATTGTCTGTCGTTTTTCATTTCCTTTGGATCGGATGATGTGAGTTAATGAATTTCTAGTTTCTTATCGTAATGAGTTAGAAACTGTAAATAGAAACTTAGCAAGCGTGAATTATATAACATTTAGAATAACCACCTACTGTTATTAATACAAGATTGTTATTCAGCTATCTCTTTACTCCTGCAGTTTATTACATATGAATTAGGAATTAGACATTTTATTTATATATAGAGCTACAAAAACAAATAAAACCCCTAACAGACTATTACGAGAATATCTTTATTTATAGTCTAACTGAAATGTAAACAATTGCATTGACAAATTTGCACTTTAATTTGAAGAAAAATTAAAATCTTTGTGGCAGGGCATGGCACACAACCTTTATTGTTCAGAGAGAGAGAGAGAGAGAGGAGGGGGGGGGGTAACGTCCACTCGACACAAACTAGGTCTTTTCGGGACTAACATACTGTTCAAATTTAATTCAATAATTCGGTTGCGCGTAGGAGTCTTTAGCAGTGGGAGGAAACCGGAGGACCCGGAGAAACCCCACGAGGTTGTATAGGTGATCCTACTACTTGTCACCTACAAGCAGGGGAATCGAAGCCACGTCACTTGACTCACTGACAGACCTTGTGATCCAACGCGCAGGCATTAAACCATTCAACCACCCAACACTCTGCAGTAGCAAACAAAGACGCCGTATCATGACGATCAACCCAGGTATAACTGGATGTCTTCCCGAGTCATTAGACAAGGATTAGGAGAGAGATAGAGAAAACTTAAAATCTTTGTGGCAGGGCATGGCACACAACCTTTATTGTTCAGAGTGAGAGAGAGAGAGAGAGAGAGAGAGAGAGAGAGATATGGTGTTTAACGTCCACTCGACACAAACTAGGTCACTTCGGGACTAATATATGGTTCAACGAGGATTAGGGGGTGACTACAAAAAAGAGACTATACAAGACAAATAAAAAACCCAATGCAGTTGGAAATTTCCTCCGACTAGAAAAGATCTATAACCTTCCACATATTAATATATGTCCATTGGGGGATTATGTGTAGTTACTAAAATGGAATGGTCTTTGACAGAAACAATTTAATACTTTCTCGTTTCTTATTTACAGAGAATCTCAATCTATCTTATTTAGTCTTTTATTCCTTTTTTTCCGTTTAAATACAATGGAAGCAGTTTGATCATTAGTGGCATAACTTTAAACGTTCGACGGGGGATTGTGTTTAGTTACTAAAATGGAATGCTCTTTAATATAATTTTATTTTTTCGCGTTTCTTCTTTACACCAGAATCTCTTAAAACCCATTCCATCTCACATATTCTTTGATTCTCTTTATTCCGTGTAAATACCGTGGAAGCAGACGACCTAACAAAGACAAAATAAACCACTCTTCTTTTAAGTCTGGTCTGTTGGTGAACCCATTAAAATTAATTCAAGTTTCCAATTGATTACATTTATATAAGAAGCCCACTGTCTGATGAAAAAAACAATAAGATGGTTACGACGGCTGTCATTCACAGATTAACGTCAACACATTCTGATTCCAAGGAATAAAAACTTAGACGTATTTAATTGAGTGAGGACAATATAGGAAAAACAAGTTAATACCCTGCCGCTGACAGAGATGTCCGAATTAGGTAAATCTAACATTGTAGGTACTATCGACTAAGATATTTTTGAGATTTAAGTTTGTGTAATTCTGGTAAGTTTAAAAGTAAACACCCCTCCTCCACCCCACCCCACCCCCACCACAAAATAAAGATGTAATACTACAGCTGGGTAAACTGTGATACGGGGATAGACTGGAATACTGCCTGGGGTAAACTGGAATGCAGGGAGTAAACTGGAATGCAGGTATTGCTTGCTAACAACTGTGTCGTCTAATTAAGAGACTGGCACTTATTCACTTATTTAATATACGGTGTGACCGATTGGTTAGCGCATGCGCGTTGCATCATAGAGCCTATGATTGAGTCAGCTGGCGTGGTTTTGATTCCCCGGTTGTACGTGACAAGGAGTAGGGTCGCCTGTCCTGCCTCGTGGGTTTTCTCCGGGTCCTCCGGTTTCCTCCCACTGTTAAAGACCACTACGCGCAAGCGGATTATTGAAATAAAATAGAACCATCGCATCGCCGAGGATTTAAGTTCACTTGGTAATGGATCTGTCCAGATTTAATTTCAATGGCTTACTTATCTCCCTTTAATTATGTTCAACCAGTGACCTATCCACCTTGACAAAAAATACAATGATTATAAGTTATAGATAAAGATATTCAGCTCATTTTAATGTATGTCCTTATCTTTTATGTAGTCCATTTATGTAGTCCCAGATGATGATTAAAGGGACTGAAAGCAGTCACCGAAGTCTTAATACCACCTGTATGGAAGCAGGTAATTTGAAGATAATTACAAGGTTCGGGTATATGCTGCCCACAGCCAGCCATTAATGACTTTCAGATTATCTTACCTATTATTATAATACAAAATATAAAAACACCTTCTGCCATTTTACTTTTGTCTGGACGTATTTGTGATTAATATTCGGTTTTCGTGATATTGTTTCGGTTCTATAATATTATATAATTCAGATACAAACGACATTAACAAAGTTTGCGTATACTTTGTAGAATATAATAAGTTAATAAAATATTCTGAACGACAAATTATATTTCATATCCTGTGCCGAACAAATAGGCGTGGGGGGTCAATCTCAGTTTGGGGGGATGGGGGGGGGGTGAGGGCTGAGACTATTTGCCCTAAACCGGAATTACATTGCCCGAAAAATTAACGGTTCATCGAATCTGCCCCCCCCCCCCTTGACTCCTACCCCTATGGCTGAACACACATCTATTATGCCAATAGATCTGAACACATATATCTGCCTTTTTATAATTTCTCGGATGAAACAAACTTGACTTTGCTTTGGTATACAATGCGGCGTGGTGTTGATGACTGAGTCTTGTCAAAATTGCAAGTTAGTGTTTGAGCCGGGTGGGGGCGGGGGTCTAATACTAAGCATTGGGTAAATGGAAACTATATAAACGAAACGAAGAAATGATGTAATTTTATTATGAATCCCCTGGCACTCCATGTAGAGTCAATTGACGATATATTTTTGCACAAGAACATAATATAACGAATGGAGGCGTCAAGATATTGTGACGTCAAAACATTAAGGATGAAATACCCCCAATTTACTGAACGAAGAAACAACGAGAGCCCTGGGCGATTCTCCAACTTTAGATAAATTTAATAAACAGAGAGCAAGGGATCAGATTTTCGAGACGCCCAAAGTAGAGTTGGCGATGGAAATTTGATTAATATTACGCACATAAATCACTTATACTTTGACCTTATAGTGATGTTAGGCATGCAACCAATATTTAAAGAGACATATAGCTAACACTTAAATGATGATGGGGTTTAACCTTTGGACATTGACACCATTACAACCCCCCAACACACTAATGGCTGACAATTGAATATCAGCAAAAGAAAAAGCAGCACCTTAAGAAGCATCATACATCTTTTTATACCTGCCTTCTGTGTGTAGAGGGAGTTCTAGTAATTTCAAAGATTGTGACGCAAACATCATGGAAAGTGCTGTTTTACCAAAGCGATCAAATGTCTCGAGCTGTCACAAACTAGAGTGTGTACCTTTGTATAAAAATACACCTTTCTTGGCATCTACTGAATCGATGTACATGTACTCTACATTCTATAAACTATATTCTGTTATGCTTTTGTTTTTTGCGATGTACTTATAGCATTGCTATTGTATCTTAATATTTACTCATTTAGTGTACATGGTACCGCTTTAGACACACACACATATATATATATGGTTTGTCGGGTCACTCCGGTACTATTATCTTTCATTTAAAGATGGGTTATGCACGAACTGCGAAGGGTCAATAGGAGTTTAAATGTTTGGAATCAATTTCAAACAAATTAAAGAAACATTAAGTAAAAGCTAAATCTGCCAAGTGCGGGTCTTATTTCTAGTTTCGAATGTTATATAAATTATTATTTAAATATTTATTCACATGAAACGCCCATAATCAACCCTCTTGGTCATCCAATGGCTAAGATATTGAGTGGATTCCACAATGTCCGCTAAATCTTCGTTAAACGTTAATGTGGACACTACTCACGGAAATCGAGACTTCGTTTATTACCATGGCCATGTTACTTCACACTTGACAATTGAGATTATTAAGGCTTGTCAAAACATCAAACATTCATAACTTTGCTCAGAATAAATTAATTTGATTGAAATTTTCAATATATACATTTTTCATTATCGATTTTAAAACTAATGTTAATATAATTAATTTAATAGAATTTCAAACTATTGATTTAGTGTATTGTGACTAATGTGATATTTTCTTTGGTCATAAATTATCAGCAGAATATAACAGAAGTTTCAGATACCCAATTTCCGTTTTATGCTTTCTCTTTTAATACATTGTTATATTTAATTATAGCCTACTGGGTCCATTTATTGCATAATTGACGCCGTTCAGTTTTCTATTTATGGGTTAAGAGTGTTCTGTAGAAGATTTGAATCATCCATTTTAGGATTAGAGTTAAACTTGACAGGTATTATATGTGCACGTGATTGTATCGTTACATTTGCATGTTAACTCGACAAAATCGCTATTTTAATCTTCTTTGTATTTAACAGGTTGACCGGTTTATTTAGAAAAAGAAGAAGGAATGAATGGGTCGCTTAACTGACATTATCAATTATTATCGGGCTATTTTTTTGTCGAGGTAATATTATGGAAAGTAAATCAGCTCATTATTGTAACTATATATTTTAACTATAAATATTTAAATTTAGTCAAAAAAGCGCAACTTTATACTGAATTTTAACTGTATGTATTTACCAATGAAATGTCACAAATAAAAGACGTGATTTATTGGCCACTTTCGGCATCGTACCTTGATTGGTATATGCGCTTTATCGAAAAATAAAATGAAATGAAATGGGGTTTAATGTCCTACTGTTCTGCTCCGACTGGGCTAATGAAGACGGGCATACGCCATACAGTGTGCTATGAGGTAAATTTTGCCCAGACAGCGGAGCTAAGCCTATCGAATTCTAACTGCATGGGGATAGTTTACGTGCACACCAATGTGTTCACCGGACCTCGGTTATTCGTCCCATCCGAACGACTAGACAACTGTCCTCGTCAGGCCCTCTAATGACAAGGGGAAACCACGCCGGAAAATCACGAAGAACTTTCTCGGCTAACACCGGGAGCGAACCAGCAACCTCCAGGCTAGCGAGCCAGCGTCCTAACCACTTAGACACCATGGTTCCTATGCCCTTTATCAATATCCCGGGTCGTTCAGAAAACCCAGTTTGATTTGACATGCCATCCCCGGGGCTGATTCTGGACATTCATTTGATATGGTTACGAAAATGTCACTGTTTGATTGCCGCCGCTGCCATCCCGTAATCCCTTCCTTGACTTAAACCCAGTACATTTCAGATTTTGATTAACGAATTATATGTTTCAAATAATAGCTAAAAAGACCCTTTGTGTTCTTTAAAAATGTATAGATTATCGACACGTTTTTCTTTACCTCTGTATATAGATTCTTAAGATACTTGGGTTTATATGGAGCCAACTAACAGGCTTCATTTAGTCTTACCACTCATGCTGCATTCTATTTATTTACCTATAGCTTTCAACACATCACATATTCCTATCTGGCATGCATCTGTTTGTCTCCTTGCTTCACATTTATAATACCGCCTTGTAAAAACAATCCTTAACAGAAAAATGGGACTTTTTCGGTTGTGACTTCTGATTGATGACAGTGGTTGCGGATATGTTACAAATGTATGAACGACGCTGGAATTCTTTGTCTCATTGTACGGTCCGCGTGTTGAAAAATATTTCTTTAGTGACCAGATAGGCTGATGGCAACCATGAATTATCAAGGATACCAATATATAAATATTTTGGTATGTTACCTGAATACTTGATTTAGAGTCAGAATTCTTGAACACTTTAGTTGCTTAGTCACCGGCACCAGTAACATATGTATATTAATGTTCTTCTTTTTCTTAAGTGCTCTGTGAGTAAGATGCTGGCTTGCTAACCAAGGGAATTCGGGTTCGCGCCCGATTTTGGCCGAGTTCTGGATTTTTCGGCGTGGTTCCCCCTTGTCAGTGGTACAAGGCGGAAAGCCTGACAAGGAACAGTGTCCATATTGGCGTGCACGTAAAAGAACCCTTAATCAGATTAAAATACAGATCTATATTTCGTTTCGTTTTTTATACTTTCGATGGCCTACACTACATGAAGATCTGACCAGTTGTTTTGGCAGGTCGCGTCAGAGGTCATACGGGCGGCATTTGACACTAATACGTCAGACATTTGATTAACCAATCAACATTGATGTTTCTAGTGAATTCCGTGCACCTCACGCCGAAAGCTCGCCGTAACATAAGGATAGCGACTCTACCAGATCCTAGTGTAGTAGACAAGTAAAACAAAATTTTGAACAAAAGAAAACGAAACGAAATAGGATCTGTGTTTTAATCAGATTGAAGAACCTTGATAGTTGGAATTCTTAAATTGTCCCTCATAGCACACTGTATGACGTATGCCCGTCTTCATTATTCCAGCGGGTGCAGAAAAGTAGGACATTAATCCCCATTTCATCTCATTCAATTCCCCTTTTATAAAGAAATGGGTATATCGTGACCTTGAAAATTTTCATTTCTACGGGGCAGGGTATATTTACTGTTTGTAAAACAGCTGGCCCCGTGTTCACAAAAGCATTCTCAAGCTTAAGGTAAGAATTTACTCAACTTTCAGTCACTGTTTATGAGAAATATCTGTGTACATAGTTTCTTGTTGATATATTTGATACATTAAAACAACAAAAGTTTTTATAAAGGACACTATTTTAGTTCAACAGAGAGAGAGAAAATTGGGTTTGACGTCCACTCGATAGGTCATTTCGGGACTAACACAAGGTTCAATTTTATTTCAATAATTCGCTTGCGCGTAGGGGTCTTTAGCAGTGGAAGGAAACCGGGGGACCCGGAGAAAACTCACGAGGTTGGACAGGCGACCCTACTGCTTGTGATCTTCGGGCCTGATCTTGAATTCGAGGTTAAGAAACACTTGGGTTGTATATGTTTAATTGTTCAGTTCTCACATATTACCTATTATTTACTTTTCTGTATATTTCAGGTTTATTCAACTTTGGTATACCGAAAGATCAGCACTAGCATCTTAGTAAAGCTCCTCCCACCATCCGCCCATCACCAGAACAAACCAATGAACAGTAATGGTTTGAATAAGAGACCTTACTTATCACCAAACTTCAACTACTAATTGACAGTGGTTGATGTTTATGAGTTCAACAACACCTTGACGAGATATATTTTGTCAGCTATTGATATTAAGTCATAAAAGTGATCGAATCACATTGTTGACTCGTCTATCTCTGAATAATTAAGTACAAATTGGATTATGGTGAGTTGTTATTTTGATTTTGTACCCATGAACAATATTGGCAATGAACTCTCAACTCTATGGAAATGAAATGAAATGGGGTTTAACGTCCTACTTTCATGCACCGACATGGCGAATGAAGACGGGCATACGCCATGCAATGTGCTATGAGGGAAATTGTGCCCCGACAATACTGTTATCTCAAATTCCAACTGTCAATGGTTCTTTAACGTCCACGCCAATATATACACGGGGCCTCGGTTTTTCGTCCCATCCGAACGACTAGACAGTGGTCCTTGTTCTAATTAATTAGCTTATAAACTCTATGATTCCGTGATAGTGATAGTGATAGTTTTCCAGTCCCAACTCATCTATAGAGTCTGCAACGTTATTTCCGGTATAGACCCTTTCCCCTTCTGAGCTTTACTCTGTATTTAAATTAATGAAATGTGTCATTGATGTATTGTCGGCGATATCACTTCGGTGGAAGGGGGCGTTAAATAAAGCTATTTCACATATTATAGTCATTGACGTTAAGCGGAATCTTTTAATAAATTGAGAGAGAGAGAGAGAGAGAGAGAGAGAGATCAATTGTTCACTACTTAATATAGAAATGGAGATGGTGTTTTCAATTGTTGAAGAACAATCCATTGTGCATGACTATGACATTAAGTAAAATTGATCCTTGCAGGACAAGTTGATGTATTACCCCAGGGGTTGATATGACACTCGAAATAATTACAATCTTGACTATAATTACTAGTTTACAGGTTAGATATTATAGCAACTATAATAATGGTGTCATAGTTTGGTCAACTTGTCATTACTTTCATCCACATCTGCCTTCCAATCCAAATGGAACTCTAGTCGGGCGAAGGTTATATTATAATTCCTTGATTAAAACGATGATGGATGCAGATTTGCTATATTCCCCGAGCCAGATATGCGACCCTCAAAGGTCTAACCCTATTTTTATGTGGTCGGGAAAAAGCAAATTAAATCTTTGAATTGCCTAATAATACCTCAATAAATTAGAATCAATTACTACTCAGTGCCAATTGAGCTGTCGTTAATATTTTAACGCACAAGTTTTACTTAAACGGTCCCCGATTCAACCAGGGGAGCGACGGTGGCTAGGTGGTTAAGGCGCTGGCTCGCTAGCCTGGAGGTCGGGTGTTCGATCCCTGCATTGGCCGAGAAAGTTCTCCCTTGTCAGTGATGCAGGACGGAGGGGCTGACAGGGAAAGCTGTCTAGTCGTTCGGATGGGACGAAAAACCGAGGTCCCGTGTACACATTGGCGTGCACGTAAAAGATCCCTTGGCAGTTGGAATTCGATATAAGAGTAGGCGATAGTGCCGCTGCCCGGGCAAAATTTCCCTCATAGCACACTGTATGGCGTATGCCCGTCTTCATTAGCCCAGTTCGGAGCAAAACAGTAGGACGTTAAACCCCATTTCATTTCATTTCATTTCCCCGATTCAACCAGCATCCTTTAATTTAATGTATTTTAACTGTACTATTCAAAGACGGCGACGTTAATGTTTATAATAAGATCAAGCTTCCATATAAGTATGTGGAAATATATGTTTTTGGTTTTGGTGGCACATATCGTCTTCCAGGGAGTTGTACGTGACAAGGAGTAGAGCCGCCTGTCTAACCTCTTGGGTTTTCTCCGGGTCCTCCAGATTCCCCCGACTGGCAAAAACGTGAATAATTGAAGTGAAACTGAACCATAATGTTAATCCCAAAAGGATCTATTACACGTTAACCCCCTCTATCTCTCTAGATATTAAGTACTTATAATGCATGTATTCTCCAACTGCGGCACCGCTGACATGAAATTTCAATACCCCAATAATAACACGTAGAAAAATAGATTTTATATCCCTTGTCATCTTATTTCCAGCCTAGGAAATGATTTTTTCAATGGGAATATTTCTCAATCGACTAGACAATCGGTGTAACATTACTTACTCTTTCGTGTTAACAAAAGAAAACTATTAAATATAATCTCGATTATCATGACAAAATTATTTAACCTGGCTGTATTAAGTTTACATTCATTTTATATTATTTTCCCAAAATTTATACATGTAAAATAAATACGTAGTACATTTCTAAAACAAAGTTTATCAAGTTTTATGCTCTTTAATTTAATTTTTGAGGCCATAAACCTCTAAAGCCATATTATAATGCATGTTAAAATACCCAAAACGTCAAGAAAAGATTACTATAAATCCAAAAGAATTAAAAACAAATCAAAAGAATAAAACAAATTTGCAACATAAAGGAGCAAAATGTTTTTGATTATATGTTGAGTTGATCTAATGTGTTATTTCGATAAATGATAAATTTCTGTTCCGAGAAATGAAGCGGAAGACGACTTGTTGTGGCTCAGTGAAAATGGCGCTCTCTCGCTAACCAGAAAGCCGCGGGTTTCCTTCCGTTATTGGCCGAGAAAATTCCTCGGGATTTTCCGGAGTGGTTTCCCTTTGTTAGTGGTGCACGACGGAGGGCCTGGCGAGGAACAGCGTTTAGTCGTTCGGGTGGGACGAAATACTAAGATCCCGTGTAAAAGAAATCTTAACAGTTGTCATTCAAAATAAGAGATGGCAAAATTTGTTCAGTCTGCAAATAATCGGCCCAAAAACATTCTCGCATATAACAAAATGACTGGCATCTCCCCCCACCCCCTTCCCCACTCCGCACCCAATCGCCAAGTCCAAATACTCCTACAAGTTGACGAGATAATACAATCCTATTTATGTCTAACAATTTTCGATAACCATTGACTGAAAGTTAAAACCATTATAAGACATAAGACATTTATACCATAAATCATTTTCTCGTTTAAGAAATTCGATCCACTCCAGTGACTTAGACAGTAGAACGGAATCGATGCCTGTGAATAAGGATATTGAAAATCTGTCACAAATAAAATTATAATTGTTGTAAGCTAGAGTTGGGATCAATGTGTATTTTTCCATTCGGTAACAACTAGACGCATTAGCTATAATAGGGTTATGGCGAGAAGGAACCAATTTCCCTATATAACCGCTTTTAGTCGTACATACGGAGATTTATCGTTATGAAACCCGGACAACAGTTTTATAGCCTTGAAAATTGTCTTGAAAAACTAAGAATCGCATATTAAAATCAACAAATAACGAACATATCTCATCGCGTATTATGGCCAATTAGCCCCGACTCAAACAATTTCATAGCAAATATTCTTCATGGAGAAAGATGTTAAAATTAACGTCTATCGACTAATAAGGAAACTTGTAATTAAATTTGTTTTTACGACTTGGCTAAATTGTGTTTCGTCTGTAATACCGAGACTGTGCCGAAAATATCCACAGCTTGCAAACTTAAAAGTTTATTAAGCATCTAAATATAAGCCAAAACAAAGCGGTGAGTGGTTTTAAAATGAATTTCACTCATAGCCCTATTTATCTATTAGTAACAGGTGTCATGTACGGATCTGTGTATGCAGATTTTCTGATATCACTTCTTTTTTTTAGGAGTCAGTCTATTTCGGTCGTACTTTGTAATAAAACATTGATCTGTTCATTCCATTGGTGACCAAAGATCACGGGGTTGTCTTGCACAAATCAGCTTCTGAAATACGGGTTCAAACTCGATACAAGTTCAGACATATGTCATTCACAAGACCGGGTATGTTCTCTGTCTTTGTAGAAAATCTGATCCCACTTCACTTATTATCTGTTTGGAACTTGAAGTTTCAACTCAATCGATATATATATAAATGAAACATTTCTTTTTATTTAAAGTAGCTAAGTCTCTAACTCAATATCATCCACAGTCTTCGACATTAAAAACGCGAATTATTTTGTCAGTTAAATAAACACTGATATTCTGTTCTTACCGGGAAAGGATGGACTTCTGATTATCTGATATCCAATATTTAAGACAAAATAAACATTTTACTATTAGTACACGAATCGTGTACCATAATGAGTTTCAGCACCATATGTAACAAGGGGCTTGAAGAACGAGGTTAGACATATGTCACAAGTCATTTAAAACGGTGACGCCATATTCTTATCTGGGGAGCATGCGCAATAAATACTACCGGTGTAGACTGGAATAAGCAGACACTAGAGATTGCCATTCGATTGAAATATCTCACGTATTTCACCACACATAATTGATTTGAAATGATAGTAAAACGGAAACGACTGAATGTAAATCAGTTTACATACATTCATATTACACTATTATGTGCGTTACGACCCATTTGTGTCAATTTGTAGGTCCCAAATATTAGCGATTTAACTCCTTTAAAACCCGTGCCAGATAACCAGACAAACCTTGAAATAGAGTTTGTAACTACGCTACATTTTAACAATATCACTGGTGCCTGCAATACTCATGCCGTTAATCTCACAGCTTCTATCCTGAAAATGGAAATATGTGAAGGAGAGTTCTAGACGGGAAGTGACAGCTGTCATTCAGGCAGTCAACCGTATTGGTGTGTAATAGTGTAAAATGCCAGCAAATAAACTCGGATTCGTGTTGATTTTGTGTTTAAATGAAAAACTATAGAAATCTCGTTTCCTATTCCGTAAGACGTGGATGAGAAAAAAGGTCACCTTTCACTAGAAAACACAAAAATAATATTTGTTAAAATAATGGGTTAAATGTAAACTGGTATGGATCATTAATTAGGGATGTAAAGGAATGGATTCTAATCAACTCAACGTAACTAAGTTATTTATCAAATCCAGCTTAGAAAAAATATATATTAAAAAGATAGCTAAGATACAAAGGTTTGATAGACAGTGGGCACTTTTAGTTTCCATGCTAAAAGCCGTTCCTAAATGTTTTCAGTCAGGTTTGACAAATATATACAAATAGAAAGTTGCATATTTTAAAAAAAACCAAAAAACAAAAATTCTAAACTCTTTTGAAAAAGCTACGCCAACTCTATGTAATTGTTGTGTCGAAGTATTAGAGCCCTAGCTGTGTTTCTTGGGTTACTGTATCGACTACACTCACAACACCATAAAAAAGTATTATGTAAGATTTGGCTAAAAAGCTGATCGTTCTTGCTATAATAATTCAAAAATAGCTATATTGATCATTCGAGTCAAATTGCTTCATGAGTAATGAGTATCAGTAATGACACAATGTAGCGTAGATTGTTTGTAATCGTAGCAACAGTTCTTGACAATCGAGATTAAGTCTCGAATATCTGTTTTATCGCTGATCTCTTATATGGTCAATGTGTTCTAATCTACATAAAATTATCTGATAATCTAGAGAGTTGATTTTAGGCTTGTTGTGTAAATAAATGTTTAAATAATAATCTGGCAACACGTCAACAACCGTCTGTGGACAAATCAACACCTAAATCACCTAAAGTGTTTAAACTCCTTTAATGCGAAGACGCTAATCCGCAACACGGCACCAGTTTTATGTGGACAAATCAACAGCCAAAAAAAAGTGTTTAAACCTCTTTAATGCGAAGACGCTAATCCGCAACACGGCACCAGTTTTATGTGGACAAATCATCAGCTAAAATAAAGTGTTTAAACCCCTTTAATGCGAAGGCGCCAATCCGGCAACACGACACCAGTCTTATGTGGACATATGAAGCTATCTTCGACGTATCAATCATGCAACACGTTATCGAAGTCACAAACCCCATATAGCAAAGACTAAATAATCTCAGTAATCGGTTTTTTTTTTTATTATAGTGCGCGACAAAACCAGAACTGTTTGAAATTCTGTGATTGATAGTGCGTTATCGCTAATGTAACTGCACGTAACTTGCAATATAATTCAAACCAATAGTATTAATAGGACTCGAAGGACAATTGTGCTACTTAATTTGTTAACTCTAAGAACTTATGATGAACTCTCAAACAAAATCGGGTGATTGGTTTCCAATAAAGCTGTACTGACTATATAATAATAAATACATGCTTTTAGTTCATTTAGGCTGGTTACACTATTGCATTTATACAAGAGATTTTGATGAAGATAAATGTTACTACTAATACATCTGTTATTACCAATAAAACTGTCAGGACTAATTTCTAACCTTTAAAAGGTAATCTTCACAGCAACATTCAGATTAGGTAATAACAGATCTTTTAGAAACTCTAGCTTTTGTAACGACAAATGTTTCAAAATAGATACAGTTCGACCAAGTGTATAGATTGATTTGGTTTGTTAGTGGAATGGAGGGGGTAGTGGACTACAAGTCAGATCGTTTACATATATTTTTATAGGTAACAAAATTAAGAATATAGACTGGTGTAATCAAGCTCACATGGGTATAACGAAAACAGCTTCATGAAATGAGTTTGAACATTCGTCGTTTCTGCATCAACCGGACTAATGAAAATGGACATGCGCCACGAGGGAAATGTTGCCCGAACAGCGCCGCTAAAGTCGACTTTTTCAAACTTTCATGATTTGCTTTACGTGCACACCGACATCTACACGGGACCCCAGTTCTTCGACCTATCGAAACCATCCTCCGAGCGGAAACCACATCCACTCAGCCAACAAGGGGTATTGAGGCTGGAAAATACCGATGAATTATCCCGGCCAAGACCGCCAATGAACACGGGACCCCCCGCTGAGTGGGACTGGCGTGTACGAACAAGATAGCATTATTATTAATGCTATATTTGTCTAAGACACGTAAAGATGACGATGTGATATAAGTAGAAACCCATTTAAACAAAGTTGACGATAACTTAAACAGGCATTATGCAAGGGCTATATCCACCTGTTGCAGGTCTTTCATTAGGCATATAAATTATTAATTAGCATCGAGAGTTGATTATGGTCTTGGTAAGCCATCGTAAAGTCTAGATTTTCAATAGATTTAAATACGCTTTGCTGTTGATGATTTACGTAAAGATCGATAATCGAGACTTTGTTTATTATCGTAACAACGGTAGCAATGACAATCAAGGCTACACTGTTCTTCTAACGAGGGAGTTGGATGGCCGAATGGTTAGCACGTGCGCGCTGTATCATAAGGCCTGTCATTGAGTCAGCTGGCGTGGTTTCGAATCCCCGGTTGTAAGTGACAAGGATTAGGGTCGCCTGTACAGCCTCGTGGGTTTTCTCCGGTTCCTTCGGTTTCCTCCCACTGCTACAGACCGCTACGCGCAAGCGAATTATTGAAATAAAATTAAACAATATGTTAGTCCCGAAATGACCTAGTTTGTGTCGAGTGGACGTTAAAAACCAGCTCTCTCTGTCTCTCTCTGTCTCTCTCTCTCTCTCTCTCTCCCTGTTCTTCTAACGACGATATCTCAACTCAAGAGTTGACTGAAATTTTCAACATATTCCCTTTTCATTATCTATGTTTAACTATTATAGCCAAAGCTGTCAGCCTTTATCTAATCTTACATAATGCCCCTTTAAATTGATATTGCTGAATCATAACAATTGTGGATTGATGGGTTTTAAAGGGGTGTTAGCTATTATTATCAGTATAATTATGATACCCTACTATGTAATATCACGTTTTAATATGCAAAATGTTAAATAAAATGGACTCATTTCTCATTTCATCGTCTAAATTGACAATAATATGTAAAACTTCACCTCAAGTGATATTCGCACATCCCGACAGGTTTTATTGGAGGGTTGTTTGATCGCTCTGTACCTTACATAAGATATTAAATTATCAGAAATATACTGAACATCTTCTGGTGGTTAAGATACGGTTAGAAAAAAAATAAGATTTTTATACATTACAGAGCGTAATTGGTGTTTGCCTTCTAAACAGTCGACAGGTGCATTTCATATTCGTTTCGCCTTCAACTTTCTGGATATAATTCAACAATATAATTCAATTTATGAACATGTGTGATCAAATAAGCATTGCACATAAGGTAACATAAACGGCTGATGTGTTAAAAGACGAAGCTATATTCGTTGCTCAAATTCTTGATAGAGAAACAATTATGTGAATATTTTTTATTTTGCAGGAGGGGATGGATGATTATTAAAGGAGTGTCGATTCATAATAAAACCAACCGAAACGAAACAAAAAACCCATTCATCAAGCTCATAACAGACAAAATAAATTCGAATAATGTACTTTTAGACCTTAACAATGAAAATGGAAAATCTGCAATCCTTTCTGTTTTTCCAAACCCTAGGAAAATTCGGTATTTTTGGTATCGACTACTATCAAAATCATCATTAATGCATATTAAATGAAATGGAGTTTAACGTCCAGCTGTTCTGCCCCGACGGGCATACGCCATACAGTGTGCTACTAGGGAAAGTTTGCCCGGGCTGCGGAACTATGGCCTTTTCTTATATCGAAGTGCCAAGGGATCTTTTACGTGCACGCCAATGTATAAACGGGAACTCGGTTTTTTTTGTCCCATTCGAACGAATAGACAGCTGTCCTTGTCAGAACATTTGTCCTTCCCCACTGATAAAGGGAAACCACGTCGGAGAATCACGATGAACTTTCTCGACTAATGCAGGGATCGAAAACGCGACCTCCAGGCTAGCGAGCCAGCTTCTTACCCACTTAGCTACCGTAGCTCCTTAATGCATATGAGACATAGCATCAACAGATACTGATTGCACTAAACTATGTACATCTGTCGATCATCAGACTATTCATTGTGGGAGATGTTGATGCTGATAAAATATTTCTAAACGAGGTTTAATGATGTTGCTTCACAACCTGAGTAACCGTTTGCATTCTGGTGTAAAAAAACAAAACAAACTGGGCAGCAGTAGTTGTTAATGTTTCCATAATAAGGTAGGCCTAGACACAATCATCATGACTATTCTAGATCTGATAGCAGACAGTAATTCAATTTAACGCTCGAGTTAATCTGAATTCCTTTAGAAGCATTTTACTAAATTCTAAACGCTTGATGTCATTCAACAATAGTTTTGGCACACGTCTTGCTTTGACATTTTAAATTGAAATGTCAATAATCAATTATTAAGAAAGAACTAAAAGCTTATACTTATCGAGGCACTAGCCAATTCTGCCACTTGTTATTTTGTCTTCTGCAAATTCAAATCTAAGGAGCTAATTTGATAGAAGACATGACGTGAACGAGGCAGGGTATGCCTACTATACCACCTAATAATCAATGCTCAATTTTTAAAAGTCGAGAGTCGCAAGTATTTTGGACATTTAGTTTCTAGTATTATCGAGTACGCGACTACTTTAATAGTGTAATGGATACTAATCGGCTATGTAAAACAGGACTTAACCCAATAGTAATATATCTATATTTCTTCGTGCACATCTGTGTTTGATGTCAATTAAAACTAAGATTCATTTACAAAAAGCAAGCTCGGCTTCATTACAATACAAAACTTTTGGTTGATTTATTATTATCGTTATTAGCTTGGTTCCACTGACATATCAAGCAGTTTGCATGTTCTTTTTAAAGAAATGTCATTAATATTTTTTTTTCATATAAAATTGATCAGTATCAATATATTAATCCTGTCATAAGTGGAAGTATTTCGTGATAACCAGATATAAAAGATCAAAACTGCGAACCGAAGACACAAAGTCATATGAATAAGGATATCTAAATGAACATAAAACAGCGTTATGCTTTTAGTATGCTGTGCCCAGGGAAAGATTTACCATAAACTGACATTTGTGTATCTGTCGCTTCGGGTACGTAATTGCAAATCTGCTCTAAAGATTAATCTTAATTTGTGCAAGATTCATAAATGGATTTGATAAGCTAAAATTACAGGGTGTCAGTCCAGAAGGCTTGGACTAACATTGATGTAAATTTGAATAATCACATGTGGCCACCGGCTAAGACAGGATTTATTATTATAGCATCCAGACAGATTTTATTACAGAATCCAGTTTCGCCCAATAATAGATATTTAATAGTTTATCTATAAGAAGAATTGTCTTGTGGCCATATAAACAAGATCTATGTCTATACACACCTAAAAGATAAAATGGAATATGGTTTTATCATATAATATTTCATAGAGAAGATGACTAACTTGTTTTATGCTACCAGGGTAAAGACATCTCTATACGTGACACTGGTACAGGATACTAAGTTATACAGGTTGAACAAAGCGGCTGATCGTTAAGCTGTCTTAACTTCTGTCGCCCGAGCACAGAAGTAGGGCAAATATAAACTAGTTTAAAAGCACCAATCCGATACTGGTCTTTGAGAATACTATTTGAAAAAGAATAAAAAAATACATTGCTCTTACCCTTAGTTATTGCTCACTTGAAGAATACCTGTTTCAAAATAAGTTCCATACTTGTGCTGTTGGCGAGAAATAGCCAATTTCGTAGGAACAACTTTCTGTGATTTAAAACCTAATGCCAACATCCATTACATCACGCCAATTAAATGCATTCATTTTCAGCGGTCTCTATTTGGCAAAAATTGGATTTTTTTCACACATAAAATGATCAAATGTATAAACTGATACACATAACAAAAATGAATTTCCGAGTTTACAAAAGAGTCAATTATTATGGAATTTCATAAAAAGAATTGTGATTTCATGCTCAATAATACTTGTTTATAGGCCTGCAGCCAAAATTTCTAGCGGAATTAGAAACACGGGTCCTCGGAGGCTAAACAGACTGTACATTTTTGGAAAGCTTATACCACCACGGACACAAAATCCGAGAGTTCAAAGCAAAATGTTTGCAATAACTCAATTTAGGGCCTGGTGTAACAATATTGTCGTTGCGACATTATTTGCAAATTCATAGAAAGGAATGGAGAAATATGGTGGCTGAAACAATATTGATTTTAAGTTCATAACCAAAAATATAGAAAGTATGCTGGTTATTGTGATACTTTAACGGACCTATACATATAGATTAATACACATGTTGGTCATTTACAATTTTCTTTCTTATAAAACGTATATCATATTTGTTGACCAAATTAGGTAATAATCCCTGCCGATATCCAGGGTCTGGTGCATGTCCATTCCATATTTGAAATTAAGCTGTTATCAGTCTATGACGTAAACCAATTAAGGGTAGATCAGACACAATTAGAAGATCGGACACCCATTGGGTTCTTGGGGAGACATCATTTGTTTCTGTAGAAGACCGGTAGATTCTCATAATGTAGTGTTTTCCTGTTCTGAGTCTAGCCACGCTGGTTAGACTTTCATAGGAGTTGGGGTTGAGAGAAAAAGATGTTAATTTTAAATATAGTAATGTGGACTATTGTGTAATTGTTGTGACATAAAAACTTATAAAAAAACTAACATTGTTCCTGTTACATATTTGATGTGATATTCGTATCGTGAGAAAACACAATGGTGAAACCTTTAAGAAAAGAATTACAACAATATTCGAGTCAGAGACAAAACCAGACGATCACAGGCTAACACTGCAGGTCTGTGGCAGGAGCGAAAATATTGGACGTCGGATGTGGTGAGCTTTTTGAGGTTTATCTGACCGACGACGTATATTGCGAAACTGATGAAAATCGTCAAGTAAATGCTTTATTTATGCTAACAATTGTGATGTTGACATAAACTTAAATATTACCGAAAACACCCGATGCCTTCATCTTCTTAAAAATAATATAGGGTATTGGTTGAATTTTGATGTGAACCAAAATGCAGAAAATATAACAAGGTAACACGCGGAATTTTGGGAATCCATTTACGGAAAATACCATTACTTATTGCTAACAGTATTTAGTTTAAACAATTTATTCGATAAACTGTATAGGATTTAACAACAGACAAGGGCCTATATAAGTTCTCCTCCAAAATTATGTCTACAATAGTATTTTTGAACCCTTTTTTCAGATATGATTTAAGGATAAAGTTCTAACTTAATATTTAGACTGAAACAAAGCATCTATAAATATTTAGTTTTCTCACTAAAATAGATATGGTCAAAACTAACTAATACTGTAATGGGGGTGACAATATTGTAATGATCAAAAAAGAAATCAAATGGAGTTGAATGGCTCAGTGTTCTGAACAAGTCCGTATATAGAAGATGCGCATTCGCCATGCATTATAATTATAAGTTTTGTGTATGTGTGTGTGTTGGCGGGCGGGGGTGGCAGTGTACATGTGCAGCTAGTATTCCTGGTTTTGATGCTCAGTGAGTAAGGCGCTGGCTCAGTAATCAGGAGGTCCGGGGTTTCATCTCCATGTTGGCCTAGAAAGTTCCCCAAAATTTTCCAGCGTTGCTTCCCCTTGTCAGTGGTGCATGGCGGGTGGGGGGGGGAGCTGTCATGGGCAGTGTCTAGTTATTCGGATGGGATATGAAAATGACACCCCGTGTACATGTTGGCGTATATGTAAAAGAGCCCTTAAGAGCCCAATTCCCCCTATTTCATAAAATGCATGGCGTATGTACATCTTCATTATCCCAGTTGAACATTAAGACATTAAACTTCATTTGATATATTTTTCTCTTCATAACAATTGCCACTCTCTTACAGTATTATTTAGTTTTTGCCATTTATCTATTTTAGTGAGAAAATTACATATTTATAGATACTTTGTTTCAATTGAAATATTTGTTAGGAATTTAGTCTCAAAACTTAAATGAACTAAAGGTTTACACATATATTAGTAAATACCGTTTTGAGAGATCTTATATAGCCCCTTGACTGTTGTTCACTCATATTCAGTTTGTTACATCATATAGATGTAGTGTTTAAAATATTGTATTGCGTCCCATCCGAACGACTTGGTACTGTCCTTTCCAACCCACTCCGGTCCTGTACCACTGACAAGGGGAAACCGCACCGGAGTTGTCTTGTGCATGGCTAACTTTGATGACATCTAAGTGAAAAGTGACTGCGTAATTTTGATTTGCAATATTTGTTTTACTGCAATAAATAATTGGTTTTTGCCCTATATCTATATTTGTAAGCAAATTACACAATTAGATGAGATGTCAGTTTAAATATGTTTGTAATTTGGCCTTAAATCATATCTGAACTAGAGGTTTACAGCTACATGTAGTAAAAATACTATAGGGTCTAATTGAAAGGGTATCTGGTTTGTGGGTTCATATTCTAGTGGAAAAGATCACGTGGTTTCAATGCGATTTACAATACTACTGACAGATTCCGATCTCCATTACTGCATAACCATATTGCTCAAACAATATCCCTGGGACCCCATAAATATTGGGCTTGTGTGCTCACGCATGGTCTGATGTGTCATGCAGTTATCAACTGCAGACATTTGACAGAAAGAGAGATAACTCTTCTTTTTTTTACCGTTAATGGATTTCCGAAATCCCTTGTTCACCCATGACAATTGTGTTTTGAGCAGTTTTGTTTAGATCAAAATTTAACCAATACACTATTCTTTGCCAAGGATAACTATAGCATTTACTTGACGATTTTCAACAGGCCCTAAATCGTGTTATTGCAAATATTTTGCTTGGAACTCTCTGATTTTTTGTTCCCATGGTTTTATAAGCTTTTCAAAAAATGTATAGTTTACTTAGCCTCGAGAACCTTGTAGCAGAATTTCACGCTATAAATTTTGGCCGCATGCTTATTAGCAGTTTTATGTCGAAGATTTTCGCATGTTAACCACATGTTTACTTCTATTATCTTATTGGAATAATTTGTTGATAACGGGAGTGGCGTATTTTTTTTTATCTTATCAGACAGTTTTGGTAGCTTCGAAATACTATTCATACCATTCAAAATGTAATTAAAATAAATTTTTGCTATCAGCTTCTATTGGTTTCAGAAGATACATCGTTTAAAGGACATCGGTGAAACCCGTCATAACTGCATTATTGGTCTAGTTAATTGCAAGCTTTAATAATCATCGTAACAGATATACTGACAGGGCTTAGTGCTCACTCAACACTAACTTCGCGCAGAGGTCTTTAACAGCGGATGAAAACCGGAGAAAACTCACAATATTCTGCTGGCGATCCAACGCCTTGTCAGATACAAGCATGTGATCGAAACCAAAAGGAAAGTGAACTGTGAAACTATAACATGCTTGACGTTATCGTGCTTCAGTGCATTACAGATTACGAAGTGTTCCTTTCTAATTAAGACTTATTGGCACTGAGTTACAGAGGGAATAGCTTTGGGGGTCATTATTTACAACAAAATGTGAAGTCGGGTTAAATCATTCACCTTGCAATAAGGTCCCAAATCAACTTTGGTAATTCCGACATTTGACCTTTATTCATTAACAAACCCTCGACTTGTTATAAAAAGTTGATAACGAATTTACACCAGTCTATTAACGAAGATATGTGAGATAGGAGGGTGAAAAACTGAACCAGTGTCTTATTGTTCAATCACAAGATGTTTCTGAAGCGGATAACCAAATCGATTGTAGCAAAGACTTGGTATCGGAATTTTATAAGTTCTGATTATCATCCTTAGCTTCTGTCGTTTTTTAAGCAAGCGAGTATCGACTATGCTATCTGGTTTTACCTAAAGCTTAAAAGTCAACCAAGGTTAAGAAATCAACTTAACATCCAGTAGCTAACTCGTTAATTACACAAACTTCTTTTATGGTTAATATAATGAGAGAGAGAGAGAGAAATGGGGTTTAACGTCTACTCGACACAAACTAGGTCATTTCGGGACTAACATATGGTTAAATTGTATTTCAATAATTCGCTTGCGCGTAGGGGTCTTTAGCAGTGGGAGGAAACCGGAGGACCCGGAGAAAACCCACGAGGTTGGACAGGCAACCACACCCCTCGTCACGTACAACCGGGGATTCGAAACCACGCCAGTTAACTCAATGACAGGTCTTATGATACAGCGCGCACTTGCTAACCATTCGGCCATCCAACCCCCCAAAATATAATGAACTCACTGAGAACTGGCTATAAGTTTACTAAGAACCATACAGGTTTGTGTTTGAAATAAAGTACGAAACAAATCATTGGTTACACATAAATAAAAAAAGGACAGAAATATCAATAGGTGTCAAATAGATAAAGGGAGAAAAAGCAATATATATGGAAAGAAAGAAATATCCAAAAAGTAGAAATAAATATAAAAATTCTTATTCGGATTTGGCATCATTATACACACATTAAAGAAAAACTACTTATATTTGATAAATCAAATTATTAAGTGTATCATTGACATCTATTATTTAGGACTAAACTTTAAACATATAAAGGAATTTTATTTTAGAATATAAAGCTTTCAGCTATTAACCGTTACGACCCCGAAACTCAATGTAGTTCGTATTTAATACTTGTCGGGCATCTGTTAATTGATTCGGATCCATAATCGTGCAAACGTGGGTGAATAGGAACTGAACTGAAGTCGTACTTTTCTGCTCAAATTGAGCTAATGAACACGGGAAAGTGAATATACAACCCACGGACGAGGACTTGTCGTGTAACATCTATATTGAATAATGTGTCTTGAGTGAGGTTTATGTATTAGTCTTCATTTGGTTTGATAGATCGTTTCCAAAATATGTCTGGACATACATCGTTTAAATATAGCAAAACATTTATTTCCCATATTGTTTGTCTAGCAGCTTATTATTAGTACAGTTAGCCTTTTAGCCAAAGAATAAAACATATGTATTGGGAAGTATTGGGAATTAACCTCGTGGTCTAGAAAACTGCTACATATTGTCTAGAGAACAGATAGATATATGTCTATTAAGGATCTTGAATATGAACTATATGACGTTTAAACTATATATACAATGGATGTGACAGTGCCGGACCCAGGCTCCAGTGGCATATCAATCTAGATCTGCGGCCTAGTTGGCCTAATGGTGACACCAGCCTTGGGTTAGAGGTACACTTTCTATGATTATTTATTATTATTAAGGGGTTAAATGTAGCCCAAGCTTTTCCAATTATGCAGCAAACTTTCAATTTTCAAGTCTGTCATCGATATAAATTATGTGGTTTCCATCCCAGGCTTGTACGTGCCTAACCTCGCGGGGCTTCTCTGAATTATTAGCTTCGAATTCAGGACATACAGTAGGCTATGTTTAAAGAACTTAATGCAGTGAACAGAATCAATTTCAAGATGTACTCATTTACAAGTTCATCGATGTGACAATCTATTCTTCAACTAATTCTTCCCTAAGGAAATCTCTCAATTGTCGTTTAAATTGTTCTCTTATCCCAACTCGATAATTACCTTCGGATAAACTAATTTTCTGTATATACCTCTAAGGCCTAACAACTCTTGATATAGGAAAATACACAATATATGTATATACAAAGGTTCAAACAGAGGTCACAAAATACATATTATCTGCGTTTAATAACATCTAACTACATCTAACAACATCGTAAAACGCATTATAATTGTACATTTGGAAGATATAATGATAATCATTATACTAGCTTATACTCGTGTGTGCTGTCTTTCAGGAGCAACATTAAAATGTGATTTGAGTAAAAACTGTCGATTGATTGCATTTTATTAATTAATTGTTAACGTGAAATTATGCGGATCAAGACTTTGTTGAGATTCCACCTATTGTGTTTTCAACAGTCGGTAGTTTAAAGGTGAATAGCGACAAACTAAATTGCAATGGGAGTTTCCCTTTTAATAAATATCCAAACATATAGTCACCTATAACAAGACGTTACATCACGAAGACCTGGATAAGTGCCCGTGAATTAAATATCAAAGGGGGAAGTAACGAAAGCAGAGATGAATTAATCCTTTTTTATTTCATGAAGCCAGTATGCAGTGACTCACCAATTTCAAACTAGGCAACACAACCCCTGAGTGTGTAGCTAACTCTGGACGCGGGGTATGTGGAGGGGACAACACTATTCAGATTGTGCAATAGAAGTGAGACATCTTTGCATAAAAAATAACATTTTTCTCATTAATTACCAAAACTGTTTAGTGTAAGCCAATTAATTCGAAAGAAATTAATACTATCATTTGTGTATAAACCAACTTCCGCTCAATCTTTCAAAACGAAAATTTAACAATATAGAGATTGCCCCTCAACTAATCGACATAAACACTTTATTTTGACTCAACAAAAGTGATTTTACCTCATGTATGTTGAAAATTCTGTAACCGTGGCGGAAAGTCAAAGCAATTGTATTTTGGTTTAGAACATAACTCACGTGCCAAGGGGTTATTGTAATCAGTAATAATTGCCCAGAGTAGGGTTAATGAAGGTCCGAATTTATTTAATGCCACTAAAATCTTGTTACATTGTATCTTGAGCGATTGTCATTGTTATCACAAAATACCAAGATAAGGGCAACATTTATTTCACCATTACAATGCCACAACAATTAAACCAAAATAGGAACCATGAAATAAAGCTATGACACCAGTTAAACATGAATATAAATAAAGTAGCCAATACATTCGTCTAACTTCAGCCGGTTTGTAAAATGGCATGGAGAGAGAGAGAAACTGGTTAAATTCGAAAATAACAAATGGCTCAATTTTATTTTAGTAATTCGGTTGCGCGTAGGGTGCATTTAGCAGTGGGAGAAACCGGGGGACCCGGAGAAACCCATGAGGTTGAGCAGGTGATTCTTCACCTTGTTACGTACAAGCTTGAGATCAAAACCAAACCACTTGACTCAATATCAGACGTTATGATATAAAGTACACCCGAGCCATCCATCCACACCCTGTCCCACCCCAACAAATGACAGAGCAACGCAGCCATGGTACATTGTATATTAACTATCTCATAAGACGACTGCATGTGGCCTTGTAATGACACGAATCTAACATAAGAAAGTATAAAAATTTAACCTGTCTGACTGTATGAATAAGCTGACAATACAATCATATTTGGAATTCAATGTTATTCTCAAATAATCCACGTATGTAGTTTTCAATACTTGCAGTTGTGCTACGGTTTCTTGAAGCCGCATATTGAATTATTTATTCACTTTTGTTTGTTATATTCTTAGGTCAAGATTGGATAGCCTCCAAATAATCAAAGACACAAGGGAGAGGGATAACATACTCGATGTGCCGAATGTATACATAGACGAACCAAAATACTGTCATAAATCTGTTAATTATCGTTTAATGCTTCGAAGTATTCCGCTTATCTTGGGTTAGGTGACAATTAAAGAGACTTACATTAAACTATCTCAATTATGGCCGGCTTAGATAACATTGTCTGGCTTATGTTAACTAGCATTTAGAATGCTTAATGAAGTTATAGGCTGTATTTTTGTCTTTGCTAAGTCTACTGGAATAATTCATGGGCTATAAAATACCAGAAATCCTATTAACTTATGTATACTACTTAATATTATGTTTTCTGTTACATCCAACAGTTGGGGGTATTCTGTTTCTCCTCTTTTTCCTCCTGGACAAATTATCGATAAATGTGACGCATTCTGTAGTCCAGTTTAAGGAGATAGAATCATTTCGTAGGTTTATATGTATTATTTATTTGGTAAAATTCTTTATAAGAATAAAGGAAATAAAACATGCCATAGTGTTTTCTATGCTAAATAGAAATATAACATTTGAATTTTTAACCAATTTTGTCCAAATATTTTACAGCTATACAACCGGAAAATTAAAAAGAAATGGAACAGAAATTGGATTTGAACACTGCCGATTGTGAAACTAAACCGCTCGTCCATGCGATGCCCTCTTTAAAGTAGCACAAAACAATGTCATATTGTTATTCACTGGAGTTTCATTATTTAGGGTTATTACTAAATGCCGGTGATTAGGCGTTGAATAGTAGTCTAAACCAGTTAAAATTACACCTTTACTTCGTTGAGGACTATATACTGCATGAAAATCTACTTCTTTATTTATTCTTTGTTCTGTTTGGGGTCTCGCTTTTGCTGCTGTAATTGGCTATCCAACCCAACCCATATCTTAGGGGATCAAATCACGTGCATTAAATACAAACTTTTAAAATAGGTTCTTAGACCTTATAGCGTAGTTTAAATGGCAAACTAAAACGTAAACTTGAAAAACAAGACAATGTAAAAGACCACCGCAGACCGGCTAACATTTGTTGCCCAAACTATATTTTCCGACAAAAGTCAGCCGGTTTGCGTTGGATTTCAACACGAACATTGGCGAGATCAAACTTGTAATATTTCAAAAACATGTTCGGCCAACAAATATTCGTGTTGGTCGCGTTTGCTTCGAATTTCAACTAACAGCGAAACATTTTATACGGACATCCAACCAGTAGTCGGCTAATGATCACGTGGTGCAGAATTGGCTGATACCACCACTGTCTGCACTCGGCAAACCTCGGCAGATTCCGGTACCCTACCTCTAACCTCGGCTGTATGATAGTAATTGATATGTACCTACGCCCATACATTTTCGATGCGGCTACCGGTTTACTTTAATAGGAAAACGTGCCGCTTTTACAAAAAAGTCCCAAAATGGCGTCTTTCGTCGAGTGTATATAACTAAACGAGCAGAGATATTGTCTCAAGGCTGCTGGTTTGATATAATTCCCTGGTAATTCCCCAAACCCAATGCCAAACTTGACGTTTGTTGATATAATACACTCTCCACAGAAATCTCCATGGGCGCAGCCATTTTTCATCCGGGACCTTTAAAATAGTTCCAATATGGCGGAATTCGTCATACAGCCGAGATTAGATGCGTAGAAATTGTCGAGGTTTGCCGAATGCATTGTCTGACCACGTGATATTTAGGTCAATCACGTGGCATCAACGTCGCTCTCTTTTGAATAAATGTTGGTCGGTTGAATTGAAAATTCTTCGTTTGCGGGAAATTTAAAAAAGGTATTTAACATTTGCTTTGTTAGGTGTCAACAAATGTTAGTCGGTCTGCGGGGGGCTTAGGCGCTCATTTTACGCATGTCTGATAATCAACAACGGGTGTTACTCCCTTTAAGAGAGGTATTGTGGCTGTAAATTGAAGAGATCGATAAACAATCGTCTGGAGAATCGAGATAGCATTTCCCCCAGTTTGTAGAAAAATATAGGTTTTGTTTTGTTTGCTAATAAAAAGGGAAATGTTTCAAAATATTATCCTAATCTGGACACAAAAGATCAAATTAGTTGCGATTACAGGTTTCTAATCAAATTGTATGAAAACGAAACTGTTTATATTGATAATTCTTAATATGTAGACCTGTATGTATTCTTTTGTTAAAGCAATATGCATTTAAAGAATTCGATTTGTTGTATAACTGTAAAAATTAACGAGATTAGGACCATGTGTTGTGGTTTCTTAGCTTGACCTTCGCGATTAGTTAAAGTTGCATTATGTAAGAGCAAAATTGTCTATTAAAGGTCTCTTTTCTAACTTCAAATTTTATATAAATTATCATTTAGATATTTATTCACATGACGAGCCCACAACCAACTCTCTAGACAATCGGGTGAGTGGAATAGACACTGTCTGCCATATCTACCTTCAACGGTAACTGTTGTTAAAGGATTGAAAATCGAGACTTTGTATATTATCCTGGCGATGGTACGTGACATTCGAGACAATGGTACTTGACAATCGAGACTACATGTATTTTAGGTTTAATAATGTCAAGACTTCAAACATCCATAACTTCACTGAGAATGAAGTACATGTAATTACACTGAATTTTTTCAATATTCTAATTGTTCATTATCTATTTATCTAAATCTTACATTCATAGCTTCGCTCAGAATAAAGTAATTTTAATAAATATGCCTATTTTTCAATATGTCTATTGTTCAGTATCTATTTTTAAATTAGTATAGCAATAACGGTAATTTCAAGATATGTTCCTTATTCGAAGCCCCAAAATTACTTTCGTGAAAATAGCTTGCAGGAGAAGAAAAAATAAAATATGAATGGAATATGTGACGTAGTGTTTGAAAAAGACAAATAGTAGATGTTTTAAAACAGTTTACCTGAAATTCAACAGACTGTTAACAATAGCTAGTAAATTTATATGCAAAAAAAATATTGTTAGTCGTTTAGGTATATGTAAGCGATATTAGTAGACCAATTGGAGTCACAATTCCCAAAGATATACCCCATGTTATCCGTTTTCCTTTGATCTCCACCCGCAAGTAAACCATTGGAACAAAATAAAACATTTGCGGTGTCCTGAAATGACCTAATGCCTGTTGAGAGAAAGATCCCCACCCACCCGCCTGCTCTCTTGTGGGTATATTTTTAGATAAATGTATGCCTACATTAATAATATTTAAATACGACAATATTAGTAAAGGCGAAAGGATACAAGTATTATAAAGATTTCACGATTTGATAAAGGCATATTGTTTATCAAGTACAATGGTTGGTAATATAAATGTTTTTGAACCGAGGTTTGGACAATCAAAAATCGAAATTTATTTTAACAGAATGACGTCCACTTTTAATAAACTACATTTAAATAAACCCGCATTTATCAAAAATGCTATATATTATATGAAAGAGATCATGTTCCATTTGTGTCATAAATGTGTTGATCACAATCAACAGTTATAAATGAGCTAATATGATGTATTAAAACTTATATTAAACCCAACTATGATAAGACGCATCAGCCGATATTAACTGGAAACCGACTTTTCCAAATTCTGATTATTCTTGTCATTTCTGACATTTCATATTGATGTTGGTTCGGCATTAATTGTCAACCAAATAACATCGCGCCCGATAGCACCGAGATGAATAGAATTTTGCAATGATTGGCATGTGTTTGCGAGAAAGTCGATCGCTTATCATATTAGAAGCTTTCCCGCTAAACTTGATTATAGACCTTCATATCCTAAATTTTATGATTCATTGTCCTAAACCACGAGTTATATTCGTGGGTTTTATTTGTTTGTCAATGACAACGGACTGAAATTATGATATTATTGTTAACGTATTGCACATATATGAATAAAGATTATCCGTTAAACTTGACAGCTGAATACAGCAAATTGAATACCTTGTCTAAAAACTTTGTCTAGACACAAATTGGTATATATTTTCTTTTTGTAGCTTCCAAGGTTTATATTTCATCTATTTTCTCAGACATCATTTATTTTCCATGACAATATATGCTAAAATCTTGATAAATAAAAATGCAAGCGAGTCAAAAAAAAAGTCGTCTAGGTTAATTACAATGAGGTTTAAAATGAAATGAAATGAAATAAGGTTTGTTTAACGCCCTTTTATTCACATCGACCGGGCTTATGAAGACGGTAATAAGCCACAAAGCGTGGGAAATTTTGCCCAGATAGCGACACTACGGCCTAATCTTTTATCGAATTCCAACTGTTGAGGGGCGTTTTACGTGCACGACAATGTGGTTTTTCGTTCCATCTGAATATACGTCGAACCTTGTCAGGGCCTTAGTCCTGCACCATTGACAAAGGGGGGGGGGGACAGGCAGCAAAAAAACCCCAAACAAACTAGGTTTAAATACAATGAGGTTTGGTGATAACCATGTCCAAACTATTACTTTAGTAACGCGTATTTTTGTTGATGCAGGATTATCTATATACAAAAGATGATCCTACTGAGTCATCTTCTAAACTAATTTCGTATTTTGGAATATGGCCAACATTTTACTTTCATATTAGGCAAAGCAGCATTTAATTCCGAATAAACTGTTCATTTAATATTGTTTGTATTGTCCCATTCATGCAATGAAAAGGTAGTAATACCATATTTGCCAACCCCTAGTTTTCATATCTATTTTAAAAAAACAAAAAAAAAAACAAACAAAGCGCAATCAGACCCTGAAACTTTCTCAGACTAAAGAACACACGAATTGTCCCGGATCTGTACTTCTTTGTCCCCCATGGAAATTTGTGCGAATGTTTTGTTTTTATTAGATGTATATTGTGTCATCGGGTAATACCAGGTTTATGAGAGATTTTGTTTTGTAAAGTGTTCCGATATCCAGACCACAATGAAAGAGGTTATATCACATTACTTTGTCTGCTCTATCTATTTATTATTCTGATGTAGATTTTGAAATGTGATTTGGTCTACAGATTCACATTCTGTATTCGAAATATTATCCAAATTTATTCTTAACCAAACGATTGCACGCTTTGTGTAACATTTGTATGTACCTAGCAGGGGCGAATGTAGGAATTTTGAAATGGGGGGGGGGGGCGACGCAAAATGAGGGCACTGGCCGCGGACACGGGGCACACCGCTGAGAGGGGGGTGGGGGTAGGTCCCCCAAGAAAATTATCCGTCATTTCCTTGCATCTGTAGCCATTCCAAGAGCTATTTGGCTGATGTTTTCGTCTAAGTAAACGTTCGGAAATCGTTGAAAAAGAGCCTTAAAATCGAGCAAAAAAGCCAGTTGAACAACTCGAAAATTGTCAAGGCGAGCGAGGCATTATGATGGGAAAAAAGACGAATCTATTCCCTAGCCACTTCACTATTTAAGCCTTGTAACTTGTACTGTATACTGTTCACACATGAAACAATGCTACATCAAGTTGCGCTCATGCTCGTCGGTGGTGGGCATGAGTGTATACGCCGCCGATTGAACAAGATGCTGTCATTGATGTCAGCTGTCTATAGTCACTCTATAGGATTAGGGCAACGTCAGCTAAACAACAAGAATTCGTTTGAAAGTGGAAGCAAAATTAGACCAGACTGGTGTGTTTGAGTCGATGGTTTGAGTCATTTGGGATCCCTGCAACGGGTTGGGAACGGACATATTTGGGTCTGAGAAAAGGCACTTTCAGCAGTAAAAAAGGGCACAGTCGAAAATTGGGGGGGGGGGGGTGCCCCTCGCGCCCCCCTTGGATCCGCCTCTGCCTAGTACAGTGTATCTAAATAGTCCAACGGATTGATATTCCTTGCTTTACTCGAAGAAATGTATATTAATGTTGAGATTGTCTAGGGAGGCTAAAGTGATGTGTTGTCTCTGGAAATACAACTGGAAATAGTCTCCCACTTCCAGATAACTCGCCATCTCTATCAGAGGTATGATTGTTTACCAACTAGAAGCTTTGGTTGGGATTTATCCATATAATATCCCATTAACACATTCATAAGCTGATTGGGACCCGAATCTCTAAGGAACAGCATAACATTCTTTTCTATTTCAAATCTTCTTGGTAATAGCAGAGTTATGCCGTGACCTCTTGTCACTTCTGACAGCTTTCAAAGTTGTGTCCAGATTGCACCTGACCCCAAATGGCCGTTAAGCGACTAATCAAACGACCGTCTTACAGATTGCAAACTGTTGTTAATTAAAGTTCAGTATCTCAAAGTTCATCGCATCTTCTACAAACCAACTAAATAAAGATGGCCTGCGTTTTCTTTATTACTTTTACTCTTCGTCATCACTAATTTAGAAATCGATTCCAAATATAAATAAACAACACTGTAATTAAACTTTTAAATTTCCTGAGAATACACGTTTACTCATGTAGGGTCTAGATAAACAACGTTTTTAAAATCTACATCTTTTAGTGAAAGCACTCCAAGAAAAGAGAGCGTATTAAACAAGATGTAACCGATTTGGTAGATTTTAAATGAGTATTATATGTTTTCGTCATAGTACTGATTTGCTAAATTAACACAACATCACTTTAATAATTTTTAAAAACAAGAGTGTAGGTATAAAAAATAAATTGATGAGTTAGATATTATATACTCTTCAAAAAAAGTAGGGGGTATTGAAATGCAAATACCTATGCAGGTTGTGATATGATGAATAGTCATGGAAACTTGACATGCTTTGAGAGTATGTTCACAGATGAAGAACTTATCTTCCCAACACAACCACTGAGCTGCACATGTAACACGCAATAGCGCCATACACGTGGGAGGGGTTCATTGTCAAATTTGACACTTCAGGTAAGGGTTGATGAAAACTGCCGCGTGCTGGTTTATCTATCCATGTTAGCATTACTATCGGTTCTTGCATAAGATTTACTGTTTAGCGTATCTTTGCTTTAGTGTGTTACGTTTATTTTCATCGGGGGGGGGGGGGGCGTGTTTCGTCGACGTCAACGTCAACCGACAACACTGCAAGAATTGGCCGTGGCACTGCAAGAGGAGTAGGTCAGATTGCCCCGAATCGTGATTGGACGGTTGATTTGGAGCATGCCACGACGAATTGCTAAATGTCTGAGGATTGGTGGAGCAATTACTCATTATTAAAACAAAAATCAAAAACGTCCATTTTCACTTTTGACTTTGCGAGTGAAATGGGGCCGTCAGATAAGCCGCCCATATGAACTGTTTATGTTCATGTGTAAGCAATTGGCCTGTTATTAACATACACTCGTTACCTCTAATAAAAACGCCAGTGCATTTCCGCAGTTTTGTATTGTTTCCGAATATCCCCTACTTTTTTTGAAGAGTATATGATAGTAAATCCAACTATCATTTTCTATTGAAGTTTGTCGAATAATAATAATAATAATAATAAATGCCTTAAACATTTCATACATAACATCCCCTTACACCTTATACAAGTATATATTTGTGGAAAACGCCAGTGGGCAACAAAATAAAATGAAATATGGTTTAACGTCCTACTTTTCTGCACTGTATAATCAGGCTAATGAAGACTGTACGGCATGCAGTGTACTGAGTAGCAGCGCTACGTTCTACCCTTAATTGAAAAACCAACTATCAAGGGTTCTTTTACGTGCACGCCAACATGAACACGGGCCTAGATTTTCGTTTTCTTCTCATCCGAATAACTAGACGTTGTTCCTTGCCAGGCACCCGACTTGCACCACAGACAAGGGGAACCACGGTGGAGAATACTGAGGAACACCGGGAACTAACCGCGGATCTCTTGGTTAAAGAGCCAATACCTTACTCAATAGACATGTAAATCGATATTGACACAGGTCATTTGTTTTGAGGAATCTGAACCCCTGGGGCATGTGGGAATTCGGAGAGTTTTGGGATGTGGACGCTTTATGTTATAAGTATGTGATTCTTTACCTAAATATGCTATTCTCCATCTCTCTCAAATAGTACCAAAAAAGCGTGTGATTTTCACTTGACATCATCGGTATTACCCCACTGCTTCTTCATTTAATAATTACTACTTACTTTGTTAAAATAAAAAGGTCATGCATTGATGTAGCATTCTCCCACATTAAGGATTAGTATGACATGAGTGGGAGATTTAATCAAAAGATTTACTTCTCAATTACACTCTTTATGTCATTTGTAACACGATTACGCAACACGTTTTACGAACTCTTTTTGACGAAGAAAAAATATAGGTACCTCTAATTAGGTTTTACCACATATCTGTATGATTTTCATGCCTGAAACAGAGTTTCCCAGCGGTAACATGTACAGCGCTAACACTATGCTTGGCGTCAATTAACGAAATTCCAACCCATCCCTCAACTTGTCAGGAGAAAAGAAATATCTTGAATTATTACCAGCCCACGGGACCTATTCTGCCACTTTAGGTTAAAACTTCAATTGTGTTACAATAACTATGTAACTCTTGCCTCTAGGAATGATATAATTCAAGAAATAACACTATTATTTTGGTATCCCACCGGTGGGCACTATTAGAAGAAAATCAATTTCTCTAATATCTTAATAGAATTTAGCAAGAGAGTAATTAGATGACCTCTAAAAAAGACTTTCGATGAAAAGAAATATTGTAATAGATTTCCTTTGATGTAGTAAATAGAAGAATGCACAGTTTGAAAAATTTCATAAAAACAAGTGAAGGTCGATATAGTATAATTAAAGGGATATTGGCAGATATTCTACCTGCATTAAATGCATGTGTTCAATTAATTTTGTTTCGAATGCTTCTCTGTGGTTGATATGGGGTCACCACGTTTCCCTAGCTTTATGTATAAGGTTACCCGTCTTTATTAGCCCAATGGGAGTATAATAGTAGGACGTTAAACCCAATTTCATGTAGAGGTTTAGTTTGTAGTCTGTACAGATGCTAATGAATATAGTTTCAATTATCCAGACAATATTTATGTCCATCCGTGACAAGCAGAATTAGTTAAAGTTTACAGTGTTACCTTCATCCTGATATAGACCCCTTTAGTAAAGTTAGAGTTTATGAGCGTACCTTTTAAAATGTGGCTCACACCCTTTAAACCGTGCGCACAAATTACTGACACTGGAATTTTATATTCCACGCTGAATATTATGTGAATTCAGTCGGAAACAAAAGTTAAAAAATTACCAATAGTTAATAATCGGAATTGGAATACTGATCATTCGAGCTTTTTTTCACCGGAGCTTGTGGTTTATTTTCAACAGTTCACGAACAGCGCATTTTCCCCGTAGAATATCTCTTGACTTTTATTCGTGTTTCATCAATCGCGGGCTTGTAATTGTAAACAACAGCCGACAAGAATCCATGTTTGTCTGGTATTTGTGTTGTGACATTCGGGACACTACGATTGCATGGATATAGCGTGATCTACAAGATGGTCTTTTGAGGGGAAATGTCGCTATCCATTGTATCATCTGTTAAATCACCGGGTATTCGAGCGATTTGGACAGGACATACGTCACTCTATACTATATACACAGCATGGTTCTTGAATTCTGACAATCTGTCCACTGGTCAGCAGCGACCAGCTCATCGATTAACCATCAGTAACAGTAAATAATCATAGACTTTAGTAGGGCTATTCTTATCTTCAAAGACCAGTGACGTGTCTGTGGTATTCACGAAGATATACTGAGTAGACGAGTGGTCAAGAATATTTCTGTAAATACTTGATATAATTGTCCGTAAACATCTTCGGTATCGCATGTACCCTTGAAATAAGCTCATAATTTAGCGTCATAATAAATAAAACTAATAGAAATGTGTTTTTTAGAATGTCCAACACAGCCAGTACAGACTGCCTCATGCCAGGCAGTGTGATATCAGAGAAATTGAGGCTGTACAAGAGAGATTCCATCTAGTTTTATTCGAATTTCCCACCTGAACGCCTTAACGCCCTTTCTTTGCCAGGCCTCCGCCCTGCACACTTGACAAAGGAACACCAGTGGTCTCATTCCGTTCCTTTCCATTAACCCCTGGCTTCATCCATGGGGGAGACACATATTCAAATTATCTGACATTACGCTTGATACCGTAACGACCTACAACTGCCTATTTTGACGGAATTAAACACATCTTTCTCTGTTTGTGGGCATGTCACTTCTTTTATATTACATTTCTTGCAAACTTTCTTATAAACGAGCGAACACGCAGCCGCACTGTTGTGAACATAAACAATGAGGCTAAGATTGGTTTGTAAACTGTTTTTGTTTGGTTCGTAGAATCCAGCTACGAACAAGGGCATATAATTTGAATACGTGTCTCCCCCATGGATGAACCCAGGGTATAGTGAAGTAGAACAGAATGAGACCACTGGGGATACTGAGAATAATGTCACCCTACATCCAAAGAGCTTGATTTCCATCTCATCAATAACTTCCATATGCGCATTTTTCAAGTTTTGGGTATACGATTATAAACGGTATTAGCACAACATATATTGTGTTGAAAACTATGTCAATATATGAACAACAATCAATAAAATCTGTACATTGAGATTGTGCATGGTCGTTCTTACGCGCTATATTTAACGAAATGAAATGAAAAGAAATGGGTTTTAAGGTATACTGTTCCTTTTCATATTAATGAGGATGAGCATTCGTGGTTCAGTGTACAATTAGCAAAATTTTGCCCGGACAGTGGCGCTATGCATACTATTATGTCGAATTCCAACTGTCGAGTTTTCGTATATGTGAACGCCGGCGTGTAATCGGGGCCTCGGGTTTTCGTTCCTTGCCAGAGCCTACGTCCTACATCACTGTCATGGCGAAACAACGGGATGGAACACGGGACCTTCAAGTTAGCAACCAAGCACCTTACTTACTGATCAACCATGGCTTCGGTTTTTTTACCTTTATTTTGACATGTTGGGCGACTTTAATCATGAGCTACATACTTTTCCAACAAAACATACTAACACAACGACACGAAAATAATTTAAATCTAAAGAGATTATAACGGCATTGAATTTCTTTACCACTGAAATATCACACGCCTCTGCACTGTGATATGCATTATATCACTAATTTCTATATCGGATTATTGTCGAGTCAGATCATACGGAGTATTATTAAATCATTCATCAAAGGTAAGTAAGTAAATAAGTAAATTTTATTGCATAAAAACGCCCACGAGGAGCAGGGCTTTTAACTGTTTTACTGATCCTCATGTTGCTGTATTCGTAAAATATATTACATCACCCATAAAGACTCCCCCACCCCGCCCTCCCCCAATACAACCTAGTACCCTTTCTCATCCCTCCGTTAATCACACATTTCGTCGACCCTTCCAAACGTGTTCTCTTTCAGAACCAGATAACAACATGCGTTATGTGAAATGGGAGATAACTCTGTTACAGATACTAGGTCTAAGGGTCTAATACACATACATACCAATAAAGATTTTCCCATTAAAATAATGTTAAATCGTATCACTTTGTGAGTCTTTAACTTTTCCAAAAAATTCATTGGACTAAACGTTATCTATACAAATAAAGCAACGCCTTGTTCCAATGTCTGGATGGAAATGAAATGAAATGAAATGGGGTTTAACGTTCTACTCCTATGCTGGTCTAATGAAGAAGGGCATACGCCATACAGTGTGCTATGAGGGAAATTTTGCCCGGGCAGCGGCACTATCGCCTATTCTTATATCGAATTCCAACTGCCAAGGGATCTTTTACGTGCATTCCAATGTATACACCGGACCTCGGTTTTTCGTCACATCCGAAGGACTAGACAGCTGTCCATGTCAGGCCCTTCGTCCTGCATCACTGACAAGGGGGGACCACGCCGGAAAATCTGGATGAACTTTCTCGGCCAATGCAGGGATCGAACACCCGACCTCCAGGCTAGCGAGCCAGCGTCTTACCCACTTAGCCACGTGATAACCCATGTCTGGATGGAGTTGACCATGTAAGTTTTGGTATTTAATCTAACCTAAACCTAACCCCGTGCTTGTTTATTATATAGAGTGTCCGATTAAAAGTTGTCCTAACTCTAGCCCAATAAAAAGTTGCCCTAACCCTAAATACAGCCGTACGAATAAGCTCTTCCAATAATAAAACAACTGATAACATGCACTATAATTCATTTATTTCGGGCAACTTTAACTAAAGGGCCACATGTTTTCAAACATATTATTCATACTATTCTGAAATTGTGCCCATATCTTGCTCCATTCAAAATCCACCAGTTCGCCATAGGCACATGTGCATTTTATATCACCCATGTTACCATCAATAGATACCGAAGATGAAAGATTTTGTCTTACAGGACAGCAATATCTAATATCACCTATCGCAATAAAAGAATTCCCGTTGGCCTGGCCCTTACACTCGTCTCCTTTGATGCACAGTTGTTCTGAAAGACAGAAACAGTTACTCATCTAACTACCTTGAATCAGTTTTGATAATAAACTCTGTTGTGCTAAAGAGATTAACTAGACTCTTTTAATCATAAAATCGAGAAAAACTCTGGGACAAAATGTAACTATGACCTACACATTCCGATTAAAATACAGATCTAAATTTGACAGGCATTTATACGCGAGTAACCTCTATGGTTTATGACTTCGTGAAATCAAAACCTTGCTGTTTTTCATGGATTGTTCTGAACCTTTGTATACTTATATTACCAACATTTATGTATAATGTATGAATTACTGAATATTTCAAATGTGTATACATTGTGGAGCAAAAGAGAAGTCCTATGTCGTTTCGTGATTCGTCTTGAACCTCTGCATAATTGTTACCACATTAACGTCTATATAATTTATGATGTCACAGTGTAGCTAATTTATAAAATCAACAAGTATTAAATTTATCCATGGATTTTGAAATATAGATATATGTCCACCGTTTCATATGTTTTTGTTTTTGCAACTCGTTGTAAATTTGAGGCTAATGTTAATACAGGTGTTTTTTTAATAATCAGAATACCATTGCTATTACATATAAATTACACACTGAAAATTTCCATTTGTGTACGCTTTAAATTATTCGCGGACTGCCATCGACTGAAAGCCTAAAATATGATAATATTGATAGCTGTAGTAAAAGTAGAGGTTTGGAAATGAAATGAAATGGGTTTAACGTCCTGTTTTTCTGCACCAACAAAGCTAATGAATACGACCATGCACCATACAGTGTGCTATAAGAGAACATTTTCCCTGGCAGTGACAAGAATACTTTTACGCACACGTCAATCTGTACATTATGTATATCGTCCCACCCCAACGACTAGACACTTTTCCTTGCCAGACCAACCGCCCTGACAATGGAAAACCAGGCTTGAAAACCCCGAGGAACATCCGTTGCCAGCATTGGAACCCCATGTTTAGTGAGCCAAAGCCTTATTTACCCAGCTACCGTAACCCGGAAATGTTGGCATTATACATGAATCCATAGGTACTTGAGATTATGAACCAAAAAATACTACCTGTTTTGTTATTATCATCAGTTGTTATCACTGCTGAAGTTACAAGACCAACCATTAGTACAAACAGAACCCCATACATGGTCATTGATCTAAACAAATCAGAATTAGAAATTAAAGATAGGCACACGCATCACGTTTTGATTGAAGGTTAAATGTCACGAGTTAACATACATTTAATTCTGTTTTGCAGACTTTTTCGTATTATTTGAGCAGGTTGACACAACTCACACAATAAATAAATCTCGAATTGCAGAACAATCATTCATTGATTGCGTAAGACATATCTTCTTTCGATTACGTGCTTCAACCGCCGACCATCTTTTCAGTTAAGTCAGATTTGGACGTTTGTCTAATTTCTTTTAATATCTTGCGCAAACAACATGCCCACATAATATTATTGGGATTCGCCTAGACTTTCTTTCATACATTGTCTAAATCGTACAATGCAAAACACTTTAAATATCTTAATATAATTCTTACCTTTGGTACTTGATTCAGATGAACAGTGAGTTCTTAATATCAAATATTATAATATGAACTGTCAATGTATATTATAATATTTTATAGTGCTAAAACCACTATAATAAGGTTTGGTTGTCTGTCATTGATTACTTTGTCACACGTTGAAATTAATAACTTATCTTAGGTGTTAGTAACTTTTAATTTTCTTCCGGGTATGCACTGCACATGCACTGCACATTTGTTTATAACAATGTTATAAAATTTTAAATAAAAATCAATATCTGCTTTATTAATTTATAAACGTTATAGTTGGACGAAATATTCGTATTTACTATTATGTATACTATACATGCATGATCAATAATTGAGGGACATGAGATTTTAAAGAGAATCTGTGATTACTACATGAGATAACTGAATGAACGACCGTGGTTCCCATGGTGCATGGGAGCCGTGGTGGATCAGTATGTAATACGTTGACTCAATAACCTGGAGGTCCCGTGTTCAATATTGGTGTTGGATGAGAATGTTCTTAGGAATTTCCTGCGTGGTTCCCCCTTGTTAGTGGGAAGGGACAACGTATAGTCGTTCGGATGGGACAAAACACCGGGTCCCTCGTAAACATTGTCGTTCATGTAAAATAACGCTTGACAGTTGGAATTCGGAATAGGAGTACGCCTTTATTCGAGCAAAATGCCCCTCACAGTACACTGTATGGCGTATGCCCGTTATCATCAGCCCAGTTGGTGTAACACAAAAAAAACCCTTTAACCACATTTCAATCCATTTCCCATGATACGCATTCTCTACTCTATGCTCTTCTAGACTTGTGGACAATTCATTTGTGCCCGTTCGTGACAGCAATTTGACAAAGGTCGCTGGAATCCACGAGGTTGTTGTGGACGGAGTCGAAATTTTATTATTCCCTTTCCTCATTCAAAATTATAAATAACACACGCCTTTGGGCATTTGCCATTCGTTTAAAACTTATTTCACTTACAATCCAATACAGTCTCAATGTGTTTCTCTTTAGAACTGGAGGAAATTGTTTATTTGTTGGAAAGCCGTTGATTCCACTTTACGTTATTTAGTAGATTATCTCAAATCTTGAATAATTCTATATTACATAAAATAATTATTGTATCGCTGTGTGGATTTTTGTGTCATTTGACCATTTTGATTTTGGAGTGATGTATCTAAAATCTGTTGGACGTTTAACTGATTTAGATTCAATCGTTTCCGTTTTTACTCTAATTTCAAATCAGATATGTTCGGCGAAATACGCCAGAAGTCTCAATCGAATGTCAATCTCTAGCGTCTGGTTATTCTAGTCTACATAGTATTTATTGCGCATACTTTTCAGATATGAATATGTCGTCACCGTTTGACATGACTTGTGGAATATGTCTAGACTCGTTCTTGGGGTCCCTTGTTAAAAATGGGCATGAAACGCATTATGGTATACGATTCGTGTACCAATGGTAAAATGTTTATTTTGTCTTAAATATTGGTTATCAGAAACCCATCTTTTCCCGGTAAGATTACAACATCAATGTTGATTTAAATTGACAAATAATTCGTGTTTTCAATGTCGAAGACTTTGGATGATATTTTAGCTACTTTAAGCGGGGTTGATACCAGAAATGATAACATTACCGTTCGCGCAATGGTTGCACTACCCATGTCACCAGCAGATTGTGTCACAGCTGTCGTGATTCACCTAAGTGCGTAATGATAACACTACCCAAGGCCATTAGAAGATTCTGGCACAGCTGTATTTGCGCAATAATTACAAAACATATCCTCCAAACAATGATGCGCATTTTATGTCCAAATTGCCATTCTAAATTTGTAAAGAAATCGCATTTGATACTAGCGTAAAAGGTGCCGGATACTTTGAAAAGTGTCAATTGGACATGGTTCTCCGTGATCCGAAAATTCGCTATTAGACAAAGTTAATGCACATTATTTGCTGAACTTTTATAATTGAATGACACACTTACATTTCCACGATTTCAATGGTAAATGAATAGCCCCCAACCGTAGCTAAAAGCAGACATATTCGATAGACCGACGTTTTAGTGTTGTTAGAATAGAGTTTGTTATCATTTCTTTGTTATCATCAATCAATGATTATATCTCTTTTATTGATTGTTTATCTTTCGTTACTTTTGGTACAGTCACTTATCTCGAACGAGATGAACATTATTATTAACGCAAGCGCACCAGAATTTTCCTGATCACATTCTGGTGGTGGTGGTGATGGTCGGGGGTGGGGTGGGGGGTTAACCCCGTATACTACGGAGGACTTTGCTTGAAACTGAAGGTCTGGCATTTTTTTTAGTAATTTTAAAGACAAAGCCATAAAGACCGCACATAATTAGCAGCAACAGACAAATTAACGTCCAGCAGACAGTTGTTTAAACATGCATTATGCAAGAGCTAAATCTGCCTATTGCGGGTCTTTCTTTAGGCCTGAAATGTTTTCTAAATTATTAATTAGACATAAATTAACTGATCCAGGCCTTAATCAACTCTCGATGGCATCAGATTTCTCCCATATTTAATAGATAAGAATGGTTCAGCCAAATTTTGATTTAATCACATATGGAGGACCGAGATTTAGCTTCGATCAACCAGTACGGTAGTTGAAATTATTGAACACGTCTGTCAAACTTTCAAAGGCTAATATCTTCGCTTGCAATAGAGTAATTTGAATGAACTTTTCAAATTATTCATTTTACATCATCTACTTTCGAACTATTATAGCAAGAATGGCTAGTTCTTTATCTAAATCTTACATAATGTATCTTTAAAAGCTAAAAAATAAAACCTATCAAAAGTGTTTTATTTTTCCTGCGCCACCTAATTTATGATCTAGCTACCCCATCTTGATATTTTAGAGTATTCAACTCTAGTACGAATTTAAACTGAGCTTCATGCATAAGCTTTGTTCGCATGTCTTTTTGCCTTAATTACCGGACCTGTCTGAAATAAATCTGTGACTTTCAAAGCTTTATGAAAAATATCTAATTATTCCATATTATGTCACGGGCGTGGTTGATGTAAAAAGAAAATTGGGCGTGACAAATCCCAAAGGTTCGTTTTGCCCGACGCTGCGGCTCAAGCTCGGCATATTCTAGTCGAAAGGCCATTGCCCGACCATTCGCCTACGTATATGTACTGTGTCCCATTGTGCAAGATATTTCCAACATTGAGAATAATTGGGACATTTAACAAAAATCCCTAAACCTGTAGATAGGATGTTCAAGACGGCCTCTTGTTGTAAACAAACTAGATTAAACTTTATCTGAAGATATTTCATGCTAAATTTCAGCATCCTGCTTTTAGCGTTTTTGTAAAGGATTTTCGATAAAAAAAAATAAAAAAAAAACCCAACTAAACCACAATAAAATCATTTTATCAGGTTTAATCGTTGAGTAATAGTTGACATTAGAGGAATAATAGAAGACAAAGATTACATCGATGCAAAGACAATTATTTATTTTAAAGCGCTGCAAATATAACCGTGTATATCATATAATTAACGCATGTCACTTGGATAAAAAAATTTAAAGTTTTATTTTAAACAATGCTTCAAAATTGTTTCTTTGAAGGTATGACAATTTTAAACAAATAGTGTGTCACCATAATCCCAAATGGACTTTCAATAATTACTTCGACCAACCAGTAAATGGACGTTCACGAAATAAGTTGCCTACGTCTACTATCCTGTCTCTGATATACCTATCCAACGACAGCCACCTGTCACGCCAGTGTCTCCAGTGGTGTCCATGGTCATAATAATGTCTATCATGTCTATCTGGTTGATGCACTTCCTCTGTGTTGCAGAAACATTCGATGATTTCTTGACCATTTACATAGTTAGAAGCAGACCTCATAATTCCATTTCCATGTGGACAGCAGTATGGTACATTGTTTATGTAGCTTATAAAATATACATGTTCACAGTCATCCCCACTGCTACAGCGTTGGTCTGAAAATAGAAGGCAAATAAATTCTGAAATAGTTATACCCACAATCTACCCCGGCTGACCGAAGGAGTAAAATAACAAACAATAAAGTAATCCCAAAGCACAATATAAGTAATCCTTGTCTAATGGTAAGTTCAGGGTCACCGCACCACACAATCAGTAACAGAAATGAAATGAAATTGGGTTTAAGTCCCACTTTTCTGCACCGACGGACATACTCGTACGCTATACAATGTGCGGTGGGGGCGTTTTTGCTCAGACAGCGGCGCTATGTCCTACTCCCATGTCGAATTCCAACTATTAAGGATTCTTTTACACGCACGGCAACGTGTACAAGAGAACTCGGTTATTCGTCTTACCCGAACGACTAGACACTGTTCTTGCCAGGGCCTCTGTCTTGCACCACTAACAGGGTGAAAACCGTGTCGGAAAATACCGAGGAACTGTCTCGGCCAATACCAAGAGCGAACCCGAGACCTCCTGGTTAGCAAGCCAGCATCCTACTCACTGAACCACAACACAAACAATCAAGCTTGGAAATCATAGAAAATAGAACATGGTAAACCATCAGACGGTGGTGGATCTGGGAATGGGAACAGAAGAATCATTTCATCATCGGTTATATTTTGACTAAAATGTGCGCGCTTTATCCGTTGAGTTATTTTTTTTCATTCTTTTCAGTCAAAGGTGTTAGTATGAAATCAAGGATGAGTAACTGATTAACGTTTTGGGTTACCATAGTGATACAACTATCCCTACTTTTACGCCACAACACAACATTTAAATTTTCCGGTTGTACGTGAGAAGAAGTAGGGTCGCCTGTCCAACTTCGTGGGATTTTTCCGAGTACCTCGGTTTCTACCCTCTGCTATTGAAATCCACACGTTACTCCCCAAAGGACTTAGGTTGTGTCGAGTGGACATTAAACCCCACTCTCTCTCTCTCTCTCTCTCTCTCTCTGCTCGGTTGGAGCAGAAAGTTGGACGTTTGGACGGTAAAGTTGGACATTAAGCCCATTTCATTTCTTTATGGTTAATTATGAATGAAATACAATCCTACTTACACCCATGATACCTAAGAATTAGAACGAAAATATGAAAGGTAACCATACGAATGACTCCATATGCCTCTCCATTACATAGTCGGCAATGTGGAGGTTAAACCCAAACTCACTCTCTCTCTCTCTCTCTAATGAAGATTAGCGTAAGTCAACAAATGTTCTTTGACAGATTTTGTACACTTGACCCCGTTTTTTTTTCGTACCATCCTAACAACTATACGCTGTTCCTTACCAAGTCCCAGACCTGCACCGCTTTCTCCAGTCGACACCAGGATCGTGCCCTGGATATCCTGGTTATTAAGGCCGACACCTTGTTAGTCAATAATCCACTATGGCTCTCCAATCATCAATCACCCCCCCCCCCCCCCTTATGCGTCTTCATTCGTTTGAAGTTTTTGGAAATTGTATTCTATACACTCGAGTTGAAGATATTACTTTACACTTTGTTTCGACGATCTAAGTTCTTAACTTAATGAAACATTTATGCAAGGGCAAAATCATCCTTTTGTAAGTCTTTTTTCTGGCTTATACAAATGTTATACAAATTATTATGTGAACATCTTTTAACATGATACACCCATTATCAACTCTCTAATCCAAGGGTGTCAAACTCATTTCGATTCAGGGACCACATGAACTAAAATTTTAAATCAAGTGGGCCGACAAAAATATCAAGATAAAGAAAATTTTATTGATTTATTTGACTAAAATCGTTACATATTATACACGATGTTCTCTTGTATTACATATAACTTAAGATATTTATGACACACAGTACAGAAGTCAGAGTTTTAATAAAACCGGAAAACAATAATAAATGATTTTCACCGCTAGTTTCTAAGAATTATCGACACGACAGTTTGTTGAAATTTGTTCCACGGGCAACATTTAAACCTTTGGCGGGTCGGATCTGGCATCCTGGCCGCATGTTTGACACCCCTGCTCTAAACCATCGAATGGCTCCGATTTAAAAGTTTAACGAAAAAAATATATAATCAAGACTTTGCCTCGGTTGTCAAATATCATTGCTACGAGAATAAACAATCTACGCTTTAACATAAGGAAGTAATATGACTGAAATTTTTAATATATTCATTTTCATTATCTATTTTTGAATTGTCAGCTCTTTATCTAAATCTTACATAATGCATCTTTAATCGCACTTTGGTGTTCAATTTAATTGCTTACCTGCTCTCTGTGTTGTAACAGCTTGAATAGGTCGAATTGTTGCAGCTACAGCGCAGTCTATGAGAAACAACAGTACTAAAGCCCGCATGATTCAATTCAAGATACACAGCTAAAATAGAACAATATAAATAAAGTCTAGTACGTCACAAAGATAGTATGTGTATAGAGTTTCGTGGAAATAAATGTATAAGTAATATTTCTCGAGTTCTGCAATGGAAATAAAACTGGAAAGACGATTGGTTGTTGTATGTATAATGTTTCGGAAACTATTGAATATTTTCTTTTTATATCTACTCCGGGGAAACGTCCACTCCACCCAAAGATTGTATCCAACTTGTATTCAAGTATTTCTTCAGTACGCGGTTGTTGTAGAAAGTTTCACAAAGAAATATATTTACTGGATGATTAATAAATATCAAATTGAAAAGTAAACCGTTCTTAATTTTCGTAACAACTGACAATCTAAATATTTCTGCTAGACTCTTTAACTTATTTTTTTCCCTCAATACATCATTATTTATGGACGTGCTTGTATAGGTCAATGCTGGATCGGAGCAGTTAAATGAGCACTTTAAAGATCTTCTCTTGAACATTTGGTGTGTATGGAAGCCGATAACTGCCTCTTCGCACCGTCGTGCCTTCGCGTTAACAACCAATGGCCGCAATCTCGCTTCGCTTCAGTTAAAAGTTTTGTAATGAAATACTAAATTGTTTCTGAGATCGGAAACAACACCCATCTCGAGATCATAAAACTCAAAAGTTTATACCCAAAAATAAAAAAGTCCCTAAAGTAAATAGTAAAAGGCACAACTTCGGTATACATTGGTGTTGCGCATATAAATATTGAATGGTTCTCGAGATTTTGTCTGGAAACGACACATACCCCCGATTAGACTATTTTTTTGCAGCAAAACAGACACAAATAAAATTGTCCAGGCCGAATAATTAGAGAATGGCCTCCGTCAGACCGAGGTGGCGTCCTTACTGTGCTACTGCGATCGTACGTGAATACAACGCGAGAGAATGTCCAAAGAAATTAAAAACTTGAAAAAAATCGCGTTCTCACAGCTTTCCAGGTAGGATCGTGACGCGCTCTGAGACTATTTTCCGTCGCCGTACCCGCGCAGTAAGGGCGCCATCTCGGTCTGCGGGGATATTAGGGAAAAAAAGAAGTGTGTCCCCTCTCATCCCCTACACACGCCCCCACCACCACCACAACCGCACATTTAATGCATGGGAAATGAAACTGCTCAAATCGCTGGGGATCATCTGTACCCTCTGCAAACTATCAAGGAATTCGGTCAACAAATGAAATCTGGGGAGAGTATACAAATAAGTGTGAACGGACAATACCGATTATGTTATTGCCCGATTGAGTTCTTTTAAATATTCTATAAAATAAAATACAACATAAGAAATCGTATTAATATAACACAACCCGCTAGTTTCCACGATGACCATTTGTTTTAGTGGGGTATAAATGACTAAATAATATGTACTTACCAGTTCAGCAATCTCGACTATTCTACACTAGTATTACTTCCCTAATCGGTATACTTATATTATAATGTCTAGAGAACACACGTGACAAAAGCAGTTAACAGAGAACTCATCGTTTTGGGAGAATTCCTTTGTTTAAAGAGGTTGGTTTTTTTTCTTTGATTATTAGCAACCATCCCACTCGAACTTTTGAACAAAGTGCTTATGTTTTACACAATTAACAAAATCTATCTTAAAGAAACTTGGGGATCACGTGGCTAAGTGGGTAAGACGATGACTCACTAGCCTGGAGGTCGGGTGTTCGATCCCTGCATTGCCAGAGAAAGTTCATTCAGATTTTCCGGCGTGGTTCCCCTTGTCTGTGATGCAGGATGGAGGGCCTGACAAGGACAGCTGTCTAGTCGTTCGGATGGAACGAAAAACCGAGGTCCCGTGTACACATTGGCGTGCACGTAAAAGATCCCTTGGCAGTTGGAATTCGATATAAGAGTAGGCCGTAGCGCCGCTGCCCGGGGAAAATTTCCCTCATAGCACACTGTATGGCGTATGCCCGTCTTCATTACCCCAGGTTAGGAGCAGAACAGTAGGACGTTAAACCCCATTTCATTTCATTTCATTTCTTTAATGAACTTTTGTAAATGGACAATTATTAAAGACTTTATGCTAGATTTTATCTCTCTAATATTGTGTAAGTTGAAACTCTAATAGGGAGATCAATCCAAAAATGGATCAATTCCGTACAACGTTTACAGAGATATGACGAATTGAACATTCTTCTCAACGTGTAAAAAAACAGCCACCATCTTTATTTGCTGTAAACCAGTTGATGGGCCTGTTTTAAATCCAATTGAATCCAATCCGGAAGATTATCTAGCGTTGGTATTCTGAATTTGTGTTCTTAGTTAAATTATTAATTTGAGTACATATTAGCGTAGAAAATTGATATTTTCCGAAAAAAACGAAACTCACGCGTCGTTACCTTAAGGTTTTAATGTGTAATCAATTATGGATTTCATAAACCTCTTTTCTCCAGAGCACAAGCTGGACAAAATATAGAGATACTGCAAAGCTATGGATTGACTTGTAATAAATATTCTATAAATCTCTTTAAATCTGTAATACTAGAATGCACTAGAATATTCGGGACATATTTGGTTAAATGCGTTTAAAATTCAATAGAAGGAAGTTGAGATAATTGCATGTTATTAAACCGCGTCCGGTTGTTTACAATATTAATGACCTGGTTATGACTAATCAGAAATACATAGATTAGATCTATATAATATCTAATTTCATACATTTCAAATGAACATGCTTTAATGTATAGAAACGATAATGTTTTAAAAAGAGAAATGGGGGTTTAACTTCCATACTAGGCCATTTCGGAACTAACATAATGGTCCTATTGGATTTCAATAATTGGTTTGCGCGTACCCACGAGGTTAGACAGGCGACCCCACTATTTGTCATCGAAACCACACCACTGACAGACCTTGTGATCTAACGCACAGTAGTTGGTGCTTTGTATTAACTAAATGTGACCGATCGCATGTACTGTACCTTGGAACCCAAAGGGCAATCAATTCATGGTCTACCAATACAGGGGGTCACGGTGGTTAAATGGGTAAGACGCTGGTTCGCTAGCCTGGAGGTCGGGTGTTCGATCCCTGCATTGGCCGAGAGAGTTCATCCAGATTTTCCGACGTGATTCCCCCCTTGTCAGTGATGCAGGACGGAGGGTCTGACAAGGGCAGCTGTCTACATTGTACACATTGACGTGCACGTAAAAGATCCCTTGACAGATGGAATTCGATATAAGAGTAGGCCGTAGTGCCGCTGTCCGGGCAAAATTGTCCTTATAGCACACTGTATGGCGTATGCCCGTCTTCATTAGCCCAGTTCGGAGCAGAATAGTAGAACGTTAAACCCCATTTCATTTCATTTCTACCAATAGAAAAGTTCGTTTACTAGTGAGTGGAGTACACTTATTAGACGATACATTAAACAAAATTGGGATATTGGATATTAGCAATTTTATTCTTATACTTCAGTTCTCTTTCTATTATCTCGACTTTACCTTTATAATCAGATACATGTTACATAATAATAATGTATTTTTAAAGGGACAATAACACTCTTGCTGGCTTGACAGCTGCAGAAAATAAATAATAGCCTTATTCTAAGTATTAGATGTTTAAGTATCCTACCTGTTGTGTAAATTATCCATTAAATCCTATTTTACTTGTCCAGAGGGTTCGAAAATATTTTTAAATCCAAGTCACATTTGAAAAGCTTTACGTTAGGCTTTTCAAATCATTTAGTTGAATTTTTCCAATTTTTTAAATTAGGTGTGTTAAGATGAAATTTGTATCATCAATTAATTGGAATATTGTAAAATAGTAAAATTTGTTGACCAGAATAAAGATTGGGACATATTATTCAGTTACAACAAGAGTGGTATTGAGACTTTAAACATTGAGAAACTTGAACTTGTCTCTTTAACGACCAAAGAAGGAGTTTCTACGAAACATATTATTCAGTCGCGAAGACAGTTGCTGCATTTCTCGCTTGAGTTGCCGATCAGCTTGTTGCATTCTTTGGTTAAGTTGCTTATTCATTTGAGACAGCCTTCGCTTTAGTTCCCTATTAAACTTCCGCATTTTCTTGTTATGGGCATTCCAGTCAAAATTTCCTGTGGATGCAATTGTTGTGCCAGAATGACATATGCATCGGGTATAGGCCTGTCCATTGTTGTACACCGAGGACATGCTTGATCCACCACCATTCGGACAGCAATATCGTACACCATTGACGTAGCCTACAGAACTGCTATTACGACAAACATCTCCTTCATCACAGTGCCGTTCTGAAATATAAAATACATATTTTTTTAAGTACGGAGCCACGGTGGCTAAGTGAGTAAGGCGAAAGTTCATCGGGATATCCGGCGTGGTTTCCCCTTCTCAGTGGTGCAGGACAAGGATGGGACAAAAAAACCGAGGTCACGTATACACATTGGCGTGTACGTAAAAGATCCCTTAGCAGTTGGAATTCGATATGTGTTTTGTGTATGCCTGTCTTTATTAGCCTAGTCGCAGCAGCACAGTAAGACGTTAAACCGTATTTCATTTCACTTAATTTATTTTTTTAAATACCGATTGGTCATTATCATATTCCTCACGGCTTAATCCACGCTGATATGTACTGAGATTGAATCGAAGCCGTGTGGGTTGTCTAACGTTGGTGTAATGATTTTGTTAATTAAATGTTAAATAATCAATCTAAGCAAATAAAATCAAAATGCCAACGCCTGATAACCCCCGGCTTATCAATTATGTTCACTTATAACATAATGGCGGCGAGCTCTTTACACATCTACCGATATTCATCTTCCACAATAGTGTAATTTGCAATGGATTCCTATTACGCTAAAATGACGCAATGGAATTTTAATATCAGATTTAATGTTAGTACTTTGTGTACGCAGTCTTCATGCATTGTTATATAATAAAAATAAAGACATAAAGACAGTTAAAATATAAAATACGATATAAATACTAATACCTCTGTGTATAAACATTAATCATATCAAAATTTATTTTAATGGCCAAGAATGATTTCAACTATCTGCGCCATCGGATGCCTCCGATTTTAAATAGACTAGAACGCTTCGGTCAATTAATGATTTAATTTAGAAATGGAGAAGCGAAACTGAGTCTCGAATAACGAGTACCGTTGTTACGATAATAAACAATCAATGCATACATCTTGTCAAACTACAAACAGTGATAACTTCGCTCAGAATACAGTAATCAGAATGAAATTTTCAATATATCCAGTTTGCATTATCTATTAATGAACTATTATAGCAAGAACGGTCAGCTCTGTTTCTAAATCTTACATAATGCATCTTTAAGGAGGAACCTAATCGAAATTCAATTATTGCACTTTTAGATGGGGCTATCTGTGCACCCTGCACGTTTCAAGTCAGTAGCTTGAAGCGTATATATGGTATTAGTGTCAGTGGCTTGTGGCACGAAGTAACAGTATATTGTCGCATACATAATATATTATGTCAACGCCTGGGCGACATAATATATTGTGTTGACGCTCCAAGCGTGTTAGCATATTAGACCTGTAGACTCAGTGGAATGTACGCGTCATCAGAGCCATAGAAAGTGTCCCTGTAAATAAAAGAGGGCATCCTTATCAGAAAAAGGGCACCTGTGATGTCAGAATTTCAAAAAAGGGCACTTTTCTTTCGGATTAGGGTTAGGGTTAGGGTTAGGACACAGAAAAGAGAGAAAAAACAGAAAAGAAAAAAACAAGCATTCATTGGTTATCAAAGCGCCAATTAAATCTATCGTTGCAAGTTCATGCCTAGTCACCTCCATCCTAGTTCCAAGCGTTGACATAATATATTATATCGCCCAAGCGTTGACATAATATATTATGTATGCGACAATATACTGTTACTTCGTGCCACAGGCCACTGACACTAATACCATATATACGCTTCAAGCTACTGACTTGAAACGTATCGCCTGCTCTGTATCTCCCATAACAAAGCTACTGATGGGCGTATAACGTATATCCTTCCTTGTCAGACAAACCCGTGTGTATGATTATAGTTAGGCAGATACGACGATCAGTACAACAAAAACTCAAAACCGACTCGACTCTTGAGGGGATGTTCAGTATCGAGGGAACCAGAATAATTACAACTTTAACTATTCATAATAGTAAGTGCAGGGGAAAGGCACTTCACTCAAACAAAACAGAAAAGACAAACCTGTGGACAAGACACAGACTGCACAGACATTGCAAGCAATAAGCAACAAATATAAAATCATGCAATTGGCATATTTGATATATTTTTTTTTTGAAATTTCATATGCTTGTGAAGGGAATGAAATGTAAGGGGTTTAACGCCCTACTGTTCTGCTCCGACTGGGCCAATATCGTGTTGTATAAAGAAAATTTTGCCCGGACAACATCGCTCTTATATTGAATTCGGTCTGTCAAGGGCTCATTTACGTGCACGCCAATGTGTACAAGAGACCTTTGTTTTTCGTCCCACCAAAACAAAAAGGCCATGCGTTGCTGCTTTCAAGTCCTCTGTCCTGCATCTCTGACACGGAGAAACCACGCCGGAAAACGTTTCGTTAACAGAAGTACTAACTCCAGAGGCCATTGAAACCCTCCTTATGATCAGCCAAACAATCCCAGCATGTTTTTAACTCATTACCTAATTCATTTAGACGTTGAAGCAGGCCACTTTTATTTTAATTAAACATTGGGGATGGGGGCAACGGTCTAAGGCATAAACATTAGATCATGCGGTCTGTCATTGAAGCAAGTGGCATGGTTTCGATTCCCAGCTTGTACGTGACACGGTGGTTTGTCCACCCTAGTGGGTTTTCTCTGACTATCGCGGTTTTCTCCCTTTGCTAAAGGCCCCACGCGCAAGCGAATTATTGAAATATAATTGAACCATGTGTTAGTCCCCAAAGGACCTAGGTTCTGCCGAGTGGACATTAAACCCAATAAATTACTGGGTCCCATTTCAGTGAAGGTCGTTTATGGGATTTTGATTTGGGGTGTTAGTTTTGAACACACTTGTTTGCATGCGCTCACGCACAAGTAATAAGAAGTTATTAAACATGAAATAAGCATTTATATACATCAAAGGACAAGTTACATCTGTGGCAGGTTTTACACTCCATAACGCTGTATACAAAAACATTACAATCGTAGAAATTCCTTTATCAGTAATTGTCGTTACATAATGTTATTTATCAGAATTCATTTCTAAGGGGATAATTAAAGACTGTTGTCATGCGAACCACTAAATTTTGATTAACGTCAATGAGGCGATATGATCAAATTAAATATTGATTTTGTTTAGGTTGTATAATATAATGTTCATTTAAAGATGCATTATGAAAGATCTAAATCTGCCTATTGCATGTCTTAATTTTGGTTTCAAATGTTCTATAAACTACTATTTAGTCATTAATTAACATAACAATAATTAACTATTTTTATTATTATTTATTTTGGAACTATTATAACGAAAACAGTAAACTCTTTATCTCAATCTTACATAATGCATCTTTAATATATATTTTAAAGCTTTATGATCAACGAACAAAGAACGGATTGCCACGGAACATGTTACTAAGCTGCCAAGACATTTGCTGCATTCCCTTGTTAAAGGCATCCCAGTCAACATTAGCGTTGCCATATGAAGTAAATGTTGTACCAGAGTGACATGTGCATGTAGTATAGGTCTGCCCACTGTTGTACATCCCAGATGATCTCGAGGACACGCTGATTCCATTACCACTCGGACAGCAATAACGTACATTGTTCACGTAGCTTACAGAATTGCTTTGACTACATGCAGCTCCCATATTGCATGGCTGCTCTGGAACGATTAAAAACACAAATACGGGCGCATTACACAATTTTCAAAATACTTTTCCCAAAAAATGCGTTGATTATAAATAGAAAACACTTAGTATCTTAATGTGGCTATTTTATCTTCGTGGGGCCCAATTGATACTAACTGAGAATAAAAACAAAAATTCTACAATAATCGATATAACACACATCAGACTATATATACTTTATTTTGCCCTAAATCAAAGAACTTGAGTTCTTTTAAGCAATTTTAAAACATACCTTGTGAATTTGTTATTACAGCACAGGTCACAACCTGGAGTACCAGCAACAACACGAGCAGAACGTACATATTAGCAGAAATTAGCTGTAAGAAAAATTATACATGATCACCATTGTGGCTAGGAAACACAGAATAACATGTAAATGTCCAAAATGTTAAAGGACAATATTGGTGTCAGTCATTATTACATATGTGATAGAACTGGTTAAATACATTCCAAATATAATTTTTACACAGAAATCATTGCTTCGGTAGACGTGTAACAAGCACGTGAAGAAACGGGAAGTGACGCCAAACATGACAAACACGAGTTGTCACTCAAAATGAAAACAAACTCACGATAATAGCACTAGCACCAAAATAAATTTCAGAAAGATCAATGAGATTTCTTTATTTACGGTGAAAAATAGAAGTTAAAGACTCTTCATTAGCCCTGGTCGGAGCAGAAATTAGGACGTTAAACCCCATTTCATTTCATTTTACTTCTAAAATGACCAAAAACAGGGCTGGGGTATAGCGGCATTTTCATATTGCAGCTTAATAAGGGCTTGGCGGTGAGGGACAGTTCCGAAATGAACTAACATAGACCGTGCAAATATCGAAAGTTGAAGCAATCTGACTATGAATAAGCAATAAGAGACGAGGGTGGTCGTTCTTGTCTTCTGTCTTCAGTTTATACACACCCGCACTTTCGCATATAATAAATTAGTTTTACATCTGAAATCCTGTTTCTAAATTAAAATAACTTCAACATATTTTCTTTAAAATTGTAGATTGACGTAATTCGTCAAATGGAAAAAAATGAGGTCATTTGAATATCGTATATTTCATTTTAAGAGGTAGCAGTAGTTGGTTGATATCTAATTTAAAAAACTGGTTAAAAAACAAATAATAAAAAGACTGCATTGCCTTGGGCTCTCGCGTGATTTAACACTAACAAAACCTCTTTTGTGTAAAATATATACTATTTGTTTAGCAATACATTTGACCGAGAACAAATAGTTCAATACTATAACAAGAAAAGATGGAGATACTGTTACATATAATCTATGTACTATTTATGCTATATAATATACTCTTACCTTAAATTGGTCTAGAAATAGTATTAAATGACGTTAATAAACAAAGCAGCTGTATTTAATTTAAAACATCAAGCTGAACTTGTTTTCAAGGTATTTACATTTAAGAGACAATGTGGTAAACATAAAGTTAATATCTATCACCCCGCGATAATATTTATTAAACGAGGTGTCGCGAATTGTCGACGCGTAAAATCATGTATTACATCTATACTAACATTTGTGACTGTCGCTTATTGTTTATTTGTCTGTCTGCCTGTTCAAGGTTGGCGGCTACACTGGTACATCGGCCCCGAGACGATAGTCTACCACTTTCGGTTTCGGAGTTATGACCCCCGGGCTTATGATTGGGCCCCGGGCGAAGCCGGGCATCCTTCTAGTGTATTATAAATGCCCCCTTGTAAACAGTTTGACCGCCATTTTTTGCCGTGGGTTAGAGGTAATTTTCCCTTAACTAGCCAGCTGTATAATATGTCTCTTATGTCAAGATGACAATTATAAACCGAGCATCTGTCACTTATTCAAAGTAACAAGTATTATGTAGCAAACATGACAAATATCTCAGGAAATGTAAATAGTTAATGTCACATGTTTAGTCTATTGTAAATTTATAGTCTAACTTAACCAGCTTAAAGATGGCTAACCATTGTGTCAAACAGATACGAGTGCATTTCATAGATGTTATACCTCTTAGGATGATATATACATACTTGACTGCTAAATTTATTAAATGCAAATTTCAGCAGATATGTAAAACCGGAGCAGAGTCACGGTGGCTAGGTGGTTAAGACGCTGGCTCGCTAGCCTGGAGGTCGGGTGTTCGATCCCTGCAAAATTTCCCTCATAGCACACTGCATGGCGTATGCCCGTCTTCATTAGCCTAGTATAGGAGCAGAATAGTAGGACGTTAAACCCCATTTCATTTCATTTCGTATGATTGTTTCTTTTGGAAACACCTGATACTAATCAATTTGCTTTTTGTATTTTAAGGCCTTCGAATGTGATTGATTGCTTCGACGAAACTGCGTTTTGATACATCTCCACCCCCCCCCCCCCCCAAAAAAAAAAAAATATCTGTCATATAATATACCCTCACGAACTGTTTTATTTCATAATTTTTAGATAACTTATAAACAGTGGTCTAATCGTGATTTGATATCTTTAAGTATTTCAACAATACTGTTTTGTTTAGTTAACGCCATGCGTTAAAACGTGACAACAACAAAGATTACTTTTTATACATAAACTGTTATTCAAATATTATAATTTGGCGTTCATCCAAATAGTAATATTAAGTAACACAGCGGTCTCCACTAAACGAAATGAAATGAAATGGGATTTAACGTCCTGCTTCTCTGCTCCGACAGGGCCAGTAAAGATGGACATACGCCATACAGTGTGCTATGAGAGAAATTTTGCCCGGACAGCGGCACTACGGCCTACTCTTATACCGAATTCCAACTGTCAAGTTTTTATAAAATGTTTGGCTCAATTGATGCCCCATCTCCCTCGTTTACCTTTCTCTTTGGTGTTCTCAAATAAAAACACGAAGTTAATGTTTGTGTTCTTTTAACTTGACTTTTGGCGTTTTTGTGAGTCGATTAGATTAGGTTTTGATTTGCTAGTACGATTTGGTATGATTTCGATTTGATTAGCTATGGTCCACAAATGTGAAATTTGATAATTACGATTTTGTAAGATGGCTGCCATCACGGACACCGATCAGAAAAAAAAATTGTCTCTGCTAATTATTGATGACTTGTTAAAGACAAATGAAGGTTATCTACGCAAAAAAGGAAAAATGGTTGCCGTTAGAAACAATCTCCTATGTCCAACAAGTTCAAGTATTTTTTTGAAAACTGAAGTGACAAAACATGTAAAAAGTGTCCTGAGAAAACCTAGGATCGAGGAATATATTGAAAAAACTGTAAATGAATAAAATTGCTTAAAGGTGATCTAACATTCTTGTGAACTATAAAGTTAACATTAAACACGTCAAATGCGTTTTAAAAAAAAACATTTTTTATGGAGAAAAACATCAATAAGCATTAAAAATTACTTACGACGTCGAACATTCCGCCATTTTGAAAAAGTCAAATCTAATCGCCTAAACACCTCCTGGGACGATTAGGTCGATTTGCCTAATCAGTTGAGTTAAATCATCTCACAAATGTAACGATTAGCATAATCAACTTGGTTCACAAATGCGTATAATAGCTAATCGGTCTAATCTAATCGGTTCACAAAAACGCCTTTAATAAAAGTAAAAATTGTGTTTCTGATATTCAACGTTTACTTGGTTCCTGGTATGGGTTAATCAGTTGTTAAAATTCATTAATAATTTATCCGAGACGACATGAAAAAAAACCCCACCATCATGCTGTTTTAAAGCGGTTTTCATTACTTCATAATCATATTGCTGAACCTTTGTCAATCATATACTGTGGCTTAGATATGGAACAAATCGACTTTATCCTGTTCAACAGAGCCCCCACATTTATCGGCGTCGTCAAAAGATACCCCCCGCCCCACGATTTGCTACATAATTATGTACCAAGGTAAATGCGGATTTCCCATCAAATGTTTTGGTGGGGTTTTTTAGGCAAAGGTATTCATGTGGTTGGCAACCAGAAGCTTTCGAGTCGAGAAGACTTCCAGAAATGAAGTAAAGTTAGGCACAAAAAAAGTTAGCTCCATTATTCCAGGTAATAACGTAGGTCAAGAATCCAATGTTATAGATTGGGGCTAATGCTTTATTCATACGACACCGTTCATGTCAAGTGTAAATAATTGTGTATTAGGGATACATTATCTCACGCTCCTTACCATTAAAGCATCGAAAATACATCATATTTTCCGGTGGGGGTAAGATGATTTAGTGGTCTGCAGTCGTGGTCCCAAGTGTGAACGTATGTGGCTTGGCGATAGGGGCACCTTCTCAACCTCATGGGTTTACTCCGGGTACTCCAGTTTCCTCGTCTGGGATATTACCCTCGGTGGACGTTAAACACCAAGAACATAATATCTTCCAGAATAACACAATTGTATACGTCGATATATTATATACTAGTATCAAACCTTTATGTGAAAGATCCGGGCCCGTATTCGATTCTGCTGTTGGCCCGAGAAATTTCATCGGAATTATCTTGCATGATACCCCCGCCCACCACCCTGCGTCTGGTGTGGGACGGGGGGGGGGCTTTCAAGGGACAACGAATAGTCGTTCGGATTGTCGCGAAAAAATTAGATCCCGTGCAAAACGTTTATGTCTGATTTACTTTAGTTTGAGATTGATAGTTTTTTATTCAATGTGTATTCAAGCTAAACTATTAATTTTAAACTATAGACATTTTCATAAGTTATTTTTAATATGTTGTAGATACTACTAACATCACAGATAATATGAGTAACATTTCAGAACTTATTGTTTAAACCAATTAATATGAAGCAGATACTAATCATGAATAGTCATGTAACATTTTCATAAGTTATTTTTAATTAGAAATAGATACAGATAACAATACCTACAAACATATAACGGTAAATCTCCTTGATCTTTAGGGTATATTCTATGCCGGAATAATTTGCGATCTAAACAGCAGGGTGACTTTGAATATATACAATGGAATTTGGGGTTATTCTTCTAAAAGTTTTTCTTTAAACCTGTAACGGGTTATTTTTCCGGGGTAGGTTTTTATTTTCCGTTAGAAAACATGAAATAAGGTTTTTCTTACTGGAATTCTGGGATATTCTCATTTCACGTACATGTAAACATAGACGGTTTATAAGCAAGATAAAGTCCTCGACTTCGGTTATGCTGGGAAAGAAAGACTTCAGAAAAAACCTCGAAACAAAATCCTCGCCCCGCCGGCCTCGGTTTTTCTCGGGTTATTTTCTTCAGCCTTTCTTTCTCCAGCATAACCACAGTCTTGTGCTTTATTCTACACAGAAAGTATGAGTAACATTTCAGAAATCATTTTAAAACCAGTTAATATGCAATAGATCCAAATAACATCATGATACTATAACATTTCAGAAGTTATTATAAAGTTAAAAAGACAGTAGATACAAATAACATCATGATACTATAACATTTCAGAAGTTATTATAATGTTAGTAAATAGACAGTAGATACAAATAACATCATGATACTATAACATTTCAGAAGTTATTATAAAGTTAGTTAATAGACAGCAGATACAAATAACATCATAGATAATATGAGTAACAGGATACTTGAAATAATCATCATGGCCCCACAAGCTTGTGGTTTCAATGTTTCAGCGTACTTGAGAAGTATGTCACGGGTTCCGGGACATGTCTTCAGTACCATGTTATTAGACAGGCAATCAATACTTATTTCGTGTCCTCTGAAATAAATAAACGAAAACCTTTTTTGTCTATACTTTTCGATACAATTTCTTATTTGGTCCATACAATTGGTTAGCGTCAAATGATACTTTTGTTCCCCACGTCCATCCATGAATGTACCTGCCAGATCTGGTAGCACACAGTAATTTCAATAAGGGAAAGAGGTAGAATACGCTCACAAACCACTTTGTCTTCACTGACATAATTACATTTTTGTCCCCCCACTTTCATCTGTGAGTGTATCCGTGAGAACCCCAAATCCTTTATATCATTCAAATTCAATAGCTGAACAAATTCATAACATTTCATGAAATATTAATCGAAATTTTGTCATGAGTTTACTGGATATTTCTAGAAATTAGTAGATTTCCCCCTTTACCTATCAGTGTGTTGTCAATGGCGGACAGCTATAGTTTAGAGACGCACAATTGAATTCACTTATATGTCACTGTCCAGATTTCAAAGTTTTAAAACAATTTCTATGGCTGAAGACATGAGGCTGTGAGTGGCCAAAATATTGCATTGTCTCCACGCAGACCCGCAAATAGTTTGTCAATAACAATTAATAATAGTCATTTGGCATATTAGTATCACATGCCATATAAAGAGTTATCTGCCATTGGGGTGGGGGCTGTATGGGGCTCAATAACCATCCAATTTAGTGGGTATTCATGGGATGATTTAGAAAGAGGTCTATAACGTTATATGTGTGTGGGGTTTTTTTTAAGGTGTTCTTTTCTCATCTTATTGGATCCAGCAACTATATTTAAATCTCGTAAATAGCCGCCACACTGGAAACAACCTTATATATCGAGGGTTTAGAACATAATTGTGATAAGTCAATATATCAAGCATTGTGACTTATCACAATTATGTTCTAAACCCTCGATATATAGTAAGTGCAGGGGGACCGCACTACACGTAAAACAAAAAACCACAAGACAAACCTGCGGACAAGACAGAAAACAGACACTGCACCAAATAAACAAATATCAAATTAAGTGAATGGATCCGGGGGCCAGCCGTAAGCGTCCACTGCGCTGTACAGTCCCGGCCCTGGAGTGACACAGACTTCACTCAATTTGAAAACAACCAGGAATACAAAAAAGACGCAACAGAAAAAATATGAAGAGGTCGGAAATCTTCGAAAAAGTCTAAATATGCCCATATTCATGTGTCTCGCCTGTATAATCAGGGTGTAATTGGATTTACTTAAAGCAATAAGCTCTCATCACCCAACACCTCCCCTACCAGTACTGGAATAGTGCGGCAGTTCTAAACAAGCATCGGGTAATGAGAGGACGAACCTTGTCGTTTTCCAGCATTATACAACCTTCGGTGCCTTTTTCTGAAAACATTGTGAACGGGATAGCCGCTACAGTTGTTAATGGATTGGTGTGAAGCAATAGGGCTGGGTTAGGATGAATCGTATTGTTTTCAAGTCGGAAGATAAACAAAATTTATTGTCAAATTTGGTGTGAAGCATTGGGATCAGAGAGGATAAAACCCATTGATATAATACGTGCCCTGAAAATATTGTGATCCTGATTAAATTTGGTCAACATCAATGTTTTCCTTTCGGATAAGCTGCTGTGTATGGCAATTTTTTTTTCCAAGACATAGTTGCTTTGTGGGAGTATGCCCACGCTTTGTTATATCAAGACTAAAGAAGCCTAATGGAAATGTTGCACATAAATAAACAGTAATTCTGTTCCGTAGAATTGTATCATATCGTGTATTTGTTTGCTTAATTTCGCTGGATTAACCATTTACACAGACAAACAATCGTATACCAAAATTTGATGTTGTAAGGGGCTCAATACTTTTGTGACCGGCCAGACACTGATAAATGTGACGTTCGAAACGAAATGAAATTAAAACATTTGCGCTCAAATTATTCGATGTTTGAAACATAATAAAATTTACACATTGTCATGTACTATAACCTTTACGACTAGCATTATCACAGTACACAATTTCGATTTAATTTGTTTCACTTACTTGCATACAAATGCTTTCTTGTCATCAAAACTAGAATTTGTTGGTAGTTGGTGGCTTTCAATATTTTTACTGACACATAGCCCAAGTTCTGTAGTACTGTCTTGATAACACGAAGAATTAAAGGCTGTAAAAGAAAATGTATATTAAAGGGGTATTAGGTAAGATTAGATAAATAGCTGACAGTTCTCGCTATAATAGTTTAAAAAATAGATAATAAAAACAGAATTTCAGTCAAATTGCTTCCATCTGAACCGAGATATTAGTGATTCAATTTTAGGCTAGCCTTGATCATCATTACTACCTTTCTTTGGTAACGTAATAAACAAAGCCTCGATTATCCATTTTTACGTTAAATCATCCATCACAAAACGTATTCAAATCCGCTAAATATCACAGGCTAACGATGGCATCGGGAGTTGATTATGTCTTGATAATTTAATTTATGTCTTATTAATAGTTTAGATAAGATGTATCTAAATTGTCTATTTATAACTCGCACTACAGCCCGAGTCCTTCTAAAGAATCCGTTTCGGGCGAGTTATCTATCCCTGAATTTGATAATCTCGCTTACGAACATGAACTTGACAGACTTAATCACAGCTGAATGTTATTATTGAAAGCTGTTTGAAAGAGATTTTCTTTATTACACGCGCCTGTGTCCGACGTTAGTTATATAAGTTGATGATAGTTGATGGAATTCGGGTAGAAGTAAGGATGCGAATGCCCGAGGATATATCGACTACCGAACTTAGTAGACATTCTTCTTTTGTTAAACATAAAACAAGATTTTTCTTACCGTTTATATTTTTACAGAAATCATCAAACGCTTCGATATATGCCTTTGTTGGTGCTGATAACTTTTTATCGTCATCCTGCGAGCAATTCATTGCGAGGTCCACATGACAAGTGATCAGTTGCTTGTATTCTGACATTTTTCTGTTTACAAAGTTAATAAAAATATATATGTAGTTCATTTACAAACAAAGATTTTAATAATAATAATAAATTCCGTCCCAATGATTTCTGCATACATACTATCGCCCTGGCATATAATGGGGTGTCATACAGCCATCGTCCGCCTCGAACGTCTTTGAAAATGTTTAAGCTTTGTAAAACACCTTAACGCAACCATTGGTTATATTTTATAATTAGAGGAAGGAGATTTAAACCAATTTAATGATTTATTTTAAAAATGATGAATCGAGTCTGAGTCTCGATTAACAAGTACCGTTGCTACGGTAATAAACAATATGCCACATCTTGTCAAAACTTCAAATGGTGATAACGTCGATCAGAATAAACAAATTTCAATTAGTTTTTAATATATTCATTTTGAATTATCTATTTTTGGACAGCTATATAGCAAGAACGGTCAGTTCTTTATCTAAACCTTACATAATGCATCTTTGACTAATTATGAACATTTAAAACTGAAAATGTGATAAAATGCCTTAAAAGTAGAGTTTGGAATCGTTTACAGATCTTTGAATAATCATGATTGTGATAGATATTTCCGTTTAATTTACTGAAAATCAAAATATTCAAACTGATCACCGACGGGGATGACACCGGGGCAATTTATTAGCGATCGATATTATTTTTTTTTTTTTTTTTTGTTTTTTTGCAAATTACTTTCTAAATATAATGTTTTATCTATTAAGAACAAATAAAGGTGTTTGAGGTGTATCTTGTTGAATTTTTTTTTGTATTTAGTGTCAAAGGGTATATAAAATAGTACCGGGGGCTAAAATAAGTAAAAGGCCCCGACCAGTGTTTATTACTACGCCAGATGTAAACAACGCAAACGTTATTGTCGTCATTTGATGCGACGTCACACGTAGAACTATACTGTGCATGACCTGTAAATAATGGCTTTTGTTTAACCGCTGTGTAGCAGTTGGCAAAATATTTACAGACTAATTTTGCTGACATTAAATAAAAACTACACCCAAATTAACATTGATCAATATTAATACTTACTTGCATATACTTGGACTCTGTTTGTAAAAAGAAAGGGCCTGTAAAGCATCCGCTGAATCTACTACGGGATATTTTTGGCCACACTGGGCGAGATTAGCCAAGAGGTTCGGACAATTTGAAGGATCCAATATTATTTGCCCTTTGATAGTACCTGTAAAACATGTTATCAGACCAAAAGCATTATACAAACATATCATTCAAACTGAAACTGAATGCACGCACACTTAACCATAGTCCCCTTCCTAACTCTAAGCTTTTCAAGTTGATAAGCGATACTGGATAGGTTTTTATGCCCTATAACAGGAAAATCATTAATTAGTCGTTTGTATTTATTTATATGAGAAACTCTGAATGACTGAATGCAGACATCAATGTGATGAAAGGGGGTAAGGTGCGGTGGTCTGAATTAAAAGAAAATGTGGTTTAACGAATTATTGAAATAAAATTGAACCATTTATGCTAGTCACGAAATGACCTAGTTGTATCGAGTGGACGTTAAACCCGGATTTAGGCGTCACATTCAAGTCGCTAAAATCCGAACTGAATCTGAAATAACGAGTCCGTATGTTTTTCCGAATTCAATCTGGATCAACTATTCCGGATCTGGTTATTCCCAGTAAGAATTTGAGTGTGGCGAGCTTGATCCGGATCAACGGGTTTACCGGAACCGAATAACTTTGTGCGTATTCTCACTTCTCCTTCCGTTTATCGCTTGGGGGGAAGCGTGTGTATTTTCCGGGAGAATATTCTGCAAATACATCAAAATCAATATTGCAAACATCAAATTGTTGGGGTATAGCCTACATAGCCGTAGCCCCACCTCACTGATACATATTGTAAAAGTGGGTTTCTTTGGGTGTTGTTATCTGATTATACGACGAGATCCAGTATTGAAGTTTCTAAGTAATTTAATAAGTGAAGATAAATGGTAAGTAGTAGTAGTTCTTGGTGTTTAACGTCTGCTTCCACATAAGTGATATCGCAGACAAATAAATGGTAACGTTGTTGTTGTTCTTAGTCTTTAACGTCCGCTTCCACCGAAGGTGATATCGCAGACAAGTCTTTATTTTCATGATCTTAGCGCACGCGCAGGGGTCTTTGCTGTGGGAGGAAACCGGAGTACCCGGAGTAAACCCACGAGGTTGAGAAGGCGCCCCTATCTCCAAGCCACATACACTCACACCAGGGATCGAAACCACAACCGCAAGCCAGAGGTGACCGGCCAACTAGAGGTCAAAGCGTGACACTCTAGACCACTAGGCCATTCCAACCAATGGTAACTTTGAGCTAGCTTATTTATATCTTCCAAAAGTCGCGGTACTGTTAAGGATGCCACGTGTAAGATTAAACTCATTTTTGATTGGTGGAAAACAATTAACGAAAGACGCCCATTTCTCGATACGAAGTCTGATTGGCCAGATCGAGACTCGCTTCGTTAAATATGTCAGGTAACGACATTGAGTAATAGCGTTAGTTTAATCCTATTGTTTTAAAAGTTTAAGCTGTCACCATTAATCTTCTTTAATTACGTCTAGATAAACAAACAATAAAGGACCCTCTATTAAAGCTCTTTTATACAGGTATACAATATAATATTGTTTAAAATCTATCGACACCTAATCAGCGTCAAGGTTAATTTATGCTTTTACTGCATTCTAGCCTCGACATCTTTAATAAACATACTGTATATGCATTTAAACTAAACTAAATAATCTATAAAATATACATTCCTTAAAATACATAAAAATAAAATATCTAAAATAAAATATTTGTGCATATTTCGTCAATATGCACTGTTACAATATACTGCGGTAACATAACCAGTTAAAAATCTAAATACAAAGATATGGTGTGTTAAAATCACGACTGATCATTTAAGGCCTAGGCCTTAGGGGCAGGACAGGCCAGCTCAAGGTGTCTTTTGAGTCTATAGAGTCTAGTCTCTAGCATGTATTGTATGTATTTGGATAAAACTGACAACATAATTTATTGCTTTGCATGTTTAGTGCTGAAAGGATTTTAATTATGAAATGTATCTTCGCTAATACAGAATCGAGAGTGAATTACACGTACATACTTGTTGATGCATAGCAAAAGCAACCAGAAAAGTAATCATCTTCATTCGCCTATGATTCAGGTTCAGACGAAATCGTGCCCGACACTCAATGACAAGATGCCGAAGTTGCGAGATCCGGCGTCGTTGATATAGTCTTACTCGCCTCAAAAAATGAAACATTAGCAACAGAAGATCACGAATACGAATGGCGGGCGCATCCATCTTGCTAGTTATGCGCATTCAGTCTGACTCGTTTCAATTTGAGTTCAATCCGAATAAGCTGTAATGTGACACACCGCTTTTACTCCGAGACAAACCAATCCGAATTCCGGAATTCGCATTGAATGTGTATGTAGTGTGAAAGCAGCTTAAAGCTAAACTCCGATTACAGAACTACAGATATGATAAAATAAAAAAAAGTAACGCCCAAAACAACCGTCATACTTGTTTTCAATTTGTAGAACAAAACTGGCGATCACTTTGGGCAGACAAACACATAGACAGGTCACACCCACTTCCAGTAAACGCCGTATCAAGCAAGGTATCCATATCCGGTTACCTGTCAACTAACAATTACCTCTTAACTGAAGTTTTTTCACTATCAGCTCAATTAGAAAGGATAATTACATGTTCTCTGAAGCATGACACAAGGAGTTATTTATGTCTTTATGTTTTTATATGTTTCAAGTGGTAAACAAACAGCATGATGTTTTTGCTCTAGATATTTCTTTCAGGCATAAAATGTGATTTATTTAAAAACGCCTACAGTGAATTTATTTGATGATAATGTTTGATTAAATACTATATAAGGTATTTATTATCCAATACAAAGCGACATCAACAGTTATTCCTTAAGTATTTCAGGGGCGGATCCAGAAGTTTCAGTTGTCATGTAACCATACTATTGCATATGATTTTTAAACAGCTCTAATTGGTTTTACTGTCCAGATTGGGTAGAAATTATGTCCCTGGTTGAATTTTTAAAACTGATAGAGGACCCTCTGATGATAATGGATAAAGCACACGACCGTGACACTTTTCTCATAAAAAGTGTTGTTTTACGATTTTTTTATGTAGCTGAACAGGGGGTGGGTGGGGTCCGCCCCTGATTGTGTAAGGGCATCAAGAAATTTTCAAACCAAATAATTACAATAATGCTTTACCTAAGAAAGGGTGAAAGGGTATTAATACCTTTCACCAGTTGGTCCCATCGTTTTGTGTACCATGCCCTACCTCAACATTGCGAATTATGTTGTGCCCCTCCCCCCCTGCCTTTGACATGAAAACAAATTGAGTTTTGAAAAAGTATAAATGTTTCAAATAAGATACCGATTCTTTCAAATAAAATAAAATTATTCAAATAAAACAAAATTATTCAAATAAAATAAAAATAAAATAAACTTATTCAAATAAAATAATAAAGAATTAGAAAATATAATTTTATATAGTAATTAGTTTAAGAAAATGTGTTAATACGAAGCTCTAATTTAATCAGTTTCAGTATTAAGTCTTTAACTGACTCGTCATTTCTGACAATTGTTCTTGATACTGTTACCTTGGTGTAAAGGTAATATAATCGCCCAAAATATATTCAAATTGCCCTTTATATTGCAATATGTAAATTGATTACTTACCAATGAAGGCCAATGTTGCAAAAATGCGTCCATACATTTTAAAATTGTTGAAATGACAGTACGTGCTCCCTTCTACATTAGTAATGGGTTATGTACATCACGCGAAACTGGATATATACTATTCAAAAAAAGTAGGGGATATTTGATTTTGGGGGCATAATACTAAAATATGCAAATGACTACGAAAAAAGTCACTATAGAACCTAACAGAAGAAACATTTCCAGTTACATGTGACGCCCAAACGCACCAATAGCTACCGCATGGAATGCAGGTGATGCTTGGGATCATCATGGGGGTCCAACCCAAGATTTGCACGACTCTGACTTTGAATGTTACAGTCATTGTGGCATTGAATTCCAGGGTGGAAACATCAGTTTAATTGTTTTAGTGACCAGAAAACAAATTTTGATATGCGTCGGCTTACCCAAAATGAAAGGTTACGTGCCCTTGGCATGCTACAGATCGGCACAACACAGGCGGTTGTGGCGCGGACGATGAATGTTTCTCAGTCTGTCATAAGCAGGCTATGGTCCAGATACCGTGATACACAATCTGTACAGGACAGACCACGCTCAGGTCGACCAAGGGCGACAACTCAAGCCCAGGATCGATTTATCCGTACCTTGGCCTTGAGAAATCGTGTCATCACAGCAAATCAGAACAGCGCTCGTCTTCAAACAGACACTGGTGTGAGAGTGAGTGGCCAGACGATTCGGAATCGACTGCATAGGGGTCACCTTCGCGCCCGACGTCCTCGCGTGATCCCTTGTTTGAGAGATCATCACATTCAGGCAAGACGTCGTTGGTGTAGGGATCGTCAACACTGGGATAATCGACGCTGGAGCAATGTGATGTTTTCAGATGATTCAAGGTTCACTGTTGATTTTTTGGACAGACGTAGGAGGGTGTGGCGTCGTCGAAACGAGCGCTTCCAAGACGTTAACGTCATCAGACATGATCGATTTGGGGGTGGTTCTGTTATGGTGTGGGGAGGCATCACTGTTGCTGGAAGAACGGCTTTACATGTTGTTGCAGGGCGTGTTACAGGCCAGTACTACCGGGACAACATCTTGGCAGTCCATGTTGTGCCGTTCGCACGACGTCATGGCCGCCGTTTCATCTTCCAGGATGACAACGCAAGATGTCACAGGGCCAGGATCGTTACAGGTTACCTCCAACAACAGAACATCACCACATTACCTTGGCCAGCACTGAGTCCCGACCTCTCCCCCATCGAGCATGTCTGGGACATGCTTGGACAGAGGTTACGTCAACGTCAACAACGTCCTACCAATGTCCAAGAACTTGCTGCTGCGTTGCAACAGGAATGGGACAATCTGGACCAATATGACCTTAGACGTCTCATTAGGAGTATGCCACGTCGGATGAATGCTTGTTTGGCAAACAGAGGAGGATTTACCCGTTACTGACTTGGTTGTGATGCTGTGGTAACTTTGCTGTTTGACCCCGGGTATCATTTTACCCTTATAATGGTCAGTCTGTGCCTTACTTAGTCTAACGATCATTTGGAATAAATCGATGAATGTGAACTTCATTTCATTTTGTCATTTGTTTCTTCGTCAGTTTCATTCGGTGATTTTAATAACACTTAAAAATCAAATATCCCCTACTTTTTTTGAATAGTATAGTTTGTCTTAGTGTTGTTGTACACAGTGGCGGACCTCCATCGAGACCCCTGCGCAACTACCACTAATAGGGCAAGATCCAACGGATTTTAATGCCAAAATTGCGGAGAACGGGTGTGTGGTGTGGAGTATTTGAAAATGATCATACCTATAAATACATTCTGACGAGCTCACGCTGGGTGTTCTGGCGCTGCAAGCACCCCGCAATAAAAGACTGAAATTTGATTGATTACATGTATGACATTAATTTGAGGCTATATGAAATAAGTATTTTAAGATCAATACTGAGATTATTAGTTTCATAGTAGATCCGCCACTGTTTGTGCCGTTTATAAAAAAAACATCCTGTTGAGTTGCAATAACGTGGTATAGTTATGTATGGCTATACAGTTTGGGATTGGCTTTCTAATTCATAAATTGATATCAATTTCTATGGCTGAAAACATGAGGTTGTGATTGGCCTAAATATTGCATTGTCTCCACTCAGACGTGCAAATAGTTTGTTAATAATAATTAATAATAGTCATTTGGCAGAGTAGTATCACATGCCATATTTAGAGTTGTAACCTGGATGGGAAATTTTCCTTTGTTCTTTTCGTATAATAATTCATTAAAATAAGAAGACTGTTTTTCCTCTAGTAGACTGACTGGAGCTCAACCCGGCAATAACTACTGTCTGTTCCAGGTGATACTATACGACTAGAAAATTGCTTGCCATATCTTCAATTTTTATTTAAAATGGCTAAAACATTGTGAAATAACTGGAATGGTCATCTCATTGCTTTCTGTCTTGTGAGAATTAAATTCAGATCAAGCTATATAGCTTTTCTCCCTTGAAAAATCGTGGTTTTTTGACATCTTAGTACTGAAAACAGCCATGTTTGGCCTAGTTATCTGGAAGAGTCTAAGCGAATAAGGGGTGCTGGGTTAGCTTTAAGTCGTTTCGCCCTACTTGGATGTGTAGGTGATTGTTTCGGCCCAGTAGTCTATAACTGTTTTGCAAGCGAGAGAGAGAGAGAGAAACGGGGGTTAAGGTCCACTCGACACAAACTAGGTCAATTTTATTTCAACAATTCGCTTGTGAGTAGGGTCTGCAGCAGTGGGAGGAAACCGGAGGACCTGGCGAAAACCCACGAGACTGGACAGGCGACCCTACTCCTTGTCACGTACAACCGGGGAATCGAAACCACGCCAGTTGACTCAATGACAGACCTTATGATACAGGGCGCACGTGCCACCCATTCGGCCATCCAATCCCCCAGACCACGGTTGTTTGTCCCACTGACTTGAATATTTAATTTCCCTCCGTCCGAGGGTTGGAACTTTTTGGTATCGATATAAGCTACATACAAATTTTAACCTGCTATTGTGCAGACACCTGATGAAAGTAAGGCTGCAGGACATACTCAAAAATAACTCGGCCCACAATACCCACTGGTTATGGCGGTTTGCATAGTTATTCAGTGGCTTAAAATTTGCCTGAGAACCATTGGAAATTTTTTAACATGAGCTAAGACTTTCATGGTGATCAACTAATTTTCTATAAGCGTAATTCCTAATGAACTTCTCAACAAAAATAAAACTACTATTATTAAATATTATTTAGACAGTTATTAAATCAATAACGCAGCATATATGCATGTGCATGTGTCTGTTATCGAATTAAAATACATTATGTAAAGTTTAGATAAGGAACTGACAGTTTTAAGATAGATAATGATAATAAAACAATATATTATTGACACTCTCGGAAATATCAGAAATTTAAAATGAATTATGGATTTTCATTTGCTCTTATATTTGACTAATATCCATTTAAAATTAGTTATGTTTCAGCTTTATGATTCAAATTGTAGGAAAATGAAATTCGAAAATTGGCTTTCGTCTTGCTCTGCTCATTTACCAGGGCAGCTAAATTTTAACCCGCAAAAGTGTTCCGAAAAGGTTTTCTAAGAATATCGTGATTCTGGGTCAGTCGGATTATTATTACCCTGTTTATACGCTAAAAGCTAGATCTAGGACGGAAAATAATTTAAGTAAATTTGTGTTTGATTTTGACATATATGTTATCACGAAGTTTCGAGCAAACATTATGAAACCTAAAACGTTAAAGTCTCAAAAAACAAAATTCTGAATCATTGCACCCGATACATTTATTCAAATTTAAATAAGACCTAACCTTTTACGGCAAGTAACGTATTTCGGAGAGTTAGCATGGTTCTGACATGTGCCGACTTTTCAAAATACTTTAATCTTTAAGGGGGATCACGTGGCTAAGTGGGTAAGGCGCTGGCTCGCTAGCCTGCTAGCCTGGAGGTCGGGTGTTCGATCCCTGCATTGGCCGAGGAAGTTCATCCAGATTTTCCGGCGTGGTTCTCCCTTGTCAGTGATGCAGGACGGAGGGGCTGACAAGGACGGCTGTCTAGTCGTTCGGATGGGACGAAAAACCGAGGTCCCGTGTACACATTGGCGTGCACGTAAAAGATCCCTTGACAGTTGGAATTCGATATAAGAGTAGGCCGTAGTGCCGCTGTCCGGGCAAAATTTCCCTCATAGCACACTGTATGGCGTATGCCCGTCTTCATTAGCCCAGTTCGGAGCAAAACACTAGGACGTTAAACCCCATTTCATTTCATTTCATTTTAATCTTTAAGTCACTCCATGTGATGCAATAAACATTTTTTTTCTGCGAAATGAGCAGAATCAAAAACAACATTGTTCCCACACAAGCTGCACAATGTGAAAGACCTAATAAGTGTTATTGTCGCGAACATACAGGCGAATTCACCTTCATTAGACATTTCTAACGGAATGCACCCAATTTGTAAAGTACCTGTCTACCTTAATGCAATATGCAAGTAGTTCCATTTAACGCATGTGTAGTCGTAATGTTTATGTTCTGAGAAAGTGAAAATGCCGAAATATATGAAATTTACAAGAGGATACTGGATTTTATCGGACTTCTAGTCATTCCAGGTATATCACAGAGTTTTAGCCAATGTAAATAGCCACCACACTGGAAACAACCTTATCAAATTTGTTGAAAATGATCAAAATATGAAGAGGTCGGAAATGTTCGAAAAAGTCTAAATATGCCCATATTCATGTGTCTCGCTTGTATGATCAGGGATATGACGGGCGGATGCGGTCACAATGGGCCATTTATATGACTTACTAATTCCATTTATATGACTTACTAATTCCATTTATAAAGCTTTATAATTAATTACTTACTTAGGCACGTGCGAACGCTGAAACCCCTCGAAGCGTGTGACTGAATTGAATATTATTTTCATAGCTTGATAAATGATTTATAAAGTCTTGTAAATAATATGGTAGCTATATAAATCTATTTTCTAAGTCTTATAAATGAATTATCTAACGAACTAAATATTCGGGAAAGTTCGTACATCTGCCCGGAAATTCCCGAGGATGCTTCGGCCAGCCAATCACAGGTCGTCTTACTGAATGGCAATCCCCTCCCACTCCCGTCCGCGGTTTTCGAGTTGTGTGCGTCGGTGTCATAGGGCCTACATCATTTTATTCGTACATTTTTTCCTTTAAGGATGAGGGTATGTTGTCTTCAAGGGCTTGGGCCCACGCGTGCCGCACAACATCCGACACGATATTTCGGCAAACTCGCAAGAAATTGTGAAAAGAACTACCCCGGTCGGTGGGTGGAGGGGGAGCGGTGACCTTAGCAAAGTAAATTGACGCTAGGATAACTAAAACATGCATAAAACTTATTCTCATCATTTTATGTTTACAATAGCCGCCATGAAAGGTAAAACACCGCTATATGTAACGAGGGATTTGATTGGCCAATTGGCCGACTCAACGAAGGAGTACGGAGATTGCCGATTATTTTCTAAGTTATATAAATGGATTTATAGGACTTGATAAATAATTACGTAGTTTCATAATTATTTATCAAACTATGAAAATAATATTCAATTCAGTCACCCATTTCGATGGGTTTCAGCGTCCACACGTGCCTAAGTAAGTAATTAATTATAAAGCTTTATAAATGGAATTAGTAAGTCATATAAATGGAATTAGTAAGTCATATAAATGGCCCATTGTGACCGCATCCGCCCGTCATACAGGGAGGGTGTAATTCGATTTACTTAAAGCAGGTGTTATATTATTCTAATAATTTGTAGTTTTTAAGTTGTGTTATCTCCCTTTCACCACTAGCAATTATTTGCCCATTGACTTCAATGTTAAATGACTGTAACATCACAGGCTGTAGCTTTTTGCTCAACATTCCGTTGGTTCCAATCTTTATAGGCACAATGGGGACAACATTTGGCAATCTCCTCATCATAATTTTGTAGGGGGTTGACCGTTTAGATTTTTTGCTACACGGATTTGAAGTTGACAGGGGTGAAAATCTCACTTCCGACACAATGATTGCTCTGCAGAAAGACACTTTACACCCCCTATCCCTCCGCTGTAATATCATCAGTATTACCCAAAACTGCTATGAAATTGCAAATTTGATCCCTTTTCTCCAATTCTAGACCAAAAAGTCAACCCAAAAATGCAGGAAGAGGGGATAAAAAAATTAAGGGAAAAATTGTCCCCGTAGCAAAAAATCTAAACGGTCAACCCCCTACAAATTTATGCTGAGGAGATTGCCAAATGTGGGTCCCCATTGTGCCTATAGAGATTGGAACCAACGGAATGTTGAGCAAAAAGCTACAGCCTGTGATGTTACACACATTTAACATTGAAGTCAATGGGCAAATAATTACTAGTCTGAGTCCAAACGGTCAAACACGGCCAACAGTCATGAGATGTAAACAGGGCTAGCAATAACCCTAACCCACAATCTCGTCAACAATCACGTGCCCTAACCCTTTTTATATCTCGAGACCTAGACGAAAGACCCAACTATGCTAAACAGCGAATAGAAATGTGACTTCTGGGATGACTGACTTTAACAAGGTAAAAAAAACCCTTGTCCTATTATTTTTAAATCTCTAATTTTCAGGTAGACCCAACCTGCTTAATGGATTATTTTATCTTTCCTATAGAACATTATTATTCTTTGTACTTTGCTACTTTTTTTGTTAAAGGGGGTGGGGTATCTCTTGGCCACCGCCTTCTTATTCCTTTAAACCATTGTTGAACCGAGAGGCCCCATTCACTAATAAATAATTCTACATGACTTTTCTTCGCGAACGGAGGAAACATTTTGAGTATACGAATGAAAATACCGTTCGCTATTGTCGATACTAGAAAATACATAAACATGTCTTTCTTTTTACTACCCTATGTTCCTAGTTTGCCAAACATCATTGATACCGAATTTTTCATCCCAAAGAAACATAATATGGATTTTTAGATGGTGTTCACAATGCAGAACTTTCTTCCTTTTTCTAGGACTTAGTATTATTCGTTATTACGCCAAACTGAGGAATATACGAACAGGTCATTGGTCCCCTACCACCAATGGAATAGTGAAGCAGTTCTAAACAAGCATCGAGTCATGAGAGGATGAACCCTATCGTTTTTCAGCATTACCCAACCTTCTGTGCCTTTTCCGAAAAAAACATTGTGAAAGTGATAGAGGCTACAATTATTAGTGGATTGGTGTGGTCTATTTGAGTTGACATTGTTGACTTAGAAAGGATAATAATAGATAAAGCAAATAGATAGAGCGCCGCATGTTATCCACACATTGAGAAAGAATGGGTTAACTGTCAATCATAGACGCCGTGAAGATTTGCCGTTTCGAGAACAGGTTAGACAGAACAACTTCGTTGTCGTCGTTTCTGGAGTTTGCCGCCCACTTCCACCAGGGGTGATATCGTAGACAGTTTAACTCTAATCCCACCCTTACTACCAATGACTTATATTGAGCCAATGAAAATGCTTGTATGAATGCATATCCCGCCCTATTCGTCAACTTGACTGACAGCACCACTGACCTTGAACGGGGACGTGCACGGACTGCCGATAATGGCCAAGAGTGTACGGAATAGCAGAAATATACGATGTAGAATTAGCAAGAAATATTAACGATACGTATGCTATTTTTTAAAACATCGTTAACGTTGAACGGCTATCAGCCGATGGTGTTTGCATTGCCGGTTATGACAAACACTATACTGTACACGGGATAGCCTAAAATGTTGACATCTTTTTTAATTTTTATGCACGAAATAACAGAAATACGGGCGATAATTATTGACGAATTTTAAACTATCTAAAATATTACTGACAAATATAAATGGACACGAAAGGAAACAGTATTGTGTTTAATTTGTGTGGTAATTTATCATAAACTTTTGAGGTAGCGTCACCCGGTCGACATGTGTTAATTATAGGGCAGTTATTTGTTGAACTCCCGACTTCGGTGTCTACACGGGAAAAGCCTGGATTCGCTTAACGTTATGTATTAGGCACACCCCTTCTAGAAAATAAAATATTTGGTTAAAAAAGTGCGCCTAATACACCGAAAAATACGGTACTTATATGTTCTCTGAAGCAAGACGCAAGGGGTTATTTATATCATATATCTTATGTTTACAAGTATGATGTTTCTGCTCTGGATATTTCCCCTCACAGTGAATTTATTTGATAAGGTTTAATTAAATACGAGAAAATGTACATGTTAAATGAAATGTAATGGGGTTTAACGTCCTACTGTTCTGTCCCGACTAGGCTAATGGAGATGGGCATACGCCATACAGTGTGCTATGGGAGAAAGTTTGCCCGGGCAGCAGCACGATGACCTACTTTTATATCGAATTCCAACTGCCAAGGGGTCTTTTACGTACACACCAGTGTGCACACGGGACCCCCGTCCTGCACCACTGACAAGGGGAAACCAACGTCGGAAAATCTGGATGAACTTTCTGGGCCAATGCAGGGATCGAACACGCGACCTACGAGATAAGGTATTTATTATCCAATACAAAGCGACATCAAAAGAAATTTTCAAATCAAATAATACAATATTGTTTTACCTAAGAAAGTGTATTAATAACCTATACTAGTTGTTCCCAGCGTTTTATGTACCATGGCCTACCTCAACATTGCAAATTATTTTGTGCCCCCCTTTGATATGAAAACAAATTGAGTTTTGTAAAAGTATAAATCCTTCAAATAAGATATTGATTCCTTTAAATAAAATAAAACTATTCAAATAAAAATAATAAACAATCAGAAAATAGTAATTAGCTTAAAGCAAGAATTTCATATTTTCTAAGAAAGTCAAAACATAATTATTTCTATGTCTTTTGCTCAATAGTTTGTCAACTCACTATTATACGATCAAATGTATCATTATCATACCGGAAATAATAACAAAATTACCTCCCTTGTTTTTCTATTCCCCCCCCCCATGGAATAGCTATCTCCAAACGTTTGAATTTGAAGTTGAAAATGATATTTTTGCCAATTTCTCAACTGGCAATAGAGAATTATAGGATTATTCTTTAAAAGGTAGGACTGTTTATAGATACCGTATAAGGCTTTATTTTAATACATTTTAAAAATATAACTTAAAAATATGAAATTCTCGCTTTAAGAAAAATCTTTAATGCGAAGCTCTAATTTAAACAGCTTCAGTTTAAAGTCTCCTCGAATTTTTGATATTTTTTTTTTCAATAATATGTCACTCACAACACTAAAACCACATTCTACCTTTGAAGAGAGTTTTAACAGACTCATCATTTCTGACAATTGTTCTTGATACTGTTGCCTTGGTGTAAAGGTAATAATCGCCCCCAAATATATTCAAATTGCCTCACAGCACTAAAACCACATTCTACTAAATAAGAGGATATAGTTTGTCATAGTGTTGCTGTACACAGTGGCGGGCCTCCATCGAGACCCTTTCGCAACCACCAACAATAGGGCAAGGTCAAACGGGCCTTGTCCTTGCAGGGATTTTGACGTCAAAATTGCGGAGAACGAATTGGTGGTGTGTAATATAGGTCAAAGCTATAAATATATTCTGACGAGCTTATGCTGGTTGTTCTGGCTATGCAAGCACCCCCCCCCCCCAATAAAAGACTGAAATTTGATTAATTACATGACATTAATTTGAGGCTATATGAAATAGGTATTCTAAGATCAATAGTGAGATTAGTTTCATAGTAGATCAGCCACTGTTTATTAAAACATCCCGTTGAGTGACAATAACGTGACATATTTATGGCTATACAGTTTGGGATCGGTTTTCTTCGCAGTTCTTTTTAAATGCCTACAAGTATAATGCCGAATTTCTGCTAAAAGTGAACGTTGGCCGTAAATCAATTTTTTCGTCCCATCCGTACGAACCCGGGAACTTCTGGTTGGTTGCTCTTCATATAAAACTTATTGCTGTCACAAAGTCACAAACCTTAAATGCAGACGGACGAAGGGTCCCGTGTCATATAATACGGCACATTTTTAAAACAATACAAACTGGGCGTGTGAATTTTATCATTAATTTTCACTTGTCTGGAATTGATGTAATAGAGCATAGCAGGTTATCTGTGCTAGAATGTATTTAAGTCTGTATAATTTGGCTCGATTACTATGGTTGTACCTGGTGTTAGCTATCGGAGAAGCATTATAGCCACATTATCTTTAATGTACAATATGTGCGGTGTCTTGTTCCCATCGACAGATCCCTATCCAGGAAAACTCCCAACATTTTTGGCTGAATAGGAGAAAGCTATATCTGAGTCTCCGATCGTTATGGATTGTTCATGTAAGTTTGATCGCTGATGTTTAGTGCCTATTAAAACCGCCTCAGTTTTGTCATCATTAAGTTTCAGCATATTAGTGGCCATCCATGACTTGATTGATTTTGCTCAAAACTCCCAATTATCTGAGTGTCATCTGCATATGCGTGATGATCCAGTGAATGACGGTCAATGATGTTAGATACAGCTGCAGTATAGAGCACAAACAATACCGGGCCCAAAATGAAAACTTTTTGTTTTTCCAAGGAGTGAGTTGATTAAAGTGTACGTCTTTCGTGAATCCTCCTTGGGTAGCTCAAGTTGTTCCAAGCAGTATCTGCGTTTAGCATCAGATATGGCATTGACGTTTTTCGCGATAGATCTACCTGTGAATCTCGAGTCCTGATTTCCGCAATTTTCGCTCAGCGTTAGAGCCCCGCCCCTACGCATTTTGTTTCCGGAGCGTACCTCATGAACCGGGAGTTAAATATACCTTTATTAAACTTTGTACAATTATAAACCTACTATCGTAAGTATTTCTGGGTATACAATTATTGTTAAGGGAAAATAAACCACTGAGAAATTACTAAGAAATGTGATAAAGGAAGACATTTTTTTAAAAATATTTAAAAATAATATGTGAAATTCAAATTAAAGATAAATAGGTCAAAAGCTGCTCGTATGACCTATGTCGCTACCTTCCACTACAACCAGTCAGTGTAGGTCATTGAAGGTATAGATCTGTATTTTAATCAGATTTAGTCTTCTTGAAATTACACGCTGTTGTTGATGTCTTGTTCTTTCAATTACCTCTTGTTGCTTACGTCTGACAAAATGGCATAGGTGTTCCATAACCGTGTTTACTCAATTTAATATGTTATGTATGTATGTACACTCACCGACATATATATGTAAGTCCACAGTTAGATTATAAATGTATATAAAACAGACAGTCAAGATATATTTACGTCAGTTGTACAAAAAATTTGATTTAAGGGGAGTCGCAAATTATGACAGACTGGGTAAAGAAAAACGCTCAAACCGAATTACCTGTAAGTGGCACATGTATATGAATTACATTTTAAAGTTTCGCCCATATTTTATTTCATTGTATGTACTGCAAATGTATCTATTTTATTATGTCAGTGCAATATAAAAACAATTGTCATTTCGAACAGAAGAGCGGTTGTCTCATTTCAGAATAGCCTTTAGCAAAAATTATGACAACATTTGACGTACGATACAATAAACGTCAAATGTAAAATGATCATTTTCGTAGCTGTCCTCTTAGTTTTGAATATACGTCAAAGAATAAAGTGTTCTGTATAAAACGGTTTACTTATTCGTGACACGCCTTAACACTGTTCTAAATTCTAAATTAGCCACACAACAGGTAAGATGTTTCATTTTATTTATCATTTTCTTCTCACTGATACCATTCCAGCTGCCAAGTTCATCAAAACAAAATAATTCCATGATATAATTTCTACAAGTTTTGGAAATAATAAACCAAAACTGATTAATAAACGGATCAAAAGTCGCCAGGCAGTCCGAAAGCAACCCGGCTGTTTCACATTGCCATGTTTCTTTTATTTATGGTGGGGCGGGGGTTCATTGATAAATGCATGATTTTTTATTTCCATTTGAACTGAGAAATCGCTGAAAAGTTGGGAGAATCCCACGTAAACAACGTCATAAGTGAGGATTTATCTTTGATGCGTTGATGTCGACAATGTTTTCTTATAATCACACACCACGTCAATAAAATATAGAATCATCAAGCTGAACACACAGCAAAAACAGCGACTTAGTAGAAGATAACATGAATATCCGATTGGGCATGTATGCGCATATATGTAGACGCCAGAAAAATGTCAGCCAAAAGCTGCGTACAAGGTCAAATTACATTTGCAATAGATCGACCTTTTCTTCGGCGGGCGATATGTTTGTTTGATAGCCGAGGTACTATATATATTACGTCATAGAATGTATTAGGGAGAAATTCTGTAATAGCAGTGTTGGAGTCGAATGGTTACAGCCACATTTTCAATTAGGTGTTGTACTAGTATTTCAAATTTGATGCAGATTGAAGTCCCAAACTGTTGATAAATGATATAAGGTAGAGTGGCCGATCGACGGAAAGACATACTTATCCGTATTTACTTTGGGTTCAGATAAGCTTGTCATCATTGTGGCGGAGTCTGAATCTTGTGTCTCTTAATAATGCAGGACCTGCTGGAAGTGACAAGTATATTTGCAGATAGTTGACAAGGCGTAGTATTAATATTTAGGGGTGGTTTTCTTATTGGTAGTTTCGTGTGATTTGCTTGTGTTTTTATTTTGGTTCTTTTTTGCTATTTTCTGTCCTTATCGTTCTTCCTCTATTAAGATCTTTTTAGTGTCGGAGAGGCGTGGATCTTTGATCCCCCTAAACACTAAATATCGTACCTGAATTATGAGGCGTTGATAGCTAATTGTACTTTAACCAGTACAAACGTATACTCGATTTGCTTATTATTTTAGAAAGAAATAATCATTAAGATTTTGAATGTGAACTTTAGTCCGCATAACTATTATGGTAGATTAGATAAAGAACTGATAGTTCTCACTATAATAGTTAAAACCTAGATGATGTAAAGGGGATAAGCTGGAAATTTAGGTTAAGTTGCTGCACTCTTCCGAGAAACCCTTATTTTAAAATCTTTGTAGCCTCGATTGTCATTGTTAGCGCTGTCACGATAAGTAACAAAGTCTCGATTATCCACTTTTGCGTTTAATCATCAACGGACGTTGAACAGCAAATCGGATTCAAATCCATTGAAAGCCGGGCAGATACGATGGCATCGAGAGTTGATTATGGTCTTTTCGTGTTAATAAATGTATAATTGATTATAGTTCATATAACTTTTCAGTCTTAAAGAAAGACCTGCCATAACCGTTAATTTAACCCTCAAAGATTGAAGTTGCCATTTTCGTCACCCCACGGGACTTCGAAAAGCATTTGAACTGAAACCAAAGAAATAGAAACTCTTTGTGTATAGTCGAAATCTGTAATATTTGACATTCAAGCACAGTTTATATAGGGTATATCTAAATGTGAACGCGGTTGCCTTTATTAATGGTGTATCAATTTTACTGTTGGATGTGAAAAGTGATGACCGTTTCCATCGGAACATATCTTGTTAGCAATTGTAAATATATGCAGTTCAAATGTCCGTGGTACTGTATGTTATTACGGAACGTAGAATCTGAAAGCGATACATCTGTTAATGACACTTTCTCTTGCGTTTATTTGTAATGCTAATGCTTACAATGTGTTTTTATTATAGCGCCGAAAGACAAGTGTTTGTCGCCGTATTGTATATCTACTCAACATGAACGGACCAAAATTGTTACTCTTTACTGGAGTTATTTTAATTGCCATAATTATTACAAATGGACAGGGTATGTAGCGTTTATATTTACATATACAACTATATAAATTGCGGCCTCTCTTTAATCTCCAAACGACCCCGCCACCTCATATGATATTTACCCATTTGGTGAACTGGTTTTCACGAATATTATTGACATTGTTAGACATGTAATGTTATTTTTTTGTTTTCAGAACCAGCCTGTATGACCAGTACTGCGTGTAATGGGCGCCCCAGCAGAACTTTCGATAGGAAAAAATACTGTTGCGCATCTGGCAGTAGACGCAAATTTTCATTTGGCAAAAATAAATATGGGAACCTCATATTGAACTGTAATTGTCATCCTTTGGTAACAATACCTACCCCTAAAACAAAAATGGGAACAGTTCTGAGGGTCTCTAGTGGGGTTACTTTCGGTTGAAACAAATTTTGAGAGTTACTTTGTATGATAATAAAGTATAAACACAATTATTACCTTAATATGTTTTTTCTCTTTCAAGACTAACGTTGAAATAGTTATCAGCAATGCCGCAAGTCAACACAGAAATTAAACATGCCAGGGTTAATTTAATATGAAATAAGTATAATATCTAATTGTGTGAAACAGTACAGCAAGTATATTGCGATTCCCATGGGTATCACAAGTGCCCATCTACTTGCTAATTTATGTCTATATTCGTAAGAAACCGACCATATCATAGATCTCATTTATTTAACGATTAATAAGTCATATGATAAAATGGCGATTTTAATTTTCTAATTAATAAATAATCTCTCACAGGCAATACTATAACCAAAGCTCTACTTTATGTTGTATACAATTCCAGTTAAACCGATTTGCCAGAGTATGTACATAGTATGATGATTTATTGCCAAGGGGTAAATTGGGTTGCAAAAGTTTAACCGATATTCATGAGTACTGAACACCGGAATAGGTGTAATTGTAGCTACTGAGGGTGTTTGGGATGAGCTACCCTATACAAGCGTTTTATTGCATTAACATCAACAGGTGTAATTATTTTAGAGAAACATTCCTCCGAAATAAGATGTCAATTTTACACCGTATCTTGCGTTACAAAAGTATTTGTGTTGTCCAATTTGAACTTTTTTTGTAAAATTGCGTTAATTGCACTAAATAGCAACACAATTATAACGCATTTTAGAGTGTTTACTCATAACGAGTAAGGTATAGATTATTTTAGCTTGTATAAACTTAAAGACAAGTACACCATCTTTATTAATAATTCTTAATACAGGTGGGGTGCATAAATGAATAAACCACATTATTCAGATAAGTTATAAGGATATGTGTATTAATTTTTGCTCATGATTTATATTCATTGTAAATTGATACAGACTGTCTAATTGCCCAACAGCAGTTGAATTTGAATCAGTCTGATGGGTATTTGTCAATTTAATGTCGTTGTAAAATGAAACGAAGTAACTGACGGTCTAAACGCCCTATACTAATTATCATAGAGGCCGATAGCCAATTTCAAATTTTCTGTACTTGGAAGTCATTGGCTTGAACTAAATGGAAGTGTAATTTACAAAACATCCTTGAGGATGGTAATGCTTAATCTACACCCACGGGTGTAAACTATTAAGTGTAACATTATACTGTCTGAGTGGCAACACGTTTCCAACTGATTTGGAGTAATGTTCTACACTAGTTGGGTGTTATCGGTTTACATCACTAAAGGTTAGGAGTTATCCCTATTTATGTGGCAGCTAGTACCTTATTAGTTTTAACTATGTTGATTCACATCAAATTTGAACACACATACCAGTTAAACACCGATTCAAGAATTACCATTATAATTTAGTCTGCCATACACACGGGGACAAAGACTCGGTTTTAAATATAGTCTCCTTATTGGTCAAGGCTATTGAATAGTTTTAGAGAACTTGCCCAAATTGTGGAAGATGTTGATTATTACATTTTAATATTCTCCAGCCTACTTAACCTCTATAGGTGACCTATAGATGGGTCTACAATTCCAAAATGTGCGTGAAGGGGAGCAGCGGACATTACCATGGGAAGCTTCGGCCTACAACCTAGATATTACATGCTTTTATACTATTTGCGTACAGGGAGCGGCCAATATGCCAGGCAGTTTCAGTCCGATTTCCACGAAATTCATACTCAACCATCATTACGATGTAACGGTGATACATTTTAACGGTTTTCAAAATCAAATAACGATTGTGACCACTAGAGGATATTGGCCCATATCATAAAGTCAGATTTTGAAAGTAGAAATTACTAAAATATTAATCTACCTCAATCATTTCGATTTTATTTAGCGAACTTTAGGTATTCAAAACAAAAACGTAACATTGAATTAGGCGTAGACATAATATACTGTTAATAACCGTATGTGTGAAATTTGTCATTTGAAATGTGTCGAAAAAAGTACCATTTCATTCTTGTCTGCCCAATCCTGCAAGATATGGGAATGAACTTCATTCATCACCAAACGAAATGAAATTGACGTCGTTATTGCAATGTAATAACGACAATGATATCAAGAATCTTTGTGTTATTTTCTAAATGTAATGTTTGCTGTTTGATTTCTCCATTTTTATTGATTAACTATGTATGTGGGTTTTTTTTGTATATATATACACTGTATACGCCCACATTTTCAGGGACGATAATCCAGGAAGTTACGTTCGGCTATGGTCAAAATCAGATCAAAATTGGGACCCCTATGGAGTCCACAACCTTGATATACCATATATTTACACTATTTGCGTACGGTTCGATATGCGCAAATATCGATATTAACCAAGATCTTTGAATTATAATCATACATTTCAAGTTTCATCAAAATGGGATAAAAATTGTGACTTCTAGAGTGTCAACAACATCGCTTTTACATACTTTTACACCATTTGCGTACAAGGAGTGGGCATTTGGTCGGGCAGTTTTTACCAAATTCGAACTCAACCTTCACTGATATAATTAAACGTTTTGGGTTTTTTAATTGAATACAAATTGTGACTTCTAGCGGGCCCACAAGCCAAAAATGCGATTTTTCGAACAATTAGGGGCCATCATCCAGGAAGGGTCCATAACCTTGATATACCATATATTTACACTATTTGCGTACGAGGGGCGGCCATTTTGTTTGGCAGTTTTGGTCCGATTTTCACGAAATTTGAACTCAATCAATCATCATTACGGTTTAACGGTGATACATTGGAACTTTTTTTTAAAATCAAAAATAAATGCGACCTCTAGAGGGACCACAAGCTAAAAACGCGAATTTTCGTACAATCAGGGCCATAATTCAGGAAGTTACGATCAGATATGCGTGAATATCGAAAGGAACCAAGATTTGTGTGTTATAAACATGTATCTCAGTTTCATCAAAATTGGTTCAATTTTATTTCAATAATTCGCTTGCGCGTAGGGGTCTTTAGCAATTGGAGGAAACCTACTCCTTGTAACTTACATCCGAGGAATCGAAACCACGCCAGCTGATTCAATGGCCGACCTTATGATACAACGCGCACGTGCTAACCATTCGACCACCCAACCCTCCATCGGGGGACCCATATTTCAAGTTTTTCGGAGAAAAATTGTGACCTGTAGAGTGTCCACATACAAATTGTGGACGGACGGACGGGCGGGCAAGGGCGACGGCATAATATGTCCACATGAAAATGTGGGCGTATAAAAATCACTATCCTTTTCTAACTTGTTTTCTATCCATATGTTGAAAAATGTAGGCGTATCTTGCATGGTCGCTGATGGCTATAAAGTACTCCAATAAATGAAATGAAACGAAACGAAGTGGAATTTAATGTCCTACTGTTCTGCCGCGGCTGGGCACATAAGGGATCTTTCACGTGCAGACCAAAGTATACACGAGACCTTGGTTTTTCGTCTCGTCCGAATGACTAGGCAGCTGTCCCTGTTAGGCCTCCTGTCCGTCCTGCACCACTTACGAGGGGAACCAACGTCAGAAGATCCCGTTGAACTTTCTCGGCCTGTCGGCCAATGCAGGGATCGTACACGCGACCTCCAGACTAGCGATCCAACGTCTTATCCACATAGCCAACGTGGCTCCCGTAGTCCATTAAAGATAGTTTTATTATAGACTGGGATAAGAATCGATAATCACGGTATGTAATGTTTTATTTGAATAAATCCATCCCACTTCAACACAACAAATCTCAATTTCATTTTATTTTTACCAAGCACTATTTATACAATGTTATGAAACATGCTTCAGCGTAAAAATAAATAATTAGATGGTCGATGGTAATAGCAATATCGCCACATTAATAAGCAATAGAAATAATGTTAAAAGCGTTATTATTTACAAGTTTTATTATTACAGAGGGTTGTGCTTAAAGCGGAACTATTCGGGCACATTTGATGTCCGAAAAGATTGAGGTTTATTGGGAAAATCAAACAAACATTGTCTGAAATATCCAGCTTCAACTGCTGCGCTCTTTTAAGGGTGTTTTTGGCGAGAAGCATGCCCCAACTGCATCTGATATCTTGAGGTAGATAGTATATCTTTGAGAATGTTTCAAATAGCTTGGGATAATTGCTTGGCACTTAAAAAAGGGTAGCACGAGCCTTCCACAGAATTAACCAAGTTTTATTCGCTGAAATATATTTTGCACTTTTCCTTTTAAAGATACATTCTATCGACATATTTTGTAGCACTATCGTCGTTGCGACATTGGTTTTAAATTTATAGACAAGGAATAGAGAAATAAGATAACTTTATATTTCATTAATTAATATATTTGGCAAATTAATAGTTTCACACATATTCACATATATATTATATATAGTATGTACTAAATCAACTTAGTCTGTAATTGACAGTTGACACATAAAAAGAGCTATTTAACCAAAACATGTGTCAATAATATACCACCAGATTACACGTGAGTGGAATTATTCTAATTGCATCATTTGACTTAAAGTAACCAATCATATCGTTAATTGCACAGGTTCGGGGCCATGAACAGGCTTTCTGTGTGTGATATGCAGGAGTCATATAAAAGAAATCATAGTAAAGTTTTAAGTTAGACTACCATTGGATTCCAGAGAGGTTCCATCTGAGTTCCTATACAGCCGCGAGGCTGGATAGGGTTGAGAAATGGTTTTAGCTAGTATTGTTATCTATATTGTTATATATGTATTCGGCTATGCTATATAAAATGTATAAGCAAACTGTTGCATTGTTATTCCTAGTAAGACAAACGTCTTAAGAAAACCAGTAAGAAGTAAATACACAACGTGAAGCAGAAGTAAAGACAGCTAAAGACAAATTCTAGACGATCACAAGGCTACAGAAATATGTAGTAAGAAAAGATGCATGGGTCGTATTTAGGATGTGGCGACCGGTTTCCTCGCCCGCTCTCCACGTCAGACAAAAGACCTATGGTGCTACAATTTACAGGGAATTTATTCCAATGAAAGTAAGGTATATTTGATATTTTGAAAGCAGACACACCTAATCTTACTAGAAAAACCCCCATAGGAAAAAATATAAGAATGTCCCTAAATGCCAGCCTGTCTCCTCGAGTGACGCAACGAGCGCTTCTATGTTTAGCTAATGGTCGTGTTAATATGGGCAGACATTTAAGTCCAGTAGACCATTAAATGGCAGAAAAAGAAGTTGGGCGAGGATAATCAAAGAATTTACTAAAGCTACGACAATTATGTTACTGACAGTGACTAACGACAAATACAAATTTTTGCTACCAATTACACTTTTGATAATCCCACATTTCAATGTCGCCACCCATGCCCGTCGTTCTGTCACAAAGTTACTTCCTCTTTTTCCGAAAACCCTGTTACAGTTAATCTCGAAGTTACATCCCCTTTTGGAGGAAATTCATCGCTCCGCGACCTTCCATTCCAGAGACCCCCCCCCCCACACACACACCGGCTTTCGAAAAAGGTCGGTAATGTCATTGTGGCTACAGCTTTAGTGTAATGAGAGGACGAGCCGTTTTGATATTTTTTTTTTATAAACATATTTTATTCACTATAAATGAATGGGAAATTGGGGAACAGGCAAAATGCCTATGTCAGACCCCTATCCCTATTTACAATACAAATTATATACTAATAATGAAAAGCAGTATATACAATATATACAACCCTTACTTAGTTGAGTACACCTAGAGTATTATAGTATGTAATAATAATAATAATATTAATAATAATAATAACAACAACAATAATAGTTTAAAATCGTTTAGATAAATTGAAGTATGATTGAACTGTTGTAAAGATAAGGTTATTAATTTCGTTTGTGGAGTCATGCAAGCCATAGAGTAGAGTTATGCTGTTCTTATACTCATCAGGTAATGTAGAAATGGTTTTTCGTTGAGAAGTATTGAAGTTTGGACAGTGTAAAAGATAGTGTTCGCTATCCTCGAAAAGGTGACCACAATTGCAAGCTGGATTTTCAGAGATGTGTCTAAAAAACAGGTGACCATTTAAGTCACTGCATGAGAGTCGTAGTTTGCTGTGGATAATTTCAGTTTTCCTAGAGCCAATGTAGAAATGTTTTGGGGGTTTAGAGTCATGTTCGGAGAGCTTCTGTTTAAAAGAAGAGAGACTTGTTGCACGTTTTGTTGACTGGTCTAACCGGTTCCATTCCTTTATTGCGGATGGTACAAATGAGTTGGAAAATATTTTCGTTCTACACCGATATTCAGTGAAATCATTTATATTTCTAAAATTGTACGAAGATTTTCTAGGGAGTGGAAATAGTGTAGAAAGATAATTTGGTGTAGTATTATTGAAGATTTTATAAACAAGAATAAGTTTGTGTCTTCGTCGACGTTCTTTTAGAGGAATGAAACCGGTCTCTTTGTAAAGAGAATCGTGGCTCGTACCTTTAACCGCTCCGCAGATTGTGCGTAGTGCGTCCAGTTGCAAGTGCTCAAGTTGATTTGTTAGTAGTTCCGAACACCCATCCCAAACGATATCCGCGTAGTCGAAGTGAGGCAGAATGTAAGCGTTATAGATAGTCAGTAAGGATCTGCGTTTCAAGCGATATTTTAGAGACCTCAAACAGTTTACTAGTTTTGATACTTTTTTGCATAAATTTCCTATGTGGACATCCCATTTGCCGTTATTTTGAAATGTAAGGCCCAAATGTTTATGGAAAGAAACTTCATTTATTTTTACAGAATTAAAAATTAGTGGTGGCTTAGTAATTTTCGTTTTAGTGCTGATCGTCAAAGTTTCAGTTTTAAGGGGATTAAAGGTAACCAGCCAGGTTTTAGCCCAGTCATTAATAGTTTCGAGATCAGTATTAAGAGTATTGGCGCTTGCAATCGGGTCATCGATTTTGAGGAAGAGCGAGGTATCATCGGCAAATAATCTGACATTTGATTTAATATTATCAACAATATCGTTGATGTAAATAAGGAAAAGCAAAGGACCGAGGACCGAGCCTTGGGGGACACCAGCAGGGATTACTTTGGCTTCAGAGGCAACTCCATTTAGTACTACTTTCTGTTGTCTAATTGAAAGATAATTGCCAAACCAATCTAGCAAGTCTCCCCTGATTCCAACGCCACCTAGCTTCCAACATAGTCCAGCGTGCCAGACACGGTCAAAGGCCTTGCTGATGTCACAGAAAACAATTCTGGTGTGTGAATGGTTATCAATGGCTTGACAAAACATATGTGTTAATTCTATTAGTTGGTATATAGTACTGTCACCTTGAAGAAATCCGCTTTGAAACGTTGTTAGTATTTGACAATCCCGCAAGAAGTTAAAGACATGCTTATAGATTACTTTTTCGAATACTTTAATTATAATGCTTAACAATGAGACAGGTCTGTAGTTTCCACATTCATTAGGAGATCCTTTCTTAAATATGGCCGTGACGTTGGCAAATTTCCAAATTTGGGGAACCTTTTTTGTTTCTAGAGATAGTTTGAATAAAGTACAAAGTGGAGAGGAAATTTCAGTGGAAATGAATTTAAGTAATTTGGCACTGATGTCATCGGGACCAGATGCTTTTGATATATTCAAACTGTTGATGATATCTTTAACTTCTTGATGGGTTGGTACGATCTGTGTTAGTGAGTTCGGATTTTGTCTAATAGGAGGAAAAGCGGTGTTAGTGACGTTTAATTCGGATTGTTCAATGAAGAAATTATTGAGTGCATTGGCCTTTTCTTCTGGTGCAAAAAGGGTGTCATTGTTCACAACTAAAGGTGGCATATCTGTCTTGGTTGTCCCTTGGCCTTTCACAAATGAATTAATAATTTTCCAAAAGGTGTTATTTCCAAAAGTTTCTGAATCATTAATTTTGTTATCAAGTTTTTCATAGTATTTAATTTTTGCAGTTCGAATAAGATTAATATATTGGTTGCGGATAGATCTGAAATGTCGCCAATGGATGTCGTGGTTTGATTTCGTTGCTTTTTTGTGTATTCAATTTTTCTTTTTGCGTAATTTCCTAATTTCTACTGTCATCCATGGTTTATCGTTGGGCCGAATAGTTACAATTCGATTAGGTATGTTGACCTTAGCAATTGATATTAACTCACTTGTGAAGTCTATAGAAGCACGGTCAATGTCTTTTCCATCTATCAGATCGTACCAATCTTTTCCTATGGTATCCCGTTTTAGTTTGTCGATGTCAATGTTATTGTAGTCCCATACCGTTCTTTTAAAACATTGTGCCTTTGAAATTTTGAAAGATAAGTCGCATGATACAGGACAATGATCACTGCAGAAATTATCAGATACGTCGCAATGTTTAGTAAATTCTGGAAAATTGGTCAAGATCAAGTCAATTAAAGAATTGTTGCCGTTTTCTTGGTATCTTGTAGGTGTTGTCACTAATTGTTCGAAGTCGAGTAAATTTATTGCGTCATGTATTATCGAGTGTGTATTCCGTAACATGTCAATATTAAAATCTCCTACTATTAAACATTTAGAAACATCGTCATTGTTAGCCAAGAGAAATGAGTCAAAGATTTGATTGTCAGTTTTCCTATCGGAGTTTGGAGGTCTGTAGTAAGAGCCAACTAAGAATTTTTTATTAAAAGTATTCAATTCAAGCCAAAGTGATTCGATAGAGTTGTTCTCAAGATCAGTACGACGTTTGAACGATATGGTATTACGTACATAAACAACGACCCCTCTCCCGCTGCTGTTAATCCTATCTTTGCGTAATGGTGGATAGTAACTTGGAATTAAAAGGGTGTCATTTGGTATGTTTTCGTCAAGCCATGATTCAGTTATAGATATAATATCAAAGGAAGATAATTCTGCGGCAATTAGGTCAACTTCTTTTCTTAGGCTACGGACATTGATGTGGACAACGGACAAGAGACTGGAAGTGGAGGACTGATTTACGGAACGACAGCCGTAAGAGACGGACGACGTAGCTAATGGACCTGGATTGGGTTCTACATTACCTGATAATAGAATTACCCTGATTTTAAAAAAATATATGACAGGTTAATAAGAGGTTGAAAAATAGGAGTGTTGCTGTATTATTTTGTAAAAGTAGGTACACAGTTCGGGTAGGATAAGAGTTTAAGTGATCGAGAGTTCTTAATACTATTATGTAGAGGTATATACAACAAAGTAGGGGAAAATCATAAGTTGTCACGCTTCGAGTATGCGATCGAAATATATCGGGGCTCAGAGACTTTGGACAATATTAAAGTTATAATTAAAATAGGGGAAAATCATAAGTTGTCACGCTTCGAGTATGCGATCGAAATATATCGGGGCTAAGAGACTTTGGACAATATTAAAGTTATACTTGAAAATGTTCAGGCCACAGTTTTGTGTAAATTTTGCTATCACGTAATTCAATATTAATCAAAACATAAAGTTATTGTCTGAATATAGTAAATAACGGAAGGTACCCTCATAGTACATATATGTACGTATACATTTAGGTATAAATTAGTGATGTTCATACAGTAAATACATTATCTACAGTAATATAGGTATCCGGTATTTCAATATAGCTCATACAGTAGATATATTAGCTATAATAATTCATGTCAAATGTTTCAATATAGTCCATACTGTAAAAACATTGGCTATAATACTATGGAATCAAATGTTCCGAGGTTGCTCAAAGAGTAGATATCTATATACAGTAACATTGATATTCAATATTTCAGTGTTGTTCACAGTAGATACATTATCTATAACATGGATATTGAATATTTCAATGTTTAACACATAGTGCATACATTATCTACAGTAATATGGGTATCAAATATTTCAATGTTGAAAATACATGAAATACATAGAACAAACTTTACATACATTTTCTATAGTAATATAGATATTAAATATTGGATATTAAATATTGTAACGTTGAACACACATTGCATACATTATCTATAACATATGGACATCAAATATTTCAAGGCTGTTTAGTCAGTAAATAGTAATATGGATATCATGGATATATGGATATTCAATAGTAACAGTAACGGTAGATTTGCTATCAATAATAATATGGATAATGGATAGTTCAATATCAAACAGTTATGATGCTCTCTGAAGTAATTTCCCAGTTTACCAAAAGTTAGGTATGAATAGCGATGTAATCGAATGTAGACAATATCTATGGATAATATAATTAAAATTTACCTATAATATCACATATTTCAAAGTTTGTCAAATAATACCGACTCTGACTTTGGTTGTAGTTAAAAATACATATATAATATTTCAGTCCTGTTCAGAGTAAATCAAGGCACAACATATTGTAGCTAAATAAACCCTTAGTAATACATATAGTGCTATGGATTACAAAATAGTTCAATTTTATTTATATAATAAATACATTATCTATAGTAATATGGGTATCAGAATATTGCAATGTTCTTCAAACAGTAGATACATTATCTATAACATGGATATTGAATATTTCAATGTTGAACACACGGTGCATACATTTTCTACAGTAATATGGGTATTAAATATTTCAATGTTAAACACACAGTGAATACTTTATAATATAGGGATATTAAATACTTCAGTTTTGAATACACAGTGAATATATCTACAATAATAGGTATTTCAATGTCGAATATATAGTAAATTCATTATCTAGAGAAATGGGGTTTAACGTCCACTCGACACAAACTAGGTCATTTCGGGACTAACACATGGTTCAATTTTATTTCTATAATTCGCTTGCGCGTAGGGGTCTTTAGCAGTGGGAGGAAACCGGAGGACCCGGAGAAAACCCACAAGGTTGGACAGGCGACACGTACAACCGGGGAATATTTATCTACAGTAATATTGATATTAAATATTTCAAAGTTGTTTACACATAAAAGACTTTATCTATAGTAATAGGGATATTAAGTAGTAAAGACATTATCTATAGTAGTAGGGATACCAAGTAGTAAAGACATTATCTATAGTAGTAGGGATACCATGTAGTAAAGACATTATCTATAGTAGTAGGGATACCAAGTAGTAAAGACAGTGTCTATAGTAATAGGGATATCAAGTAGCTGAACGTTTTTTAAAACTCTAAGTACATTATAATCTATAGTAAAATGGATATCAAATATTTCAATGTTAAATATACAGTAAATGCATTATCTATAGTAATATGGATATCAATTATTGCAAAGTTAATTAAACATTAGATGCATTATCTATAGTTATATGGTTATCAAATATTTCAAAGTTGTTTGAGCTGATTGTACATTATCTATATTAATATGGTATTCAAATATTTCAATGTTGTACACAAATAATTTGAGTACACCAATTATATGTTATAATACTATAATAATGTGGATATAGTGATATGAATATCTAATATTTCAGCGTTATTTGAACAGTAAGTAGATTATCTGTAGTAATGTGGTAACAAATTTTCAGTGTTATACATACAGTAGATACATTGACTGTATTATCTAGATATCAAACATTTCAATGTTGAACACACAGTAAGTACATTTTCAATGTTAATCTTTCAATATACATGTAGAACATACAATAATAACATTAGTTATAATAAGGCTATACAATAATAACATTAGTTATAATAATATGTGTATCAGATATTTCAATGTTGTTAAACAGTAGATACATTGTCCATAGCCATATGCACATCAAACATTTCAATGTTGTTCCAACACGAAATACATTGAGTATAGCAATATAGTTATCAATTTTTTCAATATACAGTTAACACCTTATCTATAGTAATATTGATATGGAAATGTTTTCATATTGTTTGAGTCGAGAATACATGATCCATAATGTTATGGATATATAAATATTTCAATAGTGTTCAGCACAAACTACATTTTCCATAGTAAAATAAATATCAAGTGTTTCAATGCTGTACACACAGCAGATGTATGATCCATGTTATGGATATCAAATATGGATATCAAGTTTTTCAGTAGATACATTTTTATAGCAAAGGTAAGTATGCATATATATGTCTAGTATTTAACTATGGACTTTGTTTACTTTAACTATTTGTTAGTTTCAATATTTGTATTTCATAATAATCAACAATAAAGACAATGTTAGTAGATAAGGTTGGTATCCATGTGTAGATTAAGTAATACATGATAATAGTTATTTAGTAGTCAAAGGTAGGTATGAGTATCAATTATTTTATGATAGTCAACAATAAAGGCACTGTTTGTTTTAATTTAGTAGGTAAGTATACTTTTGATTGGAGATTAATAATGGTTAATAATCATATCTATGAATTTGACATTTAATTTCACATCTGACATATCAAAGTTGTTGAACAACATGGAAATTATCCATGTCAGATAGAGACAGGTACGAGTTTGATATCAAGTATTTCGATATTGCAGAAACAGTAATGACAAGACTATCAAAGGAATAAAGGTAGGTATGGGTATGGTATTAAATAATTCATTGATTTTCAAATAATAAAAACACTGTCTGTCTGCTAAATAAATGTAGAATTTAGATGTCAGATTTTTCATCGTTGCCTAAACCTAGATAAAAACTATGGTAGATAAGCTAGGTAATAAATATTAATAAAGTTACATAACAAATGTTCTAATATGCTGGTTAGAGTGTTTCGGTGGATATGCTATTCGGGAACGGGCGTTATGGATTCACCACAATACTTTATTATGTCTTCTTCCCTGGGGTTGTAGCCTGGGATGTCTAAGGGAGTTAAAATTCTTTTGACCTTGCCAAATTCGTCTTCTGAGACAGGATTAAGTCTTACATATACCTTACCATCTCTGGTCCAACACTGACTAATGGATTTAGATTTATAGGCCTTTCTTGTAAGACTATAGATATATGATCTATATTTTGTCAAATCTCCATTAATGTAGACTTTTTCTGGTAGGTTCTTGTGTTGCTTCATGTCACTAAAAATCTTTCTCTTACTTTTGTAGCTGTTAAATCTGAGAATTATCTGTCTTGGTCCTCTCTCTGGTTTACCAACTCTATGGCAGTTCTCTATATCACTGGAAACAATATTAGGGCATACAATCTGCAAAACATCAAGTGACTTCTTTTCAATATTTTCTTTATTTTGTTCTTCGACTCCATTTATTCTGATACAATTCTTTCTGCTATACTGTTCCAGCTCATCTGTTCTCATTTGTATTTTATTGTTCAGGTAGTTTGTAACTCTAGCTAGCTCTATCTTTAAACAGTTCACTTCTTCTTTCAGTGGAGTTACAAATTTTTCCAGGCTGTCATTTACTATCTCACCTATCATTTGTCTTAATAAGTTTTGAACAGGAGCCTGTCTGAAAGAGTCTGCTACCTTCAAAGCAATTGTACTTACAGTGTCTGCTAATAGTGTTTGGTCAATGTCTTTGACTGCCTCAGGGAAGTGTAACAGGTCCTCAAAATTGTCTTCTTGTTCTGTAATGCACTTTGAATCAAATAATTCACTAGCAGTGGGGGGTGATGGTACTGAAGGGCAACTTGCTTTTGATAGCATTGATTTTATGTCCTTTTGGACCACTCTCTGTTTCTTTAGTGTTTCATTTTTGTTTGCAGCCATTAGAATGTCTTGTTGCATCTCTATTGGTGATCTTGTAGGGGGTCTTTTTCTGGTAGATACTGGCGATTCCATCATAGTTTAGTTTATACCGATCACTAGATAAATTCAGTCAAATAAGAGATGTCGTTGACTATATCTGTAGTCGTATGAGGCAGGAACAACAATATGGCGCCCTTAGCGATATGTAAACAAATACATGTAATCGTCTTGTACTTGGAAAATAGCAATCCAGATTATAATTACATATCAAAGGCACATTATCAGTGATCTAAAGATTATTTACCATCTGTCTGTACACACGTTAGTCTTAAAATATCGTTAAAACCACTGTTTTTCATTTATTTTCCTCTGAGCTCCAAAGTTTGCGACTGCTTACTCGGACATACCAGACATATTGAGCATTCATAGACCTTTAGTTTGTAGTGAAACATTACGATCGCTTTCTAAGAACCTCGCTAACGTCATTGGGGCTACAGCTTTGGGGCCATGAGATGACGAGCTCTGTTCTTATTGAGCATTCGGGGACCTTTAGTTTGAGGCGAGGCATTACGAACGGAGAGGACGGACACTTGATTTTCAGCATTCTAGGACTTCCTATTCCAAAGGTATATATTATTCCCGGAAAAGCATGTGCGATAGAGATTAGATTTCTTGAAAACATCCTTATCAAATATATAATCAACATCTAAGTTTTCCTCACGGATATGCTGTTGTCATAGTTTTTGAGACAAAGCTGCTGTGCACGGGCGTTTTTGCTCTGATAAGTGCTGTATACATTTTCTGAATATATAAATGTTAATATTTTAGTTGATATCGAACATTAAAGCCACAAAGATGGCTGATATAATGACGGTCTACTTCAAGATTTATCAAAATTACTAATTCAGCTAGTGCAATTATTAAACGATCTAAACAGAGTTTAGTCTTAGTCTGGTGATAAACTTGTGACACATCTATATATGACTTTTGGCATGGGGTCTTAGGATCTTGCAAACACAAATAAACTTAATCACATTAAGCATCTCTTAGGCGAATGCAAACCCCCACGGAACCATCATTACGCCTTTCTTGGGGAAATAACTAAACTCCCAAGGTACCAATATCAAGCCTTTTTTGGGAGAATGGCCAAACGTCCACTGAACTAACATCAAGCCCCTCTTAGGAGAATGACCAAACTTCAACAGAACCAATATTAAGCCTCTCTTTGGAGACTGGTCAAACTCCCAAGTTATTAGGTTATTTTGTATCAGTCTTGCACTGGCCAAACTTTTTTCACCTACATTTACGTTAAAACCAGTGCCTCAACCAGAATGTGAGTACTGTCAAGTTCCCTGTTTTTATAATAGATTTTAATTGTAAATATATATATTTATTTTATGATCAGTAGTGGAATACCGCGTTTTATCAGTGAAATAAAAGTGTTATTCCACTGGCTAGCAGTAGTCCATGTTGTTTTTACCTACAATGATTGTAAAATCATAAAATAAATAGAACTTTTGTCGTTTTGTCGTGAATAACATATTTTATTTCATCTCTAAGCAAGAAAACGTTTATATTTTCACTCATGCTACGCATTCGTAAAAATATGAGTTTTCTTGCTTCGCGATGAAATAAAATATGTTATTCACTCTAAAACGACAAATATCCTCTATATATGTGCATGCTTTTCATATCTAAAATATTTATATGCTTTAATTCGTGATAATTTGAGTTTAATTTTCAGAACTGTGATATTTGATTTTAGTTTTCAGAACTGTGATATTTGATTTTATATTTAAGCATTTAAATAGTGATATCATGATCATAGTAATATCATTTAGCCTAATTGATATGTTTGGCGCAATATTTCTCGGTTGTGATTGGCGTGTGGTACAATGTCATTTCACTTTTCCTTATGACACGCGTATAACATGTGCCTCTCGTATTTCATGATATCTCTACTGCCCTGTTTAGCTTACTCAATATCCTATCTGTAAAGATTAATTTCCGTTTATAAGCTGTGTGATTTAATAATGTATTTGGACTAAAACATATTCAAACTACATCACTTGCTTTTTAGGAATACCCTGACATTCACAGGGTTGTTTTTCATAAAGGCAGCATTGTTCTAGTAAGATTGGGTGTCTCTACTTACCATATATACCATTGGGAAATAACTACACGATAAATACCTTCGTGGGAAAGTATATTTAATAAACATGTTTATGTAATAAGCTTGGTAACCTTTTGTCATGGCTATATTGCTTACTGTCATGTATTTAACATGCTTTCTTTTCGCCATAAAAGTGTCATAGCTATGAGCCAGGAAGTTCTAAAAACCTACATGCGTCATCAGGATTTGACTCCATATCTGAGGGCAAATGATGTTCCGAAATGTCTACTACTATAGGTATAACTACAGGATGTCCATTTCTAGGGATTTCTGTTCCAGAGATATATGTGTCTTAAAAAGCCAACATCCTGTTGGACAACATCCAAGTTTTCATTTTGCATAAGCTGTTGTATTTTTGGGGATAAGGCTTCTGTGTGGGCCTATTAGCACGCTTTGCGTGGCTATTTTGTATTTGTAAGCCATATCTTTCTTCCATGTTATACGTTGAAAGGGGGACGACTTGGGTTCACGAAAGGGAATATTTAGGTAGACAGACGCGACGAACAAATTCAAAGCAAATCATCAATTGTGGATAATGAAAAAACAAAGCCACAATTCAAACATAGACTGCTAGGCCATTTGTAATTTAAGTGAAATAAAATAATGTGTAACGTCCTACTGTTCTACGCCATACAGTGTGCTATGAGGGAAATTTTACCCAAACGGCGGCGCTATGGCTTACCCAAATATCGAATTCCAACTGCCAGGCGATCTTTAACGTGCACGCCAATGTGTACACGGGACCTCGATTTTCGTCATATCGTAAGACTATTCGTTGTCTCTTGCCAGGCCGCCTGTCCTGTTGCACTGAACGTCGGAAAATCCCGATGAATCTTTTCAGCCAACGCAGGCATCGAACAGGCTAACGAGCCACGGTTATAGTCACTTAGCCACCGTGGTTCCCTGTAATTTAGGTACAATCACTGCAACATTTGGACGGACCGATCGATGGATACGGGCGACGACAACATACGGAAGTGAACAGGTAATAAAAATAATATAGGAACGTAAACACGTAAACGGTATATGAAAATAGAAATATGAATTTATAGTTGAATAGAAAGAACTTTCCTATAAATTAATAAGTCAAGTGTATTGTTATACTCGACAAATGTGTATACTGGTAATCGAGCTATTATATTTTTTATCTTCATACCACAGTGAATTATTGAGATAAATTATGCCATCCCTAATTTCTGTTGTGTGGATGCTAATGTCTTTCTCCCAAAGCACCAGACAGGACACCTTTACTATTTCTAGAACATTTGAAACCAATATCTCATTGCTTTGTTCAAATTATTGATATCTAGAACTAGTCCATAGGAAATGCAGAGATACCAGCGCGACAAAATCATTATCGCAGCTAATTAATAACTTATTTGCATATCTACCAGCATGTATAATATCCTACACTAGGGTGTATCATGTTTGTTGTGATCCTCAGCGCACACAATATCCGGTTAATCGTAGGTCGCATTATTGAGAGAGAGAGAGAGAGAGAGAGAGAAGACGACATTTTTAGATCCATTTGATATTGAGTTCCTATATAATCTGTTGCAGACCATAGGCTGAAGCCATATTTGTGTCTAAGAATTTAAAGTGCCTCGTTTTTAGGGCGAATACATATTTCATATATCAAGTTAACGGGTAGGAATAGGATGTCTCCTTCCCATGTATCTTCACTTGACAATCAAAGCATCACAAAGAAGGTTACTGTCATTGAGCGTCTAAGTCGAGATTGGGCAACATCCCAAAATAAAATGTGTTTTACCACATCTTTTGTTAAAGATATTAATCTCATTATGATTACTGATGATTACTAATGATTACTTTAAACTCATTAATAAATATATTTTTTCATGATTTTTTTTATTTGGTTTTAAAATAATTATTTTACGAATTTTAAAGGCAGAGTAACAAAGTCTCATTATACTTACAAACTCTCATGTTCGAAAAACTTAAGGTACCAGAATATAGAAGGTTTTTGAACAAATCAAAACAAACCATCAATGGAAAATTTAATTACAATAAAATAAGTTTCAAGCAGTTCGTAGTTCATTTTCACTGTCATCTTTGTCACGCATGCTCATCTGACGGTTATTACAACCTTCACAGTGACATAAGCATGTGCATGGAATAGTGACCTTTCTACCAGCCAAAAGATTCACAGGACGATTTCTTACATTTGCAGCCAATACTCTGAAAACATAAGGTGGAGCAATATCTATTTCCTCTGACCGATGAAATAGCAGCCCGAAATGTGATAGCAGATTTGTTAGTTGTGCAAAGGTGTCCTGTTCAGAAGTGCCAGGAATTGAACAAGGTGATTCATATTCCATATCAACACACGAGTCTGATTAGCCATCATTTTCATGTTCATTGCTCGGAATACTTAGGATATATATGTATTCATGTCATTACTATTATAGAAAGTTAACTGGTAACTGTTGGATTTTTGCTGAATAAATTAAAATTGTGGATATTTAGCCTTACGTCTGAACTTAATAGTAAGTGCAGGGGGGCTGGGCCACACAAAATTTACACAAACACAAATACACGGACAAGACATCATACTCAGAAAAACACAACCAGACAAACAATTCATTAAAAGTGAATGGATCCGGGGTCTAGCCGTAAGCGTCCACTGGGCTGTAGTGACACAGACTTCACTCAAATTTGAAAACAATAAGGAATGCAACCCAAAGAAACCATTGTGTAATGCCAGTATGAGTCATGATCTGCTATATCCTACAACTATACAAGTAACCACATCGGTGAAATGTAAACAATAGTCTAAATATAAATCAGTCGAGAAACGTTTCAGTATTCAATGGAATCAAGGTATATTGGTGATATCAATACCCTGGCTTTACCCTGTCTTCGAAACAATTTTAACAAATGGCAAATGTGAGAATTTAATAATTTCTTCATTTTCTATCAAACATGCAAAATAGAGAAAACGATTGTAAAAGTGGGCGTGTTTGTCAGTTTCAAATTCATAGAGATATCTTGTATACGTCTTATAACATGAGCCATGGTAGTGAACTTCAATAAACACAGAATCAAAATCCCTTACCTGAAAAAAATAAAAAATAAGAATAGAGTAACAAATTGATTGATTTAACGCACGCTAAGCTAATGATTATTAGAACTAGGTCTTTTTGAAATCTTCAGTGTGATTTTTTCTTGTCAGTAGTGTAGGACGTCGAAGGCCTGGCAATTAGCGACAGCGTCTAGTTGTGCGGGACGGAAATAAGGATAAGTCGTAGCGCCGTGATAAGGGCCAAATGTCCCTCATAGAACACTGCAAGCCCGATTATTGCAAAAAAGTAGGATGTTAAATTCAATTTTATTCATTCATTCTTGAATTATTCAAAAACCGAAACTGAATAGTAACCGAATGAAAACAGTGACCTCTGGATAAATCTATGAACCGGTTGGGCAGTGCTGGTATTATAGCGTCAATTAATTATAATATAATAGAATTACCTGAACTAGTTTTCTCCTGCCATTTTTGTGTTTATCGGCATCTGTCTCACAATTTACCAACTTTTCCTCTTTATAAAGTGATTTTATCAACAGTGCACGCAGTTGGCAGGACATGTTTTGGCCGTCTTTCAGTCGTTGACTTGATCTGTGATCGTAGTATTTTGTGGGGAGAGGGCAAGGGGGACTTCGCTTCAAGATATACCACTCACAAACAACATTTCTATTGTCTCCTTAACCCTCGGTCTACCCTTTTCTTGTCGGTAAACTGCTGATATAATCACGAGATATAACAGGATCATATTTAACAGCACTCTGTTTTTCTTGTCCAGATAGAGTAGCCCGCACCTTCACGCATTCGCATATTTTCTTCCAAGATGTATCGGGAAATAATGTGGGAGCGACCCTCGTGGCTTAAAGGGCTTACGGCAAAATGGATATCTCATTGGCTAAACAATGGTCGTCTCTATGGCCACAACAATCAAAAGATTGCATTTTTAATTGCTAATTACTAATTAGCAAACAATTTCTGAACATTTGTTTTTAGGGTCATACATTATTAAATTTAATTATCAAATAGAGATAGATATACCCTTCACCGACTTCATTGGGAACTTTGTCATAATTTTCCACTACGGCCTATGATCTGTTTGTGTCTTTACATACTTAACTAGCATGTGTTTGTGTTAAGTATATGTTGGTCATTTTAACTGTGTATATACACCCATTTTGTTCCTTTTTAATACTATGTATGTATAATATCTAGGGAGGGGGGGTTTTACATAGGCTAAGCCTGTTCCCCATTCCCATTCAGACATCCTGAATAAAAATATTGTTTATATAAAAAAAAAAAAAAATAGCAATTGAAATTAGTTTTAATAAAATTCAGTTATTGTTGTTGAGATCGTGTGTTGTTTGGGTTACCACCAGGACGTATATTAGGACTTCTTTATGTTGTGGGTTGCGTAGCACACTGATCCGCAGTGAATATTTGCTTGGCAGCGACAATCACTGATAAGGATGACATTGATGCGGCTTAATGAGCTAGAAATATTAACTTTTTTCCTGCGACAAATTAAATTCTAAAAAATTTTTTTAATATATTGGAAAAATAAATAAAGGCGTTTGACGTATTTGTAGTTAAAAATTATTTCCGATTTAGTCTAAATGGGTATTAAAATGACTAAAATGCAGCATTCTCTCCGAAGCAGTTATGTCTTATGATAACAATGCACGCGCCATTCAGCCAATGATTCACACCGCGTGCTGTGACAGCACGTGTTAAGGCAGTCATCTATGACAGGGATATTATACGATACTCGTAATTCTCTGTGAAACGATACTCGTAATTCTCTGTGAAACAGATTGGTTGCGTAGCTCTAAAACATCGAAGCACTGCGTTCTCACAATATGAATTATTCAAGGAACATTAAGGTGTAAAATACATAAGTAACTATTAGTTACGCCAAATTAGCATTATTAATGAATGAACAAGTGAGTATTTTTAATGAGAGGGTTGGGCACCTTATCGCCAACGATGTAATACAATATCATTTGGGATCTAAATTTCAATATTGTATTCTTAATTCATATTTTATTTGTAACTCAATTTTAGACATATATTAAGTGACAGATTAATTGTAAGATTTAATCTATATCAGGTGTAGGTTGTTGAAATAATATTATGTAAGATTTAATGGATTGTACAAACATGTATACTCGGAGTGTCTATATGGTATAAGATTCAGGCTTAACACGTATTGACACTTTTTGTCTTGAGCTAAGATGTGTGAATCTTAATAATTACTTTTCATTGTTCTGATTACGAATGGTATTAACTATGGCGTGCCTTAACCGATATAAAAAGCCTAGTTTACAAGCAGGCAGGGAAGGGTACAATAGAGGGACAAGAGAGGCCCGTAGATGCTGAGAGGTCTCCCGGACCTCGGGAGAGGGTCTGCCCTCGACACCGGGCAGAGGGTCCTGTGAGGCCGAGGGGAAGCAGCTATAGCTAGACGTAACTTCACCCAACCAAATGATGTTATTATGTACCTGTAAATATGTTGTCCAGTATTAAAATATCTTTTTAATAAATAAGTGGTGCCGTGATTCCTGAACCTGTGGTTGTATCACATACACTTAAGTGGTGCCGTAGACCAGACCAACGTTTTCGAAGTCCTAACCACTAGAAGATAAAAGAATTTTATTAAGAGGTAAGTCTTTTTCTGATCCAAATTTTGGCCGCGAGTAATGATTAGTGTTTTTTTTAATAATTTAACTGGCGAAATAAGCGGTTTGTCTTCTACGCTTAAACATTGTGTAGTAACTCAATTAGCTCAACCATTTTCTAGTATTAAGAAATATGACCTTTCATCTGTTGTATCTTATTCAAAAATTAAATATATTGCTAGTAGTGGAACAGTACTCAACTATTTGTATGAAAATTACTAAAACAAACATCTATCTTGTTTTACAATGAGTTATGTTGATTTTTTTTAAATAATATGTAAATTATAATTGTTTTGAACACATATTTTGGCTTAAAATTAGTAGTAACTATTAAATGCCTATAATTCGAAGTGAAATGTTTTATGATTGTTTAATTAACTTGAATCGAGTTAAGAGTATCCTAATTGAGAGATATAACCCATAAACATTCACGCGGTTTTAACGGTTTTATCTCTTATATTTTTTTTTTTTTTTTGTTTTGTCTATATATATTTTGCCCCGGGTTTTACGGGAGAGATTTTAATTGTGTTAACCCCAATAATGCCCGAAGAGTTTTATGTGCAATTCCTATAAGGTGGGATTGGTTTAACCCCGGGATTTACGGGATGTCACAATATGTTACGTGAGAGAGAAATTTTATTTGTGTTAACCCCAATAATATGCGATTGGGAAGCCCGAGATGTTACGGGAGAGTTTTTATGTGAAATTCCTATACGGCGGAATTGGTTTCACCCCAGGCGGGTCTTGCTCGGAATTAAGAGCGAATGTGATGTGTTGTTTTGTGTTTTTGTTTAAGAATTATAGAGATAAAACCACTGTTAATTTTGATAGGTTATTTCCAAAATATCTTATTTAAGATTAATGAAGTGCGTTCAGATCAATTATTATAATTTAGCCTGCGGTAAAGAAATATGACCTTTTACTTTCAATTTGGTTTATGTCAATTCTAATGTAAATATATTTTAAAATAGTCTGTTCCACTTACTAATTTGATTAAAAGTTAATTGAGTTCACTCCATGATATAATAAGCAGATGATAAAACTTGGGCACGCATGGCAGTTAAAATATTTCTCATGACACGACATGTCATTAAGCACCGTTGGCTAGGCGGTATGGAAAGGAAAAAGACTAACCGACAAGAATAATAGCGGCCAATAAATAAACAAAGAAGGTGACGATACCGAGTATAGAGTGTTGAAGAAGATGGTGACGGCTAAAAGCCACAAGCCGCAGTGAGCTTGAGAATGGAGAAATTATCCATTCACCATACCTCGACAAAGCAGAGCATACGAAATATATGCTGACATGATGAAGAATATATGCATACATGGTGATGCATACATGGTGGAAAATATAATTATGCCGACATGAAGAAGAATATGCATCCATGTTGATGCATACATGGTGGAAAATATAATTATGCTGACATAGAGGAGAATAGGTGCATACATGGTGATGCATACATGGTAGAAAATATATGTTTAAATGGTGGATTCCCTAATTTGGATCGCGTGTGAATGTGATAATGTTTGTGTATTTCATTTATCATTTATATGACATTCATTTGTGTGACGATTTTTCCGCGTACTGTGTTCCCACGTAGATTTGCCTTTATTCATAGAATATACTGATCTAGGATCTAGGACCAGTGACACTTACCGGTATACTTTTGTGAATATTTTTAGTTTCGATGTTGTGCTTCTTGTATATAACTTTTGCGACACTATTATTTACCCCGGCGTTACTCCGTAGACTACTGAACTTTTTTCTTCAACCATTGAAAACATCTGCTTTTATTGTGATCTAAATTTCAATATTGTATTATGCTTTAATCTATTATTGTTTTAAAATCGTTTCATATATTATTTTATATATTCCACTATTTTAAAATTGTGGTTAAGGGAGGAATGTAATACAATATCATTTGGGATCTAAATTTCAATATTGTATTCTTAATTCATCTTTTATTTGTAACTCAATTTTAGACATATATAAAGTGACTGATTAATTGTAAGATTTAATCTATATCAGGTGTAGTTTGTTGAAATAATATTATGTAAGATTTAATAATGGATTGTACAAACATGTATACTCGGAGTGTCTATATGGTATAAGATTCAGGCTTAACACGTATTGACACTTTTTGTCTTGAGCTAAGATGTGTGAATCTTAATAATTACTTTTCATTGTTCTGATTACGAATGGTATTAACTATGGCGTGCCTTAACCGATATAAAAAGCGGACGTAAAATACAACTAACACTAACTAAGCAGGCAGGCAAGGGTACCTTAACCGATATAAAAAGCCTAGTTTACAAGCAGGCAGGGAAGGGTACAAAGGAGGGACAAGAGAGGCCCGTAGATGCTGAGAGGTCTCCCGGACCTCGGGAGAGGGTCTGCCCTCGACACCGGGCAGAGGGGTCCTGTGAGGCCGAGGGGAAGCAGCTATAGCTAGACGTAACTTCACCCAACCAAATAATGTTATTATGTACCTGTAAATATGTTGTCCAGTATTAAAATATCTTTTTAATAAATAAGAGTTATGTATTCTATCACAACGAACAACAAAAGATTCTGTGAGATGGGTGCCAAATCTCTTGACTGCGGATCCGAAACGTGTCAGATACCGTGAAGCAGACACTGATAATTTTTTGGCCCCGTCAAAATTCACACCTTTTTTCCAAAATTGAAAAAGGAACAAGCCGGTTGCCAGTTTCCTGATATAGTGATGATGTTATGGCTGTGAAGGACGTTTTTTTAGGGTGGCTGAAGAAAATTTCTTCCTGGCCAGCATTCTGGCCTTGCAACATCGTTGGCAAAAGTGTGTCGCCTCGAAGGGGACCATGTAGAAAAACAAGGTAACAGTGAGGCTGATGTCCCCCGATGAAATCCCAAAATAAATAGATGACATATAATAATTAATCGCACATTTTTTTTTTTTTCAAAAGTATCGAGCAAGCAAACTATAATACTAAGTTTCATCACTTTCTATCAGATAGAATCAAGATTATCTTGTCCCAAAGCATCGACCAAGGGAATTGCTTAGCTCTGCTTAGCTTTAGCTCGAAATGTAAATCAGTGAACTCAGTCAAGACATTCACCTAATGAACATCTACATCAAGTTTAAACATTCTACCTCAATTATAAGCAGAGTTGTTATGTTCCAAAGTCTTGACCAATCAAATTGCTTATCGCTCCTTAGCCTTAGCAGAAAATTCGCACCATCGAACTTAGTCAAGGTAATGATATAATAAATCTATCTTCGGAGTTTCATCGCTGTCACTTCATTATAACCAAAGTTATCGTGCACCAAAGCATCAACCAACCAGATTGCTTATCTCTGCTTACCATAAGCAAACAATGTTCATCACCGAACTCCATCAAGGCATTCACCTAATGAACGTCTACACCAAGTTTAAACATTCTATCTCAATTAGAAGGAGAGTTATTCTGTTCCAAAGTCTCGACCAATCAAATTGCTTATCGCTCTGCTTACCCTCAGTAGAAAATGTTCATTATCGACCTTACTCAAGGTATACATGTAATAAAGCTATACACCAAGTGTCCTCACTCTCACCTAATTAGAACTAAAGTTATCGTGTCCCAAAGCATCAACCAATCAAATTGCTTATCTCTGCTTACCCTAAGCAGAAAACTCTCATCTTCGCAATCCATTAAGTCATTGACCTAATAAACACCTACACCAAGTTTGAACATTCTAGATCAATTAGAAAAAGAGTTATTTTGTCCCAAAAAGTGTGACGGACGGACAGGCGGACGGACGGACGGACAGACGGACGGACCCATTCTTCGAAAGCCGGGGAACAATAAATGGACATCATCGACTTTGTACAGGTCTTTCACAGATGGCTTAGAACTTTTCAGACAGTGCTCGTATCATTCCATGTCTATGTTTTATTGATGTTCTTGAGAAATTCTTTTAGGATTGTATTCGCAATTGTGAGAGAAAACTGAATAAATTCAAAATAATATTGTCATTACTTAAAGTGGAGTAATAATAGCCGAAATCATAGAACTAAAAATGAAGAGAACACTAGCAATTACGCCATTAGTACCATTTAAAATTGTTCTCAAGTCTTCACAGGCTGGCGGTAGTGTCTTTATCCAAATTTGAAGAAGTATTTCTTGCGTTGCTGGACAGGTTTTTAACTTGGAATCATCAACATAGCACTTAATGTTCCATTCTTGTTCCCTGCAAGCATGATATAATGTAATTAACTAGCTGAGCACATTATATCTGCTTGCTTTTTACAGTTTTATTATTTTCGACATAATAAAGAATGAATATTTCTTGAACAAGTATCAAATGAAGAGAATTAAGAAACGTTTAGAACACTGTGTTCATGGCAACGTCTCGTATAATTTTTAGATAATACCAAGACTTATACTGTTACTTACTTGCACTTGTAGGTTTTCCATTTACTAAAGCTATCGCCAGCTGAGGGAGTCGTTAGTCCGCTGGATTTTGACTTTTCTGAAACACAACTCTTCAGCTCCTGAGCAGCTGATCTTATACACGTCTGGTTCAATGCTGAAAGACAAAATTATTGATTAAACATACATTATGCAAGAGCTAAATCTGCCAATTGCAGGCCTTTCTTTAGGCCTAAATTATTAATTAGACATTATTAACTTATCCAGACCATAATCAACTCTCGATGGCATCGCTAGCCCGCGATATTTACTGGATTAGAACCCGGTCTGTTGCTTCTGATTAAATCAAAAAAATGGATAATCGAGATTATGTTTTTATCGTACCGATTTTAGTAATGATGATCGAGGCTAGGCTCAAAATTCAATCGCTAAATACTCGATTCAGAGTGGATGAATTTGACAGAATTTTTTTTAGCAGATTCCCTTTACATTATCTAGTTTTTAACTATTATAGTGAGAACTACCATCTCTTTATCTAATCTCCCATATGTATCTTTAATATTATTAAATGTAAATATATAATAAGTAAGCAATCAGTCTGATGTAATGCCGAAATAAATACTGTACGTAATACATCCAAGACAAAGATGTCAAAAAACGATAACCGAGTAGACAGTAAATAACCTTCACTGAAGAAAATAGTTTTGGTTTACTAGCCAGATGTTGACGGAGATTGTTGCTCCGGACTTTTCGGACTGGCCGTGCCATGTTATTGACAAGGAAAACCACTTATTAGTCGTTGGGATAGGAGGGAAACCCGTGGTCTACCCTTGTACTCGTTCAACGTAATTATCAAACACACAAATATAACTACTTTACTATAAGCGTTCAGTTTTCTTCCTATACTAGAATAGCGTGTCCATCATTCAGGCGCATTCCGACTTTAAAATTCAAAAACCATATCCCACTATTTGCATGCCAACTTTCGATTTTTGGTTGCCCTTTATGAATGAATACAAAAAATAACTTACAGTTAACGTTTTCACAAAAATAGACATGGCCATCTTTGTATGACGTTATTGTGGGCGATAGACTTTTGAAATCGTCTGTTGAAAAACATAGGTTGGTGACATCAAAAATACAGGTTAGAAGTTGACTATATACTAAACGATTACTGAAAGCAATTTTAAAAAAAACACCTTATAAACAGAAAGAAAATAATGCCTTATCGTTACTCTTGTTGTCGATTCAAAGTAATTTTAATGTTCTGAGTTGCACGAAAAACTGTTACGTATAGGATATTAACCTACCCGATGTTGATATGATAGAGAACACGCGGGCGAAGCCCATGTTTTCTGTATCATATCAAACCGAGGGAGAGAAGGTTTATATCCGACATATATACAACTGGCGGTAGGTATTTTTTTCTTTGATGTGCATACGAGTTATATGTATAGGATATTAACCTATCCGAGGTTGATATGATAGAGAACACGCTGGCGAATCCCAAGTGTTCTCTGCCATATCAATCCGAGGGAGAGTAGGTTTATATCCGATATATACAACGCCATTTCACCCTTAAATTTAATGGGCTCTTCTATTAAAAGGCATCAATGATTGGATAATTGCTCGATAGTTTCCGCCAAATAGCGAACATTATCGAAGTAATCACGTGAAATTACGTGCATGTTTTTGTTTATACGTCGCCATTTGGAGTAATTCAATTGAAAGCAAAAACAAAATAGATAGTAATACGATGTCAGACGAATTATCGACTGTTTTAAGTGGACTGTACCCAAAAATACTTTACACAGGAACTCTTTGGCGATAAATACTTTCAAGTCTAGGAGTGTGTGGAGAAATAAGCGAAATGTGGACGGATAACCGATCTAAATATGCCGATAAGTACGCCGTCTATTTCGTGCCGAATGCTACAACTGTGCCATATAAAATTTTAATTGTCAAAAGAATAACAATTTATTTCTGTGTTCTTTGTATTATTTCGATCATCAACGTCATCCGCGGCTGATATGAACCGAATATATTAACCCGAGATGACATCATGCCAGTTTGATATGAACCGAATATATCAAACCTATGATGACGTCATGACAGGTTGATATTAGATATAAGGTCTATGCACATCAAAGAAAAAACTAGCGCCAGTTGTATATTATTAAGTAATGTCTTATATTTTTTAAGTCAAAAGACGTATTGTCGTTATCTTTAAATGGCATATAGAAGTAGAGGTATACTATTCATAATCACACAACTTTGTGGACTTACTCTTACAGATATCGTTATCAAGCAATGATCAATAATGATGCTGTTGTTTTTAGTGTTTAACGCCCGCTTCCACCGAGGATTATATCGCAGACAAGTTGTCTTATTGTTCTGTTTTCATTTTTTTTTATCTTTGCTGTGGGAGGAAACCGGAGTACCCGGATTAAACCCACGAGGTTGAGAAGGCGCCCCTGTCTCCAAGCCATATACGCTAACACCAGTGATCAAAACCACGACCGCCGGCCAGCCAGTGGGAGCTCAAAGCGTGACACCCTAGACCACTAGGTCATCCCAATCCCCCATCAATAATGAATAACAACATTATATTTATAGTACATCCATGGGTCCCCATTTTATTCTGGTAAAGAGAGGTAGTGAGGTCATATTCATTGGGAAATGGTTGTTGTTATAAGTCTTAATTAATGTTATATTTTGATTGTTAAATTGTTTTACTCATGGATGTACTTGATCATTGCATAATAACGATACCTGTAAGAGTATTGAAGCGTTGTAATAAACCAATAAGTAGTAAATTCATAAAGTTATGTTATTATGAACGTATTGACGTGGTTGATAGTCGAATTATTAAGAGTATAAATAAATTGGGGTTTACAGTCCGAGAGCTAATGGATGCGGGCAGACGCTAGACAATGTTTTATGAGGGAATTTTTGACCGGACAGTGGCGCTGCCGACTACTCATCATCTAATTCCCACTGTCAGTGTTCTAAAGAATTAACAATCCCCATTCATTAACTAAGTTGTTTATTGACAATAGTTGCTTAGCTGTATGAACTCCTCCAGTGAGATGTGGTATCGAATGTTCTAAAATAAATAAGTAAAATTGATATTGTCACAACTCACCAGCAGATCCGTGGTAACAGAACGTGTTCATCGCTTTTCATATAGACTCAGTATCGGGATAGAGATCTTGGTGGTCCAATTGACCCTGGGGTTATAATCAGGTACACCCATAACAAATTGGGGGATCACGTGGCTAAGTGGGTAAGACGCTGGCTCGCTAGCCTGGAGGTCGGGTGTTCGATCCCTGCATTGGCCGAGAAAGTTCATCCAGATTTTCCGGCGTGGTTTCTCCTTGTCAGTGATGCAGGACAGAGAGCCTGACAAGGACAGCTGTCTAGTCGTTTGGATGGGACGAAAAACCGAGGTCCCGTGTACACATTGGCGTGCACGTAAAAGATCTCTTGGCAGTTGGAATTCGATATAAGAGTAGGCCGTAGCACCGCTGCCCGGGCAAAATATCCCTCATAGCACACTGTATGGCGTATGCCCGTCTTCATTAGCCCAGTTTAGGAGCAGAACAGTAGGACGTTAAACCCCATTTCATTTCATTTCATTTCATAACAAATTGCCCTACCCTGCATGTGTAAAATGTATATACCTATTGCATATTGAAGAACCTTGTTGCAGAAAGTTTAGAGGATTGGTCAAAGGTCGGGTAACCTGATATGTATCACTACACTGGTTAATTCCTTTAGTATAGCCAGGACACTGCGATTTATCGGCAAAGTACTTGGCATCATCTGTTAAAAAAGACATGTGAGGTTAGTATTTATGACATAGTTAGCTATGGCTCCACTGCATCACAAGAATTGTCATTGTGTGAAAACCCGATATGCTCTGTTATCATTGTGAGGAAATGCAATCATAACTGAATCTTACTTTCTTCTGACAAACCCAGATTGAGCATAGTGATGTCATAATTATAATTTACAAACTGCTAAACTGTGATTCAAAATAACAAATGGCAGTTAATTTTACATTACATTCGCTTCTACTGAACTGCAGACAACAACAAATTCGGCATACGCACATTGTACTAATCATATAGTACGTTGATAGTACAATAGAAAGATAGTCGCTTTATTTTAGTGCCAGAGGAAAGATTACATGAACTATCCTGATAAAGTCACAGTATTCCACCTCATGGGTTTAACGTTGACCCGAACACGGATGTTTCCGCCTACTCTTATTTCGAATCCCAACTGCCAATGGTGATTTTACGTGCACGCCAATGTGTACATGGTACCTCGCCTTTTTGTCAAATCTGATCGACTAGTCACTGTCCTTGCCAGGCATTCCGTCATGCAACATTGACAAGGGGGGACACGTGGAACTTTCTCGACCACATCCGGGAACGGAATGAGTAGCCTATCCGTAACTGCAGTACGGTATGTAAGCAAGAAGGAAGACAATGTCGTACAGTAGCAATATAAATCATCCGGTTTGACCATTCCATGTATTAAATGAACCCCTTTATGACATCTTACCATGGTTGCATAGAAACAATATCCTTGTTGTTTAGATAATTTACGAACGTACTAATTAGCATTTATTTCTAAAAAACAATCCTTACCTTTGACAGCATTGTTAATCGTAGAGCCATTAGTGTTATTAGAACAAATCGGAGGTGCTGCTAATCTATTGAGTTCCTGCATTATGTTCAGTGTACTGGGACATGATTTATACTTCATATTCTCGGAAATACAAGCAGAACTACCTTCCTGACTTCTGTAATTATTATAAAAGGTTGTTAGAATACCATAAAGTTTTTAAATAGTATACAGGCTAAACAGTATCAACATATATAGCTCCATGATAGAAAATCCCATGAACTCAAATTATGATTAGGGAAACAACACTGAAAGTAACTGATCCACGCCTGTTAATTACGATAGTATTCATTTGTATATATAATTTTTAAACAGTCTTATCTGTAAATAAAATACCACTTTCGTATGATTAGGGCAACTAATTGCTGTTATCTGTATTATTTATTAAACAATCCAGATTCCTAAAGGGTTTCAAAATTTCTTATGTCTATAAAGTGGTATAAGGTTTCAATAACAATAAATTATGCACGACTCCCACAAAATTACATCATCTGCAGCTTTGTCGTCCGCGCTACATTAAGGCTTTTCAGCCCATGACTTTCGGTATTTATAGCACTCAATTGGGTTCGGTATGAGTGTGTTACTCAATATAACGATCCCAATTTGACTTGTAAGTTGGTCTAGAACTCAAATATACAAAATCAAAGTATCAACGCTTGAAAATATACCGGCTTGGATTCAATCGGATATATAAATCAAACCTTTCAATAAGTTTTCGAGGACATCAAAATACCGACAGGCTTACTGCATAGCGAGCAGAATAGATTGTAAATACTGAACGGATTAGAACTATTTTTGGACTGATATTCCTTTTAGAGATTGTAAGTAAGGGGCAAATAACTCGGGAAGTACTTTAATAAACAGACTCAAATTCGAAGGGATCATCCATAGACAATACTAATTCAAAAATACAATAAAAGTCTGTTAGCCATGGGAACTCCTCACACAAGGAGTAAGCCTATCCCGCACCGTTCACCACGCCATGGTTTGGACCTAGTTTACAGAAGCCGAAAACTCCAAGGGTTAAGATCTCGGGACCAGAAGCAGCTTAAATATTAACATACAACAAAAGTTTATTAGCTATGTAAAAACGGTTAGCAACAAGTGAAGTAACTAAAAATCGAACAACTCTATTCCTGAAAATCTGATAAATCGCGGTCACCAATCAAGCTATATATGTACAGTGAGTTCATTAAAAGCCATATCAATCTATCGGTTAGAATAATTATTGTGAAACTCTTTATCTCAAAACTAATTTTGATACTCGGTTAAGAACTTGATTATGTCGGTACAAGCCAGTAAGGGTAGATGGACGGACTAACAGAGATGGACTATAGGGCGACAACAACATAAAAACCTTAAAAACGTTAAAGAAGACTTTAATGCACCGCTGATCGACAAGAATGTTTAAGGTAGAGCTACATAGTGATAAATAGTACAACATATTTACTTGCAAAAGTAATCTTTCCACTTATCAAAACCATCCTCACGAGTTGGAATCGTAATACCAAAGTCTTGGAAATACTGTGAAGTACAATTTGCAGATTCCCCTCCACCTTCTATAGCACAACTAAAGTTAAAAGCTAAAAAATACGCAAACATAATATGGGTAGTTTGAGAATTACAAATGATCCAAATGGAAACCAGTGTAAACACACGAACGTCCACTAAAATGGGAATATTCTATATGGTTCAAATGACAGAATATATTCTCGTCTAATGACATCAAAACTAACATAGCACAAATATACAATTTTATTGACGAACTAATTAATAAGTTGGGCTCCCAGATCATTAAAGTTATGATTTTGTTAATATTTCTATACAAAAGGTTTGTCAGTGATTTTCTAGACCGTGTCTACAACTATAAATCTTAATCCTGTGTTAAAATAAAAATTCCAGATTTTGCTCTATGCAGGTTGTAATATCAACACTCTTTACATGAAACATCTAACCTCGAGATCGTGGAGAGAGTCAATTTCTTGTTATTCTAATGACTTTGTAAGAAATATTGATACTTCTTTTTTCGGCCATACATTTAATGAATTGCATTTGTCACGTTCCTATTAAGCCAGTGTTAGTTGTTGTCGGCCAAATAATACCAGATAGGTACCTTAATGATACAAATATTATCCATCATATTAGTCTAAAAGGCCAATTCTATAGTTAACCAATAATGTAAACAAAATTTGATGGGTAGCTAACTTGGATGGTACCCATAGGGCGGTAACCGCAGCAAATGCCAGAATAAGCGCAAATAGATTACTCGTATGCTGTTTGAAACTCGATGTAAAATAACTTACATTCTATGTTCTGGCAAAAATATGTGAATGCTGAACCATATGCTTCATCTGTAGGAAAAATGTTCATAAATGTACTCGACAAGCACTTGTCCATACTTCCTCGAATACATTTAATCAATGACAAATAATCTGTCTGTTTGCTGTAAATGAGAAATGTTCTACATCAGATATAAAGATCCTGGGCCCTGTTTCACGAAATCTTAACTAAAGATAAAAATCCAAATTTTAGTAGATACTTCGGTTTTGATTGGCTAAGCACTAAAATCAATCTAATATTATCCAATCAAATTACTAAAATTTGGATTTTATCTTAGTTAAAATTTCGTGAAACAGGCCCCTGGCAATAGTGAAATCTGAGGAGCTAACAAGAATACAACACAAAGGGCATTAACTCAATACAAACTGTCAAAGAAACTTGACAATGTTAATACTGTGGTTAAATTGTTTGAACAGTAATGTTTTGTACATCCAGGGATGTAAATTCGTGTAATAAAAGTTTCATCACCAACCAGACACAGTTGATGTATGGCAATAAAAATAGTCGACTGATTTGGAAATGATATATGGAGTTAATGCCTTGTCTTAAAACTGAATAATTTATCAGAATTCCAAAAAGATACCTAGATAGTTATTGTGACCATAAAGTGTACGCGAGGAGGGCGTAAAACACTAAAGGGAAATAAATCTCTTTCGGTTCGTGGTCCTTAAAATAAGTCGCTTGAAGACATATTTAGAAGAAATGATAATGAAATGAAATGGGGTTTATCGTCCTACTGTTCAGCACCAACTAAGCTAATAAAGACGGATATACGCGATACAAGTGTGATATGAGGGTAATTTTGCCCGTACATCGACCCACTCTTATATCGAATTCCAACTGTCAAAGATTATTTTAAGTGCACATCAATTTGTACACGGTTTTCGCGTCATCCGAACGACTATACGCTGTCCCTTGGCAGGCCCCCGTCCAGCACCACAGATAGGGGGACGATGGTTAAGCAACCCAGAAAATCTTACAAAATTTTCTCGGCTAACACCGAGCCACCGCGATCCTCCATTTTTAGTAGAACGTCACATTGCAAAGCTGCTTTACAGCTGGGGTAGCTTTCCTTAAGCTACATGTATATGAATATGGCCAAACGAGGAAAAAAACTTACCTACACAGGTCAGAAGCATTCTGTGAAAATATATTCAAAGCATTTTCAGAATCACCTTGAATTACGGGATATTGAGTCGCACATTGAGTAATGTCATCAGTATACGACGTACATTCTTTGAGTTGAAAAAAAAATCCTTGTCCGTCAACTACATGGGTTAAAACTGAAACGAAATTCGATTTCTATCATATGAATTCTCGGGCGTTGGATTGTCGACTTTAGTCAATCCGGTATTCACAAAATATATTCTGATCGATTGAAATTAGTCGCATTGTAAATTGTACAGATTTTAATCCTTATACAGGAAATTTTAACTTAGGTTTTACAACGCGGGATATTTGAACCTGGTACTTTACAAAGATTACTGGTTGACTAAAACACGCATGGCGATATTATAATCAATTTCGTATCAATTTCGGACTGATACGATGTAAAGCTCGGCTTTGTCTTGGTTTTACGATCGCATCTTCGCGCTAATTAAACACACATTATGTAAGATTTAGATAAAGAGCTTGTCATCCCTACTATAATAAAGATAATGCTAAATGAATTTATAGAAAATTTCGTTTAAATTGCTCTAATGAGAGCGAAGATATTAGCTTTTGGAGGTTTGACAAGACGTGTGTATTAATTGCAACCACTGCACTGCTTGTTCGAAGCTTAGCCCTGCTTCACCATTTTTAGATTAAATCAAAATATGGATGAACTGTTCTAATCTACTTAATATCGGAGATATCCGATGGCATCGAGAGTTGAATATGGTCTTGTCATGTTAATAAAAATCTAATAAATAGTTTATATAGACCTGCAATAGGCAGATTTAACTCTTGAATAATGTTTGTTTATTGAAAACTAGATTATTTACGTATACCACTGTACGGTTGCGCTTAAATACACGGCAAATGCGATCAAAATACACACGGTTCCTTGGCGGAAGTTGAAATTAAAGGTTGCAAGAAACCATATTTTATGCATGAAATAGAAAGCAATGACATCCAAGAAACATTAAAATATTAAATGTGATTGATTTAAGATGAAACATTAAAACTGGCTCATTTCCCTCCAAATTATAAAAGATCTCAAAACGGAGAAATCTCTAACATATATGTATGTTGTTTTAGAACAATTCATGTATAACTAAAAATCAACTACACGCATACACGGTAACAATTGTAAAAGCTTGCCTAATGCAAAGTTTCGTCACAATCCTCGACTTCTTGACTTTACAAATGCAGCACTCACAGATTGAAGTGTATCAGGTGAGTCTATAAACATGGTATACCTTCATTAACCTAGATACGAGACAAATTTAAATTAATAATCACGATGAATGTATGTTTATAAGTGATTTGGCCGATATAGGAATTTCTTGCTAACTACAATATTTTAAAAGTGGCTTAGACCGTGACAATTATATTTTCCGAAAATGCAAATCGCGAACATTACTTTAAATACTTTAATTGAGTATTTCTTGGCTTTAATGCAAAATGTGAAACTGGGTATTAGTCTTTAAATTTAAGTTAATAATTTCAACATATTTGCGCATATATCTACGCATATTTAACCGGCGTTACACTTTTCGAAACACATGGCACCGATTTTTTTGTTAGCTAACTCCAGTAATTATAATACCTTGCACTGATATTAGCCACATAAATTAATATGCCACCTTGTATTTACAAACCTCTAAGTTAAATACTTATTAGAATCGATGGAGTGTATATTGCTTTAAAGCTAGTCTCCGTGAAGCTCCATGTATATTTCAACTTAAAGATGCATTATGTAAGAGCTCAATCTACCTTTTGCAGGTCTTTATTATAGCTTCAAATGTTATATAAATTATTATTCAGATATTTATTCACGTGACAACGCATTAAACAACACACTGTTCCATCGGATGACTTAGACATTGAACGGATTAGAATCCTCTCATCATTTAATAATTTAACAATAAAATGGGTAATCGAGATTTTGTTTATTATCGTAAAACTGACACTTGGCAACCAGACTATCTTGTCTAAATTTCAAACACCATAACTTCGCTCAGAATAAAAGTCATTTGAATGAAATTATATAGCAATAACTCTTCATATAATTCTTACATAATGCATATTTAACCGTTGCGGTCAATAATCTTTGCTCGTTCAGTATATTTATATAGCTACTACCTCCAATACGTTGTTGTTTTCCATACAGGCAATACGTTAACACATTATTGAGCAATTACCCATCTACATGTACATGGAAAACAGCCTTTTGATACCACAATTCGATTCGGCTACTATACGCTCTCACGTCGCTACGCGACGCTTCGTTTTCGGGACTTTGTCCCTCAATTATTATTGTCAGACCCCCCACTTCGGAAATCGCTCCGCAGCCTCTGATCCTTACCGATGTGTGAAGAAAGAAACCATTTCAGTCAATAAATTATTATTATTACACATTTCTATAGCGCACAAATGCCATATTAATGCATCCCTGTGCTTTACAAAGACATATAGAGCAAGCACACTTGATAAAATAGCTCTAGATCACTGTGTGAAAGCCTTTTTAAATAAATGTGTCTATAATTTTAAAGTAACGATAGTAGTGACATTACGAATTTGAATTGGTAATATATTCCATACAAATGGTGTTTGTACATAGAATGACCGTTAACCATATGATGATATGGAAGCCTATTGCGGCCATTTCATAATCTTGACTTTTCGCCGCGAGAAGTCGAGGGTGAAAACACGAGGGAGCGAGAACACGAAGGAGCAGAAGTCGAGTGTGAGTACGCGAGGAAATAGGGCGAGAACACGAAGGAGCAAAAGTCAAGTGCGCGTACGCGAGGAAATAGGGCGAGAATACGAGGATTTCGCCCCGAGAACACGAGCTTATTTTCACCTCGACTTCCCGCTCCCTCGTCCCTCGACTTTTCGCTCCCCCGTGTTCTCTCCTTTGAAAATCCTCCTGTTCTCGCACTCGACTTCTCGCCCTCGACTTCTCGCTCTCTCGTGTTCTAGCCTTTAAAAATCCTCGACTTCTCGGTCCCTCGTGTTCTCGCCTCGGAAGTGCAATGTATGCGCATGTCCACTAACTACCGTATCGGCATTTGTATTTGAACATGGATTCAAATGGGTTCTAGAAAGTTTAATAGTCCTAACCAATTTTAATCTCGAATTGCACAGATAGTATTAAATAAATGTGTCTATAATTTTAAAAGTAACGATAGTAGTGACATTACGAATTTGAATTGGTAATATATTCCATACAAATGGTGTTTGTACATAGAATGACCGTTAACCCTATGATGATATGGAAGCCTATTGCGGCCATTTCATAATCTTGACTTTTCGCCGCGAGAAGTCGAGGGTGAAAACACGAGGGAGCGAGAACACGAAGGAGCAGAAGTCGAGTGTGAGTACGCGAGGAAATAGGGCGAGAACACGAAGGAGCAAAAGTCAAGTGCGCGTACGCGAGGAAATAGGGCGAGAATACGAGGATTTCGCCCCGAGAACACGAGCTTATTTTCACCTCGACTTCCCGCTCCCTCGTCCCTCGACTTTTCGCTCCCCCGTGTTCTCTCCTTTGAAAATCCTCCTGTTCTCGCACTCGACTTCTCGCCCTCGACTTCTCGCTCTCTCGTGTTCTAGCCTTTAAAAATCCTCGACTTCTCGGTCCCTCGTGTTCTCGCCTCGGAAGTGCAATGTATGCGCATGTCCACTAACTACCGTATCGGCATTTGTATTTGAACATGGATTCAAATGGGTTCTAGAAAGTTTAATAGTCCTAACCAATTTTAATCTCGAATTGCACAGATAGTATTGGTCGTTCGTATGGGACGAAAAACAGAGCTCCCGTGTATACTTTGGCTTGAACGCAAAAGATCCCTTGGCACTTGGAATTCGGGCACAATTTCTCTTATAGCAAACTGTATGACGTATGCCCATTTTCATTTGCTCAGTCGGAGCAGGACAGTAGGACGTTAAACCCTATTCCATTTAATTTCATCAAAGTTTACCCTTCTCAGTGGTGAAGGAAGGATTGGATAACAAGACCGAGGTCCCGTGTCCGGATTCGAAATAAAGTGGTGGCTCGGTGCGTAGGACGTTTGCTCTCTTCATCACAGTTCATTGTGAATTTTCTGGCGGGGTTCCCCCTTATGAGTGGTGTAGGGCGGAAGACCTGGCAAGGTACAACATGTTCGGACGTCAACAAAAACCGATAATAATTGTTACCTTTATATGTGTATATTAGAAAATAACGTTTTAAGACACACTTTAATGCATAATATGTGGCTCCAAGATGTTTATATTTTTGAATTAACAGATGAATAAGTTATGAACACGAGGATTTTCAAAGGCGAGAACACTAGGTAGCGAGAAGTCGAGGTGAAAATAATCTCGTGTTCTCGGGGCGAGATCTTTTCCTCGCGTTCTCGCACTCGACTTCTCGCTCCCTCGTGTTCTCGCACTCGACTTCTCGCTCCCTCGTGTTCTCGCCTCCCCGTGTTCTCGCCCTCGACCACTCGCCCCTTCGTGTTCTCGCCCTGCGAGAAGTCAAGATTATGATATGGCCGCAATGGGCTTCCATATGAAAATAAATTATTAAAGTACTATATATTTTATGTAACCCATATACTCCAGAAAACAGTTATATACCATCTACGTTAATTATTGTTTAAAGAGTAATAAATAGAATTCCATACCTATAAAGGTGGTTAATGGAAGTAGCTTCAGAATCATTTCAGCTGTATTCTATCCACTGTAGAACGAATTATTAGATCGCATAACCGACGTATTTCATCAATATTATTGTGAAACAGCTATTTACAAAGGGAGCATATATTAATAGTGCAGTCACGCCTCTTACCGTGTGACTGTAAACTGAACTGAGGTGACCTTGCCCTTGATCTGTAGTCAAACAAAACCATACCCCATCTGTGACTACTGTGTCGCAGTGCATTATTTCACTGAATATATTCAATTATTTGTTCAGTAATTAAAGATATGTTTGTTTATGCGATTTAAACTCTAGAATGATCAAGTGTAGTATACCGGGGTCAATCAAAATAAGAGGCTCATGCAGGGATAATTAGCTGCTAGGTTGATTATTGTGAAATCGCGGAATGAGTTATGCAATAATTAATCCGAGGGAAGATTGTTTTCACTCCATATGGTCAATAAATACTATAAGACCGGAATATTTTCAGACGGTATACTAGATTTGACGTCCAAGCAAACATGATGTCGAGATAAAGGGGTGCAATGAGGTTTTCTCGTGAAATGAAATGTCGTTTTCAACATAGATGCTGGTTTCTTAGAAAAATAACCCATTTTCCCAACGTAAGTTTTCATATCAAGCGTGTATGACCGCGACCATTGTATCCCCGCTGTCTTTATTACCACCTTTTTGAGAGAGAGAGAGAGAGAGAGAGAGAGAGAAATTGGGTTTAACGTCCACTCGACACAAACTAGGTCATTTCGGCACTAACACGTGGTTCAATTTTTTATTTCAATAATTCGTTTGCGCGTAGGGGTCTTTAGCAGTGGGAGGAAACCGGAGGACCCGGAGAAAAACCACGAGGTTGGACAGGCGACCTTACTCCTTGTCACGTACAACCGGGGAATCGAAACCCCGCCAGTTGACTCAATGACAGACCTTATGATACATCGCGCGCGTGTTAACCATTCGGCGAATTTCAGTTATATAGAAGGATAACCCGTATTCTCCTTTTGTGTTCGTCACTTCCTTTTGTAGAAACCTTTATTACTCATCTATCGTAGCAATGATCTCTATGTTAAAATTATATTTGGAACGTGTTATACCAGTTCTATAACATATGTGATAATGACTGGCACCAATATTGTCCTTTAATCATTGAACTCAGTCAAGCCATTCACCTAATGAACATCGACATCAAGTTTAATCATTCTACCCTGAACAGAAACGCTCATTCTAGAACTTAGTCAAGGTATTGATGCTATGAAACTATACACAAAGTTTCACCACTCTCACTTAATTATCGTGTCCCAAAGCATCATAAGTTAAACTGCTATTCTCTGCTTACCCTTAGCAGAAAATGCTCCTCTTCGAATTCCATCAAGACATTCAACTTATCAACGCCTACATCAAGTTTGAACATTCTACCTCAATTAGGAGACTTATTGTGTTCCAAAGTCTCGGCCAATCAAATTGCTTATTGCTCTGCTTACCCTGAGCAGAAAATGCCCATTATCGAACCTAGTCAAGGTATTGATGTAATGAATTATCGTGTCCCAAAGCATCAACCAATCAAATTGCTTATTTACGCTTATCCGAAGCAGAAAATTCGCATCTTCGAACTCCATCAGGACATCCACCTAATAAACACCTACTCCATCAACACATTCACCTAATAAACACCTACACCGAGTTTGAACATTCTAGCTCAATTAGAAGGAGAGTTATTGTGTCCCAAAAAGTGTGACGGACAGACCCATTTTATTAGTCCCCTGCCAACGAGATTTCCTGTTAACTTAAAGGGGGCTTATGGGGACTATTCCATTAGAATTAATATTTTCTCAATATCCCTGGTCCTCGAGGTCAAAAAGGGTAAACGGTCCCTGACACTAACCACCAAAAGTTATCGGTACATACTTTTGATCTGTTTCTGGTGTGTTTCTGACAAAGCAAAATTACACCTACACCCCCGGTGGTCCTCAACTATTGAATTCAAATTCATTGTGTCACAAAAACTGACACGCATGAACGAACGTGGCCTTTTTAACATTTACCTGCTTTCTTTGAAGGCCGGGGAACATTAATCGGAATTGACTTCTAACTAATTTGTAAACCTCAAATTCTATGAAAGATAGCAATTAATAATGTTCAAATGACACACAAAATCAATTGAGGGCTTTCTTATTCGTAGTCGGTTTACTTTGAAATATTGCTCCGAGTGTACGTTACGCTCCTTTGACAGACGCCAGAATCAGTTTAAGAGTCTTGAGACAACTGAAGTTTTAGAAATTTCTCGACCCCAAGGAGACAAATCACCCTGGACCCACCTGCGCCCCATTGCTCCAGACTCATTGTCCTGGATACTACTAAAGTAAAGACATGAAATGAAATGGTGTTTAACGTCCTACTTCCCCGTGCATCCGGGCTAATGAAGACGGGCATAGCTATTTAATTTGGGAAATTTTGATTGCCTTCTCTTATTTTTAATTCAAACTGTCATGGGTATTTTTAGGTGTAAGCCAACGTATAGTTGTTGAACTGTAATAAGGAGGCACCGAGTTTTTAATTTTATACAGTACATTACGTAACATGAATCTGCAATATCGACCTGTTTCACACGGGATTGAACTTGCGTGCTGTTTAACGGTCGAGAGCGAGACATTAAGTAATGCAATGGTACTTCACAAGGGCGTTAGCACAACTTTTGTATCAATATATTACGCAATGTTTTGCTCGAGACCTTTAAAACTAACTTAACACACTATCCCGCATATAAATTAGTTTGATATTGGCTCACTGAGTCCAATATTTTCCGTATAAATAATGTAAGATCTGCTCAGTGTAATAATGGTACTTCAACACAAAAGAATGATCTCACATCTGTATTTTAACATGGCTAATATAGCCACACCTGAGATCGACAGACCATCTTCATCCCCTTGTATTCTTATTTCAAATAAACTCATGTTTACGCAGAAGTAAATTTTTATTCTAATCAAAGACAAGATAAAAAAAAGACAATTTTAAGCAGGTAACACAAATATTAAACCTAAGCATATAACACAAAAAATGAGTGTAAGATATAGAGAATCTCCTACCAGTCTTTTTTGATATCATTCGTAGATAAAGTAAAAAAAAACTCGGCAGAGATTTTATTTATCACCCAATCCCTTCTTACATGCACAAATAGATAAATATAATTCTTTGCTGTAGATTTTACTTTTACTGCACATTACAGCGTAGTGATATATCATTTTTTGACAACAATTCAACCATTGCAAAGTCCTTTATATTGACCCAGTATTTCCATCAAGGTCAATTGAATAACAATAGTTCATTTTTAATTTTAAAAAAGTTACTTTTAATAAGAAATGAACTGTTCTTTGAAAATAAAAAAAGTAGTTCCTTTTAAACTGACCAATCAAATTTATGTAAAGCGATATCTCCTTATGAAATATATCACACAAGCGATATCTACTGTAGAATGTATTATTGGGTGATAAATAAAATTATATATATTATTGTAAAATTGTAACTTAAAATCTTGGGATTATATATTCGTACGTTTCTTAGATATGTCATTAAAATAGCTTTCAAAAGTAGATGAATAATTTTTATTACGGAATGTAAGGTATAATTTTTTATTACGGAATGTAAGGTAACGGAATGTAAAATATAATTTTAATTATGGAATGTAAGGTATAATTTTCGTTTTCCTCAAAAGAAAAACTTTATCCAAAACTCTTAGAGTCATAATAAAATCAAGCTAAACAGTATCTTTTATTCCAAATATATAAAAGTCAGAAAAACAAGGCAAGTGCAGGTACATTCTTATCATAAACATAAAGAAAAAACATAAGATAAGAAAATAAAAGTCAATTTGTGTATTTGAACCGAATTAAAAAAAGAAAATCATGAGAAAACATCCTAAAAAGAAAATAATTTTTTTATGTAATTTTAATTGAGAATATACCATACATATTTATTGATTACGGAAAATAGTCAAAATTTCCATGTCCGATAATAGTTGAACCATAGTTTCTAAGCTCCTTCAATTCCTTTCACCGTGTCAATGAAATAACCCAGGATGGAGATTTTTCAAATCATATGAGCTAAGGAATATAGCAAGTGCATGTATTACTTTTAAACTTTGGCTCAGCGGGTAATCTTAGTTTATTTCTATCTTATGGAAATATCCAAAGTAGTGTGGTTAGTTAATTTTCTTTGATTACATAGTTAGGAACGATATTATTACCAACAATTAGATATACATGTATTCATTAAGACATACAAACTATAATATTATTCTTTCTGAAAATAGTATTATAATAATAATAATTTTAAAACCCCCGCCATACAAATTAATTTAGTTATCTGCAATATTGCCCATGCCTTTTCTCGAGAGGTGTTGCATTACTTCCATTATCAGCATAACGTTCCCAGGCAACCAATACACTCCCACATGCAGCACATTAAAGGGTGTCATCCAAGTTTTCAGGAGCTATAACCACGCAAGACAAACAATGCCAGAAGTATGGTAAAAAAACATCCCATACCCTCTTAGATGTGGAACAGTTGCGGTGACAGAGGCAAAAAAATGTATAAATTTGGAGAGCAACTCTAAATTTCGGTAAGGTTCTCTAGTATGACGAATACTCCAAGGGCTGTAAAATGTTTACAAGCACATGTCTTAATTCAGGACAGACATACGTACATGGCACTCAGATTTCAGCCTACCTATTACTTTTATACGATTGGCTGCAATTCAAAGGAGTTTTGTTTAGAGAATCAGATAACTTCAACCCATTTTCTAAGCAAATGTTTATTTCTAATTTGCGTCAAACGCATTTACATCGACAAGGGCATAAATTCCGATAGAGGCCATCTTGATAAATTCCAGAAAGTTTCAAATTTACTCCTGGAGCATTTACAAGAATTAAGAGTGGACTTACGAAATTGGTACACGACAATATACACCCACATGAAATGCTGGCCAATAAAAACCGCATTGCTCGTAAAAAAACAAATTTTAGGATACTATTAATAAAATTAAATGTTAATATAAAAAAATAGAAATTACAGTAGAAACATTTGTAGTAAGGCTTATTATTCTGGACTATGGTCACATACGTTGTATTTCCAAAGTTGCTCAGTTTTATAAAATAATTAGCCGGGTACCTATACCCAATGCCTTCTTTTTATTCGACGTCCAAATTCGAATCACACAATTACTTTAGTTTTAGAATATCATTTCCTGTTGTAAGTCCTTTTGAAAAAAAATCATTCTTATTTTACTAACTTAATTATAAATCAAATATTTTCCGAGCTAATAATTAATAACCATAGTCCCTACCGTACCTCCCCTTAGTGGCAAATATACTTTGAAAATATCACCGATAGCATTAGTAAAAGCATGTGTGAAACTACCCTGATGGTGCCACAAGCCGCCGGTGTTATCATCTTGGATACCTCAATTAATGTTGTGCGAGTATCTTCACATGAGCTTAATTTTGTACTCTTTGTATAACAGTCAATCCCTGTATTTAATGTGCTGTAAAACAAACAGAAATTCATCATTGTTAAAGGACCTAAGTCCGTAACTCAAAATCCTCCAAAATCTTCGACATCGAAAACACGAATTATTGGTCAATTTAAATCAACATTGATGAGGTAAACTTACCGGGAAAAGATGAGCTTCTGATATCCGATATTTAAGATAAAATAATTTTTTTAACATTGGTACAGGAATCGTGTACCATAATGCGCTTCAGCCCCAATTGTATTGAGAGACTCGAGGGACGAGGCTAGACACATTGCACCAAATCAAATGGAGTTATGTAGACTAGAATAACTAGACGCTAGAAATTTGCACTCGATTGAGATTGCTGACTTATTTCGCCGAACATAACTGATTTGAAATTGGAGTAAAAACGGAAACCATTAAATGTAAATCAGTTTATATACATTCATATTACAGTATTATATGCGTTGCGACCCACTTTTCTGAATTTCTAGGTCCCAAATGTTAGCGATTTAGCTCCTTTAATTACTCTAACAGAGAACATAATCTAAAGTGTGCACTGAGTAGGGTGAGGTTTAAAATATGCCACAGGTCGAGGAGTCGGGACCAAACTATCTGTTGGTCTGTGAAGCGTTGTAAGCTCCGGGAATACTTTGCATTTTTAATACATCTAGCTTTAAAAATATATTTCCAATTGGCAACTAATATTTTGCGCCCTCGGGGCCCCTTGCAAAGTGGCTTGAAAAACCAAACATTTATCATTCAACGGTCATATAACCCCCAAATTTAATAAAATTTTGTACAATTCTGTCCTTTTGTAGCGGCCTTTCGAACCCTTTGTAACACTAACCCATGTTGTATTAATTGTATTTAATGTATTCTGAAATGGACATCCAAGTAGATATCATATTTCTTTGGACTTTTAATGATTTGTTCTATAACATGGATATAAAAGATAATTATTATGATTTTATGTGTGTCATATAAAATAATAACATTTGAAACTTATATGAACGTCATTACTACAATTGGTTTATCTATTACTATATAAACTATTACTGATTTTGATCCGTATAAATTTCAAGAAGAAAATACTTTTATAGGCGGATTTGGTTTACCCGGGCCTTCAACTACAAGATAATCTGCCGGTGAATTCGTGTGAAAGAGAGGGGGGGGGGATATATTCCCCCCCCCCCCCAAAAAAAAAAAAATAAAAAAAAATATTTATCATACTTACGCGCAATAATAGGTTTGGAATTCGTCAAATGCCGCATCCGCACCCAATGCAGTAGGACTATTTTTTGATAAGCATGTGGCAATTTCTGAAACGCTTTCGATAAAGCATGTTGAATCAAAAGCTGAAAAGGTATTTTAGTTACTAAGCTATATCAATACACCAATAATTAGCTATTAGATAGATTTTTTATAAACAAATCACTGGAAATTGAATGAAAGGCTGTTTCAAAATTGGAAGTTATGGAAACGCTTAAAGATACATTATGTAAGATTTGGATAAAGAGCTAGCCATTCTTGCTATAATAGTTCGAAAATAGATAATTCAAAATGAATAATTTGAAAACTTCATTCAAATTACTCTATTGCGAGCGAAGATATTAGCCTTTGAAGATTTGACAAGATGTGTGCAATAATTTCAACCACCGTACTGGTTGTTCGAAACTAAATCGTGCTATTCCATTTTAAACTTAAATCAAAATATGGCTGAACTGTTCTAATCTATTTAATATCGGAGAAATCCGATGCCATCCAGGGTTGATTATTGCCTGGATAACGTCTAATTAATAATTTAGAAAACATTTCAGGCCTAAACAAAGACCTGCAATAGGCAGATTTAGCTCTTGCATAATGTATGTTTAAAGAAGCATTATGTAATATATAAAGAGTGGGTCGTTGGTGCTTCAGTTAAATTACTTTATTCTGAGCGAAGTTATCTGTGTTTGAAGTTTTGACATTTTAAAGTGGAATTATTAAATGACGTGGGTGTTTTAATCCGTTTACTATATCGACCATCCGATTGTCTATAGAGCTTATTATTGGCTTGTCATGTGAAACAATGTCTAAATAATAACTTATATTACATTTGACACCAGATTTGTACATTGATTTGTACAAAATTATTTTCCTCATATTTTGCATGACACCCAACACAAAAGCCTCCAACGGAATTATCATGGCGAGCGAATAATATCCTCTAAAGATCAAATTAATCTACTGCCATGTGTTTATATTTCAACTTATACTTACTATCAATTCGGTCACAGAAATAAGTTAAGGCTGACGCATACTTTTCTGCCGATGGGAAGAGTGTCTTGTAATCATCTGTTAGACATTTTAAAGTTGCATCCACTATACAGTTCATCAATTTTTTGTATTTTGAGATAACACTGTAAGCAAAAGAAAATTGTCAGCACCAGAGATACCAATATCAAAATCGACATTCCTCGATGTAATCCATTAATTTCTGTCGTACTTTTGACCCTGACTTTGCCTTCCGGTTAAAGACTTGTAGCTAATGAAGCGAAGCCGAGGAGAGAACAATGCGAAGTTACAGGTAATCATGGCTTCGACTGGTATTTCGTGTCCTCTTGCCATCGCATTGTGAACTCAATAGTGAAGGGAAGCAACAACGGATAGAAATTAAAACCATTTGTCACGGATTCTTGTGGATTGTAATTTCAAAACAGAAGCCGGCATCGGCTTTTTGGGTAATTTATGTTATCAATATATTGATTAAGATTTGTCCGTTCTTGGTGCCAGCTAATTTCAGTTAAAACACAATTGCATAGATATTGTAATTACAACATTCCTACAAAATATTTTTCGTGTGGTAGTTCATGACTTAGTGGTAGTAGTGCTTGTGGTTTAAGGTCATCGACCGTGGTGATATCGTGGACGAGTTTTTGTGTGGTTACACGACCATAAATTAATATATCCCTAGAAAGATATCATCAAACTTTATGTAGGGGTTTGGGAAAATATAATTTGAACAATAATTCACCACAGGTTACAAATCTACAACAGTCGGCCTAAATTCATCAAGCAGTTTTTAAAAAACTTAGAAATTTCAAATGTTAACCGACAAACAATAGTTTTGACTACCAGAATATTACTAACCCACACATCGATGAATTTTGACCGAAAATATTCAAAGCCGCTGCACCCGTTATTCCAATAGGATAAGTGTTCACGCAAGTTTGAATATCAGTCGTGTAACTGGAACATTGTTCAAGGCCAAACTGACCACTTGCAAGATTGCTGCATCCTATAATAAAACATTTAAACATATGATGGTAACTAACAACCCAATGGTGAGATTGATGTCCCCACCAATCCCAAAATAAATAGAGGCCATCCCTGGTACATAGGCACAGGAAGACCCTTATTCATTAAATGTGTCCCCGTGCGTGATCATTCACAAAAGTTTTTTTTTAATTTTGTCCTTTCACTTACTCTAAATGCTTGATTTAGGCGGCGGGGCAGGGTAAAGAGAGATAGCGAGAGTTCGCGCTTTAGCAGTGGGTTGGGGGGGGGGGGGAGAAAATCCACGAATTTGGACAGGCGGCCCTATTCAAGCGGGGAATGGAAACCATACCATTTGACTCAGTGAATGACCTTATAATCTAACCATTCGCCCACCCGCCGCGGCACTACGGTGGCGTATTCTTTATTTCGAATTATACTGTCAAGGGTTCTTTACGTGCACTATGGTCTACTTTCATTTTGAATTCCAACTGCCAAGGGGTCTTTACATTCACACAGATGCACCACTGATAAGTGGGAACCACGCCGAAAAATATCGATGAACATAATGAGAAAAATGTCACGGTCGTGTGCTTTATCCTTTATCATCAGATGGTGGGATGGGATGGGCATTCAAAGCGTTTGATTTTCTCTGCGTGAATGTATGCCTACGTGATTTGGAGACGATGGTGGCATCATGCCTTGTCAACTGTCAAATTTCCTTAACAGGAATCTGGCCAACCCCCTCCTGCAAAAATTCCTGGATCCACCCTTGCACTATAATAGGTTGATGTTTATTCAAAGTTTCATGAAGATATCTTGAATGGTTTATGAGATACGCTCCGGAAACAAAATTGTCCACCAAAAACTAAGTGAAATTTGTTTCCATCAAAACACAAGAAATAAAAACAAGAAATTTCAAATTATTAAAAGGCACACCTACTGTTATAGGTTGATGCGTGTACAAAGTTTCATAAAGATATCTTTAACGGTTTATTTGATATGCCCCGGAAAGAAAATCTTACACCAAAAACTAAGTCAAATTTGTTTCCATGGAAACACACAAATTATTAAACCCGAGAAATTCAAAAATAGGTTGAGGTGTGTACAACGTTTCTTGACTGAGTTACATTATTAACATTTCCCATCAAATAAAGCTAAACAATTTCGTTGGTCGATGTTTTGGGACAAAATAACTTTGTCTCTAATTCAAAACCTTGACCGAGTTTGATCGTGAACAGTTTATGCCTGGACTAAGTATAGATAATCTGTTTGACTGCTTGATACTTCTGAAAAAAGATAAATGTGCAATTAATTCATATGTGCCATCTATGTAGTTTGGCGTTAGCCTCACTGTTGGCTTGTGATTACGCGCCCAACAAAGTTAAAGAGGGATATTGAAATGGGGTCCGTCCGTCAGTCCGTCCGACCGTCCCAATTTCGTTTTCGGAGCATATCTCATAAGGGCCCATTCCTTTGTATTACATAATTTAACACTATTTGCGTACCGGGAGTGGCCATTTTGTCGGGAAGTTTCGGTTCGATATTCACAAAATACGAACTCAAACGTCATTATGGTGTAACAGTGATATATTTGAACGGTGTTTAAAATCGGATAAACATTATAACCTCTAGAGGGATCAAAAGTTAAAAACGTGAATACTAGTACAATCAAGGGGCATAATTCAGTACGTATGCAAGGTACACATCCGCGTGACATAGTTTACTCAGAGCGTAGTTCACAAATCCATCCACAAAATGCCGAATTGTTCTCTGTGATGGCCACTGGATTATCCAGAGAATGGCACACCCGTCAAAGATAATGACTTCTGGCTTCGGTAGTGTTCGAGATGACAGCTCGACTTGAAGTTTTTTCTTCAGGGTGGACTTTGTTTTGTTTTTGTTTTGTTATCCTCATGTCACCATTGTCTTCAAACATTGCAGTTGGTGAAGTAGCCAACTCAAAAATGAAAACATCTTTCAATAATGTCGCGCGAGGCCATCAATCCCATGACTCTAGAGTAGATGAGCTCTGCGTCAAAAGTGACTCCAGAACCAGGTCAACTGGATTCATATTCAACCATTTGCTTCCTCACCACATCAGTAACCTTATCAACATTCAGACTCGGAACAAATCCTACCAGATATTATATTGACTACACCCTCATTAGTTAAGTTTTCATCGGAATCTTGTTTTTCTCTGACTGATCGCTTGTCTTTTAAATCGGAAATCTTGCGAGCTGGCATTTCTTCCATGTAATAAAGGACCTTCTGAGAATCCGCGTTCATTTCTCTCATGGCAACCACGCCTTTCATAAGACGGCTGCTGGTGTGTAGACTAAGGGCCCACCTTTTCATTGCCGATGGATTAAGAGTTATTCCCACAAGTCCACCAGGTCCGTGCCAATACCTTTCAATGAACATGTCTGACCACATGCAATTTCACAAGCCAGGTTTATGGCTCATTACATGTTCACCTTTGAGAAGGCTAGCGATATAACCCGAGTATGAGCCGTGTCAATGCATTCACCTAATAGACACCTACACCAAGTTCTCAGCCAATCTGATCAAAGTCTCTACTTTGCCCAGAAAATTCTCAGTATTGAACTTTATTAAGTAAGGCATTGATGTAACGAAACTATACATAAAGTTTCACCACTATCACTCAATTAGAATCAAAGCTGTGTTCAGCCAATATTCCTAAAGAAATGGAATTTTACCGAATCTGTCTGTTGTCTAGGGAATTCTCACAAGTATGATAGGTTTGTAGCTTTGGGTTTCGGACCTTCAATTATCTAATTGGTCAAATATGATGTAAATAATTAGAGAGATTGGTTAATTGAGCCAAATGACATCAAAACCCACCCTTATATGGTAATGGAAATTTACTGGAAAAACTTCCCACAAGATATATGTTATCAACCTAGAATTGAATGTTTAGCACATTATGACTCTTTTTTATATAGCAATATGTCATTCATTCACTGGGGCCACGGTTGCTAGGTGGTTAAGAAGCTGGCTCACTAGCCTGGAGGTCGGGTGTTCGACCCCTGCATTGGCCGAGAAAGTTCATCAAGATTTTCCGACGTGGTTTCCCCTTGTCAGTAGTACAGAACGGAGGGCCTGACAAGGACAGCTGTCTAGTCCTTCGGATGAGACGAAAAACCGAGGTCCCGTGTATACATTAGAATGCACGTAAAAGATCCCTTAGCAGTTGGAATTTGATATAAGAGTAGGCGATAGTGCCGGTGCCCGGGCAAAATTTCCCTCATAGCACACTGTATGGCGTATGCCCGTCTTCATTAGCCCAGTATAGAAGCAGAACAGTAGGACGTTAAACCCCATTTCATTTCATTTTATTTCATTCATTCACTAAGGTGATTTAAGTACATACTACATATATGTGAATCTAATAACTTGCCAAAGATATTAATTTATACAATATAACGCCATTGTTTTTCTCTATTCCTTGTCTATAAATTTGAAAATAATGTCGCAACGACAATATTTCTACACATGTTTCTTCTTCGACTCATAACGGTGGACATATTCTCGATCTAGTGATAACTAATCCATGTGATATTAAACTGGATAATTTCTCTATCTCGGACAAATTAATATCTGATCATTTCCCGGCAAGTTTTAATCTTAAGATCCAGAAACCACAACCAACAAGAAAGACTGTAACATATCGAAAGTTTAAATTACTTGACACTAATAACATATCGAAAGTTTAAATTACTTGACACTAATACATTTAAAGTGGAAATAATCAACTCGGATTTCAATGACATTCAACGTATTCAAGATATACAAGAGAAGGCAACCCAATATCACTCTAAGCTATCTTTCTGAAATTTTGGACTCACTTGTGCCTCTTCAAACGAAAACATTTACTATTCGTCCCAATACGCCGTGGTTTAATGATTCTATTTTAGAAGCCAAAAGGGACCGTAATAAGGCGGAAAACAAATCTACATGTCCATAAACAGATTTATAAATCTTTAAAAAAAAAACAATGTGAATAAATTAATTGAAGACGCTAAAATTAAATTTTACTCTGATAAAATAGAAAATGGCGAAAACAGACAAAAAGACCTGGATTATAATGCTGGGCGGACTATTATCCCGGACAATGATAATGACACTGAACTTACGAATTTATTCTCTGATTTCTTTCAAATGAAAATACAGAAAATACGGACTGAACTTGATAATTTAAATAAAACAATTGACTTTAACGCTCATGATTTTGATAAGTTAGAAAATTCTGTTTATTTAGAAAATATTAACTCATGATTTTGATAAGTTAGAAAATTCTGTTTATTTAGAAAATTTTAACTTGGTTAGTAAATCTTTTGTTTTAAAGCTAATTAAATTGTCTGCTCCTAAATCTTGTTCATTAGATCCTGTTCCGACTCCTATTCTTACGGACTGTCTAGACGAAGTTATTCCAGTTTTTACCAATATTATTAATTCTTGTATATCATCCTCTACTATTCCCAACGTTTTCAAACAAGCTTATGTTACCCCTTTAATTAAAAAGTCTACACTGGACCCTAATAATTTAAAAAATTACAGACCTAACTTAAGTTTTATTTCTAAAATATTGGAGAAATGTATTGCTTCTCATATAAAGGCCCATCTAGATGATAACAGTTTATATGAACATTTCACAGTACCGAAACAGCTTTAACCCGGGTTTCAAATGATATTTTAATGGAAATTGATAATAGAAAATGTACAGGAAACTACTTAATCACTAAAATATGTACAAAAATGGATTCAGCTACCTCGAAAACGTATATTTTGACAGCAAATTTGATCTTCATGTAAAATTCGAATTTTCCAGCCAAAACTGACCGCCATCTTGAATAACCCCGAATATTGACTCAGAGGTAACGCTTATGGCCACAGATCACTAAACATTTGCCCATTGACTTTAATGTTAATTCTCGTCTCTTAGACCGGTTCTAACTTTTTCCCAAATTTTCGTTGGGTAGAACGTTTTCTACCACAGATGGAGCAACATGTGGCAACCTCTTGCCCAAAAGCACGTATGAGGTTCACCATGGAAAACATGAGATACACAAGCTGGAAGTAGAGACAAGAAACATGCAATTTTGGACCCTACCCTTTTCTTCGATTCTACACCAAAATGTCAACAAAAATCGCCACGCAAAAGGGGGAAAAGGGAAAGGGAGAGAAAGACTAAAAATAACTTTTGCCCTACATTCGTGGGTGACGGCGTAGAAATATTTGGTGAGCTGTGTCCTATATCACACAAGTTTTTATGGACTAAGTCTAGTAATTATTTCCCCTTATTTCATGATACGGATGTAGTGCTAGTTATAAATAGACAATTTTTTCCCTTAATTTTTTTCTCCGCTCTTCCTGCATTTTTTGTTTGACTTTTCGGTCTAGAATTGGAGAAAAGGGATCAAATTTGCAATTTCATAGCAGTTTTGAGTAATACAGATGATTTTACAGCGGAGGGATAGGAGGTGTAAAGTGTCTTTCTGCAGAGCAATTATTGTGTCGGAAGTGAGATTTTCACATCAAATCCCCGTAGCAAAATATCTCAACGGTAAACCCTCTACAAAATTATGATGAGATTGCCAAATGCGGTCCCCATTGCGCCTATACAGATTGGAACCAACGGAATTTTGAGCAAAAATCTACAGCCTGTGATGTTACAGCCATTTAACATTGAAGTCAATGGGTAAATAATTGCTAGTCAAGAGTCCGTATGGAAATGGATTCAGTTACCCCGAAAACATATATTTTGATACTAAACTCGATCATATGATAATTGGGTGGAAATCAAAATTTACAAGCCAAAACCGGCTGAAGTCTAGCTCACGCGCGCGGGTCAAAGGGTTTGGTAGCTGGCAGACCAGCCGCAATAAACTAGGTGAAAATGTTGTATGTGCAGGACAGTCTCCTCTACGGCCAGTTTGCATGGGCGTTACACATGGGGGAGTCCGGGGGGGGGGGGGTGTCTAAATATACTTGCCCCCCCCCCCCCAATTTACATAGTAGCCTCTAACTCCTATTTATTTACAACAATTATTAGGATTAGTTAAGATTCTTTATGTATAAAACAATGTACAAATTAAAACACAAACACTTATGTTTACTTTTTGAAATCCATTTATAATACACAAAATGTACAAAATACTTTAAATATCTATACAACTTTCTTGTAAATGTCAATGTGTATATGTATATAGTATTGTAGTTAACAAGGTGATTGTCAAATACATGTATGCATCCTCATAAACTAAAGTTATGTGATCAAGTTTTGTTTCATTTGGATCCTCCTCATAAAAATTCCCCTACTAAATTCTCTTTGTCGTATTGTTCATATTTCAAGCGTAACATTCAATATGTAAAAGTCATGAAAAAATATGAATACGGCTCCCCCTGACTTAAAGCTGAACTCCGATTACAAAACTACAGAAATAATCAAATAAAATAAATAACACCCTAAATAACCGCCATACTTGTTTTCAAGTTGTAGAACAATCGTGGCGATTGTACGGCATATAAAAGCAGAGGCAGGCCACGCCCACATCCAGTTCACGCCTTGTCAACCGCACTGTCCACATCCGGCTAGCAATATTTCTACTACCAATTACCTCCTGAAAGTATTATTGCTACACAATTATTATATCTGATCAGGTACATATTATTTTACTTATTAGACGAAATAAATAAACCACGGTGTTCTTTTGCTCTAAAAATAAGAAACAAAACAATAACAAATCTAAGAACACCAACCAATTATATGTTGTTGACATAACATCAAGGGACATAACTACTTCACAAGATGGTGAATATTTTGAAGTGAAAACATACTTCTTTGATGGGGAGAACAACGGTTTTATTGCTGCTTTAGATATATTTTGTAACGATAATACTAGACTTTATTACTAGAAATTATTTGGTGTTTCCACGCTGTTGTACAAACATTTCAAGAAATAAGAAAAAAATTGTTGGCGTTGGTAGATTTGTTAATGTTTGGGGTAAGACAGTTTTCTCATATTTTTAGAGCAAAAGTACACTATGGTTTACTTATTTCGTCTAATTAGTAAAATAATATGTACCTGATCAGACATAATAATTTGTAGCAATAATATTTTCAGTAAGCAATAATATTTTCAGTAAACTGATAGTGAAAAAACGTCAATCAGTCAGCTGAAATATTGCTAGCCGGATGTGGACAGTGTGGATGACAAGAAGTGAACTGGATGTGGGCGTGGCCTGCCTCTGTTTTTGTATGCCGCACAATCGTCATGATTGTTCTACAACTTGAAAACAAGGGGCGTATTCGAGACAGTGTTCGCGTAGGTTCGTGAACGACGGAAGAACACGAGAACACTTTCACGAGTCTCAAACATGAGAGAACGGTTTCCATGATAACAAGTTGAATTTTTAAATTTATACAATTTATTACTATAACTTGATTAGACTGTGCTACGCATAAATGAATACGCTATTCAGCATAATTTTGATAAATGACTCCGTTTTACTCCTTTTCACTTCTTTCGTTGAGGATTACATGGAAATGTGGCCGTATAATGTCGTCGTCCCGTCCGTCCGTCCGTCATCCACAATTTTTTGTGAAAACTCTACAGACAACATTTATCATCAGATTGTTTTGAAATTGATATATGCTGTTTACTATAGTGAGAAGAAGAAGAATCCTATTTAATTTCAATAATTTCCGTTAATTCCTTCTGGGGTTATGACCCTTGTTTCACTTTGTTGCTCCTTGTGAACGCTGTTATAATCAAATCTGTATGAAATGTATAATGTATCAATTAAATTAGCGAAACGAATAATCCTATTGAATTTCAGCAATTTGCGTTTATTAGGTCCAGAGTTATGCCCTTGTTTCACTTTGTTGCACCTTGTGAACGCTCTGACGACAAAGTTATCATCCGATCTGTATAAAATTTGTATGCATTATTTAAATTAGCAAAACAAAAAAAATATGTCAAATTTCAACAAATATCAAGGCCCTTGTTTCAGTTTGTAGAACCTTTTGTAAACCCACAAACGACGAAAATTATAATCTGATCTGTATGAAATTGTCTTGTAAATGCCCCCATTACCTACGAAAAAATGAATATGCGACAACCTTTGTCGACCGCCGGACGATTTAGCTGATGTGGGCGTATGTTTCGTTGCCTGGCAAACTATCTTACTTAATGTTATACTGGCCACACACTCACTACATGCAGTTTCCGAACGGTATTAAAATTTTAATTTAATAAATGAACTCATGAGATGCTGTTTTCTGGGCAGTTGTCGACGCGTCGACCATGTTTGTTCTCGCCTCACACCAGCTAACGAGGTAGTGTGGGATTTGAGAACGGCGACGTGTTCGTGAACGCATTCTCGGCTGTTCGAGACCGACATGAACTCATTCTCCGTCCGTTCTTTGCACCGGAACACTGTTTCGAATACACCCAAGTATGGCGATTATCTTGGGCGTTAATTTTTTTTTATTTAATTATTTCTGTAGTTTTGTAATCGGAGTTCAGCTTTAAATATGATAAACATTGTATGTCAAAACAGTGTTTACAGAAGACTGTAACTATGGGGGAGGGGGGCAACCCCAGTGGGAGGGTCACTCTCCCACACTCTCCCTATCGCGCAGCCTCGTGCCTCCGGCGTCACAGATTGTCAACATTTTATATAATTTCATTTGCGGACCCCCCCTCCCCCCCAAAAAAAAATTATATATTTCAAGGCTACGCCTCTGCCTGTTTGCGATCTTCTATGGTGCCGAGCACATGCAAGTCACGCGTAAGACTCACGCACGGGTTTACTCAAAAGACTGCCCGTACGGCGGGTTGTGAGCTAGGCCTAAGGAAGCCATAGATTATTTTTTAAAAATTTCTCAAGGTTGAGCGAACGTTTTGATTTTTAACATATTTTATCGAGCTCATTTTGACTCAGATTAAATACTCAAAACTAAAGATAAAGCAAATGTCACATTTGTAGGCCCTACTTATGAGTTTTATGTCATAGGTTTTTCAAATTTGAGTTGTCTAAATAAAGTGTTATGACTGCAAGTAAGGGCGTGTCAATTCGAAAAAAATAAACAACTAAATTATTAAGACCATTTTTTTGTAGATCCCAAGTCTCAAAGACACTTAACGACAATAGCATAAATATAGAGTTTTTATTAAATTTACGTCACTTCCCAAGCCGACAGAAAACCGTTAATAAAAAAGCACTTTGCCTCACGGAGTCTTGATTTATGTCTGTAAGTAAGACATCAATAATTAATCTACTGGTAGGGCAATGATACTGTTTTATATTCGTAACAAATAAAATAGTGTTTTACCTATTTGTCTATAAAAAATATACTTACCTACAATAGCAAATACTGCAAGAGCTCGAATAAACATTTTCGATACTATGATTTCGTTAGGACGGTTTGCCGGACGATCTTTCCAGGTACGGTTATTGAGCCAATATGTAACCCTCTGCATAAATCCAATTGCATTAACCACGCGACGCTTATAGATTTATAGCTGTCACGCGCAATTCAACCTACTTACCTAATATGGTAATAGTCCATGTTTTCTAAGAATCGAACATTGTGTAATATAAACAAGTTAGTTTGTAGCACGGGTGGGAAATCTTGTTCTTTTCGTTGAATATGCAGATTGTTTTCCTCTAGTAGACTAGGTGGAGCTCAACCGTGCAGTAATCAGACATGTCAATGTTATTGCACCGGTTTTCTGTGCATTATCAACGAGCATGTTCAGCAGGTGTCAATGTTACATGTCATATATAGCACGCTTCATTCGTTAACATGTTTAAAGCGATAATTTCATATTTTCTAAGAAAGTCAAAACATAATTATTTCTATGTATTTTGCTCAATAGGTTGTCAACCCACTATTATACGATCATAGGTTGATGATGAGTTAGTTGTATTTAACGTCCGCTTCCACCGAGGTGATATCACAGACAATCGATCATAGGTATTATTCTCCATCTTAAAAATCCTTTGACCCCGGAAATAATAACACAATTACCCCCCTTGTTTCTCTATTCCCCCCATGGAATAGCTACTTTCAAACGTTTGAATTTAAAGTTGAAAATTATATTTTTGCCAATTTCTCAAATGACAATAGTGAATTATAGGATTAATAGGATTATTCTTTAACAAGGTAGGACTGTTTATAGATACCATCTATTTTAAGGCTTTATTTTAATAAATTTTAAAAATATAACTTAAAAATTTGAAATTGCAGCTTTAACACCACGGCCTACGGCTATAAATACAGCAGTATTCTTCATCAGTATGCACAAACGACAAGAACAATATTATGTGGAATGTGCCTTCTTGTAACCCAGGACAACATGCTTATTTACTATGTTCAGTCTGATTTCCAATAATAAACATTACATTTCAGAAATTATGACAGAATTAACCCTTTGTCAAGTCTTATTAACATTCGAAAATAACTCGGGTCTTGAACGAAAGTTATAGTGGATCTTTGTATATATTTTATTATATAATTTAAGTTAAAGTAGTAATTGACCAATATCTGAATTGACATCTCATCAATCTTTCAAGTCTTTTAATTGTTTGGGTTTATACTTAATGTAACGATATATATCACGTAATTATAGTTAACACGTGTTCTTGCTATGTCCATATTTTCTTCTGTATTTCAGCATTTGTTTCATATGTACAATTTAACATTTCTGATCAAATATTATTATATAATTTTTTAATCCTAAGCTTGTATTAGAGCTGCCACGATGAATCGATAAACCGCGATGTTTAAAAAATCCACGATGTACGATACAATCAATATCAAACCAGACAAAAATAACTAGGCCTTTATGCAATGAAATTGCTACAATTTTGCATTTAAAGCTGGCCGATATTTGTCAATAAAATATGCCTCTTTGGCTTCTAATAAATCAGTATTATTGCTATTAAGCTTGTACATCGGAAAAACGCTAAATTTGCAACCACCACAAACATCTATATGTCCACTAAGGGGGATTATCCTATATTGTGGATTAAGTATATGATGTCGATGGAGGTTCATCCTTGTCTTTAGCATATTTATAGTTTTTCCAATGTACCGTCTATATTATAGCCTGAACAAACAATATATACTCAGCCAAATTGAAAACTTGACACTGATGAATTTCAACAAAAAATTTTTTCTGGTAAGTCAAATAAATTTTAAAGTGTTTCTAACGATAGTAAGTAGTAAGAAGCCTTTAATTTCATAAAATTGTAAAGTCACGTGGATCATGTGACTTTTGAGCATATAAAGATAAAAAACCTGAAAAACACGTGCAAACTCAAACTCGTGAGGTCAATCGGTGCAAGTTTGCTTAAACTGAACACGCACACGTAACTTGAACTGGAAAAACAAATTAAAACTGTTATTTTCATCTTTGTTAGAAAATGACGCGCCTTTCAAATGTAGAACGTCTACGTGCTATAGATAGGCTCTATGCTGGTCAGTCTGTGGTCACTGTTGCAAGAGCCTTTAATTGTTCACGCCAGACAATAATTAATCTTAGAATGAGAGTGCTTCAAACTGGAACTATTGCCGACCGCCCAAGGGCGGGAGCGCCACGTGTGACGTCACTCCAGGAAGATCAAGCAATACGATTACGTCATCTTAGAAACAGATTTGTCACTGCAACCTCCACAAGTAGAGAGATGTTTGGTGGAAGGGTCACTGCACAAACTGTTCGAAATCGCTTGCAATATAATGGACCAATATTGACACCTCTTCATCGCCGTAACCGACTTGTGTGGGCCACAAGACAAATAAGATTTACTCAAAGACAGTGGAATTCGGTTGTCTTTAGTGACGAATCTCGATTCACTTTGAGATTTGCCGATGGCAGGGTCCGAGTGTACCGCAAACGAGGTGAACGTTACGCTCAAGTATGCGTCAGAGAAGTTGACCGATTTGGTGGCGGCAGCGTCATGGTTTGGGGGGTTTTTTTGTGCACATGGACGTTCTCCTCTTGTTGTTGTCCAAGGGAACTTAAATGCTGTCCAGTACAGGGATCAGATTTTGCAACCTGTTCTTCTTCCGTTTATGCAGAGACATGGGCCTGGACTAACGTTTCAACAAGACAATGCTCGACCCTATACAGCAATTGCTACCCAGAATTTTTTAAGAAATGCCGGTGTCCAAGTCCTGGATTGGCCGTCGCTTAGCCCCGACCTTAATCCTATTGAACACATCTGGGACGAACTGGGTCGACATGTTCGTCAGCAAGTGAATCCACCACTGACGTTGCAGGACCTTCAACATGCTCTTGCTGAGCAGTGGCGAGGTCTTCCTCGGGTAGTGTTTACTAATGTTCTGAGATCCATGAGAAGACGTTGTGTGGCAGATCACAACATCAATGTTGATTTAAACTGACAAATAATTTGTATTTTCAAGGTGGAAGACTTTGGATGATATTGAGTTAGACTTGTGTAATTTGACAGATAAACAAGGAAAACTATGATTTCTATGGAATTTAAAGCAGCATTAAAAATTAGGTGGCATTTATGATAAAAAACGGTACGTATTGTCAATTTATATGAAAAAAAACCTCAAAAACATTAAACATTCCGAGTCAAATAAAATATGTGAATATGGTTAATGTATCTACAATGGTAGCTGTCTTTTTTTAAATCTAGCATACCAAAAGCAACCATTAAATACATGCCAATCAAAAACATTTCCTTTCTAGACAGTTAAGTTAGACTTTTGCAAAGTGACAAGTGTTGTGCATGGGCAGGGTATGCCCAAAATATCACTATTAATATTACGCAAACCCTGTTGGCAAGTTTACAAATCTATGTAGGCCTTCTAGAAGACAGAAACATTGTACATATGTGAATGGATGTGATTCATGTATGTCAGCATCTAATTAACTAGAACATCTGATATCACTTCCCATTGGAAAGTTTGCAAATAATGCTGAATGTTTTACACATGTACATGTATATTGAGAATTTGTGTATGTGCTGGATTTAGAAAATGAATTGAAAAATACACCTTTACATTATTTATTTTTCATAAATATAGGCCAGGAACTGAAATGTGATTTAGGATTTGTTGACTTTAACATAATAACAGGTGGGTATAACAAATTGTGCACATTTAACACGTCCACATTTGATCACAAGGTCTGTCATTGAGTCCAGTGGCGTAGTTTCAGTTGTCCACTTGTATGTGACAGGCAGTCGGGTCGCCTGTCAAGCCTCATGGGTTTTCTCCGGGTCTTTCCACTGCTAAAGACCCCTACACACTAGCGTATTATTGACATAAATTTGAACCATGTGTTAGTCCCGAAATGACCTAGTTTGTGTCCAGAAGACATTAAACCTCTCTCTCTGTGTCTTTCCCTTTCACACAAATAATACATTCATCATTATGGTATAACTATATACATGTAATAAGCCTTAGCAGACATACATACATTGTAATATAGCCCTGTATTCAAGTCATGTAAAATCCCTGCAAAAAGGCTGCTATTATTGAAATTGATGTCATATCCGGAATATGAAGGCTATTTGTACAATGTGTACCTCATATCATAGGGGCAATATTGCTATCCACTGTGCCACTAGTGGTACACCATACATGTGCAGTGAAAGTAGTGAATGAAACAAAATGGCCTTTTGTTTACAAAATATTTGAAAACTTTGAGGTCCTATAACTAATTTTTGATATTTTTTTTTCAGATTTCAAGTCTTGATGGTTGGAGTTTGATTATTTGAGCAACTTTTAGCCAGTTTAATTTTAATGTGTTCTTTTTTATAAAGCTTGTAGCTGCCCAGTCCTGACTTAGGAATTTGCTTCATTATTTGGTAAATATTTTATTTCAAAGTCATTATTTTGGATTTCCATCCATTTTTTATTGTTCTGTATCATCTCAGGCACATGTAGATACCAACATATTTGCATTAAAGCTGGTGTAAATCCCTTTTTGAGAACCCCCCATTTCAGGTGTTGTGACAAAATGGTGTCACTTTACCTTGCCCTTAAGCTTCGTTGGATGGTTATACAGTTGTGACACAACACGCCCCTGAAAGCTTATAGATTTCTAGGTAGCACGCGCAAGTTTACCTGATATGGTGAAAGTTCATGTTTCCAAGAAACGGAGCCTCAGTTTGAATTTAGAAGTGAAGAGTAGCCAGTTCGTTTCCAATAGCGAACACACAAAAACACTACCAAACAAACATTCTCTTACATACCCAGACCAGCCATACAAATTACCTGGCGTTTAACGAGTGAAGCTTTGTTGGATGGTTATACAGTTAGTGACACAACACGCCCCTGGATGCTTATAGATTTCTAGGTAGCACGCGCAAGTTTACCTAATATGGTGAAAGTTCATGTTTCTAAGAAACGGAGCTTCAGTTTGAATTTAGAAGTGAAGAGTAGCCAGTTCGTTTCCAACAGCGAACAAACAAAAACACTACACTACCAACAGTTCTCTTACATACCCAGACAGGCCATGCAAATTACCTGGCGTTTAACGAGTGAAGCTTTGTTGGATGGTTATACGGTTACATTCAGTGCCGGACTGGGCCTAAGCCTATAAAGAAAAAAGAAAAAAAGAAAAAAAAAGAGAAGAAAGGAGAGGGGGGGGGGCAAAAAAGAAAGAAGGAAGGAGAGGACAGGATACTTGTGTGGGCCTTCGGCACACCAGTCCGGCACTGGTTACATTACGTGGCGTTTAACGAGTGAAAAATTAGATCAATAAATGTGTGTGTGTGTGTGTGAGAGAGAGAGAGAAATGGGGTTTAACGCCCACTCTACATAAATCAGGTCATTTCGGGACTAACACATGGTTCAATTTTATTTCAATAATTAGCTTGCGCGTAGCTTTCTTTAGCTGTGGGGGGGAACCAGAGGACCCGGAGAAATCCCACGAGGTTAGACATGCAACCCTACTCCTTGTCACGTACAAGCGGTGAATTGAAACCACGCCATCAGACTCAATGGCAGACCTTGTGATTTCACACACACGCGTTAAACCACTTTATCACCCAATAACACATTCTAGATATGGCTTGTGTGATAACTTTCATAATCTACTGATCAATATTTCCTTAGGAGATATCGCTCTACATGAACTTGATTGGTCAGTTAAAAAAGAACTAATTTTTTTTATTAAAACGGAACGACTCTTTTATTAAAATAGAACTTCTTTGTGAAAACGTGAAGCATTAATTGCCGGGAAGATGATCGGCATTCCTATTAGGTATCAGCTCCTTAAATTCATCGTCTGGATTTTACATGGCTATCGTTTTGTCACAAAGTCTGAGACCAGCAAAACGTTTTCAGGTTTGGGATATACTGCGGTAAACGACAATCGATTCTACCTTTGGTTGCAGGAATATTTTGCAGAATACACACGTCATCTGATACGAATGGTGGTGTACAAATATATATATATATCATAAAACAGAAATGTAAATATTTTATTACAGAAGTTTAAAATGTTTTACTGAAGATGCAGGAAAATAGTTTTATTATTAAAATATTGCAAATTCTAAAAATATTATGTTTAGACTTTTTAACCGCGAAATGCCTGTAATGATATTGCTATAATAATAATACCGAAATTATGTAAAAGGACACCCTATATTTATGGAAACAACTGGGGTTTAACGTCTTACTTTTCTTCAACATTTGAGCTAATGGAAACGGCCATAAGAGCGTAAGAAATTGACAGATGTGGGCATAGAAAAATGTATTATAGTTACCTTTCATTGCCATTACACATCACCCTATGAATGTGTAGGGTTGATAGATTTGAATGATTGTTTGATCAATAGATTTGACGTCGATGTACATTTCGTGTCCTTTTATTCTGGGATGTTGTTCTTTAAAGATGCATTAAGTAAGATCTAAATCTTACTATTGAAGGTCTTATTTCTGACTTCAACATTCATATTTAGGCATAAAAGCAACTCTGTAGACAATTCGGATAGCTTGGATATTAATTGGATAAGACCAGCCGTTCCGTTTAATCGGTGAACGAAAAATGAAAAATCCAGACATCGTTTATTATCGTAGCAATGACAATGTAGACTACGCCATTCTTATCAAAACTTCAAACATTCTGCATTCCTTCAGAATAAGGAATTTTACTGAAATTTTCATTATACACTCATTTCTGATTATCTATTTAAAAACTAGACGACCCTTTATTTAAATCTTACATAATGCATCTTTAAATTGAATAATAATAATATCGAAAATAACCCTGACTATTTAACATACCTCAACTTTGACCAACGCATTACCTTTCATAGACTCTACCGCTGAGTATTATCATAGTGCCTAGCAAGCGAGAAATCACTTCGAGATAAGCCACTAAAGCGTGTACATTCGCCGTGTCGAGACCAACTTTCTGTAAGGAACATTTTGGGTGCACGGGTCACCCTACTATTGTATGTAGCTTACGCGGGTTCGTGGCTGACACTTTTCAAAAGGGTCGGTTATTGACGTCATATACTCATAGCCTTTCAAGGTTGATTTCTTTACAAAGTCTTACTATCTTTTGATAGTTCATGCAACGAATTACATTAGTGGAAAGATCCCATTTATTATGCCGAATGGTTAATCGCGTGCGCTTAAATCATAAGGTCTGTCATTTAGTGGCGTGGTTGGAATTCGCCTATTGTGCAATTTGGGATGTAAAGGTGGTAATAAACAAATTAATACAAATAATACATAATAAAATGTATGTGAATACATAACATCCCCGCCGACAAACAAAAATAAATAATTTTGTTTAAAATCCAAGGATAACAGATTTGTGTTTAGACTATTAGTATCTTGAAACATAATCAATAGTACTATACATGACAAAATTGACTAGAAATGACCGATAAATGTAAACAGTTTGAACGAAATGCAAAGCGGATAGAAGTGGACAATATAAGTACATTGCCCTGAAAAATTTCCTACATAGCATGCACATTAAATATATATATGTATATTCTTTAAAACCTGAGATACATACTGTATAGCAAACGACAAGAACATGGACGTATGAATTTACGTAAAATAATACTGGAAATATATAAAGAAAGTATTACGACGTATAATGAGATAAATGGATTAACTAGATAACATGTCATGTAAAACAACAAACATTACTACATGTATTGCAATAACATTTACAAAAACCAAATAAAATAGACTGAAAGCATATCCAACTGGGATGTAAGTAATACATGCACATTATATATATACACTGAAAAAAAACTTGTGTTGGATCTCAACACAAGTACTTGTGTGAAAATTATTCTACACAAGTTATGTGTTGTTTTGCATTGCATTAACACAAACTTGTGTTCTTTTTAATGCATTAACATAAATCTTGTGTTTTTTCCATATAATTAACACAAGTAATGTGTACCGTCAACAAATATTTTTTTTTTTAAATTTGAACTACATACAAAGTCTTAATCCGGGGGTCCACAAGTAAGAGAAAGGTTTTTTACTCAGACAATATAGCCAGACAGACTTGAATGCTAATTGGTGTTAAGATGTCTGTAGTTAAAATAAAGTTGGGCCCAATAAACTGGTAGATCAAAGGCCTGTTGAGCGCTCATGCCCGGTGTGATTTTAACAATTGACTCCAAATGCGTTGACAAGAAAATAAGTAAAACTGTTATTGAATGTGATTGGTTGATAAAATCAACATACTATAGGCTACATTTTGTCTGCGATATCATCTCGGTGGAAGCGGACATTAAATGAAGTGATTTCACACAATTAATTTAACATTTAACAAAATGCTGAAATGATTTTGGAGCAGTGATATGTTTGACAAATGTAAGCTAATGGTCACATAGAATACAAGACCGCAGGTTTGTGAATATTTATATTAAAAAAATAATACCATGTATGTAATTTAGCATCGATATTGTTTCTCTGTATAATGTTAGTATTTCGTTTCCTTAAAAAAAACTCCAACAATTTAAACCGGAAGTTCATGTTTATAGTATGGCGCGGTCAGGAAAAAAATTTCGGCATGTTATTATCAAATCTGTTCAATTTTTCTGAAATCATGCTTAATTAACATTAGTTGTTCGGCACTACGATGTTGTTCAAATACTTACATTACAGAATCACATTATGATTAAAGCAGAAACGGCTCGACTTGAACCAGCAGGTAAGAATCTGTTTTGAAATATATCTTGGGAGGTTGGATTGGCGTTGGAGACCCGATTGGCGGCCATTTTGATTCTTGTTTCATGATTTTTTTATATTATAACGATTTTGCCAAGAGTAGACATAAACGCGGGCACAGACTAGAAAAAAATCTTTTTACACTTTTGTGTTAGTTGAATTGTAATCTAATTTATGTTTAAAAAAACAACCTTAATAAGCAGACGGAAGATATGGACGAACAACAAGAAGTTATGGAGGTCCCAACAACTGAACCTATGGAAGTAGAAGAATCGTTTACAGCCGAAACCCGATACGATGTGCCAGTTCCGGTCATGGAGTCCTCCATCTCAGACGATGCCGACGTTAGTGTCTTCTGCGACGAAGAACCCGTAGTGGTGTATACGCAGGTAGAAGCTGGTTCCTCCCGTGGCAAGTCCAAGTTGTTAGACAACCAAGGGTTTAGTTATACAATTAAGGTAGGGTGATTTATTTTACCTAGTTAACTACCTTGTATAGAAATGTATTTCAGCTACAAAATGTAAAGATAATTAACTCTAGTTAACCTAGTTAACTCTATAATAATAAATGAATTTAATATATTTTAGACAGAGAAGAAAACTACGATTTGGAGGTGTTCCAAAAGAAGCGGACCAACACGATGTCCGGCAACAGTAATCCAAGATGGTGATACATACCAACCAGGCTTAAAGAACCATCTTCACCCAGCAGAACCCGGTATACACACGGCTACCAAGATAAAAGTTACAGTAGGTTTAAAAATTATATATCAATTAAATTAAAAATTTATATATGTGTGTAAATAATAAATAAAATATAAATAAACCAATAATATATTTGTAGTTTAATATGTTTTATCTTATCATTACTGGCAAAGCATGAAAAAAAGGAAATGTTTTTACCAAGTCATGTTCCTCAATAGCGGAGAGAGTTTTATCCAGTGTTGGTTCTGCAGAAGAACCCATTCATAGCAGACCACCCATGGCAGCACTTGTAAGGTCGCTACAAAGAACCCGACAGACTCTGCGACCAAAAGATCCCACTGACGTGTCGTCAAGCGTAAGTATTCATGCAATTAAATACCCATGTATATAAGAATTTATTAACATGTAATTAAATGTACAATTTTATTTATTTATTAACATGTAATTAAATGTACAATTTTATTTATTTTTTGTTTTAGCTTGACGAAGATTTCATCGATCATAGTGCACCGGGATTTAATCAAAAAAGAGTAAAAGTTGGGGAAAGGCGCCATCACATTTTTTGTACTGATAGACAGATGCAACTACTCGCACGCGCATAAACTTGGAATATGGATGCACCTTTTCGGGTGGTGAACAAGCCATGGTCTCAGCTGTTTTCCATCCACGCCTTCATTAAGACTGGGGAGACCACCCGGCAGTTACCATTGGTGTTTTGTGTAATGTCGGGTAAAAGCCAAGACGACTATTATAAGGTAAATAGCACTTATTGATTGAATTACTATTAATAGTAAAAAAGGACTATTATTTGGGACCTTGAAATTGTCACAAATGGGTCGCACTAACAGCGACATTTGTTTCAGGCATATTTGTTTCATCGGTGACACGTCTGGTGTCATGTGAATGCAATGACAACAGCCTGGTTGATTGATTTGTTGATTGGAGTTCAGATGTCTACATTAAAATCGACCACTTTCAGGTTGCCGTATTCACGGCCAGGCAAGACCGACTTGAAATTTCTAGAAATTTTTCTGGGGGAGACAGGCCCCAACAAATCCCCCGACGGTGCGTTTCACGACTTTGGCGCAAGACGGTGACCTTGAAGAGACGTCGAAAACCATTTAATAGACATAGTAAAAGTCATATCTTACGAGATTATCGCTGGTCTTGTCAGAAAATGCTATTTTATATATGACCAGTTTGTGTTTGAAAAATTTAAAAAGAAATTATTTATTCTCCCACCATTAAAGCACACTAATTACGAAATATCGCTCTCAGAAACTTCATGGTTTCTTTTGCAATTTGTTTGGGGTAAGACGTTATATAAATAATATCAATCTGTCTACCACACAAATTTAACAGATACAAATGCATGTTATTCCACAGGTAGACAGACAGGGCCTCCTTTGAAGGGACTCAGTAAAGGGAACGCGGTTGGTTTAGAGTTTGTCTGACCCCTTTGAATATTTGCGTCTCATCTCCAATGAAAACATTCATGTTGCTCTCATGCTGTTCTCAACCAGAATCAAACATATATCGTACCCGAGATTTGTTAGCATGTTCCACACAACCCAACATTTATCGGCACCGGGATTAAGGGTGTATATCTTTGTTTCTAACGCTTATTGGGAATACGCCACGGAAACTACAATAAAAACTTATTTACAAAAACATTCTAAAGAGTGAAAACTGACATATTTCAAACTTTACTGTATTTAAAGAAATAATTTAAATCAGCCGGCTGAAACCCCGTCTCCGCTATTTGTTCAGTCATTCTTTAGGTATAGTGCCAGTTTCCACCGACAATGATATTGCAAACAAGTGTCCAATCTATAAAAGCATACATTCCTACAAAATGTTTCTTTAGTCAAGTGAAACAATAAATTCATAACTATGCGAGGCTGTGGTGAGTAAATTCGTGGTAACAAGACCGAAAAGGCTAATGTGACATAGAACAAGGTCACATTGATGTTGACAAATACGTAAGACGATGTGAACATCAACTAAAAAGATATGTAATGTGATTCAGCTGCAAGGTGATATATGCATATATGCAGCATAGATAAATAAAACTTCTATTCAAGTTAAACCAACTGTATCTATTTATTTAAGTCTTACGTCGAGCTGAATACATTTTATGATTTATTGTCATCTATTGGTGGTTAACAGTGTGTAACTAAAAACTAAAATTGGATCTTATTATTGCCAATGATATAATGTACATGTAATAGCAAGTGTATATATATTTTTTGTTCAGTCTGTACACAGTAACATATCTGAGAACCATATTATTATCATTTCTGCCCAAGGCTCCCTGTGCCTTATAGTTAGCAGTGATACAAGGCAATTACCAATTTTCCATGTTCTTGGCCTGAAGAAATAAAATAATAAAAGTCAAGTTTTTATTATTATGCAAGTAGAAATATACAATTATTCATAGTATGATTTGAATAAATACAACTGATTTGAAGTTGGAATTATTATTTGTCTAAGATGACTGGGCATTTACAAATTGAAATAGCTACTCTTCATCAAGAAAATACATGAATATTTTTCCCAATTCACCTGGATTTTATTGTAGGTCTTTGTACGTGAAATAGCTTTATTTAACGTCCGCTACCACCGAAGTGATATTGCAGAAAATTAACAAATTCGGATTCCCTTTTAAAGGAAATTGACTGCACTATCGCTGGATTGTATTATATAGGTCATGTCAGTTTTTTTTCAAAATGGGGCCCAGAACAGAATGATTTTTTGAATATTTAATCACACAGAAACACAAGTATGCACATGCAGTTATGATATAATATTAAATTAGCTTACCTCAAATACCTCGAAATATACTGTTTGGTCAGTTTGTCCGCCCGCCATATTTCTATTAGTCACACATCCTTCGGCCAATTAAAATGGACGTATATTTTGTTTTAACCGAAACGAAAAATTTGCGTTATAAATAGTAAACGAGCTTGATTGACCGACCACTGCTAATGTTTTTTCGTGAAACGGTATAACTGCAATCAACACACGGCCGCCATTCTCGATGATTGACAACTCACGTTTTTCCTCATCCACCAAAGAACCGTTAGGTTTCTTTGAACATACTGTAATAACATTGGGATTATCAGTTAATCAGCTTTAATTATCCCGCTTTGTTCGTTGCCATTTCTTATATTTTCCACAAAAAAACTTTGCCTTGTACGCACTAATTTATCAATTGGTATTGCCATCTACGACAAGCATGTCAACGTGCAGCTCACGGATTATCGTTAACAATTTCTAGGGGCTTGTAAAAAAGATTGCATGTCGTGTAAATATTTATTTTGTTTTTTGTGTAGGTCATTTTCAAATAAATTCATCAGCATATTATTCGTTTTAAATAAATATGAAACCTTTATGAGAAACGATGATTATCAAAGAACCGTAAGTGCAACTAATGTTTTATCGTTTGGTTGAGCCTTTTACTAACCGCGTGTTTCATGTTAATAAATATTTTCTTTCGTGTTTTGAATTGGCCTATTTCTAATAAATTATCCCGAGTCCCAAACGTCGTTAACCCGAGTCCCAAACTGTCAACCAATTATCTAAATATAGACGTATGACGTCATGTTATAAAATATTATGGGATAACTGGAAGTAATAAATCTCGTGCAGTTCAACGCTGTTGTCAACTTCTTGTCTCTTCACTAAACTCACTATTTTACCCTGTCTGTCCACAACAAGAATATTACATGGTGGCTGGAGTGATGATTAAACAACAGTTTAACTTATAATGAAGAACTTACTGTCCAAACTACTCTACATGACAGGTTTACAACGTAAATGAATAGTGCTAGCGAGTATCGGTGTGCAGACGGCCTAAACTGAGTCTGTGAATGATTACGTCCGCTGCTTATTTGACATTGTTTAGTTATTGACACTACCGAAAATTACATGTTATATAGCTGTAAAATAGATGCTGATTTACTGACTTTATATTATTTACTGTGTGGATTGTCTTTGTAGCCGTAACGAGTTATTAATAAAGTACCGGTAGTCACAGTAAGATATATTACTACGTCACTACTACGTCACTCAAATAATGGCCGAGCTATTGTCAGCACCAACTCCTTGTATGAACTGGGAAGCAAGTAACTTGCCCGAGGCATGGAAAAAATTCAAACAACTCGCTGAGCTAACATTTACAGGACCGCTTAAACAAAAAAGCGAGGAAGAGAAAATTAGCTATCTCTTAATCTGGGTAGGAGAGAAAGGCCGAGATATATATAATACTTGGAACGATATTACTGAAGACAACAGTAAACTACTTAAAACTTTTTATGAACGGTTCCAGAGCTACGTTAATCCTAAAAGCAACACTGTATTCGCTAGGTATAAGTTTCCTAACAGATTTCAAGAGTCTAATGACGCATTTGATGGATTTGTAACTGATCTGAAATTGCTTGTAAAGGACTGTAACTACGATAAGCCTGACGAAATGGTACGCGACAGAATTGTGTTTGGTATTAAATCACAAAAAGTCAGAGAAAAACTTCTAAACCAAGGATCAGATTTAACTTTGGAGAAAACGGTTGAAATCGCGCATACTTGTGAATTATCCGAAACTCAACTTCGCACAATGTCTGGTCAGGAGCAACACAGTGTTCATCATGTTAATCGCACCTCAAGTCGTCATAGAGGATCAACTAACAGATCAACAACTGTTATTTCTGTGGACGAGGTCATAATAAGGGTCAGTGTCCAGCATGGGGTCACACATGTGATAAATGTGGTCAAATAAATCACTGGAAAAATCAATGTGACATTGTTTCCCAACACTCCAAAACTAGAATATCACGATCCCAAACACGACATAGCCGGTTTAGACCACGTGACCGCAGTCGTAAAAGTGGTAACCGCGATAAACATGTACGTTCCATACAACATGACCGTATTAGAGATAACGAAGATTTCTACATCCAGGCGGTACAAAATAAAAATAAAAATGGTCGTGACCAACTACAAGCTACTATTACAGTGAAGGATAATAGAGCTAAACTAACAGTACAAGTAGACACTGGGGCCGAAGCAAACATTCTACCTGTAAGATGTTTTAGACAACTGTATCCAGAACGAAACGTTTCTGACTGTACTGACATTATTCCTAAACCATTGGTTACTCTTTCAGCCTATAATGGAAGCGCCATTAAACAATATGGTATGTTAAATCTACAGTGTTCTTTAGACCAGGGAAACTGGCAAAATGTACAATTTTACATTTGCGACACTGATGGTCCCATTATATTAGGACTGAATGACAGTTGTAAACTTCAACTTATAAATGTTAATGAGTCTCATGTTAAACATGTTACTGTGTCAGTGATTACCAGTGAAACACCGGTTTCTTATATTAAAGACACTGATAGTCTCAAAAGTGTTTTTCCTTGATAGATTTACTGGGCTTGGTAAATTTAAACAGAAGGCACACTTCCAACTTAAAAGTGATGCAGTTCCTGTGGTACATGCTCCACGACGTTGCCCTGTACATTTGAAGTCTGAAATCAACAAGGCCATAAATGATATGGAGAAGAAGGGTATTATAGAGAAGATACCTGCCGGACAACCAACTGAATGGTTATCAAGTCTCGCATATTCCAGAAAGTCAAATGGAAAACTTAGGGTATGTTTAGACCCCCGGGACTTGAACGAGAATATTAAAAGAACTCATCATAGAGCACCGACGGTAGAAGAAGTAACTTATAAACTAGACAATGCTAAGGTACTAAGTAAATTGGACGCCAAAGATGGATACTGGAGTATTGAACTTGATGATGAATCTAGTAAACTCACAGCATTTAACTCCCCAGCGTCAAATCAGCGCTACAAATTTAAGCGATTGCCATTTGGTATTAGTGTCTCACAAGATTTGTTTCAAGAAGCTATGGATGAGGTGACAAGGAACCTTGATGGTGTTATATCAATAGCTGATGATATTTGTGTATACGGTACGGATGACGAAGAGCATGATAGGAATATGCACCAACTTATGAAGAGAGCTCGTCTTTATGGACTGGTTTTCAATCCCAGTAAATGTTTCATAAAAGTACCTGAGATAACATTTTTTGGTTCTGTATACAGTAAAGATGGTGTCAAACCCGATCCAGCTCGTACTAGAGAGAAAGAAAAACTCCCAGCACCGTCTAGCAAGCAGAAAGTACAATCTTTTCTTGGAATGGTCCAATATTTATCTCCATTTATTCCTCATCTCAGTGAACTAACTTTACCATTACGTGACCTTATTAAAGCTGATTCTTTATTTATATGGTCGACAGCACATCAGAAGGCATTCGACGTTTTGAAGCTAACCATCTCAGAAGCTACTACTCTATGCTACTTCAATCCTACTTTTCAGACCAAGATTCAAGTTGATGCTAGCAAGAATGGGTTGGGTGCAGCCCTCATACAGATGGATCCTGCAAAACCCGATACTGAGCGTGTTATAGCCTTTGCTTCTAAGAGCTTGTCTGATGTTGAATCACGCTACGCAAACATAGAACGAGAATGTTTAGCCGTAGTTTTTGGTGTGGAGAAATTCTACAACTACATATATGGTGCCAAAGTCATCATTGAAAGTGACCACAAGCCACTGGAAGCTATTCTGAAGAAAAACTTATCCCAGGCTCCGCCTAGGCTACAGAGGATGATGTTACGATTACAGGCGTATGATATCGATATACACTACAGAAAAGGATCTGAAATTTTACTAGCCGATATCTTGTCCAGGTATCGACCCAACAGGGGTAAACACATCGAAATGGAAGAAACTATCCATGCTGTTCGATGGAGTGCGGACAAACTAAATCATCTACGCAAAGCCACGTTGGATGACTCAATGTTATCAGTATAGCGTGAAATTGTAATTAATGGATGGCCAGAGAAATGTTCCGATTTGCCAAAGTCAATTAAGCCTTTTTGGACTCTTAAGGATTATATAAGTATTGATGATGGTGTACTTATGAAAGGTCAACAGGTCATAATACCATATGTTTTACAAGCTGATATTTTAAAGCAACTACATGAGCACTGTCACCAAGGTATTGAGAAGACACAGATGCTTGCTAGAAAATGTGTTTATTGGCCGAAGATAAACTCTGCTATTGATGATATGGTTGGTAAATGTGTAACTTGTAATACCTTTAGAAACAGCCAACCAAGCCAGCCAATGTTTGAACGTGATATACCATGTGCTCCTTGGGAAATGTTAGGGACTGATCTGTTCGAATTCCAAGGGAACAAGTATCTACTACTTTGTGACTATTTTAGTAAATTCTTCGTCGTACGAAAGTTGAACAGAGAAACTAGTATTTGTGTAATACAACATTTAAAACAAATATTCTCTGAACATGGAATTCCTGTAGAACTATTCAGCGACAATGGTCCATGTTATTCTAGCTACGAAATCTCACAGTTCGTAGAGTGCTATGGATTCAAACACACTACATCGAGTCCACACTATCCTCAAAGTAATGGATTTACTGAAAGAATGGTTGGTGTTGTAAAACAGACATTGAAAAGATGTTCAGCCGCAAGGGAAGATCCACAACTAGCTTTACTATTTCTTCGATCGACACCACTGTCAAGTCATCTTCCACCACCTGCTGAATTGCTGTATGAACGACCTATACGTTCACTACTACCATCATTTATAAAACAAAATGATAAACACGAGAAAACGAAGGAACTCCTAAAGCGAAGACAGGAAATTCAAAAGTACTACTTCGACAATGGCACTCGTGAATTAAAGCCACTGAATCCTGGAGATGCAGTTATGCTACAATCACAAAATGATTTAAATTGGCTTCCTGCTACTATTGTTTCACCATCAAAAGAACCACGGTCGTATATTGTTCAAACAACTGATGGATCTAGATGTCGACGAAATCGTAAATTCCTACGTAAATTTCCAATGGAACCAACAGAACGTTTTAGAATATGATCAAACCGAACCAGTACAAGCAGCAGTTAATAAAACCAGCGGAAGGACAGTCAAGAAACCATCTCGACTTATTGAAGAAATGTGAACTATAACTTTAAAACTCTTATAAACAATTAACATTCTTACTTTAAAATGTGTTACATTTTCTTTCTTTTGAAAGTTATTCCAATTTCTTAAGAAGGGGGATGTCAACCAATTATCTAAATATAGACGTATGACGTCATGTTATAAAATATTATGGGATAACTGGAAGTAATAAATCTCGTGCAGTTCAACGCTGTTGTCAACTTCTTGTCTCTTCACTAAACTCACTATTTTACCCTGTCTGTCCACAACAAGAATATTACACAAACGACGTATACCAAAGTCCCAAACGTCGTATACCCGAGACCCAAATGTCGTGGTCATATTTTTTTGAGTCCCAAATGACGCGAGTCCTAAATGACGTGAGTCCCAAATGACATGTAATCCGTTGTTCAACCTCTGTGAGTCTGTGTAATATTTAATATTAGGCCCCATTTTTGCCTGATTCAGTCACAGTTAATAAATAATGGAACTAGAATCAGCCCGTGGAAGTTTCTCTATAGTTTTATTATTTTTTCCAGTCAATGATGATATGTGACTCTTTCCACCTTCCAGCAATAATTATTGAGAATTTACCAAGGACTCCACTGGCATTGAATCGAAGAAAAACAGGTAAAAATTTCAATTAATTTTTATATTTTCTATTTTTTTTTTGTTACCAATGTCCTACAATGATTAGTGTATGTGAACATACAATCCAAAATAAAGTATTTATATGGCACTTACATGCAACAGAGAGAGAGAGAGAGAGAGAGAGAGAGAGAGAGAGAGAGAAATGACATAAACAAGGCCTTACATGTACTTGTATTTGAAGAATCAAGTAGTCCATGCTGTGCCTATATGCATACCGGTAATCAACTACGGCGAGGATTAGCCTACTTCCGTTTCCACCCTTTCCCTGCACACTGTCTCATTCTACATGTATTAAAAATTGGTATGTTACTGTAATATTAATTATGCACGAACCTACATGTAGAGTTGTTGCAAGATGGGTCCTTATATCTACTTAGCCTACAGACGCTAGGTCGTTTCGGGAAAAAGGTTAAATTTAATATGAATAATTCGCTTACGGGTATGGGTATTTAGCAAAAGGAGGAAACAAAAGGACCCAGAGATTAGAGAAGGTATGCTTCAATTTAATATGAATAATTCGCTTGGCGTAGGGGTACATGTATTTAGAAAACGGAGGAAACTGAATGACCCAGCGAAAAAACTCAAGAGATTGGACAGGCGACTCTACTCCTTGAAATTGAAACCATGCCACTTAACACAATGACAAACCCTGTGATTTCATGCGCATGCATTACCTACTAGACCATTCCCCCCAGCCCCACCCCATATCGAATAAAAGTATGACTTATTTCAAATATGATATTTACATATAAAGAAAGTAGAGAGACTTCAATCTTACTAGAAAAATACTAGATTACCTGAAATGAAATGGGGTTTAAAGACAACGTCCTACTGGTCAGCTCCGACTGGTCTAATGCATTGTGCTAAGTGAAAATGTTTGTCTGGGCAGCGAAACTATGGCCTACTCTCATACCGAATTCAAACTGCCAAGAGAACTTTTATGTGTACGCCAATGTGTACATTGGATCTCAGGGGAAACCACTCTGCAAAATCAAGATGAGCTTTCTCGGTCAACCCCAAGAGATAACCTGTGGCCTCCATGCTAGTGTGCCAGCACCTAATTTACTCAGTCACCATGGCCGTCTTCTAATTACTGCGACAGTTAAACCATGTGACAAACAAGGATTATTAAGATAGACTTTTACGGCTTAAGTAATTCCTTGGGATTCAAACTTTTGATACATATAGATACATTAGTTTCAATTTCATATCACACAGTTTGTATATATGGTAAGGTAGCTTTAATCGTAAATTACATATCATGTATTTATTTTTTCAGTTTCAATATTGGATGTATATGCAAATCACCCAGAAAAAGATCATGTAATAACAAAAGAAATTATAAAAGAAAAAAATGGAAGAAGAAATGGCTGGAAAAAATGATGATAGAGCAGCTTTTTCTTGGTGGGTAACTTTTCAATTCTAATAGAAAAGATTGTTATGCTATTTTGAAATCTAAAATTCAGTTTAGTATAGTAAAACTGTACACGTCATGTATGGGCAGAGACAGAATCTTAGTTATATGTAGATATCACTGTCTCATCTGTGGCAAAGCAAACCAACACATGAAACAAAACAAATGTAATTAAATTAACATTTTTTTAATTAATCAAAACTGTCTAGTCAATTTAAGCCAACTAATACATTGCCATTTTTTTTTTTCAGTTACCCACCTCGGAAGATCAAGTTGGAAAGGGCTATTGATATTGTGGAGACGTTTTCTCACAGATCTTGCTTATCAGACAAAGACTATGTAAGTACCATGCATATTTGCTTTTTAAACCAGGAACTGGTTCTATACACTTGGTGGGGGGGTTGGATGGACGTTAAACCCCATTTCTCTCCCTCTCTCCTAAATATTGAGATTTTTGTTTACTTTTAAACTGCATATATTCAAGGTATCAGGAGCTTTTTATGGCTCCCGTACAATTTTATAAACATGAAGGACTGTACCTTTTGAATATTAAGCCATCAAATTATTTTATAATTTTGAAAATGAAATGAAATGGGGTTTAACATCCTACTGCTTTGCTCATAAATTGGGCTAATGAAGACGGGCATACGCCATACAGTGTGCTATGAAGGGAATTTTGCCCGGGCAGCGGCGCTACAGCCTACTCTTATATCGAATTCCAATTGCCAAGGAATCTTTTACGTGCACGCCAATGTGTACACGGGACCTCGGTTTTTCGTCCCATCCGAACGACTAGACAGCTGTCCTTGTCAGGTCCTCCGTCCTGTATCACTGACAAGGGGAAACACGCAAAATGTAAGTAACATATATATATTTGTATTTTTAATCAGGAAGTACTTCTATACACTTGCTTGGTAATCTAGTTATTCTTCTTGGGGCAATGCCTAGGACTCTGCTGTTTCAAGTACTTGGCATGCTTGATTTTTGCCAATCACATCCATTGATTTCCTTCAAGTTGCGATAGGCACTACATGTATGTGTATTTTTACAGTAAATAGCAGTAAAATAATGATGGACAGTATTTTACTTTCAAATAGATTTCAATAGATTTTAAAGGGTAATATCCAATTTGTTGTCAATGGAAATAAAATAAGAATGGGTCCAAAAATAATTAGACATTGCCAAGTAAATAGGTGCTGCCATGGTGTAGTAGGGAATCTGGATTTGCAGACAATACATGTATGAAAGGGTGAATAGTTGACCTATTATGAGACTTCAGTCCCAAATCTCAAGACTTTTTTCTGACTTCTAACTCATTTGATTTGAGCATAATAATCTGCCTGGGTCTGTAACTGGACAAGACACAATAAGCGTTACGCATAGTTGAAACCAAATAGAGACTCGGTCTCGATGTGGCAAAATAAATTGTTTATTTAAACGTTGTGAACCATAGAAAGTATTCTTATTGCCTACTTTTTATTTTTTAGGCTGGAACACCATTGAAAGAGTATTTGCTGTATGATAACAACAAGAAAACCCAAGCATCAATTTATTTTATACTTCTGGGAAAGAATGCATTTGACCCAATTTTTAAATATTTATTTTTTGTTATTAATGTTAAATTTTCTTCCAAAACACAATTAGATTTTAATTCTCTTCAGAAATGTATGTATAATATAGCAAGTAAAGTGACATATAAATCACTTAGAATTTGGTCAGAAATCATAAAGTATTTAATAGGCATTACTAGAAACCAAATGTAGATCAAATACACCCAGAATTACAAAAAACCTTGACCTACATAAAGGTGACTTTCCCTTGCTTATGAAATGAAATACGGTTTAGTATCCTACTTTTCTGTGTTCTTAGAGTGATTCTGCCCTACACCCTACTCTTATATCAAATATTTCAACTGTCAAGGGTTCTTTAACGGGAACCCGGGGGGGGGGGGGGGCAATGATTAACACGCACACATTTGATCAGGAAGTCTGTCATTGAGTCAAATAATTCAATTGTCAAGGGTTCTTCTAAGTGAACGCAGTGGGGATGGTTTTGATTCCGGGAATGGGGGAGGGGGTGGTGGATGGCCGAATGGTAAGCACGTGCGTGCGGTATCATACGGCCTGTCATTGAGTCAACTGGCGTGGTTTCGAATCCCCGGTTGTACGTGACAAGAGTAGGGTCGCCTGTCCAATCTTGTGGGTTTTCTCCGGGACCTCCGGTTTCCTCCCACTGCTAAAGACCCCTATGCGCAACGAATTATTGAAATAAAATTAAACCATATGTTAATCCCGAAATGACCTAGTTTGTGTCAAGTGGACGTTAAACCCCATTTCTCTCTCTCTCTCTTTCGATTCCGGGCTTGTACCCAATTATCCCTTGCCATATCCAACACTACTGACAAGTGGGAACTATGCCGGAAAATCCAGTTGAAATTTCTCGGCCAACACCTTATACTCACTGAACCACTGTGGCTTATGACTTGTGATTGTATATAAATTTTTTGTACATATGATATTTTTTTATTTCAATCCTGTAATCTTGATGCTTTGCTTCTTTTATTTACAAAATATTCATTTTGTTTGGGGTTTTTTTAATGAGGAAAAGGTTTTACATCATTTTATTACTCATGCAAAATAGTGCATTTTTCATTTGTTAGTTTTCTGTGTATATTAGTTATTTCTATATGTCTCACAAATCACTTGTAGTGTGATTTTGTAGCACTTTTCAGTTTTTGAAATTGTTTCAATTTAGTGCATAATTAATCTTAGTGCTTGGTTTGGATGTTATTAAATTTAGATATTATTTGAATTATATATTTTGGAGTATGGGTTAGGGATACTGTGTACATATCTTTATATTCTCAGTTCTTGTTTTGGGGTAAAGAACAATTTATATAGCTATTTTATATTTTGTGATAGGTAAAGTGTGTGGGGTTAAGAACAATTTAAATAGCTATGTTATATTTTGTGATGGGTAAAGTGGGGTGTGTGTGTGTGTGGGGGGGGGGGGGGTCATTATATATAACACAATATAATTAGTATTAGAATTATCTGTTTTTCTGTTAACATTTCAAATATCTATTTAGTTTTGATGTATTAATTTACTTTTTCCTATGATTTTATGAATAAATAATAATCTTACAAAAACAAAAAAAAAATTTGTTTCCTTCTTTTATCAAACTTTACAGGTCTAACAGAGCAAAGAGATGGGTCCTGCATAAAAAGGTTGCTATACTGTATATAAATTGGGGAAAAACACAACACAAGTTTTTGTGGTTGGTTATACACAAGTTTGTATGAAACCACACAAGTTTCAGAAATTTCAACACAAGTTTCAGAAATTTTAACACAAGTTTCAGAAATTTCAACACAAGTTTCAAAAATTTCAACACAAGTATTTCAACACAAGTTTCAACACAAGTTTGTGTTGTTTGATAAATTTTAACACAAGTTTTGTGTTGTTTCAACATTTAACACAAGTTTTGTGTTGTTTCAACACAAGTTTGTGTTGTTAAATAGAGACACCTTACTTGTGTTGAAAACAACACAAGTTTGTGTTGTTTCAACACAAGTTTTTTTACAGTGATGAATTATAGGAAGATAATTAATTATAGGAAAATTGTGGGCGTATAAAAAATAGACATATATATATATATATATATAAGAATATAACAGTCGTGAATATGATATACATACAGAAGTAAAACAATGGGTAAATATACATGTTTATCACTAAATGAATGATAGTGGTTTCATTTGAATAGATAATTTGGCACGATGGTCAAAGTTAGAGTCTCAGACCCAAAAAGCCTGATATGCTGGTCCACCACGTATTTGAACAATATATTCTGGTTTCGACACTTTAAGGCGTTGACCTAACACGTTGAATTTTATGAAAACCACCATCAAAGTCACAATTATGCGAAATACTATTACAGTCTACTGCTGAATAGGTTTACTTATGGACCGCACACTTCGATGAACACCACTTTCAGAGGGTTGAATGTCCTTTCTTGGACCATTATAAGAGTATTTACGAGGTGTCGGTAACACATTTGTAGTAAGGGGCTGACCACATGTTTGGTAAGGCTGTAAAATACTCTCCTCTCACTGGGTAAATCATGGAGTCTAACTGCTCTGGTACAGTCGGATTAATGTTTGTGATAACACTGCCAGGAAAATACGGAGAAGGGTTAGGTGACCTGATATAAGCCAATTTTGGACGCATGGAATAAATGATTTTAAAAGGTGAAAACCCCAAAGATGAGTTAACACAATTATTCATGGAAAAAAACAACATCAATCCAGGAACAAGGAAGTTTTGACACACCGCTCCGCCAACGTTCTGTGTAAGCGTTCACAAGGTCCTAAACAGTGATTCATAAAGCTAGGAGTAAATTGTTGAGGTATTGATAAAAGTTTACAAACTTCAGATGTACATTTATAAATAAATTCTCTACCTTTACCACTAATTAATGTATGACAAACACCATAGTTAGAAAATAAATTAAAGAGTACGGAACTAACAGTTATGGAATTAGTATTAGCAATTGGATATCAAACTAAAAACTTACTGAACATATCAACAGCAGTGTTGAAGGAATACATGAATTGTGTACTGCAGCACTTTGTTCAAAATTGGAAGGCACATTAGGATCATTCCATGTCAAGTGAATCAAATTTCGGAAAGTTGAGAACACGACCCCCCCCCCCCCCCAAACAAAAAAAAAAAAAAACATATAAAAAAATATATGTTATATTATATGGTCTTAAGCTAACAAATCCAAAATTATACCTCTCTCTAGATCGAAAACTCGCTACGATATGGCCATTTGGAATTAGGGTACTGAAACGGATCATAAATTCAGTAATTTTTTTTCAGGTTTTCGGATGCTTTGAACTCACATTTCTAATAGAAAAAGAACTCTGTATCTTTGTAATCTAAGACAACTTTTGGTGTAATTACGAATTTAGCATCACGCGCAATGTGAGATTCTCACAATTCGTGCCACCAGGTGGCAAAATGCGGAACAAATGAACTATTCACTTTTCCCAGGATTTCCACAGCTTCTGGCAAAGTCACTATTGTATACACAACCTCCAAAATTGGCATAGTTAATGTCAGTTTGTATGTCATCAATTTACAAAAGATTCTGAGTCAATGAGATATATACTTTTCCAAATATTCAGTCTCAAAATTCAATGCACGTTGAAAACGTACAAAATATACACATTTTCACCTTCAATGTGTACACATTGGCGTGCACGTAAAAGATCCCTTGGCAGTTGGAATTCGATATAAGAGTAGGTCGTAGTGCCGCTGTCCGGGCAAAATTTCCCTCATAACTCACTGTATGGCGTATGCCCGTCTTCATTAGCCCAGGTTAGGAGCAGAACATTTTCTCGTATTTAAAGTTACAATTTCATATTTTCTATTGGCTACAGGGAGTATCGTTTCAATTTAATTTTGCTTTCAAAAACAGGGGAAAACTTGTTTTGTGTGTTTAGAAAGTTGAAGTAAAGTAATGTTGTTACACTATCACTGAACACCTTGAAAGCTACAGGCCGCAATTCTTAACACATGCTTTGCCTACAGACTGCAATTCTTAATGGATCGTCTTGAAAACTGTTCATATATATATATTCCTTATATCCAAAGGATGACTGTTATTATTTTTGGTGCATGCCCGATCCCCAGGGGCACAGCAACACCAGGTCTTTGTGTTATCGTCCATAGGCTGCAATTCTGAACTTGCAAAGGACGACGACTCTTGATTTTGGTGCATACCCGACACCTGTCACGTTCCAGGATGATCCATTCAGAATTGCGTCCCCTAGGCAATAAACATAAAAAAAATGGGCGTTGCTGTGCCCCCGGGGGTCGGACATGCACCAAAAATAAGAGTGGCCATAAGTATGAAAAATTTTCAAGATGATCATAACACACAGACACACACACAGATCCGAAAACCTGAGAAAAAAAAATACTGAATTTATGATCCGTTCCAGTACCCTAATTTCAAATGGACATATCTCAGCGAATTTTCGACCTAGAGGGGTAAAATTTCGGATTTGTTAGTTTAAGACCATATACTATAACATATATTTTTTTATAATTTTTTGGGAGCGGGCCTATGCTTGCAGCAGATATTTCATATCCCAAATATTTACACTTCTGTTGGGCAAAAGCACATTTTTGGGGTTATGTCGTAAGCCAGCTGTACGTAATCGATTAAAACAGTTTGTATATCCTTGATATGTTGATCAAAGGTTGAGAAAGGATATCATCAAGGTAGCATAACACAGAATTAAATGTCAAACCGTGTAAAATTTTGTCCATGATAAGCTGAAAAGAATGTGATGAGGTTTTGAGGCCCATAGAAAGGCGTAAAAATTGATACGTTCCAAAGCAAGTGGTAAATGCTGTATAATTAGTGGACTCCCCGGACAAAGGCATTTGAAAACATCCACTACTCGATAGACGTTATATAATTAGGTGTGGTAGTAGTAAATGATTCTGTTAGCTCTTGCAAATCTGTGCTCGTATAGTTGAAATCTTGTGTTCGAGAGTTGAGCAAACGAAAGTCAACACAAAAAAGATATTGTGATCAACATTTCGCTTTGAAATCAATACAATAGAACTGGTTATATGTAGATGGTCGGTATTTCTAACTTGATAAATAATACCCTGCTGGACAAACTCAGCTAATTGGTGGCGTAATATCCTTCTTACCGTGTGGTAAGCGATAAGGTGGCTGATGTTCAACAATTGACGTAAGACCTTAATCAGAATTTTCTGAAGTAATGAAATTATCTTTATATGAGTATAAACAATCCATCAAGACAGGTAATTCATCAGGGCTGACTGTGGTATTGGAAAAGTTGAGATTGACAAAATAATTTCGATGCGAATCATTGACATTATTAACAAAAGGTGGTGTGTTATTTGTTGATTTATTAACAGGTGGTGAAGCAGTATCAGTAGAAATAATAGGTGTTACTTGGGAGGAGTCATCGAATATGTGACAGTCAGCTAATGCACATCCTTTAAAAGGGGCTATGAGGTGATTAGTTAAGTTGAGTACTTTGAGAGGAACTGTTCGATTTGATGAAACTAGGCAAACACTTCGAGATCGTAAAACATTAATTCGGGACAATTGTTGATGAGGAGTACACATGCCTTGAATACCATAATAATATGAAAATTTTTGTGGAACTTTGCCCCAAACAAGTTTCTGTATTGCTTGGTAAAACAAAAGTTTTGACACATTTCACTTTATATGAGCTGGATTGACTGGGAACAATAAATGTAGTACCTAATATGGTTGACGGTGACACAGTTTCTAACACATAAAATAAAATGTTCCTGTGAAAACAACATTTTGAAGAAAATGTTAAATAAGTACTGCCAAGTACTTTTATCTTTTGATCATTGGCTAATGTAAGTTGATGAGTAAGTTGATGAGTATGGGTTGTAGTAAGTGTAGATTTACTGGTAACTCGTAACCTGGTGAATAGATGGGCAGAGATAATATTCACAGAACGGTCAAAGTCCAGCAATCCAGCTGAGAGGTCTACACTTTTAAATTTCAGTGGTAGATATTTAAAATTGTTTACTTTGGGAGCACTGGAGCTTGAAGCTGTAGATTGGCAGAGCTCAAGGGGCTGTGCTCTGGGGCCCTTAGGCGGAACAAATTTCCCTGTTGCTTTTGAAGTTTACAACAATTAGCGGAATTAACAAATTGTTGACGCATAGAACAGCGGAGAACCGGGCGGATTGATCCATTATGTGTCCAGTTACATTTGTGTGCGAAATAGCGAAAACCATGACAAGTATAACAAACTCTAGATGATGGTGGATAAGTATTGGTTGGTTGATGTACATTGGTATAATGCGTTGGTGGTTGGAATTGTTGAGGGCCTTGAAATGGCGGAGAATGTTGGTAAGCTAGAGGTAATTGGTACTTAGGTATCAGTTTGTTGAGTTGGGCAAACAGAGTCAGTGATGGTGGCACAGTTGTCAGTGGAGATGATACTGGTGAAATTGGGTACATGGCAGGTGTTTGTTCAAGAGCATTAAAGTAGTGGTACATCGGTGTGGTAGACATATTTATACAGGTAGGGAAACAAGCAAACGATTGGCAGGTACTCAAAATATTGTAAGCAGGATGACTTGATTGTTGTCCTTCAAAGTAAATGTCAACACTAAAAACCATGTGGTTTTATAATTATCATTCCAAACAGCAGTCAGCAACAGGAACAAGATAAGCTACATTACAAGTTTAAGCATCTCAACCATAATGTGTATTTGTGGGCGTAACACAAAGGTGGTAATAAACAAATTAATACACAAAATCGCGTCACATAATTATATTCTAAGAACCATGCAATGACATAACTATTAACAGCAAATAACAATCACATATCAACGACCCCGAGAGGAAGGACTAAGACTGGAGAGTTACCTTCCCTCAACCTCGATTTCGTATTCATACGGCCATGCCACTTTAATAGGCCAACACATTATAAAATGTATGTGAATACATAACACGTCTCTTGTACGTGACAAGGCGTGTGGTCTCCTGTCCAACCGCGTGGATTTTCTACGAGTCCTCTGGTTTCCTTCCATTGCTAAAGACCCCTACGCGCAAGCGTATTATTGAAATTAAATAGATCCATTATGTTAGTTCTAATGAATTTTTTTTTAGTCAGTAATGATTACAGATTTACTTGCTACCACCAACATAATCCACTGCGTTTTTGGTAATTTAGCTGAATAGAAAATGAATAATCAGCTAAACATATAAAGGGTACGACTTTCTTATAAAGCTTCAGTAAAATGATTTAAGATTCAATCTATATAATGCAATAATCCTGCATTACTCTGCAGTAAGTGTTCATATATTTGTTTCATTCAACTAGATCACACACGCCTCTTCATTACCTAAAGTCTAACTGACATTAAAATACAGTGGTGACGCCATGCTTTGATGTTGGTGTATCATTATATCAAATAATGAATAGTATTAGCAAATTGGACTCGCGTGAGGATTTCGTTAAAAAGAACAAGGAAAATATATCCTACAAGACAATGCAGAAAATTAGTAATAGTTAATTCATAATCGACAAAATAAGAATTAAAAAAAAAACACGTATTGAATAGACAAAGAAGACGTAAACAACTACCGTTCCAATCGCGAATTTCACCAACATATGATTATACATTACAATAAATAAAAATAAATATAAATCACTTTATATACTTTCATAATACATAAATATGTGTTTTTAGACCCATTTTCGTCCAAAGAATATGGCCATACGCCCTTTAAACCGCAAATAATGTGTGCAAAGGGAGACAAATCACCAACATTAAATGGAGGCAGACCACCATTAATTTCCCCATTGACCTTAATGTTAATACTGGCCTCTTTGTCCGGTTCCAACTTTTCCCAAAATTTTGGTTGGGCTGAATGCTTTTCACTACAGACAGAGAAACAGATGGTCCTGTCTTTGCCCCCAAATTTGTATGACGTTCACCACCAACATTTTGAGATACACTATCTTGAAGAAGCATACTAAAAACATATAACATATAAAAACATCAAAAATCAACAACAATGGCATGCAAAAGGGGAGAGGGAAACAGAGGGAGAATTGCTATAAGTAGACGAACTACAATTTGGTAGTGAAATTTAATGGTGGTTTGCTTCCAAAGAAGGGAAGGAGACACTGGTTAATTCTAGGTATCCATTTCTTCAGTTGTACATACAAGTTAAACAAGATGACTATTCATCACAAATTAAACAGGATGACTACTCATCTTTCTTGAATAGTTTCTGTGATATGCTCTAGAATAATAATTATATACCAAAAACAAAGTCAAATGTATAATAAAAATTAAAACATCATTCAATAGATAATTTTGTTTCCATGGAAACACAAAAATTAACAAAAGGCCCAACTACTGCAATAGGTTAATGTTTTTACAGAGTTTCGTGAAGATATCTTGAATGGTTTATAAGATATGCCCTGGAAACAAAATTGTACAGCAAGTCAAATTTGTTTCCATGGAAACACGAAAAATATATAAATCCAAGAAATTCCGAAATAGCAAAGGGCACAACTATACTGTAATAGGTTGATTTGTGTACAGAGTTTCAAAGAGAAATCTTGAACGGTTTATGAGATATGGTGCGGAAACGAAATCGGGACGGACGGGGCCCATTTACATATCCCTCCCTAACTTCGTTCGGCGCAGAATAATTTTGGAGGGCATACATTAACAGCACAGACGTTGCTTCTTGTAATGTATATAATACAAAGAGACTCATTCTATCTGAAAGTCTCAACAGTGCTACTGCGGAGAGTGGAGAGAGGAAAGTTTATCTGTTTTTTCACCAATGTATTATCTTTCTGCAGCTATTTGCCAGGATTCAATAGAAAACATTTATAGTTCAGCCAGGTCCAAGGAGAAAGGGTGAAGCCGGTACATCTCTGCGGCGCCCATGAAACACCAAGGAACACATAAATTCGTGCAGCAAAGCTCCTGATCCGATCTCCGATGCCCAACCCCCGATACGCAAGGTACATGGTGAAATATTTTATTATTTCAGCTTCCTTCTCCTCCAACGTCTCTTATTAATTCACCCTTCTGTCTGCTTTGAAGTTACGCCAGAATAGCCAAAATTGGTCTCAGATATTAAGTGAAAACCAATCTGGTCAGAATATTTCGCCCGTTACCACCCATAGCTACATGGAATCAGACTTCTACCAGTCTCCACAAAGGAACTAGAGGGTCGTCATCTTTTCTAGTAACGATGACTTGTCAGCAGTGAACGACTTTTGTTCAGGGTAGTTAAAGAAAATATCTTAACGCGCTTGTCCAGGCCTTGCAACATCGTTGGCCAAAGTGTGTACACAACGAGGGGAACTATGTAGACAACTAAATGGAAACCATTGACTTCGTACATGACAGGTCTTTCAAGCTTAGCACTTTTCAACCATCCCTCGTACCAGTAGAGTCATCCATATTACTAAGACTTGGCTAGCTTCAATGACACAGACAATCCATTAATTAAAAAATATTATTGCATTCTCTTGTGTACAAACAAGTCATTGTGAACGACGGTCAGGGGTGACGGTAATATACAACCACATTAAACGTGTGAGTATAAAACACTTACACGCGAAAGCAATACCAAATCCATTGTATGGTCCGTAAAGATGTTATTAAATTTATCAATAAGTACTGAATGATTTGATACGTGTATTTCATCAACATCTACCGAACTAAGATTTTCATAGTTCATAGTGGATGACCAAACTGACTTTGCGTGAACGCTGCAATCACTAAAACGGGCGAAATAAAGCCAATCAGCCACCGGTTAACCCATTTTTCAGCTGCAGTTAAAAACTTTAGCAACTATATTGGGTTTATTGAAAGGGGTAACACAAATTATTGCGTGTAAACATAAAACGAGTCAATTTGGCATGGCACAGTGATAACCCCATGTGAACAATCTATTTATCAGCTTTAAATGTTCGACTCACTTTATGCTTTTTCCATAACATATTGTTTACTGTATTGATTGCGAATGAAACTGTACATTTATTTTATCGATGGTTTTAAACGGTTGGAAATCGACTACACAGCAATGTTTTTATGGCGTTTTTTATAAAAATTTTTTACTAACCTTAAGCTTCCTTTTGAGCACTTCGATAAATCATATGAACACTTTTCCCGGATAACCGCGTTCTTTGTACTTTTTTATAAAATTGTTGAGGTCACTTCATGATCTTAATATTGACCAACCTCCTTCATGCAATTACACAAGTATTCTGAGCGTTCCGAGAGAACAGAACACACACTGTTTGAAATAAATGTTAATTTACCGTAAGAATATGGTAACATATTTACGTAGTTGTATGTTATTTTACATATGTATATTTTATTAAACCAAAATAGGAGTGATAGTACAAATAGTCGTAAAAACCCCATATTATACAGGTGATTTTACCCTGAAATAATTCATTTTACAAACGTAACGTCAAAATACAGTAATTTACAGTGTATTCCTACTATAGTAAGATGTACCGTAGCCCAAATGTGTTGTCGTAAAAAGTTGATATCACAGAAATATTTTATTCCATAGTAATGAAATAAAAAATTGAAGTATTTTTGTTAGCATTTCTCAGCACACAACCAATTAACAGTGATCATTGAAGTCCACAACCAAATAGCAAATGATGTTACGATAACTATCAGGTACACTGTCAGACATTTATGTAAAATTACAGTAGTACAAGTGGTTTTTGTACCCCAATAGTCGGTATATTTTACAACATATACTACTTGGTGTATTTTTACCGAATTTCGTGTATGTTTATCGAGTTTCATGTCGTCTTGACAATAAACGGCGATGAAATCAAAGACATAATCAAAGTCCGGTAAAAATACATTCTTACATATTATGTAATAAAATTGAACTGAAAGTAACGAAGCAAGCGTTAACTTTACAGATTTACGTTTATTCACATTATTATGTAATTTACTTTAAGGTAAGAAATATGAGTAAAAGTACAGCAGTTATAGTATTTGTTTTTACCTTAAAATGTTAAGAATATTTACCAGTATTCAAAAGGCACATTAAAAATTCGGTAAAAATAATGCTTATTATGTAATATTTCAATATTGAACGTAAAATAACATAGCCAGCATGTAATTTTACAGATTTACGTTTATTCACCTTATTTTGAAAATTTACTTATTGGTAGTTATCGTAATCGGTAAATTTACTATCTCGTATTTTATTTTATTATTCCATAGCAACGAAAAATTCCTAATAATTATCTTCTTATAGTATTCATTTAAATTTGTTAACCATAATATGGACAATCACATTTTGTAAATTTTGGTATATTGCATCTCATGTATATCTAATTTCCGTAATTTATACGATCTATATATGGTATTGTCATTTATCGTACGTTAATCAGTTTGTAAGTATTTTCTTAAATGTATAACAACAATGTTTTGACTTTCTGCCCGTTGTATTATCTCGTTATCAAGTTAGTTTGAAGACGGGTAATTAAACCGAATGGCCAGTGATAGCTGGACCGGAATGTCTTTAAAGCAGGAATATAATGCCTGCAAATAGATAGTACCGCAAGCTTACATCTGGAAGCCTGGAACCATGCTCTCATCTACCAAACAGGATTATTGATATTCAATATATAATAGAGTAATGTTAATCTGGAAGCCTGGAAGCATGCTCTCGTCTACCAAACAGGATAATTGATATTCAATATATATTAGAGTAATTTTAATACGAAATTTTACACCGGGGCTACTGGTTGCTAACTCTCAGCAAACGGTGCCCGAATCCTGCCTGTAAAATTACCAATATTTAGTATTTTTAACAAAAGTGTAAATTAACAGTGTGATGTATTTTTACAAGAAATGTAAATTAACATAGCGATGTATTTTTACAAGAAATGTAAATTAACATTGTGATGTATTTTTACAAGAATGTAAATTAACATTGTGATGTATTTTTAAAAGAAATGTAAATTAACATATATGTCCTTTTACAGTAAATTGTTAAATAACCAATGGTGTAATTTTACCTATGATTTAGGGGCAACTTTTGCTGCCCGCAATTTTAGGGTAAAATAACCAAAATATTTTTAACAGTGCAGATCGTATTGCCTGTAACGTTGTTCGCTGATCATTATCCCGCAGTTTTATTCAAGTTGACATAAATTTGATACCATATTAAGATTGTTATAGATTTTGTTACAAATGTTTTGTGAACCTTTGGGGCAGTGACTATAAAACTGAGCAACCTGAAAGGGGGAGGGGGTACCCTTGAGAAAATTTAGAAAATTTGAGTCAATATCCTGGCATTTGAGGTCATTGATGGAAGAAAATTCTTGTGAACGAGTGGATCAGAAATGGAGTCAATGGGACAGAAACTCGAGATTTGCGTGTCAATTTCAACTGTTTTGTGCGAGTTGACAGAACTTTTGTACAGTATATTGCCAAACCGCCCACACACTAGTGGTACTACTAACTGCATGGGCGATTCACTATAACCTCGATCATGATAGTAAGGAGATATTATAATACCACACTGGGAATGGAAGAATGATGCAATAATGGAATCGAGCGCTGTATTCGCGAAAGCATTTCTGATAACAACGTATAATACGTAACTGAGCTTTTAATATTTTGGGATTGGGCCTGAATATCTTAGTCAATGTCCTGACATTTAAGTTCACTGATTGGGGCAAATTCTTGTGAACGAGATGAAAGAAAATGGGGCAGAATCTCCAGGCCTGTCGTTAAATTTCTTCTGTTTTGTGAGAATTGACAGAACATCTGTCAGGTTTGTCGTCCCACAACCCACTCACTAGTGAACCTAGTAACTGCGCGATTCGCTGTAAACGTGAATATGATAGAGATGAAATAGTATAAAACCACAGAGGAGGGGAAGAATGGTGACAAAATGGTATAGAGCGCCGTAGGCGTGACAAAATTTCAGTTAGCGACGCTTATTATATGTAACTGTGCTTTTGATATTGTGGCCTGGGTTTGAGGGGATTTTGTCTGATGGTACTCGCCGCAATGGAATGGAATTTAATATTTTAAGACTAACATGGTTTTATTGTTATGTGTGATGTGCGAGAATTATGCCCCTATTCCTCGTCGAGGTCCTAAAATTTAAGGCGCTTAAAGTGCTTACCCTGGCTTATAGGCCCATTCCAACGATTTGGTAAACTGGGAAATAGGAACAACATTTTCTTTAGAAGAATTCCAAAAGTTTATTTCGGCTCATAGCAGAGTTCGAAATCCGAACCACATAGGAGAAAGTTCAGTGTACGGACCACTCGACTACCGCGGTATTGCGCATTGTAATAATAATTTACTAGTATTTACATGAAACCCATCGTCACCCTTCTGTGGCAAGTCACGGAATTACTGTAGCGCCTAAATGTCTGAGATGAATTTCCCAATATGCAACCAAGCGTGTCCGATAAGGCATTTTGATCCCAAAGTATAGTATTTGATAATATAAATACACATATCTTTGCATCATTTAATACTTCGAGTACTTAAGATTGTCTGCAGTTGATCTCCAGGATCGACTATCTAGCTATATCTGTATCCATAATCTCCAGATTAGAGTTAATTGAGGGTCACATGTTGGACCGACTAATTATGAGATAATTTGTGAATAGTTTCTTTATAGACAATCTATTGTCATACTGTTCTAACTAACCGAACAAATTATATGCCCGCTTTTTTCTGGATGTGAAAAGAAGAATATAGCGGAGTATATATATGGTGATAAATCGTGCTGAATCAACTTAAACTATAGCTTATGTATTTTAATAAATTTTAGTGTTGTCGATTTCAATGTCACCTATCGCGTTATGGGTATATGCAATGTCTTTTACTTGAGCAGATTAAACCTCTGGGCCGTAAGCAATGATAAATTGTAACATAAAGGTTAATCCGAGCCTGCTTAAAGTCTATGGTCGTGATACAGTGCTATACAATAATCCCTTGCAAACTACAATATTGTAAAAGTTGAATCTATAATAAGAATATCAGTCGCAAAATAGTTCAATTCCAAAGACATGTATATAGATTGTACATAGCCATCTTTATGATTCTCAAAATCTAATTGATAGCTCTGTTTGTAATGTAAATGAATCTTTTGGTGGGCTTCTGTTTCATACGGTTGAATCTAATTCGCGAGATTAGCCATGGTTGATATTACGTTAAATAATTTTAGTACATTTTTTAGCATGGTGGTAAACTTGATATTTTCCGAAATACAAAAAACACAGAGTCGTTAATTAAATCCATTGTCTACTGGTAAAATATTTGTTTGTTTGTTGGGGTTTTCTTTAGGAGAAGGGTGGGGGGCACTTATTTTTGGAGGTAAACGGGTGTTTTTCAATATTCATTTTCATCTGACTTGAACAAAAGTCGGATTCTCGTTGGTTTAAAGTGATAATGATTTGTGTTCATATATTATGCACAGTAATAGAGGATACAGCCTGTAATGCAAGGGGTAAAATAAACAACACCATCCCACAACATTGGTTGGTAGTTTAACAGTGCATACATGTGTCAGGTGTGTGCATGTTCCCTGATACTGGGAGATTTTATAACAAAAAAGATACGTTTCGTTTAAAAGTAAATTCTGCCATTCCTACGTGGCCTAGTTTTGTTTTGGTCAGCACACCAGTGCCCACCGTAATCCAACACTATTAACATGAGTGCACTGGAGGATTAAGGATTTGTACGGCACCAGCGCAAAGACATTTAAGGGAACCATTATTAAAGGGGCATTATGGGAGATTAGATAAGAGTCGTCAGTTCTCGCTATAATTGTTAAAAATAGATAACGTAAAATGCTGAATATTTCAGTCAAATTGCTCCACCCTGAACCGACATGCTAGCGATTGGATTTGAGGCTAGCCTCGATCATCATTACTAAAGCAGGGATGATAAAAGACAAAATCTCGATTATCCATCACAAAATGTATTCAAATCCATTAAATATCGCAGGCTAGCGATGGCATCGGGGGTTGATTATGGTCGGTATAAGTAATTGTCTAATTAATAATTTAGATATTACAAGAAAGACCTGTAATAAGCAGATTTAGTTCTTGCATAATTATATTTAAAATTATTATGTCTTGCGATTTTGACGGATTCTTTACAAATTATGTGTGAAGTATCCCTATCAATTTTCCGCGACTTTTCTTCCTGGGGTTATGCCCCTTTGGCCTAAACAATTGAGACAGCGATAGAGGCTATAATTTTACACGAATTCTTTTCAAATTTTGCCGAAAACATTGTGAACGCGATAGAGGCTGTTGTTCCGCAGTTATGCCCCCCCCCTCTCCAGAATTTGCCGAAAACACTGTAACCGCGATAGAGGCTACGTATTTTAAAAAGAAATTCGTTCAAAATTGGATGTAAGCATTGGGTTTATGGGAGGATGGACACTATTGTTTTTACTTCTTTCCACGACTTTCTGTTATAAGACTTACCCCCCCCCCCCCATTACCGAAATTTGGTGTAAATCATAGTGGTCATCAGAAGACGAGCCTTATCGATATACATAATCGGTAGCCTTGCTTTCTTGAGTTGTCCCCCTTTGCCGAATACCACACGAACGCGATAGAGGCTATAGGTTATTAGATTTCTTCAAGGATCAGATCCAAGTTTTCCTTTGGATAAGCTGCAGTTGTGACTAAAGCCCCGTTTACATGACCAAATAATACACATATGTGCATATTTGCATATATGTATTAATTACTCACGTATGCAAAAGTGTATTTGCTAAGCGTTCACATGTTATATAAGCATTCACAGTAAATATGTAATAAAGTGTTTAGATGCCATTTAGTCATGGAGCGGATAGCAAGGATTCGTCGTCAAAGAACCTTTCCATGTAAACTTAGTGCTGCAATTATCATAGGAATGTCTCGTGAGAGAGACACGTGGATGAAGCCAAGGTCAAATGACTGATATAGTAGGATTGTTTTAGAAACATTTGACGACCAATCCTGGTTGGAAAATTTTAGAATGCGAAAAGAAACATTTGATATGCTATGTGGAAAATTGCAGGATACACTTTCCCCAGCCACTCGCACTGTTCGAGATGCCATAGACGTCCAAAAGCAAGTCGCCGTTCTGTTGATAAACTTTTATAAATGTTCCCATTATTTACAGTTGGGTCCTCTAACTGATGCTCAATACTATTTTCATGCCAAGTACTTATCAAAGCCCTAGTTGCTTCATCATCCCATGCGATTCCGCGACTTTTGCGACCGACTTTACCTCTAGACATGTTGCTGACTATTCACAGACTACTAATGACGTATTTGTTTTACCCAAAACACCACTCAACATCATATATTTAGCGATGATGCAACTGATAATGAGATATACACACATATGCAAATATTGCTGAGCGTTTATATGACACAATCTGCACAAATACTTACCCTAAATACTTTTGCATATGCAAATATACTTTTGCATCTGGTCAGGACTAGGTGCAAATTTGCACCTGCAGTATTTTTACACATGTATGCAAATGCGTTTACATGACGAAATTTGCATACATGAGTAATTTTGCATATATGCAAAAGATTTGCATGTGTGCAAATTTCGTCATGTAAACGGGGCTTAAGCTGCTGTGTGGGTGTATTCCACGCTCTGTTTGGCTATCGTTTCATTACGTTGGACTTAATGTTTGGTATTCCGGAGCTTATCTCGAAAACAATTTAAGATATCTTGATGAAATCTGGTTTCAAACTTCGATCATTGATACCCGACTTCTTCACAAGTTGAAAAAAAGCGTATTTTCTTTTCATAATATCAAATCCATATTCAGAAAACCTTATACAGAGAATTGGATTTCTAATCACCAAATGCACGGATCCAAAACTTATGATTACAAACCACAAGAATCTTTTAAGTTTTTACCATCATCAATATAGGTGAATCACGCAGGTGTGTCTGGCTTTCCTTAAAACAAATTTGCAATTAATATACTGTTTCCGAATTAAATTTGAAATAAAGTTTTGATTCAAATACTTTTACTAATCCGAGTTTGATTCCACAGAAGGGACATAAGCTCATTGTTGACTGGTAAGTGTCAGTCTTGTTCTTCCATTCGTAGTTTATTACAAATTGACTGGATTCTGAATATTGATTAGTTGAAATCAAACACGCTTCAATATTTCGAGATACGTTTACCTTCTCGAAACGTCCTGGTATAGTTGTAAGCTCAAAAATATTTAATTTGATTTTTGTTTTGAAAGTAAGATGGACAATTTTTAGAAAGTAGATCATTTATAATGTATTGAGTTGTGAGGGGTTTGGGAAGAGGCGGTGTCTTTTGTCCTAATTATTCGGTTTTGCATTACACAGACACAAAATACCTGGGCATTAATATTCGGGTCCTATAATTATTTTATTTTTCATTGTCCCCTTGAAAGATTGTTTACGAAATATCATACATGGCAACCGTTGATATAAGACCAAATAAAACGAACTTAAAACCTTGTCCAAATGCCATTACTTCACAAATCGGCCGTAGTGGTTGGATTATTCTTTGATAAGTCTCAATATGTTTCTTTATTTAATTGTTGGAGTTCTGGTCTGTGGTAAGTTTATTAATTGTATTTATCATATAATTGTATAATATCATTTATAGTATATCTTTTTAGGATTTAACAAATCGACTGTAATTTGTAAAATTTAATTTACTATGGTGTAGGTAGGTTGTTTGGTTTGTTGGGTTTTTTTTTTTGGGGGGGGGGGGGTATTAAACTTGTATTGAAGGGTCAAATTAATATTACGTTAAATTACTGGACACGTGTTTGTCGAATATAATTAGAATTTGATTTTTAATGAAATATTGAGATTTCATTTTACAGTTCGTACACGTCGTATTGGTATTTCTTTTTAGTAGGCAATAGTCTTGTTGGGTGTCAGACTGTTGTGGATGTATCGACATGCACATCCTTTCTTGAGAATATAAATAATTGCATTGTTGAGCCACCTGTGGAAGTCAATGCGGATTTGGCAGTTCAAGCAACTTCGTTTTATTTTTTGAATTCGTCTTTGGTGTGCAGGTAAGTTAATCATAAACTTTTATGCACACTCCACTTGATCTGCAATTACAATTTTTGTATGAAAAATTGAAAGTCAAATAATTATATCTGGGACATTTTACGGTTGACTAACGCTGCTATTCGATAAAGCCACTACTGATGCATGTAGTCTTTAGTTCTAAGCACCTCCCATTTACGACTATAACAGTTCAACAAATGCCCCTAAAACCCCATTGTCCTCTAGCGCCATGTAATTCCAAATAAATGAAAAGTGGTGTTCTAAAAGAGTAAGCATATATTAAGATAACTGTCAGATATCATGTTTTGAGTGAATTCTACATCTAATAATTTGTACACGGACAAACCTCTATGGAATACAATTAAACGTATTTATAAAAGCAAGATAATCCTGGGGTCACGGTGGCTAAGTGGGTAAGACGCTGGCTCGCTAGCCTGGAGGTCGGGTGTTCGATCCAGATTTTCCGACGTCCCTCCCCCGCTTGTCAGTGATGCAGGACGGAGGGCCTGACAAGGACAGTTGTCTAGTCTTTAGGATGGGACGAAAAACCGAGGCCTCGTGTACACATTGACGTGCACATTAAAGATCCCTTGACAGTTCCCTCATTGCGCACTGTATGTCGTAAACCCGTCTTCATTAGACCAGTTCAGAGCAGAACAGTAGGACGTTATACCCCATTTCATTTCTAGATAGTCCTAGTCGAAACGTAATTGTATTTATTGTTAACATAAATTGTGTTTTGTACATATTTCAGTTCCAGTATTAAATAGATCTATTGACAATGTCACATTTATTATATTTAAGTGATGGCTGGAGTGAGTTTTTCCCTAATTTGCTTGATTGTGTGACAAAGGCGACATCCGAATGTCTTTCCGATGAAAGTCTGGTTACTCTTTTAGCAACTGCTGAAAGCTACAAAACGGCCTTTAAATATTACTGCGACAATACTCAGGGTAGGTAGCTATGGGATCATTACATCGGTTATTTTATATCTTTTAAGGTGATAGTCCAATAATAAAAATCCTGCTTCAGACAATCAGAATTAATATTAATGATCTATCTCGTGGATTAATCATGGATTAATATCTATGATCCATCTCGTGGATTAATCATTAATTAATATCAATAATCCATCTCGTGTAATAATATCAATAAACCATTCTGTGTATTAAAAATAGCTCCCTTTACAAATTTTAGATTTCCAGGCCACGTGCTTCATGAATAGTTTTAGTGAATTGAATACATGTCTTACTGAAAAACAACAAAGTAGCAACATGTCCGAAGTAGATGCAAACTCTGACTTTAGTGCTTGGAAAAGTTTCATATGCAAGTAAGTAACCCGTTTCTGTACAAATTTACTAATTAATTTTGTATTCCCAATTTACAGGAGTATTATCTGGCTTTAACTGTTTTAGCAAGAACTGTCATCTCTTTATCCAAATTTTACATAATGCGTTTTTAACAATATTACAAACTTTGTTACATCACTATTGAAATAGAACAGCTAATGTGGGAACTTTCTTTCTGCTCCATCCTGACTTCGTGCGTATGCCAAAACGCAGGAAGCCATAGGCAAAGTATTCAAACCATTAAAACCACTTCTGTGTTTGTATATTTCAGGACTGGTGAGCACACAACTGAATGTATAACTGAAAATGAAGGTCTGAACGAGTGTACATCTACAAGAACTATTTCTACACAGTTATTCAGTTATATTACACCACCAGCTTGTTCTACTGGTGAAGCCACCTCCTTAATGTTTGTTACTTTGACGCTTGTGTTCACGTCTTTTGTTTCATTGCTAAACAATATGTATTAATAACACAGTTGAACAATATCGACGCATTTCTAATTCCTTGGAGGTTTTGTTTCAACATCCCTCGTGTTAAGAAATTAACACTCCTTTCCCCAATTTGCTACTTATTTCGTTCTTATTTTAAGCTTTTTATTGTCAGGCCTTTTCTTTACTATCACAGGTTTTGGGAACAGCTATCATTAAATTTGATGTTTCGATAGGCAATTTTTTTGATCTGATATAATGATAAAACCCGCGAGCTCTTCTTTCTCTTATTTTGCAATCTAAATTTAAATTTAAAATATTGAATTTTATGGGTGTTACTAAAACCCGGAACGGTATGAGATACGGAACGAGCGATGGAATGCTTAGGGGGTGGTCGTACACTCAGAAAAGTTTTATCAAGATATTTACAATATACCTATAGTCTTCTTATATCTTATATACGTCAAATAGTATAAGTATGTATAACAAAATATAATTGCCAAGAGGACGGCATAACATGCCAGACACTTATTATTTTTTTTAAAGTTAAAGCTGTAGGCGACTGACAACAGCACATAAAGCTTATCTAGTATATCCTGAAGCAACCTGGGCAAGTGGTCTTAGTCTTTCACGGACATTTGCGTGATGTAATCGATCCAAATTTTGCGTCTCCCATTTCCTCCCACAGCTAAAAGCCTCTGTACACAGAAGTAATATTGGAATAATATTAGCTAGAAATAATAGCAAAAATTTTCGTTTTCCCTGAATCCATTACAAGAGTTCATAAATTTATGGTCATAAATGAGTGGGGATGCAATCGAATGATTGGGAATATCAATAGCAGTCTTACTATAACCCCATTTCTTATTTTCTTAAGCCACATGAACATTCCCTGTGAATTAGAAAAAAACCAAACAAGTACCGCCATGGGCCTGTAATTTTAAAATGTCTCAATTTACTTTTAGTATTCTATAAGGTTTGTTCTGTGTGTTTAAAATAAAGAGTTTACAGTAAAATATACAGTGACTGATCGACTAAATAAACTCGTCACGATGTATACAACCGGAATAACAATGGGATCTGTAAAACATAACACATAATATTGTCTGTTTTATATGATGACGAATTATAGAAACAACGTATAAAAGCCATGCTTTTTTTTAATAGTTTCGTTCCGCGTTTTAGCAACACCCATCTTTTATATGCCTAGATCACAGATAAATATCGAATGTGTATATATATCTTGCTATTACAATGTGTGGACATTTTTTATATATATTTAACTCTTTTTTATATATCAGAAGGATTTTGTTATTTCATCTACCTTGGGCAATTTTTCATATCGCCACATTTTAGTGTAGGCGTATTATGTCGTTACATTGTCCGTGGGTACGTCAACAATTTGGTTGTAAACGCGATAGGGCGCACCCTATGCATATTTTAATAGTTTTGCGACTTTTCTTACCAGATTTATGCCCCTTTGGTACTAACATAACGCGTGTTGATGCTAGGTGTGGTCTTATTATAACTTGAAATAAAGATACATTTAGTAATAATAAAACACTTTTATGCATCAAAGTACCCGTGTATGCATAAAAAGCATTGATTTTTTTGGTTATTTAGTTTTGACAAAGATCTTAAATCGGATATAATCAGCGTGGATTATTTGCAACACACGGAGAATATATAGGTATGTTGGCTGTTAATATGTTTAACGGAATCCAAAGCAAATAGGATTAAGTCAATTTGGCTGTAGTTACGCGTTTTCTATAACTATTCGTGAAAAAGTGATTGATGCATTGGAATTCTATCAATTTGAGCGAATCCACTAATCATATTCAACAATGACCGATTAATTAGAGTCACACTTGAAGGGGTGGGGCAGATATCGTTTAGTGTACAAATCTGGTCGATTCTAGTCCAGAACAAACCCTCTAAAGCCCGGTGATAATTTTTCAATAAATCTAATACATTCATATTCATTGATGTAATTGATGTCTTGAATAATTGTGATTATAAGGTTCCCTGTGTACAAATCCCGCTTACAAGATACATAAATAAGAATTCAGCAGTCGTGGACATGCTTTTGAAACTCACAAACAAGATAATGGAGGCAATTCTTATAATTAAGGTGTTTGATTTGCATACTTCATTAAATGAGCGTACGTTGGAAAACAATTTATTAAGATATATTTATTGCAGGTTCTCTGGTTCATCCTCAAAATCCTCTAGACGGATACGTTCATCCAAAAAATCCCTTTGAGGTGTACCGGTAACTGCCCCCACCACGGTAACCCCCAGCATTGTAACCTCCGGTCTGGGAAAAGCTGCTGCTACTTGACGTACTTCCCCATCCTCCGCCAATTGATCCACCAGTGGAACTTGACCACGTACCACCTATCCACCGACGAGAGGGTGATATGTCTTAATAGAAAATAGATCTTGATCAAACACACCCTGATCTATTTGATATGTATAAGAATATATTGTAAAGAATATATGTGTGCCAGACGGCCAATAATAACATTTACCTTTTATTAAAATGTACCCCCCCCCCCCCCCCGCCCCCGCCCCCGCCCCCAAAAATGAAATAACGTTTTGCCAATACAATACGTTGGTCATTATGAGACTTGTATATACGGGTGGGAATTTTTTTAAATCGCCACATGTGCCATGCTAAAGGGGAGGGGGGTAGTACCGCCTACTACTTATCGAATTTCATCTGCCAAATGTTATTTTAAGTGTACACGCATGTATACATAGATGAACCTAGGTTTTTGGTCCCATCCTTACAACTATCCAATACATTACTTGACAAGTGGAAACCAAGTTTGAAACATCCCGAACTTCTTCTCGACCCGCGCCGATATTCCAACCAGTAATCTAGTAATTTTATCACCACTATAGATAGATACAGCCTTGGATTGTGCATGTCGTAATAACTTAATAACTGAGTGCAAAACAAGTCTAGCCCACAGTTATAAAATATTGTGATATTGGGGAAAAGGGGGTCTTCTTTAGTTTTCAAAATTTCGATTGTATGTGAAGGTATTGCTCTGGTCATCGAAATTATGTAAGCAGTCATTGTATCCGAGGCTATTGTTTATGAAGATTATCCCCCACAAAGTGCACATTTTACAGACCAGTGTTTTCATGGGCCCTTTTAATAATTGTGATGCTTAATCATCTATATATAATTAATCATTGTGTAAACTCCAAAACTAACGAAGCCGCTGGTGGCTATATGCCTATCAAGTTATCTTATTTCGTATATGTTTTCCGGATTTTCATTAAATTCCAAAAATGTATTTACCCGTACTAAATGTCCCTAGTAGAATTACAGCCATCAATAAGACTAAAAGAGAATAAAAGCATATTAAATTGCAATACATTATATCTAAGTTAAATGGAATGAAACTTATAGCTTTGTGTTTGTTTGTTTATGAATGTCAAAGATTGAAATAGCGCACAATTCATAAATGTGTTCAGAGGTCGCTGTACAATACAAACATACACACCTAAAACATTTTTAAACAGTTGGACAATAATACATAATATGTAGCTAATAAAAATATAATTGGATTTTTATACTCGACCCAAACCAGCTCAATTCCGGACTAACACATGGTTCAATTTCATTTAAATAATACGCTTGCGCGGATGACTCTTTAGCTGTGGGAAGAAACCGGAGGAACCGGTGAAAATCCTCGAGCTTGGACAGGTGACCCTACTCCTTTCACGTACAACACCACTGTGTGTCATAAAGAGTGGTAGCTACCGCTCCCATTAAACAAAAAGGCTGTTCGCCATAATGGCGAAGCAGCAACCAATCTGATAAGACGTTAGTTTTTAAAAGATCATATAAATCTTTGTCAATTTTACTTATATTGTGGTGTTTATTAACATGCAGGGAGAGAGAAAAATTGGGTTTAACGTCCACCCGACAAAATCCAGGTCATTTCTGGACTAACAGTAATATGGTTTAAGTTTATTTCAATAATTCGCTTGTGCGTAAGCCTTTAGCAGTGGGAGCAAACCGGAGGACCCGGGAAAAACCCACGAGGTTGGACAGGCGACCCTACACCTTGTCACGTACAAGCGGGGTACAGAAACCACGCCACTTGGCTCAGTGACAGACCTTCTGATCCGAAGCACATGCGTTTACCAACATGCGTACAATACAAAAAAACTATGTGAATTAGTAGCGTAGTTAGAGTTTGCTTATCCACTAACCCAAACACGAAAACTACAACCCAATACACATCAAATAAACTATTAAACAAAAAAACCCAGTATTTTCGTGGAAGAATAAACTTGGGTCATGCGTTTTGTACCCTTCTGGTCCCTGCAGAAAAACAATGATTTTTCGCAGCAGTACACCGTAAGATTGGCCATTCATTGTGAGCGACATTAGAATATATTCCTTGCATTTGGAGCACAGAAAACTACTATTTTTCACAGCAGTTCTCCACAAGATTGGCCATTTATTTGGAGCACAGAAAAACAAAGAGGGTGGTTCTACTTGTACCACTGTAAATAACTGTGATTAATTTAGCCACTTACCAACAACTAAAATAGCCTTTTGTCCATGCATCTCCTCAAATAATTACATTCAACTAGTAATAAATCCAATAAATTATCTTTATAAATACTTCACTGATATCTTCGAGTGTCAAACACCATGACATAGATAGTGTTTTTATCTCGAAACTTTTCAATACATCAAGGCGATAATCCGTATAATTGGAAATGTGTCGGGTCTGAACCGACCAGATGGAAATCACTTCTTATGGGGTTATCCGGAACAGATCTTATGGGTTTTTAAAAGAAAAAAATACCTTTGAATGTGGTAATTTATTGAGTGTATTTTTAGTGAATTTTGTGTGGTAAATTCGGACAGGTAGTGGGGAAACCATTTTATTATTGCCATAAAGCTGATCGATTTTACAGAAACAGTTCCAGAGTTCAAAGAATGTCCATTCGTAAAGGGGAGCTTAAGTATACAAATTAATCGCTTAAATGGTAAGACTTGCTTAACTGTGTTACCTAACCTTAAACATACATCATGCAAGAGCTAAATCTGCCTGTTGTAGGTCTTTATTTAAGCCAGAAATGTTACCTAAATCATTAATTAGACATTTATTAACATAACAAGACCATAATCAACTCTCGATGCCATCTGTAGCACCAAGTACAAAGCCACAAAACTCCCCACATCTTGGACGTGTGACGCACACCCTCTCCTCTGCTTCACATTTTATTAGCCTTGTGATCGTCTAGTATTGTCTCTGGTTATATTTGTAATTCTTTACTTTAGGACTCCGCGTTAAACTCTGTGAATTTATTCTCCGCTTATTCAGTTTATGGTTACACACAGAAATAACAATGCAACAGTTCGTTTCTAATTTAATGTCAAGCACTGGATATATAGGTTACAAGCATAGATTCAAACGTCATTCTCTCTCAACCCCACCATTTCGTAGAACGAGTTTACCGACGGGTCCCACTACATCATATGGCGTCCTACGACTTAAAGGGGCGTTCTGAAACCAGATGGTGTCTTTTCAACCAAACAGTCTCTCCCAACGAACCTACATAGTATTTGCTCTCTTCTGAAATCAATTATATAATGGTTCCTCATGCCCAATGACGTTAAGTATTAGCCAAATATAGAATGGACATGCCTCACACCTTGCATACCAACAGGGATTATTGATTAATTTAGTCAAGAGGTACGTTCCATTCCTGACCATGGATAAATGTGTCTATTGACCTTTAGTTCAATTCATGTATCATAATATCACAGATTTCCGTTGTTTTGCATGCTGTTTTGATTTTCTATGAATCTTTAACAAAAATTATTCAAGGCCATAATGTTATACATATGTGTTATTTTGCACAAATCTCGCCATCCATCAATATTATTATACATCTTATGTGTCAGATTTTCATTAGATTTGAATCTGATCTGCTGTTCAACGCCCATTTGTGATTCACCGCAAAAATGGATAATCGAGACTGTCTTTATTATCGTTACTGTGGTAACAATGACAATCGAGGCTACAGTGTTTTTAAAAAGAGGCTTTCTTGGCTCCGAGTGAAGTAATTTGACGGAAATTTTCAGCATATTCCCTTTACATTATCTATTTCTGAACTATTGTAGTGGGAACTGACAACAGTTTATCTAATCTCTCATAATGTATATTTAAGGAACTGCACCGTTCAATGGTATAAACATGGTTTGATAATCGCGACGATCACCTAATTACAAACATAACTTTGGCAGGTATGGAGTCTTTGAAGGAGTAAACATAAAACCCTATTGGTTTGTAGATAACATCGACTTGAGACATTAAAACTAATACTATACTATTCACTGTTTTATATTTTGACTAGGATTAATTACCCCTTATACTTGGTGACTTCAAATCAATCTATATATATGGCAAATCGCATTGAGGATTGAGTAAACAACTATAGCCACAATGATTTTAGTTGTATGTTTATGTAGTATCGGATGTAAAGCTCAGCCACTTTTAAAAACATAACAACATAAAATACATAAATACATCCGTTGTCAAGGTAAGTTAATAGCGTTTATTCGGTTCCAGAGTAGCCGAGAGGGGGTCTGGAAGAACTGTTCAACTCTATGCGTCGTTTATTCTGAGTAATAAATTTGGAATATAGAACATTTGGTAATTGCGTCATTACTACAAGCTCAATGATAACATTACAATAACACTAGTAGGTGAAACACACTTGTTTGTCAAACTGTTGAAAAGACCTTTTGGGCGAAATGCCCAACTTTCTGCATTTTCATAATTTTAAAGTATTATAACATTTATTAACATGCACGGGGAGAGACATGGGGTTTACCGGCCACTCGACATAAACTAGGTCATTTCCGGAGAAAATCCGCGAGGTTGGCAGCGACCTCACTACTTGTCACGTACAAACGGGGATTGGAAACCACACCCTTGTCTCAATGACAGACTTTGTGATCAAACGCGCACACGTTAACCATTCGGCCACCCAACCCCCGAATTTAGGTATTACGCGGTGTTGTAATATAATGTATTCGGGTATCCATCTCATGATACCTTATCTTCTATTTTGATTAAAAATGCAATCTGTTCAATTTTTCGAATCCTCCCTTGTATTTCTAGATCATTCGAGTATATTAATCCTTTTCCGTTACTGAAGTCTACTCTAATCCATAAGGTTTTTGCCACTGACTTACTCCCCCCTTGTTACAAAAGCTAGAATCACCACTAGTCGATAAAGTATTTTAAGATAGCTGGGATTTGTTTTAGAATATAAAGTGAAATGCTTCCATTATTGTTCTTAGACTTTACAAACAACATGACTCTGTATATTTAACGAAATCAAATAATTAAAGGAACATTACCTCCTGGCATGAAAAAAAGATGAATCTGCGTTAAAAATAGCATGGACGAGATTTCAAAGTCGGGCGGAAAAAGTGACGAGAAATTTCAAGTCCTACTACAAATTGTCAGGAATAAGACCCATGAGGTACTATGATGTGTCTTAGTCTCTACTAGGATGGTCTTTAGTTTTTAATCCAACGACTGTTGAAACTTACAGGAGCGAAAGCAAATATGATAAGGGTCGACAAAAGTATGTACACATAACATAGATTGACTCGGCTTTTTCCACACATGTAAGTCGGAATATTTTTCATCACGGGCGATTCTGGTTTCTGTCTAATCCTTTGCTTTATTTACTCCCCAGGGTAGTATAACGGAATCATGGCTATATGTTTTTATATATATGGGAAATACTTTTTTTTACAATTTGAAGAATTCAAATATTTTGAAATGAACAGAAAATGCTGCATCCTCAAGTCACCAATTAATGTTAATCAAGTTTGCGATCTTGTGATTCCACTGATAATTTTGAATCATTTACAAAACTCAAAACTAACTGATAAATTGTCAAAGAGTGTCTTCGACTTCAAAAAGGAGATTACCGATGCCATTGACTAGCGGCTGTACGACCACATCGGCAAAAGTCGTTGTGCCCAGGGGGGATGATTTCCGTAATTTGCATTCATGACACACGAGATTACAAGTCTGAATGATAGAGTTGAAGGCTTTGTCCGGCTATAATGCCTGTTTGTCATGCCATTCAAATGACCACCCTCGCAACACAATTAAGACCTATAATGTAGCTGTATACTTGTAGTTTACACATTATATATGTTTGGTGGTATTATTACTTTAAAAAATCGATCTTATCAGCAACAGCAAAGGAAATCAACTCAGTATTGGTTGGGCAGAACTACAACTCAGGTAGCTTTGAGAAGCTTTTTACTTCTGCTGACTACCTTAACACTAGACAGAAATCATTCAGTATTGGTTGGGAAGCTACTGCAACAATGATGACTTTAAGAAGTGTTCTTGTCCTGGCTACATTAATAATTCAGTTAACAGAAGCAACCGAATATATTTATGAGAGTTCTTGCGCTTTCACCACACAAGAAAATTCCCATACTGAAAAGGATGTTGGGTGGCTTATGGACTGCGCCCGAATCTGTTCGCGAGTTAACGAGTGTAGCGCTATATTCTTTGACGATGAGAAGAAAACATGTCAAGTGTTTATAGACCCCGTGAACCCTACCTGCACGTCAATCCAAGCTAAAAACAGCAATAGATATTTTCAGAGACAGGTAAGGAATTTTTATTATTGGTCGTTATATTTAATATTTTTTCAACATCGAGCGTGTTGTCCGGTTTTCCTTTTTTTTATTGAGCAAGCTAGCCCGTTACACAGGTAATGGAATAGTGTTAACGCCTCGTCAACACACTACATTTGAAATTTTGGGACTGATTTATATGGCCACGTTTCCAGTTGAAGAAAGGGGAATGATGTCCGGATAGCCTAGACTCTATAGTGAATATTATTCACGTGTATGCCAATATCTCAACAATGCATGCGTAATGTATTAAGTCTCGTTAAATGATCACTGTGGTGCATAAGGTCATGGTGCACAAGCAGGGTGGTTTAGGTCGGCTGATGAATGCGGAGTTATGATGAATGTTAGTAAACAACTTTCGCATTGAATTAACCTGTTTAATTCCTAGAGCGGCTCATTTAAGCGCACCCAAAAAGTAGTCCAGAACAAATTGAACTTCGACCGAGTTATTTAATATAACTTAGTTAATTTGTCTATCGCTTAAAACATTTAAAATTTACATTCACGATGGCTATATAAGTGAGTAAGACGCTGGCTTGCTTGCCTGTGGGTCGCGGCGTTGACTGAGAAAGTTCATCAAGATTTTCCGACGTGGTTCCCCTTGTTCATGGGGCAGCTGTCTAGTTGTTCAGATGGGATGAAAAACAGAGTTACCGTGTATCACATTGGCTTGCACGTAAAAAGATCCCTTGGAAGTTGGAATTCGATATGACATTAGGCCGTTAGTGTCGCGTTCCGTGCAACATTTCCCTCATAGCACACTGTATGGTGTGGGTCTGTTTTCATTAGCCCAGTCCGGAACAGTAGGACGATAGGCCCCATTTCATTTCATTTCTCAATCACGTAAATGATTTAAAATTTTAATCTTCAGAACACAGAAAACGAATGTCTGTATGGCGGAAATAAAACTGTGGACGGTGAATGTTTTTGTGTTGATGGTTATGTTGGCGATAAATGTCAGCGTCTAATGAGGGGTAGGTAAAATATATCTCCATGGACGATTTCCGGTAATTGAAATGGTAATGCTATTGCACAATAATGTAATGGTTTTCCGATGAAAAGAAAGACATATTTCTTGTACCTGAAATTAAATATCAAGTATTTTTTAATTTCTCCAGAAACCAGGACATGCTTAATCCTTTTTGGAATATCTTATTTCATTTTTACAAGTCTATTAAGAGAGTGGATTTTATTATTCTTGTAGATTGTTCTGAGGGATTTGCCTCCGGATTTTACGACCGAGCGCACACTGATTTCATGATACAGCCAACTTCATCGGCACCCTTTAGCGTTCATTGTTACATGGTGGATGGTGGACTCACGTTCATACAGAAGAATTCTATTTGGGTGGATGGACCTTTGGTATCATTTAACAGGTCATGGCAAGAATATGTCGATGGTTTCGGTGATCTGGAGAAAGGACACTGGATCGGCTTGAAACACATTTATGAGATTACCACTGGGCGCCCACAAGATCTTCACATTATACTATTCGCCGAGCCGAGTTGGTCAAATGCTTCTATTGTTTACGAGAACTTCCAGGTTCAGAGTAACTACCAATTTACATTTACCAACACCAGATTTGATACCCAATGGCATCTTGGAGATTGTCTTTCGTCTCTGAGAAACACTGATTTTAGTACAGTGGACAAATACAAAGATGACATCACCACTGAAAATTGTGTTGAACAGCAGAATTCGGGCTGGTGGTTTAACCCTGACTGCTCTGGATGCAACCCAAATGGAAACATTAGCGGCGTTAGATCTAATACTGGAGCTTTTTGGTCGGGATACTATGCCAGTGAAACGGTAATTTACACTTCGTTGACTCTGGTTGCTAGATAAACAATGTGGAAGTTGAAACAGAGATATACTTTATACACAAATGTCGCTCTGACAATTACTGAAATTAAAACTGTGACATGTTTATTTTGTATATATTCGAAGTCATTTTCTTTCGGTTCATTAATATGGTCACTGCACTATTATCTAACGATAAGTTTAAAGGTGAAATCCAAGTATTGTCACTTTATTATATTTTATTCATTGTCTAATATTTAACAAATTTCAAAAATGCACAAGCCAAAAAGAAATCATTCTAACCGATTCCATAAACTGGTGTACAATAAAATAATGCAATTGTAATTATTTGATGCACATGGTATGTCTGTTTAAAATTGTATGTGGGACAGCTTGATTGAATAATGGAATTATTTCTCTTGCATTTTAATTTTTTAATATCTCTATTTATGATAAAACAAAATCAGTAAGCATTTTTATGTAGGCACATTTCAAAACCAGGTATTTTTTTTTGTTAGGTAAAACAATCAATGCCCCTATATTAAGATAATAGAACAAACAATATCTTCTGGCAAATTTATTGCGTCACCCCACTCACTCTCCCACCACCACTTCCATGGAGGGCAAAGTAAGTTTTATTATTGCAAATTATTGCAAATGGGGGGGGGGTGGATGGCCGAATGGTTAGCACGTGCGCGCTGTATTATAAGGCCTATCATTGAGTCAACTGGCGTGGTTCCGTATCCACGGTTGTACGTGACAAGGAGTAGGGTCGCATGTCCAACCTCGTGGGTTTTCTCTGGGTCCTCCGGTTTCCTCCCACTGCTAAAGACCCCTACGCGCAAGCGAATTTTTGAAATAAAATTAAACCATATGTTAGTCCCGAAATGACCTAGTTTGTTTCGAGTAGGCTTTAAACCCCATTTCTCTCTCTCTCTCTCTCTCTCTCTCTCTCTCTCTCTCTCTCTCTCTCTCTCTCTCGCAAATTTAAATACGCTAGTTAATTATATGTTAATTACATTTGATGAGTTGATAATCTTATAAATGTCGGTGCAATTTGTGAATGTGTTTATTCTCTCTCTCCACATTTTATTAACCTTGTGGTCATCTAGTATATATCTAGTTATATTTGTAATTCCACCCCCTAATTCGCAGATCGAGTTTACTGACGGAACGACTACATCATATGGCTCTCCTACGAGTCCAGATGGTGTGTCTTGAACCTCAACGCCAACTTCATGTATCTACATGGTATCTCCTCTCTCAATGCATGTCTGTATCTACACGGTATCTCCTCGCTCAATGCATGGTTGCTGAGACCACATTATTACATTGTTCCCGGAATACCGGCAGACTTTTATACCATATTTTGCCGCTAATCCAGAGTTAATCCGAGAATAATGGTTTTATAAACTATAGTCCATTTTATTGATTGTAACAAATATAGCTTTTATTAAAAACATTAAATAATTTACACACAAAAAATGCGTTAGATTTATAGGGTAAAATACAATAATTTTCACATTATAGCATTCTACAGCACAACTAAATAGGATATATTTGTTCCAAACTGATTTTAAAACAGTTTTTAAATGTGATTTTAAAACAGTTTTTAAATGTGACTTTAAAACACTTAAAGGTCCCATTTAGTAACTGTTTCAAATGGTCAGTTCTTGAATCAACCTGTCGATATTTCTTTACTCGAGGCCTTTTGGTACCACCGAAAAATATCTGAAAGATGGTGATTTCGACAAAGGGTTGTTCTTGTTTGATCAAGTTGATGATGAGGATTACATGCTGACAAGTTGATATTGGGATTGCGTGCTGTCAGTTTGTTTAACTTAGAATGTTAACTTTTTATGTGGTTGGTAGTTAGTACCGGGGCCCTGTTGTGTTAAATCTGTGTGACAAATTTAAAACAGAGTATTGATTTATGATTAATTAACGGTTTAACATTCTGTCGGCATTACGGGAGCAAACCATCATCTGGTACCACTTTCATTTTGGTCATTTTCTTATGTGGCGAGTTGTCTTGCAGTTGTTCTATTTGACCGAATTTGGTTTCTCACATTGAGAATGTTGACGTGATATATACCATTCTTCATGACTGATTTAACTATATGCAAGTGTTTGATATTTTCTTCAAACAAACAACACTGTTGGAACCAGAGTCACAGACCATAACAATGTACGAAATGAAAAGAAATGGGGTTTAACGTCCTACTGTTCTGTCCCGACTGGGCTAATAAAGACGTAAATTTGTCGAATTCCAATTGCCATGGAATCTTTTACGTGCACGCCAATGCGTACGAGGGACTTCGGCTTTGGTTGTCCCTTGTCAGGCCCTCATAGTATTTTTAAGGTCGCTATTATTATCAAAATATTTGTGTCGTCCAGCATATGGACACAGACTAGCAATTATTTGTCCATTGAATGGCTGTAACATCGCAAACTGTAGCTTTTTGCTCAGCATTCCATTGGTTCCAATATTTATAGACACATAGGGGACCGCATTTAGCAATCTCGTCATCATAATTTTGTAGGGGGTTGGCCGTTTATACTCTTTGCTACGAGGAATTGATGTTGACTGGGGTCAAAATCTTACCTCCGCTATAATATCATTGGTATTTCCCAAAACTGCTATGAAATTGCAAATTTGATCCCATTCCTCCAATTCTAGACCAACCAAAAAATGCAGGAAGAAGGGGAGAAAACTAATTAAGGGAAAAATTGTCTATTTATAACTCGCACTACATTCATGAAATCAGGGGAAATAATTACTAGTTAGTCCTATTATATGGCCACAGATCACTAATGGTTTCCACATTGATCTTAATATTCTCGTCTCGTGGATTTAGTCCCGAAATGACCTAGCTTGTGTCGAGTGGAAGTTAAACCCCATCTCTCTCTCTCTCTCTCTCTCTCTCTCTCTCTCTCGTCTCGTGGATCGCCTTTAACTTTTTCCCAAATTTTCCTTGGGTTCAACATTTTCTACCATAGATGGAGCAACATGTGACAACCTCTTTATCAAAAGCACGTATGAAGTTCACCCTGGAAAACTTGAGACACATAAACTGGAAGTAAAGACCAAAAAACATGCAATTATCCGCCCTAACCAACCTGGCAGAAAGTCTATTTTCAAACCCTTTTCTTTGACTCTACATCAAAAGTTCGATCCCTGCATTGGCCGAGAAAGTTCACCCAGATTTTCCGGCGTGGTTCGCCTTGTCAGTGATACAGGACGGAATGCCTGACAAGGACAGGTGTCTAGTCGTTCGGATGGGACGAAAAATCGAGGTCCAGTGTACACATAGGCGTGCCGCTGTCCGGGCAAAATTCCCACATAGCACAATGTATGGCGTATGCCCGTCTTCATTAGCCCAGTTAGGGACAGAACAGTAGGACGTTAAATTTCATTTCATTTCTTTGAAATTGCCAATTACTTTCCACTTGTTACATAGCCAGACTGGCAAGAAATACATTTAGAAAGTTTGGACAATATGCAAACAGAAATGTTGCAAACCATTTGCATTGATTATAATATTAGAGATCTATACTGAAACGTGTATCCCTACCCCCAAACTTGTGACTGACTAAATCAAGTTGCAGAACTAACATTACTAAAGCAATCTGTCTAACAGCTATGTTTTACCAATCCTGGCTAAAATATGTGCAATAAAAATGAATTATGGTTTAAAAAACCATAATGCAAATATGCCATATTTGGTCTATGATCACCCCTCTCTAACAAATGGATCACAGAATACACATTGTTCTCAAATTTAGCAATCTCAGACCTTTACATCAATTTCCTGGAACAAAAACAAAGTCAAAATATTATTTATGACAGAGTTGACAACATAAAAGAGGCCTGAAAGGGAGCAAAATTAACATTATATTGTTCTATGAGTAACATAAATGCAACAAACACCATAAATCCTAGATTTTGATAAGAAAATATTGAACATGAAACTGACATTTACACATCTACACCAGTTTTATTTTAGGGTGTGGTCTCATTGGCCAGAAATGCCGCACCATTCAAAGTTTGACTCGAAACAAAAAGAGTTAGAAATCCTTGAAATGTGTGCAAAATCACTATTTATTGTGAAAAATATCATTCATAGCTGTATTTCAGCTACAAATTCCAATTACTATCATTTAAATGTCAACACAGGTGCAATTAAATTTCTCAAAACACATTTTTAGAAAAGGGTGGGTGGGGCGTGTATAGATAAATGGAATGGCGGAGTGAACAATGTCCATGAATATTTCTTTCTACATGAAGGTAATGCAAGAATGTAATGTTTCAAAGATGAAAAAAATGCTTCTCCTAGATAAAATAGTGGCAAAATTGAGCCAACTCCTGACAAACTTAATAGATCCCATAAAGTCATATTCGCAATGAAAATAAAGGCATTTTTAGACATTTTAACTCATTTGCGTAGTCATGAAAGGATTAATTTCTACATCGAAATGGGGGAATCTGGATATTTTCTGTGAATATTCCTGATTTGCAGACACAAAATTTTGTGAAATTACAATACTGTTCTTTCTGAGGCTCAATAAGCCAAAATTGGACATTAAAATAGTTTTCTTACTGTTAGAAATGAAATAAAAACTGAAAATTTAGAAATTTGCAGTAAAATCACAATCTCCCGCCAAACGTTTTTTTTTTTTTTTTTTTAGTTTTTCTGTAGTCAAAATATGTAAAACATATTTTCTGAGAATTTAGTCTTTATATTCTCAAAACTAAGGCATATCAGTCATTGCCTTGTCACACACAGACAGGCCATAGATCACTTTCCCATTGACTTTATTGTTAATTCTTATCTCTTGGTCAGGCTCCAACTTTTTGCCAAATTTTCGTTGGGTAGAACGCTTTCTTCCACAGATGGAGCAACATGTGGCAACCTTTTGCTGAAAAGCACGTATGAGGTTCACCATAGAAAACTTGAGATACACAAACGCGAGGTATAGACCAGTAAACATGCAATTTCCCGCCCTACATTCCAACCTAACCAACCTCTCAATTCCCATATCCTGCCGCCTCAAAATCATGAATATTTACCAAATCCTGGCAGAAAATGTATTTTCAAACCCTTTTCTTTGAGTCGAAAAAAATCCCCATACAAAAGGAGAAAAAGGGAATATTTGATGAGCTGTATCCAAATAGTATATATATTTATTGCCTCCGAAAAAAACAGAGCATTTTAGAACCACGATTATTGATCGCCTTTATAAAATTGTCAAGTGGTTATGCATCCTACAAAGGTTACAAACATCTTATGTCATGAACGACATTCATCACCTCTTATAGCTCAGTTTAAATATCTGAAACCAAAGTCCAAAACAAATAGCCACCAGTAGAAAACAACAGCTGTTTAAATACTTGAGAGAACATTTGAAGCTGAAATGCGCTTCATAGAAACCGAACTGTGAATACAGGCAAACGTCATGTAATGTGCTATGAGTGATTTTTTTCCAGGACAGCGGCGTTTATCCCTATGCTTCAGAATACATGGGTGGATTAGACACTTTTTACCTTATCAAGCTCTCAGTCCTGCGCCACAGACATGAAAATCTTCATCGAGCCCATGACCTCCCGGCTAGTGATGCAGCGCCATACTCACTCAGTCACCGTGGTATCCAAAACAACATTTGAATGATTATCTGCTTACCACGTAGTGTGAAATATGATATACTAGCAGGATACCCGGCTTCGCTCGGGGGTCATAACTCCGAAACTGGAAGTGGTAGACTAACGCCATCTGGCCTATGTTACTCCCCGGTTTGAGCTACCCCATACCCCAAATATCAGACTCGGGGCAGACCTAGTGTAGCCGCCAACCCCGAACAGACCGGCTTCGCTCGGGGGTCATAACTCCGAAACCGGAAGTGGTAGACTAACGCCACCTGGCCTATGTTACTCCCCGGTCCGAGCTACCCCTATAACCCAAATTTCAGACTCGGGGCAGACCTAGTGTAGCCGCCAACCCCAAACAGACCGGCTTCGCTCGGGGGTCATAACTCCGAAACCGGAAGTGGTAGACTAACGCCACCTGGCCTATGTTACTCCCCGGTCCGAGCTACCCCTATACCCCAAATTTCAGACTCGGGGCAGACCTAGTGTAGCCGCCAACCCCGAACAGTCAGACTTCGATCGGGGGTCATAACTCCGAAACCGGAAGTGGTAGACTAACGCCACCTGGCCTATGTTACTCCCCGGTCCGACCTACCCCTATACCCCAAATTTCAGACTCGGGGCCGATGTAGCCGCCAACCCCGAACATTACTCTGAAACCGTTAGTGGTAGACTTACGCCACCTTGCCTATGTTACTCCCCGGTCCGAGCTGCCCCTATACCCCAAATTTCAGACTCGGGGCAGACCTAGTGTAGCCGCCAACCCCAAACAGACAGACAGACAGACAGACAGACAAACGACAGTCACAAATATATATATAGATATAGATAGTATGTAATTGTGCCGGTGCATTAAACGATTATACATGACAGCGGTCGACTAATTGAGAGTGACGAACTTCATACTCAGTTTCATCCATCTATTATACGTATTTCACTCATTTATAGATGTAAATGATAGATATTTAACTAGCACTGGAAATTAGTTTTGGCCTTTAAAACTGGTGTTGGTGAAGTTAGCGAAGTGGAATTAGAATTAGAATTGTTCGTCTAGCTGTTTTTCATTTTTAGACTAACTTTTGGATGTTAAACCCCATTTCATTTCATTTCTTTCATGACGTATTATTAAAACAATAGTGACAATTTCTGCATATTATAGAAATAAAAAATACGGACGAAAGTGCTGTAAATGTAAACTATTTTCTAATGTTACCATGGAGAAAATGGTGGGCGGGGATGTTGATGATAAGGATTACGATCGCCAGTTTTATAATATCTTCCGCTCAGCGCCCACACACGAATTATTGAAATAATATACCATAATGTGTGTACCTATTTTCGTTAACTTGACGTTTTGCACCATGATTTTGTGGTGAGATCCCATCTTTCTTTACTGGAGTTACCCACCCTTCATAATACCTTGCACTCTGTATAGTGATACAGCTAATACACACGGCTTAAAAAACGTTATTTTCATTAATAAAACTATCATTAGCTAATGTTACAGAATACATGGAGTTGATCCGGGTTTAATAGTTCGTATTTTTGTTATTAGGGACAAACGTATTATTAGAGTAGTAAGATAGGTTTTAAATGAAATGAAATGAAATGGAGTTTAACGTCCTACTGTTCTGCTCCTAACCTGGGCTAATGAAGACGGGCATAAGCCATACAGTGTGCTATGAGGGAAATTTTGCCCGGACAGCGGCACTACGGCCTACTCTTATATCGAATTCCAACTGCCAAGGGATCTTTTACGTGCACGCCAATGTGTACACGGGACCTCGGTTTTTCGTCCCATCCGAACGACTAGACAGCTTTCCTTGTCAGGCCCTCCGTCCTGCATCACTGACAAGGGGAAACCACGCCGGAAAATCTGGATGAACTTTCTCGGCCAATGCAGGGATCGAACACCCGACCTCCAGGCTAGCGAGCTAGCGTCTTACCCACTTAGCCACGTGATCCCCAAGATAGGTTTTAAAGTTACATCAGCATTCTTCGTATTCCCATTTTCGTTCTCCTTAAGACAGTTTTGTTTTAAAAAGTGCGTCACCTTGAAAAGCTCGTGGCAGTTGGAATTCGATATCAGAATAGGCCATAGCGCTCATAACTTTTCCTCATCAACGGAATTATCCGTGAGCAGAAATCCGCCTGTGTATAAAAGGATACCTCGTGTTTTCCTTTTCCCTTTTTCTTTCGTCACTTCCGATTCTTGAAATCTTCATTACGCACCTATCGTAGCATCTATGTGTTAAAATTATATTTGGAGCGTGTTTAACCAGTGATAATGAAAATAGTGATAAAAAATGTCAAGCTTTATTTACAGAATGGTTTTATTCAAATCTTCCAGTGCAACCAAATTACTATTTCGAAGCAGTAGTTTGCTTTATAATGATATCTGTATATCTGTATAATGATATCTTTACTCATATTTAAATTGACTAACTGTTATATTACCAAAAAAATCGATAGTAATAATGTATTTAATGTTGTATTTGCCAGGTCAGTTTGTCCTGTAAGATTATGTATCATGCTTTATAGATATATGTATATGTATTTTATTTGAACTTCCATATGGTGCAATAGTTTGAACTGATGGGCGTATATTTAGGATTTGTTCGTCCTATACTGCTCATATATGTATATATATGTATAATGTTGGAATATTTGAACTGCTGAGCGTGAACCAGAATTAGGCCGTTTTGTCTGTTAAGCCATATTGTTCATATATTTATATTAATTGTTGGAAAATAACGCTGTCGTTGTAGTCTGCCATAAGGTAATGAATTGTATTCAAATGAAAACCCCGATGAACTTTCTCGGTCAACACCGGGATCAAACCCGCGACCTCCAAGCTAACGAGCCAGCGTCTTATTCACTTAGTCACCGTGGCTCCCACATAATTTCGAGCAAGGCGCTGTCACATGTTACACAATCTGTGGTAGGCAGTGTTCAACCCAACAGTTATTTTCTGACTGAAAAACAGAAGGATACCAGACACCTGAGATAATTTTATTTTTCTTCAAAAACACCCCTGTAAGTCTGTCCGATGTATAGTGTTACGCCCACCCCACCCGGGCTGCACAATCTCTACATTTTGGCCGCCATATTGAGTCCGGTGACCAACAAAACCTATAAAATGATATATTTTACACGCGTCATTTCGCCATAATAACATTATTATGTAATGTAATAGGCAGACAGCTTTAAATGGTGTATAAAAAGGGAGAGCGAAATAGAGTTTATCATCCACTCAACTCTAATTACGCCATTTTCGGGCTCACATTGTATGTAAATGTTCATTTCAATAATTCACATGCAGGCTGGAGGCTTGCATACAAGGAGAAAACCCATGAGCAGGCCTTGTGATCCACAATGAACACAAGTCCACTTGGCTACCCCCTTGAGTACAGAAAGGTTTCTAATTGGTTCAAAATAGTACCTGTCAGTTTCTGGAGGCCTATTAGGAAATAGAATATAGTATAATTAGTGCCAGTATTAAAAGGTCAATTAATAGTGTAAACTATAATGGCAATAAAAGACATGACCACTTGGGCCTTTCTGAAACTGACATGTAAGACCGCTATTTTTTTTGCAAGACCGATACTAAAATAATTGATTTACAAATCTTGAGACAAAATGGCAATGGGGCTTGAATTGATACTGAATGTATCTAGTTCGTGCCAGTAGAGATAATTCCTTTGTTCTGTAAAGACGTGTTTCATGTCGTTTTCATTATACCCATTATTTTAGGGTCTATACATATTATGTTATTATTACTCTTATTTTGTATATATTAGAAGAGTTTGTATTATTTGGAACCTTGTTGGGTAATATTTTAAAACCGATAAATCGATTATTCTGTTCTTGTCTGTTCGTTTAACTTATCACACGTTGAGTACGTAACAGAAAAAAATAAACTTTGGTAATATTTGTAGACAAAATATTAAGCATGAACATCGATAATAATTCTTGTGTCAAATAAATGTAGTATAAATACTCTACACATAATACGTGATGAATTATTCACAAAACATTACAATCAACAACATTTCAAAGTCAGGTAAGATTGATTTCTTCTTTACAGGTTCTTTACTGTATACGTCTGTGATAATGTATATTGTTTAACAAGGATAAAGATCATAACTGTGAAAAATTATATTAAAATTGAAATCAATAAACTAAGTAAAAAAAATATTTTTATTAATTTGTAAGGAATAATTGTACTATCAGTTCAGTATGGTTATGATATCATTGGCATGCCCAATCTACCATTTAGAATTCCTTATGCTTATTTCTGTTAAACCGAAACATTGTCCTTTTAGAGAAAAACGTAACATTGTAGACAGGTATCATGGATCTAAGCTAACTGGCCAATCTATAAATAAAGCACATCTGATCTTATGTCTGCCTGACACTTTTTATTTATTTACCTGTTTGAACTGACATAATATTACCCGATAATGGTCTCAACATGCAAACTAGGATTCATATCCAAACATAACAAATTGTTTCTGTCCAGATCTCATTACGATGTCATGAAATAATAATTTACTACAAGATAAACTTTACCTGATAATGGCAGTAAGTACCTGACCAGAAAACATTAATACCAATATTACCGGAGTCTATCTTTGATATATTGATTATGACTTCATCAAGTATACTTTAGGCCATTTTCTTATCAGAAAATCCCTTTGTATGTGAATAGAATAGTTGCATCTTTATGTACTTTGTTACAATTCATCTAACACAGATTTCTGAACTGATTTTAGATATCACTAGTATTTGATCCCTCCTACAAATTTATCAATTTCAGTAATTCGATCTAATTTCCTCTGTAGAAGCCATGTTATCTGCATTAAATCCCGAACTGTCAAAATTGTAGTATTTGGTAAAATTATGTCACTACCGGCGCCGACGAGAAACTTTAACGGTAACAAAAAAAATGGCATTTCGGAAAACGGAGCATATGAACTTTGTTTTATACAAATCGAACAATAAATAATTAATCTAGAACCGAAAAACTGAATTAGCCAATGGCGGCTAACGCAAATTACTGAGACAAAAATTGTTCACATTTTTGCTCAAGTCAGATGATCATTTAATCCTGTGTAAAATACCATCAAAAAATATTCATAAATAAAAAAGTTTTTTTGTAAAAATTTAAATTTTCAAAATTTCGCGCCTAATATCAGCGAAGATTCGTCGAAAATCAAACATCTAAAGTACCGTAGCTATTTTCCCTGTCTTAGGTTATGTCAAAATGTATCAAATGTTCAAATCCGTCGATTATTGTAAATATTACGACAATATTTAAAAAAAACGACAACTTCGGTGATTTCGGACATTTCGCATTAGCGCAGTAAGTTCGAAATAGATATAATCTCTAAGTAATGTCAACTTTCCCAGTATAACCGAAGACATCGGACCGATCCGACAAGTAGTTTCTGAGATATGCTCAAGTGGAAAATAAAGCGGCAAAAGTGTTTGATGATTGTCTGTTTTTGTAAAAACAATCATCACTAGAACTGCGATGCAGTAATGACGGGTTTCACCGGTGCCACGTTACCCTTGAACTTATGTCACTTCCGTTGCCACGTTACCCTTGAACTCGTGTCACATGCGGTCCACATAAGCATTGCACACGTGTTATAAAATGGACGCAGAATCAACCAAATCCAGCAATATCAATCCATTTATACATTTGTTACCATGTGCTACATATGTCAAAAAAGTGATCCTAGCAAAAATTGGTTACTAACTTACCGCTAAGTTAGCTGACTTTCTAATGGAAAATTTCTCAACAAGGGAAGATGCTAGAAGCAATTTTTGGACATCTATATGATCGTATTTTATCCAATCTATATGTCCATTGGAATAAAAATATAATATTAAACGAATAATTAATATAACCCATTCCCAAAAAATATTTGTTTTGAAGGCTTAAAAATTTCCCAACAAGGGAAGATGCTAGAAGCAATTTTTGGACATCTATATGATCGTATTCATCCAATCTATATGTCCATTGGAATCAAATAAAATATTAAACGAATAATAAATATAACCCATTGCAAAAAAATATTTGTTTTGAAGGCTTAAAATATAGTTTTTGCCAAAATGACATTACTTCCGGTGATAATGAAAATGTTAAGTTAGGTCTATGAAATCATAAATGACATACGGCATCACGTGATGAAACTTTTATGAGAATCGAATAACAATTGACACTTTTATAGACCAAAAACCTTGAAAAGTGACTTGTAGTAAATCGTCTATTTCTCTACAACCGTACAAGTTAGAAACCATTTTGTGGTATCTGTATGATCGTATGGGTTCATTCTATTTGTTGATCGGAATCAAATATCTTAATTTTAAAAAAAATTACAAAATCAGACACATTTAAATAAAATATGTTTTGAAGGCTAAAAATACAGTTTTTGCCCGAATGACGTCATTTCCGGTGACAGTGAAAATGTTAAATTGGGTTGACTTTTTGTCAAAAGCCGCATTGCATCAAATGGTAAAACAAATTTCAAAGTCGAATGATAATTGACAGGCAACATACCGTGAGAAGTGACGCATGCAAAATTTCCTGTTTCTCGGCAACTGCGCATATTACAAATTATTTTTTACATACATTCTCTTCGTATTGATTTTTGCTACGAGTTTATGAAAGTTACGAAGAGATATTATAAAAGTGGTGTTCTAAAAGAGTAACCATATATTATGTCAGATATCATGTTTTGAATGATACATCTAATAATTTTTACACGGACAAACCTCTATGGAATACAATTGAACGTATTGATAAAAACTAGATAATCCTGGGGACACCGTGGCTTAGTGGGTGTTCGATCCCCACATTGGCCGAGAAAGTTCATCCAGATTTTCCGGCGTGGTTCCGCCTTGTCAGTGACACAGGGCGGGGGGCCTGACAAGAAGAGCTGTCTAGTCGTTCGGATCGGACGAAAAACCGAGGTCCCGTGTAAACATTGGCGTGCACGTAAAAGATCCCTTGACAGTTGGAATTCGATATAAGAGTAGGCCGTAGTACCGCTGGGTCCGGGCAAAATTCCCCTCATAGCACACTGTATGGTGTATGCCCGTCTTCATTAGCCCAGATCGGAGCAGAACAGTAGGACGTTAAACTCCATTTCATTTCATTTCTAGATAATCCTAGTCGAAACGTAATTAGTTTTTAAACAACGTAGTAGTTGTTTTTGTTCGGGTTATTTTTTTTCCCCTCGCGTTTTTGGAAAAAACTACAGATTCTACATAATTAAACTCTATACTATCTGAAAGGTATTTGGTTCAAAAGGTGAATGAAAATAAAACTTTAGAAATGTTGTCAGGAAGTGTCGTCATCAACGAAAATAGACAAATATGAGACATCAGAGGAAACTTTCTTGTATTTCAACCAATTTGAATGGGGATTTCACTAATTTGTAGCTGTTTAGATTTCTCAACTTTTATTCACAAACATTGTGGCCTCTACGGCGCATGCGTATGGCCTAATTTTAAGCTCAAATGTGAAAAGTGTGAAATTTCTGAGCGTAACTTTTATATTTTTTAAGATTTCGACTTGAAACTTTCAGAATACATTACAAATGGGTGGATTAAGTCAAAAATGCCAACAATTGTTTTTCGATTATCTCCCCTTTGAAGATGAAGTCAGCTTTTCAACTTCTCTAATTTTGCCATATTTAAAAATATTTGTCAGTAGGAGTCGTCTATCAACTTTTTAGAGTAATTTCATAAAGTTAAAATTGACCTAAAGTGCCACCATTTTGAAAATGTAAGCCATTCTTCAAAATCCTACTCGTCCAACAATACTTATCCAATTTTCAATATCGTCATATTTTTGGAAAGCATTCACAATTCGCAATAAATTGATCGTATTGGAATTTTGATATTTGACATAGATTTTTTTTAAAGTAACGTCATAAAATTGAAGTTTTTTTTTTTTAAAAAGTGTAAGCCTTGAAATCAGGTAAAATGTCAATGACAAACGATAAATTGAGTCATTTGGTGCTTATTCTGCAAGTCTCATCAAAATCGGTTGGTAAATGAAGGTTCTACACATGAAATAAGTGATCTAAATCGTTTAAAGGGATATTTAAAACCGGTTATCCGGACTTAGTAAGCGCGACTATAACCTGGTAAGCATTTTATTTCCATCCACCGCAACCAGGTGGTGTGCGCATGACTCAAATTTAAGTGTTTTACTTGATCACGTGTTCAAAATATTGTGCATTACGTCACATACCATGTGCCAAAGTGGGTTTTAAATATATTTTCGTGAAGGAAAACTGTCGAGAATAATCACTCATATAAACATATAATATTACTATTAGTGTGTATTCGGGATTGCCCGAGACAGTTCAGCGTGGTTTCCTCATGTCCCCCTGGTGCAGAATGGAGGGCCTCGTTCAGATGGGACAAAAATTGCGGTCCATGTAGACCTACACATTGCCGTGCAACAAGCAACAAAATGAATCCTTGGCCGTTTCAATTCGAAATACTTTTTCTAATTTTAACTGTCAGTGGATCTTTAGCAGCATGCTGCAGCTATTCTTATATAATGGAGGCCCCCCCCCCCTCAATAGTTTATATTACATTTAAGGCCCAAAGAAAGACCTGCAAAAGGCAGATTTAGCTCTTGGATAATGCACGTTCAACTAATAAATAAACATGCTCGCTATTTTCTTTTAATTTGTCGTCCGATATACTAGATATTTTGTCCCGGAATATTTTATTACGAAATGCCGTTACTGATATCCGTGTGTTTCGAAACATCTCTAAGTAACTTACTTAATTTAGTTTCGGTTGTGAAGTTTACTTCTTGATTCATCGAGATAACACAAGTCAGTCAGCCAGTTTTTTGAAAGTGAGATGTCTTTTAGAAGTTTTTATTAACTTTAAAACTAATCAACCAAATACTCGGTTGTTCAGATTCCTAGATTTGAAATGTAATTTTCATAAACCTTAAAACGGGCCATTTGAAAATGTCAAAGTGCCACGCACCTTGGATAAGGCCTATTTTATTCAATTAAAATGATTTATGTTTTCTCCCAAAGAAAGATACTTTTCTCTTCTAGAGCTTATCACAGTGTGTTTCTCTTATTTATTTTATGTTAATAAAGTAAGCTTTCGTTAAAATATTAAATAATAATTTAAGAATATTAAAACTGAATTTCCAATCATTCCTATCAATAAACAGATTTGGTCTGTTGGTTGTCTTATTGTTAATTACTTCTGACTGTGTGCTTTTATGTTTGTTGTTCTGTTAATTAAAGTAGGCTTTCATTTTTAAAAAATGAAACAATAATTAAAGATATTAAAATCCAAGTACATTATTGGCCTTACTTACTGAACTTAACAATACAGATTACTAGATAAAACCAGAGTAAATTAAAATTATATTTTGAATTACTGAATGGTTTAACATTGGTGATAGTGTTATGCCCCTTTCGCTAAGTAAATACCCCTTGGGCCTTAATGCCACTTCAGCTCAGTAAATGTACCTGGGGCATTTTATTAAAACATCCAGCATATGTATATTTAAACGAAATTACATAAATATAATAATCAATTAAAAGAAAATATAAAACAAAGATCATACAAGATATTTATCGCAAACAAAACATCAATAAGTACAGCATGCACACATGAACATTTAAACGAAATAGAAATTACATAAATATATAATAATAATACTTAAAGGTAAGATTAGATAAAGAGCTGACGACAGTTCTCGCTATAATATTTGAAAATTTCAATCAAATTAATTCACTCTGTCTGAGCGATATAGTTGGTTTAAACAGTATTTATTTCGAGAATATTATACAATATAAAAGCATAGAGAATAGGATACAAAAACAAGCAAAGTAGACGTATATTAATTTGCTTCCTACAATAGTTATAAGCGACAGAAACCACTTGGTTCAAAATTGATCTGAAAAGTTAGCTTTTTCGTTCTGTACCAATTTCGTCATTCAAAATATTAAATTATAATGGTACTTTTCAAGAGATATGGACATGTACATAAAAAAAAACACAGTAAGCAAGAGACATGTTTAGATATTAGTTTATTATTATATTCTTCATTAAAAGATTCAAAATCAATGTTCATAATATGAGCGGGATAAATATCTTCTTGATGGCTGATCAACAGCTCGCATATATCCTTTGGATATGCTTCAGATACCCATTCACATTGTAAATCGTCATTCCAGCCTTGTATCGCAGGGTCATCTTGTTGGATCACAGGTTTTGCAGCCCCTCTCCATATTGTTGCAATATAATAGTTGCATTTAATGTACAGCAAAAGACTACTCAGGGAGGACGGTAATAAAGAAAGAAAGGTTTGTTATTTTTCATCACAAATAGAATTCCTCCAAAAAAATCTTTCTTCTAGAGTCATCTACTAATGTAAGTCGCCTTTCGCCGTACATGGTACAAACAGTTTTTTTTCTTAACCAGTAATTACGTCATCATTTGTCTGAGTTCTTTAAAAATTGTTAGAAAGTTGGAATTATCTTGAAAAAGAAAGGCAGAAAAATATTTTAAGATAGCTGGGTATTTTTTAGAATATAAAGTGAAATGCTTCCATTATTGTTCTTAGACTTTACAAACAACATGACTCTGTATATTTAACGAAATCAAATAATTAAAGGAACATGGCCTCCTGGAGCGGAAAAAGTTGAATCTGCGTTAAAAAATAGCATGGACGAGATGCCAAAGTTTGGCGGAAAAAGTGATGAGGCATTTCCAGCCCTACTACAAATTGGCAGGAATAAGACCCATGATGTGTCTAGTCTCTATCAGGATGGTCTTTAGTTTTTAACCCAATGACTATTCAAACTTAAAGGAGAGAATATGCTAAGGGTCGACAGAAGTATGTATACATAAATATAGATTTACTCGTTTTTTTCTACACATGTAAGTCGGAGTATTTTTCTTTAAGAGCGATTCCTGTTTTCTGTCTAATCCTTTGCTTTATTTACTCCCCAAGGTAACGGAATCATGGCTACAATCATAACGGCAACAGTCGTTTATTACAGGTGAAAATAAAAAAAAAAGATCCTGCATATGCATTAAACGGGTTATTAACTCCCCTTGACGGGCAATAGAGTTATCACTGACAATTTTTAATCAATTGCAAATCTAACTGATGAATCGTCAAAGGGTGCCTTCGAATTCTAAAAGGAGATTACCGATGCCAGTGACTAGCGGCTGTACAATCATAACGGCAACAGTCGTTGCGCACAGTAGAAATAATTTTCGTAATTTGCAACCATGACGCACGAGAATACAAGCCTGAATGATAAGAGTTGAAGGCTTTGTCCAGCTATATGCGTGTTTGTCATGTCATTCAAATGACCACCCTCGCATCACAATTAAAACCTATAATATAGCTGTATGCTTGTAGTTTACACATTATATATGTTTGGTGGTACTATTACTTTTAAAAAATCGATCTTATCAGCAACAGCAAAGGAAATCAACTCAGTATTGGATGGGCAGAACTACAACTCAGGTAGCTTTGAGAAGCTTTTTACTTCTGCTGACTACCTTAACACTAGACAGAAATCATTCAGTATTGGTTGGGAAGCTACTGCAACAATGATGACTTTAAGAAGTGTTCTTGTCCTGGCTACATTAATAATTCAGTTAACAGAAGCAACCGAATATATTTATGAGAGTTCTTGCGCCTTCACTTCACAAGAAAATTCCCATACTGAGAAGAATGTTGGGTGGCTTTTGGACTGCGCCCGAATCTGTTCGCGAGTTAACGAGTGTAGCGCTATATTCTTTGACGAGGAGAAGAAAACATGTCAAGTGTTTGTAGACCCCGTAAAGCCTAACTGCACGTTAATCGAATCTAAAGAAAGCAATACATATTTTCAGAGACAGGTAAGGAATTTATATTATTAGTCGTTATATTTAATTTGTCCGGTTTTCCTTTTTTATTATTGAGCAAGCTAGCCCGTTGCACAGATAATGGAATAGTTGGAATAGTGTTTAACGCCTCGTCAACACACAACTTGTGTAATTTTGTAACTGATATATTGGTCATGATTTATATGGCCACGTTTCTAATTGAAAAAAGGAGAATGATGTCCGGATAGCCTAGACTCTATAGTGAATATTATTCCAACTGCCAGGTGATCGTTCTTTTACGTGCATGTCAATACCTCAACAATGTATGCGTAATGTACTAAGTGTCGTTAAATGATCACTGTGGGGCATAAGGTCATGTTGCACAAGCAGGGTGGTTTAGGTCGGCTGATGAACGCGGGGTTATGATGAATGTTAGTAAATAACTTTCGCATTAATTCCTGGAGCATCCACAAAGTAGTTCAGAACCAATTGAACTTCGACCGAGTTATTTAATATATATAACATGGTTAATTTGTCTAATCACTTAAAACATTTAAAATTTAAAGCCACGGTGGCTATATAAATGAGTATGACGCTGGCTGGCTAGCCTGGGGGTCGCGGTGTTGGCTGAGAAAGTTCATCAAGATTTTCCGACGTGGTTTCCCTTGTTCATGGGCCAGCTGTCTAATCGTTCAGATAGGACGGAAAACCGAGTTCCCGTGTTACACATTGGCTTGCACGTAAAAAGATCCATTGGAAGTTGGAATTCGATATAATTTTAGGCCGTAGAGCCACAGTCCGTGCAACATTTCCCTCATAGCAAAATGTATGGCGTAGGCCTGTTTTCATTATCCCAGTTCGGAGCAGAACAGTAGGACGTTAAGCCCCATTTCATTTCATTTCTCAAATCACGTAAATGTTTTAAAATTTTAATCTCCAGAACACAGAAAATGAATGTCTGTATGGAGGAAATAAAACTGTGGACGGTGAATGTTTTTGTGTTGATGGTTATGTTGGCGATAAATGTCAACGTCTAATGAGGGGTAGGTAAAATATATCTCCATGGACAATTTCCGGTAATTGAAATGGTAATGATATTGCACAATAATGTAATGGTTTTCCGATGAAAAGAAAGACATATTTCTTGTACCTGAAATTAAATATCAAGTATTTTTTAATTTCTCCAGAAACCAGGACATGCTTAATCCTTTTTGGAATATCTTATTTCATTTTTACAAGTCTATTAAGAGAGTGGATTTTATTATTCTTGTAGATTGTTCTGAGGGATTTGCCTCCGGATTTTACCACCGAGCGCACACTGATTTCATGATACAGCCAACTTCATCGGCACCCTTTAGCGTTCATTGTTACATGGTGGATGGTGGACTCACGTTCATACAGAAGAATTCTATTTGGGTGGATAGACCTTTGGTATCATTTAACAGGTCATGGCAAGAATATGTCGATGGTTTCGGTGATCTCAAGAAAGGACACTGGATCGGCTTGAAACACATTTATGAGATTACCACTGGGCGCCCACAAGATCTTCACATTATATTATTCGCCGAGCCGAGTTGGTCAAATGCTTCTATTGTTTACGAGAACTTCCAGGTTCAGAGTAACTACCAATTTACATTTACCAACACCAGATTTGATACCCAATGGCATCTTGGAGATTGTCTTTCGTCTCTGAGAAACACTGATTTTAGTACAGTGGACAAATACAAAGATGACATCACCACTGAAAATTGTGTTGAACAGCAGAATTCGGGCTGGTGGTTTAACCCTGACTGCTCTGGATGCAACCCAAATGGAAACATTAGCGGCGTTAGATCTAATACTGGAGCTTTTTGGTCGGAATACTATGCCAGTGAAACGGTAATTTACACTAGGTTGACTCTGGTTGCTAGATAAACAATATGGAAGTTAAAACAGAGATATACTTTATACTCAAATGTCGATATCATAATTAAAGTATATTGAACTGAAGATTGTAACTTGTTGATTTTAATCAATTAGAAGTTATTTATTCCTTCGGTTTCTTATGTTCACTGCACTATTATCTAAGGACATGTTAAAGGTGAACTGTAACTATTGCCACTTTATTATATTTTATTCATTATCTAATATTTAAAAAGTTTCAAAATGCAGAACTCAAACCATTGTCACTTTATTATATTTTATTCATTATCTTATATTTAAAAAGTTTCAAAATGCAGAACGCGAAATGCAAATAATCCCGACTTTAATTAGTAATAAGACATGAGCTTTGACGTCAACGGGGTAACTGCCAGTCACTATTCACCAATAAAATCATGTTCTCGCGCTCTAAATCGACCAAATACGTTACCACTAGTAATTGGTTAATGTGGGTGGTTTGAATATTGTAAATCATCATAAGGTAACTGGTTCCATAGTCGCGTGTAAAACAGAATAATAAAATAGTTATCACATCGTACGATTGTTTAAAATTGTGAATAATGGAAGTATGTCTTTTTTAAGTCACTATGTTAACAAATCAATAAGCATTTATAAATACGCGCATTTGAAAACCGGATATTTTTTATTTAGGTAAAACAAACAACGCACATTTATTAATATGAAAACAAACTAACTGGCGAATTTGTTGCATCTCCCCACTCACATCCCACCACCACTTCCCCGACGGACAAAGTAAGCTTTGAAAATCCAAATACTCTAGTTAATTATAATTTTATTTACATTTGATGGGTTAATAGTTTTATGTATGCCGGTATAATTTGTGAATGCGTGTATTCTATTAAACAGTGTATGGTAAATTATAATGAATTGTTAACGTTTGAATTATTATTGTTATTTTCCACATATTTATACATTATTTGAATAGTTATAAAATATTTTTTCAAAATATTACTATTAAACATGCATTATGCAAGAGCTAAATATGCCTATTGTAACGACTTTTGTAATGATGATCGAGGCTATGCCTTAAATTCAATCGCTAATATCTCGGTTTTATAATGGAGCAATTTGTCTGAAATTTTCAGCATATTCCCTTTACATTATCTAGTTTTTACTATTATAGTGAGAATCTTCCATAGGTATAAACATTGGTATTCACATGGTACCACTTTCATATTTGATAATTTTCTCATGTTTCGAGTCGGCTTGCAGTTGTTCTATTTGACTGAATTTGGGCATTGCACTTTGTGTTTAGGTGCTTGTTGGGGATCGTCTTGGCTTAGCTGTTTATGCTTATATTTCACATATCAATATTACAGTGATATTGTATACAAGTCCATTTACTTCAATTTAATTAGTGTAAACGAGTGGAGATATAATTTAATAAAATTATATTTTTAAAGGTTTTATAAGGTCAATTTAAATGCATTATATAATTTAATGAGATGGGTTAGATGAAACAGGTCATCAACAATATTTGTTCTAATTTGGCTGAATCTACTTTATCGTATATTTAAAACATAGATATGACGTCACCCTTTGATGTTTTTAACCATTATATAGGAGAATGTACGCTTTTCTTAAACAATCGTCTATTATTTATAAAACTGTCCATTATTTTCACAATCGTCTATTATTTATAAAACTGTCCATTATTTTCAATAAATAATGGACAGTTTTATAAATAATAGACGATTGTTTAAGAAAATACCAATAATGGACACGTATCTGAAAAATGAACATGTATTTTGGGATAATTTATTCTCTGAACAAATTAAATTACAGAAAATGAAATTACTTTAAAACCTCAAAGTTACCGAAATGTCACATGACCGAATGTTGATTTCACGTGTTTGTCTACATAAAGAATTCCACTTAAATCCGTCCGTTATATGTCACTTATCCGTTTAATAGTACGTTTAGCACTAGATCGATGATACGTTTCTATACGCCCACATTTTCACACCTTCGGCCATTATCCATCACATATACGCTATGGTTGTAAGCTTTATGTGATGGATAATGGCCGAAGACTGTCCATTATGTAAATAGAAAGAACAACTGAGGGGCGTTAGCCCCGAAGTTTTTTTTTGTATTTACATAATGGACAGTCTGAGGCTATTATCAAACTTAAAACATAGCACCATAAAGATACAAATAATGTATCTTTCTAAAACAACAAGCCATAAAATAATGGATATATTCTTAAAACAACATGCACATGCTCATGAATGCACTTGACAAAATACTCCAAGTCATACAGTGCAAGCATACACAGACAGTCCAAAATATTCGACATGGAGACGACATGTTTATAACATAGTTGAAAACAAATATTAACAATAATGTGAATATATGTGATAAGCATTTGGATACTGATTAAATTGGTAGTGTACTCAATATGGAAGATAATAGTCGTAAAAATTGTGATGTTCTTGATATGGGAGAATGATAGCCGTCAAAGTTGTGATGGAAAGGCCGCTCACGAGAATGATTTAGATATTTATAATAATCCTAGTACTGTGGTTAATATGGAGGGTTCTAGCCGTTTAAATTTTGAATTAAAATTTAATATATACTCTGATATAAGTGACAAGACACAGGATCAAAGGCACAAACCAATTCACGAAATTCAAACGCAACTGTCATTATGGTGTAACGGTGATATACTTGAACGTTTTTTAAAATCGGATAAAAATTGTGACCTGTATAGGTTCCACAGGCTCAAAACACGTTTTTTTTTTGTTCAATCAGGGGCCATAATTCAGGAAGTTATGGTCCGATATGTGCCAATATCGCAAGGAATCGAGATCTTTGGGTTATAAACACACATGTTCAGTTTCATCAAAATGGGCTAATAATTGTGACCTCTAGTGTGTACAGTTGGGGGTCATAATCCATAAAGTTACGGTCCCATACAAGTCAATAACGAAAGGAACCAAGATATTTGGGATATATACCTATATTTCAAGTTATAACCTGTAGAGTGTCCACAAAGGAGGTGTGAAAATGTGGGCGTATAAAAACGTATCATCGATCTAGTGCCGAACGTACTATTAAACAGACAAGTGGCATAAATAACGGACGGATTTAAGTGCAATTCTTTATGTAGACAAACACGTGAAATCAACAATTGGTCACATGACATTTCGGTAACTATGAGGTTTTAAAGTAATTTCATGTTCTGTAATTTAATTTGTTCAGAGAATAAATTATCCCAAAATACATGTTCATTTTTCAGATAAGTGTCTATTATTGGTATTTTCTTAAACAAGCGTCTAGACGCTTAAACTGTCCATTATTTATTGAAAATAATGAACAGTTTTATAAATAATAGACGCTTGTTTAAGAAAAGCGTACATTCTCCTATATACTGGTTAAAAATACCAAAGGGTGACGTCATATCTATGTTTTAATTATTGATAACGCCCCCCCCCCCCCCCAAGTAACTTTGCAAACCTTTAATCACGTCGTCAGATACATGTTTTCCTGTCACAGATTAAAGTTTTAAAGTTGGCTTTCGCAGATTGGGATTCCCGGTAATCCACGCGGTCTGCAGGCTGGAGTCCATTCATCAAACCATTCAATTGTTTTTCGGACAACTGGTTTCATTATAATAACAATCGCTGTTAAACTAAATCGGGAAAATTTCGGTTTGATAGTTTTTACGTATTTTTGAAACAGGTTTCGAACTGTTTTGCTTCTGTTATGCAAAATCTTTTTCGATGTTCCAAAGTAAATATACGGTGCTAAGACCACCTAAAGACAAATTTTAAATGTTCCTATTATTAATTAGGTTTCGCTTTAGTTTTTATATTTTACGCTGACATTTTATTGCTTTAAATCTTCCTAGTCCAAAAACAGAAAATTTGAGCTTTTCACTTCCGTTGGTCACAAAAAACAAAGGTGAATTTAGCAGGTTTACATTTTTATTGAAAGAATGATTTATTTCGATCAATTTCAGCAATTTTTTTATGATACAAGAATGGCTGCGCATTCACTTTAAGTGCAAATAACCTTATTTGACCTTTGACCTTGTACATCTCGAAAACGCCCCAACGGCGGACTGATTACCATTCGGCATCGTATTCTACGCAAACTTTTACTATAGAAAAGTTGGATCTGGCTTTGTGCCCATTTGATGGACACCTTCAAGCACTGAGCCTCGGGTCTATTGTTAAATATTTTATATATGAAAATAATTTTACTTAAAGATACATTATGGGAGATTCGATAACGAGTTGGCAGTTCTCACTATAATAGTTAAAAACTAAATAATGTAAAGGCAATTTACTGAATATTTCATTCAAATTGATCCACTATGAACCGAGAACTAAGCGATTGAATTTTCCGCCTATAGGCCTGCAGCCGAAATTTCTAGCTTGCTTAGAAAGACAATTCCGCTACATGGTCCGCCCAAATAAACAAACTATACATTTTTGGAAAGCTTATAACACTAGGAACACAAATCCAGAGAGTTCCAAGCAAAATGTTTGCTCTAACTCGATTTAGGGCCAGATGAAAATTGTGATAATTTTCAAGTAAATGCTTTATTTATACTAACAATTGTGAAGTTGACATAAGATTAAATATTGGCGAAAACACTCAATGCCTTCATCCTCAGCAAAGAATATGCGATTGGTTAAATTTTGATTTAAACCAAAATTCCGAAAACATAATGGACAAGTCAACATACAGAATTTTGGAAATCCAGTAACGGTAATAGAGAGTTATCTCCCTTTCTGTCAAATGTCTGCAATTAATAACCGTATTTCAGGTGTGTGTTGACTGCTGATGCTGTATGACGCACAAGACCATGTGTGAGCACACAAGCCCAATATTTATATCGTTAATGGGGTCCCAGGGGACTCCAAGGGTTGGTGAGCGGGTGTTTACTCAGAAATTATGGGTTTAGTCTGGTGAGCAAGGAGATATGTTGACATTGGTTGAGCAATATGTCTATGAAGTAATGGGGACCGGACTTTGTCCATAGTTTTGTAAATCGCATTGAAACCATGTGATTTTTTCCACTAAAATATAAACCTACACCTACATACCCTTTCAATTACTACAGGTAGCTGTAAACCTCTAGTTCAGATATTTAAGGCTGAATTACAAACATATTTAAACTGAAACCGTATCTATAAGTGTGTAATTTGCTAACAAATATAGATATAAGAAAAAAAGTGAGCCTATTTGCCCGAAAAATTTCTTTGTCACCCAAACTTTTTGAGTGAATCAATCAATAACTAAAATGAATTTTCCACAAAGCTGTGATGGTAGTTTATTTTTGATTAATTACACAATTATACAACTATATTTCCATGAGATTTGATCGCATTCTCCATTCTCTGATGCTTGTGCCCGAAAAACTGAAATAAATTGCCCGAAAAATGGACGTTTCAAGGAATCTGGAAGTGTGTGTGTGGGGGGGGGACATAGAAGTTCTCCCAAAACAGTATTTCTACTAATATATCTGTAAACTTTTAATTCAGATAAGAGTTGGGGCTAAATGTTTGAATTGAAACAAAGCATCTATATGTAATTTTCTCACTAAAATAGATATATGGCAAATGCTAAATAATACTGTATGGGAGTGGCAATTGTAATGAAGAGAAAAACAAATCAAATGGAGTTTAATGACTAACTGTTCAGTATCAACCGGGATAATGAAGACGTATGTATACGCCCGCCATACAGCATCGTTACGGTCTACACTTTATATTCCATCCAAATAACTAGACGCTGCCCATCACAGCCCCCACCCCACAACTGACATGGTGAAACAAAGCTGGAAAGTTTGGGGGACTATCTAGGTCAACACGGGGATCAAACCCCGGATCTCCTGATCAGTGAGCCACGGACAAGGGGGAACTACGCCAGACTAGGATCAAACCCTTGGCAGTCCGATAAGTGAGCCAACCCTTTACTGAGTCACCGCTGCTCCCTTGCACACTGATGATGACATTTACATACTAGCTGTACACGTACAATGCCCCCCTCCCCAAGTATCACGTATGACGTATGCTCATCTTCATTATATGGGTTGGTGCAGAACAGTAAGACATTAAACTACATTAATTTATTTTTTCTCTTCAATTACAATATTGTGACTCCTTTTACAGTATTATTTAATTTTGGCCATATCTATTTTAGTGAGAAAACTAAATATATGTAGATGCTATATTTCAGGTTAAATATTTGTTAGACCTTTAGCCTCACATCCTACTAGCCTCAATCATCATTACTAAAGTTAGTACGATAAACAGCATAGTTTCGATTATCCATTTAATCGTTAAATCGTGAAAGAAAGTTATGGAATAAATCGGCTCATAATCCACTAAAGATCGCAGGCTAGCGATGCCATCTAGAGTTGATTATGGTCTGGATAGGTTAATTAATGTCTAATTGATAATTTAGATAACATTTAAGGCCTAAAGAGAGACCTGCAATAGACAGATTTAACTCTATGTCTTGTCTCTATATTCAGAAGCTTGCATCTCCTTAGAAAAAGGGGCAAGTCATTAGAATGTTCTTGATTAAAAATGAGTTTGAAGTCAGGATTTTATTGATGTTGAAGGAGTAAATATACAGTTTTGCTACAGCTATCCCAAACTGGAGGGCAGTAATCTATGTATGGCAAGAAATGTGAATTGTAATACAGTAGCTGGTTTCTGGTTCAAAGCTTTACTTATCATCTTAACATGGTCCTTCCAATTCAAGTTTTGATCAATATATACACCTAGAGTTTAACCCTTTTAGGCCCAAGTGGTTAATTTTTAAAATAATTTCGTGTTTTATGATATTTTATAGATGATTTTGGTTTGGTTAGGCTATTCACAAAATTATTTTTAAGTTTTACAAATTTGGCTGATGGGGATGGGACTTAAACGTAAAGGGTTTAATTTTCAATACGAAAAAGATAAAAACAAAAAGGTTAAATTTTCTTGAAATATGTATTTTCATCATAACTTTAATCCGCAACACTAAAAAGACAATTGAAAGAATTAAGAAAACTACATTTTCTCAACAATTTGAAACAATAATCCCTAGTTAATTCATTCAACAAATGGCGTAAACAATTTTAACATAAAAAAAGAAATGTGTAGTTAATGCCCGACTACACCATGAAAATCTAGAAAAAATTTTTTGATTTATTACAGAATAAGAATACATTATATGTAACACAAATTTACTCCGAGGGCGAGATTCTATGTTTTTCTTAGAACAAACCTCACATCGACCACGATTTTCTGAAAACATATATCATTCCACAGGTCTCTTGTATTATCTATCTGTGTCATCTATATAAAGCATACATTTAGAAATAACAACCAATTCACAAAGGAAAGGCCACATAAATTTGGAAAAAGCGCATTTGTACTTCAGAGTCCTAGGACCCATAGAGGTGTACAATCTGTCGGATGGGACTGGTACGTCCCACCAAAAACAATTATGTCACTAATTGCAAATTACCAAATTGTTATATAAACTTTATGAAATGGTTTAAATAAAGTTTCATAAAACAATCACACTCATTTTAGTTACTTTGAACTTTCTCGGTGTCTTCAAACATGACCAAAGATTTTCTTACAAAAAGTCATCGTGATTTTGTGTTTGACAATGAAATGCCACTCTACAAATTTCTTTGCACCAACGCTACATTTTTCAGCCCAACCTTAAACCTACCTAAAACTGACTTATAATGAAATACTGACCATAATACACATATGCATTGCAACATTGTATTCACTATATGATCGGACATAAGAGTCCCTTCGGGTCTGAAAGGGTTAAAAGAGTTCACTACTTCAGTTGTTTTACCTTCAATGAATATCCAGGGATTCTTTAATAAATTGTCTTTTCTGAGGAGTTGTTACAAGCATAGCTTTAGTTTCCATTATATTTATCAACATGGAATTATTCATTTAGTTTGAAGTTCTGATAAACTCGCAGCCGAAGTATAAACCGTAGTGTCGACTGCAAATAGATCACAATTAGAAGACACATTTATAGGCAGGTCATTAATGAAGATATTAGAAAGTAAGGAACCAAGGACAGATTGTTGTGGTACCCCATGAAGATTTGTATCCATTAATAGATGAACACTGATTTCTGCGAAAAAGATATGATTTAAGAAATGATAGGGAAGATTTCGATAAATGGTATAAGGCACACTTTTGTAATGATAATTTATGATTCACTAAATCAAACACTTTTCTGAAGTCAAAAAAGATTAATCCACTTAACAAATTGGAATTCAAATTATCATAAATGTTTTCTGTTATATGTGTCAAGGCAGTTAAACAAGAACTAGTTTGTTTGAAACCTGATTGATTAGCATACAATAAATTATGTTTGTTTGAAAATTCTATTAGACAGTTAGACACATGTTTTTCAAGTGGTTTTGATAATATAGGTAAAATAGATATTGGGCGAAAATTATTCTGATCAGTTTTACAACCAGCCTTATGTAAAGGCGGAACTTTAGCTGATCTAAAAATATTTGGAAATACATATTAAGATATGCATAAATTATAGATATATGTTAAAGTCGGAGCAATTATAACAGATCTCAGCTTTTTAAAAAAATGAATCAACAAGATCTAATCCTACACATGCGATGGAAGGTGCCCTTGGATAAAATTAGAAACTAGCTCATTATTCATATTAAGCTAGATTTCTAGGTCGACCCACCCAATAGTTTTTTTTTTAATTTGGCGTGCGGTTTAGGGGTGGGGGGTGGGGGCGATGTATTGAATTGTTGAATTATGTGTTAAGCATAATATTTGTTTTCCGGATTTTCTGACTTCCAAATGAAAAAAATAAAGTGGCTTGACTCCAATTTATTAACTAGGGTTGCCTACCTTTAGTAATACTTTACACTTGGTCTTGTTATATACTACTACTACTACTTTCCGCGACTAAAAAAATGTTGTATTCTTTAATAAAACTAATTATTTTCCAATGCTACAAAATGCATAGAGTTGGCAAGGGGTTTATAGTTCGAATTTTTGTCATTCGACTCCACAATGCAAGGACAACTGTATTATTAGAGTAGTATACGATTTGAAGGAGTAGGATAGGTTTTTAAAGTTACGTCAGGATTCTTTGTATTTCCATTTTGTCTTACATTACACAGTTTATTATGGTGCTCTATATCAGCCACTTTGAAAAGCACGTTACTTTGAAAAGCCCAAAGAGAGATAACGATGTCGTTTTTTTAAAAAAAGAAAATCAATTTTATTGATGATGTACGTATGTCAAAGGAGACATCCTTTTAACAAAATAAAAATTAAGAAACACATCAATGTTTACATTAAAGAATGTCTATTTAATTAGAGTATGATGAAGTTGCGTTGAATTTCTACGCTATAAAAAGCCGGACACATCAATGTTTACATTTAGAGAGTGTCTATTTGATTAGAGTATGAAGTTACGTTGAATGTCTAAGCTATAATAAGCCGGACACATCAATGTTTACATTTAAAGAATATCTATTTGATTAGAGTATGAAGGTTACATTGAATGGCTAAGCTATAATAAGCTGGACAATTATAGTTTATATGTAACACTACACGTACAGGCATGCGTATGGAAGTTATAATAAAAAGAACAAAATATAAGACATCTCACATAGTAATGCTTTATATTTTCGAATTTTAAAATATGAATGATGAATAATGGCATACAAAATATCTTATTACTGACAATATGATTGTTTGTTTATTGAAGACACTCATTCAGTACAAAGCATCCAACATTTTCTATGTAATATTCATAATATTAAATGGGCAGTGTAGCCTCCATTATCATTGCTACCGTTATTACGATAATAAACAAAGTCTCGATTATCCATTTTTACGTTAAATAATCAACCGCAAATCGTAATTAAATCTATTGAAAATCTAGAGGATCCGGTGGAATCGAGAGTTGATTATGGTCTTGGTAAGTCAATTGATGTCTAAGTAATAATTTATAAGAAAGACCTGCAATAGGCAGATTTAGCTCTTGCATAATGCATGTTTAAGTTGATCTGAATGAGTAATACGGGATTTGATAAATACAGAGAGATGCCGTTGTCATGAATTGGAATGAAATGAGTAGGCTAAAAATGCCTTTTACTAATTGAAGATAAAAGTTACGACGAATAAAGGTGAACGTGTTACCGGATCTTTATATTTTAACGTCCAGCTTTTATGCACTAAGTCTTGTCTTACCTTGGAAACTCCTTTCATTTATCTTTACTAAACATAATTTATGTCAAAATCAAATAAAATCGTGTTTTGTATTCAATTTGATATTACAATATACGTGGCTATTACATAGAAGAACATACAGTGGTCTATACACAGTCGCTATCTATCTCTCCAAAGTGGCCGAAAGGGAACACCATAGTTTCCTATCCAATCGAGTCACGCCACAAGGAGTAACCTACATTAACTTTGTTTGTAAATATTGTTTACGTCAAGATATCGAATAAATCAAGATAATCTGCAAATGTTCAGGTTTGTCTACATTTTCATATATTATTTTTCATTGTATGAGATATAATTACCTGTTTTCCAGTACTTGGCTTTTAAATAGCACACATTGCTGTCTACTGTAATAATATTAGTCTAGCGAGATAGTTGAGGCTATTTTTATCAATGACAACAGCTCACTTGTGTTTTGTAAAGTCTTAAAGGCAATTACAATCTGTATGAATGACTTAGTTAATGGGTCTTCAAAACCAATCAGTAGCTGTCATTCTACTCTTTTTTACGTCTGTCAAAGTATGTGGACGTCATGTGCACTATTACGGAATAATCTTCATCTCTCCGAAATATGTCAATAGATCACTGAGATGCTAACGGGGGCTAAGGGTTGGGGTTAAAAAGAACTGTGGCCGCATGCATTCACAAATTTGTACCTGTCAGACTTAATTGTAAAATGCAATCGGGTTTAGGGTCCTACTTTTCTGAACAAACCGGGATAATGAATTCGGGCTTACGCTATGCACTCTGCTATTAGGGAAATATACGTGCACAACAACTTGTACACGAAACCTCGGGTTCACTATCCCATCCGACTATCGAACGCTGTTCCTCTATGACTGAGCAAGGACAGAGTTTTAGAAAGAATCGTGGTCATGATTGGTAACAAGTGTCACAAGCGCCATTTGGTGGATTCTGACGTTTATCTTGGGTGATAATGAACATGAAATGAAATGGGGTTTAACGTCATACTGTTCTGCTCCGACTGGGATCATGGAGACGGGCATAAGTCATACAGCGTGCTATGAGGGAAATTTTGCCCGGGCAGCGGAACTATGGTCTACTCTTATATTCCAACTGCCAAAGGATATTTTACGTGCACGCCAATGTATACACGGGACCTCGGTATTTCGTGCCATCCGAACGACTAGACAGCTGTCCATGTCAGACCATCCGACCTTCACCACTGATGTGTTGTTGTTGTTCTTCTTAGAGTTTAACGTCCGCTTCCACCGAGGTTGATAGCGCAGACAAGTTGTCTTATTTTCATTTTTCATTTTCTTATTATCTTAGCGCACGGACAGGGGTCTTTGCTGTGAGAGGAAACCGGGGTAAACCCACGAGATTGAGAAGGCGCCCCTGTCTTCAAGCCACATATGCTCACACCAGGAATCGAAACAACACCCGCAAGACTGAGGTGACCTAGACTACTAGGTCATCCCAACCTCCCTTCACCACTGACATCGAAAATTCCAGATGAACACGCGTCTTATCCACTTAGCCACCGGAACTATAGAAAGTCGACCTATTCCTAGTCTTCAGTCGCAAAAACAAAACGTATATAAATACACTCTTAGTGTTGTGGTTACGCGGGGGTGGGGTAAGGTAAAAGGTAAAACTTTGTCGAAATTTTGCAGGATCGACATAAACAATTTTATACCCGATGGACCGCGAGAAAACTATGGTTATATCTTGACGTCGGTTATTTGACATCCCTATTATTGGACCTTTTCGGCAAACTAAAATTCGGACAGACTCAGATATTCCGACAGTAAAAACCTGATGCCGTCGTCTTAAGTTCTACGTTTATCCATATTATTCTTTCTATATCTGTGAATAGGTTTAAATTATAATGGACTGCAGTACAGTGGATATCTTTTACGCTTCATTATTTCGACATATTCCTGAAGCAATGGCCCGAGAAATCTCTCTCTGGCCATTGCTTGATTGGCTTCTGATACTTGAGCTTTTGAGGGAGTGTGTCTATACTTCCCGTTCAATCAAATCTATCCCAAGTACAGCAACATGGCAGCCCTTCGTTTAATCTGGGGTCTTCCCTAAAACTTTGGATAGCGATTTAAGGTATTAAAAATGGTGAAAGTATTGTTCATCTCCAAACAGTATTGTTTACAGTGTATCCGTGTCGATAGCCTCGTTTGTCACGCAATCGTTTTTTTCTGCAATATTCTGCTATGCACTGGTTAATTGGGCATAATAAAATCGTGGGCCATAACGTAACGTTATGTAAACATATTTGGTCCAATTTAGAGCTCTGTTTAAAGCGTAATGATATTGTTACGCAGTTAGCTATTAGTTGTTAATCGGACTATTGACAAGTCATAATTTGGAACAGAAATTTGCCTCCATTACTAATAGTAATGTGAAGAACATTTTAACATTATTTTAATTTTTTAAAAAGCATTTCCAACATGAAATAAATCGGGTTTTAATCATAAATTACATTTCGAACATTGATCGAGTACTCAAAAATAACATTTAAAAATGTTTTATAGCGAATGTGATTGTTCATCAAACGAATCGATAAATAAAATTACTAACAGACCTTTTTGTTATGTCATTGAACTAAATAGTAGATGGCCCGGTTCTCAAGATCATGCAAATAGCTATCCCTGTCAGGGTCACAGGCTACCAAGGAAATGTCCAGCCATCTTACATACAAATAAGTTCAGCGCAATCTTTAAATATTTTTTTATTTTTCAGATATACTTAGCCGGAAAGATGATTTTGAGCACAATAATGGCGATAACGCTTTGGATATGCAATGGATCTAGCAATTGATGTTCGGTCTTATTTTGTATCAGCCATTGCTGATATATTTGGATTTTGTATTTTTGCTAGTTTTAGCATTGCTAATGGATCAGCTCGTACGATTCGCAATATTTGTAGCATATTTGCTCTTACTTTATTCAATATTACATGAATCTTTGAGCCAGTCACGTTTTGCAATCATTGGCAAACAATTTATGACTAAGTTAAATAACAGTATTCAACATTATGAACCAGAAATTATACATTATAACCAGAGACAACTTCATCCTCTAACGAATGGCCAGCATTATCCCATTTTACTAGAGAATCAAACTCGCTATGTTGGTGAAGATGCTAGATTTGTATGTGAAGATACCGTCTTGGGATATAACACATCCGTTCCACATATCAACCAGGTGTTGTGGTACAAAGATGGCAAGCTTCTTAAGCCCAGCGATCGGCATCGCATCAGATGGAGCTTTAATCCCGTTAACCAAAGTGAGGTTCAAGCAGGTGAAAACAAACGTTTTAAGATTATCAGCGTCTTGGAAATAATGTTAATCCAAGATGAAGATTATGGAGTTTACAACTGCCATGTTTCTAAAAGAACAGACTACCATATAGTTCCAAACAGACAACCAAATGATCAGGGGGGGACGAAGAAAAGACCTAAATGTACTTTTAAGAAAAGACCGAAGACAAGCAATAAATGCTATTGCAAGTGTTCTTTTTCCCCATCTGAGAGAAAATGGAAAATTAGTTTTGAAGAGATGGAACACATGTTCTTTAGGTATAATGGTATGGTGTGGACTGCTGAATTCCGTCTTATTAAGGAAAAAACAAAAAATATGACCATTTTTGTTGCACCGGGAACGTTTGTTTCAGTAGGAACCTACTACAGACATTTGGGCATGAAAGACGACATATCCATGCGTTATACTATTAAAGGCGTGGCTCCAACGAACAAAATATTAGGCTGTTCCATTTTCGTACTGCTGTACTTTATTTTCATAAAGGGTGGCAAAATAAATTCATTATTGTCGGTGATCAATTTATATGAACTTTTGGTATTCAATCTGAATGTTACTGATCCATATGAAAATCAATGGAAGAGTAAATTTTCCGTTATGAATCAATGCATCTCACCTAATTTATATGGCAAACACGATATCGTAATTACGCGTTCTTATTTTAACGAAAGTGATAATGCAACGTCTGATTATGAATATAGCTTTCCGATAAAATTAGATTTTAAGCCACAAATATCAAATCTTTTTGATTTTTATGGGGCTGACCAATCATCTCAGATTTTTGATCTTGATTGTTGGTTTTCAGGAGTTCAGAACACTTCAGCTATTTGCAGAACTGTCTATACCCTTATCGAAACCTTAGCAGATAATGTAAAGTACTTGGACTATTTTTTCTTTGGAATAACAATGGTAGTTTTACTGATTTTAAGTTTATTCATACATACCGCCTACAAGATAATACTGTGTATTTTGAATCCAGTGCGAAAAGTGGTGCCTATTGAGAACTTTGCCGATATTCCTATAGAAACATGTATAAAATATCATGCGTATCTTTCATATAGTGAGAGTGATAGGGTGTTTGTTAGAGAAAAGCTTTTCCCAATAATGAAACAAATGGATATGACTTATTTTGACCCAAATACGAACATAACGCCCGGCACTCCAGTTAACCCTAATCTGGGAACAGCTATTACCCAGAGTTCTCTTTTCATTGTGGTAGCATCGAATGAATATACTCAAAATATTGCTCTAAATGAATTTGAAATGAATTTAATTTTACATAAAGCTAAACCAAACAAACTCCTCATTATCAAAAAGGATGAATGCCACATCTCTGATATATTTGGAGAAATATATAAATTATTAAACTGGACGAATGAAAAGAGTGATAAAAAATATCAAGCTTTATTTACAGAATGGGTTTATTCAAATCTTCCAGTGCAACCAAATTACTATTTCGAAACAGTAGTTTGCTTTATAATGATATCTGTAATTGTCTTTGTAAAGTTTGATCTTTACTCATATTTAAATTGACTAACTGTTATATTACCAAAAAAATCGATAGTAATAATATATTTAATGTTGTGGATCCCTTTAAGTGAGCACCTTGATATCTGCAGCAAAGGCGAGTTCAAAATATACCCTTTCTTTAAGATGCCGTATTCAGACCCCATAAAAATGAGATTGAAGGAACAATATTTAATTGACAAATTTAAACCCAAATTAAACATTTCATATATAAACATATATATAATTATATTTTATTTGAACTTCCATATGGTGCAATAGTTTGAACTGATGGGCGTATATTTAGGATTTGTCAGATTAGTTCCTCCTATACTGCTCATATATGTATATATATGTATAATGTTGGAATATTTTGAACTGCTGAGCGTGAACCAAAATTAGGCCGTTTTGTCTGTTAAGCCATATTGTTCATATATTTATATTAATTGTTGTAAAATAACGCTGTCGTTGTAGTCTTCCATAAGGTAATGAATTGTATTCAAATGCATGCTTTATATCACGTCACTTGATTCTATAACTATGCGATGGATATGCATCAGGTCCGTACCCAGCTTGCTGGCAGCGGAGGAGCTGTTAACTTTTTAGGGGTGGGGGTTCTCAGAAAATTTTGAAAATTAGACAACCGCAAACGAGTTTTCCAGCTCGGAATATCGTTCTCTAGTCGAGCCCTGAATAATGAACACAGTGACACGGGTCCCACGATAGTGGGCCATTGGGCAAGTCAGTACAAAATATAGGGTCGATATCAGAGCATAACCAATAATATACTATTCAAAAAAAGTAGGGGATATTTGATTTTTAAGTGTTATTAAAGTCACCTAATGAAACTGACGAAGAAACAAATGACAAAATGAAATGAAGTTCACATTCATCGATTTATTCCAAATGATCGTTAGACTAAGTAAGGCACAGACTGACCATTATAAGGGTAAAATGATACCCGGGGTCAAACAGCAAAGTTACCACAGCATCACAACCAAGTCAGTAACGGGTAAATCCTCCTCTGTTTGCCAAACAAGCATTGATCCGACGTGGCATACTCCTAATGAGACGTCTAAGGTCATTTTGGTCCAGATTGTCCCATTCCTGTTGCAACGCAGCAGAAAGTTCTTGGACATTGGCAGGACGTTGTTGACGTTGACGTAACCTCTGTCCAAGCATGTCCCAGACATGCTCGATGGGGGAGAGGTCGGGACTCAGTGCTGGCCAAGGTAATGTGGTGATGTTCTGTTGTTGGAGGTAACCTGTAACGTTTCTGGCCCTGTGACATCTTGCGTTATCATCCTGGAAGATGAAACGGCGGCCATGACTTCGTGCGAACGGCACAACATGGACTGCCAAGATGTTGTCCCGGTAGTACTGGCCTGTAACACGCCCTGCAACAACATGTAAAGCCGTTCTTCCAGCAACAGTGATGCCTCCCCACACCATAACAGAACCACCCCCAAATCGATCATGTCTGATGACGTTAACGTCTTGGAAGCGCTCGTTTCGACGACGCCACACCCTCCTACGTCTGTCCAAAAAATCAACAGTGAACCTTGACTCATCTGAAAACATCACATTGCTCCAGCGTCGATTATCCCAGTGTTGACGATCCCTACACCAACGACGTCTTGCCTGAATGTGATGATCTCTCAAACAAGGGATCACGCGAGGACGTCGGGCGCGAAGGTGACCCCTATGCAGTCGATTCCGAATCGTCTGGCCACTCACTCTCACACCAGTGTCTGTTTGAAGACGAGCGCTGGTCTGATTTGCTGTGATGACACGATTTCTCAAGGCCAAGGTACGGATAAATCGATCCTGGGCTTGAGTTGTCGCCCTTGGTCGACCTGGGCGAGGTCTGTCCTGTACAGATTGTGTATCACGGTATCTGGACCATAGCCTGCTTATGACAGACTGAGAAACATTCATCGTCCGCGCCACAACCGCCTGTGTTGTGCCGATCTGTAGCATGCCAAGGGCACGTAACCTTTCATTTTGGGTAAGCCGACGCATATCAAAATTTGTTTTCTGGTCACTAAAACAATTAAACTGATGTTTCCACCCTGGAATTCAATGCCACAATGACTGTAACATTCAAAATCAGAGTCGTGCAAATCTTGGGTTGGACCCCCATGATGATCCCAAGCATCACCTGCATTCCATGCGGTAGCTATTGGTGCGTTTGGGCGTCACATGTAACTGGAAATGTTTCTTCTGTTAGGTTCTATAGTGACTTTTTTCGTCGTCATTTGCATATTTTAGTATTATGCCCCCAAAATCAAATATCCCCTACTTTTTTTGAATAGTATATGTAATGTATACATCATCTTTATTATGTCCCTGCCTCCGTAAGCCTGAGACCCTGAGGGGCAAGGATGGACTGTGCGGTTGAGGGCCCACCTGCCAGAGGGTCTAAGGGGGCATTTTTCCCAAGGGGCTCCAACTGACCCCCGTCCCTAGTGAGACTGGGTGCCAGGTGCCACGTCCCCAAATCAATATTCCACTTGATTAAATTTAACTGCTGTCTATTAGAAACATAGGTATTTTTAGAACTATGGTCGACAACATTTTTTTGGGTGGGGGTGGGGGGTGGGGCTTGCTCCTAACTGGTTATGGGTGTGATATGTATAATAATAACATTGTTCATCGCCATTCTTGTTAAAATAGTTTACAGATAGATAACAATAAATTAATACATTGACAATTTCAGTCAAGTTACTTTATTCTGGGTCAAGTTATTTCCCCTTGAAGCACTTGATCCGTGTGCGCATTCTTCTACGGAAAATGCACGTAAACATACATAGGTCCACTGTTTTCAAGTGCTTTTTATGCGCCAACATTTTTATGTGGATGTATTATACCGTCGCCCCCATCCTTCTGTGCGTCCGTCCGTCCGTTCATATTTTGTTTGTGGACACTTTATAGGTCACAATTTTTATCCGCTTTGACGGAAAGTGAAATATAGGTTTACATCATGAAGATCTCGATATATCGAAGCGTAAGTTTATGGTGTATCGTCCCTGATTGTACGAAAAATCGCGTTTTAGCTTGTGGACAGTCGAGAGGTTTAACGTCCACTCGACACAAACTAGGTCATTTCGGGACTAACACATGGTTCAATTTTATTTCTATAATTCGCTTGCGCGTAGGGGTCTTTAGCAGTGGGAGGAAACCGGAGGACCCGGAGAAAACCCACGAGGTTGGACAGGCGACCCTACTCCTTGTCACGTACAACCGGGGAATCGAAACCCCGCCAGTTGACTCAATGACAGACCGTATGATACAGCGCGCGCGTGCTAACCATTCGGCCATCCAACCCCCCGGACAGTCTAGAGGACACAATTATATCGGATTTTGATGAAACTTGAATATATGTTTATATCCCAAAGATTTCTGTTCCTCTCGATATTGGCACCTATCGGGCCACAACTTATTAGTCTTTTGATCCTTTCTAAAGGTTACAAATGTTATCGGATATTCAAACCGTTCGAATATATCACCGTTACACCATAATTACGGTTGTGTTCGAAAATCGGACCGAAACTTCCAGTCAAAATGGCCTCTATCGGTTACGCAAATAGTGTTAAAGCGTGTAAAAATATCACTCAAAAACTAAATGATAGCTCTAGCGGGTCTCTTAGTTTAGGATGTAGTCAAGGTTTTAGGGGGAAGGTTAACAGGTTGAAATGAGCGGCTTTTCGAACTTACATTTTTCGCTGATGTAGACTTCAGACCTTCCTTTACATAAGGCGGTAATAAAATGTGTCTTCATGCAAATAAGATTTCCATGGTGAATCTGATAGTGATACATACTTTCTAAATGTAATGAAATGGGGTTTAACGTCCTACTGTTCTGCTCCGACTTGGCTAATGAAGACGGGCTATGATGGAAATATTGCCCGGACAGCGGCGCAACAGCCTACTCTTATATCGAATTCTAACTGCCAAGGGATCTTTTACGTATACGGGACCTCGGTTTTTCCAACCATCCGAACGATCAGGCAGCTGTCCTTGTCAGGCCCTCCATCATGCACCACTGACAAGGGGAAACCAAGCCGGAAAATTCCGATGAAATTTCTCGGTCAACACCGGTATCGAACCCGCGACCTCCAAGCTAGCGAGCCAGCGTCTTATTCACTTAGTCACCGTGGCTCCCACATACTTTCGAGCAAGGCGCTGTCATATGTTACTCCATCTATGGTAGGCAGTGTTCAACCCAACAGTTATTTTCTGACTGAAAAACAGAAGGATACCAGACACCTTGAAAAACACCGCTGTAAGTCTTCCAATGTATAGTGTTACCCCTACCCCACCTGGGCTGCAAAATCTCTACATTTTCGCCGCCATATTGGATCAACCGAAAATTTTGCAAACTGAGTCCGGTGACCAACAAAACCTATAAAATGATATATTTTACATGAGTCATTTCGCCAGCAATGTTTGTCAAGGTGAATTTCAAACCCATTTTGGCAGCAATCTTGAATTTTCGGCTTACCTGAAGTTAGCCCGTAGTTTTCAGAGGTTGCAAACTACATATGTCTTTACCAGGGTTCCCTTTATCAGAAACCATCGTCAAACCTTATTCCCCAAGAAATGGTCACGGATCTGGGGTGGTGATCCGACTAGAAAGCAACCTCCCATGATACATCAAACTACATGATAATATTAAATCTATTGCTTTCTTGAAGACCAATTTTATAACCATCTTATGTAAAGGAAAGTCTGAAGTCTACATTGGCGAAGAATGTAAGTTCGAAAAGCTGCTCAAAATGTGAAAAATATTTCTACCGTAAAATGCAAATATTCATTTTATAAGCTGTAACATTTTTCTGATAGAAGAATCTGAATTACATGTACATCATAAGAGGATCAATTTATTGTATAAGGCCCACATCATCTCATTTTTCGCCTTATCATAATATCAAAATACTCTTTTAAAATTCCCTATATAGCCCTAGATTAGACTGGGCCGACTTGATTGCACAACTTTTATACGAATTTTAAAAAAAACCTAAGAATACAATTGTCATTGCTAAACGGTTGACATACGTGGATTTGAAACCAGTTACATCATTTGTTAACACAATTATTCGCGGAAAGTTGTGAAATCTACGGAATTGCAATCGAATGACTTACAGCTCTTTCAGTCTCGGTAACTGAGGTTGTGTGAGTAGAGTAGTGACGTAATTAAACACAGAAAATATGTGTCAGCTTTCATGGTTGGTTGAGATATTTTCTTATGCTGTCGGCGCATGCCCTGTACATCGAGATCTCTTTTTCGCTCGATTGCCGCTATTTTGGTGATCGAGATAATTCAGTACCGGAACGTTCATTGGGGATTCCCGTTTATTACATGTCAGTAGGCTGTTTTCGGAGATTTCAAGGACAATTACATGTCAGTAGGCTGTTTTCGGAGATTTCAAGGACAATTACTCGGCACCATTTCACACACAAATTCAAGATATGCTTAAGTTTTTATTTGACATTGAAAATGTTGGCAATAATAATATTAATATAAATAATTTACGAACTGTTAAAAACACACAAAAGCCTCGCCCTCTTCAAAGTTTTATAAATCACAACCTCAGATTAGTTTATATCACATTAGTTTTTCATAAACAATGCTTGAAAAGTTGATACAGTAAATGAACAGTCATCACTCTTCTTATACACTTTTCATGACAAAATTTGTCTCAACGTTCTGTATTCAAAAGGTATGCTTGTCGTCAAATTTATATTAAATTTATATCCAAGAAAAATATCATCGTCTGTAAAAGGTACACTATGTTTATAGTAATCTAAGCACACTCAGTTGAATTACCTTAAGGGATTTTGTTTTAATTTTCACCAAATTGTTATTCACACTGACATTAAGCAATGACTTGTAGAAAAATAATATATATAAAAAGAACAATATAGTTCATTTTAAGAATCAAAACGGATCATTAGACTGAAACTGACACATTAATGTGGTGTCTTGAGCTACCACAGCTAAATCTTGAACGTTACATAATCACTTGGGCGTGGTTGGACACCAGTAGATCACTATGAGCTTAAAGTTTTAATTAAGTTCGATTTTTAAAGAAGTTCTTCTATTACACAAGTAAAGAACATGGTTCATAGAAAAATAATATTTATAAAAAGAACAGCGTCTTGGGAACTCAGATAAACTTTTTCATCCAAACTCATCAGTAGGTTTAAGATATATTATAGGCCTCGTGTTCTCAATTGTCTTTGGTGTAGGTGATAATCTGTATCCATTTCTATGCATCGGATCATCACTCATTTGGATTCGTTTCCGTTCATCTTCTGAACTGGCTTCAGAACTTGTTTGAAGCTGAGGATTTCGAAAATCCCGACGCTCTGACGTAATAGAATTCACTAAATGCGATTGGCTGGGATTTTTACCGAATTTAAACGACGACGTCTGCCAATAAATTTTCTGAAACTTTCTGGAGTTGGTTTTCAGTTTGTATCTAATCCACTTTTTACGGATTTCTGACTGCACCTGTTCAAGAAAAAAACGGTTGGACATTATTCAAAGGGGTTACCTATACACATGCCAAAATCTAAACTCTGATATTGATTGGTTGTTTATAGAAAATGCACTATCATCCAGACACAAAGCAGGTGCGTAAAACATCTCTATGCTTTGTGTTTAAATGATTAAAGAGAAATGAAATGAAATGAAATTGGGTTTAACGTCCTACTGTTCTTCTCCGACTGGGCTAGTAAAGACGAGCGTACGCCATGCAGTGTGCTATGAGATAAATTTTGCCTGGACAGCGTCGCTACGGGTTACTGTCAAGGGAGATTTTACATGCACGCCAATGTGTACACTGGACTTCTGTTTTTCCCCCATCCGAAAGACTATACGTTGTCCCTTGTCAGCCCCTCTGTCCAGCACCACTGACAAGGTGGAACCACGCTAGAAAATCCTGATAAACTTTATCGGCCAACGCAGGGATGAACACGTGACATCCAGATTAGCGAACCAACGTCTTACTTGCTGAGCCACAGTGGCTCCCGATTAAAGAGAACCAGGATTATACATTACCAGTGGTTATAAACTGACAGTAGCAGCGAGGCACGATTGGATTTATGACAGGACCAGATTAGTAATTGCTTCCCTTCTCATGAACCAATGAAGTTCTTCTTTTTATAGCAAATCTCTTTTTTCCGCCACGCCTACCCCCCCCCCCCCCTCCCCACACACACACACACATTTTGCATGTCAATTTTGTTAACTTTCGGTCTAGAATCGAAGAAGTATGTTTGAATTTACTTTTTCTGCCAGGTTTTGGTAAAAAGTCATTATTTTGAGACAAAGGGGTCGGCAAGTAAACAGACATGAATTAAAGAAGTCGCAAAGAATAAGATCACCAAGATATGGCATGGGGCTAAAGTCAACCGTGAGAGAATCGCTAGTCTGATCCTACATTGGGAACTTGTAACGAGTTGTCTCCCCTTATTTGTACGCGTGGTATTTTCCTGTTAGATCTATTTCATAACATTTATTATGACTATTAACATTCTTGACAAAGGACTTACATTTATCCCCCCCCCCCACAACAACACCCAAAGACCCTATTTCTCGGGCAACCGCTTCCAAAGAACCCTCTCGTTAACTTATTTTTTTTAGGAACAAATCCGGCAGAGGTATAAAAAATTATTCACCTAAAATCACCTAAAAATTCATTATCACCAGCCATTCTGAAAACTTTCGACGAAATGAACACAGAAATATTATCCTTCACCCACAATCACAAAGATATGTTACCAGGCAACGAAACATACGCCCACAGCAGCTAAGTCGTCCGGACAGACGACAATGGTTGTCGCATGTTTTCTGTTGTCAGTAAGGGGAAAGTTTACAAGACATGAAAATCTTATTACGAGTAATAATCCATTAAGTAATTATTCGAAATCATTAGAATTTGTTTCGATTGTTTGTCTCTTGACCTTGAACAATGTATATTAACTTTAACCTCTAGAGCATCCACAAGATTTTTCAAAGTGATCAAGGGTCATAACTCTGGCAGTAATTATTAGAAATTAGTGAAAATGACTATGATCCTTGGTCTCATGACCCTAAACACTGTGTATAAATTTCAAGTTTTTATATACATAAATTTATTCAAAGTAAAAAAAAAAAAATACTTGAGGTAGTAACAGTGAAGATATGAATTATAAGGTATTTTTTGAAACCATCAAAATATGTAAATAGCTTAATTGTCATTTCCATGTTGAAATCGTCTTTTGACGGGGTTGGTAGAGTACCTAGATTTGTTTTCAGATCTAGATTACTAGAATGATCAACATAATATCATAAGTAAGAATGATTCCAAATACAAAGTTTGCACTGACGGCAGAACCGATTAGGCACTTGTAACCAGCCAAATATTTAAAGGATAGGGGAGGGGGCTCCACAAGACCCCTTGTTTCCGATAATGTAATACTTTTAGTTTCTTTCAAATGCTGAATGTTGCCACTGCCTCACTTCCGTTCTATTTGCAGCATTATACCCGACATTAAGTAGCTGACAATGTATAAAATTCTCGCTAGACAATTATGAGCCAGTTCTCCACAAATGTTAGGGATGTGGTCGTGGGGTCGCGAAATACCCCTTGTGTCCGCACAAGGCATATCTAATACATTACCCAAGGGGCGTCCAATATTACCAGACTGTGGCAGCGAATCATACAACGTATCACAATATATAGACCATTTCTTATTACCCCTAGCATGGCATCACGCTCCCTACCTTAAAGACATCCAGAGCACACCATCCTAACATTCATCGACGTACAGAGCATGTACACGAACATCGACAATAATACAGGTCTTGAAGCAGTTAGGAAAGCTTTTCTCAGGAACCCGCAAGCATCCAGACAGGACGAAGAAATCCTCAAATGACTCGGTATTTGTCTGAGGAGGAATGACTTCACTTTCAACGACCACGTATACCTTCAGGCTTACGTCTGGACGTATACACTAAACGGATTTTGGACATATTCAACATTCTAGACAATGATCACCCATCAGTTAAATTAACTGCAAATGTAAGTCACAACAGCATAGAATTCCTCGACACCGCCATCAACACAAAAAAAAACAGACAATTGGAAACGAAAGTATTTTTCAAAGCAACCGACACACATCAACTACTGTTTAAACGCTTTTTCCTTCCAAAACATACGTTCTCTGGCATAATAAAATCTCAAAAGGGCGATTTCGAGTTTGCGTGTATTCTAACCTTTGGCAAACTAAGGGAAGTGGGATACTCCAAACGATATCTCCGTCGCATAAAAAACAATACTCTAGCTGAAATCGCCGCCAAAGAAACAAACAATATACACTTATCATTTAAAACCAAATATTTTGATCATCGCAGATGTCAGACATGCAAAATCATAAACATATCCGACCACTTTTATAATAGAATATCTTCCCAATATAAGACCAACTTTCGTGCCGCAGTTTAAACATAATTTATCTAATTTCCTGTAGGAGAGATCAAAATGCGCTTAGGAAAAGAATTAACGGTCACTGGTCAGACATATACACCAAAAAAGACAATCCTGCCTCAATTCACTTCAACCAACCAAATCATGACATTTCTGATCTCATTGTCACGCCAATAGAAAAGACCAAATTAAAACGTTTACACTAACAAAAGAAAAAATCTTGATTGAAAAACTAAAAACAACAGCCTCTCTTGGTTTGAACATTGATACGACTAGCAATGGCCCCCTTTGTAGTCCTATTTAGCGCAACAGCAGCAAGTGCATCCAAAACCATCAGAAAACATTATACTGATCTCCAGGAAAATCACCAGAAAATCTTCACACACAAACTTATAATTGCATATTTTCTAAAAATAAAAATCTGAACGACATCCTAGTGCACAGTAAGTTAGACTAAGATCAATCCTCAACCTAACCCGGAAACCCTTGTTAAATAAAATCTATTAGATATAAGAATCCCTAGCCCTAACCCGAGGGTAATGGAACAAAAACGTTTTTAGAAAACCCATTCCCTAGTAAGAAACACGCTAAGGCCCCAAGTCAACTTTGTATATAAATCTAATGTATATTCTGTAAAAAATTTTCATAAAACTAAGAAATACCACGAACTAAATTTCCATCATCCTAAGCTTATGTGGAGACTTAAACCTCACCCCAAACTCATAAACCTAGCCCTGGAATTAGCCCTTACGCTTATCCTAACCCTAACCTACAATCTCGCAAACAATCGCGTGCCCTAGCCTTATTTACATCTCAGCGACCTTGACGAAATCTTGAGTTGAGCTTGAGAAATAGATCTAGCCGTAGTTTCCCATGGGTTGGTAGCCAGCGCCATACTCACAGAGGCAATGTAGTAAGCTATGTCGACAGTGGAACACGAAATCGGTTATTATATCGCAGCACTTTCTCTGAAGACGTAATGTTTTCAAGGAAGACAAAACAACATATAAAATCCAATGAAATCAACAAATTTGGACTAACGAGTCGATTAATGTTGGATATAAACCAAAATTCATTGGATTGCTGTCAGTTATCAATCGAACCATAATGTGGTCACATCGAAACAAAAGAGTTATTCCTTATTATATAGAGGGTAAATAATTATTCTTGCCATAATTCCGTAATTCTAACAAACAGTAAGTCATCAGCTGTTGCTCCAATAATGATTTCGCAGATATGGCTAATGCCAGTTTTTCCTAGGAGAATCGGATGTTTTAAAATTTAAATGTTCGGACTTTTGAGAATTTGACTCCTTATGAAGTTTCTATAGAAAATATTAAAATATTGTTGTGTTCGTATATTTAGAAACTACCCCTTTAAATCTTTTGTCTTACCTCGCCATTCAGGAAACAATACAGTAAAGCTACAAAAAATCCCTGAAATTATAACAAAAACAGTTCAAATAAACATGTGGGCTAGATTCTAATAAGAATCAATAATGTACACGTAGGCATTGTTTTCGAAAAATAATCTGTAATGACGCCCACCTCGTTAAAATCAACAGTTATAATGTATTTGTCTAGGTAATGAAGTAAAATATGTTTCATTTATAATATTGAACGTCATCTTTAATTTCTTTGAATAAATCTCAAAGGAAAAACACCATTAACCTACAATTTCTTAAAGTCGGGATTTTTTAATACCAAATTAATGTTTGCAATTCAAAAGAAATAGATAATGGAAATCAAACATTAACGGTTGCAAACTGATCGCACTAATTCAACTGCGAATTAGATTTCTTAATGTAAATAATTTTACCTGAAAGGAATTAAAGAACATTTCATAATAAAGGCGGATCAGCTCCAAGGTTGCTGACACATCATCAGGAAGGCCGATAAAAACCATATAATGGACGCCAAACAATGGAATAAGAACGAGGGTCGACTTCGCCAGTCTCCTGTAAAGAATAAGTAATCATTATAATACACGCAGACCGGGCTTGCGACTTTGAAGTTCTTATACTCCCGGTCTGGAACAGTAGAATAACGCGCTTGCGGCTGTCTCATTTTCAAATTTTATTCGCCCTGCCCCCAAACGTAACGTTTCCGTGGTCTATAGATGAGGATTGCAGGGTTTATCAGTATTTATTTCATCATTTGTACTCACGGTTTGGAATAGCAGGAAAACGCGCTTGCGGGCGTCAAAGTTTCAAAATTTTCCTTGTAGGGCCCTCCAAAGCTCACTGGCGACCAGCTTCGCAGACTGAGACTCTGAGTTCCCTAAACGAGAATTATTTCTTCGGCATTTCATTGATGGCCTCCTTCAAAATCCGGGCGGGCATAAGGTGGGATTTCGGTTGCCAACTGCAATGGTTATTTCATCGGGCATTTAAATACCGACCCTCCCTAACATTCCTCGGGCTCTCGCGCCTATGGCCCCTGATATACCCCGTCAGCAAACAATGCGCAAAGGCTTATGATTCGGGTATGGTAAAGAAATGTCCTACCTTTTTGTAACAACTGGTAGTTGTAGATGGGACAAAGGCAAGATCGGAGTGGGTATGTTCAATTTAGGAATAATATTAATGAATATTAATAGCGTTTTGGAAAACATTGTTTACCTGTACCTGTGACGACATCTTCTCGACTTCGGTGTACTGTAACTTTTTAACTTGGTGAACAAAACACGAACAATATTTAAGAAAAAAGCGAAATTAATCTGCAAAAAAAATGAACAAATAAAGGATAAATAAAGCACGTATCTTTAAAGCTCCAACATCTATCCCTTTTTAGTGACTGTAGTTTGTTTGTTAGGCAGAAAATATGGAAAATAAGAACCTGGAAGTGACATTTCCTTGGGGGCTTTGCATCAACTACTTCCGGTTTAGGAGTTATACTACTTCCCGTTTCTCGAAACTCCTATAAGGAGGCGTTGCAGGGAACTACCCATGCAACGTAAACAGCTAGTAAATAATAATAATGATTAAAAATAAAGTTTAGAACCATGCACCGTCAAAAGTGTAGACGTACTTTTTTTAGAGAATAAAAGCAACACTATTTTGTGCCGAAAATTATTCAAAGCAACCAATTATGAATTATGGTCATTTAAAATTTACATTGCTTTTGATGAATTTCACTCCATCTTTATGTGTTTTAGACAATATAAATTAAATAATATTTTGCTATCTCGTTCCTATAAGCCAAGCCTGTGAAGCTTTTTTTTATTGCTCCAGTGTCCTGGTTGTACGTGACAAGGAGTAGGTCGTCTGTCCAACCTCGTGGGTTTTCTCCTGGTCGTGCGGTTTCCCCCACTGCTAAAAACCCCTACGCGCAAGCCAATTATTGAAATAAAAAAAATAAACCATATGTTAGTGTCGAGTTAACGTTAAACTCCCTCTCTCTCTCCCTCTCTCTCTCTCTCTCTCTCTCTCTGGCCGATATCAGATATCACCCTCTGATGACGTCACAATAGGCTGATACGTTTCATAACATGCATGGAGACCAAAGAAAATAACACCACAAGGTGTGTAAATAATAAACATTCACTTACTATGATTGAAGATACGATGGCTGATCTCATTATCCAGAAATAGGCCGGCGTAGGATTGGTATTCCAACACCTGAAAAGGTTGAGCATAATGAAATAAATTCGTATTGTGCAAAACACGTGTGTATTTCCTCATGATTGACGTAATAGTAATCTAGATTAAAGATACGGTAGTACAATGTAAGATAAAATGAAAATGTACGTTAGATCTTCTCCCAAATGTTTTAGTTCGGTAGCTCTAAATGTTTGGACTAACAGCAACTGCGTTTGGTTCGGCTGCTCGCGCATGCGTAGATCACGGGAAACCGCTTTGATTGCGTATCCATATCATCTGACTCATGCAGGTATCATTCTTTCTGTTCTTAAATGGATTTAATAGGAAGATTTTTTTTTGAATATGGTGTTTGTAGGCTTGATATCTGTAATTATATTGCGTTAGAAATCGTAATAAGGGAAGTGTCAGTATTGGAAATCATTTGTTCGAAGTAAGAGTTACTACCCCACATTACAGATACCTTTTGGCTAGGCTTATTTATTATTATCCAGCAGCCATGTTTACGAAGTGTCTTTATATGATAACTGTAATAGCATAAATTGAATACCAATATACAGTTTAATTCTTGAGTTTGACAACTGTGCCAAACCGAGCGCCAATTCAGCGTCAACATAGAGTTAGAGTTGAAATCAGAATACTCAGCCAAACTGACCCACTGGCCCTCACGGACATGGTTACGAAAGCCGAGATCAACTTTACACACTTCGAAGAAAAGCATTTTCTCCGCCGCATAATCGTTAAACACGAAATGAAATGGGGATTTAACGCCCCACGCTTCTGCGCCAACCGGGTTAATGAAGCTGGGCAGTGAAGTTTCCGCCTACACTTTATCGAAGCCATCGCCCACAGGACCTTCGTTTTCCGACCCATTAGAACGACCAGACGTTGTTTACTGCCATGCATCTGTCCACAAAAACTGAGTAGGGAAATCACGCTGAAAATCAAATCCCTAGTAACTATCTCGGGCAACAACGGGTTCGAAGCCAAGCCGTGACCTCCTGATTAGTGAGTCACTTACTCATTGGGCCACCGTGGCTCTCGTAATCGTATAGTGTTGGATAGTGGATCATACTGAATTCATACTGTGGGATTATCGTAGGGTGTGAGTAGAAGCAATCTGTGGAATTCTTTTATCTATTGCGGAAGTTATCTAAATATCTATTAAACTGAACTGAAATATTAACCAATTATATCAGCATCAATCATAATATAGTCTTACTTTATCCTAGGACGAAGTGCACTAACTTTTGAACCTTTTGTATAGGAAATGAAATGAAATCGGGCTAACGCCCTATACTGTTGTGCACCAACTGGGCTAATGAAGACGGGTATACGCCATACAGTGTGCTAGGAGGGCCATTCTTCCCTGACAGCGACACTGTGGCCTACTCTTTACGTCCCATCCAAAGGTCTCTACATTGTCCCGCACCACTGAAGGGAAACCACACCAGAAAATCACAATGAACTTTCTTGGCCAACACCAGGGTCTAACACGGGACCTCCAGGCTAGCGAGCCAACGTCTTACTCATTGAGGACAGAAGGACTTGGCGTGTTCGTAAAAAAAAAACAAATACCACCGTACTATATGAACCAGTAACTGACTACGGCGTCTTAACAGTCGTCTCGGAATTATGACCTCATATCTAAATTGGATTCTCGTCAATTCATGCTCAGTTATCCAAGGCACGGGCGTGACAAGTTTCATGTCGATCGTAATTTAATTGGCGAGCCTTAAGCCTTTCTTCGAAGAGTATCTGCCCCAAGAACAAGAGCAAGAAGATGGGTGGCGCTTGGGGACCAGTTCATGGTCGAAAAACAAATAAAAGTTTACTTACAGCGTGTTTTCAACAAACAGTCTGACAAACATCCATGGTATTACAAATACTAACGGCCCAACTGAAAAAGAATAATAAAATTTCAAAATTAATATTTTACCAGGCAAGAACATTATTGTTATTATGTCTTCCATGCATATGGTGATTGATCAGACCCACCTACGCTGCTCTCCTTTAAAGGACAATATTGGTGTCAGTCATTATTACATATGTGATAGAACTGGTTAAATACATTCCAAATATAATTTTAACACAGAGATCATTTCTACAGGAGACGTGTAACAAGCACGTGAAGAAACGGGAAGTGACGCCAAACCTGACAAACACGAGTTTTCATCTTCAACGGAATTATCAGTGAAATGAAATTCGATCGTTTGTCTGTTACCGCTCGTTACTTCAGTCAGTTATATAGAAGGACAACTCATGTTTGTCATGTTTGACGTCACTTCCCGTTTCTTCACGTGCTTGTTAGACATCTCTCGTAGCAATGATCTCTGTGTTAAAATTATATTTGGGGTGTATTTAACGAGCTCTATCACACATTTTATAATGACTGACACCAATATTGTCCTTTAAGTATTTAATTTCTGCATGGCAGACAGCATTACAGTGGAGCTATTACAGCCACTATTACATATTCTGATATTTTTCAAGAGACACAGCCTTAAAAACGATCATTGTGACCAACGATCATTGGGGCCAAAAGAAAAATCTTACTTAATGAATCTGTAAGCTGGAAATAAGGTAATCATAATCTAGTGCCAATTTTGCTTTAAATTGTCGGATATGACATAAGTCATCACGACCTTTACTTCCATGACCGACATTATTCAAAAACCAGCTTAGCCCGGCTTCACAAATATAATGATTGAATGTTTTGTAACGTGAAAACGTTAAAGGAAGACATATGACTAATTTCAGGATTCGATATATCTGGAGAGAACTACACTTTTCTTTATTAATATAACTAAACGCATGCATTATACACTGGCTTTTGTGACAGTTCCAGAAATGGATGTATAGACAAAGGAAAAAAGATAAATTCCATGTATATGGATGCACGGATATTACCTTACGTAAAATCGAATCTAAATATCACAGGGAATAAAAAGAAAATGATAATGCAACCCATTTATTTTCCATTAAAATATTTACATTATGAAAAAATTGCCATTTGATTTTTTTTTTTCTTATTTTCATGGAATTTAGTGATTGAAAAGTGAATGTATTCCAATTGGTTCGTGTAATTTTATGAAATCTAATCTAGCCTTGAATCATTATCGCTAAGCATTAATCTTATTGCTTTCGTGGGATCCTTGAACAGACTTTGGAGATGAAGCTCTAAAGGAAACCATACGACTCTGCACTCGAGACAACACATATCATCTACGTTTTAACAGCATGAAATAACATAAATACACCTACCCCATCCCATAAGCAGATACCATCTGATTCTGGATTTCTCGGAGAATACGGCTACTATTATTAACGTATGTAAATATAGACCTTCGATAAACAACCAAAAATAGTTGGCTAATAGAACATAGTGAAACGTTGTGAACAACAGCTTACATTCCCAATGCTAAAAAAATATACGGAAAAAAATAAAAGATTTGTTAAGTTTGAAATTGATTATGTTGGTTTTTAAATACAATTTGCAAACAATACACTAATTTAAAGGATTAGCTTTTGAGTTATAAACAGAAGTTCATTTACGTCATACAAGCAGGTCAAATGGCGACAAAATTGTACACCAGTAACTTCTGATTAAAACTGTATCAGAAAATAATTACCGCTCCTCCTTCTTTAAAAAATATGGTTCCCAGTGATGGTAACGATACGTCATCGGGGAGTCCCACACCTTGGACGAGTAGATTATCTTTCAAAAAGGAAAGTGCAGCACGGAATATGAAGGACGCAAACAGATTTAGATGAACAATATTTCTTGGACAGTGAAGTCGCCTAAAAAAAGAGTAAAATTATTAAAAGATTAATATTTTAACTACTTATACACAAACATATCAATAACAATTGATAACAAGTGGGGCAAATGTTTACAAAACAATATAGGTACAATTTTTCCAGAGAAGCTTGGTTTAATAAGAAACAAAAATGAAATGAAATGTTGTTTAACGTCCCACTATCTGCTCCGACTGGGCTATTGAAGACAGGCATAAGCCACACAGTGTGCTATGAGGGAAATTTGGCCCGGACAGCTGTGTTATGGCCTATTCTTACAAAATGATATTCTACGTGCGCGCCAATGTGCACACGGGACCTCAGTTTTTCGTCCCATTCGAACGACTAGACATCTGGCATGTACCATCGACAAGGGGAAACCACGCCGGAAAACTCCAATGGGGTGTAATAAGACTATCACATACACATCATAGCAAATGCAATGGGGTTGACTTCCTACTTTTCTGTCCCGACTGGGCCAATGAAGACGAACATACGCCATACAGTATATGCTATGAGTGAAATTTTACCCGGATAGCGTCGCTACGGCCTACTTTTATATCGAATCCCAAATGTCAAGGGTTCGTTTACGTGCACGCCAATGTGTTCACGCGAATCGGTTTTTCGGCTCATCCGAACGCTGTCGCTTGCCAGGCCCTCAGTTTTGCAGCAATGACAAGGGGAAACCACGCCGGAAAATCACGATGAAATTTCTCGGCCCGGTTACCCTAAGAGGGGAATGTTCTTATTGAAAGATACACATAAGATTTGTACTTAAGAGGGTTAAAGGATATGCAGACTGATATGACTGATGCAGGAAATGAAAGATCTAAGCATGTCCAAATATACACCGAAGCCCCCATTTTAATGGATAATTCAGACGATTGTAATCGCTTAATGGTTGCTCGGATAAAAAAAAATAAAATAAATTCTTTGCGGCCTTTCTTAAAAGGCAAACTTCTATTATCCGTCTCTGCCAATTTGCCTTAATCTGAAAATGTGAAAGGTCCAGATCTTAAAATGCTTCTAATATCTTAAACTCCAAAATCTCTACGACTATCTTAAACACCACATCTATCAATGGATTACAATCTTCATTCGAATCAGGGATATTTAGAACTTTACAAAGTGTTTATCCGGTTTAAACATTCAGTAAGAAATGCAACTTCAATAGACTGCAAATACTATTTTTGGATGATAATTCATGTCATTCTCTTGCAATAGCAACGTGGTCTTGGATGTTGTCGGTAATAAAAAAGATCAACCAACAGCACAGTCCTAAGGGTTAATGAGCTATGATAAAGTCATAATATAAAATTGAGATTCATGGATACTATAATGTACACAGTCTATTGATGAATACAAATTCATGTTTATATTCACTTCGGTGGCTTTCCTTCTCTCTCCCAGTTGCAGTCAGATTACTTAAATGTTCAGCGGATCTTTTAAGTCAAACTGTATTTGCTTTCGTTACATTTTAATTAATTAAATGTTAAGCGCCTTTTTCAAGTCATGCTGTATTTGTCCAGCTATAGGTATTACTGTGTTGATGGAACAGTCGGGTTTAGGTGGACTATAAGGGATGTACACTTTGAATTAATTAAAGATGCATTATGTAAGATTTAAGATTTAGTAAAGAGCTGGTCGTTCTTGTTATAATAGTTAAAAAGTAGATAATGAAAAATGAATATATTGAAAACTTCATTTAAATTACTTTATTCTGAGCGAAGTTACGGATGCTAAAAGATGTAGTCCAGATTGTTTATTATGGTAACAACGTCATTTTTAAATCAAATCATTAAATTACGATCGTATTTCAATCTGTTTAAATCTCCGCTATCCGATCATCTAGAAGGTTGATTATAGGCCTGTCACGTGAATAAATGGCTAAAAAATAATTTATGTAACATTTGAAGCCAAAATAAACACCTGCAATAGGTAGATTTAGCTCTTCAGCAGTATGAGGTGGTATTCTCCGAACTAATGTTGACTGCCAGATGGAGCAGTAGGTTTTAATCAAGATGAGATGGTATTCTTACCGTTAAACTGGTATGTTAATCAAGATGGGTTGGTATATTCTTCCAATTAAACGGGTCAATAGAACGCACTGATAACACAATCGAAACGTGTACACATTTAATGTAGGCTGGTCGGTATTGATTAGTATTCAACGATTACATATTTTGTCTAAAGCCGATACACGTGTAATATCGATAGTGTAATACAATCGAGAAAAAGCGCCATTCTAATGGAAGTATTGGTTTTATACAATCTTTACTCAATCTTTACTTCATTCATTTATACTTTTCAACTGAACTTAAAGGAACTAGTCTTTAATCTTCGGCACCTAGAAATGGACTGAAATGGGTCTCAACGCATATAATAAAGTAATATAAATGTATATAAACTGATTTACATTCAATCATTTCTATTTTACTGTAATTTCTAATCAGTTATGTTCGGCGAAATACGCGAAGCGTCCCAATTGAGTAGCATTCTTTGGCGTCTGGTTATTCCAGTCTACATCGGTAGTATCCTCCCCTGGAATATGTTTAGTCTCGTTCATCGAATTGCGTCATTACAAATGGCACTCAAAAGCATTCTGGCACGCGATACATGTGCCAATTTTGAAATATTCACTGTGTCTTAAATATTGGATATCAGAAGCCCATCTTTTCACGGTAAGGTAACAAGATCGATAAGTTGTGTTTGCAATGTCGAAGACTGTGGGTGATATGGAGTTAAAGACTTGCCTCCTTTAATATTGACTTGTGTTTTTAATATGAATTTTCATTTCAAAATGGCAAGGAAACCAAAATACCTCAACTTACCTAAAATATATCATAAGGACAAAGGCCACAATTAGAGATATCAAAGATATTCCATATCCTGTATGGTACATCAACGCCAATCGTTCTAAATGACTCTGAAATTAGATATAATTGAACATAAATAGATAATATTTTGGATATAAAGAGCATGGCTACAAGTAAAGGACATGTTGCTTAGTAATTATGAAAATAATTATCTTGGTTTAATTAATGCTTCCATACCGTGGGTCCGCAAAGGCATCCTCCCGAATTCATAGACTTTATTTAAGAGTCGATCAAGATGATAAAAATGGTGTGTCATATTTGCAAAATATCCTTGTCTTAAAAACATCATTTATACAAAATATATTAAATCGCAATCGCTTTTATCTTGGAATACCAAATCAAACTTTAAAGCTATAAAACAAACACAAGTAATGCTAAAAAAACTTGACAAAATCTAAAACAGAGATATAATCTATTGATTTCTCTCTACAGTCTAATGTAAAGCTAAGAGAATTGTTTTGTGATTGGAATTATTGCCGTTAGGATATAGTGGACGATACTATCAAAGCTTTCCACTACAAGCGGGTGTTTAAGAATAAATACTAAAAACTAGACAAAATCTAAAACTCAAATATAATCAGAATTATTTTGTGATTTTAAATATTGCTGTTGACTGATGTGCTGGCGTTTTATAAATTGCACATTGCTAATATAAGTCAGTGTTAATGTATTTTTATATGTAAACAAATGGCGTCTGAAACCAAGGTAAAAGCCCTGCTACATATGGCTACAAATAGTGATGAGTGTCTGTTTCGAGAACACTTAATACATGTACCTCTACTCATTTAAGAGTTCATATTGCTAACAATTTTTGATTGTACTTTTGAATATACCCTGTGATGTTCAAACATGTTATTAATGCCATAGATTTATTGCCACACACCACGTTCATTCGTGTTTACCTCAATAAAATGTGAAGGATTGGGTATCACAGATGACGTGCAACCAGTGTAATTCGTCCAGGATTTATTAAACTCAGGATTCACGTACCATTGACCATCGGACAAACATCGTCTTGTAGCCAATCCTATAATAAACAAGGTCACAATAACTAAAAATTGAAGTTATTTAATGGAGATTCCTGTCCACGGAAACATTAAATGTTGTTTTTTTTACATAATAATACTCATGGATCATTTACAATATTTATGATTCCACGGTAACAATTAACTTCAATTTGAGCAACATTCTCTACTACCTTAGTTCGTTTTATTTTATTACGAAACACGTTGATTATCAATTCTAACGACTCAGATATATTTTTAGACCCATATTACTCCACAAATAGTCATATCTAGTAATTACCTTTCTCTTAAACCTTAAATGAGAACTTCGAATTTTATTCTCAAATATTTTTATAAAAAAATGCACAATACAAATTATTTCGGCATCATTTGTCAAATAAAGTCACGCTGGCCGGGGTGTTTTTTATGGGAACTATCAGTCATTGTCTATGGAAATGATTGTTCATAGAGTACAACGATTAGTTATTATATTACATGATGTGGGTATTGCTTATAAACAATGGCTGACAGTTCTCTCACAACGAGCGTCCTAAATAGCTAATTGAAGTCGGAATGATTAATTCTGGTTGTGCATTTTTGTAACTTTTCTGAATAAAATATAATAAATAAAATATAAACAAATGACAATGGATGCAAGTGTAGTCGTTCTTTGAATTCCTAACAGACTTATGAAGGAGGACCATTTCTTCAGAAGAATACGAATAGTATGCCCCGTGCGCAACGCCCACTCGTGCAATAATTAAATATAGCTATTGTTTGCAATAACCAGAGCTGGCGAGCTGGACCTTGAGGCAGGCGATCACAACAGAGTTTGAAACTCACTGACATCGCGTTACAATTATTCATTATTTTAAGAAACGTTAGAAGCGAAGGTCGAATTGCACAAAATTGCCCGTTGGTACTAACTCAATTCCATCCAAGCTAAAGTAAATTACACGTTTTTATCGTTTATACACGATTACGTGTTATGTTAAGAACTTTGAAAAAAACCTTAGGCAAGAAACCGCTCGTAATCGAGAAGAAATTTTTCTTCTGAAGTGACATTCTAAATTTGCCTTGTCTATTTAGCACGAATAAACCTTTACATGGTCGGCGATTTTTACCCTAAATTACACGATCGTTGAACGTTAAGTTCTGTATATCTTTGGTATTTCCACAAATGAAGTTAATATATGTATGTCTAAGTCTTTATTGGGGATAATCGTCATGCCGTAATACCTTAGAGCGGGAAATTTTATAAATTAACATACGCTCAATAGATCTGTGGATATTAGGTTAAGCAATTGTTCGAACACGATAACGTCATTGTATGACTAGGAACTTGAAATCCTAGCAGCAAACACATGATAACGACTAAGAGGGTAATTTGATGCTTTACTGGATATCGGAAAGGTAAGACGCCAAAGCAAGTAAACACAGCAATTAGTGGTTACAATTAGGTAAGTGAATAGAGAATTAGTCTGAGATTTTTCAGACAGTCACAGTACCTCAGTATATAGCTGATTCCAGCTATATTCAATCAAGTCAATGGAAAACAGCTACTGATGGACTGACCCGTTTCGGTTTAATTTTCAGCAACTAATCTTGACCGTAATGCGAAATTGAGATCCTGAACGGTGAGCTAGCGCCATACCAACCGAGCCTCCACGGAGGGGCTGACAAGGAAAGCTGTCTAGTCGGTCGGATGGGACGAAAAACCGAGGTCCCGTGGACACATTGGCGTGCACGTAAAAGATCCCTTGGCAGTTGGAATTCGATATAAGAGTAGGCCGTAGTGCCGCTGTCCTGGGAAAATTTCCCTCATAGCACACTGTATGGCGTATGCCCGTCTTCATTAGCCCAGGTTAGCAGCAGAATAGTAGGACGTTAAACTCCATTTCATTTCAATCAAGTCAATGGAAAACAGCTACTGATGGACTGACCCGTTTCGGTTTAATTTTCAGCAACTAATCTTGACCGTAATGCGAAATTGAGATCCTGAACGGTGAGCTAGCGCCATACCAACCGAGCCTCCACGGAGGGGCTGACAAGGAAAGCTGTCTAGTCGTTCGGATGGAACGAAAAACCGAGGTCCCGTGTACACATTGGCGTGCACGTAAAAGATCCCTTGGCAGTTGGAATTCGATATAAGAGTAGGCCGTAGTGCCGCTGTCCTGGGAAAATTTCCCTCATAGCACACTGTATGGCGTATGCCCGTCTTCATTAGCCCAGGTTAGCAGCAGAATAGTAGGACGTTAAACTCCATTTCATTTCAATCAAGTCAATGGAAAACAGCTACTGATGGACTGACCCGTTTCGGTTTAATTTTCAGCAACTAATCTTGACCGTAATGCGAAATTGAGATCCTGAACGGTGAGCTAGCGCCATACCAACCGAGCCACCACGGCTCCCTGAACGAAAGGCATAGAATTTGTTTCATTCAGTTAGTGTCAGAGATTCATATTTATTCTTGGGGGGGGGGGGGGTGTAATACTATATCGCTCTGGGAATATATAATCTATATGAGAAATACACCAAATTTAAATCTAATAAACCCTTTATGACCCCTACAGTAACTGCATATTACGATCAGGGCCCTTTATAGCGAAAGGAGCCACGGTGCCTGAAGGTCAAGTGTTCGATCCTTCTGTTGATCAAGAAAATTCATCTGGATTTCTAACGAAAGAAGCCACGGTGCCTGAAGGTCATGTGTTCGATCCTTCTGTTGACCAAGAAAATTCATCTGGATTTTCCGGCTTGCAAAACCCCCCCACCCCCACCTCCGCTTGTCACTGGGGCAGGAAGGGACAACGTATAGTCGTTCGGATGGGACGAAAAACATGGTGTCGTACAGATTGGCGTGCACGTAAATGTACAATTTACAGCTTGAATTCGATATAAGGGTAGGTCGTAGTGTCGCTGTCAATCGTCTTCATTTGTCCAGTCGCTGCAGATCAGTAGGGCCTTAAACTCCATTTTATTTTATTTCCTTTATAACGAATTAATAACTGGAAAATAGAAAAGGGCAATATTTAACCTAATACCAAAAACGCAATTAAAAAGTTTGTTGGCATGTTCCAAAGTCCTGGCAAGAGTATATATTTTTTTTAAAATTTCATATATGATCTAAGTTTAAAGTTAAGGAAAATATAAAAGCGAAACAGTGTGAATGATAAAATTATTCGTTAGTGTGGTGCTAACAGTAACAGCAATAAACTCACGTTCATTCGGTTTGGAATACACTTAGTTGGCTTTTATATGGGCGAACGATTGGTTGTAAAATATAGACCTTTAACAATGTTATATTATTAAGGATGTACTTGAATGGCGCCTGGTACAGAAAGTCAATCAATAGTGCACATTGGGTCATTATTTGCAGTGGAGAAAATATCAATTATTTATCATTATAAGCATTTTATTAAGTGTATAATATGACAGCCTATTAAGTTAAAGTGGCTATACATACTGTTAATCAGAATGAATGGATTATTAGAAAATGGTTCTGCGAAGGGGCCCAAACCATTACAACCATTTTCATTTCGCTCGCAATATTTATAATATCCACAGCTATAGCAATGATGACAAAATAGATAAAAAAAATAGTGGGGTTGTTATAAATAGCCACAAAGCACTTTGACTTTAATGTCAATTCTTGTCTCTATGGCTGGCTCTAAATGTTTCCAAACGTTTTGTTAGAGAAACGCTTTCTACATGTAGAAATGTCTTTCACAAAAGCATGTATGAAGTTCATCAAACTGTAACCAACCTCTGTACATGTACTAGTTTATCATAAATGTTCACTTAAAGACGACACAAAAGGAACTATACTGGTTATCAAACACGGGAGATAATGATGGTCTGTATCAAAATAGCCTTCATGATCCTCATCGCCTTCCAGCTTGTGAATTAATGATATTTCTGAATTATAAGGTAGGCGGGCAGAGAAGTATTTTACAGCAACCGAAAACAGAGATAGAGGCTGTCATCTGCAATTGTATTTGGATGTTTGTTTTTGTTTTTGATTTAGACATGAATTTTGCGCCAACACAACTAAAAACAATATAAATGTTTAAAGTTCTTACTCGTACTGGCTTTGATAAGTCGTAGTTTGGCGGACCGAACACAATCAGAGAAATGGGTTGCGGTCAATAAGGCATGTTATCGACCCAGGGTCATTCCAAATACCAGAACACAGCCATCACTAACATTCTGAGAAATGAGTGAAAATGGCCCCTGTCAAGAGAGGTCACCAGAAATAAACGATTGACGTCAACTATTTTCGATTTTGATCAGATTTTTGAGATACGTATTGACCATCCAGCAAAATATGCGATTTTATAATCGATTCATTGTCATGACTTGTTAAACAACTGTAAATCTTTCGGGCAAAAGAAACTTGGTCACAGATATATTGTGAAGTTGATTTCAGTTTTGCGGCGGGGTTTCCCCTTGTCAGTGATGCAGGACGGAGGGCCTGACAAGGACCGCTGTCTAGTCGTTCGGATGGGACGAAAAACCGAGGTCCTGTGTACACATTGGCGTGCACGTAAAAGATCCCTTGGCAGTTTGAATTCGGTATAAGAGTAGGCCGTAGCGCCGCTGTCCGGGCAAAGTTTCCCTCAAAGCACACTGTATGGTGTATGCCCGCCTTCATTAGCCCAGGTTAGGAGCAGAACAGTAGGACGTTAAACCCCATTTCATTTTGGTTTCAGAGACGGGGGATTGGATGGCCGAATGGTTAGCACGTGCGCGCTGTATCATAAGGCGTCATTGAGTCAACCGGCGTGGTTTCGAATTCCCGGTTGTACCGTACGTGACAAGGAGTAGGGTCGCCTGTCCAGCCTCGTGGGTTTTCTCCGGGACCTCCGGTTTCCTCCCACTGCTAAAGACCCCTACACGCAAGCGAATTATTGAAATAAAATTAAACCATATGTTAGTCCCGAAATGACCTAGTTTGTGTGGAGTGGACGTTAAACCCCATTTCTCTCTCTCTCTGGTTTCAGAGATGTTAACAATCTGTTAAAGCTAACAACTGATATATATATATATATAAACAGGACATCCCGTTAAGCATTACAACAGAACTGGTATTGACAGTCCAGAAAAAAAATATTTTTTTTGCTTTGTAGATTAATAACACTTGAATATGTGGTGTTGACAGACATAACCAATAGGGATTCCTTCCTGTTACACTACTGTCAAGTTGTGTTTGTACTTTTAAAAAAAATCTGCATATCAAATTCACATTTTATCTTTCAAGTGCTCATCCATTTTATGTCATACTGATTACCCTTTTTAAAATTATATGTTTATTTTGATGCACATCGTTTTATTTTAGAGACATGAACTATAAGACCGCTGTGAACCTAAATTAAATATCCCACTTTATCTTTATGTACACGTAGTGTCATATATCTGTAATGTTTGGAGAAGGAATTGGGCCCAAGGCAATACCCATCTTGTTCTTGTTCAAATTTTGCTTCTTTTTGTTCTTCTTTTTGTCCTTATTTATTTCCTGTTCTTCGTTTTTCTCCTTTTTTGGGGGGCGAGGCTCTTCGAACAAAGTCCAAGTCTATGCCAATTCAAGTAAGATCGATATGAAACTTGACATGCTTGTTCCTTGGATAACTGCGCATGCACCGATGTTTGATCTGACGGCACAATTTCAAGATGGCTACAATGACGTCATACTCTGTTCCTGGTCCATAGTACTCTCGTACTTCTTGTTAGTACATTGTCTATTTAAAGGTCAAGTCCAGATATACTTTAGTAAAGCAAGCCGCTAAATTCTGTGGGAAAGACTCTTAGAAATATGTATCCTAGTCTTTTGCATTCTGATACTAAGAACATAATTTGATTACTTGGTGTTTTAGATTATATTTCAAATATTTAAAGTCATTTTGGTTGATAGGGTTAAAGTTCATCATTAAATATTAGATTAAATTATATTTGCATAAACTTCATTGAATATAAACAATTCTCATTCCTCCATAACGTTGTTCGATTTATAAATCAAAATATGCGCAAGCTGGTTAATACGCCGAGAACAAAAATAGAACCATGTTATGGAAGAATAAATCTTTCTATATTGGTATTTCGTCAATATCGAAGACCCGTCAGTGGATATAGAATAATACTAAATTTATTCAAGAAATACACATGATTTGAAAGAAGACGTCGGACGTTATGAGACTGAGATTTCATTAGTAATCGTCTTTTATTCTGTTGGTCCCATGTTTGTCAGATGGAACTTGAATACTAAGCTTGGATATTGGAATATATTGATATACTTTACTGAGACAGTTTGTTGAGTATATTATGCATACAGTGGGTTTATTATTTAAAGGAGCTAAATCGCAACGCATATAATAATGTAATATGAATGTATATAAACTGATTTACAGACAGTTGTTTCTGTCTTTACTGTAATTTCTATTCAATTATGTTTTTGACAAAATACTCCAGAAGTCTCAGTCTAATGTCAATGTCTAGCGTTTGGTTATTCCAATCTACACCGATAGTATTTACTGCGCATGCTCTCCAGATAAGAATATGTCGTCACCGTTTGGTATGACTTGTAGAATATGTCTAGCCCCCTTCTTCGAGTCCGTTGTTACAAATGGCACTGAAACGCATTATGCTACACGATTCGTGTACGGGTGGTAAAATGTTTACTATGTCTTAAATATTGGATACCAGAAGCCCATCTTTTTCTTTTAAGATCACAACATCAATGTTGATTTAAATTGACAAATAATTCGTGTTTTCAATGTGGAATATTTTGAATGATATTGAGTTAGAGACTTAGCTACTTTAAGCAAATATAATGATGGTGCACACAACGGTATTAACTTCAACATGCTTAACTATACCACACAGTTCGTAAGGCAACGTAACACATTCCCACAGCAGTCATGTCGTCCGGCCAGTCATCAAAGGTAGTTTGATTTACATAAATAAAACAATATAATTATACTGTGTAATAACATTGGCATTTTGGTAAGATTCAATGATTACAATTCAATAGTTTTCTTCGTTTCAATAATCTAAAATTTTTCGATAAGGCCTTCACAAGGTTCACAAAGTGCATAACTTTCAAAAGGCTACGTCGTAGTTTAAACAAGCCTATGAATTGCAAGCAAGGCGTTTACACACATTCTACAAAGGGGACAAGGGCAATAACAATGCCATATGCTTGTTTCCAAGAATTTCACCCCAGTGACCTTACTAGAAAGTAACATTCAACTACGATATTTGATACCATTTCTCCCATATTTTGTTTACAACAATTTTCGCCTTTGCGACCGTATTAAAGAAATTATAATATTGATGATGATATATTATATAATAATAAATAAGAGTGCTTTGACATAATCTGATTACGTAGAGAGAAACTCAACATTGCTATTGGTACTAGGTACTATAGCCACAAAACAGCGACAAAAACATACCCAATAGTGCGACTGGACGTCAGTAGGATGTGGGGTAAACTCAAAATACAAATTCTATATTCATGTTTACTTGGTCTACAAGGGTATTTAGGCATTATTCTAAGATAATGAGAGACTTCTTCGATATTAAAGAAGCATTATGTAAGATTTAGATAAGATCTGGGCGTTCTTGATATAATATTTTCGCGAAATGGTTCTAATCCATTCAATATCTAAGCCAGGGTTGGTTATGGGCTTGTTGTGTGAATTAATTTCTAAATAATAACGTATATAACGTTTTAAACTAAATGAATAATATGGAATGGGCAGATTTAGCCCTTACATCATGTATCTTTAACAGATCACTATCAGTAAAAATGAATGACACGTTAAAACAAATATAAGTATACTCTACCTGTAGTATAAAACCCATGGATATAAGACGGACATTGTTGTTGAGCTACGTCGCCAGCACGTATACTGTCCCAGCATGCAATACCATCCCACGTGGTGTTGCAATGATTGCCTGCAAGAAAGTAAGAATAAAAAATATCACTCAATCATTTTATATATTCTGTATCTTTATAGCTGGTCACCGTTTTGTAACGCCTTATTTATCTGTAAGAGCCCTCACCCCCACCCCCACCCCGGGATATTGAACACGTGAATACGCCATGCAGAGTGTTTTGAGTGACATTTTGTCTCGTTTTTCCAGTGGTACACACAAAACCCTACACTTCTATCCCATCGCAATCACTAGGTGCGTTTGCCTTTCAGGCACTTGGCAATGCACAACTGACACCCTGAAACAGTCTGGAAAATAGCGAGGAACTATCCCAGCCAACATCGGGATCGAACCAGGCTCCCCTGATTAGTGAGCCGGCACCATACCCACCGCGCCTTTTGTGGCTCCCTGCATCTTTATCAATTAAAACATTTTTTTTTTTAAATGGCGTATATTTAGACACACTATATAACTAGCCCACGCGACATATTACATATTTTTCGTGTGCGGTTGCCGTTTTTGTTTTTACTTAATTTGATTAAATATATTTCTTTAAAGATATCATCTCCGTTAAATAAAATTAAAATATATAAACTGTCAAATGTAATATAAAGATAAACACCGTTATCATCTGTTTACCTTCGTATGTTGACGGGCCATAGACGATCTTCTGATAACATTTGAGTTTTTCTGAGTTAACAGCCGATTTCTGTTCTTCGAGGCTGATAGCCACACGTCCCTGTAAAAAAAAAGAAAACATTACATAATTGGAAACATAGTCGTTTTGAATCCCATAAATTGTATCTGATGTTGTTCCCGACAACCCGATTTCTTGTTAACGAAAATCTACATTTACGATTTATGTTCCGGACGTTTGAACGGCGGAACTACTTAACACGAGCGAGAATTCCCTAGAGCCAATTGCCAAGATTTGATTCGGCCCACAACGGTTTTGAATCCGGGACATCCTAGTCGAGATTCCAGTGCCCTTACTGCTGGACTATATCCTTATTGTTAATCAAGTTAGATATTTTATCCCATCCAATAAATATTATACATAAACTTCCTGGTGCTTAACTAGATAAAGAAAGGGAGTTCTGTAAAAAAAAAAAAGAACTAGAACCCCCCCAAAAAACAAACAAATATGAATATCTGTTTCCGCGAAAGAATAATACACTTAGATTAACTATGTTTTCGTCATTATCTGACATAAAATTGTATTTGCAGGAAATGCGTGTAAATGAGACACTAATCGAAGTAATTCAATAGATAAATTATCCTTTTCACTATTTACTTATTTTATACTACAAAAGAATATAGTTAAGTAGGTTTCCGGCAGCATAAAATTGTCTTTACGGGAAATGTCTCCAATAAGGAGACACTAATCACAATATTCTAGTTAACCCTTTTCTGTAGATAATTCACCCTTTTCATTATTGTACTTATCGGAAATCTATATGTATTGTATATTCTCTTAAAACAAGGTAGTAAATTTAATTATTGACAGGAAAAGGCTGTCAAATAAATACCAAGAATGACAACATTGTTTCTATTTTAAAACGTGTATTGCTAACATAATTATCATGGGCCACATAAATCCATTTTTAAAGATATTAGCCGAATATATTTTGAGAGCCATTTTCACTAAGTAGTAGCTTTGAGTATTTGCCTGAAGATGGCTGTCAGAATACAACAATAGAATGGTCTTGTATTGAAACAGTTATTGCCAAATGGAATCATCTTTGATGGATGTGGTCTGATCAGACCTAATCATTTATGGCTGTCCTATTTCAAAGCGAATTAGTTCGATAATGTCAAACAAGTTCTTTCATCCCCAGTTTCAATATCTTTAAAAGTCTTCAGAGATAGAAGAAACTTCGGCAGAATGATACCAATGAATTCCCATTCTTATATCTACGATGTCGTGCGTGTGAAGTTGTTATATGTATTGAGCAGCAAGAAAGCAGTACAAAACAGATAAACCGCCATTGTTCTTAGCGATATCAACCCAAGTGAAAGTAGACATTAGTCACCGAGACAGTCAGATTGTTCTGTCAGTGCAATTGTAACAATTTATTTTTGTACTATTTATAATTCAGTGCTTTAATATACAAACATCGTTAAACAAATGAAATGGGGGTTTAACGTCCTACTTTTCTCCACGAACCAGACTAATGAAGATGAACATACGCCAGGCAGTATGCTATAAGGGAACGTTTGCCGCCCGGGCAGTGGCGTTTCTAACTGCCAAAGGCTATTTTATGTGCAAACCAACGCACGGGGTATAAATTATTTCCTGTCGGACACGGATCTACTGGTCAGTAAGCCAGCACCCTACCCACTAAGCTACTGCGGTTCCCTCGTCCATTAAAGAGTTCTCTGACAGTTTCCGATTTTACTCCGGTCTATTCTATTTTTGCATTTGGCCAGGACAACAGCGTTTCCGCCTACTCGAGACCTCAGAGATTCTTTTTACATTTACATACCTACACGGTAATTTGGAGAAAAAACAATTGAGATATCGACCGCGCATCGTTATCGGTCTCAAATAAGAAACGATCGCCGATGAAAGACTCCATAAGGGAAGAAGAGACATGTTATGCGTGTGGCGGAAGCCATCTATTAGAATTCCTCTATTGATTTAAATATGCCAAACTGACTGAATAATTTGAACTACTAGTTTTGTCCTGTCCAGTGGCGCTATTACATTCTGTAGACATGTTTGGGCTACCATACATAACCAACAAAATTATTCTATATACGTAATGTATTTCACAGAGCATAATTAAATCATAATTATTACGTTTATTTCCATAACGATCGGAATAAAATTGTCAGTTTCACTGGCCTTTCCGCCAATCAACACCGCAAATCCAAATAAAATGTTCCCTAGCAAATTAATGTATGTCATCATTATTTGGGGTGTTCTCACTTAGCCGGCAGGCTTTGATGTCAAATTTTGCCGCTAATCCAGAGTTAATCCTAGAACAATGGTGTTATAAACTATAGTCCATATCTTTTTTAAGACTAAAACTGTATTGATTTTAACAAATTTAACCTTTATTAAATAACATTAAATAGCTTACACATATAAAAATATATTGATTTTAACAAATTTAATATTTATTAAATAACATTAAATGATTTACACATATAAAAATGCATTACAATTTACACATTTAACTTTTATTAAATAGCATTATATAATTTATAAATAAATACCTTACAACATAACAATCATTTTACAGCCCCACAAAATAGGAATATTTGTTCCATACCGATTTACACTTAAAGAGCCATTTGACGCCGGCATGAACTGTGTTCAAAATGTCATTAATTAGTTGGTTAATAAATTTTATTGAGAGGGATTAAGAGCTCATTAACGCTGAACACTAGTGAACAGCAGTTCTTGAGTGACTACTTTTAAACAGACTATAGTTTTAAGATCAATCAAAGGATTAACAGTCTTAATTTATACTTTTGATTTGGTTGTGTAGAAAGGGAAGCTCAAAAAACGAAGCCCCCATTATTACTGCTGTACTACAGGATAATTGTTTTAAAAAACTGAAAGAGCGAGAGAGAGATGGAACTTAACTTCGACTCAATACAAACTAAATCATTTCGGGACTACTACATCCAATCTGATTAAAATACAGATCTATGTTTCGTTTCGTTTCTTTAAACATTCGATTATCTCCACTACATGAAGATCTGACCAGTTGAAGTTGGGGGCTATACGAGCGTTGATGTTTCAAGTGGGTATTTGGACTCAATGACAGGCCTTATATGACTATATTTTATTATTCTGCCAGTAAGAATCATACACGTTCTATTAAAGATACATTATGGGAGTTTAGATAAAGAGCTGGCAGTTCTCACTATAATAGTTAACCAGCGGCTGCCAGGCAGGATACGCCCACATTTTCGAGAGATGGATAGAGAACAAGCTAAGAAGAAAGTGATTTTTCCTACAATCAAGGGCCATAATTCAGGAAATTACAATTCGATATGCGCAAATATCGAAAGGAACCGAGATCTTTGTGTTATAAACTTACATTTCAAGTTTCGACAAAATCGGATAAAAATTGTGACTTCTATAGGGTCCACAACTTTGATATACCCTATTTTTACGCTATTTGAGAACGAAGGGCGGCCATTTTATGTCAGTTTTGGGCCGATTTTCACGAAATTCGAACTCAGTCGTCCTTAGGGTGTAACGGTGATATAATAATACGGTTTTTTAAATCGGATAAAAATTATGACCTCTATAGGGTCCACAAGCTAAAAACGCGATTTTTCGTACAAACAGGGGCCATAATTCAGGAAGTTACGGTCTGATATGCGCAATTATCGAAAGGAACCGAGATCTTTGGGTTATATACTTACATTTCAAGTTTCAACAAAATCGGATAAAAATTGTGACCTCTATAGGGTCCACAACATTGATATACCATATTTTTACGCTATTTGAGAACGAACGGCGGCCATTTTGTCTGTCAATTTTGGGCCGATTTTCACGGAATTCGAACTCAACCTTCCTTAGGGTGTAACGGTGATATAATAATACGTTTTTTTAAATCGGATAAAAATTATGACCTCTATAGGGTCCACAAGCTAAAAACGCGATTTTTCGTACAAACAGGGGCCATAATTCAGGAAGTTACGGTCTGATATGCGCAATTATCGAAAGGAACCGAGATCTTTGGGTTATATACTTACATTTCAAGTTTCAACAAAATCGGATAAAAATTGTGACCTCTATACGGTCCACAACCTTGATATACCATATTTTTACGCTATTTGAGAACGAACGGCGGCCATTTTGTCTGTCAATTTTGGGCCGATTTTCACGGAATTCGAACTCAACCTTCCTTAGGGTGTAACGGTGATATAATAATACGTTTTTTTAAATCGGATAAAAATTATGACCTCTATAGGGTCCACAAGCTAAAAACGCGATTTTTCGTACAAACAGGGGCCATAATTCAGGAAGTTACGGTCTGATATGCGCAAATATCGAAAGGAACCCAGATCTTTGGGTTATAAACTTACATTTCAAGTTTCAACAAAATCAGATAAAAATTGTGACCTCTATACGGTCCACAACCTTGATATACCATATTTTTACGCTATTTGAGAACGAACGGCGGCCATTTTGTCTGTCAATTTTTGGCCGATTTTCACGGAATTCGAACTCAACCTTCCTGCCAGGCAGGATACGCCCACATTTTCGAGAGATGGATAGAGAACAAGCTAAGAAGAAAGTGATTTTTCCTACAATCAAGGGCCATAATTCAGGAAATTACAATTCGATATGCGCAAATATCGAAAGGAACCGAGATCTTTGTGTTATAAACTTACATTTCAAGTTTCGACAAAATCGGATAAAAATTGTGACTTCTATAGGGTCCACAACTTTGATATACCCTATTTTTACGCTATTTGAGAACGAAGGGCGGCCATTTTATGTCAGTTTTGGGCCGATTTTCACGGAATTCGAACTCAACCTTCCTTAGGGTGTAACGGTGATATAATAATACGGTTTTTTAAATCGGATAAAAATTATGACCTCTATAGGGTCCACAAGCTAAAAACGCGATTTTTCGTACAAACAGGGGCCATAATTCAGGAAGTTACGGTCTGATATGCGCAAATATCGAAAGGAACCCAGATCTTTGGGTTATAAACTTACATTTCAAGTTTCAACAAAATCAGATAAAAATTGTGACCTCTATACGGTCCACAACCTTGATATACCATATTTTTACGCTATTTGAGAACGAACGGCGGCCATTTTGTCTGTCAATTTTGGGCCGATTTTCACGGAATCCGAACTCAACCTTCCTTAGGGTGTAACGGTGATATAATAATACGGTTTTTTAAATCGGATAAAAATTATGACCTCTATAGGGTCCACAAGCTAAAAACGCGATTTTTCGTACAAACAGGGGCCATAATTCAGGAAGTTACGGTCTGATATGCGCAAATATCGAAAGGAACCCAGATCTTTGGGTTATAAACTTACATTTCAAGTTTCAACAAAATCAGATAAAAATTGTGACCTCTATACGGTCCACAACCTTGATATACCATATTTTTACGCTATTTGAGAACGAACGGCGGCCATTTTGTCTGTCAATTTTTGGCCGATTTTCACGGAATTCGAACTCAACCTTCCTTAGGGTGTAACGGTGATATAATAATACGGTTTTTTAAATCGGATAAAAATTATGACCTCTATAGGGTCCACAAGCTAAAAACGCGATTTTTCGTACAAACAGGGGCCATAATTCAGGAAGTTACGGTCTGATATGCGCAAATATCGAAAGGAACCCAGATCTTTGGGTTATAAACTTACATTTCAAGTTTCAACAAAATCAGATAAAAATTGTGACCTCTATACGGTCCACAACCTTGATATACCATATTTTTACGCTATTTGAGAACGAACGGCGGCCATTTTGTCTGTCAATTTTGGGCCGATTTTCACGGAATCCGAACTCAACCTTCCTTAGGGTGTAACGGTGATATAATAATACGGTTTTTTAAATCGGATAAAAATTATGACCTCTATAGGGTCCACAAGCTAAAAACGCGATTTTTCGTACAAACAGGGGCCATAATTCAGGAAGTTACGGTCTGATATGCGCAAATATCGAAAGGAACCCAGATCTTTGGGTTATAAACTTACATTTCAAGTTTCAACAAAATCAGATAAAAATTGTGACCTCTATACGGTCCACAACCTTGATATACCATATTTTTACGCTATTTGAGAACGAACGGCGGCCATTTTGTCTGTCAATTTTTGGCCGATTTTCACGGAATTCGAACTCAACCTTCCTTAGGGTGTAACGGTGATATAATAATACGGTTTTTTAAATCGGATAAAAATTATGACCTCTATAGGGTCCACAAGCTAAAAACGCGATTTTTCGTACAAACAGGGGCCATAATTCAGGAAGTTACGGTCTGATATGCGCAAATATCGAAAGGAACCCAGATCTTTGGGTTATAAACTTACATTTCAAGTTTCAACAAAATCAGATAAAAATTGTGACCTCTATACGGTCCACAACCTTGATATACCATATTTTTACGCTATTTGAGAACGAACGGCGGCCATTTTGTGAGCGTATAAAAACTAGATAATGTAAAGGGAATTTGTTGAAAATTTCAGTCAAATTGAACCACTCTGAACCGAGAATTTAGTGATTGAATTTTCGGCCTAGCCGCCATCTTCATTACTAAAATCGGTACGATAAAAAAAACATAGTCTCGATTATCCATTTCATGATTTAATCAAGAATGAAAGTTGAGCAGCATATCGGTTAATAATCCAGTAAATATCACAGACTAGCAATGTCATCGAGAGTTGATTATGGTCTGGATAAGTTAATTAATGTCTAATTAATAATTTATATAACATTTCAGGCATAGAGAAAGACCTGGAATAGGCCGAATTAGTTCTTGCATAATGTATTTTTAAACTAGGAATACAAACGTGGTGCATTTCGATAATGCATCTTATTATCAGTTCCACGCGATCTTTATTCAAAGATTTCATGCTTTCAAATTTATATTTTGACAATCTGAAAAGATGACTGGCACTTTTCACAATGACAATAATAATATATTGTGAACATTTTTTTCATTACCCATGCTGGGTCGATTCAATAAAAGGCAATTTAGATACCTACAGAGCTTTGCGATTCAGTGGAACGTACAGGACCGGTTGTAGAAAATACGGGGTCCAATTTGGGAGGCCCGAAGTTACAGGATATAAATACATTACAGGATATGAATAACTTTAACTAGGCCGATATTCATTCATATTTAAGGCCAACTATGCTTTGCTTCACAATTAGTAATTGATTAATACATGTATACAGTTAAAGTATTAACGGGATTTTTACTGCTGCCAGATTGCCTGGAAAATGTTTAAGTTGGTCAGCTGTGGGGCCCCTTTCTAGTGCGGGTCCAATTTGGAGAAATTGGTCAAATGTGCCAAAAACCTGCCATGGAAACGTATTTAAGTAGATGCAGTAATCGGAAATTCTAAGAAACGGCGATAAATGTTTCCTTAAACAGGCATAGTCGCTTTGGATATAATTTTTGATTTGCCGTGATTTGACTGTGTGGTGGGATTGTGTGCAAAATTGAGGAATATAGACCAGTCTAGCACTGAGTTTGTGTGCAAAATTGAGGAATATAGACCAGTCTAGCACTGAGTTTGTCCACATTGTGGTTTATAAATTCCATACTAAACTTTGCTCTAAGTAGGCTAGTGCTTGTCGAAGGTTGTCATGTTTCCTTAACATTACTTCAATTATATGTGGATCATTTAAAGGAGATGGTCCGCTATAAATAAAGAGCAACGCTTTAACGGGTCATTTAGGTTCGCTATTTACTATCTATTCAAAGAATATAGAAACATGCAGTGAACTATCTCCTTTGAAACTGAAAAGAAAAATCCGCATAAAACTGTTCGAAAAATAAATGTTGCCGGTAACGATAATGGGACGGAACCAATCGAGTCTGTTTTACAAAAGATATACAAAGGAAATAGTACTGGATGAAAAGTCTGGTCGATTATTGGATTGTTTTTGGGGGTTTTTTTAATCATAAGTAAACGTAATTTAAATCATTTTATAACGCTTCAGCGCTGCCCTACAAAGCCAAAAGCACGTAATTTTAGTTTTGTCGTAACAGTACATTAGCGTTTTTACGAATGGATGAAAATCAATTTTAGACGCTTTAAATTATATTAATAATGTTCTCTTTATTACCATTAATATCGGGAGAGGACGTTAATTAACCACGTGACGGTTTCTTGCCATCGACAGGATTCTGTATAAAACTAGAAAACAAGCTAAAAACCTAAAGGCAGGATGTTTTAAACTCAATCATTTCAAGGGAATTTTTCAGACAGAACTATTCGCTTTTTAGAAAATTCTTCCCTTTTGTGCAATTCTATCCTGGTTTTATTTGCAATTTAACAAAACGTTAGGGCCGGTATTTTACCTATAACAATAATTATTGTAGTATATCCTAAATGGACGTTAACTCATTCAGTGTTCTGGCTATATTTATCGACCGCTACACTTCCTTGTTGCGTACAGAAACCCAAGAACAACATATAAATACAACCGTTTGCAAAATAATGAGATGTTTCTGTCTATAATGGGAAACCAGAACCATCTTTGATGTCAGAATGCGAAGGCTTTTCATATAGCAATGACATAAGTAGATATAAACGCGTATAAATAGAGGAGCTGGATCTATGTATAGCAGGTTAATGATCGCATTAACCATGTCTTGCTTTAAGCCGATTTGCTGCCTTCTAGCTACAGTGCTCCCATCCGCACAGTCGTGGGTATGGCCTTAAAGGTATAAAAATATTGATATATATTGGCAAGGTAATATCATATTCGTGATATGAACGTAATGATTGTGATTGTCCTTGGGCGAGATCACCTTTTGCGTGTTATGGAATCTGAAAATCATCCTGCATTCTCTTCTGTGTTATAAAAACATTATTGAAGTTTAATGTCAATGTCCCGTTTATCAAAGTGGGAGAAAACAGGGGTACCCCATTCCTTGTCACGTATAAGCCAAGGAACGAAACCACGCCACTTGACGTAGTTGCAGACCCTTTGATATAAAGTTCATTCATTAGCCCACTCACACACCCAAGTATTGTACAGGGGTGACGTCAAACCGCAATTACCATTCACAACAAAAGTACTTCTGTTTTCCGCCCATGGATGTGATTTTCAACATATGGCGTCTTATCCAGATATCCTAATACTACCGGAAGTGCTTTTAGCTCCGCAGTTAATCATTGTATCAACCATCTCGAGAATGTCGCTGCGAAGATCTCTTAAGCTGGCAAAACTGATAAATAGGAAAATAACGTGCCATTGTGGCACGCGGATAAGCCGGGCAATAGTCACATCCTATTTCACCATTCCATACCGAGATTAATCATAAGAAACCCAATGTTTTGGATCACAGGAGATGTTTCGTAAGATAGGAATGTAAGAGGTTGATTGATGATACATCAAATGAGACATGTATAATGCACTTGTTGCTTCTAAGATTTTTAGATTAGGTTTCTTTAGATCATGTCCTAAGTATCAATTGAGACAATAACCACCGATAGTAAGGTTGCTTGTCCAAATCGAATTGCTGTAGACCATGAAAAGAAAATGATTAACGAGCACCTGCATCTATTGTGTTGCATTTGTGACTGGTTTCGCATTGTACATCAAATATAACGACGTATTATTGGTTGGTGTTATACAAACACATCATCAAATCGTCTCTAATTTCACCGAACCCTGGGGTTCAATAGAATCTTATATTTCTTCCGACGGATATGAAATAAAGCCACACATAAGTTTGATTTGTATACCTATATTCAGCAGGGATTAGGAAAACCATTATAAACATAGCAATATGGCCCCAAAAAATTTTTGATATAATAATCTTAAATTTATCGAAGTGCAAAACAATTTGATTTAAACATACACTATAGTGTGACCATGTAGCTCACTTGACAAAGGCGCACTGTCATGTTTTCTATTAGAAGCATGTCGAGACCTGAAAGTTTATAGAAATGTTATCAATGGAGGTGGTCAAAACATTTGAGGTATTTTCAAATAAACATCCATAATGCGATGAAAATACTACCAGAATGTGTTCATTATCTTGAGAATGAAATACCATAATAGCTGAAATTTGTCGGTGATCACGTTTTGTACTTTGATAAATTTAAGATTATTATATCAAAAATAATTACTACTAGTAGTTATCACGTAGTGTAGAAATGTCGCCCCTAAATTCTACGATTAAAAGAAAAGAATATGATAAGAATCATCTGGGCAATTCTTTAGCTTATCAGAAATTGTAAAATGACTACTATCTCTGCAGATTTCTACTCTTTACAGCAACTGAATAAACGAATGATAAGAGTCAACGCCTATCCACATCCGATATTAATTAATTAAAGTGGCGTATCCTAATCTTTCGTTATTTCCAGCCTCTCCTTAGGGCAGTTTAATTCATATATAGTGTTTAAGATAATTAAGTTAGTGTTGTTTCTAAGTAGCTCAGTTAGAAGATAGTGCATTTCATTGTAGCAATAAATTTCATTCCATGTACAAACTTATATGTCAGTATAACTTAACAATGATCTTTTTTATGGACTTATTAATTACGCAAGTATATATATCTTCAATGCATCTTTAAATTATCACTATTTACACCTTTATTTCCCGATTACTGCTTAAATAACCGTAATGGTGTTCTAGCCAGATGTTCCGCACAATATCTTCTAGACTACCACTATTAACTTTTGCTTGAGTAGCAAGGTTGAACATTTTATTGTGCCAATAAATGTCTTCCATCTATACTTAATACAAATCATACGTTCTATGTCGTCATTTACCACAAAAGTGAAGTAGTATGAGAAATTATTCCCCAGTCCCACGGTTATACCGCCAATATGTTCACGTTGCAGCACAAATTAACTGTCTTCATGCTTGTGATAAAAATAAACATTTACAAGGGTTATTGCCTATTATTAAATGACAAAATTGATGTGTCCCAATTTACACCAATTCCAGTGTCTCCCAGGGGAAGGTTTATAAGCTACATTTATATATTTATTAGTGTTAAGAGTAATCAATATGTCACAGTCTGCAAGCAATTTTGATGAAAGATGATGCTTTTGGAACATTTAATTTATCATCAGATTAATTCAGTTCCTGGCTTGATAATCGTCGGTCTAGGCTGTGAAACAACAATAATGTCCATTAAAGTTTCAGGACGTTGGATCGAATCACCTCGTCTCTTTAAAGAGCATCTTTCACTTACCATATGTGTATCCATGAGATCAAACAATCGGATGTCACCATCCTCTTTTACGCCCCTGGTACACCAGTATAGCGAAATATTTACTTTTAGAAAAGACGTTCTACATCATCATGGTCGTGTCTTAAATTCAAGTATCCAAAAGATAGGCTAATAAATAACTGACTTTTAAAAAAAACCTTTTCAAACGATAAACAACCAAACGTACTTTAGATGTCCATAGTTACATAAAAAAAAACAGTATTTAACTTAAAAAGGAACGTATTGATTTTTTTTCTTTTAAAACACATTTGAACAATCTGGCTTATTGTGTCTTTAAGTCAATATATTATTATTAGATTTAATATTATTTCGTTATGTTTTTTTTTTATTCTTCATTGTGTTTTTAAAGAATACGTGGCATGTTATTTCTTGACACCAAATCAGAAAACCAAGGAATTGAAAAATTCTAACACACTAATCGTAACTCTTAACCTAGATTTCCCAATAGATGAATTTCTCGTATGGAAATGACTCACCACGCACTACCCATTCTCCCAACCCCACATAATTATTTTATGTTCCAAGCATACGGTTGGGTATCTACATCTGTGGATCTTAACCTTTTAATGTGCTCGTACCCCTTGACCTTTCAGAATATTTACGAAAAATAATGGAATTATAATAATCGATATGAAATACAATGCAAGTTTATTTATACAATGCGTTTAATACATACAAATATACTGAATACATATTCTTTCAAGTACAACCGTACTCACACAGTACAGCGACAATCAGACATATTACTAATCTATACAGTATTGAATCTGACACCATATCTCGTACCTCCTGCTTGGATGCTTCGCACCTCCGTCGTACCTCCGTGGGGTACACGTACCCCCAGTTAAGAACCGCTGTTCTAAATGTAAAGGGAGTGACCATAAAAATGTCGAGGGACAAGAACCGTAAGGTGTAAGTATATGATATTAACTTACTCGAGGTTGATATGATAGAGAACACTAAATGGACTCGTTTATTTGAAGTCAACAATGATTGGATAATGTCGCGATAATTTTCGCCAAATAACGAAAATTACCGAACTTAGTCACGTGAATGTACGTGCAGGTTAACTTAAACATATCTTCTCCATTTTGTAGTCATTTGAATTGAAAGCAAAAATTAGACGAAGAATTAATCACTTTTAGCCAACAGACTGAAGGCTAAATAGATTTGAATGCAAATTCCGACGACGATCTACTAGTTGCTAGTCAAATAGCTGAAGAAAATTTTGATCAGAAGAAGGTTTTCAGTATGTTCAGAGAATGATTTAACGGACTTTATCACCCAATAATACATTCTACAGTAGATATCGCTTGTGTGATAAATTTCATAATCTACTGCGATATCTCGTTAGGAGATCGCTTTACACGAATTTGATTGGTCAGTTGAAAAGGAACTACTTTTTTTATTTTAAAAGAACAGTTCATTTTTTTTATTAAAAGTAACTTCTTTTTTATTAAAAATGAACTATCTCTATTTAATTGACCTTGATGGAAACACTGGGTCAATATAAAGGACTTTGCAATGACGCCGTAATGTAATCAGATTCAGTAAAAGTGAAATCTATAGCAAAGAATTATATTTATTTATTTATTTATGCATGTAACAAAGGATTGGGTGATAAATAAAATTTCCCACTCTTCTTTTTTGATATCAAAAAATATCAACACTTACACTCGTCGATAAAGTAAAAAAAACCTCGCCAGGCTCTCGTTTTCTTTTAATTTATCGACTTGTGTTGATATTTTTTTTTTTATATCAAAAGGACTCGTAGGGGAATCTCTATGTGTTAAGGGGGCTGTCCACCAAAAAAACTTCAACAGGGGACTGTTGGGCTATAAATACTTGGGAGTGTGAGGAGAAAATTGTGAAGTATTTTAGATATGGATAATCGAAGTGTTGAGGGTAAGTTGAAAGTTTCCGCCAGATATTTTTATATGCCTATAGTTATTTTTTACATATCGAATTATCGAGGGTAAGTTTTTCTTTTGATATTTTTGATAAACTTTTATAACCTATAATTACTGTGTGCATATCTTTCAGGTGCCAAGAGTATACACAAGAACAAACTTGATTTGCTGTTTCGGTGCTAAATGCAACTAACAGTACCATAAACATTTGTAATTGTCAAGAGAATAAAAAAGTGATTTCTGTGTTCTTTGTAATATTCCATCAACGTCATCAGAGGTTGATATGAAGAGGTTGATATGAACCGAATATATCAACCTATGACGTCATGATAGGTTGATATGAGATATAACGTGTATGCACATCACAGAAAAAACTACCACCAGTTGTTAATATACTCTTCAAAAAAAGTAGGGGATATTCAGAAAGAGAGAGAGAAATGGGGTTTAACGTCAACTAGACATAAACTAGGTCATTTCGGGACTAACATATGGTTTAATTTTCTTTCAATAATTCGCTTTAGCAGTGGGAGGAAACCGGAGGACCCGGGGATATTCAGAAACAATACAAAACTGCGGAAATGTACTGCTGTTTTTATTAGAGGTAACCAGTGTATGTTAACAACAGGCCGATTGCCTACACATGAACATAAACAGTTCATATGGGCGGCTTAACTGACGGCCCCAGGTCACTCGCAAAGAGACACAATGCCAAAAGTGAAAATGGACGTTTTTGATTTTTGTCTTAATAATGAGTAATTGCTCCACCAATCCCCAGTCATTCAGCAATTCGTCGTGGCATGCTCCTAATCAACCGCCCAATCACGATTTGGGGCAATCTGACCTACTCCTCTTGCAGTGCCACGGCCAATTCATGCTGTGTTGTCGGTTGACATTGACGGACACGTCTCCCGATCAAATTAAACCTAACACACTAAAGCAAAGATACGCTAAACAACAAATCTTATATAACAACCGATAGGAAAGAAAGCATGGATAGGATAAACCAGCACGCGGCAGTTTTCATCAACCCTTCCTTGAAGTGTCAAATTTGACGATGAACGCCTCCCACGTGTATGGCGCTATTGCGTGTCGCACATGCAACTCGGTGTTTCTGTTAGAGCTTCAATATCCCCTACTTTTTTGAAGAGTATAACGGCAAATGTTGAGTATATTGTTTATAATCATATGATGCTATTTTTACACTGTACTCAATATAATATAGTATATATATATTTTTACACACCTTAAAATGTTATTTCCTTTGATCTTCATGCAAGTTAAGAAACGTATCAACCTGTTGTGACGTCATCAGAGGGCGATATCGGCACTAGGGACGATATCAGATATAACCCTCTGATGACGTCTCAACAGGTTTATATCACTCTGCAATGAAAAAGGACACACATTCTTTCTTTTAACATTTTATTCACTTTGTGGTACAATATTAATGTTGTCAAACGATTAGGACGACGAACTTTGTCAGGCCCATGTTACCTAGTTTCTTCATCTGACCAAGAACTTGTCTAAAGCTATCAAATTCTGGATTGTGTAGTATATCCACATCAGTTTTATTCGCAATCCGTAGATGTGATACTATTCCCATAACTAAATACGGAATTCTGTGGGTGATATTCATCATTTTATTTTGCGTACTTCCAAGACGAATCTAGATATCCAAAAAATAAGATCTTATATACGCATATCTTCCAGCGCACATAGGATATTTCGCTCACTATCGTGTTTATTATTCCGCCACACTGACCACCTGTTAAACGAGTTCATCGCCCACTGATTTCTGCGCAAGGTATTTACGTGCAAGGCATTGTTGGCACATTCACTGACGTCTTTTTGTCACTCGAAAGCTTTTATCATTTTTATCTCCCTCACAATCCGAAATATCTGAGTACATTAAATCCTTGTTAAATATTTTCTGCATAAATTCTGCACTTAGACTAGCTTTAAATAATTCTTTGTCAGAATCTACGTTTTCTTTTTCAACCATATTTTCTACAAACTGACTTTCTCGGATCAGTTCGTCGTCCCAATTGTTTGACAAAATTGTACAAAATGAATGCCAGTTCGTGAACACGTGGTTACTAAAATTTAAAATACGGATGTGACGTCACCCTTTGATGTTGGCGTACCATTATTGCAAATAATCGTACGGGCAACCTGCCAATCGTACATTGTTTATACTAGTGAAATATTGGACTAGCGTGACGTATTTCACTGTAAAAGCACGTGCGCAGTGTCTGTATTTTAAGTTGTTTAATGGTCTTGCGTAATATATTGTAAAATCACTCGGGCCTACGGCCCTCTCGTTGTTACAATATATTACCTAATGTCTCGCTCTCGATCACCTACGTAATGCACGTGCAACTTACCACTTGTTTTCTTAATTTTGTCATATCAGTCGCAGGCTAAACCATTGTCTTATAGGTGAAATCTATTCGGTCTTAGGTTATTTCACATATCAATCCCTGGTCAGGGTAATATTTATCTCATACATAGTACATATCATCACTGATAATAATTCCTTGTGATGTCTGGACTATATATAAGTACAGACTGAAGAAATGCGGCTCTATTATTTATCTGATCCCATAACAAGAGATATTATCCCAACATGATTGACGTTATAGGTTTACCAGAATTAATTACTAAGCTTCAAAGTTTAGTAAAAGACAAAAACGTCGAAAGTACGTGTACTTTTAATACACCTCCCACTGATTGTAATGGGATTAGTTAAGACTCGTTTCTCGTTCTCATTTTTTACAACCTATTTAAATACAACTATTAGTTTGGTATTTATTAGGGATTTTCCCATATGATATGATTATCTAAATAGTATCTAATTCAAGAAAGAAATCGATCGTTCGATCTATATATTTATAGAAAGGATTGAATAGAGATTTGTCGACTTGTCAATTCAATAATGAGATTATTTTGAGACTAGCATGTTATATTAATTGAATATAGGTTCCAGGGCTTCCGCCTACTTCTTCTTCTAATACCAACTGGTTATCAAACGTGCATGCTGATGTGTTTCATGTGGAAGGGGATATAATGAAAACCATGGCCCTTTTTTAAAAAAAACACGACGAAGCCAGTGATCTGGTTAGCTTTGGGTATTAGCGGTAGGGACGGACAAGCCATATGGACAATGCTCAATATGCTGGGATCGCCTGGTTAGAAATGGGTCGCGTTGGTCTGGACAAGAGCGTTGATGAATAATAGACTGACCGACCAGGTGACGGATGTCCGGGGCTACTTTTGAGACGCAGTCTGCTACAGATTACTGGAGTAAACTAATTGTTGGATATTGCTATCAGGGGTTTATATGTGATTGAAGAAACTGTGAACTTGTTTTGGGTTCATGGTCTAACATTTTAGGATATCCAGCGAAAGAATTCAATATGTAAAAACATCATCAAAGGTAATATAGCTTATATAAACCCAAAGTGTGGCCATATACAATAAATTCGAACTGTATTTTAAACCGTGAGGTCTCTGTTAACAATATTTAGATGATATACGAAAGTAGGTTTTTTTTCTTTTGTTATACCGTTGATTTTGTTATAACCACTACATCGACTCCTACGCTAACTAATAATATAACAGAATCAAAATACAACGATGAATCTACAATAATGCATGTTAGCTATTCAAGACCTATAATCATCATTGATATTAAAATATGATTTTCCGTAGTGCGTTTAGTAATTCTGTCATGTCAGATATCAACCAATGGAAATTTCGTAAAATATTTAACCTCTGCTCGATAATGACAAAACGAAGTGACCACAAAACGAAACTATAAAAGTGAAGTTATACACTTCTAGGCAGTATTGGTACACGGTTTATCTACATACTGCGCACACTTTATGCGTGATGCTCGACTTCCTAATGAGCTCAAATCAAAGGGTGCGTCTGATAGAATCTATGAATTGGAAGGGTTTTATCGCGTGGGTTTAGACAAATAAAAAGCATCATGCGGTGTCCGATAGCAGCTTTTATATAAATATTCTTACACTACATCCAAGTTTTGTAAACCATATGTCTGTTATCGATTTTACACATTGAATTTCTAGACATAAAATTGTCTCTAGAAACAGACCGATTTGAAACATGCACCAACTCTCTTAATACGCCAAAAACGAAACAACACGCGATTAAGCTATGGTTGGTTATCAAATTGGTAATGTCGATCAAATCGAATGATAAGAAATGTATATAGCTGCACAACAAAATACAGATACTCTATAAAAGAGTTCAAATTCCTGTGATTCCAGAGGACAATGGCGCTGACGCATTTTCAGTGATTTTTTCTACTAAAAGTTTAATCTATATCAGATTTAACATTAAAATTTACTCTGTTCACTACAAATTTCATGGGATGGATCTTTGGGGGTGGTTGGAGGTCTTCTATTATTATTGGTCGTTTTGATTTGTTATGTCGGTCGTGGCAAATCTATGGCCGTTTTAACTAAACGCTATGGCCGCTTTGACGAACTTTTTTGGGTCGTTTTGCAATATAAGTGTGGATTAAACCTTAAAGGAATTGGATAATTCCTAAAGATGCGAATGGTAGGGATGATCCAGACGCTTACATAGCTTGGAATATGGGAAATATATAGTTGCACAAGACTAGGGTGGGGTTTATAAAAATTCAACACCCCGGTATACTGAAATACACGTAGGATTTCTCTTATAACTCGTGTGAAGAAAGACATATTACCAAGTTTTAAAATGTCACAATGCCTGTTAAATTGTGTTTTCAAAAACAGTCTAATTTTTCACTAATCACATTTTAATGACACACTAGCGATATTTAATGTCTGAATCACCAATATTAAGAACTCATAAAAAAAAACTGGGTTTTGGTGAATCTCTTGCAAGCTGCAATATTGTGAAAGTTTAATTTCTGGTTTAATTCTGCACATAATAGAAAGATATGACGCATAGAAAATTTCGCAACATTCGACATTCTCTGCAGACGATATAAAGAGGATACTTTCAAAAGTCGGCGATGTTACAACCCCTGTTGTAATAATGTAACTGTAATACAATTCCTCTTAACCCCTATTGCAATACTAACCCCTATTGTAATAAATGTAATATATTTCTCTTAACCCCTATTGTAATTAATGTATTTTACCATACAATAAAATCGAAATCTATTTTTAAAAGTCTATGGATTTTAAAATTAGATGTCGATTTTACTGCATGGTGAAATACATTAATTACAATTATTATAAAAGGGCGTAGTATTATAATAGGAGTTAAGAGAATTTTTATTACAATAGGGTTAAGTGAAATTTGTCGTGTATTTTATACACGGTGAACAGTCCAGTTGTTGATTACACTAATTTGAATATACCGTTTTTTTTAGGACTTCGAATTTTGCCTAATGGTTTGGAATGTTCGTACTTGGTTTTATTTTATTTATTACAATAGGGGTTGTAACACAGCGTCACCTTTAATCTTTACTACTAACATCTTGTGATGGGCGTACTTTTAACTCGATGAAATCCTAGAAAGGGAATATTTACCTTTGATTTTACCTTATTCTTTATTAAATGCTGACTAAACATCTTAGTACATTTTAGCGCCGATTAAGCTGTAGAATATTAGGATTCCGAGAAATGCAAATAACTCATATATATCAACAAATTGTAAAATACCATTAGTAAGGTTAATTAAGTATATACGCTCACAGACAGCTTTTTAGTCAGTGGCGCTGGTATGTTTCTTCGTGTTTCGATGTTAATGTCAATAATTAACTCCATTATTTATCTTAAAATATACCTCACAGCTTATGAATGATTTGTTGTTGTTGGGTTTTTTTAAAAATCAATAAAAATATCTAGTCTGATCTGATTGAATGGCATTTACTATACGAGAGGGAATTTGGATATTCCCCGAATAGCACTGTCAAGGTCAAAGCTAGATTAAATAACTAAATATTATATGAAATCAAAAACCAAGAAATGTTTCATAATTTAGCACTGTTAAAGCCAACGCTTGATTAAATACACTAAATATTATATGAAATACGGACTAAAAAATGTTTGACAATCTAGCTCTCTTTAGGTAAAAGCTAAATTAAATACATTGAATATTGTTATATGAAATACGGAACTAAGAAATATGGCCATGGAACTGAGAAATGTTTGCCAATTTAGCACTCTTCAAGTCAAAGCTAGATTAAATACTGTTATATAAAATAATAATATGATCATGTAACCAAGAATTGTTTGAAATTTTCGCTTATAACAGGATTCTTTAGAAATTGTGAATCTCGTGTACACTGGAGATCTGGAACTCAATATAAGTTTCCCTAAGTTTCCCGCTGGTGAATTTAATGAGATATATATATGTAGAGAGACTTCCTTTCACCATTATCAGCACATTCGATCCGGAAAGGTTAGCCACAATTCTTAAAATTTGATCCCTTGTAATTTATCTTTGTAGTGTGGACAGAGTTTCGATCAAAAAGCTCAATCTGACAAGAAGTACATGCCGCGAAGGAAATTAATTTGACATTAGAAAGACTAAGCAGTTTTAAGTCTTTATTCGATACAGGTTTCTGAAATGATAAGTATAATCAATGTGTCATTATTGTATATAATACGCCATGTGTTGAATAGGACATAGTTCAAATCAATACATAACCAAAAACAGTAGTGCATATACAACAATACTGTTGTGTTCTTTTAATGCCAACATTTGGGTTCATTTCACACGATTCTTTTTAATGTATCGTTGTATAACCTCGAGTATCTTTGGGATTTTCAAACAAGCAATATTGTTATTGTTATTGAAAGGGGTTAAAAATTGTAGTTATCTATAGACACTGAATCTTATAAAAGTACAGTATTTGAAAACTATCATTTGTTTACAGTAAGTATAATGTTTCAGAGAGATAAACAATAAGCATTATACCAGAGCTTAAAGAGAGAGAGAGAGAGAGAGAGGGGGGGGGAGAGGGAGAGTTTAACGTCCACTCGACACAAACTATGTCATTTCAGAACTATCAGAAAATTATTAGAATTTGTTTGGCCCATGCTAACGTTTAGTATACAAAACATTAAATATCATGGATTTAGCTGTTCAAGTTACCAAAAATCATTGAAAATCAATATACTTGTTCGTCTCAAGACAATATCGGTGTCAATCATTATCACATATGTGATAGAACTGGTTAAACCCGTTCCAAATATAATTTTAACACAGAGATCATTGTTACGATAGATGAATAATGACGGTTTCAACAAATGGAAGTGACGAACGCAAAAGAAAAACACGAGTTATCCTTCTATATAACAGACTGAAGTGACGAGTGATACCAGATACACGGGCGAATTTCTTCTCACTAATAATTTCTTCGAAGACCAAAAGTTGTTGTGTCAGACTGTGAGAGAATATATGGCAATTCAAATAAGAAATTGACTGTCGCTAGATAAGAGAAAACGAAAAAAAAGAGAACAAGTCCGTGCATTGCCATAAGTATAGAATGAACAAGCCAACAGTTAGGCCGATGTCCATCGCCGAAATCCCAAAATAAATAGATGACACATTAATTAATCGTACATTTATTTTTTTTCAAAAGTAGCAAGCAATTAAACTGATTATCAACTAAACACTAAGTTTCATCACTCTCTATCAGATAGAATCAAGATTATCTTGTCCCAAAGCATCGAACAATGAAATCGAAAAACTCTGCTTAGCTTGAACGGGAAATGTTAATCATTGAACTCAGTCACGACATTCATCTACTGCACATCTACATCAAGTTTAATCATTCTACCTCAATCAAAAGCAGGATTGTTATGTTCCATAGTCTTCACTAATCAAATTGTTTATCGCCCCTTAGCCTAAGGAGAACATTCTCATCATCGAACTTAGTCAAGCGCGTTCACTTCTTTTTAACCAAAGGTAACGTGCCCCAAAGCATCAACCATTCAGATTGCTTATCTCTGCTTACCGTAAGCAGACAATGTTCATCACCGAACTCCATCAAGGCATTCACCTAATGAACGCCTACAACAGGTTTGAACATTCTACCACAATTAGAAGACAAGTTATTGTGTTCCAAAGTCTTGACCAATCAAATTGCTTATCGCTCTGCTTCCCCTTAGCAGAAAATGCTCATTATCGAACTTAGTCAAGGTGTTCATGTAATAAAACTATTGACCAAGTTTCATTACTCTCACTTAATTAGAACTAAAGTTGTCGTGTCCCAAAGCATAAACCAATCAAATTGCTTATATCTGCTTACCCTAAGCAAAACATGCTCATCTTCGAACTCCATTAAGACATTGGCCTAATAAACACCTACAGCAAGTTTGAAAATTCTAGCTTAATTAGAAAGAGAGTTATTGTGTCCCATAAAGTGTGACGGACAGACAGACAGACACAGACGGACGAACCCATTTTAATAATACCAAGCTTTCTTCGAAAGGCGGGGCGGGGGGCAATAAAAACAAGGGAATGTGCGGATTATTTCTATTTTTCTCGTGTTCTCTTACCGAGTGACATTCAATTACATTTTTGAAATGTCAGATATCCTCTCACAGTCTCACATAACAACTTTTGGTCTTCGAAAAAATTGAACCCTTCGTTACTCATCTATCGTAGCAATGATCTCTATGATAAAATAATATTTTTGGAACGTGTTTAACCAGTTCTATCACATATGTGATAATGACTGACACCAATATTGTCCTTTAAACTCTGTGTATCAATCGAAAGTCAATTGAAACGATTATATAAAGGCGTAAACATGGTGCATAAATATAAAATCAATCAGATGATAACTATGATCTCTAAAGCATCCTTAAGATTTTCCAATAGGTTTCCTCGTCTGATGACCTTAAACACCGTGTATAAATTTAAGGTCAATCGGATATTAACTTTAGCCTCTAGAGCGTCCACAAGATATTTCAAAGTTATCAAGGGAATAACTCTGGCAGTAATTATCGGATATCGATGGAAATCAATAGGCTTCTGCGTCTCATGGCCTAAAACACTGTGTATCAATTTAAAGCCAATCGGATATTAACGTAATCCTCTAGATCGTCCACAAGATTTTTCACAGTGATCAAGGGCCATAACTCTGGCAGTAATTATCAGAAATCGTTGAAAATCAATAGTGTTCTTTGTCTCATGACCTTAAACACTGTGTATAAATTTAAAGTCAATAGGATATTAACTTTAGCCTCTAGAGCGTCCGCAAGATTTTTCAAAGTGATCAAGGGTAATAACTCTGGCAGTAATTATCAGAAATCGCTGAAATCAATAGGCTTCTTCGGCTCATGACCTTAAGCACTGTGTATAAATTTAAAGTCAATCGGATATTAACGTTAACGGACGGACGTGGGGGACGACAATATACGACCAGATTTCAATGTGTGCGTATAAAAATGGCGCCCGAAACCATAGAATACACGACTGATTATAAAATGTTCACTGCATCTTAAATATTTGATATTGGGATCCCATATTTTCACAGCATGATAACAACATGAATACTGATTGAGATTTACCAATATTGAACTCTAGCTCATATTCTCTTTCAGAACTTTATACACCTGGTAAAACATTATGTACATCAGATAAACTACTTTTAAAACCCAAAACTGTTCACCCAGTCTCTTATGGTCAGCGCTCTTTTAGTTTTCAAGCCCCTGATTTAATAGGATTAACCTACCATTTAGTTTAAGATATACTATTCAAAAAAAGTAGGGGATATTTGATTTTTGGGGCATAATACTAAAATATGCAAATGACTACGAAAAAAGTCACTATAGAACCTAACAGAAGAAACATTTCCAGTTACATGTGACGCCCAAACGCACCAATAGCTACCGCATGGAATGCAGGTGATGCTTGGGATCATCATGGGGGTCCAACCCAAGATTTGCACGACTCTGACTTTGAATGTTACAGTCATTGTGGCATTGAATTCCAGGGTGGAAACATCAGTTTAATTGTTTTAGTGACCAGAAAACAAATTTTGATATGCGTCGGTTTACCCAAAATGAAAGGTTACGTGCCCTTGGCATGCTACAGATCGGCACAACACAGGCGGTTGTGGCGCGGACGATGAATGTTTCTCAGTCTGTCATAAGCAGGCTATGGTCCAGATACCGTGATACACAATCTGTACAGGACAGACCACGCTCAGGTCGACCAAGGGCGACAACTCAAGCCCAGGATCGATTTATCCGTACCTTGGCCTTGAGAAATCGTGTCATCACAGCAAATCAGATTAGCGCTCGTCTTCAAACAGACACTGGTGTGAGAGTGAGTGGCCAGACGATTCGGAATCGACTGCATAGGGGTCACCTTCGCGCCCGACGTCCTCGCGTGATCCCTTGTTTGAGAGATCATCACATTCAGGCAAGACGTCGTTGGTGTAGGGATCGTCACCACTGGGATAATCGACGCTGGAGCAATGTAATGTTTTCAGATGAGTCAAGGTTCACTGTTGATTTTTTGGACAGACGTAGGAGGGTGTGGCGTCGTCGAAACAAGCGCTTCCAAGACGTTAACGTCATCAGACATGATCGATTTGGGGGTGGTTCTGTTATGGTGTGGGGAGGCATCACTGTTGGTGGAAGAACGGCTTTACATATTGTTGCAGGGCGTGTTACAGGCCAGTACTACCGGGACAACATCTTGGCAGTCCATGTTGTACCGTTCGCACGACGTCATGGCCGCCGTTTCATCTTCCAGGATGACAACGCAAGATGTCACAGGGCCAGGATCGTTACAGGTTACCTCCAACAACAGAACATCACCACATTACCTTGGCCAGCACTGAGTCCCGACCTCTCCCCCATCGAGCATGTCTGGGACATGCTTGGACAGAGGTTACGTCAACGTCAACAACGTCCTGCCAATGTCCAAGAACTTGCTGCTGCGTTGCAACAGGAATGGGACAATCTGGACCAAAATGACCTTAGACGTCTCATTAGGAGTATGCCACGTCGGATCAATGCTTGTTTGGCAAACAGAGGAGGATTTACCCGTTACTGACTTGGTTGTGATGCTGTGGTAACTTTGCTGTTTGACCCCGGGTATCATTTTACCCTTATAATGGTCAGTCTGTGCCTTACTTAGTCTAACGATCATTTGGAATAAATCGATGAATGTGAACTTCATTTCATTTTGTCATTTGTTTCTTCGTCAGTTTCATTAGGTGACTTTAATAACACTTAAAAATCAAATATCCCCTACTTTTTTTGAATAGTATATTTCACTTCAGTATATTCTTTCAAAAACAACTTAAAACACATTTATTTGAACAAGTTTTTAACTGACTCTGTATACAACTGTTAACATGCCCATAATCTTGTTGTTTTATTTTGGGGGTTTTCGGGGGATTTTTTTTTGTGTGTGGGGGGGGGGGCGAATATGTTTACATTGTCACCTTGTAAAGTGCCCCTGAACACGTTATAATATGAAAGGGCGCACTATAAATATGCTGTAATAATAATTCGTGTTTTTAATTTCAAATATTTTCAAAAATATTGAGGTTAAAAATTAGAAGTCAGAAATTGTTCTGGCTTGCATTGACTAATTACATGGGTGGACAAATAATATCAACGAGTCTTTTCGTTAAGTCTCAGAAACTCAGAGCTGTGACGTGTACACAGGTTTTGGTGTTCAGCGTCACACGATATAACTTTTGGCGGGCTTTATATGAAAGAAACTGACCTCATTTTTTTTTTTTTTTAAAAAAACGACCGACGACCGTTCACGAGGTTTAATAGACCCGCCGATACAGAATATCTGAGAGTTAAAAAAAAACAAAACAATAGGCGATATTATATGCTATTCAATCGACCAATATAAAATCGAATTAACTATCAATTTGGTGACTTTCGATGGTTCATGTAATAACCTGACAGTGACAGCTTATAACAGTATCGACTGATATAATATTCTCTTTTTTAGAAGAGCATTCAGGGCTTTTAATTATGTTTTCATAATTCTACTGGGTTTCAACAATCGATGGTTACAATAGCCTTTAGTGAAAGTCTAGAAAAAAGTATTTTTAATAAAATCAAATTTTTCACGCTATGAATTATTAATGTCATTCTTCTAAAAGAAAGCATCTAAACAACAGCGGAAAAAGTGGTTCGAGAACTTTACAATAAGAACAACTGTCTGACCAGAAACAGTTATCAATTTAATATTGTCATTATTTATATCATCATGTATTGTATCCTAAGAAATGTCATATATTTTTTTAATGAAATAAATAAAAGTTTGTTCTAAATCAAGTTAAAGAGACTTTATTTCTAAGGAACAACTCAAGATTTTGTATACTTTGACGTTGTTAAGTCTGTTTAGCTATATAATAGAAAAATAGCTATTGTTATATAATTAGTTATTGTTACATAATGTCCTCACATCTTACGTTACCAAGAAAAACAATTTACACACCTTCGTGACTAGAATATCCAATTATTTTTAAAATAGATATCTCAGCTTCTATTTTACCTACCCACGATAATTTTTGAGCAAAAAATACAATTATTTTCATTGGATTTTTATATGTTCATTTTTTCTTCTAGGATGACAACCATCCTTCGGTGACAAATTTACGTCTATAACGCCAATGTTGCAATATGACAAATTGTACATTCCATTGACGACTTAATGAAACAAGCCGGTGTCCTCTTAATCTGACAATACAAGCATGAAACAATATAGGCGACCTTCGGAACTAGAAACCGAACGCGGATGGTCCGGACCATCGTCTGTTCAAAGATGGCTGCCCCAGGGACATGGTGATTTCATTTTACTCTGCTTTAGACCTCGACCAAACCCTAAAAAACACACTAAGCTCAAAGAATGTCTATACATCTCTCCATGGGGGATAATGAATCGCTGTGTTATATAGTTTAATAAAAAAAATAATACTTTCATGCTGTTAAATTTGCACGACTCAAATTAATTTTAGAGACGACAAAATTCCTTGTAATTTGACTTTACTCTTTACATAGCGCAAGTATTGAAAGTACGTGCAATTTTTAGACTTACATAGATTCAGACATAACATACGAGACAAAAAATATCTGATCATAGAGGTAGCAACCATTTAAAATTCACTCAAGCTTCCTAAAATCATATGCTTAACAAAAATAGATTCCTTTTAAATATTCTACACTTTGGTTTCATCGACACCGCCATCGTGGAACTACTCTGACCATGCCACAATAGCATGGTTCAGTATTTTCGGACTATGGTCCGGATTAGTTCGACCATAGTGAGGAAATCACGATAACCGAAGGTCGCCATAGAGTTTACCAATCCAAGACGACATAACACATCAGATCAACACAATCCTAATCTTTTAGAGGCAAAATGAAAAATGAAATGGGGATTAACGTCCTACTATTTTGCTCCGAACTGGGCTAATGAAGACGGGCATATGCCATACAGTGTACTATGAGGGAACTTTTGCCCGGCCAGCGGCACTACGGCCTACTCTTATGTCGAATTCCAACTGTCAATGGATCTTTTACGTGCACGCCAATGTGTACACGGGACTTCGTTTTTTCGTACCATTCGAACGACTAGACAGCTGTCCTTGTCAGACCCTCCGTCCTGCATCACTGACATTTCTCGGCTAATGCAGGGATCGAACACCCGACCTCCAGGCTAGCGAGCCAGCGTCTTACCCACTTAACCACCGTGGCCCTCTTTAGAGGCATTTAGAAACTTGGTAGAGCAATAAACTATAACACATTGAAGAACAATCGCCTAAATAAATCAGTAATTGTTCTTCCATAAGTATGTGTTATAGTTTAATATCAACCCAATCCAGTAATGTAATTTTTACGTAAATCAAAGAAATTCTGATGCCCTTGCAAGTGGAGGATACCGGATGATCCGAAGAAAATCTTGTTTTCTGAATTTTTATAAGTCCATATCATGTGAAAGAGAAAAGAGCGTTTTAACTGTCAGCTGAATTCTATATACTCTCAAAATGATTTTACCTGGACAAAACATTTCGTATAACTAGTCTCTGAAAAAAAAAAATTTTAACAACTGTATATTTGAGATTCGAAATAAATTAACGAACATCATTCAAAAGTCCCTGAACGATGACATAAATTGAATAAAAGACCAAAAACTCACCAAATTGTTAAATTCTTCCTGTTCCATTTTGCTTGGATTACGAATAAAGACTCTTAAATTATTCATCACACAAAATAACCGACACTGGCTTTGCCATTGTTGTCTAATATGCTCATCGATTTTCACAGAGTCTGTTTTGTATATCAGCAAATATATCTGTACATCTTTTATTTGAAAACATCAGACCCAATATAACCATATGTAAATAAACACCTAACGAGTATCTAACCCGATAGTATGGAATTCAAATGAACAATGATGTTCCTAGATAATAGAAAATTTGTTTTACCGCTTTTGCTCTTGTATTCAAAAGAAAAGGAGCATAAATGTTTTGGCAATTAGGAACGCAATCTCCTCGTAATTAGTGTTTTACAATCAATATTATTATTTTTCTGTTTGCATTGGTAATTCCCACGTTAGCTATAATTACCGTCTATTATAAGCTCTATTCTGTCTGTGATATAACCACTCAATTAAAATATCTTATATTATACAATGACATAATTGCATTGCACTAACTTGGCATTAACTTGCAGGAATAACACAATTCATAATTCCTCAGTTTCTGCATGTAAAAGGCATAGCATACGATCAGCTTTCTGGCTTCCGAGGATATCACCCATCTTTTTTAGCACGTGCTGTGGGTTCTACGTCACTATGTATCGTTGACATCATGTCAATATAATAAAGTAATATAATATACTGGAAGCTAATTATATACACCCCAACAAACTTAATCATGTAACAAACAATATCCAATATTTTAATCTATATTCCAGAAATAATAATATCTATCTGGTGGATTATCGTTTTTCATAAATTTATAAGGAAGAACGTGGAATTTGGTATTTATATACCATCATGACATATGGAGATCCTGTGCCGCCCTTTTCTCTATCACTTCGATTGCATTTAACGTAAAAATAATATTAATCATGGTAGCTAGAAATATATTCATCAATCAGTTTGAACAACAATTTAAATCGATATTGTAACAAAGAAAACAGATAATATTTCCCAGAGACTTCACAATTCTAGCAGCGGATTTGACAGGAACACAGTAAGGTTTTGCAGTGACAGTCTATTTTCGCTTTTTTGCACCAATGCATTTCACTCAATGAGATCTGAAAGGATAATTTATCACTTACGAGCCAATAGTTTCCAACACGGCGTTGTTTCTTTAAAGTTTCGAGGACTCGTACGCACCTGCCATTTCTTTCTAATAAGAAATATTTTATCAGATCGTGTCTAGTTTTCCTGTTTCTACTTCCTGTTTATCACCTTACCCTCAGTTTTCTATACTTATCTTAGTTTTATTAAAGGAGCGCCTATAAATAAATTTTCCATTTCCCGTGATAAAGATTGTTCACAGTTATGCTATTGATGCTAAATATATAACTTTGTAAATTTCATCTGAGACACAAAACGCGCACGTAACAGGTCGCTTTCACAACCGTTTACGGTAACTGACAGTTGCGATTTTGGTATACGTATGATTTCTTGATCTTTTCAAATAACAAGCAACCGTAGCTTAATCAATAGCCAATTTCATTCATGAAGCAAACAGTGACCACGTGATTAATATTTCCTGTTATTCCACTGGACAAGTTGTTTGTGTCGTCTGATGTTGTAAATCGATATTAGCTAAATGAGTGACGATGGTATAATATGACACATGTTCACGAGAAGAGAAAGGTGCGGTTGTCCAGGATTAGATAACGAGGAAAGGGGGAGTGACGTGTTGGGGTTTAGTGATACCCGGGGTCAATTACTCGACTGTATGCCCCCATAAAGGATTAGGGCGTAGTACGGCCTCATTGATCAAGTTCGGTCCCGAAAATGAGATCCCACGTGAGAAAACACTTCGACTACTTTATTCTGGTTATGCTTATTAAAACCCGGACAAACATTGACCGCAGCCTGGGGACCTGTACTGCAGCTTGTAGAACGCATCACACTGAGATATTTATCAATTCCACTCTTTCATTGGATGCCCCACCGCCACCTCCTCTCTGGGCGTCAATTTACTTTACATAAATAAAAATACTTAACTCCAGACATTTTTATGCAAGCTCAGTGCGACCATTAGAAGCTCTTTGATACGCTTTCGAAGAAGTACAAATTTTCAGCTGTCAAGTGAGAATGACGATTGATTCCCAATTTCTACGCATTATAAGTGTCTGTATAACCATGTTTAAATACTGACTATAGTTATAGCAGAAGGTGATCATCATTAAATCATTCATGCAACAGAATAATGCAATTTATTAAATGATTCTTTTTAAACTTAAAAAGTAATTCAGGCATTTGAGTTGCATATATAAACTCCCTATGAAATCGGATATGACATGTGATGTAATCTGCCACGCGATCTGGAAATCCAATAGCAGTTTCAAACGTCAATGTATACACTATGGACATAACATTTTTTTTTATCCTACAATAACGATTAAATACATGTCCACGGCAGTCCCACAGGTTTAACTCGTGACGAATGACATTAGACTAAAAGTATTCCACGATCCATGAAAATGACGCTTCTTATTAATGCTCCCTGGGTAATTAATCCGACTTGAAGATGACACACGGATAACACTGACAAGGATATCCATACTAATTATATACGGAGCATTTATTAACAACCGGTTGCCATGCAAGATACACAGACATTTGGCAAGAGATGGGCAGAAAACAAGCTAAAAAAGAAAATTTTCGTACAATCAGGGGAAATAACCCAGATCTTTGGGATATAAACATATATTTTGTTTCATTAAAATCGGATAAAATTGTTGCCTCTATATAGTTTTACACTACTTGCATACATGGAAGTAACGGTCATTTTATCGGACAGTTTCAGTCCGATTTTCAAACCAAACCGTCCTATTGGTGTCATGGTAATATATTTGAACGGGTTTTTTTTTTAAACTGAATAAGAACTGTTACCTCTAGAGAGACGACAGGCTAAAAACGTACAATCAGTGCCATAATCAAGAAAGTTACGGTCCGATATGCGCGAAGGGACCGAGATCTTTGGGATACAGACATATGTTGAATGTTTCACCAAAATCAGATAAAAAACGTGACCTCTAGAGTGTCCATAGCCTTGGTATTACATACTTTTACACTATTTGCATATGTGGAGCGCCCAGTTTGTCCGGTAGTATAGGTCCGATTTTCACGAAATGCAAACCCAAGCATCATTATGGTGTGACGTTGATATATTTAAACGCTTTATAACATCGGATAAATATTGTGACCTCTAGACGATCCACAAGCTAAGAACACGAATTTTCGTAAACATTCAGGGCCATTATCTGGGAAGTTACAGTCCAATACGTGTGAATATCGACAGGAACCGAGATCTGTGGGTTATATATTATTTTATTTTAAGTTTCATTAAAATCGGATTGTGACCCCTAGAAGTACCCACAAGCTAAACACGTGATTTTTCGTACAATCAGAAGCCATAATCCATGAGGTTACGATCCGATACCACTCGGCAGACTACGATAACCTACATAAAGCCTAGGTTATATGACGGAAAGTGATATGTAGCTACACCAATACAATTATCACGCGGCTACCGGTTTACTTTTTAGGAAAACTTGTCGCTGATACTAAAAGGTTCTGAAAATTGCGTCGTGTGAAGAGTGTGTAGAGTTTTCATTGCAAAGTTATTCTTTGTTTAAAGAAAATCGGATGCACTTGAAAGAAAAACAGCTTCAGACATTGGAGGCTTTGTATGATAAACCACTCTTCACAGACGTTTTCATGGGCGCCGCCACAGTAATCTGGAAACTTGAAAGTAGTTCCAATGGCGGAATTCGTCATACTGCCGGGGTTAGATGGAGTCTGCTGAGGTTTGCCGAGTAGGGCCGATAAATGCCAATACCTTTGGGATATATAAATATATTTCAAGTTTCGTCAAAATCGGATAAAAAATTGTGACCTGTAACGTGTCCACAAACAAATAGTGGACGGACGGACAGGGGCGACGACGATATGCATCCACATGAAAATGTGGGCGTTTAAAAATATTACTACGGATATATGGGTCTTTGATATGCGAGACTGGCCTTTGCCGATATACCAAATACAATGCTGGTCTCGCTAATCTGGAGGGCCCTTGCTCCCTCCCAGTGTTTGCCGAGACGGTTTATCCGGCGTATTTCCCCCTTGTCGGTGCGCAGGACAGAGGACCTGGTAAGGAATAACGTATGTTCTATCGGTTTGGGAGAAAAATTGAGGTGTCGTGTACACATTGGCGTGCACGTAAAATAACCTTTTGCAGTTGGAATTCGATATAAAAGTATGCGGTAGCGCTGCTGTCCCTCACACCACACTGTATGGCGTAGACCGTCTTCTTTAGCAATAAGGAGCAAAACAGTAGGACGTTATACCCCATTTCATTTCGTTTAAAGGGGAACTATTTAAGAGCTACATCTGCCTATTGTAGGCATTTCTTTATGTTATATAAATTATTAATTAATATTTATTAACTTACCAAGACCATAATAAACTCTCTCGGATACTCATATTTTCAACAGATTCAAATACGATTAATAGTCAAAACTGTCAAAATAATTTAATTTAAGAATGGGTAATAGAGACTGTGTTTATTATCTAAACATCTGTAGCAATGGCAATCGAGACTACGCTGTTACGGCGATAACTCGACTCAGAATGAATAATTTAACTAAAATTTGCAACATATTCCCTTTTCATTATCTATTTTTTAACTAATATAGCGAAAACTGTCAGCTTTTTATACAAATCTTACATAATGCCGCTTTAATTTGGGGAGTCTGTTACAACAATATCAAACATCATACTACTTACTCCTAAATATACGATATGGATTTCGCAATTTACCTAATGTTTGCCTCTTGATCTCCAAAGCTATCGGCAACAGAAAAGCTAATCACCAATAAATCACCAAAATATGATAAAGGAACATACTGAAGCCGGAAGCTATTTTTTAGATAGGAAACGAAGAAGCTTCAGATGCGACGAAACGAGTTATATATATATTTCTAAAAGTTAATAAACGGAATGGTGGTAAAGGGTTTGTCAACGGATTTGATAACTGTGATAATTAAATATTCTTGAAAATACTTTACAGTCTACTTGGAGGGTTTATAATAATGGACTCATGTTCATATATAACGTATATTTATTGGCCTTCCCAAATTCACATTGTATTGTTATTTAAAGTAACTGGTAATATATTTGGAGGATAAACCATGCTATATTGTGGTTTGATGGGGTCGCCATTTTTGTAAATTAGAAGAGACAATTATACAGAAACTCATTCGGTTGCGATTGCCATTTTGCAAGTATCGAAGGGAACCCAGATCTTTGGGACAAAAACATATCTTTTAAGTTTTATTGAAATCGGATGCAAATCGAGACCTCTAGAGGGCCCACAACGTTGGTATTACATACTTTTACACTATCTGAGTACGAGGAGCGGCTATTTTGTACGGAAGTTTCGGTGAGATTTTCACACAATTCGAACCCAACCGTCATTATGATCAATTTAAACGTTGGTTTTTTTTTTAAATCGGACAAACCTTGTGACCTCTAGAAGGACCACAACCTAAAACGCGATTTGTCACACAATCTGGTGTCAAAATCTAGGAAATTAAGGTCCGGGGTGTACGCGAATATCGAACAGAACCGAAATCTTTGGTATATAAATAATGACCTCTATAAGGTCCACAACATTGGTATTACATAATTTTACACTATTTTTGTACTAGGACGGACATTTTGTCGGGCAGTTTCGGTATGATTTTAACGAAATTCGAACTCAATCGTCATTAAAATCGGATAAAAAATTGTGACGTCTAGAGGTTCCACGAGCTCAAAAAGCTAGTTTTCGAACAATCAGGGACCATAATCCAGGAAATTAAGTTACAAAATGTGCGAATATCGAAAGGAGCCGTGATCATTTGGATATAAAAATATATTTTAAGTTTCATAAAAATTGTATAAAAATTATGACTTCTAGAGGGTCTACAAGTACAACCTTGGTATTACATAATTTTACACTATATGGGTACGTGGGCGGTCATTTTGTCGGACAGTTTCGGTCTGATTTTCACGAAATTCGAACTCAACCATCACAATGGTGTTACGGTGATATATTCGAGCGTTTTGGGGGGTTTTTTTGTTTTGTTTTTTTGTTTTTTTTTTTAAATCGGATAACAATTGTGACCTCTGGAGGGACCACAAGCTAAAAACGCGATTTTCGTTCAATCAGGAGCTATAATCCAGGAAATTAAGATCCGAGCATGCGCGAATATTGAAATGAACCGAGATCTTTGACTTGTATATTGCAAGTTTCATTAAAACCGGATCAAAATTGTGACCTTTATGGCACAAGCTAAAAACGTGATTTTTCGTACAGCCAGGAGCAATAATCCATGAAGTTACGGTCCGATGCATGCCAATATCAAAGGGGACAGAGATATTTGGCAAAAAAATCTATATTTCAAGTTTCGTCCAAATTGGATAAAAATTGTGACATGTCCACAACAAATTGTAGACGGACAGACAGGGGCGACGACAATATACGTCCACATGAAAATGTGTGCGTACAAAAATGTTTAAATTGTCAATACATGTATGTAAACTGAAATAACGGTTTTTTCATGTAATGAATTTTTGGAGGGACCTTTACTTCCTTGTCCACCACTACAAATTTGGGTGATCACAATTCGCTGTCATGACAAGGCGTTAAACCCTATTTTATTTCATTTCATGTATTTCATAGTTTTTATGTCGAAATTAACTTCAGTGAAATTTTTTTTTTTAACTCATATCGATTTTTATAATTAAGAACCTTCATCTGTTATTTTCGGGCTGACAATCCACAATTTCGCATTTTCTGGAAGTACCGAGATGCAAGGGTGATATATTGGCATTCATCAGACGTGAACCAAGTTAATGAACTGGCTAAATGACCTTTATGAGTCGCCTTGAAGCATCTTTAGTGGGTATTTTACTCTTCTACTTCTCACAAAACGGGCACTTATGATAGGATTATCATAACACTTCTGTAAAATTATATATGGTTGGCACCACCCACTCCCACAGTCAAGACGAATTCTTAACGGAATATTAGACATAATTTTAAGTAAAGTGACAAGGACAAGCACATATATCCAACTAATGGCTCTTCAACGCGATTCACTTTTTATTATAATTATCAGTTAGAACCGATATTCGTATTTATGAGCTATGTATCTAATTCTCTGTTGAAGCACTGCACAAATGTTCTGGAAAGTGGATTTAAGCTTGAAAAAAACACACTGAGTTTCACATTTACAGTCAAATATTTTAGTTGACAACAACGGTGACTTTATGAGATGGTATTAACCAGGTGGTCCCAGAATTGATGAGTGAGGTCGTGTGTGCTTTAGATCATACGGTCTGTCATTGAGTTGGTTTCAAGTCCAAACTTATGGCAGGACGGAGGGCCTGACAAGGACAGCTGTCTAGTCCTTCGGATGAGACAAAAAACCGAGGTCCCGTGTATACATTGGAATGCACGTAAAAGATCCCTTGGCAGTTGGAATTCGATATAAGAGTAGGCGATAGTGCCGCTGCCCGGGCAAAATTTCCTTCATAGCACACTGTATGGCGTATGCCCGTCTTCATTAGCCCAGCATAGGAGCAGAACAGTAGGACGTTAAACCCCATTTCATTTCATTTCATTTCCAAACTTATGCATGGCAGGGATTAGGGTTGCCTTATAACCTCATGGGTTTCCCCTGGGTCCTTCCACTGCTCAAAAATATCATTGGGGTTTATCCTACCAGGATTTCCTTTGTCACTGGTGTGGGACGGGTGAACTGGAGTGGCAAGGAAAATTGTCTACTAAGTCATATGAGACGAAAAACCGAGATTCACACGTATATTCGGTGGCGTTAACGAAAAAGAAACGGCAGTTGGAAATCGTTGAAATGTAGGCGGAAACGCCGCTGTCTGCGCAAACTTTTGCTCGCAGCATACTGCATGGCATATGACCGTTTTCATTAACCCTGTCATGACAATTCCTCATAATCTATCATTTATTACCATTTAAGGCGATCGAACTTTCTAGAATCGTTATTTGGAAACTTCTAGAAACCACGCAAACTATGTTTAGAAATAAGTGGTAGTTTCTAGGAAAATAAGGAATGTTCTAGAAAGTCGTGGAAAATTCGAGAATGTTCCAGAAAGATATAGAATTTCCTATAACTATATATGAGCCAGGCCAATCCGAGGGCAGAACTCAGTGTTTGTCGTAAGTTTCTATTTGAATCGCGTGATGTTCAACGATAGGCGTACGAGCTGGGGAGCTGGGGGGCTTGGGGGCGGGAGCTGGGGGGGCTGGGGGGGCGGGCGCCCCCGCCCCATTTTGGGCACCAAATGCTGGGAAAATTTGGGCACACAATTGTACTTTGTAAAAGTTGTATAAAATAATATTGCGTTCTTGAATGTGTCCAATTTAGCAGCGAATTTTTTATTATGTAACATACTAAGAACTATTAACTACATTTTTTGGTCACCAACCACCACCGCCCCCCCCCCCCCCAGTCAAAAATTTCCCCGTACGCCTATGTGTTCAACTAGTCTCTTTTAGTTTTCAAGCACACGTTTTAAGTAATAATCTACCATTTAGTTTAAGATGTCATACATCTCTATATTCTTTTAAACAACAACTTTAAACACATTTATTTAATCAGGCTTTTAACTGACGCTATACGACTATAAATATGCTGTAATAATAATAGTAATAATAATTGCCATTATTGTGCAGTTTCAAGAGACTAAGGCTTGATCTGTCGGCGTCTAACGATTCAAGAATTATTCATCCTGTCAGTTTTGAATCATCAAGATCCTGTGTAATTCCACCAACTTGAGAATTACTACGGCAACGCCGAGAAGAAACATGTAACGGTATGTCTACGAACTACTACTTCAAAGCAGTAAAGCACCGAGAGCAAAGAAGACTTCAACCGAATACTGGTAAAATCGGACTGCATAATGCGAGTAATCATGCACATTGATTCTGATCAACGGGGTTATACTCGTACTTATACTCATTTGCCCGAATACCATTTTATCATTTGTATGTGTTATTAAATCGTTGTTGTTTAGATTTGTCTGATTGGGGTATTGGGTGGATCGTGAATCTGTAAACTGCAATCGATACTCAGAGATTATTACAGATGCCAAAAAGTAGGACGTAAAACCCCGATGTTATTTCATTTCGTTAAATCCCAGGTAGCTATATGAAGTAACACATTTGTGAACCGGATGTTATGCGTGTTTGGGGGGTTGGTTGGCTGAATGGTTAGCATGCGCGCGCTGTATCATAAAGTCTGTCATTGAGTCGACTGGCGTGGTTTCGAATCCCCGGTTGTACGTGACAAGGAGTAGGGTTGCCTGTCCAACCTCGTGGGTTTTCTCCGGGTCCTCCGGTTTCCTCCCACTGCTAAAGACCCCTACGCGCAAGCGAATTGTTGAAATAAAATTAAACCATATGTTAGTCCCGAAATGACCTAGTTTGTGTCGAGTGGATGTTAAACCCCATTTCTCTCTCTCTCTCTCTCTCTCTCGTTATGCGTGTTTGTATTGATATGTTCCACGATTGAATATTTAGTTTATTGTGAAGATGATACGCTGTTATATTGAATGTTTCCGAGTATACTATTGTATATTAATCAATGGTTATTAAGAACTTTTTTCTTTTCTCTCACTGTTCCTATTTATGATATACTGCAATTTTACATTACATGGTGCTTACTCGGCCTGTCACAATATTGTTCAAATTCAAAGTAGCCATATTATGCTGTATTATGGTCATCTACCAACTCGAATTCTTACATTGATAGGCTACTAAAATAACTTTTACAATGAACATTAATCCAAAAGACTGTAGGTACCAGGGCATATTCAACAATTAGTATGATTAAATGCTGATTTCATGACGACAAATTATTCCGACTTGCATCAACTTATTAGAGCTTAAACAGCACATGCAAAGTTCAACGAACTAACCGAGTTTTATACTGCACAAATTGTTACCCCTTGAGAAAAATAAAATTATCACTTCACTTATGTCTTTGATATGAAATATAAAAAAAGAAAGAAGACGTGAGCGTATTTTTATAAAGAAGCACATAATTGACATTTCCGGTGCTTGTCAGGTATGGTAGGATGATGGTGACGTGCTGTGTCACTTTTGGACGTATTAGTTCCGATGCGTCAAAGCAACTGTCCCCAAAACCGATAATTCTTATTGCGGATATGTCAATAGATAAATAACATCCTTCATATGGACAAGCGCAAATTACCTTCAAGATATACATGAATTCTTCTCAATTATTCTATCCATCGTGGTCAAATATGACAGTTCAAATTAGTAAAGGGAACCTCGTGTCTCGAATCCAATAATAAGAATTATAGGGGGGAATGTCATATATTATGTTGTTTACAATCACCATCGTGACGTCATTCTAGACATGATCAACCTGAACTGAAGTCAGGTCAGTCTATAAAAACAGAACTTCAGAGACTTCTTTCTGTATTATTATGGTGTTTATCACGAGATCCCGACACTTGATCGGTTGATACAATGTCTACTGATGTAATGTTTTCTAGTCTTCAGTATATATCACACAGGGCAAGAAAATAGTCGTTCCATATTGCGCATTCTTCATGGAGAACAAAAACATTTATCCACAAAAAAAAACAGAAAACGTAGAATTATTGTCAGTGGGTAAAGTAATTGAAATTAACTTATATTCCATCACAATGCCCCCCCCCCCCCGTAGGTATTACGTCGCTTTGTCAAAATTTTGATTCTCCATAATAATTTGTCCATTTTTTTTATTAACTCGCTATCAGTTTAGGATACATGTAGAATGTGCATTACCTATAATATATTATTTCCTTGTTGGTCAGTTGGAAATAATGGAAATAATGAAGGTGCTATTGCTAAAAACCCGATCTAGTAGGTGATTAGGAGGACCGCCTACATAAGTTAGCAATCACTTAGTAAAGCATTGAGATCAACAATTCCATCTACAGTAGCACTATGCTTTCCACGCTTTTAACTCTAATTATTTGCCAAATTGTCATTAGTAGGCTAATTAGCATTTTGGTCGTAAGGAAGAGCCGTATCGAACCTTTTCGATCACATTTATCTCCCCATTTACGTGTCAGTAGTTATTTTGTCGCATAGCATTTTCTAAAGGTAATAATTTTCCGATCTAGAATTTCGAACGCGTTTGGTGGAATTATTTTTCCCGTCACATTTTAAATCAAGTTCTCTGTTGGATTTTGTACACCTTGGTCGGATGGTTCATTTGGGGTCAGAAATTCAGAAAAGTACCACAAAATATTCTTAGCATATAATCAAACAGAAACACAATTGTAGAAAATCTAAATCAGCCATTCCCAAGGTGGGACCTGGGAATATTTGAGTGGAGCGTTGGTCGCACAGGTGGGGTGCAGGCTGATAGTGAGGTACAGGTGTCTGTATTTGTTTAAATGTCTTAATTTGTATTTGTCTGAATGCGCAGCAGAAATACTTTGTTGTAGGTATATTCTTATCATGAACTTTAAGTTTTTATTTGAATTATAGGTATGTGTAAATGTTGCGGGACACTAGATTTTTTTTTCTTATCAAAATGCGGAGGTTTCAATTTGTAGAATAAAAGGGTGAAGCTTCCATTTTGTAGACATGGGCCAAAAGGCAAGGTCGAAAACAAGGGAAGAAACCAATAAGGGTTAAAACATAATAATATATTGGAAATTATAAGAAAATTAATAATGCCTAATAGATTCTATTTCGGGCACTCCTGTCGTTTTTTTCTTTTGTTTGTTTGGTTGGTTTTTTTGGGGGGGCGGGGGGCAATTTTAAACTATGGAGAAAAAAAGCGACGTCGACTTTTTAACACGACGTCGCCCTTAATAAAGTGACGCGTCGCCCTTTGCGTCGCACGTCGCGCTCGTTTTTCAAAATTATTTATAGATTGACTTCCCTTAGGGAGACTTCATTATTTTACATCTTAAAAAAAGCACCTGCACTTTGTCAGTTTTGGGGTTTTGACTCCATTATAAATTATCTGACATTTATATCCTATTATAATGTTTTTCTCTGAAATTTTGTACTAGTAGCCTCTGCCCGGGGGGGGGGGGGTGCTCAAAATTATCTAAGTGGATATTAGGAATATTCAAAGGGAGATCCTTTGAATATTTATAGACTAGAGGCTGAGATACCAAATCACTGGTCTTGGCTTCTTCTAAACCTGTGTAAACCAGTTCATAATTCAGCAAATAGAGAGGGTAGAATTGTAATTTTACCAAGGTACAGGGTTTTAGATCAAATGAAGAGTTAAAGGGAAATACACATAAAAAATGTAATAAATAGTTATGTTGACAAGACGAAGTGTTAAAAATATAAAAAAAAATGGTATTTTAAAATTGCTTTAATCATAAAAAATTAACTAAGCGCAGTTGGGGGGGGGGGGGCATATGCTTGTGTGGGCCCTGCCGATAGCTGCTAGTTCTCATATTTCATTCAATGATTATAGATTGGGTGTCTAGGTTAACTAGTGCAGAATTGAATGTAATCTTGGATTCTTTTAACATTGACCTTAATCTTATTTTTTCAGGGTTGCAAACATATTCGTCGTAGACTATCCAAAAAACAATATATATGTATATATATTCTCGTATTAATTCTGTCTGTAAAAATGCCATGGAATGTTCATACTATAAGTAATACAACACTTGAGAACCTATAAAACAACGGATATAAATTAACGGAAACCATACCTACGTCGTTATCAGTACCGTGTCATCGTTTGTTTAACTATAAGGTATGACTATCTGCACGAGGTCACTCATTCACACCAGAGTTAACGATTTTAATGTTAGAACAGAACTTTAAAATATAGCATATAATCTGGATATTGTAGAAATGTCTTGTTATACAAAGGATATTATTGCCAATTCCTTGTGGCCAATATAAATTGCTGTATTGAAGATATAATTGAAAAGGGCGACGCGGGAAGTGGTCGAAATAGAACACGCAGTGGACCCTTACGGCTAGCCCTCGGATCCACTCACTTAATCTGATATGTACGTTTGTTTGTGTTTTCTGCGTATTGTGTCTTATCCCTAAATTTGTTTTGCGTAATTGTGTGTGGTGCAGTCCCCCTGAACTTACTAATAGTATTCTGTCAAAACCGACATTTACATTATTGTGCATGGTGTTCACCACTTACAGCTTTTAACTCAAGGATAAATATTTTCATAGAAATAACAACGTACATAAGTTAAGTGTATCCATTTAGGTCGTTAAATATTTACAGCAGTTTGGAAAGCAGACAGTGATATTAATGGCCAGAAACCAGATTAGAATTAACCTTAACAATATATAAGTGGTATCTAAGAACGCCAGACGCAGAAAAATTTGTTTATCATCTTGATATAAACGCCAGATACTATTATAAGTATGCAAGTCATAAATCATAAACACCATATCGGATTCTTTGACCATGTTGATGATTTTGTGACGATAATTATATATTTATATGCTGGCTATCCAATAACCCTTAAATAGCTCGCTATAAACCACTGCTCATCATTATTATCTGTAATAATTAGCGAGGGAGCTGTAAAAGCGGATGTGCCTTAATTACGTTAGCGGTGACCAGTGCCACATTTTGTCAACAGAAGATGATTCACAAAATGTTTCCAGATCTAGAAATCGATACTTTTAGAATGACTTACAAAAACCTTTTATAACATGCCTGACCTTGGCCATTAGTAGTAATAGACTATACATTGGGCTTTCAGCACTTTAGTTAAGATAAGTTCGCTGTTAATATACACCTAGTGATTAATTGGCTGATCAAAAGTAGTTAAACTCAATGTTCCTGGTTTAAGTTATTTTTAAACATTTTCGTGTTGTGGTAAATTTTTATCCCTTTATTTATTTATAATAGCCATATAATCAGGTTCACTTTAAAATAGCCGCCAATATCAAAGACACAATATCCTGTAAATAATATATATAAACGTTAAAAACAAAAATGTGTATTTATATAACGTTAATGATTAAGGAAAACAATGGTTATAAAAATAGGTGAGAAATACCTGGTAAATAGGATCCGCTGCCACATTGTCGTTTCGGTATTTCAGAAATTGGTCCAAGGAAAATTCATTGGCTTGTGCTGGAAACTCAAACATTTTTCTGCTCAGGTGGCCCTTTGAATGTAAGTTGGAATTGTATCTAGTTGCATTTAAACCCATCGAGTGTACGTTGGAATTACAAACTAGCTACATCTAAATCTATTTGACGCGACGAGCATGTATTTCTATGTCAATGGCCCAAATGCTAGTTTATTCCAATTTCACTCATTCAAATCAGGTACTTGCGAATGCATCAACAGCACTTAAGTTCACCACCTCGCATTCAATTAATCTCGGGCAATCGAGTAGAAAGAATTGAACGAATTCACCAGAGCAAGATGGATAAAGAACCATCAAATGTCAAAGACCTTTGTTAACAGAAAACTTTCTAACAAAAGCATTCATTGAAAACGTAAGTAAGTGTAAATTTTGAATGAAACAGATCGTGAGATTCACAATAACAACTATGGAATGGCTTTTTTTACACAAAGGTGTAATCTTGCGTATAGATTGATAATTTATTATTGTTTATCAAAAAAATCAATAACTGATTGTTATATTAAAATCAGCTTAGGTATACAATTTTCCATTCTTTGTCTTGTCTTATTTCGTTAATGCTTTCCACAAAAGATTACCGACAAAGGTAAACAAGCAACTGTAGCATCGAAATACATATCCCACACAGTGTGCCGAGTGTTGCTTTTAGTGATCGTGGAGAAGTCCAAAGTACTGTATCCAGCAATTCCCTGTGACATTCTCCTCAAACATCAAGTAAAATGCACTGTTGCCTTTTTAAACATATTTTTTAATAATTCAGTCCTTATGACGTTTGTTTTTGAGGCCGGAATAACAATCACTAATAGACTATAATTAAATATACGTGTTTAATACGAGTCAGTTTTTAGACAAGCGACTTTTTGAAAAAGAATTTCCTAAAGTCTTCGTTTTGTTTTATAGTGCGTCCCCCTGCACTCATTTAAGCGTGCTGCATTATGGCTCGCGCATAATAACGCTTACAGGCATGTAAATTAATTTCACACAATTCCGATTCTACTTACATACATTCACCTAATAGTCTTTTTACATGAGTCATTTTAACTGCAGTTCTAATTGAAGTGAACTCCAGTTGAGTTGAACTACCTTTAAAACAAATGCAAGCAGACTGACATAACACACTGTTGGTCATCCACAAGAATCCTACACACAAAATAACACAACAGACTGTTGTGCCTAGTAAATACTGCCTTCTCGTGTACTTCAGACGTGAACATGGTTTCAATTTCTTCTCAATTTCCCTAAAGGGTCTGCATATCACCTTCCTTCATCTTTAAGATTTCAGACGAATTGACAGTCGCAGTATACAGCAATGTTTCCCACTTTAATTAAATTAGTGTTATTAGCACAACTTCTGGATAGTTAACTCTTCACACACACTTGGTAGCAGAGCGGTGCTACTTATACCAGTTAACGATATTATTATGCCTTGCCTTTGAGAACAGTTCTTCTTTCGTGGCTACCTAATCGCCAATAAGATTTCTTCTTTAAAATCAGTGTGTGTTAATACCCGCCAAATGTGGGTGATTATGCAGTCATTCCAACGGGGAAAAGGAATCCGTCTGTTCTTCATGATATCTACTTTACAAGATTAGACAGGTGTTTCAGAGTAAAATAAACATCAGAATCCCAAAAGATGTATTGATAGCTCTAACCTGTCAACATAGTGTAAATCAAGTGAAATAAAAAGAGGAATAAATTTTATTTCGGGACAAAATGTTAACCTAATTTATTAAAACGACTGGATTAGATTACTGTATACATCAACAGTCAAATTGTAATAAATATGCCAAATAAAAACCATATTGGCGATACTGCCATACATACATATTCAAGAAAACATAAACTAGTGTATTTTAATAATGCAGCTGTTTCATTGACTGCGGGTAACTTTTAAATAAAAAGTTTTCATGAGTAAGGCCCCAAGGGGGGAACCTGTGATAGTGAGGATCTGCTCAGCTTGACAATAGCGATAAGAATTTCCTCTCCAAGTGCATTGTATGCATATTATTTATTCATAGGCCAGATTATACCCTGACAATTGTTGGGCCAAGAAGAGGTCACTAAGCGCCAAGAAACGCGACATACTTTACGGGCTTCTATTTGACGTCACATTCCCAAAATGGTTGTGATGACGCTATGCTCATCTTCTACCAAAATTCTTCTTCTTAACACTGCCATAGCCAAGATGTTGTTCTTAATAAATGACTGGATTTCAGGTTATAGAAATTTCTACGTGAAGAGATATTGTGGTGCGGCTTCTGGCAAATCTACTGGACACGTTGACTGAAGTGTGCGAATGTGCTTGAACAAGACCTGTTAGTTAGAGAAGTACTATGGAGTGCTCGGTTTGTAGTTGTAACAAGAGACAACGAGAGTATGATATCTTTGTTAATATTTATAATGAATATTTGACGAGCTGAAAGAAACTATATGGGGGAGGGGGATTTATGCGAAATAAATGTTCATTGTCTTAATTCGTGTAAACTACACAGGAAACCAATTTCTCCAACCACAAAAGATACATTTTCAACCGATTTAAATGAAATGGAATGGGGTTTAACGTCCTACTGTTTTGCTCCGAACTGGACTAATGAAGACGGGCACACGCATACAGTGTGCTATGAGGGAAATTTTGCCCGGACAGCGGCACTACGGCCTACTCTTATATCGAATTCAAACTGTCAAGGGATCTTTTACGTGCACGCCAATGTGTACACGGGACCTGGGTTTTTCGTCCCATACGAACGACTAGACAGCTGTCCTTGTCAGGCCCTCCGCCCTGCATCACTAACAAAGGGGAACCACGACGGAAAATCTGGATGAACTTTCTCGGCCAATGCAGGGATCGAACACCCGACCTCCAGGCCAACGAGCCAGCGTCTTACCCACTTAGCCACCGTGATCCTCTTCAGCCGATTTAGACAATCAAGCTTTTAAACTAGTTGGGTCTTGAGCTGGAGTTTGCAGTTTGTTGATAAATGTGTCGTGACATCCTATTCAAACATCAGACTATATCGGGATAACCTGCTTTCCGGTTAATCGGGTATCGCTATCAGAGCTGAATTATATACGTAAACATAATTTCCAGTAGATTATATATGGAACATTTGATCTCCCATAATGTGTTACTGACGATGATACACACCCACCTTCAAATACCATATTATTTTTTTAATAAAAACACAACAAAAATTAACAGATCGTACATTGATATAAATTGAGTTAACAGAAACGACTGGTTGTAAAGCAGTTTATTTAGCACGCCTATGATTTGTGATAAATAAGTCAGTTTCGTCAAATAAATCAGAGGCGTTGATAACATTAATAAATCAGAGGCGTTGATAACATTAATATTAGATGTGTGATAAACATATGCTAAATATTAGTATGGGCGCTTCTGTGATGTTACAATAAATAACCGGCTACGTAGTTCCCCGTAGTGGGGCTGAAGAACTTGACAAGACTCGGAAATGCACTGGCTCGCTAACCTGGCGGTTCGATTCCGGTGTCGGCCAAGACACTTCTTCGGGATTTTCCGGCGTGGTTATTTGTGTCAGTGGTTTAGAACGGAAGACGAGTAGTCCCGTGTACACCTTGACGATTGGAATTCAAATTGCTGTCCGGACCAAATTTCCATAATTTCTTCACAGTGCATGGCGTATACCTAACTGTATTAGCCCAGTTGGAGCAAAAAATTATCACGTTTAAATTGTGTTCCATTCATTTAGCCATACAAACGCGAGATCAGTAAAGGCAATCTTCACCGCGACCACAAAAGCGGACTATAATTTGTCTTGGGTGGGGAGGTGATTCTCTCCCAATTTCTTTCCTTGTTTTAGTTATCCGTAACCTTCCAGTCGTTGGCCAATATGGCCTTTCCTTGAAGTCATCATTAAATTAAATACTCAGTGTAAAAATAACATTTCCGCTTGAAGGCCCATTGAATATTGGTATGTCTGTCAAGTTAATAAATTAATAGTAATCAGTGTGGTGAGTATAAGTGAGAACTCACATTTCAATTCTTTTAGTGTTCATTATTAAAGATGCATTATATTATAGGAGATCAATATGCCTATTGCAGGTCTTTTTTCCTGTAGATATCGGACCGTAACATCCTGGATTACGACCCCTGATTGTACGGAAAATCACTTCTTTTTTTAGCCTGTTCTCTTTCCATCTCTTGCAAAATGTGGGCGTATCTTGCATGGCAACTGCTTGTTCTTTAACTATTCATGAACGACCATCTTTTCATCTAAATCTTAGTTGATCCATATACATTACATAAGGTACCTAATCAAACCGGGTACCCAATTAAACCGCGATGTCATCCCTGTGCGTTTATAGAATTTTCTGTTTGAATATTAATTAAACTCGTATACTTGCAATGAATCCTGCCGCAAATATTTTTCAGATTTAGAAAATTTATGTAATTGAGAACTTGCTAAAATATACGAGGGCTGGCTGAAAAGGATAGTTCTAAGCCTGAATAGAATAGATCAATTGGGATGAAACAGCCTTTTGCCACCAACAAGTATAATCATTAAATGAATCATATAGACATAAGAGCTACAACTGTAGTGTTATTATTGTCTTTGTACCAGACCATCTTTTGAACCTACCCATTCATATCAGCAGAAATGGACAAAACCGGCAACAGGGCAGGCATCAAGTACCTGCAATTGAAAGAACTAACCCCAACACAGATAAATGCCATGGTCGGGAATGATTCACTTCCTTTTCCACAGTAAAGAAGTGTTCGGAGGAATTTAAGCGTGGTAGAGAAAGCCTTGAGGAAGGCAATCATCGGCACCCATTCAAGAAAACATTACCCGGGTGCATGACATGGTGATTGCTGATCGACGATTGGCCACACGACATATTGCCAGTATTGCGTGCATCTATCGTAAGAGGGTTGAGCACATTATCGCCTACGGGTTAGGAATGACAAAAGCCCTTGACTGCTCTTGAAAAAGGAATTGTCGGTCGTCATTTTTTAGTAATGATGACATCATGTCAGCTGTAAATGACTTGTTTTGGGGTTTCCGAAGAAAAATTTTTCCTGACCGGCATCCAGGCCTTGCAATATCGTTGGCAAAAGCGTGTACACCCCGAAGTGAATATGTAGAAAAATGAATGGAAACCATCGACGTTTCAGCCAGCCCTCGTAGCTATTGCTTATTATGCTAAAAAAAAACGTCAATGTTGAATGGGCATTTTTATTAATTATTCATCTGTGGCCCATAAACTACCTTACCGTGAGTTGGTCACAAAATGAAATGAACCGTGGTGTAACGTCCCACTTTTATTGTCCATCCGGGCTAATGAAGATAGGCACACGCAATGCTGTGTGCCGAACTGATCAGCAGAAAATATTCGCTTGGCAGCTACTATCACTGATAGGGATGAGTTAATTAGCTATCAATATATTTTCTTCTGAAAATTAAATTCTAAAACAATTTTTAAATCATTATATCTGAATAAATATATCTTCTAATGAGCGTAAATTGTTACATAAAATAATAGGCGAAGGATTAACAGGAGTAAAAGGCACCAATTCTGCCGGGACCAGTTGGTGTTACTATTTAAACATTAAACTGTTATCGGCGCCGTATGATATGACGTCACACGTACACCACTACTACACGTAAAGATCAGATCTTGTATAGATTTTCGCATTACAGTTGTGAAACAGGTTGGCAGTGTGCTATGAGGGAAATTTTGACCGGACAGCGGCACTACGATCTACTCTTATTTCGAATTCCAACTGTCAAGAGTTCTTTTAGGTGCACACAACAAACCGCACTTCCATTTTTGACGATAGAATGACGGCTGAAGTATTGTAAAATTTTATTTTCCGTCGTTAATATATTCATTTATTCGTATAATAAACAGTACAGCGTAATTTTGTGTCTATTTCGGCAAAGAATTTCATAAATGTCCTTGAATTAACGTTCAGATAAATTTAGTCATTTGTGCAGTATTTTGACTAGTACTGGCATACTGTGGACCAGCAACAAAGCCTGGCATCATAATTTCAATCTTGGAATTGTGACGTCATATCAAAAAGCCTTCGGTGTCCCTCTCCCACCCGGCCGCCCCCTCTCAAGAACAAGATGGGTGCAAAGTTCCTGGTCAAAAAAAAATGTATTAGTTCGTTGTAATAAAGTATTTCTATCGACAGAATTACCAATCCGTACACAGCGCTGCAAATCGGACTCAGGTCGGTGCAAAATGTGTAGCAACTGTCTGTTGAGGTCAGTGGGTAAAAGCACTAGCTCACTAAGCAAAAGGAAGTTCCTCGGGATTCTCTTACCTGGTTTCCCTTGTCAGTGGTGCAGGGTCGGCGGTTTGGCAAAGAGCATGATCTAATTTTGGGGATGGGAAGAGGTCTCGTCCACACATTGACAGTTGAAAATTCGATGAAGAGTGGACAGAAACGCTGCCGTCTGAGCAAGATTCCCCTCATAGCACACTGCATAACCTTTTATGCCCATCTTTATTAGCCTGTTTGGTATAAAAAGTTAGGATGTTAAATCCCATTTCATTTCATTTCGGGATGCCTGGTATAGATCTCCGTGTAGGCTGCCGGTACTTATAAAAGCAAATTACAGATTTTATTTACGCTTGGCTTACTTAAATACAGCGAGAAAATTAGTCATTAATATAATAATGCAACAACAGATGGTACTGCTTATTCGCACCTCGGGTTGTCATCGACATGACGTCATCACATTCAATTTATTACCGGGTAACCGTAGTGACAGGTGCTAATACAGCAGACAAGGAGGTATATGGGGAATTGATGAGGCTCGAACGGTATTGAATCCTAATTACCTATCAATTTATGTGTCGATGTGTAAATAAAGACCCGTATTACCTGTCGTATCGCATGCCTTTATTGATATCAATAGTGTATGAAGAAATAATATTAAGCGGTTATTTTAAAGAGACTGCGTCTTCTATTAAAGATGTAAAATATATGTTGATCATACCTGAAGGTTGATCGGTGGCTGTTCCAAGTTCGATTCCGGTGACGACCGAAAAATTTGTTCTGTAAGTTTCAGTCTGGAAGGAAGATAGCGGAGGGCCTGACAAAATCCGAGGTCACGCGTTTACCATGGACAGCACTTTATAGATCCCTGGCAGTTTTAAATCGAAAAGACATAGGCTCGGTAGCTGCTGTCCAGGCAAACTTTCATTCAAAGCCCACTGCATGACGAATGTCCATTATTAAACCCCACTTCATCCCTTCGTTCTGTTTAATAAAAAATCCAGTAAAGCTAAATTATTCAACACAACAGTCAAAGTTTCTCAAGCGGGTGCACAAGATGGTAACACCAAATTCTCAAATTTAATAGCCAATCAAGCCTTCGCACAAATCCATATTTTAGATGTTACTTGTAATTGTATGCATTGTCCGTGTGTATTTTGGTGTAAATTTAATTTTTAGCACTGTTTTAACAAATTTTCATCCTTTAAATATTTTTTATTATTTTTCAAGAAACATACATGCCGGGTTTTTTTTTTAAAAAAAAAGTTTAATCAAGATTACTTTTATCCGATATTGTAAAGTACACATAATAGTTGATCAGAGGCCGGTCGTTCAATGCTCCGTTAACTTACAATAACTCTCGTTAACATGGAGTTAACGGATGGTAGTCCTTAACGGAGAGAAAGTCTGTTGCTGGAAATCACCTGTTAACTTTAACCTGTTAACTTGCCGTTATATTTATAGGAAAATTCTATAGATTTTCTTTATAGTGTTTTCTGTAGGATATTCTACAGTTATATTTTTTGTTTTTAATCAAGTTTTGTGAACAGACTGCACAACAGTTGTCCCACTTTCTTCAGTTTCTTGTTAATACTAACTTCTATGAAGTTGTTATACGTGTACATTGAATTTTAAAAATATATATAATTCAGCCAGACCAAGCAGTAACCTTAACCAGTCCGTTAGTTAACGGATAATGAAATTGACTTTCCAGCAACAGACATTTAACGGACCGTTAATAAACCATACGTTAGCAAGATAACGATCCGTTAGATTTTAACTGATCGTTAAAATATCTGAGCTTTGAACAACCGGTCCCTGTTCTGTAACTGTGAATGAGTACAACAGACATACATTATAGTAGGGATTACACTCGAGAATTCTGATTAAGTTGTGCTTCACAGCATGAGTATTGATGAAAGCTGTGGATCAGGTGTTATGTTTTAGGGCACTGTCCGTTACAATATGAAGTCAGACAAATGACTGATATTTAAACTCGATATCCAAGGATGAGGTTTATTAACCGATTTACATAAGGTGCATCTACAAAAATAAGATCTGAATAGCTTGTGGATTTTCGAATGTAACTGTGCAATAAAAATTGCTAGCTTTGAGTTCCAAAATGAAAAGTGCCACCAGTTGATCTTGAAAGAATAAGCATCGCCTTTCCTGAAATAAACAGTGAAAGGACCTGGTGGCGTAAACGGAGTCGCGGGGGGGGGGGGCTTACGTTTAAAGAATTATTTATTTGCGCGCATCTCACCCCCGTATAATTTTAAATATTGTTGCCTTTCCCCCTCTTTTAATTCACGCAAACTCCACTTCACTGAAAGTACCACTCTACAGAAGTAACTATGTAGGATTCTGTTCTACATCTCTTGCTTATCAGGTAAATGTGTTTTTTATCTTGCACTTGGACAATTTGGGGTTCTTTATTAAACATAAAATTACAGTTTATCAAGACAAATTTTCGTTACGGCTGCTTTACCTGACTTTTAAGAGAGTGCCGTTCAAACTTTTTCCATTGGGACTGAAATGTACACACCGTATCATGGGGATGCGGTGATAACAATTTATCTAACTATCAAAACGGCACGTTGTTCGAAGAGGTGCGCCCATACACACAAAGGAAAAAGTGAGCGAAATTATCAATGGTTGTAGTTTTTACAAGATGTACGCATTGATGGTAACCATGTACTGGTCATTCGAGTCTTAGCCTCGCTTTTCCATTTTGAAATTAAATCATTAAATGTCCGAACCGCTTTTATCTACTTAAAGTCGGAGCTATCCGATGGCATCGAGGGTTGATTATGGTCTTGTCATTTTAATAATGTGTAATTAAAATATTTAAGGCCTAACGACAAGTCCTGCAATAGGCAGATTTAGCTCTTACATAATGTCTGTTTAATCATGATTCTGAAAAAGAAATTCAAGCTTATAAAAGAAAGGAGGCAAAATAAGTAGGGAGGTGAAGAAACATCGTGATTGGTGATGAAAAATATCATATTCAGATGAGATTGATCACACATGTGCCCGGATGATAGCTTATCTCTAAAAGGTTATATTACCAGGGTTTCAATGCCAAACCCCGTAAGGCATGTCATTGTGAAAAATAAAAAGCATGCTTAACTTTTTTCTTTGTGTATATAAAAGCAACTAAACGTTTTAAATGTTGCCCGAAAGCTTTGTTTATTTGCGTTCTATTTATTTATACAATTTCTGATTATGCAAAAATCGTGTGTAACATTTAAAGATATATTATGGGAGATTAGATAAAGAGCTGGCAGTTCTCACTATAATAGTTAAAAATTAGATAATGTAAAGGGAATTTGCTGAAATTTCCGTCAAATTGATCCACTCTGAACCGAGATTTTAGTGATCGAATTTTCGGCCCAGCCTCGATCATCATTACTAAAGTCGGTACGATAAAAACATAGTCTCGAATATCCATTTCATGATGAAATCATGAATAGAAGTCCAACAGCAAATCGGAACCTAATCCAATAAACATCGCAGGCTAGCGATGACATCGAGAGTTGATTTTATTTATTTTTTTTTTTTTTTTTTTGGGGGGGGGGGGTTCCTATTTTATCTATATACATATTAAAGCGTGTATAGCTCTAACTCAGTATTACCCAGAGTCTTCAACATTACAACAAACACGAATCATTGGTTCATTCCAATCATGGGTGATGATGGTTAGCTTATGGGCTCCTGATATTTAAGGCAAAGTGGACAATTTTAAAACCCGTATACACCGGCGTGTACTCAATGCTCCCGAGTGCGATTTGTAATGAGTCGACTTGACGAACGAGGCTAAACGTCAGTGCGTTAATGAAATAAATCGTAGACTAGCGGGAGCGACTGGCCTTCAATTTTGACTGCTCGCGTATGTCGACGAACAAAACTGAGAAATTATAATAAGAGTTTTAAAACATGAATCTAAATCAGTTTAAATACATTAATAACATTAATATTTGCTTTAAGAGATCCTGCTCCTTGAAGTACCATATATAAAGATAATCATTATAAATAAGTCACATTTATCAACTCTAACCATTGTATAATACAGTTCTAATGTGTGACAATGGAACTGGGTCACCAGACAAACTCAGCGTGGTTTGGAATTTTAAAAGCAAAGTCAAGAACACTTCTCTGTCCCTAGTGTGTACAATGTAAGGTATTATGATGATATCTATATCTAAGCATAATATAATCCCTTTTCTCAAATCAAATAAACTATTCTTTCGTCGCTAACAGATTCAATAAGTACATTTCTTAATATTCAGTCGACAACTTTAGGAGCTGCACTTATAAAACTTGTTTGTTACAATGTTTCAAAAGCTATCTTCATTATAGACTTGGCAAATATTCCTTCTTCTTAGTGAAATGATTTCAATTATTTTATGATGTTTGATCTGTCAAGTAACACCAATTGACTTGTTTTACCATAATGAGGTTTTCCTCCGTCGGAAGAGTTTCAAAAACATGTTTAATATCAATATCATTTGGTCATTTGTCAGTAAAACATGGCCATTTTATCTTGGTCTTGTGAATCTTGAATTGTTTCAACCGTTCTAGGGGGATTGGATGGCCGAATGGTTAGCACGTGCGCGCTGTATCACAAGGCCTGTCATTGAGTCAACTGGCGTGGTTTCGAATCCCCGGTTGTAGGGTCGCCTGTCCAACCTCGTGGGTTTTCTCCGGGTCCTCTGATTTCCTCCCACTGCTAAAGACCCCTACGCGCGAGCGAATTATTGAAATAAAGAAAATTAAACCATATGTTAGTCCCGAAATGACCTAGTTTGTGTCGAGTGAACGTTAAACCCCATTTCTCTCTCTTTCAACCGTTCTTAATTTACAAGCCCCACCCCACCCCCTTTCCCTATCCGGGTCACCAAGAATTACTCGCAGGCGCTCCATGTTTCAATGCTTCCTCGACTGAATAAAAGGGGCAATGTTTATGCTGATTAATCTATACACCATTCCGATAATCCCCAGACATTATAGATGCAATTAGGTTCATAACACTGCATCATCTAATTATACAGAATATAGAAGATACAAATCGATTACCATAAATACATTCTCTAAAGATCAACTATCTACTGCGAAGACATTCCTATCAAACCAATCCATCAGGATATAAATAGAAAGATTATCAATCATATTCTACAAAACAATCAGTTAAGAAAAAGTGACTAGTATGTAAATATAAAATATATCCAGCACTTGAACTCGAGGAAGTTCAGAAACCGACTTCCACAACTGTTAAATACAGTTATACAGGCTAGACGCTATAAAGACCACATCATAAAGATCAGCAATTGACGTCAAGGGATTCCAGAAACCGAATCACATGATTAACGATTAAACAGGCTAATATCAGATCTGAGAGTTGTCATGTCTTACTTTAATTAAACACACTATACCCGGAGATGCTCTAGCATCAGTCTTAGTAATATATGTTGACACCTAACTCTTCTATCCACATCAAAGGGCCGATTAATCGTATGTTACCAGATTGAATGCCATCGCATGTATCTGGTACTGCATATATCTATATCCTCACCGTGTCACAATTCTCTTATTTGCGATATCACCATTGTAGATGCAAGCGCTAAACCACCAGGTACTACAACTGCTTACATTCACTTTTGATTACCAATATGACGAGGGAATGGTCCGTGTATCTTTATGGACTTTGGCAGAATATAATGGGTTACCAATTTATTATTTGAATATTAGATATTCTTGACAAAGAAATGAATTAATATTAGCAGTTTTGTGTCAATTGTATTGTTTTTGTTTTCTACTGAATGTACATTGTATCCCAATGACGTGGTCTTTAATGTATCATTCCATGCAATAGTTTTATTGGTTAACGTTGCTAATATATAAATAAATATAAGACGTTTGACAAAAAGTTCCAAATGTTGGGTTAAAGATGTGATCACTGTGTGGCTTAATGGATTGTGGACTAGATCCCAATTCCTTTATTTGCAAGGTGGGAAACGTTAACGCTTTGTTTCATAAAAGTGGAACGATGATATCCAAAGGCTACTTCAGCATGTGTTTAAAGAACACAAATTTCAGATAATCGGATAACAAACAATAATGCCACGATAAACACCATGTGGTTTACTTCCTGTTTAAATCTTATACATAAAGCCTTAAGTTAAAGATTAATCTAAACGTCGAATTTAAAACATAGACTGATTCTTTTTACACTTTGGGGTTTCGGAAAGTTTTACTTCCTTGCTATTGTCTAAAACTTCTATTCAAAATATTGACTTATAAGGACGCTTAACTGGGTTTCGGAATTGAGGCATTGAATTGGGTGGCGTAATAATCCTGATTACCAATTCACCAAGCTTACAGTTTGTTTTATCCAGACAAAAATATACAGAGAGAAGTGGGAATAACTATTTTCAAACTTCCGTAGAATTTATTTTTGGAATTGCTTCGAGAAAGTATCACAGACAATGAGATAGAATGGTGGAACGAATGGTGGAACTAATCATCAGATTACGCGAAGATTTAACTGATTTTATTTACTGAAATATTTCGGGGGGGGGGGGCTGTTAATGAAATACCGTTATGAGATGAATCCTGCTAAAACATAAAAAGCCTATCTTTAGATGTTGGGAAATTGGAGATATTACTAATATTAACTAAAAATGAAACAAATCTCAGTCAAAAGAACCCAAGGGTGATCAGACAACCTTGATTCAATCCAATGTGGACATACGGAATAACGGGAGGTAATTACTGCGTAAAAATCTGATCGAGACTAATAACGATTCCTCCTCGAGCTTTTGCCAAGGGATGTTGGTCATTTGAGCACCTTAGTATTTTAAATTCACCTTTGGCACCCACTTCTAATGTTCTAGAATAGCTCCCAGCCAGTTTTGCCAAAGAGGGCATCATTAAAATGTTTATCTTATACGGGCATTATTGATGCGGAGTCCCATTCAAAGAAAAACGAACTTAATAAACCAGTGAAGTGTTTTATAATAATGTGTCATTATTATGTTTTATGTGGGTAAGATAGTTTTATCAATATTTTTACACCAGCTACCTACACCATTCACCTCTTAATAATATACTATTCAAAAAAAGTAGGGGATATTTGATTTTTAAGTGTTATTAAAGTCACCTAATGAAACTGACGAAGAAACAAATGACAAAATGAAATGAAGTTCACATTCATCGATTTATTCCAAATGATTGTTAGACTAAGTAAGGCACAGACTGACCATTATAAGGGTAAAATGATACCCGGGGTCAAACAGCAAAGTTACCACAGCATCACAACCAAGTCAGTAACGGGTAAATCCTCCTCTGTTTGCCAAACAAGCATTGATCCGACGTGGCATACTCCTAATGAGACGTCTAAGGTCATTTTGGTCCAGATTGTCCCATTCCTGTTGCAACGCAGCACCAAGTTCTTGGACATTGGCAGGACGTTGTTGACGTTGACGTAACCTCTGTCCAAGCATGTCCCAGACATGCTCGATGGGGGAGAGGTCGGGACTCAGTGCTGGCCAAGGTAATGTGGTGATGTTCTGTTGTTGGAGGTAACCTGTAACGATCCTGGCCCTGTGACATCTTGCGTTGTCATCCTGGAAGATGAAACGGCGGCCATGACGTCGTGCGAACGGCACAACATGGACTGCCAAGATGTTGTCCCGGTAGTACTGGCCTGTAACACGCCCTGCAACAACATGTAAAGCCGTTCTTCCAGCAACAGTGATGCCTCCCCACACCATAACAGAACCACCCCCAAATCGATCATGTCTGATGACGTTAACGTCTTGGAAGCGCTCGTTTCGACGACGCCACACCCTCCTACGTCTGTCCAAAAAATCAACAGTGAACCTTGACTCATCTGAAAACATCACATTGCTCCAGCGTCGATTATCCCAGTGTTGACGATCCCTACACCAACGACGTCTTGCCTAAATGTGATGGTCTCTCAAACAAGGGATCACGCGAGGACGTCGGGCGCGAAGGTGACCCCTATGCAGTCGATTCCGAATCGTCTGGCCACTCACTCTCACACCAGTGTCTGTTTGAAGACGAGCGCTGATCTGATTTGCTGTGATGACACGATTTCTCAAGGCCAAGGCACGGATAAATCGATCCTGGGCTTGAGTTGTCGCCCTTGGTCGACCTGAGCGTGGTCTGCCCTGTACAGATTGTGTATCACGGTATCTGGACCATAGCCTGCTTATGACAGACTGAGAAACATTCATCGTCCGCGCCACAACCGCCTGTGTTGTGCCGATCTGTAGCATGCCAAGGGCACGTAACCTTTCATTTTGGGTAAGCCGACGCATATCAAAATTTGTTTTCTGGTCACTAAAACAATTAAACTGATGTTTCCACCCTGGAATTCAATGCCACAATGACTGTAACATTCAAAGTCAGAGTCGTGCAAATCTTGGGTTGGACCCCCATGATGATCCCAAGCATCACCTGCATTCCATGCGGTAGCAATTGGTGCGTTTGGGCGTCACATGTAACTGGAAATGTTTCTTCTGTTAGGTTCTATAGTGACTTTTTTCGTAGTCATTTGCATATTTTAGTATTATGCCCCCAAAATCAAATATCCCCTACTTTTTTTGAATAGTATATTTACGAATCATTAAACTTTTCGAAACTGTGGTCTGTTAAAGTATTTGCCGTTATTTATTTGTTTAAAGAAATATAAATAAAATTCTAACGTATAAACCTGAATGGCCGCATACTAATGTCATCACGACTGTCTTTGTAATTGTGCTACAATTTAGAGTTGGTGACGGACCCAGAAAGAAGATGTCTACTTTTTTTTAGTGTGGCAGACTAGAATGGATCTTAACAAGAAATGATGTTCAGAAAAAACCGACATAATTTTTTGTCAAAGAATATAGCAATCCATATATACACAAAAAAAAGTATCGCAACATCCGAATGTTTATGCGCTAAAAAGGAATTTATAAATGAAATTTTGAAGTAGTCTGTCCTCATTACATACCAGTGAAAGCTGCCAGTTCAAAACGTAACAGACCTACGGCGCAAATAAACCCATGAACCCCTTGCTTCGTGAAAAGCATGTTTGAGAAATCAAGACATTGCAATGAGGCATTGAGAAAAGTTTTATAATCACTATGTTCACTGTTAATTTCAGAGTGGCACCTCGACAAAGGTGGCAAGTTATTGACATGAGGAATGCTGGGAAGTCAATGAGACAGATTGGATGAGGGAAGGGTGTTGCGATACTTTTTTCTTTGTATATAAATCTAAATAAAAACTCAAGCAAAATCCAGTTTAACCAGCTGTCAAAACACAATGTCCAGTTGACGAATTGTGCAAAATAAAGTCACGACAGCAGAGTCATACCAGATATTCATGAAAGATGAGCATACCCTGCCCTGCACGCGACAGTTCTGTCAGGCTAAAAGATAGCCAGGATATGATAGAATCGAAACAATAAGGTGGACCAAATGTGCCATAATAGTAGACACAGGTATGTTTAACCGACCAACAATATCGTAAATACATAATCTGAAGTCGCAAATCTGTTACTGATTCATTCTTGGGAAGTGGTTGAATAAGAGCTGATAAAAAAAGCTTGTTATCGCAATCTGATTTAAATACAGAAATATATTTCGTTTCGTTTTGATACACTTTCAATGACCTCTACTACATGAAGATCTGACCGGTTGTGGTGACGTCTGACGTCAGACATTTGATTAACCAATCAGTGTTGATGTTTCTAGGGGGTTACCCATAGTTCCGTGCACCTCACGCCAAAAAAATCTCTCCGTAACAGACAGTTTCATTGGCTACTACCTTACATCATCCAGAGCGCGGGTTATATAACATCTCTTCCAGATTCGAGTGTGGTAAAGACAAGTAAAACGAAATTTTGAACTTTGAAATACGAAATGAAATAGTATCTGTGTTTTAATCAGATTCTTGTTATCGTATGATATATCAATAATATAAATTCTGTAAATTTATTGATGAAATATTGTCTAAATCATACTCTGGTCTAAATCATATTCTGAACTATGGTTAGTTATAAATATCCTTATTCAAACAATTTCCATGTTAACACTTTGCCTAAAGTCAAGACCTTGTTATGGCTTAGCTCATAAAAATACTCATATAGATTGCAGCATGTAAATAGCAAATTAAAATGATAGCCCTTCGTCACATATACATTATTGCCACACACAGAGCATCTGTTCATTGGGGTTTGGTGTTCTACTCTTCTGATTGATGTTAACAATATAAAACATAGAACGAAAGTACAGTCCAATTTACTAAATTTTTGCAGATGCTTTCCCAGGACCGTAAACGTACAGTTGATCGTTGTGTCCTGTATTCTGTTTTTGGTTGTTAAGTTTTAATTTGTACGGTCCTGCAAGTAGGTAATAAGTTTACGGAGGTACTACGGTAGCGCAATTTTTAACTTTTTAATCGAGGCATCTTATAACAGCAGATTTTCATATAGATTTCGCCAACCTATTTATTTAAACAGAACAATTTTCACTGTTTGTCATTTTAACCGGGTTTTGAGATTTACCGAAATTCCAATAATTATAACCAGGTGGAACAGACATCCTGCTACAGTGTTAAAGTGGGTGGAATTAAAAACCATAAGCAGCTTAAAATTATCACCACCGATTGCATTTGTAATGAGTGGCACCTCCACAACCACGCCCTATTACCGGACACTGTGAGAGCAACCGGCCCAGCCCAGTAAGGCACTGCCTCACTAACCAGAAGATCTCGGTCTGAGAACACTCAGAATTTCCCAGTGTGGTTTCCCCTGGCAAGGAATACTGTCTTTTCGGTCGGGTGTGGCGAAAAACCGAGGTCGCTCAAAATACTTTAACGAAGATCATAGGTTGGGAGGCTTTTGATCATATCGTCTGCAGAGGATGCCGAATAGTGGCAAATTTCAATTCAGTATAATATGTTTGGAAATAGCTGAACGGAATTGAACCATTTTCGGCTGATTCAAAATTTTTCCGTACCGTAGTTTGCATACGATTTGAAGGAATAAACAACATTATTGATTGTACATCAACATTGTTTCTAATGTAACATCAGGGATTCTCACATTCAATGGAAATAAGCTGGGGTGAGAATGGTTAAACAGGTTTCGCAATGAATTGGCGTTGTAATATGCTTATGGTGGTGTCTAAATCTTTTCCTATTTTTAACTAGGAAATAACTAATGTTTCCGTTTACACCCGTGTCTCGTTACAAACAATGATTCCACTCTGATGTCAGTGATAATTATAGGAGTGCACTCATTATATATGCCTTCACACATCTGTTTCATAACCTTCGGCCATAATTATACACGTCTCATTCAGTTGCTTAATGAGATATTGTGAAATCTGATTACAATGCATTTTTATATTATCTCAATATTATCATAATAATACGGAGGATCATTAGGGTCAATCAAATGAAAAATAAATTCTGATTATCTTTGAGAAAACGAGAAGATTAGATAAAGATCTGACAGTTCTCCTATAATCATCAACGGCCATTGAACGGTAGATATGATTCAAATCTGTTCAAAATCGGTGGCACCCGATGGCATAGGGAGTTGATTATTGTTTTGTCATGCTAATAAATTTCTAATTAATAGCTTATATAACATTTAAGGCCTAAAGAAAGGCCTTCAATGGGCAGATTTAGCTCTTGCATATTGTATGTTTAATAAGAATATACTGACGTATATTAAGGTAAATTTTTATCACATTTTGGCCGGGGTTTTTTCTCGGTCGCTTTAACTTTACACAGTTACGTAAGTTTTAGTCGTTTAGATTAGCGCCGTTTCGTTTATATCCCTTTTAAACAAGCCGTTGCCATTTTTACGTTTCGCTGAACCTCTTTGATGAGCCTCTATTTAATTCGATTGAATCGATGCCTGAAAATTACCTATCGTTGCGATCTTGATTTTGATTTCTTTAATAATCAATTCGTGTACATTCCAGCTTGGATTAACAATATTTTCTGAAAAAGCAGAATATTTTTTTATTTCTTTGATTGACCCTAACGGTTTTCCGTATAATAGTATTATCGTCATCATTACCAGCTTTGTCACTGTGTCTTACAGAGTTTGGAAGATCGGATCAAAATGCAGACCCTAATCGTTTGGTCGCCATGCCAGTGAAGAGTACTTGAAAAAAATAGAAAATACCAGTTAGCTTCATATATTACGATCCAGGCAGAATTGTTTAAACAAGACGTCGGTGATCACGGTAGGCGTAGGTTTTCTTTTTGGACCAGGAACTGATTTTGTTGTTCTTCTAAAAACAGCCTAAGGCACAACTCATTAAAGTACAATCGCCATGAAGCGTTGCATGCGTTTCCCACACTGATCAGCAGTAAATATTCGCTTGGTTGCTAATGTCAATGAAGGGATTACATCGGTGCGAGTTAATTAGCTCGCAATATTAACGGGGGTTTTTTTCTTCTGCAAATGAAATTATAAAACAATTGCAGTAAATGGTTCTAAGGCCAATCAATCTGGCCCCAAAGGGTACTACATATAACTAATCTACAATGAAATAAAAGTGAAACCCTACGACATAATTCTAGAATAAAACGATTTTAATTATTCGTATATCATATTATTTCACCGAAGATAATTGATTAGAAATTGCGATAAAAAAATTAAAAATTAAATGTATAAATCACGCTATATACACTAGCATTACATTAATGTTTTCTTTTAGACGCATTTTTGTCTTTTTTTAGCTTTCAAAGAATAAAGTTACACGCTTTTTAAGAACTAGCCATCAAGATTTGTCTTACAAAAACAATTTCTAAGAAAACAAGTTTTAATATAAATATAACCGCACTGTTTTGATAGATGTAAATAAATTTATAGTCTGGCAGTAGATCTGATTAACGACTAATTTATTATCTTGTCTGTCTTAACGGATATAACTTTTAAAATAAATAATAGTTTTTTTCCAGTCCAACAGACATATGTAAGCAAAAGCCATACCTACTGTCGTGTTTATATTAGATTTTATGTATGGATTTATTTAATTATTTTACAAGGGTGTGGTGGCACCTGCGGGTTAAATGGTAAAAGAGAGAGAGAGAGAGAGAGAGAGAGAGAGAGAGAGAAATGGGGTTTAACGTCCACTCAACACAAACTAGGTCATTTCGGGACTAACACATGGTTCAATTTTCTTTCAATAATTCGCTTGCGCGTAGGGGTCTTTAGCAGTGGGAGGAAACCGGAGGACCCGGAGAAAACCCACGAGGTTGGAACTCTCATCGAACAAGGTTAGGAGTTAGCCTAAGTGAGATAAGTCCAAATTATTCTAAATGCGTATTTATTAACAACAAATTATATAATATTATATTAATGAAGACCAGACTTTATGTAGGTTCAAGAGTTTTATTGGGATTTGTTCGTTCGTTCGCAGAGCTTTACGTCCACATGATATTGTAGACAAGTTAGTGTGAATCAAATTGCAAAGTAGAAGTTCAATAATAATAATAAACAAAACGAAAAGTAATAATAACAAAAGTCAACCATATAGATGTCATACATATTTGCAATCAGTGAAACATACTTCAGATTTTGATAATACAATTAAATATAAATGAATTATAAATATATACATTATTTACATAAATCATTCAGTAAATGGACATAAATGTGATTATCTACCCCGTTTTTTTGATTGGTTCGTAGACCATGGCTACAATCAAGGCCATGACAGATAATTTGAAATCGTGGAAACCCTATGGATTAACCCAGGGTATAGTGGAGTAGAACGGAATGAGTACACTGGGGATACCGAGGATGGTGCTTAGCCTACAAATTGAAGTGAGTAAAGTCGCTCGACAGTCGCTGAGCTATTTAAAATCTAAAATAAATTTGTGTCGAATCTAAAAATCTGAGGTGTATTATTTCAGAAAGTATACCTTGAACAGATTTGTAAGGTCCCACCCCTCTAAATTTTAATGTAGCACGTAGATCCACCAGCATGCAGACAGACAAGAAAAGTATGAAAATTCTGCGAAAAACCCATCAAAAAAAATGATTAAGTTCCAGTCTTTCTCATGGTTAAAATCCCATCAAATTACACCTTTGTGTTCTAGGATACACATAGATTCATAAAAACGCTATGATACAACATTGCAGTGTCTAAAGTAGCAAAAAAGACGGTAAAAAGATAACAATGTTATACGGACCTTTTCCGTGTGTAAGCTGTTCGATACATGCTTCCGTATCCGTGTGCCGTATCACGTATGAGAAATACACACACATTGATATGAAATGAAATGAAATGGGGTTTAACGTCCTACTGTTTTGCTCCTAAACTGGGCTAATGAAGACGGGCACACATTGATAACATCACACGCAAAATCCATACGGATACGCGATACGGACCAGGAATTTATGTTTGCCAAAAGTCTCTAATCATCTACACAACTCCCTCGCTAAACCAGTAAAGTTGAACAGTTGAGCTATAGATGATTTTCTTTCCAAAATGCTAACAGATTTCATATAATTTAACGAATTATTTGGCTTAAAGGTTTTACCTTTTTACCGGCATTACCAGTTTTGTGAATTTGTTATAAGCATAGTAAACATGATAATAGATTGCTTTTATTTCAACAATATTTAAACACTATATGTTGAAAGAAATATACATGTATGATATATTGTACATGTATTTCCTTATTTCAACACTGCTTAAAGGAGCTAAATCTCTATTCTTTGGCACCTACAAATGGATACAAATGGGTATAATAATGTAATATGAATGTATTTTAGCTGGTTTCCATTTTACCGTTTCTGTTTTTACTGTCATTTCTAATCGGTTATGTTCGGCAAAACACGCGAAGAGTCCAAACTGAATTGCAGTCTTTGGCATCTGGTTATTCCAGTCTACAGAATAGCGGTATTCTCCTCTGTAGGTTATGTTTTGCCTCGTTCCTCCAGTCCCTTCATTATAAATGGCACTCGAAAGCCCCTCTTTTCCCGTAAGATTACAACATCAATGTTGAATTAATTAACTAACAAGTTGTGTTTGCATTGTCTGTGGATGATATTGAGTTAGAGACTTCCCTCCTTTAAAGATATATACCTGTGTGATATGGTATTTCGTTATTTCAACACTGTTTAAAGAAATATCGTAGTATATAGTTATTTCCGCACTGTTTAAAAATGAAATGAAATGAAATGGGGTTTAACGTCCTACTGTTCTGCTCCTAAACTCGGCTAATGAAGACGGGCATACGCCATACAGTGTGCTATGAGGGAAATTTTGCCCGGGCAGCGGCACTATCGCCTCCTCTTATATCGAATTCCAACTGCCAAGGGATCTTTTACGTGCATTCCAATGTGTACACGGGACCTCGGTTTTTCGTCTCATCCGAAGGACTAGACAGCTGTCCTTGTCAGGCCCTCCGTCCTGCATCACTGACAAGGGGGAACCACGCCGGAAAATCTGGATGAACTTTCTCGGCCAATGCAGGGATCGAGCACCGCACTGTTTAAAGTTATGACCCTTAAAAGACTAACATTAAAGAATATATGCAAGCTTCCAGGAAATGATATATTTGTTCTAAAACATTATAATTATATTACTTCAAGTTACTTCATTTTTGTAGGCTTATTATGAAAAATAAATTTAATTGGATATTTACTGTATTTACTAATCATGGCACGTATCATTCTCTGGACTAAATCTAAAATCATTAAGATTTACTAATCGAGGGGCTTAATTTTGGAGATTATTGACCAAGCTGAACAACCTACTTTTTATAACGATCGTAAATCCTGTAGTAATCCATGGGAATCGCAAAAATCTATAGGGCTCTCCAAATTGCCACGCTTAACAACAAATCAAAGGGATTTTACAATTTGAAAAGGTTAATCCTTGTAGCGTAAATTACATTCCCAGCAATAACAGTTTAATTCGTAGAACTTCATAATTTCGAACGCAAATGTGGAGATGATTACGCGATTTACGAATTTCGATAGGATGTCTTTTTATATCCCGACGAACAAACAAAGCATTGAGAACTTTGTCCTTTGAAAGGAAATATGAGATTGAAAGATCATTCTGCGAAATATGGATCTTTGTATTACCCTAATGAACAATACCTGTATCATGCTCACACTCTATTATAAGTAAATAAGAGGATAACGCTGCGATTTGTAATCTGTCTGGAGTGTTCAAGGGGGGTTATATATCTAACATCAGGTGACAAATTGTACTTTTCAATAAACTGTGTAATTCACTCAAAATTTCATGAAAGATTTTCAGCTCATGGACTCTTTATCAGTGCTTACAGCATGATATTCGAGAACAACATATTAATTGTAATTGGCCAATCTCGTCATTGGCACAGTTCCTTATAGATTACAGACTATTAACACGATTCTAACCAATGCCGAATCATCCTTGTTTATAATAGTACATTATACGTATGTGTCTGGCAAAAAGAAATGGCAGAATAGAGTTAAAATGTCGTTAACTAACAGCTACCCAACACAAACTATTTCATTTTGGGAGTAATATGGAATATTTTTATTTCAATATTCTTGTTTTATTCTTGCGTGCAGAGGTCTGTGGCAATGACATAAAACATTAGGGAATTGTTCAATTTGGCTGTGAATTCAATTAAGAGCAAGTGAGAAAAAATTGGAATGGTACTAAACTATATACAACACGTCAGAGCAGATTGCAGTTTCTTCTGCAGGCTAGATAATGTTTATTTAAAACCTGGAACATTTTATGGCGATCTCAACCAAGTCTTCACTAATGAATCCATCATCTTTACGTGTCAATCAGGGGATACGATATGTTATTTACCGATACTAATCACGATGACCTGCTTCAGAGAATTGTAAAGACATGTTTTAATGTTAGAAATGCGTATAAAGTTGTCCTAGGGGAGTTAACACGTCTTCAAACTTCATAAGAGTGTTGCTAATTAGCAGGCTATGTATGATTTAAGTTCGTCCTGATTTATTTGACTATTGACTCTATTGCCTTCTTTCCTGAACATGCTCGATATTTTTCGATTCCCCTGATAATTGGATTAGGATTGACTTGCGTTATACACATCCGACCAAATACTTGACACTTGGAATAGAGTTCATCAATTTCTCAACGTAAACACTTACAAATCAGATTTGAAGAACAAGAGAATTGCTTCATAGTAAACATAGGCTCCTGTTTTTAGAATGGCTTTTATTCTGACACAATGATACTGAAACCTTTACTCGCGTAGTCAAATTAAATGCCCATCACTTGTTGTCTTAAATATGTTATATTCATTTATTTCGTTATATTCTATGCCTCATTTAATAATGTTAAATTTTATGAACACTAAAGAAAAGGCTAGGGTAGCTCTGTGAGTAAGGTGTTGACACGCAAACGGTATCGGATACACCCCCGGTGTTTACCGAGAAAGTTGCTCGGTATTTTCTGTCGTGATTTTCCCATATCAGTTCCTGACAACGGTAAGGAACAGTGTCTAGACGCTCGGATGGGGCGAAAACCGACGTACCGTATACAAATTAAATGGTGTACGCGTTAAAAATAACCTTGATTAACATTACAAGACATCGATGTGCTGTAATGATATTATTAATAATTCCAGTTTATTAAAGCAGTTTGCATTTAAAGATGGCTGAAAATATGAATTATAGGTCTAAAAATGTGATGTATGTTTGACTGAGTCTGATGTGTCTACCAAAAGTTCATTTCTAAAACTGAAATTTGCTAATAAAGGCATTGATGCTGTCGGGTTAAGCCAAATATTACACCATAAGCAAGTCACAGCACACATCCCTCCTTACTTCAAAACTGTTACTGTTCCTAGGATTTCTTATACGTATACTAAACCTATTGCATCCAAAATATTTAATTACAGAAACGCATTATCTAACAGCAATGCAAAAGAATTATATGATAACCCTCTACCCTGTTCTTGCTCTACGTCGTCCTTCATTTACCAACCAGCTGGACATGTAGTCACTGGGGATATGAACATAGTCCAGAATAATAAGTTACGTGAGATTTTGTCTAAAGGACCCAAATACCGGGAGCCGCAACCATTTTCATGGGATCAAAATTTCAAACTTATTATGGATGCCGTAGAGGACTACGCTAGATCATGGGCCAAGAGGGAAGATGTTATCTCTGATACTCTCTCAGATTGGACTAAGTCTATCAGTCGTTTACTTAAACGAAGAATTTATATGCAACGTTTGTTAGTTGACACTAGACCTAAATCTGTTTTCAATGATGTTAGCATTGTTGAAAATCTCAACGCCTTACATGACAAGTATGTCATTGTTCCGGCTGACAAAGCGTTCAATAACATAGTGTTTACATGTAAACGATATTATTATGACTGTCTGTTCAAAGAACTTTGGGGGGTTGGGATGGCCTAGTGGTCTAGAGTGCCGCGCTTCGACCTCTGGCTGGCCGGTCACCTCTGGCTTGCGGCTGTGGTTTCGAGCCCTGGTGTGAGCGTATGTGGCATGGAGATAGGGGCGCCTTCTCAACCTCGTGGGTTTCCTCCGGGCACTCCGGTTTCCTCCCACTGCTAAAGACCTCTACGCGCAAGCGAATTATTGAAATAAAATTAAACCATATGTTAGTCCCGAAATGACCTAGTTGTGTCGAGTGGACGTTAAACCCCATTTCTCTCTCTCTCTCTCTCTCAAAGAACTTTATTTCGGGAAATCAATCAACAGTGCTACGTATAAACGCTCTACTGTTAGTAAGAATGAAATTATCCAATCACAGGCCTGTACTCACTTCATTTAGTACTCCATGTGGAGATACCTATACAGATCTGCCCTTGTTATATTGGATACCTAAACTACATAAAAATCCCTACAAGCAACGTTTTATAGCAGGTTGATCCCGTTGTTCCAGAAAACCAATTTCAAAAGAATTGACAGCTATACTAACGGCAGTGAAAAGGGGTATTCAAAAATACTGTGACAAAATATACTCTCGTAGTGGTTTTAAACAAATGTGGATATTAAAAAATTCCAAAGAATTACTTGATGGTTTGCAATCTAGATCACTTGCTTCCGTTTCATCTATACAAACGTTTGACTTTTCTAATTTGTACACTAAAATTCCCCATAGTAAATTAAAAGCTCGGTTAAAAGACATTATTCACAGTGTCTTTTTATCTAAATCGGGAAATGTTAGATATCAATATTTAGTTTTTAATTACAATTCCACATATTTTGTTAAGAACCATAGTGATTCCAAAAATAATTCAGATGTTGGATTTTTTAATTGATAATATCTTTGTTGAATTTGGAGGGGAAATATATCAGCAAGTGGTAGGTATCCCCATGGGTACCAACTGTGCACCTTTGCTTGCACTCGTAAAATCAAATAAACGATTAGTCAGACATTTTAATTTCACTTATCTGGTGAATACCGAACAACAAACCAGCTCGTTGTTCGTTATTCGCGATTACCGAACAACAAACTAAATCGTTGTTCGTTATTCACCAATATGAAACTGCTTGTTCGAGTAGAAAGACCGGTTGTTAGAATCTATTTCCCAAGACTTTGAAGATTTATGAACCAATTAGACTAATAAATACCCACTCTCGGCATAATCTCTCTAAAAGTGTCTTTATTATATTACTAATTCCATATCTGGTGAATAACGAACAACAAACCAGCTCGTTGTTCTTATTCGCCAATATGAAACAGCTCGTTGTTCGGGTATAAAGAGAGGTTGTTAGAATCTTTTTCCCAAGACTTTGAAGATTTATGAACCAATTAGGCTAATAAAACCCCACTCCCGGCGTATTCTCTCTAAAAGTGCCTTAGTTATTTTACTAATTCCATATCTGGTGAATAACGAACAACAAACCAGCTCGTTGTTCGTTATTCGTGAATACCGAACAACAAACTGGCTAATAAAACCCCACTCCCGGCGTATTCTCTCTAAAAGTGCCTTAGTTATTTTACTAATTCCATATCTGGTGAATAACCAACAACAGACCAGCTCGTTGTTCGTTATTCGCGAATACCGAACAACAAACTGGCTCGTTATTCGTTATTCGCGAATACCGAACAACAAACTGGCTCGTTATTCGTTATTCGCGAATACCGAACAACCAACCAGCTCGTTGTTCGTTATTCGCGAATACCGAACAACGAACAACAAGCTAACTTCACGTCGCCGCTTATGGAGTGTTTGTGTCTCAGCTAATCGTTACGCGAGAGCTTGTTCCTTTTATTCTGATTTTTTAAATAGAACGAGGCATTTGTCATCTAAGCTTCAATTATATGGAAGGGGATCGACGCCACATTAAAAGACATGTAAACACGAGTAGAAGTTACTATGTCAGCATATGAAAGTGTTGTTTTGATGATTTTTCCATGTTCGATTTTACAAAATAGAAAAGTATTGTCCACTAACGAAAAAACACATGTACAAATGCGCCTTGTAACGTTTGTATTTTCTACATCTGATCTTTCAACTGTTGTAATTTCTACTAGTGCATAATCGACATATGTAACTTCGACATCGGTATTTTCTTCCAATGTAATTTCTCCACATGTCACATCCATCAAGGCGTGGTTCCGATTTTAGCCGAAGCTTGCGTCATAAAAACAAAACCTCCCTTCAAGTAGTCTCGGTCATCCAGACAATATGGCTCCTCCGCGATAGCTCCCTCGACTAACGGGCTTGGATGACCGAGGCTACCCTTCGAGGAAAGTCATTCCTACTACCAGAAAGTTGCATGGGGAGCATCAATAATTTTTAACGGAAGTTAACACTAACATATTGTTTTATGCTAAATTTTAATACAACTTTTAATAGTTTGCTTTCTTTGTTATTTTTATGTGTCTTGAATTCACCATTTCTGGTGTTCATGTCGTTTGTTAAAAGATAATTTTGAATGCATAGGGCTGACCTTAAAAATATCTTTGTTTCACCAAACCCGACCCACAATCCAGGAGAAGGGTCGGTTTTTTTTTTCAGATTTTTTTTTTTTTAAAGTCAGAGAAGTCAATACAGAAAATGGGTTTACTTATTAGCTGTATACTACAGATTCATTAATTTTGTTATAAACCCCATTTTCTCACACTTTTTTCAGCTATGAAAGTATCCAAGCACTAGAGAAGAATTTGAATGCTTTATTTTGTCACAGCTTTCAGGAATAATTAAGACAAGTATAAGTCATCACCATTTTATTGTTATACAAATATAATAAACAAACTTTTTAGACATGTTAACTTACATGTTATTCTCAAACAAGGCTCAATCATGGTTAAATTAAAAACTTAGTTCAGATTACTAACCATATTCAATGCCTTCATTTCCAAACAATGAGGGAACTTTTAACAATAAACTTTAACATAAATGTATATTTAAATACCAAATCTCTTACAGAAAAAACTGACATAGACTGTATCTCTGACAGTAAACTTGAACTGTGCTCTATACTTATTTAGTATTAAAAGAACATTGATCTTAATAATTTGTTGGACATTTAGAGATCAAAGTATTTAATATATTATATATGAAATTAACAACTAAGAAACTTGAAGATTTAATATATTACAATGATAAATACTAAAAATACATAGTGTCAGGCATACTATTACTAGCAGATATTCAATAACGTTTTTTTCAGTTCATTTGTTTTTTGGTTGGCGTTTGGGGGTTTGTTTTCCACTTTCTAAACATTCTTTGCAAACTGGCAAAACAATTTTATAGGAATTGCAGAGTGCTTTGTCTCTTTCTGCCCCCTCTTTTGCACAATGACAGCATAAATCACTCCTACCAATACCAGAGGAATAATAGGGGAATTCTATATTTGATATACAAGAAAGTTGTAGACGACAGAATATGACACCTTGTAAAGCATGACCATCAGGAGTTATAACAGAACCACAAGAATAGTCATATTTGTCTCGAAGACTTTTTAGACTTCTATTTTGTCTTAGACTTAATTTATTTTTTGCATATTTACAACGTGGTTTTCCACATTCATAACAGTCAATAATACCTCGTACGTTTTGTGCCGTAAGAACTGAGTTTTTGCACCCTTGTTCTTGCTCTGCAATATGAGCTACGGTATCATTTAGTGTACTGGGTAAGTCCTCAGTTGTATCAAGACCTAAAACTGATTCAAAAGACTTGTAATGTCCTATGTTACTAGTATCTAGTTCAGGATCTGGCAGCCAGGGTAGAGTTATTTTGCTACGAGATGGATTACAGCATAAAGCATTGTTACATTTTCTTATTTGAAACATGTACTTTCTTTCTCTACAATGTTTGTTAACAAATGAAGAATATCCTAACTTATTGTCTAAATCCTTTTTAGTGTATTTGCCCTTTTCAATACTTGGATCAATTGCATGTATGATTTTAGTTTCAAGTTTCTCTACATCATTTTTACTTGCAACATTACCACATTTAAACAGCTGACCTTTTAAAATGAGCCTTGAGGTTCGTTCATTTAAAGTATCTATCATAGTATTTAATGACTTACGCCAAGCAGAGATCAGAGTTTCATTGTACTCTGCCTTCTTTCTGATGTCTTGCATTGAATTACAAGACTTTAATATTTGCTCTATATCCGAGTTACATTCATCCCTACAAAGAGCAACATTTTGATAAGCTAAATAAGCTAAATTTAACAAGGACATTATTCTTTCAGCTGGATTAGCCCAGCTGTGACCAGGTGCTGTTCTCCCAGCAATTAGTAAATCAAGATCTAAATCTTTAAATATTGCTATTAAAGAGAGTTTCACGCTATTATAGGTAACTCTGTGATCAGGACCCCCATCAGAATATAGCATGAGTATAGGTTTAGTGCAATTTTTTTGTTTCAATAAGTCTACAAGTTCAGTGGCATGTCTAAATGGGCTACTGGCTTCAAATATTGAATCTTTCAAAGTAACAGTAACTAAACCAGAATAGAAACTTTTGCTGGTTTCATCTGGAATATTAACATCTAGACATACTGAAGGTGTAAGAGACCCCTTTGAGGCTACATCATGGTCTAATGCAACTAATTTTGATGTAGCTGGAACAAGAGAAGTTTTGCCCCTCACACCTGTTGATAACACAGCACCTGGTTCACCAAAATCAACCTTAGATTTATTATCAATGCACAACAAGGTAGTGTTAGTTGAGAATTTCACAGCAAATGAACGCATATACTTAAATTGAGCAGCACAGAAGTGTTCATCTATGTGAGAAGAGCGTAATTGTCTTGATTGAATTTTAAACTTTAAGGGTATTTTGCTTTTATACAGTTTGCTAACATTTGAATGAGCACTTCTAGGAACAAATGCAAAAAGTATTGTGGCCTCAGATGGGATGGGTGTTTCAGGTGGCAATTCTTTGCAAATATCCTCTCGGAGGTCCCTCACACTCAGATATTTGGCCATATGCTCCACACCATGTCGTCTCTCATTTTCAGCACACATTTGATCAACTTTTTCTTGGAGTTTATCAAAAAATGCAGTAAATGTGTCACCAGGGCGTCCTCTATTTAAATGTCTCATGTCTATGATTAAATCTGGATCATCAGAGAGTAAGGCTTGTTGAACACGTGCATTGAGAGTGGAATTTTGATCTACCGAACAATCTAAAGTCAAGTCTGCATATATGGCACGTAGAACATGTTGAGGAATTTTGTTACCCGAGATATTTCTGAACTTTTCACTAAATTCCTTGTGCATACGTCTGGTATGATATTCTGGGAGTCTGTCCTCTAATGATTTTACTATTCTCGCTGCACTACTCATCATTTCTGTTGGGTTACGCCCATGTGGAACTCTCCATAGGAATAATGTTTGACCACAAGCACCTCCAGGGTCATATCTCAAAACATCCACTGGTACACTTAATTTTAATTTTTCAAAAAACCTAGATTTCTCCATGGCATTTGTAAAGCGTTTTGGCACATGAATTTCCTCATCAAAGTAAATAGGTTTATAGTCATCACTAATTGATAATGTTTCATCCAGTGTATCATAATTGTGTTCAATATTTTCAAACTCGACATCACAGGAATTGTGAAATGAAACCCATACATGTGTACTAATTTGACGAACTGGTTGTGAAAGGGCATGGTTTGTTTTAACATCAGCCAGTCTTCTTTCTAAATAAACTCCGTATGAATTTATAGAGACAGCTAACTTTTCCAAGTCAACTCTTAAATTTTCAGGCCAAGTTTTTGTAAATGGTCGGCTAATAATATTAAAAATGGAATCTGCATATTGTTTTAACTGACCAGAATCTAGTCTTGGCACTTTCTGTTTTTTCTTTCTCCAATCATTAAAGTCATTGAAATTTATTTTAAAGCGTTCAGGAATATCTTTGACTATTCCATGAATTGATCGATCAGCAAATTTTGATTTATTTCCGTCCAAGTACCATAAACAGTTAACAATACTACTTATGTAATTAACACAAGTAAAAGTGTTTCTTGTAAATATCAGTCCTTCTTGTTCAAAATTATCACAAACACAATTATACAGTTTGTCTTTCCCAGTAAACCTTTCTCCACTTTTGCTCTGCTTTCTAGGAATTTTTACGAATTCATCTGAACTGTGCATAAGCACGTCAAATGCATTTTGGTCAGTTTTCACATTACCATTGGTGTTTTGCCCCGAGCTCGATTGATTGATATTGGGTCTGACGTAAAAAGTGACAAACTTAAAGTTTTTATTAAACTTTAGAGCTAATTCGACAGCTTGATCCTTTTCCGGGTGGAAACATTCGTCTTCTTTATTTGCAAACAAATCGATGCCAATAACATCGGGATTTTTCGTGGTGCACGATTCGCACACGATTTGCCACGAATTTGAAGAATGAATTTCCTTCAAAACGTTTTTAATGATCGTGCGGGTTGTACTTTCATTTTTCTCGTAAATCGATACCGAAAATAGTGTGGTCATGGTTAATACGACGCTCCACAGACATAGTAGAGGCAGAATCATTTCGTGGGAACGGACATTTTGGTGAGAAGCGACACCTATGACGCTTTCGTCTTGATCAACCAGTATGGCCATAGTAAAGGGAAATAACTCTCGTGATATAATTTCAGGTTGACACATAAAATAAAATAAAAAGATCGCGGAAAAGTGCAATAAAATAATTTAAGTCGGGGGTGGTTTTAGGTAGTCGGTCGCGTTAGGCGAAACAAAGATATTTGTAAGGTCAGCCTAGTTATAGTTTCGAATAAAGAACCGCCCCTGTCGTCTGCTCCACATTGGTGACATCGTTCAATCGTAGCCATGGACAATAATAATCAGGTATATTTATGTTTGAATATCTTCCACAAAAAACTTGTTCTTAGAGCACATAAGCGTACAAATATACTACATAAGTGACACAGGTCTTTCTTCTTTTTTTGGTTGTCAGATGGTAGCACTATCTACACTACAGTTCTACACTCGTTCAGTCGTTGAGTCGTTATAGTTTCACGCGTAGACGCCGTAGATACCACATGGTCAATGAAATGGGGTTTAACGTCCTATTTTGATGTATTTTTTGTATTGGCTAATGAAGACTGGCATATACCATGCAGGGTGCAATGAGGGAAATTTTGTCAGGACATCCATCAATAACTCGCCTAGCCCTAGCTAGACTATGTCTATGAAATGAATCACTAGGCCTACTACTACTAGTACTATCAGTATCTCTAAGAATTTCCAACTGTCTGGGATTTTTAGCATGCGCCCTGTCCTGATGCAGCACACTGGACCTCGGTTTTTCGTCCCATCCAAACGACTAGGTGCTATTCTTTGCCAGCCCCTCAGCTCGGGTCTGCACCACTGTGACTGACAAGGAAGGGGAATCCGTCATGAGTTTTTATGACCGGGAATCGAATCAACAACCTGGACCTGGTTAGTAAGCAAGCTCCGTAGTCACTGAGCCACTGCTGCTCCCCATATAATAAATAAGAATGATAAATAAATAGCTCTAACTAAATATCATGAATGATCATCTGATCTGGATGTCCATTATTCATCAAATATGCATAGATTTAGAAAGGGGTAGGGGTGAAGGTTACCTTGATCATGGCCTGATGCCCCCCTGAAATTGCGCCGTTGATTACAGTCTGGCTACGGGCCTGCATATTATATTATAATGAATCAAGGCCAATGCAAGGTAGATAAGCTCTTACGTGATTGAGTGTAGTTTAGCTTTATTATAAGATTATAGTAAACAAACAATATTTTCGAGTTTCTATTAGATGGGGGTTGTTTTGAACATAACATGTATTACATTGGTCTAAAAAAAGGGTATCAAATTCCTGTCCTGACAAAATTTCCCTCATTGCACCCTGCATGGTATATGCCAGTCTTCATTAGCCAATACAAAAAATACATCAAAATAGGACGTTAAACCCCATTTCATTGACCATGTGGTATCTACGGCGTCTACGCGTGAAACTATAACGACTCAACGACTGAACGAGTGTAGAACTGTAGTGTAGATAGTGCTACCATCTGACAACCAAAAAAAGAAGAAAGACCTGTGTCACTTATGTAGTATATTTGTACGCTTATGTGCTCTAAGAACAAGTTTTTTGTGGAAGATATTCAAACATAAATATACCTGATTATTATTGTCCATGGCTACGATTGAACGATGTCACCAATGTGGAGCAGACGACAGGGCCGACAGGGGCGGTTCTTTATTCGAAACTATAACTATGCATTCAAAATTATGTTAACGACATGAACACCAGAAATGGTGAATTCAAGACACATAAAAATAACAAAGAAAGCAAACTATTAAAAGTTGTATTAAAATTTAGCATAAAACAATATGTTAGTGTTAACTTCCGTTAAAAATTATTGATGCTCCCCATGCAACTTTCTGGTAGTAGGAATGACTTTCCTCGAAGGGTAGCCTCGGTCATCCAAGCCCGTTAGTCGAGGGAGCTATCGCGGAGGAGCCATATTGTCTGGATGACCGAGACTACTTGAAGGGAGGTTTTGTTTTTATGACGCAAGCTTCGGCTAAAATCGGAACCACGCCTTGATGGATGTGACATGTGGAGAAATTACATTGGAAGAAAATACCGATGTCGAAGTTACATATGTCGATTATGCACTAGTAGAAATTACAACAGTTGAAAGATCAGATGTAGAAAATACAAACGTTACAAGGCGCATTTGTACATGTGTTTTTTCGTTAGTGGACAATACTTTTCTATTTTGTAAAATCGAACATGGAAAAATCATCAAAACAACACTTTCATATGCTGACATAGTAACTTCTACTCGTGTTTACATGTCTTTTAATGTGGCGTCGATCCCCTTCCATACAATTACGGGGATACTTGCGAACTCAACTTATTAAAACCTTTAAAAAGTTTTATGGCCGTCATATTGACTTGATTGGTAAATATAACATGTCTCTCTCGGCTATTATTCTATATATATATTTAATTGACGCGTACACTATCTCCCTGATAATGTCTGTCTACTACATCGTTAACACTGTTCATCACGTGCATTTTGCATACCGATAGTCCATTGGTCAATCACGCTATTTTACCGAGATTTCGTCTAATAGTTTGGATGCAGCTATGGCGGGTGTGGCGCCAGGCAGGGTAAGCTTACTCTTCCGGACACCTGTTACCACTGTTTGTCGTGTATTTTGGACACGGTGAACAGTCCATATGCTGATTAAACTATTTTGCCTTATTACATTATTTTGCCTATACCGTTTTTTTAGGACTTCGAATTTTGTCTAATGGTTTGGATTGTTCGTACTTGGTTTTATTTCATTGAATTAGTATTATATAGAATAGACTTCTAATTGTCTTGGTTAACAATTACGCTGCCTGTGGGCACAGACAGTAAAGCTCAGAAGACGCCAATTTTTATTTGTGGTAAATTGAAATGAAATGAAATGGGGTTTAACGTCATACTGTTCTGAACCTATACTGGGCTAATGAAGACGGGCATACGCCACACAGTGTGCTATGAGGTAAATTTTGCCCGGGAAGCGGCACCTACTCTTGTATCGAATTCCAACTATCATGTATACACGGGACTTCTGTGTTTCGTCCCATCCCAACGACTAGGCAGGCTGTCTTTGTCAGGCCCTCCGTCCTGCATCACTGACAAGGGGGGGGGGGGGGGCTCACACCGGAAAATCCCCATGAACTTTCTCGGCCAATGCAGGGATCGAACACGCGACCTCCAGGCGTCTTTACCCACTCATCCCCCATGGCTCCTTATTTGTGCGGGGTGGGGGTGGCCGAATGGTTAGCACGTGCTGTATCATAAGGCCTGTCATTGAGTCAACTGGCGTGGTTTCGAATCCCTTGTGTACGTGACAAGGAGTAGGGTCGCCTGTCCAACCTCGTGGGTTTTCTCCGGTTTCCTCCCACTGCTAAAGACCCCTACGCGCAATTATTGAAATAAAATTAAACCATTTGTTAGTCCCGAAATGACCTTGTTTGTGTCGAGTGGACGTTAAACCCCGTTTCTCTCTCTCTCTTCTTATTTGTGGTAAAACATATTATCGTCTGCGCACGCAATTATAAATAATTTTATACTATCAAGTTAAATTATACGACAAAGATGCACGCAAAATAATTGGACATGTTTTTAACGGAATTAAATCGCAAATTGCCTCGATGGTTATTATTAATCATTCAATATGTGCCTCCATTATGTCGTCTGTCTAACCTACCGATTTTCTCCAGGTTCATTGGTACTATCTATAGCTAAAGACCCACGTGCGTAAACGATTTATTGAGTCTTGAAATAATGTACCTCTCTCTCTCTCTCTCTCTCTCTCTCTCTCTTCACAAACCGGGTAAACGAAGACAGATGTACACTTGAAATGCATTTATTATTTTGGTTAACAATTTCTTATTGCACCTGAACATTTGAATTGTGTCACTTTTTCAATGTCAAATATATGGAAGGGTATCGCTGCCAATATTAAATGCTCTGCGACAAAGTCCTAATGCCGATAATGATGAAGTCAAAATACCAATAAGGCAAGAGTTAAATGTAAAACGTCAAATGTTAAGTGTTAAATGACAAATGTTTTGACGTGTCTACATTTTACATTTCTCTCATTACATTTTACATTTGCGCTCTGCCACATCCCATTTGTCCTTCACGCTTTCTACATAGCATCTTTCGCACAGCATCAAATTTCATATGCAAATGTAGGCTAATAGTGCGTAATTATTAACATATACGGAAACCTGGTACACTATAAGCCAGAACATGGATATTCACGACACTATAACAGGAAATCAGCCTAGCACACAATAAGAAATGTACTTACCTTGACACTTGGACGGTACTTTACCATGATTACGGGGGTTGGGGTGGGGCTGGGCTGTGCAATGTCCAAATACGAAAATCCAGGTATTATGTTACATATTAGTGAAAAGCACATTCATTTCTATTTGTAAATATGTAAATATTTTTCTGGTACAATCGTATTTTCATAATTCAAATCCAATAAATATCACACTTTTAAAGGGATATTCAAGTAAAAATACTGGTCTAAATACGATATTCCAGATACCATGTTATGTATCACTGATTTCTCTTTTCAATTATGCAAATAATTTTCTGGTACATTCATATTTGCTTAACTTTACAAAATAAGATGAAAGTTGAAGTGAAGGGTGGGTGGGGTGGGGGTCTAAACAAAACGAAAATAAAGATACGGGGCTTAACTCTTAAACGACCCAGAGGTTTGACGTCATAACGTCATAAAAACCCACGTCATAATGGTCAATAGTATTAAAATATAGATATGCATTTTAAAGTCATATCATTAATAAACAACTGTAGATAGACCCTTAATGTAAATGGATGAAATAATCTAAATTTAATGCCATTTTCATAAATATAAATTTATACAAAAAATTAATTTAGACATTTCATGCAAAATCCATGTATATAATGGTTATTTCTATTTTTTTTGTTTTTTTTGTTCGGCTGTTGTGAACTAAAAATTATTCATCATGAATCTCTTTTAATTTAAGCTTATTTAAGTACCGTAATAGAAATTTGTTGATTAACTAAGCCTACTTCTATCACGTTCTAGGCCTAACGCAAAATCTGAATCACTGTCATTCACTAACGATGGTAATCCGTCATTAGGTGAACGTTGCCGAATAGGTCTAGACATATCACCGTTTTATTATAATTTTTCATGGAGAAACAGTAAGATTTTTAACTGTCAAAATGTCAAACAGGAAGTAAACAAATGAGATAAAGTCGTCTGTTCATAAGGGAAATAACTCTCATTACGCTAGAAACGTTGCATTCGGCTAACCGGTTTTGTCGACAAAAGTCGCCGTGGGTACTTAACGGTAACGTTATAGGTGTCGACAAAAGTCGCCTTGGGTCAGTTAAGAGTTAATCAAAAATTCTTTATATCATTTATTTGTTGGGCACAATGCTTAAATGGATCAAAGTTAATTAGGCTGTACGCATCCAGATTTTAAAAACCGAGGTCTCGTGTACACATTGGCGTGCACGTAAAAGATCCCTTGACAGTTGGAATTCGATATAAGAGTAGGCCGTAGTGCCGCTGTCCGGGCAAAATTTCCTTCATAGCACACTGTATGGCGTATGCCCGTCTTCATTAGCCCAGTTCGGAGCAGAACAGTAGGACGTAAAACCCCATTTCATTTCATGTACTCAACTATGTTTATAGAGAGACCGGAAAGAGTAGGGGGTGTTTAAATATCAAAATACGGGTATTAATAAGAAATTCCAGTTATTGTGTTATAAATTGCTGGAAAGTATGTTTCTTTGGCCCTTTGAATCGATCAATTATTTCCTGGCACATTCATGATTACGCACGGTCGTCTAGATAGTTTCTTATAGTGTGCCAGCTTGATTTACTGTTATCGTGCGGTGAATATCCTTATAGTGTGCTGGTTTATAGTGTCCCGGGTTTCCGTATATGTTAATAAGTCACGTGGTATCCTACATTTGCATATGGGAGTTGATTTTGCGCGAAATATGCTATGTAGAAAGCATGAAGGACAATGGGATGTGGCAGAGCGCAAAAGTAAAATGTAATGAAAGAAATGTAAAATGTGGACACGTCAAAAAAACATTTTCCCGCAAATGATTTGTCATTTAAAACTTAACATTTCACGTTTTACATTTAACTCTTGCCTTAGAGGTATTTTGACTTGATCATTATCGGTATTAGGACTTTGTACATTGTACTTATTACGTATAATCATTGGAAACGACATTGTCGCAGAGCATTTTAATATTGGCAGCGATACCCTTCCATACAAATATGCATTGTGTTCATTAGCAAAGTCAAGTAGCCTGCGTTCAGCAATTACTGTTGGTTCCTTTAGAATTATTGCCCTTGATCCCTACCTTTAACACTTGCACAGCTGCGTCCCATTACACAAAATTGCCAGTTTAACTTCTAGTTTAAACATTTCACAATTACGAAGCCCGATAGTGCACGCGGAAATTTTATTTATCTCGTTGCCACGATACATCAAAAACGAGAATGACGTTACACTAATATGACATCTTTGTTTTATAAGATAAAGAAGGTAAATTTATCTGAAACAGAAATTTTCCAATGTTTTAAAGAAATATTCCATGCTTTAATAAGCAAACATACATTCGCCCACTATATAATATCTATTTGTATCAATTTACATTTATTTATATATTCAGTTTTTCAAGCTCAAATGGATGACATTTTGTATATTTTTCGCGATTCTAAAAATCATACTCTACAAATATTATACTTGTAGGGGTTCGATTAAATTACATTATATAATTATTTCGGGGGAAATATATTTCCTGAATTGTATTGTATTTGATTTTGAATGCATCCATATTGTATTATATTTTGGTTATTAAATTTGTAACCTAATCTGTATCAATTTGATATACACATCACAAATATATAGACATTTTCATTAAAATGCTCTCAGATAATATTGAATGATTGACAAAACAGTAAGAACCATAGCGCTAGATGCTACGAAAAACTAATGATAATTTTAGCATTTTTCATCGTCGTTGTTAGGTTCTTTGTATTTTTTTTAAATTTTTTTTTTAAATAAACTCCTTTCTGTTTGTTTTACTTTTTTTAAAAAACAAAACATTAAGGGACCAGTCGTAAAAGATAAACTCCTTTCTGTTTGTTTTCCATTTTTTAAAAACAAATCTTTAAGGGACCAGTCGTAAAAGATTGGGCTATTATTGATCGGTTTTAAAGGCTTGTACATGTATACCAAAATTTACATTTTAGCCGAACAAAGCCATTATTAGTAATAGTAGTATGTCATATTTATAGTGTTCAAGGGCACTTTACGATATAACATGAATCGTTATTATTGACAATAATTAATATAAACCCTATGATCAATAATAATTAAATATTGGAACAAACTAAATGTGCTTTAACCAGTTTGAAATTTCCCTTCCGAGTTCTTATATCAAGGGGCAGTTGATAGTTTACAATAATTTAGAAGAGTAAAGAGCTTAGATTATATCTTGGCATCGAAGTCATGGAATGTGAATCCCGTGATCTCAAAAACAAACTGAAGGCGTCAAATAAATACTTGCGTTGAGCCACTTGATTTGATTATGGTGTTTGGTCCCTTTAAATGTGATCTGGGTATGAATTAACTAAATGTTTGCAAGTGGTGGTTGTTTATTTCAAAATGTCTGATCCAGACTTGTTTTTTACAGACATCGATAATACGATTTCAATTTCTTATGGTGTATTAAATCTGTTTCTGTGGTCTAACTGCCTTAAAGTTACTGATAGATGGTATAAAGTCAATTTATTTTCATGCAATCATCCATATTTATATTTCAAAACCATAACATTCGTAATACTAGACCACAAATTTATTGTTTTCTAACATCAAATTGTTTAAGAGTCTTCGACAGAAATAAAATTATTCGCCTTTCTTCAGGAATATTGCCATTTGTAATAACAGCATTTGGCTTTAACCCGTGAACGTTTCATAATATTGCCGTCAGTATCCAAAGCGAACGATCACGAAAAAAAAAACAACCACGAATATAATACACCTAGGTTTCTAGCTACATCATTATAGTTAGGATGCCGCACACAGCCAAAATTTGCTCTATCTATTGAAAGATGTACACGCCACAGCGAATGTGCATGCTTCAGCGACTAGTCTCGAAATGATTTCTGGCACGTGGAATTTTCAACACATCTATCGACTATTGAAGCCGTAAATAATCTATTGTTAACCATTCTGAATAACAATAATGTTTAGCTGATTCGTTGTTACAACAGCTTTAGAAAATTACGTTCGTTTTGTTTTTAAATTTGCTATTTTATGAACTATACTTGTTAGCATACTAGTAATATTTTCCTTTTGTTTTTACAAGATGCGTGTTTCTAAATAACATTTAGTGATCTAGCTTTCTGTAACGTTTCGTAGAAAATAGTCTTGATTATCCCGGAGAACGGTCCGTAGACGGGTTAAGGGGGACTAATTTCATATCAAGGGCAGATAGCCAATTTTGGACGCAAGAATGCCTGGATTTTTCAGTCTATTTTTTTTTTTTTTTTTTTTTTGGTGGTTGATGTTAAATAGTTTTAACTTGTTAAATACAACATGACCGTTTATTTAGGGGCTATTAATGTGAGATGGCAAGTTAATACTTGCTATATATATTGTGGTATAATTATCGAAATAGTTGAAGATATTGGGAGATATTTATTTATGGTGGGGCTTCCTATTATAGTAAACTGTAGTTAATTGTTTAGTATAATACCGTTAAGGGTTTCGAGAGATATATCATTGATGGTAAGCAACACGATGGGGATTCCGCGGCACGGAGTAGGTAGTTTCTGCGATCTCCACTGTTGGACGTTATGCGCCACTGCTACACGTCAATGATTTGGGGGTTTTTTCTATGAAGATTTCAACCGGGTGAAATTGGCACTTGGATCTCACGAGTGTAGCCAGGGGTGCAAATGTGGGTGTTTGGGGGGGGGGGGGGACCAAGGAAAAAAAGTAGTCGCTCTCAAAATTATGCATCGGCGACTAAATGAAATAAGGAGGTAAACAAGCAATGCCAGACAGGGGCGTACATAACGAGTACGAGTGAGGCAGTCAGGAGCCGAGCACCACAGGTGCGAGTTTTGTAGGGGACATGTGCAGTAGCGGATCTAGATAGCGGTGTGTTTGTATGGGGGGGGGGGGGGTCCAAATCTAGGGCGCCACCCCAGCCACAATTCCACCCCACAATGAATGTCAACAAAATACTGGCTATAACGTTAAGCGTCCCGGTAGAACATAGGTGGTATTGTATAATTATATAGTTGTTTGCCGATCGTTGTCTCGCTGGAAAGCAGTTTTATTTAAGTTGACATAAAGTTTATGTCATATATGATTGTGCCTATAACACTGAGCAGCCTGAGAAAATTTTGAAATATTGAGTCAATATCTTGACATTTGAGGTCATTGCTTGGAGAAATTCTTGTGGACGAGAGGACCAGAAATGTGAGTCAATTAGACAAAATCTCAAGATCTGCCCCTGTCAATTCCGCCTGTTTTGCAAGAATTGACAGAACTTTTGTATAGCCTGACGCCCCACACACCAGTGCCAGCGGTACTACTAACATAACCAGGCAGATCAGTATAACCGTGAATACGATAGTGCTGAGACAGTATAAGACAACAGAGGAGTGGAAGAATGATGTTGTAATGGAATCGAGCGCCGCAGGCGCGAAAAAAATTCAGATGTGTAACCGAGCTTTTAATTTTTGGGACTGGGGCTGACAATTTTATTCAATGTCATGGCAAATGGATCCAAATTCTCGTTAACGAGAGGATAAGAAATGGGACAGAATATTGAGGCCTATCTGTCAATGTCGCCTGTTTTGTGAGAGTAGAACTAACAATTCTACAGTCTTTTGAACCAAGACTCACTCACTAGTGGTACTACTAACTGGGCGATTCACTGTAACTGTGAATATGATAGTGATGAGATAGTATAAGACAGAGAAGAAGTTGAAGAATGATGGCATAATAGAATTGAGCGCCGATATGAAACTGAGCTTTTAATTTTTGAGGACTGGGACTGAGGGCACTTTACCTCAATGGGGCGCTTACTTGGTATATGAAATGCCCTGGACTTTGGGGAGAGATTTTGCAGAATTCTGATGGTCAGAAAACACCCCATTAATTCATTTAGTCTGAGACCGACTGCGGTGAGCACTTTTTTTTGAGACCGACTATTTTTTTGCCATGGGGTGAAAAACATTTTTTTCAAACATGATAAGCTGACAAGGTTATTTTATACTAAAGTTTTGCGTGAGTACAGTGACGTGTGCAGTGAGCACTTATTTTGATACCGACTGCTCATATCTTACGACCGACTGCACTGATTTTGCGACCGACTAGTATTTGGGATCTATTCTGGCATTATTTGTTTACCTCATTAATTCATTAAGACGGCGATGCATGCTTTTGAGACCGACTGCAGTGCCTGCACTTATTTTGAGACCGACTATTTTTCTACCTTGGGGAAATTTTGTTCTAGACCTACATACTCACAACAGAATAAGAGTGAAACACATCATTTTTTCAAACATGATAAGTTGACAAGGTTAGTTTATACTAAATTTTTGCGTGAGTAGCGTGACGTGTGGAGTGAGCACTTATTTTGATACCGACTGCTCTTATTTTGCGACCGACTGCACTGATTTTGCGACCGACTATTCTTTTTCCTGGGGGGGTGTACCACCCCCCACCCCCACCCCCCACATTTACGCCCCTGAATTGCCAGAATAGAAGGGGGAAATCCCAAATATTTAATATATACTCAGCCAAATTAAAAATTTGACACTAGGGATTTTTGGGACCAGGTTTTTAATATTTGGGTTAAGGCAACTATTTTAGTGTTATGTTGTGCACAGACGACCTTGACATCAACAGAAAGCAAGAATATGTCTCGCCGAAAGTCCTTGACATTGATAACGTTCGTGATGTCACAGTAACCCCCCCCCCCCCCCAAATGAAATTCACAGACTTGGAGAACAATCGGAATAAAGTGTTTAGTAACGGTTGTGGCCTCCTCTAGCGTCTCGTACTGCCACACAAAGTCTTCGCCACTGCTCAGCAAGAGCATGTTGAAGGTCCTGCAACGTCAGTGGTGGATTCACTTGCTGACGAACACGTCGACCCAGTTCGTCCCAGATGTGTTCAATGGGATTAAGGTCGGGGCTAAGCGACGGCCAATCCAGGACTTGGACACCGGTATTTCTTAAAAAATTCTGGGTAGCAATTGCTGTATGGGGTCGAGCATTGTCTTGTTGAAACGTTAGTCCAGGCCCATGTCTCCGCATAAACGGAAGAAGAACAGGTTGCAAAATCTGATCCCTGTACTGGACAGCACTTAAGTTCCCTTGAACAACAACAAGAGGAGAACGTCCATGTGCACAAAAAGAACCCCAAACCATGACGCTGCCGCCACCAAATCGGTCAACTTCTCTGACGCATACTTGAGCGTAACGTTCACCTCGTCTGTGGTACACTCGGACCCTGCCATAGGCAAATCTCAAAGTGAATCGAGATTCGTCACTAACGACAACTGAATTGCACTGTCTTTGAGTAAATCTTATGTGTCTTGGGGCCCACACAAGTCGGTTACGGCGATGAAGAGGTGTCAATATTGGTCCATTATAGGGCCTCCGAGCTCGAAGACCAGCAGCCTGCAAGCGATTTCGAACAGTTTGTGCAGTTACCCTTCCACCAAACATCTCTCAACTTGTGGAGGTTGCAGTGACAAATCTGTTTCTAAGATGACGTAATCGTATTGCTTGATCTTCCTGGAGTGACGTCACACGTGGCGCTCCCGCCCTTGGGCGGTCGGCAATAGTTCCAGTTTGAAGCACTCTCATTCTAAGATTAATTTTTGTCTGGCGTCAACAATTAAAGGCTCTTGCAACAGTGACCACAGACTGACCAGCATAGAGCCTACCTATAGCACGTAGACGTTCTACATTTGAAAGGCGCGGCATTTTCTAACAAAGATGAAAATAACAATTTTAATTTGTTTTTCCAGTTCAAGTTACGTGTGCGTGTTCAGTTTAAGCAAACTTGCATCGATTGACCTCACGAGTTTGTGTTTGCACGTGTTTTTCAGGTTTTTCATCTTTATATGCTCAAAAGTCACGTGATCCACGTGACTTTACAATTTTATGAAATTAAAGGCTTCTTACTACTTACTACCGTTAGAAACACTTTAAAATTTATTTGACTTACCAGAAAAAAAAATTTGTTGAAATTCATCAGCGTCAAGTTTTTAATTTGGCTGAGTATATGTATGGTTATATCTGTGTATACTTTTGATTGCTTTGATTGGATATCACAATACGCGCCAGTTTTTCAAAGCTCAAATTAATTAGTAAAACCTGTTAAGCGCTCTCAGTATTGAAATGAAATGAAATGGGGTTTAAAGTCCAACTGTTTTGCTCCGAACTGGGCTAATGAAGACGGGCATACGCCATACAGTGTGCTATGAGCGAAATTTTGCCCGGACAGCGGCACTACGGCCTACTCTTATATCAAATTCAAACTGTCAAGGGATCTTTTACGTGCACGACAATGTGTACACGGGACCTCGGTTTTTCGTCCCATCCAAACGACTAGACAGCTGTCCTTGTCAGGCCCTCAGTCCTGCATCACTGACAAGGGAGGAACACGCCGGGAAATCTGGATGAACTGTGTATAGATGGACAGTCCGAAACCCGTGTCGAAAGTCGGTTTGGGTATGTAAATTCCAATTTCCGCCCACTTATCATAATATGATCGAGTTTGGTATCAAAATATACGTTTTCGGGGTAAGTGAATCTATTTCCATACACATTTTTGTGATTAGTGATACAGCTGAATCAATATTGGGCGGTCATTTTTGGCGGGAAAATTCGAATTTTACATAAGGATCAAGTTTGGTGTCAAAATATACTTTTTCGGGGTAGCTTGTACATGTTTTTGTGATTTAGTGATTTCTCTGTCTCAATATAGGAGGAATTCCAATTAAGGATTTAGGTTTCCGATTAGGGATTGGAGATTAATGATACTCCTCCTTTACTTAGACCTAATACAATGACATTCATCCAGTATCAACCAAATTGTATTTGGAATCACTAACAAGGGGGGGGGAGCGGCGACTGTGGCCACTCTCGTGTCACTGCGGAAGCTGATCTTGCCTATTGGAGCACGTTGCGAATTTATTTCACAAAACGATTCAAATGTTGAGACATAGATGGATACAGTTTGTCAAATATGCAGTGAACCATTTGATCATCGTCATTCCGAAAATAACGGGTATTTCAACCTTTAATAAGGCGGCTAAGCTGAGAAATTATGGTCGTGATTTCGAGCTCGGTGACAAAATTTATTTTTGCGGAAAGATTATTACACGGTCAATTACAGCAGATAAAATAGGTGACAGCTGTTACAATAGTAAACAGTAGAACTCGTAACATCCATTTTGTTGACATTAATCTTTTTTTATTTAAACAATATTTTATTCATTTAAATTTACACAATTTATATAATAAATATAGGATACGATAACAAGCTTTATCAGCTTATATAAAATCGCTTTCTTAAAATGGATCTTTAACAGATTTGCAACTGGACATTAATCTAGTTGTAATCAGCAGTGAGACTGGTGTCCCTAAATAGATGACACTCATTAATTCCTTGCATAAAACATCTTAATAAAACATCTAGCAATGAAATTGTTCATCACTGTGTGTAACCTAAAAAAAATGACCATTGTCGAACTTAGTCAAGTTATTGATGTAATGAAACTATACACTAAGTTTTATTCTGTCCTAAATTATCTGCCATTGAAATCATTATCTCCGCTCAATATTGAAATTAGTCAAGCCTGGGATCTTAATCGGCTCATTATTGTCGGCCTCCAATACCCGTTATCTTTCCGCTATTTTCGGAATGACGTTGGACATTTTATTATCAAATGCTTCCGAGCATATAGGGATCCATCTGTCTCATCATTTGTATCATTTTGTGAAATAAATTTGCTGCGTGCTTCCATAGGTTTGGTCATCTTGGTTCAATTTTCGAGGTTGGAGACCAAAATCAGACACGCCCCACAACACTGCACCCAAAGTGAGCTGAGAGTGGCCCAAGGGAACTAATTAATTACCAAGATGAGAAAATGTGTCGAGAAGGGGATCAGCTCATCCAAAACGTATATTTTTACACTAAGTGTTATCAATTTGTAAAATTCGAATTTTGCCGCTCAAACTCACCGCTATCTGGAATTGTTTCCCAATATCGACTAATCACCAAAATATGTATGGAAATAGATTCAGTTATCCCAAAAGGATAAATATTCATACCAGACTCGATCATATATGATAATTGGATAAAAATTGACATTTTGATTTTCTCCAATTTGACCAATTTGGACACGGATTTCCGACTAGGGCTTTTTTGGGGCGATAATATACGTTTAGACCGACCATAAACCGTGGTCGGCATTTCTATTGCAGCAACTGCTCGGGATGGTGCGGGTTTGAGTTGAAATATCGGGACTATAGTATAACGATGGTTGTCGATTGAAGAACTTGACAATCGAGAATATGAACTTGTCAAAACTTCAAACATGTTAAACTTCGCCCAGAATTTCTATATATTTACTTTTCATTTTCTATTTCTGAACTTTATCTAAATCTTACATAAAACACCTTTAATTCATCACACCTGAGTATAAATACTTTCGTGTGGAATGTGCTTGAACAAAAATGGTAGCAAGATTATTATTATGTGAAGATTTAATTATTCATACATGACTATAAAAAAGCTTTCATTATTGTTATTTTACTTGTCTAAGACACATAAAAATGTCGATGTGATATCAGGTAAAACTAATATAAAATATGAAATGAAATGGTGTTTAACGCCCTACTGGTCTGCTCCGACTGGGCTAATGAAGACGGAACGTAAATATAAAAGATACTTACTTCAATTGGAATTGGTCGACTTGAATCATTGTTTAATAAAACACTTCTGGTTGTACCTGCTCTCGATTTAACCTTGCATATTGCCAATATTATTGGGGATTTAATAGGGATGCGAATTTTATCCCTCGGTTTACCTTGCATATTCATAGAATTTAGATAGCACTCGGAATGTAAATATTTTACAGTTCCAGACGGATTTACGATGATCTTAAACATACATTATGCAAGAGCTAAATCTGCCTATTGCAGCTCATTCTTTAGGCCTGAAATGTTATCTAAATTATTAATTAGACATTAATTGACTTATCCAGACCATAATCAACTCTCGATGTCATCGATAGCCTGCGATGTTTATTGGATTAGGTTCCGATTTGCTGTTCGACGTCTATTTATCCTGAAATGGATAATCGAGACTATTTTTTTTTATCGTACCGACTTTAGTAATGATGATCTAGGCTAGGCCGAAAATTCAATCGCTAAAATCTCGGTTCAGAGTGGATCAATTTGACTGAAATTTTCAGCAAATTCGTTTTACATTATCTAGTTTTTAACTATTACTAGAAGAATGCCCGGTTTCGCTCGGGGGTCATAACCCCGAAACCGGAAGTGGTAGACTAACGCCACCTGACCTATGTTACTCCCCGGTCCGAGCTACCCCTATACCCCAAATTTCAGACTCGGGGCAGACCTAGTGTAGCCGCCAACCCCGAACAGACAAACAGACAGACAGACAGACAAACGACAGTCACAAATATTAGTATAGATAGATAGTAAGAACTGCCAGCTTTTTATCTAATCTCCCATAATGTATCTTTAAAGAATGTTTTTGTTCCCATTAACAACTCCTTGTCCAATACTGTTTTTCTTCAGTAGAACAGTTTAATGATATATATTAATGTTGTGCCATTTTGATATGATAGCAACATCAACACGACATAAACAAGGTGTCACCGCAGGATACTGGTCCTTAGCAGGAAGTAAAAATAACAGGAACAAACATTTGCTAAATACAGGAAAATGTAAACCATATTCTTCAAGGACAAAACATAATTTTATCCTTACAAATTGGCTGTAATGATTAGTGTTATTGTCTTAGCTTTCAGGAAATCTAAAATAGCAATTCGCGTGTAAAATGAGAAACTGTATAGAAGGATTTTCAAGAAAAGATTTTAAATAATTGAGTCTAGTTTTCCCTTTATCGGACAGAATTTGCCATGATCATCACCCACGCCCAATATTAAGGAATCATAGTAGTAAGTGAGGAAAGTCCCCGAATGTGAATAAAGACTAGTAATTACTTCTATCGAATGTAGTGCCTCTATTTATAGCAATTCTCTCTTTCTCCATTTTCTTCCCCTTAACATGGCAGGTCCAGCAAAAAATCGAATTAGTGGACCTCTTGTAATATTTCTATCAGATGATAGTGACGCGTTGGGTTCTTTGTGTTTATAGAGATTAAGATCATCGGAATGTTCAAAAAAAAGTCAATGCGAAGAGAATTACTAGTCCGACACAGTTACATTGGCGATGCAGTATCTATCAAAATATGAGTGGGTTATATCAGAAAACTATTTCTGACTAACAGGGCTATTTAAGTGATAAATGTACACCCTTATCTACCATTTACAATAACATATTTTCAAGATTACCTAAATGTTTTGCCAGAAAACTTGAAAAATGTAGCGAAATCTGTGCTATCTTAAAAGTGGTCTGTAGTTATAACGATGAATGTAAAATGTCAACAGAAGGAATAGCTTTTTCTAAAGTGAATGTCTTTTTAAGCGAATGTCTTGTTTGTATGTATGTCTTTTTATAAGTGAATGCCCTGTTCTTTGCATTTAAGGAGTATATATATGTTTTAAGTGAATGTTTTGTCCTTTGAACTTGACGAAAATATATGTTTTTAGTTAATGTTTTGTCCTTTGCCATTAAGGCGTAATACTTGTCATTTAGTACTTCATCTGATCTATTGTAACTGATGAAATTGGGTAAATTGTTGACATTGGGCCTGTTCTGGGGGATACTTTAAAATGTGTCACTAGTCAGAGTAAATGTCCCAGGTAAAGTTGTCATTATAGAGTAGTAATTATATTAGTATCTAGATTAATTATTCCAATAAATCTAGGCTCTTTTCTTCATGTAATGCTTTATATATATTGATCAAATTTTTTATCTTTGGGGAGATAAATCAAAGGATGCATTTTAATGTTTGTGATCGTCATTTGAGGGGTTTCGGTCACCCTTGCTAGCCATGAAATTTGACCCTTTAAAACAATACCCGTTCAACTTTAACAAAGCCGCCGCCCAGCTCGCCTTTTGACTGACATGCGTGACTAACCTGAAAATTTTCCAACATTCGGTAGGCTATGCTACAATATTTAGCCAGAGCAGAGTCACCTATGTGGTTAACGTCACAATAATGTACGTTTTCATCACGTAAGGGATTTTTACCCACAATTCAATATGTGCATCGGAAACTTCATCCCAGTTTCTATTACCACTTGAAAGACAAGACGTGTTTCTGTATAGGCGTTCCACACATTATCCAGGGCACATATGAACCGGGAATGGAAAATATAAAAAAGTCGCTGTGGAATTGGCTAGGAACATTCTAGTCAATGGACACGATCACTGGGTCCAAAAGACTTGACGTTGCTTAACTTCAGTGCCTGGTGCTTTTGGCGTGTTCTGGCCATAGACATTTATGCTTTGTAATTCCGCTTCGCCTTTAGAAATTTCCAAACACCAAATTTTCACTGATGGTCACTCATCCAAGTACTGACCCGACCCGACGTTAATTAACATCAGTCATTCGACAAGAACTGGCGCTCTCGTCGCGGTATGGCCCCGTAGCATTCGTGTTTCTTACATCTGCAAAGTTTTTGGCAATTTCGAAACAACACAAGTCCATCTGGTAGCATTCGATTGGTCTAAATCCAATTCTGTCTGTTTGTTTCTTTAGTTTTGATTCGAAGGTATTACATACAAGTTCACTGTTTATTTTTTAAATCCTACGGAGAGGTATGGCTCAATTTGTCAGCAATTTGTGCAGATTATAAAGTATTGATGATAGACAGTTTCCTCCAGTGCCTTAACAATTTTGCACTGTTTCAGCCAACGGAATAACAAATTAAGTTGAGATCACGGAAACACAGAAGAAAAAAAAACAATTTTACATTTTGATCAAATTTTTAATCAGCAGTCAATGTCGTATCTAATCAATTAATAATTATCATGAACAAATTCCCTACAGGTTTTATTTTTCTTTCATTGTATTAAAAGCTCAATACCACTCTTGTTGTAACTGAATAATCTGTCCCAATCTTTATTCTGGTCAACAAATTGTACTATTTTACAATATTCCAATTAATTGATGATACAAATTTCACACCTAATTTAAAAAATTGGAAAAATTCAACTAAATGATTTGAAAAGCCTGACGTAAAGCTTTTCAAATGTGACTTGGATTTAAAAATATTTTTGAACCCTCTGGACAAGTAAAAAATAATTTACACAACAGGTAGGACACTAACACATCTAGTACTTAGAATAAGGCTATTTTTTAATTTCTGGAGCTGTCAAGCCAGCAAGAGTGTTATTATCCCTTTAAGCTGAATGAAATTGTTGACGAACAATTTGTTTATTGGTATCATTGTCTTAAAAGACGGATATATCGATTTACACCAATCAAATACATGATGGAATGGAATAATGAACCTTCCATATTGGTCATGCACGGATAATATTTGTTTCTGTTGCACATGGATGTTACAAGTAGTCAAAATAATCACTCTATGATCAGCGATGGGTGGGATGGAGGTACACTTGTGTCTTCGTTTTGCCAAAACAGCCAAATTCCAAAAATGCGTCATTTTGATCAAAATTGCAAGCTTCGTTAAAAATCAGAAATTTGCTGCCTGATATACTTTGATCGAGGTCGCTGTCCAATCAAAATTCTCTACTCTAGCATTGTACACGTTACAATGAAAAATATCTGTATGTTAGTCTAAAAATAATCAATGCGCTGTGTTGACGAGAAGTTAGACTCCGATCTGTTCCTAACCTTATTTAGTTTAAAAATTGTTAGGATTCTTTTATAAGATAAACAGAAAACTACGGATACCTGAATAGGTTAGCTCACAAATTTCTTGTTCCGCAATGGGAAACGCGATGGCTCATTGTTAACGAGAAAGTACATGGGGATTTTCCGGAGTGGTTCTCCCTTGTCAGTGGTGCAAGACAGAGGACCTGGCAAGGGACAACATATAGTCGTTCGGATGGGATGAAAACTGAACTCCCGTGTACATTGGATTGCACGTAAAAGATCTGTTGGCAGGTGGATGTAAGTGTATGCCATAGCGCCGCTGTCCGGGAAAAATGTCCCTCATAGAAGACTCTTCATTAGCCCATTCGGAGCAGAACAGTGGGATGTTAAACCATTTCATTTCATTATTCAGTGGTCTTTGATATTTACTCGAAATCTGTTTTTATTGTAAAATTGATTCTTTGTGTATCAACATCATAGATGATATTTTGACACCAGTTAATTTGCAATAAGGAAAAGATCGTGTTCGCTGTATGAGGATGTGATTTGGCCAATCACAGTTTGCTTTCTTTTAATATTTTAAGATTGGCATTCCACACGTCGACAGCTTCTTATCCCATTGTTGACTGGTATACGAAACAATCACACGCCATGACAAGATAATTTTCAATACATTAAGAAAAAAAAATAATATATGATAATACAAAAATAAAATAGAACTAAGGACAAATTTATGTATTATTGCACTACTTTGTGACTTTCATATTTAATGATAATATATTTCCTACCTCTGTAATGTTGTTCAAAATAAATTCAAGTAAGATAGTAATGCGCCTCTATATATGTGAAATTCTTAGGTTTTAATGACGCAAACTTTGGAAACTTTTGTAAGGTAATAAGCAAATGTTATACGGGATTTTGATCAATTTATCATTTTATTATGCATTTGCATACCTTTAATCTTTTAGACATTGGGGAGCTGCTGATAAAGTTCTCATTGAGATCTTATTCAGCCTATTTTATAATGGCTGTTAACAGTTGAATATGCGATTAAATACTTGTGGGAATAGGATAAACCCACAGCATTAATAAAATTATGTACCATTCGCGAAACTTTCAACGCACATCGCTGTTCTAACCATAAGTTGGCATTCCAGATCTGAATTACTTACAAACGCAAAATCGCTTTTCGTAACGATTCGTATGTTGGAAATCTATGAAATCACTCGCCAAATGGGTGATTTTACTTTGTTGTAACAATCTTCCATCCCACACACGTTGCAGTTTCACATTCACTCTTGAATATAATTTCCAATCACAGGGTTATATTTCATAACTCACAAACACCCTGGCCCTGTTCATACACTAGTAACCATTTCCATCTCCAACTCTACATAGAGGGCTGGCTGAAAAGTTCTAAGCCTGAAAAGGATAGATAAAATGGGCTGAAACAAACTTTTGCCACCAACAAGTACAACCATTGAATGAATCATAGATATAAGAACTGCAACGGTGGTGTTATTATTGTCTTCGTACTAGACCATCTTGTGAACCTACCAATTGAAATTACCGGAAATGGACATAGGCCTAACTAGCTATAGGGCAGTCATCAAGTACCTGCAACTGACAGGACAAACCCCAGCACAGATACATGCCAACATGGTCTTCACTTTAGGGGATGACGCCCCTTCCTTTTCCACAGTAAAGAAATGGGCTGTGGAATTTAAGTGTGGCAGAGAGTCTGGACCATATGTACCATTATTACTGCTGTAGCAATATTGTGACCTTACCAATTATTGATTCCAAATTCATAATTAAGAAATATAACAAGTTAGACGTCACGTATCCAACAGATATAAGGGATATATTGATATCTGAAAATGCCATATACTGGTATTTTATCTTCTTTGGTTTATCATAATCACGCCAATTTGTTTTTAAATGTTATTGAAATAGAAATTTACTAGATATTGTCCCAAGGCCAATGTCCATATTTGAGCAATTCTTGAGTAATTGGGTGTGATTACCCAATCGAATAATGAATACAGGAAATTGGGGGATATGTAAAGAAAAATAGGCAAGATATACAAAACTAAATCTAATGAACAGTTCTCTACCTAAAGGCAATGCACAAAAAAGTTTTAACCTTGATAAATCATTATTCTAGACTGTCATAAAATGTGTCAAAAAGGAAAAAGGAAACAAAAAAAAAGATGCAACTAAAAAACAAGGCAAAAAGTCAAACAGCATAGTAAACCAATTATAGGTCTAAAAGGAACTAATTAGAGACGTAACTAAAAGACAACGTAAAAAGTAAAACAGCATGATAAACCAATTCTCGTCTTAAAATAGGTCTAACGGTGACAAAATTATTTCATTAAAAAATAAAATCCCATGTAAAATGAACTGAGCCAAACATCGACACTAAAGAGATGAGAAGCATATTGCGTGTAGTGAATATGCTTCTTCGAGCATAATTAATTCGTCTATTCGATCCATACATTATTGTTTAATGAACCTCGTATTTCTAATGACCGGGAAAATAATGTAATTGATTCAAACTGCCTGTAAGACCACAACCATTGCCGACTATTGTTTCGACTGTTAATAATTGTGTGTGTGTGCATTACTCGTAGTTTCAAGGTAACACTAATGTTCATCCAGTAGTCTTTCTGCATCTGTATAATAACATAATGGCTTCCCGAGATTGTAAAATAAGCTATCCTTGGTGTTTCTGGGAAAGGGTATAGTTTTCGTAGTGAGAATTTATCGGGAAGATTATTTCTTAAGTTTTTTATAAATATAAACCAGGCATGAACTATAATTTAAACCTAATAATGATATTTTTTTAAGACTTACGTAACATAAACGCTATAAACTTAATCTTCCATGCAAGGACGCGACCGGTTAATGACCCTACTCACAGATAGAATCAAGAAAACAAGGCTTGATTCATTTGGCAATAAATCGGAATAATTTGTGTCAATGTCAATTGGTCATCACCGGAGTAGATGCTGTAGGTGAAATACTTCAAGTGTAAATAGGACGAAATGTAGTTAGTTACTGTGACGCAGCTTGATGTACGTATACATTTATAAGTATCCCGTCTCGGTGAAAATCAACTTATCTGAAGAGGGTCATCGGTCGGTTATCCATAAGCCGAAAAAGAAAACAGACGCCATGGACATGGTAATTTAATAAGTCGTCAACGTATGGTGCTATAATATTTAGCGGAGGTTGGATGGTCGAATGGTTAGTCATGCGCGTTGCATCATAAGGTCTGTCTTTGAGTCAACTGGCGTGGTTTCGATTACCGGTTGTACGTGACAAGGAGTAGGCTAGGGTCGCCTATCCAACCCCGTGGGTTTCCTCCCACAGCTAGAGACCCCTACGCGCAAGCGAATTATTGACCAAGTTTGTGTCGAGTGAACGTTAAACCCCATTTCTCCCCCTCTCTCTCTCTCTCTCTCTCTCTCTCTCTCTCTCGAGATTTGTGCCCAGAAATGTTGGCATATGTAACCATCTTCATACCATTCTGGTGTATTGGTCTAACTACGTTAGTCAATATGATAACAAAATGTTAATATCATAAGCGGTTTAGCCCAACATCCTGATGCCTAGGTGCTTTGATTTGTCAGGAGATAAGTGACATTAGCATGCCCTTTTAACACTGGAAGGAAACAGTCTGTTTGATTTCAGTAAACTAAAACCGCCAATGTTATAAAATTGGGTGTGTTCTTTGGTTGTGTCTACCTAAGAGAGTCAGCGTCGTTTCGGAAACGAAAATTGGATCGTGCAGATCTTGACCCATTACTATTCCAAATAAATCACACCGATCCAATTCAATTATTTTGACCCAACTCAAAATGTTAAGCTCCCTTAAACATGGACAAAGTATAGAGTTCGCCCAATACTAAACACCGTCCAATGCTAAACGGCCACGGATCACCAATGATTTCCCCATTGACTCTAATGTTAATTCTCGTTTGACCGGCTCTAACTTTTCCCCAAATTTTCGTTGTGTAGAACGCTTTCTACCACAGATGGGGCAACATGTGGCAACCTGAGGTTCAGCATGAAAAACTTGAGATACACAAGCTGTAATTAGAAACAATAAAACATGCAAATTTCCGCCCTACATTTCAACCTAACCAACCTCTTAACTCTTGTATCCTTCCGCTTTAAAATTATGAATATTCACCAAAACCTGGCAGAAAATGTATATTCAACACCTTTTCTTTAATTCTACACCAAAAATTCAACAAAGATCACCATGCAAAAGGGGGGTGGGGAGAAAGGGGGAGAAAGACTAAAATAGCTTTGGCCATGGTTTCGTGACGGCGTAGGAATAATTGGTGAGTTGTTTCCAAACACCATAATTCTCCGCTTTGCTTCACATAACAATACAAGTTAATGCACAAAATGAGCATTCGTTAATCATGTCCAATAAATCACTATTTTGGGAAGAATAGTCATAAATGTGCGAGGTCTTTCTTTTGTCTTTCCCCGTATCAATGAAGTGGGGCTATCATTTATTCTACTTTTGAGAGACAACCAGACTCATATGTTTACTGTTCTATCGATTGTCCACTCAGTGGTAAGTGGACATCGTTGTTGTTGTTAGTTAGTTGTATTTTACGTCCGCTTCCACCGAGGTGATATCGCAGACAAGAAGTGGACATCGGTCACGCACTCCTTATATTCGATGTCAAAATGTAATTAAAGGGTCAAATCTGATGAACTATTAAATATTCTTCTTGTGACCATTAATCAAAGATTCATTCATTACCTTAAGAGACTTTTATATCCGGTATACATAGATTGTTTTGAACATGTAATATCCAAATGCCGAACTGTGAAATGGTAAATGTGGCGTCTCTTGTGGCTAAAATGGCGACTTCGTTCTAATATAAAACTGTCAAGCTGAAGTACCGCGCTTAGAATTGACGAACGACCGAGGAACGTTAAATTTGAACACTTCAAAATCGCTAAAGTAAGACCTGGATCGTCGTTTTTATTTTCTACTAGCAGGATACCCGGCTTCGCTCGGGGGACATAACTCCGAAACCGGAAGTATTAGACTAACGCCACCTGGCCTATGTTACTCCCCGGTCCGAGATACCCCTATACCCCAAATTTCAGACTCGGGGCAGACCTAGTGTAGCTGCCAACCCCGAACAGACCGGCTTCGCTCGGAGGTCATAACTCCGAAACCGGAAGTGGTAGACTAACGCCACCTGGCCTATGTTACTCCCCGATCCGAGCTACCCCTATACCCCAAATTTCAGACTCGGGGCAGACCTAGTGTAGCCGCCAACCCCGAACAGACAGACTTCGCTCGGGGGTCATAACTCCGAAACCGGAAGTGGTAGACTAACGCCACCTGGCCTATGTTACTCCCCGGTCCGAGCTATCGCTATACCCCAAATTTCAGACTCGGGGCAGACCTAGTGTAGCCGCCAACCCCGAACAGACCGGTTTCGCTCGGGAGGTCATAACTCCGAAACCGGAAGTGGTAGACTAACGCCACCTGGCCTATGTTACTCCCCGGTCCGAGCTACCCCTATAACCCAAATTTCAGACTCGGGGCAGATGTAGCCGCCAACCCGAACAGACTTCGCTCGGGGGTCATAACTCCGAAACCGGAAATGGTAGACTAACGCCACCTGGCCTATGTTACTCCCCGGTCCGAGCTACCTGTACCCCAAATTTCAGACTCGGGGCAGACCTAGTGTAGCCGCCAACCCCGAACAAACCGGCTTCGCTCGGGGGTCATAACTCCGAAATCGGAAGTGGTAGACTAACGCCACCTGGCCTATGTTACTCACTGGTCCGAGCTACCCCTATACCCCATATTTCAGACTCGGGGCAGACCTAGTGTATCCGCCAACCCCGAACAGACAGACAGACAGACAGACAAACGACAGTCACAAATATTAGTATAGATTTAAATTCTATATCCGGCTTCCATCATTGATTATACATTCTCATTGTCCAGCTTTATATAAGACTTTAAACCGCAAAGCTTATATTGCCATCTTAAATATTTATTCTAATTGCACATGAAATATAATCAATAAGTAAGTTTACACTTCCTTCCAATCTATCTAATAATTGGTCAATGAATAATTTATTTACGTAGGTGGCTCAATGTTGAATTTGAAAATGAAGCGATATTACTATCTGAACTGAACTAACGAGGATATTCACTAAGCACGCCATATGGTTAATCGGAGTAGTGGACAGACAGATTATAAAATCTAGCCAACAAAATTAAAATTTCTGGAAAAATGTCTTTTAGATACTGTGCACTTCCAAGATGCATGCAAATTGTTAATGTTGCAGACAGTATTTCATACATTACACGTGCACTATTGAGTGTTTGTAATTATGTTAACCAATCTATGTCCTGCTTCGTGTATCAGGGTAGAGTAGTGTAAATGCCCGGGGCGATTGCCTTCACGCTCGTGGTATCTGAATTAGGGATTTGATTTTTAGTTAGTCGGGTGCTGTAGAAATTCTCAAGTTCAATGACGTCATGGTCTGGTTATCCACATGATTGTGACCGTGATTCTTGGTATAATTCACGAAAGTTCTGTTGTGTTAAATAAATTTGTACATGATCACCGATAATATTTCTGTAAATAAATAACGGTTTTGTCTAGAAAAAACATTCGGTACTCCTACGTGATCGGCTACGGTAAATAAAATGTGATTTTGCCGTTGCAGCCATGATTTGTTACGGCTTTTACCATATAATCAAAGGTCACGAGATGTAAACAGGGATAGCCCTAACCATACGCGTACGGGGAAATTTTTGACTGGGGTGGGGCGGTGGTGGTTGGTGCCCAAAAATGTAGTTAGGTTCTTAGTATGTTACATAATAATAATAAATTCGCTGTTAAATTGGACACATTCAAGAACGCAATATTAATTATTTTATACAACTTTTACAATTGTGTGCCCAAATTTTCCCAGCATTTGGTGCCCAGAATGGGGGGGGGGCGGCCGCCTACGCCTATGACCTAACCCTAGCTCTAGCCCACAATCTCGTCAACAATCACGTGCCCTACCCCTATCTTCATCTCGCTACCTTGATGAAATCTGCAGGTGGCCTTAATATTTAGACCTGACCCTCTACAACTTACTATTCTGTTGGATGTTTTGAGAATACCTGAACAACACCTGAACAAACTTTCGTAGACACGTGTATCATTGAAAGAAGGCCAACATTAACTCCCTGCGTGCTTGTTTGTCAAATTACTATATAAATGTATTCAACTAATGGTGGGGTTGGATGGCCGAATAGTTAGCGCGTACGCGTTGCATCATAAGATCTGTCATTGAGACAACGGGCGTGGTTTCGATTCCCCAGTTGTACAGGGGTTTAATTGATGTGAAGCCATTTAAATACATATAGCCGGTAAATCACAACAATAAAAACAGGTTATTATTAATTGTCAATTAAGATCTACGAGCTTTATAATCCTGATATTATTGTACATTTCAATTTTACCTATATCAAGAATTTTAATTATTTCAGAGTTTACAGGCCATTCCCGTTCGGATGATTTGACGATGCGCAGTGGTCAACTGAACACCATCTGTCGCCTTTATTGTAGTGATTGCAAAATGTCTAGTAGAATAAATGTACTAGCAGCAGGGCATCGATTCCCACTTCAATCAGAGTTGGGGGTAGTTTCGATCAGAGACATATTATGCTATGATTCGTCGGTCGAATGATAATGAAATGGCACGTCGTCTAGATAGGAAAATGAGCTTAATCTTATCTAGTTTTATACATCTTCGTATTGAGATTTTGATTAGTGAAGTATTCAATAACATATTAGTCTAGACATATGACTTGTTTTAACCTTAACTTACAACAGCTAGATTATGGTTTCGCAATACATACATCTGAGAGTATGGAATCTGATGTTTTAACTCGAACAAACGATCCTGGTTTAGTTCATCGTTATATGAAGCAATCGGGATTATTCGGTTAATTCCGGGATTTCAACCAAACCCAGGGCGTCATACACGCAAAAGTATTTTATGTTATCAAAACTAGGAAGCGTTTTGAAATGTTGCCAATGAAACCTTCCCTTGGATGTCCTGTAACCAGTACTTCATAACGTAGGCTACATAATGGTGATATAAGGCAATCGCAAATTGGGGAACCTGTGGTCGCAGTAATTCGCCAATGGGAAGTTGCTTTGTGATAAGTTTTATTACATGTATAACGTTCCGAGTTTGATTTTCCAGTCTAGAGGTGCAAAAGGATGGAACAAAACCCCAGGTCGACCCATATTAAAGAACCCATTACAGTTACAATTTGATGACGACGAGGCGAAAATAACTAGATCCGGGCAGTCACCTGTCTTCATAAGCCAGGTTGGTGTTGGAAAGATAGTTAAACCCCATTCCATTTCATTTGTCGTTCCATGAAAATGTCTCGAAAACCTAGACTATATACGTTTACATTATAATCTAGAGATTTTGCAAAGGAAAAACGTTACGTTCTTTTCCGGGCAATAACTCCACTAAATAAAAATAATCTTTTTTATAAGATTATTTCATTTTCGATAACTTTCACTTTCAGGAGTTTGGAGTGCAAAAACAACGAACTCTCCTTTCAAAGGAGGTGAAAAAAATTTTGAGCCGCACATAAAATACGACTAAAGTACCGCAATTATATTTTCGACAACACCGAAGAGTGTAAATTCATCACGTGATTATTCGGGGAAGCACGGTGGCTCAGTCAGTAAAACTTTGGCTCGCTAATCTGGTGATCCCGTGTTCGATCCCGGTGTTAATTGAGATATTTCATCGGGATTTTCCGTAGTGGCTCGTGTCAGTGGTGTGGGTCGGAAGGTCTGGCAACGGACAACAATGTATAGTCGTTCGGGTGGAACGAAACAACGAAGCCACGTGTACACATTGGCGTGCATGTAAAAGAACCCTTGACAAATGGAATTCGAAATAAGAGTAGGTCGAAGCGCCGTTGTCCCTGCAAAATTTCCCTCATAGCATATTGCATGGCGCATGCCCGTCTTCATTATTCCGGTTGGTGCAGGAGAGTAGGAAAGTAAACCCCATTGCATTTTTCATTTGCATTTATCACTGAAAACTGCTTTTGTTTTCTCAATTTATATAATTAATTTGAGAACATTTTAGCGTGGATTACACCCTGACAAATTATATAATTTCCGAAAACATAAAGATCGGTACCGGTGGCTTTGTCCGATATGGCACAAAATTTAAATGAAGTGAAGTATTAATAATATACGTAACTTCAACAATATTTAAACGAAGCGTAGTATATAATAAAAGTAGGAACACAAGACAGTCAGATAGAAGATACTTATATTTAACAAAATTTAATCGAAACGAATTAGTAAGCAAGGACAGAAGACAGGCGGACAGAAGATAGTCTTATATTTAACCAAATTTAAACGAAACAAAGTATTAATAATATAAGTAACCAGCGGCTGCCAGGCAGGATACGCCCACATTTTCGAGAGATGGATAGAGAACAAGCTAAAAAGGAAGTGATTTTTCCTACAATCAAGGGCCATAATTCAGAAAATTACAATTCGATATGCGCAAATATCGAAAGGAACCGAGATCTTTGGTTCAACAAAATCGGATAAAAATTATGACCTCTATAGGGTCCACAACCTTGATATACCATATTTTTACGCTATTTGAGAACAAAGGGCGGCCATTTTGTCTGTCAGTTTTGGGCCGATTTTCACGAAAGTTGAACTCAGCCGTCCTTAAGGTGTAACGGTGATATAATAATACGGTTTTTGAAATCGGATAAAAAATTATGACCTCTATAGGGTCCACAAGCTAAAAACGCGACTTTTTCGTAGAATCAGGGGCCATAATTCAGGAACTTACGTTCCGATATGCGCGAATATCGAAAGGAACCGAGATCTTTGGGTTATAAGCATACTTTTCAAGTTTGAACCAAATAGAATAAAAATTGTGGCCTCTACAGTGTTCACAAGCTAAAAACGTGATTTTTCGTACAATCAGGGGCCATAATCCATGAAGTTACAGTCCGATACATGCCAATATCGAAAGGAACCGAGATCTTAGGGTGATAAACCTATATTTCAAGTTTCATTGAAATCGGATAAAAATTGTGACCTGTAGACTGTTCACAAACAATTGTGGACGGACGGACAGGGGCCACGACAATATACGTCCACATGAAAATGTGGGCGTATAAAAACAGCAGAACAATATTTAAACGAAACGGAGTATTAGTAAGGACAGGGGGCAGGACCGGTGGCGTAGTCCGATATGTTACAAAATTTAAATGAAGCGAAGTATTAATAATATACGGAACTGTAACAATATTTGAACGAAGCGGAGTCTATAATATAAGTAGGGACACAAGACAGTCGGACAGAAGAAATGAAATTAAATGAAATGGGGTTTAACGTCCTACTGTTCTGTTCCGAACTGGGCTAATGAAGACTTGCATACGCCAAACAGTGTGCTATGAGGGAAATTTCGCCCGGACAGCCAATGTGTATACGGAACCTCGGTTTTACGTCCCATCCGAACGACTAGACAGCTGTCCTTATCAGGGGGAAACCAATCGGACAGAAGATACTCATTTTTAACAAAAATTTAAACAAAACGAATTATTAATAAGCAAGGACAGAAGACAGGCGGACAGAAGTAGTCTTATATTTAACAAAATTTAAATGAAGCGAAGTATTAATAATATAAGTAAGAACAGCAGAACAATATTTAAACGAAACTAAGTATTAATAATATAAGTTAGGACAGGAGTATGTCTAATATGTAACAAATAATCGTCATTTTCTACATGTTTCCCATTCTTTCACTTGGATCAAAAATAAAATCATCTATTTCATTAAAATTTATGTTTAACCGATATTGTGTTCCGCTGTTCCGTTTATACGTTTAGAAACAAAATAGAAATAACAGGCCCGATTTAAACATATCCAATGATCTTTTCAATTTTAATACTAAATCAAAGAAGTTTGGTTCCCTTAAATTAATCAAATTGCAGAAAAGTCTGTGCTTTTGAAATATAGACTCTATTAATAGAATATTGTTTTATCAAGGGAATAATACGACTTTATTTCATCTATTAGATGTCAGATTATAAAGACTGCGGGGTAAACAGATACTTGATATACGTGTACAATAAAGAACTAATCATGTCATCATTTGATATTATCATCATATGATAGTCATTTGTAAAAAATTCAGACAATTTTATAAAAAAAAGAAATCTCACCAGAGAGAGAGAGAGGGGGGAGGGGATTAACGTCCACTCGACACAAACTAGGTCAATTTGGGACTAACATATGTTTCAATTTATTTCAATTCGCGTGTGTGTAGGGGTCTTTAGCAGTCCACAAGTAAGGTCCCTGGAAGGCAAACGATCGTTCACCGTAGCTCACGAGGCGAACAGGTCTTTTAATTAAAAGATTACCATAGGATGACCGCAAAATACGATTAGGAGTATATAATTCTAACAGGTTGCTCAAATAAGAAGGCGCCATGTGATAAAGACATTTATAAGTTAATACAAGTATTTTAAAACGGATTCTAAAACGAACAGGGAGTCATTGTAAATGGTATAAAACCGGAGTAATGTGGTTTAAACTGGATCTACTTATAAGCCTGGCAGCACTATTCTGCATCTTTTGAAGTTTATCCGTCAATCTTTTGGGAAGGCCAATTAAAAGAGAATTACAGTTATCAAGTCTAGAAGTGACCATAGAATGAATTAAAATCTTTGTAGCTTCCTCGGAAACATTTTCCGAATGCGACTAATGTTTCTGATGTGGAAATAACATGATTTACAAATATTATATTATAAACTTGTTGTTCCATGGACATCTTAAAATCAAATACTACACCTATATTGCGAACAGAAAGAGAAGGAGACACGTTATATTCAGCTAATCTAATTTCCTTATTGAACGAATCATTAAGTTTTGATAGCAGATTATCGGATCCCAAAAGCAAATACTCGGTTTTATCAGCGTTCCTTTTCATGATAAGTATAACTGTGTCGTCAGTGTAGAAATGGAATTCAACGCCATGTTTCCTTACTAGATCGCCAAAAGGGTAAGTGTACAGACTAAACAGTATATATGGGTCCTAAAACTGACCCTTGCGGAACTCCATACTCAAGAGTAGTTACATTGAACGAGCGACCATTGACTGGGACACACTGCTGACGCCCTTTAAAGTAAGTCCTAAGCAGTTCAAGAGCACTATCTACAATACCAAAACGTGAAGACAGGCGTTTCAAGAGAATGCTGTGATCGACAGTGTCAAACGCTGCTGACAAGTCCAACGGTATAACATGGTTATAACCAGACGTTACCTGTCGCTGAAATCTTTTGATTTTTTGGATTTTGTTTTCTTAATGATGCATTATGTAAGATTTAGATAAAGGGCTGACCGTTCTTGCTATGGTAGGTTGATTTTTAAAAAAAAAAAAAATAAGACAATGAGAAATGAATATATTGAAAATTTAAATCAAATTACTTTATTCTGGGCGAAGATGTGGGTGTTTAAAGTTTTGACAAGATCGCCTTTATTGTCAAGTACAATTTCATACGATAATAAAGTCTCGGTTATCCAGTATATCGTTAAATTATTCAATGACGAAATTGAATGGGCTATATCTCAGGAGTCGTTACTCTAATCTAGCTAAAATTTGAAATACCAGTGTTTGCAACCAAACTAATTATGGAAATCGTTGCTCCTAACGTTGAAGGACAGGCATATGGACACATTAATATATGATCACATTAATGTGGACGTATAAAAACAAAAGATTAATTTACTACTATTAATGGGGGAACAGGACCACTATTCTACACTATATTATTATATAGACATTGATAAAATGACACCACCTATTTGATTTGATACGTATAATATGCTGGTTTGATTTAATAAATGTTACCGTAGACAGTGTTCAGATCTTACCGATTTTGTGTTCTACTGTCGACACAGTCAGCCAAAATTCAAAACAATAAATAAACAAACCGCGTAATCTTTCGAAACAAAAATGTAATGGTAGAGAGTTTAGCCCATCACTAAAGCAAATAACACACCACCAGATCAACCCAATTTGCGTTATTTTGATCTAAATAAAGTAGCTTTAACTCCTATAACATCTCAACTTCCAAAATCAACGGCAATGAAAGTGAATAAGCTTCCCCTTAACGGTAACACGCGTCATTAGATTTTTAGCCGTTGACAAGAACGGGTCTTATATATTTCATATGGTCATTTCGAATATCTCAATTTAACTATATGAACATAAATGGGTCATATGCTCGAATCTTGAAATTTATTTTCATCTGAAAGTAGCATATTTTTTTAATCAAAGGCTAAAAATCTAATTATAGACTCAAATGGCTTACTCAAATGATGCTTCGACCCTTAAATCGCTTTTCGATTTTATCGACTTGAAACTGTTGTAAATAATGTTAAAATTTAAAGATTTGTCAAAAGAGCAGTTCTTGGAGTATACGAAGAATGACTTTGGGTACAAATACTTTTTGCCCGATAATTTTGAATTGTTTTCCATTCGATGGGTAAAAGGCTCGCAATTTTCAAGAAATGTCCTTGATGTTCTCGTTTGTTTATATTCATATTTTATTTGTAGCGTATTTCGCATTGTGTTGGCGTCATTATTGATTTACTTAGCGAAATGAACAATTATTCCAAAAATAAATACAAATACGGTCTTTGGTTTGTCATTAAAGGTTTTTTTTTTTCCATAATACTACTTCCGTGTGCGAAGATTCCTTTTAAGAAGCAGACCATAAAGTCACAGAATGAAAGTATTGTCATTGGATTATTTACTTTTAAGAAAGTCATTAGGATTTACAATTGTTATTATCCCCCCTAGACCTCATTAATACATCTTAAAAGTACTGGAAGTTGCTCACAAATCATCAATATGGCTTCGTTTCCGTTCGTGGCGGTGCTTCTTGTAGTAATGGTCTATAGTTTCTTTCTTCTCTCGGGTAAATTAAAATAGAGGTCAAAGAGTCATAGCCGGTGATTTTTTTGCGTGAGAATTCATCGTAAACTTTGAGAAAAGTAATGATCCCCAATGTTTTCTTTTACAAAATGTTATAATGACGTAAAATTGAAGTATCTCTGGCAGGAAATGTTGTCATTGTAACCATGGACACGTTATAATATTGTAAACAGCTAGATTTAACATCTTGGTTTGTATACTTATTGACCGTCACATAAGCTGCCATGTTTTTTAACTTGATTTAATGTTACGTTTTTTAAAACACGAGAGACATCACTGTGGGTGGGTGTGTTGTGTATGAATCTTATTGTTACTGAGATGATGTAACGGTGTGAATTATTTCAAAAATAAAGACTTCTATATACAAACATTTAATGCGAATCAAAAGTTCATTTCAAGTACTCACATGAACTTAAACAAACGGTTGTCATGCAAGATACAGCCACATTTTGTAAGAGATGGGCGGAAATCTGAATAAATTGGAAGGGCCCATCCTCTCATTGTCCCAATGCTTTACATCGAATTTGAGACAAAATATGTTGAGGTATGCATACTATGCAAGATACACCCACATTTTACAAGAGATAGGCAGAGATCTGGGGAAAATCGGAAGGGACCATCCCCTCATTGTTCTAATGCTTCAAATCGAATTTGAAAAAAATGCCTTTTCTTTAAACGTTTACATTTTTTTAATTCCTTTGACCAATAACTAAAACTTCTTTACTAGTATATGGTAAGTGCCATATATTTATTGTTAAGGGTTCTAGCAATAGACCTGGGGTCGGTTGCTTAAAACTAAGTTATTTTAACGATACGTTAAACTGTAACGGGTCGTTATCTTGCTAATGTGTCGTTTGTTAACGGTCCGTCTTGCTGTTAAGTCAATTTCATTATCCATTAACTAACGGACTGATTAAAGTTAATCCAAGAGAAGACTGTTTGTTCATTGGCTGAATTTTAAAGTTTTAAATTCAATGTACATGTGGGACAACTGTGCAGTTTGTTCACAAAATTTGATTAAAGACAAAAAAATAAGTTACTGTAGAATTACTACAGAAAACACTATAAAAAACTATAGAATACTTAATTTTTTTCCTTTAGAAATTTTAGCATAAAGCTGTAGGAAAAATTAAGGGATTTGCACTACAGAAACTGTAGAATATTTGGGGCCATTTTTTCCTACAGGCCCCCAAAATTCTGTAGAATACTATAGAATTTAATCCTATAGCAAATGGAATAGCCACCCATCGCCCGACCCTCTAGAATGTTCTACTGAAAATTACACTGGTAATCTATGACTTTTTGCTAAAGGGTAAACTTTGACTGACAACCGACTAATGCCATTGTTAAACAGATAACGGGGCCAAGCACCTCCGTTAAATATAATGGCAAGTTAACGACATGTTAAAGTTTACGGGGCTTCCAGCAAAAGACTTTCTCTCCGTTAAAGATACGATCCATTAACTCCATGTTAACGAGTCGTTAAAAGTTAACGGCGAGCTTTGAACAACCGGCCCCTGATAAACGAAATGAAAATGAAATGAAATGGGGTTTACCGTCCTACTGTTTTGCTCCAAACACGGCTAATGAAGACGGGCATACGCCATACAGTGTGCTATGAGGGAAATTTTGCCCGGACAGCGGCACTACGGCCTACTCTTATATCGAATTCCAACTGTCAAAGGACCTCGTATCACCCGAATGACTAGACAGCTGTCCTTGTCAGGCCCTCCGTCCTGTATCATTGACAAGGGGGAACCACGCCGGAAAATCTGGGTGAACTTTCTTGGCCAATGCAGGGATCGAACACCCAACCTCCAGGCTAGCGAGCTAGCGTTTACCCACTTAGCCACCGTGATCCCTCCCTTGTTAAACAACGAGACACTCAGTCTAAGTACATGCTTAAAAAGTCACGTATTTTCTTAACGATATATTTAGTCCGGGAGCTAGCTGGGTATTTTACTGTTTGTCAATGATGTTTTTTTATGAACATTGGTCAAATCTGCTGTGAATCCTATGATCATTCCCTACATGTTACACCTTGTTCCAATGTCGCATCTTTCATGTTAATTAAATGTCTAAGGGGTCATTCAGTGCAAACCAGCATTATTCTCTTCTTAATTACACTGACCACCAGAAATTTCATTCTTAAGTTGATGATCATAATTTCTGATATTATTCCGCACATTTAGGCTTGAAAGAAGAAAGGTCAATATGGAAACGATTTTTTTTTATTTAGAATAACGCACCACCTAGCTACCCAAGGGTGCAACGAAATAACAAGCCAATCCATCTCGGTACATGGCCTATATAAATATTCAGAGTCTATTCCATTCCTGAACTAATCATCAATAGCAAACTTTTACTACCCTCTTCGGAACTAGTAAGGGTCACCAGTACTGAACTGAAGTAAGTGATTAATCTCGTGTGAATGACCTCTTAAAAACTTGACAAATGGACTATAGTAGCCTGTAATTATAAAGGTTTATATCCAGCAACTGCAATCTGTGTAAAAGGTAAAGTCTATTTGTAATAAAGATTTTGTTAAAAACGACAACCTCTTAAGAGTTGTTTAAACAGGCATTAAAGATACATTAGTTAATAGTTTAATAAAGAGTTGACCATTCTTGCTATAATAATTCAAAAATAGATGATAAAAAAAAGAAAATATTCAAAATTTCATTCAAATTACTTCATTCTCAGCCAAGTTATCATTGTTTGTAGTTTTGACAAGATGTGTGCAGTGGTAACCAGGGCACTGGTATAATCGGGACTTAGCCTCGTTTTCCAATTTTTAAATTAAATTTTTAAATGGCGAACCGTTTTAATCTAGTTAAAATCTCGAGTATCCGATGCCATCGACAGTTGATTATGGTCTGGATAAGTTAAATAATGTCTAATTAATAATTTTAGATAACATTTCAGGCCTAAAGAAAGACCTGCTATAGGCAGATTTAGCTCTTGCATAGGGTATGTTTGAGTAAGATCTAAATCTGCCTATTGTGGATCTTTCTTTGGGCCCTAAATATTATATGAATTATTAATTAGACATTTATTAACATCACAAGACCATAATCAACTCTCGGTGGAACCGGATAGCTCCGATATGAGGTAGATTAGAACGCTTCGGCCATTTAATGACTTAATTTTAAAATGTAGAAGCGGGGCTGAGACTCGAATAACCAGTACAGTGGTTACGATCAATGAATACATCTTGTCAAAACTACTCCAATCGATAACTTCGCTCAAACTAAAGTAATTTGAGTGAAATTTTCAATATAATAATTTAGCATTATGTATTTCTGAAATATTATAGGGAGAACGACCAGGTCTTAATCATACATAATCCCCCTTCAAGCCTAGTCGCTAAGAACAAGCGAGTCCGGCTCTGGCTTGTCATTGAAAACACTGAGATGGTACAAAAAAAGTATTTATTGTTACTAAGAAAAGAAAACTGGCTATTGACTCGTCTTCCCAGTATTCATTATTCAAGTTTTGTATGGGTGGGTTTGTGTGTTTTATTTTTTTTATTTTCTTATTTTTTTTATTTTATTTTATTTTTTTGTTGGCGACAGAAGCTGGTTTACACTATTAACAGGCCCGGATTAAATATGGGGGCGGGGGGGGGGTGTGTTACAGTCAGGGTCATCATATTAATGGGAGCACCAGATTAGTTGTAAAAAATAATTTGTGACTTTAATTATGTTGTATATCTTTGCGCTAAATAAATCTATCCATCTACAATACTACTGACATATGCCCTGTTTTCACTGTTGATGCATGGGGCAACAGTGACATTTTCGGCCAGGGACCTCATGCCAGCACTGACTCTTAGCCTATATTTTCATTTCTTTATTTAGTTTCCTTGAAAGTATTACCAAGTACAGGTCTACCACCTTATTTTTACTCAGGGGCCACGGCCTGTGTATAAATCTTGGTAAGCGTCTTGTTCTTGGGGTTTTCTCAGTTTCTTCTTAACTGCTACAAAATGACCAAATGAAATGAAATGGGGTTTAACGTCCTACAGTTCTGCTCCGAACTGGGCTAATGAAGCAGGCATACGCCATATAGTGTGCTATGAGGCAATTTTTTTTCCGGACAGCGTCACTACGAACTACTCTTATATCGAATTCCAACTGTCAAGGGATATTTTAGGTGCACGCCAATGCGTACACGGGACCTCGGTTTTTTCATACCACCAGAACGACTAGACAGATTTCCTTGTCAGGCCCTCTGTCCTGCGTCACTGACAAGGGGGAACCACGCCGGAAAATATGGATGAACTTTTTAAGACAAAATAAACATTTTACCATTGGTACATGAATCGTGTACCATAATGCGTTTCAGTGCCATTTGTAACAAAAGGACTTGAAGAACGCCGCGAGACATATTCCACAATTCATGTCAATAAATAAATATTAACGTGTTTGACGTATATCTAGATAAAAAAAACATTTCTTATTTAGTGTAAATGGGTATATAAAATGAGTAAAGGGCACCATTCTGCCCGGACCAGTTAATGCAATAACGTCTTATGTAAACCATGCACGCGCCATAGAGCCAATGATAGACGCCCCGTGATGTGACGTCGCCTGTAGAAGGCACACTAGAACTTATAATGGTCAGTAATCTAATAAAGGGGTATAAGAACGCCTATTGGTCTAGATGGCCGGTCACCTCTGACTTGCGGTGTTTACTCCGGGTACTCCGGTTTCCTCCCATAGGAAAGACCCCTGCGCGCGTGCTAAGATAATAAAAATGAAAAATAAGACGTATCTGTGATATCACCTTCGGTAGAACTGGGCGTTAAACATTAAGAACTAAATGTACCAATTTAAAACCGATTGTCAGTGCAAAACAGGCTGAATTCGGACAGTTGTAAAGGGGGAATAACTCCTGTTTTTTACTATTTGTATAATAACATGTTTAGAATTTAACATGACATGCGATTAGCCTCAACCGGGATAATGATGACGGGAATACGCCATGCAGTGATGAACGAGGGGAAACCATGACCGAACAACGGATATATATTAAGGGCAGGGCTTATTTTCCGTGCACGCCAACGGTCGATTTACGACTAGAACTTGGTTTTCGTCCGACTCGTACTGTTAAAGCATTTTCCATATCAGGTCCTCTCTGTGGGGCATAACATTTCTAACAAGAGGAAAGCAGGCTGAAAAATCCCGATGACCTTTCTCGGCCAACGCCAGGATTGGGGTCGGCCAACTCCAGGATTGGGGACCTCTTGAACCACCTTAGCTCGTTTGAAATGTAATCACTACTAATGATAATAGTTTAGTCCATCTGCGGTGTTGCTAAATGTTTCACTCTAGTAGACAGTTCATCTATACTTGCAGGTTTGATTACGTCTAACAGCAACCAGTCATTAGATCACGGGTTTTCTTATATAATTTTATAACATTAACTTGTCTTATAAGACAGTCGAAATTCTGTCAATGTTATTTTGAAGACACACCTACACCAACTTTCACCATTGATCCGGGAACATTTTCATTTTTTTTTTTTTTTTGACGGAGAGTGGTGCTTTTGCTATCACCCCCTCACTAACACGGAAGAAAGAAAATTTTGTAGCACAGATTGGATTTTATATTGTAATATATATATAAGCTATAACACAATCAACAATACGTTTTCAAATGCACCAACTTTGCGGAGACAAAACAATCATCATCAAAATAAATATTGTTTAAAATGTGACGAAATACAATAAGTGAACAGTAAAACAGAAGCAAAAACTTTATATACAATGGAATGCGGTTATTCACAAAGCATATTTCTTCCACATTGATTACAAACTGCGTTTTGCTAGTCTGAAACTTTAAATCAGAAGTTCCTTATTTATCATAAAATTGTATTTCCTCTTATTACTGCACCCGTGTGAGAATAAGACACAAAATCACAAACGGTATCTTCGTCTACTTATACAGGATTACCAAAAACTTTTATTATATTGAATGCGAAGAGAATTTTAAAACTCTATTTGATATAGACAGGTTGACCGCTATATGTATAAAGCAAATTGCTGTTTGTAATCCATGTGGTAGAGACTGCAGAAGGTAAATCACACATTTAAGTAGCAAAGACAATATACAAGACACACTTAAAATAAAAACACTATTTTATGGATACCATTTGCTATGGCTTATTAGACCTGTTTCAACAAGATTTCACACGTCGTTATCAAGCATCTAACACAAACAAATAAAATGAACATTTAACAGTTACCTAAGACGCTGCTTTTGTAATGGTCTACTTTCTGTTTTTTACCTATAGATTTGGTTTGAGGTTTTTACAGGTCTTGAGTCTTCGTTTCGTACTTAATGATTCGGCTTTTGGGCTTGTGGTTTGTCTTTTTTAACCCCACAACTAATGATGAGAAATGGATTTGATAAAAATGAGGATTGCATAATGTGGTCGAATAGGGTGAGTTGACTAGAAGATCCTTGCTTTTACGAAAATGTTGATAAACATGAAATGACAAATTTGGTAATGATGATATGTGTTAAAAATTATTCGTTTAGGGGCTATTCCTACTTGTACAAGGCTACAATAAATTTACAGTATTGCAGGTAGCTCTCTAATATTCCATTATATTTTTGAAGCGAAGTGTCTGGCGGCACCAACCGGGTTAATGAACAGACATACGCTTACGAATTCCAAGGTGAACATCGGGTTTTCGTCACATCTGAACGTCTAAACGCTGTTTCTCACCAGGCCCCGGGCCTTCACCACAGACAAAGGAAAAGCATGCAGAAACATCCTGCTAGTCCGTATCTCGCCGTTATCGTATTACCTTTTATAGCCACGTTACTGTATGATCATGAATAAAACTGTAATGGAGGATGAAAGGTCTTCTGGGGTGTAAGATATTTTAATTCCAGCGGAATCATCTACTCCCCAGGATGGCAGTATAATTAGTTTGAGATTGCCCTTTCAGATCTGACTAGATAAACGATATATACTATAACAACATCTTGAGACGTATATTGGGGGGGGGGGGGGGGCAGACAGCTAGCTGATGATTTGGTGTATATCATAATGAACTAAAATGGTTGATTTTTTTACCTGGACGTATTTTTATGTATATATACTAAAGTACTAGTAGATAAAGTACAAGTACTTCTTTGTTTACGATAGATAAATGCATAAATAAATAAAATATATACATACATTAAAAGCTAAAGAATAATAAACTAAAGACATATATATAAATAAAAAATGCGTCCTGGTACAAAAATTCACAATTTACTTCATTCTGACATACATGTACATTAAATAATTTATATGGTATAACAAATTTCAAATACACGCAATAACTTAAACGCAAAATATACTGAGACGCAATATGACGCACCACTAATTTCACTGGAAGTTCTGGTGAGACATGACTCTATTGAAATTTGATTTTTGGCATGGTTGTCTCACAGTATTTTTTAAAAAACCACATTTAATAGTTACATGTCTGTGGCAAAAAATCGTGGATTTCAACAACCCTATTCTGTCGAATTCAATCTTTTTTATATTTAACAGAAGTGATCTGTGGTGCGTTTACACGATCATGAAATCATCATTCTAGTATCATCATCGTCTATGATGTTGACGATGTTGTTACATCCAGAAAAGCATAATTAAAATATATCTTTGCATCAATCATCCTTTTATAAAAGTGGAGCGTTTTCATTGCGTCCCTGTATATTTCTTTTTAAAAGACAAATAGCCGTGTTCAATAAATATGTTATGCAATTTTATCGTAGTTTTCTACACAATTAATCCTTCTTGTAGGGACTCTAAACGAGATGTCATTGCTCTAAACATTTCAAATAACGCTCAAGTCAAGAGGATGTAAAGGACTCGTTGAACAAGGCTATAGCCAATTTCTGTCAATTAAATTATTCCTGGCTTCATATAAAATCAATGATAAAACATAAATAACAACCGAGCTTAAATGCAAGATAATAAACAATAAAAAAACAATGTAAATAAACATAAACTAAAAAATAAAAAGTAGGCTATAATAATTACTTACATAAAATACTACATTTTGTAGCAGTAAAATTAACAGTTAGGAAAGTGCCACGTTTGTGTAAAAAAATAAAATAAAAATAAAAAGAAATTGCAGTTCAGAAATATAGGCAGTGAGATAATTCCTTCTGGTTGGGGGCGCTTAATTAGTCTATCCAAGATTGTTATAGGCTGGCTATATGCCGATAGATACAATACTGATACAAACGGTGGCGATACAAATGGTGCCGGTGCCGGATGTATATATAGTGTATAAAGATGGTCGTCGGGAATGCATACTGAATATATAAATATACATAAGTTACAAATAAAACATAGGTTACATACCACTGGGGGAATCATTTATCTGTGGGTCACAAAAATTTAGAAAACTAAGAATCCATCATTTTACTCATTTAGGTGTAGATAGCATAGAATACAAGATATATATGGGCAGACAACTGATTCCTTATAGGCTACCAGTAACATCATTTATTATAACTATATAATAATGGTTAAATATCCCACAAATTCTGTTTTCAACTAGGATCCGATCATTTTACTCAGAAAATCTAATTTCTGTATATTTCATTTACTTATAGATGGTGTAGCATACAATACATATAATCGACAGGCAACTCTCATATTTACATTATTTAACAAATATATACATAACATAATATGCCATGTTAAAAATTAATATTATATTAACAATGTGTTGTCATCCTTGGCACAGATCCAGGTGTTACTATTATAGTAGTATTTATATCTTTATACTAGTCATTGATTACTTCTATCATGCAAGTAGACCACTTCCGAATTAACTTATAGTAAATATGAACATCAAATCAAACTTAATGGGCATATTATCTAGATCTAGTTTGTCTTGGGTTAATTCATAGTGTAACAATATTGTAATGACCATCACCATAAACACTTACATGATTCGCGATTGATCGGTCCCCAATGATGTTAATAGGAATTTTAAGCATGTGCACGAAAGAGTTGATAACAAAGTGTTTGATCGTTTTTGGATAGATAATTACCATGGATATTTTTTTTTTCAGGAGGTCCTGTTGAATTTTGTTGGCTAGGGGAGACAACTCCTTAAATACAATTATCTACCTTTGAAATGCAACAGAAAATCTATGGGTATATTGATTGAACGTTGTGTTTAATTACATCACGATTTTCTGCACACTACCAATGTTATTGGAACTGACAAAACTGTGATGGCACTGAATCTGTGTCACTTAATGTCCCCTTTCATAACTACAGAACAATCAAGCTTCCCTACAAAGTATCAAGTGTCTTTTTTTCCAATTTAGTTAAACATTTAAATTGCCCAATTCTTTAACAGAACCACCAAAAGAAACCATGTATCCATATTAACACATATTATGGGTGATCCTTTGCTCCATGCTTCTTCCTGAAACGAAACATTAAATAGACACATCATTGACTGTCAGTACAAAGTTAGTAAGATTCATGCCAATATGGGATTCAAAATAATCCACATGTTTAATACTAGATGAAATGAAATGGGCTAATGAAGACGGGCATACGCCATACAGTGTGCTATGAGGGAAATTTTGCCCGGGCAGCGGCACTACGGCCTACTCTTATATCGAATTCCAACTGCCAAGGGATCTTTTACATGCATGCCAAAGTGTACACGGGACCCCGGTTTTTCATCCCATCCGAACGACTAGACAGCTGTCCTTGTCAGGCCCTCCGTCCTGCATCACTGACAAGGGGAAACCACGCTGGAAAATCTGGATGAACTTTCTTGGCCAATGCAGGGATCAAACACCCGACCTCCATGCTAGCGAGCCAGCGTCTTACCCACTTAGCCACGTGATCCCCTTAATACTAGACAATTGCTAGATCTCTTAAATTATATACTTTATTTTTGACATTGGGTTGAGTGGTTTTTTTTTTTAATCCTGGGTATGATCTGTTGATCTCTTGCCATTTCATCTGAGACACAATATTAATCATAGTGCCTTAAGTAGAATATGACTTCAGGATACAAGAGTGGGGTGGGGCGAGGGGAGTCTTGGGTTTAAATGATCAGATAGGTAATGTTAGGCATATTTTTCAACAAGGTTGAATGCTTTAGTTGGGGCTATAATGAACAATTTTAATAGCAGTTAAATAACTCACAGTACCAGGACTTTTTAATTAATGTTAATTAAAATTAAACAAATCGCCAACCTGATAAAGATGAAAATAATGAAGATAATGATAACAACGGGAACTGCAACACCAACAACGCATCCCACTATTACTCCAACTCTAGCATCTTTACCTACAAAATACATTTAAAATAACAAAATAACATAAAATAAAGTTATAAGAAATTGGACTTTCAAAGACAAAATGAATATGTCTGCTTATCTAATTATAATAACATACAATTCAACATTTCCACATTTCAAGCAATGATGCAATATAAAGAATATTACTGAAGCAAAATGTTTCCCCTACTGTACCAGCCCCTACAATTCATAAAATACATGCGTCAATATGTGGCTGCTACTATGATTACAGTTCAGACGTGCTTATTATTATATTCCTAATACTACAGATGGAATAAATTCTGTAAAACAATCAATGAAATATTTTTTTTAGGAACTTTAAATATATTATGCAAAGAGCGTAACGGCCATTTACCATATACACAATTGATGTCACTTTGTCTAGACTAATGTGTGGTATAAGTGATGTGGAGAGATAAATTGGGATGGGTTGATCAAGAGTTTCAGCAAGGATGTTGTCAGACTGTATTGTACAATGTAAATGTTAACAACATAAAAAAAAGAAAACAATAAAAAGAACAATTCAAGTTTGATAGATATTTGATTTAAACAGTTTGCAATTTACACTTTGCATAGGGGTTTGAGAAGCAGACAGATCAATTAATTTGGTGCTATGGCATCTTATTTGAATGGGAACAGAGCCAGCGAGAAACGATGAAATTAACCATTCATGATAATGTACCATGTAAGATGTTAATGGCTTCTTTCAGCTGCTAAATCCCATTCCATTATGTCGATAAAATGTAAAAAATAAATAGTCTTGTATAGTCTTCTGTAAAACAATCAATGAAATATTTTTTTTAGGAAAACAGAATTTCACTGATTTTAAGTCAACAAATGGACATAATTCACAAAATAATTCTTAATTCCAACAAAAACAAATTTTAACAGGAAATCTTTAACAGAAGTGTTTAAATCGAATATCTAAAAGATAAATTCTAAAAAATCTTGAAAACAACATGAAGACGTACCGGGGGGCTGTCAGATAGGTTGTATGGAAACCTTATAGTCCCCTCCAGTAAGGTATTATATATAGAACTTGCTCAGTAATAAACAATAAATGTATTCCATATTTCCATTTCAAGCAGGATATTAAAGTGCGTATGACTCTATTCTTTTGAACATTAAAATAGACGAAAATGGATCTAAAAGCACATATTAGTGTAATATAAATGTATATAATGTGATTTATATTCATTTTTAAAAAAATAATATTGTAATTTCAATTATGTTCGGGAAATACATGAACTGTTCAAATTGAACAGCAGTCTTTTAAGTCTAGTATTTCCATTCTACATGCTTTTTAAATTATTATATTGTCATTTGTGAATCAGCTATTACTTCTGAATTGTCTTGTAGGATATTTTGGTCTTGTTCATGACAAATGGCACCAGAAACCATGAGTACACAACTCGTCTACTGATGTAAAAAGTGCATTGTGTCTTTTAAAAATATTGGATATATTGATTTAAATCAATCTGATTAAAATACAGATCTATATTTCGTTTTGTTTTTTTTATACTTTCGATGGCCTCCGCTACCGGTTGTAGTGGTAGTTCCTATGAAGTTAGTTAGACATTTGATTAACCAACCAGCGTTAATGTTTCTAGTTGGTTACCCACAGTTCTGTGTCGATTTTCTTGCGACCCGTTGGAGCTAAAGTGGGAATGCGAAGAACCAATATCAACCAATTCATCACCCTACGAAATATACCATACATAAACAGAAAGTTGGAACAGTCAAAGGTAGTTTTACTGTTAATGAGCAGAGTATCAAAATAGAAGGCTTTCTTCGAAATCTTGTCATACCATTTTTTTTAATTGAGTTAATTATTAGAATAAAATATTGTTATTTACTATTCTGAGTAATACTTGTTTCTTATTTATGTGCAAACAAAATCTGACGTGTCGTGTAGGAGCTAATGTGACCCCCTGTAACCCTGTTTACATTTGTACGCTGATATGTCATCTCGGGAAAAACAATATAAAAGGCCGATACACTGGCCATAATTATAGTATATCGCAGTTATTTCACAAACAAACAGCATGTTGCATATTGCCGCAATAATAGTTTTACTGAAATATGAATACTAAAATATCGCAACATTAAAAATAGCTGATATCGTCCCATCCCCGATATATTATATTTCTCTCACCTGTATCACTTGAAGTACCTTTAAGAGTTCTATTTTTATGTTCAGCTGAAATTAAAAATATAGCATAATTATGTCATCTATTTCAGCCATAGAGCCACAGTGGCTTTATGGGTATAGTTTTACACGTGCACTGCATAATGTCTGTGTAGATTACAAGATTGCAGAAATTTGATCTAAACACCAATCGTCATATCTCGGTATATTTCAGTAACCTCCCCCAAAAAATGGTACTTTGCCATTGACATCTGCTGTTATGTACCAGCAAAAATCAGATAATGTATATTTATTAACAACTGCTCCTGGCTGTATCATCAGGAGACATAACTATGCAAGTACCGGTACTTAGCGGAAACACCAAAAGTCAACAGGGGGTAGATTTAAATTTACCCCCAACACTTTCTATACCATAATGTTTTCTTATCAAAAATAATTGGGAACTTAACCTTGTAGTATGAATACAAGTAAGTGTGGACTGACCCATCGATATTTACAACCACAGTAAATAAAGAAAGGTTGTCAGGCAACAAAACATACACCCACGGTAGCTAAATAGGACAGCAGTCTAACAGAGGTAATGGAAAAATTAAAAGACCACTAATAACTGGTCAAGAATAACAACCCAGTAATTACCAGAAATAATTAAAATTTGATTGGCTTCTAATTCTTGTTGTTGCTAACATTTATTATACAAACTTGTACCGGTAACGATGATAAATAGTTTGTGTTATCGGTTACATCAAATAATCACTGTGTATTAATTTCAAATCAATCATAAAATAGCTTTAACAGGTAAAGGGTCTACAAGATTTTAAAAAAATGATCACGGGTAATAACCCAGAAAGTAATTCATTTTATGAACATATACTTGGTGTGTAAAAATTTAAGGCAATTGAAAATAAATTTAAAATCTTGAGCGTTTACAATATTTTCAAAGTTATCAAGGGCAATAACTCTTGCAGTAATAATCGAAAATCAATAGGCCTCTTTGTTTCATGACCATAAACACTGTGTATCAATTTTAAGTCAATCGGATGATAACTTTTTTCTCTAGTTAGAGCATCCACATGCAATAGCAGACATAGGGCAAACATGGATGACGACAAATACAATCACATTTCAATTATAAAAACTCACCATGACATGTACAAGGGCCTGTTTCTACTAGGAGACACTGTTTTTCACCGTTGACAAATTCACCCAGTACATAACATCCATCCTTTTGAAATTCAATGTCTGCAGAACACGCATGCGGTGTTTTTTGTATTTTTTTCTGTGAGTATAGAATAGATAATTAATCAATACAATGATATTAGTTAAAATTTGTTGAAATTTTGCATTGGAATTGGAATTGCATATCAAGAAAAAGACTAAGACAAACTAATTAGAGATTTAATTTGTTGTATGCCATGACATAAGCAATGGTGAAAAAATACATTAGTCATGTGTAATGTTAGTATCACATAACATAATATATAGCATATGTTTTACGCATCTATCTCAGATTTCATTTTCCTCAACATAAGTATTATGTAAGCATATACATAAATAATAGAACAAGCCAACAGTGAGGCTGATGACCGCAATCCAAAAATAAATAGATGATACATATTAATTCCACATTAATCTTTTTGATTAATCTTTGTTCACAATCAAGCTCATTCAAGGTGTTGAAGTACCTGGTAGTGAAACTGTACACTAAGTTTCATCACTCTCCATCAGTTAGAATCAAAGTTATCTTGTTCCAAAGCATCGACCAATGAAATTGATTAGCTTTGCTTAGCTTTAGTGGAAAATGTTAATCATTGAACTCAGTCAAGACATTCACCTAATGAACACGTACACCAAGTTTAAACATTCTTGACCAATTCCTTATCAGTCATTGGATTCGGCGGGTAGAATTCTTATAGAAACTACCTACAAACCGAGGTCCAAAAGAATGTCACATATTTTACCTCATTAAATAGCCAGAAAATGCCTCATGGCGACCATCTTGAATATTTAAATTTCCTTAAAGTTGCTAGGGTGGCATCATCCGGATTCTGAATCTACACATACTAAAGACATATAATCCACCAAAAAACCTTAGGTGGACTATATATCCAGGTTTGTCAACCTGCTGCCAGTCTCGCAATTGACAGTTAAAATGGCTTTACAGATTTCTATCAAACTTAATTGTATACCAAACAACAAACATGTCTATGTTCTCTTTAATTATCCTAAAACATGGAAATCCCTATTCATTTTTAGTAGGCCGGAAGACTGTGTGAATGATGTTCACAATTTGCCCTAATCTCACGTCTACCGGTATATAATTATTACATTCAGGATACAGAGTATAAAATGTATGGAAGACCAATGCGGTACACATGTCTATGACGTACATCCCTCTACAGCTATTCGGTCGATATTGATTATCTTCCCGAGTATTTATGAGAATGTGTTGGTGTCAACAAAAGCTGACAAGGAGTTATTAATACATTACCCTATAAATCACCATTATCTCAATAATTACAATCTATTCATTGCCATAGAAAACCTGAAGGGCTTCAAATAGGTCATTATGAGAGTTCCTGTATTTAGATAACATGTTCTGAGTGAAAATAAGGTATATATTATTGGTAGTCTATAATTAACTGATGATTATTGATAGATTGATGGTTGGTTTCCCACTCCGTCACCAATATCTAAGGTAACAAAATAGAGAGAGAGAGAGAGAGAGAGAGAGAGAGAGAGGTCCAATCACACAAACTATGTCATTTTGGGACTAACATATGGGAGGGAACCAGGGGGACCCTGAGAAAACCTACAATGTTGGACAGGCAACCCTACTCCTTGTTACGTACAATTGGGGAATCGAGACCACACCACTTGACTCAATGACAGAACTTATAATCCAATGTGCACACATTAACCATTAAATAAACAAATCCACCATATATATTATAGAATCCATTTTTTTTTTTTTTAATTTCAAAGATTCGCATGGTTACAGTGGAGCATTTCAAGACAGAATTGTATCTAGTCCCAGCATCATCTTCATCCTGATTTGCATTCTATGCATTATATAATAGCTTTACTTATTTTCTGCTTTTTCTCATGTGTCACTCAAAGAATCTGATGGTTTTTGTTATTAAGAAAATTCTTGGCATTTTTTGACATTCCTTGTATTAGAATGTGCATGAATAGATCATAGACATTTTTCTTGTAGAAGAATAGAAGAATATGAGTTTAAAGTGAAGAAGAAGGGAAGAACAGACTAACTGATCTAAGGTGGAAAACATTGATTTGTAAATGTTCTGAGCGCTTTTTTGTATAGCCTACGTGAATTATCTGTTTCCTGTCAAATTACCCAATGTTGTTAATTTTTTATCTTTCTTCTTCTTCTATAAGTGTTTAACGTCTGCTTCCACTGAGGATGGCATAGCAGACAAGTTGTCATATTTTACTATGCTAAGCAAACTAGAGATTGAAGCGCTGCATTCTTGACCACTAGGCCATTCCACCCCCCACCCCCTTTTTTTTATCTCAACTTCTATCTGATTTAGATGCTGTATCTTTACTTCTATCTAACAACTTCTTTATCAGCTATCTAATATAACACAATGTGATTGGTTCAAAACCACTATTGCAAATAAATGTCATCTCTTGATTGGTTAATTGAGAGGTCGGTGAAGTCAATTCATAACTTCTTAAAGTAGTCTTGACTACTCCAGCCCAAAATGTATCAGTTTTGACAAAACCAAACAGTACATCCTAAAACAGCTTGAGAAGAAAAATTACCTTTATAACCTGATGCTGGAAACAGGGCTGGATTAAGATGTTTGGAGGTCAGAGTATCACATGTGTAAAATGTATCATTAACCTGTTAAAGTTTTAATACTATAAATATATAATGGGGTGCTGAACTGCTGATTCAAATCCAACACTGGGAATAAACTGTGGTGCTCCCTTTCCCTTGGTACCTTAAGCACTTGCTTATTTTGTTTAGTTAATCCAGGGCTGATTGGAAGTTCAAAATTTCATTCTGTTTGTCTGTACTACACTAGGATCTGGAAGAGTTGTTATATAACAGGCGTTCTGGATGGTGAGAGGGATTAGCAAATGAAACCATCTGTTACGGCGACTTCTTGGCGTGCCATGTACGGAACTGTGGGTAATCTAATCCACTAGAAACGTCAACGCTGATTGATTAATCAATGTCTGACGTCATAGGGTCAACAGCCGCTCGTACGACCCCTGACAAGAGCTTCCAGTACAACTGGTCAGATCTTCATGTAGTGTAGGCCATCGAAAGTATAAAAAAACAAAGCCAAATATACATCTGTATTTTAATCAAACTGACATATACGATAAGTCATTGCATGAACTTTAAATATATTATGCAAAGAGCGTAACGGCCATTTACCATATACACAATTGATGTCACTTTGTCTAGACTAATGTGTGGTATAAGTGATGTGGAGAGATAAATTGGGATGGGTTGATCAAGAGTTTCAGCAAGGATGTTGTCAGACTGTATTGTACAATGTAAATGTTAACAACATAAAAAAAAGAAAACAATAAAAAGAACAATTCAAGTTTGATAGATATTTGATTTAAACAGTTTGCAATTTACACTTTGCATAGGGGTTTGAGAAGCAGACAGATCAATTAATTTGGTGCTATGGCATCTTATTTGAATGGGAACAGAGCCAGCGAGAAACGATGAAATTAACCATTCATGATAATGTACCATGTAAGATGTTAATGGCTTCTTTCAGCTGCTAAATCCAATTCCATTATGTCGATAAAATGTAAAAAATAAATAGTCTTGTATAAACACTATCAAGGGAATCAGTTAATCAATGGAATTAGCTAAAACGCTTTTACTTGATAATACTGTTTCAATGTCAATCTTTAAGGTCACAGTCATTAGTTTGATTCCAGGATTCCTAAACTTGGTTTCTTTAGTGATGCTTGCATGACTAGGTTAAGATACAATACACAATATGCTCTGTGCTAATCCTGTGTTCAGTAAATCAAGTCATATGTACAGTAAATCAAGTCATATTTACAGTAAATGAAGTCATATTTACAGTAAATCAAGTCATATTTACAGTAAATCAAGTCATTATTACAGTAAATCAAGTCATATTTACAGTAAATCAAGTCATATTTACAGTAAATCAAGTCATATTTACTGTAAATCAAGTCAGTAAACAAGGAGAATTCATTACATATAAAAGATGTTGTTGTCTTTAATCGCTGTCCATTTACCATAAATATCGAAGCCTACAAATGTAAGTAAATTCTGGGATTATCCCCTGCCCTCAGAATCTGTTGTATGTTTAAGTCTCTTACTTTTTCCAGGTCTGCTCACAATCATATTTATCAACATATACATTAAGCACTCCGTAATGAAAAGAGGTCAGATAATCTATACATGCAATATTTGACGTCACTCGAGCAGACAGGCCTAATCATCAAACTGCCAATTAGTGACACCCTTACATTTTTGTCCTGTGCGCACTCCATGGATGTTTTTCTGGGAATCCAGTATATTTCTAGTAAGATTGGGTGTCTCTACTTTCAATACATACCAAAAGTGAAATAACCACCCAATAAATACTTTCGATGGAAATGAAATGAAATGGGGTTTAACGTCCTACTGTTCTGCTCCTATACTGGGCTAATGGGCATATGCCATACCGTGTGCTATGAGGGAAATTTTGCCCAGGCAGCAGCACTATGGCCTACTCCTATATCGAATTCCAACCGCCAAGGGATCTTGTACGTTCACACCTATGTAAACACAGACTTTTGGTTTTGTTACGTCCCATTCGAATGACCAGACAACTGTCCTTGTCAGGCCCTCCGTCCTGTACCACTGACAAAGGGAAACCTACTTTCAATGGCTTACATTACATGAAGATCTGACTGGTTGTAGTGGGAGGTCATGTCTGGGGTCATATAAGTGGCTTTTGATCCTATGATGCCAGACATTTGATTAACCATGCAATCAGCATTGATTTTTCAAGTGTGTATTTGAAAGTACAACTTTTGCTTTGTCTGCGAATGTCTACCCACAGTTCCTGGCACCACATGCCAAGAACATGTAGCTAAACTAAAGACCGTTTCATTGGCTAATCCCTCACATCAACCGGAACGCAGATTATATAACAACTCTTCCAGATCCTTGTATAGTGAAGGCAAGTAAAACAAAATTTGAACTATAAAAATTGAAATAAGATCTGTGTTCTAATCAGATTGGATATTGTAGGTCTTTGAAAGTTTTTTGGGGGGCTTATAATACTAATAGTGATTTTTAAATCAAAATACTTACATCTTTGTATGATTCAGTTAGATTCTTCACCAAGTCTGTTGACGAGTTAAGATCTATTGTTGTATTGTATAGTTGTTTTTTATCCTCTACACAAGCATTCCATGCTGCGAATTGAAGAAACATTAAATAAACAAACTTTTACCACAGACACATACATGTAAGAGATAGGTACAATTCTAAGTTATTAGCTTTATTTTTAAGATACGGGGTAACTTATATAGGCTTTATGTAAGATATACTGGCATACATCTAATAAATGGAAAGCCATATCTTAATTTGAGACCATTTGGTGTTACATTTACATAGATGGAAGAGCAACACAGGTCTAATTTGAAAACATTTAGGGTTAATTGGCATAATCCTAATGACCTAATCAGTGATGCAACATTTTCGTAATTATGGTCGGAAGCTAGTTAACTTGTCAACACTCAGCCTCGTCCACATTTAAGTCTTCCACAAGCATTGGTTGACTCTTCCACATGGTATTGGTTATGTCATGCAAAACTAATACTTGACTGATACACATATGGTAATTGTATGGAATAAATCAGATTAGTTCCCCGATGTTTTTATAATAAAGTAGCCTTTTATTGAGCATTGATTGGCATTTTGCTTATTCTTAAAAGTTAAAACTTTTATCAGTTGGTAGAGTCATGTTGATATTTTCATTTTTGTTTTGAGTTGGCCTATATGTAATTCAAAATAAATTCATAGGGCGAGGTTTTTTTTTAAAAATTTTTATCTAATATATACCAGCGGCTGCCAGGCAGGATACGCCCACATTTTCGAGAAATGGATAGAAAACAAGCTAAAACGAAAGTGATTTTTCCTACAATCAAGGGCCATAATTCAGGAAATTACAATTCGATATGCGCAAATATTGACAGGCACCGAGATCTTTGGGTTATAAACTTACATTTCAAGTTTCAACAAAATTGGATAAAAATTGTGACCTCCATGTCCACAACCTTGATATACCATATTTTTACGCTATTTGAGAACGAACGGCGGCCATTTTGTCTGTCAGTTCTGGGCCGATTTTCAGGAAATTAGAACTCAGTCGTCCTTAGGGTGTAACGGTGATAAAATAATACGTTTTTTTAAATCGGATAAAAATTATGACCTCTATAGGGTCCACAAGCTAAAAACGTGATTTTTCTTACAATCAGGGTCCATAATTCAGGAAGCTATGGTCCGATATGCGCGAATATCGAAAGGAACCGAGATCTTTGGTTATAAGCTTACATATCAAGTTTCAACAAAATCGGATAAAAATTGTGACCTCTATAGGGGTCCACAAACTTGATATACCTTATTTTTACGCTATTTGAGAACGAACGGCAGCCATTTTGTCTGTCAGTTTGGGGCCGATTTTCACGAAATTCAAACTCTGTTGTCCTTAGGGTGTAACGGTGATATAATAATACGGTTTCTTAAATCGGATAAAAATTATGACCTCTATAGGGTCCACAAGCTAAAAACGCGATTTTTCGTACAATCAGGGGCCATAATTCAGGAAGTTAAGTTCCGATATGCACGAATATCGAAAGGAACCGAGATCTTTGGGTTATAAGCATACATTTCAAGTTTAAATCAAATCATATAAAAATTGTGACCTCTACAGTGTTCACAAGATCTTTGGGTTATAAGCATACATTTCAAGTTTAAACCAAATCATATAAAAATTGTGACCTCTACAGTGTTCACAAGCTAAAAACGTGATTTTTCGTACAATCAGGGGCCATATTCCATGAAGTTACGGTCCGATACATGCCAATATCGAAAGGAACCGAGATCTTAGGGTGATAAACCTATATTTCAAGTTTCATTGAAATTGGATAAAAATTGTGACCTGTAGACTGTTCACAAACAATTTTGGACGGCCGGACGGACGGACGGACAGGGGTGACGACAATATACATCCACATGAAAATGTGGGCGTATAAAAATATGAAAGATACAAATATATAACACATATATAAAAACTTTATTTTTATAACAATCAATATTGCATTGGTTAAATACAATGGAAATATTGTCGACTTTATTAGACTTTTCTTGTGGACGAGTTAACATGCATTGCTATGGGGTCACGGTTACACAGTGTATAAACCATATTGTGTTTTCTACTTACCTTTGTTTATAACGTATAGTTTATTTCGGGTGTTTATAGATGTTGAATTAATGAGTACAATGTTACTGTTATATATTCCTGTGTCTTTTGAAGTAGCATTCATTATCTCTAAGTGCATATCTTTTTTTCCCACTTTTTCTACACGCATTGTTTTATTGTAGCCATTCTTTAAGTTTATATTATTTTCATACCAGTAGCCAATTTTTGTATCCTATTAATGTCAATTAAATGTATGATTATAATTTCATACACCAACACAAAAGACAGGTTGCCAGGCAACAAAACATACGCCCACAGCAGCTGAATTGTCCGAGCGGTCAACAAGGGTTGTTACATACTTATTTATTCTTTTGAAGGTAATGGAAGGGGGGGGGGGGGTATTTACAAGACAATTTTATACAGATCAGATAGTTATTTTCATCGTTTGAGGGTTCACAAGGTTCTACAAATTGAAACAAGGGCTTTTAAGTATGGAAGTAACCTACAGAAATTGTTGTTGAATTTAAATAATTCCTGTCGATAACATTTGTCATTCAAGCGTTCACAGGGTTGACTTCACAAAGTTCAATGAGGTGAAACAAGGGCCATAACTCTAGACGTAATTAACGGAAATTGCTGAAATTCATTAATCGTCTTTGTTTCACTAATTCAAATGAGGCATATAAATTCCGTACAAATCAAATGATAACTTTTGTTGTTAAAGCGTACACAATGCGCAAAAAAGTGAAACAAGGGCCATAACTCTAGACGTAAATATCGGAAATTGCTGACATTCAATAGACTTCCTCATTTCACTAATATACGTGCTGCATATAAATTTCTTATAGATCGGATGATAACTTTTGCAGTTAGAGCGTTCACGAGGTGCAACAAAGAGAAAAAAGGGCGGACATAACTAATGAAATTGCTGAAATTCAATAGGATTCTTTGTTTCACGAACCTAAATGAGGCATATGAATTTCATACAGATCTGAGGATAACTTTTGTCGCTAAAGTGTTCAAAAGATGCAACAAAGTTAAACAAGGGCAATAACTCTAGACGTACATGTAATTATCGGAAATTCATATCAATTTCATACAGATCAGATGATAACTCTTGCCATTACAGCGTTCACAAGGTGCAACAATCCACATAACATCACAACGTTAAGTTTACATAACAATGGTCAGTCACTGTTTACCATCATTTTGCTCATTTTTTTTAATGATAAAGTGAAACAAGGGCCATAACTCCAGAAGTAATTAACGGAAATTATTGAAAACAAATAGGATTCTTCATCTCACTAATGTAAACAAAATATATCAATTTCGAAACCAATGAAGCCTGTAGAGTGTTCCATGTGGTTGTATCAAAATACAACAAAGGGTCATTATGAATGGTTCAATCAAAACATGACAGATATATTCTAATTACCAATACATATTGTTTTCCTTATAGATTTTCAGCACATGTGTGACAACGAATTCACTGTCTTGTGTTAAACTGTGTTTGAAATCTGAATCTCCTGCTTATTGTTTCTTCATTCAAACCAGAAACCCATGGGTGCAGTCCGTTGATAACTGTGTAGTATTACTTATTACAGAAAACAGTTCCGGAATGCCTGTTTTGGTTTCACTTATAATATGATACATATTAATTTTGAATTAGGAAACTGTTGAAATTTGATGTGCATGAAGTTTTAAAAGATCGGGTGAAAAATAATCAGGCGCTAATAACGAAGTGTGCCCAACGAACAATTGGAATAACAACAGGTGCACAGCAATATAGGCCTACTATTACATTATAAACCTTGTCATTGCCAGGTAACAAATACTTTTAGGCAGGCTTTGAAAGTTTTCATAGTCAGGGGCAAAAACTACAAATAAAGGTTGAGGTGAATTTTGATAGGGATCTTCCTCGTGATAAAACTGCCTCATCTACTTGAGTCTTTGCAAGGTTCTGGTGAGCTGGACAAGAACTCAAGTAAAAAATACTGCACAATTCTGACCAGCACAGCAGAACAATTTCATTATCGAATTCCAACTGCCAAGGGATCTTTTACGTGCATTCCAATGTATACACGGAACCTCAGTTTTTCGTCTCATCCGAAGGACTAGTCAGCTGTTCTTGTCAGGCCCTCCGTTCTGCACCACTGACCGAAGGAAACCTCTGACCTGTACTACATGTATGTTTAAAAGAACAGTGGCCAGCTGGACAGGAGTGACGACAATATACCCAATTGATGTGTTGGCTATAATAAACACATCACAAAATACACATTATAATTAAATAATTATTCAAATACTTATAAAAAAAGAAATTGTAAGTACGCTAGCATTGTCATTCTGTTTGTATACCCAGTGTACTGCTACATAAGTGAAATCTTCCGCATGCATGTGCAATTCACACTCTGTATCTTTTAAACAATATATGACCTGGTCTTGGTTCTTGCCACTGCACACAAACACAAAAAAAGCTGGAAAATAAACCGTGATATATTAAAATAAAAAAAAAAAAACAGCAGCTGCCAGGCAAGATACGCCCACATTTTGCAAGAGATGGATTGAGAACAAGCTAATAAAAAAGCGATTTTTTGTACAATCAGGGGCCATAATCCAGAAAGTTATGGTCTGAAATGCGCAAATATTAAAAGGGACTGAGATCATTGGTATGTAAAGATATTTTTAAGATTCATCAAAATCTGAAAAAAATTGTGATTTGTAGTGGCTCCACAACGCGGCACAACCTTCGTACATGTATTACATACTTTTACACAATTTGCGTACAAAGAGCGGGCATTTTGTCATGCAGTTTCATTTCGATTTTCTCAAAATTCGTATTCAACCTTCAATATGGTAGAATGGCGATATATTTAAACTGTTTTTAAAATCAGAAAAAAATTTTGACGTGTAGAGAATCCACAAGCTAAAAATGCGATTTTTCGAACAATCTGTAGTCCTTTTTATACGCCCACATTGAAATGTGGTCGTATATTGTCGTCGCCCCCGTCCGTTCGTCGGTCCGGCGTCCACAATTGCTTGTGGACGCTCTAGAGGCTAAAGTTAATATCTGATTGACTTTAAATTTATACACAGTGTTTAATGTCTTGAGACGAAGAAGTCTATTGATTTAAATTTATATACAATGTTTAAGGTCATGAGACGAAGAAACCTATTGATTTTCAACGATTTCCGATAATTATTGCCAGAGTTATGGCCCTTGATCACTTCAAAAAATCTGGTGGATGCTCTAGAGGCTAAAGTTAACATCTGATTGACATTAAATTTATACACAGTGTTTAAGGTCATAAGATGATGAAGCCTATTGGTTTTCAGCGATTTCTGATAATTACTGCCAGAGTTATGGCCCTTGATCACTTCAACAAATCTTGTGGATGCTCTAGAAGCGAAAGTTAATATTCGATTGACTTTAAATTTAAAGTTATGGCCCTTGATCACTTTGAAAAATCTTGTGGACGCTCTAGAGGCCAAAGTTAATATCCGATTGACTTTCAATTTATACACAGTGTTTAAGGTCATGAGACGAAGAAGCCTATTGATTTTCAGCGATTTCCGATAATTACTGCCAGAGTTATGGCCCTTGATCACTTCAAAGAATCTTGTGGATGCTCTAGAGGCTAAAGTTAATATCCGATTGACTTTCAATTTATACACAGTGTTTAAGGTCATGAGACGAAGAAGCCTATTGATTTTCAGCGATTTCCGATAATTACTGCCAGAGTTATGGCCCTTGATCACTTCAAAGAATCTTGTGGACGCTCTAGAGGCCAAAGTTAATATCCAATTGACCTTAAATTTATACACAGTGTTTGAGGTCATGAGACAAAGATTCCTATTGATTTTCAACGATTTCCGATAATTACTGCCAGAGTTATGGCCCTTGATCACTTCAAAAAATCTTGTGGACGCTCTAAAGGCCAAAGTTAATATCCGGTTTGACTTTAAATTTATACACAGTGTTTAAGGTCATGAGACGAGGAAGTCTATTGATTTTCAGCGATTTCCGATAATTACTGCCAGAGTTATGGCCCTTGATCACTTCAAAAAATCTTGTGGATGCTCTAAAGGCCAAAGTTAATATCCGATTGACTTTAAATTTATACACAATGTTTAAGGTCATGAGACAAAGAAACCTATTGATTTTCAACGATTTCCGATAATTACTGCCAGAGTTATGGCCCTTGATCACTTCAAAAAATCTTGTGGATGCTCTAGAGGCTAAAGTTAACATCTGATTGACATTAAATTTATACACAGTGTTTAAGGTCATAAGATGATGAAGCCTATTGGTTTTCAGCGATTTCTGATAATTACTGCCAGAGTTATGGCCCTTGATCACTTCAACAAATCTTGTGGATGCTCTAGAAGCGAAAGTTAATATTCGATTGACTTTAAATTTATACACAGTGTTTAAGGTCATGAGACGAAGAAACCTATTGATTTTCAGCGATTTCCAATATTTGCTGCCACAGTTATGGCCCTTGATCACTTTGAAAAATCTTGTGGACGCTCTAGAGGCCAAAGTTTCGTTGCCTGGCAACCTATCTTTTAAAAATCCAAAAGTGGCCAAAGTTACCCATATGGAGTCCATAATGTATATTTGAAATGATTATATTTTTTTAAAATTCCTAAGGTGGCCAAAGTTACCCATCTATAGTCCACATGTTGATTGGTTCAACACTTTAACTCTGATTCTAAAGTGGTCAAACTTACCTATCTGTGGCTAAAATTACTCATCTGTAGTCCACACAAGCAGTTTCAATGGGTCCTGGGGGGTTGAATGGCCTATTGGATTGCGTGTGAGCATTGTATCATAATGGCGAATACTTAATGCATGCACATTGGATCATAAGATCTGTCATTGAGTCAGGTGGTGTGGTTTTGATTCCCCGCTTGTACATGACAAAAAGTAGGGTTTCCTGTGCATCCCCGTGGGTTTTCTCCGAGTCCTCTGGTTTCCTCCCACTGCTAAAGACCCCTACTTCTGTCCACAATTTGTTTGTGTACACTCTACAGGTCACAATTTTTTGACGAAACGTGAAATATAGGTCTATCTCCCAAAGATCTTGTTTCCTTTTGATATTGGCATGTATCGAACCATAACTTCATGGATTATGGCCCTGATTGTACGAAAAATCACATTTTTAGCTTGTGGACACTCCAGAGGTCGCAGTTTTCACCCGATTTTGATGAAACTTGAAATGTATGTTTATAACCTTTTCGATATTCGCACATATCGAATCGTAACTTCCTGAATTATGGCCCTTGATTGTACAAAAAATCACGTTTTTAGCTTGTGGTCCCTGTAGAGGTCAAAATTTTTATCTGATTTAAAAAAAAACAAAAACGTGTGAATATATTACTGTTACACACTAATGATGGTTGAGTTCGAATTTCGTGAAAGTCGGACTAAAACTGCCGGACAAAATGGCCGCCCCTCACATGCAAATAGTGTATAAATATGGTATATCAAGGTTGTGATACGTTGCGTCAGTGTAGTTTTAGAGTTTTGGCAGATGTTCGCGCCGCGTACGTATGAGTAGCTGAGCTGAGCTTAGTTCTCTTACAACATGACGACGGTTATCTACCAAAATCACCATCAGTGCTAGTCAAGTGCCTAGCCACAAATGCCTAGACTCGACAGCAATTTTGGATTTCACTCATTTCAGAAAGGTTATACCCCTTTACGGTAGAATCACACCATTTACACCTCCCTAAATTTAGCACGTAGATCAATCAGCATGCAGACAAACAGGAAAAATATGAAAAATCCAAGAAAAACTTATAAAAAATAATGATTAAAAACACGTCTTTATCATGGTTAAATCACATCAAATATACACCTCCGTGTTCTAGGATACATATAGATTCATAAAAACGCTATGCCACAACATTTCAGCGTATAAAAGTAGCAAAAAGGCGATGAAAAGACGACGATGTTATACAGACCTTTCCGTATGAAAGCTGTTCGATATGTGCTGCCGTATCCGTGTGCCGTATCACGTATGAGAAATACACACACATTGATGACGTCACACACAAAATTCATACGGATACGCGATGCGGACCAGGAATTTACGCTTGCCAAAAGTCTATAATATCCAGGTCTACTTTGACGTATGCTCTCACTAATACTGTCGTTATGTTGTGTTGTCTGGCTATGAAAATGGCGAAAAATTACATGGTCACTATCAGCCACCATAGTATTGGAGAAAATCTGCTTTAGAAATTCCTGGCTAGAAAATCTGAAGTGGAAAGTCGAGAGTCAAAAGTTGACAGTAGAAAGTAGAAAGCGGAAAGTCGAAAGTCAAAAGTTGATAGTAGAAAGGAGAAATTTTGTCCATGAAAGTAGAATTATGACGATTAAAAGTTGAAAAGCTTGATGTTTCTACTGACTAAGTACATAAATTTATAGGTTTTCACCATAAAAATACCCTTTTAGATAAGAATTTTCCCGTTTACTTTAGATTTTCTACTTTTTACTGTTGACTTTTTACTCTAGATTGCATTTTGAAAACGATACCCCGCCATAAACCACCACCCTTTGCTATAATAGTTTAAAAATAGATAATAAAAAATTAATATATTGAAAATTTCAGTCAAATTACTTTATGCTGAACGAATTTATGAATCTTTAAAGTTTTGACAAGAAATTGTCTACACATTGTATACCTCTCCCACTGAGGAGATCATCACCAAACACAATCTAGGTGCCATGATCTATACAGATGACAGTCAGCTCTATTTAGTATGTAAAGATCTGTCAATTCAGTTGAATCGTTAGAGACTTGCATTGATGAAATCAGAGCCTGTTTTGAATGATTCCAAAACCCAAGCTCTATCACTTGCCTATCCCAAAGGTCTAGCAAACAATAAATGTTAAGGTGATCGAATCTTCTCACGATACGCCACTATTTTATGAAATGGACTGCCATGTGAAATTAGAGCTGTGGTGAACATTTCGGATGTTACACTTTTTGTCATTATGTTTGTATTGTTTTTATAGTTCCTCTTTTACATATCTTATTACAGTTTTACTAAAGTTTCCTCTTATGTACTTTTATTATTTGTAACAATCTTATTTTAAATTTTATACCACTCCATTTTGATGACTATTTTCCTTTACTTGTAGGTCGTAGTTCTTCATTCATTGTTGCTAACTATGTTTACAAATGTATGTTCAGGTCTTCAGGACTTAATCATATCCCACACAACCTAAAATTTCCTGCAGCTGCCCCCCGCCCCAACCCTAAAGTGTCCTAAGTTTGGTCTGCCTACCCTCCTTCGGAGGTCCCAGCGCACCTCTGTTTAAATATACATTCTGGACTACAAATGGATAACTTGGGCCACTTTAGGATTTTTAAAAATATACTTTGACCCATAATAATCATTTGAAAATATACATTATGGACTACATATGCATATGGGTAACTTTGGCCACTTTTGGATTTTTTAAAAAATATATCTTTCGATCCCTTAAAACTATTTTTTAAACAGTGACACATATTAATTAATTGCGCATATATTATTTTCAAAAGTATCGAGCAATCAAACTGATTATCTATACTTAGTCTAAGCATTAAATGTTGACAATCAAGATCAGTCAAGGTTAGAAGTACCTGGTAGTGAAACTATACACCAAGTTTCATCACTCTCCATCAGTAAAAATCAAAGTTATCTTGTTCCAAAGCATCGCCCAAAGAAATTGCTTAGCTCTGAACTCAGTCAAGACATTCACCTAATAAACATCTACATCAAGTTTAAACATTCTACCTCAATTAAAAACAAAGTTGTTATATTCCAAAGTCTTAACCAATCAAATTGCTTATCGCTACTTAGCCTAAACAGAAAATTCTCATCATCAAACTCATTCAAGGTATTGATATAATGAATCTACACTCGAAGTTTCATTGCTCTCACCCAATCAAAATCATTGTCTCAACCAATCGAATTGCTTATGTGCATGATCAACTTTGTCAAGGCATTTCACCTACTAGACACCTACACAAAGTTACAAAGTTTAAAATTAGAAGGAGAGACGTTGTGTTCCAAAGTTTCAACCAATCAGATTCAAGTCTCTACTTCGCTTAAGCAGAAATGCTTATCATTGAAGTTAGTCACGGTATTGATGTAATGAAATTTCACCTACATGTATCGCACTTCATTAGAATCAAAGTTATCGAGCTCCAAAGTCTCTATCAATCAAATTGCTTATCGCTCTGCTGACCCTGAGCCGAAAATGTTCTTTATCGAACAAAGTCAAGGTATGAATGCGACTAAACTATACGCCAGGTATCATCACTCTCACTTGATTAGAACCAACGGTGTGTAACTTTGGCCACTTTAGAATGATAATTAAGGCATTCAACCAATCAGTACTGCTCAGGTGGACTACAGATGGGTAACTTTGGCCACCTTAGGATTTTTAACAAAATATGGGTAACTTTGGCCACTGTAGGATTTTTAAAAAATATACTTTGACCCCCTAAAAGGTCCACACACAATCAAAGGTACATTTTGGTCCAAAAATTATTTAAATCGATTATTTTTAACTTATGGCCCTTTCCACTTTAAAGGAGCTAAGTCGCTAATATTTGGGACCTAAAAATTGACACAAATGGGTCACAACGCATACAATAATGTAATATGAATGTATATAAATTGATTTACATTCAATCGTTTCTGTTTTTACTGTAATTTCTAATCAGTTAGGTTCGGCGAAATACGCCAGTATTCTCAATCGAATTTCAATCTCTAGCTTCTGGTTATTTCAGTCTTTGCCGATAGTATTTATTGGGCATGCTCTCCATATAAAAAATATAGCGTTACCGTTTGACATGACTTGTGGAATATGCCTAGCCTCGTTTTACGAGTCCCTTATTACAAATAGCGCTGAAACGCATTATGGTTCACGATTCGTGTACCAACGGCAAAATGTTTATTTTGTCTTAAATATTGAATATTAGAAGGCCATCTTTTCCTGGTAAGATCACAACATCAATGTTGATTTAAACCGACAAATAAATCGTGTTTTCAATTTCGAAGATTTTGGATGATATTAAGTTAGAGACTTAGCTACTTTAAGCTTTACACTGGTTGCTATTGATTTCAAACCACCACCCAGTGCAGATTCAAACGCAAGAATCTGGTTTGTCTTTTCGTTGTCAAACCCTCCATCCTACCCCACTGACAAGTGGAAACCAACCCCGACAAATTAAAACGCAAGGAGTTGTCAAAATAATATAAATGTTGAAAACCTCAGAATGTAAAATCAGATTCAGTTTAAAGTTGTATATTTTAATATTCATTAATGCTTGGTTAGTGATTAGAGGCAGACAGCAATTAATCTGTCAGTCAATTTAAATTATGATAGGCTGGCTACTAAAATGGTTGATCTGTTAAGTATCTTCTAACTATTCTTTTAAATGCCTTAAAGATACATAAGGGAGATTTGATAATGAGTTGGCAGTTCTCACTATAATAGTTAAAAACTAGATAATGTAAAGGCAATTTGCTAAACATTTCATTCAAATTGATCCACTATGAACCAAGAAATTTCCGCCTAGACTCAATCATCATTACTAAAGTCAGTACGATAAACAGCATAGTCTCGATTATCCATTTAATTGTTAAATTGTGAAGGAAAGTTATGCAGTAAATCAGCTCATAATCCACTTCTAACTATTCTTTTCAATGCCTTAAAGATACATTATGGGAGAATTGATAACAAGTCGTGTTATAAGCATAAAATGTTCAGGATCAAACACAAGTTTTGAAGTACCTGGTAGTGAAACTATACACTAAGTTTCACCACCCTCCATCAGTTAGAATCAGTTATCTTGTCCCAAAGCAGCACTAATATACATGCTACATATAAATTTCATACAGATCGGATGAAAACTTTTGTCATTGGAGCATTCATAAGGTGCAACAAAGTGAAACAAGGGCCATATAACTCCAGAAGAAATTAATGGAAATTATTGAAAATAAATAGGATTTTTCATCTTACTACATGTAATGTAAACAACATATACCAATCTCAAAACAAGCAGATTTTCATCGTTTGAGGGTTCAAATAGGCCTGAACTCTGGAAGTAATTTGAAGAAATTGTTGAAATTTCATTTGACTATTTAAATACGTGTAATGCATATCAATTTCATACAGATCAGATGTAGGTTCAACAGGGTTAAACAAGGGCCATAACTGCAGAAGTTATAAACAGGAATAGCTGAAATTCAATAGGCTTTTTTGTGTCACTAATATACATGCTACATATAAATTTCATACAGATCGGATGAAAACTTTTGTCATTGGAGCATTCACAAGGTGCAACAAAGTGTAATACCAATCTCAAAACAAGCAGATGATCAATTTTGTCTGTGGAGTGTATACAAGAAATTGTGGATATGGACTGGCCAACGGCATTTCCATGTAGGCGTATAAAAACTGTACAAGCCCTCTCCATCATATTTTTATAAAGTAAGGACTTGAATTTGGCCCATATAGGGATGCGTAGTTCTCCAACTTAAGTTAATGCACAGAAATGAACAATCTAAATTACATTAATATTATTAGTTCAAGAGGTGATCAGGGGAGAACATACTATTTACCCCACCCACCATATTTCTGCTGTTTAAAAGGAGCTAAATTGCTAATATTTGGGACACAAATGGGTCGCAGTGCATATAATAATGTAATATGAATGTATATAAACTAATTTACATTCAATCGTTTCTGTTTTTACTGCAGAGGCGGATTTAAGGGGGGGCGCAAAGGGCGTGCGCCCCCCCTAATTTTCGACAGTGCCCTTTTTTACTGCTGAAAGTGCCCTTTCTCAGACCCAAATATGTCCGTTCCCAACCTGTTGCAGGGATCCCAAATGACTCAAACCATCGATTCAAACACACCAGTCTGGTCTTATTAATGCTTTCACTTGCAAACGAATTCTTGTTGTTTAGCTAACGGTGCCCTAATCCTATAGAGTGGCTATAGACAGACATCTTGTGGAATCGGCGGCGTATACACTCATGCCCATCACCGACGCCAGTAGCGGATTAACAGTGAGGCTGATGAGGCTTCAGCCTCAGACCCAAAGATTTTGTAAAAAAAAATTTTTTAGACTTGTCTGATACGATTAAAAACGCATAGACAATGAATGTTTGGGGGGTGGGGTTTAGGCCCAACGGGAATCAACATAGGCCCTGACCCAAAATTAATTAGGCCCACGCCATTTTAAATAGGCCCTATTGTTTGGAGATCTGATCTTATTTTTTAAACGTAGGCCTACAATGTACGTTAAATCCTTGTAAGTTTTCGGTTATGTCTTGCTTATTATATTGTATCCACGTGACTCATTTATGGGCATATAAAGTAAATTACGTTTATAATGTTAGCAACTACCTTGGCTCTAACTTTAAAAACTAAATAGGCCCTCCAGCAACTGCCGCCTTAGGCCTTGGTGGAGCTTAATCCGCCACTGACCAGCGCACATGAGAGCAACTTGATGTAGCATTGTTTCATGTGTGGACAGTACAAATTACAAGTTACAAGGCTTAAATAGTGAAGTGGCTAGGGAATAGATTCGTCTTTTTTCTATCATAATGCCTCGCTCGCCTTGACAATTTTCGAGTCGCATGTTCAACTGGTTTTTTTGCTCGATTTTAACTTATTTAAGGCTATTTTTCAACGATTTCCGAACGTTTACTTAGACGAAAATATCAGCCAAATAGCTCTTGGAATGGCTACAGATGCAAGGGAATGACGGATAATTTTCTTGGGGACCCCCCCCCCAAAAAAAAAAAAATCTCCTCTCAGCGGCGTGCCCCGTCTCCGCGGTCAGTGCCCCCATTTTGCGGGGGCCCCCCTTTTCAAAATTCCTAGATCCGCCCCTGTAACTGTAATTTCTAATCGGATATGTTCAGCGAAATATGCCAGAAATCTCAATAGAATGGCCATCTCTAGCATCTGGTTATTCCTGTCTACACATAAAATATTTATTGCGCATGCTCTCCAGATAAGAATATTGCATCACCGTTTGACGTGACTTGTGAAATATGTCTAGCCTCGTTCTTCCCATCTCTTGTTACAAATGGCTCTGAAATGCATTATGGTACACGAATGGTAAAAATGTTTATTTTGTCCAACATCAATGTTGATTTAAATTGACAAATAATTCATGTTTTCAGTGTCGAATTCTTTGGATGATACTGAGTTAGAGACTTAGCTGCTTTAAATATAGGCCTAATCATAAGATTGATGATTAGCCAGTCGGGTATTGGTTACTCATTCAACTGTTTTTGTAATTACCACGTGAACACCACGTGCTGATTTATAGATTCAGTGATCTAATAAGAACAAAACGGAAACCATAATTTGTGGGCTATATAACTGCTCGTATTATTGTGAAATGAGGAAATAATGACGCTTAATCAGCAATCGTTATCTGTAATACAACCGGTGGGAAGTGGGAAAATTCTGGTTTTTCTGGCCCGGCATTATTCTACGAAACACCAAACAGGAAATCCTGGATTGAACTTTTCCCGAGAATTGATAAAATTGTTATTCGCCTGGAATTTCACCGATTCACAACTTTTATGGCAAGACAAAATGGGGTAGGCCATATATCGAATAATCACTAAGGTTTAAGCCCCGTTTACATGACGAAATTTGCACACGTGCAAACCTTTTGCATATATGCAAAATTACTCATGTATGCAAATTTCGTCATGTAAACGCATTTGCATACATGTGTAAAAATACTGCAGGTGCAAATTTGCACCTAGTCCTGACCAGATGCAAAAGTATATTTGCATATATGCAAAAGTATTTAGGGTAAGTATTTGTGCAGATTGTGTCATATAAACGCTCAGCAATATTTGCATATGTGTGTATATCTCATTATCAGTTGCATCATCGCTAAATATATGATGTTGAGTGGTGTTTTGGGTAAAACAAATACATCATTAGTAGTCTGAATAGTCAGCAACATGTCTAGAGGTAAAGTCGGTCGCAAAAGTCGCGGAATCGCATGGGATGATGAAGCAACTAGGGCTTTGATAAGTATTTGGCTTGAAAATAGTATTGAGCATCAGTTAGAGGACCCAACTGTAAATAATGGGAGCATTTATAAAAGTTTATCAACAGAACTATCTGAGAAAGGCTTTGAGAAAACCTCTGATCAATGCAAGGTAAAAATTCATACACTTAAAAGAATTGAAAGGTTCTTTGACGACGAATCCTTGCTATCCGCTCCATGACTAAATGGCATCTAAACACTTTATTACATATTTACTGTGAATGCCTATATAACATGTGAACGCTTAGCAAATATACTTTTGCATACGTGAGTAATTAATACATATATGCAAATATGCACATATGTGTATTATTTGGTCATGTAAACGGGGCTTTAGATAAAGAGCTGACCATTCTCGCTATAATAGTTCAAAAATATATAATGAAAAATTGATGTATTGAAAATGTCAGTCAAGTTACTTTATTCTGAACGAGCTTATGAATGTTTGAAGTTTTGGCAAGAAATAGCCTAAGTCATTATGCGCACAGAGAACTATCTATTTCAAGAATAGATCTCTGCCCTGAATGACCGCCATATCCAAACATTAGTTTGCTACTTTGAAATGCAGCTTTACTACGTTTCGCGTCTGTCATACACAAACGGACTCTTCAATTTTATTAAATGGATGCGGAATAAATACTTCCCAAAATTCTCGAGGATATACTTTGAATTTTTCAACTAAAATGATCGTTTTAGGAATTAATATTTCAGTCAACTAGCCCAGTTGTCTGTTCACAAGCAGAGCTAATTGTAGACAGACAGCGTAAGTTTAGTATGAGCCTAAATTTCCGACGATTGCCGATTGCAATAACATTTTCTCAATGGGTCGTCACCATGACATATTCTAATCCACACTAAACCATCTAATTGATCTAGAGAGTTTATTATGTGCTAGCTATGTGAATAAATGTCTGTATAATAATTTATAAAACATCTGGAGGCAGAGAAATACCACAGTATGCAGATTTGGCTCTCATATTTGACTATCATACATGTATCTATGAAACATTTGTTCGTATCGTATCAATTTTCGTATATTTCAAAACCGAAAATGTCAAAGCTACAATTATTGAAATATACAAGTTATAAAACATGGCATACATTACAATTTTAGATATTTTGATACATGACCAGACACATTAAATCAAAGGTTATTGGTATGCACGATAAGGTATAACATACATACATGTAAGGTAATCGATACAATGATCACACTATAATTTGTTATTCCGAATGTGTGTGCTTTATAGTTTGAAATGCAAATGATATAAATACAATCGAGTAACCAAACCAGAAAATACAGGTATATGTATCCCGTTAAAACATCCGAAAACGTGAACCTGTGGGGGGGGGGGGGTCTAAGGACTCCCGAGAAAAGCAACCAATGCTCCAACACATATTAATTGTTAAAATCGGCGAAGAGTTGAAGCGAGAAGAATGGTCAGACAATTTCATTGCTGATGTACGAAAAACATTTCAAATGACAGTCAACAAAAAAGTAAGGGCAGTCGGGCATTTGCCACGTGCTTTTGGGGTCGGGGGGGATTTGCACCCATAGCTAGCCGTTCCGGCGCCCCTTGAGTTGGGGCGGGGGGGCGTGGATTTCCAATCACGACCATAGTATAAGCACACTGCTCACGGTGGTGCATTGACAATGATGGACTCCATATGAGTTACTGACATTACCGAGGACTCATAGACGGCCTCGAGAAGTTATTTCTTAGAATTTTATATTTCAAGAGTTGTGTCTGGCCGGCTTATTTGACCTCCCAAGTTCTCGAAAATAATTTTATTTTTACAGACTAATATGGTAAATGCCCCAGGCGGTAACTTGTCCAGTCTAAGGTAAAAGATATTGCAGTGAACGTGACCTCGGATAAATATCTATAATAGAAGTTCCTGATAGCGCCCACATTCATTACGAATATCCTTATCAGGCATTCGTGTGTAGCGTTTGTCATGATGACATCACCGTATGATCAATACGGTTGCCACACAACATGGCGTGAGCTCATGTTCTTACAAATTGATGTTGTGTCACTGATCAATGAAACTGGGTTTTCCCTGGGAATGACAAATAATATCTTCGTGACCTAGACGTTATCTGAACAATTTTCGGAGAATACTTTTTTCTAAGCAGTTGACACGCCGACCATCTGCTACATATACATGAACAGAATTACCTGTCGTTAGTAGTCTCAATGGGGGCTAATTCATGTGTAAAAATCCTTTAATCCTTTCTTAGAAACTGTTTTTAAATATTCAAATAATATGTTGGTTATTAAAAAAAAATCCGCCTTTCCTGGAATACATCATCAGACTATCGTCAATTTTAAAATCTATAACAAGCCATTACGAATGCAATGTTCGTTTTGCAATGAAAACGGGTAAAATATCGAGATTTACACCATTACATTCCTTTTCAGAAAAAAATATAGCACGTGGACCTCATTGCACAATGTCTACGTAAAACAATTTATGAGGGCATCTTGAGATAGGGGGAAGGCCTCACGCCAATCTCCACCACAAAGCATGTCATTCTATGCAGCTTTGTTATCTCGAGGAGTGTTGAACCAAGTTCTAAACTCAACAATACAATCCATATGCACAAAGACGATTTTGTGAACATACATGCACACAGAAGTGAGCCATACGTAAGTTTGTGACAAAGATTTCAAGCAAAGAGTATGTCAAGGAAATAATGTGAACCTTAATACATTAACATTAAAGATGTGTTGTGTAAGATGTAGATAACGAGCTAGAAGTTCTTGTTACAATAGTTCAAAAATAGATAATTAAAGGAATAATTTGAAAATTTTATTCAAATTACTTTATTCTGAGCGAAGTTAAGACTATTTAAAGATATAGCGTAGCAACTGTACTTGACAACCGAGACTTAGCCTCGATTGTCCATTTTATCGTTAAACTTTTAAATCTCGCAGAATGTTTAAATCTCGGCCATCCGATGGTTGATTATAGGCCTGTCATGTTAAAATATGTCTAAATAATAATTTATAATTGTAACATAATGTATCTTTAAGTCACGTGATAAAGGTATTTATTCAGTAAACTAATCGAACTGAACCAATAGTGTGTTCGGAATTATCCCCCAGAGGGATAAGTCAAAAATGTTTTGATAGATGATTCAGATTAGAAATACCGCGAGAATGTGTCACGATCTCACAAATTTCTCAATAATATTAAATACAGATAGCCAGACAACGAACCATACGCTCAAAGCAGTTCAGTCGTCCGACAATCCATAATGATAATTTTCGGTCTTGGCAGTCTCCAAAAAGTTGAGCGAATCATAATTTTAGATGCTCGAGTCCTACCAATCTGATTAAAATACAGATCTATATTTCGTTTCGTTTTTTGTTGGTTTTTTTATACTTTCGATGGCCTACACTACATGAAGATCTGACAAGTTGTACGAGCGGCTTTTGACCCTATGACGTCAGAATTGATTAATCAATCAGCGTTGACGTTTCTGGTCGTTTACCCACAGTTCCGTGCATGGCACGCCAAGAAGTTGCCGTAACAGACCGTTTCATTGGCTTATCCCTTAATTCAACCAAAACGCCGGTAATATAACAACTCTTCCAGATCCTAGTGTACTGAAGACAAGTAAAACGAAATTTTGAACTATAAAAATCGAAACAAAATAGGATCTTTGTTTTAATCAGATTGGAGTCCTACTAGATTTATCCAAATGATTAAGGACTGTAATTCTAAAAGTAATTCTTCTGTCCGCATTAGTTCACTGTGTCTCTTTATTAGAAGGCTAAAATATGTGTCCTTTGTTAAGTTTAACACTGTCAAGAGAGAAAGTAACCACCTCCGTGTGATAGTCCACCGTAAAGAACTGCTACGCGTACGCACTCCACCCAGAACCACTGGTACAACAAATAGACCCACTTCTGGAGTGGTAAAGATGATTTGGGACGAAAATATACATATTTACATTTAGAGTGGGTCGAAAACCAATTGTCCCGTGTACACATTGGTGTGCACGTAAAAGAACCATTGACAGTTAGAATTCGAAATACGGGTATGCCGTAGGGCAGCTGTCTGGGTAAAATTTCCTTCATAGCAAAGAAGAAGGGCGTTAAACGCCGTTTCAATTCATTTCACTTATGTTTCAAGAGCATATTTTGACACTGTTACTATAAAGCCGACACCTTGACCATGTTAGTAAAACCCTAGGTTATCTTACAGAATAACTCTAAAATAAGAGGACTAAATTATACAACAGTTAGCCCATTTGTTTGTTTTCCACACAGTTTAAGTCGATTAATTAAACAATTTTTTGAAGTATTCATAGCTGAATAGTCCTATGTATATAGAACATGTATATGAAAATAAATAAGAAATGTACAGACACAAATATACTTTATTTTTATGAAGTTGGGGACAGCACTCGCATAAAAAAATTCAGTTAAAATCTCCCCATTTGATAGTCTCCACTTCAGTGCTTGATTGAAGTCCTCGATCAATATTTGGGTGCTATTTTTGGCAGATTTTAAGGTTTCTTTGTGCTAATACTTAGCAGATTAAGATAATTGATCAAGTAACATCAAACATGATATTCAACTGGCTTGATTGGCCTTTATAATATATATAAATAATATATATTGGGATAAAGTTTTAACACTTGATTAACCTTTAAAATATCTACAAATCGAGGTAAAGTATTAACAATTGACTTGATTAACCTTTACAATATCTACAAATCGGGGTTTTGTATTAACAATTGACTTGATTAACATTTAAAACATCTACAAAACCAGAGTAAAGTATTATAAACTGGCTTTATTAACCATTAAATATGTACATATCACTGTAAAGTATTACCAACTGGCTGGATTAACCTTTAAAATATCTGCAAATTGAGGCAAAGTATTTAGCACTGGCTTGATTAACATTTAAAATATCTACAAATAGGTAAAGTATTAACAACTGGCTTGATTAATACTAAATCTTGATTTTATGAATAGCGTACTAGGTAAAATATCAACAAATATTTATTCTAAATCATGATTTTATGCCAAGTGTACCTTTATACTACAAATCTAGTTAAGGTAGTCTATTAACAGATGATTAATCGTATAGTTTTATTGAAACCAGATGGCTCCGGTAGTTTTCTTTAGTAGTCTGCAATTGATTCCATTAACACCATAATAGAGCATGCCAGAAGACTTCTGGTAAATCTAAGCCTGTCTTTCTGTTAACTGCTATTTGGTAGGAAATTACAGGTGCGATAAACCATCCTTTTTTATGATTTGGTATATATCAAACCCACACAAAGGAAGGTTTAAGTAATTAAAGCTCATGCCTCACACTTGGGCTTGGCTGTGGTTAAAGACATGCGAATTTGTGCGATAATAAGAATGAAATCAGTCCTCAAAATCAAGTATTAAATATAGATTTGTTAATTTGCTATATCCATACTTCAAATTTCAGAGATTTAAACATACATCATGCAAGCGCTAAATGTGCCTATAGCAGGTCTTTGTTTCGGTCTGAAATGTTATATAAACATAAGACATTTATTAACATGAAATAACCTTAATCAACTCCCGATGCCATCCTATGTGTCGGATTTTCACTGGATTTGAATCCGATCTGCTGTTTAACGCTCATTGATGATTTAATCCAAAAATTGAATAATCTATTTATCGTACCGACTTTAGTAATGATGATCGAGGCTATGTCTAAAATCCAAACGCTAATATCTCGGTTCAGAGTGGAGCAATTTGACTGGAATGTTAGCATATTCCTTTTACATAAGGTAGTTTTTAACTAGCACAGTGAGAACTGCCAGCTCTTTATCTAATCTTCCATAATGTCCCATTAACAATCGATTACCAATACGCCCATGCATGATTCGTCAGGAGGTAATGAATAGACATTACTATAAGGCTTCCCTACTTTTGTTTCGAAAATGGATAACTATTAATTTCTGTAACTATTACATTTAGATTTTATCGTTTAACACTATACACATTGCTGCACTAAAAGCCACAACTCCATAAGGACGTCATTTTTTAACATATTTAATCTTTTAACGGAGTTTTAACTGAATCGTACCAATAAACTGAATGTTTAACATAATTACTTTAAGCTGCAATTAAAATAAACTTTAAGTACATTTTATTAGTTTTTCCGTTCATGTCAGAACGTAAATATGATAGACAGGATTTTAGTATTTAATTTGGGGTATGCTTAGTGCAGCTGTATTATGTACCACGATAAACAATCTGATTAAAATACAGATCTATATTTCGTTTCGGGTTTTTTACGTTTGATTGCCTACACTACATGAAGATCTCACCGGTTGTAGTGGGAGATCGTAATTGGCTAATCTCTTTCATCAAGCAGAACGCGGTTTATATAACAACTCTTCCAGATCTCAGTGTAGTAAAGACAAGAAAACGAAATTTTGAACTATAAATAAAAAACGAAACAATAACAAAATGTGGATTATTGCCCAAGAAAGACATTATTCAAATCAGATCTTAATTCTGTTTTCACTTTATTGATTCGGTTGATTATTACGATGAACATCATTTCAATTGTAAACATAGAAGCTTTAGGGATATATCATTTCCATACATGTTTTTGTGTAATATAAAACATTATTCAAGCATTATCCGGGAATAGGGATTAACATAAATAGACTACTGGTATCGCCTATTCGGTGGGAACTGTAAACAAATATATATCGTAATACGTTACATGGTAATAAAAGTTGAGATTACAAAAATTACGCTAGTTCTTATATATATATAGAGAGAGAGATTGAGAGAGAGAGAGAGAGAGAGCGAAATGGGGTTTAACGTCCACTCGACACAAACTATGTCATTTCGGGACTAACATGGTTTAATTTTATCTCAATAATTCACTTGCACGTAGGGGTCTTTAGCAGTGGGAGGAGACCGGAGGACCCGGAGAAAACCCACGAGGTTGGACAGGCGACCCTACTCCTTGTCACGTACAACCGGGGATTCGAAACCCGCCAGTTGACCCAATGACAGACGTTATGATACAGCGCGCACGTGCTAACCATTCGGCCCTAACGTAGTTCATATAAGGACAACGTATTGGGGTTAAAAAAAAATGAAAATTTTTTTTTAAAAAAAAACAGGATTAAGACTTGTGTAGCCTATACATGTTAAATAAACTATAAACATACTTCTGGAAAACAGCTACTGATTTATTTAGGCGACGTTTTGAAGAGTATTCTCTCAACGTTTTCAAGCTAATACATGTTAAAGTAAATTGAATTTCAAGATTAAACATGTATACATATTACATTAAATTTTTTAAGCGTGTCTAAATTATAAATATAAATATTTGTATTCAAGTGAGTTAGCATTAGATTTCCACTTAAAATTTGCGTTTACAAGGAATAGACACAGATGCAAGTCACTTCTTGTATCAGTGTAAGCGTCTAAATAACAAACGATACGGGTATTATAGGCTTAGTGATCAAACAGATAATAAAGACCATTAGATCATCAACCGTTACCAAAGAACAGTAATGATTGATCCCTCGGTTTCATATCCCAGTTTACTGCCTTAAGAGGTCATAAGGCCAATGACGTGTTTTTTCCTTAGACCCAGTTTCCATGTGCACGTTTTGGCAGGTTTTCGCCGGTGAAAAAGTCGGTCTAGTGCAAATTTAATGTGACTTGAACTGAAATAAGGGTTGAAAAGTGTATTTTAGATAATTTAGTCGATTAAGAGCTCAATGTTAAAAGATAGAAAAGGGTTATCCATAATCGACTGATTGGCTTTTCTGACATGGTTAAGATGGCGACATAAAATCTATCGTAAATGTGAGCTTCATATGATCTTAATATTTATTAGACTAACCATCCTTTAGTTACGACTAGTGTTATTAGGCAAAGTCTGCACGGATCTTTTAGACTGAAAGACTGTGCCTTTAAAGTTCATATCGCATATACAAGAAATACTACACCAATATTTTATATTAACGAGTTTCGCTCAAAACGTAAAGCCAAATGTCCAATTAATTATAGGCCCTCGTGACCCCTTTCGCGAGTCCGATTGGTGTTAACTAAAGTGGGTAATCTACTTGAAACGGGGCAGGAAACACCTGATTTTTCACTTAATGTGTGAAAATGGTTTACCCTCTGTTCTTTCTGCCAACATATAGGTCGTGTATACATGTACCTATATTATACCTTTCATAAAATGATTCCTCATTCTTTAATACAGTTTGATCAGTATATTATATGTCGTGTATATACCTATATTTTACCCTTTTATGACATTATTCCTCATTGTAGATTCCAATGTGCACAGTACTGCACAGTATGTAATACGAGGCATTACTACGTCATCTTAAATGCTTATGCATTCTAACATAAACTTATTAGGCTTCCATGCATGTGCATAACTGACACAGAACAAAATATAGTCTAAAGTCAGTCTTAATTATAAAACAGAACTAGTCCTTGTTCATAGTTTTATGACAGAGATCAATAAATACCTGCGCATGCAATTGCTGTTAGCAGTCTAAATAACTGACTCAGTTAAAAATATACGCCTACAAGAAATTTTCACCTAATGCGTAATTCAATAAGTCTCTATACATATTTAATGTATAGCTACACTGACTTTTAATTACTGCTTAATTAATTTTAGAATAACTCAACTTCCATTACAACCTAGGTCTGTGCGTCTGAATTAATGAGTATTAAAACCTGAAACTGGAAACGTACAACACTGATATTGAATAATTATTGATCATATAGCTCAACTTAGGATGCGGAGTTTCAATGTGATTATATTAAAATACAGAAACTGGTTATGCCATTATGGCCTTTTTAAATGTAGCCAATGCCTAAAGGTTGTTAAAACAATACTTAATGTCAATTTGTTTTGTTCGAATACTTTATATTGGGGTTTTTTTATTACGGTATTATTATTTTTTTTTTGGGGGGGTGGGTGATTGATATCTTCATATATCAATATGACGCCGCACGAGAAATGACTAATCTAATCCAACACTATAAGGTATTGATAATTCAAAATATCGAAATAGAATTCTTAGTTTGAACAACAACAAAATAATTTCATGACCCTGGGAGATAAATCACATATAGGCCTATGATCCCTAATACTGTATATTATTCAATCAGCCGTTAGATTAGGCGGGAATTTATGAATAAGAAAGGGTCTAACAAAAAGGGTTGATCAGATGACAATCCAGTTACTACTATACTGATCGCCTGTTTGACCACGGTTATTAGTCATTGTTGACATGTCCACTACTATACAGTGTCGGTGTTTTAAATTGTCTTTAAATCATAAATGACGGTTACTTTGTCAAAAATCGTACATTACTATCACTCGGTTCATTTGAATATTATTCATGTAACTGCAGCAGGGTCGAACAATATAAACGCTCCCCATACGTGTACCATAGTGGGCTATCAATCCAACAAACGAACCCAAACACAGGGGTTTGACCTACAAAAACTATACGTGTGTTGTTGTATGTCTGCGCGTTTATGTCGACGTCGGACACAAATATGATCATAAATTTGATAAAAACTCTACTTACCTATTGTGAATAAAACATAAAATATATCCATTATTAAAAACAAGAGCGAGAAACGTTAACTTCCATATCGTTAGACCATGATTCACGACAACCAACAGTCGGTTTACTTATGCATCTATGGTGGCCCAAAGAGGACTACACCATATTACATGTATACAACACTACGCTATATTATACCGTGAACGCCAGATCATTAGGCTGTAGTACATGTATTTGTCAAGGAGTTTAGTAAAGCATTAAATATTTTCCCCCAAGGTCTAGATTTCTAAATATATTTGGGATTGTACAAATTTATACATGGTTATACAGAATAAGGAAATTTTGGTGGAAATGTGTTATTGTTGATGTAAATGATCATCTTCTTGTAGATCAATCTGTTTCACAGAGAATTACGAAAGTCTTCTAATATCTCTGTAAAAGATGACTGCCTTCAACACGTGACGTCTCATCACGCGGCGTCAATCATTGGCTCAATGGCGCGGAATGGAGACTTTTACTCATTTTAATACCCATTTACACCAAATAGGAAATAATTTTACCTATAAATACGTAAAACGTCTTTATTTATTTTTCTAATACATAAAAAAAATGTTTTAGAATTTAATTTGTCGGAGGAAAAAAGTTAATATTTGTGGCTCATTAAGTCACATCGATGTCATCCTTATCAGTAATTGTAGCTAGCGGGTGGGGGGACAAAGGGGGGTGGGGGTCTGCCTCCCCCGGGAAAAATCCGCGCTCCCATTGGACGTAATACGAAGCCAACAACCAACGTGCCCATATCAATATGGGCGCCCCATAAAGCCGAGTGACATTGGTTGGGCGTCCAACCAATGGTACTTGGTTTTATGGGCGCCTCGCACATTATGGGTGCCTCACACGATTAACACCACTATTTGATTTATTGGGTACGAAAGCCCAGAAGGCGCATTCCAAATTACAAATTACAAATTACAAATTTGCTGCTGTAGCAAAAAAAAAATGCCAGTCCTAGGATACCGAGTAGCTGAGTAGCTCACTGCAGAGGAACTTAGGCCCAAACTGTTCACATCTGCCGAAACAAACCCGAACTGGAATATTGTTATTCTAACTGATTAGTCAAAAGCAAAAACCTGATCCTATTGGTCGGATCAGATTTGGAATTTGGAATTTCGCATTTGGAATTTGGAATCTGGAATTTGGAATCTAGTAATTTGGAACGGGTATTTATCCGGCCCAGATAGGTAAACTAGAAGTAATTACATGTAGTTGTGTAAAATTACAATTTATATAAATTCTAATTTGTTTAATTGAGGGGGGCTGCCAATTTGCTATTTTATCGGTAAGACATGAATTTTGAATTTCGCATTTGGAATTTGGAATTTCGCATTTGGAATTTGGAATGAGCCTTCTGGTCTTTCGTAATTGGGGGCCCAAAACGGCGTGATCTGTGTAGTGCCTTATCCCGGACAGGCAACTGTCCTTATAGGATAATTTCGATACTTTGACTTCATTTGAAACAATCTCAAAGAAGCAGGAAGTCCCTATCCCCATCTCAGAATAATTTTGATGAATTTGCTTAATTTTTTGCATTTACGACAGGGTCGTAAGATGTCAGAAAAGTGTAATATGGTAATATGGAACGATCGCCGCGTCTCTATGAGCGATATTTTCGGATATTTAGATGCAACGTGGCTTACCTCCAGAAAACATCGCCACACATCATCTGTTCGGATGCAGAGAATATTTCATCATACACCGTCATTAACAATGGAAGGGATAAAGTGGTCGTCACACACCTTTTGACCGGATTAAGGAAGTAATGCGATGGTTTCAGAAAATAATGCAATGTAGGGTGTTTCGCTTTTCATTTTTTTCATTATTTTTAATGTTTTTATCCGTCACTGAAGTCCACTCGGGGTTAAACTTACACCGTAATATTTTCAGAATTTTCTTGCCAAAAATGGCTGCCAACGGCTATTTTTTTTTTCAAAATTGCGGCCATTTTCAGGATTTTCCAATGTTTAAGCTTAACAGATCACTTAGAAAGGTCAGGTATGGCTTGTAACGTGTCTATTTTATACTTTTCAGGGATGTAGAGTCCATTCTCATTATCTTTTATGAGATTGTCAGCATCCAAGATGGCGGAAATCCAAGATGCCGCCTAAAATCGTCTATTTTCATGACATGGAAAAAAAATTTCAAAGACTATATAATTTTGCACTCTTAAAATTAATTATCAGGGCCAAAATGATGCACAGAATGACACTGATCTACCTTTTGATGAAAAATGGCAGAAGGTATTGACTGAAGGTGACGCTCCGATGGGGGGGGGGGGGAGCTGCCCCCCTAACTTTCGGGCAGACGGGTAAAGTGAAAAAAAAACTTATCATTTTATCTGGTTCGCAAAATAAACTGTCCGAAATCTAATAGCACGCTAATTTTACTTTTCTGGAGCCGCTCTGCTTTGTGCGGCATTTTTCGGACATCGATTTTTATTTGTGAATGCAGCATCAATTCAAGTCGGCATAGAGTGGGATTTCGGTTGCAAACCGACTGGAAAGTTTGAAGTTGCTTAATTCATGGGCTAGAATAGCAGAAAAACGCATTTGCGGCGGTTAAATTTTCAAACTTTTCTCGGGAGGGTGAAGCTTCCATACCCCACGACGATTGATTAGTTGTTTTGGATTTGGGATTCAGGTAAGTCACCTAAGGTAGGTTATTTTGGACCACACTGAAGTGTCTGTATTCACGGGCTGGAATAGCAGGAAAACGCGTTTGTAGCAAGATACATTTTCAAACATTCGATATAAAAAATCTTAAATATAATATCAACATCAGAAACAGAATAAATCTGCTGGTCTTTTATGGAAAACCTACAAGCACGGGTATTGAAGCTTTAAAATGGCTTGTGGAGAAATTAAATGAAGACAAGTGCTCTCCAAGACGATTTTTTTTTTCACGAAGGGAGAAAAATTATAGCATTTTCACTATATGATTTCAATGAATGGACACAGATCACCAAATATTCCTACGCCGTCACCCACGAAACAAGGGCCAAAGCTATTTTTAGTCTTCCTCTCCCTTTTCCTTTTTCCCCCTTTTGCATGGCGATTTTTGTTGACTTTTTGGTGTAGAATTTAGGAAAAGGGTTTGAAAATACATTTTCTGCCAGGTTTTGGTGAATATTCATAATTTTGATGCGGAAGGATACAAGAGTTGAGAGGTTGGTTACGTTGAAATGTAGGGCCTGAAATTGCATGTTTACTTGTCTCTACTTCCAGCTTGTGTATCTCAAGTTTTTCATGAAGAACCTCATACGTGCTTTTGGGCAAGTGGTTGCCACATGTTGCTCCATCTGTGGTAGAAAGCGTTCTACCCAACGAAAATTTGGGAAAAAGTTAGAGCCGGTCTAAGATACGAGAATTAACATTGGAGTCAATGGGGAAATCTTTAGTGATCTGTGTCCTGTCTGTGTGTGATAAGGCTGTCACTGATATTGCAATACAAATTTGTAACATGCCTCTGAGGTTTGAGATGTTGGAAACATTGAAATATTCCCAAATTTGTGAAAATTGTGTATTCTGTGACCCTTCTGTTAGAGAGGGGTGATCATAGACCAAATATGGCATTTTTTTCATTCATCAAGGCCTATTTTTAACCATAATTCATATTTATTGCACCTATTTTAGTTTATATGTGCATATGTTAGCCAGGGATGGTAAAACATAGCTGTTAGACAGATTCCTTTGGTAATGTAAGTTCTGCAACCATAGATTAGATTAATTCAATCAGTGGCATGTTCAGGGGGTAGGCATACATGTTTCAGTATAGATCTCTAATATTACAATCATTGCAACTGGTTTGCATTTTTTCTGTTTGCATATTGTCCACAGATTCTAAAAATATATTTCTTGTCCGTCCGGATATTTAAAAAAGTGGAAAATTATTGGTATTTTGAGAGATGCTACATGTGAATTTTGTACATTTTTCATCACATGGCAGTAAAAAATTATATTTTTGAAAAAAATTCCAAATTATAAGTGTTTTCTATGTAGTTTCTTTGTTACTTGTCTAATTTTTTCACAGAACTCAGATACTGCCTTTAATAAGAAAGATTTTTTAATTTTAGCACAAAAGGCCTATGGACCTGAGATGCACCAGTGTACATAAAGCAGCATGTGTACTTAAAGGGCCATCATTTTTACAGTTATTCTTTGATTTTGATTTTCTTTCACCGGCATGTTGCCAGAACACATGGGAAGGAAATAAAAAAGGCCTTTTGGTGATCCCTGAAGTTTCACCCCTATATGTCTGTGTGTGATAAGGCTGTCACTGATATGCCTTAGTTTTGAAAATATGAAGATTAAATTCTCAGAAAATATGAATAAAATAGTTTGGCTACAGAAAAACTAAAAAAAGTTAATTAAAAAAAAAAAAAATCTAAGTTTTGAAGAAAAATTGTTATTTTACTGCAAATTTCTCAATTTTCAATTTTTATTGAATTTTTAATAGTAAGTAAAATATTCTAATGCCCAATGTTGGCTTATTCAGTCTCAGAAAGCACAGATAAAATGAATAGTATTGAAATTTCACCAAATTTTGTCTAAAAATCAGGAATATTCACAAAAAATCTTGAGATTCCCCCCATTTGGATGTAGAAATTAATATTTTCATGACTACTAAAATGAGTCAAAATGTCTAAAAATGCCCATATTTTCTTTGCTAATATAACTTAGATGGGATCTACATGTTTGTCAGGTTTAGAAATAGCTCCAGCTTTCCTACAGAAAATTAAAAATTGGTAACACTGAGTTAATAATGTACAGCAGATGGGTTTGTACAAAATGTTCAAAACAGGGGTTGGCTCAATTTTGCCACTATTTTACCCAGAATAAGCATTTTTTTCTTCTTTGAAACATTAAATTCTTGCATTTCCTTCATGTAGGAAGCAATATCCCAGCCTTTCTAGACATTTTTTACTCCATCATTCTGTTTAGAGAGGCAATAAATGCCCCACCCCACCCTTTTCTATTAATGTGTTTTGAGGGATTTAAATGCACCTGTGTTGACATGTAAATGATCTTAATTGGAATTTGTGGTTGAATTACAGCTAAGAATGTTATTTTTCACCCAAAAATATTTTTTTTGTGCATTTCAAGGATTTCTAACCCTTATTTGTTCAGAGTCAAACGTAGAACCCTGAGGCATTTCAGGCCAATGAGACCAGACCCAGATATAAAACTGGTGTAGATGTGTAAATGTCAGTTTAATGTTCAATATTTTCTTATCAAAATCCAGCATTTGTGGTGTTTGCTGCATTTATGTTGCCTATAAAACAATAAAATGTTAATTTTTCTCCTTTTCAGGCCTCTTTTTATGTTGTCAAGTCTGTCATGACTACTTTTTTGACTTCATTTTTTCAGGAAATTAATGTAAAGTTCCAGACATCTTGCTTCAGCACAAGGATTGCAATACAAATTTGTAACATGCCTCTGAGGTTTGAGATGTTGGAAACATTGAAATATTCCCAAATTTGTGAAAATTGTGTATTCTGTGACCCTTCTGTTAGAGAGGGGTGATCATAGACCAAATATGGCATTTTTTTCATTCATCAAGGCCTATTTTTAACCATAATTCATATTTATTGCACCTATTTTAGTTTATATGTGCATATGTTAGCCAGGGATGGTAAAACATAGCTGTTAGACAGATTCCTTTGGTAATGTAAGTTCTGCAACCATAGATTAGATTAATTCAATCAGTGGCATGTTCAGGGGGTAGGCATACATGTTTCAGTATAGATCTCTAATATTACAATCATTGCAACTGGTTTGCATTTTTTCTGTTTGCATATTGTCCACAGATTCTAAAAATATATTTCTTGTCCGTCCGGATATTTAAAAAAGTGGAAAATTATTGGTATTTTGAGAGATGCTACATGTGAATTTTGTACATTTTTCATCACATGGCAGTAAAAAATTATATTTTTGAAAAAAATTCCAAATTATGAGTGTTTTCTATGTAGTTTCTTTGTTACTTGTCTAATTTTTTCACAGAACTCAGATACTGCCTTTAATAAGAAAGATTTTTTAATTTTAGCACAAAAGGCCTATGGACCTGAGATGCACCAGTGTACATAAAGCAGCATGTGTACTTAAAGGGCCATCATTTTTACAGTTATTCTTTGATTTTGATTTTCACGAAGGGAGAAAAATTATAGCATTTTCACTATATGATTTCAATGAATGGACACAGATCACCAAATATTCCTACGCCGTCACCCACGAAACAAGGGCCAAAGCTATTTTTAGTCTTCCTCTCCCTTTTCCTTTTTCCCCCTTTTGCATGGCGATTTTTGTTGACTTTTTGGTGTAGAATTTAGGAAAAGGGTTTGAAAATACATTTTCTGCCAGGTTTTGGTGAATATTCATAATTTTGATGCGGAAGGATACAAGAGTTGAGAGGTTGGTTACGTTGAAATGTAGGGCCTGAAATTGCATGTTTACTTGTCTCTACTTCCAGCTTGTGTATCTCAAGTTTTTCATGAAGAACCTAACGTGCTTTTGGGCAAGTGGTTGCCACATGTTGCTCCATCTGTGGTAGAAAGCGTTCTACCCAACGAAAATTTGGGAAAAAGTTAGAGCCGGTCTAAGATACGAGAATTAACATTGGAGTCAATGGGGAAATCTTTAGTGATCTGTGTCCGAATGAAAAGGACTGGGTCGACTAAACCGTAGTAGGTTGTCTCCCTCCATTATAACAAATGCCGTTTAAATCTTCTTTCGTTTTCTGAGAACATAAAGCACCACCCTGGCGGGATAGCCACATTTTCGCTAAGACAGGACTATTAATATGTTTTTTCAAAAGAGTATAACTAAATATTTACAATATTTACAATGCGCCATCAGCCAGGAATACGAAGGATGTGGTGTTGCAAGAGAAATTATCCACGTTGGCTACAAATATGTGTGAAATAGCCTTATTTAACGTCCTCTTCCGCCGAGGTGATATCGCAGACGAGATGGGCTACAAATATAAGAATCTGTTTATATACGACCATATTTTAATGTAGGCATGTGCCGCCACCAAGGACTCAATGACGACCTTTGCGTTGTCATAGTTTTGAGTTTTTGCGCTCCCTCACAAATGGCAAAATAATCACGCGGTTTCAATGCGGTTTTCAAGATTATAATAATAATCAAAACGCTCAATCAGTATTACCCGGCGACACTGGGAAGGATTGCCACCCCACCCCACGCCGCTTCCCCGCACACACATATGAAAATTGTTTTTTTGGGTCTGGTCGGGATCTTGTTCCTCATGCAAAATCGTTGGTACGTTGATCCGTCAACAATTGTATTTTATCTCCTTGTCCCCAGACCTTAAATTGTGAAATTCACCTAAATTAACTTTCATAAATAATTACAGGAAACAACCATTTAACTTCGATGTTTGATACTATATTATCATTCTCATACGTTTATACGAATTCCAGCTTTGTGACCTTATCAAGGCAATTATGATTTTGATAATGGTCATTTACCAAGTGTTATATAACAGACTGTAGTAGTATCAGTAGTAGTAGTAGTAGTAGTAGTAATAGGAGGAGGAAGATGGTTCACAGCCTCAAATATTTGTCCTAATAAAAACTGACCTACTTGTCAACATGTTGAATCTATAACCACAACTACGCGAATGAAAACTCTTCAGCCACTAAGGCGCTATGCGTGCACTGCAGACAGCAAACATTCGACCAAAATACATTCACGTGACCATATTCATTCACTTATTTATCAATAAAGCCATGAAATTATTTTCTTCTTTAGGCGTTGAACTTCTAAAAATACGTAGTTACGAACTTGATAAAAAATTTGGCTAAAACTCAGTGATTTTATTTTTAATTTAGTTGATTGTAACTAATGACCTATATACTGTAACGGTTCTTGGTTCAGAGTCACCTCAGTAGTTTTTTTTTTCTAGTTTTTTAAACTCACTGTCGCGGCAACTTACCGATACTGCAAGACTGTGAAATTTACTTTTATTTTACCGTAACGCACTGTGGTTAGTTGCCGCCTTAGTGAGTTTATGAGAAATATTGTTGCTAGCTCTAAATACGCACAAAAAAACTGAGATTGGAAAATAACCGAAACAAATCTGGTATTCGTAGTCTTCATTTTTCAAACACTTATTCTTTTTGTATTCTTGTAAATTATTTTCACCGTATTTGAATGCGTTTATTTATTTATTTATTTTATTTTTTATTTTTTTTTTTTCTGCGTTGTGAGCAGCAAGATGAGGTCCACCCATGATTTGCTATACAACATTGGATTTAACAAGTATCCCTTGTCTGATTTGACTGAGGAAACTAGACATTAATACATGTAAATTCTTTAAAAGTACGGGACACCAGTTTATCAAGCTTTTGTTCTGTCATGCCTCATAACAAATTTTTGGAAAGAATGTTCAGATATCTTGATATATTAATAACGATTGCTCCTATGGCATATTATTCAAAAACTAAGCCCTGGGCATGCGTACATGTTTAATTCAGTCATAGATATTATTCCGTTGCTTATAAGTAAACGATGATTTCCGAGTGACATACAATAGTATTCGTCACAGGAACAAAAGTTAAGATTTGAATGTGACCAAGACTGTTAGATCGCATTGTCGCTAAGGGTTAACTGCCTTGATCATGGAAGCTGATCAATTTTTTAGCCATTTAAAAAATGCCCAAATGGTTATATCCTCAAAAATCAAAATTTGTCAGACTCCGATTGTTGATGAATGAAGTTTTTTTGGTAAGTCTTATCATACAATATTAAAATAAGCCCCAAATATTGTCTGTTGTATTTTTTTTCTGGGAATGAACCACTCTAGTAGTAGTGGTAGTAAATCTACGCAATAATACTAGATGTGTGACTATTATTTACCCATGTGAATATCCAGCTGGAACTGGGATGGGCTTTTTTTTTATCATGGCCTACATTATCACTATTGGTTCGAGACAGTATAATACTCACAATCCACTATTACTAGAATCGAGTATTTTTCTATGTCTAACCCTGTTTTCTTTTAGAAAAAAGTCATTTTATGCAAATATGTCAACTTAAATTAAATTATTGCGAATTCTAATTACCATGAGGAATATTTTAAAAGACAGTGTCTGATCACGCATCACTCATCATGCAATAAAATGAAATGAAATCGGGTTTTAACATCCTGCAACTCATCATGTGAAACATGTTAGACACGGTGTTTTGATTAAAATTTGTCCGCTGTACACGTGCATCTCATCTCATAATAAAGAAAATCTGGTCAGGGCCATTTAGCTTTCGAGGAAGTCATATTTACTACGAGCTAAATGTGGTCTGCATCCAATGTCAAGGGAAAAAAATGGTAGTCTCCCTTGTGCCATGGATCGTCACTGTCGTATTAAGAATTTGAGCTATTAGGTTATGCTAGATCATAGTTATTTAAGATGGAATTGTTATGAGTGTGGTCATAGAGACAACCTATCACCAAAACCTGGTCCCACAATGAATATTACATATATTATATGCATACCCGTTTTAACTACAGAACCTTTGCTGTCATCACTAACTATTGATCTTAGCTGTAGAACAAAAGCCATTGCATAACAGTTTGGTGCGGGGGTTCCTTGGGAAAGATGGTATTACTTCGACGAGGTTATTTAGGTGTGGGTGTGGCTCATCGTAACATAATGAGAGATAAATATACTCTTTAATCTTAGGCCAACATTCCTTTCAAAATTTACTGGAGTAAGTTATTCAAATACCCAAATGATTGGAAAGCAAGTTTTTCAGAAAACAAAATATCACTTCACATAATTTGTGTTATACCATTAAATAGCTCGGGGCCTTTAAGTTAGTATTCAAAAGAAATAAATGGCCCAAGAAGAATCTCCATGGTGAGTCCCGAATATCGAGACATCTGAGCTTGGGACCATTCAAAGGTATAGATATAAAGTAAATGAGAGAGAGAGAAATAGGGTTTAACGTCCACTCGACACAAACTAGGTCATTTCGGGACTAACATGGTTTAATTTTATTTACATAATTTGCGCGTAGGGGTCTTTAGCAGTGGGAGGATAAAGTAAATAGAATCAAAGAGCGTTTCGCCACGGTCACGCTACGGCTGTTGTGTTCTAGACCTTTGACATTTTTCGGTCTTCTTGAGATACAGAGTTTGTTCATGAGCTTCCCAGATTTGAGCCATGGTTCTCAATACGAAACTACCCCAGTAGCGAACAATTCCATTTGGTTAGTTGAATTAAGATGTACCAAGGTTGCGAAACAACACTGACCACATTAGCTGACCCACAGTACTTTGTGGACCAGCGGCATTGGAACTATGGTCTTTTTCCAGATGTATTAGTATGCATGAGTGATGACATAATCTCTCATGTGCCGCGACTGGTCCATGGACAATAATTAAGGTCGTTGGTATAATCTTTCACATGAAAATAATCAGAGGGCACTATGTTGCCTAGTTGACCGTGAGTTCTCTTGCGTAGAACTTAATGTGGAGAATGCAGTCGATTCGTGTGCGAGTCATGGGCTAGGGATGCGACACAAAATTCTATATTATAGAAAACCTTACGATCAGATATTGGACACAGTAAATCAGATTGGGAGAATGGTGTCCTGCCTTTCGATATACCTGTCAGTGCAAAACAATTACATGAATAGTATGGATCTCCATGTATTCTTCAGAAATATGCACCCTGTGTCAAAAAGGCGGGGGTGGAGGTCAAAAGAAATGTTTGAGATCTTCGAATACTTTTTTCAAGAGATGTCACTATTGGTTATTTTCAATAATTTACTGTCCTAGTGGCGCTTGGCATGCTTGTGTTTCAATTAACGTAACAGCAAGACTGTCGTTTTTTAGAATTTAAAGTAGCTAAGTCTCTAACTCAATATCATTCAAAACCTTCGACAATGAAAACGCGAATTAATTGTAAATTTTAATCAATATTGATGTTGTGATCTTACTGGGAAAAAATGGGCTTCTGATATCCAATATTTAAGACAAAATAAACATTTTACGATTGGTACACGAATCGTGTACCATAATGCGTTTCAGCGCAATTTGTAACAAGCTACTCGAAGAACGAGGTTAGACATATTCCATAAGTCATGTCAAACGATGATCCCATATTCTTATCTAGAGCAGAACGGAGGGCCTGACAAGGACAGCTGTCTAGTCTTTCGGATGAGACGAAAAACCGAGGTCCCTTGTATACATTAGAATGCACGTAAAAGATCCCTTGGCAGTTGTAATTCGATATAAGAGTAAGCGATAGTGCCGCTGCCCGGGCAAAATTTCCCTCATAGCACACTGTATGGCGTATGCCCGTCTTCATTAGCCCAGTATAGGAGCAGAACAGTAGGACGTTAAACCCCATTTCATTTTCTTATCTGGAGAGCATGCGCAATAAATACAATCGATGTAGACTGGAATAACCAAACGCTAGAGATTGCCATTCGCTGAACATAACTGCTTTGAAATTAGAGTAAAAACGGAAACGATTGAATGTAAATCAGTTTATTTACATTCATATTACATTATTATATACGTTGCTACCCATTTGTGTTAATTTGTAGGTCCCAAATATTAGCGATTTAGCTCCTTTAATATACATATACAAACGTGCCAGGTGACAGACGGATAGCTGTCCCCCCTAACTGTCAGGCAATCTGATATTTCGGCCAGACGGGCAAAGTGAGAAAAATGTAATAATATATCATCTAGTTTACAAAATAAAGTGCCCATATTCTAATTAAACACTATTTTATTTTATATTTTTAATTGAATACCGTGAATTAGTACTGAATTCACTATGGATTAAAACATTTTGTCTGGATCCGTTCTGCTCTGTGCGACATTTTTCGGGCATCTATTATTTTTTGTGAATGCAGATGCAACAGTCTGATTGAATGATTGGAATTTAGGCCAGCGTAGATTGGGATTTCGATTGCGAATTCAGGCCAGCATAGATTGGGATTTCGATTGCAAAACCACTGGACAGCTTTGGAAACCATTGGAAGCTTTGGAGTTGCTTAACTCGCAGGCTAGAATAGTTGAAAAACACATTTGACGAGGCCATTTTTTTTTTAAATTTTCTCCGGTTTCGACTCCATGGTAGGCAGGATTCGGCTGCTTTGTGAATAGCGCACCATCTACGGGTGCGATATTTAGCATGGTACACAACACTTCGGTAATTTTGAGACAAACATGTCATAGTAACTTTTTTAATTGTATGGTTACATGTCGGTCAAAGAAGATATGGTTAAATGTGAAATTTGAGGTAGGATAATTTCACAGATAGCAGAGTTTCTGTCTACTCTTGATGTACGCCGATGTATACACGGGGTTTTCATGCCATACAAACGTATAAATAATGACCGGGATTGGAACCTCGGCCATTCTCTTCGAGAGTCCACTGGCGTCGTTTATGACAGTGTATCACATAAGCGAGCAGTGATCCCAAAATGTGCAGTGATCACCTAAGTCAGCCATGGTTAGAACAGAGGATGAGCAAATTGTTCAGTAATTATTGTTTCGTATTTTGTACCCTGGTTTGTAATGCTCGAATATAGCACTTAATTATGTCACGTTAGGGCAAAATATAAATTTATGTTTCGAACCGATTTGATACCGGACACTATCTTTCTCACATTTCAGTCCATTCCTGGATCACTAGCATACACTGCTTCCTACATGACAACCGTTACAACACGATTGTCAATTTACCTCTGTTGACTTTGTTTAGTTTAAATATTTTGGGAATTGTATCCCTGCTGTATACAATAATAACTCTCCTGTATGAACATCTGCTTGTATACGTAATTTATTATTTATGTTAAAAGATTATTTTAATTATTCACCAACATATGTTAAAAATAACCATTACACAAGCATGTATTTATTGATTTAAATATTTATATTTGATGTCTATATATAGACTTTACCTGTTATTTCTATTTTCTCCTAATTAATATGATGTTATGGATATGAATAATAAATGGAGCGATGATTTTGGAAAACAAAGACAAATTAATATAGAATATTACATTTTCAGAATCATTGTCTCTTTCGAGTGACTATTACTATTGATATTTACCCATTCATCATCATTTCGATTCATTATATATCGCAAAAAAATCGATCGATGATTATCATTTGATTGGTTGCTTAATCACCAATTACTAAATGTAAATTAGATATTTAAAACACAATACCAACAAGCTATATAAGGTGTTCTAATTCAATGGAACCCAAAAGTACATGAAGCAGACGACAAGAATCCATATAAAGGAGCCTTTCAAATTATCGATCCGGTGCCTTTATGCTTAATACATTGCCATTCGCCACCACGTTTCCATGGAAATGATGTCATCCAGTTTATTATGATAATTATTTCACGAACCGACAAGGAGGCCACTGGAACTGTCAAACGGGAATCAACAAGAATTTCTGGTTCCAAATTACCAGATTAGCCATCGGTTCTCCGATCAGGACTTACGGATATTTCGTTTTATTGTGGATTAGACAAAATATCGAGAAATTAACAAAGAGCACAGAAGCATTGTGAATTGTTTTTAGCTTGGAGTGTAAAATAAGCCGTGAAAATATTCATCAGAAAAATCGATTTTTGACTACAGCGAATAGATAGATCCACCGAACTGTAATTCAACAGGGAGGAATTGCTTCTTGAATCTACTGTCACAGAAACAAAATGGCTAACATAGCGTACGTCTGCTGAACTACAGAGGCAGTTTGTCGTTTTTTTATTATTTATTTTCTTTTGATTTGTTTTGGATTGAAGGATTATCATGGGAACCGTCCTCTCCTTTTCACCAAGACCACGTAAACCATTGTACGAGGACATCAATCTCAACAACTTTAATTACGAAGTCCTGAATAATGTGAAAAACCAAGCCAAGGAGAAGAATTTTAAGCGACACTCGATTTTCCTGAGTGCCCTTAGTTGGAAAAAGTTCACTGTAAATCCCAAAAAGAAGGACAAAAATCAAATCAAAGTTTCCAATTCTGCGTTTTTGGCAAGTAGTAAATTTGATAATAATTATAATTCTGAGAATATCAACTTGAACAAAAATATACAGAAGTCGATATCGTGTTATAATCTGAAAACTGGATCGGAAGAACCCAGTCAAGTGATAAATACCGTCAAAACAGCGAAAAAAACAGAAAAATGCGCAAGTCCCAAAAGAACTGTTATACAAGCATCCACATCGGAGCTGCTGAAATGCCTAGGAGAGTACTTAAAGAAGAAATGTAAGAAAATTCGTCATTTGGAAGGTAGTGATGTCATTTTATGGATGAGAACCGTTGATCGTTCGCTTCTGTTACAGGGCTGGCAAGATATCGCGTTTATTAACCCCGCCAACGTTGTGTTCGTCTATCTGTTGATACGAGATATGGTAAGCGGTGACATTGAGAAAGAGCAGGAACTCCAAGCCACAGTGCTTACGTGTTTATACTTATCTTACTCCTATATGGGCAATGAAATAAGTTATCCTCTGAAACCTTTCTTGGTTGAGGAAGACAAGGACAAGTTCTGGGATCGTACCATTGTTATTGTGAACAAACTGAGCTCCTCCATGCTCCGAATAAACAGAGACCCAAGTTTCTTCGCCGAGATCTTTACCGAATTGAAGTCGTATTCCCCGTGTGTATAAATACAGATTAAAGATACGTTATTTTGTACACGTGTATTATAACTTAAATTTGGAGTATTAATATTAATACTCCATATATTGTGTGTAAGATAGATATATATATAAATTATTTCAATCTCCGAAAACAATGAATTAATTTAATTGACCTTTATTAAGAATTTTTAACAAAATATTTATTAGCAGTTTTAATTTATAAATTTTTAATTGTATAAGGTCGAGACCAAACTCTTATTCGGTTCTGTACTTATGTTTGATTTATCCAGGTCATGTGAAGATGTGTTTGAATGCTTGATAGCTTGTCTGTTGATTGTTTGACTGATCTGAACCTTTAACGAACTTGAAGTATATTTAATATTGAATGCGCATGAATAATCAAATATTTATGAATCAAAATTAATCAAATTAACAGCTTGGTTAACTGTATAGCTATAAGCTTATTTAGAAATCTAGATATTTTCGAATAACTTAACGTGAACACGTATAAGAATCGATTTTTGAAAAGAAAAAACATTTATAACGGCGATAAATGTTTAATGTTGTTTATGAAATATTGGTTTTGATTACAATTAATTAGTAATCAAATATTAATGAATCAAAATTAATCAAATTAATAGCTTGGTTAACTGTATAATTATAAGCTTATTTAGAAATCTAGATATTTTCGAATAATTTAACAGTGGCGAACACACATAAAAATCGATTTTTGAAAACAAAAACGAAAAAAAAAACATTTATTAACGGCAGTAAATGTTTGATGTTGTTTCTGTAATATTTTGATTAAAATTAATGTTCAGGAATTCAAGTATTATGACACATCATAGAAAAAAATATCCCAAACTCTCCAACAGAATTCCAGATTCATTGATTTTAAGTGCAGAGCTGTATGAAAATGCAAGGTTAACAAACAAAACATTAAGCAAAAGATATTATTTATAAAGGAGTTATCTGTTATTATCAGTCCCAGCTAAATGTGATTTAGATTAAAGAATGCGTTGTGCTTTGATTATTTATGATGGAGATTAGAATTGGGCTAAAGAATGGCCGTTATCAATTCTCTTCCCTTGATGATTTCTGCTAATATATAACGAGGTGAATATCGATTTTTATCGCCATTTTACCAACACGCTCCCCGGTAAATCGATTTCTTTATCGGTCGACAGACTCCAGTGTAAATTATTCCACTGTAATTGAAGGAATCGTGCCAAACCCACTCTGTCGTGTATAAGAATGCAGATGCCCAATTCCAATTTTGATTAACGGTTATAATTTGATGTGTCTCGCCGCATGCATATTGGCGTTTGTTTTCGGTCGTTATATTATATCAACTCATCATAGTCCAGAGTTGGCTAAATATTTACTGCGTGGCTCAAATATCGACCCAGCGCCATCAGAGATTGGTATAAATAACGGTTAATTACGGTTAACAAACTGCAGATGTTTTTCGGGGTGTTTTTTTATTATTTAATCAAACTGATGACTACTTATATAAACCTACGTCTTTCCTTATACGTTATCTATTTCTGATGTCCATCACAGGGGTGTGATGAGAGATAAAATGCATTCGTTCTTGCTTTTAATGTTTTCGATAAAATCTTAAAATCTCTCCTGTCCTTTGTTTTTCTTTGTGGTGCATAATAACAAATATTATAATAACATAACTACTATTTTATTTTCATTCTGTTTATATTTCATGTTAGCGAATATATAATCTGTCCATTTTGAGAAATTATTTTGTTCTAATATAAGAAAGAAAACATGAATCAAATTTGGACCCGTTATATGAAAAATTGTAATCATTATGTACAGTAACGATTGTACGTAATGTAAACTTGTGTCGCGCCCCTGTGAAGGAGAGTGTGCTAACGACCTAGTTATGTAGTCATTATTAAATTTATTTATAAAGAGATAATCTTTTTTTTTTCTATCTTTAAGACACTGAAATATATAAAGACGACAGAATCATATTATAGTTCATTGTTATTATTATTGAATATTACTGTAAATAACTGTAAATATTAATAAGCCATTGTATATAAATATTATGTATGACTGTCATTAAGGTATATTAAGTTTTATTGATATCATTCATCTCACTGTTTATATTTTCATACGGCGCTTCCACCGAGTATTAGAAAATTTGCTACAATTATACCCAACCGTACTTAAATGGAGCTTTCGTGCTTTCGAGTAATAATTTTGTTATATTGTCGTTATTAGGTCCACTTTTTGGGTAATGGTATAAATCTTTTAAAATAGGTCATGGGGGGCGGGGAGTAGGGGGTGGGGAGTGGATTTGTTGCTAGAAGCATACGGTTTAATATTCTAAATTTGCACTACAATACTTTCGGCCTCAGAGACAACTAAATATGATAGCAGAGGAAAGGACTAAAATGAAATACTAATTTTTTTTTTTAGCTACAACAAAAGATAACTATTGTTCACATTGAATGAAGATTATTAGGTCCATGGGTTGGACTGTAGGTCTGCACCCATTATAAATTTTATCAATTGATATTTTAAAGTTATCAATTCACATTTTAAATTTATAAATCTTTGTTGAAAATTTTACACACTCTTCGCTCATATTATTGAATAAGCGCTACGCTTCCTAATATTCTTCTTGGGGGGTCACGTTCTCCGAAAAAGGCCTAAGGCTCTGCCAATTTAATTACGGTCGACATGAAACTTGACATGTTTGTTCCTTGGATAATTGCGCATGGATTGGCGGACTCTGATTTTTGAAATGATGCCAAAATTCTAAGATGTTGTCGATGACATCATGGTCGGTCCCTCGTTTGTTATAGTACTTTTTTTCTGTTTTGGATGATTGGTGAATAAAGTGAGATAAGGATAAATGCAATTTAATTTTTATCTGCCGTAAAAATCCCATTACAGTAATTGAAATATGAAATCGTGGTAATTTTTTTAATTTACTGGTTTAGTCTCACCTGTATGCATATCACACTGGTTGTCTCTGAACTTTCGATATTAAAATATACAGATTAATTAAATTGGTAGATTAATCCAATTCGTGATTAAAATGTCACGGTTTAAATTTTAAGATAGAGAATTGTTTATCACAATTTTTGATGGTATGAAAATTTGACCTGAAACGTGTTTAGACTATTACAATTAATATTCCTAATACCTCGCTCAAACTATAGTCAGTTTTCAATTTCATTATTAGAATTATAAACGAGATATCGTATTATACATGTATATAAAAATGGTGGGATGGGGGTATTTAAAAGACTTCTTTGTTATCTTTTTTTATATTCATTGATTTCAAAATGGCGTTTAATGAAAGTATTTCTGTTATTATTATTTATTGTAAATGTTTTATATGAATCCCATGCTTGTACGAATTGTTGATCATTGATGAAATAAATCAATGTTTGCTATAATAAAATACATAGTTGGCTTTAATTCCACGTGGATTACCATCAAAAGAAGAATAAAGTATGAAGGTAACAGTTTCTAAAAATTAGAAATTATAATATGCACCGTGTCACTAGTATTTACCGGATTCAGATGAGAGAGATAGAAATGGGGTTTAATATTTCAATAATTCGCTTGCGCGTGAGGGTCTTTAGCAGTGGGAGGAAACCGGAGGACCCGGTAAAGCCCATAAGGTTGGACAGGCCACCCCAATCCTTATCACGTTCAAGCGGGGAATGTATACCACGCCACACAATGACATACCTTGTGATTTCACGCGCACGCGTTAAACCACTTAGCCCCCCCCCCCCCACCTTCCAGGAATACTATAACGTGCTAATTATTAGGAATGATTATATTGTATACGATTATTTATCGTTGCATTTGCAAACAGAAATAATCCGTAAATTCCTGGTAATTCCACCATTTACCCTGTAAAATAGAATGGAATAAAACATTGTATCCCTAAATTTCACGAAAATTTCCTGTTTAATACTGAATATTCCACAGAAATACATACAACACGGAGCCATATAAGACGAAACGAAATTTAGGTAAGCCGGGGGCGGGATTGATATCTTTGAAAGGTTGAGAATCTTCAGTCATTTATTGCTTTGCATGGGCCAATTGCAATAATTTACAATCAAATATTTTCAAAAACCCTAATTTTGTTTCACCTGCTTACCTAAATTTCGTTTCGTCTTATATGGCCGAGTTACGTAAATTTGTGAATTACCTTGTATTTAGATTACAATGGCGTCTGCCAGACCGTTTAGCAGAAGGGTACGTACTTATAACAGCATGTTGTGTTACACATACTGACGCTAGCGAGGTAAGCAAGGTCTTATTTTCTCACTAAAATGTTCCTTTGCATTGTTCAGACGTTCATAGAGACTGACACACGAACGTTTAGCAGTAAAATGTTGCCCAGTAAAATTGACTGGGGCCGATTTTAGTTTCGACAAGGATTCAATAGGACGGTCCCTGAACGTACAGGGCGAGTGTAATGAGACCTACGTTCAGAGCTGAACTAATAACACCCATTCGATTTGCGAGCTATTTCATTCCTAAAGGCCGTTTCGGGTTGGAGGGGGGGGGGGCAGAATGTAACAAATATTAAATTCGATAGACTAAATTGTAGAACTCGTTCTCAAATGTCTGTTTTGTACGGAAAAGAACTGGAATGATTCCGCAAAATGATTCCACGCTTCGATAATTGCAGAAGTCAATTTTTGTGATTTTAGATCATGAAGAGTTTTGAATTGATAGATGATGATTGCGAATAATCGACTCGGAGTTCCGATTACAACTCTTGATTGGCAGATATAAGTTGACATGATCAATGGCGAGTTTATTATTGAGTAGGGTAGACCAAAAGAAGACAGTAGAATCGTTTCTTTTGATCCCTGAATATAATATTCTGGTCACGTCGGTATATTCCGCTTCCCATGGGCATTTCGTTTCTCCATTTACAAAAACGAGTGCGGAAATTGTTGACGGATATCAGCGTCTCCTGGTGACTACGTCGTTAATTGTAATATCTACTGATAGTCAGCTCAAGTAGAATCGGATAGAGTGGGACATTAGGACTAACCAATTTCTCATATTGAAGTGTTATAAATCTAGAAAGCGGAATAAAAAATATTGTGATTACCGCCTTCTTCATATGTGATAATTCAAAAAAGTTTACTATTTTCGATGTACCAAATGAACCGTTTATTCCATTTTGCGTCCGTCTTTATTAGCCCAGTTCGGAACAGAACAGTAGGACGTTAAACCCCATTTCATTTCATTTCCATTTTGCGTGGGAACATGATTTTATACGTCATCAGCATTGCCCGAGATGTAACGGAGAATGGAAACCCCCGCCACTTGACTTAATGATACACCTTATGATCTAAAGTGTATGTGTTAAACCATTTGGCCACCCAAACCCCGTTGTATCCGAGGCAGGTGGAGTAGGGTATTTAATTTGAAATTATTATGTCGTCTTAGCTCTACTCATCCTAACATTGTTTATATCTATATAAAAATAGGGTTGGGCCAATATGCAACATTTTCGAAAACTGAAAATCGCCCAGGTGTTTCTATGGCGAAATTGACCGAATAACACGAATCCGGAAGAATTTTGCCCGAAAAAGTGCTCTTTAGATTGGTGCAGGGCCATTTTTCACAATGGCGCCAATTTCGATATTCTTTGCATACACTGTACATAATCACTTTTAATATCCACTGTAGGGTGTCTTTTATAGGGTTTTGGGGGTCAGAGAATTCATATCTGCAATAATTCATCTCAGAAAATCCAATATGGCGGAAATCTAATATGGCGTCCAAAATCAACAATTCTCACCTTAGCGGCGCGAAAACACCCCCGTTATCCACTGTATGGCGTCTGTTCCGCGATTTTCGGGCTCAGCATATTCAAGTTCCGATATGAAACCACTTCGGAAAAATCCAAGACGGCGGCCAAAATAGGGCCCGAAACTCCTTTTTACGAACGCGCAGAGCGTAATCGCATGGTCGATGTATGATGTCCCTAATAGGGTTTTTGGAGTCGGCGAGTCCAAATCTGCAATTATTGGATATGTCTGATGATCCAATATGCCAGAAATTCAGAATGACGGGAGGAATCCCACGGAACACAAGCAAAATCACCCGTCGAGATAAATGAAATTTCCAGTAATCTAAAAAGAAGTATTTTCTAGGAAGTACTGAGAAGAGCATTCTGTTTGAATCATCATATATCTCGAACCTGATTCATTTTTATTACGATTTTCGATCAATCCAATAATATATCATTTATAATTAAGTACTAATTATTATATCATATTATTATGATTCATATCCAGTACAGTTCAGTCAGTTAACATCATATTTTTTCGTTACAACGCAGATGTTCAGAGTATGCCAGATCATATGTCTTTTTTTCTAACCTTACATTACTGATAATCTGGGGACCCTGAATCGTCACCCGAATTACCATGAGAATGTTTATATCTGTACGTGCAATGGTCCATTATTGCTGCAAATGAATTAAAACCCCATTCAAACAAGCTTCCCACATAGTGCCATCTTAAACAGTTCATCGACAGCATCGCTAACATCACTGTCTGGTTTTATAACACCGAGTGGCGTTCACGGTGGCCGGAAAGTCTCTTTCGAGTTTCTTCGCCTCTTGTACATCAGGTCCTTTCCTCGACTTCTTCCAAATTGCCCTCCTCTCATCATCGCTCTTCTCAACGAAACTTGAGTCCACTAAGAAACGATTGGTCGCTACCACTGACTTCATTGAATGTATCCGAATCGTTGTCATACCAGCTGTTCGAATCTGATTGCTCAATTGTGCAAACCTCGACTCCCATCCAAGGTTTGTCAACGGTGTGTACGCAAGCATAAGGAAGATGAGAAAAGGAAGAAAATACAGAAAACTCAACAAAGTCTTGCTGAATGCAAAAAACACGGGGGTCCAGTTACTCCGGATGCTGTAATTGTTTTGGACGTCCTAACAGAACGACAACTCTTGTCTGAAGTTTGTTATCTCAGGCACACTATTGCACCTGATATCAGACAGAAGAGAGGAGCTAGAGTCGATGGCAAGCTCAGATTCCAAAAGTTTACAACATCAGAACTAAAAAGAGCAATACTCGGTGTTATAAATCCAGACAGTGATGTTAGCAATGCTGTCAATGAACTGCACGTACAGATATGAACATTTTCATGTTATTCGGCCTACTCTGAACATCTGCGTTGTAACGAAAAAATATGATATTAACTGACTGAACTGTACTGGATATGAATCATAATAATATGATATAATAATTAGTACTTAATTATAAATGATATATTATTGGATTGATCGAAAATCGTAATAAAAATGAATCAGGTTCGAGATATATAATGATTCAAACAGAATGCTTTTCTCAGTACTTCCTAGAAAATACTCCTTTTTAGATTACTGGAGATTTCATTTATCTCGACGGGTGATTTTGCTTGTGTTCCGTGGGATTCCTCCCGTCATTCTGAATTTCTGGCATATTGGATCATCAGACATGTCCAATAATTGCAGATTCGGACTCGCCAACTCCAAAAACCCTATTAGGGACACCATACATCGACCACGGCATGCGATTACGCTCTGCGCGTTCGGAATATAGGAGTTTCGGGCACTATTTTGGTCGCCATCTTGGATTTCCGCCATATTGGATTTTTCCGAAGTGGTTTCATATCGAAAATTGAATTTGCTGACCCCGAAAATCGGAGAAAAGACGCCATACAGTGGATAGCGGGGGTGTTTTCGCGCCGCTAAGGTGAGAATTTTGTTGATTTTGGACGCCACATTGGATTTCCGCCATATTGGATTTTCTGAGATGAATTATTATTGCAGATATGAATTCTCTAACCCCAAAAACCATATAAAAGACACCCTAAAGTGGATATTAGAAGTGATTATGTACAGTATATGCAAAGAATATCGATTTTGACGTCATTTTGGCCGCCATTTTGAAAAATGGCCCTGCACCCATCTAAAGAGCACTTTTTCGGGCAAAATTCTTCCGGATTCGTGTTATTCGGTCAATTTCGCCATAGAAACACCCGGGCGATTTTCATTTTTCTAAAATGTTGCATATTGGCCCAATCCTAATAAAAAAAGCAAGTTTGTACGTGTGTATTTGGAGCTACGGTGGCTAAGGGAGGAAGACTTTGGCTCGCTAGCCTGGCGGTCGCGAGTTCGCTCCCGTTGTTGGCCGAGAAAGTTCCTCTGGATTTTCCGGGGTGGTTTCCCGTCGCCAGTGGTGCAGGACGGAGGGCCTAACAAGGACAGCTGTCTAGTCGTTGGGGTGGGAGGAAAAATCAAGGTCCAGTGTACACATTGTCGTGCACGTAAATGATCTCTTGGCCCGTGGTGTCGGGAGACAGGTGTGACACTCGTCCAGGTGTCCGGAGCCCTGTGGGGCTCAGAAGTATGCCGAGTAATGTTTTTTTTTTGTTTGTTTGGGTTTTTTTAATTGTTGGTATAAATTAATAAGAATAATACACGGTTACATGATCGAAAAGTAGAAGAAAATCGGTGACTTTTCGGAATGTGGGTACCTAATTGCGTGGGTAGGATTAGAATTGGATTCTGTCGGTCCACATTTTTTGTAAAAATGGGTGAATTAAAAATTATAAGGCATCTGCCCGGGCCTTCGTGCCGTGGGACTTCGGACCGTCCTCGTTTCGCTTGAGGCTCTCGTCCCCGTCAGGGTATCCGTCCGGCGGGCCCCTTTCCGTTTTAATCCAATTATCTTTTTCATATTTTGGCGTCGGATGGTCACGGTTTTTGTTTTCCAAATGTCTGCTTGCTTAGAATAATTTCCTGGTTACTATTACATCAGTAAAACTAAAACGTAGTATATGTATCTGGTATATGTCACATGTTGTGTTAAATCTCACTTTTCGTGTTTTAGCAAAGTCATCTCCAGTTACCCCAGATATACATCAAAATGACGCTACAGACCATGCATCTTTCATACACCCCACTCACTCGGCAAACCTCGGCAGATTCCGGTGTCCTATTAGATGTAGGGTACTGGAATTTGTTGAGGTTTGCCGAGTGACACCCCACTCTCTCGCCGAGTTTCTTGTCCCAGGGCCCAGAACGCTTTGTCGCGGACCCTGGTTGGAATTCGATACCAGAAACTAAACGGTTGGTGCTATTTGTTTTGTATTTGATGCAGTATTTAATGATGCATTTGACAATTAATATAATGATTGTGTTACTATGGATGTGACGAAATGGAAATATGCTCGATCCGCACAACGGCGATTAACACAGCTAGTTCAGAATATATAACTCAAAGCTGCAAAGCTCTCGTCAACCAAACCTCTTACCCCCAAAAAATATTTTTAGGCGGGGCTCTCCTCTGATTCAAAAAACTGTTATGAGTTAATTTTAAAATAATTTCAACCAAAAACCTTCTGCATGCATGTTTTGGAATGCCTTTTTTGATTGATATCGACAGCTGAACTTTAAAGGGCATCGCTATCAAGACAAAACAAAAAAGAATTTTCTAGATTCTGTTTCATTTTAAATTAATTGGTTTTATAATACAGCTATTGGATCATTTCAACAATACTGTAAAGTGAGTGGGTGGCTGACTGGTGCATCTTTGCATCCACGCGATCTTAAAGGACACCAATTTTACATATGTGTTAGAATTGCTATGGGGGTTGAGCCGAAATAAGGAAAGGCGTAGGTTAAATTCTAGGCAAGTAACACAAGTTAAATTAGATAGAAATATTGTGCAATGTGAAGTTGAATCGTTTTTCGTTATTCATCTACTATACGTCATTTAACCAGTTTTATATTGCTAGCCTTTGGGATACTTTGCAGTCCATGATTATTATATTGCTGCCTAGTTATCGTTTTTAATTAAATCCTGAAATATTCTCATTAAAGATACCCGAAAACCTTCATAATGTGAATCCCGAATAACGAGGTGAAAAACGAACAACACACAGTTCATTTTTCGCTGTGTGAATAACAATTTCGCCAATAACGAGGCGATCCACCTCGTTATTGGATTTTCGTTATTTGTGAATAACGAAAAATGATTTAACTTCGCATTGCCCCTTTGTAAAGACAGTCACTAATAAATTAAATTCCAATAATTTTTGTTCGTTGTCCCGAGTGTAACAAGAAGTCAAATTTCAGCGCAAACCTTTAAACCTATTATATTCGTATTAATGGACGACAGGACGAGTATGAATGATCCTCACATTCCCGGACGAACTGACAGCACTATAAACAACGGAGTTGGGGTGGCCTCGTGGTCTAGAGTGTCGCGCTTCGACCTCTAGCTGGCCGGTCACACCTAACTTGCGGTTGTGGCTTCGATCCCTGGTGTGAGCGTATGTGGCTTGGAGATAGGGGCGCCTTCCCAACCTCGTGGGTTTACTCCGGGTATTTCGGTTTTCTCCCACAGGAAAGACCCCTGCCCGTGCGCTAAGATAATGAAAATAAAAAAAACCGAAAGACAACTTGTCTGCGATAACACCTTGGGTGGAAGCGGACGTTAAACACTAAGAACAACAACCAAAGTCAAAATTTCCACAAATGTAACAGCCAGTAGTTCAAACAGGGCATTGAAAACTTGACTTTCCATTTTGACTTCAATTGTTATATAAATTATTATTTAGACATTTATTCACATGACAAGCCTACAATCAACTCTCTAGATCATCGAAAGGTGGAGATTTAAAGGGACTGAAACACGGTCGCCATGATGATTTAATTAAAAAATGATGAATCGAGGCTGAGTCTCGGTTAACAAGTATCGCTGCTATGATTATAAATAATATAAGCCACATCTTGTCAAAACTTCAAACAGTGAAAATTTTGAAAAGAATAAATAAATTTGAATGATATTGTCAATATATTCATATTGCATTATCTTTTTTGGAACTATTATCTAAATCTTACATAATGCATCTTTATTATACTATCAGTAAATATTAAAGTAAAAAGAATGTATGTTGAAGTACAGTTTCTAGCTATGTATAGAGCTATAGGTTAATATTGAAATGAATAGGAAGTTAAATTTGATCTATTAAGTTAAAATTCACCAATTAAGCTGTGACCAATCATGTTAATAAACCGATATTGGCAAATTTACTCGTTTGTCTGTAATAATAAGGTTTAATATTAAAGGTAATATGTGTAATGGTATTTTATAAATTGACGTCTGAATACTGAAATTATAGAAGAAATAGAGCTCATTACTAATTAAAAAGAATCTAATACCACCTTTCTATACAATTAAGACATGGTGGATGTCTGGGCATTTCATAAGGTGAAGCAAGAGTGGGTAGCTCAGAACTTAATGAATATCACGACGGTGTATTAAAAACATGTATGATATAGGATAAGAAATAGTTCAGATATAGTAAACATTGGTGACAGAGAAATAACATGATCTCATTGTCTGATCTGTTCACTAAGAGGATTTTTTGAATGGGAGAAAAGTAAATCTCATTACGAAGCTTTCGTTAAAGAGACAATTTGATTTTTATCGACTATTCTACAATCAAATTAAATTTGAATCTTTATTTTGTACCAATTTCAGTTTCGGATAGCTTTTAAGATCTAATTGCATCCTTATTATGTCAGCTTTCGGTCTAATTACACCCTTATTAATTATCAATTCTCTTTGAAGTATATAAGATGTTGTTATAGATCAGGTCAATTGAACACAATCTTCTTAAAGGACCAATCCAAATTATATCTGTTTAAAACTGTTTAATTTTGTGTTAAAGGCCCTTAAAATCCTCTATCTTAGGGCTGAGCAACTAACTCAATATGATACGTTTTCGAACAACTTAAACTCGCCAGTCCTCATCTGGAAAAGGAGATCTGTGTCCGAAGCTGTATTATACGGTGTCTGGATAAAAAATAACGTAGCACGTGGGTCATGCACTGTATAGACCTCTAAAGGAACCTCAATAGATTATCAGGTCACCCAACGAAAAAATTGACCCGAAATCTTAAAAGGGTTACGTGTCCGGATAAGCGGTTTTGACGTTCACGTCCAAACGACTCAACATTTTTAGCTGAAAATTTGGTGCAAGGTAAATACACCATACCTCTATATTTTTGCGCTTAAATTTCATACGTAAACAGACTTTTATTTCTGCGACTCGGTCAAAATCGGGACGGCCCCTTTAAATATGATGTTAGACTTTAGTTTATATGTAAATAACGTACAAACGAAATAAAAAAAAAGAAAGTACGTATACTATATTTAATTATACGTATTTTAGCCATTACATAAAACAAGCCAGTAAAATTAGCAAACAGACCAACTTCCACTTGATGTGTTAAAACGAAAGGAGTCTTTCTCCTCTAAAAGAAATTTGCATCTAATATAATGCCCCATGCTTTAAATTACTAAACATACCAACTCCCGCTTAATGTCTAAACATAAATTTGTATCTATGTTCTAATTCACTAATTTGTGTTGATTTTCAGCTATAAGATGTCAAAACTGGAGTTTTTCTATGTCAACCCCAAGTAATCGTTTGTGATGATGGAATTGAAATAGTGGTGATCAATGGCCTGCTGTGGACTGGTGATTTCCTTTTACTAAATTACAAGCTTTTTTTTACATGATTCTTGCGTGATATTACTTTTATCGTTATGTAATCTGCCCACAAATTGTTGGATTTTGTAATCGATTTTTTCCCAATTAGTTTGTAGTTTGATATCGCCCATGTTTTGCTTTAGCGCGTGTTGTTAATACCGACTGTAATTTCCTAGGTAATAATTCTGGAAAGCGTTACTATGACAACTAAAGAGATTGTTCCTTGCCAGTCGAACTAATAGTATTGACCAGCTTTCATTTATTCCAAATAAAAGGTACTCAATATAATGGAAGTTATGACCTGTTTGAGACACTCTCGTTGAATGTGATATATGAGAAAGATTTCGAAAGCCTCGGATCATAAATACTGCATTATCTGGACTAGACACCCCGCCATCGGTGATACTTTGTCTGGTTGTTTTGTTGGGTGTTTTCGTCTTTTTGGGAGTAGGGTGGGTGTAGCTAAGTAGTAGTATTGCATTTTACCACACCAGCGACATACCTTTTAAAACAATGCAACACTATTCCGATTGAATCCTAGTTTTTATCCCGTGTTGTTCAACAATTGACATATTTTAATTTTTTTATTATTTGTATGAGGCGATACGGGACAACATAGTGTATGTTGCCTCATAAAAGAATGCACAACGCGAAAATTATCATTACATGTAGGGTCTATATAGTCTTTAAAATGTGATACCTTTATGAAGATGTTACCAAATTAAAATTGTATTTTCTAACTATCGACTCGTTAGCCAAGTGGTTAATATCTTAAACATTGCTAAATTACCATTGTTTTAAAGTAATTCTTCACGGTTTCCAAATGATATTAGGCTGTTAGGTGCATTTTCTAGATGCATCCCACTCCCACCACAACTACCAGAACACCACGACCAGGAACAGCTCCAAGCCGACAGCTGTCTGGTTAGCAATTGATCTGACCTAATTCAAGACATTATTAATTCAATGCTGGACTCCAGGCTACAAATTATTGACAAGAATTAATCCAGCTTCTATATTGAATGACTTGAGTGGAAGCTGCTCAAATAAAAGCGATACAATTACACCCTTGAGATACCCAGGGCAGATCTTCAAAATGTCAAGTCATTCTACTAGAGAAAACCTATAAACTAACATTTTTATAAAACAAAAATAAAAAAAATATGTTTTTAGATCTTAAGACAATTGTAAAGGTCATATACATGCATAATGATCACGATAAAACACTGAGATAGGATAAGACAAATGACACGAGATATTAGGTCTTTACGGAATAATCTACCACGTACACTTGCACATAATCAACGTAATAACTTAAAGGAGAATGTCCGAATTTGGTGGTCCTTACATATCATACTATTTAAAGGTCACCGGAAAAGCTTCAATTTTTTTGGATAATGCAAGTACTTATGTTAGTAATTTCCGCCATTCTCCGTGAATAGTCGTAACTTTCCATCTAACTGATTCATCCATGTTTGTACACCGAGATTATCTAATCCAGGGGCAAGTCACTCGTCTGAAACCAATGAAATGAATGGGGTTTAACGTCCTACTTTTATGTCCTGACTGGGCTAATGAAGATGGGCATACGCCATACAGTGTGCTATGAGGGAAATTTTGCTCTTATATCGAATTCCAACTACCAAGGGATCTTTTACGTCCATGCCAATGTCTACACGTGACCTCGATTTTCCGTCCCATCCGAACGACGATAGGTTGTCTCTTGTCGCCCCCCGACCCTTCAACACTGATAAGGTGGAATCACGCCGGAAAATCCCGATGAATTTTCTTGACCCGCAAGGATCGAACACGGGACCTCCAAGTTAGTGAGCCAACGTCTTACTCGCTGAGCCACCGTGGCTTCCACGTCTGACACCGATTCTCTATCAAGACAGTCACATGTTTAGGGCAAACGGGAAAATTATGGAAAAAATAAAATAATATTTTTGTGGAAAAATGCAGTACGCCAGATCAGTATAATTATTTCTTGGGCAAACATTTCAGTGTGATAGTATAAGGACAATATTTATGATAATAAAAAAAACCTTTTACTTGAATACGGCGAATCTGTTCTGAACTGACTATGGATAAAAACTTTTTTTCTGTAGTCACTTATCTTGTGGGACATTTTTCGAGCGTCGATCATTATTTGTTTCATCAATTTTTCGGGGATGGAAATTTCTTTAATTTGACAAATGGATTAAATATTTTAAACATTTTAAAATCAGTGTCATAAACAATGTCTATCGCCACTCTTGAGTAGTCACTCAGCTTTATGCGCGTCATTTTTTTCGAGAATCATTATTATTTGTTTTATCAATTTTTCGGAAAGTAAAATGCAGCTGCAACAGTCTGATTGATTGAAGAAATTCAGGTGAACATAGACAGGGATTTCAGTTGCAAAATTTTGTCTCCACCACTATTGTAAAAGCATGTCAATAGAACAAATGTTTTGATGGAAGACTTGTACATCAGGTGAGAAGGGGTTCGGTTGACACCACACCCGTTGGAAAAAAATAATAATAGTTGGAGGGGGAGGGGGCAGTGATTGCGGGGCAAAATGGGGTTCCGGCGGCTTGTCCCCGGGTCAATTTTTAAACTAATAAAGAAAAGAAAAGAAATGCGGTTTAACGTCCTAGTTTTCTGCATAAACTAATAACACATACTGATGAACTCTAGATGTTTATTCTGACCTCACTTTTGTTCCTTTACTGATATTACCAAGATAGCTGGTCGTAATACTAATCTAGTAAATACTTGATTGCCAATGTCTGATATATCCAGACGATCGGTTGATCCCGAGGGACAGATGGACTAGCCAATGAACTCTGTAATTTTCCGCGGTAGTCTCGCTAATGACTGTGTTAATAATGTGATGTCATGCAGCATCACGATTTTTAGACATCCCTAACCAGAAACTAATTCTGAGATTACTGACAGGCAAAGCTGTTAATTTTCTTATTTGTTTTGGGGTTCTTCAATATTGTTAGCGTTTCTGATATTTCGGATTTTCGTGAATTATCGTGTCAAAACAGTGACAGTAAAATCCGCCAACTTTTGAAGTGAGGAAAATCATTGGCAGCTGTACCAAAACAGATTAATCTTAGCAAAGAATATCAAACCATCTCGTTAATTCAAATACAGTGGGGGCCGGAGAACCCAGAGAAAACCTACGATGTTAAGTATGCAACCCTACTCATTGTCAAGAACAAGCGTCGGATCTAAATCGCAACACTTGTATCGATGATAGATCATGTGTTAGACCAGTGGAACACTCACCGGTTAGACTTGGAGCTATTACATGTAATCATTAAATTACTTTATCACAGTACCATTACGCACTACTTTGAACGTAGTTTAAATATCATAACACTTAAAGTTACAATTTCATATTTTCTAAGAAAGTCACAACATAATTATTTCTATGTCTTTTGCACAATGGGTTGTCAACTCACTATTATACGATCATAGGTTATCTTTCTCACACTTATAAATCTTCACACCAGAAATAATAACACAATTACCTCCCAGTTACCTCCCTTGTTTTCCTATTCCCCACCATGGAATAGCTATCCTCAAACGTTTGAATTTGAAGTTGAAAATGATATTTTTGCCAATTTCTCAACTGGCAATAGTGAATTAATAGGATTATTCTTTAACAAGGTAGGGCTGTTTATAGATACCATCTATTTTAGGGCTTTATTTTAATACATTTTAAAAATATAACTTAAAAATATGAAATTGTAACTTTAATAGCAGGGGTGGACCGAGAAGGGGGTTGAGAGTATGTGAAGCTGAATGAATGAATTTTATTATCATAAACACAGTTACAGAGAACATATAACAATATAATATCATATGATTACGTACATGTGCAAACAATACAACAAAATTAACTAAGAGGACTGACTTTCACATTTATATATCTTTCATAAATTTACATTTTTCCAAAGTCACAATATTTGAAGTATTAAACAACTGATTAAACTTATAAGTATTAGGATTTGAAAAGCAGAAAATGGGGTAAATATTTTCAGAACTAAATGCATTATATACCATTACATAATGGAATTTGTCACCAATGTCCCCTGGGTCACAAAGATTGCACGTCCTGTCGTGTGTCGCAACATCATGCCACCTTCCCAATGTAACATAATGTCTTAGGGGGTATATCGTATGAAAGACAAGGGGTCCCTAAAAAATGTTAATGTTCTTACGTAATTTATGAGTCATTTTATAGTATTGAATTAACCTCGTTTTTTTAAATATTGGTAAGACCGACACATGGTGAATTTGTGCATAAGCAAGAAATATCGTGATATACTCTAGAAAGCACTTACAGTCAGTTTTTCTTTCAAAAATCTAAATGACCTAAGTACAGGGCCTATTTTAACGTGCCTACAGACACGGACGTGCCTCGAAATGAAAAATCCGTGCTTGGAGAATCTAAAATTCATGCTTTGAAAAGATGGTATAATGGTATGTTATGTATCCTTGTGAATCTGAAAAGATCGCATGAGGAAATTTAGCAAGTGTGTCCTTAACAATCATTGTGATCATCAATCAATGCGTTTGGTTTCGATTCAATTTCGTGGATTGTATGTAAATGTCAAAAAATAAAGCAGTTGTTGACGCAAGTAGTCAGCTGCATGTTACAGTAAAGGTTCGTCTGCTTTTGGGCGTTTCTTTGGACTGCCAATGATACCGATACGCAGCTATAAATACAAATGTCAATAGTATGCAAATTTTAATTTAGGCCTCAATTTTTGACCGTTTTAGATGTTGAGGATCAAAAGATCTTGGTTGAATTCGATTTTGGTGCATCTGCTTGGATTATGGCCTTACATACACAGAGCGTAACAAAGTTTGTGAGCTTTATATTGTGATGAATTGAGAACACGGGAGCAAGAATCATACCGATAATCAGCATTCCGCGACCGTCTGTTACGGAGTTAAGCCCCCTGGAAAACCTTGTGGAAGCGACAGGGACTTGCGTTTTAACCGTGTTTTATTTTTTCACATTTGATGTGAAGCATTGGGGTAATGAGGCGACAAACCCCATCGAGTTACCAAACTTTGCCAAAAACCTTGTGAACGCGATATAGGCTACAGTTTCATATTCGATGTGTAGCATTGGGACAATGAAAGGTTGAGCCCTATCGATTTTCCCTGTTCCCTATCCATATCTTCCAGAATCTCGGCGTATCGTGTATGCCAACCGCTTGTTTTGTTTTAAAAGTGTAAGCGTGGTGATAATTCAGGAAGTTTTTATTTCACTTCTGGTGAGCCTTTGTTTTGGTCACAACTAATTTGGTCACGATTTCAGAAGGTTTATTCCAACACATTAGAGCTAATAACGGTGATGGAAGAAGCTAAATTGAGCTACCAAGTTCTGTGTTGAAAATTGTGAGTCATGTTTTGGAAATTTTGTCGGAAACCAAAGGGGGGAAACCCAGTCAAAAAACTTCCATCTCCGGAAACCGTGCTTCGTCAATAAAACCTTAAAATAGGCCCTGCGGCTAAGTATGATTTATGTTTGACGCTAAACGACCCAACTTTGAACACGTAGCAGAGCACACTGGTCAGCAGTGAATTTTCGCTAGGCCGCTACAACCACTGATAAGGATGACATCGATGCGACTTAATGAGTCCAAAATATTAACTTTTTTCTTCCGTCAAATTAAATTCTAAAACATTTTTTTCATTTATTAGAAAAATAAATAAAGACGTTTGAATTATTTGTAGGTAAAAATCATTTCCTATTTAGTGTAAATGGGTATTAAAATAAGTAGAATTCACCATTTAGCCCGAATCAGTAACGTCTTATGTAAACAATGCACGCGCTATTGAGCCAGTGATTGACGCCTCGTGATGTGACGTCACGTGTCGAAACAGTCATCTGTTACAGAGATATTAGAAGATCTCTGTGAAACAGATTGGTAGTAGAGCTGTTTATTTAGGAAAAATATGCATTATCATTATCTCAATTCGGAATATGTATACAAAACAATTCAATAGGAAGGTAATATCCGTGAAAAAAACGGTCAATTGACCTGGATCTTAGATTTAAATTTGTTTAATGGGTTGTTTTCGTGCTATTTATAACTCAAATAACTCCAGGGGTCATTTCTGAATTAAAGTTAATTTAAATGATCAAACAAATAAACGTCGACATTGACAGAAGGCAATCCTGGCGGGACCATTATCTGTTCTCTTTCAATAGTTATTTTAGTCCAAAGTTTCTTGTCGTCAACAGAACAGGCAAGGCCAGACCATCACATCAAGTTTCCTACTCGGGATAAGACGTTTTATCGCTGTCTGAGTTGAAGTATCTAATTCATTTACCTATTACTGAATTTGAAGTTCAGGCATTGTCCATCGTCTGCAACTCAAAAATTTATAGTAGGCCTATAAACAGGCAGGTTGTCTAGGAATTTGGCAAAGCCATTACGCCAATAACCAGGAAAAAACAATGATAATTGAGCTTTATGAAAGGTTTATTTTCTTTAACGTCTGTCATTAATGCATTTAAAGAAATAAAGAAAGGTTTCTGTGTAGAGCCAACAAATATTTCAGTTCTGCCATCTTCGTTTAAACAATAAGGTTCAGAAATCAAAGACCATAAAGAACGCAATAAGGATACATGAATAGTTTGTACGCACGGGCACCAATTCAGGGGATGCACATTTAATTTCTATTGGCGTCGAGCAGAGCACCACCCCCACCCCCGCCCCAACCATCGTGTACCACCATGACTCAACAGAGAAGAACGGACACTAGCTGACAGATATTGATAAATAATTTAACAACCCCCCCTCCCACACACACTCTTGGCCCACCCTTCGATCAAAGCGAAACAAATAATATATATGTGTATTTTGGTCCAAAACAATAACGAAAGCTACTCTTTTAACGGCAAAATCCAACATGTATGTCTAAACTTGACATTTTCACATTTGTATTACGAGGGCTGGCTGAAACGTTCTAAGCCTTTCTGTTGAAGACCTATACAAACTCGGTGGTTTCCATTTATTTTTCTACATAGTCCACTTTGAGGCGACACACTTTTGCCAACGATGTTGCAAGGACGTCAGGAATCTGACACTTTTCTGTTTGACAGTAAAGCGCTTTGGCACCCCCCCCCCCCTTGCAGAAACTTCTGTCATTCCTGAGCAATAATGTGCTCGAGTGGTCAATCGTGGATCAGCCATCCCTATGTCATATGCACCCGAGTAATGTTTTCTTGAATGGTTGTTTTTCGGGGGGGGGGGTCTGAATATACTTGCCCCCCCCCCCCAAAAAAAAAAAAAAAATTACATAGTAGGCCCTAACTCCTATTTATTTACAACAATTATTAGGATTAGTTAAGATTCTGTCTGTATAAAACCTGTACATATCCCAGTATGCATACGACACCCCCTGACTTAAACATTATAAACATTGTATTGGTGTAAAATATGCCAAAACAGTGTTTACAGAAGACTGAAACTTTAAAAAAATTATGGGGGTGCCCCTCCTCCCAAACTCTCTTTATCGCGCTACGTCGTGCGTCCGGCGTCACAGATTATCAACATCTATCTATACTAATATTTGTGACTGTCGTTTGTCTGTCTGTTCGGGGTTGGCGGCTACACTAGGTCTGCCCCGAGTCTGAAATTTGGGGTATAGGGGTAGCTCGGACCGGGGAGTAACATAGGCCAGATGGCGTTAGTCTACCACTTCCGGTTTCGGAAGCCGGGCATTCTTCTAGTTTTATATAATTTCATTTGCGCCCCCCCCCCCCCCTCAATATATATTTCACGGCTACGCCTCTGGCCTTTCAGTTCGCTTGTCATCGTCAAGGCTGTCTCTGCCACGCTTAAATTCCGCAGCCCACTTCTTTACTGGAGATCATGTTGGCATGTATTTGTGTTGAGGTTAATCCTGTCAGTTGCAGGTACTTGGTGACTGCCCTAAAGCCAGTTTTGCCATTTCTGGTGATTTCAATAGGTAGGTTCACAAGATGGTCTAGTACGAAGACAATAATAACACCACCGTTGCAGTTCTTATGTCTATGATTCATTCAATGGTTGTACTTGTTGGTAACAAAGTTTGTTTCAACCCAATTGATCTATCCTTTTCAGACTTAAGACTTTTGAGACAGCATTCGTAACATGGTCTCAACAAATTTTCTTCTTAATTTATAATCTTTGAATCAAAATCTTTTTATGAAATTGCTGATGTTTTAAAACTAATTTAAAATATTTTTCAGAAAAATTATTTAATATAAAACATCTAGAGAAAAAACTTCTTTAATCTTCAAACTGTCTTATAAACTTGAAAGGAAAATATCAATTAATAAGAATTAAAAGATTGAATTACTATGTGTGAGTACAGGTACTTTAATCCGATTATACCAAATTATTGCTAATCTCCTTAAATGAAGAAAACCAGTTTAAAGGAATATATGTTGTAATTATGTTACACTTGTATTATATACAAATTATTCTATTGATTTATTTTGTGTAAACATAAAGAAAAGAAGCGGACTCCGTATATTCCATCAGCCAATTCTTCATTTCTAGTATTTATAGCGTTTTCTGGAGAGTTTTTATTTCCTAGCTGCAATTCCCTGTTGAATCATTAAAAATGGCATTGTCGAATCTAACACTGTCTTATTGTAAATCTAATTAGACGTGGTAATTTGATTAACTGGAATCGCCCTACAGTGTCATCGTGAAGTTCATGTTATTGGAGATAAGGTTGTGTAACATCATATTTTAGAACTTGATCGGAAATCGATTACAGAGCAGACGATAGTTATAGCTGCGTACAATACCCTGCTGCCATAGATTACTTACTTTTAGTGCATATGTCATAAAATAGTCATAGCTCTTCATGACTATCCTATTACACTGGGGTATCAACGCCTGATTGAAATAAATGGGATTCAACCTCTTACTTTTATTGCACCAGCCGGGATAATGAAGACTCGCATACGCCATACAGTGTACTATATGGCGGAAATTTCGGCATGACAGCGACGCTAGAGCCTAATCTTATTTCGATTTCTAACTATAAGGGGGTCTTTAACGTACTGCCGTTACAAAATGGCCTCACTTTTTCGTCAAACGAAGAACCAACAAAATCCCGAGGAACGTTCACGGTTCGTGGGCCAGTGCCATACACACTAAGTCCCCCATCTTGTTAGAGAGAGAGAGGGAGAGAGAGATAGTGTTTAACGTCCACTCGACACAAACTAAGTCATTTCGGGACTAACATATTGTTCAATTTATATTTCAATAATTCTCTTGTGCGTAGGGGTCTTTTAGTAGTGAGAGGAAACCGGAGGACCCGGAGAAAACCCACGAGTTTGGACAGACGACACTACTCCTTTTGACGTACAACCGGGGAATCGAAACCATGCCACTTGACTCAATGACAAACCTTATTAGAAAGGGCAGGGGGGGGGGGGGGTACCACACACACATACAATTACACAAAACAAATATACGGACAAGAGTCACAAGACACAATACGCAGAAATCACAAACGTTAACCATTAGGCCACCCAACATCATTTCCAAAATTTGAAAGATTTCATAAAATTATAAATTATTGAAATTTGAACCAAAACGGTCCTACCAATTACCGACACGAACCGAAAAGGGTGGGTTTGTTTTGTTTTTTTTTAATTAGGTCAATTTTTATAAATCATTTAAATTTTTGATATGACGTGTAGAATATACATATCTATTATAACGCATCTTTCCATGTCGGTCAATTTTTCAATACTTTGTGCGGTATCGACTAAAGCCCGTCTTCATTAGCAGAACAAAGACGTTAAACCCCATTTCATTCAATATCGATTAAAAGAACGTTCATTGTCGGTTCTGGTCGGTAAATAAGGACCATTTATGCTTTTCAAAGAAATAAATATCTCCCATGCCCAGGGCCTGTACTAGATTATTTTACGCCTAAGACAAGGTCATAAGACGAATTACCTTCTTGTAGAAGAAAATGAAAAATATAGAACTCGCATCTACTAGATATATTTTAAATTGCAACAATAATAAACATGCCAATGTTTTATCATTTTTATCTAATACGTAATCTGTATATAAATCCCTGCCCTTCTGAGATGTGCGTGCTAGACGACGGCCTCCTTAACCTAAAGCCGTAGCATTCTCCCTGTTCATACCTCAAAAAATTAGTCATATACTTAGTCTAACGATGACTACAACAAATGTCATCTTCAGCAACATATCGATTTTGTACATTCAGTTTCCAGACTGATAACGGAACTAAAATACTGATGACAAATTTGAGGAAATGGATGTGCGACGAGGCGGAGATAATGGAGTTTGTTATCGTTTGTGAACAAAGCCGACTTATTTTGCTCACATATTCAAAACCTCGGTTTACAATTAAAATATACTCGCTCGGGTGGTAAATTTCAGTATTGCCCCGTATTCTTTAGCCCAGTCGGCACAGAACAGGGCGTTAAACCCCATTTCATTGCATTTCATTTCAGTATTGTAACTCTCACACCTTGGGGGTTTGGATGGCTGAATGGTTAGCGTGCGCGCGCTGTATCATAAAGTCTGTCATTGAGTTCACTGGCGTGGTTTCGAATCCCCGGTTGTACGTGACAAGGAGTAGGGTCGCCTGTCCAACCTCGTGGGTTTTCTCCGGGTCCCCCGGCATCTCCCATTGCTAAAGACCCCTATGCGCAAGCGAATTATTGAAATAAAATTAAACCATATGTTAGTCCCGAAATGACCTAGTTGTGTCGAGTGGACGTTAATCCCCATTTCTCTCTCTCTCTCACACCTTCAGTGGTGTGCACGTATACGTTATATTTATGTGTGTGTGTGGGTGTTCATGCATGGGTATCAATAGATGTATTAAGTAAGAGTTAAATCTGCCAATTGTAGGTCTTTATTTTGGCTTCGAATGTAAAATAAACTATTATTTAGACATTTATCAACATGACAAACCTATAACCAACTCTCTAGGTCATCGGATGGCAGAGACTTAAGTGGATTAGAACGCCCGCTAAATTTAAAATTTAACGATAAAATGGATAATCTAGACTAGTCTCCTTTGTCCAATACCATTGCTACGATAATAAACAATTTACGTTACACCAACATTCATAACTTCGCTCAGAATAGAGTAATTTGAATGAAATTTTCAGTATATTCATATTTCATTATCTATTTTTAAACTATTATAGCAAGAATGCCTTTTCATAATTTACAACTTCTGGTGTAAATTTAAGTGTAATCTTTGCACTTCAAGTAAGATTTTGATTTTGATTGTCGTATTTTCAATGTAAGAATTCTAAGGTCAGTGTATACTTAAAATCATCCATGTAGACATGTGTAGTAATTGAGTCCGAACTTAAGGACCGTTAAGTTGTTGATTCTACAACAAATTCATCTTACAAATATTTAAGAATAATTAATCACGATATTCTAAAAATAATATATAATTAATTCACATATAATAGACGATAATTATCTATTGGAAGATAAATAAATTATGAGGCATTAATGGTATATTCTACAAATAATATATCATTGAGGTGTTAATAAAAATTAATTCAGATATAATAGACGGTAAGTTATATTTGAGGTATTAATGCGAGTAGTGCAAAATGTAGTGATATTTTACGAACACTTTTGCAGCCCAACATGGCGCCTAGAAGTGTAGCGAGCAAAATGAGATTCCGGAAGCTTGGCCCCACGGCAATCGTTAAAACTAATTAACACGTATTTGCAAATTCCAGTGGGAGTCAATGCCCCACACACCCGGTTCCCACGACCATGTCTGGTGCTTAGTGGTCATGAATACCTGTTATACTTAGATATTGGTTATATTTGTGGCGGCTTGAAGGTTGTACGTATTTAAAGGTTAACGTTTATGCATATACATTGGTATAAATAAATTAAATACAAGCGTACACTATATATTATTGCTGTGGTAAATGTAAACTGAATATAATATACATTATTAGCATGGTAAATATGAATTAAATACAATATATATCATTACCATGGTAAAAATAAATTGAATACAATATACATCATTGCCATGGTAAAAAATAAATTGAATACAATATACATGTACATCATTACCATGGTAAAAATAAATTAAATACAATACATGTATATATCATTACCACGGTAAAAAATAAATTAAATATAATATACATTATTAGCATCGTAAATATGAATTAAATACATTATATTACATCATTACAATGGTAAAAATAAATCAAATACAATATACATCATTGCCATGGTAATAATAAATTAAATACAATATATTACCATGGTAAAATAAATTAAATACAATATACATTATAACCATGGTAAATATAAATTGAATACAACATAGAACGAAGAGACGTTTAGGTATAAACACGTCTTCATTAATGATTTTAAAATATTTCTTCAAAACCTGGCAATATTCCCTTTAAGTTTTAATGGAAGAGAATACTTTCTCAAGTTGAGTATATGATTTGATTAAGTTGTAATAAGATCGGTATTTAATTAAATCATCGGCTTGTGGCGTGGGCTTATATTTCTGTCCGTAATGAAAAATATTAACGGTAATGTGGAGGCTGACGAAGACAACTAATTTAATGACAGACTAGTAATCTAAAACTCAAAATCTAATGGTAAACCGGTAATTTAAAACTCAAAATGCAATGCAAGGCTATATGTATATTGTTTGCCGAGGTTAGTGACCTTGGAATATCACTATTGATTTCAAGCTGTAAGAAAATATATACCATTTCAAGAGTTTTCTGTTTCAGAAGTTTTCATTTGTATGCTGATATAGAGTAGGTCTAACACAATCTGTATATTACTGAATGTATCCTATAGAACACAATTAATTGGTGTTAATAATCGAAAAATGAAACGCCCTACTGTTCTGCACCACCCGTAATATAGAAAACTGGCATATGTCAAAGCAGTGTGCTGTTATATTATGAGGGAAATTTAACGGCGCTACGACCTGCTTTTATCGGAATCATCAAGCTTTTTTTTACCTGTGCACGGAACCTATCCTATGTTTTATTTCACCCAAACGAATAGACGTTATTCCTTACCAGGTCTCCCGTCCTGCACTACTGTTGAGCACAAGGGTGCCACTTATACGTGATTAATGCAGTGACATAGCTAGGTCTACAGTTAGTCAATCACTCAACGTCAAAATATGAAAACCTTATGAGGGTGGTATGAGTGAGGATTCGATCGTTCAGGGGTGGATCTACTTTGAACACAATGAAATCTAAGCGTCAGGACCCCTAAACTCGAAAGGGTCCCATAAGTGGCGGGTTGTTACTGTAAGGAAGAGGGAAGTTTGAGAGAAAATGGCTACTGTACTATAGCTGGATGTCCTGCAAAGTTTGTCAGGAATTAAGTTCCTATTGAATTGGAAGATCGTAGGTTAAGTATTATTTCTTTTCTCATGGAACATCCACAATTGAAGAAGATAACAGTTGTTACCCGAACCGCGTTCCTGGTTGCGAGCACCGCCCCCCCCCCCCCTCCCCTTCCTCGCGCCTCTCCCCCTTCATCACGCAACTGCCCCACAACATCGGCCCGTAGCAGCTTCAAGGTCCACAAATTTATTGTCTTCAAAGTTTCTATTTCTATTGTACATAGATATAACATTTTATATCGCATGTCGCGCAGACAGATTTTAAAAATTAGTATATTATAAATGATAACGATATAGGGGCCATCTAATTTAAAACTACTAAATAATCGAAGACATTGCTGCATTCAGAATAAATTTGTTCAACGGTCAGGATGTGAAAACATTTATCTTAACGACTGAGTGAGGTGGCTGGGGATAACTTTGCTTCCGGAACTAATTGTGTAGGACATTTAAAGATAAGCACTGCCAAATCAAATCTAGCTTTTATATCTGTTTTATATTCCAATTTGTTAATACTCTTCAGACTAATTTAGCTATATTTTCCTCGAAGAGTTTTGTTATTGACTTGTCTTTTTTACGACATTACCCACTGTATCTTCGATCTTCACTAACGGCTTTTCAAGCTTTTAAGACACAGCCGAGAGCATGGGTTTGTGTCGTGTTATTCAGTGCTCAAATTAGAATGATCTTCAATAAGCATTCGGGCGATTTGTAAAGCATCCATAGACATCCGCGATAAACTAGGGTTATTTAAAGTGACATTTTACGATGGCAATACATTAAAGTAGCTAAGTCTCTAACTCAATATCACTCAAAGTCTTCGACATTGAAAACACTAATTATTTGTCAATTTAAATCAACATTTATGTTGTAATCTTACCGGGAAAAGGTGGGCTTCTGATATCTAATATTTAAGACAAAATAAACATTGTACCATTGGACTCGAAGAACGAGGCTAGACATATTCCACAAGTCATGTCAAACGGTGACGACATATTTTTATCTGGAGAGCATTTGCAATAAATATTATCGGTGTAGACTGGAATAACCAGACGCTAGAGATTGCAATTCGATTGAGACTTCTGGCGTATTTCGTCGAACATAACTGATTAGTAATTACAGTAAAAACAGAAAAGATTGAATGTAAACCATTTATATACATTCATATTATATTATTATATGCGCCGCGACCCATTTGTGTCAATTTCTAAGTCGCAAATATTAACGATTTAGCTCCTTTAATTCTTTTCAAATCTTTATAGAGAGCGAGAGAGAGAAATGGGTTTTAACGTCCACTTGATACACATTAGGTCATTTGGGGACTACACATAGTTCAATTGTCGTTGCCATGTCCTTCCGGACGTCCGTCAACAATTTGTTTGTGGACACTCTACAGGTCACAATTTTTATCCGATTTTTATGTGACTTGAAATGTGTTTTTATAACCCAAAAATATTTGTTCCTTTCTATATTCGAACCGTAACGTCTTGGATTATGGTCCCCGATTGTACGAAAAATCCCGATTTTCGTGAAAATTGGACCGAAACTGCCTGACTAAATGGCCGCTCCTCGTATGCAAATAGTGTAAAAGTATGCCATACCAAGGTTGTGGACCCTCGAAAAGGCACAATTTTTATCTGATTTTGATAAAACTTAAAATATATGTTGATATCCAAAATATCTCAGTTCCTTTCGATATTCGTGCATATCGGACCGTAACTTCTTGGATTATGGCCCCTAATTGTACAAAGACTATTTTTTTTTAGCTTTTTCTCTGTCCATCTCTTGCAAAATGTTGGTGTATCTTGCATGGCAACCGCTTGCATTTCAATAATTCCCTTGCACCTCTGAACTCTGAATAAAAATGAATAGACAGTCGGATGGGTTGGGAATTTGGACTGAACTGCACCGTTAATATTTTTCATTAGCAGTTCTTGAAATAAAATTTCTCAATTCCTTTCGTCAAGTAGCATTCCTGCCCCGCAAAATGAAATGAAATGAAATGGGGTTTAACGTCCTACTGTTCTGCTCCGATCTGGGCTAATGAAGACGGGCATACACCATACAGTGTGTGTAAGACTTTTGCTAGAATTTTTGCTCCTGAAATTAATGATGGCATTATATTGTATTAATTAAGGTTTTTGACAAGTTGTGGGATTAAAACATATTGTCTAATATGTACTTAAATCAAATGAGCGAATGAGTGACAGATTGTTTTATAAAAAAGAGTATAATTGGGTAAACATTAGCTGGTTCCGTGGGAATGAGAATATTAGCCAACGTGACCCCCTCCTGCCCCTCAAAGGACAAAGTGTGAAAGCATGAGCTCTTAAAATATGACTTAATGAGCGAAATATCAAAAATTTAAAAAATAAAAACGCGACAAACAAAAAAATATCTTGGAATGCACTCCTTGACGGTTATTCCTCCAAATATTTCCACACAACGATAGGAAATTGGAATTTTAATTCTTTCAATCAACAACAACTGAACACTATAGGAGACATAACTTTCCTCTTCCGACTTGCTAATGGTCCTTTCGTGATAAGGCAAAACAATGTAAGACGTAAACAACCTATAAATAACTCTAATATAGAATTGTATATGAAGAATTAATAACGATATTGGTGTTTGATTAGCACCAAACCGTGAAATAACAAGTATAGTCCAAGAACACAAATATGATTTTAATAAGGATAAACATGTAGTAACAAAATCCGTTTATTATGTTTGTCACGTTGGGGCAGGATTTTTAACAAGCGTTTGCCAGGCAATATACGCCCACATTCTCCAAGAGATGGATAGAGAATAAGCTAAAAAAAAACCTGATTTTTCATACAATCAGGGGCCATAATCCAAGACGTTATGGTCTGAAATGCGCGAATATCGAAAGGGACTGAGATCTTTGGGATATAAAGATATATTTTAAGTTTTATTAAAATCCAACAAAAATTGTTACCTCTAGATTGCCCACATCTTTCGTTTTACATACTTATACACAATTTGCGTACAAGAAGCGGCCATATTGTCGAGCAGTTTCGTTTCAATTTTCCCGAAATTCGTAATCAACCTCCATAATAGTGAAACGGTGATACATTCAAACGGTTTTTAAAATCTGATACATATTGTGTCTCCACAAGCTAAAAATGTGATTTTGCGTACAATCAGGGGCTATAATCCAGGAAGTTATGATCTGATATGTGCAAATATCCAAACGAATTGAGATCTTTGAGATATAAACATATATTTTAAGTTTCATCAAAATCGGACAAAAATTGTGACCTCTAGCAGGTCCACAACCTTGGTATTACATACTTTTACAAAATTTACGTACAAGGAGCGGCCATTTCGACGGGCAGTTACGGTCCGATTTTTACGATATGCGTACTCAATCATCATCAGGGTGTAACGATGATATATTTAAATGACCTAGATCTTTGGGATATAAACACATGTTTTAAGTTTCATCAAAACTGGATAAAAATTGTGACCTCTAGATGGTCCACAACCTTGATATTACATACTTTAACACTATTTACGTACAGGGAATGGCCATTTTTGTCCGGCAGTTTCAGTCCGATTTTCACGAAATTCGAACTCAACCATCATAGCCTAACTGTGTAACGGTGATATATTTAAACTTTTTTTTTTAAATCGTATAAAAATTGTGACCTCTAGAAGGACCACACGCTAAAAATGTGATTTTTCGTTCAATCAGGGGCCATAATCCAAAACGTTATGTGTGAACCAAGGTCGTTGGGTTATAAACATATATTTCAAATTTCATCAAAATCGGATAAAAATTGTGACCTCTAGATTATCCACAAGCTAAAAACGTGATTTTTGGTACAATCCGGGACCATATTCCACGAAGTTACGATCCTATACATGCCAACATCGAAAGGAACCGAGGTCTTTGGGAGATAAACCTATATTTCAAGTTTTGTCAAAATCAGATAAAAATTGTGACCTGTAGAGTGTCCACAAACAAATTGTGGACGGACATCCGGACTGATAGGGGCGACGACAAAATACGTCCACATAAAAATGTGGGCATATAAAAATTAAATATGTGTGCAATGGGAATGAGGGCAGTTGTGCACAGAAGTCAATTCCCGCATAGTCTGGACAGTTTTTTTTATTTTCAAACCCACAGGAGGCACCACTATCAAAATAATTTGAATCCAATCTAAATGAAAGCAGATTATGATTTCTCTTCGATTATTTATTTCTGCTTTTTAACACCTATAAGCAGCTTGTGATCCTTTAACTGAGAATGGGCCCATTTACGCCAATAGGACTATACAAGCAAAGGTCAACGAAAAGTCAATGTATTGCAAAGATAGGTTTTTTTATAGTTAAACACGGTACTAATACATATTCGATAATATTTAATTGTAATATATATAACGAATAATAACGATATATCACGAAATCAATTATTTAAGGATGTCTTGATCTGAAGTCTAATTTGATAGCTCATGCTTCCGATACGTGTGGGTGGATTTAATATATACAGAACTTATGTGGACGCCAAGAACCCGCGACACGAAACAGACAGGCTTATTGACAATGAAATATTGTCTATCAGATAAAGAATTGTGATTACTGTATTATATCTTTAGACAACGGTCAATTAACTGTTTCCGTTAGTGTCCTGTGGCCGGTTGCTCAAAACTCAGTATTTTAACGATCCGTTCAACTCTAATGGATCGTTATCTTGCTAACGTGTCCTTTGTTAACGGCCCGTTAAATTTCTGTTGCTGGAAAGTCAATTTCATTATCCGTTTGGTAATGGACTGGTTAAGGTAATCCAAGCGAAGACTGTTTGATCATGCTGTATTTTAAAATTTTAAATTCAATGTACACGTATTACATCTTCATAGAAGTTAGTATTAACAAAAAACTGAAGAAAGTGGGACAACTGTGGAGTCTGTTCACAAAACTTGATTATAGACAAAAAGATAACTGTAGAATTAACTACAGAAACACTATAGTATAGAATACTATATTATTTTCCTATAGAAATTTTAACATACATCTGTAGGAAAAATTACAGAATTTGCGCTACAGAAACTGTATAATATTTCCTACAGCCCCCAAAATCCTACAGAATACTATAGAACTTCATCCTATAGAAAATGTAGTCGGTCTATTCTTAACATTATGTTGACTAAAATTTTGGTTGAAAGTGAAAATGGCTTTGAGATAATTTGGATAGCTTGAAACTATAGATGAAAAACCCGAAATAATTCTCAAAGACGGACAACAATTCCCATTTTTATCAATAACCGCATTACGAAATAGTTTTAAAATGATTTCATACAGATTGACTTAAACTTCTATTTGATGGCTTACCCTGATATTAGGTGAATAATAAATTGAAATACTCCTGTTTTTATCAAGTACATCAACATTTTGTTTATATAATACCTAGGATTTTTCTGGCCATCCTTATTATAAACCGAGTCCACTTGCTATTGCTTTGATCAATTAAAGAGGGCTTTGATGAGCTTTGCGAGTTAGTAAAAAATATTGTTTCTTGGGACTTTGCCACAGTACCACAGGTTCGATCCCAGATTTTCTAGTGTGGTTTCCTCTTCTCGGTGGTGTAGGTTAGAGGACTGGACAAGAACAGCATCTAGTTGTTCAGATGGTCTGGAAAACCCAAGGTCCCTTGGAAATTTGATGAAGCATAGGCAGAAAAGCCGCTAACTGGGCAAAGTAGACCACAATGTGTATGCCCTTCTTCATTTGCCAATTTGGTGCAGAAAAGTAGTACACTAAACACCATTTAATTCCATTTCATTGGGAGAAATGGGGTTTGACATCCACTCTACACAAACTAGGTCATTTTGAGATTAACATAGGTACAATTAACTTCAATAATCCGCCTGTGTGTGGGGTTCTTTAGCAGTGACAGGAAACCAGGGGACCCAGAGGTCTGGCAGGAGACTCTACACCTTGTCATGTAGAAGCTTGGGATCACAACCATGGCACTAGACTCAATGACAGACCTCATTATCTAAAGCTCATGCATTAGATCACTTGACCACCCAACCCCTCACAACCCTTAATAAGATCTGTGTTTAAGTAGTAGTTATTAGCACCCTTTCCTCGGTGTATCGGTGAATATCAGGACAGTTTTGGTCGAGGGGCCCAGCCGAGGCGGCTCCCGACCAAAACTGTCCTGATATTCACCGATACACCGAGGAAAGGTGCTAATAAGTTACTTACATCACATTTCTATCGAGTATTGTGAAGCAAAATGTGAAAAATAGTATTTATTATCGAGTCGTTTCAACCGAAAAGTGACAAATACTTTCTGCTCTTTCATTATTTATCCCTTTATGAGCCTCACGTTACATTTCATGGTAGAATGATTTCGCAGTGGAGAGACGACCTGAGTAGTATTTACACGTGCGTCTTGCTATGATACTCTGAGCGTAAAACATTCACGTGTTTGTTTAGACCACATCGTCAAAACAAACTTGTCTATGGCGTAGAGGACTGCGATATTATTAAATGTAGTGTAAAGGAAATGCGAAACGTGGGTCATTCCTGGTGAAAGTATGCATCGGCGGATGGTTCTTCCGTTGAAATTTATTTGTAATAAAGTTTATGACTTTCTAGGCGTTTTTTTTTTCATCCTGCTTATTTTCAATGCCTGTGAAGTGTCAAGCAAGAGAACTGCGCCTTCTATCATCACAATTAATTAAAATAATTATTCAAAATTCTAATTTATATATTTTGCATATTAATATAAATCAAACCAAATTATGAAATAGATGCCAATTGATATGTATAATAATTGATTTTTGTAATATGTTGTTATGTTAATTTAATGTCATTGTATATGTTTTTGAACTGCCATGTAGTTCCCCCCATTTTGTTTTGTTACTATGATTTTGACTAGTCGTTTCGTGGACTTTATACAGAGCCGTCGTTATCAATTGCGATCTGGGTCGGACTAAACGTCCGCTACCTTTTGCTTGATAGGTATCTAAAACGGTATAAAAGTATCCGTGTATCAGAAATGAACAATACTCTTTCTGCACATTTCTGATACACGGATACTTTTCTGCATGTTAAACAGGACAGTTTTATCAAAGGTTGCCAGTGGCAACGAGTAGAAGTGGGATGTAAGGATTGTACACCATATTAATACTACTTATTTAACACTGGCAGTATGATTACATAAATAAACACTTGATAAATATATGGTAAAATGGTAATTATTATCTTCAGGGCAAAACTCTACATTCAAAGTACCTAACATTATACTCTTTATCTCCAGGCAAAAATATCATAAAGATCAACAGTGCCATTATATTCTTCGTCTTAACTTCAGGTGGAAAAAAATGATACAGAATTATATAAACAAGCCAACAGTGAGGCTGATGTCTCCCGCCGAAATCCCCAAATAAATAGATTAATTGCACATTTATCTTTTTCAAAAGTGTTGAGCAATTATCTATACTTAGTCTAAGCATAAAATTTTCACCTTCAAACTCAGTCAAGGTTTTGAAGTACCTGGTAGTGAAACTATACATTAAGTTTCATCATTCTCCATCAGTTAGAATCAAAGTTATCTTGTTCCAAAGCACTGACCAATGAAATTGCTTAGTTCTGCTTAGCTTTAGGGGGAAATGTTAATCATTGAACTCAGTCAAGACATTCAACTAATGAACATCTACATCAAGTTTAGACATTCTACCCCAATTAAAAGCAGAGATGTAACGTTCCAATGTCTTGACGAATCAAATTGCTTATCGCCCACGTAGCCTAAGCAGAATATGCTCATTATCGAACATAGTCAAGGTATTGATGTAATGAAACTATACACCAAGTTTTATCACTCTCACTTTATTAGAACTTAAGTTATCGTGTCCCAAAGAATAAACCAATCAAATTGCTTATCTCGATTTACCCTAAGCAGAAAATGCTCATCTTCAAATTCCATCAAGGCATTCACCTAATGAATGCCTACACCACGTTTGAACATTCTACCTCAATTAGAAGGAGTTATTGTGTTCCAAAGTCTCGACCAATCAAATTGCTTATCGAAATTAGCCGAGGGATTAATGTAATGAAACTATACACCAAGTTTCATCATTCTCACTTAATTAGAACTAAAGTTATCGTGTCCCAAAGCATCAACCAATCAAATTGCTTATCTCTACTTACCCTAAGCAGAAAATGCTCATCTTCACACTTCATCAAGGCATTGACCTTAGTCAAGGTATTGATATGATGATAAAACTATACATCAAATTTCATCAATCTCACTTAATTAGAATTTAGAACTAAAGTTATCGTGTCGCAAAGCATCAACCAATCAAATTGCTTATCTCTGCTTACCCTAAGCAGAAATCGCTCATCTTCGAACTCCATCAAGGTATTCACCTAATAAACACCTACGACAAATTTGAACATTCTAGTTCAATTAGAAGGAGAGTTATTGTGCCCCAAGGACAGACAGACACATTTTAATAATCTCCTGCTTTCTTCGAACGGCGGGGGACAATAAATGAGGAACATATATTTAAATGAGTCATGGATGAATCAAGACACACTTTTTAAAGAGATTGGATCAACCACAACATGAAATGTCATCAAAGCAAGAGTTTGGATTGGAAACTATGTTTTAAGACAGAACAGAAAACAAGCCAATATTAATAATAAAATTAACGACCAATATTTATTTTGAAAGCCAAGCTGTGATATACATATAATTTAAAGTCTCTTTAACATAAAAATTATAATATATACATACATACCAAAAGGTCAATTGTCATACTATTTTTAAACTTTTCTAATATTATCTATACATAGAATAATTTACAGTATATGTATAATCATAAAAATAAATCTAAAGATATACTTAACAATAAAAACAAATAATAAATGCCTTGATGTCAAGCTGCTAAAAATACCAAAAGATACTACTCTTCTACATGTCTACAGTTCTTTGTGGTTGATTTTTGTTTTTTGGTAGTTTGACATCAGGAAATAACGAGTTTGCTTAGAACTGAACAAAGGCACTATATATATACATATATATGTAAGTAATTATAAAATTTATATATTTTAATAAATCAAGCTGGTAGATATGAATAATATATAATTGTAATAATAATATGTGTTTACAGTATAATCTGATGTGGAGGGACATGGAGAAATTGCTTAGTTATAAGGCAAAAGGTATAAGACACAGAAACAGAAGGAAATAATGTGAATAGGATATCCTGTTACAAGTCTAAAACCATATCATAATCATGGTTTGCTTTGTTTTTTATGCTTAGGCTTTTTGGGGTCTTTTTTGAATTTTTAATCTAAACCAGTCAAATACTAGCAAACCCTTTACAATATGATAGTATAAAATCTACATTATAAAAGTTCTATTTAATATGGCAACAATAAATCATTAAGTCATAAAAGTTCTATTTTATATGAGAATAATAAATTACAAAGTCATTAAAGTTCGATGAATATGACAATGATAAGGTACGTTTTTATCTTGAAAATTCTGTTACTTGTCTCTTAAAGAAAGTAGACAATTATTTAAATGCTCCACAATTACAAGATTTCAGTTTTACTTTGAAAAATCAAATAACAATTGCCAAATAGAGGCAATAATGTCTCAAATACATTTACACTATACATTCCAAATCCGATCTTAAAAGGAATAAAAGCATATACTACCCTCAATAAGAAGATAAAATCAATGGTTACTGGGGTAAAAAAAAATATGTTATACACTCCAACTTCATACACAAATTCAGGATAGTAATAACAACCGAACAGTAAGACAGATCTCTATTTAACATAAGCAAAAAATGCATATCATTGAACTCAGCCATTCACCTAATGATCAACTACACCATGTTTGAACATTTTACCTCAATTAGAAGCAAAGTTATTGTTTCCCCAGGAAGTGTGACAGACAGACCAATACGTAAAAACCTGTTTTAATAATCCCCTGCAGAGGACAATAAATTTAGTTATCAGTTAAAAGAACTGGATGATTGAATGAGGTTTTAACTCCCATCAACATTTAATCTAAATCCTATTTAGATTATAATCTGTTTTCTCTAATGAATATGTCTGCAATTTGATGGATAAGAGTAAAGCCAGGACTGCAATATGATTGACGAAGCTAAAGCAGAATTTCTGTATATTTTTTAATTTTTGTCATGGATCTTTCTGTTTGTCCCATCAAAATTTAGGACCCACATCCTAACACACTACATCACGAAGGCCCAATTCTGGGAATCTATTAACTCAAGAAGATTTTTGACTTAGTACATGACTACTCTGTTTAAGAAGGAAAGATAATTATAATAATGGACTTTTTTCAATATGTATCTAATCCCTAGATATGCATTTCTATAATTAAAAGTATGTTATAAATCTGGTTTTAAAGCTCATTTATGATCGTCTCTATAGAAATCTTAATGTTCATTTTGTTAACTTATTAAGAAATTAAATGTGTAGTGATGTCACTAATAACTTTCAGTATGGAAATAATCAAAGATTTTCTACTTCAGAACATAATCATTTGCTATACCAAGTCAAAGGAAAAAAACTAAAACTGTTCCTATCAAGTACACAGAGTTGCAGTTTAAACCACAGACATTGAGTTTCAGAAAAGTATGTCACATTTTTACAATATCAACATGTCATATCAATGCATTTACAAAAAAACATAAACACCTTAAAGATTTCATTTTATATGTAAACACATACATAATCAAAATTGATTTAAACAATATTTTATTCCAATAAGATAGATATTGTATACATACACTGTCAAAAGGTAAGGATTCAAAAACAAGACAAAGGCTTATATTAAAGGAGCTAAATCGCTAACATTTGGGACCTAGAAATTGACAAAAGTGGGTCGCAACGCATATAATACTGTAATATGAATGTATATCAACTGATTTACATTCAATGGTTTCCGTTTTACTCCAATTTCAAATCAGTTATGTTCGGCGAAATAAGCCAGCAGTCTCAAGCGAGTGCAAATTTCTAGCGTCTGGTTATTCCAGTCTACATGCGCTGTTTGATTTGGTGCAATGTGTCTAGACTCGTCTCTCGAGTCTCTTGATACAACTGGGGCTTGAAGGGCATTATGGTACACGATTCGTGTACCAATGGTAAAATGTTTATTTTGTCTTAAATATTGGATATCAAAAGCCCATCTTTTCCCGGTAAGATCACAACATGAATGTTGATTTAATTTGACAAATAAATCGTGTTTTCAATATTGAAGATTTTGGATGATATTGAGTTAGAGACTTAGCTACTTTAATTTGTCTCATCAAAATTCATTAGTTTCATTTATAAACTAATATTATATTAAATGTATATTATTTCTTATCATTATAGTTTGTATTCCATACAAGCAAAGATTCTTAAAGCACTGCATTTGCTAATAAGCACTTGATATGTGTACATGTAGCCTACTTGTACTGTACTTAGCATGATATACCATCTTTTGTTGATTTATTCCAATATATATACCGGTAACAGTGAATCTTATAATTCACATCATTAATTCAAAACTAAATCCAGTCTATTTAATTAATGCAGATGGTAAGAATCACATTTAAACCATGAAGATCATACTGAATAATGTAACAAAAACATGTAAAAAATGTGATTGCAACTAAAAAAAGTAATGTTTATAACTTATCAAAATATATAAAATGCATATATAATTAGATCTAATAGGTTTATCCAGTTAAGGATAGGTTAATATTGTTCTGTATTTTTAAAATTAACTTAGAACTTTGGAAACGGCTTGGCAGCCAAAACACAGAACATATAGACACGGACATGAAGGCTGATTCTGTTTCATTCAATAGATCAATTTTTGGACTGATCTCATGTAATTTCAGATTTCCTAGAAACTGTAGTCTTTCAAATCAATATATATATTGAGACAATGAAAACGGACCACTGATTTGACTGTAAGTGCTGGCTAGACACATCAACAGTCGAAATGTTATTTTTGGCATGATTGTAGACAGGCCATTTACTGACAAGAAAATCAACAACAATCCACGGAGGCCATAACTTTAAGAGTGAAACATAGACACAAGAGGTAAAAATCAAGAGCCAATAACAAGCATGTTCACTCTAGCAGCCACACATTGATATCCAACATCATTGTATATAGGAGACAAAGTCTGAATCACTTCTTGAGGGATTTTTTTCCATTTTCTTTTTTAAACAATATTTTAAATTCAGAATATCTGAATGGAATTGGGGAATAGGCTTATGCAACTAGGTGTATATAAAAACTTCTTCATTCTTGTTACAATGCTGCTTCCTTGTGAATTAACACAATGGCACATTCTCAGTGTTCAGTGGTCAACCTTGGCATATCATTTGCACGTGCTGTCATCAGGATCTGATGTTGTTTCATTCAGAATAGTAAAAACAAGATCTACAATCATTAATTCATAAAAGTGGTGAGTTCTCATTGCATCTCAGTTCATTTTCAATTATATTTTTGTAGATTTTCCTTAATGTATTTGTATATTTTCTTTAATATATTTGTATATTTTAAAGGAACAATGAAATCTGATCAAATTCCATTAAGCGGTGGACACACTAGCCGAATGATTCGGCCGAATGATTCGGCCGAATCAATCGGCGTCGAAATTCGCCTAGTGTGTCCACTGACATTCGGCTGAATTTCTATTCGGCCGAATGATTCGTCCGAATCAAACAGGTTTGATATATTCGGCCGAATATTTATTCGGGCGAATTATATTCACCTGGTGTGTCCGCTTCGCCGAAGCATTCGGCCGAATATAGAATTCATTAGCCAATCACCACTCATATCGAGAAGTCACATGCTAGATTGAAGACATAGACGCCGTCATGTTTAATCATGTGACGTGAAAGGTGATGCAATCGGCAGGCTAAATCGGGCGAAGCATTCGGCTAGTGTGTCCACCCATTCGGCCGAATAAAATTCGGCGCCGATTGATTCGGCTGAACGATTCAGCTAATGTGTCCACTGCTTTAGCTCTAGTTAGTTTTAACTAACATAGAATAATATTAAAACAAACTATTTAAAGTAAGCACTACAATAACACAATGCTCTACAAATAGATTTTTATCATCAAAAATAAATTGGATATTTGTGCAAGTATTATAATAACAATATTTACTTTTGTAATCATTATGATTACATACTGTAATTTTTCTACAACATACCATTATAAATTTGCATAAATTATACATCTGAATGAATTGCTAGAAATAATCATTGATATAAACAAGTACGATGTATAACAATAAATCTATGAGAGAATATAATGTTGCAATAATCATAGTAAAGAAAAAAACCCAAAATTTCATTGAAATAGTAATTGAGTATAAAGAATGGATTTCATTTGCGTAGGAAATCGATGCTGCATAAAAGAAAAATTATATATTGATTCCAAACATCAGAAACTTCAATATCATATGTTATACTTCTAAGAAATGCGGTGCATTTAAATTGCAAAAGATTCTTATCATTCAATATTACAATTCTGTACAAATTTCTGACGTTATTTCTCAAGATTGTTGTCAAAATTAACAAATTTTTAGAACAAAAGAAAACTTATATATATCTGTTGAATTCATATCAGTGCTGGTTTTTCTTTTTTCGATCAACATCAAAAATAATATTTTTTCATCTGTACTGATGAGGCCCCTTACTTGGGCCCTGAAGGAGGTAAAATTTATGAGTAGTTAAAATATTACATGTTACTTGATCAATCATTAACAAGTTTTAGGCAAATCTTTGAATTATCTGGGAAGATGGAGATCCCCACCCCACCCCCAACCCCAACAGAGCCCTGTGTTTAAGCACACCTAAGTACAATGGTAAATCCAGCACTGTATACTGTAGGATTGTAGCACTAGACAGGTTAATTAATTATCACAAGAAAAGTCTAACCAGATTTGTAAACTTTTAGCCTACTGGCCACATTAGAGCCAATCCTTGGTCTTCCTTTTTGAAAGTAGCTCCACCATTGGCTACAGTAGTTTTGACAGTTACTGTACGACTTTTGTTTCCCAACATAACGTTCAACATCTTACCAACATTAACTTTCAAGTCCTTTTTCATAGTTCTGTAAAAAAATAAGTTGGAAATGGGGTTTATGGTCAACTTGACATAAACTAGGTTAGTTCAAGACTAACATATGGTTCAATGTTATGTAGGGATCTTTAGCACTGGTAAGAAACCGGAGGACCCACGGAAATAAAAGATTAGGCTGGGAATCGAAACCATGCCACTTGACTCAATGACAGACCTTATGATCTAAAACTCACATGTTAGACCATTCGGCCATCTAACCCCTCTAATTTGCTAGGGACCACTCGACTAAAACACAGTATTTGTCCAGTTTTCAATTTTTTGATGTTATATACAGTTCAGAAACAACTACCAGTATTTACAGTCCATTTCTTATATTCAACATTTGTAATAATGACCTATCCTAATGAGCACCAAATGTCAAGTCAATAAAATATATTATATCCATTTTTGCGTTATGCTGTCTCACTTCAATAAATTCTATTTTGAAATTCTATTTTTTTTTTTTTTTTTTTTGGAAAGGATATAAATGCATGCTTATAGAACATTTCCTATAATAAAGTTTGATAGTTGAATTATGCAAATAGACAGTGTATTAAGGGAGTTATGACCAGTGACCATCTGGGCCCACCTGTCCGTGACGCCTAAGCTCATCAAAAAAAAAAGTGGGCCTAAGCCTATAAAGAAAAAAGAAAAAAAGAAAAAAGAAAACAGAAAAAAAGGAAAAGAGAAAGAAAGGGGGGGGGGGGGAGAAAGAAGGAAGGAGAGGACAGGACACAGGACAGGAGAAAGAAAATATAGAAAAAAAATGACTGACAAACAACACAAAAAAAGAAGTGTACTATAAGAAAGAACTTTATGAGTTTGACATCATTATACTGAGAACCGTGTAATTCATCTTTTGTTTTTGACACTGAAGAGAATTCTCAAATTCATCTAATTGTATCAGGAAATCAAAAATTTGCCTTGTTCTGCTTTGGTCTGAAATGCTTGGAAAATGGGTTTGCGGTTGTCAGTTTTCCAGACCTCCCTGGGGCGCTCGCACGCCTTCGGCGCGCCCGTGACACGCCTGTCGGCGCGTACTTGTGTGGTCCTTGGTCAATGACCTGACAGGTGGGCCTTTGGCTCACCAGTCCGGCACTGGTTATGACTATATTACAAAAACATGTGTTTCTGGAAATTTTGAGAATCACAGTGGATATGTGCTCGAAAAACACTGAAAACTTACAATAAAAATGTAATATTATCATTTTCAATACATGTGCAATTTTAAAATCTAAAATATTTTTTATTCATTTTAATTTGATTTTTTTTCACTTTTTAAAGGGACCATAAAGTGACCCATACTTAAAACGCTTCACAATAGTATATTTGCAACAGCTGCTGATGCAAAAAAAGGATAAATTTTAATGACCAAAATATAGAACTATTGATACTTAGAATTGCAAGGCAATTTATTTTTTAATACTGATGAGACAATTTTAAAACAAATACTGTGTTTTAGCCGACTTCATATTTCGGTGCATGTATATTATTTTCCCAGAAAATTCTTTTACTCAATTTTAAGTTTTTACCGAGAATTACTTACTTCTGCCAATGTGAACACAGAATTCCAACTAACTCTCCAACGCGTTCTTCTTTTTTATTGTTCATTAAACACAGTACGAGATCATTACCACCTGAGAGATGTATAACAATCAGTTGATCGGATTCCGGTGTTAATCCTAATCCAGTTATCTACAATAATATACAATATACATAAGGGTATTAACCTGGGTTTTTTATTCTAGAAACCTGACAATCATGTTTATTGTTTAATCATACTTATATAACCAGGTATTCGAAATGCAGATTACTAGTAAAATTATCAATTTACTGGCTCTGATTGCTTATATCAAATTATAAATGATAGGTTGCTTGGCAAGAAATGATACATCAAGAACAGCCTAAGTCATATGTGTAGTCCCCAAAGGTTGTCAAATAGAGAATCTTTAGGTAGGTAAATAAATAGCAAAAATTTTATACTGTACAATATCATTGGCAAGTTGACAAGAATCTATTTCGTAATCAAAGGATTCTTCGTTTCACTAGTCTGAACAATGCATGTAAATTTTAAACAGAGAGAGAGAAATGGGGTTTAACGTCCACTCAATACAAACTAGGTCATTTCGGGACTAACATATGGTTCAATTTTATTTCAATAATTCAAGGACCCAGAGAAAACCCATGAGCTTAGAGAGGCGATCCTAATCTTGTCACATACAAGCATGGAATTGAAACCACGCCACTTGATTCAGCGATATAACCGATACATTTGGACATCAAACCCCCTAAGTTTAAACAGTACCGATGATTACTTTTGTTACTATTTACAGCGTTCATAAGGGCAATAATTCTAGCATAAATTGTTGAAATTCTATAGTTCTTTTCATCGTACTGAATAATGAATAATGCATTTGTCATTAGACCACGAACAAGATTCTACAAAGTGAAACATGGGACATAACTCTAGAAATAATTAATGGAAATTGTTGAAATTCAATATGATTCTTCATCTCACTAATGTAAACAACAGGGACAACAGCAATACATGAACACATTTCAATATTTACCTAAGCCTACTGTACCCCAATCTGCTATTTCGTTTCGTTTCTTATAGTTCAAAATTTTGTTTTATTTGTTTGCACTACACTAGGATCTGAAATAGTTGTTATATAACCTGTGTTCTGGATAGCGTGAGGGATTAGCATATGAAACCATCTGTTACGGCGACTTCTTTATGTGCGATGCACAGAACTGTTGGTAAACCCCCATCAACATCAACGCTGATTGAATAATCAATGTCTGATGTCATAGGGTCTTAAGCCTTTCGTATGACCCCTGACATGACCTCCCAATACAACTGGTCAGATTGATTGTAACTAGTACATAAAATTCTAAAAGAGGATTGATAACCCTCATAATCTATGTACATCCAAACTATTAAGATGACCTACCTCAATTAATGGGATTCCTTTCCTCATTGGTTTAAATTTTTTCTTTTGATCTAATTTATAGATATATTTATCAGTGATCAGTAGAGCACGGTCAGCTGTCTTATTGTGTTTGTTTACCTGAATATAAACAATAAGATAATCATTAGGTATGTATAAATGAAAGAGAAGGAAGGAGAGATATAAATGGGTTTTAATATCCACTAAACAGAAACCAGGTCAATTTGGGACTAATGATACAATTTTGTTTCATTAAATTGCTTGCACATAGGTGTGTCATTAGAAATCGGAGGAAACTGGAAAACCAGACAAGGAACCTACTCCTACAAGTGTAGAATCAAAACCACGTCACTTGGCTCAATGACGGACCTTATAATCTATTCAGCAACCCAAACCCCGTGAGAAAGGACACAATATCCTAATCGTTCTAATATTACATTTAAAATGCCAAGGAGAGAGAATTATGGGCAGCAAACATTTTAGGTGTACTTATTTGTATGAACTTAGTTTTACAAGCTATCTCACGACAAATTTGCATGCAGGTTGTTCTTTGCAAAAACTGTATTAAAACCTAGAATATTCTAGTCCACTCAGGTGCATCCAAACTCACACACAGTAAGACAGATACCCAGCAAGTAGAAAGGAATGAGATGAACGAAGAGTATTTTGGTGTTAATAAAGTTATGAATATGACCGATGATTGTCTGGTGAAACTAAGAATCAATACATCACTGTATTTTATTTTCTTCCTGTATTATATGTCAATGAAGTGTACTATGTAATTTTAAGATAAACACTTCCTGTATTAAAATAGATATATTCTGGATTTCTTTGGCTAACGTTTTTAGTTCTCTTGAACCTATTCTGGTCATGTTAATCAAACTATTATTATTATCATTTACTGAGAACCAATGAAAAAGCATCACTGATTTGACTGGAAGTGCTGGCGAGACAATATATAGCTTAAATGTGATTTTTTGCAGGATTGTAGACTAAATAACAAACAACTTTACTTAACAGTGAAACATTGGCACCTCTAGCAGCCACATATGCTGTGCAATGTCACTGCATATCGGAGATAAGCCTCTAATGGATGCTTTTTGGTTCCAGGGAATATGATAAGCGGTATCGCATTGCAGTTTGCTAAACAAAAACGACTAAGTGCGATCAAATATTAATTTGATTAGCAGAAAGTTAAGGGAATCTGCGAATCAAGTTTCTTGTCCTAAATTAAGCGTGAAAAAATGTTGACCAAACGTGATTTACCGTTCCACTGCATACAGACATTTTAATCCCTTTGATTTCGGTCGACGAGATTAAAAGTAACCTTTCAACAATCATTCAGTTCACGATCTAACTAAGTAATTAGTACAGACTAAGTAATTAGTACAGACTAAGTAATTAGTACAGACTAAGTACAGACGTTAAATTTGATAATCAAGTAAATATACAAGCTTTATAATTATTCACAAAACAATAATTTTTATCTGTAAACATTTCCCTTTGTAAGAATTGACCATGTGTTCCCATCTGTCATCTCATTTGCCATCACACAACATTTTAATCATTTTCCATTCACTGAACAACAATATATTCAGTAGGCTATAATCATTTGAAAAATATATCCACCCGAATCGCGCACTGTTATTAGCTATACAAACCAGTTTAATTTTTATTCGTTTAACTACTCTGTGACTAAAATGGAACTTGGTTCATTGTGGCGGGAAAGAGGTCACGTGGACAAATAACAACAACGTGAAGACAATGCACACATTGCATACGGGTGTCCATGCTACAACGTGGTCGTATATTGTCGTCGCCCTCGTCCGGTGTCCACAATTGCTTGAGAATGCTCTAAAGGCTCAAGTTAATATCCGATTGACTTTAAATTTATACACAGTGTTTAAGGTCATGAGCCGAAGAAGCCTATTGATTTTCAGCAATTTCCAATAATTACTGCCAGAGTTATTGCCCTTGATCACTTCAAAATATCTTGTGGATACTCCAGAGGCTAAAGATAATATCCGATTGACTGTAATATTATACACAGTGTTTAAGGTCATGAGACGAAGAAGCCAATTGATTTTCAGCGATTTCGGATAATTACTGCCCCAGGGTCATGGCCTTTGATCGCTTCAAAAACTCTTGTGGATGCTCTAGAGGCTAAAGTGAATATCCGATTGACTTCAGATTGATACACAGAGTTTAAGGTCTTGAGACAAACAAGTATATTGATTTTCAATGAATTTTGATAACTTGAACAGCTAAATCCATGATATTAAATTTTTCGTATACTAAACGTTAGCATGGGGCAGAACTTTATAAAAACCAAACGAATTCTAATGATTTTCTGATAATTACTTAATGAGTTGTTACTCTTAATCAGATTTTAGTGTATTATAAATGTTTCATTACCAAAAAAAGTAAAAATATGCAACAACTCTTGTTGACGATTTAGCTGCTGTGGGCGTATGTTTCGTTGCCTGGCAACCTATCTTTTTATTAGCTGGTCACAGATTGTGCAGAAAATCTATACAGGGTATCACACTATTTAAACATTATGTACAAATAGCACAGTTAAATATATCCTAATCAAATCCACACACAGTTGTACAATCAAGGGGAGATAACTGCTTTTTCTATTTTCTTTCTTTTTTTCAAAATCTGATAGCAATGAGGTCTTCTTATGAATATTTGGTATATTTCCTAACAGCTTCATGTAGCAATTTTTTGTTTTCAGGTGATTATCAGAGAAAACAATTTATATAGCAGATATTGCTTTCTACTTCAGTAATAACAACTGCTTTATTATTTTTGTGTCACTTCAGAAATCTTCAAATCCTGGTAACAGATCAACCATAGTAAAGGTCCCATTGTTTACCAATTCTATCACATATGTAAAATCGGTTATTATCCTTTAACAATTACTTTGATTCGATTTTGAGTATGTACTAGCTTGTTCATTTTAAATTCTTATTTTCTTTGTTACAAGCTCAAACAGCATGATATTAGGAAGAAAAGAAGAAACTGGTTATTTTTATAAACTTTAGGGCATAGATGTTCTATTAAACAGGTTATAACCCTATTAGGAGAAATTACCTTCTCTTCTGTGAAGAAGCAAAACCAACCAGCATAAAGAAAGCAAATTTACCTTTTTAACAAAAGAAGAGAAAAGAACTCTGCTGAAACCATCTTGACCTTTCAATGTGCTGACCTGCACAACAAAATCTGATGTCGATGTTGTATTATCTGCTGCCTGCAAAATAAAAAAATAAAAAAAAAATAATCAAAAATGGCTTATAAAATATTTTACAATCTATTTTACAGTTTATTATCAAAAGCTGATAATGTGACTACTCGATAAGCCTGGATAACAAACCAAAAGAAATAAATCTAAACATAAAATGACCCTAACTTAATTCCTTATATCTTTAATATATGTTTGGCACAAAGTTGTCAGATGGCTGGCTGTACTGTACACCATATCTTTGGGAAGCTGAATATTTATTTAATAAATTAATGTCAATATGCCACATTACATATTACAGTGTCTTAATTTTATACCATGATCTATTGCTGTTATTTTATATGTAGTACTTATTTGTCATTTATTGATAATTAAATGGCCTTTTCAATTGGAAACCGTCCTATACATTTGTTTACCAGGTAAGCTCAGCTACTGTCCGTCATGGTGTCACCATAAAAAACATTCTTTCCTGGCCTGTTGAACTCAAGAAGAGAATATCTCCACCAATCACCACAGTCGAAACATTTTCAACATATCTTTTACTCAAAGCATATTTTACAACAGAATGGATATACAGCATAGTAGACATTTACAATTAGCCACCATATAAATTCACTTAATCTAATAGTTCTTTTATGGTTTACAATATCTGTGTTTTTGTTTTGTTCTTTGCTGTTATTATTAGTAAATATTATCGAATATGACATATCTGAGTGTCCTATACTTACATTTGCCAAATAATTTCCTTCCCATTTCCTCTTAAAACCCCATTCTTGGCGACGACCTTTCAAAACATCACCTGCTGTGACCTTTAATCTCAGTGCTGGCCTTTCATCTCTTGGTATCTTACGTAAAATCATGTTGGCCCTCCATCTAGTAAACAAAACATATATTAATGCATAATTCATACTCTTTCTCTAGTTCTTTCATATTTAAAGGGGGTTGGGTGGTCGACTGGTTTGACACATGCACTTTAGACCATAAAATCTGTCATTAAGTCAAGTGGTGTGGTTTCACTCCCAAGCTTCTATGCTTCAAGGGAAAAGAGTTGCAGATTATCACTAAAGGACTAGGACTGTAGAGTGAAGTGGACACTTACGGCTGGCCCACTGATCCATTCACTTGATTTGATACATTGATAGTTGATTGCTTTCAGTGTCTGTGTAGTTTGTGTGTCTTATTGGTTTTGTTTGTCTATAGTGTATTATTAATACACTGAATAGACTGCAATAATAAAAGGGTCACATACCTATTATGAACTCTGCTTAACATACTAACAAGTCCTTGTAAAACCTTGGGTGGGTGTGGCCATTGCACATGTTTACCATAATCTCGCATTTTCTTAACATTCCTGAAAATAAATCAAATGAAGCAAATTTAGTATTCTGGCCAGTGCTCGGCACATTTCATGGGATTTATGACCAATTATTTATGTTTAAAAAATAATTCCTAACTTTACGTAAAGAAATAAATAGCTATCATAATTTGGAAAAATACAAAAAATCTAAATTTACATACTTGAATAAGTCCACACATTTCAAGACATATCTTCTCATTTTGTATCTTCTATACCGTGCCATGATGATATAAATAGCTCTCATCTTCTTGGCCTTCATTCTTCCTAAACCACCTCTCCAGTGCTAAAATAATCAAACATAATGTGGAACATGTAATTATAAGAGCCACAACTTTCATTTTTACAGGCAGACAGATCTTAAAAACTACAGACTCGAGTTCCAAATGCTATCTCACCAAATACAATGGGGGAAACCAAAACGAATTTTAAAAGCACAGTGAATGACATTTCAATACAAGCATCTTGATATGCTCCATTGCCTACAACCCCACAAATCTCACATTGCAAATCTTATTCTAAAATATGGCTATTTGCATTTAAGTCAATCAATTCAAGCAATAACTCCATTGTACAAGTTAGAGATCGTTCACATGTACTTAAACATACATTATGATGCAAGAGCTAAATCTACCTATGACAGGTCTTTCTTTAGGCCTGAAATGTTTTCTAAATTATTAATAAGACATTAATTAACTTATCCAGACCATAATCAACTCTTGATGGCATCGGAACAATTCAGCCTTATTTTGATTTAAGCTAAAAATGGAGTACGGTGGTTGAAATTGTTGAAAATGTCTTGTCAAAAGCCCGAACTTCTCTTCGCTCGCAATAGAGTAATTTGAATGAAATTTTCAAATTATTCATTTTACATTATCTATTTTCGATATATTATAGCAAGAATGGCTAGTTCTTTATCTGAATCTTACATAATGTATCTTTAAATAGTCAAAAATATGCACTATTTATATGTAAAGACTGTTACTACGTGTATAAGAACATCGGAGTATGAAAAGACCTTTCTGTAAAATGGGCTGACTTTTACAAAATCGATAGCATACATATCTATTACTATATCTGTCCAAGATGGCTGTATCAAATAAACACAATTAAAAGTAATCTTTTCAATAAAAGTACTTTTAATTGTACATGGTCTTAATGTTATATTTAACCTTTATTCTAGTATGTTAAAAAATCAGAAAAAGCTTTCAACTTACCTTCTGTAAGAAAGAAACTATTGTTGGTATCTTCGCATCACGTGTTTCCTCTAATGAGAATAATGTCTGTGGTGATCGGATAAATATTTTAGATCGGCCATATTTGACATCGTCTTGGAAACCTTTTTCATTTATAATACATTTAGTTCCATCTACATCTCCACCTCTATATACAGGCCATGTTTTAGTACAAATACATTTATATCTGAAATCAAAGAAAATTACCACATTTGTCATATACATACAATTAATAGGTATACAGTGGTTTAATTGTTATAAATCATACGGTCTGTAATTGAGTCAAGTGACATGGTTTCAATTCCAAGCTTGTACCTTTTGGGTTTTCTCCAGGTCCTTTGGTTTCCTCCCACGACTAAAGACTCCTATGCGCAAGTAAATTATTTAAAATAAATTGAACAATATGTTAGTCCCAAAATGACCTTGTCTATATCGAGTGAACGCTAACCCCAATTCTCTCTTTCTCTCTAACAGTAATGTGGATCGTAACTAAATAAACTCCAGAAAATGAAGCTAAACAATATGGAAAGGGGTAAATTGTATTGGGGTTCTGATGCGGATATATATACATACCTAAGTAAGAATCTGTCATAATGCATTCTGAAGGCGAAACCAGCTCTCCTTACTCTTACATTCTCCATTAATCCTAGATATCGTACCTGATGTCCTATTCTCTCATCATTAAATACAGATGGTGATTTTAATTCATTTGGTTTAATACATCTCACATAATGTGGTTCCTAAATTAAAAATAATAACAGTTATTATTCACAGTTTCTTTATAAAAGAATCTATTAGTAGTGGTATCATTTGCTTGATAATGACAATAGATCCATAGCCAGAATGTTGCTTTTGAATAATTAGGTATATGTACCATGTACTTAATTTTTGAAAACAAGAACTAAATTATATTACAGAGCTTGTTGCATATCACTAATCAAAATAACTCTTTAATACTTTTTTTTACCTAAATCATAAAGGTTACCTCCTTATAAATAATATTTGTATACCTTTGATGCCAGATTTTCGACTAGAGCAACAATAGAATTCTTAAAATTAGTTCCAGCAGTAACAGGCCGTCTGGTTGTCTGAAAGATGAATTATAATATAAAAAGTACATTAGACTTTCAAACTAACACTGTTACCTGGTATATAATAAACACCAACTACACAGGTGTTACAGTGAATCCTTCTCTATAAAAACATGCTCTATAGCAATTGGAGGAGAATGATACAGAGATCGCTGGAAAGCAGTTGACTAGTATATATACAATATACTATACTCAACCCAGCTTAAATATTCAGCCATCAGAGTTAATTACACATTTGCATATTATGCAAGATGTCAAAATTATCCTCAGAATGAAAAGAATAGAATGAAGTTGAACATAAAATGCAATATTTTATTTATTTTGAGACTAATATATAACTTTATTTCTATGGTAATGTGTGAGGAGAATTTTCAATTTCTGCCTATTCTTCATAGAATTCCAATTGTCAAGGATTCTATTACATGCATGCCTTGCTTTTACATTTCATCCTAACAATTACACAGCATTGTTGTGTTCAGTGACCTAACAGTAGGTAAAGAAATATGTTGTCATCAGCAGTACACAATATTACTATCTTTAAACTCATGTTTGTGTTGAGATGTCATGAGATGTATCTATGTGTACAAACATATAAAATAACTTACTTCTGTCACACTCTGTTTACCTTCTGGCCACATTGCACGGATCAGTTCATCTTTACTGAAACATTAAAGATACGTTGTGGGAGATAAGATAAAGAGCTGGCAGTTCTCACTATAATAGTTAAAAACTAGATACTGTAAAGGGAATTTGCTGAAAATTTCAGTCAAATTGATCCACTATGAACCAAGATTTTAGCGATTGAATTTTCGGCCTAGCTTCGATCACCATTACTGAAGTCGGTAGGATAAAAAACAGTCTTGATTATCCATTTCATGATCTGCAATAGTCTGATTTAGCTCTTGCACAATGTATATTTAATTGTAAATAAAATTACCAGAGCTCTCAAATCGCAGTACTCTGGTTAGGAATAATTCAAAACCTCAACAACAACATTATTATTCCTTTACATTAACAATATAAAACAATAGGAAACAAGGGCTGACGTGTACAACAGCCATCTTATCAAAGGAACGATGGATTCAGTTGTTGACACACTTTATGACTTACCTGTTAAAGAGCAACCGTTTGAAATCTTGAAACAATGTGTCTTTATTTTTATCTATGAAACCAATGACACTATAAGACACATCACCAGCATAATGCTTGATACGGAAATCTCGATCATGTTCTAACGTCTTATCTGAAGGATTTAACTAAAACAGAAATATTATGATATAAATCTCTGACATATAAACAAAGCAAAAGGTTTATCACACTTTGTGCTTGCATCATTTCTAGTTCGAGGCATTGTAATTAAGAGTGGTAGTTTACTGATTTAACAGAATACATAAATTATTACCAGACGATGTATCTTTACTAGTCTCAGTGATCCAGACTCACAGGTTTCAAAGACAGTTGTGAGAATAGTTCTATGAAGCTTTGCGTTGATCATGTAGTGCATTTCGTTTGAACGCAAACAACATTTCAATTCATGCTTTCATCATTTATGAGTAGATACAGTCACACCATTAATAACTCACCAGATGACGGAAACTAAATTAAATTTGGACCAACGTCTTTTTTGCATACACAAGCAAAAATGAAAAATAACTTACTGATCTACATGTAAACCTGTCATTTTTATTTAATTTGGTTGCCATGGCTTGTAAGAACATCTGAAATAATATATACAAATATTAATAATCAATGCTTTTATCATCTACTGTCTGACTTTTTGTACATACAAATGTCCTTAGTTTATTATTTAGAAATCATTTTGAATCTAAAGTATCTAATATGATTTATAAAATACTACTGAATAAATAGCAAGGATATTCATTAACCAACGATTAGCAGACGGTCTGGTACGAAATGATTGCCACTGGTCAAAATACAACCAAAACCAAAAATTAAATGCTCTATTTATGCCATCTTCTCAATATTAAAGCCTTTTTAATTGTGACCCTTTGTAAATTTATAAAATAACAAAATGCTTCGTTCTTCCAAGAATCATAGCATAATTATGTATTTTTTATTGAAGCAATCCAGCTTCCGCCCACCATTGTCTCTCCTGTTTACATCACGATCACCCAAACAATCAAACATTGGAGTTCAACTTAAATCAAAAGGATATTGGTACCCCAAATTGATCATATAAATAGAGATACTTACAATATCTGTGACTTTACCAACATTTAAACAAGCTTCATCTAATATAGCTAATATTCCTTTATGAGATTGTTCTACTAAATCACAGATAACTTTATTGTTAAAATAATCCACCTGAAAATACAATAAGTTAGTGATAAATTAAAATGAGAAGTCAAGGCAGTTGTGGGGGGGATTATACTTGCCATACTATACCTTCCAATTAATAAATATCGGCAGAAAAAATGCTCAATGGTCAGACAGATGTCCCCCTCCTTAATCACAAAATAAATTTATTAGCTGCCTAATTATCATTTTATAAATAATAGAGCTATCAAATTGCTTATCACCATGCATAACCTAAGCATAATATGCTTGTTCTCGAAATTAAGTCAAGGGTTTGATGTAATGAATCAACACACCAAGTTTCATCACTTTGACTCAATTACAATTAAAGTTATGTTCAAAAGCATCAACAAATCTAATTGCATATATCTAAATTAAGCAGAAAATGATCATCATTGAACATATACACCATTGTCTTCCAAAAGGTGTGACAAAACCATTTCAACCAATGCTTTATCGGAAATGGTGGTGCAAAACATTTTAATAACACATACAAAAAAAAATGATTTATAGGATTGCAGGACCATAACATATTAAAAAAAAAAAAAAAATCTCAAATAAAAGAAAAAACATCTTACATGTTGCCATTCTATTCCTTCTTTCATATATTCTTCCTGTTCCTGTTTTAATACAAGTTCTATAAATAGTTGTTGTAACTTCTCATTACAATAGTTGATACAAAACTGTTCAAAACTGAAACCAGAATTTACAGATATTACTAGGCAACAAAAAATACACAACAAACAGCTGATATTTGTAGCCTTAAAGTAATTAACTTTCTTGCCCTCATTCTGACAAGTAATGCACACGAATAATACCTTATAATATTACTAAATCCATTTCACTAAGAATCCTTAAAGAGTTATTCCCCCTTGGTCTTGTATTCCAGCAGTTACTCTATCACAACAAAATGTTAGATTATCAAAAATGTTGAGTCTAACCTGTTATTATCAAAGATTTCAAAACCGTAGATATCAAGTACACCAATAACTGTATTTTTACCAACATATTTCATACCAATAACTTTAGGGTCAATCGCTTCATTTATTCTCCCAACTATCCAAGAAAACATACGATCATATGTGGCCTGAAAAATGTAAGCACAATAACTGACTGTATCACATCAATCATCTAAATAAATGGATAAATGGAACTCTCTCTCTTTCTCTTTTGAACATTTGCATTCATGAGCAAATAGTTTTGGCTTAAATGCGTAATATCCTAATGTCTGCAATAAAAATTTTGGTGGTTTTTTGAAGCACTTTAATGCTTAAAAATAACCACCATTAAAATAACATGGTTCATTTAATGCATTAAAGACCTAGTTCGACTAGTTGTATGAACTGATTTATGTCTAAGAATTAAGCTACTTACTTTTGCGAAAGCATCTCTGGCATAATATGCCTCTGATTCTCGTAGACCTTTCTCTACTACCTGACCTCCAGCAGCTATAGTACGAAAACACAGAGCTTTCTTTAAATCTTCAACTTTTACAGAAACTAATTTAGCAATATCTTTAACTTCAGTAATATTAGATATAATAACTTGTTCATGTTGATCAGGATCAGCTTCAAATTTGACACTACCCTATAACAAAAAAATAAAATAAGATGGAAGCAACATTAAAATGATTTTAAGAGTAAAACTGGTTACGTTTCTATTCAAAGATTACATTCACAGTGAAACAGGAGAAATTCATCCAAACAATTTTCAAATTGAAGAAATCAGGAACTGTCCCTTTAATGCTTATACCTTATGTTTCCATAACTTCCAATAGAATAAATTACATCTCTGACATATCTTAGAATAATCTTATAGATTCTTCCCTGATACATATAGAGTGCAACAAACCCCTGATAGTCTTAAAATATTAAAAGGGTTCTCTTTTTGGGATGCTCTACTCTGATAGAACTGCTATCGATAATAATGTGAGTGGTAGAAACGTGATGTAGTTCAACATGAATATTTTTCATTTGTGTTGAGTGTGACATGAATTGTTACCTGATTATTTCGGGATTAATTCATTTTGACTGTTTGGACCTTTCGGAAAAACCTCAATTCTAGAAAGTTTAATCGCATGTTATTCAACTGTCCAATTCCCCAAAAAATGAACAACACAAATTCTGTACACAAGACCATGTATACTTAATGACTTCACAACACCATCATCAATTAATCAATAATATCAGTGAGCATGACACATAGATAACATATGATTAAAATATACTCACCAAATGTATAACAGCAGCCACAATACGCCACAATGTGTTAATGTGATCTGGTGCAAAACCTGATGCCTTCATGGCATCATTGACAGACCTAAAATCTCTCTTATCATTGATGGTGCTCACCTGAATAAAATAATAGAAGCTCCATTTAAATCATCAATATTATGCTTGTTTAAATGACATTTTCTAATTGACAAGCATAAATAAATAAAAATAATCATATGGAGTAACAATTGCCTGATAAAGATTATAGAAGCCTAGTTAAAACACTCTTATAATAAAAGCAAAGTAAATGTTATTCCATAAAGTTACTTTTATTCATCAATATTATGCATTTAGTTTTAAGAAAGATCTAATTTGGCAATCCACACATTATTAGTCTTCCTTAATTTTATAAATAAACATGCAATCAATAAAAGTAGACCTATCTAAAGTGTTTTGTCTGCCTCAGGCAGACCAGATTTGTTTGAACGATTGCCTTAGAACCAGTCAACCAGAATAATATTTTTTTGAGACCTCATTGTGATGAAATGCCGATCAGATGATAATTTTTTCTTCTCAATCATCAAGAGGACTTATTTCTAAGTGATCAAGGGCCAAATTTACACAGTCATTATCTGAATCTTAAAAAATCAATAGGATTCTTCATCTCATGAATATAAACATTATGTAAGATGCAGATAAAAGTGCTGATAGTTCTCACTATAATAGTTTAAAAATAGATAATGAAAAAGGAATATACATGTATTGTATACTTCATTCTGAGTGAAGTTACAAACCTTTGAAGAACAGCTACCGCTGTTACGATAATAAACAAAGTCTTGATTATCCATTTTTAAATCAAATTATCAAAAGGCTCAAGTTTCAATCCGTTCAAAATCACAACCATCCGATTGTCTAGATAGTCGATAAGGAGCTTGTTGTGTGAATAAATGTCTAATTAATAACGTATATAACATTAAAGACCAAAAAAATGATCTGCAATAGACAGATTCAACTCTTACATCTTTAATCAGATGATGAGTTTAGTCCCTTGAGTATCAACAAGCAATAATAGACAGCAGACCCCAGGGTGGATATGGATGAAGACAATATACGCCAACACTTAGGTGTATAAAAAATCAGCATCAGATTTAATTGAAAAATTGTCTGAGAACCAGAATAGTTTTTTCATATGGCCTTGTGATGAAGTGACACTGAATGTGGTGTATCATCACTCTATTTTGGTTTTGGTGTACCAGTGGGTATAGTAGCTTTCTATCTAAATAATTTGTTTGTGCACAGGGGTCTGTATGAAGAAAACTGAGCACCAGGAGAAAAGACGTAAGTATAGGCACTTACATATATGATATTGAACCAATGACATGTAGAAAACATAGGCCTACTTTATAACCACAAGGTCACCTGATTCTGTACAAGGTTAATCCGTAATTTTGGGTATTTGATTTTTAGTTATTAGAATGGTAATAATAATGTTGAATTCCACAATAGCCAATATTGAAGGCATTGTTCATAAAGAAGAAACTGGCTATTTTCTAAGCAATGGAATATGTGTCCCAAACCAGTATATGGTTCTGACAGGGAAACAATCAACTAATGTAGGATTTTTTGTCCTAGAATAAAATTCTTACTAACCTGTGAGCTACCACCTTGTGATATATAATAATATTTATTGGAATCTCGACTCAACTTTAACTCAGATAATAAACCCTCAGGAGCTCCACTCAATAACTGTAATAACACAAAAATTAAAATATCAATATTTTAATTAAATGAGAAATTAGACGTTTTATTAAAATTTATAAATGAAAAAAAATTAAGACTGTTTATTAACATTTACAAATGAGTTACAATAGGAACGTTTATTAAAGCTGGTGGCAAGTTACAATTCTGTTTGGAAAATATTCCTACTGAATGTAGCTTTGAAAAATTCAACTAAGAACATAAAACTTTTGTGTATACTAAATCAAGACATGGCAGAAGAAATCCTTTAAATTTCTCTTTAATAAAGGCTGCATAAGCAATTTTCACGCACACATTAGCAAAAAGTGCACGATGAGATATAGTTTCACCTCTACTTGTGACAGAAGATAAATGACTTTCACAATAATATAAGAAAAGACAATATATCTGCATGTCAGTAATCTGTTAAATTTATTACAACATTATTTTTAATGTATTGCTTAACTTTGTAATTAATTCATACCTGATAAAAAGAGTGAAAAGTTCTCTCCCCTTCCTGTTGATACACTACTCTACTCTGAAACAATTACAAATAAAATATTGGTAAATAAAAATTATAGTTTTCCTAGTAAGTTAAGATCTAAAGACTGTCACTAAATCTCACTTTCTGTGTATCTCTTATTGTTTCACATCAAATTAATCTACAAATTATTTGTCACAAAGTTGTCAACTGGCTGCTGTAGAAAAAATAACAGTGCTTTGCTTCTTAACAATAGCCAAATTCCAGACAATATCTGAAAAGGTACAATACTTAATTACGTCAAATATTTTGTATCCATCCACATTAATGTATAACAATCAGTATGTTAGTCTAGATTGCCGATCTTATCATTTTATCTTTCACAATTCCAAACACAAAACAAAACATGTTTTTCTATCAGATTTCATCATTATCAGATTTCCTGGTCTAACAATTATTGTTACCTTTTCTAATAAATAATTGTTGATATGTCCACCAATAGGATCCCCTTTAAAATCAAAGTTGATATCCATATATTTACCAAATCGACTAGAGTTGTCATTTCTATTTGTTTTAGCATTACCAAATGTTTCTAATATAACATTAGATTTTATCAGTATTTCTTTAACTCTGGAAAAAAAGAATTAAAATCACAAAACCTACCAAAAATTTGCAATACAACAAAATGTCACAATAAAAGTTTAAGAAGTCAGTGGACATATTTCTCAACTTTTTAAATGAAATAATCATCCTTTTCAGAACAATTGGAAAGGATTTATCAATGAAGGTAATGTCACTTCTATCTTTGGGCTATCAAAGAAGTTAAAAAAAATATGTGTGCACCAGAACTACGTCGTACTGACTTTAGAAATTGTCATTTGAGCTTGAACATTCAGATACCTTTTTTAAGATGAATTCTAGCCTTAAGGGGTAACCTACATGTATCACAATTATCTTACATTATGGGAGATTCGATAACGAGTTGGCAGTTCTTATATAATAGTTAGGCAATGTAAAGGCAATTTGCTGAAAATTTCATTCAAATTGATCCACTATAAACCGAGAACTAAGCGGTTGAAATTTCCGGCTAGCCTTGATCATCATTACTAAAGTCAGTACGATAAACAGCATAGTCTCGATTATCCATTTAATCGTTAAATCGTGAAGGAAAGTTATGCAGTAAATCGGCTCATTCATAATCCACTAAATATCGCAGGCTAGCAATGCCATCTAGAGTTGATTATGGTCTGGATAGGTTAATTAATAATTTAGATAACATTTCAGGCCTAAAGAATGACCTGCAATAGACAGATTTAGCTCTTGCATAATGTATGTTTAAAATAGAGAAATAAGTGGCTCATATCCATTATTAATCAAACTGTTCATTAGTTATATGGTTACACTGTTAGTTATAAAATAAACTAAATTAATAGGGACATCCCTCATAAGAACTGATTTATTTTTTATCCAGATATTACATAAATTTTGTATATTTATACAAGTCTTTGTACCTTCAAAGAAAAGTTCAAATAAAGAATGTAACTATTTTACCTTTCTACTTCTTTTTGCCCACTGATATTAGTAACGGCTGCTATATATCTCATTATAATCTTTGATGCTTCAGTTTTACCTGCTCCACTCTCACCTAGAAAATATAGTAATTTAATATATCAATCGTACAATCAGGGGCCATAATTCAGGAATTCACGGTCCAATATGCACGAATATCGAAAGGAACCAAGATCTTTGTATCACTATCAAACATGTCAAGTTTCATCAAAATCAAATAAAAATTGTGACTTCTAGAGTGTCCAAAACCTTGGTATTACATACTTTTACACTATTTGCATACAAGGAGAGGCCATCTTGTCCGGCAGTTTAGGTCAGATTTTTACGAAATTAGACCTCATCCTCCATTGATGTGTAACGGTGATATATGTAAACATTTTTTAAAATTGAATACAAATTTTGACTTAATGCAGGTCAACAAATGGGATTTTTCAAACAATCAGGGTCCATAATCCAGGAAGTTACGTTTGGATATGCACGATTATCGAAAGGAACCAAGATCTTTGCAATATAAACAAAAATTTCAAGTCTCGTCAAAATCAAATAAAAATTGTGACCTGTAGATTGTCAACAAATAAATTTTAACGGGCGGGAGTGGGGCTTTTAAATAATCAAAATTATTCAAGAGCCCCCCCCCCCCTCAATATTCCATTTTAAGATTTTACTTATAAAGATTACAGGTAAAAGATTAGTAAGCTCTTGTCTTCTGCTCGCTAAACATGATGTTGCAAATGTATACAACTTTCTGCTAATACAAACTATACAGTACCCAAACTGTTTCTATTGCATTTGGATTGACAAGGAGATCCCTATACATTAGTTATTAATATTTCTAGACAGTTATGAATCTATATAAATAAAATCAAAGATGTATGTGTATATGTATATGTTTATTTTCGCCCATCATGCTTCGTTGCCGCGCTCCACCCCCACATATGCACATATGTGGTATCAGGTAAACCAGCATGACCCACTGAATTCGAGCCCTGGGCGAATCCGGGCCACTGCTAGTTATAAATGATGAGCAAAACAAAAGGTCTGTTTCAATAGTAGAGTATGAATAGATAACTGTTCATGTATAGTCAATTTGGTATTGCAATGTTCTCTAAATTATCAAATGTTCATGATTTTAAATGATAAAGCTATGGCATGGTCTACACTCAATTTTAAAATTTCAAGATACATTTCACAATCCCAATGTAAAAGTAATGAATGTATCAATGTGTACAGGTTTGAGCTCTAAAGGGTTAATGATCAGCACACTTGTGTTTACACATGAGTGAGTGTAGTTGTTATTTTTAGATAAAACCAGTATTACTAGTGGTTTGTTTAACAGAAAAAAAAACTGGATTGCTGTAACAGATATGATAACATCATATTTAATAATCAACTATTAGAAAATTACTTTTAGCAGTTGCTAGAATAATGAACAATTTTATATAATTTGATAAATGTCTTATAAATATATTATATATCTAGATGTTAATAATCATTTTCTGTAGTGCTAAACATTCAGTCATATCAGATTGATTGCTCTGTGGTACTTATTAGACACAACAACAAACCAGGAAATACATACTGTACAAGCATATAGTTTACATATAAAAAAGGTAAAAAAAATCTGCTAATATGTATGCTTTAAGAATTAAAGTCCTAATTCTCACATGTAGTTAAATTTGTCAGTTTCGATAGATGCTTAAAGTTGGATCCATTGCAATTTATTGGGGGTTTGTACAGGGTAATTAAAGTACAGCATGGTAATAATAATTATGATATTTTTATCGTACACAAGCCAGTCCATTCTTCATGAATGTTTTTCTACACTCACTAAGGGAGGCTTATGTCGACCTTGCAACTGAAAGCAACCTGCGTTTCGACAAATGGAAGCTAGTGAAAACAACTGAATACAACGGAAAAAGGTCAATCTGAGCACCTCTTACAACTCAAAGAAACTAGCAGAACATAGTACAACTTGAGTCAACTTGTCACGTGTTAGTTCTGAGTCGACATGAGCGCTCTGAATTCAATGCTCTCAATTTTATTGTCCTCAGTTGCTGATATGATCAACACCGAAGAACACTTGCAATTGACTGCAACTAGTTGCTTTGAGTTGCAAAGTTGACATAAGCCCCCCTTTACATAATAACAACATTGTGCCTTTTAACTTATAGTTATACACTAAAAAAAAATAAGGAAATAAAATGAGAAAGAAAATATGTTTTGAACTAGTCATTGTGCCTCTTTAAATCTGGTATGTTAATAATTTGTGAGCCAAAGGTGTCAGCTGAGGTTAACAGCTTATACCATACAATACAATAATAACATTGTCAGTTTGGGGCAAGAATGTTGATATTACTCCTACTATAGGATGTAATTATACAACCGGATGATAAGTCATTTTACAACCCATCAAGTCAATTATTTCTATAAAGGATTGTTTCTTTTATCTATTAGGTTTAAATTCTAATAGAACCAGTATTTTGGTGAAATTTATCCTGCAAAGAATATCATAAACTAATTTCCTTGAAGATGTGACAAGTATCAAGCAAAATGGAAAGGTTTGCACTTTCTGTGCTATATTAAACTGTCCGGTATTTTAAACCACAAATACCTTGCCCAACATTTTTCAAATTTAAAAATTATTCATGAGCAAAGCATTTGGGAACTACTATATAATATTTAGATTACATTATTATGTCTATGGGAAATAAGTCTATAATTCATCTTTGAATTTTTCTTTACATTGCAATAGCAGACGGCCATAAACTTTTTAGTTACACATTTTTCCTGTAATAAGATATTTCTTATTTCAATAAAATTATACAGAAGACTGGATTTCAATTATAAAAGGTAAAGGAATGTTATCAAATGCCGTCAACTTAACGATTGTCAAATGTCAACAACTTCAGGTGTATAGGTAAACATCATCCGACCACGTCAATACCACAAATTTTTAAATCAACACTTATTTAAAACCTCAACTAACTCCAAAAATACTCATCTTAATCTATTTTCAAGCCAGTATTAAAATTTGAAGATGACATGGCATGGGTCTAGATTTTTACTTCAGTCTACATGTACACAAGATTTTACCCAAAATAATCTTTTTCTCACCTCTTGTAAAACCTTGTCAAATATACACAGAAACTTGCATAAATAGTCTTATACTGTCAATAAAAACATGGTGTTTGCAGGTTTTTGAGGATAATGTTTCAGACTGATAATACATTTAACTTTAAGTGAAAATTTACAACACAGTTGTATACAAAACTGTGGGGTGGTGTAAAGATTTATGTCATTTATTCACCCAAAACGACCATCAAAATGATGTTCAACAATTTGTGCACATACTGGTTTCAAACCGGTAGACTGTAGTCTATGCATACATGTATTGCAATTTACAAATTTATGAAATTACTATAATTTATCCCAATATTGTTATCAATAATTTATTTACTGCGGTGGCAAACTAGTACCCTGAACTATATAAATAAACATTTACAATGTATTAATTTTCATATTTCATAGCAGCCGTTTCAATTCCAATAATTTTCTTCTGAAAACGTCTCAGTGCCAGATAACCAGTGTCTGGTATAAGATTTTTCAAGGTCATCAAGGGTCATAACTTTGCTAGTAATTTTCGGAAATCATTGCCTATCAATCAGCAAATCATTTTTCTCATGAATATGATGAACACAGTGTATAATTTAAATTCATTCGGTTCATAACCTTAGTGTCACAAAGGATGGGAAGACAGGTATGGATGTGACGATAGTATACGATCATAATTAAATGTTGGCATATAAATGGTAACTGAACAAAAACCCATCATGTATCTAATATATATCCATTAATGTTCATATTGTGTGGTGTTACGTCACAAATATATCTAAATATGTGAATTATGCACAATAAGTGTGTTCATGCCACTTATCAGCATACAGTGATGGATTTTAAATGTGTATAGTAAATGCTCCACTTAATGTCATATCAGTATCTTATATAAAATCTGAACTTTATTATTTTCTTTATAACGCAGACACCAGAAATTCAACGTGATTAACAGAACAGACAATGAAATTATCCATGCTTTATAAATTATTGCTGTGTGTTTGACGCAAGCAGTAAGGTGAATGTCTGTACGAAAAACAATCCACTGCAGTTATTCTAGGTAGATGTATATATCTATGAGCTGTATATATTTTATAAGGTATTGTGCAACTGAATACAATTTCCACTTGAGGGATTCAAACTAAAGAGATTTGTAAGAAGAAATAATTTAATATTCCCAAGTGGGTAGACCAGCAGTATAATCCCACAACAAACACTATCGACCTAGTCACAAGGTTTTACAAATCAAAACTTGATGTGTGTTCTTAAACTACAAATTCCATCTTAAAAAATGTTTATATATTTACACTGAAAGCTCTTTGCATTCATAGAAAAACTCATTTTCAGTGTCTTGTTAAAGGACAATATTGGTGCCAGTCATTATCACATATGTGATAGAGCTGGTTAAACACATTACAAATATAATTTTAACACAGAGATCATTGCTACTATAGCTGAGTAATACAGGTTTCCTGAATCGGAAGTGACGAACGACAAAGGAAAACACGAGTCATCTCTCTATATAACTGACTGATGTGACGAGTGATAACAGATACACGGCCAAATTTCTGCTCACTAATAATTCCTTTGAAGACTAAAATTGTGATTAATTTGGTTAACTGAACAGTTTTATTCCTTACTTTTAGTTTAAAACTACATGATTAATATTCCATTTTTAAAAATGTTTATAACTATTGACTGTGACAGAACTTAAAGATGCATTATGTAAGAGCTAAATCTGCCTATTGCAGGTCTTTATTTTGGCTTCAAATGTTATATAAACTATTATTTAAACATTTATTCACATGACAAGCCTATAATCAACTCCCTAGACCATCGGATGATGGGCACAGATTTCAACGTATTAAAATATTGTCGCCGTTTAATGACTGAATTCAAAAATGGCGAATCGAGACTAAGTCTCAAATAACAGGTACCTTTGTTACGATAATAACCAATCTAAGCCATATCTTGTCAAAACTTCAAACAGTGATAACTTCACTCAGAATAAAGTAATTTGAATGAAATTTTAATCTATTTTTGAACTTTTATAGCAAGATAGTCCAGCTCTTTATCTAAATCTTACATAATGCATCTTTAAGTCATTTGATTTCATCAACTTTATCTAGCTGTACAAGCAATTTCGGCACCTTATTATCCAAACCTCTGATGAAGTTAAGAACAAAATAATAATAAAAGAAAGTAATGGTACCTGAGATAACAATACATGTGTCTTTGGAATTTCTTTTCATGTTTTTATAGGCACTGTCAGCCAAGGCAAAAATATGGGGTGGCCTTTCGTATATTTCTCGCCCCCTGTACTGTTCCACATAGCTGGCATTGTAAATATCAACTGGACGATACGGATTCACTGATACAACTACTTCTCCGATATATGTGTAAATTTTTCCCTTTTGAAATCTGAAAATATATTAAAAAGAAAATAAGATTGCAACTAATCAAGAACTGACATGGCTCTTATCAGAATATTCTCATTAAGAATAGCTTTTATCAGTAGTAAAATCAAAATATTTCAAAAATAAATTTTGGGACACTTTCATTTAAGGAATTTACAAAGCTAACAAATGTTAACCGTCATTCTGTATATACAACTAGATCTCATTGATTGGGTATATTGATCTATGTAATGAATTATAAAACTATATTCACTGTGAATTACACGATCTGGTTAACTGTTATTAACTTTATGTAATAAGACATGGTATGTACAGTTCATTATAAGCCATGGTACAATACAAAGTTAACCACACCTGGTTATATACAATACTCAATGAACCATGTCTTAAAATATGAAATACACAATACACCCAGCCTTATAATATACAAAACACAATAAAACATGACTTAAAATAATTATGCACAATATACCATGGATTGTAATACATAGTGTACAATGTACCACTGTATTGTATATAACAAGGTGTGGTATATTGTGTATTTTGTAATACAAGGTGTGAATTGTATATTACAAGAAGTGTTGTTTATTGTGTATTGTATAAAACAAGGTGTGGTTTATTGTGTATTATATATTAAAGTTGTGATGTATTGTGTACCAGTAATTTATATTTCAAGGTGTTGTTAAATGTGTATTGATTCTGTACATAACATAATGTGGTTTATTGTTTATTTAAATACTGATATCATACAGCAGAATATAATTACACTTTCCCACTTACAAACTGTGTGATTTGATGATATATTTGGACTAAAACATATTCAAATTAATTAATCTATCAAACATTTGCTTCAAATTCCTCTCAAAACTTTGTATTTGCTGGGGCAATATCTCCAGCTATAAATAAACTGTTGTTAGACGGCATGTCAGTCACCTCATTTTCTGAATGTATTTTTCATTATTTACTGTTCATTTACCGTACATAATGAGGCCTAAGTAAATTCTTAATTACTTTCTCTCAACTTCTTTTTCTGCTGTTTAATTGCATTGACACCCCTCAATGTTCCCAAAACTGCCTAACCATTTTATCAAGAAATAATAACAGCTCCCTTAGTCAAGCTAGCACACAATAAGTTGGCAGACAACAATCGGGATGCCAGTTAGTGATTATACTCTGAAATTTTTGCCCAGTGCTTGCCCCATGCATGTTTTTGTGGTAATCCAGTATTTTTCTTGTAAGATTGGGTGTCTATACTTTCCATATATACCAAATTTGCCATACTTTTATTCGAAATAACCTCCCGATAAATACTATCGGGGCAATGTAATCAGTAGTCCATATTCAATACCGAAGATTTCATAAATATTACTATTCAAAAATTAACTGAATTAGTGTCCCAATAATTTAAAATATGCCTAAGGTACTTGTACCACCTAAAGACAGTACTACAAGTGACAACCAGTTAGACATACATGTACTACTGCCTTCATGTAGTGGCTATATATTTCTTATCATGGCTGACAGATGTAAACATTAAAGATTTAAGTTAAGAATGCATGTGACGATGAATGACCTAAAGGCTTGTAAAATTTATTGATTTATTGCTGTTTGTCAACAAAATCTACAACACCAGGCTCCATCTTGAATGGAGCGAGAGAGAGAAATGGGGTTTAACGTCCACTCGACACAAACTAGGTCATTTCGGGACTAACATATGGTTTAATTTTATTTCAATAATTCGCTTGTGCGTAGGGGTCTTTAGCAGTGGGAGGAAACCGGAGGACCCGGAGAAAACCCACGAGGCTGGATAGGCGACCATCTTGAATGGACAGGCTCTAATATTGTGTATATATTCCATACTCGCATGCATGCATATGTAGTTGTAAATATATTATTATTATTATTATAATGAACCCTTACCCTTAGTTATTTCATTCTGGATCACAGATTAATGTGCATTTTAATTTAGATTAATATCTATCTACTAGATAAGGTTTACACAGTTTCATACCCCTAGGTTATAACAAAATGAAATGGGGGTTCGAAGTTCAATGTCTTACTTTTCAGCAACAAAGAGGCTAATAAAGACGGGCATAGACCACACGGTGTACTATGGGGAAAATTGTGCCCAAACAGCAGAGCTACAGCCTACTGTTACTTCTATTTTCAACTGTCAAGGAATCTTTAACATTCTGTTAATGCCATGGTACACATAGGACAAAACCCTCTTGTCCTGCACCACTGCCACAGAGGAACAAGTCTCGGAACTCCTTTAGAAATTTTTGGGCCAACACTGTGATCAATCCAAGGGACATTCTGGTTAGTGTGCCAGCGCCAAACCACTGTAGTTCCCATTTAAACAGGTATCTTTAATATCAATTATACACTGGGATCTCATTATATATAATATGAAATCTTTAAGCATAAAGATTTATATCACTAAATTTAATTTTGAATATATACACAATAAAACCCCTTGACCATCAGTTTTCATAAAGGCCATGATATCGTTAACCCTTGTACAACAGACGTGTCAAAACAGTAACTTATTTATCTGTTTCTAGCTGACTATTGGGTGTTTGTAGGTGAGTCAACAATGAAAATAAAACTAATCTCACTCAGTCATGTTCTCAAGATTGTTCTAAGTCACTCTGTGTCATTTGGGGTCATGATTTAGGCAATTTCAATCACTCTACAAATGTCGAGGCTTAAGGATCTCAGAGATTTGTAAGAGACGATCATCTTCATATCTAAATGAAGTTATTGTTTAACCTGGTAATTAATGTATCTCCATCATGTTATTAAATGTCAGCACTGAAATCTGTGTTTTATATAATATGTGAAACATCCATTTAAGTTCATTCACTATCCCTAAATAAGATTTATGAATAAATGACAAGTCCCACATTTGTAGCTATACCATTTACTTACTAGGTGTATTATATATCTAAGATATAAGTATGTATAAGTAAAGGTCCATTTATATATAAGATTCATAGAGATATTAAACAACGGTAACTGTACTGTAAATATGGGAATCTTTTATCGTCTTTATTAAAATCATTTTAAATAGATACAAATTTATTCAGTTAGAGATTAGTGTCATTTATGAACAAAATCTATATAGATTTAGTATAAAACAACACCTTTTTCACAATTTTTAGATAAATGCATGTATTTATTCATAGTTGAGCTGGTAGCCATTTGAATTTCGTTACAGTTTGATCACTTTCATTTTAATCAAATTAATAAGAAATACAGTCAAGAGAAACATATAATGCAAGTAGTGTACTGATTTATATATGGATGTATACAATGTATTACATAACTATTCATAATTACTTGGAAAGACATCATTTTTGGTTAGAAAGTAGACACATTCGATGTCGATGTTAAACATGATTGTGAATGAAGAGCTAATGTAAAAAAAATCATTTTCTTATAAAAGCCCAGAACAAACTATGGTCTGATAAGGCGGGGCAAGAGCTGAAAAAAACTAAGAGCATGTGATCATGAACCAAAAGCTAAATTTGGATCATATTTTCTTAAGAAGATTAGCAATCCATTACTTACTAAGTACATAAATAAACTTTGAATATATGGAAATGGCAGTTTAACTAGTAATATTTGAGAAAGGTGTGGACTGTTGTGAAATTTTGACAATAACCCTTGACCTTTGCTAGCTGTGTACAAAAGAAAATGTACAGATCTCAAGTGGTTAATTATTACGAAATACATTTTTCTACTCATGGTCTACCAGAAAGTATTAAGTTCTTACTCTACAGATTTGGCATTTAGTTTCTTGATGAAAGTGATGATAATACCTCTTTAATTTTAGGCATATAAATACTGATACTTTCAGCTTAATAAAAACCAGCAACTTTTTCTTCTTCATTATGATATAAATCAACTCACAAGCTAGCTGTTAAAGGCGCAATACCACTCTTGTTGTAACTGAATAATATGTCCCAATCTTTATTCTGGTCAACAAATTGTACTATTTTAGAATATTTCAATTAATTGATGATACAAATTTCATCTTAACACACCTTATTTAGAAATTTTGAAAAATTCAACATAATGGTTTGAAACGTCTAACGTAAACCTTTTCAAATGAAACTTCGATTTAAAAATATTTTCGAACCCTCTGGACAAGTAAAATAGGATGTAATGGATAATTTACACAACAGGTAGGACACTTAAACATCTAGTACTTAGATAGAGATATTATTTATTTTCTGGAGCTTTCAAGCCAGCAAGAGTGTTATTGTCCCTTTAAAATGCATATAAATAATGCGAAATTTGGTACTGCAAGCGATAATTTGTCTAAAGATATCAAAATGCTAGACATATCTAAAGTGAATTAGAAATAAATATTCCATTGTGATAACAGTATGTTCATTCACTGATTCATAAAGAATAACTAACAATTATACAAATTTTCACACAAGTAGGTCTACAAACATGTATGTAAAACGCTATATTATACTGTATTAACTTCCTTGTTAATTCAAGAAATTAAACTATGCAATGTTTATAAACCTTTCATGCAAACCCACAGAGTGAATCACTCAGCAGAAAGTTTCCGGTACAACTCAATTCTCAAGTGTTTAAAACACCATGAGATGATAACAAGATAATCTAAATGAGAAGAAGCAAATCATGAATTCCTCTAAAAACAAAATTTAACAAATGTAACATTTATATGTCATAGCAGATAAAATGTTGTACTAAGTGAAAAAGAAATCATAATTTGATAGCCTCTGTCACCCAAACCAACAATAACCACAAGTTAACAATTTTTTTGTCTCAATAACTGATTAGTAATAAATATTTGCTAGGGTCCAATTAACCAAAACTTTTTCTAATCACTTGGTTTTATTCATCAATACTCTGTATGGTTTTTAGACATCTATTTTCATACAGCCCTGGTCTTAAAGTCACCCCACCTTCATTGTCCCGGTTAAGAAGCACAATTACATTCAGTATATTTTAGTTAGGATTTCATGAATAACACCAAACACCCTTTCATGCAGGCACCATATACATTAAATTTATCGACCAATCAAAGAAGCTTATCTGATTTATTTTGCCTACTTTTATATAAATTTCAGCCCAATACCAAATATTCATAGTATTTCTATGTTGACCGAGATATTTTCATGAGAATTGTATATTATAACTATTATCTATTTCCCATTGTTTTAACTAAGTACTTCTTGTATCAACACACCCAATTATACATAGTAAATACTTGAAGTAGTTATAGTACAAAATGTCTACATACATGTTGATGTATACATTAATTCCAAAATATTAAGCTGCGGATCATCATGTGCAGTTTTGGGACACTATTTAACTTTTCATAGCTTAATCTGCTAAAATATACTCAGGTAGATTATTTAAAATTTGATCAAGAAAACAAAACCAAAATCTGAATGGTACTCTCTAGGCTTGGATTCAACCGGCAAGAGTCCCATCCAAAGATTTACTCAGTTCTTACATAGCTGACTCGTTTGTAATAAATAAATGAATTGTTGTTTAACTTCCTACTGGCTTGTTTATAATATCTTCAGATAATGTAGCTGATTTCAATTCACCATATCTTTGTAAATAAAAAGTAGAATTGATCCATTTTGGGGACTGATATTCCTTTCAGAAAGTCAACCATCACAGCGACGTTATTTCGTTATTTACAGGGCCATGGATTCAAAAGCATCTGGTCAATTTTTATCAAATGACAATCAGTTGAATCAGTGACTCTTATGATAAAAAAAAGAGAAATCAATTTTAAGTCACTTATTTTTAATCCAGCAGTCAGAGAGAGAGATAGAGAGAGAGAGAGAGAGAAAGAGAGATGGGTTTAACATCCATTTAACACAAACTAGGTAATTTTGGGACTAGCATATGGTTCAATTTTATTTCAATAATTCGTTTGTGCGTAGGAGTCTTTAGCAGTTGGAGGAAACCAGAGGACCCGGAGAAAACACCAAAGGTTGGACAGGCGACCAACCCTACACACGCTAACAATCGGCCAACCAACCCCCCATGAATCCAGCAGACAAAACAAAATAACAATCTTACAATTTCCATCTCTCTAATCTTATCAATTACACTTTCAAAAACAAAACGTTGTTCCACTCCAACCCTCTTCTAACTACAAATCAAAAAGCATCTCCTATTAGCTAAATTAAAGTTAAAAACCAAATTTTAGTTCACAGTAGAATCTGTGACTTCAACATAGAATTTTTAATTGATAGTCAGTCCCCTAACAAATCCTATAGATGGAAAAATAAACCAAACCAATTTCTCTAATTGTTGTTATGCAAATCTAGGACTTTTTCTATTGATTTAAAATAACCGATAACAACGTACTGTGTATTCTTATGGGACTTGTGATTCTATTTTATTCTAACAGGTCAATGACTGTACAAAAAATATTTTTATCAATCAAGTTCCCTTGTTCAACATGATTGTGTACGTGGCTTGGAATAATTCCTTTCCATTTACTAATTGTTTTCTGATAAATCTTGTAAAATCAGCAGTATTGTGTAGCCTACAGTTTTATGCCAGGGATACTGGTACCGTAACCCATTAAAGTTCTTGCAAAGTATTCCCTGAAATAAATTCTAAATTCTGGCCAAACACAAATAATATGGCTATTTGTTTGAGCATTTGTTCGACAATTAACAGACATGGGTATGTGTCATAAATATTAGCTTTCCCTATGAAACTGTTGTATTCATTTTAATATTCAGATTTATTTTGATATTTTTCATGAATCATAATCTTTTATGTCCTTGTACACAAATGTACAGGGCTTTGCCACCCACTGTGAAATTTTAGATTGTTAGTAGTCTTTTGCTGTTTTGTCTGTAACCCTTCCAGCTGATCTAGACAACTAGCTAAATAAGTTACTAAAACAGAATAAAGTTATTACATCAGTGGGAAAGTCCAAGAGTAATCTGGTTACCTCTTCCTAAAATAGTCAGACCCAGCTTCATTAGCCCAGTCGGTGCAGAAAAGTAGGATATTAAACCCTACTTCATATAGTCAAAATAAGGTATCTGATCAGATCAGTAATAAAATATATATATCTATTTCAAAAAGCTTTAATCAATGAACTTAGTAACACACTTTATCTGAAACACAAGTCTACTGCGTATTTCTTTCACCAGGAGTTACTGCAGGGCTCAAAATTCGCTAACCTGTATCTAAGGCCATTTTTCAAAAAATGGCCTCAGACAGTGAAGCCTCTCTAAGGCCATTTTTTCAACACCAAGGCCATTTTTTCAATTTAGAAATTATCGATGGCCATTTTTGCTGGACATTTTAAAAATAAATAGTCTTTCATTTTTCATATTCATTTAATAAAACGTGGACAGGTTAATCATGACAAACTGAAATAGAAGTTTATAAATATATTTAGTCCTTGGTAAACACTGAAATTAAAAGCTTATCTAAGTCTAAATATTTTTTGTCTCAAACTTCTAAATTACTGTATTACATTATGCGTTTAACCTCCTACAATTATTTTTAAAGCACGACTGTTTGCAGATGCTTGTCAATAAAATAGTCTATAATAAGTCATCATTATTCAGACTGAGAAGAGAGAATCATATCATCAAAATTATCTCCATCACTGTCCTCAATTTCACTTTCTATTACTAGCTCTGATTATCAAGCACTGTCTTGAACCGTAGTCTTGTTTATCACAAAAGACTTGACTAACGTCTGCTTGGTCTGCTTAACGTAGTCTTGTATAATAAGATTGTTACGTGTTACAGGCATCTGTGGAGGGGGTAAACTACGAACAGCAGTGCATAAGAAAAAATTAATCGTGGGAGGTTTTTAGATCAGCCAAGTTTAACGGGAAAATGCATATCATACGTGAACTTTTTCATTTATTTTGGCTTCCGATATAGGTGCCATCGACTGCCTTTTAGGGTAATTCTACGGCCAATGGCTCTAGTATTTTTATCGATTTTTTTCCGCAATTTACGACAGCAATATTTGGCCCTCGATGTAAAAGCTATAAAAGGCCATTGCTAGGCTTACGACAGCAATGGCCCCGATGGCTCTCAGGAATTTTGAGCCCTGTACTGTACAAAAAATTCTTTTAAATATAAAATACCAGTATAGTGGCTGTTTTCAGAGAAAGAAAAGAATATTAATGCGGAAAATACTGTGTTAAGAATGATTCTGAGATTTTATCAGTATATTATACCAGTATCTCATTTCAATCTACCTATATTATGTTCTGAATTTTGCATGAGTAAATATATACTGTATATTAAAGGGTATTCACGCAGGTGTATAATTAACACCTGACAAAAAATATTTTTGACAGTAATTCTTAATGTGTTAACTTCACAGTTGACACCTTGCCTGTAAAATAAACATTACACGAAATATACATCGTTTGAAGAATAGTTTAACCAGGCATCCGAAAAGAAGAGAGAATGGGGTTTAATGTCTACTCAACACAAACTATGTCATTTTGGGACTAACATACTGTACCACTTTTTATTTCAATAATTTTCATGCATGTAGGTGTCTTTAGGAATCCTAGCGTATTCAATACCAGGCTAATTCATTACCGGTAAAATCGGCATATTCAAGACCAGTATATTATAGGGTTGGTTGATCGGTATATAAAGGTGCTAAGTAGTACTCATCAGTGTGGATAGAAGCCGATTCGATAATTATTATAGATGATTTTGATGATTGGAGTTTGATGTATTAAAATTGTTTTTTTTTATTATTGAGTTGTTGTTTAAATTATTTAATCTTATTGAGTTGTTGTTCAAATTATTTAATCTTAAGCTTAGGGTATGTAATTATTTTATATTTAGTGTATTTACTTTACGCAATTGAATATATTATATTGTTTTGTGTGTTTAACAATGTAATTGAATGTAATAAACATAATTTAGTGTATTTACTTTGAATATATATATTGTGTTTTTCAGAAACAATCAGCTAATGGAAACACAAATTGGCGCTGTGTTCACCATCCGAAAGTGGACTACTGTCGGGCGACAGTAATACAGACAGGGGATGAGTACGTGGAGAACCAATGGATATCGAACCGAGTGTTTAGTGCGAAGAGTTGGTCCGTTTTTATGCGCTCCGTTCGCACGAATAATGACGTCGAGGGGTGGCATAACCAAATCAACTCTCGACTGAACTACACAAAGAAGCTAAGAAACTCAAAATGGATATGGTGATGCTCACCGAAGGAAAAATCAGCAGATGCCAACGAAGCAGAGTTGGACTTATGCAGACACGCATATTCTCTCTATGGACCAACTACAATGCAGGTGAAATGGATACCAGTAGGCTATTGAGAGAGTGTGCGTTTCTGTACGGTCCCTCTGCGGAAACATCGTCGTAAGTGTATTGTAGTGTTGTTTGTGTTGTAAGTGTATTGTAGTGTTGTTTGTGTTGTATCAACCATAAAAGAAAAGAAAAAAAAATTAATAGTGTATCACATTTATGAACACAATACCCCGTTCAAGTATAAAACTAAAAGAAAAAAATTATGAACACAATTCCCTGTTCACAGTTTTTTACGAACTATTATTAATCGCATCAGCTGAAAACATTGATTTTTGATGTGATAAATAAAGAAATATTAATAGTAACATCAACACAATACTCAGTTCAAAGTTGAATACGAAACTATGGCTATTATTAATCGCATCAACTGAATACGATGTTTTATATGTAAATATTGTCTTCGAATGTTAAATATTTCAACTCTTGTTTGTATTATGATTATTTTAAATATATAATATTAATAGTAACGTCAAGTTAAACACAATACTCAGTTCAAAGTTGAATACGAAACTATGGCTATTATTAATCGCATACGATGTTTTATATGTAAATATTGTCTTCGAATATTAAATATTTCAACTCTTGTTTGTATTATGACTATTTAAAATATATAATAAATACCTTGTTAATCCTTCTATTGTTTTGTCTTAATTGATCAATTAACACCCATAGACAGAGTACTACTTAGCACCTTTATATACCGATCAACCAACCCTATAATATACTGGTCTTGAATACGCCGATTTTACCGGTAATGAATTAGCCTGGTATTGAATACGCCTGATACCGTCTTTAGCAGTGGGAGGAGATCAGAGGACCCAGAGAAAATCCATGAAGTTAGGCCAACGACCCTACTCCATGACACATACAAGTGTGGGGGATCATAAGGCATAATAAAAGGTATATACAAAATTATCTGTACTTCAAAACTAGAGACTCCTTCTCTAGCCCTTTTCTAAGGCAACTGAGGATAAGGAGTCCAGGAAAGTCAGAAAGATAGAGGTCTATTTTTGTTTGGTTTTCCAAACTGCTCATTCCAAATCAGCCCTTCCTTACTATGCTCTCAAAAGCTTAAAAATAAGCCACTGTTTGACACTTGAAAATATTTTTGTGTGGATTTAAAAAACGATGTGTCATTTGCATTTTCATTAAATATAAAATTTCTAATGGCTTAATACAAGCTTAATATGTTCCCAGCTCGATTATTTAACATTGAATTAAGAAAAAAAGCACAACGCTAGATAATCTCTCAGTCTGGATTAAATTGGCTTTAAAGTAGCCTAATCAGGTTTCTCTGCTACCAATAAAAGATGGTATAGCATCTTATTACATTCGAGCAACATAAATCATTGAAATTTCAATTTAGCATAACTTTGTAAATACTGATTGGAATTAAACCATTTTAGACTGTTATTCCTAATATAGATTAAACTCTGCAAGTTCTGTTGACTTTGACAATGGTAATCAGACCAGTGGATGAACATCAATTTGGCACTCAAGTTAACATGATGATACCTGGCAAAAAGCACCTTATAATTTATAATTATTTGATAATGCGCCAATTTAAATCAGTGTTGGTCAAAGTAGCCTTCTTGACCAATCCGTGATTATGCAGACCTACATCTGTTAGATTTATTTATTGTCCTACAGATAGAAACAATATTTATCCATCGGTATGCAGATCTACTTTATTTTTATATTAACAAAATTTACTGTGATATCTATATACAAGGAGTTCACTATCGATTCATAACTTTACTAAATAAAATTGTGATTAGCCAGAATAGCCAATTTTTGTGTGCTTCAGCAAAAAAACATCTGTTATCGATACAATGTACGCAGGTGTTGAGTTGGTTAGAGTATTTTGATTTGAAATTGAACCGTCGATCAGGAAAATAAACTGAGTCCATGAAGTTGAACAGTGTCAGTGAGTCAACAATCACAATCCGGCAAATGGGCGACTTTTTCAATTGAAATTTCAGTGAACATTCTAAGTTAAAGTAATACATTAAAATGAAAGCAAAGCAATATTCAAATGAAAACATACCTCAGCTTCAAATTTTCCATAAATCCATCTAATGTCAACTGTCGGAGCAACACAAAATCACCGATCCCATACTCGGGACCTTCGTGTATACCCGCCATTGCGAAAGATATTAAACACCGGCGCCAGGAGTCGCTGTTGTCATTTTTCTCGGATTAACCCATTGACGGCTGAAGGAAGTCATATATCACGGTTGTAATCGACCATCAAAAGTGGTGTATCGCTTATATACTATATCAATTACAGAAGAAATGCATGCTCTCTCTGTGGAGTATATTAATATCTCTTTATTACATTTTCACATGCTATTTTATGCTGTTTTTTTGTTTTGTTTTTTAGCGTTATTTACACTATCTTCTTTATTGTTGGTTGTCCGATATGAAACACCAAATCGATGACCGGCAGGCGCGGATTTAAGGGAGGAGGGGGCGGGGGTAGCCCCCACCCCCATGCGATAGCGCCCCACACCCCATGCGACAGGCCCAGTACCAAAAGATTAAAAGATCAGTTCCTGACACATTATGCGCCGCTATCTGAAATTTTCACCGAGTGGTCTTTTTGTTTGGTCGGAGTAGTCTTTTGCTTGGTCCGAGTGGTTTTCAGTTGTTCCGAATAGTCTTTGGTCCCGAGTGGGCATGGATTCCATTGTAGGGGTAGTTGGATGGTCGAATGGTTAAGCACGTGCGCGCTGTATCATAAGGTCTGTCATTGAGTCAAATGGCGTGGTTTCGATTCTTCTGTTGTACGTGACAAGGAATAGGGTCGCCCGTCCAACCTCGTGGGTTTTCTCCTGGTCCTCCTGTTTCCTCCCACTACTAAAGACCCCTACGCGCAAGCGATTTATTGAAATAAAATTGAACAGTGTGTTAGTCAGTTTGTGTCGAGTGGAAGTTAAACCCCATCTCTCTCTCTCCCTCCCTCCCTCTCTCTCTCTCTCTCTCTCTCTCATTCTGATCCACTCGTCTGTGATCTTGTTCTCATCATCACAATCATTTTCACGGTTATGGTGAACCGCAAAGTTAGTAGTGCCACTAGTGCGTTGGTCGTATGTGGGGCGACAGGTAACATGTTCTTTCATCTCTCACAAAACGGATAGAATTGATATATTATGTCCCATTTCTGATCCTCTGGTTCACAAGAATTTGCGATTGCTCCCATCAATGAACTAAAATGGTCGGTCTCAAAATACGTGCAGGCGATCTCTAAAATTATTATGCATCGGCGACTAAATGGGTTAAAGAGGTAAACAAACAATGCCAAAATTGAAGGGAAAAAACCCAAATATGTATGAATATATCTGTGTATACGTTTGATTGCTTTGATTGGATATCACAATACGCGCCAGTTGTTCAAAGCTCAAATTAGTAAACACTGTTATGCGTTCAGTAATGAAACAGGAACTCCTCAACGGACTATTGACGTTTGCGTGTGTGATCTTGATCTGACGGACATGGTCGATCTAGACAAAATCGCCGATCGTTGGTCAAACTTGACTAAGCGCGGACGCTTGATGAAAATAGGAAGATGATAATGGTAGAAGACTGAACTTTGATCCAATTTACCTATTACCCTTGCAAAAAGGGTTAGGGTTAGTATTTCCCAAAAAACTCATTTATATAAGGCGGCCACTGTGGACTCCAGAAATTCCCGAACCTCCCCAACCGGCCAATAATTAGCAACTCCAATGAAAATATGGGGTGAAGTCATATCTTTGCTAATTTATGTATATTCACAACAATATATCGAAGATATATTATGTAACTGATGTAATTATCACTTTTATAAGCTGTCACAGATTCACAGTACTTTGTGTGGCGTTCTTGCAAATTCTTAATAAATAAAATGAATTCACATGCGTAGTACTCAATTTTGCTCATGTTATAAGTATTTTCTGACCAGAATTCTGCAAAATCCAGGAAATGGCAGCGTTTCGTTTGATTATACATAATCCCACGTAACACTGCTGTAAAGGAAGCAAATTTCTGTTCCAAATTATGACTGGTCAATAGTCTGATTAACAACCAATAGCTAACTGTTTAACAATATCATTACGCTTTAAACAGAGATCCATATTGGACCAAATATGTTTACATAACACGTCATGACTCACGGTTCTATTATGCCCTGTTAACCATTGCATGACAGAATATTGCAGAAAAATTAATTGCATGACAAACGAGGCTATCAAAATGGATACAATGTAAACATTTTAACATTACTGTTTGGAGACGTAACTTTCACCTTAAATCACTGTCCAAAGTTTTAGGGAAGACCCCAGATTAAACGAAGGGCTGTCATGTTGCTGTACTTGGGATAGATTTGATTGAACGGGAAGAATAGACACACTCACTCAAAAGCTCAAGGATCAGAAGCCAATCCAGCAATGGCTAGAGAGGGTCAATTTTTTTAAAATTCAGATTAAGTTGTGGTGTGGTCATAACGGCCATAAACCATAACGGTCAAAATTCAGTTTGTTCAGAACGGCCATAATTTGGTCGTAACGGCCCAAAAGTTAGTCAAAGCTAGCCTAAAATATTACTATATTGCTAAAAGAATATATTTTACAATACATTTAGATCCACTGGCTATTTTATGTATTATTCATCTGATATGAATAATAAATTATGAACATGGTTTCAATTAATTAACACAATGAATTAGGCCTAAAAGGTTCATTGTCAATTACCCTGAACATTACGTGCTGATTTTCAAAGAAAGGCGTAATTACTAACTAATTAACTGGTTGGTTATTCCCTAATCAAGTACTTCACACTCTTCTAATCTATTTCTGATTATGACTTTAGTTTTTTTTACTTACATGCTATGCAGATTTTATTGTAAGTTTCATTTCGTTACTGTCAAAGACGTCTTGCATACTATATTATATATCCATGGTCCATGCTATATCAAAGTCAAACTACTAATCATTATTAGCTAAATCCGCTCGTCAGCTGAAAATGAACCCACTTGTTGTTGTTGTTCTTAGCGTTTAACGTCCGCTTCCACCGAAGGTGATATCGCAGACAAGTTCATTTTAATGATCTTAGCGCACGCACAGGGGTCTTTGCTGTGGGAGGAAACCGGAGTACCCGGAGTAAACCCACGAGGTTGAGAAGGCGCCCCTATCTCCAAGCCACATACGCTCACACCTGGGATCGAAACCGCAGCCGCAAGCCAGAGGTGACCGGCCAACTAGAGGTCGAAGCGTGACACTCTAGACCACTAGGCCATCCCAACCCCCTTGAACCCACTAAGCTATATTTTTTTATATAGTCTAGGCCTAACACTGTTTATTCAAAGCAATTATGGGATCTGAAAACATGCCAGCGCTTACATAAATTCATCACCCGTATGAAATTATTTACAAACATAAGAATATTTTAAACTATATAAAACTATATAAGAATATTTGGGGGGGGGGGGCAAATCTATTTTCGGATGGGGGGGGCACCGTCTCCCTTGCCCCCGGCTGGCTACGAGTGTGCGGCAATCTGTAAAATATAGCCATGGACCGTATAAGGTATGTATTATAAGGTCCATGATATAGTCTAATAATGTCTATTTGCATGTCTTCTTTTTGACTTCGATTGTCTTCAAACACTTAGTAAATTTGACTAAAATTTCCAATATATTTATTTTTAACTATCTATTTTTGAACGATTATAGCAATAACGGCATCTCTGTATCTAATGCACTTTAAAAGGATGAATTGTTAATTTCTCAACGAAGCTATTAAATTTTGTAGACATTGCTTTTAAATTAATGTAAATAAATATAATTGATAAAAAAAAATATTCCTAAAACCAGTTTGTATGGTATTATTTTTATTCTTTATATTTCTGGAGAAAAAAAAAATTTGTTCGGAGCCATAGTGTTTTTATTTACGTCACTTCATAACATAACGGTGTCGATAACGTTATGACGACAACTTTACGTCTGGTGAAACCGTTACTAAACAAAACTGACAGAGTTGTACCCCTTAGACTGCTCTTTTGAAGAAATCTTTATCGACACATGCGGGATTGTGTGTTTGGCGCAAATCGTCCCATATTTTATAAGAAATTAACTGTTTAATTTGAAATAACAGTTTCGTCCAACAATGTCTACTAAGGACGCAAATAAACAGGTATGTATTTTAGAAATGAAATAGATCTAGATCTTATTCTGACATTTGTCTGAATTAGAATCAATTTTAGTGGTTGGTTGACGAAAAACTTCCGCACCTGAAAAGAAAGGATTTTCCATTTGATGTGAGCAACAACTTTCTATTAAAGCATAATATTTACTACTGCCAGTTAGTCCTCTAGGCTACATGACAAATTCTAAGCTATGCCAAAAATTGAACATTAGACAAGTCCAGAGGGCAAACAAAAACCAGGAAAGCAAATGAAATAAATTGGGAAGTTTAGCCCTAATTTGGGGCCTAATTTTGATGAAATGACTATCTTTTCTAGATCAACTGCCCTAATCCTAATGACTGAATGAAGTCAAGCATACCGGTACGCCATGAAGTGTGGTAGATCTATAGTCCAGGCCGCAAGTACTCTTTTCTCCAGGTTATTGCGACCCCTGAACCCACGCCTATAGGACCTAGGATGAAAGTCCCCCCCCCCCCCAATCAAGAATTGCTTTCACCGGCCCTGTAGTCACTAGCCTAGTGGTACTGTCAAATGTGATGGAAATTTTGCCCAGACTACTCAAGATTCATCGAATGCCAACTGTCAAGGGTTTTTTTTTTTTTACAAGCATATTTATTCTACCAACTGTCCAAAACTAAAGATCTGAAAAGGTGCACAAGAAAACCATGAGGAACTTTCATGGGCAACACTGTGTGCTTGAAGTTGAGATCATAAGCCATAAGGTAGTTCAGCTCTGAACGTAGGTCTCATTACTCTCGACCTCTACGTTCAGGAACTGTCCTATTGAATCCTTGTCGAAAATCTAATCACTTCCCAGTCAATTTTACTGGGCAACTTTTTACTGCTAAACGGTCGCGTGTCAGTCCCTGTGAACGCCTGAACAATATAAATGAACATCTTAGTGAGAAAATAAGACCTTGCTTACGTGGCTAGAGTCAGTATGAGCGACACAACCCGCTGTTAAAAAATATGTCTCCATCTTCTAACCAACTTGGCGGACATCATTGAAAGGGTAACGCACAAATTTAAGAACTCGGCCATATAAGATGAAACGAAATTTAGGTAAGCCTGGGAGAAAAAAAATGAAATCTTTGAAAAGTTGAGAATCTTCAGTGATTTATTGCTTTGCCTAGCTAAATTACAATAATTTACAATCAAATTCTTTCAAAAATCCCAATTTTTTCGCACCAGACTTACCTAAATTTCGTTTTATCTTATATGGCCGAGTTCTTAAATTTGTGCGTTACCCTTTCAATGATGTCCGCCAAGTCGGTTAGAAGACTGAGACGTATTTTTTAACACCGTGTTGTGTCGCTCATACTGACTCTAGCCAGGTAAGCAAGGTTTTATTTTCTCACTAAGATGTTCATTTATATTGTTCAGGCGTTCACAGGGACTGACACGCGACCGTTTAGCAGTAAAAAGTTGCCCAGTAAAATTGACTGGGAAACCAAATCTGGTCAACAAGGATACAATAGAAGGGTCCCTGAACATAGAGGTCGAGTGTAATGAGACCTACGTTCGGAGCTGAACTAGCCATAAGGCTGATAAGGTCTGTTATTCACATTCAGTCAAGTGGGTTTTATCATCTATAAGATTACCTAGTTTGTGCCCAGTTGAAAGCCAATATCTACTAGACACAACAACCGCAATGACAACTTGGAATAGGCTAGAATCACACTTCTAATATTGAATTAAATGGGGGTTGATCGTTCAACTACATGCAAACTACAGAGATTCAAGGCACAGCATAAGAGTAGGAAATATTCTCTTCAAAGACGCCAGGATTCGTTTAGTTGACCTTGTAGATTGAGGTAGGCAAACCCATTATGGTTCTCTCCAATGAAGCTATAAAACAAAAGAAGAATTGTTTGATCTTTTATCAATATCGAGAAAAACACAAACGATCAAATTGTCAATTCTACATTGTCTTCCATGGTTGCCATGCTGACAACTATCCATCCCATGATGATGACATTGATATTGCATTATGAACAGAGGAAAAAAATCCTTTCTGTTGTACAGTTTGAAGGTGTATTAATATAAACACTAATTATTTGTTCTTATTGATTTCAGGTTGAAGACTTCATTACCAAATTCAAGAAAGAGGTTTGTACATTAATAATATATGAATGAAACTTAACATGACATCAACATATTAAATACTATGGTCGATCTGAGAATGACAAGCTTACATATTTTTTTATTCTGATGTGCATTGCCTAGAAGCAGATGCTTTGGCCTTCTATGAAATGCTATTCTTCCGATTCCAATGATCAAATGTTATTGTAAATTCATGTACAAAGGGCGACCCGAGTGTTGCAATCTATAAGACCATGTTTCTTGGTCAACATCTGGGATTTGAACCAGGGATGTACTGGCCAAGGCTACGATTTGACTGCCGTGACCCACTCATCATCTTGAACCCTATGCATTTTTGCAACAGTCATTAAGCTAAATAAGGAATATTTGTGAAAAATACATGTACCGATGGCACAAAAAGTGAATTGTTTGTCTCCAGCCTATACGTAATTAGTGCTTTTGTTGCAAATTAATGAGCAAAAAGCTGGGGGTAGCTATTCAAGTCACAGTGTTTATTTTTTTATTAAGATGAAATCCTGGAGTGACCTTTCTTTGACATACTTTCCGTCAACGTAATTCCATGAGCTACTTTAATTTGACTTAAATTTAGATATTTTTATTCTAGGCAGAAACATTAGTGACAGATGTATTTCCACGTAAGATTATACAACTTGAAAAAATTAACCAAGTAAGTACATGATTTTAATTAGGAATACCGAAAAAGGCTGGAATTCTGTGATACATGTTTGAGGTTAAAGTCCCTTCATCAATACCAGCAATTGTTTTCAAGACTGTTTAATTCATACATACATACAACAGGGATGTGCCCAGAAAAATATTCATGCTGGGCAGTAATCTTGGGCAGGGCGTGCACACACCCTCTTAATAGCAGGGGCAGTTTGAGGGGCACTGGGAGTTCGATCTGGCTTGAGATAAAATTATAATTGTTTTCCTATCCAAAAACAGTAATTTCTTGACATTTTGGCAAAGTTTTTTTGTTTTCTTAAATCAACTTTTTATGAAATCTCTGATAATTTATGATAAATAGAAAATGGATTTACCTGATCTTCGTTGAGAGAATCAACACTATGAAAAGAAATTAAAATGATATATTCTGAAGATCCAGTCTGATTTCTGAACATATTTTCGATCACCGTACAAAATGGTGCGTACTGCCAGGGACATAACTAGCCAAACTGTTCCAAATGAAAACATTATGATGAGTACATTGATGGATGGATGGATGACAGACATGCCCGCCTGAATCAGCAAATTGATATTTTAAAGACCATTTATTAATTATATTCCATTAAAAACATAATGCTAAACTACAACGATGCAGTGCCAGTAAGCAAACCAGACTTTTTTTTAACTAGTCATGCTAGTTAAATCGCACTATGACAAGTAAGAGTCTACATCAGTTAGATAACTCAGCATGGCAAACAATAAATCGAAAATAATGAATTTCACCGTTATTTTTAGATGTCTATGATCGGAGGTTAGTTTGACGCGAGTCAAGATTATTTATTCAGTTTATGAGGTTAAAAGGAACAAATACAGATGTAACAACATATTTTTCCAGAATATATATAGATTAATCCTAACAGAGCTTTAACCTCCATATTGTTTACATCAGTCTTGTTTCTATTGATTTTACGCAGCCTTGGTTATATTTCTTATTGTTGGTCAGTTTGTACAGCATTATGTTTAATATCTAACCTTCATTTTTTGTTAAATTTTGTTTATTATTTATAAATTTTGGCAGACGTTGAATTTAGATAATGAAACATTTTTGTTTGCCTGTTTAAATTTTGCCCTGTTCTCATGTTACAAACTTTAATTTTATTATTACAGGAAATGAAAAAAACTAAAGCTGGCTCTATAAAAGCAGATTTAAATGTTCCTGTTCCAGACCCAGTGGTGTTCCATAATCAAAATGATTCAAAAAATAATGATGTAAGTTCACAGGGTTGGTAGTGGCAAAAGGATGTTTGGGTTACCAGGAGGTCGTCATGCGTGGGCAAAAGAAGTGATCCATATTCAGTTTGTGTTAAAAAATTATGATCATGTTAAATATTATAATAATATAAATTCAAACAAAACAAGGAAAAAAAGACTTCATTTCTGAATTTTATTAAATTCTGATCTTTTACTCCTCAGTTCCTACAGCCGAACAGGTTTCCATAATAATACAATACATAGCAGAAAACCTGATGGGTTACCATAAACCATTTTCAGGTAACCTGTTAGGTTACCACACCCAGCTGTTAATTTCAGCCTTACTATCAGTGGCAGTCCCAATGAAAATCAACATATAGTCATGGGGAGAGTTTGGATGGGTGGTGGCAGGGGGGGTCATGATTGGGTCCAGAGGTTGGCTTATAACTTATAATATCTATTCATATTGTTGAAACTTTTTACCTGAAACCTATCCATTCAGTAACTGTGGACACTTTCACTAGATTTTTATAGTTTCATTCAGGTTTTATTACCGGTAAACACATTAAGTTAGTTTGGGGAGGGATTTTCACATGATACTGTAAGCTATGTTCTGATACATCAGTTCAACGAACCAACAGAAATCTGTTTATTTAATTTTAATGTATTCTTGACTAGTAAATAATAAACTTAAGCCGATACAGACAAATTGAGAAAAGATACAAAAAACTGGACTTGTATTTATTTTTATATATATAATTTAAAATATTTTGATTTTCAGTCAAAAAAGAGGAAAATAGACTTTACAACAGGTGACTTAGACCACCTGACAGGATCAAAAGTGTTAGTTCTTCCAAATGGATCCGTTCCAGTTAATGCACATATTTTTAAAGCATGTGAGAAATTAAAGCCTTTAATCAATGATCTTATTGATCATGCTAATATGGTAAGTTTAACAATTCAGAAAAGTAGAGGGTTGACATGTCTGCTCTATACTGTAAAATGTCTAAAATATACTCTTTAAAAAAAAGTAGGGGATATTGAAATGCAAATACCTGTGCAGGTTGCGATATGATAAATAGTCATGGACATTTGACATGCTTTGAAAGTATGTTCACAGATGAAGAACTTATCGCCCCAACAGAACCACTGAGCTGCACATTTGACATGCAATAGCGCCATACACGTGGGTGGGGTTCATTGATGAAAACGGCTGTGTGCTGGATTATCTATCCATGTTTGCTTTCCTATCGGTTCTAGCATAAGATTTACTGTTTAGCGTATCTTTGCTTTAGTGTGTTACAGTTAATTTGATCGGGAGACGTGTTCATCAACGTCATCCGACAACACTGCAAGAATTGGCCATGGCACCAGGGCTGCCGACAACCAGTATCGCAGCGCAATTTGCGATACATATTTTGCCCGTTGCTAATCAAAAATTAAAATCTAACATTTTTGATTCGCAGTAACTGCGAATCATGAACATGCCTGTCATTTTGGATATTGACACAAAGATTTATCCATATTTCTCAACGCTTTCAACGTATATAAAATATCAAATAAATTTTATAAACAAAACGGAATTCTCCGTGTGACATTTTCTTCTCGAACTACCCAGACTCAATTCATTATACTATATAACAATGCTATATAATACAGGGACATAACTTTATGAATCGGGACTATTAAACCGGAAATAGGGAATCAAGTAGTACCACTCACGTTGCGTGACATGTCAATTTCGAGTAATTATATCAGTATTCAATTTGAAAAAAATTAAATTCAATGTATCCCCCACGTATTGTAAATAAAATATAAAAAATAAATATGTGTAAACGTATTGTAAAATGAGAAATCAAAGTAAGAATTCCCGTAAACTATTATTGTTTATATCGCGTGCGTCTAGTTAATCGAGATTATTCGTAAAATACCGCGTGCTTACGATTGAACAAAAATAATAACACACGATAAAAAGCAGACGAAATTGTTTTCTAACGAAGAAATAAGTCACTGCCCAGACATAAGGCCTAACCAAAAGTCTACACTCATTCGGAAATGTTCACAGCTACCTGTAGAAGTGCTAAAATTCTAAATAAAATCTTAAGAATGAAATCTAATCGTTTGTTATCAATTGAAATTAAAATAATCTTGTTATTTAGGTGTTTTATGTTGAAACTGAAAAACTGCTAATCAATTTTTAAATTTGCTAATCAAATTTGGCAAAATTGTACTTTTTGATTAGCAGTGCTGCTAATCATCTGTGAAAAATTACCGACAGCCCTGCATGGCACTGCAAGAGGAGTGGGTCAGATTGCCCCAAATCATGATTGGACGGTTGATTAGGAGCATGCCACGATGAATCGCTGAATGTCTGAGGATTGGTGGAGGATTAATCATTATTAAGACAAAAACCAAAAACGTCCATTTTCATTTTTGACAGTGTATCTCTTTGTGAGTGAAATAAGCAGCCCATATGAACTGTTTATGTTCATGTGTAGGCAATTGGCCTGTTATTAACATACACCGGTTACCTCTAATAAAAACAGCAGTGCTAATGACACCTGTAAGCTTATATGAGAAAATGAATGAAATAAAAAGACACCAATCTAGAATATTTTTAAAAGTTTTGTCTTACTTCAACATAAGATTTAATTTCTGTTTCTCCATTTCAGGTAAAAATGTGGATTAGTTTTTTAATTCCAAAAATTGAAGACGGAAACAATTTTGGTGTATCTATACAGGTAAATTAAGACTGTTTCATTTCTGTAAATTAGGAACAGTTAAATTTGATAATTCCATAACAAAGCAGATTTGAAGAATTTTGTCCCGCATATTAAAATTACTCTCAGCATTTTATCACATCAAATTTACTGACATAGGAGTTAGTTGACAGATGGACATTACTCTTGGCCATTACTGGGGAAAACAGTAAAAAATCAACATAACATTTAAAAATTCTACCTTGACTTGTTGATTTATTTTTGGGTCAAATAACATCCCTGGTGATTGCATGCAAACTTCAAATTATTGTACCTTATGTTTCAGGAAGATACAATGGCAGAAGCTAGACAAGTCGAAAGTGATGCTGCTACATATTTAGATCAAATATCACGCTATTATCTTACAAGAGCTAAAATTGTTTCAAAAGTTGCTAAATATCCACATGTAGTAAGTTCATTTGATCTTTATATCCTGCACAAAAACTGAGAAAACAATTTGGTTTATTTAAATATGATGATTGAAATTCTTGACGTTTGATAAGCAAAACATCTAGTTAGTATCATGCGCTGAGGTGGCTAGTTGAGTAAGACATAGGCTAGCTTACTAGAAGACCTCGGGTTCGCTCCTGGTGTTGGCCGAGATATTTTCTCGGGATTTTTTGGCATGGTCCCTCCTCGTCGGTTATACAGGACAGAGGGCCTGGCAAGACAACGTATAGTCATTCAAATGGGACAAAAAATCCAGGTCTCATGTACAAATTGGTGTGCACGTAAAAGAACCCTTGGCAGTTGAACTTCAACATAAGAGTATGTTGTAGCGCCGCTGTCCCAGCAACATTAACCATCATAAGTATAACAGTGGTTAATGAGCTAATGGCACTGGTAACTGTTGATTCAGAAATATGATTATCCATTGTAATATTGTTATAATGATTTGTTAACAGGAAGATTATCGACAAGCTGTTACAGAATTAGATGAAAAACAATATATTTGTTTACAATTAACCACATGTGAAATTAGAAATCATTATGTAAGTAGTTTTTATTTTATTTTTTAATTCAAGATGAATTGAAATGGGTTTAACTGGACCTCCAGTTTAGTTTTTATTGTTCCATCTGAAAGAGTAGAACTTCTTCCTTTCCCTGCCCAGTATCTTCCACCACTGACCAAGGGAAACAACACTTGACAATTCCAAAGAAGTTTTCCAGCCAACACTGAAATTGTACTCCAGACTTCCTTACTCACGGAGTCACCGTGCTTATTTTATAATTTGATCTGAAATATCTATAGAATTAAAACATGTAAGCTGTTCATTTTAAAACTTCTCCATGATTTTCATTTCTGCCAATTCATTAAAAAAATATTTTGTTTGTTATTACGCGACAAATTCAGTTTTGTAAGCAAATTATGTTGATTCGATTTTGGTAACAATATTAAATTCTTCAAAGTTAAGAATGCCAAGTCAATCCTTCTAATTTAATTGAAAATTTATATTGAAAATTTATTTATCTATTAACTTATCAATCTTTTTCAGGCTAGTCTTCATGACATCATCTTCAAGAACTTAGACAAGATCAAAAAGCCTAGAAATGCCAATGCTGAATCGTTATATTAAAAACAAAAACTATCTGTGATTGGGGTACAAAAAATTCTCTGGCCAAAACTTGTGAATGGTTCGTGTTGTTTTGTGTCAAATTTAATCTAAGGAAGTTAAAATTTGGTGAATTATGAATTCATTGTGACATTTGTAATGCGTATGTACTTTTAATGTCTTTTAAAGACTTGTTTTATTATCAGCACTTTTCTTCCATAAACCTAAGTGAAATCAACATTCTTATGAACAGTCTTTAGACACTCAATAAAATAACGTTGTTTATCTTTTCGTTGATGCATTTGTGCTAGTTTTGTTTCCATCATATATATTTCTCTTTTCTCAAAGTTAAATACAAAAGCACTGGTTTGCTTGAATGTCATTAGAATCCTTGATGTGATTGGTCAATTTATTAATTGACACACTAAGGGTATAACAAATACTTTACTTCTGATGAGCTCAATAAATGATTTACAATCAAATTTTTATCAGCTCAGTAAACAGAAGTTGTTTATAAATAAGACTACCATATATGCATGTTGTTGCAAGTGATATTATACTTAAAATATAATGTTTTAAATCTGAAACTTTAAACGTTGTATATAATTGGTAGGTGTACATTAAAATACAAGAAAACATCTATTTTATTTCAAACATTTTTTCAAACAAATTTCCACAGAAATTTGTGCCAGATATGTTTTGAGATTTTCTAAATGTGCCCCTGTCGTGCTCTGTCAACATTATTTTGTTGCATGTTATTAGTAAGCTGCTTCAAGTTTTTGTATCTAAAAATTTGGGTGGTCAACCCCATACAAATTTGGGTGCAAAGACATGGCCATTTGTTTCACTGTCTGTAGTGAAAAGCATTCAGTCCAACGAGAACTTAGGGAAATGTTGGAGCAAGGCAGAGACTGAATTAACATTGTCATCAATGGGGAAAATAAAGGTCTTTTGCCTCCAGATGAAAAACAGGTGTTGTCTCTCTTATACCGCCAAGTATTCTGCATATCAAAGGCACCCATGATTCGGAAATGTGACAGTGGCACTGACAAGTTAAAAATTAATTTTAATCTCTGGGGTGTTGTGCACATCCCTAGCCCAAAGAAAACGGGATTTGTGAAAGATTATGAAAAAAAATGAATTTCTGAGAATCCGCCATTTTCTGTGTCTGTGCACATCTTTAGGACAACATGTGGAACATTGAAAAAAAGTGTTGTTTCTGAGAACCAGCTTGAGTTGGTGTCCCAAACAAAATGGGAACATGCAGTGCTTGATTTAGAGTGGCCCTAGGCTATTCCACTTAAGACCCGCTGCCACTCACGACTAGGGGCAGATGTACAATGTAAGTGTGTTTTTAAACACAATTAAGCAGAGTTGAGGATAATGTCAAATTAAGGCCACAGTGCGTGCAAGGAAAGCTTATGACAGTGTCCCAAATAATGTATACCTTGGCCCGGAGGCCCCCTAGGTATTGGGCCCAGTGCGTCAGCCTGCAAAGTCTTAAGTAAATCTGAGAAGCAGCTAGAGTTGGGGTATCAAAATGGGCATGCATGGAATATTACACAAGAATTGAATTTCTAGATGTGTGTGGTTAATTTTGTCTTTCTTCAACGGATATGCATGGAATATTATGTAAGATTTGAATTTCTGGAAGTGTGTGATTAATTTTATCTTTCTTCAACGGCGCCAATGAACTGTTGGACCTAATAATACCACCAGACAGGCTGCACAAACATGGCCGCTATGAGTTCCTGGTACATTGTTTATAATTGTTCTACATAGAAATGTTTCTTCAAACGGCACATGTAATATCTTTGACTCTAGAATATAATTTACAGATCTTAACAGTTGCAGGGGCGTGTCTACGGTATGGTAGGTAGGGCACGTGCCATGTGCACCACTGAGAGGTACGGGCAGTATGACCATTCTCCCGCGTAAACTAAGGAAGTAGTCTAGAATTCCGTGCAAAATCTGTGAAACTGAAAAAAAATCCTGACTCGGACTGACACATCATGGACTAATATTTGTATCAGTGAAAGTAAAAAATGTGCTCTTTTTATTTTCATGTAGTGCCATAATTTGTAATTATCCACACCAAAAAAATGGTGTCAGATGTTTTGACAGTGGCGCAATTCGCTTGCCATGGGCGCTATTTTCCGCAGATGCGCCACTGTGTTAACCCACTCCCCCCCACCATGTCACTGGAATTTGTGACCAGACAAGGTGTCTAATTTTTCGGAATGTACAAAGAAAAATCAGACGGAAATTTACGTCGATGTCGCGGGTCCATTTAAAGAGGCGGCTGAAACACACACACACACACACCCACCCATACAAGCAAGCTCCCAAAGTCAATGATAAAACAATAGTTATCACATTATTAGTTGTTTGGGGGGGGGGGGGGTTTAATGTGGAATAATTATATATCCCAACGGGGGTTGGTTGGCACGTGCGCGCTGTATCATAAAGTCTGTCATTGAGTCAACTGGCGTGGTTTCGATTCCCCGGTTGTAAATGACAAGGAGTAGGGTCGCCTGTCGAACTTCTCCGGTTTCCCCCCACTGCTAAAGACCCCTACGCGCAAGCGAATTATGGAAACAAAATTGAACCATGTTAGTCCCGAAATGACCTAGTTTGTGTCGAGTGGACGTTAAACCCTATTTCTCTCTCTCTCTCTCAACAGGATATACCTACTCGAAAAGCCCCCGCATAGGCCTTTCAGGTGACAATAACCGATGCTCTTATACCGTTTGTCTTCACTCCCCCGTAAATATTAAGTAGAAGTAAAATACACCAAAACATAGAACAAATTATTTGTGCCCTTAAAAAATGAATATAAATGAGTAATGTGTTCGATCTTTTCACGGAGTAATTGCACAATATTAATTATAACTGCCATGATCGAAATGTCACCAAAGGTATTGGAATGCAATTCATTATACGTGTGTCTACCTGCGCCCGGTGATCTAAAAATAGTATTGGCTCAGCTCCGATCAGTGTAGTACGACAGTGAATTCGCGTGTTGAGCTTGAGTTGACAGGCGATATTATTGTAACTCTTTCCAAACTAGATATGGATTTTATTTAATTCTGTGATTTGGATTTTAGCGGTTTGGGTGAGTAGGTTGTCATTTTTGGTTAAATTGAGTAATTTGCACCTTTTGGTCGTTGCATGGGGTATGTTTTTGTGACACGTTTTGTAATTAAGACTGAACATCGTTTGTTTTCACTGAACTTCATTGAGGCTCGTTACAGGGCGGTTACCGTTACTTGACATGTATTTAAAATTATAGGTTGACAATGTTTATCATTCTTGCATATTATGTACCATAACTCTGTTGCTAGCTTAATTATTCTGTTCTTAATTAGACGATGGATTAATCAATGTCTTAATCTTCACATTTTCACAAAAATCAATTATTTTCCTTTGGCTTAAGTAACTTTTTATTCAATAACTTTCTCATTAATCTCAACCATTACGAAGGTTATTGAAGTTATAACAGTTAATATGGTCAAATGGATATAACCTACACATTTGATATTTTATAATTGAGTATCTCAAAGATTTCTATGATATGGGTTGTACTAAGTATTCAGATATATTCTGTGTGGATAAAGGTGGTTATCTTTTATAATGTACAGGTAAAATGTGTATTACTCTGCCATAATGCACATGATATACAGTACAGTTTGTCTATATAGTTAAAATGTGTATCACACAGACATAATTCACATTTTGAATATACAACTGCCAAAAGCACTTGATTTGCATTAAAATGATTTACCATACTCATTATTGAAGTTAATTTTTAATAATTTTTTAGCTTTGATACATGTTATATTTTTTCCTGTTAATGTTGTATATCTTGGAATTATTCTTTATATCCCAAATTTCTCTAGAATGTTAAACCTTGATATTTGTTTATACCCTAAATTTCTCTAGAGTGTTAAACCTTGATATTCTTTATACCCAAAATTCCTCTAGAATGTTAAACCTTGATATTCTTTATACCCTAAATTCCTCTAGAATGTTAAACCTTGATATTCTTTATACCCTAAATTCCTCTAGAATGTTAAACCTTGATATTTGTTTATACCCTACATTTCTCTAGAATGATAAACCTTGATATTCTTTATACCCTAAATTCTCTAGAATTTTACACCTTGATATTCATTATACAACTTACTATAGACCCCTTCTTACATCATGTCTAGAAGTTGTGATTCACTGATTATGGTAGGTGTCATACATGAGGCATGGTGAACTACTCTCTTTGGAACACTTGATATTACTTCAGCTGTCATGGAAATGCTCTCTTTTGATAAGTTCATAGACCTGTACTCCTGTAGCCACTGAGGTCATGTTTCTAATTAGTTGCCTTCCCCCGGATCTAGCCGAAACATCGACTTGCAGGTAGATTAAACATGAAAACAAACTTTATCTCGGTACTTGGCCTAGTGCTGGGTATTGCCACTGCAGTCACGATACAATATGTATTCATAACCAGGTCCATATTTGCCAAGAAAACAACAGGATAAATGAATAATTCATATTTTCAGTCCTGCCGATGTCAACAAAATAAAAGTGTTTTATATCACAATATTGATGTGGATCCAAACAAGGGCTAAAATGATTTAAGAGTGTGTACCCATGGATAATGTGTGACATGGATAATTAAGAGTCACCATCAGATATCCACTTACACCAGAGGATGTATTGACTATTTGGATTAGTTGTTAAGTGACTAATGGCACTGAATTTGAATTGTATCGGGTGTATATTCATTACAATAATATGTGAAATGTGAAATATCTCAAATGTTAAACATACATGATGCATGAGCTAAATCTGCCCATTGCAGGTCTTTCTTTAGGCCTGAAATTTTAATGTTATCTAAATTATTAATTAGACATTAATTAACTTATCCAGACCATAATCAATTCTCGATATCATCTCTAGCCTGCGATATTTACTGGATTAGGATCTGAAATGCTGCTCAACTTTCATTCATGATTAAATCATAAAATGGATAATCGAGACTTATGCTTTTTATCGTACCAACTTTAGTAATGATGATAGAGGCTAGGCCGAAAATTCAATGGCTAAATTCTCGGTTAAAGGTAGATCAATTTGACTGAAATTTTCAGCAAATTACCTTTACATTATCTAGTTTTTAACTATTATAGTGAGAACTGCCAGCTCTTTATCTAATCTTCCATAATGTAGCCTATTTTTAAATATCTCAAATTTTTTAACATATTTAGAAAATTTCAGATCACCTGCTGTTTAGACAAACTTTGGAAACTATATTAACCTTACCAGTGGATAAAAATCATAATTATACATGTACCAGTTATTCACTTCGAGTACACAACAGACATTTAATACTTGCTTCAGGCAATATGACTTTTTCAAATTCCTATATATGGAGTATAGTTTGCATGGTTTTCAGAAACAATACACATTCATTAATGAATATTTCATGTAAATGTATACGCCTACATCAGCTTATTATACATATGAGTAAATCCAAAGCTATTAATCTAGATTTTGTTGACATACAGAAGTGTAACTTGAGTATAAATATTATTGTTTGTTTATTATCTATATAGATAGATATAACACTCTTAATTTACAGGTACATGTCAACCTGAAATAAGTAGGATCATTATTATCATCTATAATACACATTTATCTCTTTCATTTAAAATCCCCATTGTAAAAATATAATCATTGAAAATGACAAAAAAAAAACAAAAACGGAAATCGTATATACAAATATGGATATTCATTTGGAGCAATTTTACTCTAACTTGGGAGAATTCTGCTTATTGAGGGATTGGATTGGTAAAGTGGTCTTAAAGAATGCTATTGTATATCACAAGGTCCATAATTAATGAAGGTGTCTGAAGTTCGATACCATGCTGGTGTGTGAAAGGCATATGATCAACTACCTAACATTGAGGGTTTTCTCTGGAAGCTCCATTTTCTCCCTAACTGTCAAAAGTTACCCAGTTTGTGTTGAGTATGATGGATATTAAAGCCCATTTCTGTCTTTATTATTAATTATTTATCTGTACCCGTGATCTGGTAGTAAATATATATACGTAATATTGAACGGTTCAATGGGTGCAACAAGCCAGATATTTCAGAAATATCTTAAAGATATACATGTCTTAAAGATACAGACTGTAAATAAAATCATTATAGTCTTATAAAATTATATGGGCACAGACAATTACAATTGCTTTTTTTTAGTTTTTTATATTAGATGATGGATTAAATGAGTGTTTTAGACTTCACATTAGAATTGATCAATTTGAATAAATATGGTTTTGGTACAGATACTTTTAAAGCCCCAACACATGAACACATGGTAATAAGTTAAGGTCATATTAAAGTATTTGAATAGTGTATGGCTTTTGGTATGGTTTCACGGTATTCAACTCTATTTGACTCTTAAAACTGATGGTCATTATTTGCATTTTTTGGAGAATATCTAATTTTTCACGGCTTAATCGACACTAAAATGTCTCACATTAATTAACATTTAATGAGGAAATGAAAAACCAAAACAGTAGTTTACTTTCCTGCTTGGATGCAGTCGAATTGAAAAGAGGATAGCCTTAAATATATTGTTTGCAGAGGATGATGAATGCTGATAATATTCAATACCTCATATCTTTGTAAATATTGAACAGAATTAAAGTATCTTTGGAGTAATATTCGTTTTAGAGATTCAACTTTCACAATATTGTACTTGGTAAGCGATTAAACATCTCTCTAATGATGATCAGCTTTAAAAAAGATATATTCTCACTTCACATTTTTATTTATCTATATTAAATGAATTTTTAATAACCTATTTTTGGCTTAAATTGTTTAGATCATGGAATATAAGTACTCGATGAGTGATATATTCGTCATAATTTATCATAATATTTAGACATAAAATAACTCAGACTGACATTACATAGAGAATTGTTATTCCACTTGAGTGAACAAATACTAAATGTGCATTCAGATTAACATTCTTCCCCCACATATATTGTACATTATATGACTCTCATACTATTTAGCTAAAGAATTCCTCCTTCAAACAATCATTTTTGAGATTTATAACACCATTCATCACAGTTTATTTATTATGATATGTACCTGTTTACTTTAGTAGGCGTTTCATTTTAGGCTAGTACATGGCTAGTACATGCAAAGGACAGAACGATCTAGCTAGACATTCCCAGATACGAACAATCAGACAGCACCCCACATATTTACATCTCTGATACACAAATATTTTTGAATGTGAAAATTATGAAACAAACCTTCTCAATCAATATGAAACGGTGTGCCATTATAATAATGTAAATATATGACCATTTTAAGGACGCTACATTAAATGCAAGAAAACAGAAAATATTTTACACTATTTGAATTTTTCGAGATCAGCAGTACACTTCCTCTTGATTGGTTTATAAATCTAAAACAGGAAGAGAACGCATTATTTTACAAAGTTCTCATAATGTATATGGGTGTTTGTATCGTTTGCAACTTTCTCGAATTAGTATTGTATATTTGAATTTATGGCGCTGGCTTGCTAACTTGGAGATCCCAGGTTTGGTCCCAGTGTTTTGCAGTGTGGTTTCCCCATGTCAGTTGGGGGGCCTGGCAAGGAACAGCATCTATGGGACAAAAAGCGTGAGTTCCCATGTAATAATTGGCATATACAAAATAAGAGTAGGGTGTACATGTAGGTGTGACACACTGCAAGACTTATCCCTGCCTTTATTAGGCTTGACCCAGACTGACTGACTGTTGGTGTTTAATGTATGCTTCCATCGGTAAATCTTCCCCATAAATACACCTCTGACTGGACGTTAATGTTGTGAAAAAATATTTGAGATGTACAGTAGTCAAACATTTACTTTTACATGTAGTAAAAAAAGGACAGCAGTCTGAATGTCTTGGGGTCAAGAAAGCTATTTGTCACCTCTACAGTAAGTGAAGAGTCTAGATGATTAACTATGGCTTATGGTTGAACAGTTAAATTCTTTTGAATAGTAAGTGGAAGGAAATAGGGTCAGTCTATAGTACTACTGTATAATTCAATGTCCTGTGTAGTTAATACTACCTGGAAGGCTAGAAACTTTGAGTACAGAACCCTGACCATGGACCTTATAATACATGTGTATTATAAGGTCCATGCCCTGACCAAAATAAAAATACATGTAATAATGATAATAATCTGTGATAAACATTTAAAGACCAGGAAATTAATTAAAAAATAAATAAATCTCTTTTTCTATTCTAAATGCTTTAGTATGCAACAATGATTTTTTTTTTAAACTGTAATAAAAATGTATTTTATCACACTAAGGTAAACATGGTATTCAGGAACGATAAAGCCAGGTTGTTAGATGGGACTAAAAATGAGGGCCTCCTTGATATCAAAAATGCTATATATGTTAGTCTCAAACTGGCCAAAGTATTATATGAACAAGATGTTAAACTCCATTCCATTCATTGTGCATGTTTTTATTGTCACATGGTTATCTTCCCATGCTTCATTGGAGCAGAAAAGTACTATGTTATCTCCAGGGTTTTTTTTAAGATTTGTTTTAATTGTACAATTTTCCTTTATTATTTTCTGCTCTATCAACATTTTGTTGAACATTATTCCCATATTCTTTACTAATGATTAACCAAAAGTATAGTTATTTTCTAATTGGGGGTTGGATGACCGAATGGTTAGCACATGCGCACTATATCATAGGGCCTGTCATTGAGTCAACTGTTGTGGTTTCGATTCCGCAGTTGTATGTGACAATGAGTAGGGTCTCCTGTCCAATCCCCATGGGTTTTCTCTGGTTTCCTCCCACTGCTAAAGAATCCTACGCGCAAGTGAATTATTGAAATTAAATTGAACCATGTGTTAGTCCCAAAATGACCTAGTTTGTGTCTAGTGGACATTAAACCCCATCTCTCTCTCTCTCTCTCTCTCTCTCTCTCTCATTTCTAATTTTCATCATAGTTGGGATAATCAACAGCCTAACAACCTATGTCCCAAATCACCTTATATATGTAGAGTTTGATATAATCTGTCATTTTAACTCATATAATAGTCTAGAACATATGTAACAGCTTTATTGTCTGTCAGTTGTTATGTACATGTAGGTGGTATTATGAGATGTAAGCTAAGGTGAAGGTAAATATTGCCAATAATAAACGTGTAGAGTTGTTGTACATTTTTATATTGATTAAGCAGGTCTATATATATTAATAGTAAGGCTAATTATCTACATCTTATAAGGCTAATTATCTACATCTAATTAGAGAATTGGCTAGAAACCAGAATCTAGGAGTCACGGTGACCCAGTGAGGATGGCACCGACTCGCGAACAATATGGTCCCGGGTTCAATCCCGGAGAGCATGGCAAGGAACAATGTCTAGTCATTCAGCTGGTATTAAAAACCTAAGTCCTGTCTATACCATTGGCAGCACATTAAAATTCTCTGAGTGACAGTTGAAAATCCCAATAAGAGTAGGACTTAGTACTGCTGATTGGCTTAAAATCAACTTCATTAGGATGATTGGTGCTGAAAAGTTAGACATTAAACCCCATTTTATTTACTACTCATGTTACCTGTATTACACATGAAGTGAACAGAGGTTAGAGGTAATATACTGGAACTATAATGATGGAGCCTTAAATCAACACAATACATCTACAACAAAAATGTACAATGATTATTTCGTTTATATCAGTTTATTCTGATTATATTAAATTTCTGATGAATTTTAAAAACTAATTAATGGTATAATGGTAATCAGTTCCAGTGGTTGCCAAGAAAACCACATAGACAAAAAATACCATTTCAAAGTGTTATAAACTATACATTAATTTATCAATACCTAATATATTGTACATTTATTGATTTGTGATGGATTTAAATATGTGCTCATTGTGCTGACATGTCAGATTTGTTATTACATTTTGTAATAAGTGCAGGAGGACGGCATCATACACATTTTTTAGCCAAAACCGCTGACCCATAACTTTTTTCTCACATTTCTTAGGCGCTATTACTCTGTATTGGCATTTTTTTCTACAGACAAATTCCAATACAGAATTCCCCCCAAAAAATGAAAAAACAAATTTACTAGTAACCGTTACCATAGGTATTTTCTTGGTATAAAGTACTGGAAATCCACAGGTATGAATGTGGTCAAGATAAAATACAGACATTGTTAGCTATATGGATCCACTGAGGTTTATATTAAATATATTTTAGATCACTCCATTTATTTGTTTCTAACATTACAGGTGATTTGAATGTTGGACAGATTTTGGTATCTAGCTGAAAATCGAAACTATCGAAAATTGTCCAAAATAACAACGCAATTCAGTATCACTGATTTTGACCAAGATTCTATCTACCTTTAAACTTCAGTACACTGGGTCATGCTTGCTTGATCAAACAGTAGTTACACATAATAGAAAACTTAAAATTTTCCCTAGGGCCGGGTTAAAAGATAATAATTTATATGATGTAACCTTTTGACAGACATTTATTATTACCGGTAATCAATAATATGTCCACCATGTCACACTGATTGATGACATATTTATAATATCAGAAATAATATATGATCTCTTATTATATCTACATGTATGATAGATTATAAAAAATGGTGGTGTTGAGGTCAGGTGTTGAATGAATAAATCTCCCACTCACAAAATACTTTTGTAATGATCAAAAGTTTTGAAAACCATTTTATAATAGGAATAAGCACAAATAAGAATATTTTGGTGTAGAGGTGAAGGGGACGGATTCAGAAAACTCACTTAGTAAATATTGTGTTATTTTTGACAAAGGTGGTTTCAAATGAGAACTTGAATTTTCTTAGGATCATCTTGTTGTACATGTAAGTAGTGAAGGTTGTCATGCATGTTACAGTGTATACCAGGGCCGTAACTAGCTCAGAGCAACAAGGGGGACGGGAAGTGTTCTCAGGGGTGCTGTAAAATTGACGGACAATGTATATCTATTGATTTTATGGTCGACAATTTTTACACAGGGGGGGTGGGGAAAAACTTTTTGCCGGGGGGGGGGGGGATTTGCCCCCACCCCCTAGTTACGGACCTGGGGTATACTTATACTTTCTAGAACATCTGATACTATTTCTCATCCATGAAGTCCACATAGTTAATCATTTCAGTTTTACTAATGTATATAAGCACAAGATATTTTAAGCAGGAGATTTCTACACTGTAATGGGGAAATAAGTTACAACAATTTATTGACTTTGATAAATGTACACATGTTTTTAGACACACACCCATGTAAGGTATACATACACTGTTATCTCTGCTGGTCAAATCACTGGTATAACCACCAGGTCATAATACCTTTCTTTTCTTTTTTTTAAATTATGAATAATATCTAATAAACCCATCCTGGGTTGCACAGAAAACTCCATTTTTAGACAAAGGCAAGTAAGGAATATAGCTTAACATTTCCTCAAAACAAAACTTTGGTTATTTTTATAAAAACATGGTCATGTGTGCGGGGCCCAGAAAGCATGAAATGTCTACTCTTTTTCACATTGTAATCTGGGGTTTCCATTTCATCCGAATAACTAGCATTTTTAGAGTTCGATCTTACTGATGAAGACATTTAAAAACACATTTTTATACAATAGAAAATGTGTTTAACATCTATGCTAAATAAACTGTCATTTCTTGACTAACATAAATATGGTACACCTTTATTTTAATAATTTACTTGCACGTTGGGCCTTTAGCAGTGGAATAAAATCCGGAAACCTGCCAAAAATCCAAACCCAATTCCAACCTCATGACAGACCTTATATGGTTTAAAGCGGATGCATTAGACAATTCTGCATTTAACAACCCTTGTCCTAAATGAGTTGGCAAGAAGAATCTCCAGCAAAGTGAAATGGGAGAAAAATATTTTCATATGCCCATTATTAAACTATTTCCAATGTGCTAACAATATCTTATATATAACATCTTAATACACAAGATCTACATACATTATTATTCATGTTATAATAATATTATCTCAATTCAAAAACCTAACAAGATCTTCACGGTTAGTGAATTTTATTCATAGTTTAATGCAGACAGGTAAACAGCAGTTCACTCAGTGGTTGCAATAAGGAAATATTCATGACCTCAACTTTGAATTATGTTACTTCTTTTTATGTATACTTGAATATGGAATATAATATTATACCTACACATCTGACTAGACTTGTTTTTCATAGTATATCAAATTTCTATAACTTGAAATTATGGCCCTAATTTTAAGAAGAAGTTTGATCTTTTCAGTGATTTTTGTACTGAAAATGTTTTAATGAAAATTATCGATTAATATTTTATAGGAGAGAGAGAAATGGGGTTTGATGTCCATTTGATGCAAACAAGGACATTTCAGGACTAACATATGGTGTCTTTTAATAATTTACATGTGCGTGGGATTTTTTATTTGTAGGATGAATTCCAAGAACTCAAAGACAACTTACTAGGTTAGGTTGGTGTCCCTACTACTATTTGTCATGTACAATCCTGTATCGAAACCATGACACTCGACTCAATGACAGACCTTATGATCTACAGCACACACGTTTGACCACTCAACACCTCCTACCCTACTTTATTTGACTGGACACTCATGCCTATAGAAACATCATCCAGAAATCAGAATGTGTTGGAATGGCACGATGGGGATTGCAATATGTGGAGGTGTTGGTTAGTTGTATATCACTGTTTCAGAGACATATAGACATCTAAACAAGGGATACTGTAGAAAGTTATAGTAAATGTCATATTTCACACAGTGGTTTGGTATATGACTCCTTATAAGATATAAAAAACAACTGTTTGAAGATTACATTCCTGCACTACCATCATGTGTGTTGATACGTTAAGTATTTAAAATAAGTTTGAAATAGAAGGGACTTTGTTTAAAGAGTATAGTAGGTCATATTATAAGGTTAACGTAGCCCAGTTAAAATATTTATGATTTTACTTGACCAAGGATAGATAGATTACTTTTTATGATTAGAATTAGTTTTATCATAAAATTACAATTGATTGCATATTTTGATGATATGATTACGATTACATTCGTGGATTACAGTTACTTTCATGATGCAATTATATACATTCATGATTAAATATTTTTTATTCCTCCACATATCATAGAAACTTTTTTTATTGCTTAACAGATCGGTGTCCTTGAAATTCGGGGAGCCATGGTGGCTAAGGGAGTAAGATGTGTTTGCTCCCGGTGTTGACCGAGAAAGTTCATCAGGATTTTCCAGGTGGTTTCCCCTTGTCAGTGGTGCAGGACGGAGAGCCTGACAAAGACAACTATCTAGTCATTCGAATGGACTGAAAAACAGAGGTCCCGTGTACACATTGGCATGCACATAAAAGATCCCTTGATAGTTGGAATTCGATACAAAATTTCCCTCATGGCACCCTATATGGCGTATGCCCGCCTTCATCAGCCCAGTTGGAGCAGAACAGTAGGACGTTAAACAACATTTCATTTCATTTCATTCTTAAAATTCATACTACCTGGGACTGTTCGAATATCAGTAAGGATGGTCCTTCCAGAATTATTTACTTGGTTATTTTCCTTGTCATAGAAACCTTATACAGTTCTACAATTTAACAGTTCGTTTTCAAGCTATAAGTAAAAGTTATTTAGATTTTATGTTTTTACTTGGCTGGTAAATATGAAATCTATCAAACTTAAGACTAAGAGTTGTACATCAGTTACATGCAGAGTTATTTCTCTTGTGATCAAAACCTTGTAGTTGCTCATAGTATAAGTATAAACCATATCAAAATTCAATGCCAAAATCTTAGATTTGGAGTTATTGCCTTTGTCATCAAAACCTTGAAATCATGGTAAGAGTTTCTGCGACTTTTTTTCTCAAATTTACTGGGATTTTTGAAAAATGTGTATAAAAATTTTGTATGGCCCTTAAACCAAATTCTTTTTTATTTCCTTTTCTGAAGCAAAATCACAATATGAGAACCAAATATTTTCTCTTCTCTGAGAATATATTGATTTTTGTTTCCCTTTCTGAAGCAAAATCGCAATATGAGAACCAATATTTTCTGTTCTCTGAGAATATATTGATAAATTTATATATCTGTATTATTGTATTATCAACTCCACCTTCATTATATTTACGGTATCGATGTCTCTGTTGATATTAGTAAGCTGGTAATGGATATTTTCTAATAGTAACTAATAATTTTCAAGTGTTAAGATACATAGAATAATATACACTTTGTATATTAGCTATTGATTTTAAAGATGGCTTACCACTGAATATTGTTTTGTATTATAAAGTAGATATTGTTCTACAAAACTGTACAATTCAATGTAATCCTGTTGACATAAAGAGGCTTAATGGATAGAAATGGGGTTTAAGGTCCACTCAACACAAACTTAGGGTCTTAAAGTGGGAGGACCCAGAGAAAACCCACAGGGCTAGGCATGCGACCCTGCTCCTGACCAAGTACAAGTGTGGGACTTAAACCACACCACTTGATTTAATGACAGACCTTATGATGTAAAGCGTACACATTAAACCATTTGGTCACTCCCCACCCCATTCCCTACTTAAGGAAGCACTATAAGTTACCTGACTGCAACAATTCTGTGGGGAGCCACGGTGGTTCAGTGAGTATGGCGTTCGCTTACTAACCAGGAGATTTGATTATCACACACATAACCTCTCACCCCCTCTTCAACACCTCTCTTCATGTACACATGTATAAAGTTCATACACAATACTATTGAACTAGGTTAAATATTGTATACTACAACAATAGTATTAACAAATGCACTCTATATACATTGATTCCTGGTATATATTCATATATAATGTATATATAAGATAAGGTTAAGGAGTGTGTTTACATGCGTAACATACATATCATACAGGTGTATACATGTATTATTGATGAATTTGAATTGAAGCTTTTGTAAATGTCATCATAAGCAGATGCTTATACATGGTGCGAATAGTGCTACTCATTTGCTTGTTATGGACAAAGTATAATGAATGAAACCTGTTTTTTTTTTAAAAGAATAAAAAGTATATTCCATTAAAGCCTATCACTGCTCTACAGTGATGCTTGTGTTTTACATGAATAAGATCAGAATCATGCTTGTGTGTGCATGTAATGGGGGGCCGTTACAAAATCTTGACCCTTTTGCCTCAACCATCCCACGATGCCACTGGACTGGTTGGTTATGTCTGTTGTCTTAATTCTTTATTTTTGAATGCATCACTTTCACTGCAAAAATTGTACATTAGGTTTTTACTATAGACAGGTTCATTGTAGAAGAATTTCGGTTTCAGGAATCTCCTTGTGTAGGACATTGCATTATCGCAGGTGTAGTCCGTGTTCTAGTAAAGTTATAAAATCAAATCAGCGTTAAAGTAAAAGTTCTAACATCAGTGTTATAGTAAAAGTTCTAACCTTAACGTGAGCAAATTTAAAAAATGAGTTGTATTTGCTCTGTTTTTTGTCCAGTGATAAATCTTTTCATCTTGTAATGTGTTACAAATCCTCCATCTTGTAATGTGTTACAAATCCTCCATTTTGTATTGTGTTAGAAATCTTCCATTCTGTAAGTAAGTGAATTTATTGCATGGAAAACGTCCACGAGGAGCAGCATACAATTACAAAAATGACATTAATACAATACAACAAATATACATGTAACAAATAAACGAACGTATATTATATAAAGCTAGTTATAAGTTATATAACGTTGAAGTAATGTGTTAGAAATCTTCCATTTTGGACTCAACAGATACTTGTACAAATGGTATCTAAATATCATGATTTACTGGAGTCACCTGATCAGCCACAGCATATTTACTATAACAAACATGTACATCAATAAATGAAAGTAAATAATTATTGGAAAAATGCAAGTACAGAAAGATGTATATAGTTTAATTATAGTTGTTTTTGATTTTGGTCATTGTCAGTTTTTTTTATTGTTTCTGTGATATTTTTATATGATGTCCAATTGTTAATTTAGTTAGGATATTTTTATATGATATCCAATAGTTAATTTGGTTGGGATATTTTTCAATCTGATTAAAATACAGATCTATATTTCGTTTCGTTTTTTTATACTTTCGATGGCCTACACTACATGAAGATCTGACAAGTTATAGCGATAGGTCACGTCTGGGGTCAAAAGACCGACTTATGACCCTATGACATCAGACATTTGATTAACCAATCAGCATTGATGTTACTAGTGGATTACCCACAGTTCCGTGAAAAACACGCCTAAAGCTCGCCGTAACAGACCGTTTCATTGGCTTATCCCTGACACCATTCAGAACACGAGTTCAATAACAACTCTTCCAGATCCAAGTGTAGTAAAGACAAGTAAAACGAAATTTTGAACTATAAAAACGAAACGAAAAAGGATCTGTGTTTTAACCAGATTGGGATATTTTTATATGATTTTAGATCGTGAAATAAGTTTTGATATTTTAAATTTCAGGTACTAAAAAGGGATGGCCTACCGTCAACAAGTCCCACCATCCCCTAGCCCCTCCCAGAGAAGTGACAGACGTGTATCCTCACGGAGTCTCCAAGTTAGAGAGGGGAGTGTGAGAAGTCAACAGAATGGCCAAGACAGAAGAAGTACAACTGGTAGCAGTATATATGGCTACCTTATTGGAGGTATGATTGAATAAAACAAAAAAACAAATATTATTGTCATCTGTTCTTGATATCTGGTTTGAAAAGCATTGTAAAAATTGTAAAATAGATTCCTTAACAGAACACAATACAAAATGAAAAACTGTCACTGGTTTTATTCCAAAAGTATGACATTTCAACTACAAGTATCCTCTTATTGTTATCAAGTGCACACTTAGTAAAGTCAAGGTCAATATATATATATTATTTATGGTGAAGTTGTGCTTTTAGAACAAAATCAGTCATTGTTTCCCATAAATATTGTGTGCAGGCTCGTAACTAGGGCGGGGGTATCAAAAGATTTCGCCCCCCCCCCCCTATAAAAATTGTCAACCATAGATATATATTGTCCGTCAATTTTACAGCATCCCTGAGAACACTTCCCGCCCTCATTGCTCTGAGCTAGTTACGGCCCTGATTGTGTATTCTATTATTGTGTTTCTCTGTTACTAAATTAAAGTTTCTTACTGTTTAGTCTTTTTATATGAATCTCGTAACTAGAATTTCTTCTTGTTTACTCAATTTTTAATTTTTTATGTCTTACTTATTACATTTTACTCATTAGGAGTATATTTCAACTGAATATAGATATTAAAATGTTATTTTGTTTTAATCTCTTATTAAAGCACTGTATTTCTAAAGATTTGAAGTCAGTAACTTGACTAAATGCAATGACTATTATTTCTCTTTGTTTTATTTTAAAAGATATCATTAACAAGGGCGGATTAAAACACTTTTTTACGTGGTATCAAAACTTTATTTGCATTGAAGTTTTTCTGACCATTTCAATTTATTAATCAAAATCACATTGGTCAATTATCAGATACAGTACAGTTTGTCAAGGGTGTTCTAAGGAAATATTAGAATGCTATGTTTCACACTAACTTAATAGTTCACCTTCCTTCCAAAGGTGGCTCAGTGAATAAGGTGCTGGCTCACTAGCGAGAGGGTTCTATGTTCGATCCTAGTGTTGGTCCAGAAAGTTCCTCCAGTTCCTCAGTGCTGCAGGACGGAGGTACGAATGGTTTGAAAAATTGAGGACCTGTGTACATGTTACTGTGTACGTAAAAGAACCCTTGACAGTAAGGATTTGAAAAAGATTAGATGGAAATACCACTGTAGTACATTTCCCTCATAGCACACTGAATAGTGTATTCCCAACTTCATTAAATTAGGAGTGAGAAGTTCTGACTACACCAGAAATTCGCTGATGATTAATCCGCACTTGTTTTTGATTAGATGAAGTTTTACTCTGATTTTTGTTTACTCTGACTTTATGTTTGTGTGTAATGTGTATTAGGTAGGGGGATGGAAGCTAAAGATATATTACCAGCATTAAGAACAGGAGCAGTAGTATTAACAGGTAAGTTGGACTCTTCATGGTGGAGAGGCTGCTAAAACTTTTAACCTATGAAAATTTCTGATGAGCCATTTGATAAAAGGGGTTATTTCATACCCCTGTCCATTGTTCTGCTAGCAATCTAATATTTTACCTTTTTGGGTATTTTACTTTTTCGTGGATTTGGAAGGTATTTTAAGTGATGCTTACTCGGATGTGTTGGCTTGAGGGCCAAATTTAGACTGTTTCTAATTACAACTTGAACATATTTAGACTTAGTGAGCAAATTGAAATGTTTTCACCAGAATCAAGTTTACAAATTATTCGTATGTTGATAGAACAAAAGGCCAAAATGTAATGATATAGCCTATTTATCTTGTTGGAAAATTTCAAATCAAGATATTGAGTGGTTTAGGTGTGAACAATAGATATGCTTAATCAGTTCACGTAACTCCTTTAAGTAATTCCCTTCTTGTTTTATGTGACTTGCTAAAAGTGCCTCAGTGGTAAGGTGCTAGCTTTTTAACCAGGATGCCCAACGTTTGATCCTGTTGGTGACCGAGAAAGTTCCATAGTATTCTCCAGTATGCTTTCCCCTTATTAGTGGAACATAATAGAGGGCATGGCAAGGAACACCATCTAGTCATTCAGGTGGGATGAAAAAACAGAGGTCCTACGTACACGTTGGTACACATGTGAAAGAACCCAGCATAGTTGGAATTCAAAATAACTGTAGACTGTAGTGCTGCTGTCAAATGATTTTTATTTTTGTGTGTGTTATTTAGGTGGTCGAGATCCTGAAGGTGGTCCAATCATAACATTTCCATGTAATAGAACTCGTATAGACGTTACACATCAAGATATCAGTACTTGTCTTAAATATTTAGTACAAATACCAAGGTATGTTTGGTTACAGTTTTAACCCTTTAAACCATTAACCCAATATATTGAGATTTCTAAATTTTTCTATATCCAATTTGCCCTGTATTTGGCTTAATCAACTGAACTTTCATAAATCAAATTGAGTACAGATTTGCAGCCCCAGTAAAACAGCACAGCAAATGACTGAAAATGAATTCCGCAGGCCTTTGTTACATCATAAACATAATTAAGAAGTGTATTAAAATACTTTTGTAATAGTTATTTTGAAGCGAAACTATACAACATGTAATATTATTCATGAAATATTATGTATGATTTATATTGTAGTGAAGAAACTAAGAGACGAGGCTTTACTATAATAATAGATAATAGAGATGGATCATGGTCGAATTTAGTTACAGTTCTCGGTTGTCTCAAGGTACGTTTTCATCAAACAATTGACTTTGTTGTAGTGTTTTTTCTTAATGGGTAAGTTGTATTCTAGACATACTATGCATTGTGAACTCTTCAGGCTTGAGTGAGATTGCCTGGCTGTCTGTTCCTTATATACAGTCATGGGGACCAGAATCCAGTTGAACATTCAAAATTTTTCTTGTTGGTGTTTGTCATCATTGAATTTAGAGTTATGCATTTTGTTCATAATGATGTAGCATTGGAGTTTTGAATTCAGATTGATTTCTATCGAACACCACATCTATAGCCAAGATTCTTAACCTTTTTGCGTATATTCGCTGATAAACAAAACTAGGTGGTTCAAAATATACTCCCCCTTTAATAGATTGCAAGCAGAATATTACATATGTTGATTTCTGTACAAAAACTCAGATAATGATTATACTACATGGGGATAATTTTTATTGATGAACACAAATAGTGGATTTACACATCTTCACGATAAATGCAGTTAATGAATTTACACATACCATTTATCATATAAATAACTCAATATGTAACTTATTTGACTTTATATTAAATAATTCATTTTCAGCAATGTTTAGGAGATTATTTAAAAGAAGTTTATGTTTTACAAATGGAATATGATAGAAGAGCTAATCAAAGAAAAGATAGCGTTAATATTCAGGTATTATACCCTTTATATATTGTTTAATAAGTGAGCTTTAGATCATAAGGCCTGACTGTTACAATGTTCATATATCCTGTTTGAGTGGTCTAACACATTCACTTTAGATCATAAGGTCTGTTATGGTTTCGACACCACACTTGTACATGACAAGGAGTCAGATTACCTGCCGAACCATGTTTGTTTTCTCTTGGTCCTCTGGTTTCCTCCTACTGTCAAAGACCCCTACATGCAGATAAATCATCAATATAGAAATGTAGCATAATATGTTAGTCCCGAAATGACATAGTTTGTGTTGAGTGGAGTTTAGATATTATTTATCTCTCTCTCTAATTCTATTATATATCCATTCATTTAATCTTTAAGATTTATTTTAATTAGATTCTGTATTAGATAAGAACGAGACATATGTATCTCAGTATATTAAAACAAAATTATATTATTGATTGTATGCAATAAAGACAAAATTTTGAAAGGTCAAGACGTCTCATTCATTTGGTGAGAAATGTATAGTTAATTCTATGGCCATGTTTAATTCTTTTAATTTCATAATTTTAGACCAACAATAAATTTATATTCTAAATTAACTAATCTGGAGAAAATAAAGACTTAAAGATATTTTACTGTTGATATTGTTGTATTTTTCATGCATGTTATTCTGAAATTGTTATTTGTGGTTGTTGAGTTGAGTATTCATATAGTAGATTTACCAGATATAATGTGAGTATTTTTATTGTGTATTTTATTTGTATTGTATTTTCAGCCTCGTTTTGTGGTAGAGAGTCAACTTCATTCATGTATTGATAGAAATCAATTACCAGAAGAGGTCGGAGGTTATCTCACATACAATCATAGTATTTGGTTACAAAATAGACTTGTAAGTTTACTTGTGTATTACCTAAACAGAGAAGTTAAAATTGAAGAATTTGAAGTTATACAACACCCCCCCCCCCCACACCACCAAAAAACAAAAACAAACACACACACCAAAACCAAGGTGGTGTCACATTTTAAAATCACAATCTCATTGACTCAGTAAATAATTACAAACACCTTTGTAAGCTACAATATTTCTTGAGTGTTAAATGGTGCAAAAATAAACATCACGTGTATGTTCGGTAATCCACAAAAGATAATCATAAATCTGTTAGGAACCAAACAGATCTACTTTCCAGTGCCACCCTCTCATTATGTCAGATAAATGTATTATTATAGGTTAGTCTAGAAATTCCTATTTTCCAAGACTTTTGTTCTTACTGTGCTAGAAAATTTCCTGTGATTTTCAAGCATGGTTTCCACTAGTCAGTTGTGCACTATGAAGGGCCTGGTATGGAAAAGCATCTGGTTGTATAAGTTGGCTTGCATGTAAAAGAACCCTTGACTGTTGGAATTCAAATGCTGTCTGGACAAAATTTCACTGTATGCAGGGGCGGATTGGGGCCGGGAACCGATCCGGGCTCCCCTGTCGGAGCGGCCGCTTTTACTGACCGCGGAGCCCGGACGTGGGGTCCGGGTGTTCTCCCCTGGGAAAATTTTGAAAAATGAACCCCAAATATGCGATTTGGTGGTATATCTGATTATAATCTCTTGTCAAATTCAGCCAGCAGACCAGCTATCACCAAAATTTGCTGAGGCCTTAAAATTTAATTTTTTTTTGATATACGAACCATTGGCAGGGTGCAGGTGATTTAATAATTAGTAAATTTGCGGGCGACAGTGTCGGCTGAATCCGATGAAATTTTCGGATGAAATTCGGAATCCCCATTCCAAATTCCGGCCCACACCCAGCAAACCCGGCCCAGAAAGTCTATTATACCAGCCCATTCTAGACTCCAGTGATGGCGTCGCGCCCCGTTAAAGCCACCATCCACATACAACATGATCATCATTGCTCCATGGCCGGTCCAATAACCCCCCCCCCAGATAATGTTCAGCAGAAAAAGGATTTTTAGACGAATTGGGCAAAATTATTTTTTTTATTTTTTGCCCGACCGGCCCTTCGGGCGATCACCCGATCCCCCGATGGCCCAATCCGTGACTGTATGTCTTACGTGTGACTTCATTAGTCCAGTCGGAGCAGTACAGTAGGATGTTAACCCCATTTCATTCCCTCATTCTTACTGTGCGAATACTTTCAAAAAGAATTTTCAGTGTATCTGTAGGACTTATATATTTACATTATTTTTTATTAGGAACAAGAGAAGTTTATGAGAGATGCCCAGTCTATTGTACAACATTTAGATAATGAAGAAGTTAAAATACAAAGAACATACAATATGAAAGATCCACATGCTAGTCCGTTAGAAGCTTTAAGAGAACATCGATATTTTCAAGAATCTATAATGACTGCACCTACTGAAGTTATAAGGCAGGGTAAGAAATGAGCTTAATTGATAACCAGCGCTTATTCTCCTCTTTTCTAGTAGTTTCAGAAATTAAATTAATAGCACTAAACAAATTGGTAGAGTTATCATCATTTATGCATGATACTAGATCTTTGTACGATCAGAGAAATATCTTTCCATGTTTATACCCACAAATCTAACCCTAATCCTTCAGGATAGTTTTAGCCATAATCCACCGTTGTTACAGCTTTAATTTGTACATTTGACATGTAATTTATAAACCTAACCTGAACCCGAACCCTAACCCTAGAGAAAGATATTTTTCAGATCGTACAAAGATCTAATATTGTGCATCATTTATATGTTGCCAATATCAGAGTTTTCAAGTCACACTGGCCCTGGGAAAAAAACTGCTCAAAGTTTGCATGTATCACATAACCTGCTACAACATATTTTAAAAACGCAGCCTAAGTTTTCACTGGTTCTGGAACACCTGATACCACCTCTAATAGATTTTTGTTGTATTTCTTGATAGAGTTGTAATAATTAAAATTTGTTTTTTTTTAGGGAGAGATGTTTTATCCCATTTACAAGATAAAGGTAATGGTCGATTCCACAGTGGAAATGAATCTGTTAGTACATTAGATAATCTAGAGGCACAGAAACAAGTAAATCGTGTCATACAATATCTAGAGAATCGGGTGGACAAACTACAAGATTTTCTAGAAGATCGGGATAAATCTCTAAACATGAATATGCAGACAGAAGAATGGAAAAGAAGTATAAAAACAGTAAGTTTGTGTTGAATTCTGATTCAGTGCTCTAGGAGTAACTGATACAAGAGTATAATAAGAGGCCCTTCTTGAATTTAGAGACACTTCATCAAATGTATTAGGCAACTTTCTTTTAATATACTTACAAATTATACTTCGCTCCATACCCATTAATATGAAAATGACTCCTATAATTCATTTGGTTCATTTAGCAAAGCATATGTCTTTCTCACTGAGCCACCACGGCCCCAAAAATATATGTCTATTTAACAATAATCTATAAACCCCATAGAATATACATATCCTGTCAGATCATGACGGCCAAACAATAATAACAGTCAACTTCCTCAAATTCAGACACACTGAAAAAAGGCAATAAAATAGGCTAAATAATGACATTATGATATGAGAAATGTTTTGTTTTACAAATATGGATTATCTTGATTTCTATGTTCACTTCATTTTTATTTGTTACCACTATATATATGCATTCAGCCATGATTTTCATTTTAATGTCTGGAATTTAAAAATAATTGTGTCTCTGTTATTCAGGTGGTAAATTGGATTTTGGGTCCAGGTGAAAAGCTTTTAGCATCTAGAACAGATATTGGTGATTCTTATGAAACTGCTGAAGAACTTAGAAAAAGACATGAAGAGTTGCAGATTAAATGCACAGTAAGTAAGCAGTAGGCTAACATCAGGCATAATATGTATTTAATTCATATGTATATTCCCTATTGTATACTGATATGGTAGTGAAGTTATTTTGATATATCCATGAATATCCATAAAATTAAATCTACACTCAACATTACTGAATGATATATTACATTGGGTTTTTTTTACCAGTTGAGTTTACACATTGTATACATAATAGATATGTTGAGAGTTGCTCAAAGTTAATTCACTTGTTGTTTGGTAAACAAAAGGAAGCCATCTTGCATTTTCAGTCTTGCACATGAAATAGGAGATGCTGTTCAACACAGGGAGCGGGCCCGAGACCTCCTGGTTAGCAAGCCAGTGCCTGACACACTGAGCCACCAGAGCCCAAGATGGGATCAAAATAGAGTTTGATTTTTCATCAACATAGCCAGGATCTTTTTGAGACTAACATTCTTATTTTCAGTGGTGACATGCATTATTTCTTAATAATGTTATTTTAGGATACTTATGGTCAGTATGCTGAATTAAGACATCAAGGTGAAGAATTATTAAGTGAAGAAAGTCCAGCATCAAGTGATATAAGGGCAGAACGAGATTATATGGATACAGTTTGTCGTAGTTTTGCTTCCAGATTAGAAAGAAGAAAAATACTACTGATAACCTCAGTTAGATTTCATAGATTTGCAGAAGACGTGAGTTAGAATTTCATTAGATTTGATATAATTAATAATAGTTACAATTTAAGTGAATCAATCAAATTAAATTCAGTTACATGGAACCAATAGTGATGGATATAGGTTTAGTTGATTCGGTGTTCTCGTATGAATTGAATATTTGATTCGCCAATTGTTGTCTTTCAAATCAAAATGTTTAATTAAAGAGCCATTTTAGGAGCACAGACTACAGATTTTAAGTCAACAATTGAACTAAATCAGTTTTGTTTGATGTACTGGTAACGATATTATTTTATTCGATTTAGTGGGAATCAGCTTTTTTGATACATAAGTATCGAAGCGTTTGGTTTCACAGTTTTCTGCAGTGATGCCATGCAGAGCTTTCATCAGTTAAACACAAGTTCAAGTTAGTGGATAATTGCAGTTTTATTGATATTCTTTTCAGTTTTCACAACAACTTGATGCACTTTTAGAATTACTTTGTTCAGATGTATCAGCAGAAACTGTAACAGAAGCAGAAGATGCAATTAAAAAGTTAAATCAAATGTGTGATGACATTGGTAAGTTATTTTCTAGTGGTGTGTCAAATTTTTTCTACAACCTTGTCAGTCCGTGAATCAATAACAGTTTGATCCTCCCTCAAAGTCAGACTAAAATTACCAAACCAATCCCACACTGAATTTCATTCAGCCATTACAATCACTGGCATTCATGTTAAATTGGTTTCAATATTTATTTTTCATACTGCTTTAAATTAATTTTAAAATAAATTCTGGAATTAGTTAAATATCAAAATTTTAAGTAAGTTTATTGCAACATAAATCATACATGAGTATATTAAATTTCAATATTCTTTATGAGATCTGCATGTGTGTATAAAGATAACACCCAAGAAACGCTTGCATTGTCACAATCATGTATGGACTATAGGATAGATCTAAGGATCAACCCCATCATCATTGTGCAGCGATGAAATTGGTTGTCCATCTAAGATAGTTGTTCAAAAAAAAGGCAGTCACGAGAAACCCTTGACTTGAAGAGAAAGAAATATGCTTGATAGTAGAAAATAGCATTACACAGGTTGAACAGAATAAGTTTTAATCAAATTTAAAATATTTTTTTACAGATCACGCAGCTCAACAAACCCTTAATGATGGGCAGAGTTTACTAGACGAAATGTCTAGACCAATTAAAAATGCTTTTGGAAATGACATCACACCAGACTATGATGGTCATATCAAACATATCAATCAAAAACTAGAAGAATTACAAGAACGGAAATTACGATGTGATGAATTGGCTGGTGTTAGAAAATTAAAGTTACAACAAATATTACAATTACGAACATGTGAACGTGATGCAGATAAAGCTATTGATTGGATAGAAGAACTATGTACTGTTATGGTTACAGAACATCAAGATTTAGGTCGTAGTCCACAAGAATCAGAAACACTGCAAGATCAACATAAAAAATTTGAATCAACAGCAGTGGTAAGTTGCGTTTATTCATGACAGATTATGAGAATGTTGAGTGACTGGGTTTAAGTTCAAAAAAAAGTTGAGGCCCATTTTCAAACTTAAATCATTATTCTTTTCTTGTTTTGTTTATATGCACATATGTTTATTTTGTTTTTCACTGACTGCCATTTTGTAAAATAATGACATTGTTTTGGAGAGGACTCTTTTGTAAGATTTCTGATCCATTTACTTTAAAGTAATCAGTATGTTTAAACAATATAAACCTTTATTTTCGACTTTAGTCATTTTTAACCTGAAGAGAGTTATTGACCCTATTATTAAAATTTTGTTAATTTTGTCAAGTCTCTTTTCATTTTTAGGGAACATATGAATATGGTAAACAGTTACTTCAAGGTGCCTTAGTGCTGCGTAGATCATTACGCTATGATTTAGCACCCAACAATGAACGTGCCTATCGTTTAGAGGAAGCCTGGAAACATTTTACTCAAGGAACTGGAGAACGAGCTAACCGTCTGACAGTAGCGTCCATGTTTATGACAGCATCAGATAAGGTGAATAGTGTTTACATTTATTTTAATATGAAAAAACTAAAATAACACTCCACTGTGATGTTCTGGCCATGTATCTACCTAAGATTGTGCTCACAATGGATTTATAATCCAGAGTTAAAATTGGATATAGGTGTAGGCCAGAATTATGACCCCTCTCACCTTCAGGCTAATGACAAAAAATGTCCCAGGACAGTGGTATTTCAGCTTACTCTTCACCAAAATCCATCAATCACAGCCTAACAAATATTGGTTTGGTCTAAGATTTGTTTCTAGTTTAACATGATAGTATGAGTATTGTCTGTTTCAGGTGAATGATCGAATAGAACAAATTCTAGTTGTAATAAGTCAAGCTTTAGATCGTCAAATTACAATAGATGAAGTTCTTACTAAATATCAAGTACCTAAAGATAAAGTGATAAAAGATTATGAAGATACTGTACAGATGGGTAAAGCTTTGTTAGACAGAATTAGTTTACCTGTTCTTATAGATGATAGGTATGTATACTTAATTACAGTTTAATGGAAATTCTATAATAGACAAATGACTAGCTAGCATTCACAGATTTAATGGAGATCCATATTTGAAGATCAGTAACAGTTCCATTAACATTTGGTCTAGTTTATTTCTATTTAGGATTTATTCAGTCATTAACCAATGTGATGAATGCCAAATTTTGACAAAATATCTGGGAATATCAATTTCTGTTAGAACCATGCCACACATAATCAGAAACCCTGAAAACAAACCAATCACAATGCAAATAATAAACAATAAAAGTACATGTACTATTAAATGGATGCGGGACAGGCTGTAAGCATCCACTGCCTATAGCTACAATCCTGTCACTATATTAAAGGTCAACAGAAAAGCTTCATAATTTTTTTAAAATAGTGCAAGGAATTATGTCAACACATCCTTTCCATAAGTATAACATGATCCCGAATGTCAATGTCTTCTGCTACAGGTAAATTTATACAGATTTCCACTGTTCTCTGTGAGTAGTCGTAACTTTCCTCCAATAAGCAAGCCATGTCTTCATTTTAGTCCTTCTGCTCATATTATAGTCTATATTTCTGTGAGTAGAGGGACTAAAATGACATAACAGCTTGTATATTGGCAGAAAGTTACGACTATTCACGGAGAATGGCGGAAATCGCTAACATTAAAATTTAACTGTGGCGCAGGTAACATTGACAATCGGGAAGGTGTTATCCTTATGGAAAGGATATGTTGACATAATTACTTGCATTATTTAAAAAAAATTATGAAGCTTTTCTGGTGACCTTTAATGTTTGCATCTCTAATTTAAAACTTCATCAACCTCATGAAGAATATAACACAGTGTAAACAGGAACAACTTAGTACATGTATTGAACGGCTCATGGTAAGCTCTTATAAAGCAGCTCTTTAAAATTACAAATTGAAATCTTTTTTTTTTTTATTAAATTTAGACAAGACATTCCAAGAAGTGGGGAAGGAGAAAAAGCTGTAGATAATATTAACACCAAATTAAGACGAATGGATCGCAAAGCTGGAGATTTGCAGAAATATTGGTCAGAGTTAGTACAGAATAGAAGTAATCCAAATTTTGTACCCAAATTAAAACGAACGTCTTCACGACGCAAGGTTGCTGACATTCAGGATCCCCCAAAACGCTTGTCAACCAGAAGACCAAGACTTGGCAACGACCGAAATAAACACCAGCCACAAGGTAAACTATTGTAGTTTATTTTTTATTGTCATTTAAAACATCTGAAGTATCACAATTTGAATTTGCTTTCAGTGAGTAAAAATTCCATGGGTTGTCTTTAGAATGGCAACCTGAATTCTCTTTGGATAAAATTCATAATCATTTTATTTCAAAATTTAATAAAACACAAATTGTTTTCTCATTATAAAGATTATCAGAGGTATTTGAGCTCTTTATAGCCATTTGTTTCTTAACGGTTTAGGTTTTAAGGCTATTGTTAAATGTAAAATTAACATATCTTTAAATAGCTGTGTACAGGTATAAATTTAAGAAATTTAAAAATGTTATTTGGTAGACGTAAGTCTCAGACTTAAATTCCACCAATATGACACTAATTGTGGCATAGTAGGACAAGTAATTTATATGGTTTTAATTTGTTGATAATTAAGATTAAACAAATAGTTTATTTAAATTACAATTACTTTATGTTTTGAAATGAACATGGTGAGCAAGCAGCTCTATTTTCAAACTTTAATCCTCGCATTGAAACTTGGGTGATGAAATTTGTTCCAGATTCAATGGACTCACTGGCAAGTACAGGAAGTCAAGATTCTCCTCAATATCCAGAAATAGAACAACGTATAGCAGCCATGAGAAGTTATCATGCAGCTGCTGCTCTTGCTGGTCCAGGGCAGGGATATTCAGGTATGGAAACTATGCATTATATATTTGGGATAAGTATTACAGTTGTATTGCATTGCAGTGTATATTAAATTGTATTATTTCTTCTAGTTGTATTGTAATATTTCAGTATATTGGATATATGACAGGGAGAGGATAGAAATGCGTTTTAACATCCACTCGACACAATCTAGGTCATTTTAGGACTAACATATTCAATTTGATTTCAATAATTCACTTGCACGTAGGGATCTTTTAGCCTTGAAAGGAAACAGGAGGATTCAGAGAAAACCCATGAGGTTGGGCAGACGACCCTACTCCATGTCATGTACAATCTTGGGATCAAAGGCACACCAATCAATGACAAACTTTATGATTTAAAGCACACTCGAACCTCTCTCCCAGGATATATGAAAATTTATAATATTTTATATGCTATCAAAGTGACTCGGCTTTGGTTTATTTAATACTGCAAATAAAAGGAACTTTCAGATCTTGTTTGCTGTTTACTTTATATTTTATGACCAGAAAATTTCTTATGTTTAAAAATTAGCTTGACATTTGGGCCTGTTGTATTTAGTGAGGGATAATTTTTATAGTGATTCTTTTTGAAACAATATTTGATTCTGATTTCCCCCTCCCACACACAAATACTTTTGAACAGGTATCACAAATAATTATTAATAAATATAATATACTTGTGTGTGTGTAAAATAGCTTTATTTAACGTCCGCTTCCACGGAAGTGATATCGTAGACAATAATATACTTGTAAAATTAAACACCACTTATAGAACCCTGATATATTTTTTAAAACCAGAACATCGAGCGTGTACTTTATTTATTTTTCTGTGTTTTGATTGCAAATATTGTTGAACTTTTTAATTTCAGACCCCAGTCAACTATCTCCACAATCCCAACATAGTAGTGATATAGGTAGAGAGTCATATGCCATACGAGATTCGTTACATGATCAGATACATTCACCAAATGAGAGTATCAACAGATATCATCATGGATCTCAACCCAGCTTAAGCTATTCTGATTCTCATCCTAGTTTCAACTTATCCAGCTCTTTACAAGATCGCCCAGGTAGTCGGAACTCTAAGTCCAGTTACAATGGAAGCCAGCAACCATCACCTCGTCTTCCTGGAGAAACCATGGAAGCGGTACATTCTCAACCCGTGTACAATTCCCCAAAAGACAGTCCACGCAGCAGACATTCTACAGACATTCCAGGCAGTAGACATTCCAGAGACATTCCAGGCAGTAGAAATTCCAGAGATATTCCAGGCAGTAGGAATTCTAGATCCAGTTATAATGGAAGTCAACAAATGTCACCCATCCATCCAGATGATAAGCTACAAGCAGCTTATGCTAAACCAGTTTTTATTGAAGCTCCTAGTCTAACTGGTGATCTCTATACAGACCTTGAAAAGGTGAGTTTAATTTAGAAACAGTTACCAGTACAGATTAACACAGTGCATCTGATTCATTTGGTCTGCAAACCAACAGCCATGCTGTATTGTTTATGGAGTTATTTCCATATGAATATCCATTGCTGAAACTTTGTTGGTAGTCTGGCTCTAATAGTAAAATCACGTTCTGACTCCCTCAGTACAGGATCTACTCGCATGTAATTGACTGAAGACCTGAACTGTGTTAAAGAGTCAAATTTGTATGAGTGCCAACAGGTGTTCTCCATAATATTGACAGTGTCAAAAAGTTTGGATGAAATGAAATGCCTATTCTGACTTCTTTTAATGTGTGTGATATGCTGAATATTATCTCCCATTTGACTACTAGTGGCATTATTCTGTCCGATACATGTATTTTTAAATTAAAAGGGAACTTTAATCTTTTTAGGTTATTTAGAAAATATCCATCTGAATATGACTATCCAAAATTATTATTTAGACATTTAATCACATGCCAAGCCTATAATCACCTCTCTAGATCATCGGAGGTTGGAGATTTAAATGGATTGAAATATGATTACCATTTAATGATTTAATTTAAGAATGGCATAGCGAGGCTAAGTCCCAAATAATGAGCATAGGCAGAGTCAGGCAGACAAAACAATTTTTTTCAGGCTATCATCAAATTTTTCCGGCAGTGGCCAAATGATGAAAAAAATCAAATTTTAGTGGATATAAAAGGAAAAATATGAAAATTATTCTTCCCGCAAAATGAAGTGTCCAGAATCTCTGACTTTTACTGACAATTGGGTGGGTGATACTATTCCCAGTTTCAGAGTTTCAAATTCTGAATTTGATTCAGGGTGTCTAGTTCTCAAACTCCAGCTGCAGTTCCAAAAAATCTGTTCCACTAGGCGTTACTTACCGTTATTTTTCGAAATTTTACGTTTGTTTAGTGGTACAGTTATGTAGGTTCATTTTTCCGGCACTGCCGCCGTATTTTTAGGCAAAAATGATACAGCTCTGCACAGAAAATTGGCCTGTGCGCCTATGATAACATGTACTGTTTTTACGATAATAAACAATCAGTGCCACATCTTGTCAAAACTTCATACAGTGATAATTTCGCTCAGAATAAAGGGAAGATTCAAGAAAGCAACTACAATTAAATATTATATATACTTACTAAAGCACTATAAAATACTGCAAAGTCTATCATCTTATTTTTTTTTTGCTTTAATAATTTAAAGAATAATTTCCAAAATAAAGTTATGTGATGAATACAAAACAAGCTTATCCCTGATGAGTTCAATTTTATGTTTCATTATCTTTTTGTTAATACAAATTATATAATTTTATATTGATGGCTAAACCTTCAATTCAATGATTTAAATTAATTATAATATCTAATTTTATTTTCAATGAGAATTGAACTGTATGTCTTATTACAACAAAACAGAACAGAATGATGGCATCCGTGGTCTAAGGGGAGATAACATTCAGGAAAGCACCCACAATTAAATATTAGATATTTACTAAGAATACTCCAAATTTGACCATACTATTATTTTTGTCTCAATAATTTAAAGAAATATTTTCCAAATAAAGTTATTTGATGAATACAAAACTATTGATTCTTTGTAATTATAGATCTATGTTTTATCATTAATTTGTTAGGAGAAAGTTATATAACTTTTACAGACAAAATATAAATAAATCAATATGGGCTAAAATAATTATGATATTTAAAATAACTATGATATATAATTTATTTTCAATGTGAAATTCTACTGAGTACCTTCTTACAGCAAAACTGTGCAAAATGATGGCATTCGTGGTCAAAGGGGAGATAATATTCAGGAAAGCCACCACAGTTAATTACATTATTTAGCATGTTACATTTTATCACTACAACTACGATATTGTGAAAGTTCAATCAGTCAGAAATGGTTCAATTCCGTTAAGTATTTACAAAGATATGACAATTTTAAAATTCCATCAATCTATGCTGCTCCCTAAACAAAAATAACCACTTTTAATTTTAAATTTATTTTTTTAATACCGTAAGTCTTATTAATAGAGTGATTAACTGCTGGGGCTTTCCTGAATATTATCTCTCCTTTGACCACGAATGCCATCATTCTGTACAGTTTAAAAGTTTTGCTTTAATAAGTTATTCAGTTGAATTTCTCATTGAAAATATAATTAGTTATTAAATTAGTTATCAAATTTTTAGCACAGATTAGTTTATTTTATATTTTGTTTGTAAAAATTATATAATAATCTTATAACTAACAACATAGTATGATAGACTTGTAGTATTTTTATAATGCCTTAGTAAATGTCTAATATCAATTGTGGGTGCTTTCCTGAATCTTATCTCCCCTTTGACCACGGATGTCATCATTATGTACAGTTTTGCTGTAATAAGATCTACAGTTACGTTTTCATGCAAGATAAAATTTGATATTATAGTTATTTTAAATCATCAAATTTTTAGTCTGGAATAATTTATTTTATACTTTGTTTGTAAAAATTATACAAATTTCTTATAGCAAATAGATGATAAAACATAAATTTGAAATTGTTTAGTATTCATCACATAACTTTATTTTTGAATTTGTTCTTTAAATTAATCAGACAAAAACAACAGTATGATAGACTTTGTATTCCCGATATTCTATTATACCTTAGTATCTAATAGTTAAATGTGGATGCTTTCCTGAATATTATCTCCCCTTTGACCACGGATGCCATCAATTTGTATAGTTTTGCTGTAATATATTAGTAAGACACACACAGTTATCATTGAAAATGAAATTATATATTATAGTTATTTTAAATCATTGAAGTTTTAGCCATTGATGATTTATTTTATATTTTGTTTGTAAAAGCTATATATTGATGATAAAAAAGGCATAAATTTAATATCAAGATGTACCAATCGTTTTGTATTCACCACTTAACTTTATTTTGGAAATTATTCTTTAAATTATTGAGGCAAAAACAATAGTATGGTAGACTTTGCAGTATTTTATTGTGCTTTAGTATAATATTTAATTGTGGTTGCTTTCCCCAATCTCTTAGCGTGAACCGTAAATATCTAATATTTAATTGTGGGTACTTTCCTGAATATTTTCTCCCCTTTGACTACGCCTATCATGATGAAGTAGAAATTTTTCATCTATGTCACAATTTTACAAGGAAAAATATCAGAAATATTACAGGCATTGTACATGTAGCTGATTTAATATAATATTATTGTTAGACCATGAACAAATATTTAACAAGTAAAGTGATTTTTTATTACAATTTGGCGCATTTTCCTAACATTTTCTCACTTATTTTAGGAGTGCACTAAATTATAGTACTTTTTTTACTATTTAAAATGGTAAGGGTAGGTGGGGGTCTAATTTGCGCATATTTATGTTACCTATCTAAGTTATGGGTCTTTCCCAGGTTAATATGTAACAAGGAATAGGGTCTGTTGCCTAACCTCATTTCCTCCAAATACTCCAGTTTCCTCCCACTACTTCTAAAGATCGCCTGCGCACTAGTGAATTATGGAAATAAAGTACTGAAATGATCTAACTGGCGTTGTGTGTACTTTACTGTACATTAAAATTGGTTCTCTTTCTTAAGATTATCTTACTACTGGTAAAAAATGAATATAGATCTCTGTAACATGAAATTTGTTCATTTTATATAGATGGAGCATTGCATGATTTATCTTTATTCAGGTAACGAGGCATATAACATTTTTATGATTTTCCTAATGCACTCGGTATGTTTTTGCGATCCCATGCTGTTAAAATCATTAAGTTTTATTTTAAATAGATTTATAGGCTTAGTCACAGTTTACATAAGAAATTGTTACTAAAAATAGAGGAGACATACCAAGAATATATAAGACACCTACAAACAGTAACACCTGACTTCGTTTACCATTCTTACCATATTAAACATATTTTAATGGAAATATCACATGTTTGGATGGGGTTTTGTTTTGTTATTGCCAGAGGATCTGCGGTGGCTCAGTGGGTAGGGCACTGGTCAGAGCCTCGTCTAAGGATTTGGTCGCCCGACCTGCGAGCACAACTAGTAGGTGTTGATTTCTGAGCACTTAAAAAATAGTTTCGAAGATTTGATACACTATTAGTTTTGGCATCTTGTTAAACCATGGATTGATTAATACCCTGTAAAATTGAGATCAAAACACTGCTTCGGCTGACCCGCAGACAGAAATATACCCATAAAACAATCAGAAAGACAATTTGTTAACCTACGCACCATGATATAGTATTGGCACATGAGAAAAACCTTGTCAGCGATGTACAAAATGTATGTATGTTGCCGCCCAGTCTTCAACTTTTGGGCTCAGTAGGCAGCACAGTTTTGCCAGTGCGCGGCGGCGCGGGTGGCGCCGCCTAGTCACCATGTTAAACAGGCCTTTCAAGGAACAGCATCTAGTCATTTAGATGGGATGAAAAAAAACAAGGTCCCATGTACCCTTGATACTTGGAATTTATAATTTCCCTCATAGCATACTGCATGGCATATGTTTGTCTTTGTTAGCCCAGTGGGTACAGAAAAGTAGGAACTTGTTACAATCATTCATTCAGGTATTTCCTTCCTGTAATATATAGCTAATAAAGTCGGGCTGTCTGAAATTAAAACATTTATGCATTACAATACATAAACAGGTGTAGAGGAGTGCTATTCACAAAATATTTAAAAAAAAATTTTTTATCATGATGTCATTTGCAAATTAGTTTAATTGTATTTGGTATATATAGAGATGGTAGAGGGGGATTGGAACCTGATGGCATAATGTCTGAATCAGAATTTCTGGTTAAAGAAACAATACTCTAGACATCTAAATTACTACCTAAAGAACATTTGTAACCCTTATTGTTGTTAAATTTAAATAAGAAATGGAAGTAAATGGGGTTTAACATCCTAGCTCCATCCAAGCTATTGAAGAGGGGAAATATTTTTAATTAAGTAATTTTTAAAGATATTGAGTGGCTTTCCCTATAGTTCAGTTCATAAAACCAGAGACGGACTGAGAAAGCCTGGAGCCCCAAAAGAAGTTAATGTTTTTACTTAGTTTGTAGGCCCCTTTTAGGGATATACTCTAGAAAGTTCCATTCAAAGTCATTTTTCAGAAAAATTCTGTTGTAATTTTGCTCACTCCTCTTAATTCTGATGTTAAATGTTTTTGGGTTATCTGTACATTGTTGTAAGAACATTTATTACTGATAGAATGGTAGCAAGACTTTTGGTACACAACCTTCTCATCTTTTAATACCAGAACAGTTAGATAAGTTGCCACTGAATTTTTTTGTGGTTTTGCCAAAATCTTGGTTTCCAAGGTAACTGGTTATACATCAACCTTAATATCTGATTTGGATTTTTATGTTTGCAATGTTTTCCAAAAGTTCATAACCACCTTTTACAAGAAAATAAATCTTTACTTAAAAAATTATATAACTTTTTTTTCTAAAAGATATTTCAATTTCAGAAATATTTTGTACTGATTAAATGCTTTGAACTAAAAAGTTTATTGTTTTTTTTAAAAAGTAAATCTCAGTTAATTGTTATTTGATTCATTAACACAATTATACATATGATTACCGTCAATTAATAGATTAGTCTAAGACGTTAATAATAATTATATCAAGCTGTTTGAAATATGAAGTGAGGTTGTGGTAGTTATTTGCGCTTCTTCTGGTTTAGGCCACACCAATTTCATTTTTTGTTCTTTGGGAAATCCTGTAAAAATTTCCATTCTTATTTCTTCGGGAAAAGGACTTAGTTAAAATCCAAAGTACTTTATTGTGCTGTTGAAAAGCAGTTAGTTTTATATTTGTAAATTTTAAACAAAACATCTTTCAGGTGATTAAATTGGCTATTTATTTATCAAAACACCTTAGAACAGAATATCAAATTGTTGTGGATTTAAGCATGTGTATTGTAACTGTCTAACCTCAGGGGTTTTCTCCAGGTCCTCCTGCTGCTAAAGAACCCTATGTGCAAGCAAATTATTGAAATAGAATTGAAAAATGACCTAGTTTGTGTCGAATGGACGCTAAACCCCATTTCTCTCTCTCTCTCTCTTTAAATAAACAAGCAACTTGTTATGTAAGCTTCCTGCTCCTGACAACTGGATTTGAAAAAAAAACGTAACTTCTGTATGTATGTATTTGTTTTTCATGTGGGCGTATATTGTCGTCGCCCCTGTCCGTCCGTCCACAATTGTTTGTGGACAATCTACAGGTCACAATTCTTATCCAATTTTGATGAAACTTGAAATATAGGTTTATCTCCAAAAGATCTCGGCTACTTTCGATATTGGCATGTATCGAATGAAATTTCATGGATTATGGCCCCTGTTTGTACGAAAAATCATGTTTTTAGCTTGTGGACCCTATAGAGGTCACAATTTTTATCCAATTTTGTTGAAACTTGAAATGTAAGTTTATAACCCAATGATCTCGGTTCCTGTCGATATTCGTGCATATCGGACCGTAACTTCCTGAATTATGGCCCCTGATTGTACGAAAAATCGCGTTTTTAGATTGTTGACCCTATAGAGGTCATAATTTTTATCCGATTTAAAAAAACGTATTATTATATCACCATTACACCCTAAGGACGACTGAGTTCGATTTTCGTGAAAATCGGCCCAAAACTGACAGACAAAATGGTTGCCCTTCGTTCTCAAATAGCGTAAAAATATGGTATATCAAGGTTGTGGACCCTATAGAGGTCACAATTTTTATCCAATTTTGTTGAAACTTGAAATGTAAGTTTATAACCCAAAGATCTAACCCAAAGATCTTGGTTCCTTTCGATATTCGCGAATATTGGACTGTAACTTCCTGAATTATGGCCCCTGATTGTATGAAAAATCGCGTTTTTAGCTTGTGGACCCTATAGAGGTCATAATTTTTATCAGTTTTAAAAAAACGTATTATTATATCCCCGTTACACCATAAGGACGGCTGAGTTCGAATTTCATGAAAACCGGCCCAAAACTGACAGACAAAATGGCAGCGCTTTGTTCTCAAATAGCGTAAAAATATGGTATATCAAGGTTGTGGACCCTATGGAGGTCACAATTTTTATCCGATTTTGTTGAAACTTGAAATGTAAGTTTATAACACAAAGATCTCGGTTCCTTTCGATATTTGCGCATATCGAATTGTAATTTCCTGAATTATGGCCCTTGATTGTAGGAAAAATCACTTTCTTTTTAGCTTGTTCTCTATCCATCTCTCGAAAGTGTGGGCATATCCTGCCTGGCAGCCGCTGGTTCATTCATTCTATAATGGGGGTCGGGTGGTTGAGTGGTATAATGCGTGCACATTAGATCCTAAGGTCTGTCATTGAGTCACGTGGTATGCTTTCGACCCCATGCTTGTATGTGACAAGGAGTAGGCTCCCCTTACCAACCCCATATGTTTTCTTGGATTATCCAGTTTCCTCCTATTGCTAAAGTTACGTGCAAGCCAATTACGTGCCGAGTAGACATTAAAGCCCATTTCTCAAGTAAATTTTAAAAAACTTATAGACCTGACAAATTCTCACTTTTTGTCTACATTCTCTGCAATGACTCAATAAATGTTAAACGAGATTGTGTGAAGGTTAATATTTCTCTCACTCTAACTGGTAGAAGGTTTCATAGTTAATTTTAGATTAGTCCCCCCACCCCCACTTAATAATGGTGACTTCTACTCCTCTGACCTTGATGGTGAAGGAGATATTGAACACCAAGTACAGAATATAAACTTTTATGTATGTAATTGATTATTTCTACTGCCTCTTTTTTTTCAACCAGTTGATATTTACACAAGTCACTTTGTCTTTTGGCAGGTAATCACATCATGCGCTACCTCTGTTTTCTTCCTAAAGGTCTTGGCAGTGCTTTCTAGATTCTTGGAACTAACAGGAACTTACATATCTTTCATCATATGCTTTTGATTTATAGTGTTTTTGTTGATGGTTGATTTATACCATTGTTTTGATTTAAATATTCACAGTTTCTGCTGCAAATATTAATTACGTCTATACCATTGCTCAAGTGGTGACAGGTGTTGTGCATTATACAGGATATGCTTACGCTTTCTGTAATATACTTAATCTTTCTGTAATCTGCTTACTCTTTCTGTAACACCTGATACCATTTCTGATTTGAGAAAGTCAAATGGCTAAAATCTGACATTTTGTTTTGTTTATGATTAAAGTAGCCTATTTCAAATATTTATGATCCATTAATAATATAGATGCACTTTTAAAAGTATGTCAGTCAAGAAAAAAACAAACTATTTAAGATAAAATAAACATGCACATAAACATACAACCAGTTATCTTACTATCTATTTACCATCCATGAAAATTAGAAGGGTAACGACAACATAGATAATTCCATCAGAAATTGCGTATCTACCCGTCTCTGTGTGTGTTCTCTACCAAGTATGCCATATCAAGCTTTGAAAATAATCCAGATTGTTGTTTAAAGTAATTCTGATTAGTAAAATCCAAATTCTGATAAATTGCAAGGAAGTGACAAAAACTGTTAAGTGTATGGCACTAACATACTAATGTTTTCTTTGATTTAGTTTGATTTTTCATCGAATAAGCATTTAATTTACTAACATAAAAAAAAAGTCCCAAGGCCCTGTCCCACCAGATTCACTGATTTTAACGTTGTCAAGCGAGACCAGAGTTCCACATCAGTTCAGGTCTAATTATTGAAACTTTAGAAACAATATCAAATTTTGTTACCTTTTTTTCTTGGAAGTGTAGGGCTTTGCATTATTCTAGTACAGTGTTCAATATATTATTCCACCTTCACAATCTATTCCGCTTTTCAGCAAAAGATCTTCAGTATCCGCCCCTAATAATGATTTTCTGACAATCATTCCAGTTGGACGTTTCATTTGGATGCAATTAATTTCAAATAGTTTTTGTTTTGTGAAATTCTTGGAAATCAACTATATTCCCTTTATAAACTATTTATCTTTGACTGATGGCATTTTAAGATTAACCAAAGATTTTTGAACCATTTTAGTCTCAAAATATTACTGTTATAGTAGACTGTATAGGCCGTTTTATATTATTTCTCATTTGTTAGTATTGCCAAAACATCTGTTGAATAACACTGGACCAAATACCAGTGAAATGTGAAAGGTCAGCTAATCAGGTTTTTTTTTATGAGAATATAGGTTTAATATGATCAAATGTATATTTCCTCTTGTAAGACGGTAGCATGTATATATGGCTGACCAGGTATATAATCTACCTGTGGATAGTAATCGGATTCCCAGCAGGCGCAATATACAGCCAGGTTGTACTGATCTGATAACAACTCATGTCTGCCCACGCCTATTCTGTCTCGATATTCTCAAATAACCAACTAACAACCAAACAGTATCTGTATTGTTCCAAGACATCCTGTTTATGCCAGAGATTTTGTATTTATAACCAATTTAAAGTCTTCAAACATATCTTTAAAGCCTCTGGTGGTCATTTGCATTTTTTGGAGAATATCTAATCTTTCACAGCTTAAACCAAAATTACTCATTTAATTAGGAAGAAAAAGTATCAGTGGTAGATAATTCCCTGGTCAGGGTCAAATCTAAATAAAACTGAACCATTTTTGGACTGTTATTCCATTTATAGACTCATCTTACACAATATTGTAGTTGGCAAGGGATTCCAAATCCTTTAAATCACAGATCAACTGCTTTAACATAAAGTGATTTAAACAGTGGTATACAACTGTATCTAATAAGCCTTTTTTATGGAGAGGGTATATCATATAGCTTTAAACAATTCCCCAATCAATACCCCACATTTGTAAAGTTTATAAAAGTTTTTCTGAAGAAGTTATTTTTCGTGAAGCTTTGTATTTCTTTATACCGCACGTATATCAGTTACATTTTATTCTAGCATATTTATGTTCTTCCCTATTGTTTTATGCCTACTATATTTTTTATGCCCACAATTCGATCTAGGAACAAGAGGTTAGGGAAAAATCTAAAACAAACTTTAATTGTTTTATTACTTCATGCACCATTATCTGTATTCTAAATTTTTCCATCACTCTTGGGTAGCGTCAGCAAATATGCTGGTGGTGGGTATATAGGTGGGGCGGAGGGGTGTTACCTCTAAAACTCCAATCTTGGTTTTTCTGTATTTGTTAGGTTAAGTATCATCAAACCCTTTTATGACCAGTTAATTGTTTTAATCTGTTATTTATAGATATATAGATATATTAAGAAGTGGAATGTAAATAATCTATTAATGGTAACAGATATCTATCTTGTCTTGGGTTTTAATCATCAGTAGATTCTGAGGAAATATGTTAGGTGCAGACACATAGATAAACATTATCACTACTGTTGTTGCTCTTCCCGACTTTAGTCATAGATCGTTACTCATTTATTTACTTTCTTCAAAGCGAAAAGTTGGTCAAATTTTGTAGGATTTAAAGGAGCTAAATCTTATATTTCCATAATATTCAAATTAACAACACAAATTAGAATTCAATATTGGTCTATTTCAATCCATATTGATGTTGGTATCTTGCTGTGAATAAATAGGATCCTAATATCCAATATTTAAGACACAATTAACATTAAATTAGTTTTGGGTGCCATTTTGTAATGAACAAAGAAATACATATCCTACAAGACAATGTGGAAGTAATTAGTAATGACTGATTCACAAGTGACAAAATAATAATAATGTAAAAAACTTGTAAAATGGACTAAGCAGGCGTAAACGACTGCCGTTCAATTTGAACTGTTCACCAAACATACTTGATCAAAAATTACAATATAAATCACTCTACATACATTCGTATTAGATTAATATGTGCTTTAGAACCATTTTCGTTTGTTTCAAGGGTATTTTTTCAAAAAAATCTTTTTATTGGTGTGAATTGATTATTCTTTCATTTGGAAGTAGAATATGCAAACACTATTTGTTTTTAATATACAAGAATGTCATGTATTAAAGAAAATATGTAAATATTTTTTGAAATGTGAAATATTTTAAGGCACCTTTAATATGACCCATGTATATATTTTAACACTAAGTGTTGTACAATTAGCAACAGAAGGTTCAGGTGACGTTGCCCTTCCCAAAAATTCGCAAGAAGATTGTTTCAGATATTAACTTTCCAAATGGATTTTTGCCAGTATTGTGCAATAGGAGTATAGGGTCAGTAAGACCCAAGTTAGATAACGGGAGAATATTATATTGTAATTAAAAGATATTAACGGGGCGATATGCCAATTATTCGATTTTATTCGAACCACAAACCAAATGATCACGGTTTAATTAAAATTAAAATTGTGTTATATTTTATTAAATTATAGTTGAATCCAAAAGGTTAGAGCGATATAATAACTTTGAGTATTTAGGGCAATTGGTACTAACTAATGCATTTGGGACTGTAATGATGTCTGGTTGCTGGGATTAGATAAACAACAATTGTCCACATTAGCACATAAAAAAATGTTGTGACAGTCAACACCACTGTCCAGGGAAAATATTCTCCTTCCTTGTGATTCATACATAAATAAAAATAATCTTATGTTTAGTCTCAAAATTAATTTTAATTCAATTTAATTCTATGTTTTAGAAACATCAAGTGTAAACATCTGGGTGAATTTTTATACTCAGTGTTCAGAATTTTTCAAGATTCCGAAGTTTTGGTAGATTCTGAAGATACCTTTTCCATACTATTGATAGGCCTACACTAATTCAAAGCAATTGTTTGCTTTCTTGGAACTTTAAGTGTAATCTTTATACTTGATGTTTTGATTCTTTCAAGATTCAGATGTTTGAGTAGATTCTTAACAACATTTATGTACTTACTATAAGTAAATCATTTCATTAGTTAATTCATGGCATTGGTATATTTCTACCATTTGTTATTACTCAACAAGTAATGTAAAGATGTTCCTCCTATCTACCTACAACTAACTGCGTTATAACAAACTGGCAAGGTGTATGCTTACAGTATCACCATTCCATATATGGGTGACTGCTTCCCCCATTGCCAATACAGAGGAATGGTTCAGCACTGCAGTGGGAGAGTCCAAAATCATGAAAGGGTTAATGGCAAATTTTGACATTTATATTTAATTTAAATTAGCTAAGGAAAATTCGTGTAATTTTGTTTTATTATTTCAACAAATATGAATGATATTAATATGTACATATATTTTGATCCTAAACATAATTTGTGATAATTATTATGACTTTTTATCCTTGTCAGGTAACCTCTGACCCCCCCATCAGTTTTACCGATTCCATGAGTTCTAGTATATGTTAGGGTACATCCAGGTTTTCTCTTCAGTAAGAAATTTTGTTAAGAGCCGTAAATTTGTAATTGCATGCATGCCTATTTATCATCGAAACACAAAAGGCTTGTGTATATATTATCGCGAACCAGTTAATTGTGTATAATAATCCCTTTATGTGTGTGTTGTATGACTTTGTGGACTTATCAAAATGTCTGGAAGACTATCGGAACTTACAGACCTTTCGGAAATTCCCCCTTCCACTACGACCATTAGTACGGTCGCTGTGCAGTCAGGAAGATCAAAAGTTGTTTTAGCCATTCTCAGAGTAAGTAAATTCTTTTTGGAATTTGGATACAAAATTTTGGACCATAAAGTTTGCTTGAAAGTTTTTTCATCACAGCTGTGAATCATAGATTTTCCAATTTAAAGAGTAGATTAGATAGTCTTCCTACTGCAGTGATCTTGTGACCTTATATTTGACCTCATCGTAAGGGATTTAAAGGTTAAATACCAATGGATCATTTCTATATACATGTACATCCAATCCAATCACAAAACACATTTAAATAACAAAATATTTCACAAAATAAGTCTGTTAATTGTTTTTTTTGTTCTGCCATTAACAATATGTAAGACTAAATATAACATTTTGAAGTTAATTAGTTCATATTTTAATCTAAGTAAAAAATAAAAACAACCAACAATATTAGTTGCTCTGTCAATAATTTTTAAAGAATACTGTTAAAAAAGATCAGTGGAATATAGATTTAACATTAACATAATTTATAGACCAATATCTCATAGATAAATTAGTTCAAATTCATTTTTTTAAACAAAAAATGACATTATTTCGGTAAATTGATTATTACCTTTAATTAAGATTTGGTTTAACCTTCTTTGCGAAAGTAAGAAATTTGAGGAAAAAGTTTATGTGTACGGTAATTAGTCTTGCATGTATTCTAACTTTATCATTATACCATTCTCCTTTTTCTGACTCATTTTTTTCTATCAGTATGATTTTACTACCTTGAATACATTTGGTATATGTGATGAAATGAGGGAAATTTTACCCGGACAGCGGCACTACAGCCTACTCTTATATCAAATTCCAACTGCCAACGGATCTTTTACATGCATTCCACTGGGTATACCGGACCTTTGTTTTTCATGCCATCCGAATGACCATACATTGTCCCTTGCCAGGCCATCTGTCCTGCAACACTGACAAGGGGAACCTCACCCGAAAATCCTTATGACCTTTCTTGGCAAAAGCAGGGATCGAACGTGGGACCTCCAGGTTAGCGAGCCAATATCTTACTCACTGAGTCACCATTGCACTAGTATACATGATGAAGCTTAGTCCAACGAAATACACTCCCGAAATGATGAATGTACATAGTCCATTACCCACCCATAACAAACAATTTAAATTTAAAATTTTGTCATTGAAAAAAGTTCTTCCCTTCAAAAACTATTTTAAGCTCAGTTTGATTTTAATTTTAATGCCATAAAAGGTCATCATAAATTTCATATACTCTACCATCGTCATTAACCCAGATTATACAGAAACATAGAACGTTAAACCCGATTTCATTTCCATCTAATCTAAACCTAAAACTAAGAAATATGTTTTCAAGTCCCTGACACTTCTCTATTCTGAAAAAAGAGGCATGTCAAAACTAGCCTTGACATGGCGTTATTGCCTAACGACTTTTCCGCAAAGTTGTCCATTCTTGAATCAAACGTGGACTTGACAAACAAGAATTAACTGGTTAATATGGCCTACACATTTATTGAGTAAAATCAGGAAGGTTGAAGCCAGGTAAAAATGGCGATTCTAATGATACACAAAACTTGGACCTGGCATTAACTCTCTAGCCTAGAATATTTCCTAACTAGTTCATTTGTAATTTACAATAATGGTCTGGTAATATTGCTAGTGGAAACACTCGAACCCGGCAAATCGTCTTCATTCAAACAGCTAATATATTCAGAACTAAATAAAAATGAAATGTTATGTCCAGCCAGGTAGGCAAATAATGCGGGGGATTAATCCATGCACTCATTGTGAACAGAAACATTTAGAAAAGAAAAAAAAAATAATTAAGTAGAATTTTGAATACAGACAGGATTATAATTTCAACCAGGGGATCTTTGTTCAGATGTTACAATTTCTAGAAAATTCTCTGACTGTTAGCAGAGAATACTAGATTATCAAACTTTATGTGTACTGTAGACTGAGTTGTAAAGTTAATTGTCTGTAAATGAGTCCTTAAAGTTAAATATTTATGGCATGATATAACTATTGGGTCTGTAATGGAAGTGTTACATCATGGCTAAATGATGACTGAATTATAAGTGTCTGCTGTAAGTGTCTGGCTGGTCAGTATATCAGTCACCATACAGATAACACACTGCCCAGTTTAACACCCTGCTGTGTTAAGATACCAGACTCCAAACATTCAAACTATCATTAATACAGTAGTATATAATATACCTTACACACCTGCACCTGAACACATTAATCATTTATTTAATCCAGCTTACCATAGTTCGGAGAGAGACACAGAGGGGGGGGGGGGGGGGGTAGCATTCACTCAACACAAACTAGGTCATATTTGGACTAATTTTACTTAAAAATAAATTGCTTGCATGTAGTGGTCTTTACCAGTGGATGGAAACCGTCGAGTTCGAATAAAAATCGCTGAATTTATGACGTTTTGGCCAGTGGACATTTCGGCCTAGGAGAATTTGTCCTAGGACTTTTCTGTATCTATACTTGTGGGCCATACACTGCATGAAGAGCAAGATCTACAGAGCATTCAAAGTTTATTATAACTATGCTTTTCTAACAAATGAAACATTAATAAATAAGTTGCCTGAGACTTTTTTTTTGTAAAAGTACACTAATAGAACAAAAACTCCTGATACACGACCCTGGATGACATAAAATTGCATAAAAATACTGAGTGCCATTGCGTAGTTATCGTCCATGCACCAAACATCAGAATCTGCAAGTTTCTGGATTTGGTGTCCCCTTTAAATTCTTTAAATACATTTTTATAAAAGTGGCCGAAACGTCAGTCGGCTGAAACGGCAATTGGCTGAAACAGCCGTTGGCCAAAACGTCCTAGCTAAAATGTCCACTGGCCGAAATATCCACTGGCGAAATGTCCGTCCACCAAAACTCATATATCTGGTTAAAAATAACCTCACAAATACTTCACATATATTTACATTGTAAGCCATGATTGTGAATAAGGTACAGCAAATTCAGTTCATGTGATCAATCATTTGAGACATTTGATAATGATTTTAATTGTTTAAAAACAGTTCTGTTTGGGGGTTGGTATTTAAAACCAATTGGATTTAACACTTTTTGTTTACAATGGTTCAAATATATAATATTGTTTAATATTCACAATTAATATTAATACCATAATACCATTTCTCACCTTAATTTGAGATAATGATAAAAATATCACTTATATCACTGAAGAATAATAGGTACACATTTATTAAAATATAAATATAATACATATGATACCTTTAATTATAATCTACCAGATCTCTATAAAGTATGAGTTTTAAATAATGTGTAGGTAATCCAACCCCTGTAATGCCAATGTTACTTAAAATAAAAAATAGTGTTCCTATTATAGCACTCCCAACCAACACCATAATTCTTTATTGTTCTTGGTAAAATCAAAATCCACTGATTATCATTTTTAAAAGTTGAACAGATTGTAGAGATTCAAATTCCCTAATTTTTCGATTTTTTCTTGAATATCACTATACACCAATTGATCTCAATTTATATCACAATGTGATTTTGGCCATTTGTTTTCAAAAAGTATGAATATTGGTAAGATTCTTGATACTTTAGATTGGAATGTTAGCTTTGGAGATTCTTTGTTTGAATTTAACCTTTAAAGTGTTTAAATTTCTGTGACCGTCTTGCCAAAATAATTGTTTGCCTGAATATATTGGGAGGGGTGCACTGAGGCCCTTTGCGACCCCTTGTGCACTCTTTAGCTCTTTCAATGCTAGATATTGGTCTTCTGGTGTTTAGGTAATTCAAAAGGAATGCTATTTATGTAAGTCATTGGCTTTAATTGATCTATTTTAAAATCTAGTTCTAATTGAACTATTTAAAAATCTATCACTAATTGGCCTATTTTATGTATCACTAATTGGCTTTAATTGACCTATTTTATATATCTATCAAAGCTTTTACCAACTAACTGATATTATATCAACTGATACAAGCTGAAAGGGATAATTTCGATAACACTGCAGCTGGTTGTCATAGTTACAAAGATGCTGTATACTGCATAGCAGATGTGATCAGACCTCTTATAACTTTAACCAGATACCACTAGAAATGTAGAAATACCAGAATTTTGGGAGGGGACCAAATGTTATGTTATTGGCAATATTTTACAGTACCTTCCCTCCATTGCATCTGCATTATTAGTCTGAGATCAAAGCTCAGCCACTATTTAATTTCCTGGTAACTGAACTTCCTTTCTTTCAAGGACAAATGTATACTGATTATACACATGTGGATTGGCTAGCTTGTTTACTTCAGACTTCAATCTAATATTACTGTATTACTTCAGGATTAAATGACTGCATCATCAGACTTTAGTCTGAAATTATTACTTCAGTATAAAATGACATAACAATATCAATAGTCTAAAATGATACCATGATACTCTCAGTCTAAATTGATACCAACAGTCTAAATGATACTTTCAGACTAAAGTACGAATGATACCAAGTCTAATTGTGATACCGTCAGCCTAAGCAAAACCATTATAACTGAAAAACAGGAATGCCATTTATCAAGAATTTAAATTGACTGACAAGCCAGTTTCTCAACTAATATTGGCAAAGTGGTTCAGATATAAGCCCCCCTTAATTTCATTTCTAATTTGGTCCACAATCGTAACACCTTTGACGAGGCTTATTAATTTAACAGATTTATTTATTATGTTTATTATTCCTGAGCGATGGTCAGTTTTCTAATGTTTATCAATCTATTGCGTCTTTTAGTGCTGTCAGCCAATAGATGGCATATTTTCTGATGACTCACCTGGTCAAAGATACTGATGAATAATGATTTTCTAGAATTTGGCCCATAAAAAAAGGAAACACCATCGCTAAATATTTTATTATTGTGTGGCCATTTAAAAATACTTTATTTAGCAATCTTTACCACTATTATTCCCATCACCAAGTATGCCCTTTATCCTTGTTATGAGATCTAGAAATACCCCTTTAATAAAGACTAAAAAAGAATATTTCTACTTGTAAGATTCATGTTGTCAATTAATGTCCGATATTTTTAGTCACAGTGCCAGATTTACCTATAGGCTTGGAAGGTTTGAGCCTTGGGCCTCAAGATCGAAGTGTCTCCGGCCAAGGTGTATAACATTTTTGACCTTGTCATAAGTCTTAAACATCCATCATCATCCTCGGCTTTGATCAATTATGTTTAATACACACTTTATCTTCCTTTAGTCGTGAGGGTGGGGAAATGAGATGGACCCCATAAGTGAAATAGCCCAGTACCTCCTCTCTTCATCTAAATCAGACACTGTTATAAGTCGAATGATACTACTGAATAATTTTTAAATGTCTTTTAATCTTTGTTATCTTTGAAAATTTTTGAAGTTTGTTTTTTTCATTAAGCTTGAAAATCTTATGTTTCCTTAAAGGCCATTCAAAGATTCTTTAAAGGTGTTTTTCTCCCTGAATATTCTTTTATTGATTAAGGAAATGCCTTAAATTTAAGGTGAAATTGTACCTTAAGACAGTTACTTAAGTAAGAGGTAATTTATTGAATATAAGTTCAGGTGTTATAGAAAGACTAAACATACCTTGTCACATACATGACACTATTTTAAGCAACAGTTTGTAATTGGATTTCAGAAGCCGGGGCTACTGCTCTATCAGATTGAATTATCTATTATCTATTGCTTATATACCATGGTTTATCAGAAAACATTAAATACGTCTTAGATAGAGCAAAAGTATTAGATCATTCACCATGAGGTTATGATCATGATAAACAGGAATGGTGCTTTAGACACAAGACGCAGAATAACATTTTATCTGTAAACTACCGGTACTTTCAGGAATTGTGTCGATGCCAATGGCTAATTGCCAAGCATCATATGTATGGTATTTTGTGATTAGTCAGAATATAGCTAGTATAAAGAAGTACATGAACCATCTGGTATTGCATTTATCTGAATAAAATACCTTTACATTATATGATTGTTCAAATACATCTACATGATATATATACCGTAGGTTGTTTTCTATTAGTGCAAGCTTCTTACTATAAACATTTTCATATATATATATATGGGAGCTGAAATCATTTGTTATTCATTTGTAGAAAATATGGAATTCATAATAAAGAAATCCCCAAATATTTGAAATCCTTATAACTTTCAACTTTTTATTTGCATATGACGTCCATTAAGAACAGTATACAAAACATACACATACATCAATATACATGTATACAAAAATATATTTTACATATAATGTTCACGTGAGAGTTGAAATGAAATGAAATGAAATGGGGTTTAACGTCCTACTGTTCTGCTCCTATACTGGGCTAATGAAGACGGGCATACGCCATACAGTGTGCTATGAGGGAAATTTTGCCCGGGCAGCGGCACTATCGCCTACTCTTATATTGAATTCCAACTGCCAAGGGATCTTTTATGTGCATTCCAATGTATACACGGGACCTCGGTTTTTCGTCTCATCCGAAGGACTAGACAGCTGTCCTTCTCAGGCCCTCCGTCCTGCATCACTGACAAGGGGAACCACGCCGGAAAATCTGGATGAACTTTCTCGGCCAATGCAGGGATCGAACACCCGACCTCCAGGCTAGCGAGCCAGCGTCTTACCCACTTAGCCACGTGATCCCCCGTGAGAGTTGAAGTTTAGGTACCAACTGCTAAGCCTTTCATGCTATGCAGGAATTGTATCTGTTCCTTGATTTTAGCAATCAGTTGCTGAAAGATTCTACTGATATTTATTATCTGATATGCAAAACAATTAGCTAGTTAATAAATTTGATAACCTAAAACCATATTTAAAAATGGGCTGCACCCTGTTGCCTACCAGACTCGTTCTTGTGCTTTCTATAAATTCACGATGTTCCTGAAAATAGCATAAAAATAGTAGTTTGTTATACATGTAGGTATATTTGTTCCAAATTAATATCGGTGCCAAAAAATGAATCATGTATATACAGTACCGGTATATATTAGAACAATGATCTACTTGTACTTATATGTTATATACAAGTTATTATATAGCTTGTTATTGGTATTGGGTGTGTTCAGGTTAACTTAACTTCCAAAATACATGAGTTGAAAAATAAACAAGATATTTATAGCTAGCGGTTGAATAGTTCCTATATTGTTTTACAACATGTACGACCTTCATGGTTCAAATATATCATGTTAATGAGCAGAACCATAACTCATTAACATGGTATGCTTTGAGTAAGACTTGATAAAACCATAAAACAATCAGTTATTATCTTTGAATTAAGATCCATAGGTCGAATGATAGGATCCTTTTAAAACTTAGCATGGAGACCAGATTACTTCATGCAACAGGTTCAACATATTTTTGGGGCTAGGTTGGTGCAATTTTTAGAAAGGAAAATATTGATCCAAGTTTGAATTTCTTATTTTAGCAACAATGCATAGAAATTTGAGTAAAATTTGGAGTTGAATAAGAAATGTTTAATGGCCAAAGGTCCCAGTCAGATCTTAATATCAGAATCAAAGCAGTTTGATTATGAATAAAGACTATAAATGGCATGGATAGTTAGAATTAACAGTTAAAATCTGTTATACTCAAATATCATACTGACAGACTACACAAAACATATAAATTTAAGCATATTTAGAATTCTGATGTCAGAATTCACAGATTTTCTACATGCAATGATTCTAGGGGTATTTTATATTGACAAAATCCTCTTAGTAATTGAAAAATAAAATATTACCTATTACTAAAAATGGCAAATATTGTGAATACATTTTCTCTTGTAAATTCATATTTATGTTCTGTTTAATTTTTTCAGAGTGGAGAATGGATTCGAGTGCGTGTCCACCAAATGGAACCCGATCTTGTAGATGTGGGTTCCACTTTGGAGGAAGCAATACAATTAAAGAGGGAACATGACGAATTAGTCACAAAATTAAAGGTAAATTTCTTTCTGCGTTATAGTTGATTTCCATTGAGTATATATATTAAAGAAGTGTTTATTACGTTGAAGGCATTGTATGATATGAAAATTGTTTAATTGTTTGTTATATTTTACAAGTAAGACTCAAGGCCCATTTGTTCCTTGGTCAGACAGTCAGAATCTTGATGGTTAAATACATATGTTGTATAAGAACTTGAAACAAAGTCCCCCCCCCCCCCCAAAAAAAAAAGCGGTTAGAGAGTTCTTTAAAAGTTTGATTACATAGATGTAGATGTAATGTTTATGATAGGTATAAGTAATGGCTACATCATTAAGTATGTTTACAACAGATGTTTTATACTGATCTATATTTATATACAACCTGTACTCTACTGACTATAATAATTACACACATAATCCTATATTCAACAAGTATTTGACATTCTTTCAGTTTCTTCTCTGACAAATTCTAGTCTTCTATAGAAGATAAATGTACAGTGTAAATCTCAAAATTTCCAAAATGAGTTGAAATATGATCTTTGGGGTAGAAATGGGGTTTAATGTCTACTCAACACAAAGTATGTCATTTGGGGACTAATGTGATGCAATTTTATTTAAACAATTGGCTTGCACATAGGTGTCTTTAACAGTGGGAGGAAACCAAAGGAACTAGAAAAAACCCACTAGGTTAGGCAGGTGATCTAAATATTATGCATTAGACCATTCTATCACCCCCCCCCCCATACTTTTGAGAAAGGTCTCTGCTACATGTACTTTCTAATTTTTGGTTAGTGGATGATGTCAGGTCTTAAAGATATTACGCTTTGATGTACATTTGGTTTCAGGTAATAATGCCCAACCATGAGTTTACCTATATTCTAAAGTATAGGAAGTTATAAGTCATGATGGTAGATATATACAGTTGAAATTTGTTATGGTTTAATTTAAACCAGTTGATAACCTTAGGGAAGATTCTGTTTAAAGCTGGAATATGATTTGAGTTAAGATAATCTAGAAACTGTTTTGGTAGAACTAGTAGGAGTGTGCCAGGTATCCTATTTCAAACCTCTATCAGTTCCTAACTTCAGAACTTGGCACCTGTCATCTAAAAATAGCTCCCAGGAGCTTCATGCCAACATTAATCCATGTCTTGATATAGATATTTAGTCTATACTGTTAGCCACTGGCTTTCTGTGTTTTCTATTTACATAATGTATTTAATTTGTCCAGTTTTAAATGCTCTGTCTTCAGTACATATTATAGTAAAGATTTTGACTATGTAATTAGCAATTTCAACTAAAATTTATAAAAGAGGGAGTGCCCATTTCTATCCTATTTTCTAACTGCCAATGAGAAAACCCCTGCTCCCTCCCCATCAATCAATTTACATGATTTCCAATTACATATGTAATTGCACAAATATGAAACATATTTTTGGCATATTTGGTAAATTGACAGCCCTGTAATTGTATACGGTGAGAGTCCGGACAGAAATTCAGATCTTTTTATAATAATATGAATAATTTCTGTAACCCAGAAGTAAATTAGTATTATTTACAGTGGTTTTTCAGATAAGTTCCAAAGGAAGTGTTAATGTGGGATGGGGGGGGGGGGGTGTAGTTGGTTCGTAAAGGATTTAAGAAGTAGATAGCAGAAATACAGTACATACATGTATCCTACAACTTTTAATTTGTACTTGATTGAAAGAAATTAAGTAAACTACCGTTATATTGCATTTTGAATTAAACTGACTTTATCACTTATAAGAATATGATAATTTTACGCTTCCTTGGGGTAGGGGCTGTATGGTTTATTGAACTGATTAATTATTATCCCCTCTCTCCCTTATCCGCTAATTTGTCCCCACAAGTTTAAATGATGTTTGTATTAAAAGGTGATTATTTTCATTTGATCTCTGATGTCCTCAAACTTTATCTTAGATATATGTAGAGGAATGTTTTAGTTGATAATATGACCACTTTTGGTGTTAATAAATCAAATTATCCATGAATCTTTTCTCAAATTAGTTCATCACCTGGAGATAAAAAAATTTAACCTTAGACATTTTATATGACATGTATTGATATTGTTCTGTTGATGAGTAGGGTTTTTTTTTGTGTTGAATGTTAGTTACAGTAAAATTGTTTGTATTTGAAACAATTAGTTTCTCATTTATGGATTATATGTATAATTTCAATTTGTAAAAAAGCATTTATGCACCTATCTTCTATAAAACCAATGACCACCAATTTTGATGTACCCATGGGTGTGGGCGACATAATATTTTTTAGTGTGTAAATCTATAATCATATTTGTTTATTTACTATTTTTCAGTCCAAAGAAGGAGAAGTACAACAGCTTTTAGCAAGAGCTGACACATATGTTGATGAGAACAGATCCCAAGCTGATGTCCATGCCGCCATGGCAGACACACTTGGTGAAGCCTGGAAAGCTCTCAATGAGAAGCTCGAATACAGAGGTCAAATGTTGGAACAAAGTATAGCATTCCATCAAAGCGTAAAAGATGTAAGTTTAAATATAAGAATATACTATCTTGCACATTGTTTTCATGTGTTTTTGACATTTGATTGCAGTTTATGGGGCAACCATGGTGTCTTGGTGTTGGTAAAAGAGAAAACCCAACTTAGAACATTTGATGCCACTTCTCATTTATATTTCAGAATATTAACAATTTTTGTTGTAACTTTTAAGTGCATACAAAACATATCACTTAATCATAAAGGGCCAATCCCGATAATATTTTGGAAAATAAAACTGCTTAATTTTGTGTTAAAATCCCTTAAAATCCTCTACCTTAGGGCCGAGCAACTAACTCAATATATGTGATACGTTTTCAAACAACTTAAACCCGTCGGTCTTAATCTGGAAATGAAGAACGGTGTCCGAAGCTGTATCATGCGGTATCTGGATAAAACCAGACTTTTATTTTATAAAAGTAATGTGTCGCTGAAATTTACCTTTCATTATCAAGTATAGCACATGGGTCATTCATTGTATAACCCTCAAAAGGAATGGGAATCGATTATTAGATCACTCAGACTTTTATTTTTGAGACTCTGTTCAACTCGGGATAGTTCCTTTAATATACTTAGAATTAAACAAAAAATGTTTCTGATAAAATTCAGATTCTAGTATTCAAATGACGCCAACATGTTGTTTCGTGCATACAAAACATATCACTTAATCATTAATATACTTAAAAATAAGCAAAAAATGTTTCTGGTAGAATTCAGATTCCAGTATTCAAATGATGGCAACATGCAGTTTTGTGGTTATTTTTGTAGTTTGATATTATTGATGGTTGAATAACTAAATATGTAGATTTATCACTTACATTACAAGAAAAGTAGAAGATATTGGAAAGAAATGTGTTTTTATATATTAGTCAATGTCAATTTGAAAGCCTTAAAAGCATTTTTTAGATAATACTGTAATGCATTTATGTTGTAAAATGATATCTGTAATCTAAAGGTGGAGGATGAAAAGGAATTGAGCATTAAATAACTGGCAGTTGGATTAAAATGGAGGATATAGAACCCATGTTGCCTGACTGTTAGAGCCGCGGTGCTATTTGTTTAAGCGTTTACCTGTAAACTGAACAATGAAAATCGAATGATGCTCTTTACTGTGTTCAAAAGTTTGTAAAGATTTGTTAGGTGTAAACTGGCTATGAATTAAAATCAAGATAAACTTTGTGCACGACTGTATAGTCTCATAATGCAGAATTGCCGTATTAGATAATCCGATTATAAAATATATTATAAAAAAAACATTTTATTATTTTTTTTTTCAGTTAACACAAAAGATGGAACAAGCACAGGGTAAATTTACCAAAGTACCCCTTGCCTCAAATGTAGAAACAGCTAGAGATTTATTAAACCAACATAATGATATCAAATCAAGTAAGTAAATTCTTTACCTTTATTACAGGTTAATGACACTTTATATTACCACTAAGTAGATGTGCATGTAAGAGTATGGGACATGAAATAAAATGAAAAGGAGTTTAACGTCCTACTGTTCTGTTACATCCGGGCTAATAAAGACAGGCATATGCCATGCAGTGTGCTATGAGGGAAATTTTGCATGGACAGATCTTATTTTAAATTCTGTCAAGGGTTCTTTAAGTGTACACCAGTGTGTCCATAGGGCCTTGGTTTTACATCTCATCCAAATGACGGGGATCACGGTGGCTAAGTGGGTTAGACGCTTGCTCGCTAGCCTGGAGGTCGGGTGTTCGATCCCTGCATTGGCCTAGAAAGTTCATCCAGATTTTCCGGCGTGGTTTCCCCTTGTCAGTGATGCAGGACGGAGGGCCTGACAAGGAAAGCTGTCTAGTCCTTCGAATGAGACGAAAAACCGAGGTCCCGTGTATACATTGGAATGCACATAAAAGATCCCTTGGCAGTTGGAATTCGATATAAGAGTAGGCGATAGTGCCACTGCCCGGGCAAAATTTCCCTCATAGCACACTGTATGGCGTATGCCCGTCTTCATTAGCCCAGCATAGGAGCAGAACAGTAGGACGTTAAACCCCATTTCATTTCATTTCATTTCATCCAAATGACTAGACACTGTTCCTTGCTAGGTCTTCTGTCCTTCGTTACTGACAAGGGGGAACCACACTGGAAAATCCTGAGGAACTTTCTCAGCCAACACCGGGATCAAACCACCAACCTCCAGAATAGTGAGCCAATACCTTACTTACTGAGCCACTGCAGCTCCATAAGAGTATGAGAATGACATTATTGATGCTGTTGTAATTCAACACAAGCCTAAAAGAAGAACTGTCAGTGCAATATGACTGGACATAATCTGCACATACAAAGATGTCGTTATTAAACAGACAACAGGACAACCAATCAACTTTTCATTATTTAATTTATGAGCAGATAACAGCTACACAGTATTATCAAAAAGATATTTATAAAAAATGTAGATTAAATAATCCTTTGATGTTGATGTCATTTGATTATTTATTTATTTTGTACTGAATGTGGTTTTTTTTTTAAATTTTAGGTATTCTTGAGTCTTCTAAAATCACCTTAGATATGGGACATTCTTTATTACAACACATCAAAGAAATGGGTGTGCATGCAGATATACAAAATAAACATGCAACTACCGCCGCCTGCTACGGAATAGAACATCTACTCGAGTTACTTCACGATCGAAGGCGTCACCTGGAAGAACTCTGGGAATTACGACGACAAAAACTTGAACAATGTCTACAACTTTGTCAATTGGACCAAGAAGTTAATAAGGTAAGCTATTATGCTGTTTCAATATTGGGACAGCATTATTCATGTGGTTAAAGAACTAGAATTTTCAGGAATCGAACAACAGCATTTATCAAGCAGAATCTTTTAAAAAAAAATACCAGTACATATTTTGAAACTCAATACTCTTTGTGGAATATATAATGGAATATGTCGCATATATTTAGGAAATGACATGTCTTTGATTTTTCAGATTTTGGAATGGTTCCGAACGATCGGATCTGAATACCTCAGAATATCAAGTCTCGGGGACACGTATGCAGCAGCAAGGCGAATACAAGAAGAACATAATAAATTTGAAACCCAAGCAAGAGTAAGTATCATATATCAATTCATCCTGAAAGATTTCGTTTCTTACGATATTACCGCAAATGAAAAAAGTTTCAGTCTTTAAATGAAAATTGTCTTGTTAGTTGACTGTTTTATGGTTCTGGAAAATAAGATTTTTTGTTCTGAGTTCAAAATAATTGAAAGCAATTTCTATTTAAGGACATCCAAGAGACAGTTTTGCAGCTGATTCGTACAGCTGACCAACTTCTGCGCCGGACAAACCTGGATGCGGAAGGTGTGAGACAGCGGCTGCTTACTGTCGATACAGAATGTGAGAACTTCATGATTAAACTTGACAACAGAAGGAGAAACATCACAATGTCAGTCTCCTTCTATAATTTACGGGAAACGGTAAGATTATACCCACTGTTGTTTTGGGGACATTTTCTATCTTAATTTTGATGTATGCAGACATATTTCATGACCTATTGAAATGTTCATGTCTATGTTGCAAAGATCAAAAATATTTTATGTAGTACATATTTTTATTTACAATCCTAGAATATTAGTTTAACAGAACTTAAAGACATATAATTGAAAAATGAATTTTGAGGCCCTTTAAAAAGAAAATACTTTTTAACTTTCGACACGTGCATTTTCAGGCTCTAACAAAACTGGAACAGATAGAAGTCCAACTTAACAACATGGACTTGCCAAGAAACAGCGCAGAACTTGCTGAGCAACATGCCCAATTGTCTAACGCCATAGTAGAAATATCTGCGCCAGCTCTACGCGAGGGTCGACTTCTACTGGAGAGGGTCAGTAGGAGTGACTCTGGAGCTGATGGCGTCAGACAAAAGGTAAGAATTCCCGTCATAAAACATTTACTTTCAAAGAATTCATTAGTAAAAGCTCATAAGAAAATGATTAATTATATGTTCAGGATAGAGAAAGTCTTATATCTTTGAAATAGATTTGTGTACTATTTTGAGGACATTCTAGTACCCAAAACAACTGGAATAAAACATTTTACATTTACTTTATTTTCCTTTCAGATGGATGAGCTCCAAGCTCACTGCGCCCACCTTGAGTCGCTGTGCAAGGCAAGACGGGCCCAGGCGTGGGAACGTAGTCAAGCCTATTTACAATTCCAAGAAAAATTCAATAGTGTAAGTACCTGAACAAAATTAATTACCTGCGTATTATCCATTAATATTTCCTGCACTTACACAAATCTATATTTTAAGGAGCCAGAATTTGTACATGGAAGTTAGTATTGTATTCTTTATAACATTCTGTATATCATGCATTTAACTGGAAGTTCCATCATTTGTCAATCAAAAATCAACAGATTAACAGCGACTGTCCACCTCTTGCTCTATATTAGCAATAAATAGATAACAAGGACAGTTACAAAAAACTGTTTAATGATCCCCATTCAAACACCACACGGTTGAAAAATATATAACCAACAGTTAATTTTGACATATAAGCAATGGATATCTAGAATTTTTTAAAAGTTGATCTGAGTAAAGGTCATCATTATGAATCTTTTGTTAGAATATAGAAACACTAAGGATTTATCTTAATACCAAGTTTTCAAAAATTGAGGAAGTGTTTTCTGTGAGATAGCTCATTAACACCAGAATTAATTGAAATGTCTAAATATTCTCAATTCTTAATTTGCAGCTTCAAACATGGCTAACACAGATAGGTATGGCTACGCTCAAACGTCATGGCAACATGGGAAATGACCTGAACAGCGCCAAGGATTTTCTTGAAATTCACGAACAATTGGATGAAGACATCAGAGTAAGTCATTTAAAAGATTTTTGTTTTTTATAGATCTGCTTTTTCTTGATCGTAAATATATAGTAAACAAACTCTTCATACTAATAATATTTGTTTCACAATGTTATTTTTTAGGACAAGAATGCGGAAATGGAAGCCTTATCTGCAGCAGTAGTGAACTTGGTCAAGTCAGGGGACCAAGAAGCACAAACAGCCGCAGAGAAGGTTGACGCCCTACAGAAACAGATTCATCGTCTGCAACGTGTAGTGGAAATTCGCATTCAATTGGCCCTATTGTATGTCTCATTCTTCAGGCTCGGCCAACAGGTAGGATTAATATGCACAAATTATTTTTTTTTAAATTATGATCATTTTCTGCCTCGAGAGAGCGCGATGAATCCTGGTATGTAGTTTCACTGCATGAGTACCTTGACTAAATTCGATAATGAGCATTTTCTGCTCCGGTTAAGCAGGGTGATAAGGAATTTGATACTTGATGCTTTATTATAAGATAAATGTGGAAGTAATTATTGAGTATTGTCTATTTATTTTGTCAAGACAGGGAACATCAACCTCTCGGTTGGCTTGCTTGTTTCTCTGTTATATATTAAATACAAATTAAATGAATATTATCTTTCAGTTGAAACACAACTATGGTGGCCTCGAGCACATTATGCGCTCCGAAACGGAGAATCTGCAGGACTTGACGGATACTGCCGTCTCTCAAATGCAGGAACTGTTTAGTAAAACAGCTAACATTCATTCCCAGTTCGAGGAGAAAGGAAAATCATTCTTACATAATTCCTCAGCAGTAAGTCTAAAAGAATTTTTGTTTAATCACTCTTTTTCACGGTTGTGTTTTATCCTAAAATTTCTACTAAGTTTGATATTTGAGTAGAGGAGCATGCAGGGGGATTTGAGTACCTATAGTTGTTCCTCCTTCCAAAAATGTATGAAATTAAAAGAAACATTATTAAACCGACTTTTAGATGTAAGATATATTTTGTTTCATATTTCTCATATTACACACAGAAAAATATTTACAAGTTTGTTTTCTCTTTCAGCTTTCAGAAGACTCCTCACTGGAAATACGTCAACCAACTTTATTGGTTGAACAATATTTAAGTGAAATGCGTGAACAAATGCGAACACTTTCCGTCCATTATGAATCATGGACACAAAAATTATCTTCCAGCAAGCAATTTAAATCTCAGTGGCATCAGTTTATACAAGATGCAAGAAAGGTACGTTTTAATTATTCTTGTGATGGTGTGAGTAGGAAAAATTAAAAAAGCATTTCAGTGATAAAAAACCCTGAAGGTTAAATTCGAAATCTAGTATCATAGATGATAATAAATTACAAAATCTTGATCTTTAAAATGGAGTTGTTGTTATTAAAATGACAAATATATGCTTCAGCAAATAATCTGATGACATGAATGGTGTTTAAGAAGGAATGGTATTTAAAATTGATATAAAAAATTAAAATGATGACTCACAAATTTAATGAATTTCTTCAATTGTCAAGAAAACTATTACCAGCTCATATACAACACTCTTTGACATCTTTTAGTATAGTTGAAAGTTTTTAATTTTGAGAAGCTTTTGTCCAAAATGAGGTACATCCATTTCAAATTCTGGTGAACAAAACTCACAGTTTTCTCTAAAACATTGAAATCATAATGTGAGGCCTTTTCAAATGAATACTATTTGACTTGTATTAGAAATATGACCTAAAGATGTATTAGAAAGATGATGTTTTTATATAGTACCCATTTGGAAAAGAGCTTTTCATTTGGTTTCTCCTGAAAAATATAAGATAATAATTGATAAAAATGTTTGATTAATTAATGGTTTTATATTTGTGTGTTTATCTTAATATTTGTATTCTCATTTTATATATTAATGTTGTTTCTCTCAATAGTGTGACTTTCTTTATCTATCTAGTATCTAGAAATAACATTTTATTTCAGATTTCAAGAGCATGTCAATTTCTGGACCATGAACTGGGTAGGCCTCAAGTGCTACTCATCTTGTTGTCCTTGTGGTTGTTCTAGGAGCCCACTCTCCTCAAAAAAGACTAAGGCATTTCAAATACAAGTATGTTTGACTTGAAGCTTGGTGCGTTTGTTCCTTGGACAAATGTGCATCAATTGACAGACCTCGATTTTTGATGTGAATACACAATTCATAGATGGCGGTGATGAGGTCATGCTTGGTTCCTGGTCCATATTTTACTCTCGTACTTGTTTTGATTTTGATTCAACATTAAACAATTAATCCTTCTGTTTACTGATATTGTTTGCATGTTGTTTTTGCTATTCAACTTTTACAGACAATTGATGAAGTCGCTAAAATAGAACATGACTTTTTCCCATTTATTGCTGGCGATCTTGGTTCATCGGAAGAAGCAGCTCAAAAATACCAAGCTCGTTTAGATGATTTTATGCCAGCCTACAAGGTATTGCTTGGTCGACACTGGCTGTAGGCTCAACTGATGGTGCCAAACTATTTGTCATTTGTATGTAATTAGTCAGCCATTTTAAGTCATCTGCTGAAAGTTAAAATCCTTTGACAAGATTAAATTTCATTGGTCATTTGGCCAGTTCGATGTATATAATAGTTCACTTCAATGCAAAGACTATTATAGGTTTGAATTGATGACTAATTTCAATAAGTGATATTTTTGTTTGGTGCCATCAGACAGAGCCTAAAAACAAATACTAATCATTAATTTGATTGGAGCGTGTGCATGTGGCCTGAGCTGTTGTGTCCTTGTCGGTGATAGGCTAATTCTTATTTAAATTTAATTGGTTGATTTTAGACCATTGATTGGGTGATGAAAGCTGAGCGAGAATTTTTCATGCCACATATCGCAGGACAGCTTGGAAATTCTCTTGAAAGAGCTAATGAACTACAACGAAAATTGGATCATTTTGCACCCATTGCTAAGGTATTGAAAAATGTGTGATTTCTTTATGTTAGGAACTGAGTTTAGAAGTAAGGCTTAAATCTTTGATTTTTCATTTTGGTGATTTCTGCTAAAGTGACTGCCTGGCAAACATTGTTCTTTAATTAGAAATAGAATCCGGAAATTTGTAAAAAACCCAAATTCCAATTTGTTTCCACTGTATGCAATTCCCTTCAATATATGTTACCCTCTTTATAATCAATGGTTGTTATACTTTTTGTAGGAATATTTTGTCACAATAAGACCCTGTAAACTTGCAAGTTGCAATTGCATATTCAAGATTTTCTTACGCTTATATTCAACTCGGCTGCAATCTGTTTGTAGTTCATAAATATCCAATTATTTTACCTTCCTTTATGAATATTAAAAACTGTTTTATCACAAAAGCACCCAATAGACACATTTAGATAATGTTTGATCATATATAATAAAATTAATATGGTAAGTTAATTACCAATATTAATTTAGATAATAGAAATTAATATGAACATTTAGATTGATATTAAATTTGTTCCCTTTAGAAATTAAACTAATCAATGCTGTCTACAAATTATTTAAATTTTTTACAATGGAGATATGTCTCTGATTTACAAATACTTTTAATTAATGGGAAGAATAATCGAAACAGTATTACCAAATATTTATTAAGAATGATATCTATGTAGTCAACAATTTTGTTGAATATTAAAATGAAAAACAAAGCAACATAACTGTAGCCCTTACATGGGTATAGATGTGATGATATAAATCTATTTGTTTTAAGAAAGCAACAGTAGAAATAGAGGACCATTTAAAGACAGCTGAAATGTTGTCACTTAAAGGAGATACTCATGGTCAAAAAGAACAAATTGTTAATGAACTGGTCAAAGTTCATCAAAGATTTCAATCTAGAATCAACGAGTACCAAATATTGCTCAAGATGACAATTGCTTTCTTTAAAAATCTACATCAAGTAAGATATTTTTTTTATCTTTTGATTACTTTGATAAAAATTTGTAGATTTATGTCAATATTTCTTTTGTATTTCTGCTTATAAAGATGTTTTGCCAAAATAAAAAAAAAAGTTTAGAAAATGCTTTTGGCAGCAGATAGAATCTTCAAAGTTTTCTTCAAGTGCTATAAAGATTTTTGCTTTGTCAATGAATTAAATGTAGATGCAATGCATCTAGTTATAAAAATTTACTGCAGAATATTAGAAACATTTGAAGTTTTATTTTGTGTGGATAACAAATATCACTTTTTACAACTGTTTTTATATGACTTTTTTAGCTCGATCAAGCTATTGAAGCCACTGAGAGAGAATACATGCAATCAGAATTACCATCAGAACTCACGCAAGCAGAAATAATGCTGGAAGAACATAAACGCAAGAAACAAGAAGTTTCTCAGATGATAAATTTCACCACAGATGAAGGTGATAAAATTGTGCGCAGGGTACGGCAACAGGTTAGTGCAAACTTGATTAACACATTTGAGCAAGCTTTGTTTTGTTTGATGTTGGAAAGCATGGTTAAGATATTATGATGAATGGGGGCGGGGATAATTTTGACAGGTTTTCTTTATTGGTTGTAGATAAGGGGTTGCCAGAGTTTTCAGCAGTAAAATAATTGTTATGCATAACTCAAATCCTAATTGTGTTATAATTTCTGATTTCCAATCTTAGTTATTTCTGAAAAGAAAGAATTTATGTTAAAACATTTAATTTTCTATTAAAATATTATATTTTTTGTTTATAGGATGCTGAAGCCACAGCGCAAGATGATGTACAGCGTGTTATTGACGTATCAGAAGAATATAAACAACGCTGGGGTTATATGTGGGAGGAACAAGAAAAGCGCCTCCAACAAAATCTCCAAATCTGTCAGTTTAACTTCGATCTCAGACAGGTGAGTAACATATCATAAAATCTTTGGCCAGCACTACTGAATTCAACTAAAATGTCTTGGTTCTTTGCCCTGAATGCACTGAGAACAACCTTCCAGAGTTTTCAAAGCCTGATTCCCATTTGGTTCTTCATTTGATAATGGTTTCTCTCTCTTTTTTAGATTCATTCGGAGATAGATGGATTACACCAACATTTACAGGCTAGACGAGGTAGTTATGGCAACTCATTACCATCCGCCAGAATGACCTCTCAGGCCTACGAACAGTTTGAAGTAACTGTTGAGGTAAATATTATACATTTAAAGTTATGAAAATATCTATTGACCTTTCAAAAACATATATGAAATTTTTGTGTTTGGAAATTATAGTCATCAATGTGATATGACACTGTATAAATTTAATGTGTACAGGAAGTGGTTGGTAACTGTGCTGATATTCGGTCTGTCATCTCTAAGGTTTTAGGTTTAATCCCATGCTTGTTCATGGCAAGGAATAGGTTAGCCTATTCTCCAGGCTATGCGATTTGCTCCTTATGCTAAAGACCTCTGTGCCTAAATTAAATTGACTATTCAACCCATTTATTTCTCCTAATTGTTATTGTTTGTGAAATGGGTTTGTTAATTACATTTTCTACATCTTTTTTTTCAGTTAATTGAACAAAAGATTAACAGTTTCATCAGTACGGCGGAGCTGATGGTCCAGGACAAACATTACGATTCCGTCCATATCCGCCGAGAAATCGATGTGTTGAAAAACAAATGGAGCACATTCCATACAAGCGTGCGTGACTATCGTCAGCAGCTTAATGCCTCAATCTATTATTTTACATTAACAGAAGAAGTAAGTTAAAAAGATTTTATATATAAATTTCATATTGTTGTCATTAGATCTGACAATTGGTGGAAGATTTTCTTCACCTTTTTAAGGGGGTTGGGTGGATGGTTTCGATCCCAAGTTTCTATGTAACGAGGAGTAGGGTTGCGGGCCCAACCTTGTGGCTTTTCTCTGGACATTAAACCCCATTTCTCTCTTTCTCTCTCACCTTAAATATGGATATCGGTCACAATCCTTGCCATTTTTCTTTTTTTTTTACAAATGCAAAAATAAGTAATTTGACTATTTTATTCTGATATATTACACAGCAAATAGTTCAAAAACATATCATTATATCCAGGCCTCTTATAAAAGACTAGTAACTACTCCTGTCTGCCAGGCCCAAAGTTGGAAAGATTACCGTCATTGAGTTACTATTTTATATTTCAGTCTGAAACATGGATGAGAGAAGGTAATCAGCTCTTGATTAATGTTGGACGTCAAGCTCCAAATTGTCGAACACCACAGGAAGCTGATGACCTCATAAAAAAATTAGAAAATTATGTAAGAGAAGGAAAACCCAAACAAGAAGAGAGATTACAAAAAATAGCTGAATTAAGTGTTCAACTTTATGGTATGTCAATGAAGCTTTTTTGTTCTATTTTAATAGCATTGGCTACCATGTTGAAGTAAGATCTTAATATCAGATGCATGGTATTGATACACTTATGAAAACATATTGAAAGTGAATCTTCAACAGATTATTTGCTGATGTTTTGACAAATACTTAGGTCAACAATGTAACGATTTGAACTATTTTCTAACAGTTTATTCAATCTTATTGTCTTTATTTTGTTTCAGGTGATCAAGGTCAAAGTAAAGTTCGACATGTAGTTATACAATATCAAGACTTAATGCAATCATTTGAACAAGCTGATAATGAAATCAGCGGTATGCGAGATAATCTACAGGGAAAGGTAAGACACATGAAAGTGATCAATTTTAAGTGAGTTACTAAATTAGTTAACCTCAAGTCCGGAAACATACAAAATTCTATCTTTTGAATCAATTTATGGTACGGAATAAGTTTTCCATTGATTTAAGAGACATATTTAGTGAACAAATGACCTTGGTATAAGTGTTGAGAAAATATGAATAAAATTTTTACTTATTAACAAATTCTTCTACCTTGTTTTTCTTTTCAGAAACCAGTAGATGAAAATCTAACAAGACAAGCAGCACCAACTGCTGCTGCTCCAACTCCCAGTATCAGACCACCCCGTATTATACAACATCTTAAAAATGCTGAAGTTATGGAGGGAGATAAGTAAGTTTTTCATGCTTAATTCTGCCACATATTACTGTGCCACCAATTAGACAAAAAATCCTATTTTTATCATATCTTCCTTTTTACGGGATTCAAATTGTCATGAGTAAGGGCCCAATTATTTATTGCACAAGAATATTTAAGTTATTTTTTTTAGTGTTCTCTAATCTATTTTAATTTATTTTAGATTTACCTTTGAGTGTAAAATCGAAAGTGATGTGAAACCAGAAATTCAGTGGTGTAAGGACAACCTACCATTGACCAGCCCAGATTATGAGACCAGGTTTGCCAATGGTGTAGCTACACTTACCATTGAAGAAACCTTCTCAGAGGATACAGCACGCTATACATGCCGTGTCACAAACCCTGCTGGTATGGCCGAATCATCAGCTCAACTTAATGTCAAGGGTAAGAAAACTTTTGTTTTTAACCTTGATCTTAACAAATTTTAACATTTTCAGAAATTTAATTTATGATGAACCCAACTTCATTAAAATGTTTACTTTTTACAGAAACTCATCAACAAATTTATCCACCAGAATTTGTACGTAATTTGAAATCTGTTGATGTTGTTGAGAACTCTTCATTCGCCTTTGAATGCCATGTTCAAGGTATCCCATCACCCACTGTTTCCTGGTATAAGGACGAGTTGAATATTGACAACTCTTCTGACTTCGTCATCACTAAGATAAATGGAGCTTGTTGTTTAAAGATACGACAAGTCAAACAGCACCATTCTTCTCGATATACTTGTCGGGCTAATAATCCTGGGGGAGAGGCTTCATCATCTGCTAGGATGACAGTCATACGTAAGCTCACTACATTCTATGGGCATGACTTGTGTTCATCATTTCAACAACAGAATGTCAAATATGTCATAAATAGCATGATATGACATCGTCTTCAATATTAATGTATCATTTACAGTATTAATGCATTATCTTCAGTATCAATGTACCCTTTTCATTATTAATGCATCAACTTCTGTAGCTTGTAGCAATTATCATTTCTAGTATTAATGCATTATCTTCAGTATCAATGTATCATTTTCAGTATTAATGCATTATTTTTTGTATCTGTATCATTTTCCAGTAGTAATGCATCCTCCTCAGTAGCAATGTATCATTCCCAGTAGTAATGCATCATCGTCAGTAGCAATATTTCATTTTCAGTCGATAGCAATATTTCATTTCCAGTCTGTAGCAATATTTCATTTCCAGTGCTAATGCATTCTCTTCAGTATCATTTACAGTATTAATTGATCATTTTTTAGAATCAAGCTAAATTAAAAGACATTAATGTGACATGCCTTTTCTCATTGTCAATAGCATGGAATGAGTTTTAATTTTTATCAGATCAAATTTAGATATGAGTTCTTATCAAGTAATGTGGTATTATTGTTTCATCAGATAAATGGTATTAATTACTAGTGATTATTTACAAGCATATGTGTGATACATGTACACACAATATTTTTTCTTAAAATTTCTATGTAAAGATACAGCAATGCATTTCCTTGTCAATTTAAAACCCCTTTAATTGGAATATCTTATTATTACTGTATTCTGTGTGGCTGAGCAGGATGTGGAAGGGGGTTTTGGATTGATTTTCGAGATTGTTAAAAAATATTTTTTTGTTTTTCTTCTTTACTTGGTAATCAATAAATTTATAATAATAAGATTATTATTCCTTGTTTATTAACAGCTCTTCAACCTCCAGTATTCCACCAGCCCTTGCAAGATGTAGCTGCACCTGAAGGTAAACCGGTGCGTCTGGAGACTAGATTTACTGGTTCACCACCACCAGAAGTCCAATGGTACAGAGGACCTACTCGTATTACTCCTAGTAATACATACAAGGTGAATAAGTTGATATACTTAAAACATATCCCCCATAATTCCAATATATAGAGGCTAGTATCCAGTCTGAAACATTTGCAAATTTTGCCCGTTGTCTATCTTTGTATATCTTTACATCTGATAAACAGGCACAATTCTAATGTTTAGTTATGATAAGTATTAATAATGTTGCAGTGATTGGAAAATAGTAATTTGTCTGATAAATTAATATCAATTTAGAAATTAATAAAAGAAGAGGGGAACATTAAAAAACGTCATTCTTCTTTAAAGCAGTTTGGTTTATTTCAGTTTGTAAATTCATTAGAACCCAGATTTTAATGAAAATAAAGATATAAATCAAACATCTAATGCCCCTCTAAGGTTTACGATAATAATTTTGATGAAATGGAGCAACTACTGTTCGAGTCCCCAATACATTTACTTCTAGATCAAATGATATTTGAAATCCTGATTACCACCAGGTAATGTATGTGAAATTATATATTCAACCCACCTATTTCTAAATTAAAACACGATATGCCTTTGATATTTTTCAGATTACTATTGAAGTAAATTTCTCAGCTCTAGATATACATGAACTTTATAGTGCAGATCAAGATACATATACTGTTGTTATCAAAAATGCAGCTGGTGAAAATAGATCATCTTGTACTGTTACTATGGAGCCTTATTTCTCCAGTACTGGGTAGGTTTTTTTAGATGAACATATTTCTTATGAACATCTTACCATGCCACTTGAGTATTCATGCAGCTAAATTTAAATTTAGATGGTTATTTTTATTTGAATCTTAAGATAATGAAAAGATAAACTCATATATGAAATGATAAAATGTAATTTTAATACTTGTCAGTTTGATAAAAGATTATGTCTTATTAAAGGAAAAGAATTATATCCAGAATTGTTAAAGAAAGTGAATGAACATATATACACTTCAGAAACACCAAGTAACAATCACAAATTACATCCATTATAAACATTTCATACTCTGTTTTCAGTGAAGACATGGAGGTTGCCTCAACAGAACCAGATAAGGAAGTACCGAAACAAGAACCTGTGTTTATGCAACTTCTACCACCAACTAAAGAAGCTATAGAGGGAACACGAGTTAGATTGGACTGTATTATTATAGGACATCCAGAACCAGAGGTAATATTCAACACTTACCATAATTTCCGTGCAATAAGGTGTAATTTGCCTTTTTATGTCTTATTGATTTTAGCAGTTCAGAATAGAATCATAAAGTCTATTATGATATGAAGGACAGGGTGTTGTGATGGGAATTTGATTCTAAGGACAGCCAAATGATTTATCCACAAATCTGTTTAATGCTCACTGAATGATGTCAAGACCTTTTGGAGACAGCGCCCATCCACTTCTTATTATGGAAACCCAGAGATTAAATTCCTATAATTAATTTGTCATATCATGCATGCAATTGTATATTTTATATTCCATATCCTTTCTCCTTTTTTATATGTCATTCATTTTTTACAGGTGATTTGGTTACACAATGATAAACCAGTAAAGGAAAGTAAAGATATCCAGCTGTTGTTTGAAGGTGATCGTTGTACAACTGTTATACAAGAGGTTTTATTAGAAGATGCTGGTGAATATCGATGCGTCGCTAGAAATCCTTACGGTCTGGCAGAAAGTGCCTGTAAATTACATGTGGAACGTAAGTATATTAACTCAGGAGGCGATGTACTATTTATCAGTACCATTTAAAAAAAAAAAAATTAAAATGCTTTATTTCCTCAATTTTTATAACACATACATACATTGAGCTTTCTTGTCAACCCCACTTAGATATTTTTATTTCCTGAAAATGATTGAGTTCCCATCTGTAATAAATGTTTTATTTTGATCCACAGCTGTAAGTGAAATGAGTGATGCCTCAGTGGGTGAATTGACAGCACCCAAGTTTACTCAGTTATTGAGAGATTTGACAGTTAAATCTGGACAAAGGGTTTGTTTACAATGTCGTGTTACAGGACATCCATTACCAGAAGTTAAATGGTTCCGTGATGACAGACAATTGGAAAGCTCTCCTGATTTCCAGGTATGTGATATACTTTTATTGAAGAAGTTTAATTACTACAGAAAAATATCTCAGTTACACCTGTCACACAGATTTTTTGGGGGCTATTCCGTTTCGTCAGTCTTGGCTTTGTCATTTGACTAATTTTGTTCAGACAATCAACAGTGTTTTCTTATGGTGATAACTATATATTCTTCCATTTATTTCATTGTTTTTTGTTTTCTAGATAACTGCATTTGCTGATGTTCACTCGTTGACTATACCTGAAGCTTTTGAAGAAGATACTGGTGTATATTCTGTACGAGCTGTAAATGTTGCTGGTGAGGCCAGATGCCAAGCTAGATTAAATGTTAAATCACCACCAGAACAGCCGGTCATGAAACGGGAAGTCAAACAAATACAGAAAGAAGTAATTAAACAAGCACCACCAGAGTTTAAGAAACTCTTCACTGATCAGATTGTCAAAGCTGGACAACCTGTTACTTTTGAGTGTGTTATAATTGGTAGTCCTAGACCAAGGGTATGTGGAATAACTTCTTAATTGTTAATTGAATTTTAAATTGTCAGTGTAATTTCTCATTCAAGCATTAATTTAAAACTAAGTGACAGTATTTGTAATATGAAATTTATATTGTTTATTATTATTTTTAGGTTAAATGGCATTATAATGGAGCACCTTTGGTCAGTAAGGCCTACCAACCCCAGTTTGAAGGAGATAACTATCGATTAACAATTCCAGAAGTATTTGATCAGGATGCTGGACGATATGATGTCCATGCTGAAAATCCTCATGGTAAAGCCACATGCTCAGCTTTACTACAAGTTGAACCAGTGACAGAGTCCATGACTCCTTCAAGAGCACCGGGTGCACAACAGCCATTTGGACCTAAACCAAAACCAGTATCTGAACAAATGACACCTACAAAGGCACCAATCAGGAAGGTAGCCCCACCAAAATTTCCTGCTGATAAGCCTGACCGTAAACCAATTGATGAACAGATGGTGCCAGACCGAGCACCAACCAGAGGTCAGCCACCTGCTGGATATCCCCAACCAGAAGAACCAACTTCCCAAGCAGTTGTCATTAGACCATCACAAGCTGTTAGCTCACCTTATAAAGATGATGTACCTGTAGGCTACAGAGGATATGAATCATCCTCAGAAGTGTAAGTATTGTTAGATTTAATTTTATGTATTTGCTTTTAGATTATTTCAGCTTTCTTCGAACTATCCTATGATGAAAAGTATATTAATTTTCATTACCAATTATATTACATATTTTATTTTTTATAGAACTGAGACTCGAACTGTTACTGAAACAAGAACAAGTCGAGTCTACTCATCTTCTGATGAGATGTTTGGTGAACAACATCACTCAACAACGATTTTGACCGATGTCAGTCCAAAGAGACCGCAAAAATCACCATCAGTTGACAGATTTGCAACAACTCTAGTAACAGATGTTACACCACAGTATCAACCAATAGATTTAACTATTGAAGTGCCAGTTCCACCCAAGTTTCTACAGGCTTTGAAAAACATCACATCAATGGAAGGAACCAGAGTAACTTTTGATGGTGTAGTAACAGGTAAATATATAAATAGATCTTCTAATATCTTCATTAAAATCTTGAACTGAAGATTTACTGAAAACCTGACAGTGTAGGGGCGAGTTGTTTAAATATGTTGTTTGTGTAATACCTGTTGGATAAACACTATATCTGTTATCTAGAAAGTCCTTTCAAGGGACTGAATTATTTCATTTATTTTTTATTTTTGTTTATTAATCTGTAGAATATGTTAGATTGACGGAGTGATTTTTTTTCTTAAAGGACGACCTGAACCCAGCATTCGATGGTTTAGAGAAGGTAAAGAATTGACAGATCAAGCTGACTTTGAAATCTCTTACCGTCAGGGGCGTGTAACTCTAACTATTCCCGAAGTCTTTGAAGAAGATGCTGGGCAGTTTACTGCTACAGCTGAAAATTTGGCTGGAACCGCTTCTAGCACAGCAGAACTGATAGTGAGAGGTAATTTTATAGTTTACAGTTATTATCATATTCATTAAGTGGAAAACACATATATTTTGCTTTCAAGTAGTTTCAATATTAATACAAATTACTCTTCTATTCTTCAAAGTATATTGATATAATCTAAAAGTTTTGGATGGATTTCTCATATTTTTAGATGTACTACATACTTGAACAGGAAACCTAAGACTTTTCAAACATAGCAAATAATAAATTTTCATTTTCTGTTGGGTTATTCTTTTGCAGCCTCCATGATTCCACCTTCATTCACCGAAAAGCTTCAAAGACATGAAGCTAAAGAAGGTCAGCCAGTTAAACTCAAAGTTAAAGTATCTGGTCATCCTCCACCACAAGTTACATGGATGAGAGAAGGATCAAGACTGGTCAGTTCACCAGACTTTGAAATCATCCAAGAAGGAGATATCCATTCTCTGTACATCCCAGAAGTTTTCTATGAAGATTCAGGAAAATACACAGTTAAAGCTGAAAATCCTGCTGGAGAGGCTCAGTGCATTGCTCAGTTAGTGGTAGAACGTAAGTATATCTTTTCTTAGTTTATGTAAATCTTGAAAAATATATTTGTATTATACCTTTATTAACTCATTTTCTTGATGAAGACGAGAGTATCAGGTATTTGTGTATCCACAAGATTGTACCTTGTGTTGATATGTTCGATCAATTACTAAATCAAAGAAATTAATCAAATATTGCTTGAATGAATAAATGAATAGATAGAAATATATATCAACTCAATATTAACTTGCTTAGTGAAATGGCTACAGGAAAACCTTCCAAAAATAAAATGGATTATATTAATCTTCCACAGCACCACCATTGGCTATTGAAACACCAGTGATGAGGGAACCAGAACGTAGACCAGTTTTTGAGCATGTAGAACCATCCAAAGCACCTGGCTCAAAATCACCTCGACGTTTTCCAGAGGAAGAACCTATGGCTAAAGTAGCTAAATACCAGAAAGCTGCTCCGCCAAAGACAGAGCCTCAGAGATACAGAAATGAAATGGAGATGGAAATTGAAGGACAGGATTTACCTGCTTTTGAAACAAGAATCAACCTTTTTGGACAGGAAGATGTTCCTCCACCATTACCAAAGACTCAACCACCAAAGAAAGCTGCTCCTGTAAAGGAGAAAACTAAACCCAAATTCTCAAAGGTATTTTGTTGATAAAATGTATTCCAATACTATTTTATATTAAATTACTTGAGTGCTACTTTTGAATTCAAGATATGATTGAGGTTAGTGTCTTTCAGATACAAAAAGATAATTCTACACTTTCATAGAAATGGGGTTTAACTTTGGGTTAAGACAAACATATACCACGCAGTTTCCTATGAGGGAATGTTCTCTCACTGAGACACCTTATTTTCTATCCTTTAATAGATTCTAGATTATGTCACATTTGTAGTATTAAATTTTATACGTTTTCAACTGTTCTGTTACAGCCATTGACACATCAAAGAGTAAGAGAAGGCGATTCAGTAACATTTGAGATAATTGTTGAGGGTCATCCAGAACCTATTATTAGATGGTTTAGGAACAACCTTCCAGTTGAAAGTTCACCAGATTATGAAATATCGTATTCACAGAATACTCACAGATTGACTATTATAGAAGTTTTCCCAGAAGATGCAGGCACATTTAAATGTGTTGCTACAAATGCAACTGGAACAGTTACAACCGAATGTTTCTTAGTTGTTGAAGGTAAGATTAAGAAATTTTTCTTTTCAAGATTGTAGTATATCTACGCTCGAATTTCAACTATATACAAGGCAAATTAGAATATACACGATTATAATTCACCTGATCTCCTTTCATTTACCGTTCCATTTACAGTTAGACAATAGAGTTAATGTTGGGTTGAATAAACTTAATTTGCTATTCATTTTTTGAGATGATACACCTCTCCATGCATTGTCATGAATCTTTATTTTATTCTTTTGTTTGTTTTCCTTCAGCTGAACCAATGGAACCAGTTGCAGAAAGCCAGCCAGTACAACAAGAAAAACCAGCATTTGTTCCTCCACCACCCAAACCAGCACCAGTCACTGTACCGCCATCTTTTGTTCAACCATTAAAAGATGTTAGAATGGTTGTAGGTACAAATTTTAAGATGGAATGCCGAGTTATTGGAAAACCATTTCCTCAGATTACTTGGACCAAAGATGGACAACCTATATTTGAAGGACCTAGGTAAATATTTTCTTGTACTTGTGTGGGATTTTGCACCTGTAGCAATAACCATTTTTGACAAGATGTGACATGATTCCATTCCATTTCTTTCCTGTTCTTACACTGTTGTTTTATCTCAATCATTTCAGGCATAAAATCAACAATGACCCTAGAACAGGAAGATGTGCCATCTTGATATCTAAATGTTTCTCTGATGATGTTGGACAATATACTTGCCAGGCTATGAATCCAGGTGGAGAATCAGCTACAAGTGCTGATGTTTTACCAGAAGGTGAGTATTCTACTGTTGAGAATAAAGTTCATAGTAGAATCATTTGTAATGTGATTGTTTAAAAATAGTACGTATTTGGATCTAGTAGCCATAGTTAGCAGCAGATTTATTTTGGATTCATAGTAGTTTACCTACATATATATATCTTGCTGTCAGTATAAATCTTAGCTAAGCTAAATCTGACTATGGTTTGATACAGTTTATTAAGGTGTAATGTTTTAATTTGTTTTATAGTCCGCAAGGTGGTAGATCAGCCACTTGTCTCAGATTTATCACCAGTTCAAGAAATTCTTGCCAGATCACAAGCACCAAAGAAATCAGAAAAAGATTTTTATCGAACCCCAACAGAACGCATGATCGACAGAAAATCTGAAGAAAGAATATTGGCTCAGCCAGATGAACCACTTTCCGCTGGTGCTAGTGATTCTGTAAGTATTTATCGACATCATCGTACATACCTTGGATGCTGTTTTGCCTGTGTATGCCGGACATGTCCTACCCAAGTTGGCAAACATCCGACCGGGAATATGCCCAATCGGGCATCAATATAATTATAATATGCACTACATACCAATACTAATGCAATACCTGTTGTGCGAAAACCTGAGTAAAATTGTTTTTGATGACTGACTAAAAGCAAAGCCTCATTTAAAAACCTGCGAGTGCTGTAAGTATTTTCATTTCTTCATTTAAATTTAATTCATTTTAGGAATTCACTGTAACTGGATTTGAGAAACGTCTCCTGGATGAGGTTGCCTATCGAGATGGTAAAATCAAACGTCAAAGTGAAACCGAAACAGAATATGATTCTGAACAACCAGAAGAATTTGTAAGTCCTGGTAAATCTCAGGCACCAGAACTATTACAACCATTGAAGGATATACAGTTAGTAGAGGGAGGTGATGCTACCTTTGTCTGCCAGATTGAGGGAAAACCTAGACCAAAGGTAAGCAATTAATTAATTTGATCCCCTAAACATCAGGTTACGTTGTGCGAAAAGATATTTGGGTTATGGAATTTAAGTTAATCGGTCTAATATTGGATGTATATCTTAGTTAACATAAGTAATTAAAAGGAAAATTTGTTCAAAATCTTGATTTGTAAATTTAATGTTTATGGTTATTTCAGATTGCTTGGTACAGAAATGGTAAACGTATCAAGAAGTCTAACAGATATGAAATTAAATATGGACAAGATAATATAAGTTCTTTAAGAATAAGAGTAACCTTACCAGAAGATACAGGGTATTATACAGTATTAGCTGTCAACTCAGTGGGTAAAACTACAACCTCAGCTCAACTCTATGTTGATCAACTTGGAAACATTGATGCTACCTCTTTTGTAGAACCTGAAAGTTTAAAGAAAATGATGAGAAGGTAATAAAGAAATCAGTAACATTAATATGAATATGATACATATATATTCATACTACTACTCAAGTTTGGTTTGGATGGGCACAGTGCCAGGTTGAATTTGGAACTATATAAATGAACTAATTCCTACCCAATTTGGGCAGTTCAAAGTTCAAAAACATAATCACATCATTATAGTAAACATGTAAATTCTTGGATAGAATGTTTACTTCGTAGATTGATCAAAGAACTTTATGGTCCATTTTGTTGTATGACTATACACAAACTGATAAACTCTTTAAGGAAATTTAAAATAAGACAAAAAAGATACAGTATAATATTAGATTTATTTTGAATTTTTCAATTTCAACAATCCAGCCCAATTGGCAATTGATGTAGAGGCACTAGGATGCTAAGCAACCCTTTGCTGCGTTTAATTTTCAAATAAATGATGATATTGTGTTAAAAAGTTAAAATTTCTCATATTATTTCTAGGGATGCTGAAAGAGGAAGAAAAGGCCCAGTAGCAGATGATGGCGGAGTATTTGATGCTCCTGCTAGTCCAGTCTTCAAGAAAATTCCTGAAGATATAACATCTATAGAAGGATCTACTGTCAGATTTGACTGTACTGTAACAGGTCGACCAGCACCCGAATTAGACTGGTACCGTGATGGTATTTTGGTACATAGAGATGATAATCACAAGGTATATGAAATTTTACTCTTTGGGTGGTACAAAGTTTATTATCAGATGGTTTTAAATTTTGTTAACAGAAAATGGTTAGATTTTGAATATCACAATAATGATTGATGGGTAAGACTTTTATCTAATTATAGAGTTGGACATATATTTATGTGTAATTTTTTTGATAGATTGTTGTCAATGAGAATGGTATCCATTCATTAATCATAAAGAGTGTATGCCGTTTGGACGCTGGTACCTATATGTGTATTGCTATAAATAAAGCCGGGGAAGAAAGATTTACTGTATCTCTTAATGTCAAACGTAAGTATTTTTTAAAAAGCATAAACAAATATTGATAATTCCATATTAATAACAAGAAATAAATCAATAAAACCAAATTCAATATAAAACTCTCTATACCAGAATAAATAAATGCAATTTTTCAAACTGCAGCCAAAGAAGAGAAACAAAGTCCCCGTTTTATTGAACGTGTCCAGAACTTCACTGTGAAAGAAGGCATGCCTGTTACGCTTTCCTGTCATGCTGTTGGCATGCCAACACCCATGATGTCTTGGCAAAAGGATGGTAGCCATGTTACACCCAATCAGGAATACAGGTATAGCTTACTTTTATGAATCATTTGATTGGTTGAAAATGTTTAACCTGGTTCTATATAAAATATATTTTTTTGTCAAGCAACATTCATTTTAACTGAAATTGATGCTGACTTAGGGGTTTAAATAGCTACGAAAACTGGTCATCATTAGAAAACTTTCGCAGTCTGTAAAAGGAAGCAGTAATGTAATATACTAATGTCAGAATATTATATAAGATAAATATGTTTCCATGCAGAATAGATGTAGATTTCCTTTATGAACTTACAAATTAATTGGATGTCAATTACTGCCATGACTTTATTTGAATAAAATGCTATTTTGATTGACTAATTTCAATTTGTTTCGTTATTAGGATTGATACAGAGGGTGGTAGAACAGCTCTATATATACCAGAAGCTACATTACCAGATGCTGCCTGGTATCAATGTACAGCTGCTAATACATCAGGTAGTGCTACAACTAGAGCTAAACTTGTTGTACAAGGTAAGACAGCCCATATCCAACACTATATTATAATTATTCAAAACATTAATATTGATACAATATGAACTCACTTTATGAAATAATATTTTAAAATTTATTTACATGTTATGACAAAAACTGGATTAACAATAACTAAAAAGTCACTATGGCCCAATTAACCATTTACTGTTTTTATTGACTTTTTTTTAGTTTCTGCAAGAAAGCCTGAAGCCAAGAAACAAGCTCCTCAAGTGTCAAGTGTACCACCTCCAAGAGTCACCTCACCGTAAGTAACTTTTATTTCATTAAATAACTTGAAATTTTCTTGCAGGATTAAAAACTTTAATAAAATATAAGTATCAAACAATACTTTATCTGATGTATAGTATTCCAATTTTGATTTTCCATGGTTCTTTTAGATGGTGAACAAGTTGCTGATTGTATACATATCTTATATATTTAATATGTATGGTGGTGGTGTTTATTATAGCTTTACGTTATTAATATTATTTATATCAGGCATTATGAAATCAAATCTGAGGGACCGGTACAACAAATATCTTATGTTAAAGATGGTGATAGTGCCACTTTAAAACTTGTACGTGAGGAGGATGCTGGCAGGTTAGAACAACAGTTCCTTAGCATGCAATTGCATGATTTCAATTAGATTGAGAAGAAGACATGAATAAGCCAGTTTTTTTTATTCCTTATTATAGTATCATCTAAATAATTATATAATTCTTTATCCATATAAATAAACATTTGAGTTAGTGAATAAATCATTTGTGTATTGTATAAATGTGTGACTGTTTGAAAATGTGTGATAGGAGAATTCATTGTGTGAATATTGTTTTAGACTACAGACCTATTCATTCAATCAAGGTGGTATAAAATCTGTGTGAAATCATAATTTATGGTGCTTCTTGTCAAGAGTATGTTTATCTAGTTTCCCTTTAATCATATATTTCATGAATCATCAATTCATTTTCAATTCAGTCATTACAACATTCAACCTAAAGGACCAGTTCAGCAGATTAGCTATGCTTCAGAAACTGAGAGTGGGACTTTACGTATAAAGTCTCCTCCATATGACTCCAGGTTGGTTTAGTAAAAGGAATCTTGCGATCAGACCTTGATCAGTGAATTGCTTCATTATGTATTATCATATATTTGCATATTGTCCATCTATCTCCTTTATTTCCTAACTTCCTCGTTTACGTCTTAACAGTCTTATTCATTTTTAATTAATGAACATCTCAAGACAATTAGATATTTTAGGATCTAACAGAATGTTCAGCTAGTAGAATATAGGATAGATCTCTATTCTTTCTTTATTTTGAATGGTATAAAAACTCTAGTGTATTTGGACAAATATGAAAAGTGAATGATTAAATTAAAAGTATGAAATCATATGTATAGGTATGAACTTTTTATTAGTGTGGATTGCTCTTTTTCTAGAAAATATTATTTTATTTTTTAGTTTTCTATAGTTTAAATAAGGAATCTTCAATCAATATGCAGTATGTTATATATTAAAAATTATATTGGTAGTCCATGAAATTTTAACAGTGCAAGATAGATTTTATTAATGAGTAGACTTTAATCAGTTTTATAATTTAAAAAAAAAATTGAGAAGGATTTTAGTTCTACGGAAAAATACATAATACATTTTTAATGTTAGGGTCAGTAGATGAAAAGATTAATATTTAGTAATAAATATACTGAGATTACATGAATATTGGAACAAAGTTTGTGATTTGATAGGGCAATGTAATCAAAATACAAAAGTGATGAACATATGAGAAAGTAAAAGTACATGAGCAATAAATAATGTAACTTATTATGTTTGTGTGTGTATTTATTGTTTTAACAATTCAAAAAACTCTTTTAATAACTATTGTGTTAATTCTATCAGTTATGAACTTCTACCTTTGACCTCAACACCTATTGATCATGATCATTCCTTTATGAGTTCCCTGTTTCCTACCACAGATGATTCTTTCGATGATAGAAGGTTTGTTCTATATTTGAATTTGCTTCCTTTCATATAGTAATGTAGTTCAATGTCCTTAACATTATATACGTGCAACAACATCAAATCATAGCGAATCATAGCCATTTGCTTTCACTACATTTTCCCTACACCTAATGCTGTTGTGATATTACAGAACAATCATATTGTATATTAAATATTAAAATCATTTCTGAATAGAACACCAGTTACTGAACAAATGACACCACAGAAAGCAACCAGACCAATGCAACCTGCACCTCCAGTGCCACAGGAGCCAATGGAAGTTGATGAGGAATATATGCCTCAGAATGTGCAAGATGCCAAGAAAAGATTTGAACAACCTGATGGACAAGTTCCTCAAGCTCCTGGTAGCGTTCCATCTTCTCCTATGCCACCTAGAAAAACGTTTCAGCCAGTGAGTGCACCGGTTTCTCCACAAGTGGCTAGAAAACAGATGAAACCAACTGCTCCTGAAATGGAACCTTTAAAGCAACAACAAAGACCAGAAGAAATGTTCAAACCCAAAGTTGCTCTACAACCTCAACATCCACAAATATTACCTCAGCAAGAACAACCATTCACAACTCCTCAGCCTAAACAACCAAAGACTAGACCATCTGAAAGACAACCAGTTTTTGTTAGAGATATGCCTGGACAAGGGTGATTAATTTTATCCTTTTAATCCTACAAATATACATCATTTAGCTGTACTGTATTTTAATATTTTGTTGTATAGTATGGATTCTCTTTAATCTAAAAGTACTCTAGACTATAACAGATATATTTCATGCCATTTGCTACTGGCTCCTAATAATGACCATAATTCTTTAATCCTTTAGCTATGATATCCAAGAACAAGGTCCAGTGCAGCAAATATCTTATGCCTCTGACACAGAGAGTGGATATCTGAGAATTATTGATGACAGTTCAAAGAGGTTTGTCTGAGATCACTAACTCCATGATAACAGACAGGCATGGCCTACTTACGCTAACTAATCAGATCAGCATGTACCAAGATTTCCTTGCTTATATGCTTCTTTGAAAATAAAACAAAGAGATTTCTTTCTGAGTTTTATTTCTTTAATGTTTCCTGGATTCCACAGTTTTAAACTATACAGTTAAACTATCTTTTTTCTTCTTCCACACTAACTGGTTTCAGCTTTTTTAGGAAGTTCTATGTTAGGCCCTTCTTTATTTTAGTTTTACTTATGTTTTAATTTTTTTTAAGTTAAGATTATTTTCAGTTTGAGAATGATGTTTTTTAGTTTAAGAATGGTGTTTTTTCAGTTTGAGAATGATGTTTTATTCAATTTTTGTAAACGCCTACCATTATTTATTTCTTAAGTTTCCTAAAAACAGTTAGTTTATTGATATGCATGGACTAGCATTGGCCTATTTACCGATTTATAATCTGAAAAAATACTTTAAATAGATTCAGTATTATAACACCAAAAAACTATGCATATCTGCATTATTTTATGAAAAATATGTATTATTTATACTAGAAAACCTATGAAAGAAGAAATGATACCGAGTAGATTTCAACATCCGAAACAGCCTCAAGCTGATGATGTTTCAGTTGGTGTTGATGAGCCCAAAGAAGAAATTATAGCTTTTCCAAGTATACAGGATGTTCAGAAGCAGTTTGAAAGATTTGATGAACAAGTACCAAAAGCTCCAGCTAGTCTGCCATCGTCTCCAATGCCACCTAGAAAACATTTTCAACCAGTGAGTGCACCAGTATCACCACAAGTGGCTAGAAAACAGATGAAACCATCTGTTCCTGAAATGGAATCTTTAAAGCAACAACAAAGACCAGAAGAAATATTCAAACCCAAAATTGCACCACAACCACAACATCCACAAATATTACCTCAACAAGAGCAACCACCAACAGCACCTCAACCTAAACAACCAAAGACCAGACCATCTGATAGACAACCAGTTTTTGTCAGAGATATGCCTGGATCAGGGTGATTACTTTTACTAACTTGTAACTTTCAGACTTGACAACAGATATTATGATCTGCTAATTGTCATTCTCTACAATCCTAAGAAAAATTATAGTATATTTAAAAAAAAGATTTCAAGTATTAAATCAATGATGATATGGTTTATATAACCTGTGGTACCCAGTATTTTATTCTTACATTTTGATATTAAGAATTGTTTAATTATATAGTTACGATATTCAAGAGGAGGGTCCAGTACAACAAATATCTTATGCTTCTGATACAGAAAGTGGTTATCTAAGAATCATAGATGATGGCTCTAAGAGGTTTGTCTGAATTGATTAACACAGACAGGCATGGCTATATATGCTATATTACATAATAATGTTATGCATGGTGACTGATTTTAATTCTAAAAACAGCTTCAGCTTCACATATCATGAAGATAAATTTTGGGTGAATTCTAGAACGCTCATCTCAATTTGTTTTTCTGCTTCTTTCTGCTTGGTAAAATAACAATTATTATTTTGCGAACTCTTTGTATGATTTGAGCTGTAATGCTTCTCATTTCATAGTTTTGTTGATAATTTTGAATTGTTGCTATTATTGAATTTGCTTTGGCAATTAGATGAACAAAGTTCGTTCTTTGTATTGCAGTGAATTCATTAATGATCGCTGTTGTTCAAATTCATCTTTTTCTTAAACACTGATATTCATGAATCAAATCACGTACAGTACAAGATTAATGGAATTCTTGGGACAGACTAAGAAAGGAGTCATCAATTAATAAAGACTTATAGATGTATTGGCATTCAACATATACATTCATTGCATCTTTCAATATATTAAAATGCACTGTTTAACACATCTCTAATAAACTGTAAGCCAGTTATGTTATACATCTACCACAACATTTCACAATATGTGAATGATAATTCAACCCTCATCAACTTACATTTATCATATGGCATGAACCAAATAACTTCAAATAATTTATGAAAAACAAAAACTGTAAAAGACAACTTGGTAAAGATAACAATATGAATAATGATTTAATTCAAATATTTAACAAACATTTCAAAAAAAGATCTTAAAATTTTAGCTGAAAACTTAATTTATTAAACAATAAATGAAACAACCATTGTGATAAATGACATAAAACCAAGTATTCTCTGTAGTAGAAAACCTATCAAAGAAGAAATATTACCCAGTAGTAGAATTCCTCGACAAGTGCAACAAATAGGTGCTGATGTTCGCATGGATGTTGATGAAATCCAGTATGAAGAAGTAATAGCATTCCCAAGTGTACAAGATTTTCAAAAGAGGTTTGAGCAAGTAGCAGAACAAGTACCAAAAGCTCTGGGTAGTCTACCATCTTCTCCAATGATACCTAGAAAAAAGTTTCAATCAGTGAGTGCACCAGTTTCACCCCAGGTTGCTAGAAAACAGACACAACCAAGTGCTCAAGTGATGAAACCAGCAGCTGCAGCACAACTCCAGCATTCACAAATATTACCTCAACAGAAGGAATCACCAGCACCACATCAAGAAAAACAAACAAAGACACGGCCATGGGACAGAAAACCAGTTTATGCTAAAGATATTTTTGGACCAGGGTGATTATTTTTGCTCTCATTAAATCAATTAACTCTGTGTGCAGTTCTTCCTTGAAATTGCAGAATTCTGTTTTGAGTTAAATGAATATGTTATTGTGTTAAGTAGTTTTATTTATTTGGTTATTACATTGAGAATTGTTTAATTCTTTAGTTATGATATTCGAGAGGAAGGCCCAGTACAACAAATATCTTATGCTTCCGATACAGAAAGTGGTTATCTAAAGATCATAGATGATGGCTCTAAGAGGTTTGTCTGAACTGATTAACACAAACAGACAAGCATGGCTGTGCTTGGCCTTACTAGAAAAAATGCATGGAGATCTGCTTTATCATACATTACAATGTTTACATTATTGGAATACAAGACTTCTTGTGTGCTGTAGAACTATGTTTTCATCAAGTGAAAATAATAATTATATGATTGTACGCAAGGGTTTTCTATGCTGTTTTGGTTAATATTTTGTAGAAGCTAATTAATTTTTGTTCAGTATTTTGGAAAAAAGTTTCACTACCATTTTGTGAATATGCCTACTTCTTAAATGATTTGGATTATCATTTTACTAAACAGCATTAATGGTACATGACATCAAAATCACAGTAAAAGAAAACAAAGTGTTTACAAGCTCTGACATATTTGCATATAAGATACCTCTGCAGGAAAAAACCCACCAAACTTGTTAAAGATGTCAGTAAATATTTACATGCATTGTCATATACAGGGATTCAAACATGCCTTGATTCTTGCATGGATTTCATCTAACACACATTTCAGTGCACCCCAGTTTTCTTTCTGTATTCAATTAATCCAATGATGTTTATTATATTATACATTTGGTTGTTTATGGAGGAATACATTGAGATAATTCTAAAAAATATTTAAAATGTAAAAATTTAATTTCATTAACTAAGCTTCATAAAAGTCTTATTCATTACAAAATTATCATTAATATGTTTAATCATAATTGCTTGTACAGAAAAAGTTCACAAGTAATGAAATCAGTTCATCAACATAAGGAACCCAAACCAGAAGATACCATGATCTCATTTGCAAGAAAACATCTGCAGAAAACAATTCCACTTAAAGAAATGAAACCACGTAAAACAAAGGCTGCAAAAGCAAAGCCCTCTTCACACCCAGCCAGATTCATGGATGATGAAACTTGGGCAGAAAAGCAACATCAGTTGTTTGAAAAAACAACAGAATTGGAAGCAAAAGAATTTTCAGGTATTCCACAGCCAGAAAAAATGCAAACAACAGTAGTTGTCGATCTGAGCAAAAGGAAAGCACCTTTACTTCGGCCTGTAAAAACCAAGAAAAGTGAAAAATGGGTCAATGTACCATCTTCACCAGAACTTCAATCACCTACAACTGTATCAGCACTGGCATTGGATGTCCATCCTAGGTGATTAATATATACATTGATTTTCTTTATAATTTTCCTGGAAATTATTTTTTTGGTCCTATTAGGTGATGTCATAATCTTTTATGGTAATAATGTTGCTTTCTACCTTATATAATCTGTAAAATATGAATAATTCTGTTGGACTATAACTTTTTTTTATGTTTACAATTTTTTTTTTAAACTCATGACTTATAAGCATTGTTCATTAAAAATATATCCATTCAGATATCAGATATGCCGAGAAGGTCCAGTGCAGCAAATTGGATATGCCAGTGATACAGAACATGGATATTTAAGACTGGTTCTAACGCCACCTTTACAGGAAGACATAGACAATCTTCTGTCACCTGTTCATAGGTCAGAGATTCTTACACTTCCACCCATGAAACAAGTTACCTTTCAGCTGGACATTGATATATCTGAAGATGAATCCAAACCTGATGTTTCACAACGAAGAAAAATCTTTGAGAAAATTAATTTGTCAGACTTTGAAGATGAAGCACAAAAAAAGGCATCCAAAATTGTGCAGAGAAAATTAAAATCTCAGTTTATTCCTGAAAGTCCAAAGGTAAAGGCACCACTTGTACCAAAATCTGCACCACAACCAGGTCATGCACCAAAACCAGTAATGCCTGAACAGTTAAAGATTAAATTTGTTAAAGATGAACCTGCTCATATTCCAGCACCACAGCAACCGGTCATGGTAGCTCCCCCTTGGTTATTGGAAGCCAAGGAAGCACCGAAGCCTTTGAAACCTGTTGTAAAACCAGTACTAACACCAGCAATAAAACCCCAGAAGAAAATAGATATAGTACAACCACCTTGGGTTGTAGAACCCATAAAGCCTAAGGAAAACCTAGTACCGTTATCTAAACACCAGGTACAAATTCCGGTGCCTAAGCCTGAAGCTAAACCATTTCAGCAGCAGATTTCTCTTGAACTATCCCCAAGAAAGGTTCAACCTGTGTATCAGCAGCCAATAGTACCAAAGTCACCAACAATGAGATATGTTGAACCAACTGAAAGGTGACTACTTCTTAAGTTCTTATATCCCAGTTATCTATCTTGAATTCTTTGAATTGAATTGATTAGTGATTGTCTGAATCCAGCCTTTGTGTTTGATTAACTTTGTCCAATGTCAGCTGTGTTAATGTTTGTGATCATTGAACATCAAATCCAATTTCTATTTGTTTAGCTATGATATTCAGAAGATCGGACCGGTTCAGGAAATAACATATGCATCTGATAAAGAAAGTGGTTATCTGCGCTTGATTGATGAAGTAGATTTAGCGAGGTTTGTTCAGAGTGTGTTAACAGAAGCGCGATGCATGCGCTTTTCTTCATAAGCGCTAAAGATTTCACAGATTTTGAATTTTCTTGCACCAAATACTTTTGTTGACAACTTTCATAACAAAATATTGTCATAAACTATGCATGATTTTAATTTTTTTGACTTAACCAGAGTTTATTTTCAAAGAGTATCATTTAATTCCCATCTACCTGGACTTCACTTTATTTTGTTTATTCTGTAACTTAAAAAGATATTCTTTTTTATGTTGATATACCCTTCTGTTACTGTCATGTAATCTTTTTTTTCCTTGCTGTTTTCTTAACAAAAGTTTATTATTATTGTACAGTTTCTTTTTCAGTGTGAAATAAATAAATCTAACAAAATTATGTATTTAATTTTTTATCTGTCATTCCGAGTGTACTTTTGTTCATCCCCACTTTTCATAACATCTTCAGTTTCATCTTTATTTTCAGGATATAATTTAAAATAGAACTAACACTAGTGTGATTTAACTTCCATCAGCATGAAGATATGTTTAATGTAAATTACATATACAAAAATTATGTTAAATTTTGAAAAAAAATGAAGGTAGTAAGATACAAATTTAATTATCTTAAAATGTTTTTTTTTTTTAAATACATGTGTTTAGTAGAAAATGGATACTTTCGTATATCATGTCAAATATATCCATGATTTTGATTTTGTTGTTTTTGAATTTTTAGACAACCCATGCCGTGGGAGATTCAACCTGAACCACCCATTGCACCACAACAGAGGTGAAAATACACTTTATAGCTTGCCAATTTCAGTATTGAATTTGTTTTAGTGCCTATATATATGTAGTAGTAATTTTCTGCAATTCAATAATGAAAATATTATACAAGTTACATGTCTTTTTAAAGAAAACATGTTGTGATTGACAGGCCAGTACAAAAGGCACCAGCACCACCACAACCACTTGTACCAGCTCCAGCAACACCAGTACAGAAGCATAAGGTGGTCAAAAAGGTCAAAGCACCAGTACCAGCCCCAAAGCCAACAGCTGCACCAATGCCTGAACCAATGAGGTGTGTACATCTGCATACACTGAAAGGATACTAGTTCTGTATTTGGTTATACTAGATGCAAGCTCTTCACATAAAAGACATTCTTCCAAAATATTATATCTTATCTTTGATTGTCAGTTATTGTTATTCTAGAATTCATCTGTATTGAGAAAAGACTGTTAGGATTTATGTATGTTTTGATCATATACAACTATATTGCATGACAGATTATTAAAGATTAATTTTTGTATTAATCATCAGTTACAGTAGTGATTATGAAATCCAACCAGAGGGACCTGTTCAACAAATTTGCTATTGTTCAGATACTGAAAGTGGTTATCTTCGTCTTGTTCAACCTCAACCAGATATGCAAAGGTACATGCATGCCACATTCTGCATGTCATTAGTGTGGACATTTCTCAATATGAAGACATTTGAAAGTGTTTCAACTGGAATAAGTAATTAGAAATGAAATTAAATTATGGAACATATTTGACAGAACTTTTTCACAAATGACGAGCATGTTTTCATCAATTCTTTGAGTGATTTGATAACACAACAGCATACTGAATGTTCTTTCTCAATCTTTTAGTAGGGACTTGTTTCTTTATGTCTTACTGTTGTTACATCTAGGTCTGAAGTTGAAATGGAAATTCCTCCAAAGCCTCTGGCTCCAGTCACTATGACAATTCCTCTTCAACCAAAAGATTACAGGTTAATATGCCATACGATTATAATGCATGATTGTAAATGTTGGCATGATATTTGTATATAAGATAAATATAATTTCTATTTCTTGGATACAAATGTATCTCTATAGCTTGGAAGGCATAATCTTATTGTCGTTCTTTAAACAGTTAGAGCCTTATTAGGCATGTGTTTATATCTATTTGTAATTGAATTGATCTACAAAGTGTAGATTATAGTATTTAAAACTTCTCTATCTTAATGTTCTGTATAACATTTATAATCAAATATGTGTTATACAGACCAGTTGCACCTCCAGCAACAAAACCAGCACCCAAAAAGGTGGAGTTTGTAATTCCTCCACCAGAGTTAACACCACCTAAACCTAAAGAAGAATATAAATCACCACCACCACCACCTTCACCTCAACCTGTTACAACCCAACTTAAAATGAAACCACAAGCTCCAATTGTCCGTAAAATGCCAGTACCGGAAGAAAGGCCTGCAAGCCCTATTATTCTTAGGGAAAGCATTCCACCATGGTGGCCAGAGAGCATTGATGTTCCAATCATTGCTGATGATATTGATTCTGGAAGAAGGTTGGTCATCTTAATGCCATGGGTGTGATCACCAAAGCATGTGGAGACTATTAGCCTTTTATTTTATCATACTGCTTTTATTATTGAGTTTTATGTACAATCCTGTTATCAGTTGATCCACAATATTTTTGAACCAAGCATGATTATAGTGATTCAGTTCATATTTTATTTTGTTCAAAATCGCCTTTTTTTATTTTTGTTAAAGAAAACATTCTACTCTGTTTCTAATCATGATTTTGGATAATTTCTTCCATTGGACTATTAGTTTTATTTCCTTTTACATATCTATTTTACTTTTGATAGAAGTTCATAACTTTTTACCTTTCTTGAGTTGTTTTTTTTTAAATATAAAAAATATGGTTACTAAAACATTTCCTTTATATTTTAATTTTACAAAACTTAAATGATCCAGATTACATTCTTTTTATTTTATCTTTTAATGAAGTGTTACATAATATGTTTGTGTAATGCATGTATTAAATTTAAAGTACATGTAAAATAGTTTTAAATTGTAAAATGGTATTTTCCTTCCAAGTTGCTATGCTTTAAATAGTGTAGTGGTTGAAAGTAGTGCTGTTATCGGCTTTAAATGTTTTAGCAAGATGTAGTCATTGCCAAATCATATATTAATACTCATGTCAATTATTTTCACAGAATGTCTGATTCTTTAGTCTCGAGTCTTAAGATCACATTAAAAGATCGCAGGTTTGCAACAGTACAAATATTAGCTTGATGAATATGATTTTCATTTATCTATAATGTAACTTCATGAAGCGGGGTGTGCTCAAATAACAAAGTGACTACTCAATTTTCTTATTTTAAAAGTCACATTATTTTGCTTTTAAATAACAAGATCTTTCTCTTTTGTTTTATATTTTTATTAAAAGATTCATAAAGTAACATTAACATGCCTGCCAGAACAAAATTCTTATTGGGAATGTCCCTTAAGCCCATTCCCCCAATTCCTCCTGGTTCTGTTGAACACGATTAAATCATAGTGACATTTTATATTTGTTACTTTCTCTTTTTTAACAAATATGGGTAAAACCAAATCTTTAACTCTAGATACACATCTGAATATAGTTCATGACATAGATATGATAAGAATGAATTGTAAATGGAAATGAAATGAAATGAAATTGGTTTAACGTCCTACTGTTCTGCACCGACTTGGCTAATGAAGACAAAATTGTAAACAGAATTACCACTTACATCTCTATGGCTACATATTTCATAGATGGTTGTATATATGCTCAACATCAGACTACTTGATATTATTCAAAAATTTGAATTTACATATTATTCAGTCATTTTGTGGAAACAATGTTTTCCAATCAGAACATTTTGTGTACCAATATATACAGATCGTCATAAATTGCCAAAATCAAATATACTTAACCTTGTGTACTATCATTGTTAAATTCATCTTGAAAATCATTGCAGTGCTTTTAGTGCAAGTCTTGCAGTTGTCTGTGCATTTAAAAACAGTTGTATTTTTTTCATTTCATGTAATGAATTAATAATAACATCATATTTTTTTTATTTCAGACTGATATATTTCTTTGAACTAATTTAATAATAGTCTATTTCTATGAAAGTATTCAATGTTTAATTTCAGCATGCTGCATTGTATTTGCTGGTGGATTGATGTTTTTGTTGAATTCTGTGAAAGCTACAATCTTTGTTAATTTCAAAAAGATGAAACTATAATTTGATGTTTTAACATTCAAGATCCATTCATAACAAGATAGATTCTAGCTTTCATGGCATTATTGTTTGAAAACTAATCTCTGTTCACAACAAGATTTGTTAAATTAATAATTTTAGGGCCTTGTCTGATCGAGAAAGTGCCGTCAGAGAATATATTCGCCGTGAAGGTGAAGCTCCTCCTGAAGAAGATCTCTTCACCAAGGAAAAACAGAGACCGCCAAGGTTTAAGACACAAATTAAAGACTTATTAGCACTGAAAGAGAACGATTCTGCTCATTTTGAATGCAGACTTGTTCCTCTTGGTGACCCAAATATGAAAGTTGAATGGTTTAGAGATGGACAACCTCTTTTACACGGTATGTTTGTTTGATTTTTCTTTCCATGGCTATCTTCATTTATTTGATGTTATAATGTTCTGCACAAGATTTAATTGTTGTTCTTGGCCCTTTAATCTGCATGTAATAATGTGTTCATGCTGTAATTCTTGGTTTTTTTTATATATCTATATAAGGTCATCGCTTTAAGCCAATGTATGACTTTGGATTTGTTGGGTTGGACATGTTATACACATATCCTGAAGATAATGGTGTGTATTCATGCAGAGCTACCAATTTAGTTGGAGAAGACACAACAACTGCAACAATACATTGTAAACGTAAGTTTGGTGTCTTTTTGCCTTTTTAAAATCGTGTAGAAAGCAAACATAACATGGATGTCACCAAGTTAAGGAATATTCATATATGTAATAATTTCTTTTGAATTCATTTGAACTATAAAATTAGTCATAGTTTCATTGGTATTTTTTACAGCAAAGAGAAAAATTATTTCTGACACTCAGTTACCTGGAGACGGTGCCTTCAGACTTCAAGAAATGGAAGAACATTGGAGAGGGTAAGTTTGATCTTAGTTTTGTCAATGTACCTGCAGAAAGGAATGGATTTTCAACTTGTATAACATATCCTTCTTCATTTTCCTACATAGAACCAATAGCTCACTTTTAATGTAAACATATTACAGATCCAAGGTACTGGATGAGAAGTTTGTGGATGCTCCTCAGGAACCTTCACCACCAGATTTTGATCTGGAAATGCAACCTGTTGAAACTGGGGAAGGTGAACCTGCCAAATTTATGGTCAAGGTTCATGGTTACCCTAGACCCAGGGTCAGCTGGTGGGTCAATGGAAGCTTGATTGTCAGTGTAAGTACAATCACACTAAATATTTTTTCCTTAACATGAAGACTTACACTTTTGGAATTCCATCTCTCTAAATGAAACAGAATCAAGATTCTAAATGCTGTATAATTACTTAACTAATAAACACTAATATGCTAAACCATAAGACAATACAGGCAACAATATCAGAAGTAGCTATTGACTTTTACCAACCAATAAAAAAAAATACACATACAAATAATTTTGAAAATGGATATCTAATTCCAGGCTTCTAGATACAAAGTGACCTATGATGGTATGATGCATTATCTCGAAATACCCCGAGTACGAGAGTATGATGCTGGCCAGGTCAGAGTTGTAGCCAAGAATCCTTATGGTGAACAAGAGTGTAGCACATCACTAATGGTGCTTCCCAGAGAAGACTGGCGATCCAGACTTCGACAAGCTCCTAAAGGTAATAGTAAAAAATAGAATTATAAAAAAATTAATTACTCTGTAGGTTTATTTTGGTAAAGAAATGCTTTAAAGCATTAATCATTTAGATTTTAAAAAAATATTTTGAATCCATGAAAACATCCTCATTTTAGGTGAACTTGAAATTGAACTTAAACGCAGACAAAAAATGGAGTTGAGAAGTGTTGAATTGGATAGAGCATTGAAGAAACCAAAAGCTACTGAATTTGAACTACGCAAATTTGAAGGATGTAAGTACACATTGAAGTTGATCATCATTTTTTGAATTTTTAGTTGATAATTATCAATGAAGAAAACATTTCTTAAGATTGAAAATAATACTTGGTATGATGCTAATACTGATTTATTTTGTCTTTTGTTTAGATGGGGATTCACGTGTTACAGTCACGAAGGACACCAGCACAGTTATTTCAGAACGCCAAGTTGTTTCTAAGCAAGTGAAACTTCAGCAGAAGCCACAAAAACCGCTCCCAGTTCAAGCTGCACAGCCCGTTGTCTCATTTGTTCCAGAAATTGGTAAAGTCACAGAAAGACAGGTTTCTCGTCAACAAATTAGTTTAGATCTTGGAGAACCACCAGCTTTCAAACATCCTCTACGACCTATTAGAGTTCCTGAAGGCCAACCTGTAACGTAAGTCAATGCTATCATCTGTATTCATCTTTGAAAAGCACCATATTTAGATACAGATGCTCTTTGATTTGGTGTGAAAGTTGCAATCATACATTTGATTATAGTAAAACTTACTTCAATCTAGAAAACCTTTCTTCAATCTAAGAAAACCTTTCTTCAATTTAATAATTCTTTATTAATGTTTGCATAGTTTAATGTTTACTTTATTTTATGAATTCTTCATCTTCATACATTTTTAAAGATTGGAAGTACAGTTTACAGGACGTCCAGCACCAAATATTACATGGTACAGGGATTCCTTTGAGATCCAACCTGGTCGTGATTTCCAGGTATGTGCTTTTAGTTTCTTTTAAGATTTCTTTGTCATCCAATGTGCAACAATAAATATATGTGGATAGGCAATAATTATGCAACCACAGTCAGTCCTGTATGAAGAAATTGACACATCAAGCAGAGACAAATACTGACATAGCAATTCATAATAAGTGTAAGTTAGAACTCTATAGGTGACAAATGTGGCTAATGGCCAATGTACTAAAATATGCAACACATTTTCACAGATATCTAGACCAGGGATCCCCATTTAAGCACCATCTTTTATTTAGAAAAAATAATCCTGTAAGAATAGGCCTCTGTTAATGTACTGTATCAAAGAAATTCATTTTAATAATACATAAGTAATTACTAAAATGCTTAATTTATTTGACCAGATTACAACAACTCCAACATCCAGTAAACTCCACATACCAGAAGTTTTTAATGAAGATGCTGGTTTAATAACTGTCAAGGCATATAATACAGCTGGTATGGTCCAGTGTAAGGCTAAAATGAATGTAGTTGAAGAAGAAGAACCAGAGAGAGCTCAATCACCAGAATTTAAAGGTTTGATGAGAGATACACTGACTGTGGCTGGTGAACCTATGACCTTTGACTGCAAAGTCTCTGCTTGTCCTAAACCCAAAGTACACTGGGAAAAGGTGTGTATGATTTTCACTTTCTTATATAGACAATAGATTTATAATATAATACAAAAAATTACTTTCTTTCCAAAATGAGCGCAACATAAATTTGCAATTTAAAATCCTCAAATGATAAGTGGTATCATCAGGATTATTTGGTATGAAATACTTCATGATGAAAATAAGTTTGCAAACTGATTAGTTTGTTCTCTTTTTTAATGCTATGATAACCTTGCAAAATATACAACAAACATAACCCACCAGTGACACACCACTCAGTGGTTTAAATATAAGAGAGCAATAACAATTTATCAGCTATGCAAAGTCTTCAAATGAGAAATGGTAGAAGTTGTAATGAATTATATGTTTGTACTTAATCCAGACTATTCTTTTGCTTTTCCAACAGGATGGTAAACCACTGCCACAAAGTCCAAGATGGAAATTTATTGAAGAAGGTGATAACTTTACGTTGCTCATTTTTGAAGTTATGCCTGAAGATATTGGACAATATGCCTGTGTTGCTGTAAATGATGTGGGAAAATCAACTTGCACCGCTCGACTTGATGTTGAATGTAAGTTATTGAAAGAAAATTTTATTAATTTACCAGTTGTTAATGAAAAGAAATTCATTGTAACATGTCCCGCCAAAGAATTTTTGTTAAGATAACTTTGATATCATCTTCCTATTCTTATAGTGCCAATGGAACCACCTCAAGAACTATCAATGCTGGAATCACCTCCAAAAGAACAGGTACCTGATGAACCACCTCAAATATTAGAACCACCACAACGTACAGTAGAAGTAGAAGAAGGTGGAACTGTTACCTTCAAAACCAAGATTGTAGGACAACCAGCCCCGATTGTATCATGGTATCGTGACACAATTTTGGTCAAACCATCCAAATATTTCCTTATGGTTTCAAACCCTGATGGTGTACATACACTAACTATTCAAGAAGCCTATGCTGAAGATTCAGGCAACTATAGATGTGTTGCCCGCAATAAGACTGGAGAAGTTTTCAGTACAACATACCTTAGGGTTATCGGTAGGTTTTGTTTCTGATAATTTAAAAAAAATAAAACTTCTGATTAATATATGTGTTTAAAGTTTTCATGGAGTTTAAATAAGAGAAAGATGTCAATATACCAAATTTAGTATTTTTGTTGATTGTATTGCTCTTTAATTAGTTGATAACAATTTTTATTTAAAAGAAGTTATTTAATATATACAGGTTTTGAAAGTGAACCAGAACATCAACAAGAACCACCAAGCTTTGGTAAACCCATTCAAAATACCATTGTTCTACAAGGACAGTCTGCTCAGTTTACAGCTGAGTTTAGAGGCAATCCCCAACCTGATATCAAATGGCTCCGTAATGGTATACAGCATATACAGAATTCCAGGGACTTCCAGGTAAACTTTTTGATTTATTAATCTGGTAATCTGGAAATTTAATACTGGATTGTGCACTTCCAGATGTACACTAGGACACAACTATAGGCAAGTTTCAGGTTTCTGTGTAGGTCGATTGTTAGCATTGCTCCCAAGATTGTGATAGTCTTGTGCATGATATTTTTATATATAATGGTATTGCTATAAATGTGGGCTTAGTCATTGTGCTGCAACAACATTCTTATATTTATGTCTTATGTATAAAGATTTCCATCACCGTGAACATTTATATCTTAAAGTTGCAAATAATAATCAGGGATTTTAATTAAATTTCTTGATGTGTTTTCCAGATTACAATTACACAAACAACTACAACATTGACAGTGCGTGAAGCTTACCTGGAAGATACCGGTCTTATTACATGTCAAGCTAAGAATAAGGCTGGAACTGCTGAATGTTCAGCAGAGTTATATGTTCAAGGTAGGAGTTGTAGCTTGCAACATATTTTAATTAATATCAGCTTTAATAATCAAACTTTGTTACCATTCTTCTTACATTTTTGCGTAAAATAACAAAGATATTCTTTTGATATATTGAACATATTTTCTGATCATATGTGATATTTAGAACAGTGTATAATATACTCATTGACAAAAATGGGTTTATAAAAATTTACCACATATGTATGATTTCAATTGTATGAAAAAAATTATCTTTGCAATATCCACGTTTTCCTTACATGACATTAATTTCCCTTTTTGTGTGTGTGGAATGTTTATATAGAAGAGAGAGTTGATGAGCGTAGGTGTGTTATTAAAAGTCAGTGTGTTTTAGATGTAGTTATTTTGCTTACATTATTTATAAAGCTTGACTGCCAAATTAGTTTAGATATTTTAAAATGTGTGTTTTGAAGCAACAATATTCAATTGTCCATCAATAATCATAAATGTTACATTTTAACTGGATGCATGATTTGTTGTAAAATGTTTGAAAAATGCATGATAATGTCAACTAACATGAGAAAAATACAAGAAATTAATCTGCATGGAGTGAATCCCTGAAATCATCCAGTTTTCCAACATCATGGTTAATCGCATGACAGACAAATATGCATGGAGTGAAGATTAAACAATGGAATTGCAGACCAGATATATTCTTCATCAATTGTGGTAATTATAACACTATGTATTCAGAAAGACATTCCAGATTATGTACCTTTTATACTTTTATACTCATTACAAATATAAAACTTTCGGATTAAAATAAGTTTAGAAGATTTGAAGACCTAATTATGTTTGTGGAAATATAGCTTTAAATAATTCTATACTTTCTAAACTGTTTTTCGAAATTTGATTTTTTTGTGATTATGTTTATCAGTTGCATGATCAATATGATTAGAATCATTATTAGCTGATTATGAAAGAGCATGGTAAATGCATTTAATGTGTTAATTGTATATATTGAGTTATTTTTTGTAACCTTTGTTTCTTTGTCTATGATAGATGAAAGAGAAGCTAAGCTGCATGGGCAGAAGATTCATGTTGAAGTTGTAAAACAGAAACCAGTATTAACTAAACCACTTCAGCCATATACTGTCTATGTTCCGGGAAAACCAACCCAGTATGTACTGATTTCTTTCATATGTAGTAGCATTGAGGCTATTTATAAAGACATCCAACTTTTAATGACCACAAGGGAATTACTGAAATAAGAATATTTCTTGTATATAAAAATACTTTTAGAAAGATATCCCTTTTAGGGTGGTATAAATCCATGTTTGTATATAAAAATATCTATGGAAAAATATTCCTTTTAGAGTGGTTGGAATCCATGCTTATGTAATCTGCCAAGCACACTCTAGTTATAACTGAGGATATATTTTTATTATAACCATTATCAATTAACAGATTGGAGGTGGAAATTGCTCCTCAACCAAAATCCAAGACCACATGGTTTGTAAATGGAAAGGAAATTTTATCATCAGAGCATAGAAGGGTTATAAAACGTGGTAATAGTACCATACTAATAATCTTTAATACAGCATCAGATGATGAAGGTGAATACACAATGAAGGCTGAAAATGAATTTGGTACCACAACTTGTAAAACAACTTTAACTTTGACAGGTATGTTTATTTTTCCATTTTATTTCACACTTTTTCTAAGTTATTTATATTATGGTCAGCTTCTCCAAAACATCACATTGGAACCATCAAAAAGTAATGTAGTTCATGTAGTGTATTCAACATATCATTTCAATTCTTTTCAAGGAAAAGAAAAGTTTGTTGAACTGCCTCAATCAGAGATGACTGATATCACTGTTACCAGAACTGTAACAACAGTTGAAAGACAAGAAATGGCTATAGCACAACAAGTACGACCCAATGTTGTAGCACCACTTGAACCTGAAGTATATGTCCGAGAGAGAGGGATTGCTAGGTAGTTATACTTCGATTCAGCATTACAGTTGTGTTGAGAAATATTCTTATCTAAGCATTTATATTCAAGAAAATGTATGATTTTATTGTTTGAGACAGACTCCCATAATATATGCATTTACTTTTAGTACATTTCAAATTGTATTTAAAAGAATAACTTATGTATACATCCTGAATAACATACTAATCAGTATTTCTAATTTTGATCATGCTACCATTACTATCAAATTTTGCAATTATATCTTTTAGATTAGAATGTCAGATTGAATCAGAACCACCTTCTGATGTGACATGGTTTGTAAATGGTGTAGAGATTAAACCATCCCCACGCTATGATATCCGTCTAGAAGAAGGAAAGAGTATATTATTTATTATGGATGTGGGACCAGAAGATGTTGGGGAATACACATGTAAAGCTGTGTCAGAACTGGGTGAAGCTATCAGTACCACATCTCTTAAAATACAAGGTAAGTTAATTAGAAATAACCGACAAACATTAATAGTTTATCAAGAATGGTTATTATCTTCGAAAATTTCAAAGTAAAAAAAAAGTTTTATTTGCATATTATATGTAAAATAGATTTATAAACAGGGCAATATGAGGCTTGTCTTGTGAGAATGTACTTTCACAATGTTGCATTGTCTGATGTGTTATATTCATGTAAGGTGTACATTTGGGGATTTTTTTTTGTAGACCCAACCGCCATGGAACACTATATTCCTGGCATGCAAATGGCACCTGCTGGAATTGAAGAATCACCAATGGCACAACTAGTAACTCCTCCAGAATTTGTAGAACCTCTTCATTCTACCTCTGCTACAGATGGACAAGAAATAAGGTTGTCCTGTAAGGTAACTGGTCAGCCCCCACCTCAAATCTCTTGGTTCCATAATGGAGAGAATATTGATGATGATGAAGAATATGTCATCTCCTATGAGCCAGATACTGGAGAAATTAGCTTGATCATTGTTGAAGTTTTCCCAGATGACAAGGGTCAGTATGTATGTATTGCACAAAACCCTGCTGGAGAGGCTACAACCACTGCTAATCTAACAGTCATTGAATCACCAGAAGATTCTATGGATGTAGAGGTTCCCGGAGAAAGTAAAGAAGTTGAATTTGTTATGCAACTACCTGAATCTGAAGAGGCGCCAATGGAAGTGACCCAAACAGAAGTAGAAATTACTGAACCGAAAATTGCTTCCTCCGAGGTTGCAGAGGAACAGGTAATTCCAGACTTTATTAACAGGCCAAAAATGGAGCCCCTATTTCATGAAGATCCTTATGGTGATTCCCCAGTTTCATCAGAGATTTATGTGACTCCCGAAGAAGGTGAGGAAGATGTTTATCATACTCCAGATGAGGGTGAAAAACCATCTGAAGTTCTTGAAGAAATACTACAACCACTGATTGCTCATAAGAAAATAGAGATAAAGGCTATGGCTCTTGAACCTGAAACACCAGTCAAAACCGAAACAGAAGAAGTAACTTTCCAGATAAAATTTGAAGAAGAACCTCAATTACAAGAGTCCGAACCTCAGGTAGCAGACTCTGTATTGAGTGAAACCATTGTGATTAAGCCTCCAGAGGAAGAACAACCTGAAGAACCTGTTGAGGTAATAATGGAAATAGTAGAAGAACAGCCACAAATGTTGACTGTGGAGACACCAGATGAGGTACCAGCAGAATTTGTAGAAATGCTTCAACCCCAGGTAGTGGAGGATGGACAACCTGTCAAATTTACCTGCAAAGTGATAGGAATGCCTATTCCCTCAGTAACATGGTACAAGAATACAATTGAAATTGAACCAAATCCAGACTTCCATCCTGCTTATGACACAAACACAGGAATCTGTACCCTTGATATCAGTGAAGTTTTCCTGGATGATAGTGGGGAATATATATGCAGAGCTGTTAATCCTTTTGGAGAGTCAACATCATCTGCCACACTTATTGTCAGAGGTAAGATTATGCTCATTGGTATTTTGTTCATTCAATTTTAGAGCAATACTATTTTTCTTTTACTAATTTCTATGCACTAATTGCAGTCTTTCTTTACCACTCTGTCTGAAAATGTTTGTTTTTCTATATAAAGTATTGTTTTTCTCTTTTAGAACCAACTACTACTACCACAACTGAAACAATCATAACACGAGAAACTGCAAGATCAGAGATTCACACTACTTCGGCTGTAACCATGATGGAAGGAGAAGATACACCAGATGTTGTTTTAGTAGAAGAACATCACATGAGTTCTATACAGATGTCTCCTAATTTCACCAAACCTCTTCTTCCAACAGTTGAAGCTCCAGAAGGTGGAACTGTCAAGTAAGTTTGCTAACCTAGGTCCAATATGATAAGCTGTGTGTGTTTGTATAAAATTAAATAGATTAAAGATTTCATATGTATTCTTTGATACAAGTGGCTATATCATTTTAACAATATCTAAAAGTTTCAACTAAAATATTCAGGGGTCCAGAAATTACCACCAAAATTGCAGAATATCATTATGTAATCGGATAAGGTATTTGCTATATTGCATACTGTAATGTGATGTTAAATATGGCTATCACAGTAAAACAAGCCTATATAAATAGCTATCCAGACCCCTTAGCTTGAGGCATTTCGCGCAAATATACACAGGTTTTTTTTTAAAAGAACAATATATAAGGGATGCATGTTCTTTAATGAATTTTGAAGTTTGGAGAAAAAGAAATGAAAATATATAAATAGTTATCTAAATCCCATAGCCAGAGGCACTTTACGCAAATATACCCAGGGCCTGATTCCTAGAAAATTCTTAAGCACCTTATTTTGTGTTTCCAGAAAATTCTTAAGAACATTCTTGTGCCTAGATTGTAAGTCGAATTCAGGGTAAGCACAAGCACATTCTTATGTGTTCCAAGAAAATACATAAGCACAACTTTGTTCTTAAACATTGTCAATCTAAGCACAAGTCCCAAGCAAGGTATACGGCTTGCTTACCAACCCCTAAGTCTGTTTCTTCTTCAGACAAGATAGCTGACCGTAGAGATAATCGACAGCATTTCCAACATTTTTTTATACCAAAGAGACAATTAAAAGACAAGAAAATCCTTTAGAAACATAGTCTGTATAGAAAATACATAATAATGCATTTAAATCTAGAGACAGTATTTTATAAAGTTTCTTACGTAAGAAAAAGTGAAGCATGACTTTTTGCTAACTTTAAGAATTTTCTAGGAATCGGGACCTGGTGTGTTTTTGGTTTTTTTCAAAACAATATTTAAGGGACGTCTTGTTCTTTGATAAATTTTGAAGTTCAAAGAAATAGAAATTTATTAGAGTGGGTTTTAAAATTGGCATTTGTAAAACTAAATGATCATTTTAATTATGGGTTCATCAATTTTAGGTTGGAAATTGAACTAACGGGTCAACCAGAACCAGAAGTCAAATGGTTTGTCAATGAATTGGAAATTCATCCAAGTAATAAGATGAAGTTGGAAAAACATCAAAATAATCATGTTTTAGTGATAGTTGATGTAACACCTGAAGATGCTGGGGAGTATATCTGTGAGGCTCAAAATATTATGGGTGTAACCAGATGTAAAACAACACTTACAGTTAATCGTAAGTTAACTATATGTCTAAATTAAGAAAACATCCAACACATGGTGCTTGTTGACTTGCAGAAATATTTTCTACTAATTTTATACCATGTGTTTATATTATATACATATATATGTAATAATTGTACAATCTGTTGTGAAATAGATTTTTATTTTTGGATAAAGCATTTATTGGTTGTCATTGCTATTTTATAGCCATACATAGGACAGAAGTTGTCATTGAAGCTGAGCCTAGATTAGAAGATGAAGGCATTCAGCCAACTTTTGAGCCAAAGAAAGAAACAGCCACTCCTAAAGAGCAGCCAGAGACTGATGCTCCTGCTGATCAAGCTCCTGAAGAAGGACCCGAAACAAGTGCACCAGAATTCATTGAAATTCTTCAGCCAACAACAGCTAAAGATGGCGAAAGAGTTGTCTTCAGAGTCACATTCCGTGGTTATCCTAGTCCACAAATAACCTGGTTACATGATGGAGAACAATGTTTACCTTCAAGTGATTTCCAGATTTATACTGATGATGTAAGTTTAAATTTTTATAACACTAAATTGAAGTCCCCAAAATATTTAAAGTATAAATGTTCCATCAAGAAAGTGAGGTTGTACCTACAAAATGTCATTATGGTAAATATTTTGCAACAAAAATTGTGTGAGAGAGAGAGAGAGAAATGGGGTTTAACGTCCACTCGACACAAACTAGGTCATTTCGGGACTAACATATGGTTTAATTTTATTTCAATAATTCGCTTGTGCGTAGGGGTCTTTAGCAGTGGGAGGAAACCGGAGAAAACCCACGAGGTTGGACAGGCGACCCTACTCCTTGTCACGTACAACCGGGGATTCGAAACCACGCCAGTCGACTCAATGACAGACTTTATGATACAGCACGCGCACGCTAACCATTCAGCCATCCAACCCCCCATCCAACAAAAATTGAATACCTGCAGTAGTGACATTATAGGGCTGTACAAATGAATTAATCACAGTTTGTCTGATTTTTTAAAAATAATTTGATTACCATTAAAAGTACTACGATTATTGTATTTTAATGAAGGATAGTTAAGTTTGATTTTATAGTTATTCTAATTTACATACCAACCCTTTCCCAAAGACCTAACCTTCACATGGGACGTTGCCGAATTGTTTAATTTTGAGACGTTTCGCTTATTGGTGTATAGGCAACTGAAAAATGCAAGTCTATTTCCAATATGATGGAGACTGATATGACAACATTTATGAATGGCTTGAACCAAGCTACTGCTTGTGAATGCTTGTGCATGCTTGTTTCATTGCCTAGAAGCACACCTTTTTAGTTTGCTATTTTAAGACAATGTTGATTTTTGTTATTTTTCAGGAACGTGGTGAAAGTGTTTTGATTATTGTGGAAGTTTTCCCCGATGATGAGGGAGAATATTCTTGCGTAGCTGTAAATGAATATGGTGAAAGCATGACATCATGTCAGCTAACGGTTGAAAGTAAGTAAAAATGTATTATTTTCGAATGCTTGCAATATCTCTGATCTTTCTAAAATGAAATTGAGGTCATATAAATTGTAATTCATAAGTAAATACTGGTTGTTCATATTGTCAGTTATGGAATTTTACGGGAGACAACACATGTTGGGCTGTCAAGCATATTACCGGAATTAGAAGTTTCATGTCAAATTCAGCCAATCATGAGGTCAATTTATGAAACGGAAGTAAGAGAGTTCTCCCTTTTATGAAAGTAAAAATGACCATTTTCCGTGAGAAATTTCCTCACGTGCATGAGATTGAGGGAAAGTTTGTTAATCTGTGAGTCTTATGAAAAAAACAGGCTAGTTTTTTTGGAATTACATTATCATCTGGGGGTCACAGTGGCTAAGTGGGTAAGACGCTGGCTCGCTAGCCTGGAGGTTGGGAGTTCAATCCCTGCATTAACCAAGAATGTTCATCCAGTGGTTTCCCCTTGTCAGTGATGCAGAACGGAGGGCATGACAAGGACAGCTGTCTAGTCATTTGGATGGTATGAAAAACCAAGGTCCCGTGTACACATTGGCATGCACGTTAAAGATCCCTTGACTGTTGGAATTCGATATAAGAGCAGGACATAGTGCTGCTGTCCGGGCAAAATTTCATTCATAGCACACTGTATGGCATATGCCCGCCTTCATTAGCCATCTTAAAACACTTACAGAAAAAGGTTATAGATTGTAAATGCAATCTTTCTTTCAATAATTGCTGAAATAATAGTGAATACCAAAGATTAGTAATATTAATCATTTATAATATTTCTTTTCTCTGTGTAAATACTCATCAATGAAAATGAATACAGCAATTTATAAAACTGATTTATATTCTGATATTTTATTGAATTATATTTTTTATATTCTACAGCTTATGATGAAGAAATATCTTCAGATGAGGTTCACAAAGAAACTATAGAGATTGACCATAAACCAAGTGATGATGAAACTATGGTAAAAGAAGTTGTACAAATTCAGTCACCACAAGAAACACAGATGCAGGAAATTCAGTTCCAAGTTGGTGGACCGCAAGTAGCTCCTACAGATGTCACAACTATAGTTCAGGAGGCAACTGTTCTTACTAGATTAACAAGCCAAGTGGATGAAGAGCCTTTGGTGATGGAAGGTGAGGGAGTTCATAAAACCACTGTTGTAATGCAGAAACAAGAAGATATAGCGCCTGTTGAACTACAGGTTCAGCTACCCATTGAGCCATCAAAGGAAGAGCTTATTTCTCACATGTCTGAATCAACAACTACTGTAACTAACGAAATGGTATCAACACCATTTGTTGATGAACCTAATGAGCATCACACAGAAACCATCACTATCGTCAGTGAATCTGAAACCGAACCAGAAGAAATAATATTCAAACTGACGCCATCAGATACTGTTGAGACAAAGTCTGTGACCGAAGCCACAAGAAGAGCTTCATTCCAAAAGATTGAAGTCAGTGTTCAAGAAACTATCATTCAAGGTGATCGACAGAGTCAGGAAATTGTCATACCAACACGTAAGGTGAGCATAAGTGAAAAAGAAGTTGAAATTTTAGATACACCACAAGTTGAGTCTCCAAAAGCAGAGTCTGAACAGGTAGTTGAGACAAGGGCAACTATTTCTAAGCAAGCAATACCGTTGGAACCCAAACTTGTTGAGAAAACTGAAGTAGAAATGACATTGAAACCAAGCGAGGAAACTGTGGATGTTCAAACCTCAGCACCAGAAGATGTTAAAATCGTCTCTGAAAGAGAAACTGTTGTTCCTGTAAAGGATGAAATTCAAGAAGTACAAATGGAAATTCACATTCCAGAAACAACAACTGAAGAAATGGTATTAATACAGCAAGATGTTGAACCTAAACAAGAAACAACAGAAGTTGAAGAGATTGTATCTCAGGTTGATTTAAGCACAGAGACAATGAAGGAACAAGTTGAATTTCAAATTCCTGACACAAGTGAAGAAGCACAATTTACAATTCAAATAAAGCCTGAAGACATAATCACATCAGAGACAGAAATACCAATGTCTGTTGATGAAGTAAACAAACCGGTGGAAACTGAAATCGTTACAGTCCTACCAGAAGAACAACATAAGGAAGAAATTTCTTTTGAAATTACAAGCAAAGCAGAACCTGTACCTTTGGAGGAAATGACATTTACTTTCCAAACCGATACTGTTCAACAAGAACCAGTTTCTGAAGTAATTGATGAAACTGTTGTTCCTGAAGAACAACACCGAGAGCAAATCTCTTTTGAAATCACTGGTAAAGATCAAACAGAGCCCACAGAAGAAGATTCAATAACCTTTCAAACAGCATCAGTGGACCAGGAACCAGTATCAGAAATGGTTGTTGATACTACCTCAACTGAAGAATTTGTCTTAGTTCAGTCAAGCCCTGAATCTGAAATTATTGATAAACCAACAGAGGAACAACATAGAGAGGAAATTTCTTTTGAAATCACTGGAAAACCAGAGACTGAACAAATGGAAGAAATGACACTTACATTCCAAACAGATTTTGTGGATCAGGCACCAGTTTCAGAAATAGTTGACAAGACTGATATGACAGAAGGATTTGTCTTGGTACAATCAACTCCAGAATCTGAAATAATAGAACAAGCAACAGAGGAACAACACAAAGAAGAAATATCATTTGAAATAACAGAAAAGCAGAAGCCAGAACAAATGGAAGAAGTCTCTTTAACTTTCCAAACCTCTGCAGTTGACCAAGAACCTGTTACAGAAAAGGTAGATGATTCTATGTTGACTGAAGAATTTGTATTAGTACAGTCGACTTCTGATGCAGAAGTTATTGACCAGCCTATGGAGGAAACACACAAAGAGGAGATTTCTTTTGAAATCACTGGAAAACCAGAATCTGAACAAATGGAAGAAATGACATTCACTTTCCAAACTGACATGGTTGATGAAACAAATGTTTCTGAAAATGTTGATGATACAGAATTGACTGAAGGATTTGTATTAGTCCAGTCAACCCCAGAAACTGAGATCATTGAAAAAGCATCTGAAGAACAACATATAGAAGAAATTTCATTTGAAATAACTGGTCAACCACAATCTGAGAAAGCAGAGGAGGTAGAAATAACTTTCCAAACTAGTCCAGTTGAACAAGAGACAGTGATGGAAAAAACAGAAGAGACAAGTGAGGTTCCAGAAGAAGTGGTGCAGCTTGAAGATGTTGTGGAACTTGGTCAAGCACCAGAATTTACTTGGGGCCTAATGTCATTGAAAGTTATGGATGGAGAAGAAGTGAAATTTCGATGTGAAGTCATCGGTAATCCTATGCCACAAATTTCTTGGTATCATGATGACAAGCCAATTGCTGAAAATCAAGATTTCAAGATATCTTATGACATGGAATCGGGTCAGTGTACTTTGTTGATTGTGGAAGTATTTCCACAAGATGCTGGAGAGTATAAATGTATTGCCATAAATCAACTTGGTCAAGCAGAAACAAAAGCATTATTGGAAATAGAATGTAAGTACATATAGAATGTTGATATGCAGACATTCATATTAAAGTTAAAAGAAATTCAGCTATCAATTGAAATCTGATTTGAAAACTTATAAAAATAGAAACTAGTGTTTATGCTCCATGAGCATGTTTGTGCATTAGGATCTTTATTAATGGACATATTATTATCAAATTTAATTGAATCCAGATCTGTCACATTATTTATAGTTAAGTACATCTACAACCACATTCTACTACATTCCTCATGTTTCTGCATTAATCCTAAATCAGACGTAGACCTAATATAAGCTAAACCAAACAAATCATGTTACAGTGTTTTCTAGTTTTCCCATTATTTTTGTAGATGTGCATTTTGGGATTTGTTTTTCTAATAAGTTGACAAATGATCCGAAAATGGACTTGTAAACTGTGGTTGTACTATAAGATTATATATATTAATTATTGCTGTGCAATGGCAGCAATTTCATTATGACTGTATTTCCTTTTTTCAGCATATGAATACATACCAGATACAGAAGAAGCATCTGATTCTATGTTGTCATCGTTACCTACGTCACCAAGACCAACACCAGCTGACTCGGATACAGAAATCACTCTCCATACCCAACAATTTGTTGAAGAAATGCATCGACTTCAAGAACAAATATCAACAGAACTTATTGAGGCTAGTGAATTACTTGAAGAGACCAAAGATCAGATAGATGAAACAGAAATACTGGAAGATGAAACAGAAATACTGGAAGAAGAACATTCAGAGGAGCCCATTTTGTCAGAAGTTCTGTTAGATGTTGCTCAACCTGATTCTAAACAATCTGAAGAATTTAAAACAGAAACAAGTGTAGAAACAACAGTTACAACTGAAGTTGGTACTCTTGAAGAGCAGTCTTCAGAAGAACCAGTCACATCTGAAATGCAGATTGATATTGTTCAACCTGAAACTAAACAGCCAGAAGAATTTAAGACAGAAACCACAGTTGAAACAGTTATAACAACTGAAATTGAAACGCTTGAAGGACAGGCTTTAGAAGAGCTTGTAACATCAGAAATCCAGATAGATGTTGCTCAACCTGAAGCTAAACAGCCGGAAGAATTCCAGACAGAAACCACAGTGGAAACTGCTCTTACTACTGAAATTGAAGCTTTTGAAGAACAACCTATAGAAGAACCTATAACATCTGAAATTCAAACTGATGTTGTTCAAACAGAGGTTAAACAACCAGAGGAATTCAAGACTGAAACTGAAGTAGAAACAATTGTTACAGCTGAAATTGAAGCTTTTGATGAACAGGTTTCAGAGGAACCAATAACCTCTCAAATTCAGATAGATGTTGCCCAGTCAGAAGCAAAACATCCAGAGGAATTTAAAACAGAACTCTCAATGGAAACTGTTGGTACCACAGAAACTGAAGTTCTTGAAGAACAGCGTTCCGAAAAAACTGTAGCATCGGAAATTCAGATTGATATTGCACAACATGAAGCTGAACAACCTGGAGAGTTCAAAGCAGAAACTATGGAAGAAACTGTTTTTACTACTGAAATTGAAGCTCTTGAAGAACAGCCTCTTGAAGAACCCGTAACATCTAAAACTGAAATTGATGTAGCCCTATCAGATGCTCAACAACCAGCAGAATTTAAAACTGAAACCACAATAGAACCTGATGTTACAGCACAAACTGAAATTATTGAAGAGAAACCCTCAGAGGAACCTATTACATCGGAAATTAAGTTAGATGTTGTACAACCCGGCACAAAACAACCAGAAGAATTTAAGATAGAATTGCTAGAAGATGCACTTGAAACACAAGAGGTAGAATCTGAAAAACCAATTGCCTTGGCTACAGCAGGTATACAAGAAATAGAAACCTTTGCAACTGAATTTGTAAAGAATATCCTGAAGGAGGTGAAAGAAGCTGAAGATTTACCTGAAGAAGAAGCTCAGGCACCCAACTTCATTGTTTTACTCCGGGATGTGACAGTCAATGAATCATCAGTTCTTAAACTTGAGGTTGAAGTGACAGGATTCCCTATACCAGATATAACCTGGAACTTTGAAGATGAAGAAATTATAGCTGAAGATGACATTGAAATTATACACCAGAAATACAAGTCAACTTTGATAATTAACAAAGTCTTACCTGAGGATGAAGGTGAATATAGAGTTGAAGCTACAAACAAAGTTGGACAGTGCTCATCCATTGCTTATATAACTGTTACAGGTATATTAATATTTACATTCATTAGTACTGTTCAGTTTATAAACCATTAAAAACTACACAAGAAACTTTTGATCTAAAGGTAGCTGCATCAAGCTAACATTTTCTAATACAGCTCTGTACTATATTGTTTGTAAAAAAATGAACAGCAATTTTATACACTCACATAAATGAAATCAGGTTTTAATGTCCTACTTTTGTGAATCAACTGGGATACCGAAGAATGGTATTAGCAACTGAACACTTATTATGGCACTTTGTTTTCAAACACAAATTTTGTGTCTTTTACTAAGAAAACAGAAAGTGTCTTATAATTGTATAATTTTATTTACATAGTGAGGTCCTAGACTTGATCCTAGTGTTGACCAAGAACATGCCTCATGATTTTACGGCATGGTTTCCCCTGGTTAGTGGTGTAGAATGAAGGGCCTAGCTATATAATAAAGAACAGTATCTAGTTGGCCCAACTTTGTTAGCCCATATGGAGTAGAAAAATGGGGCTTTAAAACCCGATTTCATTTCATTTATACAGTGAGAATTTTAAATTTTCAGTGAACTATTGTGCCACATGTTTTTCTACCACCCAATACATGCAAATATAAGTTTAAAGAAGTTATATGACAAAAGTAGAATGAGAATTGTTGAGCTATATAAACTCATCAAGCAAATAAGAAGGGATATCAAAAAGAGAAATCATACAATTTTTACTGCATACAGATATTACAAGAATGACCACCTTGTCTTGCTTCATGAAAATATTATTTAGACATCTGATGTACATGACAGTACGGTATATAAAAATGTTAATGCTTGATAACTTATCTTATTCACTCTTGTCTAATTTTAGGTGGTGATCAAACTGAAGAAGAGGAAGACAAAACTTTCCGTGAAGAAATAACTATTGAAAGAGAAACTGATAAAATATCTGTTGATGTAGAAACAAAGGAGACAGTCACTTATAAGGAGACCTTGCAAGTGGAACAAGAAAGGACAGAGTTACCAAAACAGGAAGATGAAACTTTCAAGGAATTCATACAGATATCTCCATCTAGATCTGAAACAGAAATCAAAGTACAGCTTGAAGAGAAGACTGAAGACAAAAGTGTAGTGAAGCGTACTATTGAAATGGAAAAAATAGAATTTGAATCTACTGCTCCCGAGTTAGAAATAGTTGTGTATGAAAGACCAACAATCACCTGCAAGAGCACCAAATTAGAACGTGTTGAGGAAACTATCCCTTTTGAACAGAAGGTTGAAGCCGAAGTTCAGTCTGAAAGGACTGAAGAAAAAACAGTCATGGTTCGAGAAACTTTTCAAGCAAAAATGACAACTGAAGAACAGATTGAAGTGGAGCAATCAAAAGAAACAATTGACATTGAAATCAAAGCACCAGAGATTGAGACCATAGAAGAAATTAAGGAAACAATCGCGGTCCAAGCTGATGTTATATCAGAAGTTGAAACCAAGGAGGAAACTATTGAAGCAGAAAAACCATCAGATGGTGTTGATGTTGAAATTAAAGCACCAATTGAAGAGACTATTGAGGAAATAAGAGAAACAATAGACATACAATCTAATATTGTCTCAGAAGTTGAACCTAAGGAAGAATTAATTATTGTAGAAACACCCACAGAAGGAGTTGATGTAGAAATTGAGGCACCAACTGAAGAAACTGTTGAAGAAATGAGAGAAACAATTGAAATACAAGCTAATGTTCTTTCTGAAGTCGATGCTAAAGAAGAGATTGTGAGCGAAGAAAAACCATCAGAGGGTGCCGATGTTGAAATTAAAGCCCCAACAGAGGAAACCATTGAGGAAATCAAGGAAACTATTCAATTACAAAGTGATGTTGTAAGTAAAGTTCAAGCAAAAGAGGAGACAGTTGAAGAAGAAAAGCCCACCAAGGGTGCTGATGTTGAAATAGAAGTACCTACTGAAGATATCATTGAAGAAATTAAGGAAACCATTACAGTACAATCTGATGTTGTTTCTGAAGTAGAAGCTAACGAAGAGCTTGTCGAAGAAGAAAAACCATCTGAAGGTGTTGATCTTAAAATAGAAGCCCCTGGTGAAGAAACAACTGAGGAAATTAGAGAAACCATTGCAGTTCAAGCTGATGTTGTTTCTAAAGTTGAAGCCAAAGAAGAGACTGTAGAAGAAGAGAAACCATCTGAAGGTGTTGATATTGAAATAGAAGCTCCTGCTGAAGAGACTGTTAATGAAATTAGGGAAACCATAGCAATACAAGCTGATGTTGTCTCTGAGGTACAAGCCAAAGAAGAAGTTGTTGAAGAAGACAAGCCATCTGAGGGAGTTGATCTTGAAATAGAAATGCCTACCGAAGACACCATTGACGGCATTAAGGATACAGTTGAAATACAAGCTGATATTGTGTCTGAAGTAGAAGCCAAAGAAGAGATTGTTGAGGAGGAAAAACCATCAGAGGCTGTTGATCTTAAAATAGAGGCACCAACTGAAGAAATTATTGGGGAGATAAAGGAAACGATTGCAATACAAGCTGATGTTGTTTCTGAAGTAGAAGCCAAAGAAGAGGTTGTTGAAGAAGAAAAACCATCTGAGAGTGTTGATCTTGTCATAGAAGCTCCTGCTGAAGAGACCATTGATGAAATTAAAGAAATCATTGCAGTACAACCTGATGTTGTTTCTGAAGTAAAAGCCAAAGAAGAAATTATTGAAGAAGAAAAGCCATCCGAGAGTGTTGATCTTGAAATAGAAATGCCTACCGAAGACACCATTGACAGCATTAAGGATACAGTTGAAGTACAAGCTGATATTGTGTCTGAAGTAGAAGCCAAAGAAGAGGTTGTTGAGGAGGAAAAACCATCAGAGGCTGTTGATCTTGAAATAGAGGCACCCACTGAACAAACTATTGGAGAGATTAAGGAAACAATTGCAGTACATGCTGATGTTGTCTCAAAAGTTGAATCCAAGGAGGAGCTTGTGGAAGAAGATAAACCAGCTGAAGGTGAGGATCTTGAAGTAGAGACACCGACCGAAGAAACCATTGAAGAAATTAAGGAAGCTATTGTAGTACAAGCTGATGTTGTTTCTGAAGTAGAAGCCAAAGAAGAGGTTGTTGAGGAGGAAAAACCATCAGAAACTGTTGATCTTGAAATAGAAGCACCAACAGAAGAAACAATTGGAGAAATTAAAGAAACAATTACAGTAGAAGCTGATGTTGTTGCTAAAGTTGAATCCAAGGAAGAGCTTGTTGAGGAAGATAAACCATCTGATGATGCTGATATTGAAATAGAGGCACCAACTGAAGAAACCGTTGAGGAAATTAAGGAAACAATTGCGGTACAACCTAATGTTGTTTCTGAAGTAGAAGCCAAAGAAGAGGTTGTTGAAGAAGAAAAGCCATCTGAAAGTGTTGATCTTGTCATAGAAGCTCCTGCTGAAGAAACCATTGATGAAATTAAAGAAACCATTGCAGTACAGCCGGATGTCGTTTCTGAAGTTAAAGCCAAAGAAGAAGTTGTTGAAGAAGAAACACCATCTGATGGTGTTGATCTTGAAATAGAAATGCCTACCGAAGACACCATTGACGGCATTAAGGATACAGTTGAAATACAAGCTAATATTGTGTCTGAAGTAGAAGCCAAAGAAGAGGTTGTTGAGGAGGAAAAACCATCAGAGGCTGTTGATTTTGAAATAGAGGCACCAACTGAAGAAACTATTGGGGAGATTAAGGAAACAATTGCAATACAACCTGATGTTGTTTCTGAAGTAGAAGCCAAAGAAGAGGTTGTTGAAGAAGAAAAGCCATCTGGGATTTTTGATCTTGTCATAGAAGCTCCTGCTGAAGAGACCACTGATGAAATTAAAGAAACCCTTGCAGTACAACCTGATGTTGTTTCTGAAGTAAAAGCCAAAGAAGAAGTTGTTGAAGAAGAAAAGCCATCTGAGGGTGTTGATCTTGAAATAGAAATGCCTACCGAAGATACTATTGACGGCATTAAGGATACAGTTGAAGTACAAGCTGATATTGTGTCTGAAGTAGAAGCCAAAGAAGAGATTGTTGAGGAGGAAAAACCTTCAGAGGCTGTTGATCTTGAAATAGAAGAACCAACTGAAGAAACTATTGGGGAGATTAAGGAAACAATTGCAGTACAAGCTGATGTTGTCTCAAAAGTTGAATCCAAGGAGGAGCTTGTGGAAGAAGATAAACCAGCTGAAGGTGAAGATCTGGAAGTAGAGACACCGACTGAAGAAATCATTGAAGATATTAAGGAAACAATTGTAGTACAATCTGATGTTGTTTCTGAAGTAGAAGCCAAAGAAGAGGTTGTTGAAGAAGAAAAACCTTCTGAGGGTGCGGATCTTGAAATAGAAACACCAACTGAAGAAACCATTGAGGAAATTAAGGAAACCATTGCAGTACAGGCTGATGTTGTTTCTGAAGTAGAATCCAAAGAAGAGGCTGTTGAGGATGAAATGCCATCTGAAGGTGTTGATATTGAAATAGAAACACCAACAGAAGAAACTATTGAGGAAATTAAGGAAACCATTGCAGTACAAGCTGATGTGGTTTCTGAAGTAGAAGCCAAAGAAGAGGTTGTTGAGGAAGAAAAACCATCTGAAGGTATTGATCTTGAAATAGAAGCCCCTGCAGAAGAAATCATTGAAGAAATAAAGGAAACAATTGCAGTAAAAGAAAATGTTGTGTCTGAAGTAAAAGCCAAAGAAGAGGTTGTTGAAGAAGAGAAACCATCTGAAGGTGTTGATCTTCAAATAGAGGCACCATCAGAAGAAACCATTGAAGAAATTAAGGAAACCATTGTATTACAGGCTGATGTTGTTTCTGAAGTAGAAGCCAAAGAAGAGATTGTTGAGGAAGAGAAACCATCTGAAGGTGTGGATCTTGAAATCAAAGCTCCTGCAGAAGAAACCATTGAAGAAATAAAGGAAACGATTGCAGTAAAAGCTGATGTTGTTTCTGAAGTAGAAATCAAAGAAGAAGTTATTGAGGAAGAAAAACCTTCAGAGGGTGTTGATGTGGAAGTCGAAGCACCAATTGAAGAAACTATTGAAGAAATTAAAGAAACCATTGAAGTACAGGCTGATGTTGTATCAAAAATAGAATTCAAAGAAGAAATCATTGAGGAAGAAAAACCATCAGAAGGTGTGGATGTTGAAGTTGAAGCACCAGCTGAGGAAACTATTCAAGAAATTAAGGAAACTATTACAGTGGAAAGTGGAGTTGTTTCTGAAGTTAAGGCTAAAGAAGAAACAGTTGAGGAAGAGAAACCATCAGAGGGTGTTGATGTTGAAGTCAAAGCACCAACAGAAGAAACAATTGAGGAAATCAAAGAAACTATTACTGTACAAACAGATGTAGCTACTAAAGTTAAATCTAAAGAAGAATTTATTGAAGATGAAAAGCCATCAGAAAGTGCTGATTCAGAAATTGTAGTACTCACAGAATTGTCTGAAAAAGTGTCTGCTTTAGAAGAAAGCACTGTAACACAGTTAGAAATAAAAGAGGAATCATCAGTTTTGTCAATTTCATCAGAGGCAGAATTTGAAATACCAAAAGAGGAATCTATTCCCGTACAAGTAAAAGAGGAATCTCCTGTTACTGAAGGTAAAAAGCCAGAATTTATTTCAACTTACAAGAACATTACTGTGGCAGAAGGAGAAACTCTACACTTGGAAGTTACATTTGTTGGCTTCCCAGCGCCCATGGTTACATGGATCTTGGATGATCAACCAATCAAGACTTCAACTGATTTCCATATCAGTATTGATGATGGCTTCAGTCGCCTTGTTGTTCCTGAAGTGATTGCTGATGATGAAGGAGAATATATGGTAATCCTAGAAAATGAACATGGCAAAGTTACAACAGCGGCATATATCACAGTTAAACGTAAGTTAACTGCATCACATAGTATGCATATATGAAAAATGTAACATTATATACTTAGCGCATTTTTACATAAAATCGCATTTAACATTTACCTGAATGTGAGCAACTAATTTAAAGCTTACAAAATTATATTGATAAAGCTCTAACTCAGTATCATAAATATGATGAATTATTGGTACATTCCAATCATCCAATCAATAGTGATGTTGTTATCTTACCATGAAAATATGGGCTCCTTATATCAAAAATGTAAGACACTACAATGATCTCAAGTGTGATTTGTAATGAGGTGCCTTGGTGAACGAGGCTAAATGTCAGTGCATAAGTGAAATGTCAAACCATACTTCCCATGTAGACTGGACTAAACAGACATGAGTGACTGCCATTCAACTTGAACTGCTATCATATTTAGAGAAACTCAACTGATTAAAAGTTACTATAACAGTTTTAAGAAGTGAATGTAAATCAGTTTACATGTACTCATATTACATGAATATGTGCTTTTAGACAGATTTCCATCCATTTTAAGCTCCAAAGAATGTAGATTTAGCTCCATTAAACATTATTTATTTCCAGCTGAGAAACTTGAAGAAGTAACCCCAGAAATAAGCACTGATATTGACATATCAGAAACTGTGAAGATCAAAGAAGAAAGTGTTGAAGAAACGCAACAGGTAGAAGTTGCTTTTGAGATGAAACAAGAGGAAAGTCCTGCAGAAATTGGTAAGCCTTGATAAAATTCATGTTTGTACATGAAATGATTTATAAAGTATATTCTTTCATCACTGACAGTGATTACAATAGATATTACAACGTAGTAAAGGATTGTTTAATGCATTATTTTTAAGTTGCTTTTCAAATTTTTTAGTTTCGCCTAAGGAGCAGCCAGAAGAAGCCGCTCCTTCAGTCCAAGAAATTGGAGCGCATGAAGCACCCCGTTTCACGCAGACCCTCCAAAAACAACTTGAAGTATTCGAAGGCACGTCAGTTACTGTTGAATGTATTGTAGTTGGTCAACCAACTCCTACCATTAAGTGGTTTAAGGTGAGTACTCATATCCAAACTTCAAATGATTTCCATATCAGCCTTGATGATGGCTGCAGTCGACTTCAAACAAAATATTTTGATGTTGAGAGTTTATATCCAGTTGCAATATGAAATCCTGATAAATGGTCTTTAATTGGTAATGTAAGATTAATAAAATATTAAAAAAATAATTGACTTAGATGATTTGAATATTTCTTAGATAATTAATAAATACATACTTATAAAAGAATATGTGTAAATAAACTTATGTTTAATAACAATTTATTACAGGATGAACTTCAGTTAGATATAACTGAACGATTCGTTACTGAATACCACAAAGATGGCCGCTGTACACTAACTATTCATAGCATCACAGCCGATGAAGAAGCCAAATACATTTGTGAAGCTCAAAATGAAGCTGGCGTTGCCAAAACATGGATTGAAATTTTCGTTGAAAGTAAGCATTTCCAACAACTGTATTTTGCCTTACTTTCATTGTCACACTTCTATAAGTCATTTCATGGTTCTGCGAACTCTCTAGTAAAATGGGCTTCTGTGTAATATTTGTTTCTATGAATTGATTTGTAACAATCGGAACACTTCAATGATCCATTTTAAGCTTGACTTCAATTATAGTGAACATATCTTATTTGTTCTTTTTTAATAACTTTTTTTGAATTACTGGTTAAGCAAGGCATATATACGTGATGTGCACGGGTCATCATAGTTGCCTTAATTCCAAATTTAATAACCATGAAATGATCTATTATCAAGATGTTATCACTTGATTATCCAGTGACTGAACCAGAAATAATATTTTAAACAAAATTAGTTTTTTGTTATGATTTAAGACATATAGGATTACAATTTCAACACAGATGAGATTGATTTTTTTTTTTACTCATTAACTATAATGTATTCCTGAAAAATTTGACAAAATGGGTAGCGATATTCGAATAAATATACTTATTGACATAGAGCAAAAATATTTTTATCTAAGACATCATTTGATTGATTAAAGCAGAATCAACACATAATTTACCGTTGATAAGTTTGAATTATTCCCCTTTATTTTAACACAATGAATTATGTTTACGATTGTCATTGAGTATGACCTGGAATAAAGTTAAATTCTTTCTTGATGATCATAATTTTGCCCTTTCTATACATGGAATGTATCACAAACTTAGATTAGGGTTTTTTTTGGGGGGGGGGGTTAAGATGAATAATTTAAGTTAAGCTAATTGTGTTCAGGGCTATCGAGCATTTGCAGCTTATTATTATTTAATTGTACAGTATTACCACATTCTACATGCCGATTTTAAACGGTTTCTATTTCATCTTGATAGCTGGAAAATCAGCCATTTCTGAAAAGAACTTGAAGATGAGAGATGTAGAATGTGGGCATGTGTACATGTTCGACCCATAATATTTATGTATATTTGTGTAAAATGGCAAGATTTATGTAAATTGAATGCATTGATGTTAGTGAATTTCTTTTCTTTTTTGTTATACCCTTTAGAATATAGAACATTTATATAGTAGAGATATATGATATAGTTGATGATTTTAAACTGTAGCTCCCTTTTTATTTTTCACCCCTTTTTGAATGGTAGTTAAATTGAAAATAATTGCAATGTTTTTATTCTGCATATATGATTGCCAATGCCATGGTACATCTAGGGTTTTTTTTTGGAAAATGTTTCATATTAACTACTGGTTTCTACAGTTTCCTTAAAAATTATTATTAAATGGACAAATTGTCAAAATCCAACCAGATTTCACCAATTTCACATGTTTTGGAATATATCCTACCACTGTCTGCAAAACTAAGTACAAGTATGTATTATCATCGAGGAACCTGTATAATGGGTTGTGGTCCCAATATGTAATTTATTTGAAAGATGGAATCCAGTGTCATCTGCCCTTGGCCTAATGACAAATGCAGGTAATGATATGAAGGGGATTGGGTGGGAGTGGGTGTTCTCATACAAATTGTTCATTTAAGATGTTATTTTTTTTTGATATAACTGCGATTAATCAGATTAGAATAGTAATAATAATATAGTACTAGTATCTCACATTTTTAAAATTGAGTTGTACATAGCGATAACCTTTATAATATATGGATAGAATATTTTATGAAATAAACTATAAAAAAATTAATACAATTATTGTCATCATTTGCATGACACTATAAACTTTCTACTCTATAAATTTCTTTACTGTTTTACTTATTTTTCTTTGTTTTTTTTTTTATTATTAAAATCAGATACTAGAAAATCTTAGAAATTAATATATTATAACTGAAGGTTAACATACTAACATTATTTTAAAACTCTTTTGATTAAGAATAGAGATTTCCAAATTACACACAACAAACATTTATTAATTGATCTATAAATGAAAATAAACTTAGTTGAGATTTTGAAATCTGAAATCTAACTGCATAAGAATATCACTATTAGAACTCTCATTTTTCTGTGTGTGCTTTGTTTTATTTTGTTAAAATGATTGATTTTGTTTTTCTGCATGTGCCAGGGTTTTTGAATGCTGAGGAACGGCTTGTGAGACAAGAATTTTATTCAATAGAAGTTGAAGTAGAAATATTTTGGATGGAGCAGACTTCAGAGGTCATCATTGAACCAAAGCAAAGAAAAATTCAGCGCGCTTTGAAATGATTTTCCATTAGTTGTATTCATGTGGTCATCTGAACATTCCAAAGCCTTTCATTTAAACACAAGAAATTTCATTTTGTTCACCACTTTAATGGCTATGAACAAATCGTATTGAAAATGTCATGTTGGTAATTCTTGTATTGAATACTATATATATATAGTGATATACAGAATACCCAGTGACTTTTTCACTTTTTTTTTCGATTCTTTCTCATACACTATGTAACCTTTTTTTTTCAAATCACAAGATTTTACATCTTTTCACTTTTATTCTTTAATTTGATGTTGAACTTTATTTTATTCTTTCTATAGTTTTCTTCAGATTTGATCAATGCACACCATATTTTTGTTGTTTTTTTGTTGCCTTTATTAAACTTGGGTTCACTTTCTTTGGCATGTTAGAATGAGAAAAATTTAAATCTTGCTGTTTTAATGGGCTATGTACAGTAACTGTTTATACAAAAAGATGTTCAACTTAAGTTTAGTATTCTATTCTGAAAATGGACTTTCATGAAACCAATTCATCATTGTCTAATTTTATCCTCACAATTATTGTATTATCTTTTAAATAAAGCCTGAATGTATCAGTCTATCGAAACTGACGTTGAATAAAGTAACAAGGTCTAACTAAGATACTCGTATCACATTTGGCTTAGAGATAATGTGAGGCTATTACCCAACAAACAGAAATTAAATTAATTATGTTAAGGCTAAAAGTATGGATTACTTCTGGTTTGAGAGGATGATGCTACTCATTTTAAGTTATAATACTTTGTTACAATTTGGGCCTGGATAGTTCCAGATCTTTAAGTTGAACAGCTTTCATTTTTAGGAGTATATTTTTTATACATTGTGGTAAGTTGTTTTGCTACTATTTCATTCTAGAACCACAAACAGTTGCCGAGAGTGAACCTGAGCAACTCTGTCTTGAAGTCACACAAGAGATTGTGGAAGAATCTACTCAAGTCCATGAAAAGCCCAGCTCTGAACTTTCAGTTTTGGCATTAGGTTGGGAACCAATAAATATTGAGGATGCTAGTATGCAGGAATTCTTGCTAGCTGTAATAGTGGTTATGTTGTTAATAAGACTGATTTGGTGGTTGTTTGGATTTGGATCATGCTTTTGGTCGTGTTTTGGTTGCACTTCTTCATCTTGATTAAAATAAAAGAACATAAAAATCAATCAACCTAAGGCAGCAAGCTTTAACTTATATAATTTTTTTCATTATAACTTTTTTCATTAAAATGGCAGAGGCCAAAGTGCTAAGGTATGATCTCAAATGTCAGACATCTCATCATATTTTAATCCACAAATCCCAAAACCTAGGCAGCAGTGAAAATAATTGTTTGTCGTTGGCTATCTATGGCAGCTGAACGTTTAAAAAACAATTTTTTTCTTGAATTTCTGAGCATGAGATATACAGAACCATTTGGTAAATTTATGCAATAAGTACAATGTTCATGTTATAGCTAATTCATTTTCAAATTGGAAAGTTTATTGATTTTCTTTACAAAATTTATTTATCTTTTGATAATGTACTGCATGTATTTGTCAAATGGACCATTAACAAAGTTGTAGATTGCAACTAAATTTGATTTGTATGCTATATTTTTTATTCAAATAACAAATATTTTTTTCTGTCATACCCCCTGACTGCAGAAAAAAATTGGTAATTTGAATTTAAAATATATTGACCTTCATTCAGAAGCAGGTGAGCTTTGAAATCATTGATTTATTTAAAGGAGTAGCTTGAATATATTATATAATTATATTTTTGTATAATTTTTTGTGTGACTTCACTTATATGTATTACAGAATTATTGTTATTTATATTATTTAAAGTTTTCAAAAATTATAATAAAATATTTTATCACTGCCATTTTCTTGAGTTAAAATATAAATTTAATAGAAAAGCTAAAGGACACAATTACTATATACATACACACAATGCATGCTGAGAGAGAAGTCAGCTTAGCATGTGCTGTTGTTGTTGTTTACATGTATTTATTTATTTATTTATTTATATCTAGAACCCTTGAAAAAGTGATTTCTTTGCTCACCTGTTTAAATTGATGCTTGCCTTCCTGCATTTTTGTTGGTTGTTTATTATTTCTGATCAAGTTTCTGTTTGTATTTATTTGTGAAAAAAAAAAGATTATGTAATTGTATTTCAATTACTTTATCGATTATATAAGTAAAAAGTTAAATGTCTTTAGTAAGAAACTTGCCCAGAACACATCACAATTAAAAGGCAAATATACTCTGAATATTATTTTTATTATGTTATTAAAATATTATATTTGCTTTTTGATTGTTTTTTCCCTGTTTTAGTGTGATTATATTGTTTTCTTATTGATTATTTGAATGTAAATCCTTTGTTAAAGAAGTAGAATTGAGAAGTACAAGTTTATAATTACTTTATTAAATCTAATTTGGTAGTCAGCCTAGCGATATTACATTTGTATGGGTATGAATGCTCTTAATATATATTAAATTTGGCTTTCTTTTTAAAATGGTGGGAGGTTAAAATTCAGTAATCAGTTAAATTTTTGAAAATCAGTTTTGATTAGTAGTATTTTTCGTTTGTATTATAAATATTCTTTAAAATCATGAGAAACACGGAAGCATGTTTGTTTTTATATAGTTTGTTTGATGAATATAGATGTATGTTGTGTATGTACAAGTATGACTGTTGCATGGTTATTGAATAGAAAAAATTATTTTTCTTCTAATAAGTTATATTATTATTCTATTTAATTGGTAAATTTGATTTAAAATTCTTTTTTTTAAGACAGAAATTTAAGGTATTGAAATTTGTATACAGGTATAATTTATTTTATTATTGTTCAAATATAAGATAAAAAAGGAATGACATATTTTCTGGATAAATTGCATTTTTGGCACCACTTTCAACTCCATACATCACTAGCTCAAATTTGAAGATCAGGCATACAAAATGTGCAGAAGGTAATCATTTTGATATTATTTGGCATAATATGATATCATTTAAAAGATTTTTAAAACTACTAAAACAACAGACAAAAAAAATTATCATTATGCACAAATCTCATAACATAAGATAATAATTTATTAAGTAATCTGTCAATTTTATACACAGTCAATAATATTCAGATATTCTTTAATGCAAAAGTTATCATTTTCACTTTGCATGCATTTGACTATTTGTTCAAATTGAATTCTAACCAATCATTAAAAATATCAAATTTCATTTACTAACTGATGTCTTATTAACAGAATTAACAAGCTTGCATGGCTGACATTGCTTTCAAATTTCAACACACAGAAACACCATACTCTCATATATCATAATCTAGTATTTATACGTCCACATTGAAATGTGGTGTATATTGCTGTCTCCCCTTTCTGTCTGACCACGTCCTCATTTTCTTATGGATACTCTACAGGTTATCATTTTTAATTGATATGCCTTATTTAAATTGGTTGTACGTGACAAGGAGTAGGGTCGCCTGTCCAACCTCGTGGGTTTTCTCCATGTCCTCCGGTTTCCCCCCACTGCTAAAGACCCCTACGCGCAAGCGAATTATTGAAATAAAATTGTACCATGTGTTAGTCCTGAAATGACCTAGTTTGTGTCAAGTGGACGGTAAACCCCATTTCTCTCTCTCTCTTATTCAAATTAGTGAAAAAAGAATCCTTTAAAATTTTAACTATTTCCAGAGTTATATCCCTTTATCACTTTGTAGAATCTTGTGAATACTCTAAATGCATTATTGATATGCCTTATTCAAATTAGAAAAACAAGAATAATATTAAATTGCAACAATTTCCAGAGTTAATGCCCTTGACCACTTTGTAGAATCTTGTGAATGCCCTAACGTTATCATTTTGAATTGATATGCTTATTCAGATTAGTGAAACAAGAATCTTAAATTTTAAACAATTTCCAGAATAATTGCCCTTGATCACTTTTGAAATTCTTCTGAATGCTCAAATGACAAAAGTTATTGTGCATTTATGCTATAGAAACTTATCAATGTACCTATGATATACAGATTTAATATTTGGCTTTTCATTTACCTAAAGATTCACAATACAAAAACTTAGTGGACTGTTCAGACTGCTTAGCTGCTGTGTACGTTCCATTCATAACCTGGCAACCTATCATTTGAAGAAGATCGAGAAAATTCAGGAAGGGGGAAGGAAGGACAGTGCAACTTGTCTAAATTGACTTCTGAATAACTCATCAATGGTGTATTTGCAGTTCCACTCATTTTAATTTCTAACATGTTGTTGAGGTTTCGCAGCATATGAGTTTTGACAAGTTCCCCTGTATTTCTTCAGTTTGTCTTGGTAATTTCTCACAACTGAATATCTTCACAAAACTTTGTTAGAAAGACGGTTATATTGTCAATAACTTGTTTCTTTCAAGTAGATTTCCCGAAAGGAATAAAGGAATATTCTGTGAGAGAAATTGCAAATGCAAAGAAGCTGTATGAAGAGATTTAAGCCACTTTATTAACTTTTAAAGAAGTGTTTTGATATGTAAAGATGTTCTAATTGTTCATTGGCATTTATCAAGATATTACAAATATGAGAACTATTATAGTTTCAACACTTTAAAACAAAAAGCTAGAAAACCTATATGGTTACTTGTTTTAGAAATCAACAGAATTCTTTAAAATTAATCAGCTGGCTTATTGATTAGGATCCACATAACCTGTTCCAAGGGACGGCAGCATAGAATTACATTATCCCTTGCACTCTAGCTTGTAGAACAAAAATCCACAATCCTCAACTTACAAGGATATGCCTTTAGTTTTTCAAACATAGAAAGATCATCTGAAAATGGTGTGCACAGATGTTAGAGGCCCTCTAAGCATCTTTATATGAGTCATATGCATAATATTATGGAAAGTTGACAGACAAGTGAATTTGATTTGCAAACAAACAAAAATTTCCAAGACAAATTTACACAGAGAGAAAACAGGGACCCTTTGGTTTTGAGCATTAATCATAGTTATTGTATCCATATTGTTTCGCTTCTCCATGATATCAGAGATCTGATGGTTTGCTGCATCCGAAAAAATGTGGAATTTCCTGAACTGTTTGTATCCATTGTCCCTTGCCATTATAATTATATATCTTAATCAATTTCACTTATTGGAAACTAGTAAATTGAATAGAAAAAAAACAAAATGATGTAAGATGGAAATCATTAATGTTTTTGGTTATCAGGTCACATTTGTACAAATTTATAGCTAATAATTATCAAATTACTCTTGAAAAAGAATTAAAATCAATTTGCTATAACAATGTTTAACAGCTTTATAAAACAAATCATTTATGATTTTTATCTTATAAGATTATGTTTTGGTTTCAAGCATGGCTGCATTTTCGTCCTTGTAGTCTCAGGGGACTGATTATTCAAATTAACACCTACCGGTATATCTCCTGAAGCTGTCTAGGACTTCTTTGAAATACTCCCAAGAAAACTTTTCTTATGAAATAGTGACATACATGCAATAATTGTATTGGTATCAAACATCATGTATCATTTTTTTACAATGAATGTTTCAAAGCTCTTACATGACATAAAACTAATCAGGTTTTTCATATACCAATAATGGAATTTTTGTCATCATCCTAATGATATTTGACAAGCTCTCCCAGAAAAAGGTTATAAGTAGAAACTATGGCATCTGTCAACACATATTTTACAATTAAAATATATCACATGATTAAATGAGAAGTTTCAGTATTTGTATCATCATACAATCCAAAACTCAAAAAATAAATTTGAGGAATGTATTTTTCTCATAATATCGAATCTATGATGATGAATTTTACAACTAAAAATGATCACATGATTAAATTAGAAATTTCAGTATTATGATCATGCAATCGAAAACACAAAAAAGTAAATTTTATGAATGTATTTGTCTCATAATAAAGGTAACATCTTTGTAATGCATATACCAGAATTTTATTATTAAAAAATTAAATGAAAAATCTCAAAATTCAATATTTGGTGATTATTTGGAATGGACACTAAACTTGAAAATGCATCCTATAACCCATTTTGAAAGTGCTTGTCATATAAATAATATTTGAAACAACCCTGTATACATTCTCATATTGATTAAGCCATATAAGTATAATATGGATAAGCTGAAAGATGTTCTGAATCCTCAATCTCACTCATACATAAAATCCACAATGAAAACAAAAATTGAATAAATGACACACACCCAATAACATGATACTGTGCAAAAACAAAAACAACATTAAATATCTATTTATCCAGAGATAAAAATTGTCATTCCTTTTTTTAAATTATTATTTACCAGTACTAGTATCAGGTGCATAGTTATAAAACTCAGCATTCAACAAACATTTTTCTCCATTTGATTACATAGAAATCCCTACATCGGACGAAAGTACAACAGAAATCGCTGACAAGAAGGAAGAGACTGTGGAGGGTCTGGAAGTCAGCGTGAGTGAACAAAGTGTCCCCGAAAGCACGGGGGTAATCACTATCGACACACTTGAAGATAAAACACATGTCGAGACGGAGGTAGTTTCACATACCCTTGTCACCCAGAAAACAGTGGAAACTGTTTCAGAAGAGATGACATTGCAAGGAGAGGCATCTGATAAACCGTCAGATGTAACTTTTGATACAGAAAAAACTGAAACTGTTCAAGTTTCCGTAAAGGAAACCCATGAAACAGTCACTTTGGTTCAAGAAGAACCAGTGGATGAAATCAAACCATCAGTGATTAGTCCACAAAGGGAAATTGCTCCAGACATTACTCTTCAAACAGAAGAGTACCAACTTGTGGAACAAGAAGCACAAATAGTTCCAGACCAAGTTGATGTTGAACAAAAATTAGAAGGAGTAGCTCCAGTATTTACAAAAGGTAAGAAGTAAAATAATATGCAAAAACGTTGATCAATCAGAAGTCTTTCACAATTACCAGGACAAAAGAATGGCAAAAACTTTTTGATTATATGATTGCATATTGATGCATGAAGCTGTTATCTATTTATATCTACTTAAACACATTAAAACAAGATATAGCTCATTGATGAATTAATGCAACTGGACAAAATAGTTCAAAGTGTAGAATAAAATCTTAAGTTCTTTCCTAAATACAGTGCAGGGTTAATAAAAAACAGAATGAGATTAAGATACGCACTAACTTTTCAACACCAATTGCAAACTTGATCTATGTGTAAAATAACCCAGAGGACACAACAGTCCGACCGTTTGTTGTGTAATAATGGAGGTACAAGTGGAAAGAAAAAAACTATTTATAACAAATGAGAAGGTTTCCCTGACCAAGATCAGTTCTTGAATAAATTATGATGTCGTACACGTCATCTGCTGTAAACAATCATGGCCATGTCCAGCAGCAGTTTCACACTGAATCATTGGCGTCTATCTATATATGACGTCAGAAGGAATTCCCTCTAAGGCACAATTATCCAGGTCTACCATCTATCACGACTGGAACATGACTAAATTTCATTTTTAAATGGTTGAAGACAACCATTTTTGAATGTATAAAATGATTTTTAGAGCGGCGGAGTAGTGCACTGAAGTAAATATTTACGTTTTAAGTCCGAATTGTTGTATTTTAAAACTTATTGTGGTCGTATTCAAAGAATTTACCAAAAAATCACCAAATCTTATTTGAAGGTAAATAACGAACAAAGATTTTAAAATACATTTTTGGCATTTCCATGGATACCAGACAAACCACATCCTACAGCCAAAAATTGTCCAGTAGCTTTTTTAGACTTGCAATTAGCATTGTTCATGCCAAATTTGATGAAAATCCATGCAGGAATAACTGAGAAAATTTGCTTTTGTTGTCATCAGCGCCCTTTATTATCATTCTTTTGGGCCAAGTTTGGAACATAATTGGTAGATAAAATTGGTATTTTTTGGTGATTAATATGTAGTTTACCACCCAAAATCACAAAACTGTCATATTTTATCAACAAAAGATACAGTGCATTTGGAACATACAGTAGATGGTAAATAAATTGGTATTTTTTGGTGATTAATATGTAGTTTACCACCCAAAATAACAAAAAAAAATGTCATATCTTATCAACAAAAATTACAGTGCTAGCTTTAAAATGTGTATTTTGAACTGCTCAACGCTCTTAATTATTGTAAAGCAAGAAAACTCTGTGTACATGAAAAGAATGGAAAAAAATGTGAGCAGTAGCTGCTTGTAATAGTATCCTGCTGAAACTCACAGCCTGTTAACTTAATAGAGTAACTTCCATGTTTAAATGGCTGTCTTTAAAACATTGTATTTCATGGTTCACTCAGCTTATTATTAATTGGGATTTAACAAATGTTATTTTGTTACTTGTTAGGATGATATACTTTTACTTTGGCATATGAAGTTTAATAATTTAATGGATGAAGTAGAGAGTTATCCCCCTTTCAGGTGGTAGGGACAATAATAATGACTTATCTATGGTGTGTTATTCTTTAATCAGAAATTGCAAAATATTTTATGATGTAATGTAATAAAGAATTTATAGAATGTCAGAAGTATACATAAATAGGGGATTACTGGAAAACTGTTAAGATACAGGTTAAAGAAGCTATGAGTAGTCATGAGCTCACTCCTATAGGGTGTGATTTGATGATAATGAGAGTATTGGAAGCAAGTTCCTTTAAATGGGCGAAAAATGTAAATATATTAACATGTCACAAATCTCGATTTCAGGGGCGGATCCAGAGGGGGGGGTTTGGGGGGTCGCTACCCCCCCTGTTCAGCTACATAATTTTTTTTTGTAAATCAAAACTTTTTATGAGAAAAGTTTTGTCGAACGTGTGCTTTATCCTGTATCGTCAGATGTGGGACAGGATGAGCACTCAAAGCACGAGATAATGATATAGACATTATGTGATATCACAATTGATGCTTTGCATCCATGAAATTGAATCACAATGTCATTACATTAATTCATAATAAAAATTGACGTCAAACGTGATGTTGAATTTCTCTGTTTAAAAAGCTCAATGTGTATGTATTTACGCCAAAATGACAATAGATGCAATGCGGAGGGGGGGGGGGATACATTGTCTCAGGAACCTGGCAAACCCCCTCCTGCAAAAATTCCTGGATCCGCCCCTGGATTTTTTCTTGTTTTTGTTCTTGAATCATAAATTAATGGTACTCAAATGGTCCAATATTGACGCATAATTGCTAATTTTCCAAAAAATATTCTTAGGAGATCTGGTTTTATGATGATCAGGCATTTGAAAGTATTATAATCAATCCATTCAACTTGGAAAAAAATGAAAAAAATATCATAATTTACTGTTCAAATTTAATGAAAATAAAAACTGAAGGAGTAAAATATCAAAGATGGCCCTTTCACCATTGATAGACACATGTAGAAGCAATATTACACCGCAAATTTCGAAAATTTTCATGGAATGCTCCAATGTACATGGTTAGCATTTGAAATAGAAGGATTTTAGCTATTTTGCAATAGGCTGATTTTCAAAGCTAATTTTCCCAAGAAACCGACAAAGATATGGCTTCCAATATGTCTGTTCTGGAAACACATATAGGTACACTATACATGTAACAAGTAACAACCTCTAATATATTGTAGTCAAATTTCTACATTGTTAAAATTAATGATTTTTGACACTTAATATATACCATACATAGTCGACAGTACTTGTTCAGAAAATCTGATGGAGGGTTATTAATGTACATAAAAAGATCATTCAAATCCCCAATTTTGAAGGATATTGTCTACCTAGAAGGGTACCATGAACCCAAAGGCCATATCTCAGTCAATATTAATACTAGAGTTACATAACTCTTAAGTTTAACACATATATTTTTTTCATAATATTCTGAGGGGGTCTCCCGACATTTGGCCCTTTTGACATGGAATGACCCATGTGTTCTTTAGAGTCATCGTTAAACCACATTTCTCTCTCCATGGCATATAACTTTATGGATATTAGTTTAAAACTTGATGTTAATATAGATATAGTTGAAAACTGAAGGTAAAATTCAAAATCCAATGGAAGATCAGAAATACCTAATAAAACTTGTTATCAATCACAAATTAAGGGCGTTGAGCTGTCAAAAATGCACTGTATCTTTTGTTGATAAAATATGACAATTTTGTGATTTTGGGTGGTAAACTACATATTAATCACCCAAAAATACCAATTTTATCTACCAATTATGTTCCAAACTTGGCCCAAAAGCATGATAATAAAGGGAGCTGACGACAACAAAAGTCAAATTTTCTCAGTTATGCCTGCATAAATTTTCATCACATTTGGCATTCACAATGCCAATTGCAAGTCCCAAAAAGCTGTGGTTTATCTGGTATCCATGGAAACACAAAAAACGATGAGTTTTCTTGGAAAACTTGCTAAAAAGAGCTATCGATAATCACTCTTGTAGATGTAAAGTAGTGGTTATAAGCTACATTTCGACACCAAAAATGTCGTAAAATATCAACACAAAGTATTTTAAAATCGTTGTTCATGATTTACCTTCAAACAAGATTTTGTGATTTTACAGTAAATTCTTTGAATACGTCCACAACGAGTTCTAAAATACAACGGTTGGGGAAACCTTCTCGTTTGCTATGAATAGTTTTTTTCTTTCTGCTTTTACCTCCATTATTACACAACAAACGGTTGGACTGTTATATATGTGTCCTCTGGGTTATTTTACACATGGAACAAGTGTGCAAAGTCTTATAAAGATTGGGATTGAAAAGTTAGTACCGGTACATATCCTAGACTACTTAACGCCCTTAAGTTTAAAACTAAAGGTAGAAATAAAACTGGAGGATATATTATTTAATTCCCCAAAATAAAATACTCAACTTACATGCTGATTCTTAACCAATAGCGAATTTTTCAATTCAGAACTGGACTATATTGAAGCTTTGGGAGGAAAACCTGTCGAGTTTCTGTGTGTTGTTTCTGGTGTTCCCCAGCCTGAGGTAGAATGGTTACTTGATGGAGAACCAATTGAAGATACCAAATTTGAGAAAGTTATTGAAAGTGATGGAACATGTATTTTGAGAATTGCTGAAACATATCCAGAAGATGAAGGAGAATATGAGTGCATTGCTATTAATGAATATGGAAAAGCCACAACAAAAGCTGATCTATACATACAAGGTAAGATGGCATCTTTTCTTATGAATTTCTTTACCTTTCTCAAAATACACAGATATATATCTGACTTTCTTAAGTTATCACTCGTGGTGAACAACCATAATTGCTGCATTAAAACACGCTTTCATATTAATGGTCTACACATTATGCACAAGAAATGTATCTATAGTGATGTAAATATAATAATATATGTACACATAATATGATATATACACTTACCAGTATGCTGTTAGCAATGGAGAATAAACAAATTAATTCTCCTTCATTTCACATTTGGTTTTGAATGTGCCACTGTATATTCACATATGAAGGCATGCTGCATGTTAAGCGCATGGACAAATCCCTATTAACCAAACCTTTCCACAGAAATAATTCTGAAACTTCTGTAAAATAAGAATCCAAAACTTTTCCAATTTCATTCCAAGATTATTTGATCAGCCACCTATTTCTTGAAAACTTAAAGAGGCAAATTTCATTAATTATTTACCAATATATTATTTATAATAGATGTAGAGTTACATACTTATCACAAATTTTAGAACTGACCTCACCAAAAAAATGTACAGTTGGTAAATTGATAGTTAAAACGTCAATATCTTGATGGTGAATGGAAGGATTTATCTCAGATTGTTTATTTAGTTTAATTTGAACACATCCAATATATTACTGTCAAGTGAAATCACGGCAAATCGGGAAAAATATAATGATCATGAAAGACCTCTTATGCACTAATTGTAAAGGATACCATCTTTTGATTGGCTGAGAGTTTGATTTTAGCTCATAATCAATAAAAGAGCCAATGAACGAGCATTATCATTGAAATATGCCCTTTCAAGGATGAATAGCTAAAATTGCATTAGTCAGTCAATAAAAAGATGGCATTATAAAGAGAAATATGTTACTGATAGTTAAACTTCTCAATTTTATCATTTTTTAAACACCCATATGGAAATGTGGTCGTATATTGTTGTCGCCCCCAATTAGATTATATGAAATTTATATGCGTCCTTTAAATTAGCGAAACGAAGAATCCTAGTGAATTTCAGCAATTTCCATTTAGTACTTCCAAAGTTATGGCCCTTGTTTCACTTTGTTGAATCTTGTGAATACCCCAACGACAAAAGTTATCTTTCGATCTGTATGAAATTTATATGCATCATTTAAATTAGTAAATTGAAGAAACCTATTGAATTTCAGCAATTTCCGTTTTTAATATTTCCAGAGTTATGGCCCTTGTTTCTCTTTGTCGCACGTCATGAAAGCTCTAACGACAAAAGTTATCATCCGATCTGTATGAAATGTATTTGTATCATTTAAATTAGTGAAACAAAGAAGTCTATTGAATTTCAACAATTTCTGTTAATTACTTCTAGAGTTATGACCCTTGTTTCACTTTCCTGAACTTTGTGAACACTTGAACGCCAAAAATTATCATCTGATCTGTATGAAATTTATATGTATTTAAATTAGTGAAATAAAGAAGCCAATTCGATTTCAGCCAATTCCATTAATTACTTCAAGAGTTATGGCCCTTGTTTCATTCTTTTAAAACTTGTGAACGTTATCATTCGATCTGTATGAAATTTATATGCAGCATTTAAAATAGTGAAACTAAGAAGCCTTTTAAATTTCAACAATTTCCATTAATTACTTCCTTAGTTAAGGTCATTGTTTCATTTTGTAGAAACTTGTTGTGAACCCGCCGCAAATGACAAAAATTATAATCTAATCTGTATAAAATTGTTGTGAACCTGCCGCAAATGACAAAAATTATAATCTGATCTGTATAAAATCTTGTAAATGCCCCCCATTACCTACAAAAGAGTAAATAGGCAACAAGCCCCGCTAACTGCGCAGAAGATTTAGCTGCTGTGGGCGTATGTTTTGTTGCCTGGCAACCTATCTTTTGTGGTAGATATCCTAAAATTTCCCATGACATAAAATTAGTTCCTGTCAGTTATTAAAATTGCCTTAAAATTACCCTTAATCATACCTTTATTAATGACTTTTTCGAAACGCCAATCTCAAGTTTCCCTTGGAATATCCTTCTTCTTCTAATTTCCTGTGATTGTGAAAGTAATTCTTTTGTTATATATATATATATCACAATAATGACAATTGCATATTGAAAATGTGAACCAGTTTATCCTAAAACTAGTAAAAGCACCAAGGGTTTGGAACAAAATATCCCTTCTGGAGCTGACATGCCATAAAACTCCATTTCATTTATCCAAATAGACTCTTTATGAAAGAATAATTATTTGATACTTTTTCATAGAATATAAATTGCCCCATAACATAATGGTTAAGCTAGTTATACCCAATACCATCCTTAGTTTAGGTATAAGTTATAAGTAGTTGTCCAGTACCATAGGTCTCTAGTGTAGCATAGAAATAAGCCAGACATTGTGTACAGTTGTTGTTATTATAAACTTTGACATTGATTATCTAATGTGTCAACATGATATTTTTGTTCTGTAACTAATGCATTTTGTTATTGTGGGTAAAGTTTCTGTCCAAAATATATTTTTATGATAAAAGTATATGTTTATTATAAATGGGATCTTATTTTGCAATAATTTACCACTTACAAATTGCTTTACATATTATGAGTTCAAATATGAAAATGTGATTGAAATATGTATTATTTTGTATCTTGTTACACTTCTGCAGTTGAGTTGTTTTGAATAAACTCAACTACACAAGCTTTTTTTTTCTTTTTTTTTTTGTTGATAAACCATAGCTTTGAATGATAAAAGCACAAATTGTAAATTTTTTGAAAATATTAATTGACTAATAGACACTAAATTATTTATGTTTGTAAAACTCTTGGCTTACCTTTATTTATTCATTACATATGTTGTAAAGTCATGAAAGGATTCATGTTTATGACCATTTATTATCATCTGAAATAAATACTGTTCAAAATACATACAGTGATCTGTATGTAAAATTTGATTCAAACTTTTCTTGAATGCTTTCTGTTATCGTGCATGATTTTGTCAAACGGGTAATGAACATTTCTAAAAGAAAGTCAATGGTTAATTTGTGTACTGTATCATCACTTGCAGACTTATATTTATTTAGTTTTGAAATTTGCAATTGCATGCCCTAATAATCATGTTTGGGCTGAAAGAAATGTTAATACTCAAATTTATTATTTACAGAATAGTAAAAGAAATACAAAGTTAATGAAGTTGTAGTTATTAAATCATTTTTTTAAAAGGCAAAATGCAATCATCTAACAAATTTGAGCAGCAGCTACAAATCTGATATCCTTCCACAAATTATGTATTTCTTTTCCTGTTTTGTTTTTGAATAAGTTCAACATTACAGTCACTTAATTTCTCAAAGTTAGTTAACTACTACAGGAACTATGCAGTACCAAAGATTACTGGTAAATTGCTTTTGAGAGCCAAACATATAATTCCTAGCTAAATCTAAAAAGTTTGCTCGAAAAATTGCAAATTCTTTCCTGCTGCTATATTGTGGTGCATGATATGTATGAATAGAAAGGGTTTTATCTGTTTTTTGGTTTTTTTTTTTAAATTAAAGATGATTGAAATTATCATAAAATGATATTGTTTCTCCTTCAACTTTCAATTCATACATTTCTATTTCAAATGTATCAATACTGAATTATTTAAGCATGCATAGTGTGTTATTGACTTGAAATAAATGATCTGATATATTGTATTACCCTAAAACTACAATGGACTGTCTAACTATAAAATAAAACATACACTATATTTCTTGCTTCTTCTTTTATATCATTTTATGTCACTTTTTCATATAATTATTTGCTTAGTCAATGTTGATGTACATTCTGTTTAGGAATATTTATACATTTTTCCATGTATTAGGCAATTTATTGGAAGATGGGAAACAGTCAGAAGAACAACAATATCTTGTTCCCACTGTCCATGATATTGAAAAAATAGAATCTGAGATTGTATCAGATGATTTAACCCAATTAGATAGCTTGAAGCCACATCTTTCTGAGCAACCTTTGAAAGATATTAAAGCAAAAGACTTGAAACAATTTGACAAGAACAGTAAACATACACTACCTGAGAATGGTGAGGCATTAGAAGTTGAATTAATTATTTCTGAAGAGAACAAACCAGTTGAACAAATCGCTGAAGTTGTTGTTTCTGAAGAAGAAAAAATAATCAAAGAAAAATCAGAGCTTGAAGTTATTATCCCTGAAGAAAAACCCAAAGAAGAGATTTCACAAGTTGAATTAATTGTTTCTGAAGAGGACAAACCAGTTGAAAAAATCACTGAAGTTGTTGTTTCTGAAGACGAAAAGGTAATCAAAGAAATATCAGAGCTTGAAGTTGTTATCCCTGAAGAAAAACCCAAAGAAGAGATTTCTGAAGTTGAATTAATTGTTTCTGAAGAGGACAAACCAGTTGAAGAAATCACTGAAGTTGTTGTTTCTGAAGAAGAAAAACCAATCAAAGAAATATCAGAGCTTGAAGTTATTATCTCTGAAGAAAAACCCAAAGAAGAGATTTCTGAAGTTGAATTAATTGTTTCTGAACAGGACAAACCAGTTGAAGAAATCACTGAAGTTGTTGTTTCTGAAGAAGAAAAACCAATCAAAGAAATATCAGAGCTTAAAGTTATTATCCCTGAAGAAAAACCCAAAGAAGAGATTTCACAAGTTGAATTAATTGTTTCTGAAGAGGACAAACCAGTTGAAGAAATCACTGAAGTTATTGTTTCTGAAGAAGAAAAACCAATCAAAGAAATATCAGAGCTTGAAGTTATTGTTTCTGAAGAAAAACCCAAAGAAGAGATTTCTGAATTTGAATTAAATGTTTCTGAAGTGGACAAACCAGTTGAAAAAATCACTGAAGTTGTTGTTTCTGAAGACGAAAAGGTAATCAAAGAAATATCAGAGCTTGAAGTTATTATCCCTGAAGAAAAACCCAAAGAAGAGATTTCACAAGTTGAATTAATTGTTTCTGAAGAGGACAAACCAGTTGAAGAAATCACTGAAGTTGTTGTTTCTGAAGACGAAAAAGCAATCAAAGAAATATCAGAGCTTGAAGTTGTTATCCCTGAAGAAAAACCCAAAGAAGAGATTTCTGAAGTTCAATTAATTGTTTCTGAAGAGGACAAACCAGTTGAAGAAATCACTGAAGTTGTTGTTTCTGAAGAAGAAAAACCAATCAAAGAAATATCAGAGCTTGAAGTTATTATCTCTGAAGAAAAACCCAAAGAAGAGATTTCTGAAGTTGAATTAATTGTTTCTGAAGAGGACAAACCAGTTGAAGAAATCACTGAAGTTGTTGTTTCTGAAGAGGAAAAACCAATCAAAGAAATATCAGAGCTTGAAGTTATTATCCCTGAAGAAAAACCCAAAGAAGAGGTTTCACAAGTTGAATTAATTGTTTCTGAAGAGGACAAACCAGTTGAAGAAATCACTGAAGTTATTGTTTCTGAAGACGAAAAAGCAATCAAAGAAATATCAGAGCTTGAAGTTATCATCCCCGAAGAAAAACCCAAAGAAGAGATTTCACAAGTTGAATTAATTGTTTCTGAAGAGGACAAACCAGTTGAAGAAATCACTGAAGTTGTTGTTTCTGAAGAAAAACCAATCAAAGAAATATCAGAGCTTGAAGTTATTATCCCTGAAGAAAAACCCAAAGAAGAGATTTCACAAGTTGAATTAATTGTTTCTGAAGAGGACAAACCAGTTGAAGAAATCACTGAAGTTGTTGTTTCTGAAGACGAAAAAGCAATCAAAGAAATATCAGAGCTTGAAGTTGTTATCCCTGAAGAAAAACCCAAAGAAGAGATTTCTGAAGTTGAATTAATTGTTTCTGAAGAGGACAAACCAGTTGAAGAAATCAGTGAAGTTGTTGTTTCTGAAGAAGAAAAACCAATCAAAGAAATATCAGAGCTTGAAGTTATTATCCCTGAAGAAAAACCCAAAGAAGAAATTTCTGAAGTAGAATTAATTATTTCTGAAGAGGACAAACCAGTTGACGAAATCACTGAAGTTATTGTTTCTGAAGAAGAAAAACCAATCAAAGAAATATCAGAGCTTGAAGTTATGGTTTCTGAAGAAAAACCCAAAGAAGAGATTTCTGAAGTTGAATTAATTGTTTCTGAAGAGGACAAACCAGTTGAAGAAATCACTGAAGTTGTTGTTTCTGAAGAAGAAAAACCAATCAAAGAAATATCAGAGCTTGAAGTTATTATCTCTGAAGAAAAACCCAAAGAAGAGATTTCTGAAGTTGAATTAATTGTTTCTGAACAGGACAAACCAGTTGAAGAAATCACTGAAGTTGTTGTTTCTGAAGAAGAAAAACCAATCAAAGAAATATCAGAGCTTGAAGTTATTATCCCTGAAGAAAAACCCAAAGAAGAGATTTCACAAGTTGAATTAATTGTTTCTGAAGAGGACAAACCAGTTGAAGAAATCACTGAAGTTATTGTTTCTGAAGAAGAAAAACCAATCAAAGAAATATCAGAGCTTGAAGTTATTGTTTCTGAAGAAAAACCCAAAGAAGAGATTTCTGAATTTGAATTAAATGTTTCTGAAGAGGACAAACCAGTTGAAAAAATCACTGAAGTTGTTGTTTCTGAAGACGAAAAGGTAATCAAAGAAATATCAGAGCTTGAAGTTATGGTTTCTGAAGAAAAACCCAAAGAAGAGATTTCTGAAGTTGAATTAATTGTTTCTGAAGAGGACAAACCAGTTGAAGAAATCACTGAAGTTGTTGTTTCTGAAGAAGAAAAACCAATCAAAGAAATATCAGAGCTTGAAGTTATTATCTCTGAAGAAAAACCCAAAGAAGAGATTTCTGAAGTTGAATTAATTGTTTCTGAACAGGACAAACCAGTTGAAGAAATCACTGAAGTTGTTGTTTCTGAAGAAGAAAAACCAATCAAAGAAATATCAGAGCTTGAAGTTATTATCCCTGAAGAAAAACCCAAAGAAGAGATTTCACAAGTTGAATTAATTGTTTCTGAAGAGGACAAACCAGTTGAAGAAATCACTGAAGTTATTGTTTCTGAAGAAGAAAAACCAATCAAAGAAATATCAGAGCTTGAAGTTATTGTTTCTGAAGAAAAACCCAAAGAAGAGATTTCTGAATTTGAATTAAATGTTTCTGAAGAGGACAAACCAGTTGAAAAAATCACTGAAGTTGTTGTTTCTGAAGACGAAAAGGTAATCAAAGAAATATCAGAGCTTGAAGTTATTATCCCTAAAGAAAAATCCAAAGAAGAGATTTCAAAAGTTGAATTAATTGTTTCTGAAGAGGACAAACCAGTTGAAGAAATCACTGAAGTTGTTGTTTCTGAAGACGAAAAAGCAATCAAAGAAATATCAGAGCTTGAAGTTATTATCCCTGAAGAAAAACCCAAAGAAGAGATTTCACAAGTTGAATTAATTGTTTCTGAAGAGGACAAACCAGTTGAAGAAATCACTGAAGTTGTTGTTTCTGAAGAAAAACCAATCAAAGAAATATCAGAGCTTGAAGTTATTATCTCTGAAGAAAAACCCAAAGAAGAGATTTCTGAAGTTGAATTAATTGTTTCGGAAGAGGACAAACCAGTTGAAGAAATCACTGAAGTTGTTGTTTCTGAAGAAGAAAAACCAATCAAAGAAATATCAGAGCTTGAAGTTATTATCCCTGAAGAAAAACCCAAAGAAGAGGTTTCACAAGTTGAATTAATTGTTTCTGAAGAGGACAAACCAGTTGAAGAAATCACTGAAGTTATTGTTTCTGAAGAAAAACCAATCAAAGAAATATCAGAGCTTGAAGTTATTATCCCTGAAGAAAAACCCAAAGAAGAGATTTCACAAGTTGAATTAATTGTTTCTGAAGAGGACAAACCAGTTGAAGAAATCACTGAAGTTGTTGTTTCTGAAGATGAAAAAGCAATCAAAGAAATATCAGAGCTTGAAGTTGTTATCCCTGAAGAAAAACCCAAAGAAGATTTTTCTGAAGTTGAATTAATTGTTTCTGAAGAGGACAAACCAGTTGAAGAAATCACTGAAGTTGTTATTTCTGAAGAAGAAAAACCAATCAAAGAAATATCAGAGCTTCAAGTTATGGTTTCTGAAGAAAAACCCAAAGAAGAGATTTCTGAAGTTGAATTAATTGTTTCTGAAGAGGACAAACCAGTTGAAGAAATCACTGAAGTTGTTGTTTCTGAAGAAGAAAAACCAATCAAAGAAATATCAGAGCTTGAAGTTATTATCCCTGAAGAAAAACCCAAAGAAGAGATTTCAAAAGTTGAATTAATTGTTTCTGAAGAGGACAAACCAGTTGAAGAAATCACTGAAGTTGTTGTTTCTGAAGACGAAAAAGCAATCAAAGAAATATCAGAGCTTGAAGTTATTATCCCTGAAGAAAAACCCAAAGAAGAGATTTCACAAGTTGAATTAATTGTTTCTGAAGAGGACAAACCAGTTGAAGAAATCACTGAAGTTGTTGTTTCTGAAGAAAAACCAATCAAAGAAATATCAGAGCTTGAAGTTATTATCTCTGAAGAAAAACCCAAAGAAGAGATTTCTGAAGTTGAATTAATTGTTTCGGAAGAGGACAAACCAGTTGAAGAAATCACTGAAGTTGTTGTTTCTGAAGAAAAACCAATCAAAGAAATATCAGAGCTTGAAGTTATTATCTCTGAAGAAAAACCCAAAGAAGAGATTTCTGAAGTTGAATTAATTGTTTCTGAAGAGGACAAACCAGTTGAAGAAATCACTGAAGTTGTTGTTTCTGAAGACGAAAAAGCAATCAAAGAAATATCAGAGCTTGAAGTTATTATCCCTGAAGAAAAACCCAAAGAAGAGATTTCACAAGTTGAATTAATTGTTTCTGAAGAGGACAAACCAGTTGAAGAAATCACTGAAGTTGTTGTTTCTGAAGAAAAACCAATCAAAGAAATATCAGAGCTTGAAGTTATTATCTCTGAAGAAAAACCCAAAGAAGAGATTTCTGAAGTTGAATTAATTGTTTCTGAAGAGGACAAACCAGTTGAAGAAATCACTGAAGTTGTTGTTTCTGAAGACGAAAAAGCAATCAAAGAAATATCAGAGCTTGAAGTTGTTATCCCTGAAGAAAAACCCAAAGAAGAGATTTCTGAAGTTGAATTAATTGTTTCTGAAGAGGACAAACCAGTTGAAGAAATCAGTGAAGTTGTTGTTTCTGAAGAAAAACCAATCAAAGAAATATCAGATCTTGAAGTTATTATCCCTGAAGAAAAACCTAAAGAAAAAATTTCTGAAGTAGAATTAATTATTTCTGAAGAGGACAAACCAGTTGAAGAAATCACTGAAGTTATTGTTTCTGAAGAAGAAAAACCAATCAAAGAAATATCAGAGCTTGAAGTTATGGTTTCTGAAGAAAAACCCAAAGAAGAGATTTCTGAAGTTGAATTAATTGTTTCTGAAGAGGACAAACCAGTTGAAGAAATCACTGAAGTTATTGTTTCTGAAGAAGAAAAACCAATCAAAGAAATATCAAAGCTTGAAGTTATTGTTTCTGAAGAAAAACCCAAAGAAGAGATTTCTGAAGTGGAATTAATTGTTTCTGAAGAGGACAAACCAGTTGAAGATATCACTGAAGTTGTTGTTTCTGAAGAAGAAAAGCCAATCAAAGAAATATCAGAGCTTGAAGGTATTATACCTGAAGAAAAACCCAAAGAAGAGATTTCTGAAGTTGAATTAATTGTTTCTGAAGAGGACAAACCAGTTGAAGAAATCACTGAAGTTGTTGTTTCTGAAGAAGAAAAACCAATCAAAGAAATATCAGAGCTTCAAGTTATGGTTTCTGAAGAAAAACCCAAAGAAGAGATTTCTGAAGTTGAATTAATTGTTTCTGAAGAGGACAAACCAGTTGAAGAAATCACTGAAGTTGTTGTTTCTGAAGACGGAAAGGTAATCAAAGAAATATCAGAGCTTGAAGTTATTATCCCTGAAGAAAAACCCAAAGTAGAGATTTCACAAGTTGAATTAATTGTTTCTGAAGAGGACAAACCAGTTGAAGAAATCACTGAAGTTGTTGTTTCTGAAGACGAAAAGGTAATCAAAGAAATATCAGAAGTTGAAGTTATTATCCCTGAAGAAAAACCCAAAGAAGAGATTTCTGAAGAAGAAAAACCAATCAAAGAAATATCAGAGCTTGAAGTTATTGTTCCTAAAGAAACACCGAAAGAAGAAATTTCTGAAGTAGAATTAATTATTTCTGAAGAGGACAAACCAGTTGACGAAATCACTGAAGTTATTGTTTCTGAAGAAGAAAAACCAATCAAAGAAATATCAGAGCTTGAAGTTATAGTTTCTGAAGAAAACCCCAAAGAAGAGATTTCACAAGTTGAATTAATTGTTTCTGAAGATGACAAACCTGTTGAAGAAATCACTGAAATTTTTGTTTCTGATGAAGAAAAACCTATCAAAGAAATATCAGAGCTTCAAGTTATTGTTCCTGAAGAAACACCGAAAGAAAAGATTTCTGAAGTTGAATTAATTGTTTCTGAAGAGGACAAACCAGTTGAAGAAATCACTGAAGTTGTTGTTTCTGAAGAAGAAAAACCAATCAAAGAAATATCAGAGCTTCAAGTTATGGTTTCTGAAGAAAAACCCAAAGAAGAGATTTCTGAAGTTAAATTAATTGTTTCTGAAGAGGACAAACCAGTTGAAGAAATCACTGAAGTTATTGTTTCTGAAGAAGAAAAACCAATCAAAGAAATATCAAAGCTTGAAGTTATTGTTTCTGAAGAAAAACCCAAAGAAGAGATTTCTGAAGTGGAATTAATTGTTTCTGAAGAGGACAAACCAGTTGAAGAAATCACTGAAGTTGTTGTTTCTGAAGACGGAAAGGTAATCAAAGAAATATCAGAGCTTGAAGTTATTATCCCTGAAGAAAAACCCAAAGTAGAGATTTCACAAGTTGAATTAATTGTTTCTGAAGAGGACAAACCAGTTGAAGAAATCACTGAAGTTGTTGTTTCTGAAGACGAAAAGGTAATCAAAGAAATATCAGAAGTTGAAGTTATTATCCCTGAAGAAAAACCCAAAGAAGAGATTTCTGAAGAAGAAAAACCAATCAAAGAAATATCAGAGCTTGAAGTTATTGTTCCTAAAGAAACACCGAAAGAAGAAATTTCTGAAGTAGAATTAATTATTTCTGAAGAGGACAAACCAGTTGACGAAATCACTGAAGTTATTGTTTCTGAAGAAGAAAAACCAATCAAAGAAATATCAGAGCTTGAAGTTATAGTTTCTGAAGAAAACCCCAAAGAAGAGATTTCACAAGTTGAATTAATTGTTTCTGAAGATGACAAACCTGTTGAAGAAATCACTGAAATTTTTGTTTCTGATGAAGAAAAACCTATCAAAGAAATATCAGAGCTTCAAGTTATTGTTCCTGAAGAAACACCGAAAGAAAAGATTTCTGAAGTTGAATTAATTGTTTCTGAAGAGGACAAACCAGTTGAAGAAATCACTGAAGTTGTTGTTTCTGAAGAAGAAAAACCAATCAAAGAAATATCAGAGCTTCAAGTTATGGTTTCTGAAGAAAAACCCAAAGAAGAGATTTCTGAAGTTAAATTAATTGTTTCTGAAGAGGACAAACCAGTTGAAGAAATCACTGAAGTTATTGTTTCTGAAGAAGAAAAAGCAATCAAAGAAATATCAAAGCTTGAAGTTATTGTTTCTGAAGAAAAACCCAAAGAAGAGATTTCTGAAGTGGAATTAATTGTTTCTGAAGAGGACAAACCAGTTGAAGATATCACTGAAGTTGTTGTTTCTGAAGAAGAAAAGCCAATCAAAGAAATATCAGAGCTTGAAGGTATTATACCTGAAGAAAAACCCAAAGAAGAGATTTCTGAAGTGGAATTAATTGTTTCTGAAGAGGACAAACCAGTTGAAGAAATCACTGAAGTTGTTGTTTCTGAAGAAGAAAAGCCTATCAAAGAAATATCAGAGCTTGAAGTTATTATCCCTGAAGAAAAACCCAAAGAAGAAGAGATTTCACAAGTTGAATTAATTGTCTCTGAAGAGGACAAACCTGTTGAAGAAATCACTGAAGTTTTTGTTTCTGATGAAGAAAAACCTATCAAAGAAATATCAGAGCTTCAAGTTATTGTTCCTGAAGAAACACCGAAAGAAAAGATTTCTAAAGTTGAATTAATTGTTTCTGAAGAGGACAAACCAGTTGAAGAAATCACTGAAGTTGTCGTTTCTGAAGAAGAAAAACCAATCAAAGAAATATCAGAGCTTGAAGTTATTATCCCTGAAGAAAAACCCAAAGAAGAGATTTCTGAAGTGGAATTAATTGTTTCTGAAGAGGACAAACCAGTTGAAGAAATCACTGAAGTTGTCGTTTCTGAAGAAGAAAAACCAATCAAAGAAATATCAGAGCTTGAAGTTATTATCCCTGAAGAAAAACCCAAAGAAGAAGAGATTTCACAAGTTGAATTAATTGTCTCTGAAGAGGACAGACCAGTTGAAGAAATCACTGAAGTTTTTGTTTCTGAAGAAGAAAAGCCTATCAAAGAAATATCAGAGCTTGAAGTTATTATCCCTGAAGAAAAACCCAAAGAAGAAGAGATTTCACAAGTTGAATTAATTGTCTCTGAAGAGGACAGACCAGTTGAAGAAATCACTGAAGTTTTTGTTTCCGATGAAGAAAAACCGATCAAAGAAATATCAAAGCTTCAAGTTATTGTTCCTGAAGAAACACCGAAAGAAGAGATTTCTGAAGTTGAATTAATTATTTCTGAAGAGGACAAACCAGTTGAAGAAATCACTGAAGTTGTTGTTTCTGAAGAGGAAAAACCAATCAAAGAAATATCAGAGCTTGAAGTTATTGTTGCTGAAGAAAAACCCAAAGAGATTTCTGAAGTTGAATTAATTGTTTCTGAAGAAAACAAACCAGTTGAAATAAGCTATGGAGAAGAATTTGAAATTTCAGCTCCAGAAACAGTCACTGAAACTCATATTAGAGAAACAGTTACTGCACACAAAGATGGAACTCATGATCTTGATGAAACCAAAGGCAAAGCTGTTACAGGTGATATATCGGACCAAAAGATTCAACCGGAAATTGAAGAGGTTACTGAAATTGAGTCATTTAAGGAGGAAATTATATTAGAACCCAAAAGAAAGCCATCTTTGAAAGACATTCAAATATCAGATCAGACTCAACCAATTATTAAGGAAGTTGATGTTAGTGAAAGGGAAACATTCAAGGAAGAAATAACCATTGAACCCAAAGAATCCCAGACAGAAGAGGTTCAGTTTGAACTACCTGTGCCATCTGACAAAAGTTTAGAAATTTCAACCCAAAAAGAAGTTGAAATGTCGGCTCCAGAAACAATCACAGAAACTATTATTAGAGAAACAATTCATGTACACAAAGACAAAACACATGACATTGATGAAGCCAAAAGTAAAATTACTACAGATGATGTTGAGTTTGATGTATCAGACCAAGAAATTCAACCAGAAATTAAAGATATTGAAGTTACTGAAACTGAGTCATTTAAGGAGGAAATCACAATAGAATCCAAAAAAGAACCATCTGTAGATATTCCTTCTGAAGTCGAAGAGGTTGACATGCCGAGCATGGATACCTACAAAGAGGCAATTACTATTGCAGAAAGAGAACAAATATCAGATAAGCCTCACTCAATGATTGAGGAAGTTGATGTGGGTGAAACTGAAACATTCAAGGAAGAAATAACCATAGAACCCCAAAAAGAACCATATGGTAAAGACGATCAAATAGACATATCAGCTGATGACATTCCATCTGAAGTTGAAGAGGTTGACATGCCGAGCATGGATACCTACAAAGATGCAATAACTATTCCAGAAAGAGAACAAATATCAGACCAGACTCAACCAATTATTGAGGAAGTTGATGTTAGTGAAAAGGAAACATTCAAGGAAGAAATAACCATTGAACCCAAAGAATCCCAGACAGATGAGGTCCAGTTTGAACTACCTGTGCCATCTGACAAAAGTTTAGAAATTTCAACCCAAAAAGAAGTTGAAATATCAGCTCCCGAAACAATCATTGAAACTGTTATTAGAGAAACGATTAATGTACACAAAGATGGAACACATGACCTTGATGAAACCAAAAGTAAAACTACTACAGATGATGTTGAAATTGATGTATCAGACCAAGAAATTCAACCTAAAATTGAAGAAGTTGATGTTACTGAAATTGAGTCATTTAAAGAGGAAATTGTAATAGAACCCGAAACAGAACCATTTGTGAAAGACGTTGAAATAGATATATCAGCTGTAGATATTCCTTCTGAAGTCGAAGAGGTTGACATGCCAAGCATGGATACCTACAAAGAGACAATAACTATTGGAGAAAGAGAACAAATATCAGATCAGCCTCACCCATTGATTGAGGAAGTTGATGTGGGTGAAACTGAAACATTCAAGGAAGAAATTACCATAGAACCCCAAAAAGAACCATATGGTAAAGACGTTCAAATAGATATATCAGCTGATGATATTCCATCTAAAGTTGAAGCGGTTGACCTGCCTGGCACTGATACCTGCATAGAGGTAATAACTATTGCAGAAAGAGAACACATATCAGATCAGCCTCAACCAATGATTGAAGAAGCTGGTGTTGTTGAAACTGAGACCTTCAAGGAAGAAATAACCATTGAACCAAAAGAAGAATCTAAGATAGAAGAGGTTCAGTTCAAAATATCTGTTCCATCTGACAAAAGTTTAGCATCTTCAATCAAAGAAGTTGAAATGTCAGCCCCAGAAACAATCACTGAAACTGTTATTAGAGAAACCATTAATGTACACAAAGATGAAACAAATGACCTTGATAAAACTACTACAGATGATGTTGAAATTGATGTATCCGACCAGGAAATTCAATCTGAAATTGAAGAAGATGATGTTACTGAAATTGAGTCATTTAAGGAGGAAATTATAATAGAACCTGAAAGAGAACCATTTGTAAAAGACATTCAAATAGATATATCAGGTGAAGACATTCCATCTGAAGTTAAAGATGTTGACATGTCTGGCACTGATACCTCTAAAGAGGAAATAACTATTGAAGAAAGAGAACAAAAATCAGATCAGCCACAACCAATTATTGAGGAAGTTGATGTTGGTGAAACTGAAACATACAAGGAAGAAATAACCATTGAACCAAAAGAAGAATCCAAGATAGAAGAGGTTAAGTTTGAAATATCTGTGCCATTTGACAAAAGTTTAGAAACTTCAACTAAAAAAGAAGTTGAAATTTCAGCTCCAGGAATAATCTCTGAAACTGTTATTAGAGAAACGATTACTGTACACAAAGATGAAACACATGACCTTGAAGAAACAAAAGGTAAACCCACTACAGATGATATTGAGTTTGATGTATCAGACCGAGAAATTCAACCTGAAATTGAAGATGTTGATGTTACTGAAACTGAATCATTTATAGAGGCAATTACACTTGAACCTAAAAGAGAACACACTGAAGAAGTTCAGATAGATATATCTGCTGAAGACATTACATCTGGCACTGATAGCTCCACAGAGGAAAAATATATTGCACAAAAAGAACAAATACAAGATCAGCCCCAACCAATGATTGAAGAAGTTGATGTTGGTGAAACTGAAACATTCAAGGAAGAAATAACCATTGAACCAAAAGAAGAATCTGATATAGAAGAGGTTAAGTTAGAACTATCTATTCCATCTGACAAAAGTTGGGAAATTTCAACAGAAAAAGAAGTTGAAATGTCAGCTCCAGAACAAATCACAGAAACTGTTATTAGAGAAACAATTAATTTACACAAAGATAACACACATGACCTTAATGAAACCAAAAGTAAAACTACTACAGATGATTTTGAGTTTGATGCGTCAGATCAAGAAATTCAACCTGAAATTGAAGAAGTTGATATTACTAAAACTGAATCATTCAAAGAGCAAATTACAATCGAAGCTCAGAAAGAGCCATCCATGAAAGAGGTTCAAATAGATGTATCAGTTGAAGACATGCCATCAGTAGAAGAAGTTGATGTTGGTGAAACTGAAACATTCAAGGAAAAAATAACCATTGAGCCAAAAGATGAATCCGAGATAGAAGAGGTTGAAATGTCAGCTCCAGAAATCATGACAGAAACTGTTGTTAGGGAGACAATTACTGGACACAAAGATGAAATAAATGTCCTTGAGGAAGTGGATGTTATTGAATCGGAAACATACATGGAAGAAATAACCATTGAACCAAAAGACTTAGAAATGTTGATTCTTTCTGAGGAAATTTTAGAAAATGCAACAAATCAAAAAGGAGTTGCAGAAATTTCAGCTCCAGCAACAATTACTGAAACTGTTTTTAGAGAGACAATTACAATACATAAATCTGAGGTTGGTGAAGTCATTGTTCATGAAAAAGCACCTGAAGAAGAAATCTCTGTTATTGTTCCTGAAGAAACTCCTGAAGAAGAAATCACTGTTGTTTCGGAAGATGAAAAACCAGTCAAAGAAATATCTGAGATTGAAGTTATTGTTCCTGAAGAAACACCGAAACGAGAGGTTTCTGAAGTTGAACTAACTGTTTCTGAAGATGACAAGCAAATTGAAGAAATCTCTGAAGTTGTTGTTTCTGAAGCAGAAAAACCAGTCAAAGAAATAACAGAGGTGGAGGTTATTGTTCCTACTGAAGAAAAATCAGAAGAAATTTCTGAAATTGAATTAATTGTTTCTGAAGAGGACAAACTTGTTGAAGAAATCACTGAAGTGGTTATTTCTGAAGAGGAAAAACCAGTCAAAGAAATCTCTGAGATTGAAGTTATTGTTCCCGAAGAAACACCGAAACGAGAGATTTCTGAAGTTGAACTAACTGTTTCTGAAGATGACAAGCAAATTGAAGAAATCTCTGAAATTGTTGTTTCTGAAACAGAAAAACCAGTCAAAGAAATAACAGAGGTGGAGGTTATTGTTCCTACTGAAGAAAAATCAGAAGACGTTTCTGAAATTGAATTAATTGTTTCTGAAGAGGACAAACCTGTTGAAGAAATCACTGAAGTGGTTGATTTTGAAGAGGAAAAACCAGTCAAAGAAACAGCTGAGATTGAAGTTATTGTTCCTGAAGAAACTTCTGAAGAAGAAATCACTGAAGTGGATGTTTCTGAAGAGGAAAAACCAGTCAAAGAAACAGCTGAGATTGAAGTTATTGTTCCTGAAGAAACTTCTGAAGAAGAAATCACTGTTGTTTCGGAAGATGAAAAACCAGTCAAAGAAATCTCTGAGGTTGAAGTTATTGTTCCTGAAGAAACACCGAAACGAGAGGTTTCTGAAGTTGAACTAACTGTTTCTGAAGATGACAAGCAAATTGAAGAAATCTCTGAAATTGTTGTTTCTGAAACAGAAAAACCAGTCAAAGAAATAACAGAGGTGGAGGTTATTGTTCCTACTGAAGAAATCACTGAAGTGGTTGTTTCTGAAGAGGACAAACCAGTCAAAGAAATCTCTGAGATTGAAGTTATTGTTCCTGAAGAAACTCCTGAAGAAGAAATCACTGTTGTTTCGGAAGATGAAAAACCAGCCAAAGAAATATCTGAGGTTGAAGTCATTGTTCCTGGAGAAACTTCTGAAGAAGGAATCACTGTTGTTTCGGAAGATGAAAAACCAATCAAAGAAATATCTGAGATTGAAGTTATTGTTCCCGAAGAAACCAAAAGTAAAACTACTACAGATGATTTTGAGTTTGATGCGTCAGATCAAGAAATTCAACCTGAAATTGAAGAAGTTGATATTACTAAAACTGAATCATTCAAAGAGCAAATTACAATCGAAGCTCAGAAAGAGCCATCCATGAAAGAGGTTCAAATAGATGTATCAGTTGAAGACATGCCATCAATAGAAGAAGTTGATGTTGGTGAAACTGAAACATTCAAGGAAAAAATAACCATTGAGCCAAAAGATGAATCCGAGATAGAAGAGGTTGAAATGTCAGCTCCAGAAATCATGACAGAAACTGTTGTTAGGGAGACAATTACTGTACACAAAGATGAAATAAATGGCCTTGAGGAAGTGGATGTTATCGAATCGGAAACATACATGGAAGAAATAACCATTGAACCAAAAGACTTAGAAATGTCGATTCTTTCTGAGGAAATTTTAGAAAATGCAACAGATCAAAAAGGAGTTGCAGAAATTTCAGCTCCAGCAACAATTACTGAAACTGTTTTTAGAGAGACAATTACAATACATAAATCTGAGGTTGGTGAAGTCATTGTTCATGAAAAAGCACCTGAAGAAGAAATCTCTGTTATTGTTCCTGAAGAAACTCCTGAAGAAGAAATCACTGAAGTGGTTGTTTCTGAAGAGGAAAAACCAGTCAAAGAAATCTCTGAGATTGAAGTTATTGTTCCTGACGAAACACCGAAACAAGAGGTTTCTGAAGTTGAACTAACTGTTTCTGAAGATGACAAGCAAATTGAAGAAATCTCTGAAATTGTTGTTTCTGAAACAGAAAAAACAGTCAAAGAAATAACAGAGGTGGAGGTTATTGTTCCTACTGAAGAAAAATCAGAAGACATTTCTGAAATTGAATTAATTGTTTCTGAAGAGGACAAACCCGTTGAAGAAATCACTGAAGTGGTTGTTTCTGAAGAGGACAAACCAGTCAAAGAAATCTCTGAGATTGAAGTTATTGTTCCTGAAGAAACTCCTGAAGAAGAAATCACTGTTGTTTCGGAAGATGAAAAACCAGTCAAAGAAATATCTGAGGTTGAAGTCATTGTTCCTGGAGAAACTTCTGAAGAAGGAATCACTGTTGTTTCGGAAGATGAAAAACCAATCAAAGAAATATCTGAGATTGAAGTTATTGTTCCTGAAGAAACACCGAAACGAGAGGTTTCTGAAGTTGAACTAACTGTTTCTGAAGATGACAAGCAAATTGAAGAAATCTCTGAAGTTGTTGTTTCTGAAGCAGAAAAACCAGTCAAAGAAATAACAGAGGTGGAGGTTATTGTTCCTACTGAAGAAAAATCAGAAGACATTTCTGAAATTGAATTAATTGTTTCTGAAGAGGACAAACCTGTTGAAGAAATCACTGAAGTGGTTGTTTCTGAAGAGGAAAAACCAGTCAAAGAAATCTCTGAGATTGAAGTTATTGTTCCTGAAGAAACTCCTGAAGAAGAAATCACTGAAGTGGTTGTTTCTGAAGAGGTAAAACCAGTCAAAGAAATCTCTGAGATTGAAGTTATTGTTCCTGAAGAAACACCGAAACGAGAGGTTTCTGAAGTTGAACTAACTGTTTCTGAAGATGACAAGCAAATTGAAGAAATCTCTGAAGTTGTTGTTTCTGAAGCAGAAAAACCAGTCAAAGAAATAACAGAGGTGGAGGTTATTGTTCCTACTGAAGAAAAATCAGAAGAAATTTCTGAAATTGAATTAATTGTTTCTGAAGAGGACAAACTTGTTGAAGAAATCACTGAAGTGGTTATTTCTGAAGAGGAAAAACCAGTCAAAGAAATCTCTGAGATTGAAGTTATTGTTCCCGAAGAAACACCGAAACGAGAGATTTCTGAAGTTGAACTAACTGTTTCTGAAGATGACAAGCAAATTGAAGAAATCTCTGAAATTGTTGTTTCTGAAACAGAAAAACCAGTCAAAGAAATAACAGAGGTGGAGGTTATTGTTCCTACTGAAGAAAAATCAGAAGACGTTTCTGAAATTGAATTAATTGTTTCTGAAGAGGACAAACCTGTTGAAGAAATCACTGAAGTGGTTGATTTTGAAGAGGAAAAACCAGTCAAAGAAACAGCTGAGATTGAAGTTATTGTTCCTGAAGAAACTTCTGAAGAAGAAATCACTGAAGTGGTTGTTTCTGAAGAGGAAAAACCAGTCAAAGAAACAGCTGAGATTGAAGTTATTGTTCCTGAAGAAACTTCTGAAGAAGAAATCACTGTTGTTTCGGAAGATGAAAAACCAGTCAAAGAAATCTCTGAGGTTGAAGTTATTGTTCCTGAAGAAACACCGAAACGAGAGGTTTCTGAAGTTGAACTAACTGTTTCTGAAGATGACAAGCAAATTGAAGAAATCTCTGAAATTGTTGTTTCTGAAACAGAAAAACCAGTCAAAGAAATAACAGAGGTGGAGGTTATTGTTCCTACTGAAGAAATCACTGAAGTGGTTGTTTCTGAAGAGGACAAACCAGTCAAAGAAATCTCTGAGATTGAAGTTATTGTTCCTGAAGAAACTCCTGAAGAAGAAATCACTGTTGTTTCGGAAGATGAAAAACCAGCCAAAGAAATATCTGAGGTTGAAGTCATTGTTCCTGGAGAAACTTCTGAAGAAGGAATCACTGTTGTTTCGGAAGATGAAAAACCAATCAAAGAAATATCTGAGATTGAAGTTATTGTTCCCGAAGAAACCAAAAGTAAAACTACTACAGATGATTTTGAGTTTGATGCGTCAGATCAAGAAATTCAACCTGAAATTGAAGAAGTTGATATTACTAAAACTGAATCATTCAAAGAGCAAATTACAATCGAAGCTCAGAAAGAGCCATCCATGAAAGAGGTTCAAATAGATGTATCAGTTGAAGACATGCCATCAATAGAAGAAGTTGATGTTGGTGAAACTGAAACATTCAAGGAAAAAATAACCATTGAGCCAAAAGATGAATCCGAGATAGAAGAGGTTGAAATGTCAGCTCCAGAAATCATGACAGAAACTGTTGTTAGGGAGACAATTACTGTACACAAAGATGAAATAAATGGCCTTGAGGAAGTGGATGTTATCGAATCGGAAACATACATGGAAGAAATAACCATTGAACCAAAAGACTTAGAAATGTCGATTCTTTCTGAGGAAATTTTAGAAAATGCAACAGATCAAAAAGGAGTTGCAGAAATTTCAGCTCCAGCAACAATTACTGAAACTGTTTTTAGAGAGACAATTACAATACATAAATCTGAGGTTGGTGAAGTCATTGTTCATGAAAAAGCACCTGAAGAAGAAATCTCTGTTATTGTTCCTGAAGAAACTCCTGAAGAAGAAATCACTGAAGTGGTTGTTTCTGAAGAGGAAAAACCAGTCAAAGAAATCTCTGAGATTGAAGTTATTGTTCCTGACGAAACACCGAAACAAGAGGTTTCTGAAGTTGAACTAACTGTTTCTGAAGATGACAAGCAAATTGAAGAAATCTCTGAAATTGTTGTTTCTGAAACAGAAAAAACAGTCAAAGAAATAACAGAGGTGGAGGTTATTGTTCCTACTGAAGAAAAATCAGAAGACATTTCTGAAATTGAATTAATTGTTTCTGAAGAGGACAAACCCGTTGAAGAAATCACTGAAGTGGTTGTTTCTAAAGAGGACAAACCAGTCAAAGAAATCTCTGAGATTGAAGTTATTGTTCCTGAAGAAACTCCTGAAGAAGAAATCACTGTTGTTTCGGAAGATGAAAAACCAGTCAAAGAAATATCTGAGGTTGAAGTCATTGTTCCTGGAGAAACTTCTGAAGAAGGAATCACTGTTGTTTCGGAAGATGAAAAACCAATCAAAGAAATATCTGAGATTGAAGTTATTGTTCCTGAAGAAACACCGAAACGAGAGGTTTCTGAAGTTGAACTAACTGTTTCTGAAGATGACAAGCAAATTGAAGAAATCTCTGAAGTTGTTGTTTCTGAAGCAGAAAAACCAGTCAAAGAAATAACAGAGGTGGAGGTTATTGTTCCTACTGAAGAAAAATCAGAAGACATTTCTGAAATTGAATTAATTGTTTCTGAAGAGGACAAACCTGTTGAAGAAATCACTGAAGTGGTTGTTTCTGAAGAGGAAAAACCAGTCAAAGAAATCTCTGAGATTGAAGTTATTGTTCCTGAAGAAACTCCTGAAGAAGAAATCACTGAAGTGGTTGTTTCTGAAGAGGTAAAACCAGTCAAAGAAATCTCTGAGATTGAAGTTATTGTTCCTGAAGAAACACCGAAACGAGAGGTTTCTGAAGTTGAACTAACTGTTTCTGAAGATGACAAGCAAATTGAAGAAATCTCTGAAGTTGTTGTTTCTGAAGCAGAAAAACCAGTCAAAGAAATAACAGAGGTGGAGGTTATTGTTCCTACTGAAGAAAAATCAGAAGAAATTTCTGAAATTGAATTAATTGTTTCTGAAGAGGACAAACTTGTTGAAGAAATCACTGAAGTGGTTATTTCTGAAGAGGAAAAACCAGTCAAAGAAATCTCTGAGATTGAAGTTATTGTTCCCGAAGAAACACCGAAACGAGAGATTTCTGAAGTTGAACTAACTGTTTCTGAAGATGACAAGCAAATTGAAGAAATCTCTGAAATTGTTGTTTCTGAAACAGAAAAACCAGTCAAAGAAATAACAGAGGTGGAGGTTATTGTTCCTACTGAAGAAAAATCAGAAGACGTTTCTGAAATTGAATTAATTGTTTCTGAAGAGGACAAACCTGTTGAAGAAATCACTGAAGTGGTTGATTCTGAAGAGGAAAAACCAGTCAAAGAAACAGCTGAGATTGAAGTTATTGTTCCTGAAGAAACTTCTGAAGAAGAAATCACTGAAGTGGTTGTTTCTGAAGAGGAAAAACCAGTAAAAGAAACAGCTGAGATTGAAGTTATTGTTCCTGAAGAAACTTCTGAAGAAAAAATCACTGTTGTTTCGGAAGATGAAAAACCAGTCAAAGAAATCTCTGAGGTTGAAGTTATTGTTCCTGAAGAAACACCGAAACGAGAGGTTTCTGAAGTTGAACTAACTGTTTCTGAAGATGACAAGCAAATTGAAGAAATCTCTGAAATTGTTGTTTCTGAAACAGAAAAACCAGTCAAAGAAATAACAGAGGTGGAGGTTATTGTTCCTACTGAAGAAATCACTGAAGTGGTTGTTTCTGAAGAGGACAAACCAGTCAAAGAAATCTCTGAGATTGAAGTTATTGTTCCTGAAGAAACTCCTGAAGAAGAAATCACTGTTGTTTCGGAAGATGAAAAACCAGCCAAAGAAATATCTGAGGTTGAAGTCATTGTTCCTGGAGAAACTTCTGAAGAAGGAATCACTGTTGTTTCGGAAGATGAAAAACCAATCAAAGAAATATCTGAGATTGAAGTTATTGTTCCTGAAGAAACACCGAAACGAGAGGTTTCTGAAGTTGAACTAACTGTTTCTGAAGATGAGAAGCAAATTGAAGAAATCTCTGAAGTTGTTGTTTCTGAAGCAGAAAAACTAGTCAAAGAAATAACAGAGGTGGAGGTTATTGTTCCTACTGAAGAAAAATCAGAAGACATTTCTGAAATTGAATTAATTGTTTCTGAAGAGGACAAACCTGTTGAAGAAATCACTGAAGTGGTTGTTACTGAAGAGGAAAAACCAGTCAAAGAAATCTCTGAGATTGAAGTTATTGTTCCTGAAGAAACTCCTGAAGAAGAAATCACTGAAGTGGTTGTTTCTGAAGAGGTAAAACCAGTCAAAGAAATCTCTGAGATTGAAGTTATTGTTCCTGAAGAAACACCGAAACGAGAGGTTTCTGAAGTTGAACTAACTGTTTCTGAAGATGACAAGCAAATTGAAGAAATCTCTGAAGTTGTTGTTTCTGAAGCAGAAAAACCAGTCAAAGAAATAACAGAGGTGGAGGTTATTGTTCCTACTGAAGAAAAATCAGAAGACGTTTCTGAAATTGAATTAATTGTTTCTGAAGAGGACAAACCTGTTGAAGAAATCACTGAAGTGGTTGATTCTGAAGAGGAAAAACCAGTCAAAGAAACAGCTGAGATTGAAGTTATTGTTCCTGAAGAAACTTCTGAAGAAGAAATCACTGAAGTGGTTGTTTCTGAAGAGGAAAAACCAGTCAAAGAAACAGCTGAGATTAAAGTTATTGTTCCTGAAGAAACTTCTGAAGAAGAAATCACTGTTGTTTCGGAAGATGAAAAACTAGTCAAAGAAATCTCTGAGGTTGAAGTTATTGTTCCTGAAGAAACACCGAAACGAGAGGTTTCTGAAGTTGAACTAACTGTTTCTGAAGATGACAAGCAAATTGAAGAAATCTCTGAAATTGTTGTTTCTGAAACAGAAAAACCAGTCAAAGAAATAACAGAGGTGGAGGTTATTGTTCCTACTGAAGAAATCACTGAAGTGGTTGTTTCTGAAGAGGACAAACCAGTCAAAGAAATCTCTGAGATTGAAGTTATTGTTCCTGAAGAAACTCCTGAAGAAGAAATCACTGTTGTTTCGGAAGATGAAAAACCAGTCAAAGAAATATCTGAGGTTGAAGTCATTGTTCCTGGAGAAACTACTGAAGAAGGAATCACTGTTGTTTCGGAAGATGAAAAACCAATCAAAGAAATATCTGAGATTGAAGTTATTGTTCCTGAAGAAACACCGAAACGAGAGGTTTCTGAAGTTGAACTAACTGTTTCTGAAGATGACAAGCAAATTGAAGAAATCTCTGAAGTTGTTGTTTCTGAAGCAGAAAAACCAGTCAAAGAAATAACAGAGGTGGAGGTTATTGTTCCTACTGAAGAAAAATCAGAAGACATTTCTGAAATTGAATTAATTGTTTCTGAAGAGGACAAACCTGTTGAAGAAATCAATGAAGTGGTTGTTTCTGAAGAGGAAAAACCAGTCAAAGAAATCTCTGAGATTGAAGTTATTGTTCCTGAAGAAACTCCTGAAGAAGAAATCACTGAAGTGGTTGTTTCTGAAGAGGTAAAACCAGTCAAAGAAATATCTGAGATTGAAGTTATTGTTCCTGAAGAAACACCGAAACGAGAGGTTTCTGAAGTTGAACTAACTGTTTCTGAAGATGACAAGCAAATTGAAGAAATCTCTGAAGTTGTTGTTTCTGAAGCAGAAAAACCAGTCAAAGAAATAACAGAGGTGGAGGTTATTGTTCCTACTGAAGAAAAATCAGAAGACATTTCTGAAATTGAATTAATTGTTTCTGAAGAGGACAAACCTGTTGAAGAAATCAATGAAGTGGTTGTTTCTGAAGAGGAAAAACCAGTCAAAGAAATCTCTGAGATTGAAGTTATTGTTCCTGAAGAAACTCCTGAAGAAGAAATCCCTCAAGTGGTTGTTTCTGAAGAGGTAAAACCAGTCAAAGAAATCTCTGAGATTGAAGTTATTGTTCCTGAAGAAACACCGAAACGAGAGGTTTCTGAAGTTGAACTAACTGTTTCTGAAGATGACAAGCAAATTGAAGAAATCTCTGAAGTTGTTGTTTCTGAAGCAGAAAAACCAGTCAAAGAAATAACAGAGGTGGAGGTTATTGTTCCTACTGAAGAAAAATCAGAAGAAATTTCTGAAATTGAATTAATTGTTTCTGAAGAGGACAAACTTGTTGAAGAAATCACTGAAGTGGTTATTTCTGAAGAGGAAAAACCAGTCAAAGAAATCTCTGAGATTGAAGTTATTGTTCCCGAAGAAACACCGAAACGAGAGATTTCTGAAGTTGAACTAACTGTTTCTGAAGATGACAATCAAATTGAAGAAATCTCTGAAATTGTTGTTTCTGAAACAGAAAAACCAGTCAAAGAAATAACAGAGGTGGAGGTTATTGTTCCTACTGAAGAAAAATCAAAAGACGTTTCTGAAATTGAATTAATTGTTTCTGAAGAGGACAAACCTGTTGAAGAAATCACTGAAGTGGTTGATTCTGAAGAGGAAAAACCAGTCAAAGAAACAGCTGAGATTGAAGTTATTGTTCCTGAAGAAACTTCTGAAGAAGAAATCACTGAAGTGGTTGTTTCTGAAGAGGAAAAACCAGTCAAAGAAACAGCTGAGATTGAAGTTATTGTTCCTGAAGAAACTTCTGAAGAAGAAATCACTGTTGTTTCGGAAGATGAAAAACCAGTCAAAGAAATCTCTGAGGTTGAAGTTATTGTTCCTGAAGAAACACCGAAACAAGAGGTTCCTGAAGTTGAACTAACTGTTTCTGAAGATGACAAGCAAATTGAAGAAATCTCTGAAATTGTTGTTTCTGAAACAGAAAAACCAGTCAAAGAAATAACAGAGGTGGAGGTTATTGTTCCTACTGAAGAAATCACTGAAGTGGTTGTTTCTGAAGAGGACAAACCAGTCAAAGAAATCTCTGAGATTGAAGTTATTGTTCCTGAAGAAACTCCTGAAGAAGAAATCACTGTTGTTTCGGAAGATGAAAAACCAGCCAAAGAAATATCTGAGGTTGAAGTCATTGTTCCTGGAGAAACTTCTGAAGAAGGAATCACTGTTGTTTCGGAAGATGAAAAACCAATCAAAGAAATATCTGAGATTGAAGTTATTGTTCCCGAAGAAACCAAAAGTAAAACTACTACAGATGATTTTGAGTTTGATGCGTCAGATCAAGAAATTCAACCTGAAATTGAAGAAGTTGATATTACTAAAACTGAATCATTCAAAGAGCAAATTACAATCGAAGCTCAGAAAGAGCCATCCATGAAAGAGGTTCAAATAGATGTATCATTCGAAGACATGCCATCAATAGAAGAAGTTGATGTTGGTGAAACTGAAACATTCAAGGAAAAAATAACCATTGAGCCAAAAGATGAATCCGAGATAGAAGAGGGTGAAATGTCAGCTCCAGAAATCATGACAGAAACTGTTGTTAGGGAGACAATTACTGTACAAAAAGATGAAATAAATGGCCTTGAGGAAGTGGATGTTATTGAATCGGAAACATACATGGAAGAAATAACCATTGAACCAAAAGACTTAGAAATGTCGATTCTTTCTGAGGAAATTTTAGAAAATGCAACAGATCAAAAAGGAGTTGCAGAAATTTCAGCTCCAGCAACAATTACTGAAACTGTTTTTAGAGAGACAATTACAATACATAAATCTGAGGTTGGTGAAGTCATTGTTCATGAAAAAGCACCTGAAGAAGAAATCTCTGTTATTGTTCCTGAAGAAACTCCTGAAGAAGAAATCACTGAAGTGGTTGTTTCTGAAGAGGAAAAACCAGTCAAAGAAATCTCTGAGATTGAAGTTATTGTTCCTGAAGAAACACCGAAACAAGAGGTTTCTGAAGTTGAACTAACTGTTTCTGAAGATGACAAGCAAATTGAAGAAATCTCTGAAATTGTTGTTTCTGAAACAGAAAAAACAGTCAAAGAAATAACAGAGGTGGAGGTTATTGTTCCTACTGAAGAAAAATCAGAAGACATTTCTGAAATTGAATTAATTGTTTCTGAAGAGGACAAACCCGTTGAAGAAATCACTGAAGTGGTTGTTTCTGAAGAGGACAAACCAGTCAAAGAAATCTCTGAGATTGAAGTTATTGTTCCTGAAGAAACTCCTGAAGAAGAAATCACTGTTGTTTCGGAAGATGAAAAACCAGTCAAAGAAATATCTGAGGTTGAAGTCATTGTTCCTGGAGAAACTTCTGAAGAAGGAACCACTGTTGTTTCGGAAGATGAAAAACCAATCAAAGAAATCTCTGAGATTGAAGTTATTGTTCCCGAGGAAACACCGAAACGAGAGATTTCTGAAGTTGAACTAACTGTTTCTGAAGATGACAAGCAAATTGAAGAAATCTCTGAAATTGTTGTTTCTGAAACAGAAAAACCAGTCAAAGAAATAACAGAGGTGGAGGTTATTGTTCCTACTGAAGAAATCACTGAAGTGGTTGTTTCTGAAGAGGACAAACCAGTCAAAGAAATCTCTGAGATTGAAGTTATTGTTCCTGAAGAAACTCCTGAAGAAGAAATCACTGTTGTTTCGGAAGATGAAAAACCAGTCAAAGAAATATCTGAGGTTGAAGTCATTGTTCCTGGAGAAACTTCTGAAGAAGGAATCACTGTTGTTTCGGAAGATGAAAAACCAATCAAAGAAATATCTGAGATTGAAGTTATTGTTCCTGAAGAAACACCGAAACGAGAGGTTTCTGAAGTTGAACTAACTGTTTCTGAAGATGACAAGCAAATTGAAGAAATCTCTGAAGTTGTTGTTTCTGAAGCAGAAAAACCAGTCAAAGAAATAACAGAGGTGGAGGTTATTGTTCCTACTGAAGAAAAATCAGAAGACATTTCTGAAATTGAATTAATTGTTTCTGAAGAGGACAAACCTGTTGAAGAAATCACTGAAGTGGTTGTTTCTGAAGAGGAAAAACCAGTCAAAGAAACAGCTGAGATTGAAGTTATTGTTCCTGAAGAAACTTCTGAAGAAGAAATCACTGAAGTGGTTGTTTCTGAAGAGGTAAAACCAGTCAAAGAAATCTCTGAGATTGAAGTTATTGTTCCTGAAGAAACACCGAAACGAGAGGTTTCTGAAGTTGAACTAACTGTTTCTGAAGATGACAAGCAAATTGAAGAAATCTCTGAAGTTGTTGTTTCTGAAGCAGAAAAACCAGTCAAAGAAATAACAGAGGTGGAGGTTATTGTTCCTACTGAAGAAAAATCAGAAGAAATTTCTGAAATTGAATTAATTGTTTCTGAAGAGGACAAACTTGTTGAAGAAATCACTGAAGTGGTTATTTCTGAAGAGGAAAAACCAGTCAAAGAAATCTCTGAGATTGAAGTTATTGTTCCCGAAGAAACACCGAAACGAGAGATTTCTGAAGTTGAACTAACTGTTTCTGAAGATGACAAGCAAATTGAAGAAATCTCTGAAATTGTTGTTTCTGAAACAGAAAAACCAGTCAAAGAAATAACAGAGGTGGAGGTTATTGTTCCTACTGAAGAAATCACTGAAGTGGTTGTTTCTGAAGAGGACAAACCAGTCAAAGAAATCTCTGAGATTGAAGTTATTGTTCCTGAAGAAACTCCTGAAGAAGAAATCACTGTTGTTTCGGAAGATGAAAAACCAGCCAAAGAAATATCTGAGGTTGAAGTCATTGTTCCTGGAGAAACTTCTGAAGAAGGAATCACTGTTGTTTCGGAAGATGAAAAACCAATCAAAGAAATATCTGAGATTGAAGTTATTGTTCCCGAAGAAACCAAAAGTAAAACTACTACAGATGATTTTGAGTTTGATGCGTCAGATCAAGAAATTCAACCTGAAATTGAAGAAGTTGATATTACTAAAACTGAATCATTCAAAGAGCAAATTACAATCGAAGCTCAGAAAGAGCCATCCATGAAAGAGGTTCAAATAGATGTATCATTCGAAGACATGCCATCAATAGAAGAAGTTGATGTTGGTGAAACTGAAACATTCAAGGAAAAAATAACCATTGAGCCAAAAGATGAATCCGAGATAGAAGAGGTTGAAATGTCAGCTCCAGAAATCATGACAGAAACTGTTGTTAGGGAGACAATTACTGTACACAAAGATGAAATAAATGGCCTTGAGGAAGTGGATGTTATTGAATCGGAAACATACATGGAAGAAATAACCATTGAACCAAAAGACTTAGAAATGTCGATTCTTTCTGAGGAAATTTTAGAAAATGCAACAGATCAAAAAGGAGTTGCAGAAATTTCAGCTCCAGCAACAATTACTGAAACTGTTTTTAGAGAGACAATTACAATACATAAATCTGAGGTTGGTGAAGTCATTGTTCATGAAAAAGCACCTGAAGAAGAAATCTCTGTTATTGTTCCTGAAGAAACTCCTGAAGAAGAAATCACTGAAGTGGTTGTTTCTGAAGAGGAAAAACCAGTCAAAGAAATCTCTGAGATTGAAGTTATTGTTCCTGAAGAAACACCGAAACAAGAGGTTTCTGAAGTTGAACTAACTGTTTCTGAAGATGACAAGCAAATTGAAGAAATCTCTGAAATTGTTGTTTCTGAAACAGAAAAAACAGTCAAAGAAATAACAGAGGTGGAGGTTATTGTTCCTACTGAAGAAAAATCAGAAGACATTTCTGAAATTGAATTAATTGTTTCTGAAGAGGACAAACCCGTTGAAGAAATCACTGAAGTGGTTGTTTCTGAAGAGGACAAACCAGTCAAAGAAATCTCTGAGATTGAAGTTATTGTTCCTGAAGAAACTCCTGAAGAAGAAATCACTGTTGTTTCGGAAGATGAAAAACCAGTCAAAGAAATATCTGAGGTTGAAGTCATTGTTCCTGGAGAAACTTCTGAAGAAGGAATCACTGTTGTTTCGGAAGATGAAAAACCAATCAAAGAAATATCTGAGATTGAAGTTATTGTTCCTGAAGAAACACCGAAACGAGAGGTTTCTGAAGTTGAACTAACTGTTTCTGAAGATGACAAGCAAATTGAAGAAATCTCTGAAGTTGTTGTTTCTGAAGCAGAAAAAACAGTCAAAGAAATAACAGAGGTGGAGGTTATTGTTCCTACTGAAGAAAAATCAGAAGAAATTTCTGAAATTGAATTAATTGTTTCTGAAGAGGACAAACCTGTTGAAGAAATCACTGAAGTGGTTGTTTCTGAAGAGGAAAAACCAGTCAAAGAAATCTCTGAGATTGAAGTTATTGTTCCCGAAGAAACTCCTGAAGAAGAAATCACTGAAGTGGTTGTTTCTGAAGAGGTAAAACCAGTCAAAGAAATCTCTGAGATTGAAGTTATTGTTCCTGAAGAAACACCGAAACGAGAGGTTTCTGAAGTTGAACTAACTGTTTCTGAAGATGACAAGCAAATTGAAGAAATCTCTGAAGTTGTTGTTTCTGAAGCAGAAAAACCAGTCAAAGAAAAAACAGAGGTGGAGGTTATTGTTCCTACTGAAGAAAAATCAGAAGAAATTTCTGAAATTGAATTAATTGTTTCTGAAGAGGACAAACTTGTTGAAGAAATCACTGAAGTGGTTATTTCTGAAGAGGAAAAACCAGTCAAAGAAATCTCTGAGATTGAAGTTATTGTTCCCGAAGAAACACCGAAACGAGAGATTTCTGAAGTTGAACTAACTGTTTCTGAAGATGACAAGCAAATTGAAGAAATCTCTGAAGTTGTTGTTTCTGAAGCAGAAAAACTAGTCAAAGAAATAACAGAGGTGGAGGTTATTGTTCCTACTGAAGAAAAATCAGAAGACATTTCTGAAATTGAATTAATTGTTTCTGAAGAGGACAAACCTGTTGAAGAAATCACTGAAGTGGTTGTTTCTGAAGAGGAAAAACCAGTCAAAGAAACAGCTGAGATTGAAGTTATTGTTCCCGAAGAAACTCCTGAAGAAGAAATCACTGAAGTGGTTGTTTCTGAAGAGGTAAAACCAGTCAAAGAAATCTCTGAGATTGAAGTTATTGTTCCTGAAGAAACACCGAAACGAGAGGTTTCTGAAGTTGAACTAACTGTTTCTGAAGATGACAAGCAAATTGAAGAAATCTCTGAAGTTGTTGTTTCTGAAGCAGAAAAACCAGTCAAAGAAATAACAGAGGTGGAGGTTATTGTTCCTACTGAAGAAAAATCAGAAGAAATTTCTGAAATTGAATTAATTGTTTCTGAAGAGGACAAACTTGTTGAAGAAATCACTAAAGTGGTTATTTCTGAAGAGGAAAAACCAGTCAAAGAAATCTCTGAGATTGAAGTTATTGTTCCCGAAGAAACACCGAAACGAGAGATTTCTGAAGTTGAACTAACTGTTTCTGAAGATGACAAGCAAATTGAAGAAATCTCTGAAATTGTTGTTTCTGAAACAGAAAAACTAGTCAAAGAAATAACAGAGGTGGAGGTTATTGTTCCTACTGAAGAAAAATCAGAAGACATTTCTGAAATTGAATTAATTGTTTCTGAAGAGGACAAACCTGTTGAAGAAATCACTGAAGTGGTTGATTCTGAAGAGGAAAAACCAGTCAAAGAAACAGCTGAGATTGAAGTTATTGTTCCTGAAGAAACTTCTGAAGAAGAAATCACTGAAGTGGTTGTTTCTGAAGAGGAAAAACCAGTCAAAGAAACAGCTGAGATTGAAGTTATTGTTCCTGAAGAAACTTCTGAAGAAGAAATCACTGTTGTTTCGGAAGATGAAAAACTAGTCAAAGAAATCTCTGAGGTTGAAGTTATTGTTCCTGAAGAAACACCGAAACGAGAGGTTTCTGAAGTTGAACTAACTGTTTCTGAAGATGACAAGCAAATTGAAGAAATCTCTGAAATTATTGTTTCTGAAACAGAAAAACCAGTCAAAGAAATAACAGAGGTGGAGGTTATTGTTCCTACTGAAGAAATCACTGAAGTGGTTGTTTCTGAAGAGGACAAACCAGTCAAAGAAATCTCTGAGATTGAAGTTATTGTTCCTGAAGAAACTCCTGAAGAAGAAATCACTGTTGTTTCGGAAGATGAAAAACCAGTCAAAGAAATATCTGAGGTTGAAGTCATTGTTCCTGGAGAAACTTCTGAAGAAGGAATCCCTGTTGTTTCAGAAGATGAAAAACCAATCAAAGAAATCTCTGAGATTGAAGTTATTGTTCCTGAAGAAACACCGAAACGAGAGGTTTCTGAAGTTGAACTAACTGTTTCTGAAGATGACAAGCAAATTGAAGAAATCTCTGAAGTTGTTGTTTCTGAAGCAGAAAAAACAGTCAAAGAAATAACAGAGGTGGAGGTTATTGTTCCTACTGAAGAAAAATCAGAAGACATTTCTGAAATTGAATTAATTGTTTCTGAAGTGGACAAACCTGTTGAAGAAATCACTGAAGTGGTTGTTTCTGAAGAGGAAAAACCAGTCAAAGAAATCTCTGAGATTGAAGTTATTGTTCCTGAAGAAACTCCTGAAGAAGAAATCACTGAAGTGGTTGTTTCTGAAGAGGTAAAACCAGTCAAAGAAATCTCTGAGATTGAAGTTAATGTTCCTGAAGAAACACCGAAACGAGAGGTTTCTGAAGTTGAACTAACTGTTTCTGAAGATGACAAGCAAATTGAAGAAATCTCTGAAGTTGTTGTTTCTGAAGCAGAAAAACCAGTCAAAGAAATAACAGAGGTGGAGGTTATTGTTCCTACTGAAGAAAAATCAGAAGAAATTTCTGAAATTGAATTAATTGTTTCTGAAGAGGACAAACTTGTTGAAGAAATCACTGAAGTGGTTATTTCTGAAGAGGAAAAACCAGTCAAAGAAATCTCTGAGATTGAAGTTATTGTTCCCGAAGAAACACCGAAACGAGAGATTTCTGAAGTTGAACTAACTGTTTCTGAAGATGACAAGCAAATTGAAGAAATCTCTGAAATTGTTGTTTCTGAAACAGAAAAACCAGTCAAAGAAATAACAGAGGTGGAGGTTATTGTTCCTACTGAAGAAAAATCAGAAGACGTTTCTGAAATTGAATTAATTGTTTCTGAAGAGGACAAACCTGTTGAAGAAATCACTGAAGTGGTTGATTCTGAAGAGGAAAAACCAGTCAAAGAAACAGCTGAGATTGAAGTTATTGTTCCTGAAGAAACTTCTGAAGAAGAAATCACTGAAGTGGTTGTTTCTGAAGAGGAAAAACCAGTCAAAGAAACAGCTGAGATTGAAGTTATTGTTCCTGAAGAAACTTCTGAAGAAAAAATCACTGTTGTTTCGGAAGATGAAAAACCAGTCAAAGAAATCTCTGAGGTTGAAGTTATTGTTCCTGAAGAAACACCGAAACGAGAGGTTTCTGAAGTTGAACTAACTGTTTCTGAAGATGACAGGCAAATTGAAGAAATCTCTGAAATTGTTGTTTCTGAAACAGAAAAACCAGTCAAAGAAATAACAGAGGTGGAGGTTATTGTTCCTACTGAAGAAATCACTGAAGTGGTTGTTTCTGAAGAGGACAAACCAGTCAAAGAAATCTCTGAGATTGAAGTTATTGTTCCTGAAGAAACTCCTGAAGAAGAAATCACTGTTGTTTCGGAAGATGAAAAACCAGCCAAAGAAATATCTGAGGTTGAAGTCATTGTTCCTGGAGAAACTTCTGAAGAAGGAATCACTGTTGTTTCGGAAGATGAAAAACCAATCAAAGAAATATCTGAGGTTGAAGTCATTGTTCCTGGAGAAACTTCTGAAGAAGGAATCACTGTTGTTTCGGAAGATGAAAAACCAATCAAAGAAATATCTGAGATTGAAGTTATTGTTCCCGAAGAAACACTGAAACGAGAGGTTTCTGAAGTTGAACTAACTGTTTCTGAAGATGACAAGCAAATTGAAGAAATCTCTGAAGTTGTTGTTTCTGAAGCAGAAAAACCAGTCAAAGAAATAACAGAGGTGGAGGTTATTGTTCCTACTGAAGAAAAATCAAAAGACATTTCTGAAATTGAATTAATTGTTTCTGAAGAGGACAAACCTGTTGAAGAATTCACTGAAGTGGTTGTTTCTGAAGAGGAAAAACCAGTCAAAGAAATCTCTGAGATTGAAGTTATTGTTCCTGAAGAAACTCCTGAAGAAGAAATCACTGAAGTGGTTGTTTCTGAAGAGGTAAAACCAGTCAAAGAAATCTCTGAGATTGAAGTTATTGTTCCTGAAGAAACACCGAAACGAGAGGTTTCTGAAGTTGAACTAACTGTTTCTGAAGATGACAAGCAAATTGAAGAAATCTCTGAAGTTGTTGTTTCTGAAGCAGAAAAACCAGTCAAAGAAATAACAGAGGTGGAGGTTATTGTTCCTACTGAAGAAAAATCAGAAGAAATTTCTGAAATTGAATTAATTGTTTCTGAAGAGGACAAACTTGTTGAAGAAATCACTGAAGTGGTTATTTCTGAAGAGGAAAAACCAGTCAAAGAAATCTCTGAGATTGAAGTTATTGTTCCTGAAGAAACACCGAAACGAGAGGTTTCTGAAGTTGAACTAACTGTTTCTGAAGATGACAAGCAAATTGAAGAAATCTCTGAAATTTTTGTTTGTGAAACAGAAAAACCAGTCAAAGAAATAACAGAGGTGGAGGTTATTGTTCCTACTGAAGAAAAATCAGAAGACGTTTCTGAAATTGAATTAATTGTTTCTGAAGAGGACAAACCTGTTGAAGAAATCACTGAAGTGGTTGATTCTGAAGAGGAAAAACCAGTCAAAGAAACAGCTGAGATTGAAGTTATTGTTCCTGAAGAAACTTCTGAAGAAGAAATCACTGAAGTGGTTGTTTCTGAAGAGGAAAAACCAGTCAAAGAAACAGCTGAGATTGAAGTTATTGTTCCTGAAGAAACTTCTGAAGAAGAAATCACTGTTGTTTCGGAAGATGAAAAACTAGTCAAAGAAATCTCTGAGGTTGAAGTTATTGTTCCTGAAGAAACACCGAAACGAGAGGTTTCTGAAGTTGAACTAACTGTTTCTGACGATGACAAGCAAATTGAAGAAATCTCTGAAATTGTTGTTTCTGAAACAGAAAAACCAGTCAAAGAAATAACAGAGGTGGAGGTTATTGTTCCTACTGAAGAAAAATCAGAAGACATTTCTGAAATTGAATTAATTGTTTCTGAAGAGGACAAACCTGTTGAAGAAATCACTGAAGTGGTTGATTCTGAAGAGGAAAAACCAGTCAAAGAAACAGCTGAGATTGAAGTTATTGTTCCTAAAGAAACTTCTGAAGAAGAAATCACTGAAGTGGTTGTTTCTGAAGAGGAAAAACCAGTCAAAGAAACAGCTGAGATTAAAGTTATTGTTCCTGAAGAAACTTCTGAAGAAGAAATCACTGTTGTTTCGGAAGATGAAAAACCAGTCAAAGAAATCTCTGAGGTTGAAGTTATTGTTCCTGAAGAAACACCGAAACGAGAGGTTTCTGAAGTTGAACTAACTGTTTCTGAAGATGACAAGCAAATTGAAGAAATCTCTGAAATTGTTGTTTCTGAAACAGAAAAACCAGTCAAAGAAATAACAGAGGTGGAGGTTATTGTTCCTACTGAAGAAATCACTGAAGTGGTTGTTTCTGAAGAGGACAAACCAGTCAAAGAAATCTCTGAGATTGAAGTTATTGTTCTTGAAGAAGAAATCACTGTTGTTTCGGAAGATGAAAAAACAGCCAAAGAAATATCTGAGGTTGAAGTCATTGTTCCTGGAGAAACTTCTGAAGAAGGAATCACTGTTGTTTCGGAAGATGAAAAACCAATCAACGAAATATCTGAGATTGAAGTTATTGTTCCCGAAGAAACACCGAAACGAGAGGTTTCTGAAGTTGAACTAACTGTTTCTGAAGATTACAAGCAAATTGAAGAAATCTCTGAAGTTGTTGTTTCTGAAGCAGAAAAACCAGTCAAAGAAATAACAGAGGTGGAGGTTATTGTTCCTACTGAAGAAAAATCAGAAGACATTTCTGAAATTGAATTAATTGTTTCTGAAGAGGACAAACCTGTTGAAGAAATCACTGAAGTGGTTATTTCTGAAGAGGAAAAACCAATTAAAGAAATCTCTGAGATTGAAGTCACTGTATCTGAAGAAAACCCCAAAGAAGAAATTTCTGAAGAAGAAATAACTGTTGTTTCTGAAGAGGACAAAGAAATTAAAGAAGAAAAAACAAATAAAGAGTTATCAGGGATTGAATTTGCCATATCCCAAGAAATATCTGATGAACAAGTCACTGAATTCTCTGAAAACATTATATCAGATAAGGTTGCTCAGTTGGATGATCAAAAATTATATAACCTTTCAACAAGTCAGGAACAAGATACAAGTGATGCTAGACATGACAAGTCAGCCATTAGAAAAGGTACCAGTGAAAACTTGTGCTACAGATGGCTGAAATCTCCAGTTGGGCTGTTCTTTTTTTTGCACTCTTTTTTTAACATATTTTTTTTTATTTTACTTTGAATCTGTCAACTTTTGTTTTAGCTTTATGATATATTTGCTAGCTTTTGACACGTTTACAATTACCGTTTTCTTTTTAAATTTTTATTTTTTATATCGAAAATTGAAATACTGCTATGTGTTGGATTGAGTACTGTTTCTGATTTTTTAAACGTTATTTTTTTTCTTACTTATTTATTTTTATTATTTTTTCATTGATTTATTCAATTTTTTGTGGGATTGTTTTGTTTTCTTTTAATTTTAAAATGAATAGATTATGTTTATATGCTTGTATATAATCATGCCTGTATAATAAAATGAAGAGCATGCTCTCTACAGTTTTACTACTTTGCTTGAAATAATGTCTTATGTTCAATATAAATGTTTTAGGTGACTGATAGATAAATTGTCTCAAAGTATATATGGTATTGTATAACTTAAATAATGTAGATTAATGTTTTTGAAAAATATATTGTTTATATGCTGTTAAATATGAATGTAAAAACTTAACTCAATGTCATCAATGTGTGTTAGAATACAAGAAAGTCTGGCTTAATACTATCTTGTTCTAGTTTAGATAATTAATAAAATAGAACTACCCATCAAAGTTCTGTAATTGTAGTATTTGTGTAGATAACAATTTGTGTATTTAGGATTATAGATATTATAGCTAAACCCTTTATTTCGCATTATTTTATAATTGTGTCCTTGATATAGAAATTTACTTGTTACCCAATTATCATTGTTTATTCTGTTTTATATAATTATTATAAACATAATACTTTTATTGCTTACCTTCATCAAAGTTTGGTGTTTTTCAGTTCCTGTAGAACAGGTTGATATAACTACTAATGAAACTATCACTCAAGAACAAAAAGAGAAGTTAGTGACTGGTATGTATTCTTATATACTTATATCAATGTTTATCTAGTATTCTTTCTCATATATTTAATTTAAAAAAATATTTCTTTTAATAAATCTGAATTATTATAATAGTAGTCTTGAGAAAAAAAATTTGCGTGTCATCTTTTAACATTTTGCATTCATATCATCTTTTTAGTTTAAGTATATATTGTAATAATCTTATATCGTCTCTTTCTATAGTTTTGTAAATCTTAAAAAAAATATATCATGTTGTTTTTCTATACTATATCGATTTTAATAGCTGTCTCTTTTAATATTCATATATTAAACTTCTTCTGCCTCCACACTACAATATGTACTACTAAAAAAACAAAGACACATCCAGAACTGCTTTGGTTGTTGTCACAAGAATTATTAAGTTACATCGACATTATAATTATAAGTGTGAAATATTGGTTACTTGTGCTTCTATGATATTCATACAAATTGGGCATACTATTTACCTAGATATTAAGAGGCAGCTATTTGAACAATGTAGCTTGTACTTGTATTATGTTTCCATACAGATGAATGCTTGACTTATTCATCAATTTATTTGATATAAACTTGATTTGTTTGGAAAGTTATTCCATAATTGTTCAACACATACTTCAGGTACAATTTGTTAGTATATCAGAATAATATTTCAGAGTGAATCGTTTGTACTGTGCTTGATTTTCAGGGTATTCAGAATATGTTAAATTCACAAGATATGACTATAATTTCTGTATATAGTTTAAGTTGACATTCCCCATATCATTATACATTTTACTATAACCACTGTATAGTTCTTCATATCCTTTTTGCGTCAAATATCAATGAATTCCAAAAGAAAAGTTACTGTTGTATAAAATTGTACCATAGATCTTAGTCGGCAACAATTAATATAAAACAAATATTTAACTATAGCAAATTTGAATAATATTTTGAAATCTAATGATAACTTCAGTACTATTAGGTTTTGATTTAATCTTAGTAAATGTTAAGAAAAGAAACTGATATCACTAAAAAGTTGTATATTAAACTGAAATTATTCTTCAAAATTAACAATCGTTACGAATAAGTATAGTGTAGGATTGACTTATAACATAATATTTTATTTCTTCTGGATCATGTATTATTTTCCATTTGGGGCATGGAAAACCTTTTATTTCATTTGATTTCATCTTGCTATATATTATTTGCAAAAAAACTTTCATTGCTTCACATTTTGATAAAGAAACAAGCCAAACAGAGAGCACAACAGTAGAGGTTCCTGGAGTCGAAATGCTTATTACTGAAGTTGTTGTTTCTGAAGTTGAAAAACCAATCAAAGAAATATCTGAGGTGGAAGCTGTTGTTTCAGAAGAAAAACCCAAAGAAGAGGTTTCTAAAGTTGAATTAGTTATTCATGAAGAAGAAAAGCAAACTGAAGAAATTGCTGAAGTTGTTACTTTTGAAGAGGAAAAACCAATTAAAGAAATATCAGAGGTGGAAGTTGTTGTTTCCGAAGAAAAGCCTGAAGAACAAATCTCTGAAGTTGAACTGTTTGTTACAGAAGAAGAAAAACAAACTGAAGAAATTTCAGAAGTTGTTGTTTCTGAAGAGGAAAAACCAATTAAAGAAATATCAGAGGTTGAAGTTGTTGTTTCTGAAGAAAAGCCTGAAGAACAAATCTCTGAAGTTCAACTGGTTGTTACTGAAGAGGAAAAACAAACTGAAGAAATCTCAGAAGTTGTTGTTTCTGAAGAGGAAAAACCAATCACAGAAATATCAGAAGTTGAAGTTGTTGTTTCCAAAGAAAAGCCTGAAGAACAAATCTCTGAAGTTGAATTGGTTGTTACAGAAGAAGAAAAACAAACTGAAGAAATTTCAGAGGTTGTTGTTTCTGAAGAAGAAAAACCAATTAAAGAAATATCAGAGGTTGAAGTTGTTGTTTCCGAAGAAAAGCCTGAAGAAGAAATCTCTGAAGTTGAACTGGTTGTTACAAAGGAGGAAAAACAAACTGAAGAAATTTCAGAAGTTGTTGTTTCTGATGAGGAAAAACCAATTAAAGAAATATCAGAGGTTGAAGTTGTTGTTTCTGAAGAAAAGCCTGAAGAACAAATCTCTGAAGTTGAACTGGTTATTACAGAAGAGGAAAAACAAACTGAAGAAATCACAGAAGTTATTGTTTCTGAAGAGGAAAAACCAATCACAGAAATATCAGAGGTTGAAGTTGTTGTTTCCGAAGAAAAGCCTGAAGAACAAATCTCTGAAGTTGAACTGGTTGTTACTGAAGAGGAAAAACAAACTGAAGAAATCTCAGAAGTTGTTGTTTCTGAAGAAGAAAAACCAATCACTGAAATATCAGAGGTTGAAGTTGTTGTTTCCGAAGAAAAGCCTGAAGAACAAATCTCTGAAGTTCAACTGGTTGTTACTGAAGAGGAAAAACAAACTGAAGAAATCTCAGAAGTTGTTGTTTCTGAAGAAGAAAAACCAATCACAGAAATATCAGAAGTTGAAGTTGTTATTTCCAAAGAAAAGCCTGAAGAACAAATCTCTGAAGTTGAATTGGTTGTTACAGAAGAAGAAAAACAAACTGAAGAAATTTCAGAAGTTGTTCTTTCTGAAGTGGAAAAACCAATCACTGAAATATCAGAGGTTGAAGTTGTTGTTTCCGAAGAAAAGCCTGAAGAACAAATCTCTGAAGTTGAACTGGTTGTTACTGAAGAGGAAAAACAAACTGAAGAACCTGCTGAATTTGTTGTTTCTGAAGAGGAAAAACCAATCACTGAAATATCAGAGGTTGAAGTTGTTGTTTCCGAAGAAAAGCCAGAAGAACAAATCTCTGAAGTTCAACTGGTTGTTACTGAAGAGGAAAAACAAACTGAAGAAATCTCAGAAGTTGTTGTTTCTGAAGAAGAAAAACCAATCACAGAAATATCAGAAGTTGAAGTTGTTATTTCCAAAGAAAAGCCTGAAGAACAAATCTCTGAAGTTGAATTGGTTGTTACAGAAGAAGAAAAACAAACTGAAGAAATTTCAGAAGTTGTTCTTTCTGAAGTGGAAAAACCAATCACTGAAATATCAGAGGTTGAAGTTGTTGTTTCTGAAGAAAAGCCTGAAGAACAAATCTCTGAAGTTGAACTGTTTGTTACAGAAGAGGAAAAACAAACTGAAGAAATTGCGGAATTTGTTGTTTCTGAAGAGGAAAAACCAATTAAAGAAATATCAGAGGTTGAAGTTGTTGTTTCCGATGAAAAGCCTGAAGAACAAATCTCTGAAGTTGAACTGGTTGTTACAGAAGAGGAAAAACAGACTGAAGAAATTGCTGAAGTTGTTGTTTCTGAAGAGGAAAAACCAATCACAGAAATATCAGAAGTTGAAGTTGTTGTTTCCGAAGAAAAGCCTGAAGAACAAATCTCTGAGGTTGAACTGATTGTTACAGAAGAGGAAAAACAAACTGAAGAAATTTCAGAAGTTGTTGTTTCTGAAGAAGAAAAACCAATCACAGAAATATCAGAAGTTGAAGTTGTTGTTTCCGAAGAAAAGCCTGAAGAACAAATCTCTGAAGTTGAACTGTTTGTTACAGAAGAGGAAAAACAGACTGAAGAAATTGCTGAAGTTGTTGTTTCTGAAGAGGAAAAACCAATCACAGAAATATCAGAAGTTGAAGTTGTTGTTTCCGAAGAAAAGCCTGAAGAACAAATCTCTGAGGTTGAATTGATTGTTACAGAAGAGGAAAAACAAACTGAAGAAATTGCTGAAGTTGTTGTTTCTGAAGAAGAAAAACCAATTAAAGAAATATCAGAGGTTGAAGTTGTTGTTTCTGAAGAAAAGCCTGAAGAACAAATCTCTGAAGTTGAACTGGTTATTACAGAAGAGGAAAAACAAACTGAAGAAATCTCAGAAGTTATTGTTTCTGAAGAGGAAAAACCAATCACAGAAATATCAGAAGTTGAAGTTGTTGTTTCCGAAGAAAAGCCTGAAGAACAAATCTCTGAAGTTGAACTGTTTGTTACAGAAGAAGAAAAACAAACTGAAGAAATTTCAGAAGTTGTTGTTTCTGAAGAGGAAAAACCAATTAAAGAAATATCAGAGGTTGAAGTTGTTGTTTCCGAAGAAAAGCCTGAAGAACAAATCTCTGAGGTTGAACTGATTGTTACAGAAGAAGAAAAACAAACTGAAGAAATCTCAGAAGTTGTTGTTTCTGAAGAGGAAAAACCAATTAAAGAAATATCAGAGGTTGAAGTTGTTGTTTCCGAAGAAAAGCCTGAAGAACAAATCTCTGAAGTTGAACTGTTTGTTACAGAAGAAGAAAAACAAACTGAAGAAATTTCAGAAGTTGTTGTTTCTGAAGAGGAAAAACCAATTAAAGAAATATCAGAGGTTGAAGTTGTTGTTTCCGAAGAAAAGCCTGAAGAACAAATCTCTGAGGTTGAACTGATTGTTACAGAAGAGGAAAAACAAACTGAAGAAATTTCAGAAGTTGTTGTTTCTGAAGAGGAAAAACCAATTAAAGAAATATCAGAAGTTGAAGTTGTTGTTTCCGAAGAAAAGCCTGACGAACAGATCTCTGAAGTTGAACTGGTTGTTACAGAAGAGGAAAAACAGACTGAAGAAATTGCTGAAGTTGTTGTTTCTGAAGATGAAAAACCAATTAAAGAAATATCAGAGGTTGAAATTGATGTTTCCGAAGAAAAGCCTGAAGAACAAATCTCTGAAGTGGAACTGGTTGTTACAGAAGAGGAAAAACAGACTGAAGAAATTGCTGAAGTTGTTGTTTCTGAAGAAGAAAAACCAATTAAAGAAATATCAGAGGTTGAAGTTGTTGTTTCCGAAGAAAAGCCTGAAGAACAAATCTCTGAAGTTGAACTGGTTATTACAGAAGAGGAAAAACAAACTGAAGAAATCTCAGAAGTTGTTGTTTCTGAAGAAGAAAAACCAATCACAGAAATATCAGAAGTTGAAGTTGTTGTTTCCAAAGAAAAGCCCGAAGAACAAATCTCTGAAGTTGAAGTGGTTGTTACAGAAGAGGAAAAACAGACTGAAGAAATTTCAGAAGTTGTTGTTTCTGAAGAAGAAAAACCAATTAAAGAAATATCAGAGCTTGAAGTTGTTGTTTCCGAAGAAAAGCCTGAAGAACAAATCTCTGAAGTTGAACTGGTTGTTACAGAAGAGGAAAAACAGACTGAAAAAATTGCTGAAGTTGTTGTTTCTGAAGATGAAAAACCAATTAAAGAAATATCAGAGGTTGAAATTGATGTTTCCGAAGAAAAGCCTGAAGAACAAATCTCTAAAGTTGAACTGGTTGTTACAGAAGAGGAAAAACAAACTGAAGAAATTTCAGAAGTTGTTGTTTCTGAAGAGGAAAAACCAATTAAAGAAATATCAGAGGTTGAAGTTGTTGTTTCCGATGAAAAGCCTGACGAACAAATCTCTGAAGTTGAACTGGTTGTTACAGAAGAGGAAAAACAAACTGAAGAAATTTCAGAAGTTGTTGTTTCTGAAGAGGAAAAACCAATTAAAGAAATATCAGAGGTTGAAGTTGTTGTTTCCGAAGAAAAGCCTGACGAACAGATCTCTGAAGTTGAACTGGTTGTTACAGAAGAAGAAAAACAAACTGAAGAAATTTCAGAAGTTGTTCTTTCTGAAGTGGAAAAACCAATCACTGAAATATCAGAGGTTGAAGTTGTTGTTTCCGAAGAAAAGCATGAAGAACAAATCTCTGAAGTTGAACTGTTTGTTACAGAAGAGGAAAAACAGACTGAAGAAATTGCTGAAGTTGTTGTTTCTGAAGAGGAAAAACCAATTAAAGTTAAAGAAATATCAGAGGTTGAAGTTGTTGTTTCCGAAGAAAAGCCTGAAGAACAAATCTCTGAGGTTGAACTGATTGTTACAGAAGAGGAAAAACAAACTGAAGAAATCTCAGAAGTTATTGTTTCTGAAGAGGAAAAACCAATCACAGAAATATCAGAAGTTGAAGTTGTTGTTTCTGAAGAAAAGCCTGAAGAACAAATCTCTGAAGTTGAACTGTTTGTTACAGAAGAAGAAAAACAAACTGAAGAAATTTCAGAAGTTGTTGTTTCTGAAGAGGAAAAACCAATTAAAGAAATATCAGAGGTTGAAGTTGTTGTTTCCGAAGAAAAGCATGAAGAACAAATCTCTGAGGTTGAACTGATTGTTACAGAAGAGGAAAAACAAACTGAAGAAATTGCTGAAGTTGTTGTTTCTGAAGAGGAAAAACCAATTAAAGAAATATCAGAGGTTGAAATTGATGTTTCCGAAGAAAAGCCTGAAGAACAAATCTCTGAAGTGGAACTGATTGTTACAGAAGAGGAAAAACAGACTGAAGAAATTGCTGAAGTTGTTGTTTCTGAAGAAGAAAAACCAATTAAAGAAATATCAGAGGTTGAAGTTGTTGTTTCCGAAGAAAAGCCTGAAGAACAAATCTCTGAAGTTGAACTGGTTGTAACTGAAGAAGAGAAACCGAAATATGAAACTACTGAAGTGGACGTGATTGTCACTGAAGAAGAGAAACCAGGATATGAAACTACTGAAGTGGAAGTGGTTGTCACTGAAGAAGAGAAACCAAAATATGATACTACTGATGAAACCTCTGAAGTTGAATTGGTTGTTACTGATGAAGAAAAACCAAAGGATGAAACCTCTGAAGTTTCATTGGCTTTTACTGAAGAAGAACTTCCAAAAGAAGAAATATCTGAAGTTAAATTGGTTGTTACTGAAGAACAGAAAACAAAAGACAAAACTTTAGATGTGGAATTAGTTATCACTGAAGAAGAAAAACCAAAAGATGAAACTTCTGAAGTGGAATTGGTTATCACTGAAGAAGAAGAACAAAAATATGAAACCAATGAAGTGGAATTGGTTATCACTGAAGATGAGAAGCCAAAAGATGAAACTGCTGAAGTGGAATTTGTTATCACTGAAGAAAAGAAACCAAAAGATGAAACTGCTGAAGTGGAATTGGTTATCACTGAAGACAAAAAGACAAAATATGAAACCAGTGAAGTGGAATTGTTTATAACTGAAGATGATAAACCAAAATATGAAACCAGTGAAGTGGAATTGGTTATAACTGAAGATGAGAAACGAAAGGAAAAATCTTCTGAAGTGGAATTGGTTATCACTGAAGACGTGAAATCAAAGGATGAATCTGCTGATGTTGAATTAGTTGTCACTAAAGAAGAAACCCTAAAAGAAGAAATCTCTGAAGTTTCATTGGTTGTATCTGAAGAAGAACCATCATTAGGTGAAACTGCTGATGTTTCATTAGCTCTTACTGAAGAAGACAAAAGTGTAGATCAAATATATACTGAATCTGCCATTGAACAAAAAGGTACCCAGAAATGGTTGTGCCACAGAGAACTGCAAACAACGAATTTGGCTGCTATCTTAATGCTCTTTCATAACTTATCTCTATTGATCTTTTATTTTGAGGCTGCAATCTTTTGTTTTAGCTTGGTTATTAATACTATTTGCTTGAATTTCTTACTCACATTTCTTTTCTTTTTTCTGTTCACAGAATTTTGACAACTGATTTTATTTCTTTTATATATTGAACATGTATGCTATTAATCAAACACACTGGACACATGTCCATCGATATGTTATTTTATTTTTGTATTCATTTTTATTTTGTTAATCACTTCAGTTTGCTATAATATGAAAGTTATTTTCTTTTGTTCATTTTATTTCTTTGGTTAGAAGATTGTTTTAGATATGCTATGTACTGTATTATTGAAATGCCTGAATTAGGATTGAAAGTTTTATTGGTATTGACGTATCGATAAGACATTTAAACTCACATTAATAACTTAGATTAATGATTTCATTGTAGCATGATAGTAAAATTGATGACCTATGTTCTATGACTTATACTAAGCATGTTTTCTTATTTGTGTGCTTTGGAAGAATGTGTAGGTGCCAGATTAGAGAAAACTGATTTAGAATTTTTTTTAAAAGATTGAGTCATGACTTGGTTAAGAATTTACTCACTCTTTAAAATAAATAGTGTTTAATATTTATGCTTTTAAATGAATATTGGACATATTAATCTGTTGTAATATTTGGCCAATGAAACATTTGAATAAATTCTCAATCAAGTTGTAGAATGTTTGTATGTAAGTGGTTCCAATATAAGTTAATCATAAATTCCATATATCTGATCTCCAAATAGTTCTGGTTTTTTTAGCTTTAAGAACCTTTTTAGAAATATATATACCAATAGTCTCAATATAGATAAATTTTATACCGATAGCCATTTTATTTACCTTATAGCATTGGCTTCAGACATTTAGGATCCTGATAATAAAATAGGTTTCCAGTAGTATATTCTCCTTATTATAAATATAGATTATCCTTTATTTAGTATATTGGACTTTTCAAGTGCTATAAAAGTTTTGTGAACTATAACATTCTTGGGTGAAATTTTCAGTTGAAGAAACTGTGGTTCAAGAGATTTCAGTGTCTGAAGAAATACTCTCTGAAAAAGAAAAACTGGTTACAGCAGGTAAGAACTTTTAATATTCATGCATAGTTGTCTAAATTATAGAATATAAAATAATGCCTTCTACTATATATTGTATGGTTTTCACATTTTAGTACTAAAGAAAGTACCCACTAGAGATAATTTTTCTTCATTACAAATTATTTGATTTTGTAGAAGAAGAAAAAGAAGATGTTTCTGATGAAGAAGTCGTTGCTCAAATTGAATCTCCTGTTAAAGGTAACAAAAAATGCTTGAAAATGAACACATATACACCTGACAACAGTTTACTAGCATATTTGCATGAAAAAAATAAAACAAGAGCATTTTGGTCAGGGGCCATAGTAGCTAAGTGGGTAAGTAGCTGGCTCGCTAGCCTGGTGGTTGGGTGTTTGATCCATGCATTGGCCGAGAAAGTTCATCCAGATTTTCTGGCGTGGTTGCCCCTTATCAGTGATGCAGGATGGAGGTCCTGACAAGGTCAGCTGTCTAGTCGTTTGGATGGGACAAAAAAAAGTTAGGGCTGTGTACACATTGGCATGCACGTATAAGATCCCTTGACAGTTGGAATTTGATATAAGAGTTGGTTATAGTGCCGCTGTCTGGGCAAAATTTCCCTCATAGCACACTGTATGGCGTATGCTCGTCTTCATTAGCCCAGTCGTAGCTGAACAGTAGGACGTTAAACCCCATTTCATTTCATTTCTCATTTTGGTGAGTTCTCATGAGAGCAAGCATTCCTGTAAATGTGCCTTTTATCAAAATAAATTTCAGTGTCAGAATATTTAAAAATGACACGTTTACAATTAACATTTTAGATGAAGCTGTGGAACAGACTGTGCCAGAAGTTATTAAGCATCTTGCTACAATTCAAACCAAAGATGGTGGACAAGCCCGTTTCGAATGTGTGATTGCTGGTAGTCCTAAACCTGATATTGAATGGTATAAGGACAGTGAACTACTTCTTCCATCAGAAGAGTTCCTCATTCAGTATGATGAAAATAATCTTTGTTCTCTGTTTATAAATGATGTTTTACCAGAAGATGCTGGAAAGTACACAGTTGTTGCCAAAAATTTAATGGGAGAGGTTTCAACTACTGCTGAACTTTTCGTTGAAGGTACTTACAGACGTACATTATATACCTTTCATAAAAAGTTTAAAGGCCACTTCACTTGTCTTCAGTATTAATAACTATATTGTAATTTATGCTTAGTTCATGATGTATTTATTATACACCCACATTCTCAAGCTAAAGTTATCATCTGATTGACTTATACACAGTCTTGAAGTTCATAAACAATTTCCAGTAATTACTGTAAGAGTTGTATACCTTGTTATATTTTCCGTTTATATGAATTTATTGCAGCTGCAGCAGACTATGTTAGTGATGAAGCTAGAGAAGTTGTAGAAGGAATTGCACCTTCATTCACAGAAAAACCAAAATTCCAGAAAGTGGATGAAGGACAAGATGTTTCGTTTGAATGTCAGGTTGTTGCTAATCCTCAACCTGAGGTGAGATCAACTTAAATTTCAACTATTTTGGGTTGTTTTGTAGTGTATGGGGGATATTATCATACATTGCATTACAGACATCACCATAGAAACAAATTATTACCAAATGATTGCAATATAGAAAATCTGCTGTCAAAGCTAAATCCTCCATTGCCCCATCCAAACACAGAGATGTAACAATGATAAATTGTTTAAGTGGCATTTAGTAACTGAATAAGAATAACACATGACACAATTATATGGAATGCAAGTCTGTTTAGAAGGTTATTTCAGGCGACCTCTCGACATGGGTTCTCTCGACTTTATCAAGCAAAGAATGAACTTCTTAAGTAACTTGAATTCCATATAATTGTGTCATTTGTTATTCAAAAGATGCAAAATGATAGTGTTGATAAGGTACTATTCCATTCCTCTCTTAATTCTGGATTCAGTTTTGTTTTATTGGAAATACAAAATACACTGAAAATTCTTAGTCATTAAGTTCTCAAAATATTAATTTGTAGATTCATTGGAGCAAGGATGGTGAAGAACTTCCAAACGATGACCGATTTATAGTTAGTGTTGACCAAGATATTGAAAATTACCACGTTTCTCTTGATATTACTGACACTACAACAGAAGATGCAGGAACTTACACCATCACTGCTACCAATCCTCAAGGTCACGAGAGTGTTTCCGCCTCTCTAATTGTAAATAGTAAGTTTAAAATTTTAGGTTTTTTTTTTCCTGAATTTAAATAAATTTATAGAATTCTAGTTTATGATGATAATCATATGAAAATCTAAGAAACTGACAAAATCTAGGTTTTTAGCATATAGTAATAGTAGTATATAAGTTTGAAGCCAGGGTTTGGTATTGATAAATGGAAATGATGAAATTTATTCTTGTTATCCCCTGCCTTTCAAAGAAAGCAGGGGACTTTTAAAATGGGTCTGTCAGTCCGCCGCACTTTTTGGGACACAATAACTTTGAACTTTGCTTCTAATTGAGCAATAATTTTCAAACTTGGTGTAGGTGTATATTAGGTGAATGCCTTGCTGAGATCAATGATATGCAATTCGATTGGTTGATGCTTCTAATTAAGTCAGAGTGATGAAACTTGGTGTATAGTTGCATTACATAAATACTTTGACTAAATGTGATAATGAGCATTTTCAGCTCAGGTTAACCCTCTAACCGGTCTACGTCATTTTGACGTCATGACGTCAAGTGGTCAGGCTAAATAAAGGCTAAAGTGAAATATTTTGTATGCCTATTTCAAATGACTACTGCTGACTAATTATAAGTGATAGACTCTTGACACCAATAAAAAAGTTGAAGGGGGATAAGTTCATCTATAATTTGCACGTTGTCTCGGGTTTTCTAAATCATTTTCATCAAAAATACCGTCTTCAGAATCGGTGTCATCGATATAATCCGAGTTGTAATCATTCATAAGCATTTCAACCACTTTGAGAGTCTTTAACCTTCCCGACATTGTTAAAAAATTACGTTTTTTGTCAAAAAATGTTTAACAAAGACATATTTTTCTCAATGACCTTGACAAAACAAGTTCCTGTCTAACACGCATGTGTGGCCATATCAATTCAATACAAAACTAAATGCTCAAATGCGGCTTATAAAAAAGGTTCTCACAGTGGTCGACCGTGACCACTTAGCTGTGTAACGTTATGGGACTATAGTCGACAAAGACCGGTTAAGGGTTAAGCAGAGTGATAAGCAATTTGATTGGTCGAGATTTTGGAGCTCGACGACTTTGATTCTAATTGAGTGAGAATGGTGAAATTGGTGTATAGTTTCAGTACATCAGCCTCACTGTTGGCTTGTTTAAAATGCAATGAAGTAATATGTTGTTTTTATAGAAGTACTTGAGGAGAAAACAGACTTCCGTGATCAGTTATCAACAACTGTAGAAGTTAGACAAGAAGAAAAACCAACTGAAGTGGAACAAGTTGACTTTAGACAAACTTTGACCACTGAAGTGTAAGTAAAACATAATTCTCAATTTATTTGTTGCTATTGTGTTTGTTAGTATTATTAGTCATAATAAAGCATGATAATGACAAAGGGTGGTGCAATCTTTTCAAGGATTGTCAATATTGCAATATCAAATTCCCATTTCCAGTTCATCTGACTCAAGAAAACATTTGAATCCCATAAGGTCTCAACAGGTAATACGCGCAAGCGAATTATGTGAATAAAATTAAACCATATGTTAGTCCCGAAATGACCTAGTTTGTGTCGAGTGGACGTTAAACCCCATTTCTCTCTCTCTCTCTCTCTCAACCGGTAATAAATTTGGATGTTTCTAATATCATATCCGTTAGGAACGTACATGGATGGTTTGATGTGTTATATCATTCTAAAAAACAACATGCTCAATCAGAGTTTGTGGATCCAAAATGCATGTTATGCAAATTGCAAACAATACCATTAATGTTATGCAAATTGCAAACAATACCATCAATGTGTTTGCATGAATAAGTTGAAGCTGGGACTAATTAATATTCTTATCTATTAATAGTTAGTGCAGGAGGACCACACTACACGAAAAACAAAAAATCTACAACAAAAACCTGCGGACATGTCAGAAAATAGACATTGCACCAAATAAACAAATATCAAAGATGTACACAATATATTTATTTATTTATTAAGATGTACATAATTTATTTATTTATTAAGATGTACATAATTTTTATGTTTGCATGGTTTTATTTTGCATGTTTGTCAATTTGCATGTATCTGCAGGAAAACAAAGGTAAATGTAAAACATGAAATGCACCAAATGGATTTCCGGCAAGTTTTACGAACAGCGAAAACTACATCAATGTAAGTTTGGTGTACCACAGTAACAGATACTGTCCCTTACATGTAGAAAGTTATATATTTCTTTGTAATATTTAAAATACATCCAATATTGGCGACAAAGTTAATAAGTATGGAATGAATGGTTTCTTTTCTGAAGAAAGGGTCACAGTCACTTGCTAATTTGACAACAATATTTATTAGTGTTAGATTACAAGTTACAAAACCAAAAAAGAAGTCATTGATGCCTCAGTGATTAATAGATTCATTTCTGTTCATTTGATGGACTGTTTCTTTGTTTAACCCTCAGACTAAATACCCACAGTATTTGTATTGTACAACGTACTTTAAACAAATATTATTAATAGAGGTTTTCTGACTAACGCCCTTACAGAGAGATACCACACACTGAAAAAGTTTCCCCTTATCAGTTGTGCCGAATCCTTGACAGTTAGAATTTGATGAACTGCAGGCAGAATTACTCTGTCCAGGCAAAACTTCACTCTGCATGGCATATTCGTGTCTTCATTAGCCTGTTTGGTGCAGAAAAGTAAGACAGTAAACCTCATTTCAATTTGAACAATGTTAGGCCCAAAAGCAATGCTCAATGAGAAGTCTGGTGAACACCAGCAAATAATCATATGTTGGCAATGGCGTAAACTGCAACTTATATTCTCTGATGTATAATTTTAGCTATTGTTTTCTTGATAATTGATACAGCTATATCCTTTTTGAATTCATTTAGATTAATTTAGGTGTTTCTATATCTTGATATATTATTTCAGGAAATTTGAATCTGATATTAAAACTGAAGAGACTATTGCAATTGAAGAGCATGTGACTGAGGTAAATCATTGTCATCAATTTTCAAAAATAAATTACTATACATTATCAAGAAGTTATTTGTGGTACCATTTAATTATCAAGTTTTGTTTTACCCTTGTAAAGGAGGTAATGAAAGATTCATTGACCGTGTGGATCCCAAACTTTTTAATTCTAAAATCTTATATTCTGTATATTTTCATCTAGATTGTACAACCACAAGTTATTGCTCCTAAATTTGAAACAGTCTTTAGTGATCTTCATGTCAAGGAAGGTGACTCAGCTAAACTGACCTGTAGAGCACAAGGTGTTCCTGTTCCAGAAATAACATGGTACCATGCTGGGCAAGAAATTCATACAGATGATGTTTATGAAATTACTCCTGGAGAAGAAGGAGAAAGTACTTTATCTGTTCCAGAAGTACTGGTAGAAGACGCAGGTTTATACACTGCTCGTGCTACTAATACAGCTGGCAGTGTTGAGTGCTCAGCTACCATTTCTGTAGAAGGTGGGATAATTGTGTGAATTTTTATAAAAGTTATACTGATTTATAATTTTGTTTGTTAATTGCAATACATGAGGAGCTAACTACACCTTTATAAGTGGTATGTTTTCTTTGAAGTCTGATTTGAGTCATTGTGATTTGTTAAAAGCATTCTTGCTGTAGATAAAGCATTATTTTCATTGACTAGGTTAGAAAGCAGGACAGGTCAATTAAACACAAACATCTTACAGACATCTGACATTGTTTAACAGTTGAAAAGCCGAAAGAGAAATGAAAGAACGTTTATTAGAAATAGTGTATTAATTCAAAGATTGTCATGATTGATAATAAATAGCTTCTTTATCCATAATAAGCATTCAAATATCTTTAAATTAAAGCTACTTAACTACCTAATACACTTAACTGTATTGATATTTGGTAATTTGTAAAAGAATTGTGGGTAATAAAATTTTTTTAAAAGAATTGTGGGTAATAAATTTTTTTTAAAAGAATTGTTTTTAAATTCTAATGAATTTGTTAAATTAAATTCGAAATTGCAGAAGTTCCATCTGAAGAAGAAGGCAAATTAGATGAACCCAGCGAAGAGGTTGTTACAGTTACTGAAGATATAGCTGAAATAGCTGCTACAAAAATACAAGCTGCCTTCCGTGGATATCAGGTAAAATTGTTAAAAATTTGATTTTGTATAAATATATAATAATGTTATTTCTAATATTACTTATGGGAAAATTGTCATACCTACTCATAAGTAACTGATGAATGGTCAGTTGGAGCTGGATGACAGTATGTAGAAAAAAAAAGAATCACTCCCAAGTTAAATATGTTGAATTAAATTAATTCCTAAATTCATTGCTGTTTTTGTTCACTTTGTAAGGCTCGAGAACAAGTCAAGGTACTTCGAGAACAAAGTGTGATAGAAGATGTAACTATTGAAACTCAGGAAGCTAGAGATACTGTTGACTTTGTCATTGATGAGGAAAAGACACAAGACTTCCAGGTATTTTCTAATTTTAGTTATAATAAAAAGAAAATGATAGTACAATAGATACAGTTTCTTTAAGTATTAAATAAATATCTGAAGATAACTTCTTTGGGTTAAAAACATGTAAAAGTAAAAAAGAGGAATTCTTTGATAGAAATAACTGGAATATTACCAAAATATGTTTCTTATTTGTTTAGTGAATGTGTGTCAATATTGTATGGGTATGATGTGCATCTTAGTTGCTAGACTTGCATACTGGTAGAAGGAAATGACAATTTTATAAATAGTCTGGAGGCTCAGTGCGGGGTGGGGGTCCATCAAATGGGCACAAAACCAGACCCAACTTTTCTCGAGTAAAAGTGAATTTAGCAAGTTTACATTTTTATTGAAAGAATGATTACCTTCGATCATTTTCAGCATGTTTTCATGATAGGCTATATAAGAATGGCTGCGCATTCACTTTCAGTGCAAATAACCTCATTTGACCTTTGACCCCCGAATATCTCGAAAACGCCCGAACGGCGGACTGATTACCTCTCAGCATCGTATTCTACGCAAAATTTTACTCTAGAGAAGTTGAGTCTGGTTTTGTGCCCATTTGATGGAAACCCCCCGCACTAAGCCTCCGGTCTAAAATTTTAATAATGGCTTTTGATTTGATAAATTTGTTTGAGAAATGGAAATAGTCATAGCAATATTGGCCATGTAGCATGTTTAGTTACCAAAAAGCTAGATCATTATTTGAGATAAAGAAGTCATATAAGTTGTAGTAAATGAAAAGCTTATTTTTTAATGCTAAAAATTGCAGCTTGTTGGGAAAATGGTAAACACATACCTACTTTCGCAGGCTGATTTTTAGCCATTATAAATGCTAGATTTAATGAAACTGTTTGTTTTAAAATTGTACTGTTTAGTTTGTTCTTTTGCATTAAAGACAGTTGCTGTATTTGTTAACATGTAATTTCATTTTTGTTTTACTTTCCTCAGTGTTTTAATTTGAAATAATTTAGAGCCTCTGTTCTATTATTCAGTTTAATGCTTTATTGAGTTATTTATTTTGATGTATGTTGTTTTTTGTAATAATCCATAGTATTAAATCTTTATTTGTTTTTTTAAAACTATTATTACTTTTGTTAATGATTTAATTCAACTATTTTTTAGTTTTCATTTTATTAAAAATATATTGTAATATAACTAAATTACCACAAAATTAGCACATTAGTTTATTGTTTTCTTTAATTTTATAGAATTTAATCTTTCATATTAATTTTCTCTTTGCCAAACTAGCACATAAATTAAAAAGTTGATGTATTTCAAGTTGTTGAAAACTATGAAATTACTTTTCTTGTGGTAATTTAGGGCCTTGCTTGTAGCTTTTCTCTTTTTGATGTTTCTGCATGCTTTTTTGTTTGTGTAGCTAATGCATGCTGACAAGGAATTAGAAGTTGGCATGAAGGTTTTCACCTGGAGAATTAGCAAAGGGGACAGAAACAGTCCCATGTCTGAACCAACACTCTTCAAAGAAGAGTTTGAGGTCTCAGACTCTTATCTCCCTTATCAGATGACGCTTGAAGAAACACAAGAAGAAATTCAGGATGTCACTGCTGAATTCTCAATGAAGGAACAGACCATTGCTTTGGATGAGGCCATTGTTGATGTGGACACACAAGCCAAATTTTCACTTGAGCAGCCTGCACCAGAAGCACCACAAGTAACTAAAGATGTGGCAGAAGAATTTACACTAGATTACCAAGAACAAGTCAAGACTGACGACATCTCTGTGGATGTTACTGTAGCTCCAATGTTCCATGAGCAGTTGGAAGATCAAGAGGTGACAGAGGGTGACACCGTTAAGCTGACTGTGAAGGTCTCTGGAAAGCCTGAACCAGAAGTATCATGGTAGGTATCAAACTGATTACTTTGTCAACATTTTACGCCAAAACAGTTTTGGTTTTTTATTAATAACTTTATCAAATTGGTTCAAAGAGGGTGTAGGTAAATTATTTAAAAATTTGTACCTGTTAAACTAATATTCCGAAATTATAAAATTCATAGATTATGCAAATGTACCCGAGCTCTCGTTTCAATCAGTGAAACTGGCAGTGAAATGGAATCGCTGAAGAACTTACTGTTTGTCAATCTACATGCAATAAAATTCAAATTTTGAAGAATGTAACTTTAAATACAGTAGATATATTTTAAGAAATGATCATATTCTTTTGAAAAAGTATCTTGCTAATCCAAGTAAAATCAAAATATGTTAAAAACTGACCAGCTGGCAAAATTTTGAAATGAATGCCTTGAAATGTACTGAAGAGGATTGATTATCGGTCATCTATTATATATATATATTATTTGTTATTTAGGTTGAAGGATGGTGTTGATTTAACTATTAATGAACATTATGAAATAAGTCATGATACAGAAGGAACATTTACTTTAACAATTCATGATGTCACAGTGGATGATGATTATGAATACACTTGTAAAGCTTCTAACGTGGCTGGTTCAGTTACCACATCTGCAGAAGTCTTTGTTCAACAAGGAGGTATTTATACTTTTTGAAAGTTGCTTAACTTTACCTAATGTTCATTGACATAGATGGTGATCCAAATGCTCTTAATAATTAGAATACTCTCGTTTTACAATCCAATTTATTGTTTTAACAAATAAAATTAAAAGAGTATTTTTGGTTATTAGCTTTGTCATGTATTTAAAAGTAATAAACCCTGATTTTAGGTGAAGCTCCTACATTCATCAAGTGTATTGAGGATGTTACAGTTGAATATAATGCACCTATCACTCTCGAAGTACAGGTCAAAGGACAACCTAAACCTGAATTAACTTGGACAATTGATAATGAAGAACTACCAGCTGATAGATATAGGTATTGCAATTAATTATAATATAAAATTTACTAGAGTTAATCAACAAAGGGGTTGAAGGGTACTTTCGCCTTGTAACACTTCGAATTGTTGGATTTGATTCAGACCGGTAATCCTAATTTTTGGAAAGGTTTAGGAACAGTAAAATAAGTTTGTGGTGTAGTTCAACTTTGTGGATTCTAAAGACACAAACTGATCAGTATTACTTTAGATATTACCTTGCATGGATTTTTAAAATGTCTTGTGTTTTTTTCAGGATTGAGGAGTTGCATGATGTTGTTCGTCTGATCATTGAAAAATCTGAATTAGATGATGAGGGTGAATATACTGTTAAAGCAACCAATCCTAAAGGTGTTGCTACATGTCATGCCGAAGTTACTCTTAGGCTTAATGGTCCAGAATTTGATAAACCATTGAATAATGTTTTGACTAAGCTTAAGAGCACAGCTGTGTTTGAATGTACAGTAACTGGTACTCCATTACCAGAAATCACCTGGTTTGTCGACGATAAGAAAATTACTAAAGGTCCTAAATATAATTATAGTTGCGAGGATAGACGTTGCATTTTAACCTTAAATGAAGTTACGACCGAAGACGTTAATAAGACATACACATGTAAAGCTGTGAATCCTGTTGGTGATGCTTCTACGTCTGCTAAATTGACAGTGGAAGGTTTGTTATATTTCTAATTGTTGAGTTGTTTAGCATGGTATCTGGTTGGTAGTTGCTGTTATTTAACCCATAGTTTATAAAGGATTATTTCAGATCTTTTTTGATAACGATACCTGGATATTCAAATGTAGTTTTTAGAATGCTTACAAAAAATTTATTGACCATTACCATGACATTATTATTTCATGACAGTATGCTTCGATGATTATAAACTTTTCATGAATATTGGTGCCATACCGTTATTACATAACAAGATATGTTAAGATTCTGAAATAATCTGAATATCATTTCTAACATTATATTTATTACCCCATATATATTCATCAACATAGATCTATGTAGGTAGTTACTATCATAATATATATTGTTGGTAAACTAAAACACACATAGAATTTATATAAATGTATTATAGTTAGAATTATTTGATAGATATCAACAAGATAATCCATTTTAATCTTGTAAAACTTTTCCTCCAAAAAAATTTATATAAAAATCTACTGGTGCTATCATACTGGGGGATCACAAAAATTGAAACTGGCAGTGATGAACAAGAAAATAATTTGCTTATGCAGCTTTATCCATGTAACAAATTAAGTAACATATGCAGTGGATTCATAAAATTGTTTATTTAGTGCTTTAAAAATGTATCAAGCAATACGTAGCAAAAATAGTACTATAGGGACATTTATATTTAAATCAAATAGTATTTTTAGTGCTAAGCCTATATGGTAGGGTTTTTTTTAACATATTTGGTAACACACCAAGATTTTGGTTTATTTTATTTACAAATAACTTCAATATAAGGAATATAATTATAATAGAAAATTATTATAAAGGATAGCAATTAATAAATATATATAAGTAAAGAATATTTTCTAATATGGAACCACAGAATATTTTCTTATTATTAGTGTACATTTATAATTATTTCAGATTTGAATGGAAATATTAAATGTGTGTTTGAGATTACATTGTAATTCCCAATGATATGAGTCTATTCCATATAGAATTCAAATTTAATATAGAGGTACTATCTATCGCACATAATTGCAATTAGTATGGAGAGCTCTATAGCACGGAATTGCAATTAGTACAGTGAGGCCTTTCACATTGAATGATAATTTCAAATAGCTTGATCTCTCACAAACGTTTACATGTATGTCTATAATTTGTACAATTCCACCTATTCACATTCACTTATTAAACCCATCATTATTTGTCATGTCCTTATCCTGTTTATATATATTCAAGTTATATTTTTTATATATCCAAGTACAAAAGTTTGTTAAATGTGAATTCTTATCCCTTCTCCAATTTATTACTCGACCCAGTTTTTAGTGTGATTGTACTATAAAGAAAATGAATAAATTGTATATTATATTGCATGAGGTGCATGATCATGAATTGTATAAATACTATTATATTATCCTATTTATTCTGTAAGATTTGCATGGTGTAAATATCTTATTTCAACATGGAATGCTGTTGAATTTTATAAGAATGAAGTATGTGGGAGTACACTAATCATATATGTCAATAAACTCATCAACATCATAACAATACCATATCCCATTGTCTTGCTATTGTTAATCAGTAATTAACATTTCATATATTATGATATTATAATTAATAACACAGACTACACCTTTCATTGGAAGAAGTAAGACTAGGAAATAAAATAGTAGAAATTAAATAATGAATGTAATTTTTGAATTGATTTGTATAATCTTGCCAATCCAGATTGAAATTGATCATGTATTGAGATTTTGTTAGAGTTCATATAGAATACGCTTAAGTTACCTACACTTAAAATTTAAAAAGATACATTTTGATTTTTTCACTCTAGATTATATGGTATATAAATTTATATTTTTTTTAGCGAAACACATATTTCTAATAATTCTAAAATTATCATGCTTTAGAAAATAAATTACTTGATCATACCATGCCTATGTAGTTGGCAGATCCAACAATTATGCTTTTGATGAATCCTGCTGTAAGAAAAGTAAAATAACTCCCTTCATATTGCAAAGTGCTATAAAATGATTTTCTAGTTTAACATATATGTAAGGAATACATATGTATACTAGTGGATATCCTGTAACTTCAACTGGCATCAAAACATCCTAATAATAATGTATAATTACCTTTAAGAGATCTGTTGTTCCTCCTATACCCATTTATTATATCAGAAAGATCTAATATACTTGTGTCTTTGTTGAACTTTTATTCATAAACCCTGTGTGTTTGTAAAACCTTTTACTGCAGCCAATAAAATATATTAATACTCATTTCTATGTCTGTTTTTCATGTTTTGTATGTGTACACATTCCTAATAATAATTTTGATGTCCTTGTCATGCATCTAATATTCTAAATCATTCATTGTGTGTGTTTGTGCATGATCCTGATTTTTTCTTTCGAAATGTATATTTTACATACAAATTTTATAAAGGTATATAGCTACAGCATGATCATTGAATATACACGATTAATCAATCAGTTATGATGGGGGTATTCAGTGATGCTATATTGCATGTTTCAAGAGAAATTACTGCAGGCATGTGTACATTTCAAGACTTTATTAATGTAGGATCAAAATCAGGGTTCTTACTATCAGAATCTTATGTGTAACTGTATTTTGTTATCCTAAAAAAAGGCCACAAATCGCCAATTATTTGAAAGCAGGTTCTGATTCTTAGAAGAAATGAGGCAAATAACATTTGTCCATGATTACAATGCTGTTCTGTGAAATTATCTAATGTAACAAGAACCTGATCAGGTCCCTTTTGATCTAAACTTTGTCTATATTGTTTGTTGCTGCTTCTTCATTGTCCCAAGGTGTACTCTCACAAAGAAACTTATTACCAATGATTCGGGACCCAAATATTTCCAATGTGGAGTTAAATTTGGAGAACAAATTGAATGGTGGGTCTTGTGTGAATTGATTTCGGTTTATTAGAAGAATGAAAATGAAAATGCCAGATATTTCATAGCTTATGTATCAGGGTCACCTTCCATTTGATTCATAAAGATCTGTACTTTCCAAATGCTATAAATGATGATTTTGATTTATGTAAATATCATTTTGGTGGAAATAATCTTAAAATTCAGCATATAAATAAATAAGAACAGTTCAATGGTGATCAATCTTATATGCTAATTGAAAATCCACCTGCTTTGCTTACAGTCCCAGCACGCATTGTTGATGCACCTAAAGCAATCAATGTCCAAGAAGGGGAAAACATCTCCATCACATGCAAAATCGAAGGTCTACCTTCACCAACAGCAAAATGGACTGTCAACAACAAACCATTGGCTGTTGATGATCGTCATATGATTGACTTGACACCAGAAACTGTAACTCTTACAATTCCCAAATCAGTTGTGGAAGATACTGCTGTTTACACCCTCACAATACAAAATGACTATGGAACAGATAATGTATCTGTAGAAGTTACTATAACAGGTGAGATATAATTTTCATTTATTAGATATACCTAAACTCTCTGTGGCAGATTGATATAGCATTTCTTAGGACAAATAGTGCAAACTATTCTAATTCCAGAAGGTAAGTATGTGTATTCAACCATAATCTACGGTGATGAAACATAAGCATTACTGATAAGTTTATTATAAATCAGTTATAATCTGCAACAGTAAATGGAATGCCTCTGCAAACAGGACATATAATTGACATTTGATGCAGACTGGGATAGATCACCCAAATTAACAGCTGACATTATTTAACATATAAATATAAAAAACACAATAAACATCTCGACACGACTGTAGTCATCATTAATAACAACTGAGGGTTTGTTTTTAGAAATTTGGAAGAAATACATTAACTTTTAATGACATTGTGCTGAATATAAAGTATATTATTAATAAGATTTAATACAACATAATCTACATATGAACTTGCTTATATAGATTACACATAACACAGAAATAATGATTTTGAAATAATTAAACACACTTTGAGGTTGTTATTGAATTCAGTTAACTCCCTGCTCTTAATTACTATTTTGAGAAATCTTTTGTTAATATTTTAGTTAATTAGATTATAAAACATATGGAGAGGATAAAAAAAAAGCAGACAGTTTACACCCTGTTGAGAATTTATTTTTATGATGTAGCCCCATGATTAGTTCTATGACTGCTTGTATACATATTCTTTCAAATGAAGGGAATACTGTATTTAGTTGTTTCAAGTTCCTAGATGTGTAGGGTTTTAAGTTTTTGTGAAAAACCAATATGAATTGATTCTGTAATTGATTTTGAAAATGGTTGACTAAACTAATGGACTGGTCTGAGTGTCATGTTTACAGGATCTAATTGGTTACAGGATAACCTACTAAATTAAATTTATATTCAAATTAAGGGATCAAAGTGAATAGGAATATACTGGTAGTTGTATTGTGGTAGTTTTATAGTGACTAAAACTTGTGGCCATTGGGTTATATGTGTACATTTATTATAAGACTGATGGGTAATCAAGTATTGATAAATCATAAACTTGGAGTGTTAGGAGATACATAACTTTATATACTGCCAAACAAATGTAAAATCATTAAACTTCCATAAATTATTATGTTTTCCCAGTATCATTTGAAGCTGAATTTTCTTTTGTGTTTATAATTAGAGTTAAAGAGATTAATGGAATTGCTTCTGTGTATACACTATTATTTATATTGGTTGTCTAATGAAATACTGGAATTTATTCTCTAAGTGGATAATCAATCAGTTATGTTATTTTGCATATAGTGATTTTACAGTTCAATAATTCAACATTCAAAATACCAAGAAATATTTGAACCCTATTGTCAATATTGTAGTTATGATATGAAGATAATAGAAGTTTAAAATAGAGATAAGATTATACCTATAGGTCTATAAATAAATATAAACTATAGCAAGACGTCTCCTGTATGGCAATGAAAATGAAGGCTATATGTTTGTGTAGACAGTTATGTGGATTCTAAAAGTAGGACTTAATTATGTGCAATTATGAATATGGATGAAGTGAGAATATCTATTATTCTTTCTAAACATTTGTGAAAATGGTGGAAAATGAAATCAAAAATAAATATTACACCTCTAAGTACAACTTATATAAGAATTGTGACCAATTTAAAAGTGAAGGAATTATCACTGACACAAGTATTTAATGACAATGGTAAGTCTGAGCAATAGTAAAACATCCTATCAATCAAAAGATATATTATTAACATAATTTTACCAAACTGTTATAATACAGGAATATTGTTAAAAAAATGAATAGCCTAAAGATAAAAGAATATATAGTTCCTGATAATAGTATCAGATTTATTGTAATAGGAATAGGCACAATTATAAATGCATGCTGTTCTTTAAACCTAAGAATTTAGGTTTGTAAGTAGATAATATATTAAAGGACATTAAAGTGTGGTTTGAATGACAAGTTTAGTGTTTGTTTGTTGATATCATACACATAAATTAATAGTAGGCTGACCCATGAGTCTTCATTCAATACCATATAAACATAATGTTTATCATTTTTGGCAGTAAGCCACCATAATTAATATTCTACATTGTAGAATATATGTGCCTATAAACTTACACTGAAACATGTTGTTACTATGATGATTGATTCTAAGATATAGTATATCTGTTTGTTTAGTAGTAGTAGTTATTTGTAAAACAAAAATGTCTGAACTAAAATTCTCTTTTAAACAGTGTCCTACTCCTAATACCTGATTTCTAAAATCCTCTGTTTGCTTTGTACAATGAACAGTTTTAATTTTCACTCCAATTAGAGTGAAGTGATTGTTGTCAATATAATTACCATGCAGAAAAAAATTGTTCAGTCAGATCCAATGAAAACTACTATTCACATAAAACTCACATTTGGAATGAATGAAATAGAGACATGCAGCTCACATAAGAGAAAACAAAACACCCAAAAGTAATAATTTAATTACCACTCAGATACAGCACATTTACAGTACCATAAAATGAAACTGTAAAACTCATTTAGGATGTAATATACCTTTTATTTGATCTTCATAGCAGATACATTTGTTTGCATTTAATTATTTAGATACTAATGCAGCCAATAAACCCAATGAAAACACACTTTTAGAAATAATGTTATGTAAAATTTCACATTAATTATTTTTAGAAAAAAAGAGTTTAGTTATTATGTATATTGGTAACTGATAAACAATGAATATAGAGGAAGTGTTTTTATTATTATTCACACTTCAGGAACATTGTGTATTAACTTATACAGTTAATATACATTAAATGTGTACTATTTTAGACTTGTGTATCATTAATGAGTTGATACACACTCATCCTTTGTGTAATGGTATTAATTTAGATATACATTAAAACTTACACAGTTAATATACAATCAGTTAATATTATTGGCACACAATCATTATTTGTGTAATGATATTATTAGATATACAATCAATATGAAGAGCTGGGTTAAAGGGCGGGGGGCTGACTGCCCCCAAACTATATTATCTCTAACTGTTAGTGCTGTAAGAAATAATAAAAAAAAAAATGTTATTTGCTCCCCTGCGCCTGTTTCTCAATCTAGTTCTATCAAAATATATAACTCTTGGTGGAAGCACCGTTGACGTATTGATTTACCTATAAATTAACATAACTAGAAATTCCATACCCTCAGTTTGCATCAAATATTTTTGATGGTTGGATATCAGATCCGATAAAATGAATGAATAATATAATATTCTGTATACATGAAACATGACAACTTGGGTTTTATTTATTCAAGTTAATGAGGTATATGACCTGAACAATATTAGATGTCTAAAAAATAGCTGTATACAAATAAATATTAAAGTTTTTATATTCCTTAATAAGAGGCATTTAATAATTGATTTATGATATAGTACTAGAATACTTTGTGATTATATCCATACGAAGTGTTCTAATAAAGTTATATTAAAGTATTTTTATATGATGTACAAAAAAAAAAAAAAAAAAAATATTTTGTTTGATGGCTCTATTAAAGATGCATTGTGTGAGAACTAAATATGCCAATTGAAGGTCTTTTTTTTCTGGTTTTAACTGTTATTTAAATTACTATTTAGACATTTATTCATATGACAAGCCCTTAATAAACTCTCTAGAACATTGGGTGGTTTGGATATTAATTGGATTTAATCATCCATGCCATTTAACTTAATTAGCAAAAAAAATGGAAAAATAGAGTCTTCGTTTATTATTGTAGCAAAGGCAATTGAGCCTAAACTATTCTTGTCAAAACCTTCAACATCCATAACTTATCTCAGAATAAAATAATTTTGCTGAAATGTTCAATAAATTAATTTTTCATCATCTATTTCTAAACTGTTGCAGCGAGAATGACCAGTTCTTATCTAAATTTTACATAATATATCTTTAATAAACTGTGTGATACTTCATTTTGAGTTAAATAAATCAATCAATCAATCATTGGTCAGTGGCTATTTTCAAATAGAATAATTACTAGTCAATCAAATCAGTGAGGGTATATGTTTATAATAATGACATTCTATCCAACTCATATTATACAATCTGCCATTATGTGAGTACCAGGCAGGGTACATTAGCCTGGAGGTCTTGTTATTGTTTTTCTACTTTATTTTATATTATATTTTCTCATTTATCATCAGGAATTAAAGAAGAAATCAAAGATCAAGCACCAGAATTCATTCTTACAATCAAAACACAAGATGTAAGTAAACAGGAGAGTGTTAATTAGTAGATCTGATATATATCCCAAAACTCCACATCAGATTTAATTTTTACCATTTTCTCATTTTGAATGAGTAGGCCTAGATTAATTTAGGATACATGGATGGTACTCCAATGTTTTTTATAATTCAATTATTGAAAGGAAATGGGGTTTAATGTCCCACTTTTCTGCATCAACCAGGCTAATGGATATAGGCATACTTCAAATTCCAACTGTCAAGGATCTGTTTACGTGCACACCACCATGTACACAAGAATTTGGTGCATCACTGACAAAGGGAAATCCTAAAGAATTTCTCTGCCAACAGTGAGAATGAACCTAGGACCTGCTGGTTAGCGAGCCAGCACCTTACTCACAGAGCCACCATGGCTTCCCTTATTGCATTGCAGTTAACCTAAAATAACGAGTTTGGTTTATTGTTGATATATCAATTACTTTGACAATTTTTTCGGTTTAAAATATAAATTCTCTTAACCATGAAAATATTTTCCAAATTCATGAAAAAATATGTGTGGATTTCTTTGCTCTTACAGGTTAATGAAGGTGAGACTGCAGACTTCAATTGTGAAGTTACTGGTCAACCAAAACCAGACGTCACATGGTTGTACAATGGTAAGGAATTGAAAGATGAAGAACGTTATTTGGTATACGAAAAAGAGAATCTCCACCATCTTGAAATCTATAATGTTATACCAGAAGACAAGGGAGAATACACTGTTAAGGCCAAGAATAAAGTAGGAGAAAAGACATGCTCAACAGAACTTTTAGTGAAAGGTAAAGTCTGTGAATTTTAGTTGTGTTTTATTTTGAATGCTGTTGATATTAGCGAAGTGTTTTAACATAACTGGTTCAAGAATTATAGCTCTGGTTGAATTGTTATGTAGAGGTGTGAGGACTAAAGCTATAGCGTACCAGAAACAGATATGCTGCTCATTGATGCTATTACCTTTTCTTTGAAATATTATTTTGTTTTGTTTTAGCATATATAATATTATTGTTACATATTAAATCAAACAACAGGAAATATTATTGTATCAAACAACACAGCATCATTTCTATTTTCTTGTTATTGGTATTTTTGATGAAAAAAAAGGTTCATTATATTTTAAACTCCTTGTCTGTAAATATGTGCCTATGTATATTACAATATACTGTAACTATATTTACAGAGAAACCAGTCGAAGAAAAACCAAAATTAGAAGCTCCTAAATTTATTGTTTCTGTGCAAACTATTGAAACAAAGGAAGGAGAAACTGCCAAATTTTACTGCAAGGCCACTGGTGTACCAAAACCCACACTTGTGTGGTATAAGAATGACAAAGAAATCACTAAAGATGACTCCCAATTTACAATTGAATTTGGTGAAGATGGAGATTCTTCTTTACTTATTGTTAATGTTCTTCCTAGTCATGATGGTACATTCACCTGTGAAGCTAAAAATGAAGCTGGCAAAGATAAATGTAAAGCTGAACTCTTTGTTGAAGGTAATTCTCTTTCAAACTTCATTTTTCAGGAATCCACTTGGACTTCAAATACCATTAATTACCTATCAGTAGCTTTTCAAAATAACTGAAACAGAAATGAAAAATTGTGTAGGAAAGAATAAAAAAAACACTTTTATATGATTGTATTTTTTGTAATAAATAATACAAATATATTATTGTCATTTATCACAGAAAAACCATTGGAAAAACTGTCTCCTCCTGAATTTATAAAAGTTCCAGAACAAGTGGTTGCTAGGGAACGTGACAGAGCTGAATTCATTGTGAAAGTTATTGGTCAACCAAAACCAAATGGTAATTATTAGTATATTTATTCATTTAAAGGCATCGAGAAGGCAATTTAGTGTATTGATCAATTTTAAAGGAGTCTTTTGGTTTCTGTCAATCTAATATTGAATTCATTAAAGAAAAAAATGGTGCTACCCCAGTAGATTATTTGATTTCAACACTTAGTCACAATTTATTTTTTCTAGTCACATGGTTACGAGATCAACAAGTTCTTGAAGATGCAGAATTATATCATCAAGAGAAATATGAGGACACCTATTGTTTTGAGATAAAAGATGTTGATCTTGAAGATGCTGGTAATTTTACCTGTATTGCTAAGAATTCTGAAGGAGAAGCTAAAGTACAAATACCATTAATTGTCAATGGTGAGTTGGTTTTGAAAACATGCCAGGTAACTCCAGGCACTAATTGTCATTTCAGGATAAATATATGGTGTATGTGTATTTCAATAATTTGCTTATATGCAAGTAAAAAACTCTTGAATACCCAGGGAAAATCCACAAGGTAAGGCAGGAGACCCTTTCCCCAGTAGATCACGCACAGATAATTATAACAGGCCTTATGGATCAATATGTTAGACCACTCAGCCCAGTCAACTCAAATTGCTCAACAAAAAGATCCAAAACTGAATCTACATTGTCAAAATGTTGAATCAACCTATTGATTACTCGCACTTTCAAATGATGGCTGTGTTTTAGCTTAAGTTTGATTGAAAATCTAATATTTTTACAGAAATTAAACGTGAAGAACGTCTATCTGAATCACCACTTGTCTTGAGAACACCAGATGACTCCAGTCCTCCAGTCTTTACTCAAGTATTTGATGATGTGGTAAGTTGTTAATCTATTTTTTACTTCAGATAATGGTAGACATTCCCCAGATCTATAAGATGCCCATGTAATTGGTTATAGTTTCTTGTTTTTGTGTCTGGACGTCTTATAGCAGTATTACTACTATATATTATTTTTATCATGTAATATTATGGTTAAAATATAATTGTATTTATGTCTTTTACATAGACTGTTATGGAAGAAAAACCATTGAAACTAGAAGCTAAAGTAACTGGATTACCTAGACCAGAAATAAAATGGCTGAGGTAAGTCTATATTATCAGAAATTTAGGCTTTGGTACTGTTTCTTCCAATACCATATTTATTTAGTTTTCATTGCAAAAAATCTTGAGGAAACCCCCCAATATATTCTGATTTGTAAAATTCAAAACGTTTCTCTGTTTTTATTAGAAATGGTGTAGAAATAACTTCCACGCCAAACATCAAGAAATCATACGAGGGAGAAGACTGTTTTATAAGATTTGGTCATGTTAGTATGGCCAATGAAGGTGAATATTCATGTGTGGCTATAAATCCTGCTGGTACTACTGAACATAAAGCTTTTGTGACCATTGAAGGTAGGAAAAACTTTCATTTTGAAATTGTTTAAGCAGAATACATGTATATTGTTTTTTTAAAACCTAATGCAATTTTATCTTTACCGATATAATTTATTTGAAATTTAATCTGAATTCCATATTTATTTAAAGGTAAAAGTGAAAAGCCACATTTTACTAAAGAATTATCACCCAAAGACTGCAGGGAAGGTCGTCCTATCAAATTTGAATGTGCTGTCAAAGGTATTCCTCAACCAGAAGTAATTTGGTAGGTTTTGACTTTTTTTCTCTACATTGAAAAATGAAGTTTCGATAAGTTTTTTAAATTCAGCCTCTTGAGTGATGCTAATGCCTCATAATTCTGATTTTTATTTGTATTCGCCAGGTTTATCAAAGAACAACCTATTGAACCTAGTATTAGATTCCACATGGATCATCGTAAAGGCTATAATGGAGAAGACATACACAGCCTGGCTATTGAACCTACTGAGGTAGAAGATGCTGGTCTAGTCAGAGCTGTTGCTAAGAACAAGGCTGGGGAAATATCATGTGAAGCCAAGCTTATCATTCAAGGTAAAAATAAACTAACCGATTTTTGTACCTCATTGAAATTCCTGCTAAAATGATATCTTATCCAAAACCTACATTTCAATACCAATGGAATCATTTATTGTCCCCCGTCCTTCAAAGAAAGCAGGGGACTATTAAAATGGGTTCGTCTGTCTGTCACATTTTTTGGGACACAATAACTCTCCTTCTAATTGAGCTAGAATGTTTAAACTTGGTGCAGGTGTTTATTAGGTCAATGCCTTGATGGAATGCGAAGATGAACATTTTCTGCTCAGGGTAAGCAGAGCGATAAGCAGTGTGATTGGTCGAGACTTTGGAACACAATAACTCTCATTCTAATTGAGCTAGAATGCTCAATTTCTGCTTATGGTAAGCAGAGATAAGCAATTTCATTGTTTGATATGCTTTGGGACACGATAACTTTAGTTCTAATTAAGTGAGAGTGAGGACACTTGGTGTATAGTTTTATCACATCAATACCTTGACTAAGTTTGATATTGAGCACTTTCTGCTCAGGGTAAGCAGATTGGTCGAGACTTTGGAACACAAGAACTCTCCTTCTAATTGAGGTACAATGTTCAAACTTGGTGTAGGCATTCATTATGTGAATGCCTTGGGTGTAGTTTGATGATCAACATTGTCTACTTATGGTAAGCACAGATAAACAACCTGATTGGTTGATGCTTTCGGGCACGATAACTTTGGTTATAATTAAGTGAGAGTGATAAAACTCTGAGTATAGATTCATTATATAATTACTTGGACTAAGTTCGATGATGAGAATTTTCTGCTTAGGCTAACGAACGATAAGCAATTTGATTGGTTGATGCTTTAGGACAAGATAACGTTGATAAGGTCATATAGAGAGTGATGAAACTTAGTGTACAGTTGATAATCAGTTTGATTGCTTGATACTTTTGAAAAAAATAAATGTGCGCTGTGTCATCTATTTAATTTGGGATTTCGGCGGGGGACATCAACCTCACTGTTGGCTTGTTTCATTCATTATAAATATTGTTTTTTGATTATAAGAATTATTTTTTTAATTGACGCTCTATGTGTTAGTATCTGTTATGTGAATTAGTAGATAATAATTTTAATTTGTCTTACAGAAAAGAAAGAAGCTCCCAAATTTATCAAGAAATTGGAAACCACAGAAGCCCTGGAGACAGAATCTGTACGTATGGAAGTTGTTGTTACAGGCAAACCTAAGCCAACTATTACATGGTAAGGCTTTTATATTTAAACTCATCTGGATTTTTTTTATTTTGTTATTTACATTTTTATTAATATTCTAAACATGTTAAAGTTTACCTTACATTAATATTAGGTCTTTTTAATTTATATTTTTGTGAAAGTATATTTTTTAATGTTCATTTTTCTGAAGGTATATTTTTCAGTACATTGATAGGTGTGACAGCTCTCACTAACCCACAAGTATATATGCTTGTGAGGTTTTTCATTTGCAATTTCTTTGCAGAGTTTGTAGCTTTTGAAATAATTTAGCCTTTAATTTGAATTTGTAGGGTGAGAGGAGATACTGAATTAAAGGAAAGTGAAGATATTAAATTTGAGGTAGATGACCAGACTCATACTTTGATTCTTCACAAAATCAAAGCAAGTGATGCTGGTCTTATTACTGCTCGAGCGGTTAATTCAGGAGGACAGCTAGCTTGTAATGCTAGACTCAAAATCACCCGTAAGTAACAGTTCTAACATTCTTTTATTAGCCCAGTATAGGAGCAGAACAGTAGGACGTTAAACCCTATTTCATTTCATTTCATTTCTGTTATTATAAGCATGTAAAAACATGCCAGTGGTTGATATAGCTTCCAAAGTATGTACATATTAATTTTATTATGAATTTAATAACATCTTTTTATTGTATTATTCTACAGCTGTTAAGAAACCAACATTCGAGCGTAAATTATCAGACACACTTGTTCCAGAAAATGGAACTGTCAAATTTGAATGCAAAGTCAAAGGTGTTCCTATGCCAGATATCCAATGGTAAGTAATTGTGAAAACAATTTAGGAACTTTTTAAGGAATTTCCATAAAGCTTTGCATTGCAGATTATATAATTTCCGAATAACTTTTCTAATTATGTAATTGACAGGATGTGCAATGGTCAGCCAATTGAACCCAGTGATAAGGTCAAAATGGAGGTCAACAAAAAGGATGGCACCTACTCATTGGTTATCGAAGATGCACCATCTAAATACCAGGGAAAGATTGAAGCTGTTGCCAAAAACAATGGAGGAGAAGTACTCTGTTCTGCTAAACTAGAAGTCAGAGGTCGTGCTCCTACATTTATTGAACCTCCAACCAAGTGCACAGTACTTGAAGGTAATTTTAGTAGATTGATTAATGCATATACTCAAACAATGGTATTACTTCATAGATGGCCAAGTATAGGTATTTATATAATGTTTTCCGGTTTGCACTTGACAGGATTCAAACCTCTGACCTACTGCAGCAAACTGCCTAAACTACTGCAGTCCTGTGCTCTACCAACTGATTTATACCTATATCTATGGGCATTCAGCTTTACATGGATTTGGTATAACCTTTTTTTTTAGATTCTGGTATAATATACAGAAACAATGTGATTACATCATAGACTTATAAGTTTAGTTATTTATATGGAGCAAGTTTGCACTTGATGGGATTTGAACACTTTACCTACCACACCAAACCATGTAGCCTATGGCAGTCCAGTGCTCTATTGGGGAAAAGTGAAAATCCAAACAAACTGATCTGTTTGATATTGGTTCAGAAATTGTATGGTTGGTATTTAAATATGTTTTTGTGGGGTTTTTTGTATAATGTTACTAATTTTATTTTTTTTTATTAAAGGTCATCAAGCTGAATTCCGTTGTACCATTGATGGTGAACCTAAACCCAAAATTGAATGGTCAAAGGGCAAGTGGCTGAAAATACAAGATGGAGGCCGCAACAGAGTCTTCTATGATGAGAAGACCAATCAACAAGTGATGCAAATCAAAGAGATTAAAAACAAAGATTCTGGAACCTACACAGTTACCATATCTAATGAACATGGTACAGAAAATCTGCCAGCTACACTAATGGTCACCGATAAACTAGAAGAAATGGTTGACTGGAAGTCCACTCTTAAACACAGGTATCTGATAAAAAATCAAAATAATTTACTAAGCATTTCATTTATCTCCTATAAATTGTTGTCAACAAGAGAATCATATCGGCTAGATTTAGGATGGAAAATTTAAAAAATAATATTATTTATCTAGATCTAATAGAAGTTTCTGAGAGAACAGAAGAAACATGAAAATTAAATTATATATGGTTGGTTGGTTTTATTTACAGGGAATCTGTAAGCCATGGTTCTGATGAAGCAGAAATAAACTGGAGAGATATGTTAAAACATGTTGATGATGGAGAACAATCTTCATCCTCCAAGAGTAAAACTGTCTCACCAGAACATGATGTAGACAGAAAGGTCTATACACCCATTGAAAAACACGAGAGACCAGAGGTAGGTTATAATTTCATGCTACAATTACTTTTATATAGGTTTGAGGGTATAATGGTATCAAAGATGGCAAATTAATGACTATATTTCTACTATGTTTGTTTTGGCTAGCAACCCATTTACTCTGTTGTGTTACTGCAGCCAAATTTCACAGTCTTCTGTCACAAACCCTGATTGTGGTTCTGTTCTTCCCTGTTTTCTTTCTGGCACAGACTGCTCTTCTAGATATTGAGAAAACAAATGTTTTCACCATATATTACATTTATAGCAGGAGTTTGCTCTAGAACTTGAAGAAAAGGTAGGAGAATGTTTATTTGATGTAAACATATGTATTTACATATTTCATTTACATCACCTTTCCTTATGTTAACCTGTAAATTAGAGCTAACAAAAATTAATTCATCCTCGAAAAACAAAAAGGCCATTTCTGGTCTATTATTAAATGGAAGTTTAAAAGTAGTATATAACATATCCCTGTTGTTAATTGTTATATTTTCAGCTCATTTAATTATAAAAGTCATTTTATGGTTAATTGTTTGGAACTAATGATAGTTTGTACATCATTACAACAGATCAGTGCTTATTAACTTCCAAAATTGACACTTATTAGAGCTTATTGTATTTTTTGGAATTAATAATTTAAATGCTCACCTAAATTTTGTTTATAAGTCACCATATTTATCATGGATTAAGATATGAAATTGATTCAAAAGATGGTGTCATTAATCTATATTGAATTTTTGTGAAAAATCTTTGTGATTGTTTAATGTACTTTATGGCAAATAATTTGAGTGGCATGAATGAAAAACATGAAGTATTTTTATGTTATTAATTATTGAAACCAAGATAAATGAAGATGGATAAAGAGGTACCTTTAGTCTTGCACACAAAGTGTGAAAAATGTGAAGACAAAGTTCGCTTGTATTAATATTATTTTTGTGGGGGGAGAGATGTTTTTAATTATGGAAATAATTTTGGCTTCAAATGATTATTTTAGCTGGAGAGTTATCTCAGGATGCCTGGTATGGAACTAGAACAACGAGAAGCTGTAGAACTAGAACAATATCAGAAGAAACCTAAAGCTGCCATGGAACTCACCACTGAAATAGAAGAAGAAAGTGCTCACTATGTCCGGGGTGTCAAATCTTCCAAGGAGGAAGAGGAAGCAGCAGCAACTTTGACCATACCCAAAACTAAAGTAGGTTTTCATTATTTATTTTATTTTACGTTATTCAGTCATTGAATGTTAAATTGTTTTCATAATTTTTATATGCCCACATTTTCATGTGGACGTATATTGTCGTCGCCCCTGTACATCGAGATGTACGTCTGTCCGTCCACAATTTGTTTGTGGACACCCTACAGGTCACAATTCTTATCCGATTTTGACGAAACCTGAAATATAGGTATATCTTCAAAAGATCTTGGTTCCTTTCGATATTGGCATGTATCGGATCTAAACGTCATGGATTATCTCCCCTGATTGTACAAAAAATCACGTTTTTAGTTTGTGGTCCCTCTAGAAGTCACAATTTTGATCTAATTTAAAAAAACGTTTGAATACTTCACTGTTACACCCTAATGATGGTTGAGTTTGAATTTCGTGAAAATCGGAACAAAACTGCCGGACAAAATGGCCGCCCCTTGAATGCAAATAGTGTAAAAGTACATAATACCAAGGTTGTGGACTCTCTAGAAGTCACAATTTTTATCTGATTTCGATGAAACTTAAAATATATCTTTATATATTCCAAATATCTAAGTCCATTTCAATATTTGCGCATTTCAGACTAAAACTTTTTGGATTATGGTTCCTGATTGTACGAAAAATTGCTTTTTTTTTTAGCTTGTTCTCTATCCATCTCTTGCAATATGTGGGCGTATCTTGCCTGGCAATTACTGGTTCAATTTGTGCATCATGTATACTTTTTCAATTTGATGTCAATTTTTGTATCAATCATACTTGCTTTGTATCAGTCATACTTGTTTTGTATCAGTCATACTTGTTTTGTGTCAGTCATACCTGTTCTGTTATCTATTTTCAATACATATTTACATTTATAGGAAGGGATTGATGAGCAGGTAGGATAAATTTGATCTGATGTTAATTAAATACATGTTTAACAAAATAAAAATTACTGTTATTCTAGTATACCTTTAAGGATAGTGCTAACCAAAAGTAATTTTATAATTGTCCCAGAAACGTTAATATTTAGTTGTATCAGGTTTTTATGTTGTACATGTATGTACATTTAGATTTATGGAATAAACTGATAATTCCATATTGATACATATATTTTTTATAAAAGTATGATGATTTAGAAAATTGAAAAAAAAAGACTCCTATTTTAATATTTTTGATCAGATTAACACAAAAACTAACCAAATTTAGTCTAACCTTATCAAAAGAGACATTGTTTCAGTGAACCCTGTAGATTAATATGATCGAAGATTAATATTTAAAATGTCGAGCAGTTTATTGTGTTGTTCAGTTGTAATATTTTGCTTGTGTTGATTTTCTCTGTGTCATCTTTTTGTTATAAATACCGCTAGGAAATATCATCTGGTTATTAGCACAATCAAAAAATCTAGATTTCTTTTTTTTACATACTATTTATTCAAAATTATATCAAAATTATTTAGAAAAGAATACTTGTTGCCCAAAACATGTAATTTGTGGGGATATCATGTTGGTATCATATCTAAAAGTACAGAGATCACAGCTAACACATTGAATTGTTTATGCAAGTTAAAATAATTTGCGATACTTCTGCACCTCAGTTTCTTGCTTCAGTGTGTATACCAAGGTTTAAATACATCAGCTAATTAACCATACAGGAACATTTACCTTTCAGTGAGCCTTGAAATTAATATCTAAATAAACCAAACTAAAATAAAATGTCACAAAGTGTATATTGAATCCCTCTACTGTTTATGTATCTGAGTTATATATACATGTTGATCAAATAATTGTTTAAAAGTAATTGGGATTTTTTTCTATTTTGTATATGTGTTGTTTTCATGTTGTCTTTATGTACCCCATACTTCCCCATGGGTAGTTTTTGAAAAATTTGTTATCAGAGCATTCTGTCCAAAGCAGTGATGGGATTTCACCCATATATTCCGGACACGTGCGACACTATTTTCCAAACATCCTAATTGTCCAACCAGGAATGTTCAAAATTCCAAAATTAATATAGTGTACTGAGTGTATAACTACCACTGAACCCGATTATCGTTGATAATAGGCTGGATTAATTAGGTAATTAAGTGATCAACCGTGCTATACCGTCTAGACACCTACCTAACTACTTAATCTGTCTTGATTGACTGACTTAATCCTTTGTTGGACAGGAACTGAAACGAAAGCAGAGATTTTGCGAGATATGTGAAATTATGAAATGGCAATGTGACAAATTTCACACATCTAATGTCGGAGAAAAGATTCTATATTTATGGCATATTCTCAGATTTTTGATCATTTAGCAGAAGATCTCACTCGCTCATTGTGGTAGAGTGACAGTTACTACCAAATAAATTTCGAGATGTCATTTTCTTTACCTTCTGTATATTTTGTTGACGCATGATTTTCAATTGTGGTCTGAAACTGCCTGCTGAAATAATGAAAGAGTTATGCCCCTTTATTTTCGGTAAAAATGCCCAACAAGAAAATTTTTGAAATCCCAACACTGTTCCAAAGTATTGAAGACGTCACAGCTTTTCTCAATGAGGTTTGTATGTGAACCATGACAGCTAAGTTTATGTCTATTTATGCCCTTTATTATGTTTTCAGTGGAAGTGGGTTGTTCCACTTGAAGATCTCACAGTCAAAGAGCGAGAAGAAGCTAAATTTGAATGTGAACTCGCAATACCTAATGTCAATGTTGTTTGGAAGTTTCAAGGTGAAGAGGTTATACCCTCTCCCAAATATGCTGTGAAAGCAGACAAGAAAAAGCATACCCTTGTAGTCAGCAAATGTCGACCAAAGGATGAAGGAGAGGTTTCATGCGCCTATGGCAAAATCATCACAGAAGCCAAACTTAATGTTGAACGTAAGTTTTGAACAATGACACATGAACATTATATACTATTTTTTTATGTCCACATTCTAATGGTTGTATATTGTCATCTGTCAGTCCATTGGTCAATTGTTGCATTGGTCTGTATTCACAATTTCTTGATTATCCAATCCTTTTATAATCTATATATTTTATTTACATTAGTAAGGCAAATGAGACTATTGCATTTGATCACTTTGTAGAATCTTTTGACAACCTTTATGGATTGCCCAGACAACATAGCTACTGTGGGCATGTTTGTTGCCTGGAAACCTATCTTTTTTAATCACTGCCAAAGTCTAGCATTTAATTATCATCTGATCACATTCATTATGTCTTTTAGCTGTACCTGCAAACTTTGTGATGAGTCTTGAAGACAAAGTGGCTAAACAAAATGGATCTGCCACCTTCACAGTTAGAACTAATGATGATGAAGCTGAAGTAGTCTGGTTAATCAACAACAAGCCAATTACAGCCAGTGATAAATACAAGATAGTTCACAATAAATATGATCATACTTTAACTATCAGCAACTTGAGTCCAGGTGACAACTGTGAAGTTACAGTAACTTTGGGTGATAATAGTACATCTGCTGAACTCAAAGTTCAAGGTAAGTGAAGCACATGTAGCTGTAATATACATTTTTGTTCATTGCTTGAAAGGGATTTGTCTATCCATAATGATTATGCCCATTCTAAAAATTAAATCCATTTTAATTAAGCTTTCATTAATAATATCCTTTCAGAAATATCTGCAGAATTTGTTGTACCTCTCAAGGATGTCAAAGGAAAAGAAAACTCTGATGTTGAATTTTCTTGTGAAGTAACACTTCCAGTTGATGAACCCAAATGGTTTATTAATGACAAAGAGATCATTCAGGATGAAAAATTCACTTTTGTCATTGATGGTAAGAAACTAAAACTGAAAATCAAAGATGTGAAACCAGTTGATGCAGGAGTTGTGACTATCAAAATTGGTGAAAAATCATCATCTGCTAAGTTTACTGTTGAAGAAATTGAAGCCAATTTCACAGTACCGTTGGAAGATGTCAGTGCATATGAGAAGTCTTCAGTTGATTTTGTCTGTACCCTTAATAAAGATACTGATGATGTGAAATGGTACTGTGACAACATAGAACTTGTTCCTAAAGAAAACATCATTATTCAAAAAGATGGCTGCCAACACAAGCTCACTCTGAAAGATATTGGTCTTAAAGATGCTGGTGTAGTCATGGCCAAGGTTGGCAAGAAAAAGTCTCAAGCCAAACTAAAGGTTCAAAAATTACCAGCTGACTTCACAGTTCCTTTGAATGATGTTACTTCGAAGGAAAATGCCACTGCTGAATTTATTTGTGAGCTTTCTCAAGACCTACCAAAAGTCAAGTGGTTCAGGAACAACAAGGAACTCAAAGAGGGTAAAACTGTCAAATTTGTTAAAGATGGCAAAAAACATAAATTGATATTGTCAGATGTCAAGGTAGATGATGAAGGTCAAATCAGTATCAAGGTTGGAGACAAGCAGACAACAGCCAATCTGTTTGTACAAGGTAATAACTATTCATTGTTCTAGATTATTTATGACTTTTTAAAATGAATCTATATGTTTAGTAATAAATTCTAGAATAATGGCAAATATCTATCTCAAAATCATTAAACTGGCTGAGTAAATTAACTAGTTTATTACAAATATTTTGGATGTCAAGTATTTTAGAAAGAAAATGTATTTATATTCAGAAGCTTCACCTCTGTTCATACGGCCACTTAAAGATGTCAAAGTGAAGGAAGGAGAGGATGCTGAATTCCTTTGTCAACTCAACAAAGCAGGAGCCACTGTAAAATGGTGTCTGGATGGACAAGAAGTAGTGGAAGATAAGAGATTCATCATTTCTGTTGATGGCAAGGAATATAAGTTAATAATCAAAGATGCTGTGCTGTCCGATTCTGGTGAAATCAGTGCTCGAGTTGAAGATAAGCAGACAGCAGCTCAACTAACTGTCCAAGGTAACATTTTATAGATTTTAAATTGCATGTTGAAATTTTTATTCTGGATGGTCTTTCCTGAGGTTCATAAATACATAAATTGACATTATCATTGTCTTTCACAATTTAAACTAGTGATTTGGATTCACATTTGGGATCTCTGTGTACTTGATAATGCATTCAGAATTAGCATCTCAGTAGCTTTTTATCGAATATACAATTGTTTGGAATGTGATCCTGTGATAATTGGTACCCTCCTTGTCATGGTTGGTCCCTTTTTTGTATACAATTTGTGAAGAGAGATCTTCATGTATATAAAAATCCCTAAGAACTCTCCTGACATGCATGTGCCTTTCCTATTTAACCCGTGTTGAATTGTTTAAAATTACAGAAATCCCTGTTGATTTCACTGCACTACTTAGTGAACAAATGGTTGAGGAACACAAAATTGCATACTTCACATGTGAAGTTAATAAGGATGACGTCTCAGTCACATGGTATAAACAAGGCGAGGAAATAACGCCTAGCAACAAACATATCATGCAAGAAGATGGCCGCTCACATACTCTTGTAATTAAAGATGTAGACAAGGCTGATGTAGCTGAATACTCAGTTGTCATTGGTGACAAACAAAGTTCTGCTTGTCTATATCTAGATGGTAAGTAATGATGGCAGCAGAATCTACTAATATAACAGACATGGCATAAACAATTACAAACCAAAAATTAAAAATAACAGATTTATTTTATTAGATTCATCTTATTTGTACAGTGTAGTTATTTTGAAAGCTTTTTGTAGTTATTTTTTTACATTTTTGTAGTTTTTATTAGTGTTCTTTTCTGTTGTATGTGTTTTTGAGTTTTTGTTTGTTTTGTTTCGTTTGAATGAATGAATGGAATTTTTGTGTCCTATGTGTGTAAAGGAATCAATTTTTAAACATTATTAAACAATGAATACACATACCTTAGTCAAAATATTCCCAGTGTTAGACCTTAGTGTTCACCCATTCACCAATTTTAGATTTCAGACACCACACCCCTTAATTTTTAAAGGATGTTAATCTGCATGTCCAACAATCCTGACACAGTATCCCATAATCTTGAATCCCACTCTATTATTTATTCCTAATGCTGTCTTGCAAATTCTAAAGTTCAAAAATCCTTTACTTTCTTTATAACCATGGGCATGGATTTAGGGGAGGGTGGGGGGGGGACAAATAGATCTCTGGCCCCCCATGATTTTGAGTGCCAGGACTGATTTTCAGGTTTATATTCACATGAATGTGCCGTTCTGAAATTCATAGAGAAAGTCCTGATCGTAGAATAAATGTCTTTGGATGATTCACTTAACTTTATGAACAATTAATATTTGTGCAGCTTTGATGTAGGTAGTCATAACACTGGTACAGTAAACTGTTCGTAATTATTATTTTGGTTTGGTAATGAAATTTTCCAGGTTCCAGGGTTTGTCCGTCCCCCCCCCCCCCCCAAAAGTTATGACAAATCCACACCCTTGTTTATAATCTTCAATTCACTGTAGGGTCTCTGCATATTTAATACAAAGAGCTACAAATGGTTAATTCTAAATTATTATTTTAAGTTCTTGGTGTTAGAATTATAATCTTTTTCCATTCTACGGGTAGAAATTAAATTCACTACACACTGTGCTATATGGGTAGAATGGTTTAACTAGAGTGGTGTCCAGCATCTATATGTATCATTCTCCTGCATGTCATTGCTTTTCTTTTCTCTCATTCATCCACTAGCTTTTACACATTTCATATCCAATTTGCACCCTGTTCTGTCCTGATGTTCAATGGCTTAAAAATTTCTTATATGTCTAATGACTGCATGAAAGTAATCCCTCTTGCTTGCAGAAATTCCCATTAAACTACATCTGACTGTAAAACGCTATTCAACTTCCACTGAGTCGCTTGCTGTATTTACGTGTAACGTGTCTAAGAGTAATATGCGTGTATCATGGTTGAAAGATGACGAGGAACTTAAACCTAGTCGTAAATATGAGATGACCGACATCGGCTGTTTGCACAAGCTTACTCTACATGACTTATCTACCCTTGATTATGGGGATTACATTGTTGTAATTGGAAGTAAACGCATGACTGGCATGAATCCCAAAGAAGGTTTGTGTTTTTTCTGTTGTTTTAACTTTAAATAATAAATCGATACTCATGTGTTTACAATTAAACACCTTGAAATATGAAGCTATAGTGAAATAGGCTTTTGCATCAGGCAAAGTTTCTTCTGCTGTTTGACTTTCTACCTGTCCATTTAATGAAACAAATCAAGACGTGACAAAAATTGCATGAATAAAAACTAATTTCATTGTGTGAAAATATGATCACTTGGTAGTTTTGATATGCAGGTTTGATTATTTTTTTTTTAATTAAACATTTAAATTTCCATAGATTAGATATGGTAGAAAGTTTTGGTAGTTTATAATGTTATTAGTATTTTTTGTAGTTGTTTCAAATATTTTTTGTAGTTGTTTCAAAAATCTTATAAAAAATAACTTAAATTGCATGCACTCATGGACATCTTTTTCAGAGGTAAGATGCGACCAATTAAATATATATGTCATTTTTGACTTTATACTAAAATTAATTGAGAAACTTACATATACTCATTGAAATAAAAAAAAAAATCAATTTGATCAAAATTCATTTTATTGCAGACCATTATTTTTTCAGTCTATATTTATTTACATAATAAAAGTTATTTTTACATAATTCCTAAAGTCTGTTTTATTTTCATTTCACTCACAGAAGCACCATTACAGTATAAGCTACCTCTCTCTGAGCAAACTTGCAAGGAAGGTGAGACTGTGACATTCACCTGTGAAGTGACAGAGGCTCTTTTACCAGCCAAGTGGTTTAGAGATGGCAAACAGCTGTCACCCTCAGATACCATTGTCATGGAATGCGATGGTAAAACACATAAATTAACAATTAAAGATGCCACTCTTAATGATGATGCTGAGTACACTATTGCTGTCAAGGGCAAGGAAAGCTCAGCTCGGTTGACAGTCAAAGGTAAGGACATAAATTTGTTGAAAATAGTGTGTGTGTATGGGGGGGGGAGCTTTAATGATAGTGGCTGAGTGATGTATGTATAAACCATCATGTCTTTAATAACTAATTTTCTACTTTATTATACAGAAGTTCCCATTGAAATCGTTGTACCACTAAAAGAGACCGAATGTACTGAAGGTGATGCTGTTACATTGACTTGTGAGATCAACAGACCTAATGTTGAAGCTAAATGGTTCAAAGACAAAGCAGAACTACCATCATCCACTTATTGTCTTCAGCAGGTTGATGGCACGAAACATACTTTAACCTTCCCCAGAACATCACTCTCAGATGAAGCTGAATACACCATTGTTATCCGAGACAAGACCTCAACGGCTGTTCTCTTTGTTGAAGGTTTGTTTTCAGTTATACATCCGTCCTAATGGTGTTGTTATGTAAAATTGAACATTCATTGTTTGGCCACCCAAGCAATTTATTTATCTTGTATTAGATATTATTAGAACTATTTTTGATGTATTGCACATTTGCTTTAGCACAATTCAATTCAGCTTAAATCCAAAAAATCACCTTGGTGCCATTAACTAACAATATGATGCACAAACACCTGTTGCTTTTTTTTAATCACAACCACGTGATCTAAATGTTAGACCTTTCTAATTAACAATATTCATTTTGAATAATAACCACAAATAGCATCAGTGTTGTGTTAAAACTAATTTAAGATTTTTGTTCCATTGGATTTTTAACTATCAAGTCACCGAGCTTAATAGCATATTAACACTCCTTACTAATGCCTTCCTTCCAGAAGTCGCTACCTTCTTTGTCAAAGGCCTTTCTGACGTGGAGGTTACAGAATCGGATAATGTCACCCTTGATGTGACACTCTCACGTCCAGAATCACATGTTAAATGGTTGTTTGATAATGTTGAGATAGAACCCAGTGAAAAATATGAATTTGTTATAAAAGATGTAGATAGAGAACTTGTCGTTTATGATGTTAATCTTAATGATGATGGTGATTACGCTTGTAAAGCTGGAGAAGTTTCTACTACTGCTCATATAACTGTTAAGGGTAAACATGCAGTATCTGCTTACAATGCCCTTATATACATATGTAGATTTACCCTCAGCTTATCCAATTAGATTTATATTATCAAAAACTGTGTACTTATCCTAACTATATGCTAACCTGTAATATATAATTACCCTAAACATATATGCTTACCCTTAATATATATTCTCTTTAAATACTTCACCCAAACTTTATACTAATTCATACCAATAAAACATACTATTCCTTTAGAAATTTGAAGTGCCTTTTAAACCCTATTTTTTTGTGATGAAATACTAAAACATGCTTTTATTGGATCCAGGTTATATTTAACTCCCAGATTAAAAATGCATTTTTGTCTAAGGATAACTTATTATTACCAAAATGCTTTTATAAATCCTTGTATGTTAAGAGTTTTAGATAGGGTTTCTTAATGTAACTATTTTTAATGTCAAAAGAATAATATGGCTTTTTACAAACAGAATTTATTTAATATGGTTATAAGTTATTTAATTAATGAAAACTCTTTACTGATAGTTTGTATTAATGTGCTACATGTACTTGCATGCCAACCTTTCTCTTCATCAATATGTGACTATTGTGTCACAGATGGGACTGAATAATATATTGTACTAACAGCTTATTACAAAACACAAAGTCTTTTACTTCTGACATATTAACATTGTATGCAAATTAAAGTTATATAATTTATCAGACACGTTATTTATTACCTTTGAGTTTCTAAAAAAAATGACACCCACTAAGATCACATTATATTACTCTTTGTACAGAATCAACACCGAGAATTGTTTTGCCGTTATCTGATAATGAGTGTTTAGAAGGAGAAACAGTGAGTTTTGTTTGTGAGGTATCTAGAGAAGGTGTTCCTGTCAAATGGATGAAGGATGGAGTTGAGATCACAGAAGTTGATGGCTTTGTATTTATTGTTGATGGAAGACAACACATCTTGAAAATACCTGATACCACTATATACCATGATGCCGAGTACACCATTATGGTTGCTGATGATACATCAACTGCTAAACTTTATGTTGAGGGTTAGGATAATTATCTAGTTAATAATCACTGATTCATACATTTAAAAAAACCAGACACATACATTTTATATTTGCAAATAGCCGAGGGGGAGGACATTGACCTTTAGTGATGTATTTTGTGCTATCCTAGACACACTTTGATAAAAACTTTGCGTATACCGGTACATAACGAATAATATAAATCTTAAGGTTACACAAATTTTAATAGCAAATGAGAATAGGGGATCTTAGTGGACAAAAAAACACTTTGATTATTTCATAATCGTTAGTCCCACTTGCCCCCAATATTTTTTCAATACATACATTATAAATTCAAACAGCAACATACGTTTTAGTGATATGGAGATTATATAATTACATGCATGAATTCCCCCCTTAATATGTACTACTTTTAGATTGAGTTTTATAATGTAGTGTATGAATTAGATTCAAAATCTTAGTATATAGCAGGTACCGCTGTTTATTTACTAGTTATTTTCTACCATGTCTATTTCAACATACAGCCTTATGAGTTATATCAGAATTACATGTATCTAATCATTATGTTACAGAAACTGAGGCTGGTTTCAAATCTGGATTAAAGGCCACTCAAGGTATTGAGGGAGAAAATGTGGAGTTTGAGTGTGAATTAAGTAAAGAGAATGTGAAGGTTCGTTGGTTGAAGAACAAGAAACCACTTCTTCCCAGTGAACGTATCAAGATGGTGTGTGATAAATATCGCTATGTCCTTCGCATCCAAGAGACAATTCCTGAGGATGAAGGAGAATACACAGTTGTATTACCAAGTGATAAGGAATCTTCAGCCTTCTTGAAAATCTTGCGTAAGTCTTTAATTCTCCCTTTGATAAGGCATTCTCAAAGTGTGTCTGAGTTTTTTTCGAAAATGATTATCAGAAAACTTTACCTAAAAGTTTATTATTATTATTATTATTATTATTATTCAGCTCTTGCTCCTGTATTTGTTAAACATCTTGAAGACATTTGGGCCAAGGAAACAGAAGCGGCTGAATTTGAGTGCCAGATGACAAAGAAGGATGTTGTTGTACAGTGGTTAAGAGATGATAAGGAAATAGAACCATCTGATTTGATTGAAGCTGTCACTCAAGATTTCAGTCATTATCTTTACTTTAACGAACTTGAATTAAAAGATGAAGGAGAATATAAATGTGTCTGTGGTCCAGAAATGACCCATGCTAAACTCCATGTTGAACGTGAGCATATTTTACTTTCTTCACCCAAAATTTCTTTTGTTTTAAGGTATTAATTAAATGAAATTTAAGTTTATCTGTTTTTAAATATGATTTGGGTAAATAGTTTTGGATTTAATAACTTTGGTCAATATTTGATTCTCAGTAAAATGTCATTATTTTTGTAACTTTCGTTTTCAGCTATACCAACTATTTTCACTAAAAATCTGAAGTTCCAGGATGTCTTGGAAGAAGAAGTGATCTCTCTAGAATGTCATGTCAATAAACCCAACAAAAAAGTAATATGGAAGAAAGATGGTAAAGAAGTCAAACCAGATGATCGTATTAAGTTTGGTGATGAACGTTATGCTCACACACTTGTCTTGTCTAATGCCATCTTAGAAGATACTGCTGAATACACGTGCTCCTGTGATGATGCTGTTACCAAAGCCCAGGTTACAGTTGAAGGTATGGTATCATTTGCACAAAATATTTTTCCCAATATCTTTTTAGAAATATACATATATATCATAACACTAAGAAGTTGTTTTAGAAGTATAATGGTCGACTGTTAATTTAAATTTTTTCCATTTTTGTTGTTTTAGAAATACCTCTGGAATTTATCACACCATTACGTGGTCTAACCCTTAAAGAAGATGAGAAACTTGTCTTGTCGTGTGAAGTTTCTAAACCAGATCGTACAGCAGTTTGGTACAAAGATGGAGAGGAAATAACTCCAAAAGAAGGCACCAAGATTACATCAGATGGTAAACATCACAAGCTCCAAATTGATAAAGCAACTCTGGATGATGAAGCTGATTACACTGTCAAAATTGATGGAAAATCCAGCAAGGCAATGGTTCTTGTTGAAGGTAGGAAAAATATCTTTATTTTAATCTAATAACTTCAGTAATTTGTAGGGTAAACAGCACACTTTTTAGCATGTCAAAGACACAATATTAATGCTAATATCTAACAATGGTATTTATTTACTAATTTTAAAGAAATTCCAGTGGAAATATTAAAACCTCTTAAAGATCTAGAAGTCAAAGAGAAAGACACTGCCAAATTTACTTGTGAAATTTCTAAGCCGAACATGAAAGCCAAATGGATGTATGATGGAACTGAACTCAAGTCTTCAGATACTTGTGAAATGACAGTAGATGGGAAAATCCACAGTCTTAAGATGATAAATGTTAAAACAAATGATGCTGGAAAATATGTTGTCATTATTGAGACTAAAACTAGTTCAGCTTTATTAAAAGTAAAAGGTAAAGGCTTGAGGTGTTTTGTGTATATGACAGATATATAGGCCAAACTCCATAAGAAGATTTTGTTTTAATTGCAAGACACCTTGACAAAAACTGAGATTTACTCATTAAGACTTATATTTATGATATCAAATTGTTTGTAAAATATAAACAACATATATTTGTATTTGGTGGAATATTAACAATAACCTTTAGCATTATCTTTATTCACTAACATTAACTAACTCCATTTCTTTTAGAAACACCACTAACTATCGTAACACCCATTAAAGATCTTAAAATTCAAGAATTTGAAACTGCCATATTTACATGTGAGGTATCTAAGCCTAATGTGGAAGCTAAATGGTATCACCAAGATAAAGAAGTTCAAGAAAAAGATGGCTATATCATCAAAGTTGACAGAAATAAACATTATCTTGAGTTTAACAATGTCACCGTTTCAGCAAGTGGCAAATTTTCAGTTAAATTTGGTGCACTTGAATCTAAAGCTAAACTAACTGTAAAAGGTATGAAAACCTAATATTAATTTAAATTCATATCAGCTCATGGTTAATAGAATCTTAATTAAACAAAAATAATCTGTAACTTTTGACACACAAAAATAATAGGATTTTTGGTTTGTAATAAATGATATTGATAGATTTATATCTTGAAATAAACCAAGATGTCAATTCAAACCATTTCATTTCAATAGAAATTCCTGTGGCAATAACAGTACCATTAAAAGACATCACAATCACAGAATCACAGACAGTTACCTTTGAATGTGAAGTTAACAAATCTGGATTAACCCCAAAATGGCTACACAAAAATAAAGAGGTTAAAGCTAAAGATGGCTTTGTTTTCAAAAGTGAAGATAAAAAGCATTCAATAACAGTTGAAAGTGCAACAATAGATCACACTGGCAAATTTATGGTTAAATTTGCAGAAGTTAAAAGTGAAGCCAAACTAACTGTTAATGGTACTAACCTTACTGTCATTTGTGGAATATTTCAGTTAAATTTGAAAAATATCTGCTTACTTTTTAAGGAATGTTTCAAATGTGATTTAAGCTAATATGTTTTATTTCAAAGATTTTTTTATAAAATTCAATAATGATTCTAATGTAAAAATCAATAATCAACTAATCATATCTTTTAATCTTATAATTTGAATTTTATCAAATAATTTTAACTTTTTAGCAACTCATTTTAATTTAATCAGTAACTAAACTAGCAACATACTAATATTGTTTGATACAAATTTGTAGAGATACCATTAGAATTCAGTAGCCCTCTGAAAGACCTCACTGTCAATGAAGAGGAATCAGCCTTATTTGAATGTGAACTTTCTAAGACTGGACTTACTGTGAAATGGTATCATAAAGGAAAGGAAGTAAAATCCAAAGATGGTTATACCATAAAAGCTGACGGCACAAAACATTCACTGAAAATTGATAAAACAACTATTGAATACACTGGTGAAATCAGTCTGAAAGTGAAAGATAAATCTACTTCGGCCAAACTCACAGTTATTGGTACTAATCTTTTTTTTGAAATAGTGTTTTTATAATATTTTCATAAAAATGATTTGGAAGTAAATTCCTAACAGAATAACAAAGTGATTTTTACTATTATATTTATCACATATTTATCATAAATTTTTAACAGAATTACAAAACTAATTTTTACTAACATATATTTTTTATCGCATATTTATTAGAACACTAACACTTATTGTCTACAATTTGTAGCACTTCCCTTAGAGTTCAGTATCCCCCTGAAAGACCTCACAGTCAATGAAAAGGAATCAGCCTTATTTGAATGTGAACTTTCTAAAACTGGACTCACTGTGAAATGGTATCATAAAGGAAAGGAAGTAAAATCCAAAGATGGTTATACCATAAAAGCTGATGGCATGAAACATTCTCTGAAAATTGATAAAACAACTGTTGATCACACTGGTGAAATCAGCCTTAAAGTGAAAGATAAATCAACCTCAGCCAAACTTACTGTTACTGGTACTAATCATTTTTAGCATTTTGTAATATTTTCAATCTTTGTATTTGAAATAATGTATTTAATATTCTCATAAAAATTTCTAACAGAATTACCTAACTAATTTTTACTATATATTTTTCCACTTATTTATTAGCACACTAACACTTATTATCTACAATTTGTAGAACTTCCCTTAGAATTCAACAAACCACTGAAAGACCTCACTGTCAACGAAAAGGAATCAGCCTTATTTGAATGTGAACTTTCTAAAACTGGACTCACTGTGAAATGGTATCATAAAGAAAAGGAAGTAAAATCCAGAGACTGTTATACCATAAAAGCTGATGGCATGAAACATTCACTGAAAATTGATAAAACAACTGTTGATCACACTGGTGAAATCAGTCTGAAAGTAAAAGACAAAACTACCTCGGCTAAACTCACAGTTACTGGTACTAATCCTTTTTTTTTAGCATTTTCAGAGTCTTTATATTTGCAATAATGTTTTTTGCAATAATGTTTTCAATATTTCATAAAAATGATTTTGAATTAGATTTCTAACAGAATTAACAAACTAATTATTACATATCTATTAGCACACTAACACTTATTATCTACAATTTGTAGAACTTCCCTTAGAATTCAGTAAACCACTGAAAGACCTCACTGTCAACGAAAAGGAATCGGCCTTATTTGAATGTGAACTTTCTAAAACTGGACTCACTGTGAAATGGTATCATAAGGAAAAGGAAGTAAAATCCAAAGATGGTTATACCATAAAAGCCGATGGCACAAAACATTCACTGAAAATTGATAAAACAACTGTTGATCACACTGGTGAAATCAGCCTTAAAGTGAAAGATAAATCAACCTCAGCCAAACTTACAGTTACTGGTACTAATCATTTTTTAGCATTTTGTAATATTTTCAATCTTTGTATTTGAAATAATGTATTTAATATTCTCATAAAAATTTCTAACAGAATTACCTAACTAATTTTTACTATATGTTTTTCCACTTAATTATTAGCACACTAACACTTATTATCTACAATTTGTAGAACTTCCCTTAGAATTCAACAAACCACTGAAAGACCTCACTGTCAACGAAAAGGAATCTGCCTTATTTGAATGTGAACTTTCTAAAACTGGACTCACTGTGAAATGGTATCATAAAGAAAAGGAAGTAAAGTCGAGAGACTGTTATACCATAAAAGCTGACGGCACAAAACATTCACTGAAAATTGATAAAACAACTGTTGATCACACTGGTGAAATCAGTCTGAAAGTAAAAGACAAAACTACCTCGGCTAAACTCACAGTTACTGGTACTAATCCTTTTTTTTTTAGCATTTTCAGAGTCTTTATATTTGCAATAATGTTTTTTGCAATAATGTTTTCAATATTTCATAAAAATGATTTTGAATTAGATTTCTAACAGAATTAACAAACTAATTATTACATATCTATTAGCACACTAACACTTATTATCTACAATTTGTAGAACTTCCCTTAGAATTCAGTAAACCACTGAAAGACCTCACTGTCAACGAAAAGGAATCGGCCTTATTTGAATGTGAACTTTCTAAAACTGGACTCACTGTGAAATGGTATCATAAGGAAAAGGAAGTAAAATCCAAAGATGGTTATACCATAAAAGCCGATGGCACAAAACATTCACTGAAAATTGATAAAACAACTGTTGATCACACTGGTGAAATCAGCCTTAAAGTGAAAGATAAATCAACCTCAGCCAAACTTACAGTTACTGGTACTAATCATTTTTTAGCATTTTGTAATATTTTCAATCTTTGTATTTGAAATAATGTATTTAATATTCTCATAAAAATTTCTAACAGAATTACCTAACTAATTTTTACTATATGTTTTTCCACTTAATTATTAGCACACTAACACTTATTATCTACAATTTGTAGAACTTCCCTTAGAATTCAACAAACCACTGAAAGACCTCACTGTCAACGAAAAGGAATCAGCCTTATTTGAATGTGAACTTTCTAAAACTGGACTCACTGTGAAATGGTATCATAAAGAAAAGGAAGTAAAGTCGAGAGACTGTTATACCATAAAAGCTGACGGCACAAAACATTCACTGAAAATTGATAAAACAACTGTTGATCACACTGGTGAAATCAGTCTGAAAGTAAAAGACAAAACTACCTCGGCTAAACTCACAGTTACTGGTACTAATCCTTTTTTTTTTAGCATTTTCAGAGTCTTTATATTTGCAATAATGTTTTTTGCAATAATGTTTTCAATATTTCATAAAAATGATTTTGAATTAGATTTCTAACAGAATTAACAAACTAATTATTACATATCTATTAGCACACTAACACTTATTATCTACAATTTGTAGAACTTCCCTTAGAATTCAGTAAACCACTGAAAGACCTCACTGTCAACGAAAAGGAATCGGCCTTATTTGAATGTGAACTTTCTAAAACTGGACTCACTGTGAAATGGTATCATAAGGAAAAGGAAGTAAAATCCAAAGATGGTTATACCATAAAAGCCGATGGCACAAAACATTCACTGAAAATTGATAAAACAACTGTTGATCACACTGGTGAAATCAGCCTTAAAGTGAAAGATAAATCAACCTCAGCCAAACTTACAGTTACTGGTACTAATCATTTTTTAGCATTTTGTAATATTTTCAGTCTTTGTATTTGAAATAATGTATTTAATATTCTCATAAAAATTTCTAACAGAATTACCTAACTAATTTTTACTATATGTTTTTCCAATTAATTATTAGCACACTAACACTTATTATCTACAATTTGTAGAACTTCCCTTAGAATTCAACAAACCACTGAAAGACCTCACTGTCAACGAAAATGAATCAGCCTTATTTGAATGTGAACTTTCTAAAACTGGACTCACTGTGAAATGGTATCATAAAGAAAAGGAAGTAAAATCCAGAGACTGTTATACCATAAAAGCTGATGGCATGAAACATTCACTGAAAATTGATAAAACAACTGTTGATCACACTGGTGAAATCAGTCTGAAAGTAAAAGACAAAACTACCTCGGCTAAACTCACAGTTACTGGTACTAATCCTTTTTTTTAGCATTTTCAGAGTCTTTATATTTGCAATAATGTTTACAATATTTTCATAAAAATGATTTTGAATTAGATTTCTAACAGAATTAACAAACTAGTTATTACATATCTATTAGCACACTAACACTTATTATTTACAAATTGTAGAACTTCCCTTAGAATTCAGTAAACCGCTGAAAGACCTCACTGTCAACGAAGAGGAATCGGCCTTATTTGAATGTGAACTTTCTAAAACTGGACTCACTGTGAAATGGTATCATAAAGAAAAGGAAGTAAAATCCAAAGATGGTTATACCATAAAAGCCGATGGCACAAAACATTCACTGAAAATTGATAAAACAACTGTTGATCACACTGGTGAAATCAGTCTGAAAGTGAAAGATAAATCTACCTCTGCTAAGCTCACAGTTACTGGTACTAATCTTTTTAACATTGACACTAAATATTTTAAAATTTCATCTTTTTAACAAAATACTCTGAATGAAATAAATTGGAATATTATTTCTAACACAATTAATAAACTAACTTTAACTGTTTTTTTTTATCAAACATTTAGCTTACTAACATATTTTCTACAATTTTTAGAACAATCCCTAGAAATCAACAAACCGCTGAAAGACCTCACTGTCAATGAAAAAGAATCGGCCTTATTTGAATGCGAACTTTCTAAAACTGGACTCACTGTGAAATGGTATCATAAAGAAAAGGAAGTAAAGTCCAAAGATGGTTATACCATAAAAGCCGTTGGCATGAAACATTCTCTGAAAATTGATAAAACAACTGTTGATCACACTGGTGAAATCAGTCTGAAAGTGAAAGACAAATCTACATCTGCTAAACTAACTGTTATAGGTTAATACTTGCATTTTGCTTATATCTTATATGGTTGAGGATCTAATACTAGGTTTATTATTATCACAGGATCTAGTAACATAATCATTGCTTCCTCTAAAATGAAATTTATTTATTTGAAGATTGATATATGATGTGTTCAGTATGAAAGATTTTGGTCTATATTTAAAAATGTTCATATTAATATACTAATATTTAACACTGACTAACTATATTCTTTTTAGAAACCTCTTTGAAAATTGTAACTCCACTTAAAGATCTTAAAATTCAAGAATTTGAAACTGCCATATTTACATGCGAAGTATCTAAACCAAATGTTGACGCTAAATGGTATCACCAAGATAAAGAAGTCCAGGAAAAAGATGATTACATCATTAAAGTTGATGGCAACAAACATACGCTTGAGCTAAGAGATGTACCAGTTTCAGCTAGCGGGAAATTTTCTGTCAAATTTGATACTGTTGAATCTAAAGCTAAACTAACTGTGAAAGGTACATTTGATTAAAAGCATTGTATCCATATTTTAATAATACAAATATATGCTAATACTATATAAAAATCTCATACTTTTGACATTTTCAGTACTATTCTCTTTAAAATGACTAGACCCTTTGATTTAGGTAGTTAATAAAAGTGTCGATTTAATTACTTCAATGTGTTGAATTGTATATCTGTCTACATTAAAAACTTTAGGTCCATACTTACATAGTAGCAATATTGAGATAAACTGACATATGTTAAAAACTTGACAGTTTAAGCCAAAAACCAAATTAATATTAGTAAACAAATCAACATAATCTTTGGAAATGAAAATTTTATCATTACAAAAGGAAACAGCACTTCAGATCAACCTCATTCAACCTGAATCAAAAAGGTTTAACTCCTTTAAGTCAGGATTGAATTTATTATTAGAATTAAATTGAAAGCTACCTTAGTATTTGATTTGGAATGATTTTAGACACATACAGATTTTTAGTATAAAATATTGTATTTCAATAGAAATTCCTGTGGCAATAACAGTACCATTAAAAGACATCACAATCACAGAATCACAGACAGTTACCTTTGAATGTGAAGTTAACAAATCAGGATTAACACCAAAATGGCTACACAAAAATAAAGAGGTTAAGGCTAAAGATGGATTTGTTATCAAAAGTGAAGATAAAAAGCATTCAATAACAATTGAAAGTGCAACAATAGATCACACTGGCAAATTTATGGTTAAATTTGCTGAAGTTAAAAGTGAAGCCAAACTAACTGTTACTGGTACTAACCTTATGATATTTTGATGCAAAAAATTTTAATTTTAGAAAATCAAAATAATTTATTTTTAATCATTTATATTAATTATCTGCATGTCTAACAAACTAATTTTTAATATTTTATTTTATTATTATTTATCATATTAACACATTCTATTTTCTACAATTTGTAGAATGAGCTTTATGATACTAACTTATTATATTATCTACAATTTGTAGAATTGCCATTAGAATTCAGTACTCCACTTAAAGACCTCACTGTCAACGAAAATGAATCAGTCTTATTTGAATGTGAACTTTCCAAAACTGGACTCAGTGTAAAATGGTACCACAAAGGAAAGGAAGTAAAATCCAAAGATGGTTATACCATAAAAGCTGATGGCATGAAACATTCACTGAAAATTGATAAAACAACTGTTGATCACACTGGTGAAATCAGTCTGAAAGTGAAAGACAAATCAACATCTGCTAAACTTACAGTTATAGGTTAATACTTGCATTTGACTGTTATCATTTTTATAACAAACTATTATAACAATAAAACATATTAATCAAGCTAATAAATATAAGTACATTAATACTGGTTTTAATATTTCTAACAATTCTAACCAACAATTAATGCACAATTAACAAAGTTTGGAGAAAAAGATTATTGATCAATTAGAGTAAGTTTACATCAATTCTGTATTTTCAGAATTACCAGTGGAATTCATCAGACCATTAACAGATGTCAAAGTTGCAGAAAATAAGAATATAACCTTAGAATGTGAAGTTAATAAACCAAATAAAAAGGCACGCTGGTTACTTGAGGGTAATGAGATCAAAGCTAGTCAACGAATTAAAATTGTTTCAGAGCTTGCTGTTCATAAACTGATCATCTCTAAATCCGTAGTAGAAGATGAGGGTGTTTATAAGATTTTTGTGGAAGACAAGGAATCTAAGGCAGAAGTTCGTGTTGAAGGTAAATATATTTTATCTTTTTATGTTATTCTACTAAGCTAATCATAACATTATATTATGCATGAACAACTTACAATCAGTGAAGGACGATTAGAAGTGTAAATGTGGGGAATTAATTTTATTGAACTCAATTTTTGATAAAACAACTATTTTTTGTCTGTTGGTCCACACATGGACCAAATTTAATCTAATTCTATACTAACATCTGTAACTTTTAGAATTGACCATAGAGATTGTCAAGCCCCTGAAAGACATTCAGGCCACAGAAAATGAAACTGTTACATTCAAATGTGAAGTTTCACGGGCTGGTAGCAAAGCAAAATGGCTTAAGGCAGGCAAAGAATTAACTGTTGCCGATGGTTACAAAATGAAAGTAGATGGTGCTGTGTTCAGTCTTATCCTTGATAAGACATCTACTGAAGATGCTGGAGCTTACACCATTGAAATCGAGGATAAAAAGAGCACTGCTAATCTTAAAATCAAAGGTATTAACATATCTCACAAATACCATATACTGCACTATTAACAACTCTAATTTAATATTATCAGATTACTGACAATTACCTTTAAAAAAATATATAGTTAATATATAATTTTAACCTTTAATTCTAACTTTTATTTTATAACACCAAAACGTTAGTGCAATATGGCAGTCAGAATTAAATGTAAATGGTTCATAAATCAATTTACATTTAACTTCCCATTAACACTAAACCTCTGAGGTACCAGAAAAATAGTCTGTTGTCTTATTCTGTAAAGCAGTGGTTCTCAAAAATTTTTTTTGCCAACGTCACACTTTGGAACACATGAAAAAAATAGCGGCACACCTGGCTAAATATATATGAAAAATATTTGAATTTTTCAAAATAAAAACATTACAAGTCATAGACGGCATACAACTGTAGACACAGACTAGTAATAGACACACAGAATGACTCAAACTAAATAAAGAAGAAAACACTGTGAACTTACTTTATTGCAGTGTTTCAAATTTCATCAATCAAATAGCTGGCTTCTTTAGTGAGAAATTTTCTCAGTGTGAGTTCAAAATTTTAGGGCACACTTAGGAAGATCTTGCCGCACACCTGTGTGCCGTGGCACACTGGTTGAGAATCACTGCTGTAAAGTTAGCAAATCTGGTATCAGCTCAAAATAAGAACAAGGATATAAAAGAATCATAATATGTCCACATAAGTGTTAAGGGTTGTGTTTATACATTAACCGTTGACAAGTCCACAACTGATGATGAAGCAGTTTACATATGTATCATCAAGGATAGGATGACATCAGGAAGGGTCACTGTAAAAGGTAGATTCTTTCTACCTTTTAAGTAATAGTTTATCTGTAAATTAATTTTATTTGTAAATGTTTGATCAGTTGATGATATATACAATTTCTGAGAAACAAAGGGTTCAGTAATGGTAATTAAGTGGCAATTTGTGTTACAGAAGCTCCAGTAGAGATTGAGAAACAATTGGCAGATATACAAGTTACAGAAGGTCAAGAGATCTTTTTGGAGTGTGTGGTATCCAAACCCTGTGAAGCTACTTGGTATAAGGATGGTAACAAAGTTTCAGCTGAAGGCAGATTCAAGATTGTTGGAGATGGAACTCTCCATCGTTTGACAATTGATGAAGCGGAGGGAGAAGATGCAGCTGAATACTCTGTCAAGGTTGGAGACAAAACATCCAAAGCTACGGTTAAAGTTGAAGGTTAGTTAATTGGTGTAACCAGTATGTATATGACTAGAGATACAGTAGTAGTATAAATATTCTATTTGACATTCAAATTTAGTAGTATTGTGTTACTGTCAATTTAGTTTTGATTTGAAAATAAATAAATGATTTTTTTTTTTTTGCAGAAGAATTCATTGAATTTGTTCGTAATCTTGAAAATGTAGATGTCAAGGACATACCATGTGATGCTGTGTTTGATTGTGAACTTAGCAAACCTGATGTAGCTGTTGTGTGGTTCCATAATGAGACACCATTATTACCAGGTGATAAACATGAGATAATTGTTGATGGTTGTGAACATAAACTAATAGTACATGAGATAGAGGGTAAAGATGAAGGAAATTATAAAATTGTTGCCAAGAGTAAAAAATCAGAAGCAGCTCTATTTATTGAAGGTGAGATTTTATTTTATTTTAATATGTGTTACTTTGAGAAATTTCTTTGAGAGTAATGATAAACATACTCTGCTACAATATTTATGCCGAAAATATGTTGACACTACAGGGTAGATAAAATAACCTCTTATGTAAAACTCAAATTAGAATAAATTATTTAAATCATGAATTGTATTATATTTTCTAGCCCCACCCAAGATCTTTATCGACAAGAAATATGAAGAAATTGTCTACCTCAATATTGGTCAGTCGACAGCCTTTGAGATCCCATTCTCAGGTAATCCACAACCTAAAATCAGCTGGCAGTTTAATGGTGGAGATCTTCCAGATAAAAAACGTGTGGAGTCAGAAACCATCTATAATATGACTACCATTAGACTGAGTCATGTTAAACGTTCAGATACTGGAAGTTACACTGTTATTATGGAGAACTCTAATGGCAAAGCTACCATTGATATCAAGCTTGTTGTCCTTGGTAAGTAATAATCTATATTTCTTTCTTTATGAAATGGATGAAAGTTACTATAGGCCAAAACCTTAAATTCATTTATTCATTCTTACTTCCATTGAGCACAATAATTTCATGTTTAATAGTCATTCAAGTTGTAAGATTTAATTAATATTAATATCTTATATCTGACTATTTTCTCTTATTTAGACAAACCAACACCACCACAGAATGTGACAGTATCAGATATTACTATAGAATCTGCTGTGTTACACTGGGAACCACCAGCAGATGAAGGAGGCAAACCGGTTACATCATACATTGTGGAGAAACGTGAAGCTATTAGACGAGCCTGGAATGAATTGGGTGAAACTTCTAATCTCGAACTACCAGTTAAAGGATTGGTCAAAGATGCTCAATATGTTTTCCGAGTATATGCTAAGAGTGAAATTGGAAAGAGTGAACCTACAGAATCTGAGAAAATCACAGCCAAACACATGTTTGGTAAGTTTTAAAATAGAACTGTAACTGCATAGAATTAAATTTACAGATCTGAAAACAAAAAGTATGATTTTGAACATCAAATAAAGATTACATTTTTTGATAATTCATTCCTTTGGCAATTAATTTGATTTTTTAATATTTAAATTATGGATATATTTTTTTCTACAGTTGTACCTGATGCTCCATCAAAACCAACTGTATCTGATGTCCGAAAAGATTCAGTAAATCTGACATGGACACCACCTACTAATGATGGTGGATCTCCTGTAACAGGCTACATGATAGAAAAGATGTCTGGATTCAGTCCAAGATTTGTACAAGTTACCAAGGAACCTGTGACAGATCTTACCTACCATGTAACAGATCTGATTGAAGACAATGTATACCAGTTCCGAGTTATTGCTGTAAATCTTGCTGGACCATCCAAACCAGGAGAACCATCAGAAGAAATCAAGACAAAAGATCCATGGAGTAAGTTTTGCTATAATTACAATTTTTTAAATGTAAAGAAAGGAATGTAGTGTATTTGGTAGGACAGTGATATTGACAGAATGTTTTTCAAAGCTGTAAACTGTTCATAATCTGGTTCCATGTTCATTACATACAAAGGTCTTCCTTCCATTTTTTATCAAAATTGTAGTTAACTTTATGTGTTGTTCATTATTTATAGCTGTGCCAGGTCGTCCTGCTGTACCTGAAGTTACCGGAACAGACAAGAAATCAGCAGCTCTGAAATGGTCTCCACCAGAATCCGATGGAGGTAGTCCAATTACAAACTATGTTGTAGAATATAGACCAAAAGGATCCTACAATTGGACCAAGGCTAATGAGGGTGTTGTTGTTCCTGATACCACCTTCAGTGTGATAGGTCTACGAGAAAATTCTGAGTATGAATTCCGTGTTGCTGCTGAAAACAAGGCAGGTGCTGGAGAACCATCTGAACATACCAAACCAGTTAAAGTCATAGAGCCTATTGGTATGTATACCATAATTCTACTGTTGTGTTGCTTCTCAAAAATATAAATTAAAATCAATAATTATTACATTGAATTGTTTAAAATAAATTTTTGTTGTCTTCTGATATTAAAGAAATAAATTCAGTAGTAATCTGGTCTTTGTATTTCAGTTGGTACACCACCAGTCATCATAGAACCATTATTAGATGCTACTGTTATAGCTCCTAAGGATGCAATATTGGAATGTGATGTTGATGTTGGAGAACCAGAGTCAGAAATTAAATGGTATGTTATCCTTGAGATAACCTTAGTTTGTGCAAATATAATGTTGGATTATGTGTTGATATGAAAGAATTAGTTGTCTAGAATTAAAACTGAGATTTTAATTTTAATACCCCATATACTGGTAGTAGCATTATGTCTTGTCTGTTTATAGTAATCATTCATTCTTTGTACCACAGGTTCAAGGCATCTAAAGAAATCCATAAATCATCTAAATATGAAATGAGTTACGAAGATGAAGTAGCATCATTAGTGATTCACCAGACAGAACCTTCTGATGCTGGCAAATATAAATGTGAAATTTTTAACCCATTGGGTAAAGTTCAGACCGAAGGAAGCCTAGCTGTTCACAGTAAGTTCATAACATAATGTTATTCATATTATCGGTAATTAGTATATTTCTTAATTAAAGTCACAATGTTCTAGAAAATAAATAAATATTTTCCATATTTAAATTTGCTAAAAATTGGGTCTGAGCAGTGTCCTATAAATAGTAATTTAGACAATTAAAACAAAAAACCTAGGTTAGATACCATCTTGACCACATTGTGCATGGATAGAAATGTCTAAGACAATAAAGATGGTGTGTGAAAAGAGCAGAAAGTAATGTAATGTAAAGTTTGGATCTCTATTACCTAGGCTAGAACTGATCGGTTTTAATATATTTATGAATAAATGCCTTAAATTCATGAATATTGTGCCTTTAAATATATGCGTTACTTTTATTTTTATTCATATTTTTTTTTCTGTAAAATATGTGTACTGTTTTGACTAGTAGAATAACATATCATCTTTAATAAAAAAATTAATTAATTTTCCAGCACCACCTGCACTTGAATATGACAACAAATTAAAAAGTGCTCAAAAGGTCAAAGCTGGATCCACAATTATCATACAAGTCAACACCAGTGGTATTCCATTACCTACCATAAAATGGATGTTAGGTGACAAACCATTAGAGAAATCACAACGTGTAAATATTGATACTACAGACGTATATTCTACAGTCACCATCAAGAATGCTATGTTGGATGATTGCGGTGTCTATCATATAACTGCTGAAAATGTTGTAGGCAAAGCTGAAGCAGATTTTGAAGTTATTGTCAAAGGTAAGATATTTTTATGGTTTCTAGAGTTTTCATATCTTCTGAATAAAGAAGAGTTTTACTATAACATGATTTCATTACATAATACAAAGATCTCAATTTTTTGTATAAAACCATGATATGTAAATGGAACAAAATAATACCTTCTTGTCAATGAACATAGCATAAAACAAAGAACCATGTACATGTATTTAGGTTATTGAAATGGATTTTAAAAATATTTTCAGACAAACCATCCAAACCAAGCAATCTCCACCCGATAGAAGTACAGAAGGATTCCATTGCTTTCTCCTGGGAACCTCCTGCAAACATAGGTGGATGTGATATTACTGGATATGTTATTGAGAAACGTGATGCCAAGCGCAATACTTGGATGCCAGTTCACACTGTAGATGGTGCCACCAACACATACACTGTATTAAAACTTCTTGAAGGTACAGAATACTATTTCAGAGTTTCTGCTGAAAACGAAATTGGTGCCAGTGAACCTGCTGAAATATTTGAAGGAATTGTAGCCAAGAGTCCATTTGGTAAGTGATGCTTATATAGTTATATGTACATTTTATTTGTTAGCTTATCAAACTTTGTAAAAATGTAGAAAAATGGTAATTCAAGTACAAGTAGAAGAAAAACCTGTTCTTTTTGTAAATGTCTATACAGCTTGACTACAACTTTGATCTTTTTGAATCGCAGATGTACCTAGTGCACCCAGAAAGTTCCAACCAACAGAAGTCACCAGATCTTCAGTAACATTGACTTGGGTACCACCTGAAAATGATGGTGGAAGTCCTGTGACAGGTTATCTCATTGAAAAGAAAACTCGTTCCAGTCCTAGATGGATGAAATGCAATAAGAGCCCTGTCCGTGACACCATCTATACTGTCACTGATCTTGTAGAAAATGACGAGTATGAATTCAGATGTACTGCCGAAAACACTGCAGGAGCTGGTAAAGCTACTGATGCCGTTGGTCCAATCAAAGCCAAGGATCCATTTGGTAAGCAGAATATACATTATCTGTATCTTTTAAAACTCGAAATCCCAAATTCCTAATCATCTTGTTTACTTTTCTATAAATATATCTTTGAACACAATCTGTAGCAGTGTTGGTAATTTATATATTTACTATTTTTCTTCAGATAAACCTGATGCCCCAGGTCGACCAGAAATTATTGATGTAACAAAAGAATCCATGACATTGAAATGGGTAGCCCCAGAGAAAGATGGCGGAAGTCCAGTATTTAACTATGTGATTGAGATGAGGCTTAAAGGTGCAGTCAGATGGGTTGTCTACAGCCAAAATATTAAAGTACCTGAACCCAACCTTGTAGTTAAAGATCTAGTTGAGGGAACACAATACGAGTTCCGTATTTTAGCTGAAAACAAAGCTGGATTATCACCACCATCACAACCATCTCAGCCAACAATTGCCAAAGATCCAATCAGTTAGTTTCTTATACTTTGTTTTAGTAAAAGCAACCAGAGAACATTTTCATAAAAAAGAATTATGTTGTTGGCATATTAGTGTTTAATAACACTAATATGAAAAAAAAAATTAAAGAAAGGAAAACGTATCATCATCATTTTTTAAACATTCTTCAAACTTTTTGTAATATTTATTTTTATCATATTGTTAACTGATGTTATATCTACCGGGGTATTTGGTTTTTTTAGTTGGAGAAGCACCAACTGTATTGGAAGGATTACCAGATTTAACTGTAATGGCTAATGAAACAGTAATACTGGAATGTAAAATCAATGGTGAACCAGTGCCAACTATTAAATGGTAAGTTGGAACTTTTTAAAAACGTTTTGAGGGTTAATAGCTTAATATTCGATTTCTTTAATTACATGTCAAAAATTGTAACTAGTTTGACATCAAACTAAAAATTGTTGTCTTGCCATGCAGTGATTTTTAAAATGTCACCTTGTCACGCAATGATTTTTAAATAGCCGATATACAGAATTAGCATTATTCCTGATTGCTACATGTTTCATATATAACAGGATTAAAGATCAAAGAGAAGTGAATGAAGATAAACGTCATGAGATGTTATATGATGGTAACACTGCAACATTGACAATAACTGATGTCACAGAGAAAGATGGTGGAAGCTATATGGTAGAAGCTAGCAATGATCTAGGGACTGTCAACACCTCTGGTTCGCTAGAAATACAAGGTAAATATATTTCTTGTTTTTGTTTGTGCAAATTCAGTGCTCTGTATTTTAATGGTGTTTTAGAAATTATATTAATTGTGAAATCAGATTAGTTTAAATTTAAGCATTGAAAATGAACAAATATAATGATGAATAACAAATAGAATACCAACAAATAGAATTTTTGGCCTTGGGATATAATCATAACTTGGAATCTAAAATTTTTTTGTAGCTCCCCCATATCTTGAATTTGACAACAAGTTCAGGGATGTGATTACCTTACAAGCTGGTGCCAACTTGAAGGTACCAGTAAAGGTTTCTGGTATCCCAACACCAAGATTGTTGTGGGTGAAAGATGATAAACCATTAAAGACATCAGGACGTATGACAGTGGATATTAAGGACACTACAACTTCACTCGCTATTAAGAAAATACTAAAGGAAGACGATGGTCTTTATATCTTGAAAGCGGAAAATGATGCTGGAGAAATCACTGCTAAATTTGATGTAGAGATTATTGGTAAGTTGATGGTTAATAATCAACATAATAATCTTTTTTTAATGTGATGGGATTCTTAAATGGGCAACTAGTCTGATGGTTCACAAATATATCTCAGAATCAAAATGAATGTTGCATTTTACTACATTGTAATTGAATTAAGGACTTCTGAATAAAGAAAAAAAACTAATTTAATAAAAACACTGTAAACTCCTCATGATGTATATACCCCATAGTGTAAACTTTCCCATCTACAGTGTACATTGATATTAATCATATCTGGCAATGATCGTATGCCATACATTCTACCAATATATGTGACAAGATAAGATGATCTCATGTTATTGTCACATGGAACGTGCTGCCATAGCAAACATGATTCCTATTTCAGCAATGAAAACTATATTCGTATTGTAAGCCTTTCACTTGAACACAGAACTTGATACAGTTAAGCCACAATGAACGAGCTAGCTCTGAAAAGAGATCAGAATTATTATTATTATTTTATTTATCTCAGCTGCAAAAATGTAAACTTCATATAGCCATAACTTAAGTTACATGTAGAATTTACTGATTTTGGTTTTAGTTAAAAGTATATTTGTATATTAATGCTCTTAAACTCTATATTATATTTTGGATTGTCTTTACAATTTACATCCTTTAAAATATTGAATATTGGTGTTACAGATGTACCAGGCCAACCTGAAGGACCAATCACAACTGATGATATACAACGTAACTCTGTCACTTTGACATGGAAACCACCAAAAGATGACGGTGGTGCAGATATTAAAACTTACATCATTGAACGTAAAGAGGCCAAACGTAACATGTGGACTAAAGCTGGTAGTGTGAAAGGAGACAAACTGACTTTCACCCCAACAGGGTTAACAGAAGGTATGGAATATTTCTTCCGTGTATCTGCTGAAAATGAAGTTGGAATATCAGAGCCTCTGGCCATGGATTCACCAGTTATACCCAAGAGTCCATTTGGTAGGTTAAAAAGGCATGGTGTAAACTGACATTTTGATGTTGTGAAATGCTTGGAGTGTGATAAACCATTTCTAATTTCATTTTTAGTTAAATAGTTGTAGTTTTTTAATTTTTTAAATTTTTTTACATTAAATGACTGTTGTATTGTGTGAAATGACATCATGATATTTTTAGATTATTTTATAGAAACTAAAACACATCTTTTATTTCAAAAGATTTATTTTTTGTAAACTTACAAAAATTTCAAGAATGGTTGTGTTTTCATATCGGTAAATAATATGGTTTTAAAAATACATAAAAATAGAGATCAATTTGTACATAGTAGCCAGTCAGACACAATAAAGATCTTAATAATTGATGTTACAGTACATGTTTCCTTATAGATGATATATTTTTTATTAATATTTTGTTAATTAAATATAGTGTTATTAACGTTAAGTAGTTGTAGATTTTAACAAAAAGAGATTTTATCTACCTTTATTATATATTTACATATAGTTATATATTTTTATTTATACATTTAACATGACAAACTTGTAACTCTGTGATCTCCATGTTAAGTTTGATAAGTCTAGAAGAAGTTAATAAAATTTGAAATATTTAAACTTTTGAGACAAAAGCATTTGTGTTTCATATTTATTACATTTTATTTTTGTTCTTAGCGATATTGATCAAATACTGAATACGCTAAATATAGATAGGCAGAAATCAAAAAGAGCAAGTTTTGTATAGATACTTTTTATGTTTATTTCTTCGGCAATAAGACAATGCATTTACTGTTTGCAATATAAAAATCAAATTTCACAATTGCAATAACTCGTTCTGATATTTTATGTAAAATTTGTTACATTTTAAGAATTTAATCTAAGTAAAGCAATAGGTATTAGTATTTAATACTAATAATATATAAAATGGCCCATAAGACAGTATTAGAACACTTATATGTAGTAAAATTTATTAAGTATTAGGGCTGAATCAAAATTATATTATTGTAATTAAATGGAAATTGATTTTTAAATGTCAAATATTCTTATTAGTTGGTTTTTATACTCATTGTTACTGAATTAAATCAACCTTTTTTTATCAGGAAATATATCTATAATTAACCTTTAAACAGTATAAACATAGTTTTGTCAGCATAAGATATAACTTATAGTCTAAACTAAACTATCTCCATAATTTACATATCAGTTGAAGAAATACCAAATATTTTAAATTTTGATACATATCAAAACTTAATAATCTATTTTATCATTTTATTATTTTATTGTGTAATTACATTTTGGGGTATTGGTGTTAATGCATGACTTTTTTTTATTTACAAATGCAATCATAATTATACCCATTAGGCTTTAGTTGTCTGAAATAAATTGTTTTATATCAAAGTGATTAATGATTTATTTATTTGTTGTGTGCATGTGATTTTTTTTATGCTAGTGTGTATGTACTTTTATGTTTTTGTTTTATTTTCATACTCCACCATTGATATCAGATGCAGAAATAGAACCTTGTTGCTTTTTTTTAGATATGTTGGTACAGTTTGCTTGACAAGCCATGCCTAACATGATATTAGACTACTATATTTGTATTTAAAATACAGATGTGACGTCACCCTTTGATGTTGGCGTACCATTATTTCAAATAATCGTACGGGCAACTTGCCAATCGTACCTTGTCAAATATTAGACTCGAGTGACGTATTTCACTGTAAACGCACGTGCGGAGTGTCTGTATTTTAAGATGTTTAATGGTCTCGAGCTGAGACATTGCGTAATATATTGTAAAAACACTCGGACCTGACGGTCCTCTTGTTGTTACAATATATTACTTAATGTCTCGCTCTCGACCATTAAACAATACATAAACTTCAATTGTTTGGATAATATATCAAGCTTTGCCATTGTTAATTATGGAACAAGGTTCTACTGTACTGAAAACAGGACGAATTCTTAGAGGCCCCAATTTTATTAAACCATAAATTAATATTATTTGTATGTTTTGTCATTTGATTTTATTCATTTAGCATCTTGCAGTTGTTTTAGTGTTGGCGTGACAGTTTTGATTTTGTTTATCGCGTTTATTTTAATGTTGCACGATTCAAGTAATTAGTAATAATTGAAGAGATTCTTGTATATGCTAATAATGGTAAGTATTTAATGTTTTGGTCATAACCTAGCTTTATATATTATAGATAATTTACATTGAAGAGAAATTTAGTTATATGGATTAGATATCAACTTACATTTTAACATTTGAGAAAATGATGTATTTGCAATATAAAAATATAGATAAAAGTTTGCACAATCTTTAATTTTGAAACAAAAGTGACATTTATTTTTCTTCACAATTTAGGTAAACCATCTAAACCTATTGGACCTATTGCTGTATCAGATATTAAAGAAGACAGTGCTGTATTAACTTGGTCACCCCCAGAATCAGATGGTGGTTCTCCATTAACTGGCTATGTCATTGAGAAGAAAGACAAGCGAAAAACATCTTGGACAAAAGTTATTAGTATTGATGAAAAGACTTTAACATACAAATGCACCAAGTTGATTGAAAATACTGCTTACATCTTCCGTGTCAGTGCCATTAATGCTGAAGGTCAAGGAGAACCATTAGAATCAGATGAGGTTATTCCAACAAAACCAGCAGGTATGTCCTCTTCAAAATAGATGAAAATCAGGAGATTCTCTAATTCTGTATTTGAGGCCAACTGTAAATTATTGTTGTTTTTTGTTTTTGATGATCACACAAAATAATAATTACTATGATGTTTTCTAATTTGCAGAAGTACCTGGTAAACCAATAGGTCCAATCAAGTTTGATAAAGTTTTAGAAGACTCTGTCAAACTCTCATGGTCTGCACCAAAGAAAGATGGTGGCTCAAAGATAAAGAATTACACCATTGAAATCAGTGATGATGATAAAACATGGACACCTCTTGACACAGTAGATGGTAAAACTACTACTTATGATGCCAAAAAGCTGAAAGAAGGAACCAAATATAAATTCCGTGTAGCTGCCATTAATGAAGTTGGTACTGGAGATTATCTTATCTCTGATTCAGTGACACCACAAAGAAAATTAGGTAATTTTATTGTCTTTTTTAATTATCCCTTCATAATAATAAGAATAATAATAGGATGGATGTCATCTCAAATTCCCTCATCAACAATTAATTAATTGTAATGTTAATCTTAAAAAATGACCAATGTAAGCTGTTGACACGATCTGTTAAACAGACATTATCACTTTCACTATATCTTATTTAAAATAGAAAATTCATGACATCCTATTTCAAATTATCTTACACTCACCCTATTATCAAAAATCTAAACACTTGGAATGACATATTCTGCCATTATCTCTATTACACAAAGTGTACAATTTTTAAACTGAAAGCTAAATGACTTATAATGACTTATATCGCTGCAATTAATTGATAGTTTTGTCTCTGAACACCACTGACAAAACTGTATTATCAAATAAAGGCAAATTGAATTTTTGTTACAATAAAATAAAGTGGCATTGAGTTACCAAAAAATAAAATTGGTGTATGTATTTGTTTTAGTTGCTCCATCAGCACCAGTTGGTCCCCTTGAAGTAACAGGTGTACAACGTGATAATGTTACAATTAAATGGCAACCACCAGAAAAAGATGGTGGCTCTCCAGTTACTGGATATATTATTGAAAAGAAAGATACAAAGAGAAACAGTTGGTCTAAAGTTGGTAAAGTTGCTGCTGATACAACAGAACACAATATTCCTGGTCTAACAGAAAATACTGCCTACTACTTCAGAGTTATTGCTGAAAATAAAGTAGGACAAAGTGAACCCCTGGAAACAGAGAAGTCTACTTTAGCCAAGAGTCCATTTGGTATGTGTATTGTCTTGATTCAGATATCTCAACATCATTTTTATCTTTCTTCAACTTTCTTTTATAATGAGACGGTTGGGTGAGTGAGTGGTCTAACTTACGTTCTGTAGATCAAGGCCAGTTATCTAATTAGTGTTCAGTGTACATTATATTCAATTTCTTTCTTTCATATTAAAGTGAAGTTTTTTTGATCAAATTAACTTTTTGTTTGAATAGATAAACCTTCAAAACCAGTAGGACCCTTACAAATCAGCAATGTCACTAGTAATTCAGCCGATCTGGAATGGAAGGCCCCAGAAACAGATGGAGGTTCTCCACTAACTGCCTATATGATAGAAGTCAAACCAACTGGTAGATCCACTTGGACAAAGGTTGGTCGTGTTGATGGAAATACCACAAAATACACAGTACCAGATTTGAAGGAAGGAAATGAATATTATTTCCGTGTTATAGCTGTTAATGCTGAAGGACAGAGTGAGCCTTTGGAATCAAAGGATACAGCAAAACCTGTTAAGAAAATATGTAAGTTTATTGGTCAATCTCATAAAATAAATTTAGTTCAGTGAAAGAATTAGCTCAGGTGTTAAAAGTATAGTATAGCTTAAATACACATTTGTTTTCATTTGCTCAATTTTCAGTACCACCTGGTCCTCCACGACAAGTTAAACCATCTAAAGTAGGTCAAGATTATGCTATTTTGGAATGGAAAGCCCCAGTTGAAGATGGTGGATCAAAAATAAAGGGTTATAAGATTGAGAAAAGTGAAGCCAATTCTGATAAATGGGTGAAAGTAGCTGAAGTCAAAGCTTTTGATACCCAATATAAAATTACTGATCTCAAAGAAAATGTGGAGTATTGTTTTGCTGTCTCAGCTGGAAATGAAGTTGGTTTTGGTGAACCTGAAGAGACATCTTCAGCTATCATACCAAAGAGAGCAGAAGGTCCTCCACAGAAACCAGTTGGTCCACTTACAGCTAAAGATATTGAAAGAACTTCAGCAACTTTGGTATGGAAGCCTCCAACTGATGATGGTGGATCTCCAATAACCGATTACATCATTGAAAGAAGAGATGCCAAGCGTACATCATATACCAAAATTGATAAGATACCAGCTGACAAAACTGAGTATAAGGCTCTGAATCTTATCGAAGGAACAGAATATTACTTTCAAGTTATTGCTGTAAATAAACATGGTAACAGTGAACCACTAGAGATGGAAAGCAGTATCAAGCCAACTAGTGGATTTGGTAAGTGGGGAAAAAACTTTTCAATAAAATTTGTAGAAGAGCCAAGTTTTGCTGTTAAATTGACTTGTAAAATCAGAAATAAAATTGCATAGATAGGATGACTTTGTGGCTAGTGGACACAAGTCCTTGTTGCAATGAAACTATGGTGAATTGTTTTTTAATACATGCCCACTTCAGGGTGAATTTAAATTTTAGGAAAAGAAATTTAAGAAAAAAAAGTATGTGATTATGTTATTTCTTTGTAATTTACAGATAAACCATCAAAACCAACTGGACCTCTTGTCATTGATAATGTCACAGATAAATCAGCTGATCTTGAATGGAAAGCTCCAGAATCAGATGGTGGGCTTCCTCTTAAAAATTACATCATTGAGAGTAAAACAGCTACTAAATCAGCCTGGTCTAAAGTTGGTAGTGTGGATGGTAATACAACTAAATATACTGTACCTGATCTTAAAGTTGGTACTGAATACTATTTCCGTATCATAGCTGTTAATGATGAAGGCCAAAGTCCAGCTCTTGAATCAAAGGAGACAGCTGAACCAAAAAAGAAAATCAGTAAGTTAAGCTTTAAGTAACAATGAAACTTTGCGTATAAACATTTTTCATTAGGAGTATATGGTAGCTGTATCAACAGACAGCAGCAATAATGACTAGAACCATTAACTGAAGCATATCCAGGGCTTACGCTGTCGTTCACCAAAGTCACAATTTGAGATAAAAATATGAAAGTGGCGATTAAAATTTGATTTTGCCGATAATTTTGGCAGTAATGTTTTGCAATACTGCCGGTTCTTTTTGAGAACTTGCGGAAAAAATCTTAAACTTCTAATTGTATTTATCCTAGATTAACCATTACACTGAGTGTCAATCATGTGGCAGCATACTATAAATTAATCAATTGCCTGATAATCTGGATTGTGTCAATGAATAACACTAATCATTAATGATTAGTTGATTGATGGTTGCCAATGATATATATAAAGCCTATCTCCAGTCATTATTTACTCCTAATGATTAAGGGGGGTTGGATGGCCGAATGGTTGTAGCATAAGATCTGTCATTGAGTCAACTGGCATGGTTTCATTCCCCGGTTGTACATGACAAGGATTAGGGTCGCCTGTCCAACCTTGTGTGTTTTCTCCCGCTGGTTTCCTCTCACTGCTAAAGACCCCTATGTGCAAGCCAATTATTGAAATAAAATTGAACCATACGTTATTCCCGAAATGACCTAGTTTGTGGCAAGTGGATGTTAACCCCATTTTTCTCTCTCTCCTAATGATTAATTCAGTTGGTGATTATTTGATGGCCAACAGTTCTTTTCGAAGAGAAATAAATATTTTGATAGTTCAATTTCGTTTACTGTCGCAGATAAAATATTCCAGTTGGCAGAAATTTTCATTCATTTTGGGAGAAAAATAATGAAATATTAATACCTTATAAGTGTTAGAATTCTATTTAAATATATAAAAGCCACAGCAAAACAATTTCCTAGTTGTAACGTTAAATCCTGTAACATTCATTCATTTTAAGTTATGATTCAGTTGCATGATTAGTGTCATATAACATTCTTTTCATTTTAGCACCACCTGGTCCACCACAACAAGTTAAACCATCTAAAGTAGGACAAGATTACACTATTTTGGAATGGAAGGCACCAGTTGAAGATGGTGGATCTAAAATAAAAGGCTATAAAATTGAGAAAAGTGAAGGAAAATCTGATAAATGGGTGAAAATAGCTGACGTCAAAGCTTTTGACACGATGTATAAAGTCACTGATCTCAAAGAAAACTTGGATTATCATTTTGCTGTTTCTGCTGGAAATGAAGTTGGTTTCGGTGAACCAGCAGAAACACCTTCAGCTGTCATACCAAGAAGAGCAGAAGGTCCTCCACAGAAACCGGTTGGACCACTTATGGCTAAAGATATTGAAAGAACATCAGTAACTTTAGTATGGAAGCCTCCAACTGATGATGGTGGATCTCAAATAACAGATTACATCATTGAAAGAAGAGATGCCAAACGGTCATCATTTACCAAGATTGATAAGATACCAGCTGATAAAACTGAGTATAAGGTTCTAAATCTTATCGAAGGAACAGAATATTATTTCCAAGTTATTGCTGTAAACAAACATGGTCAGAGTGAACCACTAGAAACTGAAAGCAGTGTTAAACCCACTAGTGGATTTGGTAAGTAACAAAAATACATTTACTCCTTTTGTTGGCTTTGGTCATATAGTGTAGCCTAATTTAAACAAGATTTATCTCTCATATACAATCTTTTCGCATATCCTATCAATGAATAACGATTCTACAAATAAAAAGTCATATTAATGTCGAATGAAATTAAATTCAAAACCAATCACTGTATTTCCTTATTCTTATATTATTTCCAGATAAACCATCAAAACCAACTGGACCCCTTGTCATTGATAATGTCACAGACAAATCTGCAGATCTTGAATGGAAATCTCCAGAATCAGATGGTGGTCTACCTCTTAAAAATTACATCATTGAGAGTAAAACAGCCACTAAAACATCCTGGTCTAAAGTTGGTAGTGTGGATGGCAATACAACTAAATATACTGTACCTGATCTTAAAGTTGGTACTGAATACTATTTCCGTATCATAGCTGTTAATGATGAAGGCCAAAGTCCAGCTCTTGAATCAAAGGAGACAGCTGAACCAAAGAAGAAAATAGGTGAATAATAAGATTTTGTTTTTTATAGAATAAGTAATTGACATAAACAAATTGTATGATTAGAAATTAAAATGACCCCTTTAGCTAGTATTCAGATTTTATTTTGTGACTTTTTTCTTTTATATGCAAATTTATGTTTTGGTTTCTGAAGGTTTAAATAAATAGATAGATGACAAAGCTATTGAATATCTTTCAAGAATGTAAACAACTATAGAACTATTGGTGTTATAATCATTAAACATGCACATACATTTTGGCTTACAGTTGCTCCCGAATCTCCAAAGCAGTTGAAGGTGACCAAAGTCGGAGATGATTTTGTTATGTTGGACTGGAAACCACCTGCAGACAATGGTGGGTCAAAGGTTACAGGCTACAAAATTGAGATCTGTGAAGAAAAATCAGAGAAGTGGGTTAAAGTTGATGAAGTCAAGGCTTTTGACACACAGTTTAAGGTCACTGGTTTGAAAGAAGGAACTGGTTACTTTTTTGCTGTATCTGCTAAAAATGAAATTGGTTTTGGCGAACCTATTGAGACCGATAAAGCAGTCAAACCTAAACGAAAAGAAGGTAATCATTTTATAGAAGTTAATATTTATTAGTCAATGTTTATGTTAGCAGACAGTTCAGTAAGAATGAGTTTATTTATGACTTGTTTTCAAATCTAGTATATTATAATTTCAAATACCCATGTCACATTCAAAATTGATAAACCAATAGGAATTTTTCGGCTGTGAAATACTTCCCCTTAAGCCTTATTTCATCAGGCTTGATACAGATGGTATAATGTCATTCATGTAGCGTCAATATTTGATTTTTACAATTTGATTTTATTCATTAGGTCCACCAAGTAAACCAACAGCTCCAATCAAGGCAATAGAAGTAGACAAAACTTCAATTACTCTAGAATGGAAAGAACCTTCTGATGATGGAGGTACACCACTAACTGGCTATGTTATAGAGAAACGTGATGCAAAGAAGAGTACATGGAATAAAGTAGATAAGATTGGTGCTGATAAAACAATCTACAAGGCTACAAACCTGATTGAAGACACAGAATATTACTTCAAGGTGTCTGCCGAAAATAAAATTGGTCTCAGTGAACCTCTGGAAACTGACAAACCTATCAAGGCAAAGGGTGAATTTGGTAAGAAACTTCATTTTCTAATCTGCATAAAATTAATTATAAACTTTTTATCCTATTAACTTGAAGAATGTTTTGTCTATACAATCATATGATTACCTTCTGAGGTTTTTAAAATTTTTTCCAGATAAACCATCCAAACCAACAGGACCCCTCGTCATCGATAATGTCACAGATAAATCAGCTGATCTTAAATGGAAAGCTCCAGAATCAGATGGTGGAATTCCCCTTAAACATTACATCATTGAGAGTAAAACAGCCACTAAATCGGCTTGGTCTAAAGTTGGTAGTGTGGATGGCAATACAACTAAATATACAGTACCTGATCTTAAAGTTGGTACTGAATACAATTTCCGTATCATAGCTGTTAATGATGAAGGCCAAAGTCCACCTCTTGAATCTAGAGAGACAGCTGAACCAAAGAAGAAAATCAGTAAGTTTTTTTTTTAAATTCACTAACTGGTATGTTACTCCACTGATGCTGAAAGTTATTAGATCTACATAATACCCTACAAATAATATAGGAATTAGCCTACATCACACATTTAAAGTCAAAGCCTGTGTGTAACTTGGGTAAAGAAACCCATTCTAGAGCTCTGTGGACACCACTTACAATTTCCCCCCTTTCCAGTATAACAACAGGACTAATATTTCAATCAAAGCACTGAATGTTTTAAGCTAAAACATAATTTGTTTTTGCCATTACAGATCCACCTGAATCCCCTAAGCAACTCAAAGTAACCAAAGTTGGCCAAGATTTTGTCCTTCTGGATTGGAAACCACCAGCAGAAGATGGAGGATCTAAGGTTACTGGTTATAAAATTGAGAAATGTGATATCAAATCAGACAAGTGGGTTAGGGTTGATGAGGTCAAGGGTTATGACACACAGTTCAAAGTCACAGATTTGAAAGAAGGGACTAGTTATTTGTTTGCTGTTACTGCTAAGAATGATGTTGGTTTTGGTGAACCCATTGAAACCAATAAGCCTGTGACACCAAAGAAAGCTGAAAGTAAGTTACATATTGATAGTCTACAGTAAATAACATTAAGAAAATGATCATATAGATCTTGCATTGTTTAATCCATAAATTTATATTTAAATTTTTTTCAAGAAAATGAAATAAACTCAAATATCCAACTTCCAGTTTTTTATATGTTGAATGTTAAATTTCAGCAACACCAAGCAAACCTGTTGGACCAATCAAAGCTGTGGAGATTGAACGTAATTCTGTGGTGATAGAATGGAAAGAGCCTTCAGATGATGGTGGTTCTCCAATCACAGGCTATATTCTGGAAAAGAAAGAGGCAAAACGTCCAACATGGACACGAGTGGATAAAACCAAAGACACAAAAACTCAGTATAAGTTCCAGAACCTTGTTGAAGGAACAGAATATCACTTCCGAGTGTCTGCTGAAAATAAACTAGGAGTCAGTGAACCATTGGAAACCATTGATACAATCAAACCGAAGAGTCCATTTGGTAAGTTTATTTTAATTCTTTTATGTATGTTTTACATAATTTTACTGAAAAGGAATATAATGAGTAAGAAATCAACAGTAATATTTATTATCATGAAAATTAAGTTAAAAATGAAAACTTTTTTTATATATTTGGTTCAGATCCCCCTAGCAAACCAGTTGGTCCTCTAGAGTTCTCAGAAATTACACATAATTCTGCTGTCATAACCTGGAAACCTTCAGAAAATGATGGTGGTAAACCCATTACCGGTTATAAACTGGAATATCGTGACACACGCAGATCTACATGGATGAAAGTGGGTAATGTTAGCCCTGATACTACATCCTTCAAGGCTGAAGATTTAACGGAAGGAACAGAATACTTATTCAGAGTTATTGCTCTTAATGAAGAAGGATCTAGTGTTCCTTTAGAATCAAAGGACACTGTTAAACCACAGAGAGTACTGGGTAAGCCTATATATAATGGCATGTACAATGTTTCAAATGTATTATATTAAATGTCACCATGAAGAAATAGTAATGCAGAGTTATTTTGCTTACATATTATTTACATTAAATTACTAAGCCTAACAGAAAAAAAATTGTGCTAAATGATAACATTTCTCTATGCACTTGATACATGGTTTAAAGGACAATATTATTGTCAGCCATTATCACATATGTGATAGGACTGGTTAAACACGTTCAAAATATAATTTTAACACAGAGCTCATTGCTACGATAGATGCATTAGGAAGATTTGAAGAAACGGAGGTGACTATATAACTGACTGAAGTAATGAACGATAACAGATACACAGAAGAATTTCTGCTCACAGATAATTCCTTTGAAGACCAAAAGTTGTTGTATGAGACTGTGAGAGGATATCTGACAATTTATAAAAAGAACTGACTGTCACTATATAAGAGAACACTAAAAAAATAGAAAAAGGACGTGCATTACCATGAATAAATGGAATGAATAAAAAAAGGGAATGTATATGGTCTTTCTGTTTCTTCAAATGTTCGTTTCTTCAAATCTATCTTAGCAATGATCTATCTCTGAGTTAAAATTATATGAACGTGTTTAACTAGTTCAATCACATATTTGATAGTGGCTGACACCAATATTGTCCTTGAATTATGCCTACATTTAGATGGCCCTTGACCACTTGTGGATGCCCTGAAGCTAAAGTTATGGCCTATGGATTCTCAACAATTTACGATAATTTCTGTTAAGAGTTATTGGCCTTGACCACTTTGACAAATCTTATGGACACTTTAAAACAATCAAGAGTTATGTCTTTTGATCACTAAGAAAAATCTTGTGGAAACTTTAGAGGATAAAATTATATTCCGATTGACTTGAAATTCATGCACAGTATTTATGTCCATGCGATGGAGAAGTCTTTAGTGTCTTATAAATGTTCCTGTTAACTTCAGGAAGATGTAGATGAGTTCTCTGTGTATTGACATGCCACATTCCAAATGTTTTCTTTTTTCTATTTTCCAGAGCCCCCATGTAAGCCATCTGGTCTACATGTTAAAAATATTGGCAAGGACAATGTTACCATTGAATGGCAACCCCCAAAAGATGATGGTGGGTCAAAGGTTACTGCTTATCATCTGTGCATAAGAGAAGAGAAATCCAATGAATGGAAGAAAGTTGAATCTCTTCGTGCTTTGGAGACTAAATTTACTTTTAAGAGTTTGAAAGAAGATAAAGGCTATTTCTTCTCTGTGGCGGCAGAAAACAAGCTTGGCGTTGGTGAAGCTCTGGAAACAGAATCACCTATTTCACCAAAAAGACCGCTTGGTAATTTTATTCCCGATAAGAGAGAGAGAAATGAGGTTTAACGTCCACTCGACACAAACTAGGTCATTTCGGTACTAACATATGGTTCAATTTTATTTCAAAAATTCGCTTGCATGTAGGGGTATTTATCAGTGGGAAGAATCCAGAGGACACAGAGAAAACCCACGAGGTTGGACAGGCGACCCTTCCCCTTGTCAAATACAACCGGGGAATCGAAACCACACGAGTTGACTCAATGACAACCCTTATGATAGAGTGCACACTCACTAACCATTCGGCCATCCAACCCCCCTTTCCTATAAAGCAGTAGTCCCAAAATGACCTAGTTTGTGTCGAGTGGATGTTAAACCCCATTTCTCTCTCTCTCTCTCTCTATAAAGCAGTATCAAATACATACATGTAATTTCAAACACAAAAGTTTATTTATGTTTTATAGCCATGTTCATTTTAAGTTAAGCATTTATTCAGATTTATATCCACATTTGTTAGAGAAATTGTTTTTGTTTTATTAGAAAAACCAGGAATGCCAGAGGGGCCCATCAAATTCACAGAAATCAACAAGACCTTCTTGACAATGTCATGGGGTCGCTGTACGGAAGATGGTGGATCTCCCATCACTGGTTATGTCATTGAAAAACGTGAAACCTGGAAAACGTCTTGGAGTCCCGTTACCACTGTGAAACCAGATATCACCAGTTATTGTGTTCAAAATCTTAAAGAGGGACAGGAATATTTCTTCCGTGTTTCTGCTGAAAATCTCATTGGAACATCACAGCCGTTGGAATCTGCAGGTGTTACACCAAAGAGCCCATATAGTGAGTTATAAGTTTTCTAATGAGTACACTCATGTCTGTTGAAAATGAAATTTAGTTTAATACTTAGAATATAAGTTACATCTAAGTACAAGTCCTAATAATTAAATAACTTTATTTTTCTAGCTGTACCAAGCCCACCACAAGGACCAATTGAAACATCTGACATATTGGCTACCTCAGTCAATATTGCATGGAAACCACCAAAATCAGATGGAGGCCTGCCACTCAAGTCATATATTATTGAACGCAAAGATAAGAAAAGGATGACATGGGTAAAGGTAGACAAGGTCAAACCAGACATCACATCATATTGTGTTCAGAATCTGACAGAAGGTTTGGACTACTATTTCCGTGTATTTGCGGAAAATGATGAAGGTGTCAGTGAAGCACTGGAAATGCCCAACCCAGTCAAACCAAAACGAGTACCAGAAGAGCCATCTGCTCCTAAAGGACCTTTAAGAATCAGTGATGTTATGGAAACATCTGTCATTCTCAATTGGCAGCAGCCAGAAGATAATGGTGGTTCAGAAATCAAACACTACTTTGTGGAATATACCTTAGATGAGAAAGAATGGACTGAAATTAGTAAGAGTGTCAAGACTAATTTAAAAGCCATGAATCTCAAGACAGGAAAAGAACATGTATTCAGAGTACAAGCTGTAAATGATGTGGGTAAAAGTAAATATCTTGTATCAGAACCTGTTACTCCTAAGAGAAAACCTGGTAAGATATTTACATGCATCAGTTGTTTATTTAGCTTTAAATATCGAAGCATTATTACAAAATATAACACTTAGTAGTATACCAAGATTTACTTATTGTTTCACTCAGAATACTCTCATGTGTAACTAATAAATAATTTAAACATAAAGGAATGATATAAGTTGTTTTTAAAAAAAAGTAAGGGCACAAAATACAAAAACAAGAGTAAAACTTTCAAAGGGCTTTGTTGAGTAAATATTAGTTTTAGAATAATTGATAATAAACTATGTCAGTTGAAAAAATATTATTTTATAATTTTGTCTTTTAGAATTACCTGGTAAACCTGTAGGACCATTGATAGCTATTGAAATACAGAAGACCTCTATCACCATTGAATGGAAACCACCAAAAGATGATGGTGGAGAACCACTTACTGGCTACTATATTGAGAAACGTGATGCAAAGCGAACACAGTGGTCTAAGGTTCAAAAGGTTAAACCTGACATCACATCATATTGTGTACAAAATCTAGCAGAAAATAATGAATATTATTTCCGTGTAATGGCTGAGAACAGTGTTGGTATCAGTAAACCTCTGGAGTCCGAAAAATTCACTGCTAAAAGTCCATTTAGTAAGTAAAACTCTCTCTTGAAATTGCATCAATGGCTTTTTAATTCCATGTAATGATGTTGAAGTAATAAAATTTAAAATTAAATTTTGGTCTATAGTAAATAGTTTACATGAGAATTATTTCTATTTAAATAGACACACCATCTGCTCCAGTTGGTCCACTTGCCATCACTGATGTAACAGAGGAATCTGCATCATTGTCATGGAAACCGCCTTCAGATGATGGTGGCACACCAATTACGCATTACATTCTTGAAATGAAAGATATGAAACGTAATACCTGGACAAAACTTGCAGAAGTCACCGAAACACAGTATGATACCAATAAGTTGAATGTGGGTAATGAATATTCCTTCCGTGTAATGGCAGTCAATGCTGAAGGAACCGGACCTGCATTGATCTCAGTTGAAACTGCTCAACCAATGAAGAAAAAAGGTGTGTCTCAGTTTCTTATATGTCTTGAGTTCTAAAAAATAAATAAAATTCCTGTTTAGTTATTGGAATTTGTTAAACATACATTACGCAAGAGCAAAATTGGCCTATTGCAGGTCTTTCTTTAGGCCTGAAATGTTATAAAAACTATTAATTAGAGATTAATTAACTTATCCAAACCATATTCAGCTCTCTATGTCAAGGATTGCCTGCGATATTTGTTGGATTGCAGTCCGATTTGCTGCAAAACTTTCCTTCGTGATTAACGATTAAATGGATAATCAAGACTATTTGTTTTGTCTTATCGACTTCAGTAATGATGATCGAGGCTAAGCGGAACTTTCATCCGCTTGGCTCTCGGCTCATAGTGGATCAATTTGACTGAAATTTTCAGCAAGTTGCCTTTACATTATGTAGTTTTTAACTATTATAGTGAGAACTGCCAACTTGTTATCTCATCTCCCATAATGTATCTTTAATAAAATAAGCAGCAGTGTTGGTCCTCTAGAAAATTAAATAAGCTATATAAACAAGATTTACTAAACATTTAACCATACTGCACCCTATGACATCTTTCACTTGCATTATTGTTCCAGCATATTTTTAAGAATTATATTTTTCTTGTGCTTTTAGAATTACCAGGACCACCAGAATTTGTCAGTGTCTCCAAAGTTACCAAAAATAACGTAGCCTTGGAATGGGGTCCCCCTCTCAAGGATGGTGGTTGTAAAATAATAAACTATAAGATTTATATAAATGAACGTAAAGGAATGGATTGGACAGATGTTGGTAAAGTGAAGGGTTACGATACAACATTCACTGTTACCCATGTGATTGAAGGCAAAGAATATTTCTTTGCTGTCGCTGCTGTTAATGAAGTTGGTATGGGCCAAATGACTGAAACAGACAGACCCGTTAAACCACAGAAACCAGCAGGTAAATCCTGCATAATATATTATTTTTCAAAGTGACATCCTAAATTCAGTAAATTAATATGTGTGTAATTTTTGAAGAGGTGACATATTGCATTTATACAACCCCTTTTTTTGGTAAGGCAAGCGACATATACTCAACCATTTTGTCTTTTTCAGGAAAACCATCAGCTCCACAGCCACCATTAGAAGCCATTGATTATACTAAAGAAAGCATAACATTGAAATGGGGTCCATCTGAGGATGATGGGGGGTCACCAATCACTGGCTATGTTTTAGAGAAACGTGAAGGCTTTAAGGTCAACTGGTCTCAAATTGTTACGACTGATTCCCAGACTACATCGTATTGTGTTAAGAATGTCAAAGAGTCTCAGGATTACTATTTCCGTGTCTATGCAGAAAATGCTGTCGGAAAATCTAAAGCAATTGAAACTGAGAAACCAATGAAACCCAAGAGTCCATTCTGTAAGTATTTTATTGTGAATTGTTTTTATCAGTGTGTGCTTATAACCATATATTGAAATTATTATATGTTAGTGGTGTAAACTATTATAACAAATGGCTGAAAAAAATCTGCTTTCTATCAATAATATTTTTGTGAAATATGACAGGATACTATATTAAAAATTATAACAAAAACCAAAAGGTTGAATTAACTTGCTTGCAAGAAACACTGTCCAAATACAACATTATTTATTTTTTCACTGTCCAAATACAACATTATTTATTTTTTAGATCATTACCATTGTAAATCTGAAGGAAATTTGTGCATCATATTTCAATATAATAATTTTTATCAAATGGATTTTTTGTTATCAGTAACTAAAATAGGCAGTCATACGAGTACTATGACAGGATTAAAGATAGATAGTCAAAAGATATGAAACACGTACATTATTCATGTATTATGAAACACGTACATTAATGTATTTTGTAGCATACATGCATGTATACAGGTGTTTAAAAAGTTGTTAAAATAAATGGTAATGATCTCTTTTTAGATTAAAACTAAGCGAGTGATTATTATTACTTAAATCATATTAAATCATAAAAATTGCATGTTATATATTGTTGTTTACTCTAATTGAAAAAAACATATTATATTATATTATCATGCTTTTAAAATGTGTGTGGATAAACTAATTAAATGTTATACTAACAAATACTTGATTAACCCATTAACTTACAGATGTACCGTCTGCTCCTGAAGGACCAATCATAATAACAGAAGTCACAGCAGACAGTGTATCCATAAAATGGAAACCCCCAAAGACAGATGGTGGTCTTGAACTCAAATCGTTTAATATTGAGCGCAGAGACACCAAATACACACACTGGATAATAGTTGACAAGGTCAAGCCTACAATAACTTCTTACTGTATTCAAAATCTTCTTGAAGGCAGTGAATATTTCTTCCGGGTATTTGCAGAAAATCAAGAAGGTGTTTCTCCAGCATTGGAGAGTACTGAAGGAGCCATACCACGTGGAATTCATGGTATAAAAAATATCATTAGCAGTTCCCATAATTACCTTTCCATAGAAATCATTCTTATCATTTCCTTACTTCTTGAGAAGAATAAATATTTACCATTGAATATTTAAAATAATAGAAACACCTCTCATTTTATTCCCACAACAAGACCACAAGCTGCATGTTTACTTCCAGTAATTTATTCAGTTAGTCTATTATTAGATAGATAAATTTAATGTTATTTTTGATTTTTAAAGTATGATGTATAGACCTTTCATTTGAAATTACCTTATTAAATCAGTATTTTTGATTTTGAAAGTATAGCTGAATGTAAGTAAAAAAGTACAGGTGAAAAATATTATATTATTTTCTTCTTTGATCAAGATTATTAATGTTATAAATATTTCTCAATTTTGTACAGCTGCACCAGGTATATGTACAGGACCTATACGATTTGATAACATAACAGAAAAATCTCTAACACTTGACTGGTTGCCACCTAAAGATGATGGTGGTTCCATGGTTACTGGTTATGTCATAGAAATGGCTGTAGGTGATGGAGATTGGGTAAAGGTTGGAACAACTGAAGCTGGAGTTACAAAATTCAAAGCCAAGGATCTAAAGAAAGATACCATTTATCAGTTCTGTGTCACTGCTGAAAACAAAGTTGGCCGAGGAAAATCCCTTGAATCAGATACCATCACTCCTACTGTTCAAGCTGGTAAGTAATCTTTTGTAATAATACATATATTATATATTTGAAATAGTCTGTTAACAAAGACAGTAAATTACAATACATTTATGATTTTTTTTGACTAAAAGAATGTTTTTATTTGCAGCTTTGCCATCCAAACCTGTTGGACCACTGAAAACACCAGAAGTCACACGTACATCTGTCACCATTGAATGGCAACCCCCTAAAGATACAGGAGGTGTACCACTTAAATCATACATTATTGAAAAACGAGATGCTTTGCGCACAACATGGACAAAAGCAGATAAGATTGATGCAGCTGAAACAAAATATGTTGTTAGGAATCTCACTGAAGGTTCAGAATATTTCTTCCGTGTTGCTGCCGAAAACAAAGCTGGTGCTGGTCCATTCCTAGAAATGGATAAAGCTGTCAAAGCCAAAAGTCCATTTGGTAAGTGATGAAAATCATGAAATATTGAAATAAGTTCTTCACTATTTATTTTCAGAGTTTTGTGTTTTCTAATGAATCACTTTCATGTTTTCATTAATAATTATATTTGTTGTTTTTCTAGACAAACCAGCAGCACCAACAAAACTTAAAGTGTCCAGTGTAACTGACAGTACAGCAGATATCTCATGGCAAGCACCTGACAGTGATGGTGGGTGTCCAATTAAAAACTATATCATTCAATATAGAGAGTCTAGACGATCTGCTTGGGTGAATGCTGGTGAAGTGCCTGCTACAGATCTAAAATTCACTTTACCCAAACTGATTGCCGGGTCAGATTATGTGGCACAAGTTATAGCTGTCAATCAAGAAGGTCAAGGTCTTCCAGCTGTAACAATGGAATCTTTTAGGCCAGAGAAAATCATTAGTAAGTTTGTGCATTAAACATATTAAGAGTATTGGTAAACAATGTTTTCTATCATACATTATATTATCATACATAATCCCATCTTTGCTTGAAATCATATTTGACCATACATTATCCAAAAATGAGTTTGTAAAAGGATGTAGGTGCTTTAATAATGAGATCTTTAGATAGATCAATTTCTCTTTGTGGAGTATTATTAACTACAGATTTCTTCATTTTACAGAGGTTCCAGATCAGCCTGATTCGCTTCATATAAAGAAAATCACAAAGAACGGCCTTACTTTAGAATGGACACCGCCAAAAGATGATGGTGGAGCTCGTATTAAGAAGTATATTGTTCAGATGAAGAAAGGAGATGATAAATGGGAGAGACTTGGTACCACAGATAATTACAGTACTTACTATGATGTAACAGGGTTAGCACCAGAGAAAGATTACACATTCTCTGTAGCGGCTGAAAATCAAATAGGTGTAGGAGAAAAGAGAGAGACAGAGAAAATTAAACTGTCAAAACCAATAAGTAAGTCATCATCAGTCATCTTGTTATTTTTTATCCATTAAGTGTTTATGCACCAGTATCTGCACTATGTAGATTGTCAAATAACCAGACCTAAATTAAGCACTTAAAGCAAAATAGGTTTAACAGTTGGTGATCATGTTATTAATTATGTTTATACCTGATTTTTTCTAGACCCACCTTCAGCTCCAGTGGGACCAATGATTATATCTGATATTCAACGTAAATCAGTAAAAATCTCTTGGAATGCTCCAGAAAAAGATGGTGGATCTCCTGTCACTCGTTATGTGGTTGAGAAACGAGAACAATACAAGACTATCTGGTCTCTTGTTGATCAAGTTAATGCCAATAAACTGACATGTGAAGTTCCAAATCTCAAAGAAGGCAAGGAAGTCTCTTTAAGGGTCATGGCTGAAAACATGGCAGGTCAGTCAGAACCACTGGAATCGGACACTGCTGTTTTACCAAAGAGTCCATACTGTAAGTGTATAATTATCTGTAATTGATTATTAATCTTCATTGTTCTGTTAGAGAATGGTTTAATTTTAGTCATATGGGATCACAGTGGCTCGATAATCAGGAGGTCACAGGTTCTATCCTGGTGTTTGATGAGAAAGTTTTTAGGCTTTAGCAGCCTGGTTTCCCCTTACCAGTGGTGCAGGATGGGGAGGGTCGGGCAATGAAAAACATCTAGTCATTCAGATGGAATAAAAAAAGATCACATCTGTACCATTGGTAGCGCGTTAATGATAGCCCGAGAGGGCAGAATTTCGCTCACAGCACTGCATGACATGTGTTTGTCTTCTTGTCTGGTTGGTGCATAAAAGTAAGATGTAGGATTATTTTTACAAACTATGTTGTACTTATTTCAAACATTTTATCTAATGTTTAATCACTGATGTGGAATGTTTCCTTTATGTAGCTGCTCCATCAGCCCCAGAATCAATCACTGTTGAAGATGTCAAAGAAACATCTGTAGATCTTAAATGGAGACCACCAGTTAAAGATGGTGGCTTACCGGTCAAGAGCTATACCTTAGAAAGACGTGATAAACGGTATGGTTCATGGGTTAAAGTAACCACTGTAAAGGGATCAATCCTTAATCATTCTGTTGAGAATCTACGAGCTGGAAGTGAATACTTCTTCCGTGTCACAGCTGAAAATGAAGAGGGTGTTGGACCAGCCTGTGAAATGAAAGAACCAGTTAAACCGGTTAAGGAAGCTCGTAAGTTGAATTTTTTACATTAGGTCTCTGGACAGTGCTTCATTGTTTACAGTATATTATTTATTTTTTGATATTAAAATTATCAGATATGATACAGTGAGTTGCATATTTTATCTTATCATCCCATAAATTATTCTTAGAAAAAGTATTCTCTGTCCAGTGTCTGTAGTAATCTAATTGGTTAAAAATTGTACCTCTATTTATAAGGTGTTCCAGAAAAACCAGTTGGTCCACTGAGATTCTCCAACATCAAAGCAACAGAAGTAACTGTTGATTGGTTGAAACCAAGAGATGATGGAGGATCACCAATCACTGGTTACCTTGTAGAGATATCAACTAATCAAGATGTGTGGACAGAAGTTACAATTACCAATGACATGGTGACAAAAGCTACAGCCCATGACTTGAAAACAGATAAGAAATATTATTTCCGTGTTTCTGCCATCAACAAGGTGGGACGTAGTAAGCCTTTGGAATCGGATGCCATTACACCTACCAAGGGATTAAGTAAGTGTTAAATTATGAATACAAAAAATATGAATGAAAATTCAAAAATGTGTAATTCTAAAAAAGGAGAAAAAAGTGCCATTTAATACTCAATGTTACTCAAAAATATTATGAATATTGTTGTGATCATCTAATTAGAAGCTCATTACTATTTAGCAATTTTATCAATATAGGTGCACCAGGTAAACCAGAAGGTCCATTAGCTGCAGTTGATATTACCAAAGATTCAGTAACACTAGAATGGAAAGCACCTAGTGATGATGGTGGATCACCTATTACTGGTTATTTTATTGAAAAGAAGGAAGCTCTTAGAACCATCTGGAACAGAGTTGAGAAAACACTAACAAGTGCTACTAAATACACTGCAAGAGGTTTAGTTGAAGGAAGTGAAGTCATGTTTAAAGTTTCTGCTGTTAATAAAGAAGGAACTGGAGAAGGACTTGAATCCAAACTGCTAAAAATAAAGAGTCCTTATGGTCAGTTTTATTATTATGGCTTGCTCCTCCATATTTTTTCTGTACATTTTTTTGTATATTTAATTTATAATTACTCGGAAATAATAGAAAAAAATAGAATTAACCATCAAACTTCTGAAATATCAGTTAATTATGTATCTGTTATTTAATAGATAAACCTTCAGCTCCTGTTGGCCCATTGAAATTTGACAATGTCACCAAAGATTCTTGCAGCATTGAATGGAAACCTCCTCAAAGTGATGGTGGAACCCCTATACTGAAATATGCAGTTGAAATCAAGGAATCCCGCAGGTCTCTGTGGGGAAGAGCTGGAATGGTGGATGGAAACACAACAAAATACACAGCTAGAAAACTTGTAATAAAGAATGAATATGATTTCCGTATCATTGCTATAAATGCTGAAGGTGAAGGGCCGCCATTAGATGGGAAACAATCTATCCATCCTGTTGAGAAACAAGGTATGTAGCCTGGATTCTACCTGGATCATATATGCCAATCAAGACTGATATTCCTGAAAATTAGCTGAAAGTAAAACTGGCATATTTTTCCTCAACATGGCTATGATCAATTAAACCAAAAATATAAATGGCCCATACAAATTAGTGCACATATATAGAAGCCATGCTATCTAATGAAACGGTTATAGAAACAGTATATTTTATTGTATGTGTTGTAGATAACCAATGATGGTTACTCTGACAATATGACAAGAAAAGGTTGTTGTCCATGTGTCAAAAATATTTTAGAACTAAGTTGAGCAATATTGCAATCATACTTGGTGTAATATAGATTTATTTGATCTTCCTTCTTACCAATGCTATTTATTATCAACAATACTAATAATCCACATCTCACACATGCACAAGACTATAGTAAATGTCTACTTTTATTTTTCCCATTTCCATGTGCTATAACCACATCATATTCCCCTTTTTTGTAGAAGTACCTGAGGCACCTTCGCAGCTGAAAGCTATCAAGATTACTGCTGATGCTGTCACTCTGGAATGGAAAGCACCTTCCAGTGATGGTACAATGAACATCAAAAAATATCACATCCAATACAGAGAAGATAAAGCTGATAGTAAATGGGTTGATGCTGGAAAAGCTGAACCTTACAGTACCACTTTCCCTGTTGAAGGTCTAGATGTAAACAAGAAATATTACTTTGCTGTCACAGCTGAAAATGCAATGGGACGTGGTGAACAGTGCACAACAGATAAACCTATTTCTCCCAAGAAACAACTCAGTAAGCATGATTTTACAAATATATTGTGATATGTTTATTTTGATAAATTATTTCCTGATTCTGTATTTCTTTTTACATATTTAATTTAATGTAGTATCCTTTATTTCTATAGAGCCACCATCAGCTCCTGAGGGTCCTCTTGAAGTGAAAAATATCCAACGAGATTCTGCCACTGTTTCCTGGAAACCAAGTTTAAAAGATGGTGGGTCACCAATTACACATTATGTTGTTGAAAAGAAGGAAGCCTGGAAAACATCTTGGTCTATGGTTGATCGTGTCAGAGAGACTCAGACAACAGTTGAACTAAAGAATCTTCAAGAAGGCACAGGCTACTTGGTGAGAATTATGGCTGAAAATGTAGCTGGACTTTCTGAACCACTACAAACAGATCAAGATGAAGCCATTGTACCAAAGAGTCCATTCAGTAAGTTGGTTCCCGAAATTTAATGAATGTAATGATAAAATAAAGCATTACAAACTTGACATTCAACATCACTATGCTGCTCCTTGGCACTAATTCAGTTTGATTTACATTTTTCAGTCAGGCAGTAGTTAAAAGTTAATGTGATCCCAATGTATTTTAATTGGTTTTTTTTATTGTAGAAGTTCCATCGAAGCCAGAAGGTCCACTAGAAATTGTTGAATCAGATGCCACATCAGCTACTATTCGCTGGCAACCACCAGAAAATGACGGTGGTTTACCTGTCAAGCGTTATATTATAGAACGTCGAGATGTGAAAAGACAGGCCTGGATAAAGGTGGACACTGTAAGAGCTGGAACACATACATGTTTTGTTGACAAGCTTATTGAAGGCACCAATTACATGTTCCAAGTCTTTGCAGAAAATGATGAAGGCATCAGTAAACCCCTGGAGTCTGATGGAGCTGTTAAAATCAGACGTAAACCAGGTATGATATATTGTTCTTTAATTATTTTTCTTAAATGTAAGAACTATTCTACTCTTGAATAGTTTTAATTTTTTGGAGAAACACATAATAATAATTTCAATAGTTATCATACAATATTGATTTCTTTTACAGAAGTACCTGCTTCACCATCGGGTAAACTCCGTGGTAGTAAGATAATGCCTGACTCAGTCACACTAGACTGGATGACACCATTTGATGATGGTGGATCACCATTAACTGGATATGTCATTGAAGCCAAAGATAGCAAGTCCAAAGATTGGTATACAGTAGCTGATATTGATGATGGTGTTAACCGCCATGTTGTTAGAAATCTGAAGGAAGGAGAGCAATACTATTTCCGAATAAGTGCTAAAAATGCAGTCGGTAGGAGCAAACCAGTTACTATGGATACACCTATCAAACCAATGCGACCTTTAGGTAAGATTCAGTTGCGTATGTCCTGTTTGATGTTTATTGATTAATCAGCCAGCATATTCTATACACAGTACTGTTTTCATGTTTTCAGCGTGTTTAGTCTTCCTTGTTATACCTTGTTGTTTTCTATATTATTAAATTTGATGGTAGCAAACATTGCATCATAAATATTGAACCAAGGACCATATCCTATTTGGAATGGTCACTTGAATCCTACACTGGTAAATGTTTAGGTCATCTAATCAAACAAGGTGATCGATTACTTATGAATTGATATAAAACACACATTCCATTATCTGAATTGTTTTAATTCCTGATCAGAACTTTACTTTTTCTTCTCACATTTTATTGTCTGCTGGGAGTGTGACCAAATGGTGAAACATATTAGCGTCAGGTCATAAGATCTTTCAGTGAGTTAAGTGGTGTGGTTTTGATTCTCTGTGTGTACTCGAAAAGGAGTAGGGTCGCCTGTCAAACCTTGTGGGTTCTCTCCGGGTCCTCCGGGTTCCTCCCACTGCTAAATACCCCTACACGCAAGTGAATTATTGAACTAAAAATCTACCATATGTTTGTCCCAAAATGACCTGGTTTGTGTCAAGTGGACATTTCACTCACTATAGTTTTCTTAAATAATTTCATTGAAATTTGACCTATCCTGACAAATGTGAATATATTTTTGTAGAAGCACCTGGTGCTCCAAGAGGACCACTCAAGGCTTCAGATATCCAGAAAGATTCCATGACCCTTTCCTGGCAGACTCCATTAGATGATGGTGGTTCTCCTGTTACTGGTTACATTATTGATAAATTGGACACACAATCTGGAGGATGGGTTCGTGCCTGCAAAGTTGGTCCATCTGTCACAAGTTGCAAACTGTCATATTTAGCTGAAGGACATGACTATAACTTCAGAATTTATGCTGAGAACAAAATAGGTGTTGGACAACCATTGGACATGAAATCACTTGTGAAAGTAAAGAGTCCTTACAGTAAGTGTTTGAAAAAATATATAGTATCTTCCATTACACATTACTGTTAATACAGATACATTTTAAACTTTAACGAGTATATTTTCCACTAAAATGTACTAATGCAGTCAAGGTATCAGGAGTGTGTTACAATATATTGACATTATACCTGTTTATTGCGCACTTTGTCATAGTTTTGTTGTTGTTTTGTTTTGTTTTTTAAAAAAAGTACATTCCCTTAAAATTTTTGCACCTTCATATATATCAAATCTGGGAGATTTTCTCTTAATGCTCTATTTGTTTTACAGACCCTCCATCAGCACCTGGTGATATAAAAGTGACAGAAATTCTAGATGACGCTGTGTTCATTGAATGGTCTCCTGCAACAGAGCTAGGAGGACTAGATTTGATTGGTTATGTTGTGGAACGTAGAGAAGCTGGCACCAGTCAATGGCAGAGAATTGGACATACTGAAGATACTAAATTCAAGTGCAGAAATCTTCTTGAAGGACGTTCATACAATTTCCGTGTATTTGCTGAAAATGCTGAAGGTCTAAGTGAAGCTTCTAACCTCAGGAAACCAGTCATGCCAGAAAGATCACTTGGTAAAATAATTTTCTCTATGATTCAATTTCTGGAAAAACATGTACTTTTAATAATTGGGCAAAGTAAGGTTAAGGAAGTATGTTTAGATCATTTATTACATATTGCATAATTATTCAGATACAACAAAGGTTATGGTTAAATTAGGAGATTATAGTGGCAACCAGTCTATGTTAAAATTCTTTTTTGTTTGCTAGAGATGTAATTTGTAACAACTTACTTTTCAGAACCCGCTGGTGCACCAGAGAATCTCGATGTAACAAATATCGATCGAAATTCTGCTACCTTGAAATGGAAACCACCCAAATATGACGGTGGATCACCTATTACTGCCTACATTGTTGAACAGAAAGAAGGAAAAGCTGCTTCATGGGTAAAATCTGGACTAGCAGATGCATATGAGTATAACTACATGGCTACAGATTTAATAGAGGGTTATGAGTATTTCTTCCAGGTTCGCGCCAAAACTGCTGCTGGACCTGGTAAACCTGCTGAGCTGAAAACTGCAGTTGTACCAGCTAAACCAAAAGGTTAGTATATTTAAATTAAATTAAACAAATATTTCTGGTAATAACACTTCAGTGTATAAGAATACTCTTATGGTTTTCATTTGCTTCTAGAGAATAATCAACTCATAATCAAATATATATTATTTATCTAAATTTTAGGCAAACCGTCTAAGCCACTGGGCCCTCTTGATGTTAGTAATATAACAGATGAAGGTGTGACTTTATCATGGTATAGACCAGAGACCGATGGTGGCTCACCTATTAGTGGTTACGTTATTGAAAAAGCAGATATTCGAAGATCTAAATGGCTGAGAGTTGGAAAAACTGGTCCTAATGACACAACCTATGATGTTTCTAACTTACTTGGTGGAGTCGGATATATGTTTAGAGTTTATGCTGAGAATGAGAAAGGCCTAAGTGGTCCTTTGGAAAGTGAACGACCAGTAACTCCCAAGAGCCCATATGGTATGTTTCAATGCATATAAAAATTGATGGTTTAGTTGATTACATATGGGGAATTGTAATTGGATGTTCAACAAATCTCCTGGGTCAAATATGACATTTGAGGAAATTTATAAATGTCAGAGACTAAGACTGTTTCAAAACATCTGTTTATTAAAATTATGTTTTAATTTTAGGAATTTTTATGTGATTGTTATATTTGTTAGCATTGCCATGTTTTTAATTGTATAATTTAGGTCCACCTTCACGTCCCATGGGACCAATTAAATCTGTCCAGATAACTCGTGACTCAGCTACTATTGGTTGGCAACCACCAACAGATGATGGAGGCTCTCCAATTACTGGTTATATTGTAGAAAGGCGTGAGGCATCTAAAAAGACCTGGATGTATGTTGGACGTGCCACTGAAAATATTGAGTCTTACTTGGTTCCCTCTCTCTTTGAAAATTGTGAATATTACTTCCGGGTCTATGCTGAAAATAAATATGGCCGAAGTGAAGCACTCACATCCGATTTCCCGATTATTCCAAAGAAAATATTCGGTAAGTGAAATTTATTTTTGATATTGGTTTCACCTGATCAGAAATATCCTTTGATTGTTTTTTCTTTTTTTGTGGTGGGATCATTTTTGATTTTTGGGATGATTTTGAACCTAATTTGAGATGAAGTTACAAGATCTCAAAAGGTTGTGGGTTTTATTTTTTCTTGCGTATGACTTGAGTAGTATTTAGGTATATCCATGGTACAATTATTCTCCTTTTCCCTTAAACTTAAGCTTATTGTAGATAGTGGAATACAGAGATTAGAAATGTTATGAGTGTAAACCAAACATTTAAACATCTAACTGATGTGATGATATGGAATGACCAAGTGTAAATATACATGCATTTAACTTTTAAAAGCAATACAATTGCAAACATCATAGACACTAAAATCTAAATAAAATATTACAAAGCTAAATTATAGCAGAAATTTCCCACTTTTATGCAAAATTCATTCAAACTATATACATTTTGGAAAAAATAAGCCATTCACACTATCAACTGAAAAAGAAACATTACAGAATTCAAGGCTCCTGTATAACAAATGAAATTCTTTTAAAAGTAGTCAAACAATATGGCACTGACCTCTCGACTAGAATGTCCCAATCCTGATTCCCATCATGGGCCTAGGCCGTTGGTCTGCATGTAAACCTTTGGCAGTGGAAATTTGAAGAAGAGTAGGCAGAAACACTGGCATTGCACTTGTTACCATAGAAATGAAATTTATCATATTTTAGTCTCAAAATGACTGGAGTATTGTGTTCACAAGGTTTTAAACCGCATTTCATTTAAAGACCAAACTAAACATTATTTTCAATCACATTTACATAACTAATGGATTAGTACATTTAAGAACATGAAAACTGATGCACATATTCATCTAATTCACCTTGTGGAAATCAGAGATAAAAAACAAACTAGGGATCTACATGTAATTAAGATCTTTAACATCTCTTGGTTGATCCCATAGAGGCAGACATAACAAATTTTAGTTTGAAAATTAATTCAGATCTACAAATATAAGATAAAAAATAACATATTATAGTTCACTATTAATAACCCAATTGTTTTTGCTGATTATAAATCGACTGTCACTATTATTTCACTGGTGATAAAAATCATTACATGTAACATTGCTTACAAAAAATAATTCCACTGCATTCAGCTTAGCAAAAAAAAAAAGTAAATGTAGCACAGTGTAAACACTATTTTGCATGCTGCCTAGTATCCCTTTAACAAATTGCTTGACTGCTTGTCTTTTTCGTCCTTGCTTGCTTGCACTTAAACTTATTGTTTGTGTATCCTTTTTTTTCATTGTTAATGAAATCAACTAGTATCCCTTTAACAAATTGCTTGACTGCTTGTCTTTTTTCTTCCTTGCTTGCTTGCACTTAAACTTATTGTTTGTCTATCTTTTTTCATTGTTAATGAAATCAACTAGATGATAATAGTTGGCATTATAAAACCAGCCAGGAAAATGCTGCACTTGCAATCTTGCAGTAAATTTAAAGAAATATTGTTTAGAATACAAAGTTATTTTTTTACAAAAATTTCCTTTTTTCATACATGAAACATTTATTAAAATCTTGTTACTTTAAAATATGCATAGATGCTTGGTTTATGCTTGCCTTGATGTTGTTGATTGTTCTTAAAGTGATACGCCACCAAAGACTCAAATTATATCTTCTATGGGTTTTTTTTTATTTTATCAAAAGAAGATTATATGTTGATATAAAATATTCAAACATCTCTTCTCTAATTTTGAGTCTTCATATTGGTTGAGTGTCACTTTTAAGTTTTTCATTAAAAACACTTTTTTTTATTTTATCGTTCTAACAACTCACATTCTCTTTTATCTTTTATTCAGAGTTCGCTGGAAATGCTTCACTAAAAGCGTCCAATCTCGAACCTTTTATCTATGTTTACATGGTTCAGAATTTACATCTTTCTGAGTATATATATCGAGTTTATGCAGATAATCCTCTCAGTTGTACATGGGATGATATTGACCTTAGCACCATTGAAGGACGATTCTAAACGAAAATTCAAATCAATTTGATCAACTTCATTCATTTTGGGTTTAAAAAATAATATCTTTAATAATAGATAATTTAATATTTTAAAGCATGCACAAATATCTATTAATATTTTTTAACACTGTAATAATGTGATTATCGCATGAAGTGCAAAAATTCTTAACATGTAATTGTCCATGGTTTTATGTCAGAAAATGGAACATTTGAGGTATAATATGTAATTCGTGTTTATTGTCATTTATAATATATAATATGTAATTAATAACACTTGTTTTAATCAACACATTTGTTTTAACAAATATACTTATCGAATGTGACGCACCAATGCTACATATCAAAGCGTGAACTTGACGAATGCAGTTCATGTAAGATAAACATTATAAATATAATGATAATTCATAATAATAGTTATTAATATAAATCAGTTCTAATGATTGAAAAAATTAGCTTGTTTGTTTTTTTTAATCTAATGTATATTTATGAGATTAATAGATTAATATAATACTTAATATAATACTGTTAAACTCAGTTTTTTTTATTCTGTTATTTTTTTTAATTTGTTACCTTCTAACCTTTGTTTCTTTAATGACACCTTATGTAATTGTATGAAGCATGGAGCACAAATGTTACCCATTGATGTACCTAATAATTGCCAATATTAATAATCACAGATTTAATAAAGATTTCATAGATATTGTTTGAGATTGTGGGTTGGAAGACATAAACAGGTTTTTCTTTAATTTAGTCACTTTTTCATTTCTGTAATTGGCACCTGTAATATATACGTTTATTTGGCATGCCTGGTTGTTCGTTGCTATTCACAAATTAGTTTTGAGAGAACAAATCTAACATGTTAAACGATGCCTCATGGCTGCTTTTATTATTAATGCTTTTAGAATAAATATCTTAATTTGGAAGTGATTTCGATTTTTCGCCCTCAAATTTATTCGCTTGAGTAATTTAAAAGGATTAACCCTGACATGTTACTTCTTTTAACTTCTCCAAATGATTATATTCCAAATTGATTAATTTATTCAGATCGTGTTTGTAACTAAAAAAAAATAATAAAACCCAAGTCATTTGATAAAACCTTGAAGGAGAAATCTTTGAATTTTATATACCAGTAGTTTTACTATTTTTATGAAATTGAAAAAGTTGACTAACCTACATAGACTAACTACTACAAGGAAACCGTCTCCTCCATGCTTCATTCAAAAAAAAAGTAAAATGACTGTATGTTTCAAATAATTTGCCTATTCTTGTAGGTAGATATAAAATAAAACAGCTGTTATCTCCCTTTTATCTGTTTTCTTCTGAATTGTTTTGCACTGTTATTCTTCAGCCATCTTTGGTGACCCTTCAATATTGTATATATCAGCTAATTTTCTCCATAACAATTTGATCAGTGCAACTCATTCTGTTCATATATATGACATTGATTAAACAGAATTACATTTTAAAGCTAATTTTAATAGATTAACACTGAGTCCATGCATGTTTCGCGACTGATTCACTGGGTTCCAGAGACAGTTGTTACCTAGGCAGCCACTTGTTGGCACAAGTGAAAATTGTTACCAAGATGGCAGCTTGTGGGCACTAGTGACAGTTGTTACCTAGACAGCTGCTTCTGGGCACTACTGCGCTGTTTCTCATATTTCACCTTTTGGCACTAGTCATACCAAATGTTTATCTTTGGACATCAGATGTTCAGTTATATACATGTGAAGGCCACGGCTGGAAAAAAGGTCTTTCCTATTGTGGGCACTACAGCGTCATGTCTGGAAGTCCGGATGCTTGAATTCAATGGGTGAATGTTGATTGGGTTGCATTGACCAAAATACTAGAACAGGCTTTTAATAAGCTGTTATAATCATTTGCTTTATCTGCAGTCATCTAAGGAAAATATTATCTTAAGCTAGGTTGTCAGTATGCCTACTATGATGCACACTTTTATTAACTAATTAATTAACAGTAACAATATTCACTAATAAAACAGAATTCTCAAAAAAAAATTGTTGCATGTTACCACATTATCTCAACGAAACAGAACAACTATATATGGAGCAAAATAGAAACTGGGCTTGACCAAGTACAGATAATTGTTCAAGCATTTTCACACTTTAAATTTCCAAACAAGATGATAGGAAAACAGAGAACAAAAAAATTTGGAGATTTTCTCTGGGATCTATGTTGGTTCGACACAATATGTTTAATGTTATTTGAATAAATGTCTTGACATGAAGACTAGGCCTATTAACACAGGAACACAGGTTATTTCTGAATAATATACACATTCTTTACAATCTCTTATAAACTGCTCTGACTCTCACAAAGCTATCCTTCGACCATATGTACATTGTTAATAGAATGAAGAATGAAATGCAGACAGGGTATCAGCTGAATGAAAAAAAAAGTAGTTTAACATCTTGCTAGCACAATACTTCCATCATTTTGAGAATAACACATGGTAATCTTTATTTCTGTGGTTACATGTGCAATGTAAGGGCTTGAATTTTTCTCAAATATCTGTTTTTCCACCTAATCTGCTTTGTCAAATTCCAATTGTCATGGGATTTTTATGTGCACTACCAATATTGTACACAGGACCTTTATGTTTGTCTCATCTGAAGAAGTTGACGCAATTTCCTTGTCATCCCTATATATACTATCCCTGACAAGACAGAAATTTGCGTGAAATATCCCAATGATTCCTCTTGGCTCACGTCAAGATTCTAAGCAGTGACATTATGCCTGTGTGTCCACATGTACACTGCATTTAATTTGATTACTGCCACTGGGAATCAAAATAAGATTCATTGTCGATCGGTACCAAGATGGGAATCTGATAGTGGAATGTTTTGCTGCTTTTATGTATGTGTATGTACATGTAAGCAGAGAAATAAGTCTTTGATTTGTAATCAAAAACCTTTGAACTTAAAGGAGCTAAATCTCTAACTCGATATATTCCATAACATTCGAAATTGAAAACACGAAGTAGAATTCAACATTGGTCAATTTCAATAAATACCGATGTTGTTTTCTTGGCGTGAAAATATAGGATCCTAATATCAAATATTTAAGACACAATTAAAGATACATTATGGGAGATTTTTACAAAGAATTGGCCATTCTTGCTATAACAGTTCAAAAGTAGATGATGAAAGAAGAATATTTTGAAAATTTCAGTCAAATTACTTTATTCTGAACATAGTTATCATCGTTGTAATATTTGACTAGAAATAGTAGTGAAATGTGCCTTCACCGTGGCTGATCGTTTGATTGACAGGCATTAACTCCACCTACATATCTCGATTATCAAGTAAAGTTTTTAGTGGCATGCGGAAACGCTCTACAGCGGCCTCGCTAAGTACACTCTATCATTTAGCTTCGATCTAACTGACGTATTCTCATCAGGATGCGCCATATTTGAATTAATTGATAAGTGAAATCCTATTTAAATCCGAGCTGTAGCCGAGCCATCCGTGGGTCTACAGAGTTGATTTTGGGCTTGTTGTTTAAATAAAGATCTAATTTATAATTTCTATAACATCTAAAGCCTAAATTAAGATTTGCAATAATCAGATTTTGCTCTTGCATAATGTATGTTTAACATTTTGTAATCAGTACACAAGTTGTGTATTCTATGGTCTCGGGTGTCATTTTGTAATGAACATATATAACACATATCCTACAAGATAATATGGAAGTAATTAATAAAGACTGATTCACAAAGACAAAATAATAATAAAAAAATGTGTAGAATGGAATAAGCAGGCGTAAACAACTGCCGTACAATTTGAACTGTTCATGTATTTCATCGAACATAATTGATTAGAAATTACAAAAATTTTCAAAAATTGAATATAAATCACTTTACACACATTCATATTACATTAATATGTGCTTTTAGAACCATTATTGTCTATTTCAAGATTCAAAATATAGAGCTATACACCCTTTAAGAATCATTATGATCCATTGGAATTGTGGACGGACTGACAGTTGACTGACATAGAGTATAACAAGTAACAATATATATGTAGCCTATATTAAACTTGGGCTTATTAAAAGAATTAAAAGAAATAGACTAATGAACATGGTTTACAGACAAATTCAACCAATATTGTTTCTGGAATTCATAGACATTTTTACAAACCATACACTATAAATATGAAATACCCAAGTAAAACTTACATGGTATAAATTACAGTAATCAATGTAATACAGACAATTAGAATTGCCAACTTTGGAGAGTAAAGAATGATAGAATTGGTGGCCTTGTATGCTTGATAGTGAAGGTCATATATATATATCTTATCAGGAAATATTAGCCAAATTGACTTGCTGATTTCCAGTTATCCTTCCCAATTTTATAATCGTCATCAATTTAAAGGAATTCACAATGCACAATGAATGAATGAAAGGGGTTTAACATCCTACTTTTCTGTTCCAACTGGCTAATGAAGACTGGCATACAATATGCAGTGTGCCATGAGGGAGGGAAATTTTGCCCAGACAGAAAATATTAATGAATTCCAACTGTTGAGGGTTCTTTTATGTGCACGTCGAGGTGTACATGGGACCTGAGAAACTCTGTCGACTAACACTGGCATCGAACCCAGGACGTCCAGGCTAGCCTTGAGCTACTGTGGCTCCCCACACTGAACAAGTTAACCACTCAACCCGCAATGAAATTTGAGCCAGTATTTAAATGATCTCATGCTAACAATATTGTAAATACTATTTATCATTTTTATGAATAAACACAGTGTTTATTATTGTTTTATCTGATTAAAATCAGATAAAACAATAATGCTGAGAAATCTTATCACAGGACAACATTAAAAGACCCCTGATGTGTTTATATAATCTAAACTGACACATGCACAACACCCATCACTATAGATTACAACTATTCAAAAAAGCCCTGCAAGCTGTTAGTGTTTCCATACATATATTACAATGGAATATTACCTTTGATGCTATCATCAGTGGAAATATTTGAAATTGGATAAGAAAGCTATGAACATCTTGTGAACTTTAAATACAAGTATCTTCTCAAATGATCTATGCCTACATAGAAATAATTACAACAATAGACAGCCTACATGTAATCTAAACTGGCATGCTCTGGTCATATTCCATCAATTTTTACTCTCCTAATAATTTATTGGCCTACTTATTGAATACACAATACCAAATGATTTAAAAATTTAAAAGTTATCTCCCTTACACTGGCTATTTTTTTTTACATTTCCTAATTCGACTTGAATACACAAATATGGTAATGAATCAAATTGGGGCAGGGGTTGGGGGGGGGGGGGGGCTATTTAGAACAGGAGCTCAGGGTAAAGGACAACTTTAGATATGTTTATATGCTGCCTTGGCTATGAATTTTATGCAAGATACTGATACATCTTGTATTTGATATTGTTTCAATATCACTAAGCACATGTAAGGGACAAAGAGTAAGTGTAAACTTAGAAATGCTATAGGGGAGGAGGATTCTGAGCTCTAATTACTTTTATATTATCGTTAATATTACATATAATTGTACAATATTGAGGTCGTAATTAAACATGATCCCACCATTAATCAATTAACTTGTCCATAGAGGGCATAAAAAAAGGGATACTAAGGTAGACATGGATGGTAACTTCAAATTTGTTAAGAAGGATAAGAATCAAGGGTGAGTTAAAGGAGCAATTCCAATTTTTAACCAGGTATTGATTTTAGTATGCAGATTAATGCAAAACTGTGAGGAATAGTCCAATTACCTTGTTAGGGCATTTTTATTACAAAATGACTGGTGGACAAAATGACCACTAATTTGGCCCACCAGTCCAGCCAAATCATCTAAAACTGGTGAGCCAAGATGTTAGGGACTATTCATACCCATTAACATACAGAGAAACATGTTACCCTTTTCACATTAGTTAGTTCTTTTTCCAATCTCTGTGGACATGAGGGCGCTTGCTACAAAAGTGATATGTAGATCCAGGAGATATGTTTAATGTCCCACAAAGTTCCGCTTTTCATTTAGGGCCTACCACTTGTAAACTCTTAAAAGATGCCCTGACATTGTTTGCTGATTTCAAATCAAAATATTGAGTCATTTGCAAATGATACCCTGAGTTAGTTATACAGGGTTAAGATATAGGCTTTTAAGAGTCTTTCAAATGAAATTGACCAGTTACTCAATAAAATATATTTGAATCGGAGACTGCTCTGTTTAAAGAAAGGGGCCCAATAACAGGAGAGGGTGATATATTTCTTTGTACTAAAAGGAACCTTTTTGCTTTTTGTGACTACATAATGGCTTGCAAATGGAAAAATGAGAATCTATTTTTTTAACAAAAACAATAAAACACACTGTCTCCATTTTAAGATGAAAAAAGTTACATACATATCATTTTTTTAAAAAAATATGCATCTTTTCAATCTAGGTCAACCTACAGCTCCATCAGACTTACGAGCTCAAAATGTAAATCGTACAGCATTAACATTGTCCTGGTCTCCTCCAGACGGTGATGATGTCACACATTTCATCATAGAAAAGCGAGATGCTGATAGTGACAAATGGGAAAAGGTTGCTCGTATTCCAAGAAAAGCTACCTCATATGATATCAAAAATTTACCAGCAGAGGAAGCATTCTCCTTCCGAGTTTCCTCTCAGAATCCATCTGGAATCAGCGAATCTACAGAATTGCATGCTCCTGTACAGCTACAAGCACGCAAAGGTCAGTTATTTTCATAATTATTAAGGTATATGGATGATATGCATCACAGCTTTCAATCTGATTAGAATGAAAATTGAGTTTCTGATTCAGTTGGCTTCAAAATCAAACTGAATAAATAGCACACAGGGCTTTCTTTGGCTCTCAAATGGATACATGAAAATCAAATCTTAATTTTAATAGGATTGAAAGAATACTTTAAAAAAACAACAGTTTATTTCTTGTGCATGGTGTATGCATAAAGTATTAATATTACACTTTTAGTTTCAAATGACAGCTAGTTAGTTCACAGTTTTAATATGCATGAATTTTTCACATATTAACTGAAGGCAATCAAAAACCCTAAATACAAGTATAAATGCTATAATTTTATCTGAATTTCGTGTATTTAGCAAATCACTTTGTAACCTTCCCCACCATTATTACATTGATAATATCTAAAGAAGATTTATAATTATACATGAAAGATTTCAAATTTCAATTTTCAAAGTATTTGTTAAAAGGGTTTATGTTTGGCTATGGGGCAACACATATTCAATTCTGGAATTTATTAGATAATCTTCCTATATTTCACCCATTAGATCTCTTAGTCAGAACCCCAAATATATAATCATTGGAAATTCTGGTCTAGAATACAATGGTATTATTAAACGAATAATTTATTTTTGCGCACTTTTCAGTTGGTTATCAAACCTGTATGATTTGCTTAACAATGCATGTTTCACCTTTTGCCATATCTTAACTAATATTTTGTACTTTTTCAGCTGTTAATTTTTCAGGTTTGCATCTTGTTATGTTGTTAATAATTATAGTTTTAATATTTGAAATATGAATAAAAGATAGTCTTAAAAACTGAGTTGTTTTGTGTTAATTGAATGCTTGAATGAGAGATTGGAATGTTGTAAAGAAAATGGTTTGTTTATTGTTTGTCTAATTTTTCTTTGTATATTATATTTTTTTTCTGTAATATGCTTGATGGCTCTGGTTTATACTAACAAACACAAATATAAAGCTCTATATGTTTACATGCATTATTATTTTATTTTTAATGGTGGTAATGTATATGTTTAATATTTTAATTCATTTTTACATTGACATAAATTACCTACACTCACCAGTATTTCTTTTGGTTTTTGGTATGACATTAGTATCATTAGTATTTTTAACTTTTTGTAAGATTGGCTAGATGTATGTGTGTGGGGGGTTTGGGGGGGATGTAGATGAAAAATTAAATTACAGTTTATAGTTTAATTAATTTCCTTTGTGGACTAAGGTTTTATTGTTAGCTGTCACGTTTTGGGAATTTCAAATTATACCCAAATTGCCAAGTCATTTGTAGATTGTTCTCCTCATCTTTCGGCCACTGATGATACTCCAGATAACATAAGAAATATTTGATATTAAATTTTTTATTATTTTCATTAGGAAAACCATTACCTCCAGCAGAAGCACCGGAAATTTTGGAGGTTGGACCAAGTTATGTTAAATTGTCATGGAAACCACCAGAGTCTGATGGTGGCTCACCCATAACTGGTTACTTTATTGAACGACTGGATGCCTCCGGACGATCATGGTTGCCAGTAAATAAGTCACCAGTACAAGAACTAGAATATAAAGTCAGTGATTTGTTTGAAGGAAACCAATATGAGTTCCGAGTACGAGCAGAGAATTGTAAAGGTGTCAGCGAACCCTCACTATCTACTGATGCAGTTATCTGTAAAGATAGAATTGGTAAGAATAATTTCTGGTATATAGCATTCTGTTCATTTGTGTTTACTCCAGCAAGACAAGTTACTTCCCTTTATCTACTTCTGAACTGTTTTCTCCAATTTTTTTCTTCGGGTGTCTTTCTATGAATATTAAATATTTTTCTCATATTTTCAGCTTCTGAAGCCCCCAAATTTATTTCTGAATTTGGTGATTTGTCTGTACCAGTTGGTGAAAGAGCTTCCTTCTCTTGTAATATTACCGGTTTACCAGTACCAGAAGTTACATGGTAAGTATATTACTTCATGGTCAAGACCTTTTGTTAACTTTTCAGACAATGATTTGCATAAAACAATTGTAAAGGTTTTTAATGCAAACTAACTATTTTTTTCTTTACTAATTAAGGTACAAGAACTATCGTCAAATATATGATGGTCGTCATTGTTGTATTGAAAAGAGTCGAGATCAATATAAAATGACTTTAACAAATACAGAATTCAGTGATGCTGGTGATATTGAATGTCAAGCCAAGAACAGATTTGGAACAGTTGCCATCAGAGCAAAACTTACAGTTCTTGGTGAGCAATTAGACAGGAGTTTTTTTTGGTACAATTTAGGTTTATTGAATTTTTTTGGTAGAATTTAGGTTTATAGTAAATCATAAAACTTAAAGATTGTTTTAACTTTAACTATATGGATATTATATACAGTTATGACTATAACTGTAGTAAATGCTAAATAATTTATTAATTTACTTTTCAGCTGGACCCAAAATTGATCTACCTCCAAGATTTGGCGATGGCTTACGTTTCTGTGTTGGTGATACCATCAAGATTCGAGTACCTATTTGTGGTTACCCAGCACCAAAAACCACTTGGAAAAAAGAAGATAAAGAGTTAAAGCAAGATAGAAAACGTGTTGATATCACTGGTACTAATTATCAGTCCACTTTGATCATTGATGATGCCAAGAAGACTGATGAAGGACAATATTCAATCACATTAGAAAATGAACTGGGAACAGACACCATCCTTCTACCAGTTACTATTGTTGGTAAGAATTTAAGTGTAATATTCAACACGTTTCAAAGTTTGTTTCATATTTGTAATTTGATTTTAAACAAAAAAATAAATGTAACTAATTTTATTTGATAATATTTAAGACTAGATTGAATTATCCCTTTCCAAAAGTACAGTGAGATTGGATCTCAGTGATATAATATCATATTCATCTTATTGTTAAAAATCCACATACTTGACTACTTCAAGTAGGCCTATTGTGTAAAGCTAATTGAGTGATGTTAGCTTAACTCCTTGAAAACTCTAATGAAATGTACATGAATTGCATATTAAACCTTAAAACATCTGTATCTGGGAATTGGATTAAAGGGGTATAGCTCTGTTATTTGGAACATTAAAATAGACGAAAATGGGTCTAAAATGGGTATAGCCCTGTTTGCAACTGTGTTTAAGGTGCTGTATATGCATATATATGTATATATATATGTCTAATCCTCTATTTTACAGAACCCCCAGATGCACCTAGTAGACCAGAGGTTGCTAAAATAGATAAACATGAAGTTGATTTAGTATGGACAGAACCTCTATATGATGGTGGTTCACCAGTGACAGGTTATATTGTAGAGAAATGTGATTTAGAAACAGGTTTATGGAGACATGCCATGGCCACTAACAAACCATATTGTACCATCAGTTGTATTGAAGAATATCGTCAGTTACAGTTCCGTATTTTGGCTGAAAATCAGTTTGGTATCAGTAAACCAAGTGAAGCAACAGAAGTTGTACAAACTAAAGAACCAATACCAATAATTGACTACGATGACCTCTGTACGTATATTTTGATTATACTTTGATTTGAAAGTCTCTTTTAGTGTGTTCTATTTGGTTATGTGGTTTACTCCTAATTATAAGTAAGTTGCTGAGTAAGTAAGAATTAGATCAAGGTAAGTTACCATCTTTAAAAACCAACTGCAAACCTAATTGTTGTACTCTTTTAGTATTCTAATAATTTATTATTTTTCAGATGAACGAGGTTTCCTGGGATCTCTTGTTGATGTAAATATGATGAAGGGAGATGTTCTTGGTAAATATATCATCTGTGAAGAACTTGGAAGGTAATGTCTTATCTTGATATATTCAATTTTATTATACACCCATATTGCTGTCACCCCTGTCCGTCCATCAACAAGTCTTGTAACCATTCTACCAATTCCTAGGTTTTGAGGGGTTTTTTTTTCAAACTTGCTGAGATTGTTTGGCTTGGTGTCAATTATGGGTGGAGTTCTGTCTTAAATTATTTAAGCATTGTTGAGGTTGATTTTGGCTAGTCAAAAAGACTGAAGTTATTCCTTTTACCACTGAAAATTTTTAAACTGTTTTTAAGTAAAAGGTTTTGAGATTTCTTTTTGATACTTGCATGATGTAAACTCTGTTGATGTATAAGTAGTATGTATAGTTATTTCCCCTTACCTGACAATAGTATATTAATTGCCTCAGATTCCTGTGTTTTTTTTAATAATTTTAAATGTTATGTCTTAAATGCTATATGATTTGAAGTCTAAATTGTAGATAAAAATTGGAAATTTTTTTTTTTTACAGGGGTGCTTTTGGAGTTGTATATAGAGCCATTGAAAGAGCAACAGGCAAAAATTGGGCTGCCAAATTTATTCACTGTCGACCATTTGAAAAGGACTTGGTCCGAAGAGAGATTGATATCATGAATGCACTGCATCACAAAAAACTTCTCCAATTACATGAAGCCTTTGACCAACCTGGTGAAATGGTCATGATTTTAGAATTGTAAGTTTTAATTTAGTGTTCATATTATTGGTATTCATATCTTCAAAAATAAAATTTAAAGTTAGTAAAAATGATTCTTTAAACAAAAAAAAAGCTTGTGTTCTGTTTTTTTTTATTTAAAAGATATGGGTTTACAGAATGCATACTAATTGGAAATATTTTTTTTATGGTATGAATACTTTATGATTTTTGTTTTTATTATTTCAGATTAAGTGGTGGTGAATTATTTGACCGCTTGGTAGAACAAGAATATGATTTAACAGAATCTGATTGTATAACATACATGAAGCAAATCTGTCAAGGTGTACAACACATGCATCAACAAAGTTGTATCCATCTCGACTTAAAGGTAATTTATTTTGATATAAACTTAGTCACGGTTTATTTAAATTCAGGAAAATATAATTTTCTTGTGTGTAAGGCTAAACTCATAAAATAGTATTATTGTGAATTATTATAGGACATTGAGGACTTATCTTGTAATAAGACATCCTATGTAAACTCATATTATTTTCGTTTAAAAATTAATTTCTTTTATACCTGTAAAATGTATAGCATGTTTTTTTTATTATTATTTTTTAGCCCGAGAATGTGATGTGTGTTACTAAAGACAGTAAGGAAGTAAAAATCATTGACTTTGGTTTGGCTCAAAAAGTGGAGGAGGGTAAATCAATCAAGGTATTATTTGGTACAGCTGAATTCTGTGCTCCTGAAATTATCAACTTCCTGCCAGTATCATATGCTACTGACATGTGGTCTCTTGGTGTGGTTGCCTATGTCTTGTAAGTATACATTATCAGAAAATTCTTCATTTTATAATAATAATAATCCTCTTTATGTTTTCTTATTTTTTATAACTTTTTTTGTGTTCTGAAAAAAATCCCACCAAAAGTAAATGTGTAATGTTTCTTTTGTAGATTGAGTGGTTATTCGCCCTTTGCTGGTGACAACGATCATGAAACCTTCTTTAACATCAATGGTGCAAACTTTGATTACAATGATGATGTATGGGAAGGAGTTTCTGAAGATGCTAAAGACTTCATCAACAAACTTCTTAATCAAGATAAAAAGTAAGTATTAGTTTGTGTTTTTAAAACATATAATTATTGAGTACAGTCAATATCAAAAATTAAATTGATCATATCATTATATTTGAGGGGATAAGTTTTCTTACTCTTTCAAAGATAATGTGTACTGAAGACAGAATTATTTAAACCAGTCAAAACCCAATAATACAGTAACTTCTACTCTTTTGTATTTTTTTTAAGACGAAGGATGACCATAGAAGAAGCCTTGGAACATCCCTGGTTAAATGTAAGTATATTTAGTTTGTGTTTTGAATATATTTCACGTCATATTTCATTTCATGTATATATGTAGCTTTATGTATATTATTCCAGTAGTTATTATTGTAGTGTTGAGAGTTTTCTTGTTGTAAATTAGTATCATGATCATCTTTAGATATAAAGGAAAATTATGTGTATATATGCATGGCTTATATGTTCATACTGTCTTATTGCTTTTGGGATTTTCCATTAAAAACAAAATGAGAATTTTATGCACAGAATATTTCTTTGGTTGTTATTTCTTTTTTCTAAAAGTAAGCGATACACTGTATACATCATAACTTTTCTTCAGTTTGTACCAAGTTTATATGGATTCCCTATTATGTAATCATTAAGATCAGGGTTGGATTAAAGTAGAAATCTCAATGTAGCATTCTGATGCGTTAATGCTTTTGACCTCCTCAGTCACATGCAGATCTGACTTTCACTCAAGTAAACTGTAGAACAGAGACTTTGAATATCCTTGTGAACAATAAGAAGAGGGATTTTACATGATCTCTCTGTTTGCTTTGTTTCCTTTTCTACCACTAGGTTTTCTTTTTTGCCAATAAAAACTAGCTCTCTGAAATTTAAATAACCAGATGTTAACCACTATATTGTGTCCACAAGATGTTAATCACCTTTATTTCTTTCCTTTCCTTGGTTGTTATTGAATCAAATAGAAACAGAGTTGTTTAAAAGTCTGTTCTATTGTCCCGATGAACTGTTATACGAATAATGTAAGGAAATAGAATATGTGTTTTAATCAGAAACAAAGAAAGATTTCTTCTGATCTGGAAGAAAAAATGTTCTTATAGGGAATCCAATCATTTCATTTGATTCATCATTATTTGCATTAGAAATGCCTGTTGTTTGGTCCTTCAACTACAGTGTCTTGGTTTTATGATTTAGTCTACCATTATTTAGATGTTGTCCTAAACCGGTGTAGTGATGTTTTACCACTTCAAAATGTCAAGACAAATCAAACATATTAGAAACAGTGACAAGACTAATTTTATTTGATTATAAGGCACAAATACAAAGCCAGAGTTTTGACATTTTGAACATTTTTTTATGAATTTGTTTTTGATTGCTTTTGTTTAATAACTTGCTGCTTTTTGCCTCCCTGCAGCCAAAACCCAAGATTCAAGCAGATGAAGTAGATGTAAGTATATATATAATGTAAATGTATCATTTATGGATACAGATAACATCCAAGAAAATCAGAATTTAAAAAAAATGTCACAGTACATAGCATGATTTAGGGGGGGGGGGGCGGGTAATTTCATATGAAATTTATATAACCGGTAACTTGCAATAGTTTAATTAATAAATAGTATCTGCTGTGATTTTGAAATGAATATTTTGTTTCTTTGCTGTTGCACTTGAGAAACTGCATCAAAATATAGCAAGATATTAAAATATAAATCCAGTTAATGTTTTGCGTTTGTTTACATAATGGTTCAAAATTGACAAAGTGAGGAAATATTTATTTGTACAGTGCTTAATGTGTATCTCAATTGTTTTATTTGATATTGCTATGTATTTGGTCAGTGTTGAGTAACCATGCATGAGTAAAAGCTTCATACCGATCATACATCTTATTATTATATCGACTTGCAATTGTTTATTATGCATCATCTTAAAAAAAAAATGGCATAAGAACCATGCCCACACTATAAAGAAAACAATGTTAAATATATATTTATTATTTGTATTATTTGTTATAACATGGTAAACAAATGTTTTGTTTTGTATAACAGGGTGCTGCAGAAAAGAAACTTAAAGGATCCCCATTGTCAAGAGAACATCATATTAACTACAGAGATAAACGTAGACACAAGGTCAGATATTATACTTTATATACAGTGGCATATATAAGATTTTTGAAAGTGGGAGGAGGGGCACAGACTTTTTGAATTACTTTAATTTATATGAATGAAATGAAATAAAATGAGGTTTAACATCCTACTGTTCTGCTCCGACTGGGCTAGTAAGGACAGGCATACACCATACAATGTGCTGTGAGGGAACTTTTGCCCGAACAGCGGTGCTACGGCCTACTCTTTTATCAAATTCTAGCTGTCAAGGTTATTTTTTACGTGCTTGTCAATGTGTACACGGTTTTCCGTCCCATCCGAACGACTAGCTGTCTGTTCTTGTCAGGCCCTCTGACAAGGGGAAGCTACGACAGAAATTCCAATAAACTTTCTCAACCAATACCAGGAGTGAACCTGTAACTCCCTTATTAAAATGAGGAATGTGGCAAAATTTAGATACCTTGAAAACAGAATTATTTTGTTGTTGAATTAAGTCAGTTATGGGGGAGTGCCTGCTAATTTTAAGAAGTCCAAAATTGTTGGTCATGGCCTCATTTCTAAATATGCCACTGGCTTTATGCAAAGATTGAAGGTTGTGCTGGCTTGCTTTCACCATTTCCTATTTATATTATTTGTCAATTTAGACAATATTCGTGCTGATAATCCTTTGAAAAATTTGTATGTTATTTTCATTTTATGTATTGTATAAATTTGTTGTATGGTGTGATTAATGTTTATACATGTATTTTATATTCCGTTATAGGAGGATGAGTTGGATATATTACCTATTGGCCGCTTGTCCCGAGACAGTGCCATCTTCAGAAAGGAAGGAGAGACAGGTGTCATGATGAGAGAATTAATCATGGGTTAGTGTAATAATAATATATAATGCTGCTCAACCATTTGGAAAAAGTTTATATCTGTGTGAGCCAATTGAATACAGATTTTTTTATCATCATAATGAGACCAAGTGTTTCCAATAGTTCACCCAAAATGCCATATCAATATGGCCTGTAATTGTTAACGTTCATTTTTTGTGTCTTACAGAATTGCCAGAACATAAACCTGTAGTATATGAAGCTATGACAGACATCGTTGGCTATGAAGGTTCTAGAGCTCAACTTTCCTGTAAAATTATTGGTAAACCAACCCCAGACATTACCTGGTAAGTCTTATTGTTAATGTAACAAATTACTTTTACCTATACCAAATAATTATCAGAATTTGAATTACATTGTCTATATTATACACAATCTTAAAACTTCCACTGCTTTTTTTCTATAGTCTTAAAATGAATTACTCTTTGGACATTCATATGGACATTTTTTTACTACAAACTACAAAGTTGAGATTAATATTTAGCTTAATAGAATATTTATATTTCTCTCCTGTGTATATTTATAAACAATAAAATATATTTAATATCTTGCACTTTTTACTTAAAGATGCATTATGTAAGAGCTAAATCTGCCTATTGCAGATCTTAGTTTTGGCTTCATATGTTATATCAATTGCTATTTAGACATTTTTTCTCATGACAAGCCTATTAACAACTCTCTAGACTAACAGATGGTTGAGATTTAAATGGATTTGAACACGCACATGATTTACAAATTTAACTATAAAATTGACGTTCGAGACTTAGTCTCGATTCGGTTCAGTCATAACTTCGCCTAGACTAAAGAAATTTCAATGAAATTTTCAATATATTCACGTTTCGTTATCTATTTTTGAACTATTATAGCAAGGACGGACAGCTCCTTATCTAAATCTTACATAAGGCATCTTTAAAATATGTGTTGAAGATATTTTGAGTACAAACATAAGCAATAGAAAAACTGCTGATATGGTTATTCTTGGGATCGTTCAAAGCAAAATAGTGGACAGAATCCAGTAACATAATATAAATATCTATGTATAAGGAATGGTGGAGAGCAATATTGAGGATAATTGATATCATTGATACTTTAATGTCATGAACTCCTCCTACAGAATACCTGCTGCTAAACAGAAAACAACCACAGACTTTTGGCTGCTATGAAGTTTTATCTTTATCATAATGTACATTACACTGAATAAGTTTGAATTTGTTGCCAAGAAGTAATGTTTGTGTAGTGTATTGAGTGGGATGTTAGATCGAAAAACATGACAGCACCCCCAAAGTTTCTAAGTCTATCAGCTTGTACATGTCGATGAAGATTAATAGATTTAACAGAAATAACAAAAAACGACCTTCATAAATTCTTGAGTGGGTGCAAAAATATAAGTGAAGGGAAACAAAAGTAAAAACAAAGTTTTGATTTGCTGTATTTCATGGAATTAAAGAGTTTGGAAAGTTTTGCTTAACACTGAAAATAACCTTCACCATTACGTTTATTTTGATTTTCTTCGGACAGCTGATAAAATGTTATTTCAATAAGCAAAAATCAACTTAAATTTTCTGATCAATTGCCAAAGATCTCACCAATTAGTGCCAATAACTTGATCATCATAACTGATGTAGTAGATATTTAGAGAATTATTTAGACATTATTTACCAGTATTATTAAGGATCCTATTGTTATGATTTTAGATAATCACCAAATTTTCATATGCAAGTAATATGCCAATGATTATCCACAATAAATTAAAAAAATACATTTTGAATAAATACTTGGTACCTCATAATGTAAGTCTCATTTGAGCCTTTTATTTAACATATATTTTAAAACTACTGTTGCAAGGGATATTCTACATTAAAAAAAAGTAGAAAAAGGTCATTGTTAATGTCATGCTGGTACTTTTCACCATCCTAACTTTCTATGAGATATTATTCTTGACTAATGTCCAACATGTTTGGCAGGTGTGTCTATTTATAGATAAATGTAATATGTTGCAGTGAAGAGAATCTTAAGTTATAATATACTTGCTTCATGTAGCATACAGGTAGAATTATATAACTCAACTACTTACACAGAGGTGTAAATTAAAGCACCACAGCTGTGAAAATAAATATAACACATAGACACATATACACATGTTGATTTCCTAATATGACATTTAATTTTATCACCTTTTATGTGTACCATGTAAAGTGCAAACCAATAAATCTACAGTCAAAGATATTTTGTATAATTTCACCTAACATTTGGAACATCTATACTCTGAAATTTTGTTCATTATCACAGAAAACTATATAAGTCAGTTGTAAGAATCACACAAACTTGTCAGGTATTGATTGACACTATTTGCTTTCAAAACAAATAAGTACAAATCCATTAATCTGCATTTGATTTTCAAAAATGAAATAAAAGACAAAACTTACAAAAACGTGAAACTGATAAAAGCATGTAAGAATTGAAATTGTTGTATAAAAAGAACTGTAGTTTTAATAACAGACTAAATTTTTTTAGTATGGTAATTTTTGGAATGGGACAATGGTAGAATAGGTATTAGGTTGGATACTGTAACCATATGTATGTTTGCATAGATATTTGATACCAACAAATATATAAAAGAAAAGTTAATCAAAGAAAAAAATTGTTTACAATCATCCACCCTCATCCGTTTATTTACGAGCTAAAATCATCTCAACATATGTCAGAAAGAAAAGGTTAAATTTTTGGCACAATTCCGATACAGCAGACTTGTAATCAGAAACTCCATTGGGCTGAGCTGTAATCAAAAATAACTTAACTTTAACGTCAGAGCGACACAAGTTAGACAACAAGTTAGGAACAGATTCGTTTTCGAACAAAACTCTACAAATAAAATTTTACTTTGAGAAAATGGCAGAGTTGGCATAAAGTAAACTTGTTAGACTTTTGGTTACGAATCTGTTCCGAAAAACTTGGATGTCTACATTTTACCAACTTCATCAATTTGGATTATCTGTTTGATTCATGGATACAATTCTTTTAGGAAGAAATTTGTTGGATTTCAATTGGAGATATTTAAAGAGTGTCACTTGTAGTGAAAAAAAAGTTGTGCATATGGTTTGCATTGTAATTGTGAAAATATAGTTATATCAACAGACAGGGAAAAAAATATTATCTTAATGTTATTTTTAACGGTTTGGTACTGGTATCAGAAATAGAAAAGTAATTTGGTATTGCAAGACTATTTTTATTTTGGCTAATTCGATAAGTGAAATTTATTTTTAGCACCAAGCTTGTTTGACTGGCATACCTGTAACTATTGGAATTTATGAGTTATTTCGATAAAAATATTCTAATATTGATTACATAATTGAACACTGTTTCTAATCTCAGTAATCCAAGTAATTCATTGCTCGCTTACAGCAAATATTCAAGGAATTTTCAAACAATCAAAGATAAGATAACATCCTTGAAAGAAAATAAAACAGGTGGAGGTATATATTAAGGTACTCTCTTTAACAACCGATAACAATTATTCTATTTATAAACACAGTTAATAGAAAGTGGAAATCTGGTCAATAAATTTTCAAGAAAATGTCTGATACGATTGAGAAGTAACTTGATTAAATAAAATTTCAGAATAGCTGTGATAGGAAATTTAACAAGGGTGTTTATAATCATTAAGTGCCTTGTTGATCAGTCTATGGCATAGTTCAGAAAAAAACTACGACTTATTAATTAATGTATTAAAGAACACTAAGAAACAGTACCACAAGGGAGCGAGTTGACATAAACCATCAAGATGAGTATGGTGTTTTGGCTCATGAGACACAAGTGTCCATTACATGATCATGATGGACCAGAAGGTGAGCAGTGCCATCATCATGATGAAGAGGTGGAGGGACAAGAACATGTTGTAGAAGGAGTCCGTGCAGCTGCAGCAACCTTCGAAAGTGGAGAGCAATCACAACGGCGCAAGTCCTCAATAAAATTAGACTTTTTAGATACCATTAATATCCCTCCTCCTCAACCCCTTATTCAGCGTAGTGTGGTTTCTGAACTTTTAGCAGCTCGTAAAGAAAAGAAGAAATCAAGGAGAAGGGACTCAGAGGTTGAATCTATAGATGAAGTTTATTCTGTAGAGACAAGTAGTATTGGAAGTGAAAGGAAACATTATGAAGAGGTCAGATCTGAGATATCCATTGACACTGGTAATGAGTCACTGACCAGTGATATTGAGGAATGTGAATTAACCACCATTATGGAATCTGATATAGAGTATCCATATGAACATGATAGAGAAGCTGTAGTTAGTGATTTCGATGTGCTAAGCTTCACTGAATCTTGTCATCAAGATTTGGATGAAGAGGATATGGTTACAGAAACATGTTGTGATATACTGGAAGCAGAGGCCTTAGAATTAGATGCTGAAATTGCTCTTATTAGATCTGAAATCAAACAAGAAAATTCTATAACTCTTCCTGTAAAAGAAGAGACTCCTCCAAAAGCTCAAGAGATATCTTCAGCACATGTATTAGAACTACCTTCTGAAGCCCCCATTGATACTTTATCTGAGATTTCATGTAATTCAACTTTTAGGTTAAAGGATGGAGAGGAAATACAACCCGATAAGAAATTCCAGGCAACTTATAAAGAAGGCGTGGCTAGCTTAACAGTAAAAGATTTAGAACTAGAAGATGTTGGTTACTATACATGCATGGCCTCCAATGAACTTGGTGACATCAAAACTAGTGCTGATCTTCAAGTTGAAGGTAAATAAATAGTCTTTTTGTCTTTCTTTAACATTTATCCTCTGAAAGAAAAAGTAACCTTAATACAGAAATCTACTTATCAATACTTCAAATTTTTGGAAAATATAAAAGATTTCTCACATGAATTATGAAAAAATATGTTTTATAAAGGTAAGATGCATTATATTGTAGTAATTATATTGTCAAATACAGTGTGAGAAGATTATGGTTATAGTATGATGTTTATGTTTTTTTTTCTTGTAACAGAGATTCGTCACAGACGAAAGAAGAAGGATACAGATACATCTAAACTGCAGTAAGTAATATTTTAAATAGAGAAATCGTGTCATGTCATAAGTTGATATCAATGTGACAAACCAAGGGAAAAAGGACATAAACATGTAGTAACAGTCCAAATGTAATATTACCAAATGGCTGCAGTTATGTTGACAAAAAACGTGTATTTTATTGACCATACATGCGTTTGTAGCAACAAATTGTTCCACTTATTTCTAATTTCTAATGATATAATAATGATTCATAATTATAATGCGCAAATTTAAATTCACAAATGCATGCTTAAAGGGTGAGAGGCTATGTACGCTATGTGTGAGTATGTCTTCTACTATTTACACAACAGTATATTCTGTCAAATACAACTGTGTTCAAATTGAAACAGATGGGCCTTTAATCAGAAAGAAAATTTATTTATTGTATTAAAAATATTTCATTTTAAGGGCTTACAGACCACCACAAAGTGACGTAATAGAGACAGAAGTTCCCCCTGAGTTTGTTCTACCATTAATTGATCAAATTAAGAAAGTTGGTGAAGATGTAGAATTTACTGTGACAGGTTTGTAATATATATAAAATTTATACAGCTATGGTTGTGTAGTTACCTTCTAAAATTAATTTTATCCATATAGCAGTCAGTAACATTTCAGCTTGCAACTTCCTAAAAATTATTGAATAGTACATTCACTCCTTATGCCATGTATATTATCGATTATTATCTGCCAGTAATTATTGGATCATTGGCAGGAAGTGTCTCAAAGATCTATCAAGTTTCCTGCAAGCAGACTTTTTTGTTGTTAAATACTTAGCTGTCAAGCATTATAGGCAAATTCAATGAAATTCTGGGATACCACAATTGCAGGAACTTGTAACATATCAGATAAAATAATTTGCTATACCTGAACAACCAACTGACATGTCTATTACAAGTAGCGTTTTTTTTTTCAAATCTAGTCTACTCCAATATGTAATGCTGCATTATACCATGTGCTAAATTTTCTTGGCAGTATCTTCAGTCAGACATTTTAACTTGATCAACAATGAATATATTGGCTTAGTTCTAGGGTTGAAATTTCATACTTTACTGATATTCTTTTGACACAATTTGGAAATTAGTAGAATATTAACCAGTAATATATGCTGAAGGATTTGGAAATACAGAGCTGAACATGAAATAGCAAGATATTTTCTAAATATAGGTTCTCTGCTGCTTATGTAAATTAATACATGTACATGACAAGAGGCGTTTACAGAAATGTTGACAAACAAATGGCTTTGAGCCAGATTGAGAATATATTTGTAGAACTAAACACATTTAAGTGGTAACCATTGTAGTTATAAACTGGCCAGATATATAGAGACTTTTTAAATGTTTAATGACAATGACAAAGATAGCTCTAATATTAATATTAAAAATGTTATTCCATTCTGTAGTGAGATGTCGACCCGATCCAGAAATCCACTGGTACCATGGAGAAACATGTATGAAACCCACCGATCGCGTTATTTTTAAAGAAAATAAGGGTGTATATCGTATGATTGTTAAAGACCTTCATGTTACTGATGCTGGTGAATGGCGTTGTCAAGCTAATAACCAATTTGGTCAAACATGGTCTTCTTGTGATCTCAAAGTCCTAGGTGAGAATCACAAACTTTATAGTTAAACTGTAATGATAGCATGGGGAGGTTCTTGTATTCATCTCTGTGAATTCCATAAATAGAAACAGTCATTGAGCAACAAAACATGTTTCAAATTTAAATTCAGAACTGCCTGAATAAAAAGAAGGCTGCACCATCATGATTTTCCTTGCACTCCATCAGTAACAAGATGTGATAGAATGTTAATACCAATTGTTCCGAATTCAAAATCAAGAGCCCCCTATCAAAGAGTAGAAAATATCTAAAAACAACTCCCCCTGTTCTTCAATATTTTGGATACACTTGTAATTTTGTATTATTTTTTCTCATAGAATCCGTGCCAGCAGGCTGTGTAGCACCAGAATTTACACAGAAACTGATCAATATGACTATTACTGAAGGTAGTCGAGCTAGATTAGAATGTATGGTTACTGGATCTCCTACTCCTAGTATTGAATGGTAAGTAAAACATTTTGGAAGTGGGTTGGAGTATAAGACATACATTTAATCTCATACTTAAGTCCAAGTCTCCATTTTTGTGGAAAAAAGTATCAACTTATACAATTAAAAACTTGTGTTGTGATACAGTTATACTGATTTCTTTGTATTAATTAATTAATTGGTTGGCTGGCTCACTGCTATTTATGAGACCTAAGTAAGTTAGAAAATAACCTAAATTGCACATAATAAAAAATGTTATAAGTGCTTTCATGATGTTTTACATTTGATTAAAGCTGGAAATTGTTATTATTACTTTATTCAGGTATAAAGACAGAAAACGAATTGACTCTGATAGACGGTGCCGAATCAGAATGGAAGAAGATGGTTTCTGTGTCATGTCTATCCAAGAAGCCATGTTGGATGATAGTGGCGCTTACATGTGCCGAGCTGTTAACGAAGCTGGTACAGCATCAACAGAGGCAACCATCCGCATACAAAGTATGTAGAAAATTATTCTCCTTAATATACATGTTTTTACATGGTTGTTCCTTAACTTTAAAAAACATTCTTCAAAATTCAATAGCACAGATCTCCAAATCTTTACATTGTTAATTTTCTTTACCTTCAGAAATGGCAATGGAACCATCTTATGGCGATTCAGATGATATGCTTGATGCACCAGTGTTAAAATATCGCTACCAATCACCACCAGACTTTACAGTTCAACTTAAAAATAAAACTGTACCTGAAGGTGCCTATGTCAAGATGTCATGTTCTGTCCTAGGTATTCCTGCCCCTACCATTCGCTGGTTTAAACATGGTGAAGAGATTACCAAAGATAAACATTACAGTTTTAGGGTAAGTTCCTATTATTTTTAACATAATTTAAAAATTACATAGAAATGAACAATATAAATATTATAAGAATTAATTTCTATATGAATAATAATTATTTTATGCACTCATTGTATATATGACATTTCAAGGACTATACAGACATTTTTGTACATATTCAAAAAATATATTGGTTGATACAAATTGGATCATTTGAAAGGTATAAAGGTCAGAGAAACCATGTTACTTAGCTTTAAAATTTTCCCCATTAACATCAATTTACACTTAGCCACTAAATAATCAAGAAAATTTAATTTAGTGTGCATAAATCAAATTTAGATGTGCAGTCAACAATGGTCGATATTTTCCCCTGGAATTAGTGTAATTCTGAATATGTCTACATACATCAACATATGGGGTATTCATGTCTGATACTAATTTCTCTCTCAGTTATGACTGGCCTCTCTGACAAATTTCTTAGGAAACAATTGTCAGAGTGGCCAGTCATAACTGAGAAGAAAAGAGGGGACAAAATGGAAATCACAGTAAAGGCATAGTCCTGCCAATTAAGATCTAATATAATCTTATCAGGACCACTGGGTTGGTACTGACTGATCCATGTTGGAACAATTGTACAGATCTAGAATTACCACGATTGTGAGTCTATGAGTAGTGAGTACCAGTAATAATATATTCTAATTAATAAGTGAATCAGCTCACAGAGATTATTTTAACAGGGAGTACAATCAATTTACACACTCCTGTCCATAATATATATTATGTATTTGACGTTAAATTTGTAATAAACAACAACATCAATTTACACAGGTCTGTCTGTTATGATGGATGTTGTACCATCACATAAACCAACATCTCCTTGACAACACACCTATAGCATCATAACATGACATATAAAAGTCAAAGGCACCTTTATAACAAGATGTAGGTTTATAGATATATAAATAGGAATTGGTACATTACAGAACCTTGGTATGATTATACCAAAACATCTGGTCTTCATCTGCTTGTCTGCTAATACATTCTATGAGGGTTCAATCATCCTAGCTACATCTACCTAGCTCAATTCTTCAACTAGTTCTCCTAGTTAAGAATTCTGGTAGTGGCCAAGTCTACGTAGATTTTTAGGTCTTTACATGTAAATATGGAGGTGTTATCATATCAGGAACCACTTTCGGTAGGCTGAATTGATTTCTTTTTATAGATGACTATATAAACTATATGTCTATTATAAATATTGAGTCATAATGTATTGAGTACATTACAAGGTGATATTCAGTTACATGTGTATGAAGACATGGTGTCGATATGTTATTACTTGGTGGGAAGGAATGGAACACCATACATGTATTGCATTTGATTATTGTTGTCTAAATTTAGTTATTTAATCAAAGTGACCACAACCCAACTTGTGACCTGTAAATTTCTAGAACATTTGATACAACATATCACTTGAGGAGTTCACATAGCTTATAGAAAGTTGAAATTATATTATTGACTAAAATTGCTTTATTGCCTACAATAAATTAAACTAGTTATCCATAATTTGATTGTGGTCCACCAAGCTTTACATTGCTATCTTAGCATGTGCATTAACCACATGTTAGGTCAGTAGGAATACTGGTTACATTAGACTTTGTAGATTTTGGTAAAATATATATATTTCCTGTTGGTTTGTATATGTTTTCCAATTAAGGGTTATGTTTTAAGAATCATGGCTGTCCTGGAAACATATCTTTATGAAAAAATTTTGAGATTGCACATATATTCCATCTGAAAAAGTAATTAATCTTATTATTTAGTAAAGTCGAGGGGTTTAACATACTAACTAGTGTGAATTTGATATAGCAGATTATCCTGATAAATCAAGCATTATGGCTTAACACAACATTATGTAGATTATATATTATTTTTCCAGAACAAAATCTTTCTGCAATTTTTACCATTTTTATTGACAGTACATATTTACATTATATTTCTCAAAACTGTCTACAATCTTTTCCATTTTCACAAGGGAAAAACATGCAAATGATTAGGTTTCAAATGCATACAGATAGATGTATATTGAGTTACTAATAATCTGGTTGTTTTCATTGAGGAGGTAATAGAAAAATATTGGTAACTATACTGTATACAGCTGGTAGTAATTAAAGATAACATTCCACTATAAATTAATAGAAGTTGAATAGATATTAGGAAAATATGTCATTATTTATGTAGATCTACTAATATAGTTTGGGTAAAAATATTGCCCTGTCAATATCAAATAACATCTCATCTAATTATTACCGGCAACTAGTTGTAGGTATTATTTACCTACACTCTACATTTTATGCAATATGTTGAATATCGGCATGAGATGGTATTTTATGTAAAGTTAATCAGAGCAAAACTCCATGGGAAAATAACACAGGTGTCTTGATATCACATAACATAAGCAGTAGCCTTTAGTTTATGAAAACAATCCTGAACTAAAGCTAGTGTAGGCTACCTCAGACATATTCCACCTGAAAAGATTAACAGAAATAAGACACCTACTTATTCGAAAATATCACAAGGTTGAACCAGTCTGGCTACCTAGATCACTGGATTAATGCAAATTTTGCAGACAGTCTTTAAATACATGTATGTTTAATCTAAATGTGTGATGAGTTCATATGAAATCTAAAATATTTTAGGGAATCGCCAAAATGAATTAAATGTATTTTGAAATATATTAAAAATTATTTCAGAAAAACATTACGATAAACCATTCTTGTATAGAACCTAAAATGTGCAGACATTATAAAGTAGCTATATATCAGCAACATGAAGAAAAATAAAATTGAACAGCAAGAGTAAGATGTTGGCTTCTTGGCAATTCTTAGTCATGGTTTCCATAAAATATATGACCTTTAAATAATATCGCTATCTTCTCTAGAATATCTACATAAATCTCTACTTGAGTACAAGAAGAAAGAGATCGTTATTATTTACCATAATAAATACATTTGCACTGTATATTGGCAATATACGACAGATCATACGACAGCACAATACTTTGATTTTAGGTGCTTCAGAAATTCAGTATAGCAACATTACATGATTCAGTAAAATATAGCTGGTATTTCAGAATACATCAATAAAAAATTATAATTGAAGATGATTTTTTTTTCAGAATAATTATGGTCTTCTGTCTCTAGAAATTAATCAAGCGTCTATACAAGATATTGGATCATATACATGTGAAGCTACTAACAGTGAAGGAACAGTAACATGTAATGCTTACCTTGATGTGGAATGTAAGTACAGTACTTTGATTTCATGCAAACTGTCCCTGTCCATTATTATTGTAAAAATACATTGTCAGTTCTTTCTAATAGAGGGGGGTTGGATGGCTGAATAGTTAGCGTGTGCGCGCTGTATCATAAAGTCTGTCATTGAGTCAACTGGCGTGGTTTCGAATCCCCGGTTGTACGTGACAAGAGTAGGGTCACCTGTCCAACCTCGTGGGTTTTCTCCGGGTCCTCTGGTTTCCTCCCACTGCTAAAGACCCCTACGCACAAGCGAATTATTGAAATAAAATTAAACCATATGTTGGTCCCGAAATTACCTAGTTTGTTTCGAGTGGACGTTAAACCCCATTTCTCGCTCTCTCTCTCTCTCTCTAATAGGGTTTTAATCTAAAGGGTTCTGGTAAAAAAAAGAAACATAGACAATGTTGCCTTCAAAAATGCTAAGGAAAGTTTATGAATGGTCAGTGCAAAGATTAAAAAGGTTAATGTGTGCAATATTGATTTTGTTAGGTTTGGATGAAGAGGTAACAGTACTTGACTTTTCTCGACCTAAATTTTTGACACCATTGGAAGATGTTAGTGTCAATGAAGGTGAAGAGGCTGTCTTTGAATGTGTGGCTGTCGGAAAACCAATGCCTAAATTCAAATGGTAAATATATATAGTTCAACTGTTCAGCAATTTAAAATAGTTAATACCTTAATGACAGTAATAAAAATTCCAATGGATATAATTTGTTCTGGAACTCGATTTTTATGAAAGAATATTATTTCTACTACATGTATATCTATTCCAGGCAAAAAGATATGATTGAATTATGCCAGTCTTCAAGAATAGAGCTAGTTGCAGAAAGAGATGGAACAGCCAAGTTGATTATTAAAAAGGCTAAGGTTTCAGATGCTGGTTTATTCTATTGTATTGCCTATGGTAAATCAGGTCGATGCAAGTGTTCAGCAACACTCAGAGTGAGAGGTAAAGAATTGATATTTTATTGGTTTTATATGCCATAATTACAATGTACATTCAGAATTTATATATTTCTTGTTTTATAGGAAAGGTAGTTTTATAGTAATGTACTGTAGTTTTATTGGTTAAAATAAATATACTTTAGTTTTCCTAATTTGTCAAGAAGAGTAATGGAGATTGTATTTAATTTTTTATTTTAGCCGCTTCCCAATCTCCACCACCAGAACGATCTCAATCTACCAAACAAGGTGATCGTCTACAGAAAATATGGGCAGATCGTTTGTACGATTCACCAGAACAACTGACACAGCCTGGTAAACCCCCAGTTTTTACTCTACAACTGCAACAAAGTGTAGAACTGTTTGTAGGTGACAGGTTACGTCTTGACTGTTCTGTCGATGGATTACCTGCTCCCATTGGTAAGTTTTTATTAGCTGTATGTTATTTTTCAAATGATTTGAAAGTTAATTTGCATTCGATAGCCTGTATTTTAAAGATGCCTTCCCACTTACAAACTGTGTGATTTGATAATATATTTGGACTAAAAACAATTTATACATCAAAATTTTGCTTCAGATCCTTCTCAAAACATTTTAAAGAAAGAAACACCTCAAGCCGTCTATAATATATTTGAAGCCGCCTTGTTTGTCACTTGACTGGATCCAGGATGGTCCATTGTCAGCTTGTATTTATCGTTACACACTGTCCATTTGCCATAAATATTTGCCAACTTCTTTTTCTGTCGTTTTATCGCAGAGTCTGTTGTACATTCACGTCTCTACTGTTCTTACAATCGTTAGCCATTCCATCATGTTGCCAGTCAGGGGCAGTAAGATTGGGTGTATCTACTTTCCATATATCCCAAATTTTTCATACTTCTATTGGAAATAACTACCTTATAATACTTTCATGGGAAGGCATTTTTAAGATATTCTATTTATTCATAACATCATAATGTATAATTGAAATAGATGCCTGTTGTAAATATAAACCTATGGTTTTAAGTCAATACACTATTCCTCACATTCATTAATGTTATAGTTTTCCTGCATTGTCAACTAATGTCAGCCTGATGTAATAATATTAAAATACATGTTAAATAATATAACTCTAGTTTGCCCCTTATAATTTAATGTTTTCTTTTTGTACCTCAGTAACTTGGCATAAAGGATATCGTGATCTGACTTATGATGCCAGACATCGTATGGTAATGCTTGGTTTGATGCACCAATTTGAGATTGAGTCAGTCATGTTGAACGATTCTGGTGAATACATAGTTCGAGCTACCAATGTATTTGGTATTATTGAAACATCTTGTAAAGTTACCATTAAACCACGACCAGAAGGAATGGAAAGGTGAGTAGAATACTGTGATTTATACAGAAGAAAATAAAATCATTTGTGGGTTGTATTTAATTATTTTTCCTAGGGATTAGAGAAAGAACATCCAGAATCAATCTTGATCAAGACTATAGAAGCCTAATCTAAATGTTGCTAAGTAATAAACTAATTGTATTCCATAGAATTGTGATCCGTATTTCCAGTTTAAATAATTTAAAAAAAAACCCAATTCATCAGGATTAAGATCATTTAATTTTGAATGCTATTTCTTCAAATGTCCTGTAAACATGATTTTTGAACATACCTATATATTTAATTTTGTAGAGGTACCACTCCGATGGTCAGTAAACCAGAATATGGTCCAATGCGAAGACGAGCAGGTACACTACTTTAATAATTTACATTTTTAGCTCCTACCTATTTATATTACTGTATATGTTTTTTTTTTGTTTGATTCCTACATTTTACACTATGATAAAACAAAAATAGATTTCTTTCACTAAAGAAAAATGCACCTCTTACAATTCCACCAACCTTTAGTATTTAGTCAGGTGCATGTTCTTACTTCGATTGTTTTCAATTAGTAAACAATTTGTTAGCATGAAAAAACACAGATTTCACTTTTATCAATATTACTTAATTATTTCTCTACAGATGGACGAACACCAATAGGTATTAGCATTTAGAGTACCTAAAGCAAGATTTGTAGCTTGCATGAATAATGCTATATTTTATTGTTTATTTAGTTATTTTTCATTTATACATTTCCATACAATAAGGCCAAACTAATTTAATTTTCTGTTCTATGGGTCTTGATAAATAAAAAGCCACTTGAATCATATGAAAGATGTTTAGTTTAAAATTTAAAAACTTAAAAATTTAGAACTAAAAGCTTTTGTTTTTAAATTAGTCTTTTTCCAGAAGAAATAAGGACAATTTTAACAGGTGTTCCCAAAGAATAGAAAATCAAATTGGAGTGGCCTAAGTAGTCACAATGCTTTTAATGCTTTTTCTTCCCAGATATATGTAACATTTGACAAGTGAGGTTCTGGGGTATATAACTCAGGACATCACTAAAGTCACTTCTTATATTTACAGTACATGAGCTACTCAAAATATGTATGGTATTTTTCTGTTTCATTGTGTATACCTATTTAATCCATAAAATGCAAATGACTTCAGAATTTCTCAGAAATTATAATTTTAGTTGATCATGTAGGCAACTATAATTTAAAGGCTGCTTAACTCAAATAAATGTCATTGAATTTAAGAAAGAAAAATCACTTGTACTGTAAATATTATGATATAAAATTGCTGCTAATGGGAATGTCATCAGAAACAAATCTTTTATATTTCCAAGTTAGAATTTGGACTTGATCAGAAATGTTCTTACTGCCATGATTTCCTTTCCGCTATACAATAATTATATTAATCTGGCTTATGGAATTTTTGATAACATTCATCTCTAAGCCTACATGAAACCAGTGATTCAAGTTTCATTCTCAAAGTTGAAAACTTTGTAGATTATTAATTATGAGATATATTGAATATAATTCAAAATAAAAATTATTAAAGCTTTTTTAAACTAAAATGCTATTAATTGCTTATTTTATACAATTAACAAATTAAAATTTGCTAATGTATACTCAAAAAGATCATTTTCAGGTGTCATAATTTCTTAGAACTTAATTTTGAAATCCCATCGCTGAACTTAACCATTGTTATCATAGCCTATACATACCAGCATTATCATAATGGCATTATGCAATAACATTTTCAAATCAGTTCTGTTTTTGCTTGATACATTAGAATAAAAAGAACAAATTTCATGCCCATTATTTCAATTCGATTTTTTTTTTGTCTGATTTAAAAATCTTAAAATATTCATTACATATTTATTATTAGAATAAAAATAACAAATTCCATGCAAAACAACATACTCACTATTTTCAATATTATTTTTTCTTCAGCTCCATTCTTTATTAAACATCTACCAAGAAATATTGATGTAATGGAAGGAATGAATGTTCGTCTAGACTGTATATTAAAAGATGGTAAAGAAAGAATAACTTGGCACATGCAAGGAGCAGAGTCAGAAAAAGATAAACTTGCCAAAGAAGGTTTTGAAGGGGATTATGTGCAAATGACAGATAAGCCACCAGAAGAACCAGTCATTAAGCTAAAACCCAAAGATGAGGGAAAACCAAAACAAGGTTGGTTGGAATAGAATTTGTTTTTTAAGACTACTAATCTGTGAAATCCATCATATCATTAGAAAAGTTTACCTTTTCGTGAATTCATATTAATTAAAAACATTTTTCCGTTTGTAGCTCCTTACTTTATCAGTAAGCCACAAGATGTATATTTGCCACTTGGATATGAGGCTGTGTTTGAATGTGAAGTTGGAGGAAGTCCAGCACCTATTGTCTCATGGTATGTATAAGATTTTATGTTGGGTATGTTTATACATGTGTTCCTGCATAAAATTAAGGCCTGTAAATGGTTCTGATATTGATTTTGTATTTTACAATACTCTATATTTTGTCCCACAGGTCAAGAGCTGGAAAACCCTTGAAACATGGAGATAGTATCAAATTAGTTTCCAAGGGTAATAAACACCAAATCCATATTTCTTCCATTGGGAAATCAGATGCAGGAAAATACTCGGCAACCATTTCCTCATCAGCTGGGTCAGATTCAGCATATGCTTCACTTGAAATAGAAGGTAAATTAAAACATGATTGTTGACTATTTTTAAGTTAATGCCTTAAACTTTACCATATACTTTACCATATTGATTAGTTCAAATAGTATTTAAGTTCTGAAGTAAATACTAGCTAAATATCTGTAATCGAAGGCAGATATATTCTGTGGTTATTGTGTCACAGAATTTAGGTTACATTCTGATTCTTTTTCGATTTCTGATCAAAATGAAATATTTAATTATCTTAAAAAAACTTGAAAATTGTCCAGCAGAAATTCAGATTTGCATATTCACAAACAAATTACTATTAGATGACAATAAAACAGATTTCTTGGTAATAACATCACAAGCAAAATTTACAAGCATCCACCCTCGTTATTGGAAATCGCAATATTCATTATACAATGAAGCCAAACCTGGATACTTAATGAGGCCCCCTCTCTCTCTATGACACCAATTCTACAGATTTGAAGAATATCTATAGTTAGCAAAATGTACACGGATGATATTGGAAAGATTTGACCAGAGACATATATGCTACAACTATTAGTGCTTTAGATATTTCTCAGTTGGATTATGCAAATGTTCCATAAGCCAACATTCCTGAATATTTGTTACATCAGCTTTAAGTTTCACAGAAATTATAGGCATTATATTAGTTAAAATACCCCTTTCTCTTTAATTCTTCAATGGATACCACAATTCTCTAAAAGAGACACTATGAACAGTATGCTACAAGTGTCCATAAACCAAGCATCTGGAACAATCTACATGAAGTCTTATGTCAAAATTTATCATTTAATTCCTTTAAATCCAGCTTAAAGATATTTCTGGTAAAAAAAACCCATTATATGTGTTAAATATATATTTTTTATGTACACAGATATAACCATTAGTTCTAATGTACCACTATAGAAGACAGTCAATAATAATGAAATAAATACTGTTTTGTTTTCAGTAATAGAGAAGCCCTCACCAAAACCCTCACCAAGATTAGATCAAAGAAAATCAAAGTAAGCATATTTAGTATTTTTAAAATTATACTTAAAAGATGTTTCTGAAATTTGAAACTTTGAAGACCCTCTACCCATATCTTAAAATTGCAACTATGACGGGTTGTTTAATATACATGTGTATAATTCTGTATTGATAACAGAGTTAGAACCAATTTATATATTAGTTGTCATACACTTTTAGCTCTTCAACATTTACATTGTTCCTGGGATTTAAATAATTGGAAAGAGGATGAATGCATTCCTGGAAGGTTCCGTTAAATCAATCGATTATCTTTTTGAATGATTTGAATTGGTTGTAGAAGTGAGAAGCCATTTACAAGTTTTCATCTGTTTCAGGAAAAATCTACCTTCAACATTTGCCAAACCATTAGAAGAAGAAGTGACGGCAGTGAAGGGAGATAATTTAGATCTAGTTTGTTCTATTGAGGGAGCTCTTAAAATAGTATGGGAAAAAGATGGCAAAAAGGTAAAAACAAAAGTTAAATTGCTACTAGATTTATGTATGTCATTCTTTTAACACTGTAACATCTTGTGTTTTGCAAAAAAAATGTATATATGATAAATTTGTGACATGAGAGTGAAGTTTCCAAATATGTAAATACTTATTGGAATTTGGACCATACAATGACGTAAAAAATGTTTACTTTAGCAAAATTTTGTTACATTATTGTATCTTTTACAACTGTATATTTACTTTCAGATTAATAAAAATGTAACTTCTGATCCTGATGGTACACAGACTTTAAGTCTGGCAAATTTAAAAGATCGGGATAGTGGTCTTTATGCTTGTGTTGCTACATTCCCTGATAATATCATTATTAAAACAAGGTCATGGGTCAACATCACAGGTATATATTTAAATTCTCATTGTCAAATGTAACACATAACACATATTTATTACATTTTAATTTGCATTTAGGTTTATTGCATATGAACTGGTGTTAATTTGTGCAGAAATAACAATCCAGACAAAAATATTTTATTTTATTTTGCAGATTCCCCTACACCTTCCATTTCATCAGCTCAAGACATAGATGATGGAAAGTAAGTACATTTGTTTTATTTTCTTTGTCTTTCAGACACTCCCATCCCTACCCCTTGAGCAGAACATTCTAGTGTAGAATTTCCTGGGTTTGAATCTTGGTGTGGTCTGAGTAGAACCTTCAAGATTTTTCAAAACTAATTTCAATTTGGCACAAGGATGTGACGAAACACCAATGGCTATCTTTGTGTGCACATAAAAGAACATTGATATTAGGGCAGTTTTCTCCCTCTAAAACCATGTAACCATACAAAAATGTTAACTTATGTTAGTCTTAAAATGACCAAAGTATTGTGTTGTTAACAACTAACCCCATTCCATTCCGTTTCTAAAACTTAGTCATCAGTTGAATGGTTTGTTCTGATAATAACAGATTTTAGTTGAGAGAGAGAGTTTAACCTTTATTGTATTCTCTGTTATCTTTTTTAGTTTCAAACCCGAATTTCAATCTGAATTAAAAGACATCACATGTCGAGATGGAGAAAGTGTACTATTACAATGTAAGGTGAAAGGTGAACCCCGCCCTCAAGTCACATGGCTCCGTGATGGAGAAGAATTATTAGATGGACAGGTATGTATTGGTGGGTTCTTTTTTTGTTAAGGTTAAATTGGACAAACATAATTTGAATTTGAAAGACTGTGTTCTTCACTACAATATACTTGTCTCCTCATATAAAGCCACAGCATGCCAGAATAAAGGTTAAAAAATTTGCGTCCAAGAATTAATCAAATCGATCAATCTAAATTTAAATTATGGCCATTTCATTTTTACATGTGTCTTTTGTTTGCACAACATGTGTCTTTGATAAGTAAAATAATAATATATTATCATCTTTTTTGTACATGTACTAGCCAGCCCATTCTTCATATGTTTTTTTTATACTCAGTTATGCTTAATGAAATAATGTGGGTATCAAATCTTTCAAAATCATAACATAAATCAACACATTAATTGTTTAGTTATACATGAGCAAGATCTGTAACTACATATTTGCATGTTCATTTGTCAAGGTTATTTCGATTACTTGCATCCTTGAATTAAAGCACCAAATTTTGCTTGGCAATCTAAGACTGAGATATTAAAACAGAGTCAGGGGTTGTTCCCTTTAGTTGGAAGATTCATTCTCTTTAATTTTAACATTTTTCTGTACAGGTATATCAAATAAGTACTATAGGTGATAACTGTCAACTACAGATTGTAGAAGTTTATCCTGAAGATGAAGGAATATATTCATGTAAAGCTGTTAACTCAGCAGGACAAGCTTCACTCTCATGTAAACTGACAGTGGAAGGTAAGTGAATATATTTTGTGCTCAGTTTCTTTCGGTTTGCTGGCAAAGTGCTTTGTTTGATGCTTTTCCTGAAAGCAACATAATGCTTTTTAACAGAACATTACATATGCACAGCTACATTTTTATAATAAACAAAACATGTTTAAATTATCAAACTAATTTGCAAATTATTTTATGTGATAAAGAATAAGATATATAAACTAGTTAATAAAACTGGATATTTTAGCTAAGTTTATAAGATGTATGCTTATTACCTGTAAAAATTAAATACATATTAAATAAAACAATTACAAATATTTACATAACAGATACATACATTTTCAATAAATATTTTACTAAACACAGAATTCACATGTCCTGTTTATGGTACCCTATCTTAATCAGTATAACATTTAGACATATAAAATGTGGAGGTTGAATTTTTCCAATTTGTTGTCAAGATAATTACTGGATAAATGTTACTAATATAATTGGCATATCCAAAGTCAGCAGTATCCCAAAAAATTATTTTTCTAAATTGATGCATTTATTTATCATTTTGTTATTTAATTATAAATATTAAAACTGAGTGGTGAGGCTATATAAAGCTATACCACTGTACATAGTTAGTTTGGATATGCCAAAATTGAAAAAAATTTTGGGCTTCTGTCTTCTTCATTCCATAACACAATTATTCCTTATGTATCCCAAAATTCCTGGTTTTTCCTCCTAGATGCCATTTCAACATTAGACCATGCTTCTGTTGCCTCCTCTGTTGAAAATGGTAAGCCACACAAATTATAATCTTGAATGCATTCATTCTTTTTCTGCTTTAGTTGTAAACTAATTTTATTTCTCCTGTTTGGTTGAAAGTTGTTAAATATGACATGATTGAATTGTCATGTTAAAAAAAAGATGAGATACTAAATTTAAGGAGGATTTGTCCTGTTTGTTATGTGAAAGGACATCATATTATGTATCAATTTTATAAAATTTCATAGCTTCATGAAATAAATATCGAAAAGGAAAACAATTAAACTTTGGAAATGTTGTGAATTAAATTTTAAGTCAAGTACATTTGAGTTAAGGATACTTCAATACATATTATTTGACATGTACTTCTTTTAAATATACATGATACCTTTGTTTAAATAAGCATAAACAATTTTTTTTCTATTCAAGTTTGTCATATCTACACTTTCAACCGAATAATATACTCCTTGGTAGGTCTTTGTTATGATATCTTTTTTTCAGTTTTCTACTCTTTATTTTAGTAGCACCGCCCTGTCTTTTTTATTTCAGTGACTGAGTTTCACTTATTGTAGATATGTGTAGTTATAGATTATATTTTATTTTATTGAAACAACTCACTTCACATCATATCATTTTCATAATTTACTTATAGAAAACCCATGTTCATATCTGAACTATTCATACAATTTCTCTGGTGTAGGGATGAGGAGGTCATAACCTCGCCCATAAACTTATTAAATATTTCACACCACATATAACCATAACATTTGTATCCTTTCCAAAAAAACTCTTTTGATAAAATGAGTAAAATTTCTAATAAAATCTTATTGCCACATCAAAATACCTTTAGGGGTTTCAGTCATATAAGGCATAGACTTAATTTGATATATATGCAAAGATGTTAACATAATGTAGTTGAAATAGTCCCTATTCTGTATTGATTGATGCATATTGTATACATGTTGTTTTTAAAAATTAAATCTGTTAATATTGTATCACCTTTTGATGTATTGGGCAACCTGAATGCAACTAAAGACAATAACTGTTCTGTAGGCCTACTATCAAAGTCATAATAGTTCCAAATGATGAACAGATTAAAATAAACCATATTGTTGTACAATAGACAGACTAAATCAACAAGCTTTCTTTATTTGTAGAGGTGTCAAGAAACGGCTAATAAAATTCTTGATACACATCATTAAAGTCGACAAACATTCAATAAAATTTAATAGGGAGTCAAAGCAGGCATGAGTTATGTGCCAATAGGCTGTCAGTGTGTTCTTGTATTTACCTTTGGTCAATTGAGACCTAATTGAGTAATAAAAATTTTATTAGTCTGTATACTTGAGTTGTATAAAATGTTCCTAAACAATTGAAGCTATTGTCATAAAATATAGGTGTGATAAAAATGGTTATATCAAATATTCATTGTCTGTCAAATATTCTTATTAATAAATCTTGATGACATAAATTTTTAGGTATAATATTTCATCTTGTGTCTGTTATTTTGATTGTAGGTATGTGAACAAGTCTTGGCTTATTTAATCTAAATATTTAGTTATAAAAATTAAGGAAGGTATTTTGAGATATTTTGGAATCAGCATGCCAGACTTCTTAGTAGATATTCAACTTCTTCAGGTATGGATTATTGGGGTCACATTGTGAAATAAATCCTGCTTGCTATTCATTAACTTAGAAGATAGTTTAAAACAAAAACATAAAAATAACAAATATGTATTTATGGCGGTTTCTTTGATAATTTTCTGTCTGGATGATTTTACTTTGTCAGTAGCTGGGATAGGAGTGTTTTTATCTTGAATAATTCTAATTCTCACAAAGTATATAGGCTTAGATATCAACCTAATTTGTTGGTTTTATTATATGTAGATAGTGTATTTGTATCAATGATTTCTTCTTGTTATTCACATATATGTCTATCTCAGAGCAGTCAAAATATTGACAATTGGTCAATAATCTGCAATATTTTCCAATTTTTGCAGATTTTGAGTTGTTTTTTCCGGTGGTCTGATGGGTGAATGTAAGTTAATAGGGGCCAGTCAGTCTAAGTGCTCAGTTTGTTTTAGAGATCAGTGGTCTTGTTTACATAGGCTGGACAATCCCCTACAGCATGACCACACAGCATATCTCATGGTAGCTTTAATCACATGAGGGCTTTGATGTCTTTACTATGACATGGTATTATTGAATGAGTTGCTGTTGGTCGGGCATGTTATGAGATAGTGGGAGAGGCTCTGTCTGTTCTAAATCCTAGCCACATTCTTTTTAGGATAAACATCTGGAATATCATATTTGCAGGGAAGATAGTTTATGTAGTGTTGTAAAGGTAATAAATATTTACTTACATTTTGATGTTTTGCATTTGTTTGAAGTGGTTAGTTAATTTGAGTACATATACATTGTAAAAGGAAACAACACAGAAAATGTAGAAATTATAATTAAAGTAGCTAAGTATCATCCAAAATCTTCGACATTGAAAACACAACTTACTTGTCAATTTAAATCAACGTACCATAATGCATTTCAGCGCCATTTGTAACAAGGGACTCGAAGAACGAGGCTAGATATATTCCACAAGTCATGTCAAACGCTGACGCCATATTCTTATCTGGAAAAAATGCACAATGAATACTATCGTTGTAGATTGGAATAGCCAGACATTGTCATTTCGCCGAACATAACTGATTTGAAATTAGAGTAAAAACGGAAACGATTGAATGTAAATCAGTTTATATACATTCAAATTATATTATTATATGTGTTGTGACCCACTTGTTTTAATTTCTAGCGATTTAGCTCCTTTAAATTGGTAAAGAATATTATTTCTCTATAATTTCCATAACAATTTATTGTTGAACATTGGTGGAAGAAAATGCTATGAAACAGCATCTTCAAAGATATAGTTGAATTTGACATGTCAATTTAAATATGAGTATATCTGGCTTGTAGATTTGCAATCATGTTATGTGCAATATGAAGAAACCAATATATTTGAACATGTCACACATATGTATATATACCAGCGGCTGCCAGGCAGGATACGCCCACATTTTGCAAGAGATGGATAGATAACAAGCTAAAAACATACGCTAATTTTTTTGTACAATCAGGGGCAATAATCCAGAAAATGTGGGCGTATAAAAATGTTTATTGAATCATCAATAAAAACTGGTGGATATACATATGATTAATACACAAACACATTAATACACAAAGAATTTACATGTGTATTAAATAATGAATAGGGAATAGGCAAACAATTCACATGTGTATTGATTGAATCATAAATACTCTAACTCATGAATACACAAACCCCAGGATAAACATGGGGCATATTGTACTATGAAAATTAGAGATTTAGGGCTGACATGGAAAATGTTCTTGTCCTTTGGATGGAATAGAAAACAGATGTTCATCTGGGTTTATGTGCATGAAAAAGAAGCATTGAGGATTTGAAGTAATCAAAGCAGAATGCTGCTGCCCGACAAAGAAATAAAAAATACCATTTGTTGTCTCGAAATAACCAAAGTATTGTGTTGACAGGACATTTCTGCCCACTCCATTTTTTTTTGTATGGATATTAAAAATGTAGATGTAAATATAGTTAAAGATAATTCTATTATATAGGTGGTAATTTATTGTTTGCAAATCACCATCACCAACAAATCAGAGTGAAGTTTGCTTATTGTCCCAGTTAATTTATTGCCAAAAAAAAAGATAGAAAGAAACTAAGTGACCATTGGTGTTGGGGTCAGTAGAGGGTGAAATGAGTTTTGGTGTGTGCCTGACAGATTAAGCATGTGACATTTAGCAAGTGTATGGTTTAAATGTAAAGGTTTAGAAGTGACAGAAATATAGGAAAGTGAAGAAAACATTTAATTTAATTAACATAGGGATGTGAATATTGTGATCAACAACAAGTATATTAATGGTGTGAATTTAAATATGTTAATTAACATTGGTTAAGGTCAGTAATAGCTTTTTATGTTTATGGGTGCCACAATGAATTAAACAGGCGGTTGCTCACAAGATACGCCCAGATTTTGCAAGAGATGGACAGAGAACAATTCTCGTACTATCATGGGCCATATTCCAGGAAGTTATTATCGGATATGTGCCAATATCTTTTAGTTATAAACATATATTTTAAGTTTCATAAATATCGGAATATCTAGAGGGTCCACATCCTTGTATAAGGGGGGAGGAGCCATTTTGTTGGGCAGTTTCAGTCTGATTTTCATGAAATTCAAACTCAGCTGTCAATGTGGTGTAACGGTGACATATTTGAATGGTTTTTAAAATCTAATAAAAGGAACTAAGATCTTTGGGTTATAAACATCTCAATCGATAAAATTTGTGACCTAGAGGCTCCATAATCTAAAAACGTGGGTTTTCGTTATCAAATGTCAGGTAATCCAATCAGGGCCATAATCCACAAAGTTGGAGTCTGATACATGCCAATATTGAATGAACCAAGATTTTTTGGATATCCTAAATTTCAAGTTTTGTCAAAATCATATAAAAATTGTGACCAGTAGAAGGTCGACCATTTAAAATTTGAATGGACGGACACATACGTGATGACGGCAATAATGTCCACATGAAAATCTGGGCATATAAAAATATATGTGTAACTTTCATAAGCCTTGAGATAAAGTGTTTTACAAGAGAAAAGGGTGGGAGTAGCCGTATTGGGTGTGAGAACAATGCTGAAAATGTTCCACATTGATTTTCATAGAAATTTAATTTAGAGCCTCTGATATGGGGTTTTGTTTAAGGATTCCATGTGTATTAGTCATGGCTTGTTGTTGGGATTAATTGTATTTTTAATTTCCATACCCATTACACATCTTTTCTGTCGGGATAACTGTCTGACCTCTTTCTCATTAATTTAACCATTTTAGTCTCTTTATGTAGTTCTCATGAGTAATATATTATTTCCATAATAATGTCACAATAAAAAAAATAGTGAATGTTTAAAGTTAATCATTAAATAATAGAGTTGTTATATTGGAGCATGTGGCACATCCACTAAGATGTCAAATACAGAAGCTGAGTTGACATGGAACCCCCCAGGTTTAGAATTTGATAATTACCTAAAATCACAGAGAGAAAATGATTATATAGAAAACTTATGTCCTGTCAGTTTGAATAATTACCATTGTTGAGGTGTTTAAACAGTTGCTAATCTCTTGTTTCTATTGTGTAACATGCTTAATGGTTGATTGTATCAATTATACTTAAATGAAAGCATACAAGATAACTTTATGAAAAACTGCAGATGTGGATGAAAGAATTGGGTAGTTCATAAACTGCAAGTTAGAGTTAATTTTCCGCCAAGAATAAATAATTTTGAAATTGTTTGGGTGAAACTCAAATGATATATACTGGTAACTAACTGAAGATGATCGATGTATGGCTCATAATGGTGTCTATACCAAAATACATATATTTCAAAATGAAGAAATATGAAAGATTTTGAGGATTTAATACTGGAGCAAAAGACATGCACTACAGTAATAAATAAGTATGAGGATTTAACATTTGCTTTGACATATTGTGATATTGCAGACAAGAGTGGCTCAATATTTTTTTTATAATAGGAAGGATTTAATATCTGATTTGGCCTAAGGTCATATTTTTGTTTAAATATCAGGGTTTTAGTACCATGTGGTTTTGACATTTAGTATTAATCTTCTATAACAGGAGATAGCGTTGTCATAATTAATTGTTGAAGGTGTCAAACATCCCATCGTGCTAACATGTTTTAACTTTAAAAGTATCCAGTTAGATTTGATAGTTAAATGACAGTACCACCCCCCAAGATGATTATAGTCTCTTGTTACCAGTAAAATCTTGTGTATCAATATCTCATTTCAGGATAGTTTATTTTAAATTAACTGTTAATTATTTTATGACCTGGCTTTATTGAGTAGAGTGATCAACATTGGAGGAATTGCCATGCTTCACCGACTACAATGTTGTTCACTCCATTGATAAATTCTTAAGATTTGGATATCTGTATAAAGTTGTTATCCTAACTGTAATTGTTTGATTTAGTTGCTATGACAATTTGGATAGAACAAAAGTACTCATATTGGGCTCACACATCCTTAAATTACATAAGCTCATAGTAAGTAGAAATTTATATCTTGAGAATCACATCCATGTGGGTAAGAACAGTTCACAGTTAAACTACTATATAAGCTACCTGAATTTTGAACCTGTTTAATGAATTACTGTTTTAAAAGGAAATATATCTACTTTCTGGTTTGAATTCAACTGATTTTAAAATAATGTACCAAAATTAAATTGAAGAATTGAATTGTTATGTGACAATCACAAATTAACAGTATAAATTTAATGAAATGGGCACTTCCTTTTACCCTAAATCAAAGATGTTGATTATCATTTGGGGGATTTTTAATACCTTGCCAATTACAATATTTCAACTAAATGAATGAAATGGGGTTTAACGGCCTACTTTTCTACATCTCCCAGACTAATGGAGATGGGCATATGCCATACAGTATGCTGTGAGGGAAATTTTGCCCGGACAGCAATTGAATTCCAATTGTCAAGCATTCTTTTAGGTACATGCCAAGTTGTACATGGAACCTCAGTTTTTTGTACCAGCTGAACGACTTGGCATTCTACAATATTGAGACATTTGAATCTCTATAAAAGGAATATCAGTCTAAAAATGTTAACTTCTGCTCAGTGTTTACAAAGATATGATCAATGAAAGTTTATCATTATTCAACATCCACTGCAGACAATAAGCTTAGATAAAATATGCTCACCTATAAATTACCAATAAAATTATGATTTTGTTCTTAATTAAATATTATATAATCAATTTGAGTATATTTTAGCATAGATTTAGCCATGAGAAATTAGATATTGCCCCAAAAATACAAATAATGATCTGAAGTTTAAAATATTTTGTCGAATTTAAAAATCAAAATACATTTTTAATAGCCTTCTTTATGCAGTCAGTATTATATTTCTTTATATGGCTGTAGTATCATTGTTATAATTAAGAGTATTGTGGACTGAGTGAAATTGGTATTATGTAAAACTTACAATGCAGCATATGATTATAACTAACAATATATTATCATGTCATAATTTTTCCGTTTCATGCCTAAAGAATTAACCAAATTTCTTTGATGATATCATATGTTTACAATTAGTATAATATGTAAACTTGTGTAATACTATGAACTCTAGTTAGACAAGTTATGCAATATTATATGATATATTGTAATAGTGGCCCTCCTGGTGTTGGTAGTTTTTACTATCCTGTCTTCTTTAAGGGCTTATTTTTAAGAGGTACTGACTTTGTGTGTTTTAATTAAATAAACTTTTTAAAAAGAAAATAAATATAATATCCTATTAAGTAAAGTTACCAAACACGGCCAGATTAACCATGTAGGGGGTCCTTGACAAGTCAATGGGGGGGACTGAATGAAGAAAAAATCGTAGGGGTCCAGTGCAACGTGAAGCCCTGGGTCCTTCCGCAGAAAATTTTGAAATAGATTTGATTTGGTGCATTCTGAGGTATATTCTGAGCGAGTAACACAAAAATCTCTCGATTATCCAATGGAACTTTGATCTTGCACTCAACCCAAAAATGTGGGGCCCCACAAATGCGAGATGTCTGGGACATTTGTCCCACTCTGCCCCTGATCCAGTATTAAATTGTCTACACATGCTATTTGACATATAAAAGGCATATTTACTATTTCTGGAGGTGCATTTGGCCATGGCAAACCCCTTTTGGTTCTTTAAATCATTAACCGATTAAATTAATTGATACTGCTTGAAGAGTGTTGTTTTCCTATTTGACTCCACAAAATATGAATAATTTCATACCTCTCAACTCAGATGGGAAGATTTTTATTATCTTTCTAGTATAATTTTTAATATGGTTGGTGCAAAAAAGTAGGATGTTAAAGCCCATTTCATTTCATTTTGCTGGTGATAATGATAAGCCTGAAGACTAAAGGGGAGATAATTTTGAGTTGATTTTTCCATGAAATCAGAGTTATTTCCCTTTGGCTTGTAATTTAAAAGTGGACATATTTGTTGGCAACACAAAGTCACAAAAAACATTACATAGTATGAAATGTAAATAGAAGTCTTAGTTTAATTTGGCAAGTGACAGTGCGGATTATATTGTGTCATTTGATGATGTAACATTGACTTTGTGGTCTAATAAGTAGGCTAGGCCACCGGGGCAGTAACTTTGGGTAGTGCTTAACACTGCTTTTCCTTCATTCCTGGTCCAGTGCCATGGATGATGGCATGATGACTGGTTGTCAGTGCACCTTGCCCTCTTCTCAAACCTTTTTTTTTAGGCATATTTCATGTTAGTATGATTTGCAGCTTGTGATATTTAGGCAATGGTTGGTCTGTTTGAATTCAGCCTTTGCCAGTAATGCCAGTTCTTTATAAAAAAATCAGCTACGGCCTAATAAAATATAGGCCACACTAACACTTAATTAAATAGATCTAGGCCTAATATTAATATAATAAATATTAATTTAAAATGCATATTTTTCTACTGTGACATCTAAACTAGTTTTGTTTATACTAATAAGATATAATGTCAGACTGTAATTGTAAAACTAAATAGATTTAAGCTGATTTCGGCCTGCTATAGCCTAGTATTAACAAAACACTTTAAATCTGTTTTCACAAAAACTTGTCATCTCTTCAATTGATGGCTCTTATAAAATTAATAAAATGTCCTTGTTCTCGTAAAACCTTTGAGAAAATTGTTGGATTAATATCCTACACTCTGACTCAATGTTGCATGTTCTAGTTGCACAATTTCATTTCTGTGTGAATTTAATAATTTGGCTATATAGGAATGTCAAGTGTGATTTGATGATATTTTTGGACTAAAAACATTCAAACTAAATTATTTATCAAAAGTTTGCTTCAAATCCTTCTCAAAACATTTTATCCGAAAAAGAATTTGGCGATGCCAACCTTGTTTTGATTGAGGGAGAATCCATTTATAGCTTGTATGTGTCGTTAGTCTCTAGCCATTGGCCATTAGATCAACAAGAAGCGCTTCTTGCATCATTTGAGGAGATACTTACCCTCACATTTTTGTCTTGTGCGCACCCCATTGGTGTTTTTCAGAGAATTCAGTATTTTACTAGTACGATTGGGTAAGCTTATCTCTACTTTCCATATTTTTTACCAAAATTAGTCTACTTTTATTGGAAATAACTATCCGATACCGGATAGAAGTACATCTTGTACATGACTTCATTACGGTACTCCAAACTCCCATCCTCCTGATACACATTATGTGGGATAATAAACTATTGTTTCAGTTTCAGCCCAACCCTATTTTCTAAACAGGAACTTCATATCTATCTAAACATGACAAATATTTCCTTCACTATGTGATATGACAGGATTGTGCAATTTTATAGGTCAATTATCTACACAACTCTGTAGACTATAACAGTATAAGAGCTAATATCAATTGAGATAAAAGTGAGTACTTTAATAACTTATGATAATTCAAAAGTAAATGGTACTTACTGAAACTTACACATGTACATCAAATCAAAGAGCTGTTAAAATAATAATCATGGATGATGAATTAATAATACCTTTGTAAATAGGTATCAGAACATATTTGTGTAAGTTTACAAGGTGTAGCCATATCTATCATTCTGTGTCAATATTTTAAGTTTTCAAACGATATAGGAATAATTATGTCCTTTTTTTCAAATTTTTAATATGATCAAGACAGTAGAGGAGTGCTGTTTGGTACTGAACATGGTAGACTGTAGGGTGTAGGCCTGTTTGAGAATGTAACCATTGGGCAAAAACTAAATAATAGCTTGGTGTTTCGTGTGTTCAGAGTGATTTGAGTACTGTATATATTTTGGAATGTTTCCACATTATAATCTAGTTATAAAATATAAATGGCAATTTTTCCTTAGGTTTATCTCACTAATAGATTGGTTGTTTTGATCAAAATAGTTACCAACATCCAGCATGATCGGTCTAATTATTTATAAAATAATGATTGGTAACATATTGATTTCCAATCAGAAATAGCCTATATCATGATTCTTTTGTTATGTGAACCAAGAGTACTAATAGATTGATTGCTTAATTGGATTATTGTAACGATCATTAATCATGATATAATAACTCTGCATACAATTCTTGAAGTAAAGTGATTATATAGTTTATTACACCACAAGTTGGCCTAAGTACCATAAACAGATTTTTTGATCAGACAAAATACTTAACCTAGTAGTATAAACCCATTCTATCAGTCGCTTTACCACTTGCCACCCAGATTCTTATAAGTTGGTGAGTAAAGTTTTCAGATTTAATGAAACTTGCAGGCTTGTATGATAACATCCATCTTGTAAAACATATAGAGAATGGTGTATAGCTTGTATGGTTACATCCATCTTGTACAAGATGGAGAGAGAAAGATGGTGTTTAAAATGTCTACTTAACATGATAAATCGCTTGAACTACACGATGAGGACTCGGCAGGGGGGGGGGGGGGGGGGGGGGAAACCCACAAGGTTAGGCAAGTGGCTCCACTCCTCGTCACATATAATGAAGTTTCTTTTTTTCAAGCTTCATAATCATGGCTATACTCATAGTAATATATGTTTTATATCATTGGTTAGAAAGATGCCAAGAATTTAATATTTAAAATATCTAAGATATTTCATACTGTCTGCATGAGTTGTTTTTTTTAAAAAATAATCTTGGTTAGTTACAGCAACATTTTTTTTAAACAATGATGTAAATGTAAAGACTAAGTCTTTTGTGATTTAAAAACAAAATTAAAGGTATGCTAACACAATTTATAGATGACTAGGGTCCTGTGTGTTGCTAATTGTAAACTTTGAAAAGATTCCTTCCTGGGATTTAAAAAAAATTGTTGAACATTTGATGGTAATTTGTTTAAAGATTAGTTATATGTGTTGGTCAGTCCTTAATGATACTCTTTAATTCCTTCTCTGATCTCCTTTTTTTCAAAAATGCTACAAAATTTGAGATGGTGTCACTATGTACCTTTAAAATAGCAGAGTACAGTTGCTCCACCTCTGTAAAGTATAAAGTGAAACCTATTGTCTATATATGTAAAGAAAACTGTAATATAAGCAGTTATTTACTGATAACGTGAGCACTCCAGCAGGTCTTTTCAAACTCTTTAACAATAGTTTAACAATGCTCTAATGTCAATTATAGCTAGGTATTACCTATTTCTTGAGACCAAGAATAGTAGTCTTTTGTTCCTAGTTTAGGGATTTTAACATCTTAAATGTTTAAGACAGTCATTTGAATGAAGTTTGTTGTCCAAGTCAGGTGTTAGTCACAGAATGTCTATGTGTTGTGGTGCCTTTGACACTCATATATCATTCAAGTAAGCTTTGTAAAGAATGTATATGTTTGTAAATTGCGAAAGTTCAATATCTGTTGGAAGAATAAGAGTCTAATTTATATGTGTTTGTATTATTTCAATGGTATGTAGAAACTAAATTATTAATTAAACTATTGTCACTTTGTTTATCAAGGGAAAACACCAATTCAAATGACAAGTAAATTTAATAGTCTTTAAGTTTTAAAGAAATTTGCTCAAAAAAGTTTTTAAAGCTTGATTGTTTCTATATAATAAGTTGACACATGGATAGTGGTGTGAATAATAGTAAATACTGTTAATGGTTAAATTACACTTTTGGTAAATTATTTGAACTTGGAGGTTAAGATAGTGTGATTATATTGCATGAGTCATAGGACGAGTATGCTATCAGATTATTTTTTTCAGAATTGAAAGATACTGTGTGTATAAATAAATTACTATTGAATAGACCCCCATGGCAACATTGATAATATTGAATCCCTCTTTTTAACACTACGATGTCAGCAGTGTGATTTATGAAATTTTTCAAGAGACTGAAGTTGTTTAAGAAGAAAGGACAGGAAACCTCTTATCTATTATATGAAAAATAAGGTTAGGCTATAAGATATTTGAATATGAGGTTTAATTTAATGGTGTTTAGTTTTGATGTAGGTAAGCTCAATACTTAGTTTTTGTCATTAAAGAGATACATGATTTTTGTTGTACAGCGTTGGAAGGGGATATACAAAGTTGGTGGGTGTGTGGGAGGGTGGGGAGTGCAAACTTGTATAGATTAGAACCGTATTTCATTGATATGTTTCACTTTTTGAATTGTTGTAAAGTCTACCATTATTTCATTGAAAGTTTAGTTTGAAATTGACACTTAGGAATTATAATTATCAACAGTATTTCATTGATAAATGATTCACTGTTTAAATGATTTAAGTGATCGTAAATAGAGTCTACCAAGGGAAATAAATTAGCATTTTAATTTTTCAAAGGCCTTTGCAGTACGGATCATGAATTGACAGTTGTTTTTAATTTTTCAAACAAATTTGGTATGAATTTTCAGATATTCTAATTATAATTAGAATGTCTTCTCCAAAATTGATTATGTGGATTGACTGACAAAATTCCCCTTTTTATCTCATCACTGATGTGTCATAGTTCACTCAATTAATAGTATAAGCTTTGTACAGAAAATACGTAATAGTTTAAAAGTTAGCGTAAATACCAACAAGAAGCGGAAACAAGAAAGGGAATAGCATTAGAGTCAATATTTAAACAAGCCTTCTAAACAAAGTCATATCAGTGACAATATCTACATCATGTATAAGGGGGATAGGTCAACTTTATGAATGGAATTGTATTTATTATGCTGTTATATTATTCAAGGTAAACAGACTATTGTGTTATTTTAAGGTAAACTAAGTATTACAGACCTGAAAAACTACATTAACAATTTTGTTATAAACATTAGTAATGTTGTTATAAATTTATTGTACTAAAAAAAATGTATTATTGTGTAATTAGGAGTTGTAATTTATTAATTATAGGTTTTTGTCCAATCTGATTAAAATACTTTTCTATATTTCCTTTCATTTTTTTATACTTTCGATGGCCTCTACTACATGAAGATCTGACTAGTTGTAGTGGGAGGTTGCATCAGGGGTCATACGAGCGGCTTTTGATCCTATGACGTCAAACATTTGATTAACCGATCAGCGTTGATGTTTCTAGTAGGATACCCACAGTTCCGTGCATCGCACATCAAGAACTCGCTGCGACAGACCGTTTCATTGGCTAGTCCCTCACATCGAATAGAATGCAGGTTATATAACAACTCTTCCACTTCCAGGTCCTAGTGTAGTTAAGGACAAGTAAAACAAACTTTTTTGAACTACAAAATATGAATCGAAATAAGATCTTTGTTTTAATCAGATTGGTTTTCTTCCTGATATGATTATGAAATGTAAGTTTTCTACAAAGTGGATGATGATATTCATGAGCTGTGGCTAACACAAATTTAAAACTTAAATATCTTTCTTGACATGATGTATAGTGTGACATACCAGCTTTCATTCCTCTCACATAAACATAGATTAATGTGCTACATTTACATATTTTAATGTGTCAAAATTTAAAATTACCTTTTATGTAAAATAAACTTCATGACAAAGAATGTAACAATTTATTTAAATCTGTAGACTTTTTTTTTACTGTGGTGTACTAATTTGTTTTAAAACACGTTTTTCATTAAAAAACAAAAATTCTAATTGGATAACCAGGAGGAATAAGGCATTGGAACTGACTAATAATTACTGTCTTCTTAGCTTTTAATTTGGGGGCAGTCACTTGAGAATGCTAACCCATGTGCTCATTGAGCCTTGAAGACATTATCAAAGGTTATGTTCACAAATTCATGATTTCCATTTGAACATATTCAGATTTTGTGCCATGTGTTGTACTGGTATCTAACCACCAGGGTTTTTAGGAATTTGCTTATTTGACCATATGTTCATTTAAATGGTTAATTGGTAAAAATAACAATGAAAGTGGTAAACTACTTTGGTTACTTGATTGAACTGCATAGAGATATGAGAGTAATTAACACCTTTTGGATTGGTTAGCTTTAAAGTCTTAGAACTAATTAAGTGAGATGTGTTTACAGCACAAATAACAGTAGTCAACAGTAATTGTTGAATGTGACATATATGTCTTAATATTATACCATATCAATCTATATAAAAAGATTTTGAGTATTTCTTGACATTCATTTATTTTTTTGATCTCTTGCCTGCAATATCACCAACAGTAAGTCTTACAATTATTTCATATCACCAATAGATTGGATGTCATTTCAAACAGACTGTACTTATCTTTTGTATTTCTGTGCCAAAGTCCATTTTGTTTGTTTTTGAAAAAATAATGTATGATCCCCAACATTTTTATGTTTTATTTTATCATGAATACTTGAAGTTTATGTACAGGATATATTCAGTACCGATATTGTTCATACAACAGCCATCAGAAAGCAAAAGAGATGTCTACCCAGTTCCCATATATTGTACACCTTTATCCTCACATTATATCTTGTTCTAATATTTCCTCTTATAATTAGTCATAGTCCCTCATTTAACCATTTCTGCATCATATTACTAATATTTAGGTCAAAATGTATTTGTAGATTTAGATAACATCCTATTATTACATGCACAACTATTAAAATTCAGTCATACTAATACAGATTATAGAGCCATTAACATAAAACATGACACACATTGTTTATTAGTAGACATGTACCACCTCACACATAAACAGTCATTGTAAATATTGACAGTACTATTTACAATTAATTGTCTTATCTATGGTCAGTGGGAACAAAATTTTGTATTCCATGAGAGCTTCATAAGATTTATTTTCTTTGTTAATATTTATTTCTTCTCTATAGTATCCTTAATTATTAGTATAATAGATTTGATATTACTATAGTTCAATAAATAATATCTAAATTTGCATGTTAATCATTTATTGTCATTATTTGTATATTTTCAGATAAATAAACACCCAGCTAGTCATCCATCAATTCATGCCCTTAGAAAAGACCAGTGCTTGCTCAAAACTTTCACAGATCTCATCTGCATGTTACATTATCCATCCAACAACCAATAGGAATCCAGTATTTTAGTGTGTAATATATACAGTGATTTAGACAATTATAGTGTTAATGAATATGCATTTGTGATATCCCTCTAGAACTGATTATTATACACTAGCAAATGCTCATTTGACATTGACATATCATGATGCATGTGCAATAAATCAGAGACTATTTTTGATACAAGGAAATTTATAGACAATTTTACATTTGAAGAAGACTTTTTTTACATTGTGAGACTATAATTTGATATACCTGTGCATTGAACATCTAATATTTTGTGATGTGTTACTTTAACAAGTAAAAACACGACCACGCTATAATTATAGCAAATTTGACATTTCGCAAATAAGGAATTAAAAAATGGGTACATCAGAATCGCATATCAAGGAGGATTATTGGAGAAATGAAGCCAGACAAAGAATGACTAATATTAATAAAAAACAGATCTCAAAAACAAAAGGCCATTCTAAAGGTATGTACTTACTATTAATTGATATTAAGCACAAAATATAACTTTTTTTTCTTGTCTACTATATCACCCTTGGTGATTTCAGAGCGACATGATCAACATCTTATATTTTGTTCAAGTCTTAGTGGGGTGATCTTTTGAGTTTTTTGGTGCACATGAAATTTTAATTTTAATTGTAATTTTTTACCCAGAGTAATTTCTTTGTTTTTATTTCTATACCAAACTGTACTGAAACCTTTCCTTCTTTTCCAGGTAAACCTTTCTCACCTCCTGATAAACCTGTTGCAAGTGAAATTACCCACAATTCCTTAGTTTTAACATGGAATCCACCTAAACATGATGGAAGCGTTTTAGCTTACACTGTGGAAATGTGTCATATGTCAGACAATCATTGGCTAGTTTTAACATATAGTTGTCAAGGATGTCAGTATCAAGTACGTAATCTTCGACCAAATCAGATATACAAATTCCGTACAAGGGTTGAAAATGTTTTTGGGACTAGTAAACCTAGCTTGGAATCAGATCCTGTACAAACCAATTCATCTGCTATAGATATTTCCTATACTGATTCAGAAAAAAAATCAAAGCCGATTCGTAGACGCCATAGTTTTAATGTTCCCCTAGAGGGTACTGTTGCTAATATTCTTAATCATTCAGATACAGTAGTGAAATCGTCAACTTGTTTAAAAAACTTTACTTCTGGAACACATAGTGCCGATTCAACTTTTCAGCGTAACTGTTTTAGAACCTCTTTAGATCCATGTCGAAAAAGATCCTTAACAAGTTTGCTACCTGGAACAAAAACAGATTCAATAGCAAGAATGAGAGACTCCTATCGTAAGAGTAATCAATCTCGTGCTTCTCTGTTTACAATGCAGGGCGTTAATCGAAGTATAAATAATTCGAGATCAGACATTTCTGGAAGTGCATATAATTCGAAATCGGACATCTCTGTTACTCCTGCTAATTCGAAATCAGATGTGTCTACAGTTGAAATGACTATGGACAAGAGATATTCACATACAAGTGACAGTCAAACTAGTTCTTCAGGAATAGATGAAATGGACCATGTTTCAGTAGATGAACCTGAGGAAGTGTGGCAGAAAAAAGATGCTGTGATACTGAAAGCATCCCTGAGTGATGAAATTAAACTTGCTTTATGTTCTAAAATAGTGCCTTTAGACAATTCATATGATTACAATGACAAAATAAGTTTTGAGAAACTAGCCAATGAGGACAAAGATAACATAGATTTTCGGACAATAAGACACATGCTTCATTCCTCAGATATTATTGTTAAACCTGAATATATTGACTATAACTCTAACGGGACACATTTTAATCATAAACTCTCAACAATAAGTGATGTTGAAGAAGAAGAGTTTGTGAAAGTAACGACCATATAAGGCTGGGCCTTATTAGAAAGATATAGTTTATATATATTTTTATGTCTGTGCCATTTGAATTGCAATTTTATTTTGTTTAAAATGTGCCGTGACTATGTTGTGACTTATACCTGATAATCAACGAATGTATGTAAATGTGATAACGAATATGCAAATTAAACATTTCCTATTATTGAACACTAATCTATAAGATGTCTTAAAGAATATGCTGTGTGGCATACAGAGCATGCATATTTTTGCAACCAAAGGATGGGTCTAAAGACTCCATTTTGTTTTGAAGTTTCAAAGCTTTAAATATACAATTGATTTCTGGCCTGGATACAGATTCTTAATAACTAATATCACAAAGTGACGTCCATCTTTAAGGACAATCTTGTATTTTTGACTTTTTATAAGTAAATAGGCCTAAGTGTGACGTGTTCAGAAACCTCAAACGGTTTTAGTGTTAAGTTGTAGTAGATGTGTATAGTTTCCTAAGTCTTGTTTTAAATTATTTTCTGATCTAGATTCTAAAAATTTCTTCCAAAGAATCCCATATAATCCCATATATGTATATGAATGATGCAATAAGCTCTCTTGAATAACATGGTTGCTCTTAACTCCCTGACAAGCGTTGAAAGAATCAGGTTATTTAAAGATAGAATTATTTCACTTTATTGCCTATAATAATAGAGACAAAACATGAATATAGATTTAGTATATATATATTTGTAGCATAATAATATAGTGATTGATATCAATTAATATATTTCAAAAATATATGTAGAATCTTAATGAAAAGTTAGTATTTTTGTTTGTGTTGCATGCATGAAAATGTTATTGAGTAATTACTGTTTTATAAATCTCTTTGTTTATAAATTAGATGAATAAACAAATTATGTTTTGTTACTAAAGCTTTATTTCTGAAAAAAGTAAAAGATTATGTAATCAAAAATATATTTAATGAGAAGGTTTTTTCCCCATTCCCTCAAAAATGAAGAAACCTTCACATCAACTGATGAATTGTAACTGAACACATTAAAGGGTGAAGGTAAAATGAGATGTGCCCTCTATTGTTTCTTTTTTCAGAAATAGAGTTTGACATTTATATTTAATATTATTCCAGTGCTGTATGTATATTCTAGAAGAATATGAAATAGTTAATTCATATCAATCTGTTAACAATTCAGTTTTGTTTTAAATAAATAATTTGATACCCATAAATTTTTGTTTGTCTTTGTAAGCATCAGGATTTAAATTTACGATAATTGAACAATAAAATATATAGATTTAAACTATTTTGCAGCAAGTTTTCAGTCTTCTTCCTGAAGACTAAAGGGGGGATAACCCATTACAGTGGGTCCTAATATTGTTGAAAATTGGTTATTAGTTACCATAACTAAGGAGAATACTATTTATCCCATAATCATGTACTAATTTGACTATTTTCATTTTTATGAAAATATCAAATTTTCCACAGCTTAATCAATGCTAAAATGTACTCAAATCAATCAAATTATCAACAGTAGATACGATAATCTCACAACAAGGATACAATCAGAGTCCATCAAACGATTTCAGTGAAAATCATAGGTGGTGCTGGCTTGTGTTGAATATATCCTTTTATACAAATATATATATCTGAGCCTTTTTAGACCAATATTCTTTTTAGACATTCAACTTTCATAATATTGTAGCGTGCAAAGGCTTCGCAATCCTTCAAATGACAGATTTTAAGAGTGAAAGGCCATTTGATCAAAAGATGACCATATGTTACCTGCATCAAGATTATAAACCACCAATTAAATACTAGTAGTAGTAGTAGTATTACTACAGGGTTTATCCATGAACCAGTGAAGCAGTCCCAGCAAGTTTGAAAACTTGTGACATGTAGAGTGATTATAAGTTTCAATGGCAGGGACAAACTCTGAAAGTCAATGAAAAATGTTAAATTTGGCCAGATAGTTATAAAACAATCTTAATTTGTAGAGTGATTACAAGGAATTGAGACTGCATTAACATGTGGATATATAAAAATTATGAAGGTGTGAAGGTGAACAAACTTCCCTCTAGGCTCTGGCCTATAATATGCCTTTTCTTCAGACTTACATTTATGCTATGGCCCATAATATGCCTTTTCTTCAGACTTACATTTATGCATAAATTTTTAGTGACTGTATTAAAACTTTAGATAAAATTAAAATAGTTAAAAATAAGATATTGATTTTATCATTAAATTCTAACCCATTTAAGTCGCAGCCATCTGATAGTCTAGAGAGTTGATTATAGGCTTGTCATGTGGATAAATGTCTAAATAATAGTTTATATAACTTTTGAAGCCAAAATAAAGACCAGACAGGTTTAGCTCTTGCATCTTTAAAGTTATGCTTGTTATAAATGATTCATTATGTTACTTTTTTCTTCCTCCATTATGTAATTTAATTTAGTAAAAATTATGAATACCTCTCTGTGGGCACCAAAAATGTCATGTTCCATGTACTACTCCATTATAAATACATATTTATTCATGAAAACATCCTGGTTATATACTCTTCAAAAATAGTAGGGGATATGCAGAAACAATAGAAAACTGCGGAAATGCACTGCTGTTTTTATTAGAGGGAACCAGTGTATGTTAATAACGGGCCAATTGCCTACACATGAACATAAACAGTTCATATGGGCGGCTTATCTAACGGCAACATTTCACTCGCAAAGAGAGAGAAATGGGGTTTAACGTCCACTCGACACAAACTAGGTCATTTCGGGACTAACATGTTTTTCAATTTTTATTTCAATAATTCGCTTGCGCGTAGGGGTCTTTAGCAGTGGGAGGAAACCGGAGGACCCGGAGAAAAACCCAAGAGGTTGGACAGGCGACCCTACTCCTTGTCACGTACAACCGGGGTCACTTGCAAAGAGATACACTGTCAAAAGTGAAAATGGACGTTTTTGATTTTTGTCTTAATAATGAGTAATTGCTCCACCAATCCTCAGACATTCAGCAATTTGTTGTGGCATGCTCCTAATCAACCATCCATTCACGATTTGGGGCAATCCGACCCACTCCTCTTGCAGTGCCACGGCCAAATCTTGCAGTGTTGTCGGTTGACGTCGATGAACACGTCTCCCAATCATGTCCCAGACATGCTCTATAGGGGAAAGGCCAGGACTCATGGCTGGCCAAGGTATATGGACAATATGGTGACGCTGAAGGGAAGTCATTCACGACACGAGTGCAGTGGGCACGGGCATTATCATCTTGAAAGATGAAATGTCGACCTGCACGTTGAGCAAAGGGCAGAACTATCGGTGCCAGGATGTGGTCATGGTAGTACACAGCAGTAACCCTTCCTTGAACAATATGCAAGTCCGTTAAACATACATTATGCAAGAGCTAAATCTGATTATTGCAAGTCTTTATTTAGGCTTCAGATGTCATAGAAATTATAAATTAGATCTTTATTTACACAACAAGCACAAAATCAACTCTGTAGACCCACGGATGGCTTGGATTCGGCTTGGATTTAAACAGGATTTCGTTGATTGATTAAATTTTTAAATGGCGTCGTAAGCGGAGATCAACCATTACGCTGACGTCATACTCCCGGAAATAATTTTAGATCGAGGCTAAATGATAGATTGTACGAAGCGAGCCGCTGTTGAGCGAGGCGGCATGTCAGTCAATTTGATTGAAAGTTCGATATACTGCCTTGATATTATGTTTAGTTGTGGTTCAAATGAGAGTTTGGATGTCAGTATTATACGCTCTTTTGTCATCTGAGAACATTACACGCGACCATTGACGATTACCCCAATTTCTACGCTGCCTACACCATTGATGCTTGTTTGCCATGTGCTGGCGAGTTAATGGAGGCACAACATGCGGTCGTCGCGCATGCAAATGGGCTGCATGTAGCCGATTTCTAATCCTTTGGGGTGTTACTTGAATTCCTGGGTACAAGTTATTGATCCTGGGCTCGTGTAGTGGCTCTAAGACGACCTGATCGAGGTCTAACATCAACATTGTGTGTTTGTTGGTACAGGTTCAACAGTCTGCTAATCACAGACTGTGACACATTAAGCATGTTGGCTACTGCTCGCTGTGTAGAGCCCATTTGAAGCATGTCAATAGCACGTAGACGTTCATCATATTGAAGACGTCTCAGTGCAAACTAAACGTAACACACTAAAGCAAAGATATGCTAAACAGTAAATCTTATGCAAGAACCGACAGGAAAGCAAACATGGATAGGATAAACCAGCACGCGGCAGTTTTCATCAACCCTTTCTTGAAGTGTCAAATTTGACAATCAACCCATCCCACTTGTATGGCGCTATTGCGTGTCGCACTTGCAGCTCAGTGGTTCTGTTGGGGCGATAAGTTCTTCATCTGTTAACATACTCTCAAAGCATGTCAAGTGTCCATGACTATTTATCATATCACAACCTGCATAGGTATTTGCATTTCAAGAGTATATTATACATACAAGAGTATCAAATTTAAGGATTTTTTTTATGAATTTGTGAACTAGGCAAAAAGATCTAGACACAAAATATTAAAAAAAGCAGGAAAATACCTCAGCTTTGAAGACTAAAATGCAAAATATAAAAAAATAAACAGAAAAATAAACTGAAAAATACCGGTTTTGAAGACTAAAGGGAGATAACTTTGATTCTGTAGATTAAAACAAATAATTCGTTTGCCATTTGACTTAGGTGTTTCAAGCCATATATTGGACTACATAAGGTTTTTTGAACATTCTAACGATCTTAAATTGCCAAACATACCACAATTATCTAATAAAAAAATCATAAATGTATTAATCATCCAGATTTTTTTTTATAGAGAGAGAGAAATAGGGTTTAAAGGGACAATAACACTCTTGCTGGCTTGAAAGCACCGGAAAATAAATAATATCTCTATCTAAGTACTAGATGTTTAAGTGTAATACCTGATGTGTAAATTATCCATTACATCCAATTTTACTTGTCCAGAGGGTTCAAAAATATTTTTTTAAATCGAAGTTTCATTTGAAAAGGTTTACGTTAGATGTTTCAAACCATTATGTTGAATTTTTCAAAATTTTTAAATAAGGTGTGTTAAGATGAAATTTGTATCATCAATTAATTGAAATATTCTAAAATAGTACAAATTGTTGACCAGAATAAAGATTGGGACATATTATTCAGTTACAACAAGAGTGGTATTGAGCCTTTAACGTCCACTTGACACAAACTAGGTCATTTCAGGACCATCACATTCTTCAATTTTATTTCAATAATTTGCTTGTGCATAGGGGTCTTTAGCAGTGGGAAGAAACTGGAGGACCCGGAGCAAACCCATGAGGTTAGACAGGCGACCCTACTCATTGTCACGTACAACCGGGGAATCGAAACCACGCCAGTTGACTCAATGACAGACCTTATGATACAGCGCGCACATGCTAACCATTTGGCCACCAGCCTTTTTTTATATATGTAATGACAATGATATTGATAGGCAGAGGCATTGTTATATTCCCTTCACATGTCTGTTTATCTCCTGACCCTCTTTCAAAATATTTACTGCTAGACTGAAATGTTTAGAAAAATTGTCAGGGACAAAACAAGGTGAAGTCGTCACTGGTAATTAGTCCATGTTGGATTATACATGAGCTTGACTGGAAGTTCTGGCGAGACAATGCAGTTGAAAGGGGATTTTTAGGCATGATTGTAGGCTGCACATTTACCGACACAAAAGGCCATAACATCTTTATGTTACAGTGAAACATAGACAAAAGTGGTAAAACTCAAAAGTCAGCAGCAAAACACATCCTACTACATCGCTGCATGGAGGAGATAAGTGCCGAAATGCCTACTTGTGGTTTCATTCTCCACTCTTGTTGCAATTCTGCTTCAAATGGCTCTGGCACTTGCGCTCTCTTGAATACCGGTAATGAAATTGCAACTTCTTGTTGTTCAGGTTTCAACCTCAGCATAATTTTTGCATCTTCCACACAACTGTTGGAGTCATACGGACCCCAGATTTTTAATAGCCTCATTTCATATCCCAATATCAATCTCTCATGTTATTATCATGATCTGATGTAGCTACATTCATAATTAAAGTGTATCTCACAAACAAGATTTACAAATTTACAATCACCATTTATCCATTTATAATTTGAATGTTTTCAATAAGTTATCAACAAATAACAAGGATGATATTATGTCAAGATTTTGATGTGTTTTTGTAATCTTAAAGTACCTGGGCATAAAAATTGAAGTTCAAGTGACAAAACGAAGATAACTCTTCACGGGTTAACATTTATAACAAAATTCTTTATGAAAAATAATGGCTGAAACTTTTCTCTTCTCTCCTAACATCAATGACTGGCAATTTACAAGAAAAATACAAAATATACTAAAACCTGATATTTTAGGGGAGAAAAAAAAATCCAAACACTTCATTCTTTTAAGACATGATATTCAGTATAATAAATGTTTTCAAAAAGTTATCAACAAATAACTAAGATGATATTATGTCAAGATTTTGATGTGTATTTCTAATCTTAAAATACCTGAGCATTAAAATAGAAGTTCAAGTGACAAAAGGGAGATAACTCTTCATGGGTTAACATTTCTAACAAAATTCTTTAAGAAATAAAAATAATGGCTGAAACCTTTCTATTTGTGAAAGCTTTTATATTATAGTTAAACAATGTCATACACAGCTAGCACATAAATCTTTTAAGACAATCCAACCTTGTGTGTTTTCTCTGGGTCCTCCGGTTTCTTCCCACTGCTAAAGACCCCTATGCGCAAGCGATTTATTGAAAGAAAATTAAACCATATGTTAGTCCCGATATGACCTAGTTTGTGTCAAGTGGATGTTAAACCCCATTTCTCTCTCTCTCTTTCTCTCTTTTAAGACAAACTGTAAGTTAGATCTAAACATTACTATCTGCCAAAGCTTTTTAGTATAGTAATACAATGTCATATTAAACCCCAAAACTATAAACCCAGAAACAAGTGGGGTCTGTAGATCATATGCAAGACACGCCAGTTTCCCAAGCAAATGAATTAATGTCTTAGTGTTCAGCGAAGTGACCCATGTTTCTATTCTCCTATTTAAAAAAAAAAAATACAACAAATCATTAGTTACTAGTATGTGAAAACCCATTTAACTAACTAGTATTATATGTTCTGATTTATAAATTCTCTAAATAACTAAATCATCAAGTGTCTTCCACCACTGTGATTCTGGCCATATCTCATTGAAAACCTGTATATTATCATAACAATATGGTTAAAAAAAAGTTGTTTAATTTCAGACATCACAAGGATGAATTATAGTCAACATATTTTGCATAAATAACAAAGGGTCGAGAAAGGAAGGGTTTCAAATAGCTTTCACATCATAATAAATGTTGTACTATTATTTCAAACTTTTGCCAACCAGACATTTTAACATGGATACAATTATAGCAGTTTAAATCTCTTTATTTATTTCTTGCTTTCTTACCATTGAATTGTGTATTTCACTTATTTCAAGCTGCTGATTGTCATTTGCAGGATTTTGAAAGTTGAATCTCCAAAAGGACTAGGAGTCTAAAATTGGTTCACTTTCAATTCAGTATTTACAAAGTTCAGATATAATGAACTGAAAATTTGACAACATTCAACATCTATTGTTTTTCTTAATTAAATGTTACTTAATCAATTTAATACATTAATGTGGATCAAGCCCTGTAAAAATTAGATATTGTCTAAAAAAAAAAATGCAAATGATGATCACTGGATTTAAAAGAAAAACAGACATGGACTGACAAATTTTCAATACAAGCCAGGTACTGACCTGCAAAAAATTGTCCACATGAAAACCATGGTGCTATCTCTTGATTATTTCACTGGCAATATAATATTATTTTCATTTATAACAAAATTTCATTCACTGTATATGCATACATTTATGCTATGATGTGGTTTACATAAAATGACCATGAACCATTCATTACCTTAGGTCAACAGCCAGTATTGTGGAATTTTAAAATCTTGAAGTGAAAACTGAACAATAAAAAGGTTAATCTTGATAATTTGAGCTGTTGGGAATTTGTTTATAATCCTTAGGACCTGTGTAATAGGTTGTTATCATTTATTGAGACCTGAGTTTGACCTCAACAGTCTGTTGTCCTTTTAGTGTCATAGGATTCATACAAATCCACAGTATTAAGGTTATTGTTTTGAGAATTTACTTTCCATTATCAAAATACTGAATATCATATCTTAAGAATGAAGTGTTTTGATTTTTTTTACTCCCCTAAAATTTAAGGTGTTAGTATATTTTGTATTTTTCTTGTAAACAGCCAGTGATTGATATTAAGCAGAAATATCCACATATAAATAGAGTTGTGGTTCTTTAAGTCTGTATAAATCCAACAACAAATCAAAAATCAATTACATCAGTATTATACAGTCCATCATTTTATCAACCATTTTCTGCGGAATTTAAAACATAGTATATTCTTAGAATAAATGCAAATGTTCACCCTGCAGTAGAGTGTTTTACAGTGCTGATCTGTTGTACAACTGTAGATGAATGTCGTTTTTCCAAAAAAACATCCCCATGATAAATGTTATACCAGACTGTGATGAAAACAGACAGTTTGCCTTTCCTTGAAAATACCACAGGAAAAATGATTACAATTTACACCTAAATTTCAAGTTGCAGCCTTACAAATAAATCATTTAACTATAAAGAGTATGAAATACAGTAGTAGAATATTAAGACATAATCCAGATTAAATCAGGTGAACTGTATAACACTAATTAATATGTTCTGATGATAGGTATTTGGGAATGAATAGTTTATCTGATTGCTATTAAGTATTATATCAGTAAATATAAGCTAAATTGTCAGACACTTCCTAATATTTATCTAAAAGGAAATCTATGAATGGCTAGGAAGACAGCTCAGAGTAAATATCATGTATGTGCACGCAAGTTTTACATGGATTTGTGTAATGAGTCGGTTCATTTGAAAACTGAGTGGATCCCCAAGTACATATACCGAGGTTGTATGTATTTGACTGTAAAACTATTCAAACTATTTAGAAGAATCAACCACTGAATAATTTTAGGAGTTTGCTGATGCTCGTTTTTTTATATATAAAGGATGAATGGTAAGTACTACATTCATATCAAGTGAACACTTTGCAGTTATTGAGCATGTTATTTACAATTATTCTGAATTCAAGCCTCAGTGGAAATCAGATATTTTTACTCAACTGGTCATGCAGGTCAATTACAAAATAATGTCATTCTGTTCCTTATTACATTAATCATATTCATGCCTTTTGATTTAAACCACCATATCCATCATTGCACAAAGAAAGTAATTAGACACACATTCCCTTTTATACATTCATTTCCTACCGGTTTTCCTACAGCAGGAAAATCAAATGTCTCTCAAGAAATCAGATGAGAAATCTGTTGGCAAGTAAACAAAGTAAAGCTCTGTTCAAATTTATCCCCAGTTTCATCACCACTTTGAGATAACCAACCATATTTTCTTTTATCACAAAGGGAAAAAAATATTTGTTTTAGTGAGTAACCCAGAGGACTGTAAAGAAGATTAATATTAAGATGATTGTTTTGTGTGGTTAATTAATTTTTGCTGAAGTGATATAGTTGAAAGATCTATAAAATACATACCGTTACATTTATAGATTTATATATATATTGAGAAGTAAAAGTATGTCCAGTTTCAGAGAGGTAATGTTATACTTTAACAGTGAGTTCTTAAATTGATGATGACTTCACCATGGCAAAAAACTCTCAGCTACAAATTGGATAAAACTATGGCGAATTTATTATGAAGCTATCTTCATTTCTTTTTAAAATAAAAATTCAGGAATTTTACATTGTGCATTGTTAATAGAATAAGTTGCATCTAAATTATTCTATTTGTTTTTTCTTTTAATGAAATGACATGTATCTATTATTGTTAGAACCATAAATAGAGTGTTTGTGTGTGTTTTTTTTTCTATTTCACATATAAATTATATTGTGTTCAAAGTCTCTAGCTTATCTTTTGTTACCATGGTTTGATGTCAATAGTCTGTTATTTTCATGTCAAAATCTATTGTTGATATTTAGTTGACATTTTTTCTCAATATACATTTTCTGAATCATTGAGGCAAGGTTTTATTTTTGTAGCTATGAATATAAAAAGCTTAAACACCCCCTGGATTTAGGGAAAGAATTTGTTATGTTAGTGACAATAATCGGCTTTATACAGATATTGTACAGGTTTTATTTTTTTATCAATCTATTATACTACGCCTACGTTTTACATTTTCCTATGTTCTGCAGATTAGTTCTCCTAATGCATCTATGTCACACACAGCTAAAAACAAACAAACCTTGGCTACTTTAGCCCATAGTTGTGTTCCCATTTTAAACTAAATCAATTTCCCCGAAAAAATACATTTCTCAATTGAAGATACGTCTATGTTGTCTGTCGTTTTGTGACCAGGGATCTTCTATTGATCAGCTATATTCTTGGTGAATATTTAACATAGCAAACATCAAGATTTTTCATGCCTGGTTCCTACTTATCTGGGGTAGCACTTGTGCAACTGACAAGAAAGGTGTTTGTATGGGACAGAAAAAATGTTGTCTCATGTACACATTCTGTACATTAAAGAACCCTTGACAGATGGAATTCATTCATTTCCAAGCCCGATTCAATCAAATGTGTATGGCAAATGTCTGAAGACCGTTTTGAATAGTAATATTGCAGATTTCAAATATTTTGGTGAACTGGCTTCACTGTGTAGTTTGGACTATAATTTGGAGCTGCAATTTGATTGACATTTATGGCTTACCTCCCTATTCTGTATGACACTTTCATGCCCTTACTGGTCTTATTAGTCTTCATTTATCTGCATGTATTTTACATTTGTAATTCATCATTGACCAAAACATTGATGAGTATCCCCTCTCTAGAAAGACATAAATTCAATTCATTTTCTGCCACAGTGTTAAAGTCAGTAATCTAAAACTTACTTTATTGTTATCATTTGATTATAGTGTAATTTAAACAATTGACAGTAGGCCTATCACATGTTACTTGGTCTAGTTGTTAATTTGGAAATATACTCACTTTCAAAATGAAAATTAATCTAAATAATTTCATATGCCTGCAACATTCACCTAATTGTTGAAAATCCAAGCACTGGCCTATTTGGAGCAAAACATGCTTCACAAGTATTTGCAGAACCATACACTATCTAAATGATGGATCTGCAGCTAAATCTCAAATTTTGCATACAAACTAATTTTAACTGACACAATGTAACTGTGGTCGAATTAAAATTATGGCAAATACTGACTGCCAAAGCATATTGTTCCATCAATCAGTTAACAGTCATATATGTTCAAGTTTATATTCTAAAATTGGTGACTTTTTCTGGGCATGTCTAACACAGACTTATAATTACACAAGGTGTCAATATCATCTCATCTTCCTGTTGTTATTCTGGCCCATAGCTAGCGGGGGGTCCAACCAATGTCACTCGGCTTTATGGGGCGCCCATACTGATACGGGCACGCTGGTCGTTGGTTTCGTATTGCGTCCAATGGAAAGGGTTCAGTTCAGGCTACGTGCCTGATAATTTACTCTTACAAAGTGCAATACCGTGACAAATAATTGTATTCAATGCAGATACAGATATAGGAGATTCTCCACGATTTCTGCACTAGCATGTATAGAACAAGATATAGCTACAGTATTATGATTTGTAATAAACCATGGGTGGATCGAACACCCTACCTCCAGGCTAGCGAGCCAACGTCTTACCCACTTAGTCACCATGCCCCCCCCCCAAAAAAAAATGCAAATTAAATTGCATATGCTGTCCAAAACCTGATGAAAGTAGCCATTCATAACTTTGCTCAGAATAAAGTAATTTGACTAAAATTATCAACATACCGGTATTCATTTTTATTTATCCACTTTTTAACTAGTAAAACAAGAACATACACTTCTTTCTCTAAATCCTGCATAATGCCTCTTTATTATGATAACCTTAAATTAAATATTATAGCAAAGCATATCACAACCATAGACCATGATGATGATAATGATGATATTACACATGTACATTAAATTAACATCGTATTAGACCCTAAAAGTAAAATTCCTTTCAGCCTAATAATATAATAAATATGTTTTGTATTATAAAATAGGTATTATGTCCATGGGCATGGATTTAGGGGGGGACGGGGGACACGTCCCCCCCTTAGAATCGGAAGGGGGTGGGACGAATAGCTCTCTGTCCCCCCCATGATTTTGATCGCCAGGACCGATTTTCAGGTATATATCACATGATGGTGAGCTAGTTTCTACGTATCTGGAACTGTATAGGGACTTGGAACAAGAATTGCCATTCTTCAAGCGCCAGTTTTCGGCCAAATCTATTTCACTTGTGCACGAAGCGTTCCTCATTATGTCACCTGAAGTGAGGCAGATGTTCCTTCTGTCGAAGCTCTTCTCATCTCAGTGATCTCACACTGCTGAACCCTGCTAGTTCCTGCTCAGCCGAGTGATCATTCAGCACTCTGCGCTGTGTCATGGTTAAATTCTTGAGCTTTAGATATGTGAGAAAGATAGTTGGATTCTTTTGTTGAAGTGGAGGAAAAAGTTGACTAATTGATGTTTATCTCTTAAGTTGTGTTCAGCCAGATGTGAAAAATATAAATGTTTCTAACTTTTCAGAATTTCCATTCCCAATTTGAATAATGAAGACTAAAATATGCTAATATTCAAATGAAAACTTTCCTTTAGAGTGCTATAAATTCACAGGTTTATTATTTGCCTGCTTTGAACCACAAACCACTAAGAACAAAATTATCAAACAGGTTAGCCTTCCAATACATATCATTTTAAAAATCAACAGTGTCATTGCTTTTTTTGATTTACATGGGAAAACTTATTTAAAGAATATGGTCCACTGGTTTCTATATCTAAACACTGACAAGACAGTTAATCGAACCTCCCTCAATTAAAGAAAACATCAGTTCTGTCAGGCCCTTAGAAATTATCTTAAACATGTATATGTATGATTAACTCAAAGCACCCGATACACAAATTCGACCAACATCATTGTCACCATATTGAATTGTCTGAATTCATTGATCACTTTTTTAAAAAATAAAAGATGCACTTGATCATTAACTCCTAGAAATCCCCTAAAATACGATTTGAGTCGCCATTACCTATGTTTTGTTAGAATTTAGAAAGCTGGATCATCTACATTAAGGAGAAGTTATACTGCAGGGAACTTTTATTTCATATTTACCTATACATAAAATGACTGACATTGCCGTTGTGAAGAAGTATTTCTACCACATCCAAACTGTTATATTTTACTGATTTTGAACAAGAGATGTGGCAAATGAAAATTATAAAATATTTTTTCTTTATTATTCTTCATTTGCACTTTATATCTTTAATATCAAATTTACCCAGTCATAAAGTTACAATAAATGTAAGATCTAAGATGTATTAACCACAGTATGTATATATCCTTTTTAAGTGGTAATAAAAATATCTGGAGACTGAACATATGAAGTGTATGTTAATGAAACAGTAATAAAACTACCCAAACCTTCTGGTAAAATTCTCTTCAATGTAATACAAGTTTTGTAAAAGTTTACATAAAGTTGTCCTTATTTTAAGTTGCTAATAGTTTTATATGGACTTATATATTTAATCAATACACATTCATGTATTTTGCAAAATCAAGTAAGCTAAACAAGATATCTTTGAACGTTACAAGCTCTGCCAAACTGGTGTAATTTATTGTATTTATGTATTAAGAACAATATTATTGATATATCTTTAAAACACAATACAAAAGCAGATACTCTAGTGTCAAATAACCCACAGTCAACTGTTTCTCAAAAATATAATATATATATACTGATATGGAAAGAAATGGTCAGTTCTGTTTGCCATACTACTTTCTCCAATGCCCTTTCAGAACTTCTTACTCTTACATGATTTTTTGAAACTGTGAAAGTTGAAGGACTTTTAGTGGTAACTTTTACATGGGTTGTGATTTATTTTCCATGTGGAACTTTCTGAGAAACATACATTAAGGTAGGAAGAGATTACAGGGTTTCTGAGTATGCTTCATGTAGATAACTATTATAATGTTAATAAAATAACTGTAAATTAACAATGTATACATGGATTTATTTTTATCAATAGTTAACAAACTATTCACCAGGTGTATTAATAAGTGACAATAACATATAATTACTGAACTTGTAATATACAATATAGTGTGTGAACCTAATAGGCAGGTACCACAATAAAGAATTATGTCACACATTGGTGGTTTTATAAATCTAATCCTCATGCATTATATATATACTTTTTAAACCTGTTATAAGCTCTTTTATTCTATTCACATACCATTATCGGTAAGTACATCAATACAATGTGAGATTATTGGCTTGAAACATTTACTATAAGCATTTGATATTCTGCAAATCAATATGCATAAAAAAGATTTCGAACATAAAGCAAAGCTTTTAACCCGACATTAAAATCAAATTATACCCACCTGAGCTTTTGAATTCTGTGATTTAGGGCAATGGGATGAACAGTAATGTGAAATAATAAATGGTCTAATTACCTCCTTGAAGAATTAGTTGCGTCAAAGTCTCAAGGATTTGATAACTGGTTGATTGTGGATTTCACATGGATAATATTTCACAAAGGAAGCTTGCAAAATCTTGAAAAAAGTGCCTGCAAGAGAAATACAAAACAATTCTTATTACATTGTGTGATATTCAGTTTATCTATACTGCATAATCAAAGCACTGCTCCTGAGGTAGAATGTTCACATTGGGGCCCTATATATATGATTTTTAAATTGCTGATTCCACTTGGATCATTTTATTCTGAGACAATATCCATGTTCATTTCAAATAAGTCATTCCAGGACATACATAAAGTTTCATGAACACCTAAAATTAGTTTCATTTTTGATTTTCCTATTAGTCTTGATGTATTCAAATAAAAACAAGAAACAGGAAAGTAAGCTTTATTTGTTCATTAGTTTAAAACTGTGTTTTTCTGTGGTTATATTGGTGAGGCGATTATATTTTCAAAATATTTCTACTAAGCTCGCTTGGTTTCTGTGTGTGCAATCTATTTGATAGTGAAAAAGCAAGTCTATTCAAATAGCTCTATTTCTTTATTGAAACTGCAGTAGTTATGGTTTGTTATTCACTTGTAAAATTGTAAAAACCATGTGTGGTTAAGCTTCTGAAGTAACACCAGACTTGTAGAGGATATAGAAGAGTGAACTTGACATGCTTTTCAAAGCTACAAGTATATTGAATACATCTATCTTAATAATTTTAGCTGACTTGAAAGGAATTATACAGTCCAAGCTTATAATATACAGTGAAATGATATCCACTGTTGTATCAAACCAATGTTTTAGTATTATGATGTCACATAATAGTATCAGTATAGGATAATGTTTTTTCTCACATTCAGTTTATAAAATAAATGTCAAATGTTTACATGTACTGTTTTGCATAAAAATCAATTTGCAGTACAAAAGCTAAACAGAAAATGGGCCTACATTGATCCATATTTTTCATCTTACAAACATAATATATTTGCATGTTATACTTTTATGTATTGCAGACGTGCAGATTTCCATATAGCTGCTATTATACATATAACAATCCGCATTAGATATTTAATGTACCGGTACTCATTGGGCTGTATACATTTCGTTTTTACTGTGTTAGTACATAGTCATTTTAATGGTCACATTGAATGTTGATTTTATTATTCAAATATCCTATTCATAATTCCAATGCTATTTTAATATTCGATTCTGGGACCATTTTTGTGTATGTTCATATATTTAGAAACCGTGAATCTTTCAAATGAATATATTTTCTTTATCTGTTTGTTTATTTGTGAATATTAATAGATTTCATTGAATTAGTATAACAAATTATTTCCTAAGAAACGAAAAAAAAATGACCAAATTTTAAAATCCCTTTGAATAGCCTTTGTTTGAGCTTCTGATTATATCATAAAAACAGATGACCAAATAATAACATTGTACCAGGGGTGAATAACTTGTTGGTGTTTCCAGAGTGAATAGCTTTTTGAGTGGTCAACATGTTTTTCGCCTCAAATTTTTAAAAGGAAGAAAAGATCTCTATAAGGGGTGTATGTATGTACATTAAATCCATGGGTTGTTTGTATTAGAGATAATGTCAACATATTTTAAGATGATATTTACTACCCTTATGAACATTGGTTAGATAGTATTAAATGTCACCATAGGCCAAGAGTTGAGAAATGCCCAATCCCTTTAAAGTAATTATGTTATTAGATTCATCTCACTAATACATGTTTTATGACTCAATGCAGGATGAGGTAAGATTATATAAACTATATATATAGGATAAACTTGTATTGGAGTGGTTTCATATATTGCTAGCTACTTAACATAGGACTACAACTAGTTTCAACTTAAATATATGTGATGAGGAAACACTACATTTTATTATTATAATAATTGCATATCACACATATTCTTAATAGAGACTATTGTGACAGAACAGATTAAAACCTCCATTCATACATAAATTCTCAATAAATCTTTTTCAATAAAAAATATGTACCCATTTCATACATGAGAAGACGTTTCATTGTCATGAGAGTGATGAGACATGAATAAAAGGACTGGTAATGTCATACTCATAAAACAAAATATTTTGTGACACATGAAAGTACATTTGTGTTGAAAGTAAATGAAGATAATAAATAAGTATAACTTCTGAAAAGAAATGAATTATTTATCAGAAATAGAACTGGTTTTAATTTTTCTAACTTAAAATAGGCAAATTAATTATTCTTATAATCACATTCTAAATATTGCCACAAGACTTATTAAAGGTATGTTGATCTTATCAAATAGAATTTTTCCAGTTTGTCTAAAGATGTTGAAATATTTTATCGATGACTAATTTTCAATATTATTAAAGTTGTTAAGAAGTCATTACTCAATGACTTTATATTATGTCAGACTCCCACACTTACCATCATGTGCCAATTGTTGATGAGTCTAAAGGCTAAATAGCTACACTTGAAGAGTAGACAAACTAAAAGTGACAGTGACTTTTAACTTAGGTCAAAAAAGCAAATGGGAAGCTCACAGATATTATAGTTAGGATGAGGGACTAAATAATGAATAGTGATAAGGATTCAGATACATCAATCAATCAAGTAAGCTGGTCTGGTAAGGTAGTGTTTTTAGTTCTCACTGTGTATTGTACTAGCCAGGTTTTTGTCATTACAAACAAGACTGTGGTGTAGTAGACAGGTGACACTATATCTGTGTGGATATGATTCACTTCATAGTTTATGGTACATTCAGATAGTATGTTAGTAGTTTACTTGTCTTCATACTATCCAGTGATAAATAATTTAGGCGTGGAGGCAAAGTTGAAAATCAGTGATATCTTGTTTACTACTTTTAAGGTAAAGTTTATAGTTCTGTATTAATTTTCAGTTTGATTTTGAGTTGGAATGTGTATTGATTTATATCAATTCAATGTTTGAATTTCTTAAAAAAATCCATTACGGTATGTTTATAGAGGATTAAAAACATTCCAATGTACTGACTGAGGAATGAGTTGAAATAGTTTTGGTTAAAGTAGCTAAGTCCGTAACTCAATATCATCCAAAATCTTCGACATTGAAAACACAAATTTTTTTGCAACTTAAATCAGCATTGGTGTTGTGATCTTACCTGGAAAAGATGGGCTTCTGATAGCCAATATTTAAGACAAAATAAACATTTTACCATTGGTACACGAATCATGTACCATAATGCGTTTCAGCGCCATTTGTAACAAGGTGCTCAAAGAATGAGGCTAGACATATTCCACAAGTCATGTCAAACGGTGATATCATGTTCTTATTTGGAGAGCATGCACAATAAATAATATCGGTGTTGACACTAATAACCAGATGCTAGAAACTGGCTTGCGATTGAGACTACTGGCGTATTTCGCCGAACATAACTGATGACAATTCACAGTAAAACGGACATGATAAAATGTAAAACAGTTTATATAAATTCATATGACATTATTATATGTGTTGCGACCCATTTGTGCCAATTTCTAGCTCCAAAATATTAGCGATTTAGCTCCTTTAATATAGTTTGTTTTATGAAATCATGTATTACTTGTGAAGAAAAGCTGCTTGTAAGTAGGCCTAGGCCTATTCATTCAACACCTGCTGTGATTATTATGGATAAGATCTTTTAAAATTTAAAAGAATAAAAATGTAGCTTACTATGATTTCATAGCTATTTCGGAATTGTCAAATCTTTTCTGTTCTAGATGTTATTATAATAGACACAACTTTTTCTTTGTATTGGTTAATAACAGGTGTCATGTACGGATACATCAGTTATGACACCATTCCATAGTTCCAAACTGTGGTTGTGTTTCCATATCTTTACCTAAAAGAGTCCTTATTAGTCACTCTCACCAAAAAATGTAATTTTTTTGAATAACTCAATAACTCAACTATTCTAGCAATAATTACCTACATGAAAACAGTTTAAAAATATTCAATCTAAATTAAACATCCTCCAAATGCTAATGATTTTTAAAGTGAACAAGGTGATGGTAAAAGTTAAAATTTGCTTCAAAATTTAATAAAAAGAAATTGTACATAAAAAGAAATCTCTGAAGCTTTTTTTCAATAAAGTTTAACGTCTACTGAAAATAAGTTTGTTTTAATACTATAGTACAATAAAAAAATAAAGCTTAATGTCCCTTAAATGATATGGGTTTAATTTATCAAATCAGAATCAAATATATGAAAAGTTTCTGTTATAGGACGTGTCATGGGACGGATAAGACACTTGGTGTGAGATACTGATGAAATACCACAACAATTAGGCCACTCCTTGAAAATAATTATGTCATGCGATGACCAAAACATTGTTGATCTTACACTGTACCAGAATTCGCAGTTATTCATACAAATTATGTTTGTCACGTTTGAATATATAATAATTTGAATGTGAACGTCTATACATTAAAGAGACAACTTTCTTACTCTTCTTCTTTACAAGAAATGAGCGCCTGATAAATTGTCGTCTGCTTTTTACGGGTAAAGAAATTGCACTTTTCTTCATAACAAAATCGTGTCACAGTCATTGAGAAATTTTGATGTGTGAAAAACTAGCAGATAGAGACCCCAAATTTGCGGAAATAAGCCAGTTTAATTTCTGTTCTTTTCTTAATTTAGATAGTTCTTTTTTCGCGACAATTATTTGTTGGCTGTTAAGGATTTGATCTGCAGAAAAAAACATATCTACAGTAGATGTGTCAATGTAAAAGTATTAATGATAGGTCTAAATGTTAAAACGAAAGTCTGAAAACATGGGACAGATTTGGTTCAATTAAATTTCAGAATTTCAGATTCGTTTCCTGGTTAATTTTGGTGTGAGGTAGAGATCGCACGGCGCTTCTGATTAGGACATCAAACTTCGTTAAGCAAAGGGGCTTTTTTAGTGTTACCAAAGCCCCCTAGAGATTTAGAGGGAATTACAAATATGAGAATCATTACCAAAGAACTAATTTTATCAATATTTAAAAGTTTTTCAAAGAAATTGCTTAATCCGCCAGTCCTTCATGTTTATAAAATTGTGCGGGAGCCATAAAAAGCTCCTGATACCTTGAATATATGCAGTTTAAAAGTAAACAAAAACTAAAAGTAGTTTATTAATCTCAATATTTAGGAGAGCGATTTAGCTAATTTGCAGGAGTCTTTAATGACTCCTTTGAATGAAAGCCGATGTGCGTCGAGAGGAGCAGGAGCAAAAGCTCCCCTTAAACATGAAGGACTGATCCACCCACTAATTTTTTCCGACAGCAAAATCTTATCTGAACCCTGTGTTCTTCGTTAACTAACAGGTGTATGCAATATATAGATTATGTAAGTGGTTGACAAATTATTTTAATTTATTTTTTGGCAACTTTGTTTTAGTTGGTTGCTTTGGTTTTTTTAAAAAGAGGCATTATCAGCCTTACTGAGAAAACCGCAATAAACTTTCATATATCAGTAAGACTAAGCAGATTTCACTTATATTTTGCATACAATCAAATTGAAACATCCTTGATGTAACTATATAACTCAAATGAAAAATAATTACCAACTAGCGAAGAACTTAAAGATATTATTTTTTCTTGGTTTCTTGTAATGTGACATATTTTCTATGTAATACAATTGTTGTAGTCATTAACTTGTCACATTCTGTATTTTATAGGTGAATGATAATGAACTATAATTCCCCTTAGGACTGGTACAACTTGTTTCTTGAATTCTTAGTCTTTCCCATGGACACATTTGTTGTTGACTTGTCTGTTTGCTTATAATGTAGACTTCATTTTTTTGGCTAATTGTGTGTTAGGAAGGGTGGATTCAGTGACTAGTCTTGAATTTATTAAATTTCTTGTGTGGTAACATTCTTCTGTCTGGACAAATTTAACTGAATCATGAATTAGAAATAATCAGGTAGCTTTTTATATAAGAAGAATATATGGATAGAGTCGTGATCGCCTTCAAATGCGATTTTGTGCTTGCTCAAATGATCTCTATTTTTCAAAAATTGTATTTATATGCTGTTATTATTAACATAAATAAAATAAATTTCTTTTGAAATACGTTATCGCTAGTGATTGGGGTGTCTAGTTTTGCTGGATCTAAACTAAATGTTTTGTGTCCATTTTCAAAGTACCGGTAGTGATTTTTTCTATAGGTGCGTTATTTGAGCAATTTTTATTGCCCACATTATCATGTGGATGTATATTGTCATTGCCACTGTCCATCTGTCTGCTGGACGTCCATCCACAATTTGTTTGTGGACACATTATAATACAGGTCACAATTTTTATCTGATTTTGATGAAACTAGAAATATAGGTTTACATCCCAAATATCTTGGTTCCTTTCGATAATGGCATGTGTTGGACCATAACTTCATGGATTATGCCCCTGATTGGATGAAAAATCATGTTTTTAGCTTGTGGACACAGTAGAGGTCCAAATTTTTATCAAATTTGAAAAAAAAAACGTTTCAATATATCACTGATACACCATAAATTTAGTGAACTGCCCAACAACATGGCCACCCCACATAAGCAAATAGTGTAAAAGTATCTAATACCAAGGTTGTAGACCCTCTAGAGGTAACAATTTTTATCCGATTTTAATGAAACTTAAAACATATGTTTATTCCCTACAGATCGTGGTTCTTTTCGATATTCGTGCATATGGGGCAGAAACTTCCCAGATTATGGCCCCTGATTGTACGAAAAATCATGTTTTTAACTTGTGGTCCCTCTAGAGGTCACAATTTTATCCAATTTAAAAGCCTTTTCAATATATCACCATTACACCACAACTTTCTGGATTATCGCCTCTAGTTTTTTTAGCTTCTTCTCTGGCCATCTCTTGCAAAATATGGGCGTATCTTGCACGGCAAGCACTTATTGTTTCTTTCCTGTCTAGCATGTTATTACTTTTAAATATTATTGAAGTTTATCAGGTGTCAGACAAACTAATATCTTCAGAATTTTTTATTTGTTTTCATCGAATGTAATGTCTTGTTCTAGGTAATTTAAACAATTTGTATTTTGAAAGTTCAATATTTGAAGTTTTTATTGATTATGTTCATTGACTGTTTATTTGGAGTAAATGGGTAACTGTACACCTTCTCTAGCTGGTTCAAACTTGTTTCGGAATAACTTTCAAGTTTCGTTTTCTGAAAGGTTATTTTTATTCATTCATTTTTTTTTCAGAAAAGTTGTCATAGTTATTAAAATCCTATAGGAATGTGTTAGCTGTGAACATTTACCATTGTGCTGTATCATACTTCATGGATTAATTTATCAGTCTCGTCTCATATCACATATGCTTGTGTAGATAATCCAACTTAAGGACTTTTAGGAATATAAGCTGTGTTGAATGAAATATGCTGTAGATAAACTCTAGCTTTATGGATATAAAAATTGATTGAACAGTATTTTGTGATAATGAATGCACAGGAAGATGCCAAGAAGACATACACCTCAACTGTTGTTTTTCAAATTGGTAAGTTCCTCATTACGGTATTTCTCATATAATAACAGGCCAGGAAAAAATAATGATTTTAGATGTAAGCCTACTGACATAATGTCAGCCATTACTGAACTAGTACTACATGTGCCTAAAATTTAGAACTTTGTGTTGGACATGTGTTAATAAAATCAGTATAAACTCAAAAAAGACAAATTTGTGCCAGACAAAATCACAGGCAATAGATGAATGTCTGACAAAGCCTGTGACAACCTTATTTTGGGGTATGTAATAATACTATTTATTGTATCCGCAGAAAGTGTTAGCATGGACCTTATATATTATAAGGTCCATGGTGTTAGCAATAAAAGTTTGATGGACGAGCCTACTTTTATAGATGCACTGCTACGAAAGTATATATTAGGTGGTTATTTCCAATAAAAGTATGGCAATTTTGGTATATATGTAAAGTAGAGACATTCAATCTTACTAGAATAATACTTGATTCCCTGAAAAACAATTATGGAGTGCTTAATTTATATGTTGACAAAGATGATGGGATGCAGACTTGGAAAAAGTAAGAGATTTAATTGTATAACAGATTTTGGGACTAAACTGCATAAAGAGAGTGGGCAGGGGATAATCCCAGAATTTACTTAGGTTTCGATATTTATGACAAATGGACAGCGATTAAAGACAACATCGTCATTTATACATGTATGCAATGAATTGTCCCTTGGCTTGGGTAGTTTCCACAACTGCCATGTTGCATGACAAACATGGTTTCTTATTTAAGTAGATTTTTTATAGCTTGGTGTATTACCCTGCGAATACAATGTTTTGAGGGGGATTTGAAACAAATTTTTAATAGATTAATTACATGTAGTTTGAATATGTTTTTAGAACAAATGTATCATCAAATCACCCAGTTTGTACATGGGAAGGCATCTTTAAACTGTTAATCTGATGGTCCTTATTTATCATCTATAAAACAAATTAACATTCCGAGTATATGAAAAAATATATTAATATTCCATTAATATTGCAGTCTCAAGCTGTCACTAGTTAAGTGTTGAACATTGTGTGGGTGCATGTACCTGTTACTGTGCACTTTACATACCATATACTACTGTCAATAATCCATTACATGACTAATACCCATTGTAATTTCTGAACAATTACATTTTTTTTTCAGAAGTATAAACATATATTGATCGTTGTTTATCGTTTTTATGTACCATACCTGACAAAACCTGTATTCACATTGTTCAATATGAATAAATTAATTATTAATAGATAGAATATGACAAGATTTAGTAGACCATATTATATAAAAATAGAAACATGCTGGTACATATAATTCTTGTTAAAGGAACAGTCTTGAATTTCATTGGTTACCGGTTCTTAAATGTGGGTTTAACTATGCAAATTGAATGCCAACAAACTGTGGAGCAATAGCCCAACTGTAGTAAGTCTGAATTTGCAGTTCAAGATATGGAGCTGTTCTGAAATGAATGCTTAAAGATGCCTTCCCACGTATAAACTGTGTGATTTGATGAAATACCTCGCAAAACAATGGCTTGTATTATTTGTTAGTCGCTGTCCCTTTACCATAAATATCAAAGCCTAAGTAAATTCTTTGATTATCCTCTTCCAACTTCTTTATCTGTCGCTTAATTGCAGAGTCTACTGGACGTTTAATTCTCTCAATGTTCTCACAATCATCGCTATTAGATCAACACGTAAGAAGTGCTCCTTACGTCATTCAGGGAATTAAGGATTATTCTAGTAAGATTGGGTGTCTCTTCGTTCCATACCAAAATTGGTTACTTTTGTTGGAAAGAACTACCCTATATACTTTCGTTGGAATTTATCTTTAATAGTGTTACTGACTTCATTGTTCAGTTGTATGAGTAGCTTGATAGTTACTAGGATCACACACCACTATAACTCCTGTTATTATATAGACATGGTGCTTGTAAAATGAGACTAAGAAGCATTTTCAGACAAGTGATTTGCTCCTGAATTTGATTATCTTGGATACATGAATATGAATGAATACTTTCGAATAGACTGTAGGTCTAATACTTAGCCTCAGCTGTATGTTATTTTTAAAGACATTTTACAAGTGCCTGTGGTTGAGTACTTACATATCATGGTATTTGGGGATTTGTGACCAACACCATATTTAAACTGAAAGTTGATATTTCTTGATGATACTCAGTCCTGGATTAACCATTAAACATATAATAAGCACATGCTTAGCGTGCCAAAAGAAGGGAACACAGAGTTTATTCCGATGCTGGATTTACTATGTTGCAAATTGTGCAGCTGAACCAGTGCCCACAAGAATAGGCCCAACAATTACTGCCAAAAAATGCTTAGAAGTAGGCCTATATATAGTATTGCATTGTTGTCCAAAAATAGATCTGCAATCCATATGACAATCTCTGTGGAGACATGTATTGGTAAAATGTTCTGGATTTTGTAATCTGATAATCTAGAAATAAAACTATTTAATTGCAGCATACATGTACTTGTAATTTTTGTTCTATTTCAAAAGTGTCACTATAATCTTTTCACTGTTTCACTCCTCCGAAGGCCTTTATCCACCTCTGCTCCTTTATGGGCTGCATGTACACCATTTTGAAGGTGCATGTCCATACAAGATGTTGAACTTTGTCATGTATATATTGTAATGATATATGTATTATTGCACATAGTATGCATTAGAATTAATAACTGGTTAAAGAGATTCTATAAGAATATTTTTTGATTGATAGCTGGGAGTTTGTTCTTCAAAATATGGGTATATAAAACAGTTTTATGAATAGTAGATGTTAACAGTTCTGGGAGTGACAAATGATTCTGCTCATTAAGAATTGGCCATGGGCTAATAAAAATCATGTGGTCATATTATGGGTTTTTTAGTTGAGGATAGTCTTCATTCTGACCTGTCAAAATGTACATTGAGATCAAATGATAATTCCCATCATATATAGAGTGATTGACAGATTAGACTTCCATGATGAAGTGTATATAAAGAAGAAATCAATCACTTTCAATCACTTTAATACATTACTCAAACTAGCCTGTCAATACATTTATAAAGACACATTCTCTGTTTACATTTATAGGCCTCTTTATGTAATACAAAAAATACAATAAGTAAACTGTAGCTGGATTATATTCATGTTTACAATGCATGGTCCTTGCACAGTTGTGTATCGATTGATTTTTTATATTTACGTCCCAATTCGAATATGGCACAGATTATGTCCTGCTTGGTTTCTGGTCCATAGTATGTTCGTACGTGTTACTTTAGGATACTGGTTATATGAGCCCTGTACTATAACTATTGCATGTTATGGGTTGTCCTTATGGCTTCTTGGCATGTTCTTAAATATCTGTTAAAAACTTTTGAAAAACTAATAGGAAGAGCTTCATTTTACATTAGTGTATCCAGGTTGATCTTAATCGCTTTCTGACAATAATATAGATCTTTCATTATAGAAATGGTAACTTCCTTCTAGGTAGTTTATATATAAGTCTAAGAATTAAAAACATGCCCACACTTTAATGACCGATCAATCACAGTTGTATAAGTGACATTTCAATTACATTGTACAATGTGTTTATGTCTACTAAATTGTTTGTGAAAAGCTTATGTCATTAAAAATATTTGTCATGTTTTGTTATGTGTTTATACTTGAACTATGGAAGTAATGGCTGTCGGAATGTTTTGGAGTGATATTACAATCATGGAGAATTTGGGTTTCCCATAAAAAAGGATATTTTTGTAATAGGTGAACAATTTCATGTAAAGAGGTTTTCAAGAATAAGGAAGGTTTCAAGAATTCATGTATAATACTATGGCCTGAAAAGTTTATTTGCAAGGTAAATGTCAACAAATAGATATATTGAAATGTTCATTCATGCTTTTATGCGTAGAAAAAACATATTTGAAAGAATCTGTTATAAATAAGAGATGATAAATCGGAATTTAGCTTAGTTTCTTTGTTGACCATTAATGCCTAAAAGGAAAATTGAAAGTTGGCAGGTATCCCTTAGCAAAATTTATATAACACCAATAAGGTTACCTTAAATTGAAGGAGTCCTGCCACTTTCCTTAACTATTCAAAAGGTCCTGCCTACAGATTACAATAAAATAATATGTTTCAGAGAGCACTTGCTAACTGTATAGAAGTCTTATCGTGTATGGTTCAAGAGTTTTGACGTAAATAGAGATGGTTTCTACTTTTAGTTGAAAGAATAACAAAACAGTCAAAAGCTGAACTATCTCTGAACTTTTTCCAACATGAAGACAATTAAAAATTATATATCCCAAAATTTTGGAAATGCATCCACTTGCAATAGGTTTATACGATACACTTGATTTTCACTATCCTACCTACTATTAAAACTGCAGTCATTACTGATGGCTGATTCACAAACGACTAAATATGTAGAATTGACTAAGCAATGTTTAAAAAAACGCAGAAAACGTACAAAGCAGGTGTACATGACTACAGTTAATACAGACTGTTCACACATAGAAAATACAATAAAAATTTTAAAAATTGAATGTAATTCACTTTATATACGTTCTTAATTCGTATTATATATTACTATATTACATTGATACATGTATATGCTTTTAGATCTATCTATTTTAAGGTTCCAAAGAATAGTTTTAATAAAGTTTTTATAAGCTTTCTGTCATGTTGTATTAATAATATTAATTATTCCTTTTTTTTAAAAGAAAATTACTTCGACAAGTTTATTATGTTGTTTAGATGTATATAATACAAAGCTAAACATTCAAAGGTTAAATTTTATTTGCTTGTATTGACATTTAAATGTAGTACATCCTTTAATATGCATGTTTGATGCACTAGATAGCCTATATTTAGAAATAGGAAATACGGTAATCCATAACATTCAGTTGACTCAATTGCATATTATAATCATACACCCTACTGTACATGCACTTGCCATTTCCTGTAAAGAATTATGAATTTAAAATTATAAAGGGTAGGACTCAATATCAAATGATTTGACACATATATCAAATGATATGGTTTATTTCTTGATAAATTCATTGACTAGAAAAATACTTATGTTGTTTGGTTGATAAAAAAGACTGATTTGTTCATACAAACAAGTCTGACATACCAGGTACATTTATTTAAAAGATTGAAGTGATCATGTTTACAAGTTATTTGTTTGAAGAATGATAATATTCATGTTTTTGGTAAAATAACAATGAGTATTTTTGCTAAAATTGACACACCTATAATGCTGAGTCTTTCAAATCTATAAATCTTATTTCATATTTGATAATTTTAAATGAAAACAAATCAGACAGAAGATATTTTATTATGATAAAACCGTACTACACCCCAGATATGTCATGAGTGGTGAGAATTTCAAATAACCTTATATTTACAGATAATTTTGATTTTTTACTGATGTCGTTCACCTTTATCACACTGACATGCCCTTCATACTTGTAGGACCTCTAGGGCATAGACTTTCTTTCATAATCTGGACAGTGGGCAGTTTGTCAGAATATTTATGAAGAATAAATCATCTTGTGGAATGGATGATCTCTGTTGATATGATTCTTTTGAAGAACAGGACATGGTTTGTGATGATGTGTAACATGTCTGTTCTAAACGCTTAGGCCTACATTGATTTCTCTTCTCAATTAGTTTTAAAAGAGCTGCCTAGAAAACCTTGTTGATTAGGTCAAAATAAAGTGTTGAATTGGCATTGATTAATTCAGTTAGTTGTGGGACATGCTCTATGCGATTAAATTTGCATTTAAAATATTAGGAGGAAGTCATTTTGTTTACCAAGTTTAGTTTTGTTTTGGGATGAAACTGTTGACTGTTTAAAATTTTACGTTATATCTCATCATTGACTATATCTCAACAGTGGCTCTATTTAAAATTGTAAATGTAGAAAGATGCTTCCTTTGGAAACAAATGAACATTTAAAATGTAATAGTTTTTAATTGTTCACCCATTTCTTTATAAAAAATTAAAACTTAAGTTATAGGTATTTTAGTAAGAATGTGTTTATGTAAAGAGTAGGGATAACATCTGCAAACTTGTTATGAACTTTGAAATTTAAATTAAATGTTAAACCCTAAAATTACCTTTAATGATGACTCAATTGGAGCACTTAAAATGCGAAGTCCACAGTCTGATAATATAGACGTTGTCTTACATTCCATCAATATTTCATCAGTTTCCATATAACTAACACATTACTGAACAGATTCATTCATGCATTTGAAAAAAAAAAATCTTTATTGTGCTATAGATAATACTTTAAAAATAATATTTAGATAGGACAAGTTATTGACTCAGTCATGTTGTATACATTAATATATCACATATAGTCCATAGTATTTACTAAGATAAGTCACACCCTATTATACATAATCATGAATTATTTTATGTTATTAAATATTGACAAGGTGTATTTGTTATATTAAATTGATTTATTGAATAGTGGGTAGATCTCAGTTTAACAACCAATCAATTACCATTATTATTTTATAAATTTATCTATTGTAACATAAGTCTATTTATTATAATTTTATTCTGTTTATTTTTCAGGTGTTTCTGATAAAACACGAGTTGAATCTTCTCATTCATTAAAACCAGGTGAGTCTGTAAAAATAACCTGTTTGGACATTTATATTGTTAAACAATACTTTTATTGTGAATAGGGACTGAAATACTTAGTGTGAAAAAATAGTTATTAAATATAGTAACCAAGTGATAACATAAATAGACTTTATAAGTATTATTGAAACAGTATAGTTTTAGGATTTGTCTTGTTTTCTATACCTCTTCTTCATTAGCCCAGTTGGTGCAGAAAAGTAGGACATTAAAGTTCATTTCATTTTGAGACTGAATTTGTTTTCTATGCAGAAAAGTAGGTAGATAAACCCCATTTCATTTCATTTCATTTCTGTTTTCTAAGTTTATTTGGTTCTATATTTCAGTGGAATTAAAAGTTGATTTAAAGAATGGGTAAGTACTTTCAATCTAAATAAATTAAATTTTGATAACCTCAATATATCCTGATTGTTTTTATTTTTGATATTTTTGATTTAAAATATTGAAAAGTCACTAATTTTGATGTCCTTTATTCAGTCTGATCATGAAAATCTTTAGTGGTTAATGAAAAAATAATTCATGTGATTTGACTATGTTCCAGTTAGATTAGATACACAAATTGAGAAAAATCTGCCAAGCTATCACCATATTCCTGAAGCAATGGCCCTAGAAATCCTTCTCTGGCCATTGCTGGATTGGCTTCTGATACTTGAGCTTTTGAGGGAGTGTGTCTATTCTTCCTGTTCAATCACATCTATCCCAAGCACAGCAACATGACAGCCCTTCGTTTAATCTGGGGTCTTTCCTAAAACTTTGGACAGTATTGTTTACATTGTATCCGTGTTGATAACCTCTTTTGTCACACAATTAGTTTTTCTGCAATATTCTGCTATGCACTGGTTAATTGGGCATAATAAAATCGGGAGTCATGACATAACATTATATAATCATATTTGGTTGAATTTGGAGCTCTGTTTAAAGCGCAATGATATTGTTACGCAGTTAGCCATTGGTTGTTAATCGGACTATTGACTAGTAAATGCCTCTAAAAGATTACTAAATGCCTCTAAAAGATTAGTCATAATTTGGAACAGAAATTTGCTTCCTTTACAGCAGTATTAAGTGGGATTAGCTCAAATCAAATGAAATGCTGCGAGGATATAGACATTTTAGCTTTCGGTTTACAAGTCGTACAAATTTTGATGAGATTTTCAAGTTGTTAAACTTTCATGAAAAATTATTTTTCTATGATTAGTTGAATCAAAAGTTATTATGGAAGTGCTAATTACATTTATTTTGATGGTGAGAGTGATAATGCGCCTTTAAAAGTTGAAATTTAACCCTAGGATTGTCATATAGACATGATGAATGTATTTTGGACATCTAATGTTTTCAATTTTCTGTATCCATGTTTTTGAAATGTTGAAATAGAATCTTTGACAACACCACTTTGTTATTCTTCATGCCATGCCTTATCACCTCAAGCTTGACCATAACAGCTACTTTTAAAAATGTTCTATCAAATTCAATACTGGTGCAATGTAGATTTTGTTATATATCCTTTATTGCCAATATAACATATTCACAGAATTGTTGAAGAAGAAGAATTGGAAGTTAAAACTGTTACACAACCAGTAGCAGAAATCAAACCTGTCGTTAAAGATGTTGCTCCAGACTTTATTATTAAACCAAGGAGACAACTTGTAGATGAAGGAGAAAGTACCAAGTTCAAGACTTCTTTTGAAGGGTCGCCCAACACTCAAGTTATATGGAGTAAAAATGGCAAAGAGATAACGCCTGATGCCCATTATAAGGTAGTTATTTTCAATTTATTATAGCTTTTTATATCAATACTGCTTCAGCTTTCTTGTGAAACATGCTTGGATTTTTTCTCCTTGTTATAAGGAAGTGACCAACAGAAATGATTTGCTCAATCAGAGCTTTAGGAAAGGGTTAAAAAGAAAAGTCTTAGAATGTTGCACTCGGTATATAGAAGAACCAAGTGTTATTTTCAATTTGTGTCTATGATGAAGTGTTAAATTTGTATTTATGTTGTGATAATTTTGTATTGCAGGTGTATGCAAAGGACGACTTTCACTTCTTGGAGGTAGTTGATGTATTACCAGAACACGGTGGATCGTATACTTGTGTTCTACAAAATCCTGCTGGATCTAAAACAACATCCGTTGATCTAGAGGTTTTTGGTAAGATAAATGCATATATAGGTACAGCTGACTGAAATGAGAATGTTATAATAAAATTCTAATAAATTGTGAATTTGTAATTTAAGAACAAAGAATTTTTGTCATTGTGTATTAACACTTGCTTTAGATTGGAGATTTCTTTTTTTTCTAGAAAAACCCAAACCAGTCAAAGTTGCCCCACCGACTTTACTGAAGCCATTAAAAGATCAGTCAGTAGCACTAGGAGAAAGAGATGTTAAATTTCAATGTACTGTCTCTGGTAAGCTAATATAATATTTTGCTTTCTTTCCTTGGCACGTAGGAATTTTTAAAAAGAGTTCTAAAAAAATGCCTTTAGAACAATATGCATTTATTGAGACTAAAATTACATTATGTTGCTTCAAGTTTTGCGGCATCATTAAGTTTTAAATTAAAAGTCATATGAATTTAATTTTTAGGTGCTGCTACTGGTGAAGTGACATGGTTTAAAGACGGGAAGGAATTAAGACAAGGCAGACAATACAAGCTAAGATTTGATGGCAGTATGGCCTACCTTGGACTAACCACAGCAACACAGGCGGATTGTGGTGTATATGAATGCGTAATTAAAAACAAAGGCGGGGAAGTCAGAACTAGTGGTACTTTAAATGTAGAAAGTAAGTATTTAGATCATATATAGATGTAAAAAGTTTTTTCAGTTGAAATAAATCATAAAATAGATAAAACGCACTAAAGGGGGATAATCTAAGGGTGTGTATGAGTTGTCTCCCTTGACACACTTTTCCCTTCCATGCAGTACACTTTTAATTCATCTTGAAAGTGCTGGTGTTGAGCAAATTGCACTTGTTAATTTTCCTGTTAAAGGCTCAATACCACTCTTGTTGTAACTGAATAATATGTCCCAATTTTTATTTTGGTCAACAAATTGCACTATTTTACAATATTCCAATTAATTGATGATACAAATTTCATCTTAACACACCTAATTTAAAAAATTGGAAAAAATTCAACTAAATGATTTGAAAAGCCTGACGTAAAGCTTTTCAAATGTAAAATATTTTTGAACCCTCTGGACAAGTAAAATAGGATTTAATGGATAATTTACACAACAGGTAGGACACTAACACATCTAGTACTTAGAATAAGGCTATTTTTTTTTCTGGAGCTGTCAAGCCAGCAAGAGTGTTATTGTCCCTTTAAAGTAATGAAACAAAATTTACAACCAGATTTGTAGCAACATGGAAAATAGATCTAATTCTTATCTGTTATTTTCAGATGAAAAGAGAGAACCACCATATTTTGTACGAGAACTTGAAGATATGGAGGTTGATGATGGGGATAAAGTAGAGTTGGTTGTAGAGGTCAAAGGTAAGTTTAAAGTTTTACCCAGTCCAGTTGATACACTGAATCTACATGGCCACTCTTTGAATATGACAATATTGATAGTATGGGGATGGGTGGAAGGAATTATAATACTTTGTTATTTAAGAAAATGTAAAAGAGTGTTCATGTTGGAGTTCAGTATTGTGCTGAGAAATTAATCTGTGTTACTGTTTTGCATGATTTGCAGTAACTGTTTAAACTTTTAAAAAAGACAATGAATATTGATTGACATTCTGTTTGCATGCATTAAAGAGAAAATCGTGAAATGATGAAATATCAATATTTGAAAAGTAACACATATATTGTGTGACCCCATAAAACTAACTCTAATTAAATAGGTTAATGTAGATAATTTTGGTTTAAAGCATGAGTGCATGTTTGCATGTTTTTGCTATGTTTTACAGGTAGTGAACCTATTAATGTGTTTTGGATTCACAACAATAAAGAAATAGCAAGAGATGATATGGATTATCAACAAACTAGTGTCAGTAAAAATGTTTTCAAATTAACAATAGCTAAATCTGTACCAGGAGATGCTGGAGCGTTTGTGTGTGAAGCATATAATGAGTTTGGAGATACCGATACTTTTTGTAATGTGTCTATTAGAGGTTTGTTTGATGAAAAATTGCGGGAGGTTTAGAATTTGTTAATAACTTGTAACACTCTCTGTCTTTCAAACTGGTTTTCAACTTTTCGTTTACTTTTAAAGGAAAGAATTGAATTGAAAGAAATAAAAGGATTTTATATGAGAAATGCTATGAATTTTAAAATAACTTTTTGCCTCTACAATTTCTAAAGTATGTCATTGCCAAGTTTTTTTTATTTTTGAAAGTACAGATTTTGTGCAAGTAACAAGTTCTAATTCTCTCTTAATTTTAATTAACTTTACAGAAATCTTTACTTCACTGATTGCTAAAAGACAAACAACAAATATTGCTATGCCATAATATAGTGTAAAAAATACATATGGTTAGCTGATGCAGCATCTTATGTCAATACAGCTGCCATAGCAATCTGTGACTTGGAGATTTCTGCTCTTTGATAACTTAACAGCATGGGATTTTGCTGCATGGAGAATTTGGTCTGATCTGGGATAAATTATTTATTTCCTTTTTTTCTTTCTCTCTCTTCAGATCATGACCTGACCAGCTCCAAATAGAAACAAAACAATTCCAGTCATTCATTCATTTGTTCATTCATTTTTCATCCATTTCATATTTCTTAGATTTTTTTTTCTGTAGTTTTGTCCTATGTTTTCTAATTTTCATTGTACCTTTACCATTATTTTTTATTTATTGCATGAGTTTGATTTTATTTTATCATAAATTTTGATATCCAGAAATTGAGAAATCACAAGCCCCTGACTTTATCATAAAACCCAAACTTACAAAGGTGACTGAAGATGAAAGTGCTATGTTTACATGTCGTGTAGTTGGCATACCATTACCTAATGTCTACTGGGAGAGAAATGGTAAAATTCTACGGAGCCAAGATAGATATCAGGTAAATTCTTGATGTTTTTTATCCTTTTAAGTGATGCCTACTTTTTTTATCAGCCACATTTTATAGCAGAGTTATGTGGAAAGTAGATATCAGATGATTGTGATGTGCAATAGACAAGAATTAATACAAAAAGAATATATTAAATTATAATACACTTTGTGTACAAACTTTTCGAAATTAATTGCTGTGGACTTGAGTCAGAAGTTTTCTGCTAATTGATTGATTCAGTTACTGAAACTTTCTAGTTAAATAATTTTATCAGGTGCGCACCCAAAGCTTTATATTTTGCTATTTTATTAAAATATGAAAGCAAAATTGTTTAAATACCTTAAACATACATTATGCAAGAGCTAAATCTGCCTATTGCAAGTCTTTATTTAGGCTTCAGATGTTATAGAAATTATTAATTAGACCTTTATTTACACGACAAGCTCAAAATCAACTCTGTAGACCCATGGATGGCTTGGATACAGTTTGGATTTAAACAGTCGTCCATTTAAAATTATATCAATAAATGGCGGACCAAGCTAACATTTACTGTTAGTCGCTGATGTCACTACCGGAAACTGGTGATGAAAGGCCTGTCAAGCGAGGCTACCATAGCCATTGAGCATGTTACTTGATAATCGAGAATATGTGGGTGGAGTTATTGTCTGTTAATCAAACGATCGCCAATTCTCATAGACGGTGCAGACACAATTGATGCCTATTTCTAGTTCAAACTTCCAACAGTGACAATTCAGTTCAGAACAAAATAATTTTGACTGAAATTTTCAACATATTCTTTTTTTATCATCTATTTTTGAATTATTATGGCAAGAATGGCCAACTCTTTATAAAACTCTTAACTAATGTATCTTTTATGGAGTTACACCTCCTTAAATTTCATCAGCAATTTAATTTTATTTTATTCATAGATAATTGTGTTAATTCTGTTTGTTGAATAGATATCCCAGAATCATGATAAACACACACTTGTCATTACCAAAACAACCAAAGATGATGCAGGAAAATATGTATGTCGACTTGACAACCAAATGGTATCGATTGTGCATTCTACATCTTTAATTGTTCAAGAAAAGTCACCAGTTACAACCGATTTTAGATCTGTTCTAAAGAAAAGGTGAGTAAGTGAATTTATGGTTTATCTAACAAAGAAAAACCCAGAAAACCATGGCAATACATTTCTTGTAAACTTAAAACGTGTCTTATTCTATTCAATATAGTTTTTGGTAAAACACAATTCTCTGCTATGTCATTGTAACAACTGATATATTAATGATATATTTTGTAGTACTTTCTTTAAAAACTGTTGTAGGTCATCTTTAGGAAATATTGGAAAGCAAAGTAGCACGGATTCAGAGAAATCGGACAAAGAAAATGACCGAAGAGTATTCCACACTATTTTAAACCGGATGGATGATAGTTCACTAAATATTAAAAAGATAGCCAAAGAAAGCCATTCTGCTCTAAGAAATAGGTTTGAAGAAAACTCAACCAAAGACTCCAGAGTGGCACCTGTTTCCAATTCATTCAAATCAGTACAAAATGGTAGTAATGCTCCACGTGCAACAGCAGAAGTAAAACCATTTCTATCAAATGTTTTGGCACAAACCAAAAATAGCTTTCAATCAAAGATGGACACTTTCCAGAAAAATACTAAAGATTCAGAAGCTAAGATATCAGAAACCAACAAGTTAGTTGTGCGGCCATTACCACGTGCATTGGATGTAAAATTAAAAAATGAATCTAATGTTGAGAAATTCAGTGTTTTAAAAACTAATGGAACCACTTCTGGCTTTTTAGAACTGAAGAAAGAATCATCAGTGAAACCTAGACAATTAGCAAAACAAATTGAAATAGATAAACAATGGGAATTAAAAACATCTAAACCACAACAAATAGACTTTAGAAATGTTTTAAAATCAAAAGACCATGACAAAAAATTTAACCAGCCAACAAATGGTTTAACATCCTTAGAGAAGGATAAGAAATCAACCGAAATTCATAATTATAGAAGTGTTTTAACTTCAAGAGACACAGTTAAGAAATCAGCAGAAATGAAAGATGATTTTAAAAAGTCTACTGAAATACATGACTTTAGAAAGGTGCTAATAACAAAAGACCCATCTCCGAAAGAGAGTGTGGAAACTAAAGTGAAAACTAATTATTCAGTGCAGCATGACTTTAGAGGTGTTTTATCAAATAAGACTGAGAAACCACAATTTGTGCAGAATTTGTCTGATAAGCGGGTAAAATATGGTGGTGAGGCAGTATTAGCATGTAAAATAGAAGGAATACCAGCACCAGAAATAAAATGGCAAATTAATGAAAAAGAAATCAAAGTAAGTAGCCTACATGTAGTTTGTATTTCCTGCATATGTTTACCATATTATTGTCATTATATTGTCCTCATCAATTTGTTGTCAATTCATGGCTAGAGTTCTGTATAAATTTGCAATCAATATCTCTGTCCTTCATTAATTTATCCATCTTTAGTGGGATTGTGTCGTTTGTTTCGGCTTTTTTTGGAGGCGGGGGGCGGGGGAGTGAGCTGTATTTAAGAAGGAGTTTAAAAAACCTTTGCTGATCCAGGGGACAATGGCTGATCTTTTTAAAGTGCATCTACAATCTACATTAAGCTTCATCTGAGTTTAAATTGTCTTTTGTAACTTGTTGTTCTCAACCTATTAGGACACTAGAAGAAATTCATATTCGGCTGTCATTCTTTTCTTTGTCAGAATTTATTTGGTGTTTTCACCCATTGGTAAGAAATGTTACGTCACTTATGATAAGTGGACTATATTGCACAAATGTAAATGATTTTTGTGAAATGGAAATAAGAATGTTACAGACTATATTAATGTCCCATTTAAAAAACTGCATTTTGTAGTTCACTTTGCTGTTTTTTTGTTTTATGCAAAAAGTCACAATAAAAAGTAAAAAACACTTTGGATTTCATACCCAGCCCTCCTAGTCTGGATAGTATTGTGTTCAGCTAACGTAGTACAGATATTGAATATCTACTAATTTCCAAGACCTTGAAAATTACTGAAATAATAAATAATTAAAATAAAAATTTATTTCAGCAGGAAAATAGAAATAATGTTCCATGCATTAATGAAAAAGACAAAAAGTCGTTGGTCTCATTCTTTCATATTTATTCATGTCATTTTCAATATATTTATTATGTATTTGTAGCCATCACGGTATTTCCAGTTGAAATTTGAGCATAGTGTAGCAAGTCTAACTATTAGTGAAGCTTTGTCAGAAGATGAAGGAGAATATGTTGTTACATATTCATTACACATTACATATGTTGTCATTTTCAATATATTTATTATGTATTTGTAGCCATCACGGTATTTCCAGTTGAAATTTGAGCATAGTGTAGCAAGTCTAACTATTAGTGAAGCTTTCTCAGAAGATGAAGGAGAATATGTTGTTACAGCAAGCAACACAGCTGGTATATCCCAAAGTACTTGTCAACTTACAATAGATGGTAAGCATTGTACATCCTGTTATTGTAAAATCAAAATATTTATCATGAGATACAAACTAAAAGTGATGAACTTAGAGTTTCTTCATCATACAGACAAAACTCACTGTCTAGAAATGGAGATCATATCCCCAACCAACTCCCAAAAGACCTGTGTAATCATATTTTCTCTATTTCCATTATCCCTCGTCGAACGAAGTTAGGGAGTGATATTGAAATGGGCTCTGTCCGTCCCAGTTTCGTTTCTGGAGTATATCTCATAAACCGTTCAAGAAACTTTGTACTCACTGCATCCTATAAAAATAGTTGTGCCTTTTACTATTTAGGAATTTCTACGATTTATATTGATTGTGTTTCCATGGAAACAAATTTGACATAGTTTTTGGTGTTCAATTTTTGTTTCCGGAGCATATATCATAAACCATTCATGATATCTGCATGAAACTTTGTACAAACATTAACCTTTTATATAAGTTATGCATTTTGCTAATTTGGAATTTAATAATTTTTGTGTTTCCATGGAAACAAATTTGACTTAATTTCAATTTTTGTTTCCGAAGCATATCTCATAAACCATTCAAGATATCTTTATGAAACTTTGTACAAACATTAACCTATTAAAGTAGATGTGCCTTTTACTAACTTGTTGTGCAAACCTTACAGGGAATAGCGACAGTGCCTTGCCAAGCTACTGTGATCAGAGTATGAATCTTCTGATTAGTCCCATTGATATTCCAGAAGTTGTTTTTCCCTATGCCTTCCAAACATGTGCAAGGGCACGGGATGGTGTTGACTAGTCATCTTGTTATTTTTGCTTTCAGAATCAAGTTCACGCTCATCAAGATCTGACAGTCGTTCAATAGAAGGAGCTGTATCCTTTCCGGCTAAAATACTCACTGTTACACCAGTTAATGTTTCTGCTACAAAGGGTAAATCTACAGAAATAAAGGCAGCATTTACTGGAGAACCACCACCATCAATCAAATGGTATAAATATAAACATGAACTGGAATCAGGTAAAGCACTAGAATATTCAAATGTTGGAATTATAAGATTTGATTTAACACCGTTGACAATCCCATCCTTGCTTTATTCAATAACCAGGGCAAATTTGATGAGATGTTGAGTAGTATCTTATCATGTACTGGTGCATACTTTCAAGCAGTGGGGTATCATGTTTATGGCAGGTACTGTCAGTAAGACCATTCTCCTGCATAAAAGGGGGTAGTCAAGAAACTGAAAATAATGACTTTAAATACCACATATACCAAATTGCATCAGTGAAACAAGGAAGGTGCAATTATAATTTTTATGTGGTGCCATAATTCGTTAGTTAAAAGATTAACTAAATTGAATTGTATTTTTGAACTGATTTTATGGTAAAGAGTTATCTTAATGGATGTCAGATGTTTAGACACTAGGGGCGCAATTCCAGTGCTTGCCATAGGAACTTTTTTCAGCAGATACACCACTGCTTTCAAGCCCTTTCCCATTGTTTTTTTAAAGGTTAAGTCAGTAAGGTGAAATGGAAATCGCAAAATTGAATTGTGATATTTGTGGTCATACTTTATGAAACATAAACTATATGTAGAATAATCACAAGATTTCTTATAATTGCTTATATTATGTGCAATTTATTAAATGAATCATTTAAATTTTTGTAGATGGACGAATCCATATAAAAACATTGACAAACTCTAGTGTCCTATCCATCAATAATTTACAACAAGCAGATGTTGGTAAATACAGTATTGCAGCTGAAAATGAATTGGGGTGTGATAGTGCAACCATATCTATCAGTGTTCAAGGTATATATCATTGTAGATTTTGATTGAATATAGGAGTATGCTAGGAGTAGGAGTGACATGTCATCTTTGCCATAAAGTGGAAGTCAACCAATTCTTGTGTTCAAGAACATTATGTTTTGCCATTGACTGCAGACAGGAGTTCTTTGAATTTTTTAATTATTACTCTCCAGAAATGGCCAGGTGTTCAATATTTTTGTTGACACACAGATGATAAACTTAGTTGTCTAGAATTAGGCACATGAGCAATGGCTTGGTTAATACTTTGAAGTGAACTCCTGGTGTATGAAGATGGAACCTGTCTCAAAATGTTCGGTTTGTTTTGTTTGGTACACAATATTTGGTACACAATATTTGATATCATTTGTAATGATGTCCCATCCTTTTAATTTGACAGAGATACCTTATTGTCCCATGGGTCGACCGTATGTGAGCGATGTTACAAAATCATCTGTATCTTTAACATGGTATGGTCCAGCATATGATGGTGGAAGTCCAATAACAGCTTATTGTGTTGAGTTATGTAAAGGAAATTCCAGAAAATGGCAGACTGTAACCAATAGTTGCAGGGTAAGTACATATGTAGAATTCTGTTCACTGCCAATAAGAATCTTAGGATATAGATATCACAGTTTGTGACTAAAGTTGGTGTGTGTGGGGGGGGGGGGAATTGTCTAATGTGTGCTCTTTAGATTATAAGGTCTAGTAATGAGTCAAATAAAGTGCTTTCGATCCCAAGCTTATACAGGAATAGGTCTGCTTGCTTAACCTTGTCAGTTTCTCCCCACAGCAATGCTAAAGACCTCTAGGCACAAGAGAATTATTGAAGTAAAATTACACCTAGTATTAGTTTCAAAATCACCTAGTTTGTGTGTAGTGGACATTAAAACTCTCTCTCTCTCTCTCTCTCTCTCTCTCTCTCTCTCTCTCTTTCTCTATCTCTCTCTTATGACTCAATAAATGTTTCTGAGATGAATGTGTAGGGGATGGGGAATAATGCTAATTCTTATTTGTGGCCATGTCAGGCATTTTAAATACAGATATTTCATGTTCTCATACTGAAACAGATAACTTGACTTTACATCTGGACATACGATGCTTAAAGAAATTTTTTACAGTTTGTTTCAGTTTATTAGATATCTTGTCCTTGATTTTACAGAATACATTTTATCAAGTGGACACACTAGAAGCTAATACACAGTATGTGTTCCAGGTTCGTGCTGCCAATAAACATGGTATCAGTGAACCTGGAGAACAATCAGAACTAATTTTAACATTTGATAATCAGGAGTCAGATTATGAATCAGATGGTAAGAAATATTTAGTAATAGTAACCATGGTTTTACTTCAAACTCTCTTAGTTATTGTAGAATTTTTTCTAGATCACTTTATTAGTTCAAATCTAGCACTTTAATTTTTTAGTTTCATGTTAGTGGTTAGAAATCCTTTGCATGTTGAATAAGTTAACCACTTTGGTACAAGAAGCTTTAGAGTTGTAGTATAAGCCTCTTCAGATTTAAGCTTTTCAGCATTTGATAGACACAATTTATGCATTGTTTTTTTTTTCTTTCAAATACACAGTTTGCTATAAACTGCATGTTGCTATACCAGCTGCAGTTATCAGCTCCTATGCTTCTTAATCGGAATAGTAGCTTATGGTAAAAGTAAATATACAGATAATGAAATAAATCCCATGAAACTAATTATCTTGGCAATAGACTATTTTGATTTACTTCCCAAAAATAAATTTTGCTGGAAAACAGTTTTTAGTACCCGTATTCTTGTTGACAAAATTTGAGATAAATTTTGGATAAAATTAATTAGTCTTTTATGTATTTTAGAAAAACATTGTGTATAAAAACAACCTAAATCACAATGTATAAAACTAATTTACATTTTGAGAGTTATAGCTGGTTCTGGGGAATATTCAGTAGGGTGACTCTGTCTCATTTTGTTCATTTAGACTATGGATACAAATTCTTAAAGACATTTTTGAATGAATCCCTGAATCTTATCAATATTTATTATTTTGTTTCTTTTTCTTACTAATACACACATTTCCTTTAGATTTATCATTAGAAATGCTTTAATCGCTATTTTTGCTATGGGCTGTTACTTACAGGATACTCAGAAGTATTTTCTCCCGGTCCTGTTTCCATTACAGAAGGTAAAATATCCACTAGACAACCATATTTTTTTCTATGAACGTACAATTATGACAATTAAAATCAAATTTCAGTGTTGTTTAATGTTTACGTCAATAAGAAACACAAGCAATAAACAAGAGCATTCCCTTAGAAAAGTCCTGTTACAAACTGGTTAATATGGAATAATACTTCTGTTGCATTGATATTTAGCATGTATACAATATGCTTTTAAGATGAATGTCGAATAACACAATAAATTAAAACTCTTAACAGATGTGGCTAATATGCACATAAAATACACCTTTGTCTTAGTTTGCTGTCTCCTGTTGCACATCAGCTATATGTTTACCACAATTATACCAGGTAATAACTTGTGTAAACCTGGCTTTTCATTTATTCAAGTTTTATTTTATTTAATAGATGAGCTTCCTTTTGAACCAAGGATTGTGACAATTGATATAAACAGGAAATTTGAAGATTATTTTGAGACCCTGGAAGAAATTGGCAGGTACGTTAATGGGTAGAAGTTGAGAGTATTAATAGGGTATCTTTGTTGACATAATTTTAGATACAGATACATATGTGTTATTTATTTCAATATATTTTATATATCATTTTCAGAGGTAAATTTGGTAATGTATATAAATGCAAAGACAAAAAGACCAATGAAATCTGGGCAGCTAAAATTTTAAAATGTCGAGATAAAGAGAAACCTAATATAAGGAATGAGATTGATGTCATGAATAAACTAATTCATCCAAAAGTGTTAATGCTGTGGGATGCCTTTGAAGCTCCACGTACAATGGTGCTGGTGATGGAATAGTAAGTAGTACCAGACTACAAGAGATTTTGATATTTATTATGCAGCCTGTTATGATTAGAATATTTTATTTCATATTAATATTAGAATGTGGAATATTATTCAGTTAAATCCTTACACACAGATTTGTTCCAATTAATGAGCATTTATGAATAATGTAAATACTGAAATCTCACAATAAACAATTCATCATGAAATGCATAGGTGTAAGGCAGGGATCTTTTATGATTTCTTTCTGTCAATTTGCTGGTATTTTGCTAAAGTTTTGCTTATTTTAGCTTGAATATAGGTTTTTAATGTACAATCCAATTGGCAAACAGACAGTACTATACACTAAAGTACTCTTTTTTTATTAAGAAATTAATTACCTTGAATGAAATGTATTTCTTTACCAATTATTGCCAAAGTGGTAATTATTAATTTAGTTCTATTTTTGTGATGTCCTTTATTTGAAAATCAACACATTTAAATTTACAATTTCAGTATCCGAGGAGGAGAATTATTTGAAAGAGTCATCAGCGATGATTTTGAGCTAACAGAAAGAGATGTTATTCATTTTATGCGCCAGATTTGCGATGGTGTTGGATATATGCATAAAGAAAGTATTATTCATTTGGACTTAAAACCAGAAAATATTTTGTGTATATCAAATAGCACTAATCAAATTAAAATCATTGACTTTGGACTAGCTCAACACTTTAAACCTGGACAGAGTGTCAAGGTTTTGTTTGGAACACCAGAGTTTATTGCTCCGGAAGTAGTGAATTATGATGAAATTAGTTTTTCAACGGACATGTGGAGTGTTGGTGTTATCTGTTATGTTCTGTAAGTCTTAAAATACTTGACATTAACTCCCACTAATTTTATATGGATATATAATGCATATGACATTCCTCAATAAATTACTGCTATTTTTGGCATGGTTAATTTCAGCTCAGGTATCATGTGGGTCGAAAGGTTAATCTAGAAAGCACATTAGAATTAGTTATTGTCCAATAAGATATAGGAATGGATAATCAAATAGGAAATTTGGCTGGGTTTGCTCAGATTACTAGACAATTCCATAGAAGCTATTATGCTAAACCTTTTAATTTCTTTTCTTTTATTAGTATTTGTTTTCTGGTTTATATTTTCTCTTAATTCAATTCTTTGTTTTCCCATTACAGACTCTCTGGATTGTCACCATTTTCAGGTGACACAGAACATGAAACATTGTCGAATGTAACTTTAGGAGAATTTGACTTTGACGACGATGCTTTTACCGACATCTCAGACAACGCCAAAGATTTTATACAGAATTTATTAATCAAAAATAAATCGTAAGAATAGCTTTTGATTTTTTTCTGTATTATACATGGACTGTAGAAAGAGCTTCAGGTGTGGCAGCACCCAGTTGTTATTTTTATTAATAAAAAAGTTTATTTCTTGTTAATTTTAACTTTCATTACTCTGATATTACACTTTCCAAAATATAAAACTAGATTAATTTAATATTGTCAAATTGCGGACAATTTTGTTTTATAGTTATTTCCTGTAACCAGGAGACAATATTTATGTGTGGTAATTAATGGGACTTTTTATTTTTTTTATTTTTTAATATAACAAGAGGTCCTTCAGCCCTATTTAAGTGTTTTATAGAAAGGATTCTTTCTTTACAGAAAACGTTTCACCATTGACCAGTGTAAGAGTCATCCTTGGTTGGCTCAAGATGAAAAAAGAATAAGGTGTAAACGGTTAAATACCGAAAAATTAAAACATTTCATGGCCAGGAGAAAATGGCAGGTAAAGATCAGATAAAGATATTTTGATGATAGCATTTTTTTGATAATTTAAAAAAAAATTAGGCATTTGAATTGATCAATAATACATAAAGACTTGAGTGAGCAAAAATATATAAAGTAAATGATTAATTTTAAAATAAAACATTTATGATTTTCATAAAATTTTGAAGGGCTTTTTGCATGCTTTTATTTCTTATGATTTGTTGGGTTATTTGGTTGTTTTTTTTTATTTCTGTTATATTAAGCACTTTATTAGGATCCTGAAATTATGCATAGGTAGCTCTTGGAATGTATTTTAAAGATACACTTACTCAATGCCTGTAATAAAATTTTTATCACTGCATGTCAAACTGATTAGAAACGTTTGATGAATGTTGTTTAGCAATAAATAAAGCATGGGTTTGATAGGAGGGTAATTCCCTTCAGTACCAGCGAAGTTGGCAATTTAAGGCTTGATAAAAATTACATTGGGGAGAATATATCACAGGCTTAGTTCTACAAGCATGGTGCATGTTCACATACAAAAAACCCCAATTATAGTATAATTTATACATACAAAGTTGTTAAGATTTTTTTTTTGAAATTTAGATTTGGAAAACAAGTATTATATATTACTGTGATTATTTTACAACAAATTAAACATGTATCAAAAAAGCTCCATTATAGAGACAGGCAACAAGATCTTTGGATCCAGTTGATTTCTTTTTGGCAAAGTTTGAATACCTGTAATTATGTAATATATTTAATTGGTTTTAGTTAATTGCATGAATTGATGGGTTATGTTCTGTTTATTTTATTTCACTATTTTTTTTTTGCTTTGTTTGCATGCTGCTTTAATTTTTAATTTCTCTAGAAAACTGGAATGGCTATTCGTGCTCTCGGACGCATGGCTACGCTGCAACGTATGCTCAGCAACGATAGCATCAAAAGTCTCGATTCAGGAGTAACCCAATATTCTTCTTCCAAACAGACGTCAATATCATCCCCATTATCCAACGACGAGGAAGTTAGCTTCACGTATGATGATCTACACAAGTCATCCCCTAACAGCCAGACACCACCAACAAATGTCCAATCCACGCCATTGACAACGGAACCAATGATAATAAAGGCGATTCCTAGATTTAGTCTTGAGACAAAACTTATGGAATCTCAAACATGTAGCCCGGAGAAGAAAAGTACGCTAACTAATAACAATAACAGTATTTATAAGGATAATACTCGTGCAATAGAAAATCACTGTGATAATCCGGACAATGATGGATCCTTTGGTTTCCGTGTGAACAACGTATCATTAAGACGTGAACAAAGTGACTATTCTTCCAGTGCTACTCCTATTATTTCCAAAAGGGAGACTGCATCATTACAGAAAAACTTTGAAAAATTAGACTTAAACAAATCAGACTCCACTCTTAAACCAAGTTTTGTGAAAGAAATGGTGGATTGTGAAGCGTTTACTGGGGATGTTATTCGCTTTGACGTCGTTGTTTCAAAAGACACTACTATTCACTGGTATTACGAAGATGAAAAAATAATAGAAGATTCGAGGCATATTATCGATTTCGGCGAGAATGGACGATGTTCATTAATTATTCGTCAAGTTACGGAGGACGATGAAGGCGAATATACTTGTGCAGCTTTAAACAAAAATGGCGAAACTACATGCTCGGCAGAGCTAATAGTATGCGGTTCAGGCGCCTTTTGAAAAAAAAAAGTATTCACTCCTACGTCTTCCTTTTAACTTCACACAAACGAATACACCCAAATCAGTTCTTTTTTTTTTACAAGAATTTGACATTTCTTTTTTTAAAAAATATGCAATAATCAATGTGGTGCTTAATGTAAATCCCCGCCTTCAGAGTAAACCATAATCAATTCAATAGAACTAGTAGCATAAATATCGTAATATGTGTATGTTATATTGTATTTAGTAAACGCTTAGAAGACCGTAAAGTAACAAAGAAATTGTACAGTGTAATGTTTTTTGTGCGTTTCTAAATTGCCTAAGTTTTTGTTTGGATACAACTTGGTCATTCAATTCAAAGATTTAGCCCCCTGATCATAATACTTTAGAAAAACAACGAATGACTGCTTGTATTCATTCATCTTTCGTATGAAACCTTTCGACCCTCAAAACTTATCTTTAACCTTGGCAGGCAGTTCAGAAATAGCACCATAAAATTTTTTTTTTATATTATTATATTGTACATAGATAAAAACAAACTATATGCTCAGTTGATATGTTCGTATGTATATTGAATAATTTGTGTATTTATTGTAAAAGAGATGGGCATATAGTGTAAAAGTTTATTTTTTATTCTTATTTGAATTTGTCTCTATTCAATGTAAAGCAACATAGTCAGGAAGAAGATAACTTACATGTTCTTACTTACACTGTACTATTTCGGTCATAATTTAAATAAAAACCTTCCCTACCCTTATATCGTTTGGCTTCATTATATTCTGGCTGGTTTAACTCCTTGATTTGGGGGACAAAACTGTTCAATTAAGTTTATCTTTATTCGAAGTCAATCTAATTTAATTTCGTTTCTGGCATACATAGTTGACTGCTGGCTGTAAGCAGAACAGGCACTATTTCACAATAGCTTAATCCAAATATGTAAATGTTGAGACTTACCAAGTTAGCAAAGTATAAAACAACTTATAATTGGCCCATTGTATGCACGTCATCCCCTGGACATTACTATGTGCCGCGCCATGACGGCAGTGGCGTGACCTACAAGGAAGGATGTGTCTGTGTGTGTGTGTGGGGGGGGGGGGGAGTTTCTGAAGGCAAACATGGTTAGTACTATTGCTGAATCTCAGACAGTTTCAGCTAATATACTTGAAGCTACCCCACTCCAGTAACTTTAGAATAACCCAACCACAAGAAAGCAAGTTATTCCAAATTTAGAATTGACCCCAATAGGAGCTTAAGTTATTTTAAGGCTTTTTACTCATTCCTCAATTTTTAGAGAGTGTCTTTGCTTGGGGTTTATCTTCTACCGTCATTATCGATGACCGGTTTGTGACAGCAGCCATGCAGTGGCGTGCAGAGAGGGCGACAGTACCTGGTACCCATTTCAAGTTGGTGTGGGGGGGGGGGGGCATCCGATCAAAGGGTGAAATTAATTTGGATGATACTTAATTTGAATAAAAAGTTTATTTCATCCATTTTGACACATTTAAAAAATAAAAAGTCTTCCTTTCTCACATTTCTCACAGTCCTTGGCCCTATATATGTACTTAAAGTAGCTAAGTCTCTAACTCAATATCATCGACATTGAAAACAGGATTTATTTGTCGATTTAAATCAACATTGATGTTGTGATCTTACCGGGAAAAGATGGCCTTCTGATATCCAATATTTAAGACAAAATAAACATTTTACAATTGGTACACGAATCGTGTACCATAATAGAGACTTTTGGCAAGCGTAAATTCCTGGTCCGTATTGCGTATCCGTAACGATTTTGCATGTGACGTCATCAATGCGTGTGTATTTCTCATACGTGATACGGCACACGGATACGGCAGCTCGTATCGAACAGTTTTTATACGGAAAAGGTCCGTATAACGTCGTCGTCTTTTTATCGTATTTTTTGCTATTTTTAGACGATGGCAAAAAATTGGAATTTACTTTTGATGAGCTTTTCGCGGAATTTTCATATTTTTCATGTCTGTCTGCACGCTTGTTGATCTACGTGCTAAATTTAGGGACTGTCGAACGACTTCACTCCCTTTAAGAATTTGTAGGCTACGTACTTGACTAGTACGGATGTTGATCTTGGTAGATAACTTCCATCATGCTGTAATAGAACTACCCTCACATCAGCTACCTATACGTAGACGGCGTGAAAATCTGCCAAAACTCTAATACTAAATTAACGCAACCTATCACGTGACGATACGGATACGTTATACGGATGGGGAAAATTCCACTTGCCAAAAGTCTCTAATGCGTTTCAGCGCTATTTGTAATAAGGGACTCGAAAAACGAGGCTAGGCATATTCCACAAATCATGTCAAACGGTGACGCTATATTCTTATCTGGAGAGTATGCCCAATAAATACTATCGGTGTAGACTTGAATAACCAGAAGCTAGTGATTGAAATTCGATTGAGAATACTGGCGTATTTCGCCGAACCTAACTGATTAGAAATTACAGTAAAAACAGAAACGATTGAATGTAAATCAATTTATATACATTCATATAACATTATTGTATGCGTTGCGACCCATTTGTGTCAATTTCTAGGTCCCAAATATTAGCGACTTAGCTCCTTTAAGTACTGAGGGCATTTAATCATGGAGTCGGCCTCGGGCATCATTAAACCAGGATACTGCTGCCATGTAAAGCTGAGAATGCTTTTCTAAACAACTATGCATTATACAGTTTAGAATACCCCCCCAACCAACCATACATTACAACCTCAAAAATATCCTTTGCCCGAAAATAATACACAACCTAAAGATATATATAATTGACTCCCAAAATCAAATGGCATTTATGTGCACACATGAACTTCGTATCGTCCAGGATTGGTGTGAAAAGCCTTCCTACTCTATTGCTCAGTAGTCATGCCAGTTTACGTGCGGGTAAAATATATAAGCTGGGCAGTTGTTCTTTTATATGTAAACAAGTGGGCAAAAAGTTCCTTTTCACTATCCAAACACTAAACAATCCTAAATGCCTGCCAGTAGTGCTCCTTAGGCTTGGAACAGCGGAATTCGAACCCAAAACAGTCAAGTTCCTGAACCACAATGTCTTATTTTTCCTTTTTCGTGATTGAAGAAGACATGCACACGTTGTTCTCTAACTTTGACGAATTATCACTATACATCGGCCTATAGCGCAATTGAATGATTCGTTACATGTTATAGTCATAAAATATATAAGCATAAAAAACAACTAAAATACTTATGGATGATTTTAATCATAATATTTTGAATTATAAGAAAAAAAACATGGACAAAAGACATACGTGTATTAATATTTTGAGCAGTTGTTCTATAGAAACACTGGTAGAATAAAAGACGATACATGTATTATAATATAGACCGATATACACTGTGTCTACATCTAATATACTTTTAACTATATATACACATGAACATTTCTTAATTTAACAATTATTGATAAAATGGTTTCGTTATAGAATGATTATTACTTTAAAATAAATTTTATAGTATCCCTTTGAAGTACTTAAAGCTGTTATGTTAAAGTACCCAAGTCTCTAACTCAATATCATCCAAAGTCTTTGACATTGGAAACACGAATTATTTGTGAATCAAAATCTACATTGATGTTGTGATCTTACCGGGAAAAGATAGTCTTCTGATATCCACTATTTTATGACAAATTAAACATTTTACCATTGGTACACGAATCGTGTACCATAATGCGTTTCAGCGCCATTAGTAACAAGGGACTTAAAGAACGAGACTAGACATATTCCACAAGTCATGTCAAACGGTGACGCCATATTCTTATCTGGAGAGCATGCACTATAAATACTATCGGTGTAGACTGGAATAACCAGACGCTAGAAATTGACATTCAATTGAGACTTCTGTCGTATTTCGCCGAACATACCTGATTAGAAATTACAGTATAGACAGAAAGGATTGAATGTAAATCAGTTTATGTACATTATCATATGCATTGCGACCCATTTGTGTCAATTTCTAGGTCCGAAATATTAGCGATTTAGCTCCTTTAAACCAAAACACAACATTATTACCTTGGGTATAATGGCTGACATTGTTTGGAAGCTGTTCCGATACTGAAAAGTACCACTCATCAATATACAATCAGCTTATTCTGATATATTCACATTCCTTATGCTGATGTTATTGATGAATTCGACAAAATCGATCTGCCACATAAAAATGCCATAATCAAAAGATTGTAACGATAGCGGATACAACCATAACATTATTAAAATGCAAACAGACATTGAATTCGAGTTGGTAAATGAATATACCTATTTGAACAATTTCGACATTTGTCAAGAGCCAAGCAGTCCTTATAAAACGAGCATGATTTGTCATGCCCGTTAAGCTGAGAAACATACCCCATAAACTGCACAGTCGGTAACCCCCGTTGCATTGTTCCGTTCTACTCCACTAACAACTGGGTTTATTCACGAAAATCAAATTATCTGCCTTTGATGATTTCATTGGCCACGTAGGTTGTTTCTACGAACCAATAAAACCCCCCAGAGAACATACCAGTCTTAGCATCATAGTTTATGTTCACCACAATACAGCAGAATATGCGTTGGATTATGAGAACGTATGCAAGAAGTTTAATGTCAAAGAAGTGACATGCACACAAAAAATGTCGGCGATCTTAGTTTCAACAAAATGCGAGTTACTTCCCTTCGCCTACTCACTTTCTATTTTGGATTGGCCGATAAAAATAGCACAGTTATCAAGGGCGGATAATTTGACTACGTATCTCACCCGTGAATGGACCCAGGGATTGGTGGAGTAGAATACCGAGGATGTATAACCTGGTGATGGGTAGAAATGAAAATCTACTATGGTAAACTTGGGAGTCAATGATGTTAGTCAAATTATAGACGGCACTCTAATCTCCAAGTTATCAGGATAAATAAAGTCTAACTATTCACCTATTTGTAATAATTTAGTGACGAAACGTCACCAAGATGGTTTTCGTTTGCATTATTCTGTGGATACATTCTGAATACAGAAGAATTCATAAGTAAATTTGTAAGAAAAGGAGAACAATTTTTCACATAAAGATAAAGATTCAACAATTTCGTTCAAAATGAGGACTGTTTAATATTACCTCATTGTTTCACAACATGGTTCGCCTGCATCACCCTTTTCTAATTATAAATGTGTTAAGCAGTTTTAACTGCTTAAAAGTATATTTTATCAACATCCTTAAACACAAGTATATTTCTTAATATAACAAACTATTCAATACAAGAACTTGTATTTTAACATACGATTATATTATGAGCTTTTACCTGCAGACGGAATACTGTTGCATATTTATTGCTTCAAATGTTTTTAAATATTCCATCTCTAACTTAGAGCTGGTAAACATTAAACAGTTGTTTGGAATACAAAACTATGATAAAGTTCCTTTAAAGATAGACCTCAGCAAAGAAATATCATTTTTGTCATAAAGATTATTTCAATAAATACAAAGATTATGTAACAATTATATAACACGAACATACATATACATGATTTCACTAAATGGCTCTATTCTGCTCCAATAAATGAGGATTCTCCCCTTCATTTACATATATTTGACCAAAGAAGGTAGCCAGTGTTGTGAAAATTATACAACATCACATACGCATCCTAGTTGAGATGTTGTGACGGATATAGAAATTATTTTAATTTTCGGATCCATTTAATTTAAATGAAATTTACAAAACAGAACATTTGTTTCAATACCATATAAAGACAACACCAAAGAGCAGAACTAACGATGTTATTTATGTAGCTCGACTACAATGAGAACATTTTCCTGAATATTTGTTCTTAACATCATGGTCCGGGATTAATGATAGTGTATTTCTGATAGAATAGCTGGAAATGAGGGATGGTATATCGTTTAGGCCATTAGGTGTGTAAATTGGGGTTGTACAAATACAGCACAGTTGGTGTTGTTGGCTGATTTCAGTCACTTGAGGGTTATGTCATAAAACAAATCAATAAGATAGACAGATTTGATTCTTGTGGGGTGCACCATGATCGGTTGGCACTCGGGCACTGTTTCTTCGTGGCGGGCTCGGCTAGCTCGGTTGTTGAGATTTCAGATACTTTCATTTTCAACGCATGGGTGTCTTTCATTCTAATTCACGACCATGTCCTCTGTCGACGTTCGTCCACATCTGAAATAATCTATGCTTCCGACCAATTCCCGACTTCCTTTTTGGCCAATCGGCCTCATGGTAACACCGATGCCATTTTTGCCAATGTAGAAAGGAAGTAGTATAAGATGTTACATATCTCCAGAAGGTTGTGGTTTCATCTTTTTATTACGCGAGCTCTTTTTAATTCACTCTGTAAACAATAAACGATTAGTAATTAAATCAACGAAAATTAAATTATGAAAACATCATACCATACATTATACATGTACCTACTTATGAGCTATAAAGGGGTTCTCAGTTCTAACCAAACATGATTTTTTTTTACCTCATTATTATAAAAAGGTAGTAGGATTATGGTCGTGATTAACAGACATTAAGATTCACACAACCATATCCCAAAATAGTTTGCACAGATGTGAACATAATCGCAATCTCTTAGGGTATACCCGGAATATTCGTCCCTTCTTTCTATCAAAGCCTCGTTAATTTTGGTCAAGAAAGTAGTGTTATTGGATTCAACAGTCGACACATAGAGCCATAAATCTGAAATTCTAAAACGACACATTACCGTTTACCCCACCGAAATACCAAAATCACCGTTTGGTGATTGCCTTATCACAGATGAAGGTAATCCAATTATTTTAAACTATAAAAAGTCAGCCCTGCTCCAACAATCGTTGGGGAAATTTGTATTTGAATATTTCCAATAAACGACAGACGTGTACATGCGCTGTGTAGCGGAATAATATCCAATATGTTAATTCTAAGGAAACATACTATAGCTTTAAGGACAAACACATTGTCACCTGCTAAAATGTCGATCTCATAGCGTAAACGAGATGGTCAGCTATTTCTATATCTATAGATAGATAATATTCGCTGGAATCAACTTTTAAAAACCCTTTAGGCACCCTCGTTCATACCCAACATTAAATTACAGACTGTATGGACAAGAACTAGCACCGGGATTCCCACCCTATTTAGGCCCCACATTCCTAAGAAATTTTTAATCAATGTTATCACCCTATAGCAAAAAAGAAACACCACATTTGAAGAAGAAGAAATCTAATCTTATAATTTTCGAATCACGTACATCAATGCGCATGAACATATTGAACTTAATAACCGTTCGAATATTATTTTACGATATTATCTGGTTCCTTCCCCTAATAGTAATTATTTACACACGTGTTCTTGTGTAAATAGAGACTTTTGGCAAGCGTAAATTCCTGCTGGTCCGTATTGCGTATCCGTAACGATTTTGCGTGTGACGTCATCAATGCGTGTGTATTTCTCATATGTGATACGGCACACGGATAAGACAGAACGTATCGAACAGTTTTCATACGGAAAAGGTCCGTATAACATCGTCGTCTTTTTATCGTATTTTTTGCTACTTTTAGACGCTGAAATGTTGTGCCGTAGCGTTTTTATACGCCCACATTTTCATGTGGACGTATATTGTTGTCGCCCCTGTCCGTCCGTCCGTCCGTCCACAATTGTTAGTGAACAGTCTACAGGTCACAATTTTTATCTGATTTAAATGAAACTTGAAATATAGGTTTATCACCCTAAGATCTCGGTTCCTTTCGATATTGGCATGTATCGGACTGTAACATCATGGAATATGGCCCCTGATTGTACGAAAAATCACGTTTTTAGCTTGTGAACACTGTAGAGGCCACAATTTTTTATCCGATTTGGTTCAAACTTGAAATGTAAGTTCATAACACAAAGATCTCGGTTCCTTTCGATATTCGCGCATATCAAACCGTAACTTCCTGAATTATGGCCCCTGATTGTACGAAAAACCGCGTTTTTAGCTTGTGGACCCTATAAAGGTCATAATTTTTATCCGATTTAAAACATCGTATTATTATATCACCGTTACACCTTAAGGACGGCTGAGTTCGAATTTCGTGAAAATCGGCCCAAAACTGACAGACAAAATGGCCGCCCTTCGTTCTCAAATAGCGTAAAAATATGGTATATCAAGGTTGTGGACCCTATAGAGGTTATAATTTTTATCCGATTTTGTTGAAACTTGAAATGTAAGTTTATAACCCAAAGATCCTGGTTTCTTTCGATATTCGCGCATATCGGACCGTAACTTCCTGAATTATGGCCCCTGATTGTACGAAAAATCGTGTTTTCAGCTTGTGGACCCTATATAGGTCATAATTTTTATCCAATTTAAAAAAACGTTTTATTATATCACCGTTACACCCTAAGGACAGCTGAGTTCGAATTTCATGAAAATCGACCCAAAACTGACAGACAAAATGGCCGCCCTTCGTTCTCAAATAGCGTAAAAATATGGTATATCAAGGTTGTGGACCCTATAGATGTCACAATTTTTATCCGATTTTGTTGAAACTTGAAATGTAAGTTTATAACCCAAAGATCCCGGTTCATTTCGATATTCGCGCATATCGGAATGTAACTTCCTGAATTATGGCCCCTGATTGTACGAAAAATCGCGTTTTCAGCTTGTGGACCCTATAGAGGTCTTAATTTTTATCCGATTTAAAAAACCGTATTATTGTATCACCGTTACACCCCAAGGGTGGCTGAGTTCGAATTTCGTGAAAATCGGCCCAAAGCTGACAGACAAAATGGCCGCCCCTCGTTCTCAAATAGCGTAAAATATGGTATATCAAGGTTGTGGACCCTATAGAGGTCACAATTTTTATCCGATTTTGTTGAAACTTGAAATGTAAGTTTATAACCCAAAGATCTCAGTTCCTTTCGATATTTGCGCATAACGAATTGTAATTTTCTGAATTATGACCCTTGATTGTAGGAAAAATCACTTCCTTTTTAGCTTGTTCTCTATCCATCTCTCGAAAATGTGGGCGCATCCTGCCTGGCAGCCGCTGGTTATGAATCTATGTGTATCCTAGAACACGAAGGTGTATATCTGATGTGATTTTAACCATGGCAAAGACTGGAATTTAATCATAACTTTTGATGAGCTTTTCGCGGAATTTTCATATTTTTCCTGTCTGTCTGCACGCTTGTTGATCTACGTGCTAAATTTAGGGAGGTGGGACCTTGCAAATCTGTAAAAGGGGTATATTTTTTAATAAGATTCGACATTAATTTTTTTTTTAAATAACTCAACGACTGTCGAACGACTTCACTCCCTTCAGGAATTTGTAGGCTACGTACTTGACTAGTACGGATGTTGATCTTGGTAGATAACTGCCATCATGCTGTAATAGAACTACACTCAGATCAGCTACCCATACTTAGACGGCGCGAAAATCTGCCAAAACTCTAAAACTAAATTAACGCAACGTATCACGTGACGATACGGATACGTTATACGGATAGGGAAAATTCCACTTGCCAAAAGTCTCTATTGTTCGATATTCTGAAACTTCTAACACGGAAGTATGGCATTCTTATTTCGGCGTATGATTTACATACTTCAGGAACAGGTACCCTCTAAAACCTTAGGCTGTCCCTTTAAGAGAAACGATTGAACAGTGTCACCCAAAACGTTCCTAAAAGAAGATTTGTCATTATCTATCTTGTGTTAGAATATAGAAATGTGAATAGCATATTCATTAAATGATACAGGAATTATTTTTATAGTAACCCATCTTTATACTAAATTATTTCACCTGTATAAATATCATTATTTACAGTATATTCACATTTTAATTAAAATATTCTGAAATACGTTCAACATTTGAGCAAGAAAGGAAGAAGAAAAAGTAAAAAAAGTGATTAGAACTGGGAACCTCTCAGCCAACTTACTCATAGATAGACTTCATCGGCGCATCTGTAATTTTTTTTCTCTTCGTTCTCGCTAAAAAGGAAGATGGCTGATGATGAGTTTACTGAATAACATGGTATGGTAAAGTAAGCATAGTTTTACTTACATGCTCCCTTGTGACAATTATTAACAATATTGTCCACAATAGGTTTCTACACCTTTTTTGTGTTTGTGTCGTAACTGGAGCAGCGTCCAAACGAGAAATAAGAGACAGGCACAGATTAGTAGAACGGAGGCGTGATATATCTTTAAATGACCATGCAGAAAGAAATATGTTATCTTGCCATAATCATGTAAATAAATCATACTTAGAACACGAGCATTATATTTTATAATAATCAAATCAATAAACATTGCAGTATATTTTGTAACATCTTTCAGATGAAAAGTTATAAGCAACAGAAATACATCTGTCCTACCAAAATTAGCCAGAGGCAGCGCGAAATTATGGCAGTAGAATTTTGAATCTAAAATACCACACACAAAACAACCAGGCAATTTTGAATGGTGTCTGTTGTGTAAAATAATCATTATTTATACGTCATAGAATATCAGATTTAATTCTGGGCGAACTGCAGCAATCCGTAGAATTTCCTAATTTTTCACCCCCGCCTCACTTAATTCCCCCCCCCCCCCACACACACTAATTCCAAGAACTACGAATGGGAACATACATTGTTGCACGTCAGGAGTGTAATTGCATACATATATTTACTTGAGGAAGAACTAGCGATTTATATATGGTGCGGTACAAGTACAGTTTAGTACAATGTGGCACATATTATCATCATTCGGACGAGCCTGCAAGAGAACAACATTTATAGGGGGCATCGCAAAGACGCGGAAAATGTTAGATAAGCTCAGGCGTTATCTTGCTGCAAAGATTTCTACGGTACAGTTTTCAAAGCCCCGACACTTTTAAAATTCTCTATGCCTTCCTCGGGCTCTTTCTGCGATACACGGACTTCAATTGCATCGCCCCGAAAGCTTTACAGTAGTATTTAAACAATTTGGATACATATATTATATATAACCCGTTTATGACAAGATAACACAGAGATTAAATAATATATTTTAATTTAATAGAAATCCAATTTGACCTAAATCAAAAAATATAATGAGAGCAAAAACGGAAATCAAATGTTTTCTTTTTCAATTCAGAATATTTTCGGCCATATATGGTTCACAAAGAGAACAGATAGGTTGTCAGGCAAAGAAGCATACACCCACAGCAGCAAAGTCGCCCGGGCTGTCTACAAGGATCGTCGCAAATTTATTGTTTTGTAGGTAATTGGACTATTCAAAAGACACTAAAAACTGATTAAGAGAAACGACCCATTAATTAAAATTCTACTAGCTTTTAATTCTTCCAGATCCTAACATTTGTTATACAAAACATGTACTGGTAAGTTAGTTATGTCTGGCTAACATTTCATTATACAAAACATGTACATATTATACTGGTATATACAATGATGATAAATTTAGCTATCGGAAATCGTTGAAAACTTATAGGTTTTAATCACATAAACACTGTGTATCCACCGACGGAGGAACGGACAGACGGAAGTGACCACAATATACGACCACATTTCAATGTGGGCGCATAAAAACAATAATGATAGCAAAAATGGAACTCTGGTTTCATTTTTCCAATTAGTTCATGTTGGATTGGACCATAGTTCTAGAACGAAAAGACAGTAAGAGATAAAAAAAACAACCGAAATATTTGAAGCAGTTGGGGGTATAAAGTGGCATGCAGCCTGGGAAATCAAAGATTTTAATTTGAAAAATGAGATATAGTTTACAAGAGAATTATATGCTAGAGCCTTCGTATACAGAGGAAATTCAAATATTCCCGTGTGATGTATACACGATATTATAGTCACCTTATATTCTCGATCTTTTTGTTGCATGGTTCGCCTTTTTCTGAATGGCTGAAATAGGTAAAATAAAACATACGTTAAAGTAACGAGTTTTCAGTCTTAATTGTGTTGTCTCTGGTTTCAATAGCAGAAACAGTTGCAAATATTTTCCAGTAAGGGTGGGGCGATATGGAGTATGTCGTAGATGAATTAATTGCATCTTAGCATCTAATGAACGAATAGAGAATGTCCGACGGGATATAAGTTCATCTTTGATAAGGATGACGTTGTAGTGACAATTGTTTGTTATAGGACGGTTAGGTCATTGATAAAATGAAATAAATTTGAAAGCATTATACTTACAAACACATAAATGAGTATAACAAATCCGACATTAAAGAAGACATACACAATAGTTAAACAGCCTAATACTACATTTTCTATAAAATCAGCCCTTTCTTTGTTTGGTAATAAAGTTACTATGCCATGCCACGCACATACAGTAGATAACATAACCATGGACGCTAATAGATATTTATCCTGAAAAATAAATTCATACTTTTACAATTCGATCCCTAGCTATCAGCAAAATCATCCTTTTGGGGTTCATGGGGACGAATATCCCGAGAAAATGTCGCACTTTTAGAGGCTTTTTGCTCTAATAATTGCTTAAATTCTAATTTATATTGACAAAGCATTATTACTATTACAAGGGATTGCTTTTGCTAGGAATTACGACTATTTGATACGGTTATTTCATAGTTTAGTTTGGGAAGTCAAGCCGTAGAATAGTTTAAAAATGATTAGTGCTCTAACGACAATATATAAAGTATGTACATATCAATTAACAAATGAAACAATGATACCTACCATATAAGTGAGATATGATATCCGTGGTAAACTTTGATTAACAACTGATTTAAAGGCTACAGCTGTAAGGACGAGTGTAAATGAAAGTTGTAGTCGATTTTGGGGAAGATCTTTTTTAACTGAGAATGTAGCGAAGGATAAACTACAGATCAAAAACTGAAATCAAAAACATACACAGTTGACTATACGCGTGGAATGGCATATATTTATTTCCTCAACTCGTCTGGAATGCATTTTGCAAGTGTACAAATAAATCGATTTCAGAATATTTATAAGGGTCTTTGGTTTGCATGCAACAAACCACGCCATTCTTGAAACTTCTAAGACGGAAAAATGCGAACCTAAGCTTCTTAAATGTTAAATATTGGAAGACGATATACAATATGAGAGAATCGTCGTTTCTATATAATTACAAATTACAGAAATATTACTTACTGTAACCATAAATATATTCCATACAAAATAACCCGGTCGTCTAGCTGCCCGACATTTGACGGAGAGAGCCGATCTTTTTATTGCCATCTCCATCTGGTCAATTATTAAGTCTTTTTTCTCACACTCCGTGTGTACATACAAATGCCATTCTTGTTCATCGACAAAACTAAGACGATTTACAATATGACGATTATCGTGATCCTCTATTAAATCAACTTCATAAGATGGAAGTTCTGATGCAACAGTAACCGTTAAATCCTGAAATGATACATCCAAAAAGGGAGGGTTATTGCAGTTCAGCTCAAAGACCAGAAATTGTTAAAGGAGGCAAGTCTTTAAATTCAATATCATCCACAGTCTTCGACATGGCGAAAAAGATTTATTGGCCAATTTAAATCAAAATTGATGTTGTTATCTCACCGTGAAAAGATGGGTTTCTGATATCCCATATCTAAGACAAAATGACAATTTTAATAATGGCATAGGACTTGCTCTGGAGCGTCATTTATAATGAAGAGATTCGATGAACGAGGCTAAACATACCCCACAGGAGAATACCACCGGTGTAGACTGAAATAACCAGACGCCAAAGACTGCCATTCAATTTGGACTCTTGGCGTATTTTGCCGAACATAACTGATTAGAAATCAGTAAAAACAGAAACGATTGAATATAAATCAGTTTATATACATTCATAGTACATTATTAGGTGCCAAAGAATGGGATTTAGCTCCTTTAAGTTCATTATCTTGGCCTATTTCAGTCATTATAATGTAAAGGTTATGGTATAAAATCATATCTATCAGAAGGTAAGAAAATTGTTATCAAATTTAGACCAGCAAACTTAAAATATGGTGTTCAACAAGGCCCATCCAATGGGTCAATACTGTTTACAATGTGCATACTAAGAGATAAACGAAAATCCAATGCAAATCATCACTTCTGTGCTATCAAAAGGAACCATTAGAGGATCGTATTCCAAGTATACATTAGGGGATAATGCACGTACCTGAACATCAAAGGGGAAATCGTTGAGTTCCAGGTTTTCCATAAATGTTCCTTTAATTGTTCTTTTTTCAGAAACGAAGGCATCACCTCTGTTATTAAACACAACCCGATACCGCACTACTTCTTTAGGATCACCAATTGTATTCTCTATACTTAATTTAGGATTCCAGTATTTACTAAAATCTGCTATTTCCACACCCTTTAACAAGAAATCAATGAAACTATTACAAATTTATAAAATGGAATCACTAATCAATTAGAAAATATTGCAACATGGCTGCAAATTTCTGGCAGACATAATCGAGTAAACATAATTATGAGAATGGAAGTAACAGACTGTTAAAACTTTTAAAAATTAAAACCACTATGAGTTACCAAAACATGTTATAAGTTTAAAAATAGGAATACAAATCTTTCAATATTCGATTTTGGTAAAAATAAAAAGACTTTTTAAATATTATATACAAGCTGGATATACATAACTCAAGCCATAATACAAATTGTATCACTTACCGATTGCTGAGTTTCGCCATCTAATAATGGCTCTCGCCATTTTGCCCGAACAATGACATCTGCCGTATACTGTTCTTTTAATGTGTCTATTTCACCAACTTTAAAAAACTGTACCCAAACCTGTACTCGCACCTGAAAAACAAACAAAAAGTGTTGAGAACGTCTTTAGTTCATATTTTGTTTCTTGTTATTTAGCTTAATTTCCCATTCTCTTGTAAATGAACGCGAATATGCTATAAAAAACAATGCTCAATCGCTTTACGTATCAGAAGCTAGATCACTGATTTACCATGATCAGAAATTTTGAGTTTCGAAGATTACAGACGAACATGAACATATATAACGATGCTAAAATATAAGATGTGGGTGATAAATGAAAGGCTATCTACAAAAAGTAGCCAATGTCTGTATTTAATAAAGATGAGTTGATGCGATAGATATGTTACTAAGGAGAATATGAACAAAAGCTTATATATAGTCCAAATGTCAGGTAACTCAATACCTTAGCACACCTTACTCATATTATACGGTATAGTGTGCATAGACATATACATGCATACAGTAACAATTAAAATCACATGGAATATATGTCTCGCTGTAGATCACAAGGCCTGTTATCAACCCGAATATCGGGTTTGATCGAAGATCTATACGTGAAAATAAGAAGCGCACCACGGTTACCTCCCACTTCTAAAAAGAAATATGCCAGTTAGTCCCGAAATGAGCAGGTTAGAACTCTAAGGGGGTACTCGATTGAACGTTCCGGAATTGAATTCTCTCAATCCCAAAAATAGTGACAATCGAGTGAAAAGGTGGATTTCGGGCGACAACTCATGCGTTGACTGAATAAGTAAATATCTCAACCAACCATGCAGCCGAAACCTTTTACTTACGTCACGATTCTTCTCACGCCACCTCCGTTATCGAGACTGACAGAACTGTGACAGAACTGAATTCCGCTTTACTCGATTGCAATTCTGTCAATTCGGGACGTTCTGGACTGTAAATCGAGCATCACTCCATGTCTCTTAAAGGGGAGATAATCCAGATGGTCAATAAATATTTAGAAAGTACTTTTATACTTGAGAGACTTATTGCGATCTAATTAACTAGAAGTACAAATAACTGTAAAAATTATGAACCGATTTGTAAATGATTAAGGGCATTTTAGAAGTAATGGGTTGAATAATTTGGAGAGTAATACGTGTTTTAGTAAGAGTCCTTCTTATTAAATCCTTCTTATTCCTCAAGCGATCAAACAAACAAACCAACTTTCTCGTTTATCTATATATATTATTTATTACTTTTCCTATAGCAAATTAATATGAAGCCTTTAAGAATTCGACCGCCAACTACCAAATAATATCTTTAACATAAGCGTGTAATTACTGCTCATTACACTTCAATTAGAGATCAAATTCTCCATGATTGAAAATTTGGCACCGAATTCAACATGTTAATATTATGCCTTTCTTATTCACAACTTAGAACATTACGAGCGTCCGTTATCATATTGTGCAAATTCAACATTTACATGTAATATGGTTGTGTTTATGTGTATTCAAATCACATTGTAGTCTTTAAGGATTTTATATACAGGCCATATGATAACCACTAATACAGATATACCACCCATGGCATCAAGATGCAAACATTTGGCGGGAAGATGTACAATAATAACAAAATAAGTTGAACCCCAATAACAAAATATTTATGAATGAATAACAAGAGAGGCTGGACAGCTAAATTAAGCTATTTACACTAAAATCTTATAAATTCTGAAAACCTTATATTCTATTTTCTAGTGTTTCTAATATAATAATTATTTTCTGGCAATATTATTTGAAAATTATGAAGGCTTCTTGAAATCACAAAAGCATAAATTATTCTTTAACCATTCTGTGAAAAAAAACCCAGAAGCCTTCAGACTATTTAAAGAATGACTAATGTAAGTATGGTATTAAGTAGGTTATCCAGAAAAGGATATCGTAGATCAGTTGACCAATTCATGAGTATATTAAAATACTGCTACATATGATTCTATTATATATACTTAAATTCATATTAAATACAGTTCGTCAGTGGTAACTTTTGACCATAATATCACTGGTGTTATCTCGCGTTGAGATGTATTAACAGTGTCAATAAATCCCAACAATAAAAATAACATCGCACTGAAATATTGTACAAGATCTTGAGATGTAGATCTACGGTGTATTGTCCTTGAAATAATCTGAACATTGTACCTTAGACATGACGTTGGTGAATTTCTTGCCAACATACCAATTGATCGACCTGGTGCTTTAATTCTCTGACGTGTAATCAGAAGTTTTCTCTGGTGATGGCATGTCTTGATTCATAGACCCTGTTATTTCCCCAAAAATCGCATATCATTGAAGCGGGTATCAACTGACAGATAATGGCCTTGTGATACTTTTATCACGTTGTATCATCAATGTACTGTATCTTCTTCTATTAATACAAGCGTAAATTCGCTTGATTCATTGCCAAATAATTGTATCGTTAAAGTATACACAAGGTGTTCAGTTGTTAAGGATACTATAAACCGTTAAGTTCTAACCACTTATATCTTGTTAAAACTTGAACTGTTTGCAGTGGTTCAAATCAATTCACAGTATAGAAGGGTGGCGAAATTCAAAGGGTTGTCAGATTGCTGTTTTCTTAACAATAACACAGTCAACAGAGCGTATATTGAACAGTCAGTCAGTAGACCGTCATATAGTTCTGATGGAAACTGAAATTTATGAAAATCCACGTGAACTTCACATTTGTACTACATTGCTGAATGCGACAAAAATGTTGCAGAATAGCGAAGGGCTGTACCTTTCCACGGTTCCATGACTTACACAGTCATATATCTTCAATATATAAAAGAGAATGTTTTAAAGGGACTATCCCGATTTGAACATAGTCTCAAATATAAAAGTCTGAGTACGTATGAAATTTAAGCGCCAAAATATAGAGGAATGGTGTATTTACCCTGTCTCAAAATTTCAGCTCAAAATATTGAGTTGTTTGGACGTGAACGACAAAACTGCTTATCCGGACACGTAACCCTTTTAAGATTTCGGGGCAATTTTTTCGTGAGTGACCTGATAATCGATTCCCATTCCTTTAGAGGTCTATACAATGAATGACCCATGTGCTGTACTTGATAACGAAAGGTAAATTTCACCAACACATTATTTTTATAAAATAAAAGCTGGTTTTATCCAGACACCGCATAATACAGCTTGGGACACCGGTCTCCATTTCCAGATGAAGACTGACAGGTTTAAGTTTTTTGAAAACCTATCACATATATTAGTTGCTCGACCCTAAGGTAGAGGATTTTAAGGGATTTTAACACAAAATTAAGCAGTTTTATTCTCGAAAATATTATCGGGATGGGCCCTTTAACCATAGTTTTGTTTACAAGAGATTTAAAGGTGATATTAATTTTGCATTCGGTATTTAATGATGGAATTGACTATTAATGATTATTGACAACTCCATGACACGCCATGCTGTCCAAGAGATAATTATTTTATCCACCTTGCACACGACGTTTGCGCCCTTAAGACTCAAAGAAAACGAGTATAAAATACTTCATAATAATATCCGTTTTACGTGAAATTTAATGCTATTTTTTATATTTGGTTAATCACTTAAAATTGAAATTGACAATTAATGATTATTGCGTTATTATGGGTGTTTGTGGTTGTGTTCGTTAAATGAAACCAAACGACTGAAATTATAAAGCACATGTATTAAATAACTTCAAAGTAATAACTATTTTTTTTTACAAGGAATTCAATTAGGCTATTTATTTTGTATTTGGCCCAGTATTTAATGATGGAATTAACAATTTAATGATTATTGCGTTATAATGGATGTAGCACAATTGGAGATGAACTCAACCGTTTCAATGTCGGGTAACACAGCTAGTAATAATACGAGATTGCAAAAAAATAATTTGTCCAGAACATTTAACAACTAATATATAATAATGATTTTCTTGTGAAATACTATCATTGCTGCTATACATTCCCATAAAACACCACATAAACACCTTGAAGCCATTATAACAATTAATAACCAATTACACATCGTCTATTTTTAGTAAACTTTAAAAACACCCAAAGGTTCGATGTTGATAAACAAAATATCTTTATGGAATTGCCTGGCACCTGTCTAATTTATTATATTATCAGACAACCTGTTGATTCCTGCTTCAGAATAAACCTCATTTAGATAATGCCAGGGTCTTAAGGCTTGATCTTTTATCTGCAAAGTCAAAGCAGAAATGTCTAGGGAGAAAGTTTTCATTTGAATTGCAGTTAAATATGATACCAGCATTTTGTTTGCTGTGCTTTCCATATTCTGGATATATGTATACCACCAACATCTATGGATTAAAGAAGAAAATAATTTTCCACACTGATCTATTATTTGATATAAAAGCTCCAAAGGCATGCCAAATCTGTTGAGGGACAAAATATTTAAGTGATTAGATAAAGAGAACCATTATCTCAGCAGAGGCGTTTCCACAATTTCAGAATCATCTTATTTTTTAAAACTCAAATGCGGTTATAGATACGAGCCCAACAAAACACAGTAGTTATTTTGTATGTCTGTTTGAGCATTATACATGTAGTCTACGCGGCTAGTGTAATTAATAACTCAGGTTATTATTTTAATTGGGAGCGGCGGCGACTCAGTGAATAAGGCGTTGGCTCGGTAACCAGATGTCCCGGTTTCGATTCCAGTGTTGACGGAGAAAGTTCCTCGGGATATTGCGGCGATGTTAGACGCTGACCGGGCATAATTTCCCTCAGTATTCTGCATGTCGTATGGGAGAGACCTATTTCACATGTACACCTGCAGATTTCGTCATAGGTCATGAGATGCAAACAGTTATACGAATCCCTCGCCCTAACCCCGGGATAGTAGACAAAAATCATTTTTAGAAAATCCAATCCTTAGTAGGAAACACACAAATGTGGTTGTCACCCGAGAGCCTCAAATTTATTCTCTTTTCTTCAGAAACAAAAATACCAGAATACCACAAGCGACACCGAAGGAAGACCACCAGCGCCACCAACACCAAAAAACAGCGAAATCAACTTTGTATATAAATCTAATATGTATTATATTTATTTTTTTTTTATAAAACTAGGAAATATCACGAACCAAATTTTCATCATCCTAGGTTAGTGCTCATGTGGAGACTTAACCTCTCCCCCAAATTCTTAAACCTAACCCACAATCCTCGGCAACAATCACGTGCCCCAACCCTGTTTACATCTCGTGACCATGGGGAAGTTTGCAGGTGTGCATGTGAAATAGATCTAACCATGTCGCATGCCCCTCGTCATTAACCCGAATGGAGCGGAAAAGTAGGACTTTAAAACCCATTTCATTTATTATTCTAACAAATATTATTGTGTTAAAATAAGATATTATCGTTATGATGTTGCTAAATTCAAAAACAACGCGCGTTTCTTCATTTATACTGTGTGAAATTTAATTAGGTTTACAGAAATTCAGTGATAGTTTAAGTGATATTTAAAAATGATCATAATGTTTCGATTATGATATTTTAAGTGGCACTTTTTATGTTAAGATTCTTTGGCATACTACAAGAGTAATAAAACTGAAAACATTCAATTTTCCTCTACATCTACTTGATAAACAATAAAAATTGATTAGAATGACGCAGGCTTTACTTTAAATTTTTCTTTCTAAATGCGACTCTAAACCAGTTTATTATCTCACAGAAGAGTGCTTCCCAAAATTTTGTCATAAGTCATTACCAATTTAATATGTTTATTTTTATGAGCGCACTAACCGTGGCGTGAAAAATGCAGGGAACAGCAATACTGGCAACTCCTCCTCTCTTTGCGTCATTCCGTGATTACACGGACCGATTATTAAGCAGAGATTTCCCAAAATTTCATTATAGACATTGTTGATTAGCTATTGAATATGATGATCAGTGTATACATTGCAGAATTAGTTATTGAATATTGTAATCAGTTTATACATTTTTGATTTGGTATTGAATATTGTATTCAGTTTATACATTGCGGAATTAGGTATTTAATATTGTTATCAGTTTAAACATTTTTGATTTGGTATTGATAATTGTATTCATTTTATGCATTGCGGAATTAGCTATTGACTATTGTTACCAGTTTATACATTGTAGATTAGTTATCGAATAATATAATCAGTTTATACATTATACCGTTTGGATTTCTAGTGATTTTAAATAATTATTCATTTACTTCTTAATTCAGTCAGTCAGGTTAACAACAATTGTATTCTTATAAAGTTCTTATAAATATTTTATCTATGTTTTGGCTTCATTTTGAGCCGTCTTACTCCTTTTGATATTAATGTTTAGTGAAATGGTTGAATGGGCACATCTACTATCTGGTGTTTCTTATAAAAAAAAACAATCGTATTATATAAGATCTATAAGACACGCTCATTTGATCAAATTAATATGTAAATTTGAAAACACAACAAACATTTAGCTATACTAATGTTAGCTTAATTCAATTTATCGGATAAGGAGTATATCCGATGTTAGCTGAATTCAATTGCACCCAAATAACCGAAAATTCAACATAAAAACTAATCTTCTATCAAGTTTGGTTCAGTTCGGAAATGGATAAACAAAACATTGTAACTAGACGCGCTGTGGATAACTGATTGCTAGACAATTTTGATATAGAGGCTTTATTTATAGCAATCTCAATAAGTTTGGTACCAAGGATATCCCCAGAAAATGTTGATATTTTGGCTTTATTTAGAGGAATCTCAATTAGTGTCCAGTTACCAAAGGTCATTGAAGATGTAGATCGCTAATATTAGCTAAACCTCATACTGTCCCACAGACATAACAATACTGCCTTGCAGATACGTTAATACTGATTTGCAGGTAGGTTAATGGCATGTTAATACTGCCCAATTGTCACCTTACTACAGCACCACTGACAATTTAACACTGCCTTACTGATAAGTAAATACTGTCCTACTGCCACGTTAATACTGCACCTCTGACAGGTTAATACTGTCCTTCTGTCACATGAATGCAGCACAATTGACACTGGTACCTTAAACATACATTATGCAAGAGCTAAATCTGCCTATTGCAGGACTTTCTTTAGGCCTGAAATGTTTTCTAAATTATTAATTACACATTAATTAACTTATCCAGGCCATAATCAACTCTCGATGGCATCGGGTTTCTCCAATATTGAAAAGATTAGAACAGTTGAGCCATATTTTGATTTAAGCTAAAATTGAGGCGCGAGACTTAGCTTCGAACAACCAGTACGGTGGTTGAAATTATTGCACACGCCTTGTCAAACCTTCAAAGGGTAATATCTTCGCTTGTAATAGACTAATTTGAATGAAATTTTCAAATTATTCATTTTACATTATCTATTTTCGAACTATTATAGCACGAATGGCTAGCTCGTTATCTAAATCCTACATTATGTATCTTTAATACTGTCCCACTACCAAGTTGATAGCGTCCCACGGTCTCTATATCATATACTGTACAAAATGCAACTGGGTTATCTTTGGTTGCAAACTAAGCTATCATACTTTAAAAATGAATTTCATTCGGGTTTAAGAGTGTCATCTCATTCTGTAGGTTTTGTACCTAGCGGCCCCAAACCTAAGATATTTCTTAAGAACCGTTATTTTAGCCTAAAAATTTGACCTGATAAAGAACAAAATCGACAGGATAATGGATGGGTTTTAATTAAGTGTCTCAAATATAGACTTAAGTAATAGTCTAAACAGTGCCATAAATATTCGGTCTTCAATGGATTTTCGTTTTGAGGGTAATTCAAAGTTAGGTATTTATCTCTTAAATCAGCTGAAGTTGTAGACAAGTAGTCTGATCTACTTCTTTAATTAATACCATACGTTTAGTATAATAGCATACTGACTTTCATTCTACTAGTAATTCACTTTATTTCTTCCTCTTTCACTCCACTGTTTATGGTGGGTATAATAAAATAATGACATGTTGCTAGGAATTCACCCTACCCACCGCTGTTTGTTTTTCTTTAGTAACACGCAATAAATGGTGAACATCATTTTCTGAACACAGATCCAGGGAATGGGTTTCGTCGGGATGAATACAGTTGATGTTACAGACATGCCACAGTAATCTGTTTTCTGTCAAAACTTCCTTAATGAGCGCAATGGATGATCTTGACATGGGTTGTTTATCTTTAATTATTGTGACCACATCCGCATCTTGAAAGCGGCAGAATCATATAAGATGCAGAAACATATAAGATCTAACAAGATGCTTTAAATAATACAGTTGTATGAATTCTTTAGTTTACTATAAGCTGCTTAACCCAGGGCAGATTTTTCTTCTTTTGAAGTACAAACGATTGAACAGGTCTTTTGCTTCTGATCGTAACGTTGGTAATGAAACCATTTCTTCAGTGGTGTAGCCACAGGACTCAAAAACCCAATTTACCCCCCCCCCCAGAAAAGAAGATAAGATGCACATAACACGCCCTCTCCCCTGCCTCCCTATAATTCACCAAATATTAACATAGAAGTATGTTGTCGTCTGTCTACAATAGTTTGTAAAATAAAATTATAGGTCCGACTTCTTTTTCAAATTCGCAGGGATTGTTCATTAATCCATAAGAAAGAGCCCTCTATATAAATTTTAGATTGCCAATCATGGTTATCTCTACATTTGCTCTCAATTATATGGCATTTTGTAAATGCGATGCATAACAGAGCTTCTGGTGGAATTTTTAAACGAAGAACGCTATGGTATTTCAAAATTTCGAAGGCGTCATAGTAGGACACGTGAATAAAGACAATTTAAGAATGGTGTTGCATAGTCTGACAATGATATTCACAGCAGAATGAATAGTTCGAATGTAAACTGTAAAGATGTTTAAAGTTATCAATATACAGAAAATATGAATGTTAACATGTAGTCCTATACCATTTTAAATATAGGATATTTCTATTGTCCTTATTTACTGATCTTTATGTTACAATTTAACCCAATCATGGAAGATATATAATAACCTAGTCAATGAAAGCCTACCATACAAATATCTGAGGTAAATATCGCTAATTCATACAAAAAAAACCGCGGTAAATGTCGCGTATGAATGACATGATTGATGAACTATATTAAAGTAGATCTAACCTTACAGATCTCATTATCGTGTTTAAAAAAAAACTGGAACAAATTAACCTATTTCTTAATAAGTTGGTATTTACTTGGTAATTTACCATCACCATAAGTGTCTGCGAAGATATCTGGTGAAGGAGGGAATTTTATGCCTATTACACCCATACCACCCCACCCCGGATAAACCCTTGATTCTATACGGGCATACCACACAAAAGTGTAAGTCACTCATTTAACAATTATTGTAGATATTTTACTGCATAAACGAAGTATTTTAATGGCAAAGTTCATGTCTGACAGCTAATGATATTCTCCTCAGAAATGAAATGAAATGAAATGGGGTTTAACGTCCTACTGTTCTGCTCCGAACTGGGCTAAAAAGACGGGATATTCTCCACAAGTGAGTGCGTTTGGAACTTTCTTTCAAAGGTGAAATGGCTGTATCTTTGACTTGACCTGCTATTATACAACTGTAAATAATTTGCATCTCTATCTTCTATCAAGGTCAGTCCAATGCTTTTAAAGCATTATAATACGTTTTCTTTACTGACAAAAAATCTATATTAGAAAGGACCGAAGTAGACGAAAAAAATGAAAGACGTGCAATAGATTAGCGTTGTCAGAAGTAGAAATATTAGGCGGCCTGTTATGTATAATTTTCCATCATATGATGTGGTTCATTACCCAACTTGACGTTATGGAGAAAGATAAAATATGATTTAATGTCAGCCCAATATAGAAATAACCATTTTGTAAAGCGCCAAGTTATGGCACTCATTAAACCACCACGTTCTTCAAAAATACCGGTATGTAATGCAATTTGATTTTCAACTTCAATATTCCTGTCGTGTATCGCAGAAATGCTTCACATAAGCTTTGTCCTAGGTGCAATATTCCATAGAATACATTACTGTTTCTACTGTTTTTTTCTTATAGCTCTGTGCTATCCCTGATGCAGCAAAATGTGCTATCCCTGATGCAGCAAAATGTGCTATCCCTGATGCAGCAAAATGACTTATGAAACGATGAATTATGTCAGAAAGCTGAAAATATAACCCAGTTCAGAAAACTGAAAATCCACAGTTAAAGTGATATGAGCGAATGATTTTGATCTCGCTGTTGGTTCAGGGAATGATTAGGCCTGCATACCTCCACTTATGCGCGCAATAATGAAACAGACTTGCTACACTGTAATAGTCCCAAAATAACTTAGTTGTGGCACCCGACTTGTCACTACATCGTACAACGAAACTGTTGACCCGAAGAAGGGAATTTATTCATAGTATTTAATTATACTTAATTCGACATTATTTCTTACTTTTCACACTTTCCATTTTACATAGTTGTGCAATGTGTCCCTCCAATAAAGGTGGGACGCAGTCATAATCTGCACTCCTTTTTAAAGACAAATATGGACGCAAATATCACTGCACAGAAAGAACCCTCCTGTGTGTTCTAATATTATTGGATCTCTCAGCTACGACTGACACTTTGGACCATAATAGACTGCTTTAGAACTTATCGAGTCCTATCTAACAGACCGGAAACATTATGTTAGATTCAGCAATTTAATATCAAATCTGAAAGAACTTATGTGTGGTGTACCCCAAGGCTCTATATTGGGTCCAATACTCTCTTTGTGAACACATGCCCATTTGTTTGGGTCTGGATTTGATTGCCATCTATACAATGCTGATTATACCCAGCTGTAGCTAGCTTTCAAGCCAACGGACTGAGATGGTCCAGAAATTTGTTGCCACTGACAAACTTTTAAAAAAATGCCATATTAATAAAGCAGGTTTTCTCTTTATGAAACACCATACCTACTAGCATAGATTTATAACGCATTGCTTTTTTTAAGCCAAAGTTGCAATTGTTTGTTTCGTTCTTACATTTCAACACGGCCATATTATAGTATTTTCCCGTATTCCTTAGTGTAAATGTTGTCCTTGTTTATATGAAATATGGAGAAATTGCACGGCACCTGCTTCTAATATATGGAATAGAATTCAATTCAGTTTTTAAATAACGTTTTTTTGTTTTCTTTATTTATATGCAATTCATACATCTAATTGAAATCTATGAATGGAAGTCTATAAAATGGAAACAACATGGTATTTAGCTAGGGATCATGACTAACTGGTTCGTATGTAAGGGAAGAGAAAGTTTATTAGCCAGTTTAAAGTGTATACCAATACTCAAGGTAAAAATCGGTATACTATTCTTGTCTGTTTATCGTTCTTCTTTTTTTTGTAGCCGATCATAGAAATTTTAGTTGAAGTGTTCACTTGTACTGGCAATGAACCTGGAATGAGAATGAATCTGCAATTTGGATACATAAGAATAAAATGCAACAGTGCCTCATAAACGGAAAGCCACACGTCTTACACATCAAATATTTCATGCACCGTTAACACAATATTGGTTATTTCTGTATAATTAATAAATAGATAAATATGTCCAACAGCAATAAGTGGGTGATGAGCTGAAAGATTATGACAAGCTTTAAACACGTCAAGAGATAAGATAGATATTCGTAGAAATATTGCCAAGAACTTAAACATACACACAAGTATTTCTTGGCATTGGTTTGGAGAACACAAATACTCGACTTTACTATTAAACAACTAAGTACATGGATTACACAATGGACATCTACCTCTCCCTCTCTCTACACCTGAACCAAAACGTATATGTGCTAAGTCAACATGGGAGAATAATGTAAAATATAATGTCTAAATAACTAAAATTGTTTATTTGTCCTTATTGATTTATATTCGATGGTCCGGTTGTATTGTATTTAAAATTTGCGTACAATGCAATGCCCGTGGTTAGAATTTTTTTTTACCGTTACAGCTACTACACTTGCGAGCTCATTTTGAAAGAACATTATGGATATAAAAAGTCTAAAATCTTCTCACTATCATCTTACCAGAATGAAATTGATATTTACCGCCATAGCGGCAATACCATCGACTCTGTGTGGCGACGTTTTGGGAATCCTAAAAACTTAACAGTCACTATGCTGTTCAGAGTTCAACCAGGTATAGCGTTGCTATTTTAGTCATTACATAAAGTACCTTACACTCATTGATTTTGGATTAGATGAGACAATATTAAAGGTAATCGTATGAAAGTTCTGTAAGAAAAATAGCTTGGTAGTAAAGGGATTGCTACTTTTCGGGTAGACTGTTTTTGAGGTATTTCGCAGATGTTCGATAATGGAATAACGGAAACAGTAGAAGTAGATTAATTTACTTTAGACATGGAGAACCTGCTTTAATGACGTTAGTTGCCAATATATTGATTAAAGAAAAACCAAGTACGGGCCTACTTAAAGGAGTCCTTTCATATTTCGCCGTAATTAAGATTTGTATTTAGTATCTAAAGTAAAAATCAAAATCAAAATGTTCAAAAATAGTTCAAATACCCCAATTCGTTTTAAATTAAAACATCGAGTTGTTCGCAGATAAGCTAAATTTGCTAAACGAGGTTACATTCGGCCAATGCATAGAACGAGTTAACAAGACACTTATACAGTGCGGAATTGGGGAATTTATACTAGGATAAAAGTTACTAAGAGTCTTCACACAGAATTAACCAGTTTCATCCACTGAAATATATGAGACGGCTGCTTTAAATAAATGGAAAGTACACAGTCGTGCTCTAACGTGATTACTGTTAAGACAAATTCTTCACGATAATGCATGGTTGGATTAATCTCAAATTTTTACGCAAATTAATAATCAACATGCAAGATTAAAATAATTGGTTTTAATAACATGCTTTGATTTTAAAATTCATAGGGTCTCTTTAAAATTATCAAAGAATCCCTTCGATGGAAGTCAAAATTAAGTAACACTTATGTAATTATGTATTGAAACATCACCTACATTTTTCCACTAATTAATGTCTTAAAGAAATAATAGTCTGTATCAGATATAAAAGTTTGGTAGATTTCTCATTTAATATCAATCAAACCATGGATTAACGAAAACGGCAAATTTACATGCATATACCTCGGCCACCTGAATAAATTTCATGTCTTGGCCAATAAACAATATAATGATTTTATAATTAGTTCGTTGTGTGGTAGGATTCAAAGTATAAACAACAATGACCATCGTAATGTTGATAATACTAAACTATTAAAAGTGTCTAAATCTGCATATGAACAAATCTTAATTAGCGCCACTCAGGAAGCATGCCTTACACATTTTGTTGAAATGTGCCAAGAGTTTATGATCTTTAAGGGGCCCCTTTCCACCCCAAATGTGGCTTGGCAACTTATTTTTATTTAAACAAATCCAAATTTGCGCAAAATTTGGTTGAAATCCGTCCAGTATATTAGTAGATGTCGAAAATGTTTAAGCATACCCGTTTAATGTGCAAACTAACAGAACCCTAACAGAATACCTACTGAGGAGAAGGAGTTGAAAAAGTTAACAATCGGACGGACAGTGGACATGAATAAAGCTCTTTATATAATAATTGACACAAAATAAATCAAAAGCCACAATACGTCAGAATAAAGGACAAATGTGAAAACATCTTGGTCCAACAATTATCCAATTTTACCTGATAATAAATATAGGTTGGAACAGCTGCATATGAAAACTATTTTTGCAGTCTCAATCCGCCATAACCTTGACCATTACGTCCAGACTTTTACTAGCAATGTATCAACGAGATCAACAGAAACTTGCTTAAATGCTGAGTTGAGCACACGAGAAAATTACTATTAAAAATCTAATTTCTGGCAATACAAATTCATAAGACTGAAATATTTTCACTCGGATATTCTTGATAATTCACTCAAAATTCATTGAACGAATAGTGACTTAGAATATGAGATAGGGAATGCTACTTTGGCCTAAAAACTTGCGTGATCCACAAAGTGACATCATAGGTGAACAATGCATGAAGTATAGACAGGCCTATTGACAATAGTCTAAATATTATATTATATTATATTATATTATATTATATTATACACAAATAAATAAAATATGGATCAAAGAACTACATTTGTATATTTGTAAGTACTTTCGCTAATGCTCTTCAGACAAATATACAATGGTTAAAAGATAAAGATATTTGTCTGAAAAGAATTAGCGAAAGTACTTACAAATAGTTCTTTAATCCATATTTTATTTATCTTTTTGTGTATTTATTACCTAAGAGCAGTCAACTTTAACCCTTTTGTATATTATATTATATATTTCCAGAACTAAGCACAATGTGGACCAACAAAGTATAATCTTGGTGAATTTGGGTGCAGCGAAGTTGAGGTTAGTAGCTATTCTTCAGTAATCTCTTTTACAGAAATGTTTGTATTGGACGCAGAAACAATTTTTATTGTTATAATTCAAGTTACTTGACTTGTTGTGCAAATGCTATCAACGATATACACCTTAATAAATAAATATCTGATTTCTATGAATAGTTAAAAAATAAAGTTTTTACAATCGTAAAAACAGATTACCTTTTGAGCCATAAAATAAAATAATTCTCAGCCAAAATAAAAGACGATAGTAGATACTATTTCTATTTCTTGGTAACAATTCTGTTGTACAGCATTAATATTCTGACGTCATAGCCTAACCGGCAAATAACTTGCGTCAATGAGAGATCTGGAAATGAAGTCCATGCCCTCTAGAAAGTAAGCCAATGGGATAAAACAATCAAAAATGTGTTAAATTGTATGAATTGAATCTCAAAGAAAATTAAATAAACTTTGGAACCAAAATTATTATCGAATAATCCCCCTTTTTGTCATTTTACTCGATGGTGCTAGCCTTATCTGGTCTAATCGCAACCCACGTTTTTTTGTGTATGTTCTCTTGGGGGGCAGTTGGTTTGTTTCCGGAATCCGCCGTTCATAAATCAGCCTTATGTTATATATAAACAACCGACTTCTAGTGAACAATAAATGTCGATATTTTAGCCAACCTTAAATTATTGTGTCTATTGCGAAAACCCTAGGTTAAGGCACATAAAGGCCAAGTAAATATAGATCTTCCGAAACATGTAAATAGTGACAATAAACAGTCGGGCTTGGCTGCTTGGGACGTTGTTTGACGTTGTGTTGTAAATGAATTTATAAATCGCCTGACCACGTAACACTGAGATGCTGCTCAGGTTCAAGGTACAGTATTAATAGATTTGTTAAAGTGTCCTTATATCGGGTGTAATTATCTGCTTTGTTATTTGGAAAATTAATGTGGCCGAGTTTAGATCTCAAAACCATTTACTTTAGCTTTTAAAATCTAAATTACTATTATCGTGCAGCTTCTCAAATTATTTAACGTCAAATCAATATAATTAGACTATAAATTCGCTTCGGTTTGTTTATTTACTAGTCTTTTTTTAGAACTCTACTTTGATCATGACGTAAATTAGATCTTTTAGGCCGTCTAAATGCAATGCATTAAGCCAGGAGATCAGACCAAAATAGCCTACTGGAATTTCTTACAACCTGTATAGTGTATTGTTGTATAGTAAAAAGTTTGATTTTTTTTCAACGGTTTACGTGTTTTAGTGGTTTGTGCAAGAATTTTACGCACCACAAGTGTCATAAAATACACCTGGTTTATTTTACAGTAGCGACGAGTTTTAGAAACCAAAATACACTTTTCTTCCTCTCAATAAGATTCGAATGAAACACGATAAATAAGATTTGCGATAATCAAAGGGTTCGCAAACGTTCAATAATTTTTAGAAGAATCTCTTTGGATTTATAAATGCCAGTTCGGACAGAAAAAGCTTATTTTCATTGCAAATGTAAGAACAACCAAATTAGATACGTCAAGCGCAATTTCACCATAAAAAAAATATTTTCCATTCATTAGTAGTAACATTCCAATATCACCAGCTTATGGAGTGTTTGTGTCTCAGCTAATTCGTTACGCAAGAGCTTGTTCCTTTTATTCTGATTTTTTTAGTAGATCAAGGCATTCGTCATCAAGCTTCAACTACAGGGATACTTGCCTACTAAACTTACAAAAACCTTTAAACAGTTTTATGGCCGTCATATTGACTTGATTGGTAAATATAACATGTCTCTTTCGACTATTCTAGATATATTTAATTGACGCGTATATTATCTCCCTGATTATGTCTACTACCTCGTTAACACTGTTCATCACGTGCATTTTGCATACGGATAGTCCATTAGCCAATCACGCTATTTTACCGAGATTTCGTCTTATGGTTTGGATGTGGCTCTAGGCAGGATAAGCTTACTCTTCCGGACACCTGTTACCATTGTTTGTCGCGTATTTTGTGCATGGTGAACAGTCCATTTGCTGATTACACCATTTTGCCTATACCGTTTTCTTTTAGGACTTCGAATTTTGTCTAATGGTTTGGATGGTTCGTACTTGGTTTTATTTTATTTTTATTACTGATACTAGCTTTGAGAAACCCACTGTTGACATTCTTGAAAATTAAGCTTACAGGAGCTAAATCGTAATATTTGGAACCTAGAAATTGACACAAATGGGTCGCAACACATCAATCGTTTCTGTTTTCACTCTAATTTCAATTCAGTTATGTTCGGCGAAATACGCCAGAAGTCTCAATCGAATGGTAATCTCTAGCGTCTGGTCATTCCAGTCTACACCGATATTATTTATTTCGCATGCTTTCCAGATAAGAATATGACGTCACCGTTTGACTTGTGGAATATGTCCAGCCTCATACTTCGAGACCCTTGTTACAAATGGCACTGAAACGCATTATGGTATTCGTGTACCAATGGTAAGATGTTTATTTTGTCTTAAATATTGGATATCAGAGGCCCATCTTTTCCCAGTAAGATAACAGCGTCGATGTTGATTTAATTTGACAAATAATTCGTGTTTTCAATGTCGAAGACACCGAGTTAGAGACTTAGCTACTTTAAAAGGCCTTAATTTGAGCCCCTTCAAGCCATATTGACAGCAAATAGAAAATCATCTATACCAACAATCAAAACGCAAAATCAAGAAGATGAACTGAATATGATTTAACACCACAGCTACAAGATTCGTATCTTTTGTAAGTCAATGTTCAACTTTTTTTTATTTACAGCTAAATATAGTTCGACTCATTACATCAAAAGTATTGGTATAGATTGAAACAGCATGGAAGTAATGACTGGCAATGCAACCAAGCAAGTTCCATTATACACCTCTGTTAATATCATGATGTTAGTAATACCGGGTTGCCAAATACTCTTAATATAGAATCGGCGCCTGTTATTAGACTTTATTATGACTTTCACCTTGCTAACCAATTAGCTCTTTAACCTTTGGTTTGTTTCAATCAAAAACAGCTTCCTGAACACAGAAACATTATAGGTTTTAACTATACATTAATGAACTAAATATTATAATTATCTTTACGTGATTTCGTAATTGGAACAAAATTCGACCAGGCCTAAATTACGCTCTTTTATTCGCCGTGTATTAACCCACTGCTACGATGATGTAAATTACACTTTAATTAGAAAATTGGACATAATTCAAGAAGTTTATCAATCTGTTATTATGTTAGCCTTCATCAATATTTACCAAAATAACGATTTGTGGGGTCTGCACAACGTATAACCAATCCCTTCATAGCTTATTGGAACAAAAAAGTACAATGTCAAAGACGATGTTTCGACTTTGATATCCCAAAGCTTTCTACTATCACCAATCAAGGGATAAGACGAAATAGAAAGAATTGTGTCTATAAGACGCAAGCGCCAACCAATTACATAATCTGTAATGATATAATATAGTTCGCGAGTAAGCTCTTCGTAGTTAGAAGCTCATCGTTTAGAAGTTTTTGTCAAGAGTGTGTCATGTATTTTAATATTCAAATATCAATTCAAAATGGGTTTACATCAAAACTCCCCCTTATGATACTGTTTTAGTGCCAAAAGAGCACATAAGTTCTCTAGAAAGAGATTGCCCGCCCTTGATCTCATTCCACCCCAAGAGCTACTCTTTAAAAAGACTTCGGAGAACTACTCTGTAGAGAGATTGTTAGAATTTGTGCTCTTTAAATTAATGATAGCATTATATTGTATTAATTAATATCTTTGCCTAATCATTAGACTCACACATTGTATAGAAATCATATTGTCTAATATGCACTTAAATCAAAATGAGTGAATGAGTGACAGATTGTTATATAAAGAAGAGTTATAATTTGGTAAACATTCAATTCTAGTTTGATAACAGATATTTTGTGTGAAATTTCTACTGTAAGTTTCCATTATCTATATAAGGGTGGTTTTCGACGTCATTGGGCTAATTGACCAATTAGATAGTTGAATGTCCAAATGAAATGAACCGGGGTTTAACGTCCCACTGTTCTGCTCCGCACTGGGCTAATGAAGACGGGCACACGCCATACAGTGTGCTATGGGGGACATTTTACCCGGACATCGGCACTACGGCCTACTCTTATATCGAATTTCAACTATAAAGGGATCTTTACGTACACGCCAATGTGTACACGGGACCTCGGTTTTTCGTCCCATCCGAAAATCTAGATGAACTTTCTCGGCCAATGCAGGGATCCAACACCCGACCTCCAGGATAGCGAGCCGGCGTCTTACCCACTTAGCCACCGTGACCCCAATTAACGTCGAAACCCAAAGCTACAAGACCATCATAATTTGGGGCATTCGTCAGACAATAGCTGGATTCCAGAAGGAAAAGATGTAGCAATTTCTTTCAGCAGACTCACCCCAGCGAGTCTGGCTGGATGGGGTTTGAGAGAATTACTTTACTGTAATCTACTATGCGTGTATCTATGTATCCAGCTATGATATATAAAATGTAAAAGCGAACTGCTGCATTGTTATTCCTGGTAAGACACACTTGTTAACTACAAACTTAGATAAGAAGAAGCAAATACACAACGTGAAGAGGAAGCAACGACGACAAGTGAAAATACTAGACGATCACAAGGCTACTAAGATATGTAGTAAGAAAAGATATATGGGTCATACGTAGGATTTGGCGACCGGTTTTAGGTATTTAGGTTAAAGACCCATGGTGCTACAACTCTTGGAGATATCCATTCTTCATGAAACCATTTGAAGTAATCTAGATCACACCCTTCACTAGCATGGTACTCCGCGCATACTCCGGTTAAAGATGTGATACCAAGAAATCGGAAACATCGGGGATCTGTATCCTTACTAAGAGTACTTTAGAAATAGGTGGAAACTTTAGGTGGCACTACGGATTAATAAACGACTGGAACCTTTCCTTCCTGTAAGGAGTGTCAAAAGGGGGAGGAAGGTGGACGACCGAATAATTAACACGTGCGCGTTGGACCAGAAGGTCTGTCATTGAGTCCAGTGGTGTAGTTTCGATTCCCCGCTTGTACACTTGTACGTGACAAGAAGTTGGGTCGCCTTTCCAATCTCGTGGGTTTTCTTATGGTCCTCCGGTTTCTTTCCACTGCTAACGATCCCAACGCGCAAGCTAGTTATTGAAATAAAAATGAATCATATGTTAGTCCGTCTGGAAATGACCTAGTTTGTGTCGAATGAACGTTACCCCCCCCCCCCTCTCTCTCTATTGGAGTTGTCACGCGATAAGATTCTTATCCTCCCATAGTTCTATGGGCGTCCAGCGGACGCAATCTATTACTACAGTAGTGCATCAGTAGCTCACAGGTTGTCCAGCGTAAGGAATATATTCCTAGTATAGTTAGTTTAGTGTAAACAATATTTTATTCAATAAACTGAATTGGATTGAACAACAGGCAGACGCCTATATAAGTTCTCCCCAAACATATACAATAGTTAAATCTCATGTTTACAATACAATGGTGGACATATGTACAGGCAGTGAGTTACAAATACAAACATATATACATTTTTGGGAGTGTAATTTTAAAATTAAAAATGTTAAAGTGTTAAAAACTTTTGCTGTCTTTTATGTATTTTTGCACTATTTCAAATCGTTGTCGCTAGAGCCTTTAAAAGATTTGATAAAATGTAATTACGGGTAAGATTATTCAATAGGATTCTTTGTGTCACAACACATATAGATTTCAAACTGATTGGATGACAATTATAATTGTTGGCGCTATTAGTGTTGACTTATATTACAAAGTAATAAACAGAAGTTGTTGAAATTCAACAGGATTCTTAGTTTCACTAATTTGAAAAAGGCATATAAATTCCAAATAAGCCGGTTTTCTGCAAATCATTTCAGGTGTCAAATACTGATGATCCAATCGTCTTGTTACAATTTGAAACAATAATTAAAATCAAACGCTGTAAGACATATAAACAGTGGTTAAACCAATACTAACTAATAGATGGAATTGTTGATTTACATAAACCAAATGTTGAGAATGTGTCTATATAATTCAATGTTTATTCAAATAATACGAGAGAGAAGGAACCAAGCATACCACCATAATGCTGTACAGATGTTCCCATACACGGGTTAGCTTGTATCGAGACAAATATTATTTCTGTTGAAAAATCAGTCACAAAATCATCGACAAAAGAGAAATTATATCTTTAACAATAGGCGGGAAATGGACATTGACCCAATTATGAAAATAAAGAAATGGAATGAAATGGGGTTTAACGTCCTACTGTTTTGCTCCTATACTGTGCTAATGAAGACGGCCACACGCCATACAGTGTGCTATGAGGGAAATTTTGCCCGGGCAGCGGCACTATGGCCTACTCTCATATCGAATTCCCACTGCCAAGGAGTCTTTTACATGCACGCCAATGTATAGACGGGACCTCGGTTTTTCGACCCATCTGAACGACTAGACAGTTTTCCTTGTCAGGCCCTCCCGTCTGGACCACTGAGAAAATAAAGAGATCAATTATTACGTAAAACAAACATTTGGGAAATACATGCAATCATTGGTGGAGTTGGATAAGAATACGATCGAGATAATGCAGGAAACCAAACAAACGTGCCCCTCTTCAGGAAAGGGGCAAAATAGTATATATTCTGACAATATGGTTAGTCCTGTGGTATACAGTCCTTTACTCAATTGTAGTCGATAGCTGTTGCTATCCCAGAATTACCTCCAAGAAATCCAAGCATTGTATTTAATTAGTTATATCTATTTTTGCGCGTAAGACGGCAATGGGGTTCGATACCTGTGTGTGTTTCTGTATTCCTAATAGCATATAGCTAGTAGTATAACATAACGTTGCCTTTGTTTAAAATGTATTAAAACTTCGGACTAAGCATCTCCAATCCGCAGTATGCACGATTTGGCTAACAAGGTGTTATTTTCTATACACGCTTTACGCATAGTTTTGTGTCCGTTTATATGTTCTTGTCATACATGTATATATATTCTAAATATCGTTGACCCCCGCCCCCACTCGCCCTCCCTCTCCTATATCTCAATAGTTCTTACTGCAATTTCTAATGGGCATTTATATCTTTTAAATGTATTGCATGACGTATGTACACGAACTACAGTATCAACAAATTTATTGTATTCCACAAAAACAGAAGCTATTTTTTTCAACAACTAATCTTCAAAGCACTTTGCTCAATGATATGTTATCGTTACAGTGATTAAAGGATGTCAAGAAATATAAATATATTGAATGCACCTCAGTTATTACTACCGAGCAAAATTCGTGGCCTCGACTTATTTTTCGCTTTAAACATGTGTTTGAGTGATTATAGGTCATCAAGGAAAAGGTAGGAATGCAGAAACTGATCAAAGATAGGACGCCATATTAACTTTTAATGACGTCAAGAAATGATCTGGGTTTCACGTGCTGACAGATAAGCCGCCTTGGTTATCTTTGACTAAGTTGATACAACAATGTAAGGCAACAAATGCTTCATTAGGTTAATTATTATTGGCATCTGTTCTATGTGAAACTTTTGTTGGTGTTAGTATACTATGAAGACTAAATTAGCACAATCGCCTAGTTCCATATTTATCGATAAAAAAGCGCTTCTGTATCGCTGGAGTCTGGGAAATAGCATCACTTCAGAATGATCATCTGTAGAAAATATCAATACAACAGTTGAAGCTCGTTTCTGTGGACGACCCGTTGCTGCTTCTGGAATAATATCTAGACAACGATTCTGGTTACATAAAGAATTATTACATATAATAACATTTTATCAGAGATCTGCGCCTATCTTCCCCTCTATCTAAGCAGTGGCAAACCTAAAATCCGTCCCCTCGTCTTCTCGCACTCCCTTCTTATATATTATTAGGTGTATTATTTCTTTATATTTACTTGGACAGTACTAGATAACAAACCTTATCTCTCAACCCTTCGTGTTTCGAGTTAAGAGATTACCTTCAACGTAGCACATGCGGGTGCGATTCGCACCCGGCATTTGTAAACAAAATTGACAATATTTTTAATCAAAACAACGATTGATTATTGTTATTTATAATACTTCTGCCACACCCAACTACAATTAAGCATATAATCCTACCTGAAACGGGTACAAATCCTCTCTTTTTAAATCAAAGCGACAGTAGATTGCTTTTTCCGACATTTTAAATTTACGTCTTTAACACATAAAGGCGGGGCCTCGTGTGCAATAGCCAATCAAAGTACTAATCTGATTAGAGTTGCGCAGTAGTAATACGCCGTAATTATGAACGTCCGAATCAATATTGATAAAAACAACGCTTGATTTACTGTATTGTCAATATTTGCTGATAAATGAATGTTATTTCAGTAGATTGGACTGCGTATGTGTAATAAGCACTAACAGTATAAAATTAACTTATTTTTAAGATGGTACATACATTAATAAAGAAATTGAGTTTGCCACTTGGAACTAAAGGCATCCAATCGTAGCTAAAAATAAGCACATCAGTATATCTCAGCGTTTTTAGTTACGTTCTCGTAGCTAGGACAGTACATCTCCCAGGTTGACCACACAATAGCTTTTCGAGCTACATTATAGTACATTTTTACAGGTAGAAGACTTTAATTTATCAGCCCTGGTTTTTATATTCAAAGAGAATTAAATAATATGTAATAATATGAACATTTATACCGCGTACAGTTCCATGTAGGTGGGCATGCTCAGGACTTTACACAGTCTGGGTGCCACAATAGGTCATAAATAGATGAGTTTTTAAATTAGTTTTTGATGTTTCTAGACTGGATGATAGCTTAATGTTCAGGGGTAATGAACTCCACAGAACAGGCACAAACGATCTGTATTCAAAGGATTTGAGTTTATATTTTGGAATTATAAGAAGATGTTCTTGTTCAGAACAGTATGAACGTCCAGGAAAATATGGTGATAACTATCAATTATACAATTATTTTTACATTTACAAATGAAACTGTATAATAAAAAAAGCAAATAGTATATGTTATATTAGAAAATTTACATGGTCATAAAAGCCTTCAATTATTTTAGATCAGTCTGATCCGTTAGCCAGTAAAATGATCATTTCTTAACGATATGGGCGAAACATTACCAAAACAATGACCGGAAAAACACATTAAAATGTAAGCAGGTTATGGCCATCCTTTATAACAACATGAAATCAAAATGCGTACAAATCCTACCACCCCAATTTGAGACCGTAAACCGATAACACTTATATTGAACGACGGCATAAAATAGCCTACCTGTACAGATTGCAAGTATCGAATGTGTGAAAAAGAAAGGAATAAAACAAATTGATTTAGTGCCAAATGGGAGAATAAAAATTATTATATATCATCCATTCATGTAATAGTTTAACTACGTAACACATCATCCATCAAACGATAAAGTAGCTCACGGGCGGAGTAAGATAAAGGTATTTTTGGACTTCACATCGACAGCTGTGTAGTAAATAATTTATTATTTGTTTTGCATAGTTACTTTAGAAAGGACATTTGGAAATGTGGGCCCTTGTACGAGACAAGTGGCATGTGAGCTAAAGGAGTGTAGGTCTCGGGGCCTTCTATGGTCACGTAGAGATATAGAGCCAAGAAAATATAGAGCCTTTATATTCAAACTCACATGAAGAACTCAAATATTTCTCATATGCTTTTAGATATTTCGTCAGCTAACAAAAGCATTTTCAAGAGTTTCAAAAAGATGAATGGCAATAACTTTGAAGATAATTCGTTATGGTCAATAGGCATATTCTTCTGATAAACATAATTGGATAATAATAATAATAATATATAGTAATAATAATAGTACATTCTTAATATACCGCATTCTACAAATATATTAACATAAATATATACAATTCAATGCAAAGTCTCAACGCGCTTAACAGAGGCATGAGTAATATGATTTAAAAATTCAACGATGATATGGTTTTCATATAAAAAAATCTAGTGAATAAAAATAAGTAAAAGACAGTAGAGGTGATTTTTACTAGAAAGATATTTCTTCACATGATTCAGAGAATTGACCAGCAAGTGAAATGACGCTTGAAGAGCATGGTTTTATTCCATAATGAAGGTGCATAGTGCCGAAAAATCTCATTTCCATAAAATGTATTGTTCGTTCTCTCGTGTTACCCAATGGGATAGTCCAAAGATAGAGCTTAATTGAATCTGGTAGATTTCGGTAGTTGTTTAACGGTCAGGAGCCGGAGCCATATTGTTCACTACCTTGAAAATAGTTAGTAGTGCTTTAAATTCAACACGCTGCTGCATTCTGTAAACCCTGGAGTGATCATGGCATGCCTAGTTTCCCAGTAGTTTTCGGACTAAGAAGTCTACGGATACGCCCAATCTTGAACAGTGCATACGAAACACTACGACAAGTCTGCTGAACAAAACTTTCTCGGGAACAATCTGAATTAAACAGTACACCAAGGTTTCGAACTGAATTCGAAAGTAGAAAAAAATGATCACTAACTCGGACTGACTCAATGATCGACGGACTGAAATGAATAATTTCAGCCTTGGAATCATTTAGCACTAGTTTGTTATCAAACATCCATGATCTTATCTCATTGATACAGGCTTCAATGACATCTAACGATACAGATGGATCCTTGCACGTAAAATACAATTGACTATCATGGCATCCAAACCATGTTTAGTAATAATTTCGTCGATTGGAGCGGTATATATAGTGAATAATGCCGGACCCAAAACTGTGCCCCGCGGTACACCACGCTTCGATGGCATTTGGCCAGAAATGCTATTACCTACAAAAACTGACAGACTTCTATCTGAGAGATTCGACCCCAACCAGCCTAAAAGCGGATCTCTAGTTCATTTAACAGCCTCATGTGATCCAGAATGTCGAAAACGGCACTATGGTCAAGGAGTGAGAGTATCACATAAGACTGTGGATCAAGGGCAGTGACTAAGTAGAGCTGTCTGACAGCTATGGTTAGGGCGGTAAGCAGACTGACAGTTAGTATACAGAGAATTTTGGCACAGATATTCATGTAAACAAGACATGACAACTTTTTCTAAGATCTTAAAAACGAAAGGAAGGTTAGAAACAGGACGGAAATTCTTAGGAATATGATCAAGTCAAACTTGTTGTCAAAAGTGGACGGGCATACGCAGTTTTAAACGAGTCTGGCACTATCCCTGTTAAAATGGACTCGTTCACGAGTTCAATGATAGATAGTACTAGGCTATCAACATGCATCTTCAACAAAGCTGTGGGCATGTTTTAGATGGAGCTTCCATGATTAGGTTTTTGATTTCATCCACAGTATCCGGTCTGAAAGTTGTCATGGTGGAAGGTCATGGGGCCTGGTCATCTTGTTGTGATATAGAAGACGTATCAAACTTGTCACACAGTTTATCTACCCTTTCAATGAAGATAGAAGATCCGCAGCATCTTGCTCAGTAGAGACCTCTTCAGGGATAATGTTACTCAGAGAATTATTGTCATCAATGATCTTATTATATAGTGATTTAAAAAAGTTCCTTGGAGTCTGCATTTTGTATTTGGCTCTGGTGATACTTCCGTTTAGTTCTCTCTATTAGGTCATTATACTTCCTTTTCTCCATGTATACAATGTCCTTATTGACCTCCGGGATTGGTGGAAACTGCCTTTCAGTTTTTCACAAATCTTGTCTCGTCGCAGACATTTCAGGTGTAAACCATGTCGCTTTGGGCTTGTCGGTGACTGTCTTCGTTGTTAAAAAAGCTACTCTATCCAAAGCTGAGGTAAGGCAAGCGTCATAGTGCTCAGACTAGGAGAGGATGTTTTATTATTACCACGAGACTTCACTAGTCTATGTCAATCAATTTTCTGTACTGCACAGTTTTACGCAAACATGGAGGGTGGACAGTGTACAGATTAACAATAATCTCACTGTGGTCTGATGGGAGTAAAATCATCAGACTCCCTGGTAAATAGCAAGTCGAGGGTGTGGCCCCAGGAACATTTTGGACAAGCCGGAATGATGCAATCAAGTCCATTAATGTCTGCTCACCAGCGCGGTCACTGGACTCGTATTTAAAAATTGAAATGGCCCCCTGGTCGAGAGATTGCTGCTTTCAATAATGATCTGAAATCTGATACGAAATCATCAACAGTCCATTTATTCTTAGCTGAATAGCGGGGTCTGTAGATAACAAAAACATCAAATAGTTCACTTTTGACACTTCGAGATACTGGAAGGAATGATAGTTCGCAGAACTCCGGTTTATTTTTGCAGCTAGGTTGGTTCTAGGTAAAAGTTCAGCATCCCATCCATTGCGAAATTTCCGGGGCTTGTGAAAAAATTCACACCCTTTTAATCCACGTAATAGCTCACCGACATTGTGGTCAATCCCATATTTAGTCCATGTCTCAGTGACCAAGAAAAAAAAGCTTATTCTCGATGACTGAGGCAGTAAGAGCACCAAGTCTGTCAGTGAAAGGGTATTCCACAACCCAAATTTCATGTTAGTCTTCAAATACTGGCAAGAGACAAATTTTACATTTGTAACACATACAGGTCAGTCAACAGACGATGTGTTGACACGAGAAAAAAATATCAGTTACAACAGGAACGTTGTAAACACTTTTACCACTTCGTTGTCCAGAAAGAACAATAGAACAGGAATAATTTGGTTACTTGGATCAATTTGGTCACATTACATGATTTTGTCTTTTTTGGCTTGTTTCAAACCTTTATTTTAGGGTTAAAGGTGTTGAAATACACAGGTTTAAAGTTAGAAATTAACTCAGGAAAGTAAGACAACTCAGTAGATACTCTATTGTTTTCACAGTTAGTAGCAAAGTTCAAGGTTTAATATTGGTGTTTGGGATAAGTGATCATGATCAATATTCAGCTCATCAGTACTCAGTTCACCAAATTTAAAAACTAAAATAGTCAATATCACAAAAAACTGCATAGAATTTCTAAAATGGTCAATATCACAAAAAACTGCATAGAATTTCATTTCTAAAATCCAATTTTATAAATTAAAAGATACACTATTTAAGAAGTTACATGCTAAGTTATAATCCAATAAAACAATCACAACTTTAAAATAACTTTACCATTCAGGGAACCCACAAGATTTTTCTCTGTAGTCAAGGGCAACTAGCAGCATTAAAATAAATGGCGAATAATTTACACTAAAACTTCTTTTTAAACCAAGAAAACATAAATCAATAACTGTGGGCTCGGATTATTTTACACACCGCGAATATTAGCATTAGGCTCGGATCAGATAGTTTCAGTTTCCGGGATTTCATTGCCCTTTGTTGGTTTTAGAAGCAAATATGGATAAACTTCTATCTTTTAAATCTCTTATTATGATGTATGCTATCGGTCACCTAGGACATTGGTATCATACATTTATTACATTTATATAATAAAATAAATACGCAGCGTGGCACCAAGAGTAGAGACTTTTGGCAAGCGGAATTTTTCCCATCCGTATCACGTATCCATATCGTATCGTTGAGTCAATGTAACCTTAGAGTTTTGGCAGAATTACGCGTCGCGTACGTATGCGTCGCTGAGCTGAGCTTAGTTCTACATGATGTATTACAGCATGATGGCAGATATCTACCAAGATCACCGTAAGTACTAACCTACAATTTCCTGGAAGGACTGAAGTCGCTGGGCTATTAAAAAAATTAATTCTTCGACTTAGATTCGGCAGAATTTTTGGTTTCACTAATGTATCATTTCAGAAAGTTTATGCCCCTTAGAACATAATAATTAGAGATTTGCAAGGTCCCACCTCCCTAAATTTAGCAAGTAGATCAATCAGCATGCAGACAGACAGACAGGAAAAGTGTGAATAATAAAAACGCTATACTACAACATTTCTGCGTCTCAAAGTAGCAAAAAAAGATGACAATTTTATACGGTCCTTTTCCGTATGACAGCTGTTCGATACGTGCTGCCGTATCCATGTGCCGTATTATGTATGAGAAATGCACACACGTTGATGACGTCACACTCAAAATCCATACGGATACGCGATAGGGACCAGGAATTTACGCTTGCCAAAAGTCTCTAATATGTGTACACGTTACTCGCAACCTATACACCACTATACCAACTTACCGTTTGTACTCATATATAACTGTATCAAACCAGATCGAAGCATATGAAACTAGTAATGAAGAATTTTCATCAAAATTATTTGCTCATCACGCAGCACCTGTATATACCTAGTAACTCCAAGTTATTGTACAAAATCCATTTAAAGACTTCATACTACTAGAAATTTCTAAGCGTTTTTTTATTATTATAATGGAAAATTTTTCTAACATATGTAACATAAAATTCTAAAAAAAATGATATCAAATCTGTATAAAATAGCAACAACCTTACACAAATAAACGAAGTACTTTTTAATTGAATTTGTTGGCATGATGTTAACACTGAGCTACGTTTTCTTGTACGTATGGTGTTTTATCTGTAGTTAGCAATCCTTGCTTTTAACATCAGTGTTATGGTATGCTCGTCATATAAAAGAAAGTTATTTAAGGTAAACCATTTGTATGTAATTATGTTGCTGATCACATTACCGTCAGCTTTAGATTTTTGGATGTTCAGAATGAGAAATACTGTTTCATTTACAAACAATCAAACAACTATCAAACCGTCTTTATTCACTACAACATACATAATTCCAATGTAGTGGGATATCTTGGCATCGTAAAAATTATTTTTAATACAGTATTACATACCATGGAATGATGCGAATACCAAATAATTCATGTAAAAAATTTATGTGTAAGCCACACTTAATAATACTATTTCCGTACGACATAAATAAATGTGTCGATACGGATCAGAGACCATAGCTCAAATTACAAGTACATCCTTTTAAAAATAACTTACCTTATTTTTATGTCCATCTGCCGTATTTGTTGACTTTTTTCTCCCTCTTTTCTTTGCTCGCCTTAACGATGTCGTATCCGATTCCATGTCGACTGTACACGACACTCTTTTATTATCCTCATTATCACTGTAGCGTTTACTGTGAGCGTTTGAATCCACGTTCATGAAGTTGTAAGCTACACTTGCCATAACATTACTACACGGAAACATGTAGATGCTTGAAACACAGTGGGCGCTTAATATAATCCAAATGACACACCTTTTAATGATAATTTAACTTCTCTGGAAGTTACCACAATGTTTTTCACAATTTTTGTTCATCACTTTTGAGCATAATCTTTAAGTGGCATTGAGTAACTGGATAGAGTAAAACAAAAACACATACTTATGGAAAAACAGCTACTAGTGTATTTTAAGGCGACGTATTCTCTCAAGGTTATCAAGCGAATGTTATACTCTGAAGTTGTAAATGTAATGCAGATCCAGCACTGATATTTTAATACCGCTTTCTAAAGAGGTTTGAAATCCGTCCTAATAAAAAAAATATAACAGTAAGCAAATTAAGTATGGCATATAGTAAAATTGTCGGTGTACATTTCATAAGTATTTTTCTGTTGTTGTTTTTATTATTTTTTTTAAAAAAAACAACAACCCAAAAACATATCGTTATTATACCGTACAATGATGACAATGCACAATTCTAAAACCACGATTAAGACAGAGATTCCCAAGCAGCACAGCATTCGTTAAGTCGTCCGTTTTAATGAGCAATTGATTTTCTATAGGATTATGTCTCATGGCTCAATGAAAAATCACAGAAAGATTTACTGTTGTATATAATATGTCGTAAAGCATCATACAAAGCATCACAGATACGTGTACTATTTGTAGTGCGAGAAATGGGTGAAACCTGAGTACATAGAATTTTAATATCAGATAGTTAAAACAACCTTTTATTGACCGAAACATTGTATTAATATTCCTGTTTTGGTAATCCTACAAAAGCTACCATGACATGTTTTTACAATCTCGGAAGATAGAGGTAATCAAATCTTAAAAATAGATTCCGGAACTAAAATTCAACCGACTAAGAAGATACCAGACGATTAACTTCATTTAGGAATATAGACATTTAAGTTTTTCCTTCATTGATAAGGCAAATGAAATAATTAATATGTTTATTTGCGTATCCTTATATAAACTTGGGGTTTGGGTGGGGTAACAGAAAAACATAATTTTATATGTCAGTCAATCATTCCTCCAAATCAAGTTAATAAAGACATTGTTTTAAGATAAGTCGTCAGCCGAAATAGAACTGGTTAACTGGAATAAAAACGACTTCTATTTTCAGATAAAAACCTAGACGTTAAGATTTGTGGACGGATGTGAAACGACTTCTAATTTGAGATGTAAATCCCTTTTTTTTAATAAACGTTCGCATTCATATTTAAGATCTACCGTATTGGACTGGTTTGTAACCATTTAACTTTGTTGTATTAATGTATAGAAGAGAAATTTAGTACGAGAACGAGCATGTTAAAAATTACCATAATGATAACGTTTAAATGTAATGAAAAATCTATATAAATTACCTAATAACTAAAAGGACACGGTGGAATAATATTAGAATATTGATCAAAAAATGTATCAATCACCCTGAAGTCACAGATTGTAACGTAAACTAAAGGATAACTTCGGGGAGAGGATTAATTTAAAAACTAAAAAAGGAGACGAATATAATGACTTATATTTCATTATCAAACAGTCAAAAGACGACAATCTATCTAGATTGGGAGATTATGGTAAGTATGTTGAAATTGACATTTTGTGATATTTACGTAATTAAGGTATTTGTTGTTAACATCTTTGTAGACCATCTTATATGGGTACAATATGGGAGTTTACAATGCTAAACTGATTTTAGTAATTGATTAGGTTCTATTGGTCTCACATATTTAAAGGTCCGTCGCAAATATAATCATTTTTTTTTCTTACTGAAATATGTTATTTTAGTTTATATTTATTTCTACACCATATGATATTATATAACTTTTTATTCGTTTGAGAAGTTCGCAGTCACGTGGTGGGCTAATCGGATGGTGACCGGAAATAATGAAATGGCGTTTAATAGCAATTTGCTACGCCCTTATTCTCTATTTTTTAATTAGCACGTTGATGACACATGCAGCCAGAAATTGACAAAGTTTCGATGATTTTACCAGCATTAAAATAATAAACTGTTTTGGATATTTAATTAGTACTGTTCAAATTAGCGATTCAGAAACACATTAACAGAACAGATATTTTATGAGAAACAATCACTTGTAGAAAAGTCGTACTTATATAATAAAACCAGTGATTGTTACTGAGATTGTGTTCTGTTTAGAGAACATGTGTGTACCATTACATTAGTGATATGATGATACATGTAGTATACTAGTCTATTATATACTATCTTTTATATCTACTCATGCCTATATTTAAACTGGCACGTTATCGTATTATACTTCTGAGAACATTGCCATTTATTCCACGTATTTAACGGATCACTTTGGTCACATGTATTTATTTTATTTTGAGTAGTATTGCGTATTATATATGTGTTAGATAATCTGCTAGACCAAACAGTGCCATATGGCACGACCACTTACTACGTTTTGAAATCTGACCAGAAAAACGCTCCATTTGAAATAATATCAACCTGTAAAAGCATCAGTCTTTCTGATTAATTCGTGTAACATGCAGGGCCGGCGGAAGCAATTCTTGGTTGGGGGAGGGGACTACCATCCTTAGACTTTAGGTGAGGATCCAGCAGGTCTAGATCGTCTGAGAGGTTTTCTGGGAGATTTCTTGCTAATTCTTTTCTAATTCCCTTTCCATGAAAACACGGTCGATGATGGTTTCACGTAATGCTGAACTGGACAATTACAAGAGTTGTGTACACTCTAAAGGTCACAAGTTTTATCCGATTTTGATGAAACTTACAATGTATGTTTATAACCCAAAGAGCACGGATCCTGTCGATATTGGCGCATATTGGACTGTTACTTCCTGCATTATTTTCCTTGAATGTTCGAAAAATCACATTTTTAGCTTGAGCCCTATAGATTTTATTTCTTCCTCAGTCATTTCTCGCAAAATGTGGGCGTATCTTGCATGTCAACCGCCTGTTTTAACTGGCCATTCCTGATAGCAGTGAATCGGTTTTTTTAATTACCTGTTAATTCCAGTCATCTTCCAGTTACGTAATTGTATCTAACCGAATAGTTGCTTGCGTGCAATAACCCAGAGAAAGGAGTACCTGCGGTCAAATTTGCCCCTTTCCCCCACTCCGCTGGGCCTGACATTTCTTTTAATGACAACTTAAAGGGTGCTGATATAAAATATTATGGTGAACTGGTCACAAGAACTTTAATCATTACTATCATGCGTGAATGTTAGGAAGTACCTGATGTTCGCTAAATGTCTAAAAATTGAGTGATTATCGCATGTATCGAACTCTTCGAAGTGGTTCATTTGATTAGACCTAATCCCACTCAAGCACTGCTATACTCGCCGCAAATTTCTGTCCCAAATTATGATTGGTTGAAGAGTCCGATCAACAACCAATACATTACTATGTAACAAAATCAATCGGGATTAACTAGCTCTAAATATGTTGTATCATAAAGTCTGTCATTGAGTCGACTGGCGTGGTTTCGAATCCCCGGTTGTACGTGACAAGGAGTAGGGTCGCCTGTCCAACCTCGTGGGTTTTCTCCGGGTCCTCCGGTTTCCTCCCACTTCTAAAGACCCCTATGCGCAAGCGAATTATTGAAATAAAATTAAACCATATGTTAGTCCCGAAATGACCTAGTTTGTGTCGAGTGGACGTTAAACCCCATTTCTCTCTCTCTCTCTCTAAATATGTTACCATAAAGTATCTGGTGACAATCACGGCTACATTACGTCATAACGCGCGAAATGTATTACGCTCAATTAACTAGTGCGTAACAGAATATTGCAGAGAAAATAATTGTGTGATAAATGAGGCTATCCAAAATAGCTACAATGTAACACTAAGTAATCGCCGCGCACGTGGAATCTTTTTATCATCTCCTAGAGCACACAGTAGACGAACAATATTTCCACTGTCTTTTAATACATTTACTCAACTCCCAGAAGACCCCAGATCAAAGAGAAGGACCATCATGTTACGTATGTGTTTCACCAAACTGAATAGAAATACGACACGTATTTCTTTGATAAAATAAATATTTCATGGATTTTATTTACAAAAATGGATATATATTATTGAATACTTAAAGTTGGGCAGTAATAATTGGTATAAACATACACGTTTATAGAATTTATATCGGAGATTAGCAGTCAAAGGATTTTCGTTCCAATAGCGAGTTTCAGCGACGGCCAAATTTACCGATATCGATGTTTGCATCCAGGGCCAGGGTAAATATTTTCTTGAAATCAGCACTAAAAAATTATAAAGAGGTCACCCCCGTTAAGCGGTAGTCATGAAAATTCCCTTTATTTTACTGTACTTAGGAGAGATTTGATTGGACGATGAGAATGGACAGACCCCGTCAAAAACTCAAGTTTTCAGTCAGTATAGCAATGGCTAGAGACGGGTTTCTCGGACCATTGCTTCAGGAATATGCACATGTATATGCTCACCGTTCTTTGTTTTACGCTGTGAACACCCCGTAATTCTTTAGGTAGCTGATTATTTTATTGTATTTAGCAGGTACGACACAATTTCTGCTGACTCTACGTACAACCACTTATGTCCAATTTATCTTCTACCAGCATCTTTATTTTCTAAAATTTAAATCCTACTTGACACCCCATTTAGTTCTAGCTTATAGAAGTAATATAATGACTGACCTTCTAGAACATCTTCCATCACTGATTATGTATATAGATAACTATGTGTTTAGTATTTGTACATTGCTATGTGTTACACAGTAAACGTAATTCACAACCAGCGACTTGAATTAGTGTTCTGTTAAAACAATTGCATTTTCAGTTTATAATCTGATTTTTCGTCTAGAAAACCAGCACATCCACTAACTATTACTTAACATATTACTTAACAAATTGTAGTACTTACCAATATACTTCTACGATCACAATAAATTCTACTATTCTGTATAATATTGAATCAATACTTGATATCCTGAAAACACCTAAAGTAAATTACACTAATTGAGTATAGTAACTACCCTTTACACTCAATCCTACTACGCGTATTAAATAAATCAGATTATACCTTCCTGACAGTAGAGGAAACTCGGGGAGATACAAATACAGTTAGTCAGCTGACGGCACGAAACATGAGCTAGCTTTAACGTTAAGTGAGAACTCTCGAAGCAGCACAGCCAAAAATACCCAAGTTCTTAAAATATTCCTGGTGCATTGAACGGTTTATTCACGTTCAACTGTGGCATCTTATCGTCTTTTCTTACGTAGAACATTATGTAGACATCACGTGTGAACTAATTACGCACTAATGTGTAAAAAATAGTTATTTCCGCGCTTTTTTTAGATACTCGGATCACTGCTTTTGTCTAAATGTAAAATAGTATATGTAATACAATTTGGACAGAACGTATAACACCTTTTACCAGCCAAACATAAATGATGCAAGAGATAAATCTGCCTATTGCAGGTCTCTCTTTAGGCCTAAAATAGTATCTAAATTATTAAATAGACATTAATCAACTTATTAGACCATAATGAACTCTCGAAGCCATCACCAGCCTGTGATATTTACTGGATTTGAATACATTTTTTGATGGATGATTTAAAGTCAAAATAGATAACCGAAGCTTTGTTTTTATCGTACCGACCGTAGTAATGATGATCGAGACTATGCCTAAAATTCAATCGCTAATATCTCGGTTCAGAGTGGAGCAATCTGACTGGAATTTTCAGCATTATCTTTTTTAACTATTATAGCGAGAACTGTCAGCTCTTTGTGTAATCTTCGAATGCTCCTTTAAAGCATTCAATACACATTAGTAGAAATCAGTGGGCTTCGACTATGAACAAATGCGATCAGTATATTGGGGTTGTTTCCGAAACCTGTTGAAATTCATGAAAAGTCGGTGGGACTCCAGACATATGACATTTAGATCATCGATTTGTACAAATCTGAATCAATAGATTTTATCCAACTACCAACTTACAGACTATTTAAGGATTTGGTTAATTTGTGGAGTTTATGGGTGTATAAAACTTCAGTTGGTCGCTAGTTAAATTCATCACGGCTTGTGAAGTGAGGTACACGGCAACCACACAGACAACTCCTAAATGCGCCAGTAATCACCAAGGTATTCTATCTCGTGGTCAATTGTAGATTATCGGTTGGTGAACTCAATTACTATGTCGTTTTATTATGAAGTTTACGTAAAACACACCAGTCGTACTGTAAATATTTCCAAGTAGTCCACTATCCAAAATTTTTCATCGATTCTCCAAGCAACCTTAAGAGTTTGTTTGAAGTGGTTAAGTAATTTGAGTACATATACATTGTAAAAGAAAACAACACAGAAAATGTAGACATTATAATTAAAGTAGCTAAGTCTCTAACTCAATATCATCAAAAGTCTTCCACATTGAAAACACGAATTACTTGTCAATTCAAATCAACATTGGTCTTGTGACCTTACAGGGAAAAGATGGGCTTCTGATATCCAATATTCAAGACAAAATAAACATTTTACCATTGGTACACGAATCGTGTACCATAATGCGTTTCAGCGCCATTTGGAACAAGGGACTAGACATATTCCACAAGTCATGTCAAATGGTGACGCTATATTCTTATCTGGGGAGCATGCGCAATAAATATCATCGGTGTAGACTGGAATAACCAGACGCTAAAGATAGCCATTCAATTGAGACTTCTGGCGTATTTCGCCGAACATAACTGATTAGGAATTACAGTAAAAACAGAAACGGTTGAATGTAAACCATTTCTATACATTCACATTACATTATATGCGTTGCGACCCATTTGTGTCAATTTCTAGGTCCCAAATATTAGCGATTTAGCTCCTTTAAGGATACATTATTCAAGAGATAAAACTGCATATTGCAGGCCTTTCTTTAAGCCTTAAATGTTATATAAACTATTAATTAAACATTTATTAACATGTCCAGACCATAATCAATTCTCCATTCTCCGCGGATTTAAAAATGATTCGCAGTTTATGCTTTAATTAAAAACCGGATAATCGAATCGAGACACCGCTATTCTCCAAACAGCCCTATATAGCTCAGAACGAAGTAATTTGATTAAAGTTTTCAACATATTTCCTTTTTATTATTCATTTTTAACTATTATAGCGAGAACTGTTAGTTCTTTATCTAAATCTTACATAATGCATCTTTAATATAAAATGATATCACTTGATAGATTGGTTAAGTGGTTAAGGTGACTCTGAAAGAACCATGCTATGTTTCCTGCCCTGCAATAAAATATATTTCATTTCGTTTTTTTCCCCCAATAATTTTGATAACCCGATTTCGTTTTTGAATGCAAAGAAACATAAATATGAACTATTAAGAACGAAACGAAATAATCTTTGTGTTATAATCAGATTATGTATTTTATGATTCATGAATATGGCCTTATGTTTTACACTAGGAAAAAAAAGCTGTAGGCTACAACATGAAAACGACAATAAACGATACATGAATTAAAACTGACCGGTATTATATCTGTACAATTTTCCTAATATGTACATAATTATATATTTTTCATTGCTCACAAAATCACGAAAATATCCAAATAACAAATTCATTTCAACGAAAGCTTACAAAGTTAACATCTGGCTGCCCATCTGTGTTGAATATAAATTGATATTCCAGAAAGATAACAAAAGAATAGACTAGTAGTTTCTGCAAGGTTTCAGTGAGCAGTCATGATTTTGGGGCTACAGGATCGATAAGTAAACATACATGAATTAGGGAAGTCATGTACACATATGACGATATAGCCTATAGCTTACTTTCACCGAGATGTTCAACCCCTTCAGTATTTTTATCAGAGGATTGCGACATATTGGGCTCTTTGTGGTTATAAATATAAGATTAAGATAATCGAAATGCGAAATGTTAAAAAAATGTTAAAGGCCAAGAAATGTCATGGCTTTAACATTACTAGTTCAACTCCTGATATAAACCCCGATTACCTCCCTTTCTATGTAATTTTGTCATATAGAATGTTTCAAATAGTCTACCCGAAACAGCCTAACAGGACATCATAAGGAACAAGCGGTTGCCATGCAAGATACGCCCACGTTTTAAAAGAGATGGATTGAGAGTAGGTAACATGAAATAGGGCCCATCCTCTCTCTCATTGTCCCCAATGTCTCACGTCGAATTTGAACAAAAATTAGTTAAAAAATGATTCAAGATTTACCATTATAATTTAACCTGCCATACACATGTTGATAAAGGCTCAGTTTTAAAATTAGTGTCCTGTTGGTCAAGGCTATTGCACAGCTTTGGGTACAATGAACAATGATCAATTAATATGTTTATTATAACATTCTAATATTCTCCAGCCTACTGTATATTAACTGTGTTCGTGGGATCAACCGGGGAAAGGGCCTAATTTGCATAAATTCAAAATGGCTACAAAATGTAGCTTTTGAATTACATAATTCCTTTAATATGGAGTTTTCACCTTACAAAGTATCACGAATAGAAACATGACCCCCCCCCCCCTCTGTGAGTCAGAATATCTAGACAGAAATTATAATAAATCAACCACTATGACGTCATCATGTCTTATTTTGAAGTTAAATTATAATGTCAGCATACAATTATTTAAAAAAAACCCAACAACCCCTGACTCATCTCCAAGAAAGACATTAACTGATAGTCCTGAACTGTTCAATTTTTTGGAAAGTCTTAGTAGTCTATTACATATCCAAAGTAGGGTTTATCTTATTCAAGATCGAACTCTTCTTGGTTCTGCACAACACAGCGAAACCTTTACATTCGCTGAGTCAGTACACTCTAAACTGTGTCGGCTTAATGACAGGGTCTAAAATAACGTGCCCTGGAGCACGAACGTGCTTCGGAATAAAAAAAAAAATCAGCTTCGAACATAAGAACGCCGTGCTCTGAAAAAAAAAATAAAATGGTGTACCTTGTTACTGATAGAATTTTAGTTCTGATGTTGATGTGATGATAGAATTTGAATTATAATTCAAATATTATCATAACAAAAGTGTTGTTATCTTCCCAGTGCTGAGTTTTCATGCGAAAAAATCTGCGCTTAGCCAAATAAACTCCTATATTAACTGCGCCAGAATAGTAAACAGATGCCGTTTTTCAGCTCTAAATTTTCAAATTTGTCTTTTTTTGGGGGGTGGGGGGGAGGCTCCGCAAACCCCTCGCCGGCGCACTTCACACCTCCAGCGCCCACGGGCAGTTGGCTTTAACCTTATTTTAGGCACTGATTAATGGTGCACTTTGCTGTGCCACAGTAGATGCTTTTGAGGATTGCCACTGGAACTGTATGGAAGGGTATCGCTGCCAATATTAAATGCTCTGCTAAAATGTAGTTTCCATTGATTTAACTGGTTGTAGTGTACCAAAAAAGCTTTCAAAAATGGCATCTACAAGTAGAGAAGAATTTTTTAAAACATTGCAATTTTATGTATTTATATTGAAATTAAAAATGTAATAAAAATTTTGGCGGAAAAAATATATGGTTAATAAATTAAAAAGAAAAATTGGCGGGAAAAATGGTACAATGTACAAAGTTCTAATACCGGTAATGATAAAGTCAATATACCTCTAAGGCCAAAGTTAACTGTAAAACGTCAAATGTAATGTGTCAAATGACTGGAAAATTTTACATTTGTCTCATTACATTGTACGTTTGCGCTCTGCCTTCACGCTTTCTACATAGCATCTTACGCAGAGCACTACATATGCAAATGTAGGATATCACGTGATTTATTTACTTTGTACATTGTACTTTTCACTATCTTTTCACTAAACTTTCCGCTTTCTAGTGTTTCCATTGTTCGCCAACCATACAGACACAACATGACCTCTTCCTCCGCAGTTTTAATTTTATCATTTGTGGATTGTTTGCGGAAGTTCTAATCCAAACAATCTGGATGTTGTGGCACACACACCCAGCCAGCTGTGGCATGCAGAAGTGAAAGGGGAGCAGCCATTTTGACGGGAAGTACCAATGCGATTTTCACGAAATCATTTATATATAACATTTGAAGCTATATAAAGACCTGCAATAATGCATCCTTTAGAATATCGAAGTGTTCAAAACCTTTGGATTTATCTCCCTTTCTCATTTTAGATGCACTTATACAATAATCAAATAACTGTAAAGATCACTATCTATTTGCATACGTAAATTGACATGATTAACTGACTGTGGAAATGAATAATGAATTAGCCTTTGGTGTGTGTGTGTGTGTGTGAAATAGCTTTATTTAACGCCCGCCCCCACCAAAGTGATATCGTATTTAATAAATGCATAGAAATTTATATTTTCCTCCTTCATGTTCGATATAAGTCTACAACTGATTTCCAGCAAAGACTATAAACATGTGTTGTATTTGGACATTTTTCTGACGAGAAGGATATAATGACGCAATACAATCGCCATTGCAGCACAAACTGAATTACACGAGCATAGCATGGACGTAGAAAAAGAGCATAGAAGCGACTAGGGGTTGCAGAAATTGCTTCTACGGGTATACAGGTATGCAAGTGCTCAATACGCATCTTTTCGGTTCTTTTTGGGCTGTTACCGCGACCCTTCTATACTCCGTGAACTTTTTTCCGCTTATTTTACTTCCGCACTGCGAGGCTACCGAGACTTTGATGCTAGTTATACGCCCACGGCGTTGTTCCTATGTTTCCCATATAACTTCCTGGCCGATATTTTTCCAAGGATTAATGACATTTTAAACAGTTGCGAAACAATAGCACTATTCACCCATCTTTTATCCTTTAAGAAATAAATAACATTAAAATGCGGTATAAACTGGAAGCTTGCAATCTGTTTCAATGACAAATTTGTCTGCGTGCCTGCGTTGATAAATTATATGCAAACTATTTGGTTAACATGATAATAATTAAATACTGCTTGAGGTTGCTCAACACCTTTTCACACACGCCTACTTTCTCTATCAATTACATCAGTCCTTTTACATCTCACTATCAATCGTTGACTAACTATCTTATATATATTTTAGATCCGGTAAAGATAATCTATTCTTTGTAAAGTAGGCAGCAGATTGTTGTTCTGACCTGCCTGTGGTATACCGGTAAAATTGAATGTTTAGACTGGGATAGATTTTTATGGAAGCAGACAACCATTAAATTTCACCATCTCGACCCACAAATTGTAGTTCGTCTATTTATAGCAATTCTCTCTCTGTCTCCTTTCTCCTCTTCTGCATGCCCATTTTTGTTGATGTTTTGGTCAAGAATGGACGAAGAGGGTTTAAATTAACATTTTCTGCCAGGTTTTGGTAAATATTCATGATTTTGAGGCGGAAGGATAACGGAGTTATCAGGTTGGCTACGGTGATATGTACGGCAACTAGTTACATGTTTTGAGTATGCTTCTTCAGGTTTCTGTATCTCAACATTTTGGTGGTCAACCTCATACAAATTTTAGTGCAAAGACATGACCATTTGTCTGTAGTGAAAAGCATTCAGCCCAACAAAAATTTGGGGAAAAGTTGAAGGTGGGCAAAGAGGCCAGAATTAACATTGAAGGCAATGGGGAAATTAATCGTGGTCTGCTTCCTTATGGTAGACAAATAAGGAGTTACCGCCCTTGCTTTTGACTTTAAAATATATCCAGTTGATAGAATATACACCACCATGCACGTAGCTGAATATATTTTAAATATATGAATTTGTTACTAGAGATCCATATGGTGTTTATTGTGATTATAATGTCTACACAGCATACATTTCACGTATGGGAGTATCCATAAGATAGAAAAAAAAGAAATGTTTTAGATGGCATGAGTATGTTTTCTTACCATTTTCAATGATAATTGACTACCATAATATAGCAATAATCCCATTCTTTACTTAACCAAGATTCCGTGTTAACAGGATGCCAAGCTTACAGTAATCGATTTCGTCTGCTATCAGTACAGTTTTATTTCTTGCTGATTTTCTGCATTCCATAATCGCTATTTTTATAAATAAACTAGAGGTTTCAATGAAACTTTAATTGAGTTTACATTACATAGATTTGCTTGGGAATGTTCAAAGCTAAATTCTCAGGTCAGTGAAGAGATCTCAGTTTATCTTGGTTTCCTAACTCCAGAGAGGGGTTGGCTGGCCGAATGGTTATGTCGTGCGCGCTGAATCATACCCTACGTGATAAGAAGTAGGGTTGCCTGTCCAACCTCGTGGGTTTTCTCCGGGTCCTCTGGTTTCCTCCCACTGCTAAAGACCCCCTACGAGCAAGCGAATTATTGAAATAAAATTAAAACCATATGTTTGTTCCGAAGTGACCTAGTTTGTGTCGAATGGGCGTTAAACCCCATTTCTCCCTCTCTCTCCAAACACTATTTAACGCGGTTGACATCTCGGCGATATCTCCATATTATTGGGGTAATAATCATTTAGAGGTATTGTAGTTAGTAAATAAAAAATGAAATGAAATGGGGTTTATCGTCCTACTGTTCAGCTCCGACTGGACTATTGAAGACGAGCATTCTCCGGATGGGGGCACTACGGCCGCCTCTTATATCGAATTCCAATTGTCATGGGATCTTTTACGTTCACGCCAATGTGAACCACTGACAAGGGGGGACCACCTCGGAAAATCCCGATGAACTTTCTCGGCCAATGCAGGGATCGAACACGCGACATACAGGTTACAGCTTACCGAGCCAACGTCATGCTTGCTGAAACATATTATCCATAGGAAATTTCAAGCTAAAATATATATCCTATGTCCTATTAGTTTGCTCAACGCCCTTATTGTGACAAAATTTCGTTGTGGAATTTGAATAAAAAACATACTCTTCAAGAAAAGTAGGGGATACATAAATGTACAGGCCTACAAATCTTTTTTTTTTAATTTTTGTTACAAAATTAATTTTGTCTAAATATGCATTCTCGGCGATTCTGATGAGTTTTTACCAATAACAAAATAGTTCAGAGAGCAATTTTTTAATCGAATAAAAACATTCAATAAAGTGTTTGATATGTTTAAAACTAAAGAACAGTACACTTATATCCACTCTGCCCGTTTCTGGACGGCCCATTATTTAGTATGGCAACAAATCTAGCAATGTAGGGTTCCCCTGTTATACAAACTAAATCCTTTAGTTAGGTGATTTATCATCCAGTATACCAGATAAAAACAAAATACCCAGCGTATGATATATGCACACCTACATGATATACATATTATTATAATCCCTATGATCTGCGCCCATGGGATAAACCAGCAAGTATCAAATTTGACGTTTATGGCGCCATTGCGTGTCGCACATGCAGCTCAGTGGTTCTGTTGGGGCGATAAGTTCTTCATCTGTGAACATACTCTCAAAGCAAGTCAAGTGTCCATGACTATTTATCATATCACAACCTGCATAGGTATTTGCATTTCAATATCCCCTACTTTTTTGAAGAGTATATAATACTATTTGGTTTAGGTTGACAATTTAAAAAAAAATGTTTCTTTTCCGGGGCAGAATCCCAACAAAATCGTTTCTGACACCCACAAAGCTGACTCCAAGACAAAAACAAACCAAAAAACCAAAACCTTTTTTATTATAACATCTGTAATCATTGGTCTCTACTTTGTCATTGATATTTCATTTTTTTGTTGTTAAAATGAAAGAGCGCAATGTCAATTTACTTAACATAAAATTAAGATTCTAAATAATTAGACGGCTGTGTCTCTTTTAACGACAAACTTCAGGATATTTTACAGAAAGAGAAGTCAATTATACTCTTTGAAAGGCTAATAATGTCTCAAATTTCTTTAGTATTTCCTTTAATTTGTTATCGGTATTTTCTGTATTGATGTTTTTATATCTAAGATTTGCTCATAATTGTTAGAAGAAATTGATTCAGTAGTAAGTCATCCATAAAGTTGTCGTCATGCAGGATTTATTGGCAGCTTACATTTCCTTGACGTCTGAATGCGTTAACATTTGTTAAAGATCAATATAAGGCCGGATAGACGCGACTACCGGAAATCAAAACCGACAAGTATTGAAAGACCCTGAAATATGAACCTCTGACCAATGCTCTACCGAACTACATTTCCGGAAAAAGGGAGGATTACTTTATTGCGTAAAACAGTAATCGGGGACATCACTTTAAACAAACTGAGAGAGAGGGGAGAGAGAGAGAGAGAGAGAGAGAGAGAGATTGTCTGATGAACCGATCTTGACATCGATTTGAAAAATCACTGTCACATCTGAACGAGTCCCGTGTATTGTCGGTCAATTTTGCACTAAAAGCGAAATGAAATGAAATGAAATGAAATGTGGTTAACGTCCTACTGTTCTGCTCCGAACTGGGTTAATGAAGACGGGGCACTAAAAGCATCGTCACTTGACGTCTATTAAGGCAAATAAAACAAAGGCAACTAGTTCCATGATTATATTTTAAACATCAAACATTATATTTTACGTATATCGTGCAAGAGAATATGTAGCCTTTGACATAAATTTTGAAAGGCAATAACTTCGCAATGTCCATGTCAAACAGTTCACTATGAATGATTTGTGTGTGTGTGTGTGTGTGAGAGAGAGAGAGAGGGATAGGGAGGGAGAGAGAGAGAGAGAGAGAGAGAGAGAGAGAGAGAGAGAGAGAGACTAGGTAATTCGGGACTAACATATAGTTCATTTTTATTTCAATAATAAGCTTGCGCGTAGGGGCCTTTAGCTGTGGGAGAAAACCGGAGGACCATGAGAAAACCCACGAGATTGGACAGGCGAGCCTAAGCCTCGTCACGTCTACGTCTACTCAACACAGACTAAGTCATTTTGGGACTAAGATAATGGTTCAATGTGGGGGGAAACCGTAGGGCCCGGAGTAAACCCACGACAGGCGATCCTACTCCTTATTACGTACAATAATACCAGACAAGTTTTTATACATCAAGTAAGTTGAGAGTATTTAACCCGGGCTCCTAATCTGGCAATACATATTCTGGAAACGTTTGTTACAAATAAATGTAGTGCAGTTTGGCAGGACAGACCGTGGATTACGTTTCACAAAACAAATTGTCAACTTGTCGAAAATTGATTTGTCACACCCAAGCTTTGGTTCGAAACCAAATTCCCTAGTCACCAATTAAAGTGGCATTATGGAAGATTAAATAAAGAACTGATAATTCTCGCTATAATATAGCTAAAAATTTGATTATGTAATGGGAATATGCTGGCAATTTTAGTCTAATTATTTCACTCTGAGCCGAAAAATACTCATTTCAATAACATCATAGCCTCGATTGTCATTGTTACCGTTATTACGATAATAAACAAAGTCTCGATTATCCATTGTTTACGGTTAATCACCAACTGCCGTTAAGTTACAGATCGGATTGAAATCTGTTTGAAATCGGACCCATCATATGGGAGAGGGAGTTGCTTATTGTCTTGTTATGTTAATAAATGTCTAATTATTATAATAGTTTATATAATATTTAAGGCCTAAAAGAAGCCCTGCAGTAGGCAGATTTAGCTCTTGCATGATGCATGTTTACGGCTTTCATACTCCTTGCAGAGAGAGAGAGAGAGAGAGAGAAATGGAGTTTAACGTCGACTCGACACAAACTAGGTCATTTCGGGACTAACACATGGTTCAATTTTATTTCAATAATTCGCTTGCGCATAGGGCTCTTTAGCAGTGGGAGGAAACCGGAGAAAACCCACGAGTTTGTGCAGGCGACCCAACTCCTTGTCACGTACAACCGAGGAATCGAAACCACGCCAGTTGACTCAATGACAGACCTTATAATACAGCGCGTACGGTCCAACCATTCGGCCATCCAACCCCCTAATCCTTGCAGACTAAAATATTGGGAAAGTTCAATCTGCAAAAGGAAGATCAGTCTCGGCATGGTTCATTTTAGCCCAGTTTTTTACAAATATGTGCTGAATCGAAAATTTCGAAATTTTCGGCATCCTCTGCAGAGTAAAGGCCAAAACAGCCGTAAACAAAAATGTCCAGAATCAACGTTGGTCAAATAGGATTAACATTTTCTCAATATTTGTGTAAATATATAACACTGAATTCATAATTTCATAATCATTTAATTGGTCGTTTTGTTTTTGATTATGATTAATCTATGGCCGTATTTCGATAAAAGGATGGATTATAATAGAAACGGAGTGTGTTTAGAAATATATAAATAAACAGCAAATACAACAACAAATTTTAATCGGGGGACTAAATAGTTCTGTATAAACAACGAGGTTATGCTGTAGGCCGATTATGGGGAACCAAATGGCCATACAAATATGGAATTTTGAATTTCGCGCGAAGATGGCCCAAAACTTGGTCAAAAAGCAATTCGCAGCCGAAACAATTGCGATGCATACAGAACGTCACACGATGGCACCGAACCACACACGAAGGTAATACGATGATTTGAATTTTGTATAGTAGTTTATATCCGCAGGACACACAAAGGCCACACGATGGCTTTGAAGAGTTGCTCAGGACTGACCCAGGAAGATGCGTCAAAATCTCCCGAAATTGACACCAGATAGTCACACGATAAAGTAAATTCGCCCCTCATCGTAAAACATCGGTCCATTCGTGAGTTCATCTGACGCTATCGTATGACCGCCTGTGAAGATTTTTTAGGTTCCGGCAGCAATTTCGTTAGCGCTGGCAAAATCTTTGGCACGTCAAAAAATTGCCGAAATAGCTTACGATGGTTTATGTTGAACTTTGCCCCTCATAAGGCCGTCGTGAGGGCATTGTGAGGACTTCAGGTAGTCGTGTTGCCTTCCTAAGTCAATCGGGCAGATTCTTGTTTACTTCGTATTGTGTTCGTATGGAGAACAAGTGGTTGCCATGCAAGATACGCCTACATGTTGCAAAAGATGGACAGAGGACAGGCTAAAAGCGATTTTACGTACAATCAAGGGCCATATAGTTGGATTATAAACATAAATCATTTCAATTCTCATCAAAATCGGATAACGATTGTGACCTCTACAGGGTCCACAGCCTTAGTAATACATACTTTTACACTATTTGCGTACGGGCAGTAGCCATTTTTTCCGGCAATTAGAACTCAACCATTTTTTATTAAAATCGGATAAAAATTGAGACTTCTAAAGGGACCACACGCTAAAAACACGATTTTTCCTATAATCAGGGGCCATAATTTATGATACATGCCCATGTCGAAAGGAACAGAGATCTTTGAGCGATAATCCTACATTTCAAGTTTCGTCTAAATAGGATGGAAATTGTGACCTGTAGAGTGTCCACAAATAAATTGTGGACGGACGTCCAGACGGACAGGGGCGACGACAATATACGTCCACGCGATGTTTTTACGACCAGAGTCGAATTTGAACATTTACTCTATCGAGTGTTCATCTAGTGTCAATTTCGGGACAGTGTGACTGTGAAGCCCGCTTAAAAATTACACCAATATCGACGACCTTATTATCTAAATGTACTTACCCCCCCCCCCTCCTGCTCCTAAAGAAGGCATCGGTGCTAAACCTCCTATACGTGACATGGGATCAATTAATTTTAAGCTTAAAATATATGGGGCTTGGATTTCTTATCCCAAAAGAAGTGTCCCTAAGTGCAGTGGCGGCGCCAGCCGTCGGTGATTGGAGGGGCAAAGCTGGGGCAAAGTCCAAGGTTAAGGGGGCAAAGGCGCGAGATTCAACTAGGGGTAGGGGGCCTCCCCTAGACAATTTTGAAAAACAGGTTGCCGGAAATGCAGCCTTGCAGTATTTCAGGCACTGATCGATGAGGTAAAGTGTCAAACGAACGGACTTGCGAATCACGACGAAGCCCACTCACGAGCGTCAAAGTAGGGATTCCTCCCCCAGAAAATTTTGAAAAATAGACTGCCGGAAATGCTGTCTTACAGTATTCTGTCAGGCAGCGATCGTCGAGATAAATAGATCTGCCCAGATACCGTTCGTCGCCTGATCACTAGTTTATCCGACTAGAGAACAAAATGCCAAACGAACGGACTTGCGAATCCCAACGAATTCCCCTTGTGAGCGCCAAAGTAGCGAGTCCATTGGGGACCGCGCCAAGAAAATTTTGAAAAATAGACTGTCGGAAATGCTCTACAACATGCAAGTTTATGACTAAGTGAGGATGTGGGATTTATTCACCGTAGAAGGTATTGATTACCGAAACTTATCACAAATATTTTTTTTTTATTTTCTAAAATTATGGGGGGGGGGGGCAAACAAAGTGCAGACCAGATTAATGGGGGGGTAGGGCCCCCTTGTCCCCCCCCCGGGCGCCGCCACTGCCTAAGTGTAAGCTGATGCTGGTGCATGGCCTTGGTTCATGGCAATTAACAAAGAGAAGGTGCTACCGACTAAAACTTTTTTAAAGGCAAATATATCTAGATAACGTTTTGTGGTCCTCACACACAGAGACCCAAGGATTACCAAACCCCAGTTTCTATGCCCCGAGAGGATCGCGGCGAGAATTCGTCTGAACTGTACCTACGACCCCTAAACCCCAAATAATTCTAAATGCCCATCTAAAAGACACATTTTCATTAAATATCTTGTTCTTCTTTCATTAATGGCATGGAAAAAAATATTTTAGTTTTTACTTTGCCGCTTTATCCCCTTGTTCCTTCATTGGGGAACGCCTACCCAGGTCAGAAGTATCACAATTCTTAGACGGCTTCTACTACAAATAGAAAAAAAATCTTACAGTTCTTCTCGGCCCCAATTCGGGATTCAAAACCGGTATATTCTGATGGGACAGTAATTAAGAGTTATACATATCATAATATAGGGTTAACTTTCGTGTGATATTTAATGAGATGGATCTGTAAAATAAAACACCCCTTGACATATATGGGTCGTTGCCAGTCATCCATCATATTTAACGACATTCGTAAAAAAAATAATGAGAGCATTGTCGTCCACGTCCATGTCTAAACATTTTAAGATGATGAAATGAGTGTTGTGTAAAAGTATGATTGGACTTCAATTCGTATTTTAGCTTCAAAAACAGGTAAGTTATTGTTTGTTTCATACAGCTAATAATATTTGAGAACGATTTTGTTGACACTATACCCCTGAAACAATTGTAAAGGCTACCCCTTCTCCTAACCTACGATTGTGTTAGTTTATTTTATACACAGAGTTCTTTTCTCGTGTGAATTTATCAGTCATATACAATCTATAATTTATTACCAACAAAATTTTCTACATTAAAAGATACTACCGCTTTGATTTGGTACGATTCTTGCATGTCTACATTTAAAAGCTTAGATTCTCAGATAAAGCCCATGTTGATATATAACCGATTTGTTTTTTTAATACTCGAAATTATACATCAGAGAAACCCATTGATCTAAATGAAAGAGGTTTAGCCAATTGCACATAATACAACATCAGAAATGTTTTCTGTTAATATTTGTTAATATTTCGATATCTGTAGATAAACTGAATTGTTTTGTAGGTAAATAAAAATTGTGGAGTGATTGAATATACTTATACGTAATTTATACAATTCCGAGGAAAGCGCAACTGTATGTCGATCGATCAATCAAAGATTAAAAAAGAATTAACTTGTAAAATTTCGTTTCCTCGACACGGCGTCTCCGTTGGCCACAATTAATCATTGCATTCGACTGAATGCATGCCTAACCTAACTTGTTACGAAGTGGTGCAAGCAGAAATGTATAATATGGGAAATTACATTACGAAATGTTATGTTCAAGATGTCAGTTTAACTTTATTGTTTATTACGAAATAGTACGGATATGATGCAGATTTAACATAATTTCTCACGAAATGGTGTTACAACATGTTGATATACTTCCAGTGTTACGACATGTTGTGGAAATAATTTCGGTCTCATTTAACTTGTTATGAAGATATGTGCACAGGTCGAATGTCTGCTTGCACCAATTTAAATAAACCTATAAGATAAATTGAAAATTTAGTGATGGAAGGACGGTTTCCTATTTTACACGGTCAGAGCCCAACTCCTAGAGCATCCTACCCCTATTAGAAATGTTCTGGTCGGCTAACTAGTGTATTTTCAAATGTTCTTTCTTCAAACATATATCTGAGTTCACTCAGTTTATTACTAATATTTTTTTACAAAGGAACATTGTCAAATTTTAAATTAGAGTCATTCTTACGTTAGTGTTTTTTGAGTGTAGCAGAACAGAGAACTAGTGTTTGTACGTTATGATTTGTGTTGTAAAAAGGTTTCAATCTTGTTTTGTTTGAAGACAGAAAAATACATTTAAATCTATTTTTGAGGTGTTCTATATTTATTCAAGGAAATTACTTGACTGTAAAGTTAAATAAAGTGACCTATATTACTAAGCCTCTGCTCAAATAGTAATGAATCTTTTTCTCGTCCGCTTATAAATACTATTTAAATCGTGAGTAACGATTTTGCTTTCAAAGTTGATAAATATAAATCCAATCAAATAGGTTTATGATTACTTCCCGATATGACATAATAACTACGATTTTAAAATTATTTTCTTAAACATGCATTATCATATTCAACAAGAAAATAAATTTAACTAATTTTTATCTTCAAAACAATAGATAGCTTTAGGACAACTTCGTCGGTTATCTCCCAAAACTTAGACACCCAAATCCCAGACTGTAAAGTAGGGCATTATTTACCACAACACCCATAGCTATCATTTGGAACAGTTCTAATTAGCGCACCACACTCGGTGAATTATATTTACTTAAACGCAATATAAATGGAAATGTATCGCAATGTTTCATACATAGTTAAACCCAACACTGACCTTTCCGAACAAACAAATCTATAAATTGGCATCAAACAGCGTTGCGTGTTGAGCCCAACACTGTTTAAAATTTGCAAGTGTATGTCGATGATACATCGGCTCCTTGATATTTCTTCTACATGAAAATCAAAGCTACTAGGCAGTTAACCTTGTGGGATCCAGACTTGAAAGATTCTAGTTGCGAATTATGTACAATTCACACGATGGAAATACGTCCTGAGATTGTACACATTTATGGCAAAGTTTGGGGACTTCGGACTACTTACACACCCCGTATCTCTCTTGTTTTAATCGGTGGTGTTTTCGCCACAGAGTTCCACAACTTATTGAACTTCGGAAAAAGAACCCCAAAATCCCCTCCCCCATCAAAAAATATCCTCTCACAGCCCTTATCTTTCTGTGTGGTACCACAATCCGCAATTTGTTTAAAAATCGGTTTTGATTGTGTAGCTGACAAACACACTGACGACGAATTATACTTAAAAAAGAGGGAAACAAAATATGCTTAAAGCTTCATGCGGATGTCAAGATGAATGCAAGGGTGTTAACTGCGTGAGTTTAATAACAAGAGAACAATGGGGCTGGGTGACAAATGGTTGGATCATAAGGGCTGTCATTGATACAAGTGACATAGTTTCGATTACCCGCTTGTGCGTGACAAGGCGAGGGTCCTCCGGTTTCCTTTCATTGCTAAAGATCCCTAAACGCAAGCGAATTATTGAAATAGAATTGCAACATAATGTTGGCCCCGAAATGACCAAGTTGGTGTTAAGTGGACGTTAAACCCTATCCCCCCCCTCTCTCTCTCCCGTTTGTTCTCTTTCGGGTGTTCTGGTTAAATAAGCACTTCGTAACTTTTAGCAACACGTTGGCCCAATAACCTTGTCGTTGGTCATCAAAGTTAAGTAGGATTTTCTGGCGTGGTTCTCCCTTTTCAGTAGTGAGACGAAAATCCTGGGTCAAGTCTATTTGCGTGCACATAAAAGAATCATTTACAGTTGGAATTCTAAATAAGAGTAGGCCATAGTGCCGCTGTCTGAGCAAAGTTTCCCCCATACCGTATGGCGTTTGCCTGTCTTCATTAGCCCAGTCGGTGTAGAATAGTAGGACGTTAAACCCCATTTCGTTTCATTTTTGCAGTCTGTAGGACATAATCTACATATCCGGGACAAATTCTTCAAATTTTTTTCTTTCAAAATACTAGTAACCATTTCAAATATGATTGACACCCCAGCATTTTTTATTGTTTAATAATGCTATGGTATACCGTGTTTTTACGCACAGACTTCTCTCATGCTTATATATGACGCCCTTGTACTTTTGTTTACATACTAAAATAAGTATAAAACCGACTCTTTACTCATACTCTCTTAAATCGTCCACAGATCAAGTAGGATTTTAATATTACGTAAAGAAGGATTGTCAGTACTCAAGACACTAGGTCTTATAAAAGAATTCACTGAGAGAACAAATCAAGGGAAATGCAAGTGTAAGCCTATATTCTCATAAATACGAAATTATAGTACCATTGGTATTCATTTATTCGGTGCAGAAAAGGAAGGCGTTAAACCCCATTTCAGTGTTTTTCATTTGCTTTTTGTTTTATTTTGTTTTTGTTTTTATATACTGTGGATATCGCCCTTCAATCTCACATTTACATTTTTAAATTAAATAAAGAGTCTATTAGCTACATGGACGCTACTTATTTGTGCACATGGCGTTGGAAACACGATCTTTAAAACCATATTAGCTGCTGAAAGCCGGCATCACATTCTGGGAATTGCAGTGAATTACTGGAACAAGACCGCGGAACAACTGTTGCTCAATTACCAATCTTGTAAACCCTCTCTCTACTTGTTGCTCGCTAAATTCAATAAGGTACGGCTTTATTGATATTATGTGTTGTTGACAAGACCACGTGTGTCGACACGAAAGTCGGCCGTTAAAGCAAGGATCGATACCCAGTTGTGATTGAAACGATCAGCGCCTGTGAGGAGCTGAGAGGATATAGGATACCGTAATAGTGAAAACCTCTTGCCAACATGCTCATCGTTTAGATAGAGCGAGACAGGGTAAGCTACTTGTCTTGGCAATTTATTTTAAAAACTATTCTTTCAGATTAGATAGCTGAAATAAATTAATAGCACTTGAAAACACACTTCACCATCTTTGACTATTGTGTCGTAATTGTTTTGACACTGGGATATTACTACCAACGAACTTTAAACGGTAAGTAAAATATTGTTTCGAAATCTTACACGCATTCGCCTGATACAAAGAAGCCGTAAAGTGTAAAAAATCAAACAAAGTCATTAATTATTGTTTCCCAAGAAAGAAAAAAATATTAACAAATTCATTTTTGTTACGTGACAATTATTTTGTTATAGTGAATATTCCTTGTCGGTACTAATTCCACGTGGCACACCATTTGTTTTTAGTTGACTAACAAATTGTTTTACTTTTATGGAACCCTACACGAATTATTGAAATGATATTAAACCATATTATGTTAAATCCGAGTTGATATCAAACCTTATTTCTCTCTATCTTACAACTTTTTTGTGTATGTTATTGAATTAAGAATATTTAAGAATGGCTCATTGCATATGGATGTGAAAACGTTAACATTTTTGTTAACATGATTACAAATGAAATTAAATTGACAAAATTGACAAACAATGTCCTATTTTTCTGACCCGACTGGGCTAATCAAGACTGACAGACGCCATACAGTTTGCTATGTGGGAAATTTGGCCCGGGCCACGGGACGTACACGGGACATAGGTTTTTCGTCCCGCCCGAACGACTAGACACTGACCTTACCAGGCCCTTCGCCCAGCACCACTGGTAAGATGAGACCACGCTGAAAAATCCCGGCAAACTTTCTCGGCAAACACCGGGATCGAAAGCCGGTTAATGAGCCACCGGCGCCTTACTCATGATGGGTATCATGGCGTGATTACCCATTCTAGAAAACAAATACCATTCATCGGTTAATGAATTCGTGTTTTGGTTATTTAAACAAATACCATTTATCGGTTAATGAATTCGTGTTTTGGTTATTTAAACAAATACCATTCATCGGTTAATGAAATCGTGTTTTGGTTATTTAAACCACGGTTTTTCGTCTATCTAGAAGTCTAGAACGCCTGATACCACATATTATTGGTGACAGATTTTTACCACTGTATTTTGATTTTAGTTCACATGTGAACTTCTTAGTTCACATGTGAACATCCTTCTCGTCATCACTATTTCCTTAATTTGTGGTAAAGAGACGTTTTGTTTACAACAGTAAATTGACAGCTCCAACTTCTACGTTGAAGAAATAAGTGACACAGGCTCTTTCTCTAACCTAGAATGAAAGAATAAAATGGTGTTTACCGTCCTACTTATCGGCACCAACCGTGGCTAATGAAGACGGACACACACCGTACAGTGTGTTCTTTTACGTGTACGCGAATGTGTACGCGGGAACTCAGTTTTTCGACGATCCGAAAAACTAGACACGTTTCATTGCTCGGTCCTCTGTCCTGCATCACTGACAAGTGGAAATAACTCTGGAAAATTTCGGCGAACTTTATCGGCCAGCACCAAATTCTATTTTGAAGAAATAAGTGAGTAAGACGCTGATTGGCTAGCCTGGAGGTCTAGGGTCCCCTCCTGGTGTTGGCCGAGAAAATTCCTCTAGATTTTCCAGAGCGGTTTCACCTTGTCAGTAATGTAAGTGGTGCAAAGACTGACAGCCTGACAAGGAAGCTTTCTGGTCGTTCGAACAGGACGAAAAACCGAGGTCCCGTGTACACATTGGCGTGCACGTAAAAGAACCTTGACATTTGGAATTCGATATAAGAGTAGGCTACAGTGCCGCTGTCCGGGCAGAATTTCCCTCATAGCACAGTGCATGGCGTATGCCCGTTTTCATTAGCCCAGTCGGCGCAGAAAAGTACGACGTTAAACCCAATATTTTCATTCTGCTAACTTAGATTTTGTAACTTACAAATGTAAACCACAAACCTTTCAATTAACTAAATCTTGATCACTCATTATCATTATTGACAAACTATATTCCTTATTTCTAACATGGGTTACATTAATAGCATAGGTGAATTATTAATTATGACTAGACTCTTTTTTTACAATTGAGACGTTATCTCTTATCAGAACCATTTTATCCTGATCCTAGAGCTATATCTGTGAACATTTTACTTAGATTAAAGGCTTGAGAACGAAATGTATATTACACATCTTTCCAGTATCAATCTAGCAAAAAAGGTTTATACCATATAATGTTACACACATCTTGCATGAATGGCGAACGAGTTCAATAAACTATAAATAGTTAATATTCTAGAAAAAACAAATTCGATCAAATTAATATTTTTTTCTTTAGTTTAGAATCGTTTCTGATTAACTGAATAATAAAAAGCAAAACTAAGTTCGGCATTCGGTCTACAGTTTAGTTTAATAACATGTTGTATGTTGCTTTTTACATTCCGAAGATCTCGGGTAAGTTAAAATTCCTGTGCAATTCGTTACTTCATGGTAATAAATGGTTAGGTTGGATTTACATAGCTCAATGAATGGTACAAGAGGTTATATACCCCGGGGAAAGAATCACCGGTATCAAGCAGATTGTACAATATGTGCTCTGTTTATATTATTATATCTGAAATTTATGCTCTCATCGGGGCCTTGGTGTAGTTTTTGGGTCAAAAACGATCAAATGTTAATTGTTTTCCCCGGTGAATCATAAAGTAGCTTCGAATCAATTAGATCTGAGAAGTCAGACGCCCGCCCCGACTTCATGTAGCAGATATCTATAGTCCATGAGCAATTGCTGGCATAGTGATAGCAAGGTACACCATGAGTCGATTTCTATTCACGTAAATAAGAAGATGTGGTTATAACATAGACGTTACTCCTGAACATATCCTAATAGAATGTAACTGGAGCAGAGCTTGCAATCTGGACCGGTCAGCACTGGAAAGAGGTTAGAATGGATGACATTTCCATGTGACAAGGCGACGCAATAGTTTCCATCTAATCGGATCAGTCTGGATCTAGATATCTAATTTGTTATTCGGGATCCCTTTCATATTGCCCCTTTGGTCTGGGAGTGTCTACTTATTGATTGGCTTTTTCTGGCAAGTTTCCTTGCGACGGCTTTTCTGCGATATGACCTATGGTGGAAGTTGACGTAAACCCTATTATTATAGTAATAATAGCAGTGGTATTAACAAAGGTAATCGTGGTAACATTAATAGCAACCACGGTGGCTCAGTGATTAAGATGTTGGCTTGTTAAACTGGAGATCCCGTTTTCGATCCCTGCGTTGGCCGAGAAGGTTCATGAAGATTGTCTTGGTGCAGCACCGTCTGGTGTCCTTTTATGTGCCAACGTTCGCTTTAATACAGAGGGAGAAACCACAAAATAGGTCAGTTTGGGACTAACTTATGGTTCAATTTTATATAATTCGCTTGAGTTTAGGGTCGACAACAATTGGTGGAAACCAGGTAACCCGGAAAAACCCCAAGAGGTTGGCAGGCGACCATACCCATTGTCACCTACAAGGTGAGAATCAAACACGCCACTTGACTCATTGGCAGGTCTTATGATCTGCCGCGTCGGTTTAATATGTTGTTACTGTATTGTAAAGCAAACGTTAGGAACATTAAAAAAAACCCAAAAAACAGAAAGTGCTCAAACAAGGCCAGGTGCTTTTAATTTTCAAACTTAAATCGTATTAAGAACAACACTAAAGCGATGGTAGATATGCAGATAAGAGCAAACCGACTGTTTTATTATCCTCGTTACACCTTAATAATAAAAGGAATAATTGACAGTCAATGAAAATGATGGACAGGTGTTTGGATCATAGTTGATATTGGACTTGATATAAGGTAATTCTCTCTTTCGTTACCCAAATACCATATGGGGGTCCAGAGTACAAAGTATGTCCCTTAACTGTTTACAACTGGCTGACTGGTTCGTGTTTAATGTTTCCGAACATAACCAGTAGTGGACGTCACTGACCTTGTTTGGCGACGTTATTTTTTGAGGAGGTCTATATTTACGACTTTGAGTGAATATTCCTCAATTAATTATGAATGGAGTTTAATTAAAGTACTGTAAGTGTATGTAATAAAAACTGTCTTAATTAAAGTACATACCACCTTGATATGCTCATTTTAGGTGCTCTTTAAGAATAGTTTCTTCTATTTTTTCTTTCTCTCCCATTCCCATGTCGATGTTGGTTAACTTTGCAAGAATATGAAAATGAATGGCAATAAAACTATTGTTATCTGTAAATGTCAACAGAAAAAAGACATTTGTATATATATTTCTCTTAAATACAATTGTTGCCCTGCTTGTATTTAAGTAGCTGATGGTAAGTTAACTTAAGGATATACAAAATTGTAGATTTTGAAAATTATTAATCAATTATATTGCAATTTTGTGAAAAAAATGACAAGAATTATAAAATTGTTAAATTGTAAGCATTATTCCTAATTTCTAATTATAGTCCTCTAATGTCCTCCTTACCGATGGCCGATCAAGGCCCCTGGACCCATTGTTCAATCGTCTTTTAGTTTTCTGTCTATTGCGGACTTTTAGAGCACTAGTTTACGCTTCAAGGCAAACTAGTTTCAATACTTTGCTTATAATGAACAGCGTGTGGTAAGAACTTCTTCCAATTCTAAATAATACAATTAAAATTGACAGTAGGTAATACGTGTGTGTTTAAGCTTGGTCGCTACAAGATTTCTAAGAGTTCAACTGAGTAGGTCATTATCAATTGTTTGTTAGAACAGATGGACCATAATGAGAGTTAAAATTATATATCAATTCTATAACAAACTTGTGTGAATATACTATTTATGATTTCCAGGTTGAGAAATACGGAATATGTCAATCATAAAATATATAGGTTTAAAGATAATATGGCGCAAATGTTTGGTCTTACTTCTGAACAACCTGGTGGAGATGACTGTTTGGCGAGGACGTTATCGGCTGTTGTTAAGCTTCGGACAAATGAAATGTTTTTATACGATAAAATACAAGGTAATTGGTTAATTGTTAGCCACAGGTGTGTCCATTTTAACAGCTGATTTTCATTTCCTTGCGATACCATTTCCTTATTTCATTGTGGTAAATAAATAGAACGCAAAGAGATACGAACTAAGACTTATTCCGCCCACATATTTAATGATGCAGTTCGTCAATTTATATCGTTTATTTCTCTTCCTCTTTTCCGCGTAGCAATTTTTGTTGACTTATAGGTCAAGAATCGAAGAAAAGTATTTGAACGTATATTTCCTGTCAGGTTTCGGTGAATATTTAAGTTTTTAATGCTGAAATATCAGTTAGTAAAGAAACAATTTTTTTTGGGAAATCACGTATGAAAATAATATGAATATTCTTACCAGACACAGAAAAAAAATCGGGATGCACCCCCTCCATCACCCTTTAATAGTTATGGGCTCTTTGGGTTTATAAAGATTAAGATCATCATGGAATTATCACTGAATCCAATGGGGAGAGAAATAAGGTCCTAGTCACTTTTCTAACATAAACTCACCACAATCTACAATGTCAATAATTGGTAGAGGAGGAACATAGGCGTTATTGGTTCTCTTGTTAGGAATACGGTCTTAATATTGATAAGAATAGAGATAATGAAGTGAACGAACCCAGCTGAATGATTTAAAAAATTGCTTGATTACTTTCTTTATGACATTAGTCGAGACGCATAATTAATGTACATGTCTTACAACAAGTAAGTCTTGCCATATTGTTGGTTTCAGGTTCATTTACACGACCAGCCTCATTAGTCCAGTCGTAAGAGAACTGTGCGACGTTAAAGCACATTTCATTTGTATGGTGCTTTGGTCATATAGTTTGCAACCTCGTCATCTTAAGGAACCGTGACTAGATCGCGAGTTAGGTATAGCTATAAATATTTGTTGACCGTTTCATTAAATGTTCCCCTAACATAATGATGCAGATAATGGAAATAAACATAGTACCCAGTAAAGCTACACCTCTGTGTACACATTCGTTTCATTATTTTCTAGAAGACAAAAGATATTGAAAAACTTGTCATGGTCACATTCAATCATCATTACTATGCGAATGATCCCCAAATGTATTGGTTTTGTTTATTACATCATTATTTCTGGAACACATAGTAGAGCTCATTACAGTAATAACTAGTCGTGAAGTAATTTTAAGCACCAAAACTTGACATTTTATTTAGGAAAAGAAACATTTTACTATATTTAGTATATACATGTAGATTAGTTTCCTTTTAGCACCAGCTTTCGGATTTGATTAGAAATGAATAATTGTTAATCTATGTTTTTGATTTTACAGTTTAATTAGGTGGATGCGGTGTGGGGGTTAATGTAGGTAGTTGGCCTTGTCAAGGGGGCAAAATTCACTATGTCCAACTGATTTGTTGCTAAATTCCAAATGGCGGAGCTAAGATTTTCAAGAAGGGGGTGCTTCTCCGTCAGAAAGTTTTTAAAAATTCTCATCTAACTACGCGATGTCCTAGATAAAGAACACAATACAGAGAAATTATTTGCACCGTGGCTTCGATCAGAAAGGGGAAAATTGGCTAGCGTCGAAAAAACAGTACACAAGTGGACGTAACATTCTGTGTATGCCATTCTCAAAGAAGATGTAACTTTATCCTTTTAGTCAAACTCGACCATATTATGTTACTTAATTATATTATGATTTTATAGAGGCATAATACCGAATATCATACTAAAAACGTTAAATCCACATGCACATGAAAATTCTTCAAATACTTGGAGGAATTTGGTCGATAATTTCTGATTGATACCAGCCATAACATAAAAATTTATTACTGTCACATTTCACGCATAAGGAGTCAATACCATTGATAATATCCTAAGAAGGTTATTATTCGACGTAGTCATATAGAGAGGTAAGGCTATAACCGCAACCGTAGGACAACATCTCAATCGTGTTGATATCGGCAATCAAACTATTGTAAAAGGGATCGACAAATCATTAGTAGCTGTTGATAATAAAAGTGTTTATAAAGCTCACACCACCTGTGTCCTAATTTATAGAAAATATTATCTATATAGAACTTGGGTTATACACACACACACAGCTAGATTTTATAATTATTATCACCATATGGTATTTTCTTACACTTATTATTTATATACTGATACATTAAAATGTAGTATAATAAGTGATGTTTTTTATAATGAAAAGATCAAATGTTTATTTCTGTAAAAAATCAAAGTTTCTAATTCTATAAGTTGAATTGGTACAATTGTATTGAACACGAATTGAATACACTGTTTACATGCAATAATCAGGGTGGTTCATAATTCACAATTTTCATATAATATTATTGAATATAAAATTGGGAATATATTAGTTTATTTCCCAACAACATTAATTAATCCACGAAACCGTGTTTGATAAATCGAAGATTTCGGCGCAACTTGAAATACAAGCTCTTCGTGAACTACAATGCCGTGTTAGATAAATTATGATTTGAGATATTTCATGACGAAGATGGACAGTTCCAAACTAGCATAAACTAGCATTTAAAAACAAAAGTCAATATATAGCAGTGCTCATTAATTATTTTATATTTAAAGTTCTACAGTTTTTATCCATTCTTGATACATTTTGAGTATGAAGAAACCCTTAAATAAGGCACCTGCCTATCAGGCCACACAATCAGGCTTTTTCGGGCACCACCGCTCTGGTGTCTGTCTTTTTTTCTGGCACTGATTTGCCTTTTTCTATGCCCAAAACACAGTTCAAAATGTCAGGTCCGATATGTCAAATATGTAATCTATCCGAATCAAACACGTGGTGTAATAGTATGAATACCTTTGTGAAAGAGTTTAATTTACCTTTAACTGTACGGACATCCATAACTACCAAAATTATGCGCATGTATTATTCTATAAAATAATAATAATAGAATTTGTCGGGTACATTATGCCGTAATATATGTTAGCGCACTAACTGTCGATGTCCTATGGGAAATACCCAACATTTTCAACGTTATTGCTTTGAAATTACAGAAAGCTAGACTATTCTTTGACAAGTCTTTCTAGCTATATTAACCCAAGTTCGCTTAATACTAGCGATGTCATTGGTGGTCATATTCTCGTATCCATTGACATTTAAGAAAGTAAGATCCGAAGAGCAAAAAACGGTCAGGGCCGAACAGTAAATGCGGCCTTGATACCATGTGTAATAAATGTTGCTTCCAAGATTTACTATAATATCGTGAAATGACATTATACCCTCTAGTAGTGACTGCTTTATAAAGTTCTTTCTCTCTGTCATGTACATGGTAGCCCAGATGATTAATGTGTGTTTTGACAGTCTTATTCATCTACGTATTTGTTATTGTCAAATAACTTACATACCTTCGCGGTGAAAAATCAAACTATGTGACATGGAGTGATCTCTTGCAACCACAACATTAAGCTTATATTCAATACAAAGATAGAAAAAAAGAAACCGTAGTTGCACTCTTTTGTCAGCTGATGACACATTTCTAGATGTTACTGCCTATCACCAAAATAAAATATGTGTAAATGTAACCTTAATTTTGAGAAAAATATTAAATATACCGAATTTCTTCAGCTAAGTAAACTTCTTACATGAACAAAAATCTGTGTCATCTAGGTAACAAATATGATATAAACGGTTGAGCAAGCTGCACCTATTATTCATTATTCCAATTACTAGACCTTTAGGCATGTCTTAAGAATTATGAGGGAGAATCTTAAAGAAATATGACTTTTCATTTGTGTATTAACTCGGTAGTTAACGAATGACAAACCATTAGAAATTTGCATTAGGTGTACGCCGTCTATTTATAAATGGTATCAGGTGTTCTAACAAGTCCAAACAGAGTAAAGATTAATGTAGTTCCATGGGTTTGAAATCAGAGACATTATTAAGCTGGGTATTCTAGGAAGAATCGGACTTGTAGACTGAAAGTAAACAGGAAATGAAATAATTGAATAAAGTTTGAAGGCATGTGGAATCTTTAAGGATGACTTGACGTGTGATATAATTAGTGTTATTTTATTTTGTTAAAGCTAGCCAGTCTTCCTTCTCATCTCTATATGTTTACCAATGTTATAAACACAATTAGTGTAATTTCCTCATTTATTAGCATCTGAATTATCGCATTAACATAATGTGGACGGTCGGATGAACATATGATAGACAGACGAGTGCCGATATTATACGTCCACAATAAATGTGAATATGTCAAAACAACATCTGTTTTTCAAAACTATTAGATATTGTTATATCTTAATATGTACGTATTTGGAATTATATCCAAATGGTTGGACCCAGCCTATTACGACAGGAAATTTGTCTTTGCGAACGAAAGGATCATTTTGCTGGGTTCGGAAACAAAGCGTCCGTGGGAGTCCAGTCGGCATCGACGGCTCTATTCAGTGGCTTAACAAACGGGTGGACAGTGACGTGGTCTCAAAGGATACGTTATAAAGGACACCCGAGGGTCTTGACTTCATTACTAATCTCCCTAGAAGTCACTTTTTACAAACCATTAAAAATAGCTATGCCTTTCGACGATACAACTAATTAAGCTAAGATGACAAAGTGGCTATGTTTTCGGATTATCTCTGAACATGTTGACATGTGTAATCCTGATGATGATGAGTATTAAAGCTGTACACTAGATAAACAGCTTAATAACTTAGAAGAATAATCAGGGCATTTCTTAAAAGAATCTAAAGCACTGACTGGATACGAGATTTTGGTTAATTTCAGCAAACCATTGTGGAGTTTTGGGTTGCGCACTACCTGTGCTTTGTACGTGTGATGTTTATCTAATTATGCGACTTGGGACATTTGCCCTACAACTAACAGTACTAAAAATGACAATCTGTGAACAGCACTTTTAAGGATTTGACTATATGGATAGATTGGAACCTTGCTTATCTAAGACCATTTTAATATCTAAAGTCATGTGAAATAAGCATTGGTCTCTAATATTAAAATCCAGATTAGATATTTTGCCCTGGGATGTTCTTCGTACTATTAGCTTTTCCAGTTAGTTGTTTTCACTACTCACCAGAAGTCTTTGAGATAACCCAGACCACTAACTTCATTTAATTTTCAAAACTATAAAGTGTTAGAACTTATTTTTTTAAAATTTAATCTATTACAGTATTTACGAATTTTCTGTTGGATTATTTAAGATTGCAAAACCTTTATTTAAATTTTATTGTATTTAAAGAACATTACTTTTGGTATTTGGTTTACGACGATTATGCTTGTATTTAAAGAATATAAGAACTTTATTTTTTGCATTTAATTAATTAAGGATTATAAGAATGGAATCCTGAAAATCCCCAGGATAACAAAACTTGAGGCGCTGCAGTTCATCATTCTGACAACTCATTAGTCCTTAGTTGACGTAATTGTGATGTTAGGTTTAAATCTCAAATATTAAAGGGGATAAACAGAAGCGGCAATTTGATTAAGTTTCATATGTTCAAGAAATCTAGACAGAGCAAGCTAAAATTGGTCTTAGTTTAAAGATGGATTATGTAAGAGCTAAATCTGCCCGTTGCCGTTTATTTTCGGGCTTCAAATATATGTTTTTATTTATACATTCATTAACATGACGAGTCAATCATCAACTCCCTGGGCCATCGGATGACCCCGATTTTAAGTAGATTTAGATAATAGATAAAACAGATAGTTTCGATTGTCAAGTACCGTTGCTACTATAATAAACAATATAGCCTACGCAACATTTTGTCTAAACTTCAAACACGCTTACCTCGCACAGAATCAAGTAACTTGTCTGAAATTTTCAATATGTTCATTTTCAGTAATCTATTTTTGAACCAGTATAATGTAATCTTTAAAGGTGAAATCTGAATTAAAGGCTCTTAAAACTCTTTATGTTAGTATCCAGCAGTCTATCTGAAGGACACTTGATTTGAGAATAGAGAAATACAGGTCTATGTCCGTTGTCGGATAGAGTGGGGTGAGTTTCTTGTCTAGCAGAGAGAGAGAGAGAGAGAGAGACAGAGAGAGCGACAGAGAGAGAGACAGAGAGAATTTAACGTCCACTCGACACAAACCATGTCATTTCGGGACCAACACATGCGTGTAGTGTCTTTAGCAGTGTGAGGACAGGCGACCCTACTCCTTGCCACGTACAAGCGGGGAATCGAAACCACGTCACTTGACTCAATCGCCCCGTTTACACTTGGCCGCGGTACCAGGCCGCGATAAATTTCAAGAAATTGACCCGTTTACAATACTCTAAAATAACCGGTCTCGGAACGGTGCCAGGTACGCCAAGTGTGGAACTCGTCACAGAAAAGTTAATTTCAGTCCCTATGCAAATTACCCAGATGAAAACAATTATGACGGTTGATTTAGTTTGTGCAGCCATTTTGACAGAACTGATGACAAAACTGTCGAAGTTTGCGGGGAAAAATGTCAAAGTCCATTTGGCGCATGCGCAGTAATCCGTACAGAGAACCGTTCTCAGACGAGATAGCGTTTATACTACGAATATTTAACTGTGCCGTTCCTGGCACCGTGCCGAGACCACCTCACTTCAGTGGGCCATATTGGCACGGTACTCAGTACGGTACGCTTAATGTTTGACCCGTTTACAACACAAAAAAATTAACCGTGCCGTGGCTGGCACGCTTAAAATTTGTAATGTAAACGGGGTAAATGACAGACCTTATGATGCAACGCGCAAGCGTTAACCATTCGCCCCCCCCCCCCTTATCTAGCAGTAAATGCGTCGATACCTTAAGCGATCGCAAGTGACAACTTACCGCTGTGCTTTAGTTCTTGTTGTTTTCCATTAAGTAATAGAACTGTGCAGGTTGTGGATGCGTTCTGCTCTATGGGGAACATTTTGCCCGGACAGCCAGGCAACGACCTGCTCTTACTTCGAATTCTAATTGTCAAGGGTTCTTTAATGTGTACGTCAATGTATACAAGGGACCTCGATTTATGAACCCTCCCGATCAACTAGGCATCCATCATTGATAAATTGGAGGCGAGAGCTCAAAAAGTGACATTGTGGCGACCATTATTCAAACGATTTAATACTTTGAGCTGAACCTTTAAGACACGGTAAACGCGGCCATTTGCAAACTCAAGCGAAGTCTGTGTTTTGGAGAACCAATTAAACTACAGGAGATCTTTATAAAGAACTAATAACCATCGGTAATCTATTTTATTAAGCATGTAATTCTGTTTTTCAGATAGAAGTAATAAGCCTATGGATATCTGTGTCAAAAATCTAGATTACGTGATATCATCATATTATACACTTGAACGGCATCATTTATATTAACAGTAACTTTAATCATAATTCATCAATAAACAAGATTAATGAATGGACGGAGGACAACTATAAACTAACAGATATAAGAGAACAGAACTTAACTCGGTGTTATGTGAACTTTCAGGAATAATCGTGTAAATTTGGGGTTTGAAAATAACTCTGAAATATGAATTTGGGTAATCTCAACCTTAACTTATCTCAGGGTGGCATTCTGGGTTTCAAGCTACCTGGACATTTTGAACCTTCCGAGGAAACAAACGGTGAGTACAACTTGTTTTGTAGACTAATATCCGGCTCGCATGTACCCTTATACATGTTATGCAAATTTACATAGGTGTATTAATTATGTGCGGGTCACTATTTTCAGATTTAAAGAGGTTGTTTAGATTGTTTTGAATATCTTTATCGGAATTCAGAATATTTATATTGGAAGGGGTTATGACAGAAATGGAAAATGATGAAATGGGGTTTAACGTCCTACTTGTCTTCAGCGACTGGGCAAATGAAGGCAGGCATGTGCTATGTAGTGTGCTGTGATGGCATTTATGCCCGGACAAGGTGTTGCGGCCTAATCTTATTTCGAATTCCAACCGTAAATGGTTCTTTTACGTACACGCCAATATGTACACTGGACCTCGTTTTCTTGTTCCATCCGAACGACTATACGAGCCACGCCTTGACTGAAATATTTTGATCGTATATTTAGGGTTTCCTGGCAATGCTTAAGATTGAATTTGATATACAGTGAACCGTCAGAACAGAAGACATGGTTCATATTTTTAGATTAAAGGGACAATAACACTCTTGCCGGCTTGACAGCTCCAGAAAATAAAAAAAAATAGCCTTATTCTAAGTACTAGATGTGTTATTGTCTTACCTGTTGTGTAAATTATCCATTAAATCCTATTTTACTAGTCCAGAGGGTTCAAAAATATTTTAAAATCCAATTCACATTTGAAAAGCTTTACGTCAGGCTTTTCAAATCATTTAGTTGAATTTTTCCAATTTTTTAAATTAGGTGTGTTAAGATGAAATTTGTATCATCAATTAATTGGAATATTGTAAAATAGTACAATTTGTTGACCAGAGTAAAGATTGGGACATATTATTCAGTTACAACAAGAGTGGTATTGAGCCTTTAAGCTTGCACGACATTCTCCCCAATAAGAATTCATGTTCATATAATATGTTGTCCAATTAAAAATTGTGAGAAATACAATCATCATAGATATATAACTTATCACCAAGACGTCTAGTTCATTATAGCATAAATGCCTCCATAAGATTAAATTCCAAATTATCCTCCGTCAGCGTTAATTGTTTAGGCTGGGGCGGGGGAGGGGGGGCGAGACAACCAAAAAGCAAACAACGTGATAAGCACAGAACATATCTACAATTTATAAAATACGGTAATAATAGGTGGTCCGTCGGCCATATTATCTTTACCATTGTTGACAGACTATCGACAAATACTAAACAATAATGAGACATAGAGATCTAATTAGCTACGTCTGCCATCTTAGACACAAGACTGCTTCATTAAACAAGTACGATTTACTGAGTTTGATGCCATAAGAAACGAATGCTGGACACAGTGACGGATTTACCCATCATAGGCTTGGCAGGCTGAAGACTGGGGTTTAAAGATCTTGAGGGCCTTCGAACAAGGTGTAAAATATTTTTGACACTGTCATAAATAGGCCAGTAGCTGACACCAAATAATGTTATCAGAAAAAAAACATTTTGCTCCAGGGCCAGGAAATGTAAAAGATCTTTGCGTTGACTAATATGTATTCTGAATAAAAATATCGATAGTTCTGAGGTTCTAACACAGCAGTATTTTTGTTTTGAGCTCACAGTTGGCGGATTATTTTACCGTGGAAGCTTACTCTTTAAACCATATTTGGACATAGGTACTGGTCACGTGTCTTAATTAGCCAATCGTTGATATGTAAACAAACGATAACAAGGGAGTTCAATTAGTCTGAAGAGTAAAATATGAACGAAACTAGTCACAATTTATCTCTTATAAATGCATAGAACTATAATATAATATGTATGCTGGTGGTTTAGCTGATGTGGCCAAATTTTTTAACTCGTGAGATCTGTCGTAGGCCTATGTTATATTTACTTGTGATCAGTAGCGGATCCATGTGGGGTACCTAGCCCCATCCCATCACCAATAACAGCATAAAATTCACAAATTATTGTGTTTCAACGAAATAAGTAAATTTGAAATTTTTGCTGCTTGAGGTGATGTAAGATGCCCCACACCTGACAAAATATTATGTGCTCACCACTCAGGCAGTATGATGTCTAGCCCCACCCCCACATCAAAAACCGTATGAAATTCACTTATTATTGTGTTTCTGCGAAACATGTAAATTTGATTTTTTTGTTGCTTGGGGTGACGTGGGGATCCCCCACCCTACCCCCAACAAAATATTCTGCATCCCGCCACTCAGGCAGTAAGGTGCTGCCTTACTAACCAGGAGATCCGTTGGTATTCAAAATAATAAGGGTAGGTCGTAGGCAAAAGGCAAAAATTAATCAGTCACTTCTCTGCTTCGCCTTCTTTATTTCTTGCGAATAGCTTTGATATGCGTTAACAGCACAAAGGACAGAAATGAACAAGGCGAAATTAAGAAGTTTCTTGAATCGTACCAATTATTCAATGCCTTTGCGCTGAACCTCATAGGGAAGTGAACCCACAATAGAACGCAGCTTCTCGGCTTAGCATGTGAAGTTCAGAAGGAACTAAGAGTACCTATCGGCTTCCATACGTATGCCTGTCTTCATCAGCCTGGTTAGTACAGAAATCAGGAGCCATGATGGTTCAATTAGGAAGATGCTGGTCCACTAACCGGGAGGTCGTGGGTAATTAGATCCTACCTAATGTTGGCCAAGCAAATACCCCAGGATTTTCTAGCATTTGTTCTTGTTGTCACTGGTACAAGACAGGAACCGTGTATTTTTCGGACAGGCCTGAAAACTAGGGAAATCCCCCCCCCCCTCCTGATAATTTGGCCGCAAGTACCCTTTTCTCCAGGTTTACTGACCAGTCGAATATTTTATTCCATCTCATTGGCTAATTAAATGAAATGGGGTTTAACGTCCTTCTGTTCTGCTCCGAACTGGGCTAATGAAGACGGGCATACGCCATACAGTGTGTTATGAGGGAAATTTGGCCCGGACAGCGGCACAACGGCCTACTCTTATACCGAATTCCAACTGTCATGGGATCTTTACGTGCACACCAATGTGTACACGAGACCTCGGTTTTTGGTCCCATCTGAACGACTAGACAGCTTTCTTTGTCAGACCCACCAACCGGCATCATTAACAAGGGGGGAACCACGCGGGAAAATATAGATATACTTTCTGGGTCAATGCAGGGATCGAACACCCGACCTCCAGGCTAGCAATTAAGCGTCTTACTCACTTAGCCACCGTGACCCCCCCCCTCCCCGGTTAATTAAAACACGACGGGATAGAGTTTTATAACATTCTATTGCAGGGGCTAAAGCTCTACAATGAATGGTTTCATGCGTATCAAAGTGAAACTCATCTAAGAACTTTTGATCCTCAATACATAGTTCAATTTTTATCTCATGAATCGGACAAAAATTGTCGCCTCTGGGAGGTCCACAAAGTTCATTCATATTTCACATTTTGCGTAAAAGGCATTTGGCATAACTCTAGAACGGAAGGTCCGATGCGCACCAAACGTGAACTCACTCAACACTCGTTTTAAGTTTCATGGAAATCGGATAAAAAGTGTTACAACCTTGGTATTACATATTTTTACACTATTTGCGTACAGAAGAACGGCCATTTGATGGGAAGTTTCGGTCCGATTTTCAGGAAATTCGGACGCAACCATAATTATGGTGTAACGCTGATATATTTGAACGATTTTACAAATAAGATAAAAATTGCTACCTTTTTGAGGATCCACAAGTTACAAACGAGATTTTTCGTACAATCACAGTTCATAATCCAGAAAATTGGAAATAAATTGTGCCCCTCTAGATGGTCCAGAACAAGGTGACCTTCGGTTGCCCGGATATCCGAACTCTAGTCGGAACTATCTTCATGCGAATGACATTTAGTTCAACCTCTGGCACGGTCGGGATAGATCAAGGATGGCTGAAAAGGATGATACGTGTGTAGATTTATCTAAAAAATATAAAATTGCCGATTGCCAATGCGTTATTTACACCATGGACCGTATTTCAGGGTCCATGGTAACACCCGGAAGTTAGAGAACGGGAGTTAGGGTATAGATATTAACAACTTTGATTTTTAATCGAGTTTTCTTGATGAATTTGATAGATTAAGATCTTCTTATTTGAATATATATAGGCCCACGAGAAAAAAAAAACTTTGTGAAATGATCCATGTTTACGAAAATGTTTTAAAAGCATTTCTTCATCCCCATCGTTTAAAATATAGTTTTAGAAATGAGTAAATAGCAGAAAATATAGCAGGCAAAACAACTGACATGGGCGCCGCCATATTGAATAGCCAATGTTCCGGGCCATTTGTGTTCGGGTGCTGGTTCAGACTGTAGTCGCAACCACAGTTTACATCCGAAAGTCGCCCTGCGTATTATACTATTCAAAAAAAGTAGGGGATATTTGATTTTGGGGGCATAATACTAAAATATGCAAATGACTACGAAAAAAGTCACTATAGAACAAACAGAAGAAACATTTCCAGTTACATGTGACGCCCAAACGCACCAATAGCTACCGCATGGAATGCAGGTGATGCTTGGGATCATCATGGGGGTCCAACCCAAAATTTGCACGACTCTGACTTTGAATGTTACAGTCATTGTGGCATTGAATTCCAGGGTGGAAACATCAGTTTAATTGTTTTAGTGACCAGAAAACAAATTTTGATATGCGTCGGCTTACCCAAAATGAAAGGTTACGTGCCCTTGGCATGCTACAGATCGGCACAACACAGGCGGTTGTGGCGCGGACGATGAATGTTTCTCAGTCTGTCATAAGCAGACTATGGTCCAGATACCCTGATACACAATCTGTACAGGACAGACCACGCTCAGGTCGACCAAGGGCGACAACTCAAGCCCAGGATCGATTTATCCGTACCTTGGCCTTGAGAAATCGTGTCATCACAGCAAATCAGATCAGCGTTCGTCTTAAAACAGACACTGGTGTGAGAGTGAGTGGCCAGACGATTCGGAATCGACTGCATAGGGGTCATCTTCGCGCCCGACGTCCTCGCGTGATCCCTTGTTTGAGAGATCATCACATTCAGGCAAGACGTCGTTGGTGTAGGGATCGTCAACACTGGGATAATCGACGCTGGAGCAATGTGATGTTTTCAGATGAGTCAAGGTTCACTGTTGATTTTTGGACAGACGTAGGAGGGTGTGGCGTCGTCGAAACGAGCGCTTCCAAGACGTTAACGTCATCAGACATGATCGATTTGGGGGTGGTTCTGTTATGGTGTGGGGAGGCATCACTGTTGCTGGAAGAACGGCTTTACATGTTGTTGCAGGGCGTGTTACAGGCCAGTACTACCGGGACAACATCTTGGCAGTCCATGTTGTGCCGTTCGCGCGACGTCATGGCCGCCGTTTCATCTTCCAGGATGACAACGCAAGATGTCACAGGGCCAGGATCGTTACAGGTTACCTCCAACAACAGAACATCACCACATTACCTTGGCCAGCACTGAGTCCCGACCTCTCCCCCATCGAGCATGTCTGGGACATGCTTGGACAGAGGTTACGTCAACGTCAACAACGTCCTGCCAATGTCCAAGAACTTGCTGCTGCGTTGCAACAGGAATGGGACAATCTGGACCAAAATGACCTTAGACGTCTCATTAGGAGTATGCCACGTCGGATCAATGCTTGTTTGGCAAACAGAGGAGGATTTAACCGTTACTGACTTGGTTGTGATGCTGTGGTAACTTTGCTGTTTGACCCCGGGTATCATTTTACCCTTATAATGGTCAGTCTGTGCCTTACTTAGTCTAACGATCATTTGGAATAAATCGATGAATGTGAACTTCATTTCATTTTGTCATTTGTTTCTTCGTCAGTTTCATTAGGTGACTTTAATAACACTTAAAAATTAAATATCCCCTACTTTTTTTGAATAGTATATATGCTTTTACATTATTTGTGTAAAGGGGAGCGGCCATTTGAACTTTGAATTTGTGTTTAGGCGTAATGGTGTAATTGTGATATATTTGAACGATTTTTGCAATCAATAAAAGTATGACCTCTAGAGGCCCCACAAGCTAAAAATGTGAGTTTTCGTACAATCAGTGGCTATAATCCAAGAAGTTACGATTATAAACATACGTGTTAAGTTTCGTCAAAATCATATAAAATTTGTGACCTCTAGAAAGTCCACAACCATGGTAATATTATGTATAATTATATTTGTCCATTTGAGCATCACAGGAAATCACCATCGACTGCACTGCGTTATAATAATAAAAACTTTATTTAATGACGCAAAGTACGTTTTTTGGATTCCGTTTTGCATTTTGGAAGGAAAAGAGATTTACTGGTCTGTGAACGGAGCAAGATATCAGTTTTGGAAACAAGAGATTTTTCAATAAAATAGGAGTTTAGATAAAGTGGAGTATTAAATGTAAGAATTTTGAATGATAAGACAATTTTATTATAAAGAATCCTCTGTGTAAGGGTAAGTCAACTGAGTTTAGTAAATAAAGAGGTGGACGGAGTTTCAATTTGTGCATCAAGAATAATTCTTGCTGACCTCTTTTGAAATTTTAAAAGAATGTATAATCTACTTTTGGTAGCATTCCCCCAAATGATAGAGCATTAATCAAATATTGGTAGTATTTAACTATTATAAATCAAAATTCTTGTCTCGTAAGGTAAATTTTATCTTATTTAGGAGAAATACTTTTGATGCAGTTTTTTTTAGACATATCTGCACTTCCCAATTAATGTCTTGGTCAATTTGAATTCCAAGTAATTTTGCGATAGTAACCGTCTCAATTTTCTCACCATGGAGTGATAAAGTTAGGTTTTTCTGATTTCTTTTGTGCTTTAATGAAATCAGCATTGATTTTGTTTTCCAAGGATTGGTACCATCCCATTGTTTTCACACCATTTAGCAACCAAATAGAGATCATTTTGGAGATTATTGGCGATGGATAAAATATTTTGTGTGAACAATGCAGGGTACTGTCATCAACAAACAAATCTATCTGACTTGATTCAATATTGAGTGGGAGATCATCTATAAAAATAAGGAATGGGAGAGGACCCAGGATCGACCCTTGTGGAACCCCTCATTTGACTGTAGTAATTGAGGCGGTAATTGATCCTAAACAGACATTTTGCTTCCGTGAGTCAAGATATGATTCAATCAAAATTTATGAATTGTTATCAAATCGATAAAGATGTAGTTTTTCGACAATAAGCTTGTGATCAATGAGATCAAATGCTTTGTTAAAATCAAGATACACTATACCACTCATCGCACCATTATCGATAGCACCAAGACAATTATCTGTCATTCGGATCAGTGCAGTAGCACATGAATGATTAGATCTAAATCCAGATCGAATGTTTCCAAATAGGATTGAATTTGAGTGTTCAAGTGCCTTTCGAATATTTTTGAATTTGTGGCGAGAATTGAGATTGGCCTATAATTGTTCTGATCATCTTTTATATATAGCTCCCTTCTTATGTATATGAATAATTTTAGAAAGTATAAGGGCACTGGGGAACATGTTTTGATAAATACAAAGGTTAATGATACATGTCAAACTGCTACAAATTGTATGCGCAGACAATTTTGAAATTTTGGGTCCAATACCATCACCCCAATGGCTTTTTTACTATTTAAACTCAATAAATGTTTTAATACCTCTGTGGTAGTAATACAATTAATAGAAAAGTTGCTATTTTTTAGGAATCTTATCATTTACGTAATCTGATATCTTTTGTTTGCACTCTTGAGAAAGCGGGGGTTTAATGTCATCAGTTAAATTAGTGAAGTAATCATTCATCACATTAGATATAGCATAGATCATTAACTGTTGTTTTACCATATTTAATACTATTGGGATAAGGGCAATTATTTTTTTTCTCTGTATGTCACGAAAATATCTCCATATGTTTTTAAACAGCTCTTCATTTTCGACAGAGTCCTTGATAAAGTTTCTTTTGGCATTAGTAATGAGATTTTTGGTTTTATTTCTCCATATTCTTGGAGGCTTTAAAGAAGTCCCTAAACTTTCGGGCTTTATTGATTTCCTCATTAAACTACTTCGGTTGATAGTATCTTTTCACTCTTTTTCGCTTTTGCGGAGCATGGCAGTCTATAACACCTATAAAAATGTTATACCAAGTATCAAGGACAGCATTTTGGGTCATCAATTGACTCGACTAGTTCAAATGGAATTTTAGCGAGATCATTAATAAAATTAGAATCATCAAAATTTTTGGAATTTCTGTTGCGTTTTGTGATTTTTCTCTTGCAGTTTCCAATGACAAAAATAATCGGAAAATGGTCACTAATACCATATGTAGGAACTTTAATTTCAACAATATTATCGGTGTGTTTGTGTATAGATGGTCAATGACAGTAGAAGAATTTTTAAAACAGCGTGTAGGGGGTAGTAATTAATTGATGTAATCCCTGCATATTGATTATATTTTCCCATCGTTTTGGAACTAGTTGAATAATCTATATTAAAATCTCCTATTACATAAATAGATAGACCAGTATTTATGGAATTTAAACTAGTTTCAAAATCATCAAACCGAACTGCACACAAAGAAGGTGGTCTATATTATAGTATATACAAGACATTATAAAAATGACTTTCCATATTCTGGATGGAGTTCAATCCAAATAGATTCGATATTTTGATGTTCATAATCATAATAAGTGGTAAGAGATTTAAAAAAAAAAAAAAAATTTCATTGCTGAGTTATTTTACTAGCCAGAAATCGTTTAGAAAGCGTATCCGACGATCTAGACCACCCCCCCTCCCGGAGTTTAAAGGGCCTAGGCGGCCCCTGGACCCTCGCCTAAAGTCCTAGGACGGCATCCTCCTCCCCTAATCAAGAATTGCTTCTACCGGCCCTGCTTAAAAAAAAACCTTTGACAAAATTTGAAATAAGATTAGGCCATAGCGCTGCTGTTCAGCAAAAAGACCCCATAGCATACTATAATCTTGCGTATACCTGTCTTCATTACCACAGATGGTGCAGAAAATGAGGATGTTAAACCACATTTCATAACTGGGAGGCATGGTGGCTCACAAACCTTGAGATCCCTTGTTCGATTCGACATTGTTCACCGCTTGTCAGTGGTGTAGGACAAAGGGCCTGGCAATTGATAACATATAGCTGTGGGAGGAAACCTGAGGACCCCGGGGTAAAATACACGAGGTTGGAATCGAAACCACGCCACTTGACTCAATGGCAGACCTTATGATACAACACGCACGTGCTAAACATTCAGGCATCAACACCCCTCAATTGCAAGAAAGAAAAGGTCTAAATGTACTCTAGATTTAGTCAGGTTGGTGGAACTGCTTATTTGGCTGTTTGGGGGGGGGGGGGGACTAACCCACAAATTCTATGGAATAGAGTGGCAAGTTCAGTTCATTTCTCTTAAATAGTCCAATCTATTTTTTACACATTGCTGAAGAGAGGGCGGTTATTAATATAAAAGTTGAAGATAATAGACAGTATTTATATAGACATACATTTATTTTGTAGAAAAATGTGAAGATAAAAACACAAATTAAAACCATATAATGAAAATATCATCACTGTCAGTATAATATCACAGTCTTAAGTAGAATTTATTCCCCATCCATAACAAATTGGCATTAATTGTTGATGGATTTAGTTCCTCAAAAAAAGTGATGTGTCAGTATTGTTTGTATCATTAGATGAGGTTGGTAATTTATCCATTATATTTTCTGCTGGTAAAATATGGTGAATGAAATAACTGGATGTTCTGTAACTGTCAGTTCAGAAATAAATGAAGGTGGATGTATTAATGAATAAAGAAATGAAATGTATTGTCCATAATCAAGGCCTAGGTGGGTTATATCAGGAAAAACACAAATTTATTTACAGTCTTTGGTTAGCTGTGCAATGTGAGAAATTTGCCTGCCAAGTTGTTAATCTGCTTCCTCTTATAGATATCTAACTCCCTCGAAATATCAAATGTGCATTGTGAATTTACACGCAGGAACTCATTTATCAAAAGACAATAAAAATAAACAGATTTAGTCATTAACCAACTAACAGCTTCCCTTTGCAAATCGCTTCTGATCTTCTAACTGTAATCATTTCATGAAACACTGATCCTACTAATCAAAACCTATTTTTGTATCTTTTCTGTTATGAAATTGGGTGAAACACTTTATCTCTGATATTATTTTCAAATTCGTTGTACCATGGAGTATGGACCTTATAATATGGTCGTAGATCTCCATCATCCGATATCATAGCCATAACCTTTTCATTTCCGTCTTTCAGCCACTCTGCAGAAATGGTCCTAAATTGAATATATTCAAGACTTGCGAACCCTCAACTTAATTAATTCCATGTGAATAATAGCCTATATTTCTTGGGTTTTTTTGTACTAGGTTCTGACATGTCTAGTAATAGTAGTATTATGAAGTGCCTCATTGGCTGAATCACGTCAAATGACCATTTTAGTCAACAAGGAACCTCTCAAAACACTCCATTTTGTTTGATTGGCCGGAGATATGGAGCGCGAAATTTAAAAGCCGATTTTATCAAAACTGCAGGATATTTCTCTAATGAGAATGCTATAATTAACACATTCTTGCACTAAAATGTTTAATTTCTTTTTGGTGGAGCAAAGGTGGCAACATATTCGATGTCAGATACTGGCCTAAAAACGTTCTTACTCGTACTGTAACACTCGCCACCATCCCCGGCTTTGACCAAGTGGGTTTACAGTACACTTTCATTATCCTGTGGCGATTGGGAAGACATCGTGAGTAAACTAGCCTAGGGCCTTTCTTCATCTAAATACGGCACTGGTTGGACCTGGACACTGATGCCACGTATGTCCACTTACAGCTTAACTGAATAGGGATCAATTCAATAACTCTGGTAGAAAAGGGAAACGATAGCCTCGCGTAAATACGCCCACACACTAAACGCACCTTAACGGAAAGGAAAACTTGGATGTTGACCAAATTTGAAAATGATCTTTTATGCTTCCAGGAAATCTAATTTCTGTCGTGTTCCGGACTCATAATATATCACTCGAACAGAGAATCCTAGAATGCCCTATTAACGGAAAGGAAAACTTGGATGTTGACCAAATTTGAAAATGATCTTTTATGCTTCCAGGAAATCTAATTTCTGTCGTGTTCCGGACCCATAATATTTCACTTGAACAGAGAATCCTAGAATGCCCCCAAGTCAACAAGATTCATACTCTTCTGGGTGGTAATAGAGTTCGTCCTCTTATGACCCCAATGCTTCTAACCAAATTTGAACAAAATCTATAAAAGCTATAGCCGCTATCGCGTTAACAAGGTTTTTGATCAAGAAGAGATAAATCCGGAACAAGAATGTTGCAGAGCATTGTTTATCCAAAGCCTTTGTACTCCAATGGCTCCAATTGTTAAACATTGTAGCCTCTAACAGAACGACGGGATCGCTGAATATCGAAATGGTTAGTTGTTATAACCCCAATGCTTTACACCAAATGTGAAGAAAACCTGTTAAAAACTATAACTTCTATCTCGTTAAGGTTTTCGGGGAGGTAATTCCGGGACATAACATCACGGAGCGCCGAATATCGATAGTGTTTGTCCTCTCATGACCCCAATGCTTCACAACTATAGCCTCTATCACAATTTTTCGGCAAATGGGGAATAACTGGATAATGATCGTCCTCTACTTACCCCAATGTTACACACCAATATTTAAAACAATCAGTTAAAAACTGTAGCCTCTATATAACAGGGATTTTGGAAAAGGGGGGATAACTTAGGGAGGAAAAGTCGCGGCGTGCTGAAAAGCGATATGGCTCGAATGCTTCCCACAAAATGGGTTAAAAAATTATAGTATCTATTGAGTTAACGGGCTAATTGTTGACTGATGGGCGGACATTATTGACGGCATAATATGCCCACACTTTAATGTGGTATATAAAAATCCATAATTATTAATGTGGACACATATATATTTACCTTTGCACAAAAATTATGAACCGACGACATTCTAGATTGCACGAAACTTGAAACAGTTAATTGGTGAAATCCGAGGTTATCCCATGTCCAATAGCAACATCTTCAATACTGCAACTCCACAATCTATTGCATCGTTTAAAGTACAGAAAACGTTTTCCACGAGTCCGGATATAGTTTCTCATTTCTTCTTGAGAAGTTCAAATAACTAATAATTATTATCGGAGGGCCAAAATCTGCAATTGTCATAAAAACCCGAATAAGTTCATTAACATACATTTCACATACTTCAGGAAACTCTTAAACACGTTCGCTAACTCCTCGACTCTATGCCACCCAGGGCGCCCTTTGGTCTAAGGGAATGCATTTCAGTTGGATTAAGGGTTAAACTATAATCCCGTAATCGTTATCGGATACCTAGATGTTAGAAGGGCGACGAGAAATGGCAAACGGCATTTTTCCAATCAGATGAACTTGAATTTGACACCAGCTTTATTTTACTATTCAATGAAAACTCATTTCAGTCGCATTAACGGTTAAATCAGAATCCAGTAATCAGCATGGTGTGCTATATACAAAAGTTGAAAAGGAGCTGAGATATACTGATTACAAACCAGTCGAACCTATCCTTATAATTATGCTGGTTCTACTAATCGCCAAAAGGACGTTTTTTTCTGTTAATAGCGCCCACAGTATTTGAAAAGGTGACCGACAATGAAAGATGTTTTATATATATGGATAATCTAAAACCCATATCCAATTAAATGATTTCGGAAACAATAGCAGAAATTTTGACAAGGAGGAGGGGGCTAATAATGGATCAACTATTTATCAGAAACATTGAATAATTAGATCAATTCTTTTATATAGAATTCTGTGCTGCATTGTCATAAAACACCATCTCTTTTATTTCTAATATTTATAAATGTTGATATCCCAGAAATATTCACTTGGTCTACTCTCTACAGCTAAAACCCAGTCGAATGCGTTGGATTTACGTAGCCGTGAAATAGCCTTCTGGGTTGAACGAGCTCCATTTATGCCCCCAGTCGAATAGGCCCGACCCGAAGTTACACGTTTAATGATTCATAATATTATGCTACATAATAGCTTCATTTGATAAAAGATCATAGTTTAGACTGTGAGTGTGACTATAAGTTAAAAATTTGTATATGTAGTTTCTTAATCCTGTTGGGATGGAGTGGATGAGAATTGATGTACCGTACCCGTTATGTTATAAATGCTGTGCTATGGAATATAAACAAACACATTATCGCTTTTATTCACTTTTTTAAGGATCAAGAACATTGAACCAATAATATGGACACGTAATTGTGTCAAATTATTTGTCACATGCATTAATATTCTTTTTACTATGGCAGCTATACTTCTTTTTGAAGGTAAACGCAGTTTTGATTAAACACAGCGATATTTAATTCATTTCACATTTTTAATTACGGACACACCGTTGTGAAAATAATATTTGTTGAACACAAACGTGTCGGTGGTCTTATAAGACCGGAACTTAGTTACGTCATATTTATCTTGTTCACAGCTTGACATTGACATGTATGAATCAGATGATGTTTAGAACAGTTCATATTTGTGGTGTATTTATATAGTAAGAACAACTACAAATATAATTTGTATGATTAGATCACACCCAGATCTCACAGGGTTTAGGTTGGTACATGTGGGTTAAATGTGAAAATTTAATGGCCCGAAAATTGTCAGCTCAAATGATCTTTGGGGTTACTTAAAGGGGTTACGTCACTCAGATAAAGAAATCTGGCCTTTTTTGTTTTTAAGAAAAATAAGATGTATTAGTGATCTAATAAGCACGAGAACTCCATTACGACCGGTTCATAAATACGGTTATCCACTTCTTAGCTGTCAGCTTCGAAACATTGTCATCAATCACATAAAAGTTAAAGATACATTATGGGAGGTAAGATAAAGAACTGGCAGTTCTCACTATGATAGTTAAAAACTAGATAATGTAAAGGCGATTTGCTGAAAAATTTCAGTCAAATTGATCCACTATGAACCGAGAATTAAGGATTGCAATTTCGGCCTAGCCTCGATCATCATTACTAAAGTCTGCACGATAAAAAAAAACCAAAGTCATCATCATCTATTTCATGATTAAATTATGAATGGAAGTCTAGCAGCAAATAGAATCATAATCTGGTAAATATCGCAGGCTAACGATGCCATCGAGAGTTTATTATGGTCTGGATAAGTTAATTAATGTCTATCTAATAATTTAGATAACATTTCAGGCCTAAAGAAAGACCTGCAATTGGCAGATTTAGCTCTTGCATAATGTATGTTTAAGTAAGATAAATGAATTAAACATTTTAATTGAATAAAGTAAATCTTTTAAAACTCGGACTTCATTTCGAAACTTCGATTTATCAGTACTGTTGAAATAGTCGAGAGGTAATAATTTCCAGTCATTAGTTCTACGTCTTCATGTATATTGAACGGGATCAGGATACCGATAGTGGCTGCTAAACTGGGATTGTGCGGAATCTAAAAGGGTGGGGAGGGGCTCGAATATATCTGACTGTATCCTGCAGATATTGGATGAAAGATATATTATTGTAGAATACAGTATCGAAAATTCAATTGTTCCAACCAGTATTCCGCATGGAGATCGTAGTGAACATCAATGAACGGTTTGGTTTTATTCGTTAGGGTAGACTGTGTTGTCCCACTGATCTTCTTTGGGGCCACCTCGTGGGACGCTAAACTGTCTTGTACTACTGATCGTTCTTAAGCCGATTTCAATGAGCGTTAAACAGTTTTGTCCCTCCGATGTACCGTACGACGACCTCGTGGAGTGCTAAACGATGTTGATCCTGATGAACAGGATATTAAGCGACCAGGAATATTTCCTGTAAAGCTTGTAGTGGACGCCATCAAAGCCATTGGCAGCTATTTAATTTTGTAGGCTATACTAAGCACGAGATAGACACCAAGAAAATATTCATATTGACCATTGTTGTTAGATCCTTTTATAAAATTAAATGCCGGACAGTCCGTTCAAGTTGAAGAATCCACTGTCTCTTGTCTGGAAGACGAACTATTGATGAACTTTATCATACCAAGCCTGTTCAATATAAATCACTCAAATGGCCAGTGGATGGTGTTTAATGATAGTAGATTGGAGTGATTTATCGGTAGCTTGATAGCACAAAAGATTGTTAATAAGAGGACACACTTTTGTTTAATTAAAGAAACGCGAAGTACGGTCAGGTAATCTCCCAAGACTCGTATAATAGTGGACAACAGCATATTAATGTTGCTTGACATTTGGTCTTTCGTAGCTAAGCTCTACTGACAAGACAATCAACCCAAAATGCCACAAGGTCCCATTAAGGACTTTGATCTTAAATTTAGGATGAAATAATTTGCAGTATAATTCAATGACACACGAATCCATCAATATTGTTAATTCCAAGGTCACTATCTTAAATTTGTCCATTAAAGGTCGTTGGCACGTCAGTAAACATTTGGATAAACGACTAATTATATACTGGATCTAATATAGTTGTCATTGTAATGTCAAACAACATCCATTATTTATTTTATTTATTGCGATAATTTATTTAAGGTATCAATATCCCAGGAAAAAAGTTCATTTGGTTATCAGAATACAATCTCACATCATTTTGTATGTTGTGAGTATTTGGGATACATATACACTACTAAAAGATCATGAAGCCTTCAAGATTTAAACTGTGCTGTAGAATTCCAGCCCCCCCCCCCCCCTACCCCCAAAAAATAAAATTAAAAAAAGAAGACAAAAACAAGTTATACACATTCGTCAAATTTTTGACCTTAAATAAAAAAGGGGGGGGGGGCGTATGGTCGTTAGGATGGGACGAGAAACCGAGGCCCAGTGTTGGCGTGCACGTAAAAGAACCCTTGAGAGTTGGAATTTGAAATTAGATTGCATTCGTAACACATTGTATGACGCATGCTGCCAACATTATCCCAGTCGGAGCAGAACAGTAGGACGTTAAAGGCTCAATACCACTCTTGTTGTAACTGAATAATATGTCCCAATCTTTATTCTGGTCAACAAATTGTACTATTTTACAATATTCCAATTAATTGATGATACGAATTTCATCTTAACACACCTTATTTGAAGATTTTGAAAAATTCAACATAATGGTTTTAAACGTCTAACGTAAACCTTTTCAAATGAAACTTCGATTTAAAATATTTTCGAACCCTCTGTACAAGTAAAATAGGATGTAATGGATAATTTACACAACAGGTAGGACACTTAAACATCTAGTACTTAGATAAGAGATATTATTTATTTTCTGGAGCTTTCAAGCCAGCAAGAGTGTTATTGTCCCTTTAAACCCCGTTTCATTTCACTCTGTAACCATTCAGCAAAATGTGATTGTTTCAAATGATATGTAATTTTGTTTTAAAAAGTATCTGGCAAATTTGAAAAGTTAATTCTTGAGTAATTCCACTATTTTTGATTATTTTGAAACTACAGTTTTCATAAATATTAGTTGTATTAATTTATTGAATGTTATGCTTTGTCAACATATAATTTATCTGTATATAGCATTTAACGGCACTTGCTCAATCTTAAAGTCACACGGCTTTTCACGGATTGCTTAGAAGTTTTTGCATATCTTCCTGTTGTGGCCCTGGCTCGCTAACCAGTGGCCCCAGTAGGCTGAGAAAGTTCATCGGGATTTTCCGTTATGATTTCCCCTTGTCAGTGTTCATTTCGGCGGGCCTGGCAAAGGACGCTGTCTAGTCGTTCGGGTAGGTAAAATCCTGAGGTTCTATGTACACATTGTCGTGCACCATGTTGGAGGTCGACATTAGAGTAGGTCGTTTCGCCGCTTCCCTTACAGAATTTCCCTCATAGCACATTGCACGACGGTTGCTCGTCTTCAATAGCCCAGTCGATTCAGGACAATAGGACGTAAAGCCCAATTTCATACCTTCATTTCATTTCTCCCTGTCAGATTACAATTTAATAATACAATAATTGACATATTTAAAAGGACAATACTTGTTTTATTTCCAATAATGCAATTCAACGGTGCATACCAACCTTTGTTAATCAGTAAAAACATTCCAGAAAAACACCATTCACATTAACTTGAATGTCAAGTAAGCATTCTATCAAGTACTAAAAAAGTTTCAAGGATTTAAAAGTATTTACTTAATTAAAACTCATTGAGTTGTGATAAATATTTAATCGTATCCTGTTTTAATCTTGGTTAATAAATATTGGACCTTCAATGGGAATTAAGTACTGACGAATATAAGGTTCCTGGTAGAGTATGCTTTATCTTATATCAAATTAGTATTTGAGTATACGATAAATAATTAATCTTGTCATGTTTAAATCTCATTTAATAATTACTAAATAATTACTAGGTTTTCAATTAGCAATAATTACTGACGGATACAATGCTCCAGCTAGGCCATGCATACTTTTTCTCTAATATTTTATACCCAGTTCTCATTATTAACTATTATTAACAATTTCTACTGAACTTTCGGCGTTTTGTATCCCCGTGCAAAAACAATATCAAATGTTAGATATATTAAATTTTTAGCTTTGTGAATTATGTGAGGTGGTATCAAGTGTTCCAGTAAGAGTGCACACACTGATATTTCAATTACATTATACATGTAATTTCAAGTAAATGGTGTCGTCAATTGACTGCCTTCATTTTGTAGCAGTAATATTAGATTGAGGTCAATATTCTTGGCTTGAGTGAATTGTCAATAAAATATTTGCTGTGACACATCGTATCCACTTCCGGATAGTGATCTCTGGAACGTGTCGTATTCCCTAATGGATATTGGGATAATGTAATAGGTCGAACTACTTATTATGCAAAGCCTCTTGGTGGCTAAAACGGTTCAGTGGTTTAGAGACGTACATGATGAGATTAAGAGGATGAAAGGTTAGCGAATAAATACATGCTGACTAGCTGTGAATTCAATTAAGGTTGCATAAATAAGCCATAGAATGGCGAATTTTGGTTATATTACGCGACGATACGTCAAGAATTAGTAGAGTTTTCGAAAACTGTTCGCCTAAGATAATCTGGGTTTTGGTTAGTCATTTAGTAAACATGCCCTACAATATGTATGATACCCGTCATTTCTCAGTAAATGTTGGCGATAGTTTGGACTACTACAAACATAATATGCTACATAAATTATTAGATACTATATGGAAAGAATTATCCGTGTCATTGTCCTAGAACCGCGAATCCATGTACAAAAAATAAATTGCCTCATCCCGTTGTTTACGCAGTGAAACCGAATTCCAGAGGCCCTACCAAGAAATAACGATTTTCTAGTAAATGAACTCAAAATTTATCTTTATTATGACAACTGTCAAATTTTTAATGTCGTGATAATGACGTGTCACGCGACACTTTATGTGTTTATATAATTATGAGTAGTTTTTCATGGTTATATAATTGATATTTTATGCATTATTTTGTTTTAACAAAATACATTAAAATGTTATTGTTACCTAAAATATAATCAATTGAAAATGTAGTGGTAATGTTTCGCAGGCAAATAGACTGTACCAAAAGAAAAACAAACACACTCCTTACAATTACGACGTTAATTAAAGCTAAAATTCCACATCGACGCCAAGGATCGACGTCTTGTAATGTGATGTCGCGCGTAGAATGCAAGTGAACTTGTAAAGGTCAGTCATCTTATACCGAGTTAGAAGGCTTCCGCATTACCTACGTGAAGCAGATTGAGAAATTGTATCCTTTTTCGCAGGAAAACCAAGTCTACATAATGGAAGTGGGGAGAGGCAAATTGGATCCAAGTTCAATCTGCTAAAAAGGGTTAGGGTTAGACTTAGTATTCCCCAAAATACTCATTCATATAAAGCGGCCATTGTGGTCTCCGGAAATTCCCGAACCTCCCCATCCGGCCTACAATTAGCATCTCACATGGAAGTGGGGGAGTTCTCTCGATTGTCAAGTTATGTGGGGTGTCTGTTTGAACGAGGTAACATTACCTCCCTTGTTTTGAAGGCAACCATGACACTATGGCACGATCCAAGTAAACGTTTTACCTTCAACAAGAAAATGATAATTTTGGAAATTTCTCAACTGACAATAAAATAGTGAATTATGGGTTTTTATTATTTAGTAAAGTAGGACTGTGTACAGATGCCATCTATTTTAAGGTTTTATATTAACATATGACTTTAAAAAATGAAATGTAATTATCGATTTAAGTATATCACTAGGAGTATACTTCTGTCTGGACCGTCATACATTTTTAACGGATTTCTTAGATTATGAACTATTTCATTCTGGTTTTTATAAACTTACAGTTGTGTTAAAGTGAGACTAAGAGTAGAACCGTCATGATAGAAAATGTATTCCAATGATGATCGCCATTTATGAAAACATTAAATGTTCTCCAGTGGCTGATTGATATTATTGTTATTTGATAATATTGGGTAGTATTGGGTTGTATTTGATAGTATATAGTATTGTGTAAATCGTCCCGCCGGAAGACGGACGTACAGCACAGGTCAACATATGTCTGCATATAAAATGAAGATAGCTACCCAAAGCGTGGAAATACGTCGATAGAGTAGCCGTGGTACGGAACGGAAGTTCGCGGAACACTATAAATCGACCCCATTGCTTCACACCAAATTTGAACAGATGCGGTAAAAACTATGGCCTCCATATCGCGTACACGAGGTAAATTTTTAAAATGAATTAAAATGGGGTTTAGAAGGCTTGTTTTCTGCATACAATGTGTATGCTAAGGGGGATATTTTAACCGCACAGGGGCGTTTTCGACAGTTTCTTCTTCGAATTCCAAATATCAAAGTGTTCTTTTACCAAACTATATTCAGCCTTTAGGGATAAGTTCGTAAACAATTTTCAGAAAATTTGGATCGCGATTATTATTTGCAGTACAGGACCCAAAACGTAAATATTAGCTAAAAATGAATAGTCTTATTACACGATTAACTTATTACAACCAAGCTGATGGGCATTTTTATGTTCAATATTCTTTGGTTGGAATTGTACAATGGACTTTATATAATCTCTTCTGTGTGCAGATTTTGTAGTTGAACGGACAAGTAGCAGCTAACGGTAACTATAATATTTTCAAATAAAAATTGCTAAAATTCAAAGACGCCAGATTGTATGTAATTTTTTATGTGGAACTCCACCCGACCCACCTCTCCCCGACCGACTACCTACACCCCCCTCCCCCAATCATTTGAAATTAGTGTCGGGGGTCCCACGCAACATTTCTGGGCTCAATACGAATCTCCAAACAGGAAATGTTAATATTAATGGGATGGATTTTGTTACTATCATTGTCTGTCTTGTGATCCTATCGATGGAAAACGGAAACCGCAAGCATCAGAGAGAGAGAAGTCATTTACAAGCACATTGTGAGCTAAGAGTGCAAACAATAAATAAGAATAATTGTGTCGTTCTCTCATCCTGCAAAGAGACTAGTAGCAGCTGCTCCCAATCCTCGTCCACGATGCTACCGGTACTGAAAATTGTAAATTTGATAGATTTGTATCTGATAAAACAGATTCCTTCGTGTTCGATGCCATTAATTGTCAGCAATGTTAGGATAATGAGAAGAATTAAAAAGACAACAATACATGTCGATTTTTGGACATTCAGGCAAACTTTTACACAGTGGAGCATCATAATACCACCTCAGTACAAGTTTTATCACCCACAGACCCCCGTCCACCTTTTTATGTACAGTGCCATATTTACAACCTTCGTAGTTCGTGATATCCGTTCGTAATCAAAATAATGTTTAGATTTTAAGGGCGTCATCCAAGATTTCACAGGGAACTCGTTGAAAAAGGTCCGCTTTAAATATAGGTCTACAAATTAAACGCCAAAATGTGAACCGACAGTTATCGCTTAATGCTAATGGGGTTGCGTTCATTGTAACTTACTCTATGCAAATAATATGAAAAATGGTGTTTCTACAACAAGGATAACGATATGACAAGGATAAGGTTTCTATAAATCTTCAACACCGAATTTACCCGTTTGATTAATAGAAATATATCTAGACCGGTTCCTTTAATATGACTGCACCAATATTACCATGAAATTCAATTATCTTTTAAAAACATCTTCTCGTCTATCAGTGTTTATTTGTATAGAAAAGATCTAGATTCCTTTTACAACTGAAGAGGAAGTTGATTAAGAAAGATTATGATCACGCATATCTTTATGGCAGAAAAATCAATCCGGGAACTATTACCGGTGGTCATCCATCACGGTATCCGGCACAGGAGACACTGACAGATCGTCTCCAAGATTGGCTGACCTGTCTACGAAAAGCATATATAGAATTAAAGATGACTGCCAAGTATTCTAATACGCTGAATTTCGGCCTACATTTTCAAGGAAGGTATGGTTCAACGTCATTTTGAAGCTAGCATACGGTTCAATTTTATTTTAATAATTCGCTTCGCGCATAGGGTGTTTAGTAGAGGGAGGAAACCATACGACCATAAAACCTATGAGGTTTGTCACGTACAATCTGGGACTCGAAACAACGCAAGTGAACCCAAGGACAGACCTTATGATCTAAAGTGCACGCATTTGACCATTCAGCCACCTAACCCCAATTGAAAGAGATCAACAACCAATGTTATATACGAGGGTGTAAAATGGATGATGCTAGAATATGCTACCGTTGATGATAGCGCAATACTACATTTTATTTTCAACACATGCTTTACAAGCGTGATTAATATCAATACCTGTATCACAATGACCAAACGTCTGGCCATCTGGATCGTTTCATTGTGATCTTATTAAGTTTCTAAGAAACGATTGACACCCCTTTCCACCGATTAATGAAATAAAGTGCGTCTGGCTTGGAAAGACTTTAAAAAGTTTCACGAAGCTTTTTCCTGTAGGAGTTTCATTTTCAGTGTTTTACGTCGTTAGAGCGAAATGAATGTAGTGTTTTATATCTTTTAAAAGTTGTGTCTTTCATGGTCTTAGACAGCTTTTATTTCTTTTAGTGCTTTTGTAGGCATCTAATATCTATAAGTTATTTGATAAAAAAGACAGTTCGTTAATTTGTCGACATTCTATTCACTTTTATTACTGGCACTCACCGGTTTAATTTTTATATAGGGATAATCAGCAACATCGTGTATTGTGTTACAGAAAGTGCGTCATTTCCGGTTTGTTTATAGTCATTCTCTTTCCTTTCTTCGTCTTGAATGTCCATTATTTATTTCTCTAGAATCATAGACAATAGCCTGATTTAAATGCCGTTCTTTTGTGAATGTTCATGTTATCATTGATCAGTCGTATATACTAAATGTTGAATACGTATATTAATTCAGAAACAGTTTAGGTTCCTGTATGTTTTCGAATAATGCCCATTGTTCATGATTGTAAACAAACGTTATTTTTGGTAGCCGATGTTGATGAGGTTGACGATATATCGGGGCCTACTTCCATAAATGATTGTCCTGTTTACCTCCTGGTCCTTAAATTCGAACACTCTTCTACGATTCTAGACCAAAATATTAATGAAAATCGCTATGCAAAAGGGGAGAATTGGAAAATTAATATAAAAAACGAACTATCATGCGTTCAGGCGAAATAATTGCTAATGTTAGTCCCGACAGTAAAATATTCACACACATCAGTTTTGCACTTTTTTTTTCTTTTTTTTTTACATAGTTTTAAATATTTTGTTTTAAATTGTTGATAACATTCTATTTCGTAGCTTTATATCTAAATTTTACGTGATGGTTTTTTTGGAAATCTTTATTCGGAACTATTGAATTCGTCATATCAAGCTCTAAAAATGTATATTGGCTAGCTCATAATAAAATACATCTAAACAGGTTATTACCGTCAATATATAGCTAACATAGAGAATTGGTAGACGGTATATTATTATTTTATGAAAAGATTGTGAATGTTTAATCAAGATTATTGGGTTATGAATTTTGAAAACTATTCACTCCTTGGCATCTATTTTTCTATCATTATCTAGCCATTTCCGCCATCATCCGCCATCAAGAAATCCAGAACGTCAAGACTGTTAAGCGTCAATGTTTTCTCTAAATAAAGGCTTTGATAATGTTTATTTGAATAATATCATGTGGCTAGTATACGTCTGGATAATCGGTTAATTACAAGCTGGCAGTAGTATTGTGCGTCAGGTAATTTCAACGTTTAGTGTCTTATCTTGAAGGCTATTCCATCAGACGTTCTCTATTAAAGCAAAGATCCTTTGTAAACGATTTATATTAACGGAGAATATGTTCTTTGTTGGTCAAATCTAATGGGTTAATCATCAGTTTAGTGTGTTATTATATTCCTAGATTACGTATGTAAACATTGTTAACGTTCTTCTTAATATGCATTTCATTTTCTTCTTATCTTTAAAACCCATGCCATGTTTCTTTATTATACCATATGAAATTTGCCTAAAATTACATTTTGCAGTCGCTTGACGACATTATAGTACTGGGCCATATTTACATCATATATTCAGACATTAAAGGAGCTAACCCCCTAACTCAATATTTTCCATAAAATTCGAAATTAAAAACACGAATTAAAATTACATATTGATCCATTTCAATCTTGTCGTGACAATATGGGATCCAAATATCCAATATTAAAGACATAATCAACATTTCGAAATAGTACATGGATCGCGAATTCTGTGGTTTCGCGTGCCAATTGTAATGAAAAGAAAACATATCCAACAAGACAATGCAGAAGTAATTAGTAATTCTGATTCACAAACAACAAAATAACAATAACAAAATAGGTGTGGAATGCACTAAGTAGCCGTAAAAGACTGTCATTCGGTTTGGACTATTCACTTATTTCACCGAATATAATTGATTTGAAATTACAATAAACATTTTAAAAATTGAGTGTAAATCACTTTATATGCATTGTGCATTCATATTACATTAACATGTACTTTTCGATCCATTTTCGGCTATTTTATGTTTCCAAAGAATAGAGCCATACGCCTTTTAAAGATATGGTTCTTTACAGTTGATTGGGTCGAATCACAAAAATATCTTTACATAAAAATATATCATCTCTAAAAGACCACGAAGAATGAAATGATAGAAACAAGATGTTAATTAATCCAACTGCCAATGCGTATATGTGACCTAGGTATTTGGTTTCGTCCGAATGACCAAATCTCTTTCCTGACAGAGGTTAACGGTGGAAAACCAGAAGAACTTTCTTGATCAACACCGAGGTGCAACCCGGAATTCCTGGTCTGAGCCAGCCCCATACTATAAATTCATATGCTCCGAGTAAGATTCTCGGTTCAAGTCGAAGCATAAATCCCTATTCCATCAGGACAGTGATTACGCGTGTGGCGCTGACATTCGTCTGTCACCTGAGAACCTGGCTTGAAAAGTACCATTCCATTGTGGTAACTGCACAACCCTGTGGCGGATCCAGGTGGAGGCAGTACCCCCCTCCCCTCTCCTGAATTACAGTGTCAAAAGTGCACAAGTGCGCTTATTATTCTGCTTGTTGTTGGTGGCAGTATAGTAAGGTTGTAACTGATGAAACTGAATGTTGTATTCGGGACGAAATACGAGCCACAAATCACCATTGACACACCGATTTTCACAATTTTCATAGAGATTCCCCTCTAACCACACACCCCACGTCCACCACTAGCACAACCGCAAATCTCTGAACATTATTTGATGATTTCGGGGAATTCGAATTTCTGATTTTTAACTACAATATTTTGAAAGCTGTATCTATGAAAGGCATATCAGTCAAAAAAATGGTTGTCAACATTCAGCATCCTCTGCAGACGAAATAAACTGGATATGATCAAAAGCCAACGCCACCCGCAATCTTAGCTAAACTCTTTTAACGGATTTTCAATTTAATTCAAGCGTGGAGATTATGATTTTGTTTTCTTGATTAAACGTTAAATAATTAATCGGAGTACATTTTAGCATGGATTAAGCTGTGGAAAGAATTACTGTCTTTATTAAATGCCAAATAATCGATTTGGACACATTTTAGCGTGGTTTAAGCCGTGGACAATAAGGTATTTTCCGGAAATGTATAACGCATATGAATTTAAGTATTGATTCTTGACAAAAAAATTAAACATTCTACATATTGAACAAATATATTTTACTTCAGTTACTGAACAGGAAAAACATTTGAAATAAAAGATACGAATAGTCTTTCAAGTGATGAACAAATCAGAAATGCTAATATCCAACTTTGATTAGTTCTGATACAATATTTATCATTCAATATGGCATCAGTATAGAAGGGAAACCCCTATGGGCATGTTCCCTCCTTCAAACCTATCGTCAATAGAAATTCAATCAGAATACATCGGTGGTCACATACGGCACCATAAACTTATCTCCTCGTTTGCCTTTCACTAAGTTTACTTCACAAATACTACACCGTGTAATTGAATCAAATAACCATAGGCTTGCCTTTCTTTATTACATGTTCATTTACCACTTCCATCAGACGTTCTCTATTAAAGCAAAGATCCTTTGTAAACGATTTATATTAACGGAGAATATGTTCTTTGTTGGTCAAATCTAATGGGTTAATCATCAGTTTAGTGTGTTATTATATTCCTAGATTACGTATGTAAACATTGTTAACGTTCTTCTTAATATGCATTTCATTTTCTTCTTATCTTTAAAACCCATGCCATGTTTCTTTATTATACCATATGAAATTTGCCTAAAATTACATTTTGCAGTCGCTTGACGACATTATAGTACTGGGCCATATTTACATCATATATTCAGACATTAAAGGAGCTAACCCCCTAACTCAATATTTTCCATAAAATTCGAAATTAAAAACACGAATTAAAATTACATATTGATCCATTTCAATCTTGTCGTGACAATATGGGATCCAAATATCCAATATTAAAGACATAATCAACATTTCGAAATAGTACATGGATCGCGAATTCTGTGGTTTCGCGTGCCAATTGTAATGAAAAGAAAACATATCCAACAAGACAATGCAGAAGTAATTAGTAATTCTGATTCACAAACAACAAAATAACAATAACAAAATAGGTGTGGAATGCACTAAGTAGCCGTAAAAGACTGTCATTCGGTTTGGACTATTCACTTATTTCACCGAATATAATTGATTTGAAATTACAATAAACATTTTAAAAATTGAGTGTAAATCACTTTATATGCATTGTGCATTCATATTACATTAACATGTACTTTTCGATCCATTTTCGGCTATTTTATGTTTCCAAAGAATAGAGCCATACGCCTTTTAAAGATATGGTTCTTTACAGTTGATTGGGTCGAATCACAAAAATATCTTTACATAAAAATATATCATCTCTAAAAGACCACGAAGAATGAAATGATAGAAACAAGATGTTAATTAATCCAACTGCCAATGCGTATATGTGACCTAGGTATTTGGTTTCGTCCGAATGACCAAATCTCTTTCCTGACAGAGGTTAACGGTGGAAAACCAGAAGAACTTTCTTGATCAACACCGAGGTGCAACCCGGAATTCCTGGTCTGAGCCAGCCCCATACTATAAATTCATATGCTCCGAGTAAGATTCTCGGTTCAAGTCGAAGCATAAATCCCTATTCCATCAGGACAGTGATTACGCGTGTGGCGCTGACATTCGTCTGTCACCTGAGAACCTGGCTTGAAAAGTACCATTCCATTGTGGTAACTGCACAACCCTGTGGCGGATCCAGGTGGAGGCAGTACCCCCCTCCCCTCTCCTGAATTACAGTGTCAAAAGTGCACAAGTGCGCTTATTATTCTGCTTGTTGTTGGTGGCAGTATAGTAAGGTTGTAACTGATGAAACTGAATGTTGTATTCGGGACGAAATACGAGCCACAAATCACCATTGACACACCGATTTTCACAATTTTCATAGAGATTCCCCTCTAACCACACACCCCACGTCCACCACTAGCACAACCGCAAATCTCTGAACATTATTTGATGATTTCGGGGAATTCGAATTTCTGATTTTTAACTACAATATTTTGAAAGCTGTATCTATGAAAGGCATATCAGTCAAAAAAATGGTTGTCAACATTCAGCATCCTCTGCAGACGAAATAAACTGGATATGATCAAAAGCCAACGCCACCCGCAATCTTAGCTAAACTCTTTTAACGGATTTTCAATTTAATTCAAGCGTGGAGATTATGATTTTGTTTTCTTGATTAAACGTTAAATAATTAATCGGAGTACATTTTAGCATGGATTAAGCTGTGGAAAGAATTACTGTCTTTATTAAATGCCAAATAATCGATTTGGACACATTTTAGCGTGGTTTAAGCCGTGGACAATAAGGTATTTTCCGGAAATGTATAACGCATATGAATTTAAGTATTGATTCTTGACAAAAAAATTAAACATTCTACATATTGAACAAATATATTTTACTTCAGTTACTGAACAGGAAAAACATTTGAAATAAAAGATACGAATAGTCTTTCAAGTGATGAACAAATCAGAAATGCTAATATCCAACTTTGATTAGTTCTGATACAATATTTATCATTCAATATGGCATCAGTATAGAAGGGAAACCCCTATGGGCATGTTCCCTCCTTCAAACCTATCGTCAATAGAAATTCAATCAGAATACATCGGTGGTCACATACGGTATCCATAAACTTATCTCCTCGTTTGCCTTTCACTAAGTTTACTTCACAAATACTACACCGTGTAATTGAATCAAATAACCATAGGCTTGCCTTTCTTTATTACATGTTCATTTACCACTTGAAGAATCGGTCTCGTTTTGTCGACTCATCAATAGACATGATTGTCGATATACTGTTACCCCTGCTAACATCAATGATTTACTTGTCATTCGCCAACAGACGATCACCTTTAAGACTCGTTCAAACCGAGTGTTCAAACACTAGACGACGATATCACAGGATTTGATTGTCTGATAATTCATTCTGTGCTTCAGCACAGATTTAAAAAATAAATGTTTTTTTCAAAGGATTTTCTAATAAACCAATCTACGTACAAACGTAAGATACACTTGAGCAATTTTAACAATTTATTTGTAATCGACCTTCACTTCTTATTATCAATTTTCTCTTAAGAGGGTCTTGAAAGTACCAAAGGATAATCATGAAGACGAAACATTGATGGATGTATTCTACGATAATTGTACAAAAATTTATTTAAAACCACAAACGTGGGAGTAAATTGTATTCGCCGATAAAGCTGTTATAGGAATTATTTTTCTAGGTAATTTCACAGCGCTAAAATCAACATACCCGTAAATTATATCTCATTTTTGTAAGAAGAGATACATTGAAGTTGTTTTCGTGGAATTATATTACGACATTTCCTTAATATCAGTGAGAGATCGACAGTATAGGTTTTATGATATCTAAAATAAGATTGATTCACATAACATATATTAGCAATAAAGTTCTATTAATGTCTCGTGAAAAATTAAAATAAATATCACATACATGTGCGTAGGCATACATGTTGTTATTATTTGACTTTAGAATGCAAAATTATGACAAACAAGGTCGGGTATGCGTTATTCAATGTGCCACGAGTGAAATTTTGCCCGGACCACGACGCTGCTGCCTACTCTTATTTCGAATCTGGAGGACTTGTTTACGTGGATTCAAAGTGTACGGAGGATCTCATTTTGTTCCCATCCGAAAAACAAGATGAAATTCCTTGCCAGATTCTAAATTACGCCGGAAAAACCCGAAGAACTTTCTTGAGCAACATTGTGATCGAACCCGGGACCACTTGGTTAAAGAGCATGCGTCTTATACACCGAACCACCACCGGCTCCCAAAAAGTGCTATGAAGAAGAATGTAATATGTAATACAACAATGCAATTATAATAGTGAAACAGAAAACAATGCTGCCATGTAAGTATATTCTGCCCCGTGTACTAATAGTTAATCTGGGCGCTATTTTGTTTCACCTAGTGAGAACGATATTAACAGGGAGAAGAATGTCCCTCTCTCTGTAACCACAAGACATCATATGACATTACAGCTTTAAAGGAACATTTTATGGAAGATTTTTAAAGGAGCATTTTATGGAAGATTTTTAAAGGAGCATTTTATGGAAGATTTTTAAAGATGGAAGATTTTTAAAGGAGCATTTTATGGAAGATTTTTAAAGGAGCATTTTATGGACGATTTTAGGAATTGTGTGTAGATAGCAACAATTCTGGCGTAGAAAATTTGGAACGGCACGAGTTCTTTTGTTTGAAACTAATTTGACTGTCAGTACCATCTGGTCTTTAGATATACCATCACAATTTAACCTTTCTGGCTGGCAATAAAGGACGTTTCCTAATTAAAGGAATTTCTTTTACAATCGCCACTGTGATTGTGTTATAATCGATTGAAGAACTGTCATAAACTCAGTTGACCTTGACAATCAGAGATTTGATGTTCAGATATAGTGATTAAAGTTAGTTTCCACCAATTATCAAACTATTGATCCAATAAGGTAGAAGTCGATTTCTGAAAACCACGCCCAAATTATTTAGAGGTAGAAATTGATTTCTGAAATACAATTCCAAACTATTTATGGGGTTAGGTAAAAAGTTGGTTTTTGAAAATTTATTCCGAACTATTTATCCGGATAGTTGGTTTGAATTTAGTTTCCACCAATTATCAAACTATTGGTCCGGAAAGGTAGAAGTAGGTTTATGAAAACTTATTCCAAACTTTTTAGCCGGTTGGTTAGTTAGTTTGAATTTAGTTTCCACCAATTATCCAACTATTGGTCCGGAAAGGTAGAAGTAGGCTTCTGAAAGCCACGCCCAAACTATTTAGCCGGTTAGGTAGAAGTGGATTTCTGAAACAACTCCAAACTATTTATCCGCTTAGATAGAAGTGGGTTTCTTAAAACCTAACCCAAGCTATTTATCCGGCTAGGTAGAGTAGATTTCTTAAAACATAATGCAAAGTATATATTTAGCCGGTTAGGTAGACGTAGATTGCTGAAATCCAAGTTCAAACTATGTATAAAAAAACCCTCATCATTTGGCCTTTGGGTGCCTACTAAGCACATCTGGTTTTAAACGTCTGGAAACTATTTAATATTTAGTATAATAAATAAAGCTGCAGCGCCACTGCACAGACTGTTAACACAGACAGGGTATTTGTGTCTGACAAATTAGGCAACATCAACTTAATTACTTGTTCTTCGGGAACACCTGCTAAAATTTTGGTTCTTATTTCGTCGGGAATATGACAAATTCAAAACACCAAAAATGTACCTGGTTACGCTGTTTGAAAATTTATAGTCCCAAATTTGAATGTTTTGGAATTTTAAATAAAAAATCTTTCATTTACGTGGCTATTTATTTATCAAGTTTCTGACGAATTGAAAATTGAATAGGTTTAACCTTACATGTGCTTTTTTTAATAATTGTGTTTATTATTGGTTAGACTTATTGCCATAAATAAGACGAGAATGTTTCGTGATGAAGTAAACAGTTTAAGCTAACACTGTAGATCCCAATAATTCAATTAAGCACGACTGCACACGCTTATTCAAAATATTAAACTTTCTGCCCGAATAGTTAGCTAACCTTATACGTCTTTCTTAAACGAGGGTTGGCAAAAATGGCACTGAAGTTTTTTGATTAATCGAGATAGATCTTTTCACTTGATTTGACTCTCTATGATAAGTTTATTTCATTTTAGTTTAACCCGAAGAATCATATCTTCTGGTTGCGCCATTTAAGCAAGATGGCCGATTCCATTTGGCCATGCTTATAACCAGTTCCATAAACCTCTACTAATTAATCTAAATTTCCCCCAATAATTGCATGTTATATATATAATTTTATGTTGAGACATATAGTCTATCCATATAAAGCCCTATAAGTATTTATTGTAATTATATGCTTATCGTTTATAATATAATCATACGTTTTCTCCAGACCCGTAACTAGGGGGATGCGAGGGGCCCCTGCAAAACGTTTCGCCCCCGCCCCCTGTGAAAAAAATTGTTGACCATAAAACCCCCTAGATATACAATTTTACAGCATTGGTTAACAAACAGCTTTATTTTTTTTAGATGGAATAGCATTCACTTGATAACGTCATTAATTTAAGTCACGTGTAGAACAAATTTGCAATGGTATGGAGTAAGATTGCAATCATTGTGACGACATAACTGCGTTTTCTTCTAGCAGTTGACAAGACATATTTTGGTTACCTCTGTATAGTGGCAGATATAAGATTAAAGTATCTACTGTACCATATTGAATGTCAGGCTTTTCTTCTAATGAAATAAAGCCCTTCTTACATCAACGAACAAGAAAAATAAGGCAGAAAATATAGGAAAAGATCATTGAATTACCAATCGGATCAGTGTTATGGTAAAACGTGTTCCCGACAAAATATATTCAACTAAATTATATTAACCGCAATATAGGAGAATCTATTGATAATACTTGCAGACTACCTCTCTTATTAAATCTTTTTGTTCTGTCTTCACGACTTGATAGCGCCAGAAAAGTTTTATAAAATCTTTACATCTGGATTTCAATAAAAGAGTACCATAAACTTTGTGAACTAAGTATGGTTTGCTACGTGTACGCCGTCCGTCGGTAGTTAAAATAAAAAGCTGTGAATGGAACATATTTTTTGGGAAGTATGTCTCTGTTGGATCTTTTAACTATATATATGCTATGTTCAGTAATTATTACTTGTACGACCATATTTCAGTTTGGACATATTATGTTGTCACAAAGTCCGTCGGTCCGTCTGTCTGTACGTCTGTCAATAATTGGCGTGTCCGTTCTATAATTGCCTCCACTTTTCCGTTAACGCTGTGGATGCGCTAGAGGCTACGGATTTTAATGGATATGAAGCACTGACTGCCGAGAGCACACACCCAATTGATGTTCAGATACAATGCTAGGTACCAAATTTGAAAAAGAATATACGTTAAAAACGGTAGCCTCTATCGCACTCAAAACTTTTTCGGTAAGGTGCCGGGGTACTCCTGAACACAAAACAGAAGATATGCGGAACGCTGAATATTGATGGTGTTCGTCGTGTCAGGACCCAATTGACTTACAAAAAAATAATCGCAGCCTGCATCGCTTTCACAGAGCATTCATGAAAGAGTGTGGGTGTAACAACGGAACGGAACGTCGTGGCCTCAATGCTTCACACCTAATCCGTCAAAAACCGTAGCTTCTATCACCTTCACAAACCAGTTGTTGACGGACCGACGATGTATGTACGGACGGACATTGACGACAACATAATACAATTTATTTATTTACATAAAAGGTCAATCGAACACATGTATTCTGGAAGTTGTGTTTAAGTAAGGATTACACAGAGAGAGGGAAATGGGGTTTAACGTCCACTCGTCACAAACTAGGTCATTTCGGGACTAAACTAAAATATGGTTCAATTTCAATAAATCGATTGCGCGTAGAGGTCCTCAGCAATCGGAGGAAACCGGAGGACCCGGAGAAAACTCACGAGGTTTTACAGCCGACCTTACTGCTTGTCACGTACAATCAGAGAATCGAAACCTTGACTCAATGACAGACCTTGTGGTTACACGCGCACGCATTAAATTACTAGACTACCCAATGACCCTAATGATTACAGAGAAGACCACTTAATCCAGGATAACTCCACACTCCATTATCAACTCTTTTGCTACCACAAAGAAGGTCTCATTTTTATCTGTAATGGATGATCAGAATGGGGTCTGTTGATAATTGGATATGGACAAATCCATCTATAACGACCATTTTAAGTGAATTGAGTATTTACAAGAGGACAGTATCCCCCTCATTTGGTACATATCGTGCAGTCTGGAGGCACCACCATTCCTCTACTACCCGGACAAGGGTTTAGAGAAGTAGCCACAATAAAAACTTGTTAATTACGTCACGGGAATGGCACACGTATCTATTTATTAAGATTATTATAGTATCTATAGTTGTTATTATTTTTGTATGTTTCTATTCTATGTATTGTAGATGAAGATATAGAAAGGGACTGTGATAAGGGGAGTTGTGAGGATGGTGCGGAATGTACTATATGGGAAAGTAAATGGCAGTGTATGTGTGTTAGTACGCTAACTAAACCAAATATAAATGGAACTTGTGGAGCATCAAAACTAGGTTAGTTATTATTTTTATAAAGATCTATAACAGATCCAATAGCCACCTTGTACATTTAAGAAATTGTCCATAACTGCAGTGTATAAAGTTTCGCTAAATCCTTCTACTAATTTCCAGTACGACTTCATGTAAGTTATCAAAATAAGATATTATTCATAGTATAGAAATTCGAAAATTAAACAACGCAGACGAATATACGCTCCTCGGCAGCTTTGTGTAGTGAACTAAGTACGTGACAACATATGGTTTTAGGTATTTACAAAGGTTCTGTGACAGCGGCAGTATATTCCGCGAAACAGTGACCCACATGTATGGCTCTAGATAGGGTTCCTACCAATTCCAGCTATATCAAAAAATAGGAATTGTAATAGGACAGAACAAATGGGGTTTAACATCCAACTATTCTAATGAAGACGGGCATGCGTCATACAGTTTATGGGGGGGGGGGGATTTTGGCCGCACAGCGGCACTACTCAAATTTCGAATTCCAACTGTCAAGTGAACTTTTACATGCACATCAATGTGTACATGGGACCTCGGTTTTTCGTCCCATCCGAGGCCCCATCTCCACCACTGAACTTTCTCGGCCAACACAGGGATAGAACACGGGACCTTCAGGTTAGCGAGCCAACGTCTAATCCACTGAGACACCCGAACAGAACAAAATATATAACCACGTGTAATTTCGGGATATCTATAAAACAGAATAGAATTTCTTCAATTTTTGTGTGTTATTACCTTTAAAAAAAAAAAATACAACGTGTTTAGCTTTGTTTTTCGCTTTCATTCCTGGGATAAAATATAAAGTGTATCCAATATTATTTGATATTTAAACGATCAATCCGGAGAAATCGTCTCCAATTATTTCTACTGATCTGTTCCGTCTTGTACCAAATTGATAAAGACAGTAAACGATATAAAAGCCTATAGCCAATATTTGAACTTCGATATGTAATTTCTTAATAATAATGAATCCTCTTCGCCTTCTTCAAATCTAAATTGGATATCTTATAAAATATGTATTACTTTTGTCACTTCTTGTTATATTGAGATGTAGTACAAGATCACTTATCATCATGTTGCACAGTATTGGGTTTTATGGAATTATATTATTGTAATATATTCACGAATGAGAGTAACATGTTTAAGGCGATATTTTAAAGGTATGTCAATGTGTATCTGAACGATTCATCAATACCCTAAATTGTAACCCAAATAAAAAAAAATTAATGTAGTATCTATTTTAAATTTAAGAAACTTCAAAGAGAAAAGTTTGATTTTTCAAATTCTGTCTATATTCAGCCTAATTAAGACTGCTTCATATTCCATATTCAGGTATGTTACGTGTAGGTTCGTCTATGGTTTTCCGAATAAAATTATTACAGTATCGTACAACTGGACGGTCTCTCGAAAATTCAGTTGCTTAATAGAATAACGTATAAATCTGGGGTTAAGCATAGTTGAAACCGTTTCAATATCAGATAATGCATAACATATTTAAAGAAAATCTGTAACGAATGGGCCCGTTTTTTTAAAAAAAAAATAAAACTGGTTTTAAAAACCAATTCAAAACATATTTCAACACTCAATTGGGGGCTTATTTACGCAAACCGTATGATTAAATATGTACAACCTCCAATCTTGAACTATTGTAAAGTGATTTAACCTTTTAAACAGTTGAAATTGTCTGAAGACATGCAATTGATCTTTCTTTATAACGTACATAATTTTATCTTTACTTTGAATAAATATAGATTACCACGAGAAAATTATATACACGTTTATTTCACAGTTTTTTTCAAACCAGCTGTAGGTGGCTGTATCGTTTTAAGGCTATGTTCAGTTGTTATTAAGAATAAATAAAGGCATTAGAAACTCTTCAAACAAGTTCTAATCGTAGTTATTGTGATTTTAAACTTTAACAATACAGTTTTACCCTATGAGACCAATTGAAATATAGGGTAATTTTCATTTCCCCGCAGCTACGTATTCAAAGCAGACAGTCTTTTGTCGTATGGCTGAGTGCCAGTGTTAGTGTTAATAATGTGTCCGTGTATAAATCCACAAAACGTGCTCATGGTCAATACCCTGATCCGTAATGAAACGCTGGTTTTAAGTAAACCAATCCAAATTTGTCTCTCTTTTTCAGTTTTATTTTGTTTTATGTTGTGACTATTTTGGCCCACATCACAAGCAGACTAGCAGTAACTTTATGAATAGTGATCGCAAATCTAGCCAATAGAGGGTGATATGACTGAGTCGTGCTTATTGTGTAAATCAAGAATAACTTTTTGTATACATTTTAGTGGGACATTTGAAAGAAGATGTCTTTTTCTTTCAATTTTGGAACCATAAAATATAGAACATTTTTGGAATCATAAAACATAGAACATTTATTATGTACACTTTCATTTTGAATAAATTCCATTAAAGGTACGTATTGGTTGGTATCGGCATTTATTTCCCCTGAATCCATACTAATGTTGTATAAGTAATATATTGTTTTTTTAATATATTGATCAGTTTAACAAAATGACGTAGAAGGAATGCAGTAAGTGTGAAATAATGTAGGACGTGTAAAAATATAGCAAAGTGCGTCATGAAAAATTGACACCGATAACGAACGTAGGCTTTAAGTGTATTAAATGAAATTTGAGGATTAGCTTAAAAGAAAATTTTAGGGGTATTAAATGTTCTATCAGACATTGATTTTTTCTTATGGGTATTGATATGCTGGAATAGTAGAAGAAAATTGAATTAGGAATGGCTTTATGCTCATATGTTATACGAAACGATGCACTTGTTATGAGAAATCTCGGAGGATTACTTTTAATCCAACTTCTGAGATACGGGGGTATTCGTTTCAGACCAAATTAATTATTCATACATGCGTATTGATATTAACCAAGTATATATGTCTGACAGAAGTGATTTTATGTGTAAAAAAGGCACAGTGGGTGTCTTGAATCTTAAAGGGCGCGTTCTTATTACGACACATAATATTTTCAAGATTACAACAGGAGACTGCTAAGCAACAGCTGTCTAGTCTTCTGAATGGTGTAAAGTCATTACGAAACCAACACATGTAATGGTAATGTGAAGACTGGAGGATTCGGTGGTTTGGACACTGGACTAACAATCAGAATAGTCCAGGTTCGAATCCTGGCGTGGGCAGAGAAGCCCCCTTAAGATTTTTCAAGCTTGGTACTCGCTTGTCAGCGGTGGCGTCTTCGGGGATGACAAGAAAAGTGCATCTGATCGGTTTGCATGAGACGAATTTCCCACGTAAATGACAAGTGATAAATAGAATGCTCTACAAAGAGTAGTGTTTATATTTGATAGGATTACTTCACATTTTGAAGAATCACTAAGCGGCAATTGCAGCACACTTGTACTGATACTTTAACTTCTTAATGCACTCAGAAGACAGCTTTAAAAAGGAGGCTCAACCTGAAAATATAATAAAGATACGAATTAAACTAGTATTCTCAATATAATACTCAATGTATTTAAAAAAAAACATATATTATTTTAAAAATCGAGCATGTTGGTATGACAATAATATATGTTTTTTTTTACATGTAATTATTTTAACCAAGTTCTATTTTTGAAATTACTAAGCGAAACACAAATACATTTGAAACTGTCCTTTTTTCGACAGTCGATAAATAATCGCTGATATGCTTTACTGTCCATTTAATCTGTTCATTCGCGTTCTAAAACTGGAGATATCTTTCCATTAGATAGTTTTCAAGACTTGTCTTTTTTTACATCAACTTAGTTCATTTCTTTTATTCACATTCATGGGGAATACATTTCTTTTAAATCAAAATTGGATTGTTATCTTTTAATTAAAAGAAAATGGAAAAGCTGAAATACAGTTAATCTCAGTATTTCCTTGTAGGTGGTAGAATAAAGGGGATAGTAGCTTCTGCATAATCCGTCTCATTCTCTTTAGATAACCCTTTCATCCTTATTTTGATCTCTAAATGGAATGTGTTTAAACCATTTCAAGAATATCTTATCATCAAACGAACTATTTAGTATTTTTAACGAGATACTGTAACTAGTATAAATTAAGTAAATGCGTCACGTACAATTACCTTAAATCATAATGTCAAATGTATATTTTCTATAACCAGTTAGAAAACGTTTAAACGCTTATCAGAGCTTCTACGCCCTTCATTGATACTCCCGGGTACATTGCAGGGAACGCAAATTTGGCTGAATCACAAACAACACTGAGCGACAAGAGCGCGAAGAATTTATTTCCGGCCAAATCACAAGAGAGTTGTGCCAGAAGCGGTGATTATTAATCATTATCGATCACACTAAAGAAGTATCAGAAAGATATGATTCCATTTATTGTTGGATTATAGCATTCCTTGATTTCTTTTCCCATCATATCTTTGATTATCGTCTCTCTTGACAGTTATTACTGCAGTATTGAATTCTCTGATTCCCCCTCAAAAATCTTGACATTGTAAATTGATTTTAAAGATTTTAGAGAATATAAAACACCCTCTATATGTATAATCCCCATTTCTTAAAAGATAATCTCTTATCAAGCTGAAAAGTAAGAAGTATTCTTTAATAAACTAGAAAAAAACCCAGATCGTTCGTGCAAGGCTTAAAGATACAATAATTTGACGTCCGAAGTTGTAATTATAGTATATATATTGCCAAAAAAAAACCCAATAGGAGGAGGGGGTGGGGTGGCCGAATGGCTAGCACGTGCGCGTTGTATCATAAGGTCTTCCATTGAGCCAACTGGCGTGGTTTCGATTCCCCGGGTGTACGTGACAAGGAGTAGGGTCGCCTGTCCAACCTCTTGCGTTTTCTCCGGGTCCTCCGGTTCCCCCCCACTGCTACAGACCCCTACGCGCAAGCGAATTATTGAAATAAAATTGAACCATATGTTAGTCCCGAAATGACCTAGTTTGTGTCGAGTGGACGTTAAACCCCATCCTCTCTCTCTCTCCCTCTCCCTCTCTCTCTCTCTCTCTTTCTCAACAATAAACTCCACATATCGCAAATATAAAATGTACGTACTAGTTTCAGTTTTAAAGTAAGATCTCTTTAAAATGTCGCTGTAATATATAAAAATGTTATGCACATATACTGGAGTAAATTACATATTGGAATCTTAATAAAACTTTTAAAAAATATAAAATCCTGCTATTCTGGTAATCAATTTTTCTTGTGACAGATATCAGCATTTTGTTAAACATTTAATTCAAAATGTAACGTATTACATTCTACATTTTCATTATGTGAATTTTAATCCCAACATTGGTTGCTTTTTCTGCATCTAGAAGCTTTAGGTATACAAGTTTTTATAGTAATGTTTGGGGTTGTCGTTGTTAATGATATATTTAATGGACATTCTCTAATCTTAATACATAACTATCCAAACTCTCCGGAAAAACATTTGTTACTACTTTAGATATTTAATATTGTAGATTTAACTTGAAAGAGGATGAATGAACAGACCCTGACGTTACCTAGTAACGTGTTAGTAATGTTTTTACTAAGCTAGCAACGTCCGCTCTGTAATAATTCACTTGTTTTATTATGCTCAGATTATTGTATTTCAGATTATCGCTAAACGGAACACTTGGAATTAAAGTTAGAGTTAGCTGTAAATTAAATATATTCAAAGCACAAGTGGGCTGCTCATATGTAATTAGCAATTTTCATAAATTAAGTACGTAGAGGGTGAATTAGTTAAATTTTGCGGTTTTTCTATTGAAACAATAACCCAATTGTGAATTAGCCTTGATTTTATTTTATCTGGGACATACGAAATGATGACATAAAGTTATTGTGGGATCGATCAAAAATCTCCAAATGACGTTCCGTGTATACTTTTAAATCAGTCTCCAGAAACAAAGAATACATTAATTAAAGGAAATTGGAATGAAACGAGACCTAAATCTGATAACAGTGATACATAATCCAGTAGTGTGATCGTGAATCTGTAATTTGATTTATGTATATCATCTGTCGGTAGTCAGTATAGCTAACTCCTATACTTTCTAAGACATTCACTTTATTCAAAACATTTACAAATTCTAGTCAGGGACAAAGACGGTAAACGTTTTGGTAGAAGTTTTCTAAAAATAAAGAATAAAGAATAAGGGCTAAAGCCTTGCGTATATAGGTTCTGAAATTCATTAGTATCAACGTCTGCGATTTGACAGGGAAAATGTAGTTCGGATGATACGGGAATCTTAAAGAAGGAAATCGTTGATTTGTCAGTCAGGTTTTCCATCAACCTATTTTTGTTGCAGCAGACAGCTGTCAGATTTCTGCTTACAAATTTGTGATGTTCGTTAGAAGGCACTGCCTCATTTATTTGTAGACCTGACCTAACTGTACTCGTATACATAACGAAATGAAATGAAATGGGGTTTAACGTCGTACTGTTCTGCTTCGACTAGGCTAATGAATACAGTGTGCTATGAGAGAAATTTGCCCGTACCCATGTGCTACGGCCTACTCTTATACCGAATTCCAACTGTCAAAGATCTTTTACGTGCACTGAGTCACCGTGGCTCCCACATACATAACAAAATGTCATGGACATTCAAACACACTGGCATCAACCAAAGACCAATGAAGTATCGCGTCTGCTGTAATCAAATAGTAAGTGCGGGGGGGGGGGCTGCACCACACATAATTTACACAAAACAAATCTACGGAAAAGACACAATACGCAGAAATCACAAACAAACGAACATATCAAATTAAGTGAATGGGTCCGGGGGCTAACCGTAAGCGTCCATTGCGTTGTACAGTCCCGGGCCTGTAGTGATATACAGACTTTACTCAAAATTGAAAACAATCAGGAATATAACCCAGAGAAAACCATTGTGTAATACCAGCATGAGTAATGATCTGCTGTATGACACATGAAATATGAATGTAAGCATATTGAAGTAAAAATTACCTATACAAGTAACAGGTAGTCTAAAACTAAATGTTCTATGTTAAGGCGTAATGAAATTGGGTTTAATCATTCCTTAATTATTGTCTAATAGTCAACTATCTGATCACTTGAACAAAAAACACATAACAATTAACTAATAAGACAATAAATTGTTAATGTCGATAAAAAAAGAAAACTTCCTAGATTTATTGTCTCCGACATCAATGATATTCCGTACGCATCTCTTAGTTACATCATAGCCCTCCGTGGTTAGCAATTACTAGCCAGCGTTTTCCATACAGCTGCTAGTCAGAGCCGAACTGGATTTAATAAATCGCGTAATCATTTGACCTTTACGAGAATGACTTCCTACTAAATACTCCCTGACTGGCCTTAAGAGAGATTTTAAGTGGAACAAATTGTGTCGAGCAACCTATTTAATGAAACTTCTGGCCAATGATTGAATGAACATAAACCATTGCCAGGAATCTACAATCACGTTTTGAGAAATCTATATTAAAATGGTCAGTGTGCGCGTGCGTATCCGTAGAGTCAATTTTATCTAAATGTAGTTAACATATATTGGAGCCCGGGAGACAGGAAAAAAAGAGAAAAGAAAATAGAGAAATGAACTACATACATGAAATTAAATGAAGGGGTGGGACGATTTACCCAATACTACCGAATACCACCAAATACTTTCTCAATACGGTGAAAAACTAACAGAATACTTTAATTGTATAAAGTAACTGAGTTAATTCGTTGAAAACTTGTAAATATGATGGCCTATGTGTCGCTGTTCCAGTTACCTCCCTTGATCACCCAATACTAATAACTCATACTATCAGAAATCAAATCATTGCAGTAAAATAATGTGCCAATATTACCCAATTATTTGAACAACAACACGTTTATTTGTGGAAAATAAATTATTTATTCAATGTTTAGCCATTTCATTTATTAATCATACTATAAAGAGATATTTCAAATGTTTGCACTAATTATAGGAATTAACTCATTGATATTATAGTAATTGCAGAATTCTGTCAGTTTTGGATAATAATAAGGCAGTATATGGTTGAATTTTGTAGTATTTGGATAGAATTGGGAGATATTTGGATAGAATTGGGAGATATTTGGATAGAATTGGGAGATATTTAATATCTCCCAATTCTATGTAAATTTTGGTCATATTTGGTTAGACTTTCAGACGCTTGAGCTACCGTGTACTGATATTTTAAATCGATTTTTCCAGTTTATCGTAAACATTTTGCTAATTCCTCGAAATAATTCAGTTTTTGTTTATATAATTGAAGTATTACGTTTGTTTTTCAGAATACTAGGGTAGTATGTGATGTATTTGGTAGTATTTAATTAATATTGGGTGATATTGGGTAGTATTGGGTAAATCGTCCTGCCGGAATAAGTGGTGTTTTTTCTGCACAGATTGGGCAAAGCAAGACGGGCATACGCCATATCGTGTACTATTGTTGTCTAATCTTTCTAGCTGTCAGGGATTTTTGCCCGGACAGTGGCGCTACGGCTTACTCTTATATCGAATTCTAAATGCGAAGGGATCTTTTACATGCACGTCAATATGTTCAAGGGCCTCGGTTTTTCGTCCCATCCGAACTGTCGTTTTTCCAGCTGTCCTTGTCGGGCCCTCCGTCCTGTGCCACTGACAAGGGCCGCCAACACCGGGATCGAACCCAGGACGACTGTCAGGGTAGCGCATCACCAACTAATCACCAAGCCGCCGTGGCCTCAGAGAATTACATAAATGCAGCGAAAACAGTTGTGCGTTTTCATATATAATCAAATTCTTACTTGACGGGTTATTTATGGTCACCACAATTCAGAAACCTATTTGAAGTTATTGGTTGCGGTCTTCTGAAACAACCTTGTCCGTATCCCGTCGGGTCATATGACACGGTTACTTATGGACGGATCGACACTGCAAAACTAGCTATTACGAAAATATCATATATATGTTATTTTGTCTCGAATACAAAAGGACACATTAACGTCGTGCATATTACTTTGGATAAGGTTATAAGCCGAATTACAATGAATGAAAGTTTCCGTAAATAGCGATGGATTTGTGTTACAGGAGCTAAATCGCTAACATTTGGGACCTAGAAATTGACACAAGTGGGTGGAACTCATGTAATACTGTAATATGAATGTAAGATCACAAGCACCAATGTTAATTTAAATTGACAAATAATTTGTGTTTTCAATGTTGAATATTTTGGATGATATTGAGTTAGAGACTTAGCTACTTTAATCTTTGAAATCCAAATATAGAATGGCTCCTGTTATATCTGAGCTGTATTTGTCGAGATATGGAATGCACGCAATTGTACAACGTGATTCCATATTTGGCTGTTCATCGTCGTAATATCTTTCCTGGTCGCGAAAGAAAGTCAGTTACGTCACCATCCAGCAAAGAATAGTATCTCCCTGGAGTATAAAGAATACAACTGAATACTCCCAGATAATGCTTAATGAGTTAAATAAACAACATTAGGGTGTTGTATGTGTTAAAAACATGTTTTTATGGATGTTATTAACACTTCTTATTCTAAGCTAATAGGCTTATAATTGTTCTCAAATACCAGACGAATAGATTCAGTAACACTTTTAGAAATACATGTAAAATGTTTCTTCACTAAAGTGTTATTTTGCTTATATAAACACAAAACAATGTTTCTAATGATTTAATATCTTCTAAAAATATCCTTTATGGAAAATATAGCAACTTTAGCAGGAAAATATACGACCAATTACATTTGTGATCACTCAACTATAAATATGGTTGGCTGGGTTATTAACTTCGTTTGTTTTAGCCAACAACCGTTAAAGAATCGACAAATTCTACTATATCGATCAAAATATCGAGATAGCTTAGAGTTGTTGTGTAGCTGTTTAATTTTGTAAACATCACATGATAAGAATTTAAAAGCATATGTAACACCAGCTTCTACTTGAAGTCCATTTTTGACATACGTGTATAATATTTAAAAATGTTTATTTTTCAGTTGATCTGTCTACCAATCATATACCCGATGGAACAATACATCATGAAATATTGAAGAAAATAGTTCATCATTCCAGTAAAAATTTGTCTTCAAATGAGGTAGGAAATGTTCTTTCTAGATAAAGTGTGAATCAGTTTAGTTTGCAGTATAGCTTAAAGCAAGAGTTAAAAGATAATATAATCCCGATGTTCTTATTGTATGTGCCTTTTAAATGTATAAAAAATGCCAGTTTGACAATTACAGTTGAAGTAAGCTCTATCACCAAGTCAGTATTAAACGACTCCGAAGTTGGTGGCATATACGACAAACGAATCTCACCATTGTGTACGAAATTTATTCATTACAAAATTAGTAATGCACCAACATAAACAATATGCAGGCTGCTACGTCGGAACTTAAATTCTGTTCATGGTTCAATTTCATTTCAATAGGGTTCTTTAGCAGTGGGGGACACCGGGGTACCTGGAGAAAACCCACGATGTTGGACAGGTAACTCTAGTCCTTGTCATGCACAAGCAGGGAATGGAAACCACGCCACTCTATGACAGACTATATGATCTAACGCGCACGCCTTAGATCATTGAGCACCCCCCCCCCCCATCAAACACACACACACACACACCCAAGCCCCCAAAAGAGATAAAGCAAAATCTACGGCTAAAATTTTATTCTTATACCATATAAGATAAAAATATGTTTTGATTCGTCTAAAGGGCCCCCCTTTCATATCTATCACTAATGAACGTTTAAACAGAAATACCATATTATTTGGTGAGATTAATAATATCGGGCGGAGTGCTCCACTTTCCAGTAATCAGGCGTAAAGCATGACTTCCGGAAACCTTTCTTACAATCAGCTTCGTTCCCGTGAATCGCATCATGTAATCCGGTCGCGTTTGTTACGTCTAAACCACATAAAGACACTATTTGATATGCCACTGATAAGAAATATACGGCATAGTTGAACTTAAAGACAACGAAGAGCTTAATAACACTGTCCGTGGTGTAATCCCGTTAATAACACTGCCTGGGGCGTAATCCAGTTAGGGTCACCGAATAGGTTAATAAAACTTTCCGAGGCGTAATCCCGAGCAACAGGATTCATATCCAAAAATACATGGGGTTTTCCGAATCTCATATTCAGAAGTTTTCTATATTATATTATACATGTCTTGTAATACGTTTCACGTCTTCTCTTTTTCAGTCAATGTCCCGATTACATGACCGCCCTATAAATTATAGTTCCGAATGGATGTTACTACAGATTGTCTTACCAATAACTGTATTTTTATTCCTCTGTTTTCTTGTTACTGTTGTGTGTTTAAAGAGATACAAAACAATGCGCCTTCGATCAAAACGCGGCTCTGACGGTGTCGTCAAAAACAATGACAATGTTCAATTACTGGAACGAATGAACAATATTCAGAAAAATCCAACATATTTTAGTGCTTCGCAAAATGGTGAAAATGGGCGAAACTTAAACATCAATGAACTGCCAATTGATACCTTGAAACTTTTAGTTGTTGTTGGAGAGGGAGCATTCGGTCAAGTTTTCAGAGGCAAGCGTTTTAGTTTTATTTTTATTTTGAACTATTTATAGAATATTTGATATTTTGATATTTCGTATCCCAAAATATAGATATCTAGTAGAAAGTATAAATGGACTTACTCAGACGAAATAACCCCTTAACCTAATTACAAAGATGGGAGAATCTGAGGTACAGTTCAGAAACGTGACCCGGATTATAATCTTTGATAGATTATTTTGCTACTTGGGACTTTGTATATAGATTTTGCTAGATATACAATTAGTCGATAGTACACGTTTTAATTGCGTTTTGTCTGTATGTGGATTGGTTTAGAAATCAGGTTCCGTATTGTTCCAACTTCTTAAATTCGTAGATTTGTATTTATACTATTCAATAAGAAGTTGATATATATTTTACCCTAGTTTAATGCCCAGGTGTATGTATAGGTTATAAATCTTATAGAAATCTTTACCTTAAATTGTTTTGTGGACTAAAATCAATTCTGATGTGTTAGAAAAAGGCCAGATCTCTAAAATATATCTCAAAAGTTTAAAAAAATGTACAATTTGAAGACTTGTTCGTGTTTATTCAATCACCCAATATAATAACACCTTCGTGTAGAATGGGCTGGCTTGTACACAAAATATAGTCTAATTTTAATTACATTTTTATTATTTAAAAAGCAATTGCACATTTTAAGGGGGGGGGGGTAAAAATCTTCTTTAATAAAGGGGGCCATCTGTAACCAAACGTGTAATAGAATTCCCGCGAAATTCTATCAATGGTCCTACGATAACCGCACGTCTAAAGACAGGTACATAAGTGAGACTATCATTGCTACAACACGAAAAAAAATGCCGACTCCCTTATAGTGCGGGCAAATAACATAATATTCAATTGTTAATAAAATTCATCAAATGTTAAATTTTTATAGGTGAATTAACCGATGATGATGGTGTTACACTACAGAATGTAGCAGTTAAAGTATTAAAAGACGGTGTTTCACATGAAATACGTGAAGATTTTGAACGTGAAGTAGAAATAATGGGTGCTTTTGATCACGATAATATTTTACGTCTAATTGGCGTAGTTACAGAAAGTAAGTTATTCTCACCTAGTGCTTCATTGTATTACGTAATTTAGATTAGCTTCTACCCTGGAACTTTTTGCAAATGTTTTGTCTCCACCACAGGCATTACTAAAAAAAACCATTGTATTTATATTAACTTTCATTACAATGTATTAAAACCACTTTCTGATAAGATTTCCATATATTGTGATTTTGGTGTGCTGAGGATGTCAGCTGAATTTTGATGATGTTTTTGCCAATTTAGATGCATAATGTATTTTAGACAGTTTTTATTACGTTGGATTAAAGTGAATATAAATACTACAATTTAAATGACTGTTTTGTGTGCGTCTTGTAATTAACATGATGGGTATATTAGCTTATATTAAAGCAATTTACATCTACGTGCGCAATTTATACCTTCAGCTGCAGGGCAATGTAGTTTTTGCAGGTGTTGCAATGCAAAAAAAAAGTTAATTACATGTAGTATAGTCCATGTATTAAACAAAACTGTCAATAGAGATTATTTGACGGCTGTTATTCAAAGTTTCGGTCAAATTAAGGGGCAAATCTCAATCTCAGTTCATAATCACGGTTGTTCAAAAGTCCCGGGTACAGTCCCGATGTTGGCCGAGGAAGTTCCTGGGGGTTTCAAAATCAGATTTCCCCTAGTTAGTAATGCATGGCGGGCCTGGCAATGAAAATCGTCTAACCGTATGGGTTGGACAAAAACCGAGGTCAATCCATGTACGTGTTGAAGTGCACGTAAAAGAACCCCTAACATATGGATTTCGCTCATAACGCACTTCATGGCGTATGTACGTCTTCATTAGCCGGATTGGTACAGAAAAGTAGGATGATAAACCCTATTTAATTTCTTATCCAACCAGACGAACATGAGGCGTATCGTACACAAATAAACACCGTCGCGAGTAGAGCCAGTGTGTTCCGAGTAAATTCACTTTAGTGCAGACTTTCTGTGCAAACTATTTGCTGTCTAGAAATTGACAGAAATGAAATGAAATGAAGTTTAACGTCCTACTATTCTACACCGACTGGGATAATGAAGACGGGCATACGCAATACAGTATGCTATGATGGAAATTTTGCCCAGGCAACTTCGCTACGGCCTATCCTATTTCAAATTCCAACTTTAAAGGGTTCTTTTACGTGCCAAATTAACAGCTAATTAAGAAACTTGAACCAGTTTTCTAATATCGTAAAAGACTGCATCTCATTTAACAATTAAACTGATCAATTTTAACTCACACGAATTGTCATTAACTCTTGGTGTCTACATCATACGACAATTTATCAGAAACATAGCCTGAGAATTCAGTCTGCGATTAGCATAATCGCCAACCTCTGTACTGTAACCTAATTACTATGTCTGATAACACCAATAACTAAATCACTAGAAAAGAGACAGCCTTAACCAAATAGATCATCTTTATAAAGCCCTACTAGTTCTCCATACTCTTAAATTATTATCATTTACGTCATACGTATTGGTTGAAGTAATATACATGATAAATAATGTTGACTACAGTGGTAAAAAAACCTATGCCATCTTATTACATGAGCAACGACCATTTGTTTGTACGGCATAGAGTAAAACAATTTTTTTTGCAGACATTTACGCGTATATTAAACTGTTCTTTTTACGTGCACAATCACCCATAATTAAAGTCAGAAACACATTTGACTAATTTCATATCTATAGGCAACGGTTACGATAGTTGTATGGATTGACCGATCCGCCAAAATCGGTAATATTCTTATACAACTGTATTATCTTTTGTTACGTATTACATAATACCCAAAACTGAACAAAGTGGATGGGACCTTTTAATCCCGACTTCTTTGTTACTTGTATAATTATGTATCATGAATGGAAGTTATGTGACAGAAAAGTTCATCTAATGCCAGAAAATAAAATTAAAGCCTAATGCAGACGATACTTTTGTCGTCCAATTTCAAATCAGCTGCTTTGAGTCAGTTTGAGTTTTGCCAGACAGGGTGCATGTGGTGACAAAACAAAGATCTTTTTTAAAGCGAATGGTCGGTTTGCTTTATGGAGGAAATTGTCAGACTTCGTTGTTTTCTGCATGAATTCTATATGCGTACATCATTCACTTGAGCATCTAGTAATTATGTAATTCATTACCAACTCCACGGAATGTTATAGTAATCGCTGTAAAGCCATATTTCTAACAACCCAAACGGTGTCCAATTTCTCCAGAATCCACATAAAATTTAATGGTACAGTACAAACCGGGCTAGAGTGCCATTTGAGCTCTTATAACAAGCGCGTTGAATTGCTCCAGGGATCTTCGCTAGACAGACTGAAAAGTTAAAAAGGTTCTGAACCACTTAAAGATGAAAACGTCAGCCCTCATATCAAATCTTTCACAACTGGCTGTGTAATTACATTATTTTCTATCGATTTTAACGAAAAAAATTGTAATGTCTACAGCCTTCGTATTTTGTATTAACAATCTGCTCAGGATGTACCATTTTTGCACTATTCCAGATGTCGGTGATACGCCGTATATGGTTTTTGAATATATGGTACATGGTGATCTAGCTGAATTATTACGTAAAACAGATAGAGCTTTACAAAATCACGAAAACAGTGTCGTTCTACAAAAGGTAATGTAAAATTGAATAGTAGTATAATAGGAGTTAACGGTTGCTTCCACCTAGAGTAATATTATTAATGAAGACAGTCCTTTTGTATCGAAATCTCATATGTCGTCAACTGTAGTGGTTTATTGTAAATGATCCACAATATTCTGTTAAAAAGGGCAGAATTCTGATATCTCAGATTGTCTTTTCTTTCTTGTTTACAAATTAAACCTGTGAGTGTGCTACGGTGCAGGGTTTTCTAACCAGGCCATAACGTAATGAAATTCCGAGAGACAAACTTGCTGCTGGTAAGCAAACCCACGTTCATATTTTGTCTTTAAATACCGAAAGGATAGTACTCGTATATAATCATAATTATGTACGTTATATTGATTACTACAGTAGATTATACGGCGTGAAAAATGTAATTAGTGAAAATAAATCTTATATACAGTTAAACCTCGATATGTCGAACCCCAGCAGGACATACTCAATAGAAAAAAAAACATATTATCAGAATTTTGCTACAACCTTTGTCTCTGCTTCGACTACAGGGATTATTGGTATATACAAAACATTGTATATTATTGTGCATATGACAGCTTACTGTCTTCCTGGTCATCATGGTATTTCGTGTGTACCGCTCAAATATTTGCCACACCTGTCCCGTCTTTTATGGTACATGTTTGGTCTAGAATGGAAGAATGAGGTTTCAATCAGCACTTTCTATCAGGATATGGTGAATATTCATTTGGATGGAATGATCGAGACTCCTATGGTGGTGTATCAGGTGTATAGATAGAAACATTTTAGTTATTTGTTTTCTGACATCGATTCAGTAATAACAATATAAATCCCGTTGTCACGAGAGTCTGTCAGAAAATACAATTTAAACTTGAACAAGATGGAAGTCAGCTTAGATGTATTCAATAATCACAACTTAGAGCTGGCATATTGGCAATAGAAGACAGCCACCTTTCTGTGTAGGATAAAGCACGAGACTGGGGTTATGCTGGGGAAAGAAAGACTGAAGAAAATAACCCGTGAAAAAGAAAACCCGAGGCCTGCAGGCTTTTTTCTGAAATCTTTCTTCCCCAGCATAACCGAAGTCGAGGACTTTATCTTGCTTATAAACTGTCTATGTGTGCATGTACGTAAAATGAGAATATCCCAGAATTCCAGTAAGAAAAACCTTATATCATATTCCCCTTTATATATTCAAAGCCCCCCCCCCCGACATTCAGACGCTATGCGCCAGGAGACTAATAATTATTTCTTCATTGAAATTTAACAAAATTAATCTGGTTTGAAAAATAATCTTCAGCTAAAAATAAAATCCATATATTTTAAATGTCATCATGACTTCATGGGTAGAACGGAGCTATCCTTTAATCTGCAAATAGCCAGTGTGAGAGCGTAAAAGATGACAGTAATCCAAAATATTTGGTTTATTTATTGTCGTCTGAAAGGCTGTATTTGCCTTTTAGTCCCTGATGTTAGAAGTTTAATAAACAGTGTAGAACAACGTCAACTTCTTTATTCTCCGAAACTATATATACATAGTTCTTGAGATAATGCAAATTTTTATACAAAGGTTCGAACTTTAAGGAGCTAAATCGCTAATATTTTGGACCTAGAAATTGGCACAAATGGGTCGCAACACATATAATAATGTAATATGAATTTATATAATCTGTTTTACATTCAATCGTGTCCGTTTTACTGTGAATTGTCACCAGTTATGTTCGGCGAAATACGCCAGAAGTCTCAACCGCAAGTCAGTTTCTAGCGTCTGGTTATTCCAGTCAACACCGATATTATTTATTGCGCATGCTCTCCAAATAAGAATATGATATCACCGTTTGACATGACTTGTGGAATATGTCGAGCCTCATTCGTTGAGCACCTTGTTACAAATGGCGCTGAAACGCATTATGGTACACGATTCGTGTACCAATAATAAAATGTTTATTTTGTCTTAAATATTGGATATCAGAAGCCAATCTTTTCCAGGTAAGATCACAACATCAATGCTGATTTAAATTGCAAAAAAATTCGTGTTTTCAATGTCGAAGATTTTTGATGATATTGAGTTACGGACTTAGCTACTTTAAATAACATCTGCGAACAATTAAGTAATTAATAAGTAATAGTGACAATAAGAATAGTGGTGTATATTAAGTGTATAACAAAGGGTTTAACTTTTTGATGTAATGATTTTAATGAATCGGCATTATTTGTGTAATATAACAGTATTTTTACAATTAAAAAGACTTCGAAATTCGAATGTATTTGGACGATTTAGGCGCCAATCTGGCAATAATCTCTCTCTTTCAGAAGAAAGATATTACACGAACACAGTACAGGCGACAAAACGTCACAGCTGTTTACAAGACATTATAGGGCATTATGACTGCACCAATTTGATCTTTCGTTAATTTGGTGTGGCCTAAATGTTTGAATTAAATTAAGTGTCAGTGTGAATAAAAATTTGTTATCTACGTGAACTCGCTACAGGACAAATCCTATCAAATTCCATAAAAAGCTGAGCAAAGGCACTCCGTGCACACTACCAACCACTAGGTAAATTTTGAAAATTGAAATAATATAGCGGCTTTTACTAATGTCAAGGATCAATGAAAATAAATCCAGTTTATCAGCTTAATAAGTGAAGAACGAAGAAACAACATTATATTTGGATTATATTGAGTAAGGTGTCAACAAGTACACACAAAACAAGATCTTGAGTGGGGTTAAAAATATGCAATTCAAAATTTTTGGTCAATTTTAAAGCGAAAAAACTGTATTGTAACCGTACTTGTTTGACAAGGTGTCCTTCTTGTCCAATCTTAATATTGATCCCACGCATGTCCCTGCGGACAAAATTGTCAATTCCTATAATGACTTATACGTCTTGTTCCAAATTAGATAAAGATAATGACCACAGAATATGTGTGAATATTGACCCAAAATACAATTTTATCTAATAAATAAGCCCAATAGGTCATTAAAAACATAGCTTTAGTAATTATTAACTAAGATGATCAATATATTTCTTTCTTTTTATTATGTCGTTTTGTTATTATCGTCACATGTTTAGTGCTCATTAGTTTGTGAAGTCTTTGATGTCCATTTATTTGAACAATAATTTTCTAGGGTTTATTCCAGTCTCTTATGGAAATAGCCCACCATTAATTTTCATCATCTCGATACCATCTACGATTTGTTCATGTATAGCAACTCTCAAGTTACTTATTTCAAGTTTGTGTATCTCAAAATTATAATGGCCAAGCACGTATAAACCTTGGAGTAAAGCCGTGGAATATTGTAAGATTGGAAGAAATTTATTGGATAAATAATTATCACATGTTTATGTGTACCCCCTGTAAACTCGAGAATGCATACATAAACAGAACACTCTTGTTGACAAAACTGCGTTGTGCAATCCATATGGTGGGAACAGTGCTATTTATGAATTAACTGGGTTAACTAGGATCTGGAAGAGTTGTAATATTACCGGCGTTTTGGTTGAAGTGGGGGATAAGCCAACGAAACGGTCTGTTACGGCGACTTCTTGGCGTGCTATGCACGGAACTGTGGCTAAACCACTAGAAACGTCAACGCTAATTGGTTAATCAATGTCTGACGTCATAGGGTCAAACGCCGCTCGTACGACCCCTGACACGACCTTCGAGTACATTTTGTCAGATCTTCATGTAGTGTAGGCCATCGAAAGTTAAAAAAAAACAACCCGAAACGAAATATAGATCTGTATTTGAATCAGATAGACTGGAAACTTGCCCTTCCTGTCTTGGGTTATATTTGTCACTTAAGCTGTTACAAAACTACAGAAATAATTCAATAAAAAAAGTTAACGCCTTAAACAGTGGCCATACTTGTTTTCAATTTGTAGAACAAACATGACTACTGATCACGGCGTACAAAAAAGAGGCAGGCCACGCCCACATCCAGTATATGCCTTGTCAAGCACCAGTGTCCACATCCGGCTAGCTATTCAACTATCAATTACCTACTGACTGATTGACGTTTTTTCGCTATCAGCTTACTGAAAATATTATTGCTACACAATTATGTCTGATCAGGTACATATTATTTTACTAATTAGACGAAATAAGTCAAGCACGATGTACTTTTGCTCTAAAAATATGAGAAAAACTGCCTTATACCCCAAACAATAACAAATCTACCAACGCCAGTTTGTGTCGATTGGACTTTCTCTCTGTTTGCCACTTGTTCCCACAGTGAATACACCTGAAGAGGTAATGGTGACTGTGCCTCTGAATTTCTGGGTTTATATCCTAAGCTTTGTTAGCGTAGATTTAATGAGGGTGCATACGTAAAGTAGTTAATAAGTTTCTAATGGACAAGATTATAACCCAGAAAAAGACATGCTAACAACCGCAGTTTTCTTGCACATCATTTTTATACTATATTTTTTTATTTATACGGAATGCCTACAAATTAAGGCATCATTCGTACATTACAGAAATGAAATGAAATGGGGTTTAACGTCCTACGGTTCTGCTCCGACTGAGCAAATGAAGACGAGCATACGTCATACAGTGTGCTATGAGGAAAATTTTGCCCAGACAGCTGCACTACAGCCTACTCTTATATCGAATTCCAACTATTAAGGGTTCTTTTACGTAGACGTCAATATATACCGGGGATCTCGGTTTTAGTCCCGTCCGAACGACTATACGTCGTCTCTTCTCCCCCCAACCCCCAACCCCGACTTCCAAAACAGAAATACTCGTAATACAATCTCTGCAAATTAAACATCACTCAACGTATTAACAAATCCGAAAATGTATGTCGTGAAGCACATAAAATGCGCAAAACAACATGTTGGTGAAATACTCTCAACACGTATTAAAATTCTATTTTAACAAGATATTATACTACTGAAAGAAATTAGCTGTATCGAATAGAAAGTCTTAATTTTTTTTAGGACGCCAACAAAAGCGGCTTAGTTCTATACCGAGGCGGCTTGGGGTTAATTTTGTAAATTTCGATTTCCACTACTGACTATTGACTTATTCTTCTTAAATGACGTTAAAGATTAACTGAAGCACTAGTGGCATTTAAGAAACTAATCGACCAGTCTTTAATAAGTGTATTTCTGGTTGCTGGCGTCGGATCTTTGGCGTGGCTTAATCGGATGATGATCAGTAAAATGCTTAGTAACAGACTTGGGTCTGGGTCGATTCTAATGTTGATTGAATGTCTTATAAGCTATTAAACTTGTTTCTGTAAACCTTTTTTGTAGTTTCCACCTGTTTTATATTATACAATAATGGGATTCGGATTTCGTAGAAGGAACCATCAGTTTTAAATCATTCGCACCGTTAAAGAAAAAAAGGCGGTTATGTTAAAGTCATTTGAAAGTTTAAATTTGGTTAATCTTGAGCTAAACTAGGTTAGGTTTGAAAAGGAACAGAATAAATAATTATAATTAATTACAAATAATGTTTTGATCTATGCCAGCTGCGTTCAACTTTCTCTCTATAAAAGTACTGTTTTTTGAATTTGGCCTCTTTGGAACCTGTCTGTATATTTTGTTTGCAATTGCAATAAATCCGAATTTTAAGTAATAGAACATTGGAACCTCTCGATCAATTTGAGTAGAGTGTGTATTTATTCTTGAACTGCACTTAGTTAATATTTTAGTATTACAAGGTTTTTTTCTGAATTTGGCCTCTTTGGAACCTGTCTGTATATTTTGTTTGCAATAAATCCGAATTTTAAGTAATGGAACATTGGAACCTCTCGATCAATTTGAGTAGAGGGTGTATTTATTCTTGAACTGCACTTAGTTAATATTTTAATATTACAAGGGTTTCTTTTTTTTTTTTTTTTTACAATGCGCGTTTTTCAGAAGTTATTTTTTACTACTCAAGGTGTCTGGGCGTTCGGATGGGACCGAAAACAAAGATCCCCTTTACACGATGACGTGTACGTAAAAGAACCCTTGACAATTGGAATTCAAAATAAGAGTAGGCCGTAGTATCACTGTCCGGACAAACTGTTCCTCATAGCACACGGCAGGCATATACCCATCTTCATTATCCCGGTTGGTGCAGAAAAACAGGACGCTAAACCTCATTTTAGTTCATATTCTATATGCAGCGATATCTGTTTTGTAAATTTTTCCTCCAGGAACTGGGACCTAAGCTATATTCATGTTGCTGTTGTTCTTGCTCTTCTTCAGGCCGACGCCAAGTACCTACTGAATAATAGTCAGGGCCACAGCAAAAAGACGGCTCTTTTGCGTGTCCATAATGACGCCACGCGCTCTCTCGATAGACAGCATGATCTAATCCTTATCCTACTGGACACATTGACCACAACGTCCTCATAGACAGGCTGTGTTCATGGTTTGTGATCGAAGGCACAGCCCTAGATTGGCTTGAATCATATCTGCGGGTAGAACGCAGAGGATTGCGATAGGTTCGGTGGTTTCGGAGAAACACCCTCTTACCTATGGAATACCGCATGGCTCCACTCGAAGAGATCATTACCCGCCATGGCCTGAACTCCGCCATCTACGCAGGTGACACCAAACTGGACATTGCGTGTGAATCCCGGACTGATTACACCGTTGTTGGTCGTATTGAGGCTTGTGTGGAAATCCGTCATTGGATGGGTGCGAATATGCTCGCATTGAACGATGGAAAGAAGGAAGTTCTGTAGCTTTCATCCCGTTTTAAAGATGTTGCTGTCCGGTCTGTCATGAACGATGTACGGATTTGGGAGGTATACGTCTCTGCTACGGATTTGGTGCGGAATCGTGGGGGTGTTGATGGATTCGAAAGGAACCATGGACACCCATATCACTAATCTGTGCAGGGTTGCGTCGTTTGCCCTATGGCGTATTGGCAAACTTTGAAGGCTCCATGATCAGAGCACGGCTGAGGAGCTTGTCCACGCATTTGTGAGTTCACGGTTGAACTAATGCAATAGCTCACTATTTGGTTCATATCGTTACCAATTCCGTATATTGCAGCACATTCAGAATGCTGCTACTCGCTTAATAGTCAAACGCAGGTTGGAGCGTCATGCAGGTATGAGGCCTATATTAATGGAACTCTACTGGCTACCAATTGAAGCTCGGGTCCAGTTTAAGGCCATCTGTATAATTTTCAAGTTGATTCGTCATACAACATCTGCGCAAATCTATTTCACTGAACTAAATTCTGTTACTACACTGGTGAGAATTTTTGAATCAACCACATCGAACCAAACCCCCAAGAGCTTGTGGTGATCGCGCGTTCCATGTTTTTGCACCAACCCTATAATATGAAATTCTTTGTCTGGTTACATGAGGTCTATTACGAATTTGATATCTTTTAAATGATCTTTAAAAACATACTTTTTCGAAAATGTTATTCAACATAATGCGCTTTGAGATTTTTAAATGTAAATCGCGCTATATGAAAGATTAATTATTATTATAGTATACGTTCGTACTGGATTTGATCTTTTAGCATATTCTACATCCAGTTTGAATTACTGTCATGTACACTGCGACATAGCGAATTTTATATCTATAGCGATTTTAATGAATAATTTCCAGTAACTCCATTTGGTACCGGTTTCTTTGTGGTGTGACATTTTATCTTGTTAAAATCATGATCTAGACAGTCTATGAATCTTTAGAAAATGAAAAGGCACCATTTCAATTTATTTTCTTTCCAAAAAATCTCAAGTTTAGATCATTGATGAAAAATTTACAAGATTGTATTATTTTGATCAGTGACATAAAGTATTTGAAGAGGCGATAACATTTTTTTAATGAGATCTACAGTCTGTCAATCAAATTTAACACCATGGTATGTAATGATTATACACAAAGTCAGTTTCTGTCAATCAGTCCGCCGTATATAGGTTTCGAGTCGTCTTTCATTTGCCGTCAGCATTGATAAATGAAGTAAAATGGTAGCCACTGATCACCCAGACAAGACCTTTTATTGACGCTTCCTCTAACCAATTAAAGGGAAAACGAAACCCGACTTGGAATTAAGAAATTGAAATGATTTTTATAGACAGGTCAATATCCCGATTCTAGCTTTATTTGTATAATTATTCAAGACTAGTTTTCTTTTAAAGTTTCTTCTTGGGGCTATCTTCAAATTTATACTCCCACACTTCACACTATTGACGTCACACTCATCTGTCCTACATAGCTGATAAACAGCTAAAACACCCTACCCACAAGAGTGTTTCTGGGATTTTGAAAAATATAGGTGGGATTGTTTATAAGGAATTAGAATTCTGTCGAAATTTAGAATTATCGATCACAAATGGCAAACGGATATGTGACATACAGTGCAGAGTTGAACTTTGAACTCTACATGTAGATGGATTTAACTCTACATGTAGATGGATTTTTTTGTGTGAACTATTACTATTCACGTGACTAGCTTATAATTAACTCTCAAGACACGGTCGAAATTTAATCATTTAATTTAAAAATGGTGAATCGAGGCTTAGTCTCGCTTACGATAACAAGTACCGTTGATAAGATTAATAAACAATCTATGCCACATCTTGTCAAAACTTCAAATAGTGATAACTTTCGATCAGAATAAAGAAATTTGAATGACATTGTCAATATTTTCATTTTGCAATGTATATTTTTGAACTATTATGGTAAGAACGGCCAGCTCTTTATCTAAATCTTACATAATCAGGGACGGACCCCCCCCCCTCTGGATCCGGCCCTGATAATGTATCTTTAAGTTGTAAATGAAATGAAAATGAAATGAAATGGGGTTAACGTCCTACTGTTCTGCTCCTAAACTGGGCTAATGAAGACGGGTTGTGATTGTACATAATTGAGGCATACAGAAGAATAGTATTTTGCGATAACGCTATTTTCTTAATTATATTTTGCAGTATGGATTTTAATTTTGATGGTAGAGATTGGTTTTAAACTTGGTGGTCAAGATTAACTATAAACTTGGTGGTCGAGATTGATTATAAACTCGATGGTCAAGATTGATTTTAAACTTGGTGGTCGAGATTGAGTTTAAATTCGATGGTCGAGATTGACCCCGCATGTGTGTTTATTTAAAAAAAACCCCATTGTTCTCTGATTAGATAAAAAAAGATCTAAAGATCTTCAATTGTCCTAGACTACATTGGATGGGTGAGCGGGAGCGGGCAGATATTAACGTCTTGACAATTTTAACCTTTCGTGTATAACAGTGGTAGTAAATGTGTTGAAGTCCATTAGCATCTGCTCCAGAAATCCAAGTCTAAACTATCGCTTGACGTGTTGGTTTGAGTCCAAACGATCGGTCCAGAAGTCTGCTTCCAAATCGATCAACAAGCAGAATATACATGTTCGCATTATAGTATATAAAGTTATTCATTCTTTTATTATTTGATGATCGAAATCGTCGTAATATATGTTCATAGGTTTATACATATTGGAAAGGGTTATCAAAACCAGAAATATATAGCCTTAGATATGGAGGGGGGGGGGGGGGTCAATAACTTCATAAGTGACGCCATTACCCTGGCCCGATTAAGATGGAACCATTATCATTGGGTTCGTGTTTTGTGGGTATTTTCGGACTACTACTACGTGGGTTTTGAAGTGGGCTTCCCTCCTAAGTCATGCCACAAACATGTGCAATGACTCTCACCAAGGCATTCGTATTGTAAATGTACCTGCCTTTTATTTTCAGACTGATCTGATAGACATAGCAACCCAAGTCTCAAATGGTATGGCATATCTGACGTCACAGCATTTTGTTCATCGTGATTTAGCTACGAGGAATTGCTTAGTAGGAGAAGGTCTTGTGGTAAAAATATCGGATTTTGGCATGTCGCGTGATATTTACACTTGTGATTATTATAAGGTAAGCACTTATCTGTTTGAGCTGATCGGTATGGTTTGTAAACAAAACAACACAGAACAGAATAAATCGATTCGGATTAATAAGATTACTGATTTTCAAATATAAAGCTCTCTACTTAGTCCCTATAATTCGATGTCCGAGTACATCGTTTTAAGGTTTATTCGGATAAAATCGAGGCGATGAGTATGGATATAAACGTTTCTCGTAGTTTCACGGTCATTAAAGACACCATAATATGATGTCATTTTGGGAAATTTTTACAAATAGCAGAGATTGTTAGATGCAATTTCAGTCGCTTCCAATTAATATTCTTAAAGCTCGATAGCTGGCGATTAATTCGGCATTTACATTGATTACTTAAATGACACGTAGTTGACAGTGTGGCCTGTCTAAACTATGGTTTCCAGCTCAGTTGCTGCAGACAATTAGCATGCTAAACTTCATTTCATTGGTCATGTAGTCTGCGATTGATACGCTCACTTTTGTCAAAGTATTAGACTCTTTAACTGTATTACTATGTAGCAGTTATTAGCACACTTTCCGAGGTGTATCGGTGAAGATCAGGACAGTTTTGGTCGAGGGACCCAGCCGAGGCGCAGTCAGGACAGTTTTGTTCGAGGGCCCAGCCGAGGCGGCCCCCGACCAAAACTGTTCTGATCTTCACCGATACACCGAGGAAAGGTGCCAATAACTCACTTACATCACATTTATATCGAGTATTGTGAAGCGAAATGTGAAAAATAGTATTTACTAGCAGGATACCCGGCTTCGCTCGGGGGTCATAACTCCGAAACCGGAAGTGGTAGACTAACGCCACCTGGCCTATGTTACTCCCCGGTCCGAGCTACCCCTATACCCCAAATTTCAGACTCGGGGCAGACCTATTGTAACCGCCAACCCCGAAGAGACAGACAGACAGACAGACAAACGACAGTCACAAATATATATATAGATAGATAGTCGTGTCAAGCGAAATATGACAAATACTTTCTGCTCTTTCATTTATCCCTTTCTGTGCCTCACGTTACATTTCGTGGTAAAATGATTTCGCAGTGAAGAAACGACCCGAGTAGTATTTACACTTACACACTGCCACTGGACCCCTTTGTTCTGACTCGGGTGTTCAAGTTACTGATCAACCTGTAATGTGTTGTTTTAGCACGTGCACAGGTGATCATTTGAGGAAAAGTAGGTGTTCATATAAATGAACACCCCAACATACTAACCCGGTGATTGTTATAACAGACCATGCATTTTCGTGCGTGCACTGTATTATAAATAACAAGAAACACCGTGTTAGTTAAAATATAAATACATGCAGTTAAAACAATTATTAAATAAATATTTTTTCAATGTAGATTGTGAAATAGTATCATTAGCTAGAAAACGCATCCAATAGTAAGGAACAAATACACAAAACCTAGCGAACTGGGATAAATTTCTGTTTGGCCATGTTTTAGATAATTTGTAATCTTGTAAAATACCTTTCCTACATCATCGCACATGCTATTTTTTTCGTACATGGTTATTTTGTTCTGTGGCTGACAAATCGTGAATGTAAAACGTATTCCAGTCAATGCAGCATACCCCATTCACACCAAATAATTATTATATTATTCATTGGCCTGTTGTGGATTTTAAAGATAGGTTGCCAGATTACGAAACATACGCCCACAGCAGCTATGTCGTCCGGGCAGTCAATAAGGGTGTCGCATATTATTTCTTTTGTGGGGAAGTAGAGAGAAATGGAGTTTAACGTCCACTCGACACAAAAGAGGTAATTCGGGACTAACATGGTTCAATTTTATTTCAATAATTCGTTTGGGCGTAAAGGTCTTTAAGAGTGGGAAGAAACCGGAGGACCCCGAGAAAACCCACGAGATTGGACAAGCTACCCTACACCTTGTCACGTACTACCGGGGAATCGAAACCACGCCAGTTGACTCAATGACAGACGTTATGATACAACGCGCACGCGCTAACCATTCGGTCATCGAACCCCCCTTGCCGGTAAGGAAAACATTTACAACACATAAGTACGAATAACAACCCATTAAGTAATAGTCATAATTGTTTGGCGTCTAATTCTGCCCTATACTGACGTTGAGTACTCAATCGGCGCCGAATTTTATTCGGCCGAATGGGTGGACACACTAGCCGAATGCTTCGCCCGATTCACCGGTCGATTGCATCACCTTTCACGTCACATGATTAAACATGGCGGCGTCTATGTCTTCAAACTGTCACGTGACTTCTCGATATGAGTGGTGATTGGCTAATGAATTCTACATTCGGCCGAATGCTTCGGCGAAGCGGACACACCAGCCGAATAAATATTCCGCCGAATACATCAAACCTGTTTGATTCGGGCGAATCATTCGGCCGAATGACAGTGGACACACTAGGCGAATTTCGACGCCGATTGATTCGGCCGAACGATTCGGTCGAATCATTCGGCTAGTGTGTCCACCGCTTAACTTGAACCCCTCTGTCTCAGTCGATAACCCTTACGTGCGTCTTGCTGCATTACCCTGAGCGTAAAACAGTCACGTGTTTTTTTTTAGACTGCACTCCGTATTGAAAGACGAAGTTGTTTTGACGAAGTCAGTGAACATAGGGCCAACCACATCGTCAAAACAACTTATCCCTTGCGTAGAGGACTGCAATTATATTAAACGTAATGTAAAGGACACTGCACAACGTGGGTCAATCCTGGTGAAGTGTGCATCGGCGGATGGTTCGTCCGTTGAAATTTATTTGTAATAAAACTTATGACTTTCTAGGCGTTTGTTTTCATCCTGCTTATTTTCAATGCTTGTATAAAAGTGTTCGTTTGTCGAAAATGAACAGTACTCTTTCTGGAAAGCGTACTGTTCATTTCTGATACACGGATACTTTTATGCCTGTGTTTCAAATAAACAGGAAAGTTTTATCAAAGGTTGCCACTGACAACGAGGTAGAAGCGGGATGTAAGACTCGGGAAGACGCATCGACTTGTGCACATAGTGAGATTTTCTTCGGTTTTTCTCCGTGACTAAAATCGCCATTATTACCGTAAATGCGTCTCTTCTAATGATGTTATTCTTCCTTAAAAGAAAACTCGACCTGGGGCAAATGAGTCATGTCGTCGTGATATATAAATATTAGCCTGATTTAATTTTAGATCAACTTTGTATTTCCTTGTTAACATAACACGCACTAAAAAAAGGAAAAATTACAGCTTTGTTCATTGAGAGGAACTATATCCTGAAATGGCCAATTAATACGTCTGATTTAAGAGTAAAAAAAATAAGGCTCAATTTAAATCTTATTTATGAGTAACAAATCCGTTCTTAGATTATGTTATTATACAGTCCCATGTGTTGACTGATAGCGTCATGTATAATCTCGCCCTTTTAATAAAATCAATATGACAGCAAAACAAAATAACAAGGTTTTATCATGGTTGTACTCTTTTTGTCTGCGGTCGTCGCCTATAAAAGTCGGCAACTAAATGTCTTCTTCCAAGCTACATAGTTTCAGACTTTATAAGGGTTTAAACAAGGTCAATCAAAGTGGCGTTGGTTTGTTTATGTAGCTCGTAGACGATTTGGTCTACAAGGCCCAAATATTCGGTCAAAACGGAAAACAAGTTTTTAATAAAGTGAATTTTGACCATTGTGGTTTACGGCTGTTTTGACCATATCCGGTTTATGTCGTCTGCAGTCGAAGTCAAACGTTCCAAAATTTTTAATTCGTGATATTATGAACGGAACGGAACCGATTTTGGGGTGATATTCCTTTTATGGGTTCAACTTGCCGGATATTGAAGTTTGCAAGGGATTCAAAGTACCTCAAATGACGATGAGAGTTTTTCAGGGGAGTCCTCTCTTGAAAATGGTCATCTAAATTATCAATTTATCAATATAGGCAATATCTGTTGGTATTTTACATGTTCTATTTTAAATATTTCGTCCATGGCCCTCTTGAAGGGGAAGCGTTTTCAATTATCTACCGTTATAGCATTTTCTCGGAATGACCCTCTAGCATTTAAAGGACAATATTGGTGCCAGTCATTATCACATATGTGATAGAGCTGGTTAAACACATTCGAAATATAATTTTAACACAGAGATCATTGCTACGGTAGCTGAGTAATACAAGTTTCCTGAATCGGAAGTGACGAACGCCAAAGGAAAACACGAGTCATCTCTCTATATAACTGACTGATGTGACGAGTGATAACAGATACACGGTCGAATTTCTGCTCTCTAAAAATTCCTTCGAAGACCAAAGGTGTTATATGGGACTGTAAGAGGATACCTGACAATTCAATAAAGTAATTGAATGATACACGGTCGAATTTCTGCTCTCTAATAATTCCTTCGAAGACCAAAAGTTGTTATATGGGACTGTAAGAGGATACCTGACAATTCAATAAAGTAACTGAATGTCATTAGATAAGAGAACACGAGAAAAATAGAAATAGTCCGTACATTCCCTTGTTTATATTCATTCTATACCCGTATATCCGTATTACTCAGCTATCGTGGCAATGATCTCTGTGTTAAAATTATATTTGGCATGTGTTTAACCAGCTCTGTCACATATTTGATAATGACTGGCACCAATATTGTCCTTTAAGGAATTGTCTAGCTATATATTACAATTTGTTCCCTATCAATTCACGGGTCAGGATGAAATACTTAATTATAATTCATAATCATACATGATAATTATCTCTGGGATATTATAACCCCATTGTGAATAAGACAGGATTACAAGAAATACTTTTCAATTGATTATTTGATTTAGGTTGGTGGATCTAGAATGTTGCCGGTAAGATGGATGTCTCCAGAAAGTGTCAAATATGGTAAATTTACCATAGAATCCGATGTATGGGCGTATGGTGTTGTTTTATGGGAAATATTTAGCTCCGGTCGACAGCCGTATTACGGACATTCCAATGAAGAGGTGATTTCTCAATTTCAATCCTTATTACGAAAAGAGATTTATAAAGAATATTGGTATACTCGTATATTGTATTAAAATAATTGTATTAATCGGCGACAAAATCGTTATAAATAAATGAAATGAAATGAAATGGGGTTTAACGTCCTACTGTTCTGCTCCAAACTGGGCTAATGAAGACGGGCATACGCCATACAGTGTGCTATGAGGGAAATTTTGCCCGGACAGCGGCACTACGGCCTACTCTTATATCGAATTCCAACTGTCAAGGGATCTTTTACGTGCACGCCAATGTGTACACGGGACCTCGGTTTTTCGTCCCATCCGAACGGCTAGACAGTTGTTCTTGTCAGACCCTCCGTCCTGCATCACTGACAAGTGAGAACCACGCCGGAAAATCTGGATGAACTTTCTCGGCCAATGCAGGGATCGAACACCCGACCTCCAGGCTAGCGAGCCAGCGTCTTACCTACTTAGCCACGTGATCCCCTCGTTATAAATAAGAATTGTACTGCAAAGAGTTTTTGTAGTAAATGGATATTTTGAAGAATGATGCGCATTGCGCGTTTCTGGGTCATAAATATTTTGCATTAGTAATTGATATGATTTCATTATTTTTCAGGTCATACAATTTCTGGACACTGGCATTCTTCTTCAGCGACCAAACGATTGCCCTTCCACAATATACCATGTTATGTTAGGATGCTGGAAGCAAGATCCAAAAGAGAGAATGCCATTTTATAAAATCCATAACTATCTCTCCGAATATAGTAAACACGTAACCAGAAACATGCACGTCCCTATTCAAGATATCGACGTCGAGGCTTCACACGAAATTCTGACGTAGAACGCAATATAACTAGAATCGTAGTTTTATTGGTGTACCACTGATGGCTTCCTCATCATTTGGTTACGTAGCACATTTAATGGCACCTGTACATTCCGCATTTCAAATACAGCAATCGTTTTAAACATTGTTTTAATATATTATGTAACGACTTGTATATGTAAGTCTTATAGTGTATTAAGAAAATAAACTTCCGTGAATTTTAAATATTTAATATATTATTTACTTCTAATAATCGACCAAAATGTTTTAGGTCGTCATATGACTTGCGTTTTAATTACAATTATAATCCTGCATCGAGCTTGGAAAATTAGAAAGTGATTTTATTTTTGTCATTCTCTGCTTCTGAAGTTCAAATAAGTTCCTGCTAACTTTAAAAATTAGAAAATGGCATTGACATAATTGAAATTTTGATTTTTGTAGGCTGTCGTGAACGAGGCAGTGAATGCTTAATATTTGATTAATTTACTCAACTTTCTTGATTAAGATAGCCACCATTTTTTACCATGCTTTTGTATTCTAAGTAGTCTGTAGTATTTCTACAAATAAAGTGTAAAGCCTCCGTGGGCGCACTAACTTCGACATAGTGGCCATTGTTTACCTGATAATTCAAGAGTGGTTACAAAGTGATTGCGGGGTATTGTGAAATGGTGTGACGGTGAGATTATAGCCAAAGAAATGAAGTAGTGACTGTTGGATAATAGGAAACCCATAGGGTATACCTGACTTTAAGACAATGATAATAAGAGCCGGTTGACTGTCATAAGTAATAGTAAACTGACTGTATGGAAATGATTATTTTATATGTAATAGTAAACTGACTGTGTGGAAATGATTATTTCATAAGTATTAGTAAACTGACTGTGGAAATGATTATTTTATACGTATAATAACTAGTAAATTGACTGTGTGAAAGTGACTATAGTAAACTGATTGTGTGGAAAAGAGTACGGCATAAGGAATAGTAAACTGACGGTGTGGGAACAAACATATTTCCTGAAGAATAATAAACTTTAAAGGGGAATATTTTCTAAGAAATAGTAAACTAGCTGTGCGGAAATGGACATAATTAATCTGTTTAGATAAAGTGCTGAGCGAAAATGAAACTCCGCCAAAATGGTGTATTGACTGGGCCAAGAGAAAACTATATTATATATACATTATGACACAGAAAGAGTATTGTTAGTTGCAAAATAGTTTTAACGTGCATTATTAGTTTCAAAGAGCATTATTTGTTTCATAGAGTATTATTGTTTCAAAGAGCATTATTAGTTTCAAAGATTAGAGAATATCCCGCTCCATATCAATCACATCATATCTGTGATTATATAAGAATTGTTCTGCAAGATACTGGCCCAAATACTGCCAAATTCGTCGATTCATCGTTATAACACCTTTCTTATGGGCTAGTGATTTTAACATGTTTTGGGCATTAATAAAGGTAATAATAAAGGGCCATATGGAAATGCAGGTATTTTGAATAGTAATTTCGAAAGCATATCTTTAACGTTCATATCTCAAGAACTAATTTTCAAATCTTTGTGGGGAAGATCATTATGGAAAAAGGGCATAACACTGTCGTAATATTTATACATTTTAAAGCCTTCAAAGTGCACTTTTAACGGGATTGTTATGGAATTATTTTATACGTGATGGGTTGGATTTATTGGAATTAGTTTTGCAGCTAACATGGCTGACATGGCTGCTGATGGGCATTTAACTACGGGCTCTTGTAACATGGAAAATCTCTTTCGAAAAGAATATTCAGCTGAGGATAAGTTTTATGCTTAAAGTGTATTACATTCATATCCAATAAGCGAAATAATCAAATTTAGGGGAGAATGACTGGTCTGAAACTAATTCTCTTATAGAAATATTAATTAAGTGAGAAAGTGGATTTTATATTTGTCCATTTTTCTTTAATTTTATCCAATATCAATTCCGTTCAGTCATCAACTTGTATTTGATTGTTCTCTGTGCCCACCTTTTTCTGCCTAAAGGTAAACAATTTTCGCCACCCACCATGGCCTTATTTCGTTGCCGGGTCGTATTTTTGTTGTGGAACCATTTTCTTTTTAGAAAGTACAATAATCCTAGAGATTTTCCATGGAACAAGCGGTTGTGCCCTAAAGGGGGTTCGTGTTTTCGAAGGTGATAGATCAAGGGTTCCCAACCTAGTGTATATTTACCCCCAGGATGTATACATATTTTTTTTCAAATTATAATTTTGAGGTTGAGAAGAAACTAAGTGAAATAACAATGCCATGTGCCATTACGTGTATTACAATTATTGTTATTATAACTTAAACTATAAGTTAAAACAAATCCTTTGTCGGTCGCTTTAATATGGTAGAAGTGAAAACGCATATTACTGAAAAAAAAGAGGAGTGGGTGGGTGGGGTACATTTACTTTCGAAACATTGTCAGGGGTAACGTGATGAAACAAGGTTGGAAACCCCAATACTAGATCTTCAACAAGCTTGTGTTAATTGTTCTAATCAGTGAAAGTGTATAATACATAATATTATTTATATTATTATGTATACAGAAATGATTTGTTTGTATATATTGATTATTAATTAATATATTGTATATAACAAGAGGAAAATGTATATGTCATTATTTTATTATAGTATGTTATGTCAAACGAGTCTTATATCAGCTATATTTTGTAGATTGTTTTGTTGAATGGTCAGCGCCCTGACCCGATAAATATTGTCTGCTATCAACTCAAAAGATAAAAAATGTCAAGGAATCATTAAAAACTATTATTAGTAGATGTAACAAACGGATAACCCGAACTTCTTTGCGAATATTTTATGCGTGGTTGCCTAGATTCCACATAATGGAATGTAACTGTTCACACACTTCTGTGTATATATTATGGCAAAACGGTGTTGCCTCATCTGCTAGATTCCACATAATATACATTTATAGGGTAGTTGTTGTTAATTATTATAAATTTTGGTAAATAGAGAAACCCAATCTTACTAGAAAAATTATTCCCGAAAGGGCGAAAATATAAGGTTTCACTAACTGGTAATCGCGTCGACTTGTTGTCTGGTGGAGTGATGTAGGGAGACTTAATAAACGGCGGAAAAAGAAATTGGTAGAGGAGTATTCAAGAATTTGCTTATAGGCTTCAATATTTATAGTAAATGGATAGCAAGTAACAACAAATACAAGCTCTATAAATGTACCCTCTCTGAATTAAGTCACTTGACAAACACGGCTGCTTAATATAGTTTCTTGTCGGCTTTGGGTAGTTTTTTGCTATATGGTCTGCAAACATTTAACCTAATTTACCTATATAAATTAGTTTGGTTTAACCCCCTGGGCAAATAAGGGACAAAAAAATATGTGTTGGTCTAATGACACAAATCTGAATATGGATATTTGTAACATGGACGAGGAATCTTCCTTTGTTCTTTTCGTTGAATAAGCAAATTGTTTTCCCTCTTTGCTGGTTTACACTAGTTTTAGTAGAAATCATATAGAAAAGTGGGGTGGGTTTTCTGTGCAATAACAATAAGCATGTTGAGCAGGTGTCAATGTTACAAGTCATTTATAGTACGCTTCATTCGTTAACAGGTTTAAAACCTCAGCCTACGGCCTCTGGTTAAACCTGTTAACCCATGAAAGCAGTGCTATAAATATAACGTAACAACTGGTGTATACATGATTCCAGTATCTTTGAAATGATTTAAATATATATATTAAAGGGGGTTTTAAATATCTATAATAGCCTTCGACATCAATAATATTATCTTTAGCTATACTAGCGCAAACACTAACTCGTTCAAACGACATACTAACTGGTTCAAACGGATTAAGATTTTCGTTTTGTTTGGCACTTTTGGGGCTTCGTAATATTTAAGAATTAATAATACCCATCCCATGTCTAAGACACGGTATCATTTTAGAAATTTAAAGCGGCATTAATGAAGATAAGATAAAGAGCTGACAGTTCTCGCTATAATAGTTAAACAATATATAATGTAAAGAGAATGTGCTGAAATTTTCTGTCAAATTACTTGACCTTGAGCCGTGAAAACCCCTTTCAATAACTCTGTAGCCTCGATTATCATTGTTACCGTTTCGATTATCCATTTTACGGTTAATTATGAACAGCCATTGAACCGCAGATCGGATTCAAATCTGTTTAAAATCAGATCCGTCAGATGGTATTGAGAGTTGACTAATTTGATATATTAAAAGGAAACCATGATTCGCGTGAATTTGAATATAATATTTTCCCTATGAATGCAAACAACAACTGGCCTGAAATTTGTTACATAACAAATCTGGGTCTAAGAATTGGACGTGTGCCCACCCATTCCTCTACTCGTTTTGTATTTTGTATGACATGCAGCCTCACTCAACAGCGGCCTCGCTTCGTACACTCTATCATTTAGCCTCGATCTAAACTTCCGGGAGTATGACGTCAACGTAGCGGTTAATCTCCGCTTACGACGCCTTTTAAAAATTTAATCAATCAATGCAATCCTGTTTAAATCAAAGCCGAATCCCCCCCCCCTCCCGGGTTCTACCGAGTTGATTTTGTGCTTGCTGTGTAAATAAAGATCTAATTTATAATTTCTATGAAATCTGAAGAAATAATAAAGACTTGCAATAATCAGATTTAGCTCTTGCATAATGTAGGCTATGTTTAAGGTGCTTAAGAATGAAAAGAAACGGGACTTAGCCTCCTGTATCTCCATCGACTAAACCATTCATTTACACATTGAATATACGAGAATTAAAATCATCATTTTGTTACTACAAATAGTTCTTCGTGTTGCTTTTGTTTGCCCACATTACATGTGTAAGTATACTGGCGTCACTTTACCTACTGACAGCGACGGCTAAAAGTCGGTTATGGGTCGATTACGAATATGCCATATTGGAACTGTCAATTTGCTCACATTTTAAACCAAAACGCGGAAAAGGAAAAACAGTTTAGGAAGTGAGCTCTTTTCTACATGCCGTTCGAACGACTATATGTATTCAAAAAAAGGGGTAGAATGCGCATGTCCTAAACTAGCTGAAGTCAGGCATCTGTAAGCTGACCAACCCAGAAACGTCACGATATGTCAGTTTTGTAAATTTGTAAATAACCTCTCTCACTATCAATGTGAAATGCTTTAATAATAAATGGAATTTGACATAATTCTATGTATGGTGATGTAAATGAAAACCATGCATATCGATATCTTATTCCAATAAACGGGTCAGTAGATACAAAGATATTATGGCGGGGTTCAAATACATGGTACCAAACAAAGACTCGAGAATAGAACACTACATCAAATTAGTTAGGCAAATCGAAAATCTAAAACTCGACTACAGTACAAAAATCAGCTGCTCGGAACATTTATCCTGTTATCTGTAGCAATGGGATAAAAAAAAAGATGAAACTGAACTATTCCTTTAAATTATAAGGAATTGTGGGTGATATTTGTTATTTTGGTTGTTTGGATTCAGGGATCATAATTTTGTATTGGAAAATATCAAGTACCATAACAAGCCAACGTCATATTCACTGAGCCACCGTGGCTCCCCGCGTCTAAATAGAAAAGATATGAAACCTTAGAAACGCAATAAGAGGGATAAACTTGTCTGATGTATACACTATTATAAATATGATGTGAAACTTTTATAATATATATTATAGCATAATTAAATACTGTCAAGCAGCAAGGGATCACGGTGGCTAAGTGGGTAAGACGCTGGCTCGCCAGCCTGGAAGTCGGGTGTTCGATCCCTGCATTGGCCGAGAAAGTTCATCCAGGCGTGATTCCCCCTTGTCAGTGATCCAGGACGGAGGGTCTGACAAGGACAGCTGTCTAGTCGTTCGGATGGGACGAAAAACCGAGGTCCCGTGTACACATTGGCGTGCACGTAAAAGATCCCTTGACAGTTGGAATAAGAGTAGACCGTAGTGCCGATGTCCGGGTAAAATTTCCCTCATAGCTTGGCTATACAGATCAAGAGCAATGCTTCTGTGCGCTCGAAACCAGTCAATCACAGAGTGAGAGAAATTGTCAGTGGATATGAGAAATGTTTGACTTAATACAAAGTCATCAGTCATCAGCTGTCAGATATTAGGCTGATTTTCCTTTTCTTGGGTTTAGTCTGCTGAAAGGGAAATTGGAACACGGTCGGTTAAGAACATCCACACTATGTCTAATGTCGTTACCTTAAACTAAAAACATTAATAACGGATATAGTCTATGAGTATTTGATTTCCTTCAACCATATATAGAACGCGTGTATTGGAATGACCTCCTTTTATTTTGTAATAGATGAAAGACCCACTTCGCGCCCTGATCAAGAAATTAAGGAGAATACTGCTTGGTTAATCAGCCAGAGAGGTCGAGCGAAAGAGAACGAAGTTAAGGTATTTCTAGCTGAAAATCAAAATTTCGTGGATTCTATTGGTCCAAAAAAGATGTCGAATGAGTATAACAGTATAAAGTTCATGGGGCGATTCACTGCGGATGAATATTTCATTGACTTAACATTGGCACAAATTATACACATCAAAACTTTATTCCTGCAGCCAATTTCGTGAAATCATACTTGTGTGACATCAACAATGAAATTCAACAGCTAACATATGAAGAGCCCCGGGAAAGAACGATCTATGTCACTTTTTCAACGAACCCCAGTTAATAGCGCCATCTAGTAGCAAATTGTATAAGCTTTCTGTGGAACAATCAATTTCGAACCAAGGCCCTTCTGAAATGACCTCCCGGACAAATACAAGTCCATCCTACCCTTTATTTGACCTTAATTTGGCTGAAAAGTGGAAGTCGGTTGTTGTATTGGTAATTATGATTCGTATTCAACATCATTTTGAAGTTGTAATTAAACCCACTCGTTGTTCTTTTCGCGTCAAGCATTCTCATCCAAAAGTCTGTTTTGCCTTTTATGCGAAAAGAGAAAAATGTGACTTAGATCGTTCTTCCCCTGGACTCTTCATATTGAAACAGATCAAATAGAACGAATGATTATATTATCTGAAAGGTAATAAGTATTTAGAATTTATTAGACTGTTATTAAGCATCGATCTCGCTTACATTTGTCACAAGGGCATAGTTCCTCATTGTCTGGAGTAGTAGGGCTTAAATCAGTTTTCAAAACCTCAAATTCTCCTCATAAACAACATATCAGCCCATTAATCATCGCCACACTTTATAATTATCTATTGTTGGTGATTGTTTTCATTGGTCTACTGGGTTGGTTCACTGACAGACTAATCAAATTAGTCGACACAGCCTCTGTTTTGTTTTCTGTCAGAACATTAAACCGGTGCATCCTTTCCATTTATTAGACTCAAAACTTGCATCGACTAAAAATGAGCTCGTCGGAAATATATAGTTCATTTCAATTCGAGTGACATTAACAGAGAAACTCCGAGATTCTTTACATTTTTTTTAAGATGTGGACACTTATTAATGAATGTTTTTTCATAGCAAAAGAATACGATTGATTGAGATTGGTACATTAATCAAAATGGTATTCTTTAAATTTTATTAATGCATGCTTTTGAACCATCGTGGAAATATTTAAAGACAATCTATATTAATTTACGCCTGCACTTTATTAGTTATTGGTGGTTCGGAAAAAAGATAAAATGGTACAAAAATAATCAAACATTCCCTGAACAATTGTTATTCGCAAACTAGATCCTAAAGTAAATTGATTTATATGGAAAATCAGTAATTCATTGGCGAACAATAAAGAAACATATAAGAAAAACGGTGCCTGCGAAACACTTAATACGTTTTTGCCGGTGTTTGTAATCTGGTGATAAAAGCAATAATTCATTGATACCAATTTATTACAGGCGGTTTTAAGTCAGGGAGAAACGGTTAGTCCAGAAACATAATTTGAAAGATGCCCTCCGCCATGATTAATAACCAACATATTTTCTGATCTACAGCTTTCATGTTAATTACGGCGACTGGTCATTATGACTAGAAATCATAAAGAAGTTAATGAAGTGTTAATGCTTAAATGCCGTTCGTTCGTATTGAGTTTATTGGTCGGATAGACACAGGCCTTACTGTGCTTATCTGATGCTCCTGTCATCGCAAGTCGCATCCTCGGCATAGTTCTGATCATAAGTAATATATTTTTTAAATCATCGATGGAATTTATCGATGAAATTATTATTAATGTATTTTTGTTAAACCATGGAGATAACCATGGTGAAACAAGTACAAGCGTACTATTGACCATTGTCGCTGTCTTGGAATGGTGGCAACTATTGTGATGATCACAGTAATAATGATAATATTAAAACAGTACTAGCTCAACAAGTTCATACTTGTATTAATACTGGCTTGTGGTTAACGTCGGCTTCCGAATTCTGAATAAAATTAAAATCTATATGGTTTGTATTAGATTGCACGTAAAGAGTACATTTCATTTAGAAACAAGCAATGTCTACTTTATATGAGAAAGTAATAATTTCTTTATCATCTTCGACCACCGTGAAATATTAGACAACCTCAACACTTAAAGAGTGATTAGTTCGGATTTAAAAACGTCTGACCGATAAGAGCCGGGCGGTGGACCATAGATTTATATTTTCAGACTTTGTCCACGTTATTTTGTTGTTGCCCATTGGTGAATATTCTTCAAATACATACACAATCGATATATTATACACTGGCGGTTATAGCCAAAATGCACGAAGAGAAAAGAAATCTAAATAAAACATAAGACGTTTATAAATACAATTTTGATTAAAAAAAAGATACACTATTTAAAGTTTAGGAACACGTGTCCCATACTGATTAGCAAAACACTGTGGCACGGTTTGTATAGTGGTGCTTTATTGATCGAGGAAAGTAAGGTAATGGGCGATGGCCTTTACAGTGTTATAAGTAAAGAGGGGAGATGATCCTGTTGATTAATCAATCTGCATGCTGTATTGATCAGAGGAGAAATATTTCTCATCGTTTGTTATATAAAAGTCGACATCTTCGCACGCTTCAGTCGTTATTGATGAGGTTGGTTCTGTTTAAACTCTTCTTGGTCTGTTTCTTTAATATGATAAAAGTTCCAGTAATTCAACGTGGTAGAATTACATACATATATGTATAAGACATTGCTCCATAGTGGAAGCTACTTTATGTGGGATGTATTGCTTTACATGTATTTATTATCAGTTTGAACTAATTAGTGGGGTGAACGCTGTGTGGTGAATACTAAAAAAACCCAAAACAATAGGGGTTTAGGTAAACAGAAGTTAACAAACCAAATACGTGCTGGTGGAGATGCGTAAATCGAAAAGTCGGAGGGTGAGGGCGCGAGAAGACGAAACCTTCAAAGTCGAGAAATCGGACAGTTGCTCACTCTTGTAGGCTCGCCCTAGACTTCTTAACGATAAAATGGCCGCAAGATTTCCATAATGTTTTAATCTAACAAATCAGATAGACAGTTTGGGTTATATTTATCTATAAAACACGTTCAGTAATGCTCTGGTTGTATCGGTGGACTCCAGATCGACCTCCCAATAAAACTCGTGGTACGGAAAATTCCATCAAGCGTTTTGAAGGCCTTCATTATCCAGACATTTTATTTCCTATATAATCAAGACCAAAGCCAAGATAGAGATCCAGGCGGAACGCGCTTTTCTTAAAACGTAAACATGTTTATATAATATCATATAACTAATCGAATAAGCGGAACAAAATAGCGCCTAGGTTGAAAGATATATATATATTGCCCACCACAGAGAAACGATTCGTAAAGCAGTGACCTTCGCATAAATTTCAAATGAAATGGGGTTTAACGTCCTACTGTTCTGCTCCGACTGGGCAATAATGAAGACGGGCATACGCGATACATTGTGCTATGAGTGAACTTTTTCCTGTCAGGTGTTCTTTTACGTGTTCGCTAATGTGTACACGGGACGTTGGTTTTCGTCACATCTGAACGACTATACAGTGTCAATTGTCATGCTCTTTGTCTTGCACCACTGACAAGGTGGGGGGGGGGTGGACGCTGGAAAATCCGATGAACTTTCTCGGCCAACACCGGAATCGAACACGGGACCCCCGGGAGAGCGAGCCAACGTCTGACTCACTCACTGAGCTACCCCGGTCCCACAGTCTAGGTATTTATTAGACAAAACAACGTTATATGTGGACATATAAAAATCATCCATCCAGTCGATGTAAGTACGACAGGTGAAAAATGAAATTATGAATTGGTTGGCTTATATTAGTACATTAGAGGCGTATATATGAACTGGGAGAACTGGGATACAAGGTTACTTACATTTTTTTAAGAAGTTTCTGAATTGTATTTGTAACGAATAAAAAATTTAATGTTGCTACCACCCCATTACCCCCAGCCCCCCCCCCCCCGCAATAATTAGCAGAGGGTGAGGTGAGGTCAACGGCAGATTAGGTCGAAGGCCACTGCGGATCAGTTTATGTAATAAAAAAATGATTTGAGGGGAAATAACTCCAAATAAGCATGGCGGAAACAGCACGCTAACATTACTCATTTTACTGTTAGAAATCGTTCTATTAAGGTGTTCAAATATGAAAAAAGATAGGTTTGCGAAAATGTAGTTTAGCATGCACTCAAAGACTTACATTACTATGTCATTCGGGAGCCACGGTGGCTCAATTAGTAAAACGTTGGCTCACTATTCTGGAGGTCCCGTGTTCGATCCCTGCGTTGATCAAGAAAGATCATCGGTGCAGGAAAGGTCTGCTAATGGACAACGTGTACACATTGGCGTGCACGTAAAAGATCCCTTGTCAGTTGGATATTAAAGTAGGCCAGGTAAAAATTTCACTCCGAGAGAGAGAAATGGGGTTTAACGTCCACTCGACAGACTAGGTCATTTCGGGACGAACATATGGTTTAATTTTATTTCAATAATTCGCTTGCACGTTGGGGTCTTTAGCGGTGGGAGGAAACCGGAGAAAACCCACGAGGTTGGACAGGCAACCCTACTCCTTGTCACGTACAACCGTGGATTCGAAACCACGCCAGTTGACTCAATGACAGGCCTCGTGATAAAGCACGCGCGTGCTAACCATTCGGCCATCCAACTCCCCTTCACTCCTAGAAAATAGCGTGTGCCCGTCTTCATTAGCCCAGTAGGATGTTGCACTTACGACCGCTTCTTTTATTTCAATAATTCGCACAGAACTTTAGTTGTGAAACTTAGTACCAGTTTAGACTGACAAAAGTCAACTTACACTACCCTCAAAACGTAGTGAACCTGCGGCTCATATGTAGCCCATCAAAACAAAATGAAAATATAAAGGACTTTTAACGGAATTTTAAAAATTGGGACATTGTAACTTGCGGATAAATAGCCACTTTATAAGATGTTTATTAGTATTAACAGATCCCATTGTGTAAGACAGGCAAACCTAATCCTTAACACGTACAAACTGGCCTTTCACCGAACTAAATCATGTGAATTAACAAAAAAGTGTCAGTTCAGTACGGCCCCTATGAAATGGAAAAGTCACGTGGTGTGTTGGATAGGTAGTTCATAAATACAAAAACAATAGAAAACGGAAATGATTGACAATTATTCTCAATCCGATAAGATTTCCTGTTGGTGCCGAGTATTTGCGTTTGCCTTAGCTGTGGATAGAACTAGAAGCTGCAGGTGGCTATATTTTCTCCATTCCCCCCCTAAGAAAACCTTTCAAGAAAATGAAATTGGGCATTACACACGTAGTGTTTCAATATTAGGGACTTTTGGCAAGCGTAATTTCCTGGTCCGTATCCGTATGGATTTTGCGTGTGACGTCATCAACGTCATTTCTCATACGCGATACGGCAGCACGTATGGAACGGCTTTCATACGGAAATGGTCCGTATAACACTGACGTCTTTTTACTACTTTTAGACGCTGAAATGTTGCATCATAGCGTTTTTATGAATCTATGTGTATCCTAGAACACGAAGGTGTATATTTGACGTGATTTTAACAGTGATAACGACTGGAATTTAATCATTATTTTTGATGGGTTTTTCTCGGAATTTTCATATTTTTCCCGCCTGTCTGCATACTGGTTGATCTACGGGCTAAACTTTCTGAACTGATACATTAGTGAAACCAAAAACTGCTAAAATCTGCCAAAACTCTTAAAAACTACATTGACGCAACGTATCACGCATACGATACGGATGGGAAAAATCCGCTTGCTGAAAGTCTCTATTAAGAGAATTTCTGCCCGACAGCTTACCTGTATTGCTCACTCCAGCAGTCAACGGTTCTTTCAAGTGCAATTTGTAAATAATCCCTAACCCAAGTTTCAAATGTATGGTATTGCCCCCTACAAAAATGGCCCAAGTTTGATCTGCCCACCCTACTTGTACTTCGAGGTTCCAGCACACCACTGACCAAAACACGAAATGATTTTAAAGTAGCCAAGTCTCTAACTCAATATCATTCAAAATGTTACACGTTGAAAACACGAATTAATTGTTATTTCAAATCAACATTGACGTTATCTTACCGGGAAAAGGTAGACTTCTGATATCCAATATTTAAGAAATGAAATGGAGTTTAACGTCCTACTGTTCTGCTCCTAACCTGGGCTAATGAAGACGGGCATACGCCATACAGTGTGCTATGAGGGAAATTTTGCCCGGACAGCGGCACTACGGCCTACTCTTATATCGAATTCCAACTGCCAAGGGATCTTTTACGTGCACGCCAATGTGTACACGGGACCTCGGTTTTTCGTCCCATCCGAACGACTAGACAGCTTTCCTTGTCATCCCCTCCGTCCTGCATCACTGACAAGGGAGAACCACGCCGGAAAATATGGATGAACTTTCTCGGCCAATGCAGGGATCGAACACCCGACCTCAAGGCTAGAAAGATAGCGTCTTACCCACGTGATCCCCCAATATTTAAGACAAAATAAACGTTTTACCATTGGTACACGAATCGTGTACCATAGTGCGTTTCATTGTCATTTGTAACAAGCGACCAGAAATCGAGGCTAGACATATTCCACAACTCATGTTATACGGGGACGCCATAACTTATAACTCGAATAACCAGACGCTAGAAATTTCTGTTCAAAACGGAAACAATTGAATGTAAATCAGTTCATATACAATCAGATTACATTATATGCGTTGCGACCCATTTGTGTCAATTTCTAGGTCACTAATATTAGCGATTTAGCTCCTTAAATGTCTAATTTTATGCACCAACCCAGAATATGTTGAGAAACATACATGCATTGCAGTTTGAACTAGGCGAATTTTGGGAGAGCGGCATTTCAGCCCGTTTATTTAAAATGCACATAAATCTCCCCAAAAGGTGCAATCGGGTAAATTTGTCAATCTTAGGAAGGAGATTCAAGTTGAATGATGAAGGGATATCCCTATGAAAGGGAAAGATGTGCTAAATATGTCTAAACCTTATAAATCTGCATAATGTGCAATACTTTTCCCTTTTTCGTTCCATCTGCTGTTTTCAAAATAATAGAATGCAAAGTGATATGAATTTTCTGAATGTTATCATTGGACCCAATTTCACAAATAAAGAAAACATTAAATGCACACACGTTTTATTGAACATGGATACAAAAATGAAAAACAACCCATTAAATTAGGAATACAATCTTAGAAGTGTCCTTAGCTAAATGGGAGAACAGAACAATAAAACCATCCAAAAGACTCATCTTGTCCAGATTACACAAAAGCACATTCCTCTTTACCATCATCTTCCAAAAGTATTTAGTATGGCACTTTCTCTCGTTTTAAGTAAAAATTCACGGAATATATTTTAACATCATTCAGTATTACTGAAGAGTTCTGATGAGGTAAACTGGATTCATGGTTTATAACCCTGCAACCATTTTAAATGAAGCTTCTTAATGAACTTGTACTGGTAAAGTCTGAGGTATCGGCCTAATCAGTTTAATATCACGCAAGACACCAATCTTCCATCTTCAGTGATCAATTCATTGTTTAATGGGTTGAATTTAAAACGAGGGAAATGGCTTATTTGGATCTGAAAACAGAAAGAACATGTTTATAAATGAAACAAGTCTCGAGTTTAGTCAATTACACTGTTGCTGCATTCTGGAGTTAAAACAGCAATGAAGAGCTCCAATAAAATGGCAGTTCTCAGTTATATCCCATGAATATTCAATTCTAATTGGGCTTTGATAATAAAAAAAATACAGGATTTTTTCAGAAAGGGCTTAAATTTTTTTTAATCAAGTCACAAGTAGTCACCATTTTGATTTGGTTTTTGCCTTCTAATACCGAGTTGATTGTATGCACAGACCTGGAAACATTAATTTTACCCCGAGATCTGCACTATCTGCAGATCTTTTATAAATCTTGGCCGACTATAACGCATTGATTTCAGTTTTAAAGCATTTTAGATCTTATGTATTTGCACAAATTTTTTCTGTCATTTAAACCTTTCACCTATTTCACTATATTCAGCATTCTGTTAAGAGCAATAATTACTATGATTCATACCTAGCCCTCATCCTTCGCCTTTTACGCTTCAATCTCCTCATGCGTTTCTTCTTCCACTGAAAATAATGAAAGCCGAAAGGTCAATAAATTAAATCCATGTGCATGGCATATATATGTAAAAGTTTTATTAGGACCAAACTCGGCACGATATTCACGAGTTGCAATCACATTACAGCATGGAATATTTCCGGACACGTGACCATAAATAAAATAAAAAATTGTTCTTTTTTACTCAGATTTAGTCCAAACACGGAATTTCCACGTTGGTTTCAGAAAACACAAGTGGAACTTAAAATGAAATTAAATACTAACCTTTGCCCTCATTCTGTATTCTTTGTGCTGAAAATAATAAAGTAATAGGTTAGTTAAAGACTGTTATACTTTACATCGACAACAGCGGGGTGTCAGCATGAGATGGAGACAGATAAAATTTTCCTACATGCTTACCTTTGCAAAGTATGAAATCAAGAGGACGGAAGTTGTTTGAGTCACGTGATATTATAGGTCCACGAAATCCTCTTTACCCAAATTCTTTTCTTAATTTTTAGCGGCAGTAACAATAAAAGCCTATATATTAGCAAAGAAATTTTTTAGTTTTGTGAATGCACTAGATTTTTTTCATCCTTAATTATCTACCATGCTTTGTATCCAAAAATGTATAAATTTATACAACTATTTGATATTAGAGGCTAATCAAGATGGAAGCCATGGAAGGAATAGAAAGTGGAAAAGCGCCTGTGAAGCCAGATATTTCCGAAAAGCAGACGCTGTTAGCCGTTTTACAGTTTCTTAAGAAGCACAACTTAGCAGTGAGTAAATATTTCAACTTCAGCCCAATAATTAATCATGTTTTTCTTTTGTTTGTAATTATTTATGCCATAAATTGTGCAAAATTTTTGAACTGAAATAAACCTACAGACAGCTCAGTCAGTCATAGTTACTATACTTGTAACGTTAAACTGTGTCATGGCTCGAAATGTTCGCCTGTCTACTTGTCGCCGATAGGCGATTTTTTCGTCTGACAGGTAGCAAATAAAACTACATGTCGCTTGCGACAGGTGGAATAAATTTTACTTGATGTTCAGTAAATTGACCACAATACTCACGTCAACGTCACGTACATTTAATTATTCGTTTCTAAATGATTTTACTTGATGTTCAGTAAATTGACCACAATACTCACGTCCACGTCACGTACATTTAATTATTCGTTTCTAAATGCAAGAATTAAGCACGGAAATACCGCGAAAAGCCGTCATTTGCACTGTTTACAATTACATTTCGCTCTGTCGTAGGCGACAGTTACTCACACAGTTTGGAAGTAGACAATTTTATATTATGAATTTCACACCATCTACGCTTGTTTTGATCTGCTTGACACTAGTTTATAGCATTATGGAGTATTATATCTAAATAAATTAAAACGCACCCCCAAGTCACCTGAAATAATTCTACCTTAACGACACCACAGTAAATATAGTAGTGGTTGGAATGGAAATGCACACGGCTCGTTGCTTGGTGTATTTAATCATTTAAAAAGTTTTAAACAATTTCCATAAATAAAGGCTATGAATAATTTATAAGACAATTCGACAAAATCAAAAAATCAGGTCGGAAAAATATTTCATATATAAATATAATTTGTAGCGTAAAAATAGTGCGGATATGTGAGAAGGGAATTCCAGGTGGCGTTATCTGTCCTTCGCACACGGTACATGTAAATACGGTGCCATGCACAGGTGTGATTTGTGTTTTGATATTCAATTTATTACGGATATTTTAAAATCAGAATTCTACAACTCAACAGTGAAGTATTCGATTTAGTACGGAAGTGTGGTACCATGATACTTTGCGGAATTCACGTGGATACGGATGATAGAATTGTACGAATCTTCGAATTTCCGAGAAGCAGATTCGCCAACTTTCAAGAACTTTTAGGCATTCCGATGTCGAAGAAATAAAAAGGTTTCATATTACGATATTTATATAGAGCAATGTACGTCAAAGACCTAACCACGTATGTGTGTACCTACATTTATGGATATGTGTGATGTGATTATTCTTTGAGTTTGATAATTAAGAGTGACAGGTTATTTACTGAAGCGACAAGTAGCTTTTTTTAAACATTTCGAGGTCTGTGTGTGTTTAACGTTACAATTGATACAGTCTAAGAATCCTTACGCAAGTTCAAATAGGTTCAAACGCACAATTGTCAACACATATCATTACAGTTTGTATTGGAATAAGTAATTCTATGACAAATAGTGAAGACTGGACCACTAAAATAGTTACCGAACAGTTTTTCTTTGTGGTTATGCGTTCTACATTTGCATAGCGATGTTTCTTGTAATGACGTTTTACACAAGCCGCCATGACACCAGCCAGTTGAAATTTCGCGTAGCAGTTGGGTTTCATCAAATCATATAATTATGTGGTAAGGCTTCACCTTTATTTCAATAGGAATTGATTTATTATATGTTAAGCTAGATGCAGTACTGTTTTGGTTCAGTTTATATGTAAATTAAGGGAGCTATAGGCCAGTAATCTTTTTGTAGTGATTTCACTACAAAACTTGCGCAAAGGAACTCTGTAGGACGAGCCACTACTGTGGCTGGAGTAAGGTGGAAGACATCAGTAGTGGAACCATTTCTAAGTCAGTCAGTGTTTAAAAAAACAAAATTCACAAAATATTGACTGTAGTGTACGCTAATCTCGTTACCTTTGATATTGTTTTTTTTTATCTTCATCCCGAATGCAAATGGCTGTTATGCCCGGTATGCCTACTTAAAAATTGAGGCATAAAACACAACATGCAAAATGTTTTTTTTAGTTGGTCCCTACTCTGTTGTGTTGCTCATTATGCTCATGTATACTTACTTTTTCACAGTATGTAGTGTCAAAAAATGATTATATGCCAGAACATCCAGTTGAATAGGTCTACATGTACATCCAGGGAAATATGCAATTTCAACAGAGTCTTTTCTTCTGGAGAACAGCAAGCCCAATAATAGTATCATCAAGTAGCAGCCCCCCCCCTCCTCCAGTCACCTCATACATGTACTTAGTTAAATTATAGAATCATCTAATTTTAATAAAATATGACACAATTCTGTATCAAGCTTGATAAAGATTGGAGAGCCCTTGTTGAAACGTCGCTAAAATAAACCCTTCAAGTAACTTGTATTCCATAGAATTGTGTCATGTATTATTCTCATCCAGTTACTAAATGCCACTTAAACAATCTAAGTTTAAACTTTGTTTTATTTTCATTTATAATTTATAGGAAACTGAGTCTCAGTTAAAAAGAGAAGCCAAACTTACAGATGATGATGTTGCAACAGAAAATTCAGCGCCTTCTGAATCGGAGGTTTCTCATGCATTGGCAGCCTACAAAAGGTTAGGTTGTTTTATATCGAGCTCATGATCATTTAATAAATGAATGTCAAATTATGCCCATGAGCTATGAGTACCACACTATAAAGATGAGAAATGAAAAAAAATAACTGGTAATACAACTCTATATTTCAATAAATAGGGCTCAAGTTTGTTAAATATTTTAATTCACCGCCATTGCCAGAATATTTAAATTAATTGGAAAATGAAAAAAATATTGTATACCGGTACTTGTTATAATATTACTCTGAGATAAATTGTGTTATTACTTACAAACTTATTATTCGTCATCATGGGTGTTGTAACTTGTGTGTTTTTTTCTGCAGTGATGATGATCCAACATTATATGGAGATATTTACACAGATCTCAAGGCCTTTGTAGATTCAAGTTTAGACGTCCATAAGGTGAATATCTTTTAATGTGATATTTTCCACTCTTAAGATCTTCTTGCATAGAGTAAATACTAAAACCTCATTTGAATAAATTTATAACCAAGCAACACAATTCATTAACTCCTTGCCTTCCATTTCATATAATTTAAATGGAGTAATTGTGCTTCTTAATTACGCTTCTGTTTTCTTTTAATTATTTGTGTTTTCTTCCAGGTTGAATTAGCTATGGTATTATATCCAGTTTTTGTACATATGTATCTAGAACTTGTTTATAATGGACATGAATCAACAGGTAATTAAAGAAATTTATCTAAATATTTACTAGACCAAATGGCAGTGAAATTGGCTGACTGCCAAATATACTACTTGTCAGTCAATTTACATGCCATTAAATTTGGTATTCAGTGATTTTAACAATAAATCACAAAAATACAGTAGAATTATACTTGTCATATATTTTGAGATAAATGACTGGCAAAATATTGAGAAAGCTTTACTGAGAAATGGCTGATGGCTTATATTTATAATTTATACAATACATTGAAGCAGTCATGTTTTATTAATGATAATAAATTGTGATGTTGAGGAAAAATGTTCACTAAAGTCATCCAGAAAAATGGCTGCTGTTTGTAGATAGGTCTCCGTCATTTTGAACAAATAATTGATTAAAGCCGTAATCTATTCATATATTTTTATTTTTATGCAGCAAAATCATTCTTTGAGAAATTTTCTAAAGATCAAGAAGATTATCATCAAACCGACATCTCCAAGCTAGCTACAGTTACAAAACCCGAACATATGAAAGGGAATCAGTTAATGGAGAATTTCAAGTAGGTTTTTGTAAACATCTTTATTATTACATTAGCTCCGAATTCGAAAAAGGATGCACTATAAAATCTTATCATTAGCTTATCGATCTGTTAACAAATCTGCTTCTGGTTATTTAAAAATTTAGTATCACTGTATCATCCACTCATTATGGTCAGAAGGCAAATTGTTGGTGGGTGTATCTACCCATAAGTGGAAACCATTTGGATCCCAAACTTTTTGATGCAGTGTATCAACTGTGTGAAATACACATCCAGAAAATATCTGACAATGTGATTAAAAAAATGCTTATTTAGTCACAATCATTGACACTCCAAATTGAAAACACCTAGAGTATTCCCTAATGGATTGAATAGTTGCACAATACAATTATTATTATTATATACATGCAATTAATTCATTTTAATGTAAAAGTCAGTTTCAAATACAAACGACTGACATGTTGTTTTGCCAAAATGCACTTTCATTCACCAGACTTAACTAAATTCTAAAAAGAGTTTCTCGATTTGCAGGAAAATGATGAACATTTATGGCGCTGAGCGTAGGATGCCTTTGTAGCAACTTTCTATGAAACCAATTTGTCTCTGTTAGCAGTAGCACCAAATATGCCATCATTAATAGTGTCTTTTTTAATGTTTTTATCTTATTTAGTATATAATATATTTATTTTGAAAATTAAATTATAAAAACGTTTGTTTTTCTACTTGTTTTGTCATTATTTCTCTTCCACAGAGCAAGTAAATTTGTTATTAGAATGTCTCGTGATTCTTACACCCATTTAAAACGTCATTTACAAGATAAACAACTCAATCTTCTACTCAACATTATTCAAGAACATCTTTTTATTGATGGTTTGTACAACAAAATTATTTTTTTCCTTTTACATTTTTGTCAAATGCTATTTCGGTGTGCTATTTCTCCATGAATATTGCATTAGATTTGAATCATGGCCTAACTTATGAGACCGAAATTCTGATAATAATTAACAGATTTGTTGAAAATCATGATTATGGAAGTTAAGTTGATGTTAAATATAAATAAAAGCATAACTATATTATTGAAAGCCACAAAAGCATGTTAAATTTCACTGTTTTCATTTTAATGATCGACTGATGACATTTCATTTATTATTCTTCTGAATGCTATATAAAATGTGGGTATACTGTAGAACATTTGTTTTTAATATTTCTAGTACTAAGTATGGTGTCACAAAATAATAATATGAAATCTACGAGTAGTTTATAACTAATGTAATAGTAATTTTTATTAATATTGAAATGTTATGGATTTATCATCTATGTGTATTTATCAGTATTTGATGGTGTACCAAGAAATAAACAACAGATACAGTTAACTTGTGGTGGGATACTTGGTGAAGCACAGAGAGAAGGTAAAATATAAGTTAATAGTTACATGTATTATACTTTTGTATTTTATAGTAATGAGAAAGTAGAAATTACAGCTTTATCAACAAAGGCACTTCATGATTACATTGTTGTTGATTTCGTCCACTTTCCAAACCTTATTGACAGCATTTCTAACATAAATTAGTGTATATAAAAGAAATATGTTCATACAATGTCGGCTTCAACAGCTTTCAATGGATTTTTCATTGTTTACAAAACATTCCTTGGATCTCGAATAACCAGTCTTTTTGACAGCTGTCGATAACGAAAAAATGGCTCTATTCGTTTTCTTTGTTTTGTGGGACGAAGATCTCATATTATTTTTCATAAAATATACTGACAGGAGAGGCAAATAGATTTTATTTCAGACCAGTTTACATAACGACCTATGAAATGTTTTGATTTTCTGGAATTTTGGCACTATTATTGGTACCATGAAAAAAAACTCCCGTAATTTTATCAACCACTAGCTTAGCTATTTACATGCTAAAAATTATTTTATTCAGATCAGATCATTTTTAAGCTGATTTCAAAATTTAATATCTTTAAAACCGCAAGAGATATGTGCCCAAATTATGACTTGAATCGCAGCTTCAGATGTCTATTTAAAGATCGTACCAAATTTATGTGGAGCAGAGTTTGAAAAATAATATATAATTAATTGCGAAGTTATCATAGGTTAGACATGGCAACGACCTTAAATCAGTTTTGAATTTTAACATTGTTCTACCTTAATAACTCACTCAAAAATTACATAATCTGATTCATGAAAGTAACTCTTTAATACAATTTAATGTGTATTTGTGGACATATTTTAATGCAGCTAATAAGGCGAAGGTATTTTATGGCCTGTTGAAGGAACCAGATATAAATGTACCTTTAGAAGAAGAAGAAGATCCTGGTGAAGGAGATAGCTCAGATAAACCTAAGGTAACCCATCATATTTCAATAAACCTTGAAACCTTTCAATTAAATCTATTTTTAGTGAAGATTACTAGACATTGGAGAGAAATTATGGAGTAGGCCGATTTTTTTTTGTTAGTTCTGAATGATGTGAACTTTTCTAATTTTAATTTTAGAAAAAGAAATCAAAGAAAGATCCATTATTAATGAAGAAATCTAAAAATGACCCAAATGCACCAGTCATATCTAGGATTCCGCTTCCTGAAATGTAAGTACACTTCAAAGGAATTTGTTTAGTTTGAACTAGGTCATTTTATTTTATACATATTTTCTACAAAGTGAAACAGGTACGAATATTTTGATACTGATTCATATCTCATGGTTGAGATTGAGCTACAAAGTCTTGAACATGGAAGGTAGAAAAAATTTAAAACTCCACTAGGATTGTCCAGATGCCAATCAGAGAGAATCTATCTATTATGGAAGTGAAGAGACTATAATTTTTATAATGTTAATTATTCTTTTATTACAATTACAGTAAAGATATGGATAAAATAGAGAAAATAAATATGTTAAGAGAAAGTTCAAAGAAAGTGAAAGTAGATAAAGATCATCCACCTTCCATTTGTTTTTACACTTTCCTTAATTCAGCTCATGGGTAAGTTGATTATATTGAATAGTTTTATATTATTAACCACTAAAAAACATGATCAACAATATTCATTAAAATACTGTACTGAATGCCTTAATTGATGATGGTCTGTTTGCTAATCTGGAAAAGTTGTCTTCTAAACTGCCCCAAAGCTAGAGTTACTTCCCTTGGTGTGTCGTTTGTAAGGGGTGCTTGATTTTCGGTCCAGAACATTCAGAATTAACGGGATTGCTGTTGATTTACATTTTGACATGTAGTTCTGCCTGTCCCCATTATTCATGTCTGAGTGGAATCATGTTGTAATCAAATGCCTAGGTGTCTAGAATTATTCTAGTGTTAAGTAAATTGACATTATTTGTGGGATTGAGAGAGCTCAGTCCTGGAATGGTCGATCTAGTATCTCCTCCTACTCCAAAATATTCATGATTATTAGTACAGCAACCATTTAATAAAGCGGTTACACTCAAAACAAAATATAACTACATAAGTCTAGAGGCTAAATTTATCATCAAATTGACTTGAAATTTAAAAGATTTCTGATAATTACTTAGAGTTATTGCCCTTCCTTATTTTGAAAAATTTTGTGGACTCACCAGATTGACTTGGAATTATATACTGTGTTTATGTACATGTTATATTTTATATATAACTGTTTCTGCCAGCTGGTTAACATTTGTGTTTTACCTTTAAACCAAGCTTTGATTATCTAAAGAAATATGTAGATTTTTTTACTGAGTACAGAATGATTAGTGTTATTTATATTATATAGGGTAACGTGTATAGATATATCAGAAGACGCTAGTTTAATTAGTGCAGGCTTTGCTGATTCAGCAATACGTGTTCACAGTATAGTACCTGGTAAATTACGATCTGTTAAAACTGGTCTTGAATTAGAATTAATTGATAAAGATGCAGGTAAGTTAATTTACCTTTAAAAATTACAATTTATAAAGATTAGGCATAGAGCAGGCATTTAGAGAGTAGTTTTTATTAGTTTTCCTCTTTGAGTAAATTGGAATACTTGTATGCAAAAACGCAAAACTGACAGCAGGTTGAAAATTATGTTACAGCACAAGTTCCGAATTGACAATCAAGCACCCAACAGTTACTTCTCATTAATGACCTTAGCACAAATTGAAATGTTGTATGAAGCAGTTGAAGGTGTTTGCTATCTTAACGTCGTAAACACATGACCTGTTATTGTTTGTTACTCTTGAAGTTTACACAGTAAACATTTTGTTTGTTACTACTCATTAACATCATCAGGATAACTGTCACTCACTGTTTATAAACAAAACCATTAGCTACATGTAATGTTAAAATAACTTCTTATCATACTGTGTAAACTTTATAACTTTAGGTGAATACACTAAGAAAGCTCCTTCAATATACACTTCTTTGATTGTACTGAATGATGACTACCCTCATAATATCACAGCCGTCATAAAGAATCAGAGCTAGCACCTTATGAAATAACCCAGTTCAGTACTTTACTCCTGGCCCTTCATAACCACTTTTCTCATCTGCCTGGTCCATTTCACACTTTGGTCATTCAGTCTAAAATTCAACCATTCAGTCTAAAATTCAACAGATAACATAATTATATTACAACATGATTTATAGATGATGTCTTAGAAAGAATGATGGATGACAAAACTGGTGGGGAATTTAAACGTCTGTCTGGTCATAGTGGTCCAGTCTACTCAACATGTTTTAGTTCAGATCGAACCAGTATGATTTCTTCTTCAGAAGATGGAACTAGTGAGTTGTTTGCAATACTAGGTTTTGTAGTTTTATTTATGTAAGTTTTGTTGTTTGTTTTATTTACATCTAAAGATGAAACTGAATGTTTTGTAATGTGTAGCAAATGAAGTAGAACTAGTATTGTCTATACATGTACATATCTTGATGTCCGATTGGGCATATTCCTGGTCGGACAATTTTGGACGTTCGGAAAATAGCGTTGGACATGTCCGGAATATACAGGCGAAATCCCATCACTGATGTACATGTATATCTTGAATGAGAATACAAAGAATGAAAAGGCTTTGTAATATGATATAAATGAAATGAAATATTAACCCAACACCTGGTTAGTGAGCCTGCACCTTTCTCACGGAGATACTGTGGCTTCCTAATGTCATATAATTTGAATTCTTGGGTAGAAAAGCATTCCTATTTATATTACCGTAATATTGATATTTTATATTTGAAATATGAATTTGTTTGTTTCAGTTCGGTTATGGAGTTTACAAACATGGAGTAATTTGGTGTGTTTTAAGGGACATAATTATCCTGTCTGGGATGTTAAATTCAGGTATGAATCATAATAGATACATTCATGATTTACAGGCCACTGTTAAATGAAAAATCTCAAACCTATTTATTAAGATTACAATACCTGTTTAAACTTGGTATCAAAGACCAGTATTACAATGACATAACTACATTTTATTCCTCACTGGACCAAATACTCCAAGGGAGATAACCCTCTTTTAGCACATCAAGAAATTTACACTGATTTAATAGGTAGTATCTTTTGATAATTAACTGGACCTTTACCTATGTAAAATGAATTCTGAAGATATGAATTGAGTTTTATTGTAAAGTGTGACTTAAAAAATTACATGTACTACATATCAGGCAACTGTCTGTGATACATACCATTTGTTTAGGCGGACTTGTGTGTGCAAAGAGACGACGCGAATTTTGCCTGGACCCCGGCGCTTCACAAACTCTTCTTTTCATTTCTAAATTTCCTGGGTCTTATTAATGCATGCCAATGTGTATACATTCAGATATTTTCAATATCAGCCTTGCATCTGTAGCCCCTGACAAGTGACTACCTACTTAAAAAATCCAGGTTCTTCTTCTTTGTCTACGTGAAATAATCTAACAAGAAGAAATATAATTATGGTTTTTTTTCCAGTCCACATGGTCACTATTTTGCATCAGCTGGACATGACAGAACAGCTAGACTGTGGTCAACAGATCATTATCAACCAATGAGAATATTTGCTGGACATTTATCGGATGTTGATGTAAGTATAAATATAATAGTAGAAAAGGTTGTTAGCTGAAAAGCAAGTTCTCCTTGGTAAGTGGTTAAATTCCTATATATAATAACCATTAGAATAGATGAAGTTGTTATGTGTTGCACTCGTATAGCTAATTCTTTGCATACTCAAAAATAATCTGAACCTGACTGTTTTTGTACACTGACATTGAATGTTGTCATTATATTGTTGTCGCCCATCTCTGTCCATCCACAGGCCAGTCACAATTGCTTGTAGATGCTCTAAAAGTTAAATTTATTTTTCAACGATTTCAGATAATTACTGACCACTTTGAATTTTTTTGATCTTGAGATTTCTTTATACTCCCATGATAACTAAGAAAACTTTGAATTTTTTGGGTCTTGAGGCTTAAAGCTGCAATTTCATATTTTTAAGTTATATTTTTTAAAATTTATTAAAATAAAGCCTTAAATTAGATGGTATCTATAAACAGTCCTACCTTGTTACAGAATAATCCTATAATTCACTATTGCCAGTTGAGAAATTGGTAAAAATATCATTTTCAACTTTAAATTCAAACGTTTGAAGATAGCTATTACATGGGGGGAAAAGAAAAACAAGGGAGGTAATTGTGTTATTTTTTTTTCCGGGGTCAAAGGATTTTTAAGAGGGAGAATAATACCTATAATCGTATAATAGTGAGTTGACAACCTATTGAGCAAAAGACATAGAAATAATTATGTTTTTACTTTCTAAGAAAATATGAAATTATCGCTTTAAGTTATAGGATGACCGGAGCCACGGTGGCTAGTTGGTTAAGACGCTGGCTCGCTAGCCTGGAGGTCGGGTGTTCGATCCCTGCATTGGCCAAGAAAGTTCATCTGGATTTTCCGACGTGGTTTCCCCTTGTCAGTGGTGCAGAACGGAGGGCCTGACAAGGACAGCTGTCTAGTCCTTCGAATGAAACGAAAAACCGAGGTCCCGTGTATACATTGGAATGCACGTAAAAGATCCCTTGGCAGTTGGAATTCGATATAAGAGTAGGCGATAGTGCCGCTGCCCGGGCAAAATTTCCCTCATAGCACACTGTATGGCATATGCCTGTCTTCATTAGCCCAGTATAGGAGCAGAACAGTAGGACGTTAAACCCCATTTCATTTCATTTATAGGATGACTTGAAATTTATTCACATTGTATATTTTCATGAGATTTCTTTATACCCCCATGATAACTAAGAAAACTTAATTTTGGTATGCATTTATTTCATCCCCATTCTGATCACATTAATTTCATGATGTGTAAATTTCATGTATATACTATATAGAACTTCTGGCATTCTTAAATGTATAAACATTTACTTTTATTGTTTCATCCTAATTTGGACTATAGCTAATGGTTGTTTTATTGTTTCAGTGTCTACCGTTTCATCCTAATTTGGACCATAGCTAATGGTTGTTTTGTTGTTTCAGTGTCTACAGTTTCATCCTGATTCTAGCTATAGCTAATGGTTGTTGGATTGTTTCAGTGTCTACTGTTTCATCCTAAATCTAGCTATATCTAATTGTTTTAGTGTCTACAATTTCATCCTTATTCTGGCTATAGCTAATGGTTGTTGGATTGTTTTGAGTGTCTACATTTCATCCTTATTCTAGCTATAGCTAATGATTGTTTTATTGTTTCAGTGTCTACAGTTTCATCCTAATTCTAATTATATAGCCACTGGTTCTAGTGATAGAACAGTACGATTATGGGATGTATTAAATGGTGGCTGTGTTCGTATTTTTACTGGTCATAAGGTATGTAAAAGTGCAAAGTTACTAGTCTTTTAACTTTACAAAATTTCTTATTCGTGCTTAAATTTTATTTGTGGTGTAATTGCCCCTTTTTAGTTGTTCTGAATTGTCTGTCTTGTTATGAGAAGGATTCCTACCAAACTGTTGTACATGTATATAATTTGCATTAAATTTGTAAGCTTTAGACTAGACAGCTAGGATTGTATAACTGTTTTGAGGGCAGAAATGAAATTTATTATATGTCATCAAACCCTTGTAAATACTGTATAAAATAGTTTTTATAACCTAGAAATTATTTCTTTTAAAATTATTCTGTTAGTGTTAACCTTTATGATCAGCTCAGATGAATTAGCTGGTGGCTGGTTTATGTCTTGTTGCCTGTCAACCTGTCCTTAAAATTATTTCTTTTTTTGTTTTCTTCAGTCCCCTGTTCATTGTTTAGGAATTTCACCAGATGGAAAATATCTTGCTTCTTCTGGTACGTAAAATATGAAATTTGACAATGTTTTTATATGTTCATTTTAAATTAAAAAGTTTTATACATCTTTAAAAACTTTTTGGTTGCATATTGAAACTGGCTTTAATTGTTCTCCTTATTGTGGTCGCTAGTCTGCTATCGATAGAAGGAAGTAGGCTATTGGAATTTGTTCTTAATAGGTAAGATTTGTTATAAATTTGTCTTGATTTTTAAGTTCCTCAAATAAATCTACTTAAGATAAAGGGGGGTTGGATGGCCGAATGGTTAGCACGTGCGCGCTGCGCTGTATCATACGGTCTGTCATTGAGTCAAATGGCGGGGTTTTGATTCCCCGGTTGTACGTGACAAGGAGTCGGGTCGCCTGTCCAACCTTGTGGGTTTTCTCCAGGTCCTCCGGTTTCCTCCCACTGCTAAAGACCCCTACGCGCAAGCGAAATATTGAAATAAAATTGAACCATGTGTTAGTCCCGAAATGACCTAGTTTGTGTCGAGTGGACGTTAAACCCCATTTCTCTCTCTCTCACTAAAGATACATGAAAGGACAATATTGGTGTCAGTCATTATCACATATGTGATAGAACTAATTAAACACGTTCCAAATATGATTTTAACACAGAGATCATTGCTACGATAGCTGAGTAATACAGGTTTCCTGAATCGGAAGTGACGAATGCCAAAGGAAACATGAGTCATACCTCTATATAACTGACTGATGTGACGAGTGATAACAGATACACGGCCGAATTTCTGCTCACTAATAATTCCTTCCAAGACCAAAAGTTGTTGTGTGAGACTGTGAGAGGATATTCCGATTCAGGAAACCTGTATTACTCAGCTATCGTAGCATTGATCTCGGTGTTAAAATTATATTTGGAATGTGTTTAACCAGCTCTATCACATATGTGATAATGACTGGCACCAATATTGTCCTTTAATTATGAATTAGATAAGGAGGTGAGTTGACGCTGTAATAGTTCAAAAGTAGATAATGAAAAATGAATATATTTTAAATCTCAGTCAAATTACTTTATTGTGTGTGAAATTGAGTGAAGGTTTGACCAAATTGTAGTGTAGATTGTTATTGTAACAATGGTACTTGACAATAGAGACCAAGTCTCGATTATCTTTTTTTCATTAAACTTTTAAATGGCAGAAATTTAATCTACCTAATCAGATCCATCTTATTTCCCAGAGATTTGATTATGGGCTTGTCATGTTAATAAATGATTAAATAAAAATTCATATAATATTTGAAGCCAGAATAAAGACCGGCAGTAGGTTGATTTAGCTCTTACATAATGCATCTTTAAAATTTATATATTTTTTGTTGCCGGTTATAGAATAGAAAATGTGAATATATTTATATTTTCTAGGTGTAGATCAGATTATAAATCTCTGGGATATATCTACTGGTAGTCTAGTATCACAGATGAAAGGACATACAGATACAGTATATACCTTAGCTTTCAGTAGAGATGGTGGTGTCTTAGCATCAGGTCAGGCACTTGCATACAATTGTCTTAAATATTTAAGATGCAAATTAACTGATTGATATAACTAGATTTCTCTCAGACTGACAATGACTGGCAGAAATTAACCATTTGAAATGTGAATACAAGTTTATCAAGCAAGTTTAACATTGATGCCTTATTATTCTTTTTGAAATAATGAAGTCAACTGACCAACCCACGTTCAATTTGATAGCTTTATTGTGATGTGGGCTTCTTGGGTTCTCAAGTTTTTGTATTTTACAGTAAAAAACATTTCATATAATCTAAACTTACATTCAACCTATGTTATTTTATAGGTGGTTTAGATAATACTGTTAGAACCTGGGATATGAATAGAGTCATTGATGAAATGGATACAGATGTAGATGCCAGCATTCCAAGCACATTACAAGTGTAAGTTATTATTTTACACAATAAAATATTTTATTTCACAAGAACTGGGAGGCTGTCGACTTGTAAGGGAACTGTTCAAATCTTGGCATGAGTCGAGAAAAATCTGATTTTTCAAACCGGAATCGTACTTTCATGTCTGGCTGGGAGTTGCAGTGGAACTTGTTGTCGCATCCTTTGGATGGAACAAAAGCTGATCCGTTGAGTAAATATATAAAAAAATTGTAATGAAAAAGGGTCAATTGCCTTGAATTACTGTATTGGTGTGCACGCTTCTGTGGTTTAAATAAAACCAAAAAAACGTTCTACACTCGTATGCAGTATCAAATAGTATTTTATTTCTATTTTCAGGGTAGACAACTCTAACTTACTACTAGGGACATATTATACAAAAGCTAGTCCAGTTCTATCTCTGCAGTTCACTCGCAAAAATTTATTATTAGCTGGTGGTGCATTCGTAGCTTCATGAAAAAGGTTAATTCATTATTTAAAACAGACCATGTATTGTGCTGGTTAGAAATTGTGCTGGAAAATTGGATGTAAGGACTAGACTGAGACCAATTTAAAGGCAGTACTTTATGTACTCCGTGTACTGCGATTGAAGCACTGGAATTTTGTGCTTAGATCACCATTCTGTAATAACTAGGTAGCTAGGAACACTTACACATTTGGTACATGATCTATATTTGAAGGTTGGTACACATGCGACCACTTGATTGCAACATTGCCCAGGTGTTAAAAGAGAGAGAGAAATGATGTTTTAACGTCCACTCGACACAAACTAGGTCACTTCGGGACTAACAACACATGGTTCAATTCTATTTCAATAATTCGCTTGCACGTTCAGGTGTTAAAACAAGTTGAGAAACAAGAGGCTTATCTGTACGAGAAATATTGTTAAAGAAGATGTTTATCTGTAAGAGAATTAACACTACATGTATAAGCATTAAATGGTCAAGAGTGACTCATTGAAAATATCATAGTTCATGAAAAATCAACATGTCATCATCATGGTCTCCATCTTAATCAAATCATCACTTTGTTATCTCCATCTTCATCACCCAATTATCATGATTATTAAAGATTTGTTATAAATTTTGTATATTGTTAATAAAATGATTTTTAACTGTAATCGTTGAGAAAGCATATTATTGATGCCAGAAACCCCTGTAGAGAAACCATATCCATTATGGCATTATACTATTATTGATTTAATTGAGTGTATAAAACCTGACTGTCCTTTATAACATGTAATTGTATAAGGCCCGCGGTAGTAGAGCGTTCTGGCCTCTCAACTATAAGGTCCCAGACTTGAACCTTTGGGATATTTCAATCGTTTAATCTTGTGTATTTGTTATCAGCCATATTCCTGATGCAATGACCCGATCCTTCTCTAGCCATTGTTGTACTGAGATCGAAAACTGGGTATTCGACGAAGTGTGACTATTTTTATCATTCAATCAAATCTCTCCTGAGTACAGTAGAATCTATTCTGCAACCAATTGAGGGAATTTTCATGACTGACCGCTTAACAGGAGTGATCCCTTAATATAATCACAGTGTTTGGTAGTACTGATATCAAATAAAATTTTACGCTTGGATGCATCAGGAGCTAACATCGATACTGGCATCGGTAAATTTGGCCGTGGCTGAAACTCACTATTGGAACGAAAGTTCTTTGACTTAAATCTCTGATAAACGTGTATGTTAGTACCAACATTAATTACTGTTGTTAAGTATTTGATAATATTTATCCATTTTTGTGAAGAAATGAATTTATTTTGGAAGTCTATTTTATCTAGTTTGTTGAAACACAATACTACCATGACAATCCGTTTCTTTGATCTGGGACATTTCCTAAAACTTCGGGCAGTTGATTAAATGTATTAAAAGATGCTGAAAATCAATCTTGTTTGTCTGCTGTGTGGTCCAACGGATGAAAAAAAGATTTCACATGTGGCGATTACCCAATGATAACGTTTGTAGTGCTTTTGAATAGCCTCGTTTGTTACACAGTTAGTTTCGCAACGGAAAATTTTAAAGTTGTTTCTCGCACCAGCCGCGGTGGGCGAGCGGGTTGAAAGAAAAGCATTATGTAGAATTCATGGCATAAACATGATTTTAGAGCAATGCAATGTTCAAGAGTGTTATTGTCTATTTAAAAGTACACAGCGTGAAGTCCAAAGTTAAGTACAAAATATTTAAATGCTGCTGTGATATGGGATAGTCTTACAGTCGCTATTTAGTGACGCTGTGTCGCATGATGAGTGACACGGCGTAGTGTCATATTTTCTATTTGAAAGCCTGTGACCAGGATAGTCTTTAACATTAGTTATTCGTGACACAGGCCAGTGTCATATATGTAGCCTACAAATTCTCAACGAATATAGACGGTCATTCCACAAAACAAATCAAAACATAAAAGCTTATGAAATCGACAAAATTAATTTTGATCCAAACAAAGAGGTCTGGCCATTTTAACATTATAAATCAGCAGTAGGTACACACATATTCAATACAATAAAGTTGGACAATCGTGCTTTGAAATATGAATAGAGTGCCATTAAACTTAAATAGCCAAAAGTTTTAAGTATAAACCGTGAATGTTAACACCACCACCCCCCACCCCCGCCCGACCAAAAAACAAAAGAAAAACAAAAACATTCTTAAATTTATAAATATTTACAAGACTTAGATTATTATTGAAATGGTAAAGGTACTGAAAAAACAAATAAAACGCCCTATAAAAGACAGTTACACAGACATTTGAACTCGATAATAGCAGTACTAATATTTAAGTTGCTTAAAAGTAGCTTATATCGGTTTATGTCAACTCTTTAGTGTTTAGTTTTAAGTACATCCTTTGATATACTATGCGTTTGTGAGATAACAAAACTAAACGAGTGGATACAAAATCTAAACTAGATTTTCACGCTATGAGGAAAATATTGTATAGAAACTCGATTCATATGCTTTGTCAATTAATGTTTAGAATATGGAATGTTAATGACAAAATAATTAAAACGACGAGAAAACTTATTAAATCACAATTATTTCAATATCCCAAAGAATCAGCTGGACAATCCAGAAAGGTCATCCTTGTCTAGAATATTTAGAATCCTTGTTTAAAATGTTTGTTATGTGCATGAAATGTTGACATCAGAATGTAGACAACAATTATTGGTTTGAAATACTGCTTTCGTATTGACATGAAGAAGGGGACATTTAAGATACATTATCCAAGAGCTAAATCTGCCAGGTCTTTCTTTAGGTCTGAAATGTTATCTAAATTATTAATTAGACATTTATTAACTTATCCAGACCATAATCAACTCTCGATGCATCGCTAGTCTGCGATCTTTACTGGATTAGAACGTGGTCTGCTGCTTCTGATTAAATCAAAGTGGATAATCGAGACTGTGTTTATTATCGTATCAACTTCAGTAATGATGATCGAGACTGGGCCCAAAATTCAATCGCTAAATACTCGGTTCAGGGTGGATCAATTTGACTGAAATTTTCAGTAAATTTCCTTTACATTATCTAGTTGTTTTTTTTAAACTATTATAGCGAGAACAATCAGCCCTTTATCTAATCTCCCATAATGTATCTTTAAGATAGATACAGCATATCAGAACGTGAAATTTCAAATCTAATGGGTTAAACATGTAAAATATATACAAGACTTTTTTGTTAGGGTGGGGCGAGGGTGGTGGTGTGTTAAATTTTGATTTTAACTCACTTAAAAAGGATGGGAGATTCTAATTGTATTCCGGTTGGGGAAGTTCGGGAATGTCCGGAGTCCACAGTGGCCGCTTTATATAAATGAGTATTTTGGACAATACTAACCCTAACCCCTTTTAGAAGACTTAACTTGGATCCAATTCACCTTTTACCCCTCTTAAAAGGGTTAGGATCCCCCACTTCCTCGAGCACAGCTTTGTCAGTGATGTAGGGCGTAGGGTCTGGCAAAGGAAAACGTATAATCGTTTGGATGGGACAAAAACCTTAGGTCTCGTGTAGGCATTACTCATTGGCCTTTTAAAAAGAAACCCTGACAGTAGGAACTCGAAATAAGAGCAGACCGTAGCGCACGCTGTCCAGGCAACAGTTCCCTCATAGGGAACTGCATAACATATGTCCGTCTTCATTAGTCCAGTCGGAACAGAAAGTAGGTCGTTAAACCCCCATTACATTTAATTTCTAACAAAGCGCAAAAATACAGGCAAAATGTAATTTTAATAATTCGCCGTTATTAATTTATTTAGGCACAAAATAAATGGTTTATTTTTATATTATCCTTGCAAGTTGTACATCTAACTAATCGCTTCTAATTGATAAGTTTCAGAAGACATTAGTGTTTGTGGCCATTATCACGGCGCGCAATGTCACAACTATTTTCAACAAACAGAGTTAGTTATATGGGCGTGGATTAACACCTAGATTTTAAGTACACAATGAAGTCAAGTCACGATGTTTCAATACAAATGAGTTTAGTAACACACCAAATTTGTTTTTGGGTTTTGGCACACTGAAAAAAACTGGAATGTACGCCATCAATAGGCACAAGGGTTTGTTTCATGGCCATCTTGATTAAGTTAACGCCAATTCTGAACCTCCTCTAAATGTACATGTATAAGATTTACCAATATACACTGACGCGGTAACTTTTTAAAGGCCACAACAATACCAATGTATGAGAGAGAGAGAAATGGGGTTTAACGTCCACTCGACACAAACTAGGTCATTTCGGGACTAACATATGGTTTGATTTTATTTCAATAATTCGCTTGCGCGTAGGGGTCTTTAGCAGTGGGAGGAAACCGGAGGGCCCGGAGAAAACCCACGAGATTGGAAAGGCGACCCAACTCCTTGTCACGTACAACCGGGGATTCGAAACCACGCCAGTTGACTCAATGACAGGCCGTATGACACAGCACGCACGTGCTAACCATTCGGCCATCCAACCCCCCACCAATGTATGACCAACAACGTCTATATGGAGAAAACATATGACTTGCTGTTATATTATGACATATATGACTTCAGTATCCCATTGCACTAAATATCCCAATTAGATTTTTATTTTATCTATGGACTTGATGAACGGAGAAATGCAATCGATAAGTTCAACAATAAGCATTAAGATGTTTAAACTGCGCAACCTAACACTTACACATATTTAGAATACACGCTATGTGATTTTAATGAAACGAGTTAATTAAATTACATTCGACCGAAAGACAATTTTGTAGTTTAATGGTTGAGTGCGAGACATTAAACATGTATTATGCAAGAGCTAAATCTGCCTATTGCAGGTCTTTCTTTAGGCCTGAAAATGTTTTCTAAAGTATTAATTAGACATTAATTAACTGATCCAGGCCTTAATCAACTCTCGATGGCACCAGATTTCTCTGATATTAAATAGATTAGAATGGTTCAGCGATACTTTGATTTAATCAAATATGGAGGACCGAGACTTAGCTTCGAGCAACCAGTACGTTGGTTGAAATTATTGCACACGTCTGTCAAACCTTCAAAAGCTAATATCTTCGCTTGCAATAGAGTAATTTGAATGAATTTTTCAAATTATTCATTTTACATCATCTACTTTCGAACTATCATAGCAAGAATGGCTAGTTCTTACATAATGTATCTTTAAGTAATATATTGATATTGATATTGAGCTGCATGTGCGACACGCAATAGCGCCATACACGTGGGAGGGGTTCATTGTCAAATATGACACTTCAAGAAAGGGTTGATGAAAACTGCCGCTTGCTGATTTATCCTATCCATGTTTGCTTTCCTATCGGTTCTTGCATAAGATTTACTGTTTAGCGTATCTTTGCTTTAGTGTGTTACGTTTAATTTGATCGTGAGACGTGTTCGTCGACGTCAACGTCAACCGGCAACACTGCAATAATTGGCCGTCGCACTGCAAGAGGAGTGGGTCAGATTGCACCAAATCGTGATTGGACGGTTGATTAGGAGCATGCCACGACGAAATGCTGAATGTCTGAGGATTGGTGGAGCATTTACACATTATAAAGACAAAAATCAAAAACATTCATTTTCACTTTTGACGAATTGCTGAATGTCTGAGGATTGGTGGAGCAATTACTCATTATTAAGACAAAAATCAAAAACGTCCATTTTCACTTTTGACAGTGTATCTCCTTGCGAGTGAAATGGGGCCGTCAGATAAGCCGCCCAGATGAATTGTTTATGTTCATGTGTAGGCAATTGGCCTGTTATTAACATACACTGGTTACCTCTAATAAAAACAGCAGTGCATTTGCGTAATTTTGTATTGTTTGTGAATAGCCCCTACCTTTTTTGAAGAGTATATTACGCAATGTCTTGCACGAGATCATTAGAGAACTTAAAATACAGACCTACCCAGCACGTGCATTTTAATGAAATACGCCACGTGGGTCCAATATTTCAACTAGTATAAATAATGTATGCTTGGCACATTGCCCGTGCCATTATTTGAAATAATGGTACGCCAACATCAAAGGATGACGTCACATCTGGATTTTAACGGTTATGGATCAAAGGCTCAAAGTTTGTTAGTCACAGCGATTTCACTCATACCTACTGATCCTTCATTTGATTGATGATTCTAACGGGGTTTTACTTTCTGAATTATTGATAAGTTATATAGACTGTTCTCATGGCATTTAATACGGTAATTGAACGGGAATACACGGGTCACAATTCTATGAAAGACAATTACTGCTTATTACTTCATGCAAAGTAGAGGAGGCAAGTCAAAACGTCGCTCAGCATTAATTGTATTCCATAGAATTGTGACCTGTGTAAATTAATATAGAAAGGAAATATTAAAAGAAATGGGGTTTAAAACAGTCCTTCTGCCATATTGATACTATCATAATGGTATATGTTCCATAGTAACGCATGTAATTCCACGAAGAAACTTATTGCCCGGGAAGTAGCCTTTAGCCCCAACCTAAAGACTAGACACTCGTTATCCCTGACAAGTTGGAACTCGGCTTAAAAAGAACTATAGACAATCAAATGTCAATCGTCGATGAATTATTTATTTGTTTATCTGATATTATTGTTCTATATGGTCTGTAATCGATTATTTATATATGTTTACGAGATATAACTGTTTTATCCGTTCAGTAATCAATTCAATGTATTCATAGATGGATGGGTGGATGTTTCCGGGATGTTTTCAAAAGGTTTTTTTTTTTCAATTAAATAATATTTACAAACTTCAACATCAAATATGAAAGCTCTGTGTTCCAGCTTCTTGTTTGGAAATATTGACTCAATAATATTATTTAACACAATCTTTGTTTATGCAGAGTTGTTTTAAAATAAGTATAGAGGAGCAGAACATCTGCAATAAATATTTGCGAACACAGCTCAGTTCGATATTCGAATTACCCAGAAACAACGAACGCTAACCCTATTTAGACTTAAAATACGTCTAATTAGAATTCTACTTTATCGGTTACTCTTTTTAGGTTTAAAATGGCCATTCTGAGTTGACGAGGTTTAAAGTCTATTCATTTCTTTGCCATTACAGTCTTCAATATTGATCTTTAACGACCAAAACGTCTTTCGTGGGTGCACATAGAAACATGATAAATTCTTCACACATGGTTAAAATATGAGCCAGTCCCTAACATTGTATGTTTTGTCAATTGCTTTAGCCTTTGATGTTTTATTCCGGGATATTTAAGGCTACCCGTCATATAACAGATATTAACACTGGAAGCTGATGTCGGTCGGTGGATTATCTCAACACAATAATCCCTGTTGGTGAGAATCTAGTATGAATTATTATTTATTATTCTTTTATTTCTATTATTGAATATTACACTTGATACCACTTCTTTTATATTTGGAAAGTTAGTATAGCTAATACATTTTGATTTAGAACAACTTATATGGTAATTCTGCAATAAACCAAGTCAAATTTGTTCCAAAAATGATTAAATCCGAGAAATGTCTAATTAGGTTAATGTGCCTACAAAGCTTCCTTCTTAAAGATATCATGAACTTATTGTCTATATGGTCAAATCGAAAATAACTGTTTTACGGCCATATCGCACTTGACTTCGTGGAGCCTTGGGTGTTTTTCGAAGAGCGTCGCCCAGAGTAGCAGAACAACAAGAAGAAGGATGGCGGCTGTAGCCAAGTCCCGAGTCCAAGAATGGCATGTTATAGTCAGAAAAAGTGGTGTCAGCAGCTTTCCTAACATTTGTTTTTTACATTTGTAAGCTATTTATTAGATGTTCTGTCCAGCTAAAAATCGAGACTGTTGGGCCGACATTTTAATGACCATTTATGTGTTTTATTTTTATATTCGATCACCTTGGAAACATTATTCATTACCTGTTTATTGTTCATAGAAAAGCAGACACAATGAACAAGAGTAAAAGGAAAAGAGAATTGTTTATAGAAAACCAGATACAATAAACAAAAGAAAAATAAAACAATGTTTTTAGGTTTCTTTATTAGATATAATTAATTAGAATAAGATTACAAACTACAATGGCTTCAATAAGATTACAAGATAAAAATCTAAGACCGTCAATCGACGCGGGGTTGTCGAAGGAATAAGCATTCCAAGTTTCATGTCGATCGTATTTGAATTTGTGTTTTTAGGAGCGTCAACCTCAAGAAGCAGCAAGAAGACAAGATGAATCGCGCTTGGCACCCAGTTCCTTGTCCAAAAATCCTACACGATCCTGATGGAAAACGCAAATTTTCATAAATATTTGAATATCGTTATAAAGTAAATGATTTTTAACAAAATGTATAATCATTCATATATATTATTCTGCTCGAATTTACAGCAGTTATTACCTGCTTTTGATATCACTAATAGGATGACCCCAACAAATTCAAACGTAGCTTCCTTCGGAGAAAGCCAGAGAACATATGATGTTCTATTTCGGATATTTAAATAAAAAAATAAAAATAAATATCCGGGCATTCTTTTCAAGTTTTAAATTATGGCCTTTAACTTGGTTGTACAGGCTGCTCTATTTTATTTGAATGAAATGTGTATTTCATATATTTTAACATTTAAATTTGCATCTCTCAGTACCAGACCCTATACATGGCACCGGAAATCACCAAACCTCTGTACGCCACTGTTGGTCAGTCTGATAATATTTTATTAGATATAGCTGCGAGAACAACACATGGGTATAGGCAATTTTTCAGCGCATGTATTAGACATTTGTATTTTTGAAACAAATCAAAGACGTATTTCTATCTTTTTATTTCCTTAAAATAAGAACAGATATTTTGGACTCCTCAGCTTGCGTCTGTATTATTTTCTTTAACCTAAAATTTATATAAAGCTTTTGAAATACTGCATCTGAATAAGAATTTTACTTATTTCTGCACGTAAGGCATGGGCGTCGATACATATGGCGACATTTAAGGAGAGGTGCACCGTGGAGTTTTTAATTCAACAGTTGTTACGTGTTTTGAATTTTTTACTAATTAAGATTTTAACAATACTATTTCATCAAAGTCTAACGAAGCCCACGGTTTTTACTTTGATCCATTTACGCCTTCCTGTTATGTATTTCTGTTTTAGGGTTAAATTAAGTTTAAACCGTAGGTAACACTTGGGCAGGAAGTATTCAGAAAGGTATTTTGTTTATTATATTATTTATATTACAGCTGAAGGTAGGACGTACATATATTGTTTTATGCGATATATGTTTTACTTCATAAAATTATATTGTATGTTCCATTTTAGGAATTGGTAATAAAGCTGAATAAAGCATAAAAAATGGATTTAAAGACGATGATTGGATTCAATTTGCTGATAGTTATGGCAGTATATGTTGACGCTCAGTGTACTATGGATCGATCTTATATCGACGAAGATCTAGACAAAGATAAGTTCCAGGGAAAATGGTTTGTGACCTCTTGGTACTATCATGGAACTGGACAAGGGAAAGCGCCTATGTTGGAAAATGCACAGACCGTGTATACCCTAAGGAATGACGGCAACTGGAACATAACTTACGGTAAGCTCTCATCATTATAACAATTACTTTTTAAAACGTCATCAAACTTTATAGTAATTTGCGTGTAATTTTACAAAAGAAAATTGAATTAAACTGCTTAAATGGCATTTAGAATAAGAACTGGATACACGTACATTTAGACTAGAATTCTTGAGTCTTTATCAAGTAAAAGTACCAAAACCTCACAATTGAAACAACGTTCAATATAATAAACACTGATTGTAATCAATAGAATTGTTTCCTGTTTACAGTTATTGTTTACAATGGCATATTGTTGAGTGAATATCAAACTAAACATTATTTAGCGTAAACGTCATTCCATAAAAAATCAATATGTTTGAATAAAAACTATATATTTTAGCAAATTGCTGTCACATAAATTTATCTTGGTCGTTTCAATCAGTGGGAAAGAGTTTATCTAACGCCTGAGATTTTTTTCGTTTTCAATTAAATGTCATCAGTTAGTGGGAAATATCGAAGTCTTCTCTCTAAAATAGTTTATTTCGTGAAATAAATTAGTTAATTCCGGGTGGAAACCACATTCATCCCAGGCATATAACTGTCTGAAGTTCTGTAATAGTTTTTCGAAGACATACAAACCTCCGGTATACATTATGTGGTTGGCGATAGTAAGTCTGCAAATATCACATTATCCCAAAGTACCTGTATGTTTTTTTTATTTATATATATATATATCAAAGTTATCATTTAGGCTCTTCAATTAATTACGTAAACTCATTATTCCCCGTCTTCATCAGCCCAGTCGGAGTAGATGGGGACGTTAAACCCCACTTCATTTCATTTGTTAAGCACATTAAGCGAAAATCTGGAACTGTCACTTTGAACATTTGCCTTTCATACTTCTTGACGCACCTGTAAAAGAAAAAAAAATCACACAAAAAAACAGAACAAAAAAAAAAACAACAAACAAACAAAAGAGATACCGTTTTTGTTTTCCAATTTACTTGTAATAAGAAAATTTCGTGGAGATTATACATAGATTTTATGTCAAGAATAATAAGTTTATTTGCACGCGCGAAAACCCCCATGGCTATTAAAAAGTGCTATAAGTTATTCCAAACATATATAATTTCTCATTTGAATTGATTAAAACTACAAAAGTTAACGTGACATATATGGATCCTGATACAATTTAATTTAAGGAAATTTACTAATGAACATGGATTTAATGGTCATGAAAACCCCTTACTATACTTGTATTCAGATCAGGGCTGAATTAACCATTAAGGTATCATGGGAAATGAAGTACCACAGAATTTCTGCTTTGTTTCATGACGAATTCAAAATATTAAGAATTTTTAATTAGTTTTTCATTGATTTTGTCTTTTTTTTTACTTTTACCGTGTATAAAACCATTTGCTTGACTGATTGTTTATGATTTATTTTTGTTTACATTTTGAATTGATGCATCTCTTCCCCAAGCGAACACACTAAGTGTCCTTATCTTGAATATGTAGTCTTAAGTTACAAATCAACTGACAACTAAATTCATACAAATTCAACTAATTCATGGAAATGATTTACCAGTTCATTAAATTGAAAAAGGTTGGCCAGCGTATCAGTATGGATATACCGTATACCTGCCGAAATATGTACTCATTACCATTACTTCGAACAGATTTTACATAGTTGATAGTCTGTTAAATTATTTCCAACCATTAACGACCCATCCATTCCAGATAATGGAAGACCCCGGTGTTATTTGTATCAGTGTCATTGCTCACAGTGTGTAAAACTACACTTATAAATCCACTTCGTATAGATGTATATGTCATCCAGATAAACTGATAACAATAGAACATATAACATTAACTAAATGAAATAAAATATTACACAGAAGACTTTGTAAGGGTTTAAAAGGAAATACATGTATTAGAATCGATTTCATAAGTTTTAACAGCCCATGTGGAACAAATGCAATTAGTGCCATTTATCAGGATATCTATGTTTGCCGTAAATCAAGACCGGCAGCCACTTTTGATCCACTATTGTTAAAAAATAGTGCATGAACGAATATATATAGGTGGCGGCATGTACTTTGGTGGGGTATTATGGGAATGTCTACAGCCATAATTTGTTTTAAGCTTTTGATGAATGACATTATATAATATGATAACTTTGTTTAAACAACTCATTATATGAGACAACGCTTATAAACATTCGATAACGGCAATATAGAACTCTCGTAATAGATATAATCGCCGCGAAACATCGATGTGATGTACCCTGAATGTTTTGCCCGACAAAAAATCTTTGGTGTGTGCAGGCCTTAAATGTGTTTCCCACACGCCAGGATAGTAGTGGGTTATAGTCAAAATGACGATATTAAAGACACGGTTGATAATAGATCAGAGCTTGCGTGTCAATCATCAATCATGATCAGCCCCAGAATGCACATATTAACATCAATCTCGTGAAGTTTATAGTGTACGTACTGCAATTCCGTGTATTATTTTAAGGATGAAAAAATCCAATATTGAACAAATTAATCGTTATCTGTAAACTAAGGACCGTCTGCTAAATATTGACAATTAGACAGGCCTAAATTTAATAACACCAAAATATTAAAATCATAATAATGATAAGATTGGTCTAACAGATATCTATGTAAGACCGTGACTGTTTTGAATACACAGGAAGTGATCTCATAAATCTCGACTTCCAAAAGACTTCCTGTCTTCGACCACTATTAGGTTGCGTCTAGTTTTAAATTATTGTATATACCCGAAATATTAAGAATGTAGCAATTGTTCCGTAGAACTAAATTTTTCACAGGAGGTAAGAAAACACCCATTAATTAATAACTATGTCCTCCCCTTTTTTCATATTTATATTTCCTCTCAAATAAAAGTGATACCATCAAAGTCACATTTAAGCAGTACAATTAAAATACATCTTCTTTATAATGCTCAAAATTTGTCAACATTAGAAGTGATTTTTATGAATTCTGCTATAAATTGGAATATGCATTGGGAAATATGTTTGAATGAAAATAATAATTTCTCCATCTATAGTTAGTTGTCAATTGAGATAATGGTGTTGACTCGATCAATACCTAAAGTTGCGAATATAAACATAGGGTTTTCATCAATTTTGAAATAAGTGTTTCTAATCCAAATATTTTGTAGATTACATATTGAGTACATATACATAAAATATAATATCATATTTCCTACCATTAGTGTCTTTGCACCAGAGTGTTGGTGGAGTTTGAATTTTACAAAAATCAATTTTTATTTTTTCAGCTGTAGGTGTGTTAGATGGTCTTTGTTATAAGAACCCCGCAATGGCTACCATCGACAAAAACACCGACAGAAAAATCTGGGTTTTTGATTTTTTCCTCCACCAAATTCTTGCTACGGATTACGATAACTTTGCTGTACTCTACCAATGTAAGAACGGTATGGAGTTTTGTTCCAAAGCTAATACCCAGTTAGTGGTACTTGGCCGCAAACCACAAGCAAACCCTGGTTCAAAGGATGCTGTTGACAAAGCTGTTGAGAATGCTTGCATAGCAGTGTCAGATATGTTGGATGTGACCCAGAATCAAAGCTGTCTTTGCGACACTGACGTGATATCCGGTATTTTTGAAGCCTGTCAACTAGAATAATTGACTTAAAATTATGATTTACTTATATTCTCAATACGAAAAACCCTACTTTCGATTGCAAAATCAACGAAGAAAATAACAGGGTGAACATGGAAATAAGTTATAGGGTTATTGACCTTGTTTACTTCCTGCACTGGTTTGTTCTATGTATTGATTTTTAATTAAATATAACAAAGTGTATTTCTTGTTTTTAGAAAATTCGATATTTATAAATATTATGAACCACCCGTAATTACATTTTGTACCTGATTTAAATGACCTCATGCTCACCTGTCTCTCCGGTCATTTAGGTATATTTACAAAATATTAAAAGTCTGCCTAAATTTTGATTGTGTAAATTAAAGAGAGAGAGAGAAGGAAATGGGGTTTAACGTCCACTCGACACAAACTAGGTCATTTCGGGACTAACAAATGGTTTAATTTTATTTCAATAATTCGCTTGCGTGTACGTACGGGTCTTTAGCAGTGGGGGGAACCGGAGGACCCGGAGAAAACCCACGAGGTTGGACAGGCGACCCTACTCCTTGCCACGTACAACCGGGGATTCGAAACCACGCCAGTCGACTCAATGACAGACTTTATGATACAGCGCGCGCACGCTAACCATTCAGCCATCCACCCCCCCACCCCTGTAAATTAAAAGGGGACCTGTTTGGTGGCATATACATCGAATGTACATAAATTAAATATACTCTTCAAAAAAAGTAGGGGCTATTCAGAAACAATACAAAACTGCGGAAATGCACTGCTGTTTTTGTTAGAGGTAACCAGTGTATGTTAATAACAGATCAATTGCCTACACATGAACATAAACAGTTCATATGGGCGGCTTATCTGACGGCCCCATTTCACTCGCAAAGAGATACACCGTCAAAAGTAAAAATAGACGTTTTTGATTTTTGTCTTAATAATGAGTAATTTCTCCACCAATTCTCAGACATTCAGCAATTCGTCGTGGCATGCTCCTAATCAGCCGTCCAATCACGATTTGGGGCAGTGCCACGGTCAATTTTTGAAGTGTTGTCAGTTGACGTTAACGTCGACGAACACGTCTCCCGATCAAATTAAACGTAGCACACTAACGCAAAGATACGCTAAACAGTAAATCTTATGCAAGAACCGATACGAAAGCAAACATGGATAGATAAACCAGCACGCGGCAGTTTTCATCAACCCTCCCTTGAAGTGTCAAATTTGACAATGAACTTCTCCCACGTGTATGGGGGATCACGATGGCTAAGTGGGTAAGGCGTTGGCTCGCTAGCCTGGAGGTCGGAAGTTCGATCCCTGCATTGGCCGAGAAAGTTCAGCCAGAATTACCGGCGTGGTTCCCCCTTGTCAGTGATGCGGGACGGAGGGTCTGACAAGGACAGCTATCTAGTCGTTCGGAAGGGACGAAAAACCGAGGTCCCGTGTACACATTGGCGTGCACGTTAAAGATCCCTTGACAGTTGGAATTCGATATACGAGTAGGCCGTAGTGCCACTGTCCGGGCAAAATTTCCCTCATTGCACACTGTATGGCGCATGCCCGTCTTCATTAGCCCAGAACATTAGGACGTTAAACCCCATTTCATTTCATTTCATTTCCCACGTGTATGGCGCTATTGCGTGTTACATGTGTAGTTCGCAGTGGTTCTGTTGGGGCGATAAGTTTTTCATCTGTGAACATACTCTCAAAGCATGTCAAATGTCCATGACTATTTATCATATCGCAACCTGTATAGGTATTTGCATTTCAATATCCCCTAATTTTTTGAAGAGTATATTTCACGGTTATTGAATTTTACTGAAGGGGAGTGACTTTGATGTCATGTTTTCATACGGTTTCGTAAACGTTTTGAAACCTTGGGATTTGTCTAACGTCAACCCAGATCTCGAAGATTTAACGCCATTTATTCAACAATAAAAATACCCGAAACTGTACCTATATAATAAAAGAAGACTATATTATGACAGCGACTATTTATACATCATTGTTCGCTGAAATGACGGTCACCATGACACGGTAACAGCTATGTGAAGACTTCAATTAGATGGTATCACGTATTCTTGAAAGAGTAAATATACCCTTTCTTAGCCACGTCATCAATCACCTCTTGATAAGTACAGGAGTCTCTAATAGGTTTAACAAGTAGATGTATAAATGAACTTAACCACAGGATATATCTCTCTTCGGCTCTCGCAATCCCCAATTCCAATATTATCAAAGTTATTTTGTCAGTATTATATCATTGCCCATTTTACAGAGGTCGAACAGGATACATAATCTATTATACTTTTTCCTATGCTCCTAAAACACCCTATTAGATTTTATTACATACTTCGAGAGGGTATTTGTTGAGTAATAAAACCTTCTAGTAGTTTATCGAGGGCTGGCCGTCCTTACCGCACGGTACAAATATTATCACCACTAGAAGCAACAAATTCCAGAACAAGCCAGAAATCATACCAAAATGGCCGCTTTATACAAATGAGTATTTAGGGGAATACTAACCCGAACTCTAACCCTAACCCTTTTAAGAGGTAAAAACTAAATTAGACCCAAGTTCAGTCTTTTAAAAAGGGTTAGGGTTAGGGTTCGGGTTAGTTATCCCCAAAATGCTCATTTATATAAAGCGGCCATTTTGTACTCCGGAAGCACCCGAACCTCGATAAACTACTAGAAGGTTTTATTTGTACCGTGCGGTAAGAACGGCCAGCCCTCGATAAACTACTAGAAGGTTTTATTACTCAACAAATACCTTCTCGAAGTATGTAATAAAATCTAATCGGGTGCCTAAAAACATTCAAAGCAGCGCAATTTTCGTTTCCTCGATGGTTCGGTTCTCCTGTCCTCCAATATTCAATAGGTGACCAATCGAACCGATTTCCATTCCCCTTCTCTCGCAATATCAGTCACACCAACAAATTCTCTGGAATTAACGACTTCTAAATAAAATCTGACCAGATTGATTATTTTGAAATACAAAGTCAATTTAGTATAGCAATTAAATTCAGCGGTCAAAATTAATTTTGCTTTGATTTCATGGGCTGGTAATACCTCGTATCTCTTGTTTGCTATATTCTTAAAAAAAAAGAAAAGAAAAAATCATTATTTGGTTAAACCAGCTTTGATTTTGATCAAAATTAAATATTGCTATTTTAGTTTCATTATTTGACTTACTTTGTCGACATTGGGACATAAAATCGGTTATACCAGCAAGAAGCGGCGCATAAAATTGTTCTAAAATGCAAGAGAGAAAGATAGATGGAGAGAGAGAGGGCGAGAGAGGGGTTTAACGTCCACTTAACATAAACATGGTCATTTCGTGACGAAGAAGTGCAATACTTTTATTTCAATAATTTGCATGTGGGTCTTTAGCTGTGGTAAGAAATAAACGAGGATAGGCGAACTATCCTACTCCTTGTCACGTACACGTGTGGGATCGTAAACAAGCCACTTGACTCAATGACGTATCATATTTCCCAAAGCGCAACCGTTAGACCATTCCCAACCCCATCCCGATTAAGCATACACTATCTCGTATACAGTGCTTGTCATTACTTAAAAACTAAATTAAACGATAGTTTAATAATGTGTGTAGTCTTAACTGTAGTAGCTGTATGATACAAATCATTTGTTATCTTCAATTATTCAAGGGAGTTTACTAAATACAGATTGCCACCATCTTGTTCGCAGTGGAACATGGCAGCTGCCCACCACTTCCTGTCTGTACTTCTAATATACGCTTTAAAGCAGACGTTATATTTTACGTTGTAAGTATAGTCTGGTGGACAATCCTCTGAAATGATCAAACGTTTCCTAAAGAGGCATTCAAATTAATGAAGCTGTATTTCTCCGTTTTCATCCATATATGGTGTCTAATCTTAACAAGCTATATGATGAAGGTCATCCCTTGGATTCGAAAATATTATAAAAAGAATACAGCTTTAATACTTGCATAAAGCTAAAATGTTTTCAATTTCCACCACACTGTTTTACTGATAAACCATAGTAAGTTTTTACATTACCCTTGACTAAATAATCTCTCAGTTCAATCAATTGGAATACATTCGGATAATCTAGAGAAGATGAACGAAATGGAGATTTTAGAACTAAGATTGCACATAATTATCAACAGTGCAACATCCATGGTCCTTGATAACACGATAACTTTGATTCTAATTTGGAGAAAATAATGAAACCCAGAGTACAAGTTGATTATATCAATAATTTGACTAAGTTCGATGAAGAGAATTGTCTGCTTATTCTATGTAGCGATAAGCAATTTGATTTGTCAAGACTTTGGAACAAAACAATTTAAATGCTCTTAATTGAGGTAGAATGTTTAAACTTGTTGTAGATGTTCATTAGGTGAATGTTGTGACTGAGTTCAGTGATTAACTTTTCCGCTAAAGCTAAGCAGAGCTAATCAATTTCATTTGCCAATGATTTGGGACAAGATAACTTTGATTCTAACTTACAGAGAGTGGTAAATCTTAGCATAGAGTTTCACTACCAGGTACTTCAAAACCTTAACTTAAGTCGATCGTGAACATTTTCTGCTTAGACTAAGTTTACATTATCCGTTGGCTTGTTGTAAGTTATTGAATGATATACTCAAGCATGCGGCAATTGTTCCGTAGAACTAAAGCTTTCCGAAGCTCTTTTATTAATGGTAGGGTTAATGGTGTAAAGGGATGGAATGATGTGGAAAATCTGGAGAAAAATAATCTAATAAATATCTCAGAAATACTATTGAAGATTTCTCTATTATTATGAACTACTTCAAACATCACTGAAACAATGGCCCTGGTTCTATTGTTATGGTATTAGTTCCTGCAATGAACGAGCTATAGCATCTCAAATTTATTAGTGTTGGGTATCCAGCCAATATCAAGGTATCATTAACAGTAGAAACTTCAAACTCAGGGAGTAGCAGGAACCTGAGTGGGCATACGAATGTACAAAATCTGGTCTGTCCAAATTAATTATTGTCCGAGTAGAGGATCGTCCAAATTTGGTTCAAAGATTGTCCATTTTCTGTTTATTTTTTTATTGAAACAGATTTTCGAGGTCGGTATCAACTGTTACTTGGTCGCAAATCACAACCAAATATTGGTTCCAAAGAGTCTGTTGACAAAACTGTTGAGAATGCCTATCTGACATTTTGAGTATGACCCAGATCAAAGCTGTATTTGCGATACTAACGCGATATCAGGTATTTTGAAAGCCTGTCCTCTTGAATAACAATTAGTAAACCTACATTTAAAACCAATAATCCTTTTATCCTTATATAATGACATAAAAACAAGTAAGATTTATAGAAACAACGATCCCGTTCAAATAAAACAAAAGATGAAAAATGGGCTGTGCGTTTTTTTAAAGTGTATATTATATATTATATTAGTATAATTGATGTCAGATTTACGAGGTAACAGTTTTAAATGTTAATTTTCTTTTTGAATTTAATTTTGAGAATTATTTGGAATACCCAATACAACTAGATCATGTAAGAACAACCATATGCTAAGGGATTCTTTTGAAATGGAGAAAATTGCATACCAAAACCCCTTAATCTGATATACTACAAGCGTGAAACATAGATGCACTAAGAAACTAAAAGTAATACCTATATTGACCATTCAACCTGACCCCATAGATTGATAACACAAACCGTAATTGAGATAAATGATTGTTTCTGTTATTACCGACAAATGGAAGAATAATTGAATAATTTTTCTTATATGGTATCTACAATGCTTTCTTTCAGGCTTTTGTTATGGAATTTAATCCTTGATGTGGAAGTTTTCAAAATTGTGAAGAACGTGTTTATTGAACAATGGTTTTATGGTATAAACGCCATTAAAAGCAAGATCATTAGCTACTTTAATGTATATTATAATGAAAATCTTAAGAGAGTAGTTCATTAATTAACCCATTCAACCTACCATTATAAGCTTATATTAGAGTAATGGGCTTTATCGACTGTTAATAATGCTAGTATTATGAAGAAATAAAACATTACCATTAGCAATTAAACTTTCAAATATAATGGCAAAAACAAACAATAACACAACCAACCTATGATTTTTAAAAGTTAGAAAACTTTTTATTTTCATGTTGATATACAACAATATCCAAATTTAAATGTTATTTGATTAGATGTTAAAACCTTTTAGAATATGAAATGAAATTGAGTTTTATGGCATATCAGCTCCAATTGCGCTCCATTGCGTTAGACATATGGTGGTCGGAACGAGACAAGTTAAAGAGCATCACAAAAAATTATTTATATACATAAATAAAAACAAATAACAATACTTTGTGTATAAAAATAATTCAAATGAAAGAAAGCAGGTTGCAAATATACAGTTAAAACTTATAATAAAACTTTGAGCATCCTACAATAAAGCTCCAGTTGAGCAAATAAATGGTATTTTATAGTATGACTTTAACGGTTTGATGTGGTCACATTCTAGTTGAGGCCCTTGCTATATGATGAAAATATGTGTTAGAAAAGTATAACCGGTGCATTTCGTAAACGGTAACGTCAGATCCTATTTTAGGGATTTATTGACGAAGAACGGTTCCGGAAGATATGGATTTATAATGAGTTTCCATCCCCTGTGTTTCCAAAATAATTTCCAAATTTCCAAAACATGATTTCCTGCTCTTTGGGCAAATATTGATAGCATACTATGCACTAAGGGACCTTCTGAATTTAGCCATGACCAAAACAAATGAACATCCCTCCCTCCCCCAAAATGGAAAAAAACTTCAACTTCTGTAATCAAATAGAATTCATAGATTTATACTTATAATTGTATGTCAGTTGGCGTGTGGTGGTGCATTTTGGGGTTCGTCAACCTTTCAGACATTTGCATGCAAGATACTACATCATGATACTGGATACCAAATAAAGCGACGTGATCGATGATCACAGTGATTGCACACTCAAGTACACACTCCAGTTCACAAGGATACATACCATTTTTTCAAGCACGGATTTCAGAATTTCAAAACGCGGATTTGCCACTCTGGTATAGGCCCTGGTGACGTTGCAAGTCAGTTGTTTTTAATGACAAACAACTTGTCAGTTAAACATATATTATACAAGAGTTAAATTTGCCTACTAGGGGTCTTTCTTTAGGCCTGAAATGTTATCTACATTATTAATTAGACATTAATTAACTTATCCAGACCATAATGAACTCTCGATGCCATGGCTCGCCTGCGATATTTATTGGATTTGAATACATTTTGTGATGGATGATTTAACGTCAAAATGGATAATCGAGACTTTGTTTTTTATCGTACTGACTTTAGTAATGATAATTGAGACTATGTCTTAAATTCAATCGCTAATATCTAGGTTCAGAGTGGAACAAATTTGACAGAAATTTTCAGCGCGAACTGTCAATTTTTTTTTAATCTCCCATAATGCCCCTTTAAGTATTCAGCCCTCCTACTACTATAAGATAGCGGTTAACGCTCGCAGACAAGATTCGGTCCTAATTTTAGTCTCACGATATTATCCTCAGTTTCTGGATTGTTACTAATGCGAAAGGTCTCGGCTTACACTGAATTCCTGGGGCACACGGCAACACCATCCATTTAGAACACGTGCTCTCGTATTTGTTTATGGCCCACCCTAAGGCTCGATTTTTCGATATTCATCCATTGTATCTACTTAACTAGTATTTTTCTCACCAGTTTTGTTTCTCTTTTCAGATAGCCGTTAATTTCCAAACATCGATTTTGAAAAATAATTCATAGTGAAATTAACGCAACATCCGACCCAATTATCACGGATCAAGATATTTAGTTAATATTTTGTAAGATATATTTTGCCTATAGCGCTTATATTCAGTCCAATTCAGATAAAATTAAATTCGAAAACATAAAACAAAAAGAAAAACATCAATATATCCAAACTCCAAAAATTCATAGTTCCTTTAAGGGTTTTTTCTAACAGGTATTTCACAAATGGATAATTGTGTGTCTCCACATTTAAAATCCGATATCATGTGTCTCGGTTCTTTTAAAAAATCCAATACCGCGCAATCTTCTTCATTTTTGTTATTAGGTTCACCACCACCCCAATATTCAATAGCTGAACCATCTAGCCATTTCCAATCGTTTTCATGAACAGCATCAGTCGCACCAACAAACACTCGAGTATCTACGACTAGAGAAAGAACATATATTACGTTAATTCAAGTTCCAGAATCAAACATTTAAAAACAAAAACAAATCGAAACAAGCTTAACTTATGATAATATTAAGCTTGCTAAATACTAGAGTGGAGTAGAACTAACCCCTGACATAATCCAACATTATAATTTTTTATTCCCGCAAGATGCACTTTTGCTATCTGTGCGTTAAATATTACAAAATATAATTGGTATTTTTACCTTTGCGAGACACTAATTTGATTTTTCGGTGGTCGTAATTTTGAGAAAACGGTAATTTAGGGCCATTTGAAGATTTTATTTTTAAAAAAAAATAACGGCAAGAGGCAACGATACTAAAGTAAGTTTAGGCTATTTGAATTTTACAATCGTCTATTGATTTCACAAGGTCACCGTTACCTAAACTTCATGCTTCGTTTATAAACAAAATAAAGGGATTCTATTCACAACATTACATTGCAAGAAGCACGGAAACACTAGGCGAATGTTTGGAAAGGTCAAGATGGGTGATATATTAGTGGTTACAGATTCTGCTGGCTAGCCTCTGCTTACCTGTAGCTGTACCATATAAATCTTTCATCATTTTTAACTTCTCAAGAGAATTTCCCAGATACAGATAACCATTATCATTTTTACAGCGCCCCATAGAATCAGTCCACGTCATTCTATCTGTATCACCAATATAGGCTTTAAAACATACATTATATGTAGAATTGTAGATATAGTCGAAAGGACATTCCTCTGAAAAATAGCATCGTGTAATTCTGGTATTTAGAATGTGATGTTTAATAAAGTACAGTTATATAGACTATACTAACAGAACATAATTCTTTATGGGAAACAATCACTGGTTTTATTCGATAAGCATGAGTTTTCGACAAGTATTCTCTTATCGTTATCAAACATAATTATATTTAATAATCTTGAGTTCAAAATTTCAAAAATCATTTTCTTCAGTCGATCGAATATTGCCTATATCGAAAAGACGAATATGTTGCCATTTGTACTTTTCGATGATGTTGAATGAAGATTATGACGGTTTCTTCTTAATAAAATATTGGGGGTGTCTGAGTCAGAATATATAGAGAATCTCCTACTCGTCTTTTTTGATATAAAAAAAATATCAACAATATCGACTTGTGTTGATATTTTTTGATATAAAAAAAGACGAGTAGGAGATTTTATTTATCCCCCAATCCTTTCTTACATGCACAAATAAATAAATATAATTCTTTGCTATAGATTTCACTTTTACTGAACCCGATACCATTACGGCGTAGTGATACATAATGTTTTGACAGCAAATCAACTATTGCAAAGTCCTTTATATTGACCCAGTGTTTCCATCAAGGTCAATTAAATAAAAATAGTTCATTTTTAATAAAAAAAAGAAGTTACTTTTACTAAAAAATGAACTGTTTTTTGAAAATAAAAAAAGTAGTTCCTTTTTAACTGACCAATCAAATTCATGTAAAGCGATATCTCCTAAGAATGTATTATTGCGTGATAAACGGAGTTATTGTAATACAGACTTCAGTTCCGATATTATGAAATATGCAGAAGAAAATAGTTCGCGAATTCATGTCCCTGATCGTATCTTATTCACCCGTCAGTTATATCAGTGAAAACTGTATACACCAAACATACCCAATGTGCTTATTATTTATAAAACACTTGATATCACTTTCCATTTGGCTAACAGATCATATTGCAAGTAACCCTAGAATCACCAACTTATCGACTACTATTTGATGTACATTATAAATAAATATATACAATACATATTGCACATGTATTAGTTCATGTGTTAAAGGTAAGAAGCGGCATCTGCATATTTCACCACACCCAACACTTCTTGCGTGAGCTGTCTTTTCAGGCCCAACAATCGGTCTTCGATTGTGATGTACTTATGCCGTTCTCTGGGTGCTATGGTCTGCGCCATAGTTTGCAACGAATGGTGACATTCACCTTCTTGTAGTTTGGAAATCTCACCGTCAAATAGGGATGGGATTGGTTTAATTAGACGATTAAATTTGCAACGAAATCTTTCAATTATATAGGGGTGACAATGGTTTAATAGACAATTTAATTGCTTCCTTTAAATTTCCATTATGATATATTGAGTGAACACATTTCAAACTGTAGGCAACAAGCCAATCAATTCTACCAAATTCGCAAACATTCGTAACAATTTAGAAACAAAGTCTCTTAACACCATTTATTGGCTTGTTATAACAACAGACGTTCATTAAAGAAAACCGACGGATTTCACCCTACACCTTCTGCGAATACATCGATTCACTGATCTACTGAATTCCTTGGTTGGACCTGTAATGACCTATCTTAAATCGAAATAAAACATTCCCAACAGCCACGAAAGGTATTGTATGTTCAAGTCACTGCTAATCGAATCTTACTTTCTTACCGACCGCCGTAAATCGCCAAAGCTAAATGTAAAATATTTACCTGCTAGGCGCCAGTATGTAACCAGTCCTCCATTATTGACCCCTGACATTCCTGACCAAATCCATGATTTAAATAAGTAACAATCTTTTATATCTGGTTTATAAGAGAATGAAACACAGCCTGCTTTTCCCACGCATTTTTCACCACACTCTTTAACCGATACACCGTTAAAGGTAGTATCAGGATTGGATACTAGATAGCTGTTAAATTCAATCCTTTGAAAAACATAATCCGGACAAACTAGAATCGCTATACAAAAAAGGGTTTCCACAACAAAAAATATAAGCACAGTAATACAGATATTCATGCCGAACAGTTTCATTTCTTGACTTGTACACGCGACGAGATCATACTGGATGAATGTTCATTTCCGCCAATCGAATTTCAAAATATAGCAATCAATGCCAAGCATTTGTTTTGTATAGAACGATTGTTACAAACTGTTAAAATATAGATTCGATTCTTTAGAAGCACGCAATGCCAAGCTTGGATTTCTACGAAACAGTGGTTTCAGTATTTGTTTATTTAAGTTTAGTACACACGGGAAAATTCCAATCTTTCATTACAGAAATTGTAGTCTCATACATGTAATTTGTTTCCAGTCCCCGGTACTTGCACATAGATCAATCCTTTCCGAAGCAGACTTGACGGTCGATATTTAATTTTGATGGACTGAAATCCATATTGTTTCCACTCCTGTTTTGTCGCCATTTCCGAATTATGACCCCTTTATTTTGTGTTGGAGGGGATTCGTGTCTATAGTTCTCATGTGTGCAGAAAATTGGTAACTACAACATTGATGTTGGTTTAAGCATTAGAAATCATCATTAGGAGATTAATTAATTATTTAATACAGACGGGTAAATAATTTTGCTAAAACCAGTTCTAATCATTATCGAAGTGTATGGAATACCTTTAAATAATTAAATAAAAATACACCAATCAAAGTCCCAATATTCAAGACGAAAGGTGAAATATACAAGCACAAGTACTTTTTATTAAAAACATTTAGTATAATATTATTTAAATCGCTCAATTCTAACATGGCCACTTGCTTTCCATTAAATTTACGTCGTTCCCGTATGGGTCTTTGACAAAAAGGTAATCACAATTCGCTACTTATGAAAGGTGTTTTAAATTGAATGCGTAAACATACATTACAACAGTCTTTATATTAGTTTACCATCGTTAAACGATCTGGTTTTTTTTGTACCTTTAATATTATAAATTATTATACAATTAACCAGCGGCTGCCAGGCAGGATACGCCCACATTTTGCAAGAGATGGATAGAGACCAAGCTAAAAACAAACAGGATTTTTTGTACAGTCAGTGGCGATAATTGCCTGAAATCGGATAATAATTGTGACATCTAGAGGAACCTCAAGCTAAAATCACGATTTATGTACAATCAGGCGCCATAATTCAGGAAGTTACTATCCGGTATGCGCGAATATCGAAAGGAACCAAGATCTTCGGGTGGTAAACTTACATTTCAAGTTTCATCAAAATCAGAAGAAAATTGTGACCTCTAGAGGGTCCACAACCTTGATATACCATATTTGTGCGCTATTTGGGAACGAGGGGCAGCCATTTTGCCTGTCAGTTTTGGGCCGATTTTCGCGAAATTCGAACTCAACCATTCTGAGGGTGTAACGGTGATATACTAAAAGATTTTTTTTTTAAATCGGATAAAAATTATGACCTCTATAGGGTCCACAAGTTAAAACGTGATTTTACGTACATTCAGGGGCCATAATTCAGGAAGTTACGGTCCGATATGCGCGAATATCGAAAGGAGCCGAGATCTTTGGGTTATAAAGTTACATTTCAAGTTTCAACAAAATCGGATAAATATTGTGAGCTCTATAGGGTCCACAAGCTAAAAACGCGATTTTTCATACAATCAGGGGCCATAATCCATGAAGTTATGATCCGATACATGCCAATATCGAAAGGAACCGAAAACTTGAAATCAGATAAAAAATTGTGACCTGTAGAGTGTCCACAAACAATTGTGAACGGACGTCCGAAAGGGGCGACGACAATATACGTCCACATGAAAATGTGGGCGTGTTATGTATTCACATACATTTTATTATGTGTTGGCCTATTAAAGTGGTATGGCCTTATTAATACGAAATCGAGGTTGAGGAAAGATAACTCTCGAGTCAGGAGTTGTTTGTTTTTCTTGCTGTGTCGTTGAAGCGCTCGAATAAGATGTGATTGTGATTTTGCTGTAAATAACTTATGTCTTTGTGTGGTTCTCAGAATACAATTAATGGAGATGATTTTGTGTATTAACTTGTTTGTTCTACCACCATTGTGTTACACCCCCAAATACACAATATGGTGGAGATGCTAAAACTTGTTGCTGACTGCTGTTGAATGATAAATTTCTCAATGAAACCACGTGTTTTTTGGTGTTGCCATTTCCTACCTTTGAAGGCCAACAATCAAGTCATCCTGTTTATAACATTGTTGAGTACCTGCCTATCGTTTGCTTGATTCCCTACCTGTGTAAATATGTCGACCACATCGATGTACCACTATTCGTATATTAATGATTTTGAACAGACACCTGCCATGTATCCAACTTCACCAGTACCATCTCCGCTGACAACTGGGCCACCATTACTGACTCCTGTTCGCTCAACTCAACACATTGATAACCAAGTACCAATTCCCTCTAGCTTACCAACAAAACTTCATGACATCAGTATGGTTTCAACCTTTTCCGGTGAAGAAAACCCAACATATTTTTTAGAAGAGTTTGACTCGTTTTGTTTACTTCAAGGACTCACAGATCGACAGAAACTTGCTGCTTTCCATTTACAGCTGAGAGGTCCAGCCCGTATTTGGTATTTACATTTACCTCCTGCTTTTAAACTTTCTTGGCAGTCTTTTGAGAAGGTGTTTACTTCCAAATATACAGCCCAGGTCAATTTTGCCGATTCCATAGTTTTCCACCAGCCTTTTTATTTACTAGCCAACCAGTCAATAGATCAATACCAAAGTTTTTTGATTGAGAAGTCAGCCAATTTACACAAGAATGATCAAGAACTTATGTCAAAGTTTATATCGGGCTTACCTCCTAAATTAGCTTTTTTTGTAAGAGCCGGAACACCTACAACACTTGAACATGCCTACAATGCTGCTAAGATGGGTGAAGCCTATGGCTACCGGGACAGTTTTGCCAATTCTCAGCTGCCACCAGGCCATATTCAACCAAACGTCATACCGCCTCACATACCAATTCCTGATTTTTCTCAGCCACCTCCCACCAGTACCGGTAACAGTTATCAGTTTTTACAACAACAAATTAATGATTTGACAAATCTCATACAACGTTCTCAGCCATTTCAAGGCCCTCACCAAATCCAACACCCAACGCATTATACCAATGTACAGCAACCAACCAATACTTACCCACCATCATCTAAAGTTTGTTATACTTGTCATGGTGTTGGCCATTTTGCCCACAACTGTAACTGGACACATAATGGATCAATCCGCCCGGATCTTCGCTGTTCTACGTGTCAACAATTCGGTCATTCCGCTAATTGTTGTAAACTTCAAAAGCAGCCGGGAAACTTGTTCCGCTCAAGGGCTCTAGAGCACAACCCCTTGAGCTCTGCCAATCTACAGCTTCAAGCTCCAGTGCTCCCCAAGTAAACCATTTTAAATATCTACCACTGAAATTTAAAACTCTAGGCCTCCCAGTGACCATAGCTGGATTGTTGGACTCGGGCTGTTCTGTCAATATTATTTCTTCTCATCTATTCACCAAGTTACCAGTTACCAGTAAATCTACACTTACTACAACCGATACTCATCAACTTACATTAGCCAATGATCAACAGGTAAAAGTACTTGGAAGTACTTATTTAACATTTTCATCAAACTGTGGTTTTCACAGAAACATTTTATTTTATGTGTTAGAAACTTTGTCACAACCAATCATATTAGGTACTACATTTATGGTTTCGGCTAGAATTAAATTAGATTTTGGTGCTCTTTCCAGTCAATCCAACTCATATAAAGTGAAATGTGCCAAAACTCTTGTTTTACCAAGCAATACAGAAACTGTTATTTGGGGCAAAGTGCCACAACATTTGTCGTATGGTATTCAAGGCATGTGTACTCCTCATCAGCAATTGTCCCGAAAGAATGTTTTAGGATCTCGAAGTGTGTGCCTAGTGTCGTCAAATCGAACAGTTCCTCTCAAAGTACTCAACTTAACCAGTCACCCCATAACCCTTTTTAAAGGATGTGCATTAGCTGACTTTAACATATTCGATGACTCCTCCAAAGTCACACCTATTCTTTCTAGTACTGATACTGCTTCACCTCATGTTCATGAATCAACAAATAACACACCACCTTTTGTTAATAATATTAATGATTCACATCCCAATTTTTTTGACAGTCTCAACTTTTCCAATACCACAGTCAGCCCGGCTGAATTACCTGTCTTGATGGATTGTTTGTACTCATATCAAGATATTTTCATTACTTCAGAAAATTCTGATTTAGGACTTACCTCAATTGTTGAACATCAGATCCATTTGAACCCTGATGCAAAACCAAAACATCAGCGACCTTATCGCTTACCACCTGATAAGAAGGAAGTATTACGCCATCAATTAGCTGAGCTTGTCAAGCAGGGTATTATATGTCAAGTTAGTAATACCGATCATCTACCTATAACCAGTCCTATAGTATTGGTTTCGAAGCGAAATGTTGATAAATCTGAATACCCTATTGGTTCAAAAGAAGCTAGTTTATCACAATATCGTTTTTGTGTTGACTTTCGTTACCTCAACTCTCAGACACAAGATTTCAACTATACTATCCCAGATTTGCAAGAGCTAACAGAATCATTTACTACTACAACACCTAATTATATAACATCTATTGACCTAAGTAGTGGATTTTTTCAAATGCCATTGTCTGAAGAGTCCACTAATTATACAGCATTTTCAACTTGCTTTGGAACGTATAAATTTTTACGTCTTCCTATGGGCCTCAAAACCTCACCAAATTCTTTTCAGCTTATGATGGACAAAATTTTACACGGTTTGACATTTAATTCTGTGTTATGCTACCTTGATGATATCCTTATTTATAGCTCAACATTCGATCAACATATCAAGGATATAAAAGCTGTTTTTGATCGATTACGTACAGCTGGCTTAAGACTTAACCCGAAAAAATGTGCTTTTGCTCAACAAAAGTGTAAATATTTGGGACATGAAATATCTGCTGCCGGCATAAGCCCACCCAACGATCATGTGAAGATTATTCAAGATTATCCTACTCCTAAAACTCCCAAAGAGTTGCGCAGATTTCTCGGAATGTTAAATTGGTTTAGGAAATTCATTCCCAATTATAGTGCTCTTGCTACTCCTTTGCACAGTTTATTAAAGAAAAATGTGTCTTATAATTGGGACGAATCGCATCAATCAGCGATTGATAAATTAAAAGAGACATTGTTAAATTCCAAAGTATTAGCTTTTCCTCGCTATGACCTACCATTTTATTTAAGTGTCGACACTTCCAGTCTTGGTATCGGTTATATGCTATATCAAATCCATCCAGAGTCAGACTTTAAGGACAAGTTAGATGACAAACAACGAACACGAGTTATTAAATTTGGCTCGAAAAGCCTTTCGAAATGGCAGCAATCATATGGTCCTACTAAACTGGAACTTTTGGGCATGACCTCAAGCATTTTGGATTGTGCTCCCTATTTACGTGGTCGTCATTTCACAGTAGAATGTGATCATCAAGCATTACAGCCATTATTTCAAAAATCTCTCCGTGGTGCCATCTATGATCGGTGGTTAACCATTCTTCAGCAATTTAACTTTGATATTAAATATAAACCAGCAGCACAGATGACTGTTCCTGATGCTTTGTCCCGTTGTTTCGATAAAACTGTTAAACATTCCGATCATGTCAGTCCATCTGAAGATGACCCTTATTTTCCATATATTCCAGAAGCTGTTCCTAAAATAACTTTGCCCGGTGGTGTAGATTTTCCAAATTTGTTTTGTGCGGATTCAAATGCTGAATGTAATCGTGTTTTTGTGGATTATACTGATCAAGACCCATTATATGATGCTGACACAGAAGATTGTGATATTGATGAATTTTTAGTTAATAATGTGCCTTCCAATTATGAACAATGTGCTGCAGTACATAATTCATGTATTCCTTCAGACACTTGTGAAACTAGTGATAATCTAACTCATTTCATGCCGTCCACTACCGACTGTTGTGATATTAACTTTAGTGATTATATACCTGTCAGCTCAACTGATACCGCACCTATTGATTCTATATCAGTTGAGAGTATATTGTTAATGAAACATTTTAATTTTAGTCTTTCTGCTATGGCTGAATTACAATATAGTGATCCATTTTTAAAGCATATTATAAATTATCTTGTTAAAAATGTTTTGCCTGATTCTCAGTCTCAATCTAGACGATTAATTGTTGAAGCCAAAGATTATATGGTTTTTGAAAATGTTTTATTTCATTCTAGAACTGCAATATCTAAACGTTCCAAAACTTTAAATTGTTATCAACTTGTTGTGCCTTATGTCTTAGTTCAAGAACTTTTACTTTTATACCATGATTCTCCTTTAGGTGGTCATGGGGGGATACAGGATACTGTTGACCGCATTAAAGAGTCTTATTATTTTCCTAAAATGAGCACCCTTGTCTCTGACTATGTAAAGTCTTGTCATGCTTGTCAAAGTAGAAAGTTAACTAAAGCACATACCAAAACAGCCATTGTTGCATATCCTACACCACATGCTCCATTTGAAGTTTGGGAAGTAGATCTTTATGGGCCTTTACCTAAAACCCCTAAAGGAGATTGTTATGTATTCACCGCTGTTGATATGTTCAGTAAGTTTTTAGTTTGTTATCCAATTGCTAATACTGATTCCATAACTGTTAGTTCAGCACTCTTTAATTTATTTTCTAACTATGGTGTTTGCCATACGTTAATAAGTGATAAAGGTAGAGAATTTATTTCTAAATGTACATCTGAAGTTTGTAAACTTTTGTCAATACCTCAACAATTTACTCCTAGCTTTATGCATCACTGTTTAGGAGCTTGTGAACGCTTACACAGAACTTTGGCTGAGCGGTTAACTCCTTATGTGTCAAAAAGTCCTTGTTCCTGGATTGATATGTTACCTGCAGTTGTTTTTTCCATGAATAATTGTGTTAACTCATCTTTGGGGTTTTCACCTTTTGAAATCATTTATTCCATGCGTCCAAAATTTCCTTTAGCTAATTTTTCAGATAGTTCTCGAGAAACTATACCAAGTGATATTAAGACATTTATAAATAATCAATCTAAGAAACTCAACTTCATTCGCCAGCAAGTTGAAAATAATGCTATTAAAGCACATGCTAGAATGTGTGATAGAGTTAATGCTAAAATTAACCCTTTAAACATTGTTGTTGGTGATTATGTTTATTTAAATGTCTCTCCAAAAGGTCCTGGTCAGAAATTACAAAATAAATATTCAGGCCCTTATGTTATTTATACTATTTGTAGTGACCATATAGTCGATCTTAAAGATCCAACTTCTTCTAAACTTATTCATAATGTCCATTGTGATCGTCTTAAATTGGCTTATATCAGGTCACCTAACCCTTCTTCTTATTTTCCTGGGAGTGTTATCACAAACATTAAACAGACTGTACCAGAGCAGTCAGACTCTGATTTACCCAGTGAGAGTATTTTACAACCTAACCAAACTTTAAGTCAGCCCATTACTACAGATGGGTTACCTACACCTTGTAAAGACTCTCATAATATTCAACGTGACTCTTCAAGTCCCACTATGTGTAGATCACGAATCCCTGTTCCAATAAAAGACATTCAACCCTCCCAAAGTGGTGTTCGTAGAAGTGTGCGTTCCAGACGTAAACCTATTAGATTTCGTGATGCAGCAGTGGACTGTAGTAGTATTTCGCATAATAGTGACTCTGATGGTGGTTTTCATAAAATCCAACGTGTGTTAGGTCAACGCCTTAAAGGGGCGAAACCAGAATATCTTGTTCAAATTCGTGGTGAACCAGCAGATCAGGCTTTTTGGGTCTCCGGCTCTAAGTTAGACCATCGTGCCAAATTATCAATTCAAATGAAACCACCACCATTCATTTAGTGATAAACATGTGTATATTTACTCATATTGTTTTACTTCTGTATGTATATCATATGCACGACTTTTTTTTTATGCAGTGTTATGTTATATTTTTATATGTCTAATTTTTTTTTATATACGCTCACATGTTGTCTAGCAACCTATCTTCCTAGGATTATTTTCTATAGTTACCTATACATGTAGGCATATATATATATACTGTGCATGTAAGACAGTATTACTTATATCCCAGTTGGATATGCTTTCAGTCTATTTTATTTAATTTTTGTAAATGTTATTATTGCAATACATGTAGTAATGTTTATTGTCTTACATGGCATGTTATCTTATTCATCCATTTATCTCATTATACCTAACTTCATATGTCCATGTTCTTGTTGTTTTCCCACACAATATGTAACTCAGGTGTTAAAGAATATACATGTATATATTTTAATGTCCTTGCTATGAAGGATATTTTTCAGGGCATTGTTGCCAATATTGTCCACTTTTATTATCCTCTTTGTATTTTGTTTGAACTGTTTACATTTATCGGTCTTTCTTTTGTCAATTTTGTTATGTATAGTACTCCTGATTATGTTTCAAGATACTAATAGTCTCAACACAAATCTTTTATCATCGGATTTTAAACAAAATTATTTTGTTTTTTTTTGCCGGCGGGGATGTTATGTATTCACATACATTTTATTATGTGTTGGCCTATTAAAGTGGTATGGCCTTATTAATACGAAATCGAGGTTGAGGAAAGATAACTCTCGAGTCAGGAGTTGTTTGTTTTTCTTGCTGTGTCGTTGAAGCGCTCGAATAAGATGTGATTGTGATTTTGCTGTAAATAACTTATGTCTTTGTGTGGTTCTCAGAATACAATTAATGGAGATGATTTTGTGTATTAACTTGTTTGTTCTACCACCATTGTGTTACACCCCCAAATACACAATAGGGCGTATAAAAAGAAATTCGACCTATGGTTATTTAGATATTATTAATTAATTATTACCTTTGTTTCTCAGGAACTATGATGCTGAAGGGAAAATGCTACCAATAGACATTTTACAATAGGATAAAAACAAGATAATTGATTACGCTTGAGAACCGTTTGAAGAACACACTTCAGGCATGGGATTATTATTTGAATCACGTGATTTATAGATTCAACGTCATAGCTCCAGCCTTCACCCGTAAAAGGACATAACCTATCAATGAATGTATGTATAACATTTACAGCATATACTATAGCTGAAAGAGAGATTTATTTGAAAAAGTTCTTTATAGTACCCTTAGAAAAAAGAATACCGGTTAGAAAAAGTTACTAACGTAAGAAAGGTTGAAAAGTATCAAATTATTGAAAATGTATATGAAGCTTAAGTCGATTCTAATGTAGTTTTACACGCCCATATTTTTGTCCTTGTCCGTCCGCCCGATCACATTTGTTTGTGGACACTCTATAGAGATCACAATTTTTATCCGATTCTGACGAAACTTAAAATATAAGTGTATATCCGAAAAATCACAGGTGGATTCGAATTTGGCACACATCGGACAGTGACTTTCTGGATTATTGCCACAGATTATAATAATATCACCTACATGGCTTGTTGACACCCTAGAGGTCACAACTGTACTCCCACTCCCACACCTTACCCAAAAGCTGTAGGGTATAGTTTTTAACGGATTTTTGTTTCGAATTCGAAGTTAAGCATTGTGACAATGAGAGGATGATTCCTTCTCCGCTCATCTCTTGTAAAATCGGGGCCTATCTTGCACGACAACCGCTTATCAGAGCTTATTTTAGACAAAGATATGACGCCTGTTAAAAATCATCATTGATTGTAGTATTTTAGTTTCGTAGTTGAATCTCAACACCATATTATTATGATCGTGATCTTTGGATACAGATAATTTTTAATCGGATTTAGATTTTCTAACAATGACTTCAAGTGTCAATAATCCATGGAAGATGAGTGATAATACTCTCTATTTAGTAAAAATTATTAGAATGACACTGATTCACTCGCAACATTCACTGGTCGCCGATTGCGGTGTTGGCCGAAAAAGTTATACGGAATTTGCGAGCCCGGTTTCCTCTTGTAAGTGCTCACTCTGGGTTTCATTTTTTTTCCGCCAATTTTTCTTTTTAATTTATTAGCCCTATATTTTCTCCGCAAAAATAAAGAACAAATATCTATTAGATTAAGTAGATTCGGCTTGGATTAAAACAGGATTTCATTGATTGATTAAATTTTTAAATGGCGTCGTAAGCGGAGATTAACCGTTACGTCGACGTCATACTCCCGGAAATTTTAGATCGAGGCTAAATGATAGAGTGTACGAAGCGAGGCCGCTGTTGATCGAGGCGGCATGTCAGTCAATTTGATTAAAAGTTATGTATACGGCCTTGATATTATGTTTAGTTGTGGTTAAAATGAGAGTTTGGATGTCGGCATTATACACTCTTTTGTCACTTGCGTTTACAGAAAAATTATGGAAATTGATAAACATCGCAGCTAACATCACCCTAGTTGAATTGTAGCCCCATTAGATCACGGTTTCCTATCTGTCTGCTTCGGGAGTTACGTAGGCCTACCAGATACAGTACAAGAGTACACGCAGGCAAACAAGAAGTCGGCTATAATTATGCCTCATTGATTTGGTCCATTCCTTTCAAACTTTCGCTTCTTATCTATATATTAAAAGTCTTATTTTTAATATGTAGTAAAAATAAATGTGATACGAATTGAATTGCAGCCCCGTCTCAACTATGAGAGCAATGGCAATCGAGACTACGCTGCTCTTATCAAAACTTTAATTCTATTTGTACTTTAATGATTCTTATGTCGCATGTGAATGAATCAAATTACTATTTTTATTTTCGTTTACAATGTGTAATATGTCTTCATTATTTACGCCTCTAACAAATATTGCATAATATGAGTCGATATCCAAGGTGTTGCGATTATCTTGTTCTAAAATAATGTTTTGAACGATTATCATTTGATAGACCGCAATTTATTATTGCTTTTCTTAGGTGTTTTGAGGCTTTTACATATCAAAATGAAACTAATGTAGACAAATTATTGTATCATTCTATTTATTTGATGAACACTTGTTTCAGTGATGCACATAATATTACTAAAAAGCCTGAAATAAAATCAACGTACTACGCCAATTAATACTCAAATTAAATAGGGCACCATTACGTACAATAATATTAATGTAATTTATACGTCCTGTTATTGAATATGGAGACATTAAACGGGATAATTGTAGTGTTAAAGAATCGGAATTACTAGAGAATACACAACTGGAAGCAGGGAGAATAACAAAATATGTTTATGACGAACTTGGTTGGGAACCAATGTTCAAACGGTAATTATAAAATCGTTAATTGTTCTAGTCCTCAGTATTTGTCTGATCTTCTAATGAAAATAAAACCTGAAATGACCGATTACAATCTTAGAAATCATAATTTGAAAATACCACAATGTAACAATGTAAAACTTCTTATATAAAAAGCTGTTTTCTGAATATGCGCCCCCCCCCCCCCTTCCCCCGCTCAACCAGAAAACATATAAAAAGGTCTCCTTGTCCACATGCAGTTATCGTCGTCTCTAAATACTTTTAAGTCCGGTCTCTTAGGCCAGTATCCTATTTTGATTCTCTTTTACATATTGTTTTATCAAATCACTACATAACTACTTAATATATGATACGAATTGGATTGTCTAACGGTTACTGGAAGATTGTTTCAGAGTTTGGCAGCATTATAGGGGTATGATAATTGGCCAACTCTTTTCTTAAATTTGCGGATAGAAAGACAAATTGTCATCGGCTGATCTCAGATGTTATCGTTGCTTGGAATGTGTGAAGTTCTTTCAGATGGACTGGATGGGAATCGGAGTATAGCGATTTGTATATATTGCATATTATTTTAAAAGAGATGCAGGATTTTACCGGTAGCCAATGAAGATCTTTCTTTGTAGAGTGGGATGTGTTCCCTTTTTCGAGATCCACATGGGCTTAAATAGAGATCAGACGTAAAGAAGTAGTTAGATCGTTTGTAGACCAACAATATATTCACATTTGAAGGAAATAAAGACCTGATTATAATTACATTGTTCAAGCTAGTTTAATCACCACATGCAGTGGGTTTAATATCGTCACATCTGTCCGGTCCGTCCAGAATTCTTATGAATGCTGTGCAGTTTTAGAAATTGTCTTCAAACTTATCGGGATTGTTCGGCAGTCCTAAGGAGTTGTTCATTTGCAGAGTTGCTGCCCCTGCAACCGAAAACTTGTAAACGCTCTACAGGTCAGATTTGTTCTGTAAAGCTTGCTAAGAATGTCCAGTTGGGCCTGAGAGAAAATAATTTCTGAAATTTACAACCTGCCCGAAACGTTCGTCTAGCCGCCGCAAAATGAATCGCATTTATGGGTAGTTGTTGTTTCTGACCCGCAAACTTAACAGCTAATCTTCCAAATGCTTGTAGCGGGCATATATTCGTTGCTTGGTAATTGGATGGTCGGACCGGTAACATCAATATTACATTTAATGGCTGAACAATAAATAGGAAAAACTAATCAGAAATGAACATCGGTAACACGTTTTTTTTAATTCCAGCATAAATCACCTAAAATAATGTTTATCACGTATGCAGAAATATCTATGTAACGAATGCAAAAGGGTCTACATTCAAATAAGCCCCCACCCCCTGTCCTTTTGCAAGACAATTGCTGTTGACTATTTTGTGTATAATCGAAGAAAGATGTTTAAATTTACTGTTAGCGAATATTCATGATTTTGAGGTGTAAGGATCGCAAGGCATACACACATTTATATTATTTACGAAACTGACGATTCCATTATACATTCCTTTGATCCGCCGATTCCATTATACATTACTTTGATCCGCCGTAGAAAAAAATTAGACCGGTGTGACATTATGTCTATCGGAGTTCTCTCCCCTATGACAAATGTTTAGACTCAAATCTCAACCCAATCTGTTCATAGGCGTACGGGCTCGATGACAGTTAGGGGGGCAGAACCCGAAATACCCGAAAAAATTTCAGGTTTACAGACAGCGGCGCCGGTCTTCCTCGAGAGGCGAAGAAGCAGAGCTTACCTTGTATGGCCCCCCCCCCCCAAGAAAATTTTGGAATATTTGACGGCTGCAAGCACGTTTTCCTGCTATTTCAGCCCGTGAACAATGCAACTTCAAAGTGGACTATTATAGCCTAATTAAGATTGCTGACTCGAATTCCAATCAAAAGATCAATCGTTTACAGTCCACGAAGATGGTACCTCAATTTGGTCCAATGTAGCCCACCTGGCTGACCCGAATTCCAAACAACCAATCAATCGTCGCGGGGTATGGGGGCCTCACCCTCACGGAGAAAATTTTGAAAATTTAACCACCGCATATGCGTTTTCTGCTATTCTAGTCCGTGTAAGCAACTCCAAAAGTATCCAATGGTTTTGTAACTCAAATCCCATTCTGAATTCCAACCATCCAATCAGACTGTTGCAGCTGCATTCACAAATAATAATTGATGCCCGAAAAATGTCGCACAAAGTAGAGTGGCTCCAGACAAAATGTTTTAATCCATAGTTAACTCAGTACAAATTTGTGGTATTCAATTAAAAGCTACGTAAAATGAGTGTTTTATTAAGGCTCGATGACAGTTAGGGAAGGAAAACTATAAATGCCCTAAAAATTTCAGGTTTACAGACAGCGGCGCCGGTTTTCTTCGAGAGGCGAAGAAATGGAGCTGACCTTGTAAGGACCCCCCCAAGAAAATTTTTGGAATATTTGACGGCCGCAAACGCGTTTTACTGCTATTCCAGCACGTAAATTTCGTGTTTTATTAGATTTCGGGCACTTTATTTTGCCCCCCTCCAACCCCCTTGCTCGTACGCCTATGAATCTGTTTCACAGAAAGAATTGTTGTTAGTTAGTTGTATTTTACGTCCGCTTCCACCGAGGTGATATCGCAGACAACCACAGAAAGAATGTTGTTGTTGTTGTTTATTTAACGTCCAATACAATGAATATGATATTATGGACAGGTTGATTTGATTAAATTTTTTACACTTGAAAATTGTTAAAAACACAAAATAAAAAGGTCCTCGGATACCAAAAGTTTCTTAAAGCACACTTATAAATTCGCTGTCGTGAGAAGAGAGGGCGGGTCCAACTGACTGATGTTTGGCGTCATCAGAGCGGATAGAAAAAAACCCGTTGGGAAAAAAGAATCCGCTGGCTTTATATGGAAAAGCGAAGTGCTCGCAGTAAAAACCACATAGCTGGACCCGTACGTTATTTACATATAAAAAGTGTTCGTCCAATAAGTTCCATGTTGTTAAAAATTAACTAAGAGTTCAAGACTTCAAGTTTAAAAGCTGTAGGTATTCCATTAGAGTTTTCCTTGCGTATGGCTCTCCACAGATAAAAAGTTACCCGAAAAGAACAGAAGGAATTGCGAAAAGTCTTCTTATAGTTCTGCAAAAGATGACTGCTTTTAACATCACGGGGCGTCAATTCATTGGCTCAATGTTGCGTGTATTGTTTACATAAGACGTTATAGGTTCGGGCAGAATGGCGCCTTATACTCGATTTACATACCCATTTACACTAAATCGGAAATAATTTACCTACATATATTTCAAACGTCTTTATTTTTTTTCTAATACTTAAAAAAATAATTTGTCGGGGGGGGGGGGGGATTAATATTTGGTGATATTTGGTGAGTGATTAAACTGTCAGTGTAATTGTAAAATACCTTTATTATAAAGAAGTTAAACGATGTTAGACATTATAACCTAATCTTATCACAACCGTTTATCATCGGTGAACAAAGCTAATTGATTATTGGGTAAATAATAATTACAAACAACTGATGAGTAAAACTTAATTATTTTATACAATTAACAAGTGTGCGATTCTACGATTAGTTGTCGTGTGGTGAAATGTTTGTAGAAAAGTTGCCCCCGTAACATTTTTCGTTCGTTCGTGGGGTATTACGCACACGTTCCACCTAAATGTCTTTGATCCGACCGGCGTAAAAAAAGATAATTACCTAATCAGCATTCTTAATCCCACATCGAGGTGTAAATTAATTTATGGCCCCATGCCTGTGCAACTTTAGTCGGATTGATTAATGACAGATATTAACGACACTACGCTTGCCATATTATTATTAATACACAAAGATAGTTAGATGACCTTTCTCAATCTGTTATTTGATTTAGATGGTTACACAATTTATTTGTACTGTTAATTTTAACGTATATTGAGTTATTTTTTGTATTTCATTTTTACGGTCTATTTCAGAGCAATGAAGACAAATCCATATGCAGAAAGAAAGGCGTGATCGTACGATGGCTACAAGAAAACGAGATACAGTTGGCTACTCTGATAACGGATCGTCATTTACAAATCGCATTTCAATCATATTTGACTTTTATGATACCTTTTAGCATGACCACATCTTTTTACTCCTGTATTCTTTTACTCGGGGAAATTAGAACCAAAATACTCTTCTGGTGGAAATGTATCTCGAATCGTTTGGACTGCACACGATGGTAGAGGGACTCTTATCAAAAAATCACTTTAAAACACAGTTTTAAAATCGCTGCCGTGAGAAGAGAGGGCGGGACATTATGAAACAAATGCTAAATTGGATCTTAAATTAAAATAAATTACAAAACAAATTATTCCGTAGTCAATTGTTTTTATTTAATTAGGGGATTAAGGAATCAGTCAGGCGTTAATAAATACACACGCCGGCTGTATATAGGTAATTAAGGAATAAACATTCAGGGAGGTCTCTTTTTGCGACTTTGAGTGAAGATAGCCGAATTAATTTTAATCAGATTGGTGTAAACTTGCCGTAAAGTGGATATGGTAACCATTGGCTATACGTACCGTAAAGTAATGTCGTCCAACTTATGTGCCCTTTATATGTTTTTTTCTTCTTTTTTGACCCAATCCTACTGAAAAGGCCCTTAAACTTATTCGGGCACTGATCGCTCGTCATCAGCGATAAAACGGGAGTAGAAGTGAACATGTGCGAAAAGTTATTCCGTTGATCTGAATCAAGCGCGCCACAGTCAAATCTTAACTGCGAATAACCCGATTCGGAATAGTTGCTCCAGATTGAATTCGGAAAAATAATCGGATTCGTTATTTCAGATTCTGTTCGGTTTTTAGCGAATTGAGTCTGTCGCCTAAATCCGGAATAAGACTTTATTCTAAATTCAAATCATAGTAAACCCCTAGGTGTGCACGCACATAGATAAGTATTGCACTTATAGTATAGGCCTAGTATATATTTATCGACGGGTATTATTTTTTCGAAAAAAAAGGACGACAGGTAATATCTTTTAATCTGGATATTTCGACTACTTTGGCCTTAATAAGAATTATTTTAACGACTTATACTTTAATTTTTATTGATCGTTTGAAATTAAATCCGGTTGTGTGAATTGTGTATCGTTCTAATCTTTGTAATTTATATGTAAATAATAATTTTAAGTCTTAGTCTCTCTCTATAATTTATATAACGAATCTCTCATGATGCTGGTAGGTTCAATATAAATGTATACCAGTATAATAAGCCGACTGTATTTTGTTAAAACAGATACTTTTCACATATGAATTGATGACCCAAGTCACAAAAAACATTGGCCCATCTAAAACCATCAGATTTTACCAACACCACGCAGGTTTCAGCTTTCAAATGGTCAGGTTCAGTTGGTCCCCAATCACTGAAATTTAGTACTGAACCATCAGACCAAGTCCACACACCAGGTGTCGTTTCTTCAGCCCCAATATAGTAATAAGGTATCAGTGCTTAAAAAAATAATAATAATTAAGAGTACAAAAAAATCATAATTCTAACTTTCTAATAATATCGATAATCGATTATAATTAAAAAACCGACCAGTGTGTAGAGAGTTATTTGATTTTAGAGGAAAATAAATACTTAACCAACCGTTATAAGTCTTCACTACGTCTTTGATATGTACATTTTTCTCGATGGTATCTAATTTGATCAATGAACCACCATCCTTTTCACACACAGACTTTCCTGTAAGTTGAATTACTTTCATGTACTGAAAGGAAATACCACAGAATATATTAGTTATCATATCGCATCTATTGATATCTCAGTCCAAGAAAGTGATGGTGGGAAGAGGGTTTAAGGTTGGGCGGAGTCTGTCATTAGGGCGTCATGGTTTTGATTCTCCGGATTGTACGTGACAAAGGGTTTGTTTTTTTGCATACTGCACGTCCTACTGTTCTGCCCCGGCTTGGCTAATGAAGGCGGGCGTACGCCATACAATGTGCTATGAGCGAAAGTTTGCTCGGAAAATCCCGATGAACTTTCTCGGTCAACACCGGGAGCGACCCGCGGCCTCCAGACTAGCGAGCCGGCATCTTACTCGCTTAGCAACCGTGGCTCCTCATATGAAATAAGAACCGGGTATGTTGTGACCGTGTTGGGTAGCAAACACTGCCGACTAGTTCGTAAGACATTTCTATTCACGCGTAGACATCCACAAACAATATCAAAAACGTCAACATTCACAAAAAATATCAAAATCATCAATATAAAGCTAAAGCGTCGAATTCTTCCAACTATGGTATATATTTACGTCGACGACTGTCAACCTGTAACTGTTTTCCCAGCTTTTCAATAAACATGATGATTGTGTAACGACATAAGAGATTAACACCGACTTACATCATAAATTCTATAACATAGTCCAATTGGTTGTCTGGCTAGTGTATATTTTGAATTGACAGGACATGAATCTGTAAAGAAAAGAACATATAATTCCAAGTAAAACAAGAAAGCTTGAAAGGTTGTGATTTAACTACGGTTCAAAGGTATAATATATTCTAATGGTAGGCAATATATAGTCTAGTGATCACCGCCTGTAACCCTGTTATATATTCATTTATCGTTGGTGGCTTGATTTGTCTGTATTGTTTAATAGGCTAATGTAACAGCCATTACGTTTCAGAAAAGGGGAGAGGGGGTTGAGAACTCCGTCACGGAAAGATGCAGAACGCTGAAAATCAATAGGGTCCATACTCCCATGATCCCAAAACTTACTTTCCACCAATTTTTTAAGGAGTCTGTTAAAAAAAATAGCCTCTACCGAGTTCACAAGGTTTTTGGTAAAAAGGAGGGGACTAATTCCGGAATTGACAGTAACAGAAAGCTGAATATCGAAAGGGCGAGTCCTCTCACGACTACAATGACTCACACGAAATTTGAAAAGAATTCATTGAAAACTGTAGCCTATATCGCGTTCTCAAGATTTTCGGCAAAGGCCCCAACTCCCAAACGGAAAGTCGCTGATAGGGTTTGTCCTCTCATGAGCACAATGCTTCACACCAAACTATCGCGTTCACAAGATTTTCGGAAAAAGAGGCATATCTCTAATACGAAAGGGTACAGAACATTGAATATCGATCGGGTTCGTCCTCTTATGACCACGATGCTTCACAGCAAATGTTGACGGACCGACGGACATAATACGCCAAAAACTGAAATGATGGCGTATATAAATAGACCACATCAAACCACTCCCTGTGCATAGGTGTCATTTAAAAAAGACAATTGTAAAAATTGTATATTTTGATTATTGTTTGTGCGAATTTGATATCATCAATGGATCTGCTTATCATCTTCCGAAAAGATCTAAACAATACCGCAAATGAATCGATTACTGGTTGGATGTTTAGTTCAATATGCATTTCTTGAAGAATTACCCAAAAGACTAATGGAAGCTGTATTGAATCTTAGACCATCACTTACACTTCAGAGTTAATTAAGTTCGATCGTACTTTGGTTGAGTATTATTGTACTGAAAATTTAGTCCACATTTTGAAGAAACCACAGAGCCATGGGACCGCTTTAACGACAAAACATATGTTTAAAATGGGGCTAAGAATCCAAGCAGGCTTTTATAGCATTAAAAGAAAATATACATCTGTAACAGCCTTGGCCTGTGCATGTACAGCACATGAGTACAAACTCTACAGTGCCACGAGGAAACATCCAGTAGAAGGAAGCCTTATCTAATCTCTCATAATATATCTTTAAGCAAGTGTTCCCCGACAGTAGATCACAAGGTATGTCATTGCGTACAGTGGCGTGGTTTCGATTCCAAGCTTCTACGTGACAAGGAATAGGGTTGCTTATCCAATCGCACGGGAACCCTCCTCTGATTTCTTCTCACTGCTAAAGACCCTTGCACTCAAGCCTATTATTTGTGAACAAATTTCACCATAATTATGTTTGTGCCCAGTGGGCGTTACCCTCCCCACGCCACCCGCTCTTGAATACGAACACACGGTTCCAACCACTTTCAACGTGTCTTAGGAGAAGTGTCACTCTTATCGTAAATATATTGATTTTCAGAAGCTGTGTAGTCAGATTAATTTCATAAGAGCAATTATACGATCGCAACATTTGTATTTTTAGGGTACTGCTAAATGCTTAGCTTCAAGTCGCAAGAGACTTAGAAAATATGTAGGCCTACGTTAAAATTTCGCCTCGAAGACATGAATTTACAGGATAGCCGTAAAATGATAGCATAATTCTTTCAGCATTTTGAACCAAATGCAGATTACTGTTAATTTAATCACTGATTAATTGTAAAGGGTTTACCATCTAACGCCTGCCTTTATTAACAAAAATATTTTCTGAGAAGTTAAGAATTACATTAAATTAGAACCATTTTAATGAAAACATTAATTATGGATAAAATACACTTATTTAGATTAATTTACATTCGATAACCAGATAAGGTAATGACCCAAAAACAACTGTAATTAATTACACTGCCGACCTAACTAAATATTCGTGTGTCAATAAATTTTAGAAATATAAAAACACGACTATTTAAATAATAATATATGCATACTAATTACCTGGAAACATTTGATAATATTGCCATCCACTTGCAGGAGCTAAGTTGATAGAATCTGTTATCATATATCTGGTATTAGATCGGGTACAATTCCTGGAATCTTTAGAATAAGATACAGCTACACACCAAGATACTGATAAACACATATTAACGCATGATAATTTACTTGATGATAAGACAAAATCTAAAGGGTGTCTTATCATGGTGTTCGCTAAAACTAGCTTAAATATCGTTTCTAGGACATACATATTGTACCCGTTCCGAAAAAGACTCGCCTATCATCTGTATTCGATGACACGAACGACCTCTTTGGTAGTATATTGCTACACTCTATTTCATAGTCATTCATTGAATTATTGGGTTTAATGTAAGCGATCAATGTAATTTTGTTTTTAAGATAAGATATTATTAGTGTGCATTCATGTTTGTAATGATAGTGTAAAATAGTTAATCAATTCTCGTGCTAATTGTTCATTAAGTATTGTCCGTAAACAATGTTTGGTTATGGTATACTGCTTCCGTCATACTTAAAGGACCAAGGTACTACTACTGTACACCAATACAATATAGATTCCAAGCATCATTTTAAAACAGATCTTTGGTAGAGTGGGAATAGCGAATAGCTACACAGACGATTTTCAGCTCAATGATAATTCTGTGGAGATGAGGAGTTGTTATAAGTTCGAAACCAACTGATCACGTAATCAGAAAAAGCGAGAAAATACAGTCGTTGGGTCATCTAGTTGTGATGTGATTGAAAAATTGTTGGATACCAACAGTGCTCTTTAAATTATGTAATCTCGATTACACAATATGATAGCAATAATATATTTGAGGGAAGTGGCGTCTATCAGAAATAGAACACTTGGGTAATCGGTATAGCATATAAGCTGCTTGACGAATACATAAAATTTAGTTTTGCCATTGCTTTGAGTGTTTTAAAATGTTATGTTCCGTGGGCTTTTCCATACCAGCCACGATATTCACCACTGACCAGTTAGTAGAATTAGGCTACGCGAATATTACATGGAAATACACTGAATAATTCTCATGTCGTGTTAAATACGGTAAGGTGTTAAGTAATATTCCTAAAGAGTAAGGTTTCGGAAAATGATACCGATTCATACCGTTGTTAATACCGAAATTTCAGTGTTGAAATTGGTATCGAACAACCCGATTGCAGTAGGCCAGGGTCCGCGACAAGGCTCAAGCAACTCGGCGGAGGAAGGTGAAGTGGTTCTTTCCCCATGGGCTCGATAATTTTTGAAAGATATCTGGACTCTATCGTCATTTTGGCGTATATCTGGGGTAACTGGAGGTCACTTTGTTTAAACACAAAACTGAGATTTAACACAACTTTCTTGTATATGACATACGAAATACTTGCACGACGTTTTAGTTTTACTGATGAAATAATAATCAGATATACATGATTTTGACAGGAGATATTAATCAAACAAAGAAATTGAAAAACAAAAACCTTGACCATCAGACGTTAAATTATCAAAAAGAAATTATTATTATCACATAAATCGAACTTTTCCTGCACACTTGGACGCTCACCATCATTGTAGCGTTCTGACCTGCCGAGACCCGGATACCCTAAAAAATTCACCAATTTTTCCCCTAAAAAGTGGACATATAGAATCTGATTCTAATCCTAAGCACGCCACTAGGTACCGACTTTCAGAAACGTCACCGGTTTTCTTTTACTTTTCGATCAAGCAACAGTGTATTTAGTCTCTATCATCCAGAAAAATATTCTACGCATATTAGTCTGGATGAGTTGTCAACATTTGAGAATAATAGGTCATTGGCTAGATTATCCGGTCTTTTACATTATCATAAGCAAAGTCTAAGGGAGGTACTAGTCCTAAAACAAGATGTTGACGCCCATGAAATTAATTCAAGAATGCCATTTCAAAAAATCCCTTTGTTTGCATGCCAGTTCAATATCCAACACTCTTTTTTTTATTGTAAAATTCCTCTCATGGGCCATATCTATTTTTTTTTAAAATTAATTCTAATTCATGTTTGTTTATATTAATGCAGGAATTGTGGGGAGGTATTTTAGCAACCGGTATAAGTCTTCACTATGTCTTTAATATGCTCATTTTTCTCGACGGAATCTAACTTTATCAATGAACCGCTCTCGTTTTTACACACAGATTTTCCATTACTGTATGTTTCTTGTCTGCCCTGAAAGGAAAAAAACCCACAATACTACATTCAAAAATGGTAGCCTTCGACCATAAAAAAATGAAATCCAGCCACCTGGATAATCGCATCATAATAAACGTCAATGGTCCAATGTGAAACAGTTGTTTATTGCGGATGACGTGATAATTTATTTAAGCTGATCTAGTGATTACGTTTCTAGTGTAAGGAAAGATTTGTAATATAAGAATCTTCAATGAAAAAAATGGAATTAAACAGTTAGAAGGTTTAATGGATCCATGTGATTTAAAGCGTCGACACATGGATCCAAAATTTTCACAGTCTACAACATAATGCAATACAGAACAGCTGTATTCATCCGCAAAAAAAAATAGTACCTAAAATTCATGTACATTATATAGGTTTAAACGTCAAATGAGGTCAAATGAATAGAGACGTCTTTAATATATACTAAATATTCGTATCATCAAATCGACAATAAAACAGTGAGAAAAAGGAAAATCTAAGTAATGGCAATCGAATTAACATAAAATTTACGACATAATGGATTCTTCAATGTTTTGATGGTGATCATGAAGAAAATAGGCCTACATATGTTCTCAGGAATCCGATAAGATTTTCAAAAAAAAAGATCAGTAGAATTATAGATTGTTATTCCACAAAGTCGAAAGGTATGTTAGATTTTCATTCAGTCAAGTTAGAGCGAGTTTATTGCCGTACTTTGAGCTCCAAACCCGATAGAAATGAAGGCGGAAGTGGCCATAATAGTTTTAGAGATCACTACGTGATGGCGCTCCTGCGTCGCGACAAACGGGGCCGATTTGTCTAGGTCAATAAAAAAAACTTCTCGTTTGCTATAAATAGTTTTTTTTTCTTCCCGATTATTACATAACAAACGATCGGACTGTTATGTGCCCTCTGGGTTATTTTACGCATGGAAAAAGTATGAACAGTCTTAATAAGATTGGTGTTGAAAGGTTAGTTAGAATACTCAACGCCCTTAAAGGAGAATACTACCGCAAAAAGTTGTTTTAATATGAAAAATATTAGAATATTTTTAGCCCTGCGAAATTTCAAGTCATTCTGAATATTTTTACAGAGGAAAAATATATCAAAAAACCCGAATTGACATGTATGCATATCTGCAGCCACGTTTTGATTTTTTTCCGTGATTGGCGTCAGAGACGACAGACGTTGTGAATTTCCCTATAGAAGGCTATTGAAAATGAGCACTGCATCCCGTCATTTTGACCAACTGGAAGCATAAACACGGTCATTTGCGTTGCTTGGGGTGTACTAATAGCACCAACAATAAATAAGGAAGCACGTGTCATTTTTTAAAAATTTTCAAGCGAGGCAACACGCAGAACGGTCTGGATACAGCCATGTCAACGAGGCGAGAAGAGCTGGTCTCCATCAAAACACGCTTCTTTTTGTTCGGATCATTTCGAGTTATCTGCTTACGAAAGTGATTTTAATAATATTATTATGTCGATCAAGATATGGCAGTTATGTTATCTTTATATGTGAAAACTGTGCATAGTTCTATGGTGAAACCGACACGCTTTAAAAATCTAGCAATAGAAATGACTGATGTAACCATAGTAACGAAATGTAAACAACTCAGAGCTTTAGGTAGCCTAAATACTAATGCAAATTATAATATCCTCTTTTCGAAGCGCCTTCCGTGTCAGTAGTAGGTGTAGGCCTATGCCGATGATTTTGCAGTCGATCATAGATAGTTCTGGATGTAGGTAGGAAGTCTTATCAAATTTAACTAGAGTACTAAATGAGTACGTACGGTACCCTCAATTATTGCACGAAGAAAGGAGGGCTAGGGCATATAATATCGTATTACCCTATGGCTAGGGTAAAGTTGTGGGAATTAATAGTTTTTCTCCGATATATTTTCGCCGATGGAGCGTGAACATCAATAAATGAGGCGAAAACTATCGAGAATCGAAGGACTGTAAGAAGGCAAGGTATTCTGCTGACCTAATCCGAACACAGCCTGCAGCGATTGTTTTCTTCGCTAAAAATGGTAGAATGTTCCGAAACATCATCGTCACCGTTGTTACTCGCATTTCTAATTGGCTCGTACGGATAGGGAAGAACATTCGGGGCGAAATCAATGTCAGACAAGCTATAATTGAAATATACATCGACTGCTACACGAATGTCGCGCCCTACGTCATGTCACGTGATTTAGCTTCAGCTCATTAATTGTCGGGTGTTTCCGTAATTGCGGAAATCCGAAAGTGTTTGTTACTAAAACTTTTTTTTAAAAAAATAATAATTCTGAAATGCGTTACACATTGAACTGAGTAAAATTAAACTTTTACTATAGCGTTCTCCTTTAAGCCTAACGAAATTTTGGGGAAAGTTGGAACTGGACAAAGAAATAAGAATTAACACCAAGTCAATGGGGAAATTATTGGTGGTCTGCCTCCATACTAGAGTTGTCTGGTTTTAGGGTTATGCCCCTTCCATCTGAAAATGGCCTGGAAAATGAAATGAAATGGGGTTTAACGTCCTACTGTTCTGCTCCGAACTGGTCTAATGAAGACGGGTATACGCCATACAGTGTGATATGAGTGAAATTTTGCCCGCACAGCGGCACTACGTCCTACTCTTATATCGAATTCCAACTGTCAAGGGATCTTTTACGTGCACGCTAATGTGTACACGGGAATCACGCCGGAAAATCTGGATGAACTTTCTCGGCCAATGCAGGGATCGAACACCAGACCTCCAGACTAGCAAGCAGCGTCTTACCCACTTAGCCACCGTGACCCGCACTACGTTTCAGCCGGAGGACAAAAGGACTAAATCTATTTGTTAAGGCCAGCTCAATTTTCGCCAGGGTCACGTGAGTGTTGGCGATTTTGTAGGTTAGGTTTTTTTAGGGTATGCATAAGGGCTAGGTCCAGGGTTAGGGTTGGGATTGGCGCTAGCCCTGGTTACATCTAATGACCCTTGACCAAACTTGAAATTGGCCTTATCAAATAGATCTGCCGAAGTGCTGTATTCTGGGGGTTGTAGCTTATTCCAACACCAACGACGAAAACTCATATAAATAGTTAAAATTGTACTTTTAATAAACGAGTGCCCAAAACTGGCTAACGGTAACAATAACGAGATAGGTATCGCTAGGGCGAGCCGGTCACCAGACTAAAGTTACAGTAGAATATAGAACATATATATACAAGCTTAGGATTAAAATAATTATATAATAATATTTGATCAGACATGTTAAATTGTATATAGGAAACAGATGTTTAAATACAGAAGAAGATAGCGACATACCAAGAACGCGTGTTAACTATAATTACGTAATATATATCGTTATATTAAGTATAAACCCAAACAGTTAAAAGACTTGAAAGATTAATGAGATATCAATTCGGACATTGGTCAATTACTACCTTAACTAAAATTATATCATAAAATATATACAAAGATACACTATAACAGATCTAACCGGGCAAAAGGTAACGTTGGCCCAAGATGAGTCCAACATATCCGCCGTATATAATTATTGTAATGGGTCTATTTTTAACTTAGGGACTTCGAATATTTCTTCTATAAAAAATCAACGGAAATTTATATGAAAAGTTTTATAAGTTTTGTCTGGGTTAAGGTTAGTGTTTGGTTGGGTTAGAAATAAACTCATTAATATCCGGCGGACATGTTGGAGACACCTTGGGCGCAATTTACCCCCAACCCAACAGGAGAGATGCCACAGTATGTGTCAACTGTTCCTGACCTTTTTTTTTTATAAACAATATTTTATCCAGGATGTCTGAATGGGATATTGTTTATAATTTATTTATTTTTTTTAGAAAAATTGCTTTATGACTATAGAAGGATATCTATTTATTTTCATAAATAGATGAAGATATTTAGAGTGATCGTAAACTGTATCAAAGTAAAAGCTATGTTCAGGTCTGAGAGAAAAGAAAATGAAACCTGTTTGTGGAGGCTACATTTTTAACTGATTTATTTCAAATTTAGTGTGGAAAATTGCTGTCATGAGAGGACAAACCCTATCGAAATTCAGTGTACCGCTATCTCCGTTTTCTGAGTTACCCCATCTTTTCCGAAAACACTGTGAACGTGGTAGATGCTATACAGTTTTTAACGGATTCTTTATTGTGAAACATTGGGTCACGAGAGGACAAACTCTAATTGATCTCCCATCACACTACACAACATAACCCTTTTCATAAAACCTTGATTGTTATAATTTATATTTAAAACTTAGTTGGAAGCATTTTGGCAATGAAAAGACTAACACTATCCATATTCATCACGCGCCCGTCTTCGTGTGTGAAGCAATGTGGTTATAGAGGACAACCCCTATCGATAATCTGCGCTCCGTAATCTTTCGTTTGAGAGTTACCACCCACCCCACCCCCCTACCGACCCTTTCCAAATAGGCGCTATATCTTTTGTCGTTTTTTATTTCAAAGAATGTCGACACAATATCTAAGAAAAGTAACAAGGGCTTACGGAACGCATTCCAAACGCTCGTTCAAATTTAGTGTGAAGTATGCAGGGATGATAAAAGTACTAACCGTATCGGTTTTCAGCGACCTTCCGTTATCTCTGGCCTTGAGAAATGCATGGTCACTATCGTCATTTTGGCGTATATAAGGGGGGGGGGGGACCAGAGGTCACTTTGACAAAACACAGAAACTGGGATTTTACATAAAAACATACTAAATACGTGTACCTACTACGCTACATTTTAGTTTTACTGAGATGCAATAAAATCAGTTCTGCACGATCTTGAGAGGAAACTTTAAGGAAGCAAAATAGAAAAACAAAAACCGCCCGCGACTGTGTCAAACATCAAAATATCAAGAAAATTCATCACATAAATTATTCCTTTAATTTTGTCCAATACGCCGGGGCACAGATAACTTGACAAGAGCCTAAAATAGAGCTTTGCACAATTATTGACTCCAAATGTAATGGGTAGAATAAGCGGCGTGGATGTTTTTTGATGAACCGTTCTATAATGTCATCGATATCTAGCTTTACACAAAGATTATTGATATCTAGCTCGAAAGTATAGTTAACGTTCATTAGATCTAGGCTTGTCAGACGACCATCCGTCATAGTAGAACCATCTGATGAAAAAGGATAAAGCACACGACCGTGACACTCTTCTCATAAAAAGTGTTGTTGAACATCTTTTTATGTGGCTGAGCATGGGGTTGAGGGAGGGGGGGGGAAAGCAGCTAATACTTTATTTCGAAGAGTATTCTCAATATTATCAAACTGATAAAGTGATACGAAATGTGAGGCAAATGTATACAGAACAAGCGGTTGTCATGCAAGATGCGAGCACATTTTGCAAGCGATTGACGGAGAACGGAGAAAATCAACCCCTCATTGTCCGAATGCTTCACATCGAAATTTTTAAAACACAAAATCAGTTACAGACTTATTCAAGATTTAGTATGTCATACACATGCTGACAAAGGCTCAGTTTCCTTATTTGTCAAAGCTATTGCATAGAGTAGGAAAATTGTCCATACAGGGGACGATGAAAAAAGATCAACATTATGCATTTTTTATAAGTTGATTATAACATAAATATTCTCCAGTCTACTGTGTACTAACAAATAACTCACAGTGAATATACATGATTTTTCACCCAATAATACATTCTACAGTAGATATCGCTTGTGTGATATATTTCATAATCTACTGCGATATCTCCTTAGGAGATATCGCTTTACATGAATTTGATTGGTCAGTTGAAAAGGAACTACCGTTTTTTATTTTCAAAGAACTGTTCATTTCTTATTAAAAGTAACTTTTTTTATTATTATTAAAAATGAACTATTGTTATTCAATTGACCTTGATGGAAACACTGCGTCAATATAAAGAACTTTGCAATGGTAGAATTGCTGTCAAAAAATGATATATCACTACGCCGTAATGTTCAGTAAAAGTGAAATCTACAGCAAAGAATTATATTTATCTATTTGTGCATGTAAGAAGGGATAGGGTGATAAATAAAATCTCCAACTCGTCTTTTTTGATATCAAAAAATATCAACACTCGTTGATAAAGTAAAAACTTGTGTTGATATTTTTTGATATCAAAAAAGATTGCTAGAAGATTCTCTATATAACCAACGTATTGTAAGATCAGTAGTGATTATTATGACTATTTATGTGTATTGTGTATTACAAGTGTATTTCCTACATAAATAAATGTGAATTAACAACCCAGACTGTATTAATTAAGAAACTGAGTTTTGATGCGCATCCGCTCAATTTCATCAATGACCTGTGCATCCTTGACATATATGTTCAGTTTCATCTGAATAGGACAAAATTTGAACTCAGCTATAGTTATGATGAAATCGTGATATAATTGAACGGTTTGTAATATCCAAAACATATTCTGACCTCCAGAGGTTCCACAAGCTAAAACACGAGTTTTCGTACAATCAGGCACCATAATACATGTACATAAAGTTATGACCCGATACGTGCCAATATCGACAGGCACCGCGATCTGTTAAATATAAACATACTAGCAGGATACCCGGCTTCGCTCGGGGGTCATAACCCCGAAACCGGAAGTGGTAGACTAACGCCACCTGGCCTATGTTACTCCCCGGTCCGAGCTACCCCTATACCCCAAATTTCAGACTCGGGTCAGACCTAGTGTAGCCGCCAACCCCGAACAGACCGGCTTCGCTCGGGGGTCATAACTCCGAAACCGGAAGTGGTAGACTAACGCCACCTGGCCTATGTTACTCCCCGGTCCGAGCTAACCCTATACCCCAAATTTCAGACTCGGGGCAGACCTAGTGTAGCCGCCAACCCCGAACAGATAGATAGACAGACAGACAAACGACATATAGATATGGTAAGTTTCGTCAAAATCGGATAGAAATTGTAATCCGTAGAGTGCTCACAAACAAATGTGAACGGGCAGACAGGGGCGATCACCTAATATATCCACAAGAAAATGTGGGTGTATATAAATTAAAACAAAAAATCACGAAACCATACATGACAACAACACGTTCAAAGAAACTAATTATATTGCAGACCTACCCTTTCCATCACCTGCAATGGTGTGGTAAAGTTGATAGATTGAACCTGCTTAGTTCGGGAAAATAGATTTCTTGATTGACAACACGATAAGGTTTAAATAAGTTTATATAATCCACAAATGACACATGATACAGTTTAAAAACAATTAAATGAAACGCGTAAGCGCGTAGTCGATGTTGGTCGATCTAGATGTATTTCAATTCACCATAACCATTAAACACCATTTCTGTTGGTACTACACATAACTATAACACAAAATACATTTATGCTCGACAAGTTGGCCCTGAAAATACAATAGTTGCCATTATCCATATATTCGTAACCAACAGTTCTATTGGCTACACATCCTACAATTTTTACCTTACAGTATTTGAATTACATATATAATTATATATCAAACACTCATGAAACTCACAGTCCACTTGCAGTCATCTATTACAAGAAAGTTAAATTAAATAGCTTACCCATTTGTGGAAAAGAGCCGGTATTGACCTTCACTAAATCTGTAACATGTGGTACTGATGCATGCGTGTAATTTAGTTTTATCCCAGCTAAACTTCTGAATAACCAACCAGGACAAAGAATTACTAATCACCTGATAAACAATATTTCAGAAAGAGACCACCTTCAGAACTATAAAGAGTCCAACGAGTTATCCTTTCAACTATACCAAAAAATATTAAAAGTAAACCCATATAAAAACTAAGACATTTCAACCACTAAAATAAAACACCATAATCCGGACAATACAATTCCAGACCCATACAACTGAAAATCCATCCCCCAAAACATTTTAATGAATTTACATTATCTCACAACCAAAACTATAAACTCACTTATTAAAAACTTCCAACAATCAAGACACTGATCAGGACATTCTTCACCAACATTAATTGACAGAGTCCCAAAATATGACCCTGTTACATACTTCCCCCCACCGTAAAAATGACGTCCCGTCATTTACTTACCAGTAATTAACGACAACAATGCCGTACTAACCTCTGGAGCCATTTTGCTTAAAGAACCTGAAAGATGTAATGAATGAATATAGTTAGCTTTCTCATACCAATCTGACGGATTATTAATTTGAGCCATAACAAAATCACCACTCTGCATCCATTGAGGTTGGTTACATGTTCGGCGAGGTCTTGTTTCAATAGATACATCTGCCGGTAGAGGACTTGGATTATTATCTACGGCGTCACCTGAAACATTAACTTCAATTGATTTTACCTCAGTATTTTCATTACTTACAGATGCGTCATTAGATGCCCCATGAAATATCTCGGTATTGTGATCCCCCTCAACAATATCCTCGATAATTTCATGATCACCTTCCCCTCCTCCCGTAAGAATAACCTCCGGGTAATTCTCATTTACAGGATCATTGGCTTCCACATAACTAAATTCTTCATCAGAAGTTGAATCTAATTCAACACATTTTTCCGCAGCTACTTTAGACTCAATTACTATTTTTCGCTTTCTCGGTTTTGGAGTCGGAAAATACACGGGTTCAACGCTATTGATTGATAACAAATTATTTCGATGTAAAGTACGCGATCGTCCACGCCCAGACTCTGGTCTGACCACAAAAACAGGAATTTCCAAATTAGGTTGATCCTCAACAATGTAAACGCCAGGTTCCCATCGATCAGCTAATTTGTGTTTTCCCTGAAACGCTAAAGTACGTACTAAAACACGATCACCAATATCAAGACGAATACCTTTAACTTTCCGATCATATTTTGTCTTCTGTTTTTCTTTACAATTCTCTGATGATTTAATCGCTAATTCATAAGAACGTTGTAACCGTTCCTTTAACGCTTTTACATACGAATGTAATGACACATTAGACACTTCTCGACTCACTCCAAACGCTAAATCTATTGGAAGACGAGGGTGGCGTCCAAACATTAAATAGAAAGGTGAAAATCCAGTGGTTTCATGTCGTGTGCAATTATATGCATGTACAAGAGGTGCTACTTGTATTTTCCAATCATTTTTCTTCTCCGGCGTAAGTGTACCCAGCATATTCAAAAGTGTCCGATTAAATCTTTCACACTGCCCATTACCCATCGGGTGATAAGCTGTGGTGCGGGATTTATCCATACCTACTAAACTACATAATTCTTTAATAATTTTACTCTCAAAATTAGCTCCTTGATCAGAATGTATCCGACTTGGTAAACCATAATGAACTATAAAATTATTGAAAAATACTTCAGCCGTTGTGCGAGCTGTCATATTCCGTGTAGGTATTGCTTGAGCATATTTTGTGAACAGATCTGTAATAACTAGAATATACTGATAATTACCTTTAGATGGTTCTAGTGTTAGAAAATCCATCGCAACAACTTCAAGGGGATGAGTAGTTTCTATATTCACCAAAGGGGCTCGGATATTTGTAGGAGATTTTCGTCTCAAACAACGTTCACAATTCTTGATCCAAAGTTCAACATCACTTGCCATACCAGGCCAATAAAATCGTTCCCTCATTAATACCATAGTTCTATCTCTACCCATGTGACCAAGATCATCGTGAAGAGCCTGAAATGCTAATTTCCTATAATGACCTGGAAGTACGAGTTGTTCAATTATCTCCCCTTCATGTTCCACAGATCGATATAAAACTCCCTGTTTCAGCTTTAAGTGTTCTAAACGACGACATAATACTTGGACCTCTTTGTTGAACTCCTTGTCAAATGGCTTTATTCCCGACCTTAAATATTTAAGAATAGACAATATAGAGGCATCTTTTGCTTGTTCCTTTCTCCAATCACGTGGTGTCATACCATTTAGACCTAAATTTACCTCCGGCACTAATTCTGGTGATATACTTAAACATTCGGCATAATTACTCGGCTGAATAGAATTACAAATTACATGTACCTGTTCATGCGAAATATATTCCGATTCTTTATGTAATCTTGACAATAAATCGGCGTCCAAATTATTTTTCCCGGGTCTGTATTTTATTTCAAAATCATACGCAGAAAGAGCGGCGAGCCATCTATGACCTGTTGCATCTAATTTAGCGGAAGTCAAAATATAGGTTAATGGATTATTGTCGGTATACACCACAAACTTGTTCCCATACAAATAATCATGAAACTTTTCTGTAACGGCCCATTTTAACCCTAAAAATTCCAATTTATGAGCAGAATAATTTTGTTCCGATTTATTCACACTTCTGCTCGCGTAAGCCACAACTTTCAATAAATTATCTCGTTTCTGATAAAGAACTGCACCCAGACCAGTTTGACAAGCGTCAATATGTAAAACGAATGGTAACGTATAGTCACAGCTTGTAAGAATTGGAGAACTACACAAATGATCCTTTAATTCACAGAATGCATTTTCCTGCTCAATATCCCACTTCCACTTGACGGAAACATTACTTTTATTTTTCTTACCCGTTGTGGGCATCAAAATAGATAAAGGTTTTGATATTTTCGAAAAATCTTTCACAAAACGACGATAATAACCAGCAAATCCAAGAAATTTTCTTACCTCGACAGAATTCAATGGGCGTGGCCATTTTTGGATCACCTCAATTTTCTCTGGATCTGGTTCAATACCCGCTTCGGAGATAACATGTCCAACATAGTTTACACGTCTTTTAAAGAAACTACATTTATCAGGTGCTAATTTTAAATTACACTGACGTAAACGCTCTAAAACCTTATTTAAGCGCTGTAGATGCTCCTCGAATGAATCTGCAAAAATAATCAAATCATCAATATACACTACACATATCGTCAAATGAAGATCTCCTAAGCAATCTTCTAAAAGCCTCTGAAACGTCGCGGGAGAATTACAAAGACCAAAAGGAAGTCTGTTATACTCATAAAAACCAAGCGGACCAATTGTGAAAGCGGTACGCTCCTTATGTTCTTCGGCAACTTCGACCTGGTAATATCCGGACTTCATATCTAACTTTGAATAAAATTTGTTACCTGCTAAATGATCCAATAACTCATCAATTCTGGGAAGAGCGTACGAATCCTTGATCGTTCTATTATTCAATTGTCTGAAATCAGTGCACATGCGTAATTTACCGTTCTTTCTACGACAAAGTACCACGTTTGATGCCCATGGACTATGTGAATTTCTTATAACACCACATGCTAACAACTGCTTTAAATGATCTTTTACTTCAGTAAACATCGATGGAGGTATACGGCGGTGCCGTTGCTTAAACGGTTGTTCATCTATAAGTTCAATTCTGTGTTGTACTCTGGATGTATGTCCCAAGTCCAGATCATTATGTGCGAAAATATCGTCAAAACTTAACAACAGGTTCTTACCTTGAATTATCTCTTCCTCTGATAAATCGCTTTCGTCAATTTCTACTTTATTTAAGACCGAGGCATTGGATCCATCTGAAGTAACTTCGTTATCTTCAATATTTACCGGCTGTAGTTCACACACAATAGCTTTGGGTGAAATAACAATAGTATTTGTAGACACATTTGAAACGTTAACTGAAATATAATCTGTATTATTGTAATCATACATCATTATGGATGGAGAAACATCTAAATCAGATGAAATACTGGAACGTTGACATGGGTGTACCATCACCGACACCTTCGGGTATCGTAACTTTTTATCAACATAACATGGTAACGTTATACGAGAATTTGGACGAACTAGTATCCTATTGACTGAGGCACTTTTCACTATTCCTAAACTGAAATCTCGTTTGACTAATTCTTTTTCTGATAAATCCATACTACGAAAAGATAAATACCAAGAAGTGGTTAATTTCGCTTTTTGGAGAAAAGATTTCCCATGTTCATCTTTACATTGTTTCATCAGAAGAGTCAATACATTTGTTCCAAGTAAAACCGGAACCAATGAATTATATCTACTCACCGGAACTACTAATAAAATACAAGTTATTGTTTCATCTGTCAATTCTGAAAACTGTAAATCTGCTTCAATATATCCTTTATACGGCAATGGTTTACCATCAGCACATTCTATATCCAACATAGTTTTAAGCGGTTGTAAAGGTAAATGTTTTAATTTAGAATTATATAACTCTTCACTTACAGTAGACACAGTTGATCCAGTATCTAAAAGTGCAGTACAACAATTTCCCTCAACTTTAACATTGGCTTCATTAGGTTCACCAACTACAAAATTCGATTTCAACGTCGCTCTGGGAAGTCTCTGCGTGGAGTACCCCAGGGCGCTTCCCTTGGCCTGAGGTTGTGAACGTTTAAAGAACGATTCTGGTTAAATGCTGCTCTGCAACCCAACCTAATATGACCGTACTGACCACAAGCCCAACACTTGGGTCCCGGTCCTTGACTACTACGCCGATTATCCCGGTTATTACTACTAAAATTATTTGACATCTCACCTCTTGAATCATTTCCTTGTGACTGCCATCGTGGAACCTTAGGTCTGTCAACTTTATAAGCTAATTGCGAAACTTGATCCTTCAATCCACTAACTTGTGAAGAAATACTGTGAACTATCCCTTTAAGTTCCTGAAATTCAGAATTAGAAGACTTTGTATGTATCATGTTAAAAGGATTTGGCTTCGAAGTAGCGGTACTCGCTGATAAGTTTCGTTGGTTAACATCATGCTCTATACGGCGAAGTTGAACACGTAGTGTGTCGAAACTTGTTGATTTATCATATTTGTGAGCAGACAAATCACGTAAGTGTGGCAACAATCCACGCCAAAATACATTCCTTAATGTCTCATCGGATTCTTTAGGATCTGGACTACCCTCTCGAGTTACTCTTGCGAATATATCTTCTAACCGGCATGCCCAATCTGTAACCGTTTCAGATGGATATTGTTTAGCACTGTAAAAGAGTCCGATTAAAGATTCTGCTTCTTCACATGTACCGTAAACACTATGCAATTTGGCTAAGACAGTTTTAACATCAACATGCGGACCTAACCGCATTATAACCTTACCGGCCTCCCCTTTAAGTGATCGGCGAATAGCCAACAGTATTACATGGTTATCATATACACCTTCTGAAATTAAACAATCTACTTCGTATCTCCAAAGGTCGTAACTAACTTCACCTTTTCCTGGTTCACCATAAAACATTGACAACTTCGGCATCGGATTAACTGGTGGTCTTGATTTAGTAGACGACTCTGTTTCATCATCCGATTTAACCGGCCACTTACCTTTAGATTTCAAAACATCTTCCATCCACTCAGCAACGTCATCTTCAGTCTTACCTATACGCTTTGGAAAAAGACCCAACTTTCTTAGTGTGTTACCCAAGACCACAACTTCTTCCTCCGACATATTCAAACCAATCAACTGACCAAACTACTCTAAACTCTACATAAAAAAAACTCCACTGTTGATAAAATAAAGACAATACAAGTTATAGTGTTACTGGGATAACTGTTATATATTTTAGTATAATGCAATGTGTATTGAATGATGTTCTAAGATTATCAATAGTTACGGAATTTTATGCCCTAACTTATTTAAACTTGACCTATTTATTTATTAGTGCTGTCAACATCCATACTTACAACCATACATACCAGGTTTACCGACACTAAAAATAAATGAAAACAAACAAATTAACACTAAATTAATCAAATTAACACTAAATTAATCAATAGTTCATAATATTAATGTTCAATATTCACTGTTACACAGTTCCAATCTTCATCCAGAATCTGTTATAATTTCAGTTCCAGTGGTTAAACACTGTCACAAAGTCACGAGAATTCAAGCTTGATGATAATGTGCATATAAATTTGAATGTCAGTAATTAAACGCCATCGGATTCACTTTAAAGTCTAACGATAAGTTAATTGAAAACTAAACAGTTCAACTTGTTACTGGTACAACCAAGAAAATCTACTCCTCCCTGGGGGCTCCATTATTGCAGACCTACCCTTTCCATCACCTGCAATGGTGTGGTAAAGTTGATAGATTGAACCTGCTTAGTTCGGGAAAATAGATTTCTTGATTGACAACACGATAAGGTTTAAATAAGTTTATATAATCCACAAATGACACATGATACAGTTTAAAAACAATTAAATGAAACGCGTAAGCGCGTAGTCGATGTTGGTCGATCTAGATGTATTTCAATTCACCATAACCATTAAACACCATTTCTGTTGGTACTACACATAACTATAACACAAAATACATTTATGCTCGACAAGTTGGCCCTGAAAATACAATAGTTGCCATTATCCATATATTCGTAACCAACAGTTCTATTGGCTACACATCCTACAATTTTTACCTTACAGTATTTGAATTACATATATAATTATATATCAAACACTCATGAAACTCACAGTCCACTTGCAGTCATCTATTACAAGAAAGTTAAATTAAATAGCTTACCCATTTGTGGAAAAGAGCCGGTATTGACCTTCACTAAATCTGTAACATGTGGTACTGATGCATGCGTGTAATTTAGTTTTATCCCAGCTAAACTTCTGAATAACCAACCAGGACAAAGAATTACTAATCACCTGATAAACAATATTTCAGAAAGAGACCACCTTCAGAACTATAAAGAGTCCAACGAGTTATCCTTTCAACTATACCAAAAAATATTAAAAGTAAACCCATATAAAAACTAAGACATTTCAACCACTAAAATAAAACACCATAATCCGGACAATACAATTCCAGACCCATACAACTGAAAATCCATCCCCCAAAACATTTTAATGAATTTACATTATCTCACAACCAAAACTATAAACTCACTTATTAAAAACTTCCAACAATCAAGACACTGATCAGGACATTCTTCACCAACATTAATTGACAGAGTCCCAAAATATGACCCTGTTACAATTACATAGGCGGAAAGACCAAATTTAATAGCCCGATCCTCCGCTTTTTTTCTGTCTAAACGTAGTACAGAAGCAAGACGGGCCCGGTGGGTAATTTTGTTTATCTGATATAAACACCTTTTATTATCTTTGACATTAATATAAATTAAATTAACGATGCACATGCTTATTTTATTGATTATTCGAAATTTTATCCGGTAAAAATGTTCTTGTGTGGATTGTTTTGTTAAACTCGATGTCAATATTACATAAATAATAATTTTAAGCCCTTATCTTTAATTTAAATAAAGACTCGGCCATTATAATCGCTGGTATAAGATTAATGTCAAACATTAAAATATGCCGAGTGCATTTTGTTAAAACAGGGGTATTTCACATATGAAGTGAAGATTCCGCCCACACGCTACATCAGCCCATCTAAAACCGTACTTCACTACCAACACTACACATTTTTCAGTATGCGTTGCATGAGGTTCGTTTGGTCCCCAGTCACTATAACTTAGTAGTGAAACACCAGGCCATGTCCATACACCAGGTGCCGTTTCTTCAGCACCAATATAGACATGTGCATTCATTTCTACAAAAAACAAACAGAAAACACAATAAATTCTAATTCTGGATAAGTGGTGGCCTGGAAAGGTCATCCAACGATTTTAAGTTTCCCAAAGTTTCTATCAATCGATCAAATTAACATATGTTATACTATTTGGTAATTTATGAGAAATTGCATTAGGCGAATATAAGTGCACCAGAGGATATGATTTATAAGTTGATAAATACATGTTTTTTTGTCTTCTCCATTGTCAAAATACTAGCTGTGGTATGAGTTTGTTTAAAACGCAAATTTAATTGTTTATGAAATAGTGAGACATTAACAGGACATTGGGATCTAAGGCCAAGATAAATTCTATTGTCTATTTCACTCGTGAGAAATAATCCATTGTCTATTTAAGGATAGTATTCATGTCATTAGGCGTTATAACCAATTATCATAATTAATTACGTCATATTTGGCCAATTTGATTATAGATAGTAAAAGTCAAGGCGTATAAAATGCTTGAGCAGTGGGCGATTTTTATACGACCATGTGAATTGTGAGAGCAAACATCATGTCGTTGGGAGAGACTGTTGAGCTTCAAGTGGCAACATCTGGGTTGAAAGATATAGAGAATGGCTTTATTTTTAATCTATGCTCGTAACCTTTGTATCTAGTGCTTGGCACAAAATGCAGAAACTAACTGTGTGTAACCATAAACTGATTAAGCGGAGAACAAAGTCATTAGAAGAGAATTGCAAATACAACCAGAGACAATACTAGACGATCACAAGGCTAGTAAAATATGTCGTAGAGAGGAGAGTATGATCATGTCTCTTTTGTTTCATCTCACTTTTCCAATATAGTGTTTCGAACTGAATATTATACTGCAATAAGTAGTTTTCTCCACTTCCAAATTCATCGATTCGCGTCCATTCTGGTCCGAGACCCTCGACCCAACAACATGCGCCTTCACTGCGTATCTCTACTTGGGAGCGAACAAGGATAGATGGAAAAGCTCAAGAACGCGGCTCAGTTACGAAACTGCCGTTATCAGGAATTCCTGCCCCACACGGCCATTCCCAGTATCTACCTCCAACCCCTAGACCGCCACTCCTGGATTTGTACCCCGACCGTCTCTTTCTCGTATCTCTCTCAATCTTTGGTACAGCTACTCAGACGCATACCTGTCACAGCCCTCGACCGAGAAGGGCAACAGCCAGGAGGAAAAATGACTTGGTGACGAATCCGCCGTGACGGTAATTCCACGGCCCAGGTAGCGCTGGTCCTCTCGGTCGACAGCTAGTTTCGAGACGGCGACTGAGACGCACTCCTATCGCCGCAACAATCCCGGCCGACACTGACGACAACCAGACAGAAAATGTCGAAAACGCAGCTCCGTAACTAATCAATTGCCTTGATTCATCAAAGCCGAGCATCTCTTTCTATAGTATTTCTCTCAACCTCTCGACGACGGATCGCAACTCATCACCGCAATGTTCAAGAGGGTGCCGGGGGGGGGGGGTGGATTCCCAGCTTGTACATGACAAGGAGTCAGATCGCCTGTCTAACCTTTGGGTTTTTTTCCGGGCCATCCAGCCCCCACCCCACGCGCAAGCGAATTATTTAAATAAAATTGAAGCATCTGTTCTGCTTCTCCCTCTTTCCCCCTTTTTGTGAGAAGAGCCAATCGCAGAGGAATGTTGTCGGTCGCCTGATCGCGATACTAAGTCGATCGATTGAGATACTAAGTCGTCCGAGATACTTTGGGAAAATAAAATCCTTCGGTGTCTTTTCCTAACTACCCTAATATTCTGCATCTGGAAAATAGGTTTGGGATATAAGATAAAGTATTGTAATTTTGTCGTTCTTAGTATACTACTGCACGGAATACATGAAATGGGGTTAAACGCCCTACTTTTCTGTATCAAGCGTGCTAATATAGACTGGAAGGAAAAACAATTTATTTTAAGAGTGTCATGTACAACTTTAAATCTAAGTCCACAGTCCACCCCAAAAATATTGTGCCCGGAAATAATCGAATATTGGGTGTGCATGTCTTATCAAATAGTTATCATATTTACACTAACTGCCACTCCATGTGATAATGTAATCTATATTCTGTGAAAGTTCTATTCCATGTAACTGTTATCCCCTACCAATCGTGTTAATAATTAATTATCAATAGTCAATAATTGTATTTCAAAGAATGATCAGTGAGTATAGATTGATTACATTTATGGAAAACAAAGTATTTAACCAACCGGTATAGCTCTTCAATAAATTTTTAATATGTACATTTCTCTCGACGGTATCTAACTTGATCAATAAACCACCCTCATTCTTACATAAAGACTTTCCTGTACTTTGTGTTACTAGTCTGTCCTGAAAGGAAAACACAGAATATTTCAATTCCAAAACATTGACATCTGACTTACCTATTGTCGTGGTTTACAACACCGGTTGCTTTTTTTAAAGGGTTTCCTGTAAATATCCCCGCGCTGTTTTGTACTTGTTTTATGTTGCATAGTATGGGTGTAATGAAATTGGTAGACTGTGAAATTACATGTTGAAGCATCTCGTATATGATATGATGCTGTATGCAACATGTTTATTTTCCTGGCACAAATTTTGGTTAATTGCAATCGATATTTTAGTAATAAAAAGTGAAACAACAAACATCAAAGAATGACAAAAGAATGAGGAGAAAAATAGACGAACCAGTATTCCTTCTGAAGTTGTTGAAAAGCTATGTTAAAGATGTATTATGTAAAATTTAGATAAATAGTTGAACGTTCTTGCCATAATAGTTCAAACATTTAAGTCAAATTACGTTATTCTGGGCGAAGTTATGAATTTTTGAAGGTATATTTTTTACGTCTCGATTATCCATTTTCATTATTAAATTTCGCAGGTGTTCTAATCAATTTAATTCTCGGCCACCCGATGTTCTAGGGAGTTGTTTATGCGAATAAATGTCTAAATAATAGTTTATATAGCATTTGAAGTTAAACAAAAAAGACTGGCAATAGGCAGATTTGGCTCTTACATTATGCATCCTTAATATTCCTTCAATTAAACGTCGTATATCAAAAATCTGTCAAATAATTAGGTACAAGGTTGACGTAATTGGATAGTGGGTTCGCAGAATCACGGAGACGTACGGTTGGGTGCTAATGCTTTCGACATATCTTTCTTTATACTAGTCGTAACAAATGTTAAGCTTTGGGTGTATCACTGGAAAGGGAAACAATTTGATTCAGAATAGAAAGCCACCCTGACACTTGCACCATTTTCGTTCCCGCGCACTTCGGCGTGTCAATGATTAAAGTCTTCGGTAACGCGCGTATAAAGAATGTGTAAAGGGTGCGGGCGTGCGTGTCATGTCGTAGAGAGAATTTTGAAATTTTCAAAAATTCGGCACACATCAATGATCGTGCCAATTTTATTGCGTGAACACTGTGCGAACTCTACGCGAACACTGCCGACGGTGCGTATCAATGCACGTTAGTGCGTGCCATGGGAATCCACTACAAGCGGCAGACATGAACAATGCACGAACAATACTTAAAGGACAATATTGCATATGTGATAGAACTGGTTAAATACATTCCAATACACATAGATCATTGCTACGGGAGACGTGTAACAAGCACGTGAAGAAATCTTACATAATGTATCTTTAAAATAAATATCGACTTACAGTATAAACTTTATAACATAGTCCTATTGGTGGTCTGGCTAATACATATTCTGAATGAACAGGACATATATCTGTAAAGAAAAGAACACGAAAGTTCAAGTGAGGCTAGAAACTTTCTAATTGTAACAAATAAACAAAAATCAGAAATAACAGAAAATGTGAATAAAAACCATAAATGATATCAAAGTAAGCGTAAGGATAAAATACCTGAAATAATTTTGGACTGGAAATGAACTGAACGAAATATAGTTTTCGTAGTCTTGATTAACCAGTCTTGTATGTTTAAAATAAAATAATTCCTAGTTAAGATTTATAATTACGATTCATTTTATTTATTCTGCGGAGAAAGGGATCAGAGCGACGAGGGTCATTTAAAAAAAAACAAAAAAAAAAAAACGAAAAAAAACAAACAAACAGCCAAATGACCACCGGCGATGATTTGCTGGACATCAAGTACTTTGATTTAAGAAATCTGACCAAATTGTCAAGGAAAAAATGACAAATTAACCATATCACCGATACTATCTTTATATAAGGATTAACATGTTTGTGTAATAAATCATTTGGTACGTTATTTTTATTACACGAACAATTGATAACTTGAACGTATTGTCTACCTACTACGTGACATTTGTTTTGTTATTTTGCCGTAGCAGCAGCCCGTGCTTGTTCCGGCTTTTACCACAGTGTTGTGCATATGATATGCCGTGGTTAATCTTGAGCGCTGTATCAGAAAGTAATTCTCATATGAATCTTTTATTTCTTATTCACCCCACCCCCAACAAATCACCATCGTTTCTCCAACGAGATCGTTATTGGATTCCGTTTTAATTATTTTTTTATACTATCATACTGAACTATATTATTCACTATTAAAGGGGGGTTAAATTATTCGAGATCTCTCTCTCGATCAAATATTTAGCCTTGCGCATGCGTACATATTAATATGACCAAGGACGTTAACTCTTCGTGACAAAAAATCTTCCATTGCCGACCAACTTTTGTACAAGTAAAAAAATAAATTCAAATGCTTATAGCACACCAAAATTCAACCCTACCTCAAATGATTTATATTATGGTAATTACGTCTTATCATATATATTAAGAAGCCCAAAATATCGCCTGTTTATTGTATTTTTTTCAGGTCGTAGACCATCCTACAATAGATCGAGTTAACCGCAAAGGGCTATTAAGACTTATTTTGAAATTTAGACAGCCGAAATGTAGGTATAAAATCAAGGAAAATGGGATACGATAGGCCATCCTGTGGTAGGATATAAACCAAACCATAATTGCTCACCCCGTGGGAATCTTTTTTACTGAATTCAAGAGATTGGAAGAATCGTCTACCAAATATGTGCAGCGTTTTGCGGTTCCGCAGCCGAGAGGATAGTCGTTTAATGATATCACAATTCTTTAAACAATTTAATGCAGACGACAATCTGATTAAAATACCGATCCTATTTCGTTTTGTTTTCAAAGTTCAAAATTTCGTTTTACTTGTCTTTACTACACTGGAGTAACCCACTAGAAACATCAACACTGATTGGTTAATCAAATGTCTGAAATCATAGGGTCAAAAGCCGCCCGTATGACCCCTGACGCAACCTTACACTACAACTGGTCAGATCTTCATGTAGTAGAGGCCATCGAAAGTATAAAAAACGAAACGAAATATTGAGAGAGAGAGAGAGAAGAGAGAGAGAGAGAGAGAGAGAGAGAGAGAGAGAGAGTAGGTTATTTCGGGAATAAAAATTGTGCAGACGACTGTTAATTTCATCAAGGAAATCTGTTCCTTCATTAACAAAGAACGTTTTATCCTGGAATGAACGAATGTATTCAGTTAATTAAGAATGCGTTAAATTAATACCGTATTACAGAAACAATTAATACTGGATAAAATGCATTTATTTGGATTATTTACATTCGATAACCAGCCCACGCCGTAGTAAATACGTAAGAGTACAATTGCCTACACTTTCAAATGTAAAAGAAAGTGGCGCTCAGGCTATAAATTCACTTTTCAAGAAAATGTAATGAAACAACTATTTAAATAATAAATATATGTTAATTACCTGGAAACATTTGATAATATTGCCATCCACTTGCAGGAATTAAGTTGATAGAATCTGTTATCATATATCTGGTATTAGATCGGGTACAATTCCTGGAATCTTTAGAATAAGATACAGCTACACACCAAGATACTGATAAACACATATTAACGCATGATAATTTACTTGATGTTAAAATAGAATCTAAAGGTGTTTTTATCATAGTGTTAGCTAAAACTAGTTTTAATATTGTTTCCACGACACCCATATTACTCCCGAGCCGAACAAGTATGCCTATTATCTGTACTCGATGAAATGAATGCTACACTCTATTACCTTGTCAATCACTGGATTATTGGGTGATATAAAATCGAACAATGTAGCTTTGTTTTAATGTAATTCTATAAGTGAGAATTTATGTAAAATATTTAATAGATAGTTGTTTTATTTTCCACTTAGTGTAGTTACCAAGTATAACATAATTAGTGATTGCTGCCATATATAAGTCTATATAGCATGAATACGATAACAGCCTGTCATAAAAAAACACTCTGTTAGGCTAGATGTTAATTTAAAACGCCATTAATTTTGTTTCCAGTTATGATCCCTATTTCACAATAAGGTTATTTTTCAGACGCATCTGTCCCCAACAGATAGCGTAAATGAAATGCCATTTAAATTTCAGGCAGGTTGTCGAACCATCAAATATATTAGACGCAGTTTTCAATTCTGACTTGGTATAATCCATATTCGACCAATTCTCTGCATATTTGGGCACAAATCGCCCATTCTAGAATATTAGGAATATAAAAGACAATTGGCTAAGTAGATCAATTGTCATTCTTAGGATGACATGAAGTAACGTTCCCAGAAGTTAGTCGCTCTGACACATTGGCGACCATCTTGGATAGTACTTAAAGGACAATGTTTGTATCCTCCAATTTTACATTATAAGATAGAACTGGTTATAACCACATCATAATTTTAACACGTCGAGATCGTTGCTATAATTGATCGATAACAAAGATCCATTTTCATTAGCCCAGTCGGAGCAAAAAAGAAGGATGTTAAACCCCATTTCATTTCATTTATAAGAATAATTTAAAGAATCCGAAAATAAGGAAAACGAACATTGCTACCGACTGAAGTAGTGGTAGTAGTGTAATTACTTTATAAAAAAATAAAAAAATGTTATGAATTTTAGTATTATACCGAAATAAACCATCGTTTAAAGTATTAAACTCAGTATTTATCAAAACTAAATGATGAATCATCTGCTTTTTCAATTTTTCTCATCTTTTCTGAAAAGTTGGATTCCACCAATTCCGAATTCTTCAGTTATATATGAAACGTGTTTAGCATCATGTAAAATCAGTGGCCACCAACAGTGCTTTAATTTATTTATTCATATCGTTAAGTAGATTAGAGCTACAGTGCTACATAGATGGACATGCTAGGTGACACATATTAAAGATTATTGATTCTTAAATTAACTGACTTTACATGTTGCGCTGGATGGAGTCTTGTAAACGTACAACGCTCGGGTTGGGATTTCTAAAGAGTTGTGAATTTATGAGACCAAGTGTTTCTAGACCAGGTTTTTGCGTGATATTGAATCTGGGCGGTGTTTGAGGGGGCGTTTTCGAGGTATTGGGGGGGGGGGGGTCCAATGTCTACATATGGGGAGGCAATATGTGTTTTTGTGGACAGAAATCATTTGGTTAAAAATTGACCTTAAAAGTGGAGCATTTTCGTTGAGTGCCTATTTCATCATTCAATATATTAACTTATAATGGTACTTTTCAAGAGATCTGGAAATGTACATAAAAACCCAGGCAATTCAGAGACATGTGTAGATATTAGTTTATTCTTAGTCTTCATCAGAAGATTCAAAATCAAAGTTCATAATATGAGCGGGATAAATATCGTCTTGGTTGCTGACCAACAGCACGCATATATCCTTTTGGATATGCTTCAGATACCCATTCACATTATAAATCAGTGTTTTTTTTATGTACATTTCCAGATCCCTTGAATAGTACCATTATAATTTAATATTTTGAATGACGAAATTGGTACTGAACGAAAAATATATCGAGAAAACACTTTTCGGGTCAATTTTGAACCAAGTGGTTACTGTCCCCAAAAATACATTTTGCCCCCACCCCATACATGGGAACCTTATACACATATTTAGAGATGTGCAGCGGAATAAAAAAGTAAAGTTTTTACCAAGCTCAAAGAAAATTATCATTTAAATCAACGTGAACTCATTTCCTGCCAATCCCCCCCCCCCCCCACACGCACACCTGCTACCCGTACCCCACCTCCCAACAAATCAAGACAGTTGTCTAGGGGCATCATATACACTTCTTTAGAGATGGACAGTCTTAGAAATTTATGTTTTGTTAATATATAACATGATCATTTATGTTATCATAATGACATTTCTCCGCAATTGTAGACATTGGACAGCTCCATATCTCGAAAACACCCCCCCTCAAAAGGCTTGATCACCACCCAGATTCAGAATACACACAAAAAAAAATACTCTAGAAAACTTGGTTTCATAAATTCACAGCTCTGGGGGCGACCCCCCCCCCCCCTTCAGCCACCGGACTAGTCCTGACACCGTGGTCGGGTAGATAAGCTAGCATTACATTCATCACACTGTATTGTCTGCAATATCACCTCGGTGGAAGCGGGCGTTAAATAAAGCTATTCCAAACACACATCACACTGTTTCAATAAACGATGCTCTTTCTTTGTTACATTGTAAATTAATAAATAGATCTAACTTTAGGGGCCATTATGGTTCTAAACTATTTATATAAGAATAATGCACTAACGTGTAGTTTTGTACTCTCTTGATAAAGGATCGGCTTACTTTGTCACATTGTAAATAAACAAATAAAACCCCAGAGACCAGAATGTTTTATATATAGAGGATGCATGAGTGAAAATATAAACGTTTTCTTGCTTAGAGATGAAATAAAATATGTTATTCACGACAAAACGACAAATGTTCTATTTATTTTATGATTTTACAATCATTTTAGGTAAAAACAACATGGACTACTTTGTCCGCTTCTAGCCAGTGGAATAACACTTTTATTTCACTGATAAAACGCTGTTTTCCACTACTGATCATAAAATAAAATAATATATAGAATAGTTAATTAAAGCTGCTCTTTGCTGATATATAATTGAAATTAAAGAAGGCAAAATAAAACTACATTTTTATGTTAACGTTTTTACCGCGATAGCGGCTCTTCAGGCATTTATTAAACAATAATTCAATTAACAGTAGTCTATGACGTCATAATGTCATAGTTACCAAAGCCCTGTATAGGGAAAGTGACGACAACTCAATTACAGGCGCCATTGTGGGTCCCAACTATGACGCCATAAAAACTATGACGTCATGGCGTCATATAGCTTTACTTAACAAAACATTTTATTTTTTTCTTGAGGCAACGTTTTACGGGCTACAATTTATCCTAAACAAATTGCAAACGAAACCAATGCGGTTTGATTCAATCATAAATATGTCAGAAAAAATCACACTTAAAGTAGCTAAGTCTCTAACTCAATATCATCCAAAATCTTCAACATTGAAAACAGGATTTATTTGTCAAATTAAATCAACATTCATGTTGTGATCTTACCGGAAAAAGATGGGCTTTGATATCCAATATTTAAGACAAAATAAACATTTTACCATTGGTACACGAATCGTGTACCATAATGCGCTTCAGCCCCAGTTGTATCAAGAGACTCAGGGACGAGGCTAGACACATTGCACCAAATCAAACGGCGGGTGTAGACTGGAATAACCAGACGCTAGAAATTTGCACTCGCTTGAGACTGCTGGCTTATTTCGCCGAACATAACTGACTTGAAATTGGAGTAAAAACGGAAACCATTGAATGTAAATCAGTTTATATACATTCATATTACAGTATTATATGCGTTGCGACCCACTTTTGTCAATTTCTAGGTCCCAAATGTTAGCGATTTAGCTCCTTTAAAATCAGCCATGAAAAAAAAAAAAAAAAAAAAATACGGCGCGCTTCAGGATATCTCGTAAACACTGTCTTTCAGTGGTTGGAGGATAAATAAGTTCTTTTTAAATCCCTTAAACACAGAGTGTTTATGCAAGCGAAATGTTCCGAAAATTCAAATTTGACAAACATCAATAATAATAATAAAAAAAAAAAATATTTTTCATTTGGTGGCGAGCATTTCTTTCAAAATGGCTGCCAGATTTGGTAATATAATACCATTAAAAAAAACCAAAAAAACAAATTTCGTAATAAAAGTGCAGCGATAACCTCTTAATTAAAATATGACTTTTGCTATGTCTTTTATATGCTTTTCTACGTCTGAATTTAAAGATAAATTTCGAAAATCCCAAATGGCAGCAACACTAATCGGCGGATGTTAATTTAATAGTCATTTTTTATGTTGGATATTACTTTCTTGTAACATGTCATTTACACGGTTTTTGATGTCGCCAGATTCAATACTGATCTGAATCCATGATGACAGAAATTAAAAATGGCCGGCAAAATTTAATCCAAAATTGCGGAATTTTGTAATATGTTTTTTTTTGTAACATGTCTTATATATGTGTTTTGGGGTTGTTGGGTTAAACTCTGATCTCAAAAATAAATTCTTGATGGATATGGCTTGTAATATGTCGTATATATGGGCTTGGTGGTTGCTGGATTCTATTTTTTAAAAAAAACCCCCTAATTATGAATAGTCCAGATGATGTAAATATGAAACGACAATCAAAATAGAAACCAACATGGCGATGCCTGTCCTTGTGGATTTTGCTTGTAATAAGGTTTTTAGGGTTACTGAATTCAATATTGGATTCAAAACTTAATTTCAGATAGGATTGTCACTCATCAAATTTGTGCGTAAGCTAGAAACGTCATGACAAATTACAGAAACATTTTTTTTTATAAAAGCAAGGAGAGAACCCGGACCCCAAGTTCAGGACCCTTTAATCCCCAGTGTCTCTTGCTTGTAAAAAGCTGTACTATAATGTGGCAATCACAAGAGACTGTCGTGAAATGAATAACAGACAGAAATGAACCTGTGGTAACTTTCGGCCTTGATGCTATCAGGACGTACCGCGGATAGTGTCTCTAAACCATGATGCACCTCGTAGTTCGATGTACCCTGTAGTTCAGACAGTCTCTAAACCATGATGTATCCTGTAGTTCAGATAAGAATCTCTAAACCATGTTTACACTGTAGTTGGGATGAACCATAGTTTTGTAAATAGGAGGTCGATCGTCAATTGAATATGAATTTTACGATATGTTAATTCAGAAATGACAATTTCCTAAATATCTGGAATGCAATAGACTTGATTTAGAAAATTCTAGGTACACAATGTTAACCACCCATAGATGTTTAATGACAATAAATCATATATTTTATTCAGCTTGACGCTATAAGACTTAAAATGAATAGATACAGTTGAATGTAGATATCGATCATCTATATTGCATATATATGACTTTTCGGTTGAATCACATAAAAATATCATTTCATATAGTCTTACGTATTTGTCAACATCACGCTGAACTTGCTCTATTGTTCCATTTAGCCTATTCAGAGTTGTTCAGATGAATCTGATTTTTAAAAGAACTGAAATGAAATGGGGATTAACGTCCCACTGTTCTGCTTCTTAACTGGGCTAATGAAGACGGGCATACACCATACATTGTGCTATAAGAAAAATTTTGCCCGGGCAGTGGCACTACGGCCTACTTTTATAATGAATTCCATCCGCCAATGAATCTTTTACGTGCACGCCAATATGTACACGGGACCTCGGGTTTTCGTCCCATCCGAACGACTAGACAGCTGTCCTTGTCAAGCCCTCCATCCTGCATCACTTACAAGGGGAAACCACGCCGGAAAATCTGGATGAGCTTTCTCGGCCAATGCAGGGATCGAACAACCGACCCCCAGACTAGCGAGCCAGCGTCTTACCACTTAGCCACGTGATTTTTAAAAGCTTATGCAAGTTAAATATATATATATTTAATAGCGCTTTTATCTGGTGTATCTTTTATTTATTTTATTAATTTTTGTTATAAATTAGGCTATATAACAATAATGTGCGCTTTTTTGTTGTATAATAATAATAGTATGTTCAGCTATACTTTTCGTTTTAAAAAAAATATGTTTTATCTCCTATAGACACTTATTCTCGGAAATCTATGACACATTTATTCACATGCCTCTCGGGGCAGCCGACTTAGACACAACAATATTATAATAGGGTATAATAAACAGGTACTTAGGACCCAAGATGGCGTCTTTGTACACTTGACGTCATATTTTCATGGCGTCATATGAAATTTCTGGCTTTTCAGTTGTCGCAACTTTATCTATATACGGCTTTGATATAGCTCAAAGCCCTGTACAGGGAACGTTACAACTCATTTACAGGCGCCATTTTGGGTTCCAACTATGGCGCCATACAAACTATGACGTCATGGCGTCATATAGCTTTACTTAACAAAACGTTTTATTTTTTTCTTGGTATAACGTTATACGGGATACAATTTATCCTAAACAAATTGCAAAAGAAATCAATGCAGTTTGGTTCAATGATATTTCGTAATCGGTGTTTTTCAGTGGTGGAAGGATAAATAATTTCTTTTTAAATTCCTCAAACACAGAGTGGTTATGCAAGCGAAGTGTGCTGAAAAATCGAACTTGACACATACCATTTCATTTGGTGGGGCGCATTTCTTTCTAAATGACTGCTAAATTTGATAATATAATACCACTTAAAAAGAAAAAAAAAACCCAAAACATTAATTTGGTAATAAAGGGGCAGCGATAATCTTCAAAATAAATTTAGAGAATTCTTGGAGGTAGAAATTCAAAGTGGCCGGCAAAATGAAATCCAAAATGGTTGAATTTTAATTCATCGTCTTTTTTTCGGTATGGCTTGTAATATTTCGTATATATGGGTTTGGTGGTTGTTGGGTTCTATTTAAAATAAAACCAATTTATTGTGAATGGTCCAGATGGTGTAAATATAAAACGACAGTCAAAATAGAAACCAAAATGGCGATGCCTGGCCTTGTGGATATTGCTTGTAATAAGGTTTTTATGGTTACTGAATTCAATATTGGGTTCAAAACCATGGTGTACCCTTTAGTTAGATGTACCCTGTAGTTCAGATAGAGTCTATAATCCATAATCTACCCTGTCTATAGTACCCTGTAGTTCAGATAGAGTCTCTAAACCATGTTTACACTGTAGTTAGGATAATCCATAGTCTTGTAAATAGGAGGTCGATCGTCAAATCAATATGAATTGTACGATATGTTCATCGCGAAATGACATAGTTTCTCTTAAATGAATATATTGTTAACATTCTTAAAATACCTGGATGCAATAGACTTGGTGAAAAAAATTATGGGTACACACTGTTAACCACACATAGATGTTTTTATGACAATAATTCAATTCATATACTTTATTCAGCTCGACGTAAAACTTAAAAAATATATAGACACAGTTGGTTTAACTTGAATGTAGATATTAATCATCTACATTGCATATACATGTATGTACCTTTCGGTTGAATCATATCATAAAAATATCTTATTTCATAGAGTCGTACGTAGGTTTTAATCACTTGATTAAACAAAACATTGTGTAGGAATGTAGGCTTTTATAGATTAAACAAAAAGCTGATAAATGTTGAGATGTGTGGAACATGCTCGAGGCGATTTGTAACAAATCTCAGGCACGATGTACTCTTAAAAAAAGTAGGGGATATTAAAATGCAAATATATGCAGGTTGTAATATGATAAATCACCCGATTAGATTTTATTACATACTCCGAGAAGGTATTTGTTGAGTAATAAAACCTTCTAGTAGTTTATCGAGGGCTGGTCGTCCTTACCGCACGGTACAAATAAAACCTTCTAGTAGTTTATCGAGATTCGGGTGCTTCCGGAGTCCAAAATGGCCGCTTTATATAAATAAGAATTTTGGGGATAACTAACCCGAACCCTTACCCTAACCCTTTTTAAAAGACCAAACTTGGGTCTAATTTAGTTTTTACTTCTCTTAAAAGGGTTAGGGTTCGGGTTAGTATTCCCCTAAATACTCATTTGTATAAAGCGGCCATTTTGGTATGAGTTCTGGCTTGTTCTGGAATTTGTTGCTTCTAGTGGTGGTAATATTTGTACCGTGCGGTAAGGACGGCCAGCCCTCGACAAACAACTAGAAGGTTTTATTACTCAACAAATACCTTCTCGAAGTATGTAATAAAATCTAATCGGGTGGATAAATAGTCATGGACACTAGACATGCTTTGAGAGTAAGTTCACAGAATGATGAAGAACCTATTGCCCCAACAGAACCACTGAGCGGCACATGCGACACGCAATAGCGCCATACACGTGGGTTCATTGTCAAATTTGACACTTCAAGGAAGAGTTGATGAAAACTGCCGCGTGCTGGTTTATCTATCCATGATTGCTTTCCTATCGGTTCTTGCATAAGATTTACTGTTTAGCGTATCTTTGCTTTAGTGTGTTACGTTTAATTTGATCGGGAGATGTGTTCGTCAACGTCAACCGACAACACTGCAAGAATTAGCATTGGCACTGCAAGAGGAGTAGGTCAGATTGCCCCAAATCGTGATTGGGCGGTTGATTAGGAGCATGCCACGACGAATTGCTTAATGCCTGAGGATTCGCGGAGCAATTACTCATTATTAAGACACAAATCAAAAACGTTCATTTTCACTTTTGACGGTGTATCTATTTGCGAGTGTAATGGGACCGTCAGATAAGCCGCCCATATGAAATGTTTATATTCATAGGGAATTGGCCTGTTATTAACATACACTGGTTACCTCTATTAAAAACAGCAGTGCATTTGCGCAGTTTTGTATTGTTTCTGAATATCCCCTACTTTTTTGAAGAGTATATATTTGATACTAGTTGAGCATCAGAACAACATGATTATTTCATTGGAAATGGGACGCAAATGCCCAAAGGTGTCGGACAAACTCTAAAGCAACCGCGTCTCCTTCACTGGGCCCCTTCAATGTGTCTACATGTGGAATAACATGTACATTATTTGTATCTGTTAAATTTGTGAGGTTTATATATTTGATTAATATTATTATTTACTCATGGGCGGGGAGAGATAACGTCTTACCCCAAACAAATTGCAAAAGACACCAGAAAGTTTCGTAGAGCGATATCTCGTCTCACATGTCACTGATGAAACATATGCCCGAAACACATGTTACGCTAGACACCTTTTATTTAAAAGAGCTAAATCGCTAATATTTGGGACTTACAAATTGACCAAAATCGTGATTGGGCGGTTGATTAGGAGCATGCCACGACGAATTGCTGAATGCCTGAGGATTCGCGGAGCAATTGCTCATTTTTAAGACACAAATCAAAAACGTTCATTTTCACTTTTGACGGTGTATCTATTTGCGAGTGTAATGGGACCGTCAGATAAGCCGCCCATATGAAATGTTTATATTCATAGGGAATTGGCCTGTTATTAACATACACTGGTTACCTCTAATAAAAACAGCAGTGCATTTGCGCAGTTTTGTATTGTTTCTGAATATCCCCTACTTTTTTGAAGAGTATATATTTGATACTAGTTGAGCATCAGAACAACATGATTATTTCATTGGAAATGGGACGCAAATGCCCAAAGGTATCGGACAAACTCTAAAGCAACCGCGTCTCCTTCACTGGGCCCCTTCAATGTGTCTACATGTGGAATAACATGTACATTATTTGTATCTGTTAAATTTGTGAGGTTTATATATTTGATTAATATTATTATTTACTCATGGGCGGGGAGAGATAACGTCTTACCCCAAACAAATTGCAAAAGACACCAGGAAGTTTCGTAGAGCGATATCTCGTCTCACATGTCACTGATGAAACATGCCCGAAACACATGTTACGCTAGACACCTTTTATTTAAAGGAGCTAAATCGCTAATATTTGGGACTTACAAATTGACACAAATGGGTCGCAACGTATATAATAATGTAATATGAATGTAAATAAACTGATTTACATTCAATCGTTTCCGTTTTTACTCTAATTTCAAAGCAGTTATGTTCGGCGAAATACGCCAGAAGTCTCAATCCAATGACAATCTATCTCTAGCGTCTGGTTATTCCTGTCTACACCCATAGTATTTATTGCGCATGCTCTCCAGATTATACGAATTTGAGGTCACCGTTTTACAAGACTTGTGAAATGTTTCTAACTTCGTTCTTCAAGTCAGTTATGCTACAATTTGCGCTGAGATGCATTATGGTACACGATTCGTATACCAATCGTAAAATGTTTATTTTGTCTTAAATATTGGATATCAGAAACCCATCTTTTTCCGGTAAGATCACAGCACCAATGTTGATTAAAATTGACAAATAATTCGCGTTTTCATTGTCGAAGGTTTTGGATAACATTGAAAACACGAATTATTTGTCAATTTAAATCAACAATGGTGTTGTGATCTTACCGGGAAAAGATGGGCTTCTGATATCCAATATTTAAGACAAAATTAACATTTTACCTTTGGTACACGAATCGTGTACCATAATGCCTTTCGGTGCCATTTGTAACAAGGGACTCGAAAAACGAGGTTGGACATATTCCACCAGTGTTGTCAATCGGTGACGCCATATTCTTATCCGAAGAGCATGCGCAATAAATACTATCGGTGTAGACTGGAATAACCAGATGCTAGTGACTGCCATTCGATTGAGACCTCTGGATTATTTCGCCGAACATAACTGACTTGAAATTAGAGTAAAAACGGAAACGATTGAACGTAAATTAATTTATATACATTCATGTTACATTAATATATGCGTTGCGACCCATTTATGTCAATTTCTAGATTCCAAATATTAGCGATTTAGCTCCTTTAAATTACACTGATTTTAAGTTACACTGATTTTAAATGTTTTATCTAGTCAATTAAAGAAATTTTTATTTTCGAAAAATTGATGATACAATTAATGATTGATAACCCAATCCGGAATGGCTCCAGACCAAAAAATAATGGAATTTCAGGCATTTATTTTGCCGGCTAGAAGGCAAAAAGGTTTTATCTTCCAAATTACTATATAATTTAAATTTTTATTTTTCACTTTACCCGTCTGCACAAAAAATCTGATTTTCAAAAGCGTATGCAAGTTAAATATATTTAATAGCGCTTTTATCTGGTGTATCTTTCATTTCATTTTCTTATGAATTGGACTATATTATTATAACAATAATGTGCGCTTTTTGTTGCATAATAATTATAATAACAATAGTTTGTTCAGCTATACTTTTCGTTTAAAAAATGTACATTTCTGTCATTGGAAGCCAACTTCGACACAACAGTATGATAGGACATAAAAAAGTGAGTAGGTACAAATACTTGGAACCCAAGATGGCGTCTTTGTACACTTTTTTTTTATATAAGCAATATTTTATTCAGATTTGTATCTGAATAGGGATTGGGGAACAGGCATAGCCTACATGTATATTCAACCCCTCTTTGTACACTTGACGTCATATTTTCTTGACGTCATATGAAATTTCAGGCATCACAGTTGTCGCAACTTTATCTATATACGTCTTTGATAGTAAGTTACATGATAAAATTATTATACAGGCAAGCGTAGTTACTCCATAGCCTACCGACTACAAATATTCAATCCCACCACGGTCTTTATTTTATTTAATTTAATTATTCTCTTATTTAGAATTAGGTTTCGGGTGGTACTTCTCAATAAAATAGCTTTCTTTTGCCTCCAATAGGTCGTTGTTTTGCTATTAAGTCTATATAAAGGAAAAACACTAAATTTGCCCCCACCACATACTTCAAGATGCTCATGAAAACATACTGAAAATGATCGAAAGTAATCACTCTTTCCATAAATATGTAAACTTGCTAAATTCATCTTTGTTCTTTGTGACCTCGGAGGTCAAAAGTTCAAATTTTCCGTTTTTGCACTCGGAAGATTTAAAGCAATAAATGTCAGCGTAAAATATAAAAACTAAAGCGAAACCTGTTCTAATTAATAATACTAACATTTAAAACGTATCTTTGGGTGGTCTTAGCACCGAACTTTTAATTTGGAACGTCGAAAAAATCTTGCATAACAGAAACAAAACACTTCGAAACCTGTTCCAAAAATAAGTAAAAACTATCAAATCAAAATCTCTCCGATTTAGTTTCACAACGATTGCTATACATAATGAAACTAGTTGTCTGAAAAACAATTGAATAGTTTCATGGCTGGACTCCAGTCTACAGGTCGCGTCACGAAACCTGCCAAACTTTTCCCCGGTAACACTTACCAATACGGCATTTATATCCCGTGAGCTATTATGTTCTATGCATCCGTCGGTTTTATCCGTGTCCATATTCCGGCGAAATTCATGAAAACTCATAAAAAATTTGCAAACCTTTAATCACGTGTTTTTCGGTCACAGATTACCGTCGGTTTTGCCAGATGGGGATTCCCGGAAATACACTTGGTCTACAGGCTGGAGTCCAACCAATGAACTATTCAGTTTCATTATGTATAACAGTCGTTGTTAAACTAAATCTGGGAGATTTCGATTTGACAGTTTTTACGTGTTTTGGAACAGGTTTCGGGGTGTTTTGGTTCTGTTATGCAAGACATTTTTCGATGTTCCAAAGTAAATGTAAGGTGCTAAGACCACCTAAAGATAAGTTTTAAATGTTCCTTAGAATAGATTTCGCTTTAGTTTTTATATTTTACGCGGACATTTATTGCTTTAAATCTTCCTAGTGTAGAACATGTGACCTTTTAACCTCCGGGGTCACAAAGAACAAAAGTGAATAGAGCAAGTTTACATTTTTATTGAAAGAATGATTACCTTCGATCATTTTCAGCATGTTTTCATGATATATAAGAATAGCTGCGCATTCACTTTCAGTGCAAATATCTCGAAAACGCCCCAACGGCGGACTGATTACCACTCGGCATCGTATTCTACGCAAAATTTTACTCTAGAAAAATTGGGTCTGGTTTCTGGTTTTGTGCCCATTTGATGGACACCCCCAGCACTGAGCCTCCGGTCTTCCACCTATGCCAGCCTACAACAGCAAATACGCCCAGAAAAATTTAAATCAATTATATTTATATTTTTTTACCCACCTTACACCATGGATAATAAAGGATATTAAAAGTAATAATACCATATTTACTATTATACAAAATAGCCGTTATCAAGCATACACAATTTACAAATGCGCAGAGATACACAGTTGATAATAACGTAATCTCACAAGAGACAATGGGCTATAACCGATGCATTCATGAAGAAAGGCTTAGATAGTTCATATAAGAAAGAGGTAATTAATAACATGATTAATATACGAAGATATTTTAAATATGAAAGCAAAATTTGCGATGTTAATCAGGACATCAACAGATTACCTGCATTATTACCTACTAACAGGATACACGGCTTCCCCCGTGGCCGAAATTCACACTGGGCCGAAATTCGACAGGGACTTAATTCGCCTGGAACCCAAATTCGCCAGGGGTCAAAATTCGCCAAGGCCCCAATTCGCCAAGGGCCAGATTCGCCCAGGGCCCATATTTGCCATTTAACGAAATACGACCTTTAACCAGATTCGATGACTTAAAACATTCACGGGATCATGCTGGGGGTGGGGCGCGGCGACGAATCGTTATGGCCTAAAACATTCACGGGGTCATGCTAGTTACTTTGATACCACATATACTCTATGTGGGTGTAGAGCGTCGACGAGGCGTGCGTGATTCGCCCGGGGCCCATATTCGATGGCCTAAAACATTCACGTGGACATGCTGGTTACTTTATCACATATGTGGGTGTGGATTGCGGCGGCGAACCGTGATGAGCGAACATACACACATACATACTTACACATGTTTGATTTTATTTATATGGAAAATACAGTCACGTGGAGAGGTGACGGTTGATATGTCAAAGTAACCTGTGGAATAGTGTTCTAAGTACTAGTTTGCCAGTCACTTGTGCGTTATGGTCACACATTTGATTCCTTACGTGGGTGTATGGGTTCTGTGGCGCCTTCTCCGGCATGCGAGAGCCTCACAGTACTCAAAATAGGGATTTGGATGTCATGTCTCCGAACAAGATATGCCACGTTCGCTCAGTAATCCTCGTGGATTTTCCTGCCCGGTTTCCCCTTGTTGGTGATACAGGGCGGCTGGCCTGTCGATGAAAAACGCCTAGTTTTTCGGTTGGCATGTAAATTTAAGGCCAATGTATACCATTGGCAGCACGAAAAAAGAGTAGGGTATGAATTCTCTCATAGCTAGCTCAATGGCTCATGTCCGTCTTCATTAGCAAAGGTACCGTACAGAAAAGTAGGACGTTAAACCCCATTTTATTTTATGTTAATATCTACTAAGATCAGGAGATAAGTTAGGGGTCGGCGTTTTTGAATTAACCGCTATCGGACTTTGTTTGTCCCACACCCTCCACCACATATTCCAGCCCACAACAGCCCAGCCCAGAAACTTTCAAATCATTGCTTTAAAAGTAAGGTCTGTATACAGAATGATATATGCCGCTTTTTAATGGCTCTATATTGTATTTACTTTTTACCTTCCTTACAAAATTTTAAAGAATAATAATACCATATTACTATTATTCACATAATAATGAAGAGCAATTGATGCAATCAAGATTTGGAAATGTCACCTAACTGGGCAGCTGCATATAGTGTTATCAGCGGAATTGGTTGGGATCTCAGAGATACACCATAACCCTTCAGAAACGCAGTGCTCGACTTTCGGCGTTCTAATCAACAAATTAGAATTTATTTGGCAAAATGACAGATTACTTTTTATTTATTAAAACACATTTGGTTTAATTAATTTAATCGGCAAAATGACAGATTACTTTTTATTTTTTAAAACACATTTGGTTTAATTAATTTGATTTACACGAACAATAAGCTGGGACGGAAAATGTGTCAAATTTACAAGGGGGGATATGTTCCGGATCGACAACCAGCAACGGAATTTCAATAGTATCTGTCTGACATGATCCCAGACTTTCAAAACATGCCCCACTAGCTCTGCAAAGATAAAATGTAGGCAGTATGTAAGATATTGACAATGTCACATAACAACATTCTGATAAATCTATATCATGAACTATATCTCAGTATGTATTGACAGTTATATTGTATAGATTTTCTTTGCTACAAATCCCACAGGATATTATAAAATTATTGCCAAAAACACAGTCTGTTGAACACTGGTATCCATAAATAAAAGATAACAGTATAATTTCATTGTAAAATATGGCATGAAATAAACATACTTACAAACACTGAGCATAAGGAACAAATTGTTTTCTTTCTGGATTTTGTAACGTAACAAGGACCTTTGTCTGCCGACGAATATTAACCATGTTAACATTTGGTGTGTGATAAAAGCTCCTGTAAAATATATTTTCATAATGGTTATACCAATGTCCGTCAAGTATTCTTAAATGTTAGTCATGGATGACGATTGAGAAGACATTAATTTACCTCTACATATTATTATACTTACGTGGGACAACATAGATCAAAATCTTGATTCTGCGTTTTAAAGTTTGTGCAAAAGCTATTCCTGAAAGAAAAATAACATATAAATAAGCATAGAGGAAACGAGTATAAAGTATTGATATTTCTGTCCATTTCTAATCCACTTAAAGCAGAAATCGTCTAGCCCAGTTTGTTCTTTTTTTATCCTAATGTACTTGGAGGGTTCGATGGCCGAATGGTTAGCGCGCGCACATTGTAGTTACTATTACTCGGTTGTACGTGACAAGGAGTAGGGTCGCATGTCCAACCTCGTGGGTTTTCTCCGTATCCTCCGGTTTCCTCGCACTGCTAAAGACCCTAAGGCGCAAGGGAATTATTGAAATAAAATTGAACCATATGTTGGTCCCAAAATGACCTAGTTTGTGTCGTGTGGACGTTAAACCACACTTCCCTCTCTCTCTCTTCCTAATGTATTTCAAGTCCACTAATCCTGTTCTGAAAAGTCGAACGCATAGTTCGCAGGTGTGTGGAATAAAGAAATTGCGTTAATAGGAGGATCCTAAAAGATTCGTAATCTTCATCGACCATGTAAATGATTCCTGGTTGTTGCGAATCCTTTCAGTATTTTGCATTGAATATTGTGCCTGGATCCAATTTTTGACTCTTCTCCTAGCCGTTTTGAAGGCTATTGCGATAACTGATGGCCAATAGAGAGTTTAGTGATATGAGCTTGTTCTTTGACAGTTTCATTCGAACTCTTTTTGATGTATTATGTACACACCTATTTCCTCTCTGGAACATTATACGTTAATGGAAGGCTTTAGTATATACCTTTCCACGGATGTGGTCAAGATATTGGCTGTCTGTCCATCACTATTCCTAGGTTCTTCGCGGAGAAGCGATATCAATAGTCAGAAACATGACAAAAAAGTTACAATCATCATGAATCAAACCCGAAAACCAACCATCAAATTAGCCGTAACAAGTTAGAGAAAATGATTTATGATTCTCACTGGTAAATGTCCTGTTATGTTGTTCGAAATATTATGGAAACAATTTCATTTGTAGAACGTTCTTTGAGGTCTATATTGACATTGTCCATGTAAAGGTCCGTATGTTATAGGTATCGATTTGATATATTCCATATAATAATTTATGTTTACTAACAAAAACATATCAGAATGCAAAATGGAGAAAAGGTTCAAAATGTTGTGTACCCTTTATACTTTATTCCTTTGAAATTTAAAAGCTTTTCCAGATTCAACGGTCATTATAAACGAAGCCATCCATTTCTAATTCCGATATTTTATTTCCGTTCCTAATGGGTTGAAATGAAATGAAAGGAAATAATCAGTTAGGCATGGCAGTAAACATAAAACTTAAAACAGTGTACCCATTCCAGAAAACGAACATGCCAAAAGTTCATCGTATACTTACGATGCATAGTAAGGGTCTTTGCAAACTTGATACAGGAATGATGCTGGTCTGGTTTGGCCATACTTTTCACGATGTAACGTGGCCCATTCTTTTAATTTATCGCCGATCTCTTCCTGTGTATGAAACAGTCCATCGTAATAATTAAGTAATGTTGAAGTGCTAATCTTTACGCATTTTTCTTCATCACACAGTGTTTGTAGTAGATCGTAACGCCTCGGACGTTGTATCAATACTGGGTCTTGAGCTATCGTATGCCACCCAAGGGATATAATAGCCAGTATACTTAATATTGCAGATGTATAATTTAGTCTGTAAATATCCGCCATCTGAAATAAAAGGGTTTTCAACGTGAATAAAGAAAACTAACGACCTGGAAGTCGGTTATAAAAAAATCCTACAAACAAAAACTCATAAATATTACACGTCAGGAATAAACCCATGGACAAAAAATCCCTTATGTATGCTCTTTAAATCAAAAGTTCTCTTAAATACTAGATGCGTTATTTGCATTTTTGCCCAAATATCAAATTTCTCCTAGCTCTCTCCACGCTAAATATCTACCCAGGTTGAGTATTTAACATTTAATAAAAGATGGCATCGTCTTGTTATAAGCAAACAGTATAGATCGGTGGAATTTTAGTTATAACTTTGTAATTTTGAACGGAATTGATATTCCTATTAGAGATAAAACTTCACAATATTATAGTTTGCAAGGAATTGCTGTTGCGCTAATCGATGCTTAGCTGGTATAAAGAAATTTTATATTGGTTAATTGGTCACAGACTGTCAAATACTTCAATTATATTAACGCAAAGTGTGCCAACTTGTGGTTAACCATACATTCACAAATTAGCAATAATCAGGTTGAGTTATTCGGCTTGCTTTACATTTTAAGAAATCAATTGATTGTTTAACTAAATACTGATCTGATTTTATTTAAAATAGATTTTTAAAATTGCTTCATCTATCTTAAAAACCACATAAGATGATAAAACTAGATTGTATGTACTTATAGCCAGTGGTTACTATATATACATTACAGCAAGTTCAATCCGGTTAAAATTATTCGACATATCGAGGTTTAAGTATCGGGCACCCAAAAACGCTTTTCAACTACACCCTTAATCCAGTTGATTGTTGTTTTAATCGGAAGCCAATTATTGTTGGTTTACTATCAGCGTATTCTGATTAAAATGACACAGGGATATGGCTACAGAGATTGTCTTTGTTATGACATTATAAAACAAGTTCTAAATTGGATCTTAAAATAAATTACAAAACAAATTATTCCGTAGTCAATTGTTTTATTTAATAAGGGGATTAAGAAATCAGTCAGACGTTATTGAATACACACGCCTGATGTATATAGCTAGTTAAGGAATAACATTCCGAATAGGGATTCGGTCACTGCGACGTCAATGACGTCTGAGTGGATTAGGGGTGTTTTCGATTGGCAAAGTCGTTTTTACGGGAGGTCTCTTTTTTCGACTTTGCGTGAAGATAGCTGAATTAATTTTAATCAGATTGGTGTGAGCTTGCCGTAAAGTGGAAATAGTAACCATTGGCAATACGTACCGAAAAGTTTTCTCGCCCATCTTATGTGCCCTTTAAGTGATGAAACACGACTCGTTCGTTTAAATATGGGAATTATGGTTACGTTTAAGCAATTACTGTATTGCGCCTTTCGAAGAAAGAAGGGGGCATTTAAAAAGGGGTCGTCAATACAATTTACACGTATTCTGATTAAGCCAGAGTCAATAACGCAGTGAATATTTAATTTAATCACGTCCGAGATCTTTTGGATATCTAACCAAATACCACGTTACACTTCAAATTCCGATAGCTTGTATTTTTCTAGAGGTAATATGTGGGGTATTGCTTTAGCTTTCCATTCCCCAAACTCTAGTTACGTCTAAAGAAGGAGTGGTATGTGGGTAAAGGCACGTGTCTCCTCTTCACAGCAAGCCCATGCCTCCAGTACTGTGTTTATGACTCTTCTGTAGAATACAGACGCTGTATCACATCCCATAAAACTACAGGAGACAATGAGGGATGGGAGTCCTTCCTACCCCCTGAACATGCAATATAGTATTTTCACTGACTAGACAGCATTTCTTTTCAACTTGAACTTTCTTTCTCTTGTCTTAATAAAAGCAATCTAACCCTTCTCGTAGTGGTATAATTGTTTTCATGGACCTTTTAAAAGCCTGTCATGATATAATGAACATGTTAAAATCAGTACACGAGTCGTGAATTTTATGGTTTTGGGTGACCTTTGTAATAAACAAAGAGAAGCATAAGCTACAAGACAATGCAGAAGTAATTAGTATGGCTGATTCACAAACGATGAAATCGTAATAAAAAAACGCTTAGAAGGGACTAAACAGAAGTAAAGGACTGCTCTTCAGTTTGGACTATTCACGTATTTCACCGAACAATATTGATTACAATTTACAATAAAAAATTAAATTTTATGGTTCCGAAAATAGAGTAATACACCCTTTAAATTTCTATCCTTTGTGAAATTCATATTTACAAATGCACACCAAGTGAAATATGTTTTCTGTGTTAAATTGTTATAATAATTCAAAATGTTGCATAGGTTTACTGCCATAATGAATAATCTCTACGCCGTCTAGTCGAGCGGAGACCGGGTGACACATCGTACGACTGTACCCGCCACAATAATAGTTTTCTTCATTTAGTTTGGGTTTCATTTTTAAGGCAAAATGAAACTGTAGAATTATTTGATACAGTTGAGTTAGCTTTAAATTCTGGCGAAAGCACAGTCCCCCAAAGCGATACCAGTCTAAAAATGGGTCATTTCCATTCAGTAATTGCAAAAATATGATCAATTCAAATTTTCTACAGAGGATATAAACGGGACATGGTTAAAAGTCGGTGTCACCTGTAATCTTCGAGAAACATTTTTTGATATGCTTCTTTTAATCCGACTGAACCCAAACGGATGATACTGTTGATATTTAAATTGAAAATGAGTTGCATTTTCTGGTTCACTGTAAACCGTATGACAACCTGAGAGTTATTTTCAATGTCAATAATCATTTTAAAAGGTGCAAACCATGCATGCTTAAGAATAATTGTAGAGCACTAAATGTGATATAATATTATGTGAATGAATTCATCTATAATGCTGTGAAAAATGAGAACATGTAGACAAAATAAAAAGAGGCCGAGATAAAAAGTGCGTGCTTTAGTAATCCCATCTTCAACGATCTATCCGTGATGTAGGCCTATCGATATCGTGGGCCTTGTTTGTATCGCTACCTACTAAGTGACACTAAGTGTAATTGTGAATTTAGCGAAGACTTACACTTATATAAATGTAAATGTAAGTGTAGCCTGGGGGCTTATCATTTGAACGTGAACATTCGCCATGGTGAGTTCAACTTTTAATAAAGCAAATTTTGACTGCGCTGGGCACCTTATCATAAGCCAAGTGGCGTGGTTTCGATTCTCTGCTTGTTCGTGATAAATAGTAGGATGGGCTGCCCAACCTCTATAGTTTTCTCCTTGTCCTCCGATTTCCTTCCGCTGCTAAGGATCCCTATGCACAAGCGAATTATTGAAATAAAATCATTCGTAGACCTTGTTTGTGTTGTGTGAATGTTAAACTAGATTTCTCTTTCTCCCCCTCTCTTTACTGTATCGTAAACAATACTGTCCTATCGTATCGTGAACATAGTTATAAGTTATAGACAAAAATAAATAAACTTCTGCTAATAAGCAATAAGCGTTCTAATTGATTAATAAGTTAGGAACATTACTTACTTACTGTGCAGAACTGCGCCACAAATACCTTAGTACACCCATAACATCGTGTGTTTTAGGTATGGGTACCGTAATGAGTCTAGTCTGTCTATGGCCTAGGTCACACTGAAGAACACCATTTAATATATATAGACCAAACGTGTACTATCCACCTTCGTGTGTTTATATTATGGGTTAGGTGGGCTGTATGTGTTCAGAACGTTCACCTCATGGACGTGCTCTGAAGACTAATATTAAACTAGAAGGGGTTTGATTGTTTACAGCGTAATACTGAATGATACATACACTATTAATTTTGTTTTAAACGTTAGATGATAGCCCAGGTGTAAATGTAATTTCAGACAAAAAGTACGCTGAATAGTTATTGTGGAATATTGTACTAACAGTTCTCTAATGTAAAAGACAATGATAAATCGAAATTGAAATAAACTACCCCCCCCCCTCCAAAAGAAAGCCCCCCCCCCCAAAAAAAAAACAAGAAAAAAACCGAAAAAAAAACCCAAGCAAAAAGCAATATCCGTAGGCTTTCTGGGTATTTAAATATTTTGTAAAAAAGTAAACTGTATTTTAATTGTCACCGCCAACAGTGACTATCTGTGCTTATCTCCCTTGATGACGCGACCTTCCGACGGCTTCTTAAATTGATGTGACACGGACTTGTGATGTCAGCCGCACCCATACGTTCGTTCCTTAAAAGTAAATATCACTATTTCTGGCATAAAAGTCGAAATTCCTATGCTTAAAATAGTGATGTTAATTTACGGGATTAACACGACTACCATTTTGATCTGCTAACCCGGTTATCCATTAATTATTTACTTAAAGGTGTTGAATCGTCGACGGTGGGTGTTTGTATTTTCTTAAAAACAAATGAACATGAAAGGTGTAGTGAATCTTGACATCCCATTTGCCCTTTGATGTATCATTGTATGTAATACAACTATTTTTTAGTTTAGATTTCTTAGCATTTTATGGCAGTTATAGCGAATTTGCATATTCAAATTTAAGTTATTTGGCTATATTCTGGTATTTGCCGAGTTTCCAGTTGTTGTTTTCCAGCTTGGTGTCCCCCAGTCAGTGGTGCGGGATACGCGAAAATACTTGGCCCCGTATACCAGCTGCTATTCGAAATAAGAGTTGGTCGCAACGCCGCTGCCCCAGCAAAACACTGAATGGCTTATCCCCATCTTCCTTTAGCCTGGATGGTGTAGAAAAGTAGAATGTTAAAACACATTAATCCATTCCAGTGTTCTTGGATATATATGAGGTACCATCCCGGCCTAAGTGATGTGAATATCAGATCTCCATGATTGATAGATTTTAATTATGCTTAAACCAATATGCGTTTAATCAACTTTTTTGTCTCAAATATTCTATTTGTCAGCAGTCTAAAATATATTTATATTGCCTAAAATGATAAAATATGGCCTTTTAGACTGACGCTGTTATTCATTGGTTAATGGTGTTTTATTGCAGTACTAATTGCACGTGTTTAGGGAAAATAGGTAAGTATCCATGTTGATGTTCTTCAGATGCTGCCACACAAATAAATATGATGAATAACGCAATTACTACAATACTCAAAATCTAATTTAAAACAAAAGTGATTTTAATTAAGATTTCAAGACTTTATTCAGAGAATCAAAATAACAGTGGCCACGAAAAGGTGATAAATGTGAAGAATGAAACAACCAGCAGCAAATTACAAACTCAACAGAGGTATTTACGAAACAAAGACTAGCAAATTGCATCGATAAAATTAATTGTTCGAAAATTATATATACAAGCGTAAACAGGGAGATGAATACAAAATACCAAATAAATATAACGTGGAATTTTCAGATAAATGTTTGTTTGATAAGCAAAGTAGTAGCATATTTTCTAGAGAGTGCAAACATTCTGCCTCATAAGTCATGACTAACACTGTACAATGTTACTATCAATAATTCACTTGTGTGTATTGGTCTTTAGCGGCGGGATTAAACCCATGAGGTAAAGCAAGCGACCATACCTAGGATCGAAACCACACCATTTGAATCGATGGTAGACCTTATGATCTAAAGAGCACGCGGTAGACCATTGCGCCCTTGCCCTCATTTTAAATGGTTAATCTGCTCCCAAGTTAATAGTTTCTACCCTCTCCCCGGTCGAACCTTCATATGTGTGCATTATCATGTATTTAGTTTTACAATATATGTTAGTTCATTTCTAAGTAACTCATATTTTTCTTATTTCGCTTCCGAGGATTTCGTTTCATTTTTTGTAATATCGTTTTAATGGATTGTCTTAAGTTTAGGTTATTTCCTTTTGCCAGAGCTTATTTCGCTTTACAGGTATTTCCAAACGTATACACTATTTAATATTAACTATCAACAATTCAAATACCCAAAAAATCATAGATCTAATTATTCACCGCAAAACTATCGTGTTGTTTCCGCTTTACTGGTGAAAATTCTATATAACCACAACCTATTTCTGATGGATTTCCATAGCTTGCGGACAGTTATCTATGTACATTTTAGATTAATTTCTTTCTTTCGTTTTGCACGAACAGTAGACAGGGAGTTCAAATTCATCAAATCTACACGGCGGCCAAAGTTGTATATCGACTACCAACAGTGGAAACACAACAGTATCTGTCTGACACATTCCTAATCCGCTAAAACATGCACCATCGTCCCTAAAAAAAGGAAGCAGAATTTTTAACTTGTAAAGCATTATGAAGCATATTTCCATTGCTATAACATTGCAGATATTACACTATAAGATCATCCAGTTCTAGAAGAAATGGTGTTCTTTGATTTTATAATAATTTATTCCTATTCGTTTCATGTAGCACATAGCCGATCATGAAATATTCCCTTATTGTTAATTCGTATCTCTACAGGCCCAGGAGGACTTACAATTATATATAATGTACCGATATATAAGATACTCTTAATAATTATATAAGTAAATAATTAGTTTTGATAAGAAATATCTGAATGCAGATATATTTACAATAATAGCTAAATGTAGTTTCAAATGAAATCTGGCTGCACCGAATCGGGGTCCAATGGGAAGTGGCAGTGTTCAGTTCTTGAATATTGTATTTAACTTTATATCCACAACCCACGTCATCAACCGGTTATAGAGCAGAACATAATGTATCCCTATAAACCCACAACAAATCTGCGATCCTCTACTGAAACATGATTACTAATACATCGTTCTTATAATTTATCACCATTCTATGTATAAGCACCATTGTTATGGAATAAATTCGTAATTTCATAGCTATTGCTACTTATAAAACTAATTTATAATTATATGTAATGTTATCTAAATATCATTTTCATTAGTATGCTCTTTGTTATCTTGTTTTATTATGTAATTTTTTGTTATGGTTTCTCCTTATCAGTGGTGCAGGACAAACTGCCTGGCCACAAACAACGTATATATTAATTCGAGTGGAACGAAAATATGAAGTCCCGTGTACACAGAACAGTAGACATTAAACCCCAATTCATTTCATTTCATTTATCATGTATTATATATGTTGCTGTCTTGCTTTCTAATATGTCTTTGTAAAGTTAATATAATAATCCTTTTCGAAGCTTTTAGAGACAAACTTGTTGACCCCCAAGAACCTGGACATTTTCTGAAGTGGTCTTTAATTGCTTAGATGACGTTCCATTAATATGAAAATCCCTGTCTGTTTGTTATAGCGTGAATATATCCTATTCGTCAGCCATCAAAATTGGAATTTTGTGCGGATGCAAGTAGTAGTTCATGACTCAACGACTCTATCTTTGGAAAATGTTCATAATTGTACATCAGCAGCTACTTAACTTTGAAAGGAACACGGCAATTAGAACGGAAGTGAGGCAGTGACAACACTCACTATTTGACAAGAAACTAAAATTATTACATTGGGCCCGGGCCTTTATGGACTCCCTTCAAACATTTATTAGATGGGTGGTTATCAGTGCCTAAACTGTTCGGTTCAATCTCACATTTTGACGCTTCTTACTGATAATATTGTGTTGATAATATTATTCTATTATGCTAGATCTGTAAACAAATCTAGGGACTCTACCAAACCCGATAAAATGACAAAAGTGATTTGCAGATTTCGATGCTGGTATCAAAATATTGTATACTTCATACCTTCAATATTATTCCTTGAAATAGTTTTCTTTAATTTGATTAATTATTATATCAAACTTTATACATAAAGCTATAGTTTGATCGTATTGGATAAAATTATGTATACAAAATCCTCCCTATTGTTTGGGTCTGAGATTACCCCTTGTTTCCGACATTGTATTTCGTGCCAGGAATCCGACATCAGGGTAAACATTATAATGGCAAAGTATTCTACTTATATTATGATCATTATGTACTAATTTAACTTCAGTACTGAAAATACGAAAAACTGCACAGGCAAATCCGTGTAATTGTTGACGTACACATAAAAGAACTGTTGACAGTAGAAATTCGATGAATAGTATGCAGACATGCCGCTATCCAGGAAAAATCCCCCTTATTGCACATAAGGTTGCGAATGTTCAGAATTATGAAAACAAAAGAGAAAACTTCATTGAATTATGTATCATGAATAATCTTCTTCTTAAGGACCCCCCCCCCCACTAAAAATCAACAAAATATAAGCAGGCCTTTAATTACCATTTTTTATTCCTATGAATTAAATTCAAATATGATCGTTCTTTCACAAGTTATAATGTTACTATAAAATGTATACTTACAGACATTCGGCAATGGGAATAAACTGTTTCATGTTGGACTTTTCGAGGAATACAAGTGTTTGGAGTTTTCCGTGTATATTAACTAAAGTCTGATTTCCATAGTGACCCAAAGACCTGGAAATAATGTTTGGTAAATGGTTTTTATTTATATAATAGTATTACATGTATACACACATACAAAACCGATAAGACAAACCTGTGGACAAGACACAAACTACACAGACATTCCCGGAAATAAACAGCAAATATCAAAGTTAATGGATACAGGGGCCAATCGTAAGCGTCCACTGCGCTATTCAGTTTCCGACCTGTAATATTAAAGGTTTCACTCAGAATGAATTAACTGATGTGCAGCTCTTTGGAATATACGACATATCTCATGTTCTTATATACTAAGGCTATATTATATAAAAAAATAATATACCGAAATACATTCATTGAACTTCATCGACTGTATAACTTCTGTGTCATAACTAATTCTAACTTCACGTACTTACATTGGACAACACAAATCATAATCTAAACTTCCCGCAGGTGAACTTTTTGGTGGAATTCCGAATTTCGAACAGGATGTCATGCTATAAAAGAAACGATAAATTACATTGTAAGTGCAGGTTTACCAAATATTTTGCGGGACAGGGTCCAGTATAAAGAAAGGGTGTCTTTTTTGTTTATCCCGCAAGAGCAGGAATATAACTTTTCGTCATCATGCGCTCTTTCACGCCGAGACAAATCAAAAATAAAAGACACGCTGCCTGTAAGCTTTGAATCCATATCACTTGGTCCAAATAATAGTGATTATAGTGATCAATTTCATCAATAACATATTTGAAGACGCCCTTCATCGTATATTGATCTCATGTACACGGAATGATCTCAGAACGGTAAGACGTGCTTCGGGATCTATATCCCGGGGAAAGAGGTACAGTCAGCACATAGACTGTCAAAAATGTGCCCTGCATACACATCAGAAATGTTTGCGATCAAAGAATGACAAAGATGCCGTATTGTGGATATCCTAAGTAGCTTGGAATTCATTAGAAACCAGAAGCTGGACAATCGTCCCGTCCAGTCCCGTCCAGACTGGTAAACGTAGTATAAGAAGAGCCCGTGGCAGAATTTAAAAGTATGGTCGGATGCCACATTCGCCCTGAATGGGAAAATTTCATTTTGGACCTCAACACTTACAGATTTAGATCCATTGAGCCTTTCAACGCTAAATGGATTGTAAATCACCCACGCGGGAATATCTACTGGTTAATCACTAAACTGAAGGCGAAAGAACGATCACAATTTTTCAGAACAAGCCTATAAAGCGCAGCCGCGACACAAACGTGATCTATACAAGATATATAGACATGAGATGTTCGATTTAATCTATTTGTGAGACACGAATCAAAGACCCCGTGGTTTCATCTCTCTTGGTTATGGAGAGTGTTTTACTCTGTGACGAGTTGAAGTTGACTTTAACAAAAAATGAGTTGGTCCGAAAAGCGATCTCCCAGAAGTAAACAGAAATCGGTAACTTTGGAAGGGGCCATTTGTTGAAGCCCAGGCTCGTTGAAATGTAATTGTATCGACGCGCTAGGCCAAGGGGTGTTGTTAGGCCCAACTCGTTAAAATCGTTAATATGAATCATCCCTTTCTTTCCTGTATGTTATCTCCTCAGCGGTCCAGATTAGAATGAAATGTTGTTTTATAACATGTCAGCTCTAGTTGGGCTATATTGCGCGGTCGAGTTTTGATATTACCATATAAGACGATCAGTTATGTATCACCCTAGGTGGAATATGTCGTTAAACCCGACGACAGAATGAGCACATCGATACCAATAAAGTGAACAATTTTCCATAAACTAAATGTTTAGGCGATAAAAAGTACATTCAACAAAAAAGACCCACAGTTTCATTTTCGACAACTCAGAAATGAGTCAAGTGATTAATAATTGTCTGTTGGGTAATAAAAGGTATCTAAAAGAAAGCAATATTTAAGCTTTGGAATTTTAATTTAGAATAGGCCATAGTGCCGCTGTCCGGGCAAAATTTCACCTCCCTCATAGCACATTTTGTTAGTTCCGTTTATTATGCCGAATTGTTAACGAATACACTTTGATATCCACGAATGATGTCAATAGGCCTACGAAACGTTTACGATCTTCGGCACTATCCGTGAAAATTTGATATATTCTTGGGTCCCTAAACGCTATAAAACGCCACTGACCGCTGCCGAACCCGTCATCGGCACAATTCCTAGTTGATTCTTGATTGGTCTAAATTGAATCGTTACAAATCGTAGACGATTCTTTCATGTTGTACCTTTATCGTAACGTTATCTTTCCATTCGACATATTTTTTACCCGATTACCCACGAATTATCTTAACTTTTTCGTACACTATTCGGAACTGCTTCGTAGCTACTCCCGATTCTCCACGAATTTTTAAAATGTTTTGCCGATTTGTCATGATTCGGTAGTATTCCTAGCGATTCGTGTTTTCGTAGCCCATGTGAACGTCAGGCATAACAGAGACTAATTGAGTCAGGGAGTCGCATTTCCGTTGTTAATTCATAGTTGATTCATAGCGCCACGTGTCACAATGAGAATTAGGATTTTGTCGTTTTCACCGCGTCTTGTAAAATGTTTAAGAAACTGAACAGACAAGTTACAACAATATAAAAAAATATATAACAATTAACAATATAACATAGGTAACAATGGAGATTTAAAACACGATCAGATATAAATCAGTATTTTTGCATATGCAAATGACGAATTCAATAGAAGTAAATAAGAAATTATATATATTGAAGTAAATTTATTAGAATAAAGATAACTAACTTAACAGTTATGTCATGGAAACTAATACTTACGAACTGAACAAAGGAATAGAACAAACTTTATACACGAGTGATCCAGGAGATGGGCGATAAATTTCATGTTTTAATCCCCATCTTCTTAGTATGATGTCAATTTCTTCTTCTGTATGAAATAAACCATAGTAGGTTTTATTAATCAGCGAAGAGTTAACTGTCAAGCATCTTTTATCATCACACAGTATTTCTTCTACAGCTAAAGTAAGCGGTCCTGGGACAAAAGCGACCAATGCTAACAATACTGATACAGTAAAAAATAAATTGCTTTTATATGTCATCTGAAAAGTAATAAAACTTAATAACCAAAAGAATAAATAAAGACAAAATCGTATTGCCAGTACAATCACATACATAGTCATGAGGAATAACTCTAGTAATCATATAAGTGGCCTCGTGCCAACAGTATGGACCCAGACCCAGTCTTATGTCCCAGCCTTCCATCGTCACAACTAGCGGAATATGAAAGCGTGGTTTGCACGTAACTGAACAAAGCAGAAAGGCTTACATCTTGAAGCCCTACGCCTCAGCCTGCCAAACATAATATACATATAGGTAAATCCGTTATTGTTCGCATTGTTCATGTCGATTTACTTCCTGATCAACCAGCCGCAAAAGCAAAAATATAAACCAAAACATGGCAGAAAATGTAAATGCAAACACGCCTTTTCGATTATATACATAAAACATCAACCAAATTACCATACAAAAGTAGAAAGCGAGAGAAACAGAGAATGGCTATAAGTAATTACTAATCCATATGGTCCCAAGACCAGTAATTCTCTCTCCACGGGCTTCAATGTTAAATCCTTGCCATTTCTTGACCAATTATTTTTTTTTTGACATTCTGATGATTTTAATCTTTATAACCACAATGAGCCTGGCATGTTACAATCATCTGATAAAAATATTAAAGGAGAGTAACCATTCCGATAATTTGCTAGACCTGTTCAAAGGAATATATTGTTTTTCTAGGATATCGCTCCAATTATTGTTTGTTAACTTCCTAATAATTCAGCCTGAAAATGAGGAAAATGTCAATTAAAACACTCTCGTCGAATCTAGACCAAAAAATCAACAAAAATTGCCACGTAAAAGAGGAGAATTGGGAGATTTTTGACAAATAGAGGCCGTACTAATCTTAGTCCCGCAAGAGACCAAGCAGCCATGCTAAAGTATTTTTTTGATTGAGGATAACATTTTAAAGGGGCTTGACACCCTGAATGTTAATTTTTAAAGATTAGATAACAAACCGAACGCCTTAGAATCTAGACCGGATAATCTTGAACGGTGTCAGAACCAATGAGGTGACTCAAAATTTTGAGTTGCCTGAGTTATGTAGCTCTAGATCGTGTCTATGGAAGTTGGAAAATACCGAATAAGGAACCCGAGTATAATCCATGTAGGTCACACGAAATGTGCACACTGAACAGTTCCTTTATTCTGAACATGCTATTGTATCCAAATTTCCACCACGAGTGTGTGTAACCCTAGCCTATTCCCGATGACTGTTTGTATTGTTGCGCGGCTGCACTACACTACATTGTTTATACCATGATGTTGAAATATACTTTTAATAAAGCAAACTTATTATAAAATGTAGGAATCTGCTTAATTTAGGCCGAAATTGTAACACAAAATAGGTTACATGTGTATCTAAGTAGATTTCAAATACCAAATTCCCTTCAAGAACACTAGCCCCCACCCCACCTACCTCTAACAAAATACAACCTTGAGCTTTGAGCCCAAATGAAATATATCTTAACTAGCAATATGATTATAAATTGATAAAAACGAAGCATGTCTGGTCTTTGCATTGGATTAAAACATAACATATTATGGCCATCTATTAATTATTTCTGTATATTCTTTTAAATTAATTGGTAACTAAAAATAACGTTCGTTATAGTAAGTCGTTTTTTTTTAAAAGTTAACATTATCTAAGATTTTATGGAGATTTGCCACATTGACTCACATAGGGACGTACTTTTCAGTATTCCATCCTACATATGGACCCATTGCCGTTGTAACTCATAATCGTATAAATACCATATTATAACTTACATATAGGCTTATTTATTGTCTTTATAATTTAATATTATAAATATCATATTATAAGTTCTTTATTAGACTTATTAACAATCGCTTGTGTTAAAATCATTTATGATCAAACTTTCCTAATGTGTTTATTACTTACCATTTTCGCCAGGAGTTTTAAACCTTCTAAAAGTAAAAGAAATATCACTCAATATTATTTGCTCGGTACGTCTGTCCGGTAAATGGGGTAATATAATATGGGGACTCTCTTTTATTTATATATCCGTTTAAAGATTTGCATACACATAAATATCCCAACAGTCTCTAATATACACAACAATATACCGCTGGTATTTTTGGATTAAAAAAAATATTATATCGTTCAATAATCTTTTATACTGGTTAAAGTATTTGTCGACCAATCAAATAGAATTCCATTCATGTCGATCTCTCAGGTAAAGGATATGTACATCAAAACACTAATATTTTACACACTCGTGAATCTTTCTCCGCAGTAATTTTTCTTTTACTGGGCAACCATTGATACAAGTGGCTTGAATAAGAATTTAAAAATATGAACAAAAAGCAGCAAAATTTACTTGTCTGAAACATTGGGGTGTTCGGGTATCATTTCAAGGTTTCTTTAACAGGGTTACTCAACTCAGTTATCAATCCCATTGTTCAAATGTATGTATGAATGACTAAATACTCAGGAAGGCCAATTGCCGCTAAAACATCGATATGTACATATTATATACATTAGCGTAGAATCTGGAGATTCCTGGCCTCGAGTTCACAAAGCATTCTCAGACTTCAGTTAAGAATTTACTCAAAAATTGCTCGCCTTATTTTAACTGAAATATAGCCCTTTATAGAGCTTTTGTTGTTTTAATGTATTAAATACACCAATAAGAAACTATGTGCCAAAGTTTTGTGTTTCTGGATCTAAGATATTTCTCATAAACAGTTGAGTACATTCTTAATTTAAGTCTGAGAATTCTTTGTGAACTTAGGGCCTGATCGTACTACCGTACTAGACTGAGAGTTTCTACTAATCTGTCGATAAAATTATTCGATACAATAGATGGAATAAAGGTTCAAATGGCTGGGTGCGAAATATATATATTTTGCTATTCGGTTTATTCTGAAACATGACTTTTTAAAATGACTTTTTGGGACCTTTGTGCGGTGTTATTGAACTGATATATTTATGTGCACTTGATCCCACAGGAATACATTTAATTTTCCTTCAGATAAAATTATCATATATCTTTTGAATTTCTTCACATAAATTCGTCAGCCTCGCACTTTCGCAGCTCAACTGACAGGTGTTCTAAAGGATTTCCGGTGATCGATAAGGATATTTTACTAGGGTGAAAACTATTTTAGTTCATGATTTTAATAAATGTATTAACGAGGTCGCCTTACTGGCGTTAACATATGACACAGCGTGCCTGAAATTCGTTGTCAATTCACGACAACATATTTATAAACAAATATTATCTTTAATATTGACAAATATTATCTCCTTTGTGAACTTTTCGCATTAGAATTAGAATAATAGAAAAAGTTACATATTGTTTATCTGCCACGTTTATGATATTTATAAAATTACAGAGCCCCCAATACCAAGATTTGCATAAATATTAACTTTTATTAAGAAATAAATACGTTTTGTTTGGACACAGCAACAATATAAACTTTGATAGGACAATTGTGACAAATTCTCAACAAAGTGATATTAATGATTATATTTATACACTAACACAGAAATATGAGATTCTGAATCAAGTACAGTCTCCTGCACCGCCCAAATCAAGAAGACCAGAAAAAAAACCCGTATGGGAGTATGAATTGTTTATTTTATTTAAATCAACCTGTAATAAACCTAATTTTTGGGTGGCATTAAGCGGTTGGGAAACACATTAACAGAACACAATGAATATCGGAAACAATCACTGATTTTATGCTAAAAGTATGACGATGTGCTTGATAACAATAAGAGGATACGTGTTGAAACGTCGTGCTTTTAGAATAAACCCAGTACTTAGTGATTCTTCCTGTATAAATTGTTTTCTGTTAATGTAGTAGCATTGCCATCATTTCAAGCTATCAGCTATGCATTCTGTTTGCTTCTGAAATATAATTTTTATTATAAATGATGGGTGTTTCAATAATATATGCAATATGATGGGAAACGATGTAAATATGATGTGTTTACAATTTACTTTTTGAATCAACAGCATTTAATGGCTATTAGATTAATGAACTCATTTTATCAATTATAATAACATTAATATTTTAACAAATATACTATAAAATCAAAACATTTATATATTCTGGTAGATAAATAAAGGTGATTGGCGAACCATTAAAGATACCTTATGTAAGATCTAAATCTGCACATTGCGGGTCTTTATTTTGGCTTCAAATGTCATAAACAATAATTCAGACACTTATTCACATGGCAATCCATAATCAATTATATAGAAATCGGATGCCTGAGATATTAAGCGGAATAGACAATGCATGCCACATCTTCGTATAATGTTACCAGCATACCAGGATACGCCCACATTTTCGAGAGATGGATAGAGAACAAGCTGAAAAGAAAGTGATTTTTCAGGAAATTACAATTCGATATGCGCAAATATCGAAAGGAACCGAGATCTTTGGGTTATAAGCATACATTTCAAGTTTAAACTAAATCCGATAAAAATTGTGACTTCTACAGTGTTCACAAGCTAAAAACGTGATTTTTCGTACATTCAGGGGCCATAATCCATGAAGTTACAGTCCGATACATGCCAATATCGAAAGGAACCGAGATCTTAGGGTGATAAACCTATATTTCAAGTTTCATTGAAATCGGATAAAAATTGTGACCCGTAGACTGTTCACAAACAATTGTGGACGGACGGACAGGGGCGACGACAAAATGGAATATCGAGATTTAATTATTATTGCAATGGTACTTGACAATTGAAACTATTTACGCTATTTTTTGTTAAAACTTAAAACATTCATAACATCGCTCCGTATAAAGAAAATTTGTAATATATTCACTTTTCATAATTTTTGTTACAGCAAGATCAACAAACTCTTTATCTAAATCTTACATAATGCATCTTTAATGTTAATAATGAAGGTATTTTTATAATATTAAATATACAACTTGAAGATTTTATAGTTACATGGATATGTGTATATGCACCAAGCACTATGTTGAAAAGGGAATGGTTACTGCCGATATCTTACAGAACTTTTCGTAGTCGTCTCAAATCCGTTGGATATGACACTATAATACCTATCAGACGAGGCTAAATCTATCTATTTCACATGCACACCTGAAGATTTTGTCACAGGTCACGATATGTACACAGGGTTTCGACACGTGATTGTTGCCGATGATTGTGGGTTAGGGTTAAGGTAATGCTTACGACTAGGTCTTGGTTTACATTTCGTGACCTATGACGAAATCTGCAGGTGTGCATGTGAAATAGATCTAACCACCAGACTAAGTCTCTTGTCTATTCACCATAAGACTAGAATGGGTCCAAGCACGCAATCATTGAAACATAGTGTCATAGTGAAGCATAAGAATTCACTGATAGTGCCAGTGACTTTCTCTTGTTCATGACGAATGTTAGACCAAAGGTATAGAGAGAGAGAGAAATGGGGTTTAACGTCCACTCGACACAAACTAGGTCATTTCGGGACTAACATATGGTTTAATTTTATTTCCATAATTCGCTTGCGCGTAGGGGTCTTTAGCTGTGGGAGGAAACCGGAGGACCCGGAGAAAACCCACGAGGTTGGACAGGCGCCCCTACTCCTTGCCACGTACAACCGGGGATTCGAAACCACGCCAGTCGACTCAATGACAGACTGTATGATACAGCGCGCGCACGCTAACCATTCAGCCATCCAACCCCCCAGACCAAAGGTATAGCGACGTAGGAACATGGTATATGCACAGAGGACCATGAACATCCTATACCATGTTCCATTCGGCAGGGGCTCTGTCATGATATTGGTTTGGTTTTCACATGACCGAAAGCTTCCACTGGTAACAGTCAGAGGTAATACTCTATGGCCTGCGACACCAGAGAGAGCGAGAGAGAGAGAGAGAGAGAGAGATCCTGGACAGTGATGTACTACTCGACTTTGACAACCACCCTATTCTCATTTGGCCAATCTTTATAAACGACAACGCCAGATCGCGCCATTGTTAGGTTTTTGCGTTGGGAGTCCGTTGTTACACTAGCAATGGTATGAATCCATCCAGCATATCTGAGATAATCTTTGATGTAATATCCGCCAGAGGATTGCCCGTGCAGAATCATATCCATTTGGATCAGGCACTATACAAGGAATGGAACGGACTAACACAAGCTCAGATCAGTCTCATCCAGGCAATGAAGAGGAGGCTATGCAAGATATTGACACCGTTTGACGGCTCTGTGAACAAATTAACTATGAAATGAAATGAGCTGAAATGTATGATGCTTGGACTTGGATTCCCCCATTTTCCGCCTGCGCTATTTTTGACGACATAATCTTCTTAAATCATCTACTTAATCTTCAATTTTTGTCATTCTTTGCGAGTACAGTGTTTCTCCGAGGCAGTTCATTCTGATTGAATACCTTCCAGAACGCAAAATAGCTAACAGGTCTGTTAGATGTTACTGTATTAGTATAAAAGAACTTTGTAAAATAAACCCCATGGTTATTAAGTACATGTATACAAATCATCCTAATTTTATATGCCATTTTGAATTCATTGATCTCTTTATAAATTATATTTTTAAAATGGAGAGAACTGTTCATGGTCGGGAACAATCGGAAGGCCTCGGTAGTTTTCGGAAGTTTACGGAAGCCATCACAAGTCTTTTTATATATGCCATTCTGAGGGCATCGATGTGTTCCTTATTCCTACCAAGTTTCAAACCGATATCTCAAATAGTGACGGAGATACGCCATCTTGAATGTCGCAAAAACGCCGAAGAAAATTTGTGAGAATCTTGATTCTAAATCTAAGCGTAGAAAATTGCGAATTTCAAAAAAAACGTCTGTGAGATCCCCAATGGGATTTGTCCAAACAATCCAAAATAGAAAACCCATCGAAGAGTCGACCAGAAATAAACGAGATGTGGGCAATTTAAAACTATAAAAACTAACCCAATTTATATTTAATAAATAGTTGCACGGAGGCCAATAAAATCTACGATGGCAGAATGTTTCCACCATACACAGTTTTGACTATCTAGAGTGATTGAAATCCACAAAAAAAAAGAAAAAAAAACGGCTTTCGAAAACAAAACCTCTTTCTTACCGAACATTTTGTAGAATTTTATACACGATTTTGTATCAATAATTGGCAAGAGAGTAAAAATCCCCAAAATAACGACAAGAGACTTATATTAAATGGATTTACAAGAACAGTAAGCTGGGATTGCAAACTTTTCAAATGTACAATATAGGGAACTTCCAAAATCGACAACTAATATTAGAATTTCTATAGTATCTGTTTCGCATCGCCCAAATCCACCAGAACATGCCCCTGTTCTCCTGAAAAAAAAAACAACAACAGAAATTTCACTATTACATTATACTATTTGTCTTAGTAAAATATACCGAAATGAGCAGTATAACAGTATTATACGAAACATTCTATTTTTTAATACGTCCAAAACAAATTATTTGCAAATTGATATCGATTAGGAGCTGATAAAAGACTGGATTTAATCATTACTGGGTGTCCATCTGCTAAGCTAGTCCATGAACACGTGTACTATCAGTCGTAGGCTAGTCTATGATTTCAAAGACACATCTTTACCACAGGGAGCGTTTTTTTTTACATAAACTGAACCTGTTTCCCAATCCCATTCAGATAGCCTAAACAAAATATTGTTTATAAAAAAATAATCTATGCCACCAGTGATAATCAGAACTATCAGTGATTGGTTATTATTTGAAAGACATATCAATATTATCAGTCTACGATTTCAAGAACACGTCTAATGTAAAAAGGAATGTACACCATAGGGGTGCAACATACATGCGGAATCAATCCAGATCAAAATCACCGCCTTACTAATGATGGCTATGCTTAATCTTTCTAGAATCTCTGATATAAATTGTTACCGAGGAGTTTAGATACAAAGCAATCTATGTTTATAATTGTGCAACTTCTTTAACAAAACATAACAGGTATACTTACAGACACTTAGCATGAGGAATAAATTGAAATCTATCAGGATCAGATAATTTAACAAGAACTTTCAATTCATTATTTATGTTTACCAAAGTTTCATTTTTATGGAAATAACGAACCCTGGAAAAAAAAAGAAAAAAAGATTTTGGTTTAGAAAGCTTCCATTGGTGGGAATTGGACAGTTTTATCCATACACCGAGATCTGATCAAGAAATCGTATTACAATTTACATCCGTCGTTTTTGTAGGTTTTCAAAAATATGGTTTGTCGAATGGTGGGGGGGGGGCATCAAATATACCACTAAAACCAACATGTTTCAGCTATTTAAATCTAAATACATCACTAAAACCATTATGTTTCAGCTATTTAAATCTAAATAAAACCACTATGTTTGAGTTATTTAAATCTAAATGCATCACTATAACTAATACGTTTCAGCTATTAAAATCTAAATACATCACTAAAACCGCTATGTTTCATTTTCACCGGGTCGTCCGGTTTCCTCCCACTGCTAAAGACCACTATGCGCAAGCGAATTATTGAAATAAAAATAAACCATATGTTAGTCCCGAAATGACCTAGTTTGTGTCGAGTGGACGTTAAAACGCAGGTAGTACCGCTGTCCGGGTAAAATTTCCCTCATATTCCCGTCTTTATTATCCCAGTCATTTCATTTTATATTTGCTTTGATTCTTCTCATAAATTGAGCCTATTGTGTACAATAAACTATGGAAGCCAACTACTACCATTCGTACTGTAATGGCACATCTCAAAGTATACATATTATCCAAACACTCGATAGCACTAAGGCAAAGTTCGTGTTACCGACTTTCATACCGTTTGGTTTCTTTTATATCGTCGGTATGCTGCCGAATGTTGACAAATATTAAATTCAGAATATTTGTAAATACTGAACGGAATTATTTTGAACGGTCCAACTTTCGCAATAGTTATTCATTCTCCAGTATTCCAATTTAGCAAATATTACGCATGTCTATATACATTACTTTTTAATTCGTGTTTGTTATTTCATAGGGTGGTAATCTGTTATTATAAGCTGTCGTAGAGAACACCGAGTCCCCCCCTCTCATGAAATATGTACTTGATAACCGGCAACATTTTATATTAACGTCTTAGGGATAACTTTTCGGTTTGAGGAGATAAATAGACAGCATGCATGGTAGGTTTGCAAATTAACTTTCTTTGACATTTCCTTTTTACATTTAAATAATTTTGATCTACTTTAAGCCACAGAACAAAACATTTATTGAAGCCCGTAAGGTGACCTTTGTACACAAGATAAATATATGTATACTTTTTAATATAATATAATATAATATATTACTTACGTAGGGCAACACATATCATAATCACTATTCGGTTTCTGAAGATTTCGACATATTTTGATCCTGTTAAAGAAAATAACCGACTACAATTGATTCTAATGATTTTTTTAAAAAAAATAAAATTGGGAATAATGTATTTTAAAAGTAGATAATGCTTCCATTTTAAAAAGATATGTGTAATCTCTTAAATTTTCATTCATATATAAATACCTTAAAGATACATTATGGGAGATTCGATAACGAGTTGGCAGTTCTTACTATAAGAGTTAAAAACTAGATAATGTAAAGGCAATTTGCTGAAAAATATATTCAAATTGATCCACTATGAACCGAGAACTAAGCGATTGAAGTTTTCGCCTAGCCTCGATCATCATTACTAAAGTCAGTACGATAAACAGCATAGTCTCGATTATCCATTTAATCGTTAAATCGTGAAGGAAAGTTATGCAGTAAATCAGCCCATAATCCACTCAAGCTCGCAGGCTAGCGATGCCACCTGTAGTTGATTGTGGTCAGGATAGGTTAATCAATGTCTAATTAATAATTTAGATAACATTTCAGGCCTAAAGAAAGACCTGCAATATACAGATTTAGCTTTTGCATAATGTATGTTTAAGTTTGATTATTTCAAAATTTAAAAGTAACATGGAAAATGAAAGAAGGATAGCTCGGCTTATATAAGTACTTACGATTTAAACGACTGGAGCCGGCAGACTGCAGATAAAAATGTTTTTTCATACTTTTGAAGATGTAACTTGTCCCATTCTCTTAATTTAACGTTGATTTCTTGCTCTGTGTGAAACAATCCGTCGTAATATCTAAGTATTTTTGAGGTTCTAATCTTCTTGCATTGTTCTCCATCACACAATGTCTGTATTGGATTGTTAGGTGAAGGACGTACTCGTACTGGTATTAATGGATCTTGCGCTAACGCAGGCCATCCCTGGACAACAGTTACCAATGGTACTAATACCGTGAGTGTATAATGCAGACTATACATAATAGTTGTCTGAAAAAATATGATTGAAATGAAATATCAATTCAAAAACGAAACGTCAGCAGGAATCTGGAAGTTAACAATCCATTGTCGGATAACAAATACATGTAATTAAAACACCTTGTCAATTGACAATTAGGGTAAACCACACACTACATTCAGTTGTAATCACTTCAAGGGACATTTAAATGTCGAGTTAATCAAATTTTATGAGTTGATTTGTTTGTGAAAAACGCCTTCTTCGTTAAAAAGATTATCCGGTTAGCCATGCTGACATTATCGAAGTTGAATTGACATTTTAATAATTATGATAACAATTACTTACACTTTCCATATTTCAATAAATTATAATGTTTAGTTATTATTTGGTGTTTTTATCAAACGCATTTATTTATATATTTCGAGTGTTCCGATCAAAATTCGTTTTTCGTGTATTTCGTGTTTTATAATAATATATTATCGCTCTAAATTTTACTTATACCGGCGTAGAAAATCAGACACCTAATTATATATAGCCGAAACGAATAAAGATATAATTTTGTTTTGATTTACTTGTAAAACTGAAAAGTCAAACTCATTTCAATGATATTGTTAAACATGTATGCCCATTCTTCACACAGAATTCGTGCTATTAGATCAGCCTGGTTCAACTCTGGATATTCTTATGTACAACCCTACGCATAGCAGACACGTCCCTATCGTCATGAATTACAGTTATCTGTAAAAAAAAACTCCGCCCCTACACACCCACCCACACACTGGTCCGCTATACTTTATTCCTCGAAAAATTCAAACCTTACGATTTTGCTAATACATCTACATCTAAATGCTAAATATCTCACAAATAATTACTTACCCCCTTCTCACTGGTCTTGAGATATAGTTTTTATATTGGCTTTATTTTTCATGTTAATATTACGTGTAATTTTATATATATTTGGTTAACTAATAAATGCTAATAATTACTTACCGTCTCCCCTCAACACCAATCACCTGTTTCTAGGCCAAGTTCACAAATATATATAACAGAAAACTGACAAATCTTTTCCTTTATTATTTGTTGATTTGCTTCAATGAGCATAAATAGCTCACGGTGGACCACCTCACGTGAGATGTTAGGTATAAATAAAGGTGTGTATATGCAACAAGCGGTTGCATAGATATCTAGACAAGTTTATGTTTACACCTCAAAAATAATCACTATTAAGTTAACAATAATAATAATATGTCGATGATGCGTTAAATCCACAAAACATGTTCTTTGTTAATAGCTTTCATTTATTCCGCTTAGTGTGAACATTAGATTTGGTTCCCATTTATATAGACCTGTATAATAAGATATAGCCCACGTCAATCTATGTGTCATATTTCTTAATTTTCAACATTTCTTACGTCAAACAAGGAAGGTCTTAACAGTGGTAGAGTTAAGTTCATTGTATTTGATTATTTATGCTCTCAATCCCATAATATTGTAAAAATAATCGGATGTATCCGATCACATCAGATCCTGTTGAAAACACTATTTTATGGTTCAATTTTCTCTTGAAGAATCCATTATGAATATCATTCTTTTTTTCTGTTCGGGTGGTGGGAGGAGATCCTTAGTCGCACAGCAGTAACATCCTATGGCTGTGCTATCTCTAGGATAGCACGATAGTAAACAAGCCGATTTTCGCTCAATGGTCTGACGCAAACATCCAATGCTATGGAACTGGTCCCATCTAATAGAATTAACATACCATATCAGCCCAATTCAATACTTTATATGGGAAAAAATGTGTCAGTTCCTTTTAAAATCTGCAGTAACAAATATAGACTATAAATGAGCAATCACAGTTTTAACAATGTTTGCAAGTCTGAGGGGAAAGTGCGACAAAATGCAGTGTTCGCAAGAAATTGATGCCAAACCGAAATGTAACTGCATAAATTGTTATCTAGTGTGGTCTTCGGTAGTAATACAATACTAAGTAGTAGCCGGGGTGGTTCGGTGAATGATAATATAAGGCCATTGTCAGCTAATTTGAAGGTAAACTGTTTCAATGGCATTTAGTAATTGAACTAGAGTATACAGGTCACAATTCTATGGAATACAATTACTGCTTTTTACTGAGCGACATTTCGACTAGGCTTCTCTGGTCAATATCAAGCTATGATAAAAAATGAAAATATGACAGGACAATATATACATGTACACAACAATGCTTAGTTAATGCTGACAAACCAGAGATCTCCCTTAATTACGTGTACCTAAACGTAATTTAATTTAATTAAGGATTGTAAAGTTAAACGCTAATAAGAACATTCAATAATACCAATTAACCTAAAAATTGACTAATTGATTAATGGATAAGTTGTTGTGGAGTATACACAATGTTTAGTGGGTTTTAATAATGACAAACGTTGAAAGAAAATGAAATTTGATGAAATGTTATCGATGACCCCTTTCACTGAAATAAACACAAATGATAAATGAATAGATTTTTGTGGGGTATTTGCAACGATTTGATGAGGTTTTGATAATGACAACATCCCAAGAAGATGAGATTTGATTGGTATTATGACAAAAAATAATTGATATGTGCATGTTGATGCGAGTGATTCTACTGATATACGAAAAACCCTTAGAACAATGACTGCACAAATGATCAATAGTCCCCTGAAGGATGACAATTTAAAATATTGAGTAGTACTTCCACTGGATGTTATAGTGATGAAGAAAGGCAGTATTAGAACTATTGAGTGCATTAAATTACAATAACAGCAGGCCTGAATTTGAAGGTGCCGGCTCCGATCCAAGTGATGGCAAAGAAATTTCTTATAATTTTCCGACGTGGTTTACCATTGTCAGGACACAGAACGGAAATCAAGGTCCCGTGTACAGTTGGAATTCAAAATTTCACACATAGGCCTACTTGTTACTAGCTTGAAGGGACTCAAAATTAAATGACACACAAGTTCGACGGCGTTATATTCTGTACAGGGGTATACAGAGTTTCGTTGGAGTTCAGATTTGGTATTCAGATATTTATTCTGTAATAATAACCATTGACTGTATACAAAGTTATTTTGTTTGCCCACCAATTCATAATCAAGATTCAATCATTTTATACATGACCTTAATATAGAATGATTTACCGCGTGACAATTTTTTTTTTAAGAAAAGATCGATTTTCACCATACCAAATACATAGCAAGTAAACAAATTTATTTTGGTAACCACCAATTCATGACCAAGATTCGATAATTTTATAGATGACCTTAAAGGAGCTAAATCGCTAATATTTGGGACCTAGAAATTGACTCAAATGGGTCGCAACGCATATAATAATGTATTATGATTGTATATAAACTGTTTTACATTCAATGGTTTCTGTTTTTACTGTAATTTCTTATCAGTCATGTTCGGCGAAATACGCCTGAAGTCTCAATGGAATGGCAATCTCTAGCGTATTTATTGTGCATGCTCTCCAGATAAGAAAATGGCGTCACCATTTGACATGACTTGTGGAATATGTCTAGCCTCGTTCTTCGAGCCCCGTGTTACCAATGGTATTGAAACGCATTATGGTTCACGATTCGTGTACCAATGGCAAAATGTTTATTTTGTCTTAAATATTGAATATCAGAAGCCCACATTTTCCCGGTAAGACCACAACATCAATGTTGATTTGAACTGACAAATAATTCGTGTTTTCAATGTCGAGGACTTTTGATGATACTGAGTTAGAGACTTAGCTACTTTAATATGGTATACTTTACCGCGTGCAAATTTTTTACAGAAGACCGATTTTCACCATACAAAATAAATGTACGTATAAAATCCAATGAAATCGAAAATTTAATTTTTCAGGTCTACACATAATATTGTCAAGCTAAGGGCTCGCAAAGAAATGTTCCTAATTAAACTAGTACTTATGGATATTATTGAAATTCCAATTTTGGTTCTTTTAAAACAAAACAGGTGTCAGGTAGCGCCCATTGGTTAAGAGTACATCTAAAATGAATGTGTAGGACGAAAAATCTAGGTCACGTGTACACATTGACGTGCACGTAAAAGAACCCGTAAGAGCTGGAATTTGATATTAAGAGTAGGCCGTGGCGCGACTGTCCGAGCAGAATGTCGCTTACAGTACACTATGTGGCATTAACGCAGTCGGAGTAGAACAGTGAGACTCCCCCCCCCCCATCAAAACAACAAAAATACGACGATAATATTAATATCAAAGAAATAACGATACAACCAAAGAAAACGCACCCATTACAATTCTGATGCCATTGCCAATACACACAATTAGAATTTGATTTACTAATTAAGACAAGTCTCCGAAAGACTACCCTTATGATTACATTATCAATGAGGCACTAATTGTATGGATTTATGAACGTTATATTGAGATTTTAAACAATAAAAATGACCATTTGTAAAATATGGCACCAATTATGTATTAAATCTCCCCAAACACGCCCCCCCCCCCCAAAAAAAAAATAGAAAAAAAACCAACAAAAAAACAAAACAAAACATAGTCTATGGATAGTCTATTTTGGGAAAGATTTCTTTTGGTATTTTCCATAAATACACCATGAGATTTATTGTAATATTTGTTATCGTCACAAAATCTATTATAATATTGAATGCTTTATGTTACATGACACTTGACATTTGGTATGTGCTTGGGATACATTTAGTAGCCTATTCAATGGGACAGTAGTGTGTCTTTTCGAAGTGAGACAATAGGCGAACTCCCCAAACTGCCTAAAATGGGTTCAGTGCTAAACAGAGCATAACAGAGAAACAGTTTGTGGATTACTAAAATTAATACCGCCGTTGGCAATTCGATAAACCCAACATCCGGGTTTAGTTCTCACAGCCAATGAAAACTACACCGGTATTGTGTTTTTCAGCAGAAAATCGCACCCAAGTTCCTATAAGTAAACCCCAAAAAACCATAAAAATCCCATAGTTTTATTTAAAAATCCTGGTCACGAAGTCACGATCGCTTTGTTGACGAACACAAAACAAAACCCTAAAAACATTAAAGTACGATATCTGGTTTCTTATGAACCGAAGCTTCAAACTGTGTCATGTCATAATGTACCCGCCCGCGAATGTCCGGATGGACCGGATAAATGCATTTTTAACCTCCAAAATAACGCCAGAGAATGTAAAATCGTTGTGCTAGGGCTAACAAAATTGTCAATAAATCAAGCAGATGATCACATTTTAAAAATCAAACTAGGAAAGTTTTTATACGCCCACATTTTCATGTGGACGTATATTGTCGTCGCCCCTGTCCGTCCGTCCACAATTGTTTGTGAACAGTCTACAGGTCACAATTTTCATCCGATTTCAATGAAACTTGAAATATAGGTTTATCACCCTAAGATCTCGGTTCCTTTCGATATTGGCATCTATCGGACCGTAACTTCATGGATTATGGCCCCTGATTGTACGAAAAATCACGTTTTTGGCTTGTGAACACTGTAGAGGTCACAATTTTTATCCGATTTTGTTGAAACCTGAAATGTAAGTTTATAACCCAAAGATCTCGGTTCCTTTCTATATTCGCGCATATCGGACCGTAACTTCCTGAATTATGGCCCCTGATTGTACGTAAAAACGCGTTTTTTGGCTTGTGGACCCTATAGAGGTCATAATTTTTTATCCGATTTAAAAAAACGTATTATTATATCTTCGTTAAACCCTAAGGACGGTTGAGTTCGAATTTCGTGAAAATCGGCCCAAAACTGACCGACAAAATGGCCGCCATTCGTTCTCAAATAGCGTAAAAATATGATATATCAAGGTTGTGGACCATATAGAGGTCATAATTTTTATCGGATTTTGTTGAAACTTGCAATGTAAGTTTATAACACAAAGATCTTGATTCCTTTCGATATTCGCGCATATCGGACCGTAACTTCATGAATTATGGCCCCTGATTGTACGCAAAAACGCGTTTTTTGGCTTGTGGACCCTATAGAGGTCATAATTTTTATCCGATTTAAAAAACCGTAATATTATATCACCGTTACACCCTAAGGAAGACTGAGTTCAAATTTCGTGAAAATCGGCCCAAAACTGACAGACAAAATGGCCGCCCCTCGTTCTCAAATTGCGTAAAAATATGGTATATCAAGGTTGTGGACCCTATAGAGGTCACAATTTTTATCCGATTTTGTTGAAACTTGAAATGTAAGTTTATAACTCAAAGATCTTGGTTCCTTTCGATATTTGCGCATATCGAATTGTAATTTCCTGAATTATGGCCCTTGATTGTAGGAAAAATCACTTTCGTTTTAGCTTGTTTTCTATCCATCTCTCGAAAATGTGGGCGTATCGTGCCTGGCAGCCGCTGGTTAATAATTATGTATGTCTTGTATCTAGTTCACCCATTGACTTGATTGGTAAATATAACATGTCTCTCTCAGCTATTATTCTAGATATATTTAATTGACGCGTATACAATCTCCCTGATAATATTTGTCTACTACATCATTAACACTGTTCATCACGTACATTTTGCATACCGATAGTCCATTGGCCAATCACGATATTTTACCGAGATTTCGCCTAATATTTTGGATGCAGCTATGGCGGGTGTGGCGCCAGGCAGGGTAAGCTTACTCTTCCGGACACCTGTTACCACTGTTTGTCGTGTATTTTGTACACGGTGAACAGTCCATATGCTGATTACACTATTTTGCCTATACCGTTTTTGTTTTTTAGGACTTCGGATTTTGTCTAATGGTTTGGATTGTTCGTACTTGGTTTTATTTTATCACAACACAATTTTATTTTATTCTGAGCCGCGATGTCTCAGTGAGTAAAACGCTGGTTCCTTAACCCGGAATCTCGGGATCGTTCCCGGTGTTATTCGAAAATGTTCCTAGGATTTTCCGGCCTGGTTTTTCATTGTCAATGGTACAAGACAGAGGGTCTGACAAGGAAAGTGTCTAGTTGCTCGAATGAAGCGAAAAAACGAGGTCCAATGCACACATTGGTGTGCATGTAAAAAGGCCATTGAAAGGTGTATTTCGAAAAAAGGTTTGGCCGTGACGCTCTCCGGGCGAAACTTCCCTCATAACACTGTAGCATATGGCCCAGTTGGTTAATTTCGTGTCAACGCCTACAATGTCTTTTTTATACGTTCACGTTTAATTGATCATCCAATATTTTGCAATAACACTGTGCCTGTCACAACTCATGGCGGGCTTTGTTTTCAAATTTGCACGGATTGTTCATTAGGCCAATAGGGAAGAACCACATTGAAACCTCTCTTTCGATGGCAAATCCCATTTTACATTAAAACCTATGAAAATTTATGAAGGTGATACAATCAGGACTAAGTTCTTATAAATATGACATCCAATATATATCTGGAAAATAAGGAACAGTTCTCATTTAAAATATCCTGTTGGCTTCTTCTAGGTGACCCAGTAGTAAATATGTAAATCCCATTCCTAGAATAAACAGGGGTTTTGGTGGCATTGGTGGATTCAGTAATTTGTTCGGTGAAAGTGTTCTGTATAAGTCTTTCTTGACAATATGCTACATACGGTTTAAAACTAGTGCTTTTCATGGTCATCATACTTTTGATAGCCGTTGCACGTTGTATAGTTTATGTCTCTAACGAAATTAGATCACCCGAAGCATCTTGGAATGGATTACCATATTCTTCAAATATTTTAACCAAACTCTTTACGGGTTGATTACCTTCACAAACAAAGTAGCTATACTAGAAAATGACTTTTCAGTCTTTCGAACGACAAAACCACAGACCTCAAAATCATCTGCGACCTTCGGATGTTTCTGTCGAAGAAGGAATATATCTTTGAAGTGAACAGACACCATCTAAAATAGATAACATGATCCATAGCAAACAAGAATGAAGTCAAATTCTTTAGAGCTGATATATGACTTAAAGATTGAACAAATGATAATATAGAAACTTGTGATCGCAAACTAGGTCATTTCGGGACTAACACACGGTTCAATTTTATTTCAATAATTCGCTTGCGCGTAGGAGTCTTTAGCAGTGGGAAGAAACCGGAGGACCCGAGGAAAACCCACGAGGATGGACAGGCGATCCTACTCCTTGTCACGTACAACCGGGACCTTGAAACCACGCTAGTTGACTTAATGACAGACTTTATGATACAACGCACACGCGCTAACCATTAGGCCATCCAACCCCCCGTAATGCTTTGTTGTGGACCAGCAACTTGTAGCGGTGAAAAGCCAGAAACAATAAACTGTGTACAAAGCGAAGCAAGTAACTTCATGGACATATCTGATGCGTTTTAGATGTGACGTAGATAAACATGATTCGTCAACACCGGAGGTAACAATTCCAGCTTTTACTAAGGAACTGACCCATCCACTTCCGCTTAACCAAACACCAACAAATATTAGCGCTAACATCTCAATGTGTAAACCTCATAATTAAAATAACAACAAAATGATCTTCTCTAAACTCGTCTGACCACGTCCACTGTATCTCCCTTCATCAGACAGGGCCGAGTATTTATTCATAACATTTTCCACCATGTTTTGCGAAAAGAATATAAATATAAGTGACTCAAGCAAAATTGTATCTTATGGCGTGGTAGATTTATTCTATAATATGCCCCGGGATGAAGCAATGGAAGTCCTAAGCTCACGAATCAACAATCTTGAAGGACCGTTGGAAACAAATTTGTCAAGAGAGTATATAGTTAGTCTAGTCAGTATGTGCAGTAACTCCACCCACTCACCTAGAGAGATGAAACTTATGAACAGATCCATGGCCTACCAAAGGGAAACCCTTTATTACCTCATCACAGAAATCTATGTAACGCAATTTGAAACTTCATGGATTATGGCCCCTGATTGTACGAAAAATCACGTTTTTAGCTTGTGGATACTCTAGAAGTCACAATTTTCATCTGATTTTGGTGAAACGTGAAATGTATAATTATAATCCAAAGATCTTGGTTCATTATAATATTTGCGCATATCCGACAGTAACTTACTGGATTATGGCCCTTGATTGTACGAAAAATCATGTTTTTAGCTTATGGACCCTCTAGAGATTACAATTGTTATCCGGTTTTAAAAAACGGTCAAATGTATCACCATTACATCCTAATGACCTGAGTTCGAATTTCGCGAATATGACCGTTCCTTTGTACTGAAATAGTGTAAAAGTATGTAATATCCGAATTTGATGGAACTTAAAAATATATTTTTTATATCTCAACTCATTTCGATATTCGCGCATTTCAGACCATATCTTCATGGATTATGGCCCCTGGTTGTTCTCTATCCATCTCTTACAAAATGTGGGCGTATCTTGCCTGATAACCGCTCTTCCACCCAGAAACTGATAGACAAGAGACAATATTTAAAATAGACATGGCTTGAACAGGCAACCGATTGAGTTTTCTCAGTACAGGAGTGATATGAGAGCATGGATTTGACCTAGTCACAATGCGAGCAGCTGTATTTTAGTTTTCTAATTATCTGATAAGCACGAACGTTTTATGTTTTAAACATTTTCTTCTTTTTCATCACAATACACCTTGATATGTAAATCACATAATTAAATCAACCTGTCCATTCTATCATAGTATAATGCATGGGGCATTGAATTTGAAATAAACAACATTACTAATTATCATTTGTACTTGAAAACGATTAGAGAACACTTATCGAAACGTCGTGCTCTATGTGTATAAACCACTGATTGTTTTCCATATATATTCTGTTGTGTTTTTAATGTACTCAGTCGGTAAATGCCACTCAAGGATAATAATTATATTTATCAAAAACAGTCTTTATTTATGTCCAAAGTCATATCTCTCTGTTATTCCCGAAAAGGCTCAGGGACCACATTTTCATCACACATTTATCTATCTCATATCTTATCAAATACTCAAGAACATTTCACCATATATGATTACAGTGGTCTTTATTTATAGACTCGTGTAAATTTAAAGGGACAGTTAAGCGTGTAATTTACATATAGAAATTCCTTGGAGAATAATTAGATTAGTAATTGCACCTTCAAAAAGTATCTTTACTTGAAACTATATAACGTTTCCAATGAACAGAACGGATATAACGATATGTGGTAATTCATTAATTAGATTGCAATAAGTAAAATAATTCAGTGTTTCGTAACTTTAAATAACATTCAAGGTGTATTATTGGAAACACGCACAGTAACGTGTTTCAAAGCTCAGTTTGGAATATAGTACATCTCGACGAAATGTCCCATTGATATTAATAGATAGATATTACAACAGTTTGTTGTATATGTTGATAACTTTTCATATCTATCATATCTATAAAATAGACGTCATGTAGCAGTAGCAATATATTAAAGATCATATTATTTATTATTATGATTAATTGTAAAACAGTATATAAGGACACGCGTTCACACTCTCGCTAGAATGGAAAAGATGTTGCTCTTAAGAAAAAGACGTCGTTTTGTACGGCTTTGTTTTGTTGGTTGTGTGTACATTGGTGTTGTTCTTCTTGGTCTTGTAGGAGAATTGGTGATTAGCAGTAATTCGAATCTTCCAGCTTTTAATACTGCAACATCAATTGCCGAAAATGGAGACCGGCACAGAATTAAAAGAAGTATCACTTTAGAAGAAGGTAAATTAGAGTAATTTTTCTTAATGTATCCATGACGAAATTGAATGATAATGATCCGTTTTTAGTCGGGGATTGATATTTACAAAATGGCTTATCTGACACGTGATCCGTTATATAACCGACAGTAGCACAGACATTGATAAATACATGTATATACACCTTTACGACTAGTGAAACGAATTACCATCGATTGTACTTCGATTATTTGTTCCAACAACCACCAGTTCTATCTGAGAACCCAAACCCAGATGCTGGTATGAAAAACTTGCAGTTTGAATATAAAAACAAATAAATAAAATAATTGAAATATTTTTTTCCCACAGAGCAGAAGAATTGTACTCCACGATCAGTTGATAATTTCCCAGGGAATTTGATGTCCTTACAAGACACCAAAGATGGTGGAGTTTTTATTCATATACTCCTGTCTCTTTATCTGTTTGGTGCATTGGCTATTATTTGTGACGATTACTTCGTACCATCGTGTGAACACATATGTACAGGTAAGAAATTAGGCGCTTTCACTTTTGCGTCCATAATCGCAGGAATACAATACGTTAATAGCACTGTATAATGCACGCTCTTTCACAAAGAGTTTACATGTACATCCCACAAAGATCCTACTACATTACCGAATCAAATTTACCCAATTTATGTCCGTTCACAACACGTCACGTGGATAAGTATTGACCGTTAAAACCGAATACTAGTTCCATTGGAAAGGTGGCCCTATTCCCCGATCGCTTTCGAGGGCCACTAACGATTACCTAACTAAAACAGTTGTCAACATTAGCGACCGAAATTTAACAGAAGATGAAATCAATCTACTCTCCAAGGGACTCAACTTTGTACCATCCAACCAAAAACCTCATACAGATACCTTTATAGCCAATATTGAAAAGGGACTACGACAATTAGCACCAGGTGGGAAAGTGGAATACCTCAGACATCAAGTAACCGACCTACTTCTTAAAGCCAAACCGCAACCAAGTAACATCACCCAGAAGCAGAAGAAGGCACTAAAGGAACTACGCAATGATCTAAAGATAACAATCGTGCCAGCAGATAAGGGGAAAGCTACTGTAGTAATTAACACAGATGAATATCATACCATTGTTGAAGACTTACTTAAAGATACCTCAACCTACCGACGCCTCAGAAAAGATCCAACCAACACACATGTTAAAAATTACGGAAAAATTTTGAAGTCACTTTTGGAAGAAGAAAAGATCACCAACAGCATCCTCAACAAGTTTAAACCAGACCACCCCCACCCACCATATGCTAGAGCATCTATTAAGATTCACAAAAATCCAATCAAAGCAAGACTCCTCATATGTTCCATTGACTCGGTCTATTACAACACAGTTAAGTATTTATCCAAATTACTCGCACCACTAGGGAAAACAGCCGACTCCTTCATCAAGGACTCGTATGCATTTTGCGTTCGTGTCAAAGATGTCAGAAATCCTGGGAAAATGCTCTCATACGACGTAGTCGATCTATTCACCAACGTACCAAGAGAAGAAGCATTGAGAGTTCTTGAAACCCGTCTCCACCAGTCCGCTACACCGCTGGATACTTCACTACAAGTTGACACAATCATTCGCCTGATTAAGCAATGTCTGGAATCTACTTACTTTACGTGGGGAGATAATTATTATGAACAGATTCATGGATTACCTATGGGAAGCCCATTATCCCCCCTGATTTCTGAAATCTACATGACATCACTAGAGGAAGAAGCTATTTTAACCGCTCCCTTTCAACCGCTAGTCTGGCTCAGAAGGGTTGATGACATCTTCGTCATGCTAAAAGAAGAAGAAGATGCGTTCGTCCTCCTGAATCACCTCAACAACCAACATCCAAGAATGAAGTTTACAATTGAAAATGAAACCAACAGCAGCCTCCCATTTCTTGATGTACTGGTAAGAAGAGAGAATGCCAATATCACCACCTCAGTGTACCGAAAACCAACACATACAGATCAGTATATCCACTACCAATCTAATCACCCCTTCAGCACTAAAGCAGGCATTATCACCACTTTAACCAAAACAGCCAAGAATATTTGTGACCCTGAATCCCTTCCCGCAGAAATTCAACACTTGAAAAAAGTATTCACCCAGCACAACGGATACCCAGAACAATTGGTCAACAAGCTCATCAATGCCACACTTGCCGACCTACCAAAACCTGATAAACCTCAAAACGATAAACATCCAATTAGAATCTTCATACCTTTCCACGGCAACATCTCTCACCAAATCAGAAGATTATTGAAAAGGGAAGCAGATATTGAAACCACTTTCTTGAAGGGCACAACAACCAAAGACATAGCAAAAGCGAATGGAAAGTTGAACCCCACCAAACCCTTCTCACCAAAAGGCTGTGTCTACAAAATCAACTGCAGTTGCCAGCAAAGTTACATTGGAGAATCTAAAAGACCATTAGATATCCGACTGAAAGAACACATGTCAAAAGCCCCCACCAACCAATCTGCAGTTGCTGAACATCTGAATGACAACCCACGACACCGTGTCGATTGGACCAAAGTTAAAACGTTGGCTGTGAACCACCACAGCAAAAGAATCAGAAGAATACATGAGGCGATCAATATCAGAAGACATGAACCGAAACTGAATCGAGACCCAGGCGTCTATATCCCCAGAGCATATGACCGCATTATCAAATTGTAACACAGTCCCCCTAAGTAATTCCCCATGCAAAACCATATTTAGCTACTGGCATTTTCCAATACCGAATTCATTGTATATTCCATACCCACAACCCTCACATTTTATAATCCTCTGTTAACAATATGTAAAATTTGTATGTTTCAATTAATTTCTATAATTTATTTAGCTATTCACAGTATTTTATGTTATGTTATACCTCTCATATTTATAATTATAAAAAGGTTTCATCATAGGGCCCTCTGCTTAATTTGTCATTATTTATTTATATTTTATTCAAGCCTTTGATATATATTCACCTTGTAAATACATATATGCAACTTATTACTTAACTTTAAAACATAACCGTAAAATTCTATATTTCCTAACTGTTATAATCAATGTAAACATTATGGTTTGATATAATTCTATAAACCCCCAGTTTGATCTTTATGTGTGTTTATTTAGTAATCTTAGTATATACTGGTTTCAGTTATGGTACACTGTGTATGGTTTCAATATGTGTTAATCTTGGTTAATGCCCTGTTTCATCTTTTAATTGTACAATAAGCCAACTCTAATATGTATTGTTTAATGGTCGAGAGCGAGACATTAAGTAATATATTGTAACAACATGAGGGCCGTAGGCCCGAATGTTTTTACAATATATTACGCAATGTCGTAAGCTCGAGACCATTAAACATCTTAAAATACTGACACTCCGCACGAGCTTTTACGTCACACTAGTCCAATATCTCACTGGTATGAATAAAGTACTATTGGCAAGTTGCCCGTACGATTATTTGAAATAATGGTACGCCAACATCAAAGGGTGACGTCACATCTGTATTTTAAATACGATTATGCACCTTTGTTACATCAATAGCTTGTTATAGCTAAACATGCTCACTCACCTTGCATTCCATTGGATAGTTCGCACTGATGTTTGTATTTATATTCATATCTTTCTCATTTTTTATCTATTTGTATATATGCTTGATAACGACTTGTGAAACCTTGTTGAAACGTCGCAGTGAAATAAACCATAGTAATTGTTATCCATAAAAGTGTGTTTTTGATTGGGTATTATAATGTCAATTAGCAATTCGACAGTTATCGAATACCAACTGCGCAGAAGCTGATTTTTCTCCCAATCTTAGACATGAAATAAATAAACAATGAGCACTGTTTAGTCTAGATCAATATTCCCCTCAAATGACAGCTAATTGGACTACTAAGACATATTTATGCTTAAATCTTTTGATGAAATACCTGATGAATGTATTTAGATAAGTAACACTGGATACACATTACTAGTCGGACTTTAACTTACCTGGCAAAATTATAGTTCACACATAAAACATTAACACATAAATTATTGGCCAATATACGAAAAGTGTTATGTAGTTTTGTCCAATTACGGAATGTTGATATTGTATTTTCTTAATATATTTAAAATTAAAAAAAAAAAAAAAAAAAAAAAACCCAAAAAGAGAAAAACTTGTATACATTTCATTAGATAAGTCCCCGTTTGAAGACCAAGTTTGGACAAATCCAGCTAAGTTAAATTGTTTGCTGAAAATATTTAATGTCTAGCAAGGTACGAAGTTTGTAAATATATCGCCTAATTCAGTCGTATCATTATCACAACTGGTGAAAGAATCAATGCATGTTCACTGTGTAACAACCAAATATCAATTTCATCAGGTCTTAAGCTTCAAGAAGATGTAGCAGGGGCAACTTTTATGGCGGCAGGAAGTTCTACACCAGAATTCTTTACCTCGGTTGTTGGTAAGTCCGTTTTAATGAATATATAGAAAATCACCTAGGAGTCTTTTTTGATATCAAAAAATATCAACACAAGTCGATGAATTAAAAAAAAAACAGGCTCTGCGCCAAAATTCTTTACCTCGGTTGTTGGTAAGTCCGTTTTAATGAATATATAGAAAATCACCTAGGAGTCTTTTTTGATATCAAAAAATATCAACACAAGTCGATAAATTAAAAAAAACAGGCTCTGCCGAGTTTTTTTTACTTTATCGACGAGTGTTGATATTTTTTGATATCAAAAAAGACGACTATATATATATATATATATATATAGTAGATTTTATATATCACCCTATTCTATCTTACATGCACAAATAAATAAATATAATTCTTTGCTATAGATTTCACTTTTACTGAAGCTGATTACATTACGGCATAGTGATACATAATTTTTTTGACAGCAATTCAACCATTGCAAAGTCCTTTATATTGATCCAGTGTCTCCATCAAGATCAATTAAATAAAGATAGTTCATTTTTAATAAAAAAAAGAAGTTACTTTTAATAAAAAAAGAAAAAAAAGAAGTTACTTTTAATAAAAAAAGAAAAAAAAGAAGTTACTTTTAATAAAAAAAGAAAAAAAAGAAGTTACTTTTAAAAGAGTTACTTTTAATAAAAAAAGAAAAAAAAGAAGTTACTTTTAATAAAAAAAGAAGTTACTTTTAATAAAAATTAAAAAAAGTAGTTCCTTTTCAAAATGAAATGAAATGAAATGGGGTTTAACGTCCTACTGTTTTGCTCCGAACTGGGCTAATGAAGACGGGCATACGCCATACAGTGTGCTATGAGGGTAATTTTGCCCGGACAGCGGCACTACGGCCTACTCTTATATCGAATTCCAACTGTCAAGGGATTTTTTACGTGCACGCCAATGTGTACACGGGACCTCGGTTTTTCGTCTCATCCGAATGACTAGACAGCTGTCCTTGTCAGGCCCTCCGTCCTGCATCACTGACAAGGGGGAACCACGCCGGAAAATCTGGATGAACTTTCTCGGCCAATGCAGGGATCGAACACCCGACCTCCAGGCTAGCGAGCCAGCGCCTTACCCACTTAGCCACCGTGATCCCCTGTTCCTTTTCAACTGACCAATGTATTATTGACCAAAGTATAAGACATATTTGTTAACTACGAGGTATCCTCAACTAAGATTAGCAACCAATGTTTTTCCGTTTTTCTACTGTTTACTTTATTTGAATAATTCTGGAGTTTCCTTTCGATATTTACAGGAGTTTTTATTGCCCAAAGTGATGTTGGAGTTGGCACAATTGTAGGATCGGCAGTTTTTAATATTCTATTTATAATAGCCATATGTGGCCTGTTTGCTGGGATGGTAGGCATTTACAGTTCCTCGTTTACATTCTACCATATAGCTACAGACGAATCTAATGAAGACGGGGAACGCGATACCGGATAGGGTTCTATATCTTATTCGTCAAAAGCAGGATTTACTGACACGAACTTTAACGGACGACCCTGCTACTTAGAAGCCCCCCCCCCCCCACGTGTATGTTTAGATAGTAGTTGATAAACTCAAAATTAAGCAAATTAAGTATTTAAATTTTCCGGTTAATCCGTAGATTTGAGGCAGGTATAGACCACGATCACTAGTACATTAAAAACCTGTAAGTGGCTGGTAGCAGCTGTATATGTCGATTTTAAAAGAACAGAGGCAGTGTATACTTACCTTTTTATAAACACCTGGTTCCACTTTCCATTATCGAATTTTGATGTCGCTACATAGTTGTACTTCGATTGGATTATGTAGCCTGTAATTAGGATCATGGCATATTTATAAATATAATTTCTGTTGTACCTGATCCTTTATTATTTTCATTTATCGAATCTTTTTTTTCCTTGATATTTTCCAGGCTGTGCAATTAACTTGGTGGCCATTGTTTCGGGATTTAGTATTTTATCTATTGTCTGTATTAGCTCTTATTTTAGTTATTTATGATGGAGAGGTCCACTGGTAAGTTAGAAACCTATAATAGTATAAAACTGTATTCTTGGTGAATTTTCATTTAGTTAGTGCGAAATGCAGCAAACCTTGTATTGTCCGATTATCCTATATCAGCACATTTCTGCAAAAAGTGCCAATAGTAAATTTATCAAAATTAATGGGGTTTACGTGTCCATGTTGTGGAAAAAACAGTTATCAAGTTTGCATTACTAAGGGAGACAACTAATATTTCTGTATTTTAAAGGCGCACTTTCTTCAAGCATTATTTTTTTACACGCGCTATAACAAGCTGTTTCCCAGTATTCCACTATTATCAATATCGTTAAACAAACGTTTATGTTGAAAGGTATGAGGCTTTGATCATGGTCATTATGTATATAGTCTACATTATCGTCATGTATTTTAATCCTCGGTTGGAAAAAAGAGCCATATCTGCCATTAAAGCTTTTCAAGACAAACACCCCACCAGTAATGGATCTAAAACCGAATCAACAGCAGAGACTCAGCCACTACTACGAGACGATACGGTGTCGGCATCAAATTCGCTAGCGAGTCGGTCAGAAGAAACCGGCTTTTGTGGAGAAGTAACTGGTTTGAGTGAGGATATTGTGGATAAGGATATACGTAAAGTGGAAGAAATTAATCAAGATAAAGGTAAATTTCTGACTACATGGAACAAACCTACAACAAAATGTAAATTTAAGATTAAACAACCCCAACAAACTCGCCAATGCTGGTCGTGAGTTTTTTCGAACAATATCTACTTTTTTGTCAATACTTATTCCACTATAAAATGTCTCAAATTAATTATTTAACATTTAACATTAGAGAACCAGTGAAGTGAGAGCCTGCCAGGAATTTTATCGAACAGCAGAGCTCCCAAGCACGTTAAAGAAACATTGACTGCTGGAATTCGAAATAAACCTAGATCGCAGTAAAATTTCTCTCATAGCAAAACACTATATTATGACCTATATCTGTCTTCATTAGCTCTGTTGGTGCAGAAAGGTATATAGGACGTAATGCCCCATTGTATCTCTCTCACTCTCTCTCTCTCTCTCTCTGGTTGCAATTGCTGAACAGAGGTAAATCTAAAAGCATAATGGTTTGAGCAGCCCCCCCCCCCTCTCCATCGTGGATACGTAAATCCCAGTGCTAAGTAGATATACGTGCAAATGGGGTGTAAATTAGTTATCTAATATTTTCAGATGATGAATATGAATCTCCCTGGGCAATACCAGTCGGATTTCCGTCCCGTATATTTTGGGTAGCTATGTTACCAGTAAAAGTTCTGCTGTATATAACCGTTCCTGACTGCAGAAAACCAGGAATCTGGAGAAAACTCTTCTTACTGACCTTCTTGTCCTCTATAATATGGGTGGCCATTTTTTCTTATCTCATGGTATGGATGGTGACAATTGCAGGTTAGTTTTGATTATAGGTATATTGCTTATATTTTAAAAGTATTTATGGAAATCGTGAATATTTTATTAAAAGCTTATTTATTTATTTATTTATTTATTTATTATGTAATTTCTTCCCTTTTATGCAATTTAAAAGAAATGACTGACTAAAACTAATATCAATATCAATATATACACTTCCTCAGAGCTTTGGTATAGGACTATTTATGTGTTTTACAAAAACAATTATCTTATTCCAGATTGTTTATTAATTTGAGGGAGGAGGAATGATCTAATGCTTGCGCTTTAGATCGTAAGCTCTGTCACTGAGTCACTGTTTTCTAGCTTGTACGTGACAAGGAGTAGGGTAGCTTGTCGATGAGTATGGGCTACCATAGACTTATACTACTTTATGTTTCAGGAGATGCTTTAGAAATACCAGATACGGTAATGGGACTGACATTCCTGGCCGCCGGGACAAGTGTTCCAGATTGTCTAGCCAGTCTGCTTGTAGCTAGAGATGGTGAGTAACATCTTTCAATTTCTACCCTTTCAATTTCTAAGTTTTAAATATGAAATCATAAGGCACCACTTTCTATGTTTCCTACCAAACTTGAATTCTGAGAAGGAGTAGGGTTGCCTGTCCAACCTCGTGGGTTTTCTCCAGGTCTTCCGGTTTCCTTCCACTGCTAATGACCCCTACGCACAAGCGAATTATTGAAATATAATTAAACGATATGTTAGTCTCGAAATGACTTAGTTTGTGTCGAGTGGACGTTAAACTCCATTTCTCTCTCTTTCACTGAATACTTCATGATATCAACCGAGATAAGTACGAGATATTTGATTTAATGACCCAATTGAACTTATATTGTGTACTGTGAACTGAAAATGAATACACAGTTGTTTTAGTGAGGCCAAGACGTTGTCCAAAGATATATTATAAACACATCGTGCCTCGGGTTCTTTCAAATATTGTGCGGAACAAAATAAATTCTTGGAGAAAGGGTTAGTGCCTCTTTAATACGACCATTGGTTGAGTATTACATTTGTTACTATTATTACTCAAAAACTCGAAATGGATGTTAATACGTTTACGTACAATTGTACAATATTATTCTCACCTGCTGCTGTTTGAAGCATGGAATCTTCTGCTAAGTTTGCTAATATATATTTGCTGATAAACCTTTTAACTTCCTAGTTTATTTTTTTTCCAGGTCTAGGCGATATGGCCGTATCAAATTCTATAGGCAGTAATATCTTTGATATTCTAATGTGCCTTGGTTTTCCCTGGTTACTGGAAACACTTATTGTCAACACAGGAGAACGTGTAGTAATAAGTAGTGCTGGACTTACATATTCTTCAATTATACTCCTTTCTACCGTGGCGTTCTTGCTTATATCAATTTTTATTAACAAATGGCAAGTAGACAAAAAGTTGGGTTTAATATTTCTGTCAGTCTATGTTATTGTGGTATCCATCTCATGTTTATTCGAGCTGAACATTTTTGGCGATTTTAATGATCCGGTTTGTTCCAGGTGAGGGACTATACATTTTAGGTTGTTTTTTATTTGTTTTTGAAGGAATGTGTACGAATATTTAAAAAGTGTATTCCCGGAAAATACTAATCCATAGACTAATATTTTAATTTTTGCAAGATGAAAACCATCTCACAGCGGCACATAAACAATAATGAAAGCTATAATACCACGGTCACAATTATTCCTGTATGGTATTATATTTACCTCTTGTCTGCAGTAGTTATAATGACCACAAAATGGCGATCACCACGTCAATAAAAATTATAAGACCTTTTAGTATTTTTTTCATTTTGTGTATTACAGAAAAGTGTTAGTCATAATTATAAAAAAAATTTCGTTATTATTATAACTCAATTGTTTGAGACAAATAATCGTTGTTAAATCAAATTGCCCAAGTACAATTTGCGCAAAGGGGTTATAGATAGTACCCATATATCGCTATTACATAATGCATCTTTAAAAAAGAAGCTTTTCACATATGAAGTGATAATTCCGTCCACACGTTATGTCAGCCCATTTAAAACCATATGCCCTTGCCAAAACTAAACATTTTTCAGCATTCGAATTAGTAGGTTCATTTGGTCCCCAGTCACTATAACTTACTAGTGAACCATCAGGCCAAGTCCACACATTGGTTCTTTCATCACCAATATAGAAATGTGTAGCAGTTACCATTGCTACAAAAGACAAAACAGAAAATTGAGTTCAATACAGTTTATATAAAGTACAGTAATCCTGCACCTTCATGGTATACTACTTCACGATTGATTTGTCTATAATGTTAATATTTATTTAATATATCGATAGTCGATTCTATTTCAAACAATTACAGTATGTATAGACTGATCACATTTAGAAGGTAAACAAAGTATTTAACCAACCGGTGTAAGTCTTCAACAAGTTTTTCATATGTTCATTTTTCTCGAGGGTATCTAACTTTATTAATGAACCACCATCATTTTCACACACTGACTTTCCTGCACTTTGTAGTAGTTGTCTGTCCTGAAAGGAAACGACACACTATGTATTAATTATCATTATATCGCTCATAAAGTTAAATGTTACTGGTCTATTCTGAAAGGAAACAGCACACTGTATTAGTTATCATATCGCACATGATAGTGTGCCCCATGTGCCGAAAATTTTTACTACAAAACTGGTACTCGACACGGTGAATGTGCACGCTTCAGTGACTTGTCTCGAAGTGATTTCTGGCTGGTCACGCACTCTCTTTGAGTCTATAAATAGCCATCACACGTAAAACTCTCAATACATCTATCAACTATTACAAGTGTAAAAAATCTATTGTTGACGATTCTGAATAGAAGTAATATTTAACTTTTTGGTTATTACAGCAGCTTTAGAAATTACGTTCGTTTTATTTTTTAAATTGCTTTATCTTTAACTATTCCGGCATCTTTTGGTTTAGTACAAATAATATCTCTGAAAAACTCGGGTTAGACAGGAACATGATACTAGCAGTAGTTTCATTTAACATGTATAAGGTTCTTAAAACATTTGTTGAGTTGCCTACCGTGCGTGTTTCTAAATTCGATTTCTTCTTCCAGCTTTCTATCATGTTTCGTAAAAAAGTAGTCTTGGTTATCCCTGACTGTCAATCAGACGCAGAATGGTCGGTAGACTGGTTATGCTAGACTAATTTCAAAACAAGGGCACGTAACCTATTTTTTGCTTAAAAGTGCATGGATGTTTTGGACGACACTCTGAACCTTTTTTTCAGTCTATTATTTATCGATGGTTAAATGGTCATAGCTTATTAAGTACAACATGGCCGTTTATTTAGTGACTATAATGTGCCAAACAGATTTAAGTATTGGTATATATAAATATTGTGGTGTAATTGTCGAGCTATTTGGAGATATTTATTTATGGTGGGGCACCCTACCTATGAAAAATTTCTCAAGTCAATCGAAGTGTGGGTGTTGGGTAGGGAATTGGCGACTATGGCGCGTAGACTATCGATTATAAGTGTAACCACAGAGTCAAGTGGTTATTATGTGACAATGCCAGCGAGCCAACGTCCCAACCACTGAGCCACCGTGGATCCCACGAATAATTAAAGACTGGTTTTCGTTCCGACAAATCCGACGTGAGACGTCATTTTTGTTAATAATCAAGGTAAGCTCAAGGTAATGCTCGGGCGTACTTCGAAGACAACAAATCAGTGGTGTATCTGCTCGTATCGGCTAGCATTGTTAAACAAGTTATGTGTTTTGCCGACTTCAAAACTACGTCAATACACTCGTGTGATATTCTCTGCACTTTACATTTCAAAGTTTGTATTTGATCAAACTATTTGATTTTCTCCAAGGTGGACTTTATTCTCAACAAAGCCACAATTCCCCGCGTTCTCGCCGTATCGAGAGGGTAAAGGTGGTAGTTGCTCAGTTGTAGAGCTGGCTGTACAAAAACCGCTGAGATCATCTGATGGTTTTGTCTAGAAGAGGGGTACCTATTCTAGATTTATTAATAATAGCTATTATTAAAAGCATATTTATAAAATTTATAACAAAGCCACAATCCCCCGCTTGCCCGCCGTATTGCGAGGATAAAGTTGGCAGTTGTAGAGCTGTACAAAAACCGTTGAGATCATGAGGTGGTTTTGTCGAGATTAGGGTTACCTTTTATACATTGATTTTACATTTATTAATAATGCCTATTATTACAACGCGTCTTCATTATCCCAGTCGGAGCAGAACAACGAGACTTTAAACCCCATTTCATTTCATTTATTATTCCAAACAAATTTATAATTTTTGCCCGGGTCAGCTTACTCAAATGAAATGAAATGAAATGGTGAATAGCAAATCATCGGTGGTCGCCATTTGGCTAGTTTATTATTACAAAGTTAAATAAAATAAAATAAATCGCATCAAACGAACCTTAACAAAGTATTTTATTTTTAAAAATACGAGTCTGGTTAATTGAGACTACGAAAAATATTTTTCGTTCGTTTAATACCCAGTCCCGTCTCAAAGCTAACAAAAACATAACTTCTAAACACCACGGGAATTTGGTAACTAAACGAAAGGTCTTACGATTAAATTCAAGTAAATTTCACAGTCTTAAAAGTATCAGTAGGTTTAAAAAACTGGAAAACTCGCGAGATAATTCTCAACTGTGAATGTTACAATCAAATAAATGGCAAATGAAACTACCGAGTTTGATCAAAAGTTTTGACCAATTTCGTAATAAAATCCAAAGCGCAAATAAGGTATATTTTAAGGACTTCATAGATAAATAAGTGAATAAATATTATTATCAGGTGAATGCCTATTTCGGGCGAATGTGTGCTGCGTGCAGGGAAGTCACATGACCGTAACTGGATTGTAATCATTCCATAATTTTTCATTAGAGATGCAAAATTTAGTCAAGTAAGTTCCAGTTTTATTAGCACAAATATTAACTGTTGTCGCCAAATCGGGAATCAAATGATTTAAAGATATTTAAAAATCGACTTACAGTATAAACTTTATAACATAGTCCTATTGGTTGCCTGGCTAGTACATATTCTAAATTGACCGGACACGAATCTGTAAATAAAAGAATATGAAAATCGAAGTAATACTACACATATTTTAATAATTCCATGGTTGAAACGATAGCTAATATGTTCTGACATAAATATTTTAGATTTTATACCTCATTTGCTAAATTTGATTGGTTTAAATACAACCTTGTGGTACTGGTATCTATGTATGTATATTTATATTTGATGAAACATTTTTACATACATATACATCCTTTATTGTTATGTTCACGTGCATCCTTTATTCATGCACATCCTTTGTTGTTATCCTTTATTGTTAAGTCTATCTACATCATCTACATTCTTTGTGCATTATAAAATGGGGGGGGGGGGGGCGGTCACGGTGGCTAAGTAGGAAAGGCGCTGACTGGCTAACCTGGAGGTCGGGTGACCGATAGCTGCATTGGCCGAGAACGTTCATCCAGATTTTACGGCGTGGTTCCACCTTGTCAGTGATGTAGAACGGGCGCCTGACAAGGATAGCTGTCTAGTCGTTCGGATGGGACGAAAAACTTAGGTCCCGTGTACACATTGGCGTGCACATGAAAGATCCCTTGACAGTTGGAATTCGATATAAGAGTAAGCAAAAATTCCCTCATTGTACACTGTATGGCGTATGTCTGTCTTCATTAGGCCAGTTCGGGGCAGAACAGTAGGACGTTAAACCGCATTTCATTTCATTTGCATTATAAAATAATGCTATGCAATTGACCAGTTTCCTAGCCAAGAGACTTATGCCATTGTCCGTTTGCGATTTTACGTTTTATCATGTTGAGAGTTTAAGGGACAAATTTACGCTCGTTTGACTTTTGTTTCTTGGTGTCTATTAGTCTCTATCATCCAGAAAAATATTCTATGAATATTAGTCTGGATGCGTTGTCAACATTTGAGAAAAATTGACTAGATAATCCGATCTATTACATTGTCATAAACAACGTCTAATGGAGGTAACCCCTTTTAAAACAAGATGTTTACGCCCATGAAATTAATTTAAGAATGTTATTTCAAAAAATCCATTTGATTGCATGCAAGTTCAATATCTAACACTCTTAATTTTTTATTGTAAAAATTCTCTCTTCATGGGCCATATCTATGCTTTTAAAATTAATCCTAATTCGTCGTCACGATTCATGTTTGTTTATATTACTGCAAGAAATATGGGATTTATTGTGGGAAGGGGCGCAACTCTTACTTGACTTGGCTAAAGAGACTGGATCATCAGGACACAGATCACTAAAGATTTCCCCATTGACTCCAATGTTAATTCTCGTATCTTAGACCGGCTCTAACTTTTTCCCAAATTTTCGTTGGGTAGAACGCTTTCTACCACAGATGGAGCAACATGTGGCAACCACTTGCCGAAAAGCACGTATGAGGTTCTTCATGAAAAACTTGAGATACACAAGCTGGAAGTAGAGACAAGTAAACATGCAATTTCAGGCCCTACATTTCAACCTAACCAACCTCTCAACTCTTGTATCCTTCCGCATCAAAATTATGAATATTCACCAAAACCTGGCAGAAAATGTATTTTCAAACCCTTTTCCTCGATTCTACACCAAAAAGTCAACAAAAATCGCCATGCAAAAGGGGGAAAAAGGAAAAGGGAGAGGAAGACTAAAAATAGCTTTGGCCCTTGTTTCGTGGGTGACGGCGTAGGGGTGACGGGTGACGGCGTAGGGGTGACGGCGTAGGAATATTTGGTGATCTGTGTCCATCATCCACATTAAAAACCAAACTCCCGGTTACGCATGGGCAATGGACTTTACGTCAAATATTGACGACCTTCCCAGACCCTCCGTATGTTGAAGACTAGGAGGTTCTGGGTGACCGAGACTAGGTGTCTATTTGACTCCAATGTCAGCGTCCTTTTCACGACTTCTATAAACTTGATGATTGACCCCCTACTCATTACCTTGACATTGGTACAAAACCTGGATGGCGAGCAGGATAATCTGGGACTAGAAGGCACTCACTGTATTACACCAACACCAATTATCTTTCCGTGGGCGTATTTGTTTAGTCGTCCGGCCAAATGGCGTCTTGAAGAGCAAGCTTTGCTAATTGTCAATTTGACGTGAAAACGCACAAACCCACTGAAGTCTAGTGCATGACATTGCCAAAGTCAGTCTTCTGGCTGGCCTGTGTGGATGTTAGATCTTATGTAATGTACACAAAATCAAAACCGTAAAGATAAAACGAAATAACGAAATGAAATGGGGGTTAACGTCCTATATAATGCCACTGCCGAAGTCATTCGTCTGAATGGCATATGTTTTGAAGAATGTCAGATCTTAAGTAATGCAAACAAGAACCCCAAAGATATATCGGTTTCATTTGTTTTGTAGGTAAATTTTCTAGATTTTCTGACAATTAAGGCCGAAAAGCTCTCTTATTCCATAACCATAAAATTATAGAATAATTCCTTAAACCTTTTAACAGAATAATGGATGAAAAAGTTAATGATGATGTTAATTGCATTGATGATCTGTATAGGACCGATGTTAAAATATCTTATCCTTTTAAAAAAAAAATAATAAAATAACATAGATTATTATCGGATCTGAATGACTGGATTAAGATAATTGAGCCTATAGTAAATTGGTATACCGTTATTAGGCAATAAATAGAGAATGACAGATGTACTTATTTGGATTTATATAAATATAAAGCCCAAACTAATTAAATATTAAATATATATATAATAATTACCCGGGAACATTTGATAGTACTGCCATCCAGTTGCAGGAACTAGGTTGCTAGAATCTGTCATATATCTGGTATCAGATCGGGTACAATTCCTGGTATCTTTAGAATAAGATACAGATACACACCAAGATACCGATAAACACATATTAATGCAGGATAATTTACTTTTGGTTAAAATGTAATCTAAAGGTGTTTTTATCATAGCGTTAGCTAAAGCTAATTTTAATATCGTTTCTACGATATTCATTTTTTACTCCTGTTTAGACTTCCTATAACGGATCTTCGACGAAATGACATCTGATGAAATGAAAAAAATAACAGTCTATTGTTTATAATAGTATATTACTGATTGTGTTAAAAATCCAGTTGATAGTTGTCCCCGAACAATTGTCGTCTATACAACATCCATGCATCAGTAACCAGTAACCATAACAATAATTAAGACTTAAATTATGCATATTATTATAAATACATTTTATTGAGTAGGAGATGAGCAAGATGTATGACTGCAATTAAACATTATGTAAAGTCAGATTAGTATCGGTGATAAATTGTAATGGGTTTTAAGTTTAAACATTATTTTAAACGCCGTCTTCCGTTTTTTTCTAAAATCAGTGGAGGAATGACAAAAAATCGGTCCATTTTTATTGAAAAATGGAAATGAAATGAAATGAAATAGGGTTTAACGTCCTACTCTGAAAATATTAATCACCCAGGTAAGACAAGGTCGTATATGGTTACATCTTTCAATTTCCAGATTTCACGTTGTGCTTTAATGGGCGTCCTCGCTAGAGGTAAAGGGACATAATTTTATGGTGAATACATAATTCTTATATGAAATTAAATTGTAGGATGTCTTCTAACTAAAAAAGCAATGCCCTCCTTCCTATGTATGTTCACTGGGCAATCAAAGCACCATAAATAAGGTTACCGTCATTGAGCGTAGGTGTCAAATGAGAGTCGAGATGGCGCAACATCCCAAAATGTGTTTTACCATATCTTTGTTAAAAGATATTAATCTCATTAGTTACTAATAATGATTACTTTAAAATCATTAATAACTATATTTTTCATAAAATGTGATTATAAAATAATCATTTACAACTTTTAAAGACAGGGTATCAAAGTCTCATTATATTTACAAACTCTCATGTTCCAAAAACTTAATCAAGGTGCCAGAATATAAACGTTTTTCAACTAATCAACTCAAGCCATCAATGGAAAATTGAATTAGAATAAAATAAGTTTTAAATGAAATGAAATGGGGTTTAACGTCCTACTGTTCTGCTCCTAAACTGGGCTAATGAAGACGGGCCTACGCCATACAGTGTGCTATGAGGGAAATTTTGCCCTGAAAGCGGCGCTACGGCCTACTCTTATATCGAATTCCAACAGCCAAGGGATCTTTTACGTGCACGCCAATATGTACACGGGACCTCGGTTTTTCGTCCCGTCCGAACAACTAGAAAGCTGTCCTTGTCAGGCTCTCCGTCCTGCATCATTGACAAGGGGAATGAACTTTCTCGGCCAATGCAGGGATCGAACACCCGACCTCCAGGCTAGCGAACCAGGGTCTTACCCACTTAGCCACGTGATCCCCCAAATAAGTTTTAAGCAGTTCGTAGTTCCTCTTCACTGTCATTAGTTACACATGCCCATCTAGCGGTTATTACACCCTTTACAGTGACTTAAGTCTATATGTGCATCGAATAGTGGCCTTTCTACAGAGTCGCAGAATTTCCGCTTTCCTCAAGACCTGGTGCAGAAATGTATTGTTTCAAGTTCCTTCTATAGATGACCGGATGGTAGTTTGCTCGTATGATGTGGAGATACAGGCACATATCACACACATTTCCAAACCTGAAATAGTTGTATAGTATATCATCTACGTTTATATCATCTTTCCACCCATACATATCACAAACATTTTCATATCTTGAATAGCAATAACATCCGGCACAACCCATTATCTGGACCTATGCTGCAAATGCTCTGACGTAAAAAGGATCCTTCAACATTATTTGTAGTGGCTTCACTTTACCCATGCCCTTAAAGGCGCTTGCTGTATCAAATCCGGTGAACGGATTAAATCAGAGTAGAGCTGCGACAATGTCTGATCCCAAGCCTTTCATTATTTACCAAAGACAGTAGCAATAAAAGTCTGTTTGATATTTGACTTACGGATAATTATGTCAGACGGGGATGAAAAACTTTTACTTGCATGAAGGGCATGAATAAATATCCTTGTGTCAGCTTCAACATGGTCAGAATGAAGATCTGCTGATAATAAAATTCCCTCTTCAGAAACTGCCAGCTTCCTACAACTCTGATCATATGAGACATACATTTATAATCCTTGGAAAAAGATTTGGTAGATTTTTTTCCTATTCTTAAACAATGAATGCATTCAGTCTTTATTTGTTGGCTCAACAAGACACCAATCTCCTCAATTGCTTGGGCATTTCTTGTTCTGGCCTCATATCTTACCTTGCATGGCTCTCTTTTCTTGTTCATGTCTGATAGATACATTAGGGTATATGTCGACTACAAAGTCAACCTTCTTTGCATGGTATTTCAATGACATGTTCACAACTTTCTCTAAAATACATGCTGCAAACTGGCCAAAGGTTTCAGGAAAATTCCGATGTTGCTGAATTAATGCCATAGCATCTAGGATAAGAACAGCGGTAGTAGACAAAGCGAATATAGGTAATGCAGGTGATTCTGAAACCTGGTTTTCTATCTTAAAAAGGAGACTCGGTTTGGTTGGTTTAACCACAGTTCCATCTGAATTGGCTATCGATGATGGAACTGAATTCAATGCATAAGAAAGGACGCCTCTAAAATTAAGGCCTTTTTTTCTGAGCAATCTTGATAACACCTGTTTATCTTCGCGTAGTGTGACAACAAGCAATTTGTACTTCTTTTTGTCAAGATTCGAAAATGTTTTTGATCACTAGCTTACCACTATCCCTGCAACACATTCTTTGTGAAGACCATTTATCATCTAGGTGTGACTAGCGTCTATACTGTTGAATATCTGAATTCCTGTGCTTGAAAAGGCATATACTGGATATTGGCGTTCGTTCGTTACTGGAGTTTTACGTCTACTTCCACCAATGGTGAGATCGTAGACAAGATGTGGGCGTGAACTGTCTCTTTTTTAGTACGCTGTAAGCAATCGCCATATTTGTTCCACAAATTGAAAACAAGTAACGGTATCGCGACTGTTAATTAGGGTGTTAACTTTTTTTATTTAATTATTTCTGTAGTATTGTAATCGGAGTTTAGCTTTAAGAGCACCACTATACGCTATTAAAATAATGTTACCAGTCACTGCTAGGGAAATATTTGTCGAAATATTATATTGTAACACATGACAATAGTATGACTATAATTTCTGATAAATGATGATAGTATGCATTCGTTGTCGGAACAGTTGTTTTTGTAGATGTCTTTTAAACATTCAGTTTCCAAAGATTTCAATTACATTATCGAATAGTGGTAGTATAATGATGGATATTGTAAACTGTATGAGTTTAACAATGTATAACAAATGGAAAACAACATAATATTAGAAATGCGTAGGGCTTTTTGGCTTTTATGTTGGACCGAACAAGTCATTTAGTGTTGTTTACAAAGGCGTACAGAATCGATAAATGTTAGGTGGATGTTAGGTGGGTGTTGGTAGGGTGTTTGGGGGTGGGAGGGAACCTGAAATGCCTGAAAAAATTTCAGGTTACAGACGGCGGCGCCGAGATTTAAACACTGGGAAGTTAAAGCAGCTTAACTCTATGGACAAATGTGATTATTTACTTTGATTTAAAAAATCGCGTACCCTTAACTTACAGAAGTTACGTATATTTAAGCGAAATCTAGTAGACTTAAGATATCCATTGAATACGGGGGTTCAATGAACCAAAGGACATAACTCTACAATAAAAATTAACTCAGATTAGAAATTCCCATTTTAGGAGGCGATCATCGTATTCATGTCCGTTTATTTCCTATCATTCCGAACAAAAATCACGAATATACACCAAAACCTGACAGAAAATAGAAAACCAAACACTTATCAAGGGGGGAAATGTGAAAAAGAGAAGATTGCTATAAATAGAGGGAGTCCATTAGATCAGGAGAATAATTACTAGTCTTAGTCAAATGGTTTAAGCAGTTTTTCTAGCCCATCGCAAAACAGTGGGAAGCGAATCTGGAGAAAACTTTTCTTACTGACAGTTGTAACATAGGAACAAACATCATAACTCACACAATCTATAATTATAATAACTATTAGGCCACAATATATACACAGCAACGTAAGATCTATTATACATATTAGGCTGTAGTCAAAGTGACCAATGTTAATTCACGTTCGCTTTCATCGTTCCTTGCCGTCCTTTGGCTCTCTGTCCAACCGGTTGTATAGCACGTCTCCATTGATATCAAAACCACAGCTAATTTAAAACTCATTTGGTATTCACAGACTTTTTCAATACAACAATGGGAGATATACACATTTGTATTTCATATTATGTAACAATTCCCCCTCTTCATATAAACACATAATAAATAATAATACATGATTAATCTACGACCCCTTAGCTTATATTATAAATTCTTCACCTTTCTAATGTGCGTGGCCATATTTTATTTTATTGAATTATATGGATGGCAACTATCGCAGTTTAGTTCTGATTATAGGTAAATTACCCAAATAGAGTATTTCGCGAAATCGTCATATGTAGTGTTATTATTTCAGTTGAAAGCTTAATTCTTTTTTTAAAATATAACCTCTTGTATCAGAAAATGATTCCTTGCTTTGAAGTGGTGCAAATTGTACTCTGCGTTGTTAGCCTATAATCCCCTGCAATTGATAAGTATATTCCCCTCATTTCCGGATTTGTTATTACAATTTTATCCAGTACAACTATTAAATATATTTCGTAACCTGGCTGTTTCGTTCTTTTTTCATTCGTACCTCACATGAGCGGTTTCGTACTTCACTTCGTACCTCAAATTGATTCGTACCTTTTCCTATGTTGTTGAAATCAGTTGAAAGAATATGAATATGCGAACTAGAATTAGAATATGCACGAGATTTGTACCTCAAATTGATTAGTTTCTTTTCCTAAATGTGGCTGAAATAAGAAATTGAAATAAAGGTGAAACATACTTAAACGATTTGATTAAATCCAACGGCTGCGCTAAATTTATAAAAATGGCTGCCGAACGAGAATTAGAATACACACGTGATTTGTGCCTGAAATTCATTCGTACCTTTTCATATATGTTATTGAAATAAGTTGAAAAAAAAAATTTAAATATATCTATATGTTGTTGAAAAATGTATGGGTGCCATATCATACTTGGCGTATTTGTGTATAGCGTTGTATAATTGTATTGTTTCCTCGGTTAAAAATTCACGACGGAAAATATCTTTTAATTCGAATATTAACCTTATCTTTCATCTGCCGCCTTAATCAGAATTATTTAAACAATTTAGATTTATAATTTTATTGATCGTTTGAAACTATAACCGTTTACAAAGTTCGGTTTGTTCTAAGCCCCTAATCTATATAACGCAGGTTTTATATAAATGTTAAAGCAGCCCATCCTCTAACTCAATATTTTCCTTAATAGTCGAAATTAAAAACATGAATTGGAGTTCAATATTGGTCTATTGCAGTCAATAATGATGTTATTCAATATTTAAGACACATTAAACGTATTATAATCAGCACACCTGTCATGTATTCTATGGTCTCGGTGCCATTTGTAATGAACAAAGAAAAAGATATCTTACGAGACAATGACTGATTCACAAACGACAAAATGATAATAAACCAGCGGTTGCCATGCAAAATACGCCCATATTTTGCAAGAGACGGGCAGAGAACGAGCTAAAAAAAGGTGATATTTTGTACAATCAGGGGTGATCATCCAGGATGTTACGGTCCGATATGCACGAATATTGAATGGAACCAAGATCTTTTGGATATAAAGGGCAGATTCGGTCCGATTTTTACGAAATTCGAGCTGAATTATCTTTTGGGTGTGCGGTGAAATATTTAAAGTTTTGTTTTTAAAAGGGATAAAAATTGTGAGGGGCCACAAGTTAAGAACGTGATTTTTCGTACAATCAAGGGCCATAATCCAGGAAGTTATGGTCCGATGTGCGCGAATATCAAATGGAACCGAGATCTTTGGGAGGTAAACCTATATGTCAAGTTTCACCAAAATCGGATAAATACTGTGACCTGTAGAGTATCCACAAACAAATTGTGGTCGGGCGAATGGATGGACAGGGCGACAATATACGTCCACATGAAAATGTGGGCGTATAGAAACCGTGTAGAGTGGACTAAGCACGCGTAAACGACTGTCGTTCATTTTGGACTGTTCACGTATTTCACCGAACATAATTGATTAGAAATTACAATAATATTTTTAAAAATTTGGATATAAATCACTTTATATACATTCATATTAGATTAATATGTGCTTTTAGTATACCCATTTCCGCCTATTTTACATATGCTTTTCACACACGAAGGGGGGACTCCGTCCACACAATATGTTGGCCCATCTAAAACCTATTGACTTTGCAGACACTATACACATATACATTCATATTAGATTAATATGTGATTTTAGCAGACCCATTTCATATGCTTTTCACATATGAAGGGATGACTCCGTCCACACAATACGTCGGCCCATCTAAAACCTATTGACTTGGCAGACACTACACATATACATTCATATTAGATTAATATGTGCTTTTAGTAGACCCATTTTATATGCTTTTCACATATGAAGGGATGACTCCGTCCACACGATACGTCAGCCCATCTAAAACCTATTGACTTTGCAGACACTACACACTTTTCTTCAGTATATGAACTGCGAGGTTCATTTGGTCCCCAGTCACTGTAACTTAGTAGTGAACTATCAGGCCAAGTTAATATACCAGGTGAAGTTTTTTCAGCACCAATATAGACATGCGAGGCCGTTTCTACAAAAGACAAACATAGATTAGGATCGAGTACAAGAATTTCTAATTCTAAATATGTGAACTTCTCTAGAAATATAAATATAGTATTATCATTCTGCGCCATTCATGGTAAACTAATTGAACGGAAAATAGAAGGATTTAGCTTAAAATGAAACATATTATATTATAAATTACCGAGTCCGAAACTTTTTTTTGCATATTGAGTAGTTAGAAGAGCCCGGGTAACAGGGAGTTTGCCAGAGGAGGTTAGTTTTATTTCCGCTTACATCGATTAATTTAATTTTTTCCCAGTCATTATAAAATAATATGTAATTTTTACCAATCTTCTATTTGTGATTAATTTTATGTACATTATCATTAGTCAATTATATTTCCAAGACCGATAAGTTGTGTATGCATTTTGGAGGAAAACTAAATATTTAACCAACCGCTATTTCTGTTCAATAAGTTTTTCATATATTCATTTTTCTCGAGGGTATCTAACTTTATCAATGAACCACCATCATTTTCACACGTTGACTTTCCTGCACTTTGTTTTACTAGTCTGTCCTGAAAGAAAACAACATATTAATTAGCTTAGTTACCCGTCACTGAGTCCACAATAATACATCGAACTTCATCATTCATTATTGAACCGAGTGCAAAAGAAATACCACTATTAAATGTCATTAAAATAAGCCTCCCGGTTTTTGAAGTTATTTTAAAATCTATAAGTTCGGTCGTTCAACTTCCTGTAGCTAACAAATGAACAAACGTTTCTTTAAACTCTCTTTTATCACGAACACACTGACTCACCTATTTTTATTTGGCACAAACATAATGATACACATGTGTTTCAGTCAAAGGGGTGGGGCGAGTGAGCTAGCGCTTACGCTATAAGATCGATTATAAGATCGATTATGAGACCAATCATCGGATTTCGTCTCTTTGAAAGTCGATTTAAATCGACCAAAAAAAAAGGTTCACCTCTTCGTTCAATAAACACGAAGGTTATGTATTGCAATCAGAGATTGCAACTTACTGGAATTAGAATTCTTTTATTTGACTAGAACACATCAAAATGTAACCAATTAGCGAACACCACTAAAACATTAACATTATTTTGAAATTAACATCGACTTACCCCATAAACTTTATAACACAGTCCAACTGGTAGTCTGGTTAGTCTATATTCTGAATGGACAGGACATAAATCTGTTAAGGAAAGAAGCTGAAATTTAAAGTACTTTTAACATGCTCAGTATATAGGTTTATTGATGGAGACTACAAGAAACAGACTTTGTATCGCATGTGTTAATTATTTTAAATAAAATTTTTTGATTGTAACATAGACATTGTAACAAGTAAACAACAAATATCAAATCAAGTGAATGACCAGTCGTAAGCGTCCACTTCGCTCTACAGTGAAAGCCAAAGATCGAGAACATTCTGTAGTACGAAGGGCTAAAACTCTACTCTAATAGTAAGTACAGGGATATCACACTACACTACACGCAAAACAAAACCGACAAGGCAAAACCCACAAACATAGCTCACAATTACCCAGCGACGTTTCATCTATAATAGCCTATATCATAGTCTTTATTAAGCACTGCCCTGCTATTAACGTGGCATATTGCCGCTTGAACATTTCGTGTCCCAAGTATATAGCTCGTGTTATAAAATGTAATTACGTGCATTGGAAACATAACTGCCCCGCCCCATACTATGTATTCTTATGGACGTCCAAAGTTAGAACAAATTTCACTGAACAATCTGGAAATAATCTGAACCAAAGCTGGACATATGCCCACACAGCAGCTATGTCTTGAGAAAAGGTGATCATAGACAGCAGCTAATCCAAATTCGAGAATGCCGTCATGGAATCTGACCTCTATCGTGTTCACTAGCTTTTCCGGATACTTAATACAATATATAATATACATGTAGTCCTAGAATGCTGAAATTCAACGGGGTTTATCTTTCCAATCCAAATATTTCACATTAAATTTGAAAAAACCAACAGGATTCATCCTCTCATAGTCCTAATGATTCACACCAAATTTGAAAAAAATGCCACCCAGAACGAAAGGTCACAGGACGCTGAATATCCATAGTGCTCGTTCTATCATGACATCAATGCTTCACCACAAATTTGAAATGAAATTGGATTAAATGAAATGGGGTTTAACGCCCTACTGTTCTGATCCGTACTGGGCTAATGAATACGGCTATTTCTCTTCAACCGTTCAAGTGACAGTGTAAACGTTAATATAGTTTGACCTAGTCCAAAATAGCATTAGGCATCTAATGGAGAGAGAGAGAGAGAAAGAGAGAGAGAGAGAGAGATGGGTCATTTCGGGACTAACATATGGTTTTATTTTATTTCAATAATTCGTTTGCGCGTAGGGGTCTTTAGCAGTGGTAGGAAACCGGGGGACCCGGAGAAAACCCACGAGGTTGGACAGGCGACACTACTCCTTGTCACGTACAACCGGGGATTCGAAACCACGCCAGTCGACTCAATGACAGACTTTATGATACAGCGCGCGCACGCTAACCAATCAGCCCCCGCCCCCGGCATCTAATGGAAAAACAAAAATTAAAAATCGAATGATAATTGACTCTTTTACGGGCTAAATAACATAAACAGTGACGTATGCAAAAATGTCTATTTCTTGGCAATTGCGCATATTACAAATTAAATTTCACTTACATGTACATTCTCTTCGTATGGATTATTGCTACGAGTTTATTAAAGTTACGAAGAAATATTTGAAAATATAAAGACGCTGGAAGGGTTGTAAATAGCTTAATTTTACACCTTTTTCACCTTTTAGTAGAAATAGCCCGAAAACGAAATCGAAATTAAAAAAACTGAGCCCGATGCTTTGTGGGCCTTTAAAGGACTTCGGAAAACGGACTTTATATGAACATTGTTTTATACAAATCGAACAATAAATAATTAATCTAGGAACGAAAACCTGAATTGGCCTATGGCGGATAACGCAAATTACTGAGACAAAAATTGTTCACATTTTTGCTCACGTGAGATGGCCCTTTAATCCTGTGTAAAATACCATCAAAAAATATTCATAAATAAAAAAGTTTTTTGTAAAAATTTAAATTTTCAAAATTTCGCGCCTAAAATCAGCGAAGATTCGTCGAAAATCAAAAAATCCGAAGTACAGTAGCTATTTGCCCTGTCTCCGACTATGTCAAAATGTATCAAATGTTAAAATCCGTCGATTATTGTAAATATTACGGCAATATTTAAAAAAAACCCGACAACTTCGGTGATTTCGCATTGGCACACAATGTTAGAAATTGATTTAATCTCTAAGTCATGCCAACTTTCCCGTAACACCACAGATATTGGATCGATCCGACAAGCAGTTTCTGAGATATACTCAAGTGGAAAATAAAACGACCAACGTGTTTGATGATTAAAAAACAATCATCACTAGAACTGCGATGCGGTAATGACGGGTTTCACCGGTACCATGTTACTCTTGAACTTATGTCACTTCCGGTACCGATGAAACCGTTAAACAGATTTCCACATAAGCATTGCACACGTGTAATAAAATGGACACAGAATCACCCAAATCCAGCAATGTCAATTCAATTTATACATTTCTTACAATGTGTTACACATGTCAAACCAGCGGCTGTCTGGAAGATACGCATCCATTTTGCAAGAGATGGATAGAGAACACGCTAAACAAAAAGCGATTTTTCACACAATTAAGGGCCACAATTCAGACAGTTACAAACCGATATGTGCTAATATCCACAGGAACCAAGAAACTTAGGGTTATAAAGATATATTTCAAGTTTCATCAAAATCGGATCAAAATTGTGACTTCTAGAGGGTCCACAACCTTGATATACCATATTTACACTATATGCGTACGAGGGGTGGCCATTTTTTCCGGTAGTTTTAGTCCGATTTTCACGAAATTCGAACCCAAGCGTCATTACAGTGTAACGGTGATATATTCAAACGTTTTTTTTAAAAATCGGATAATAATTGTGGCATACTTTTCAAGTTCCATCAACATCGGATAAAATTGTGACTTCTAGAGGGACCGTATGCTAAAAACGCGATTTTTCGTACAATCAGGGTCAATAATTCAGGAAGTTACGATCCGATATGCGCAAATATCGAAAGGAACCAAGATCTTTGGGTTATAAACATGCATTGCAAGTTTCATCAAAATCAAATGTAAATTGTCCACAAGCTAAAAATGTGATTTTTCGTACAATCAGGGGCCATAATCCATGAAATTATGGTCCGATATATACCAATATCGAAAGAAATCGAGATCTTTGGGAGATAGACCTATATTTTAAGTTTCGTCAAAATCGAATTTATTTTGAAGGCTAAAATATATCCTTTTTGTCGAAATGTCACTTTCGTTGAAAATAAATGTTGAAAATAATTGACACTTTTATGGACCAAAAACTGTTAAAAGTGACTTGCAAAAAATCGTCTATTTCTGAGCAACTAAACAAGTTAGAAACCATTTTGTGATATTTATATGATTGTATGGGTTCATTCTTTTTATTGAATAAAAATAAATATCATACTTTTAAACGCATAACAAATAGGACTCATTTAATTTCTGCTTAAATTAATTTAATGCACATTTGCTTTATGCATCACATGGTGTTACTTTTATGAAGATCAAATCATAATTGCATCATGAAACATATGAAATTTGTTTTATACATATCAGGCAATAAATAATTAATATAGAATCCATCAACTGAAATTAAAAAGGATGAAAAATCGTAAAAAGTGATCCTGAGAATCTGCATGATCATGAAACATATGAACTTTGTATTATACATATCGGGCAATAAATAATTAACCTAGAACTCATAAACTGAAATTAAAACGGCTAATAATCTTAAAAAATGGTCCTGACAAAATTGGTTATTTCTCGACAAGGGAAGATGCTACAACCAATTTTTTGTTGTTGACATCTATATGATCGTATTGAGCCAATCTATATGTCCATTGGAATCAAATAATACAATGTTAAACGAATACTAAATAAAACTCACTTCAAAAAGAATATTTGGTTTAAAGGCCAAAAATACAGTTTTTGCCAAAATTACATTACTTCCGGTGATAATGAAAATGTTAATTAGTTTCATCAAATCAGAAATGGCATAAGGCATCGCATGGTGAACATTTTATGAAAATCGAATAATAATTGACACTTTTATAGACCAAAAACCTTGAAAAGTTACTTGTAAAAAATCGTCTATTTCTATGAAAACGTACAAGTTAGAAACCATTTCGTGGTATCTGTATGATTGTATGGGTTCATTTTTTTTGTTGAGTGGAATCAAATATCATAATTTTAAACAAATAACAAATACGACTCATTTAAATAAAATATTTGTCTTCAAAGCTAGGAAAATTACGGAAACAAAAAATGTTGACATTTTTGCTGAAATCAGATGACTCTATAACCCCGGGTAAAATGCTAAGTAAAAATATTCATAAATAAAAAAGTTTTTTGTAAAAATTTAAATTTTCAAAATTTGACGCCTAATATCTTCCAAGATTTGTCGAAAATCAAGAATCAAAAATAGCATAGCTATGTAAAAAATGCATCATATTTAAAATCCAATGATTATTGTTAATATTACGGCAATATTTAAAAAAACAACTTCGGTGGTTTCGGACATTTCGCATTGTCTCAGAACGCCCGCTTTAATCTCTAAGTAACACCCACTTCCCCAGTAAAACCGACAAGTAGTTTCCAAGATACAATCAAATTGGAAAATAATAATAATAATAAGAAGAAGAATAAGAATAATCCGAACAAAAACAATAGTGTTTCACACAAGCTATGCAGTGTGAAACTTTTATTAATTACCTGGAAACATTTGATAATATTGCCATCCACTTGCAGGAGCTAAGTTGATAGAATCGGTTATCATATATCTGTTATCAGATCGGGTACAATTCCTGGTGGTTTTAGAATAAGATACAGCTACACACCAAGATACTGATAAACACATATTAATACATGATAATTTACTTGGTGTCAATATATAATCTAAAGGTGTTTTTATCATAGTGTTAGCTAAAGCTAGTTTTAATATCGTTTCTACGACACCCATATTGTTCGGAATGTAGACCTGCTGACGACCTCTGACTGATATAAAGATCAACGTAATTGCGTTTTAAGGAAGATCAGACACTATAAATGAGCAGTCGTGTATTCAATGAAAATGTATACGTTCAATAGACTGCTTCTCACCCGAACGATGATTGATAATACAGTAATACTTCGAACATGAATTATTACTACGAACCTGAATTATTACTAGTATTATAAGTAAATTTTCGCGCGATATAGATTAGTTGATCACAATAAAAGATTATTGATTGCCGTAATATAATATATAACCGACTTACAGTTTTGCGTGTGAATTTTTATTAGTATCTGAAACTTAGGCCACTGATTCTAGTCAAAATAAGAACAGAGGCAATAAAAAAGACCCTTTATTAAAAGAATAAAAAGGATAGTATACTAATAGTTGGCGTTTTTGTTTCATTAGACTTTTGGCAAGCGTAAATTCCTGGTCCGTATCGCTTATCCGTATGTGACACTATGGGGACAGATGTGACTATCCTGGGCCCGGTTCCTTGAAAATTCTTAAAGTAAGCACAAAGTCATGCTTCACTTTTTCTTACGTAAGAAACTTATAAAAATACCGTCCCTAGAAAATTCTCAAGACCATTCTAACGAAAGCACAAGTCAAGTATAAGTCTAAACACATTGTGACTGGTAAAGTTTACCATAAAATGAGACTACGATGCTCTTTAACGTCATAAAAACAACTTTGGTATGCGAATTACGTCTTAAATTTGTCGTCTGCTTCATTGACGCCATATATATATATATATATATATATATATATATATATGGTTCATTTCAATGCATTTGACATGTTCCCTATTCACATAGAAAATGTGCCACAAGATAAAAAACGCAGACACATACAAACTAACTGAATAATTGTGAGAGCGCCTGATCTTAAAGTAGCCTAGGCAGGGTAAGCTTAATCTTCCGGACACCTGTTACCACTGTTTGTCGTGTATTTTGTACACGGTGAACAGTCCATATGCTGATTAAACTATTTTGCCTGATTACACTATATTTTGCCTATACTGCTTTTTTAGGACTTTTGTCTAATGGTTTGGATTGTTCGTACTTGGTTTTATTTTATTTTTATTACTAATTGGTAAATAAATAAAATGGTTTCAGGGTAGGCCTAGAAGCGAAATTTTCAATAGCATTCTTAATTTGAAATTTCTTCTGGAGAAGGATATTCTCTGTCTTGTAATTGTCTCTTTGTATCAAAAGGTGTCGGAAATGCCGTCGAATAACTCTACGGTCAGCCATCTTTATGAAGCAGAAACAGACTTAAGGTTGGTAAGCAAGCCGTATACCTTGCTTGGGACTTGTGCTTAGATTGACTATGTTTAAGAACGAAGTTGTGCTTAAGTTTTTTCTTGGAACGCATAATAACGTTCTTGTGCTTACAATGAAGTCTACTTAAATCTAAGCACAAGAACGTTCTTAAGAATTTTCTGGGAACACAAAATAAGGTAAGTTTACTTAAATGCAAAATCTACTTAAATCTAAGCACAAGAACGTGCTTAAGAATTTTCTAGGAATCGGGCCCTGGTCACGGACTCAAAATAAAGAGATAGGCTATAGATGTGACACTATCGTCTAGGACTTTCTTTGACTTCATGCTCTGATAACTATTTCAAATGATCAATTAAGTCTGAAACACTGTTTATGTTGTTGCTATGTTTATATATCGAATACAGCAAACTACAAAAGTTCAATACAGGAAAACTACAACATCTATTAACTTCATCTTTTATAGTCTGGAGGCTCAGTGCGGAGGGGTGTCCCACAAATGGGCACAAAGCCAGACCCAACTTTTCTAGAATAAAATTTTGCGTAGAATAATCAGTCCGCCATTGGGGTGTTTTTGAGATATTCGGGATCAAAGGTCAAATGAGTTCATTTGCACTGAAAGTAAATGCGTAGCCATTCTTGTATCATGAAAAAAAGCTGAACATGATTGAAAGTAATCACCCTTTCAATACAAATGTAAACTTGCTAAATTTATCTTTGTTCTTTGTGACCCCGGAGGTCAAAAGGTGAAATTTACAGTTTTAGCACGAAGAAGATTTAAAGGTCAAATGAGTTCATTTGCATTGAAAGTGAATGCATGAGTTCATTTGTATTGAAAGTGAATGCGCAGCCATTCTTGTATCATGGAAATAATAGAAAGTAGTCACCCTTTCAATAAAAATGTAAACTTGCTAAATTCATCTTTGTTCTTTGTGACCCCGGAGGTCAAAAGGTGAAATTTTCCGTTTTAGCACTACGAAGATTTAAAGCAATAAATGTCAGTGTAAATTATAAAAACTAAAGCGAACCCTGTTCTAATTGATAATAGGAACATTTAAAATGTATATAGCACCGAACTTTTACTATGGAACGTCGAAAAGGATGTTACATAACAGAACCAAAACACTTCGAAACCTGTTTCAAACATGCGTAAAATCAAAATCTTTCCGAATTAGTTTTACAACGAATGCTATACATAATGATACTGGTTGTCTGACAAATAAACAATTATATAGTTTCATTGCTGGACTCCAATTTGCAGGTCGCGTCATGTATAATGCATCCACCTGTTTTATCTGTGTCCATGTTCCGGCGAAATTCATGGAAACTCATAAAAAATTTGCAAACTTTTAATCTCGTCGTCAGATACACGTTTTCCGGTCACAGGTTAACGTCGATTATCTCAGACTGGGATTCCCGTAAATCCACGAGGCCTGCAGGCTGGAGTCCAACCATGAAACTATTCATCTGTTTATCAGACAACTAGTTTCATTATGTATAACAATCGTTGTTAAACTAAATCGGGGAGATTTTGATTTGACAGGTTTTAGATGTTTTTGGAACAGGTTTCGAAGTGTTTTGGTTCTGTTATACAAGATCTTTTTCATCATTCCAAAGTAAATGTACGGTATAAGACCACCCAAAGTTAAGTTTTAAATGTTCCTACTATAAATTAGAACAGGTTTCGCTTTAGTTTTTATATTTTAGGCTGACATGTTATTGTTTTAACTCTTCCTGGTGCAAAAAACTAAAGGTGAATTTAGCAAGTTTATATTTTTATTGAATGAGTGATTACCTTCGATCATTTTGAGCATATTTTCATGATACAAGAATGGCTGCGCATTCACTTTCAGTGCAAGTGACATCATTTGACCTTTGACCCCGAATATCTCGAAAACGCCCCAACGGCGGACTAATTACCACTCGGCATCGTATTCTACGCAAACTTTTACTCTAGAAAAGGTGGGTCCGATTTTGTGCCCATTTGATGGACACCCCAGCGCACTGAGCCTCGGGTCTATTATAACTCTGACCTAACGACTTAAACATCACATACTGTCTCTAATCCCAGCCGCTCAGCCCAGGAACTCACCGATTATGTCTTCTTTACGGTCTCATCATGATATCCGTATCCCAGGCCTCTTAGCCTGTATGACGTTCCCCTGAACTCCGAATGATGTCTGAAGGGAAATTTAACCTCGCTCTTTCTTATATACAAAGTATAGATGTTTCAGCTATTAGGGCGAGACAATTACCATTTTTGGATAAGTGTTTCGTATAGGCACCGTTTTACGTCAACACTATTCTAGTTAATTTTACTAATCCGTGCACGAGATGACTGAACGATAGTACCCCACGCCCAACAATGGATACTGATATAACTGTAAGTAAGTCTAAGATAGTGTAGAATTATGCAAACTACTTCATTAAACAGAAACCTTTCTTAGAGCTAAAATAAACCCTATTAGTAAGTGCAGGAGGACCGCACTACACGCAAAACAAAAATCTAAGATAAACCTGCGGACAAGACAGAAAATAGACATTGCACCAAATAAACAAATATCAAATCAAATGAATGGATCCGGGGGCCAGCCGTAAGCGTCTACTGCGCTGTACAGTCCCGGGCCTGTGGTGACACAGACTTCACTCAAATTTGAAAAAATCAGGAATAAGACCCAGAGAAACCATTGTGTAATGCCAGCATGAGTCATTATCTGCTATATGTTACAAGAAATATGAATGTTAGCATATCGTATTAAAATGTAACTATACAAGTAACCACATAGGTGAAATGTATAAAAAAACCCAGGTAGTCTAAAACTAAATGCTCTAAGTCAATTAAGAAACGTTTTAGTATTCAATAGAATCGAGGCATATAAATGAGACAATGTAGACCGGCTCGAAAGACAGCCGTCTGCTGACGTGACGTAAAAATAGACGGTAGGTTGTCAAAGACGTCAAAATTTTAGAAAGACGTAACACAAACAAAAAAAAGGGGCGATAATCCAGATAAAATAACGCCAAAAGGTTAATAAACTATCAGTTTTGTAACTAATCGCAATTATTAAGTTATTAAGTCATGTAATTGCACAAAATATAATACATAATATCCCACACAAGAAATGCAAAAACAGGTATGCTGAAGAAAACATACTATGTAAGTGTATTTATAAAGGCATAAAATAAGGGCGATAATCCACGAGAGGATTAGGTAACTACAGAAAATTTAAAATAAAAATTTAAATTGAATCATTATCCAATATGTAGTCGGTTGTCAAACTTGGTATGTTGAAGAAATGGAAGTTTCGAAATTTCTTTTAAAATGCGTAATTGTGTACCGCCTTTGGCAGTACACTTAAAATAAAAATATTTTATTTGGGAAAGAAATAGTTCTTTATCGTTACATATTGTTAAAAAATCGTAATGCCTGTGAATAGAAAACACTATACAGCGTGGTATCTGGTATGTTACTATAAATTCACGGGTATTTTACTACTTCAAAACCAAATTTGTCCGTTTTGTCGAAAATACCGACATTAAATTTATTAATTTTATTATGTTAATGTCTAGGTCAAGAACAGATGCATTTACTATGCCGGAATTTTCTTTATTTAAAATTAAACATACATTATGCAAGAGCTAAATCTGATTATTGCAAGTCTTTATTTATACTTCAGATGTCATAGAAATTATAAATTAGATCTTTATTTACACAACAAGCACAAAATCAACTCTGTAGACCCACGGATAGCTTGGATTCGGCTTGGATTTAAACAGGATTTCGTTGATTGATTAAATTTTTAAATGGCGTCGTAAGCGGCGATTAACCGTTACGTTGACGTCATACTCCCGGAAATAATTTTAGATCGAGGCTAAATGATAGATTGTACGAAGCGAGGCCGCTGTTCAGCGAGGCCGCATTTCAGTCAATTTGATTGAACGTTCGATATACATGTACATGTATACGGCCTTGATATTATGTTTAGTTGTGGTTAAAATGAGTTTAGATGTCGGTATTATAGGCTACCGTACGCTCTTTTGTCACTTGCGTTTACAGAAAAAATTGATAAACATCGCAGCTAACATCACCCCAGTTGAATTGCAGCTCCATTGGATCACTGTTCGGGAGTTACGCAGACCTACCAGTTACAGTACAAGAGTACACGCAGGCTAACAAGAAGTCGGCTATAATTGTGCCTCATTGATTTGGTCCATTCCTTTCAAACTTTCGCTTCTTATCTATATATTAAATTGTAGTAAAAATAAATGTGATACGAATTGAATTGCAACCCCGTCTCAAACCACAGCCATTGAAAACGTTACTTGATAATCAAGATTATGTAGGTGGGGTTAACGCCTGTCAATCAAACGACCGTCCATTCTCGGAGACGGTGAAGAGAGAGTTGACTCCCATTTCTAGTCAAAAATTACAATAGTGATAACTTTGTTCAGAATAAAGTAATTTGACTGAAAATTTCAATATATTCTTCTTTCATCATCTATTTTTGAACTGTTATAGCAGGAATGGCCAACTCTCTACTAAAATCTCCCATAATGTATCTTTAATTCTGGGGGATATATTTCACTTTTATATTTGTGGAAATTTCCGTTGTCATTGTATCGGAAGTTATAGTTTAGACTTTTAGTTACTTTGTAATCTTTTTTTCGTTTGTGATCCTGAAAGCAGAATTCATATCTATATAAATCTTTTTTTCGTTTGTGATCCTGAAAGCAGAATTCATATCTATATAAATGTGCATTTGCCATAAATGGGGCGGGGTCAGTCCCCATTGATAAACCAATAGGTTGCTGTATTATCTGATCCCCAACCTTAAATATGGCATTGTCAATGAGAAAATGTATGATATTTTGAAATTTGTCTTTATCAAAAACTACAGTGTCGGCATTGCGACGTTTTATAATCCATTTAGCATTTTCTGAGTAAATGGCCACCAAGTTTCTGCCTTTCCCGAAAGCTCCATAAAAAGCTTTATCTACTAACTAATCCAAATTATCTTTCTTTAAGATCTGAGTGTTGTAGTACAGTATACAAAGTAGAAAAGTCAAACGTTTCTACTGTTTTTGCATTAACTTTTTAATTGATTTTATCTATCTACTATGGGTTTATTTTTATCAATTATGAAAACACTAGTAATTCAAGTATAGCTACGGAGTGTTCTGCACCAAATGGCATGTTGGGTTTGGCATGATTTAAGTCCTTTGGTAATAGTTTTTGCTAAAGGTTTTGTTTCGTAGATGCCTGAGGATATTATGTATCTGTATTTTACTGGGGTTTTATGGAATTTTGGTATAGAATAAATATATGGTAGTGCATCTATTTTAACATTATCTTTTATATCATTACTCCTGTTGAAAGTATATTGATTATGTAAAATATCCAATTTAGTTAAATCCGTAATGCATTTGTAAGTGTCATTTTTGGTAATGGGCCAAAGTCCAACTTCAGTAAGAATGTTTCTAAGATAGTATTTTTTACAGTTAATAAAAGCAATATTGTTGCAAGCGTTAAAACAAATCTCTCTTGAAGAGTAGCAAGACATTCAGCTGCAGATGTGTTATTTAGGTCCTCGGGTGGGGCTTCTTGGGTTTAGTTTTATATATTTGATTCTCTTTGACTGACGAGAGATCTAAAAAGGTTTTTAAGATTTTTCTATCTTCAACAATATCGAAGTTTTCTGTCAGCATAATAGTCATGAAACTCGTCTTTAAAGGTAGAGTTGGCGCATTGGCGCGTGGTATTATCGTAATTGTCAATAAATTCTTGTACGCTAAGGTTTTCAATAGTTTCATGGTAGTTAAATATTTGATTACGAATTGGAGGTAAAACTTTGTATACGACTGTAGGAGAAATTTTAGGAATAGTGTCTGGTATAGATTTAAGTACTGATCGGTCTCTAAAGATTCTATTCAATCCAATGTCTTGTATATGTTTATCTGTAAAAAATTTTTACATAACACATCAGGTATTTTCTTACGTACTTTATGAGGTTGTATTGAAGGTGAAAATTTACTATTTATCAAATCGGTTATAACATTGTAATATTGAGGAAGAAAACGTTCATTAAGTTGATTAGAATAGATGATATCCTGTATGAGGACCCCAAGTTTTTTAGCTGTTGATTGTTTCAAAATGTGTATAATTTGTCGGGCTAGGTTGAGTACACAAGCTGCACACAAAAATTATTGGAAGTATGGCATTGGCATACAGAATACATTTCATTCAAAATAATTTCCGGGTCTTTTTGAAATTTCGTTTTTTTTTATAGAACGTTTTATATTTTGAAAATTATGGTCAAACTTTTTATAACAATTTCTTGTAATCAAAGTATTTTCATCACGGTTGCTATAATCGATGTTTTTAAATCTATCATTGAGACCATAAAGGGAAAATAATCTGTAATTTTGTTACCCAAGTTTCCTCGGGGTGTGTTCTATTTTGTGTAGCAGCAGGATCAATATTGCCATTAGTGAGGTGTCCTGAACCGGGAAGTTTTTGAATTATTTGTACTCTGTATCCAAAGTCCTTACAGGGATTTTGCTTAAAATGTTGATATAGTAGTCTGTGTGCATTTTCAGAATTTCATGCAGATCTATGATTATTAAACCTTGTTTTACAAGATTTACTTGTTTCCCCAACATACTGTATCTGCAATAATTGCAGGTCAATAAATATACTATATTTTGCGTATTACAATAATTAGGGTTTTGATCTGTAGAAATATGGTAGCATCTACCATTAACGGAGCTACCAAACGTGTGGGCTTCATTGTAATCAGTACATAATTTACACTGTCTATAGTTACAAGCACCAAAAGACAGACTACAAAAATCACAATTTATATTGAACCCTTATGTGTAAGATTTGATGTCACATTAGTCGAAATTCTCCCCCCCCCCCGCAGCCAATTCATCAGAACTACCTGCTAGATTCTTATTGGTGAGATTAACATGCGGAGTCACGTAAGGTGTTCCGTGTAGAGGGACAAAATTTCTCATAGGGGTGCTATAGCCCTATGGCAGGCTACTCCAGGTAGGGGCTGCCCACTGGTGCTTAAATTTGATCTAGTAAGAACCATATTTGAAAATTAGGGTAAATATAAATAAATAAATAATGATGATGAAAAATGTGTAGTGTGTAAACAGGAGCGAAACCCGACAACGAGAACATTCTACAGTACGAAGTTCTAAAAACTCTACTCTAATAGTTTACTAATAGTAAGTGCAGGGGGGCTGCGCCACACATAATTTACACAAAAACAAATATACGGACAAGACATATTACGCAGAAATCACAAACAAACGTAGGCCTACAATTCAAATAAAGCGAATGGATCCGGGGGCTAGCCGTGAGCGTCCATTGCGCTTAACGGGCCTGTTATGGTACAGGCTTCACTAAAAATGAAAAAAAAAAAAAAAATGATTCACAAAAAAAGTAACAGAAATAATGCGACCTATCTTGACTGGCCGTCTCTTCAATGGCGATAGTCCGCCAGTTGACGTCATCAAACAATTTTAACAATGAGGGCGATAATCCGGATAGAATCTCGGAAAACGCTAAAATAATAAGTGTAGTGAGTAAACAGGAGCAAAGCCCAACAACGAAAACATTCTGCAGTACGAAGGGTTAAACTTGGTATGTTGAAGAAATGGAAGTTTCGAAATAAAGACATTTTATTCGGGAAAGAAATAGTTCTTTGTCGTTTACATATTGTTAAAAATCGCAATGCCTGTGAATAGAAAACACTATACAACGTGGTATCTGGCATGTTACTATAAATTCACGGGTATTTTACTTCTTCAAAACCAAATTTGTCCGTTTTGTCGAAAATACTGACATTAAATTTATTGTTAATTATGTTACTGTCAAGGTCAAGAACAGATGTATTTATTATGTCGGAATTTTCTTTATTTAATATTAATTCTGGGGGATATATTTCACTTTTATATTTGTTGAAATTTCCGTTGTCATTGATGGGTGTTATTTCATCAATGTGTCGTCTTACATGTTTCGATTTTGCGTGTGACATCATCAATGCGTGTGTATTTCTCACACGTGATACGGCACACGGATACCGTATTTTTACCGTATACCTTTCTATACGTGTATCCTAGAACACAAAGTTGTATATTTGATATGATTTTGATGTGTGTGTCTAGTGTTTCGCCTTGGAACTTGGCATGTATTCCTTATAGCTTAAGCACGGCAACTATTGATTTTAGTGCATGTCCCGACCCCCAGGGGCAGAGCCACGCCCAATTTTTGTGTTTATCGCACACAGGTCGCGTCCAATTTTTGTTTTAATTACCAAGAAGGGTTCTTCTGATTTGGCTTAGTTGTACATCCCCTCCCTTTCCAATCATATATTCATAGGTGTTAAGTTTTATGTGTATTTCATTGTGGTTTTTTTTTGCATATTCTGTATGTATTTGTCTGCCATTCGTCCATGATAATTGACATATTAGTGTTTACCGATGGGCAAAATATATTTTAATCTGTATATTAAACTTTTTTTTATTATGTTTAGCTTTACTATGAATTATTTTTTTTACTTTTATTGATCGTTTGAAATTGTATCACTTTAAGATATTTGTCTCCAATTTTTAGAAACTCGTAAACACAAGGTAAAGGTTTATGAAACATGTAGATTGTGAATTGTTATAGCAAGTTTAGAATATAAGGTTAGTTTTTGTCTTCCAATGTGCTATTGTAATATACATACTATTATATGGGCGATCTCATTAATTAGTTTAGTTATTTACATCTACGACGTTCACGACGTCGACAAGAATATAACAATATGGTCGTAATAGTAGTACCTTGGTGCTTTAACGTTTGCTTACACTAAAGTAGTGATATCGCCAACACTGTGGTCGTACTCTCCTTTCGCTTTTTCAAGATTCTTAAAGCGATTGTTTACTTGCCTAACTGGTGATCTTCTGAATTGGACTTTAGTCATAGCTTTCTATAATGTTAAGTATAAACTAAGACCTGTCATTTAGCCAGAGAACGACCAGTAGATTGGTTTAGCAAGGCTAATTTCAAATCAAGGGCACGTAAGCTATTATTCACTCGTTATGTCCGTATCTTGAAATGAGGTGAAATTTAGTTTAATGTTCCACCTTTCTTTACAATCCTGGCGATTGCAGTGCACATCCGCTATGTCACCATATAGTGTCTTATGAGATAATTTTACTCCGACATCGGCCCTACGGCCTACTCTCAGGGGCTATTATCCTTGCACGCGAACCGGTTTTTGTCCTACCAAACGACACCATCTTACACCACGTTTAAAATCCCAGGATCACTGTCTCGACCAACACTGGGATGGAATCGCTGAGTAGTGAACCAGCGCCTTACTCACAGAGTCATCCGGGTCATGACCTGAAGTTGGTGTCCAGTTGTCGTTTTACGATTGCAACCTTTGTTTATTAAAAAAAAATGCCACTTGACTGTATATTTAATGACGATAAAATAAGATTAACATTAATATACTGGCATTATAGTTATTGATATATTTGGAAGTATGTACTATGGTGGGCCGCCCTACGATTGATTTAGTTGGAGGAGTCCAACTTCTGTGATGTAGATCATAACATCATTTTTAAGACTAGTAATTGATTTCCATGATTTAATGCTACAAAGATAGTGCGTCTATATTTAGTAATTATGAGCACCCCCCCCCCATCCTCTTGCATGATTCGATAAAGAGCTTGTCCGTTACATAGAAAATTGTTGTTCAGGTTTTGTCACTATCTGCTTACCGTTTTGAATTCGTTACAATAAGCAATAACCCAAGTCAGCTAATCCATACGAAACTGACTTATGTGCGATATCCCTTCTTCATCGTCAACGTGTGAATCATGGTGCCACTCAGTTTGTGGCTACTATTCAAGTTGAATAGTTCTATTTTATTTTAGATGATAAATATGAATACTAAAGAGAAATACTATAAGGATTTTTGTCTAATCTTTTCCGGACTGCTATTCTTCCGGTAAAATCTATGCTGTATCTCAGGGCGGGCGATTATTGCAGATCAGTTTTTTACATAGCTGGATTATTGTATTCAATTATCAGTAACGGCGTTAGACGACAGCTTGTGATATGTACCTTTTTTATTATCTCCATTAGAAGTTTGTTTTGATAATATATATAACTTAATGTATCACAAAAGTGACCCTGACAGTGGAATTGATAGTAAATTTAGTAGGGTCACGACACGTACGGACATAGTTTGATGAATTATTCTTGCTGTTTTTGTATTTCTATAATTTATTTTAAATATACTCTTCAAAAAAAGAAACGCATAGTTACAGTTCGTCGTCGGTATACCCTCGCTCTACCATCGCCTCATTGCAACAGGAACCGCGACTCATCGTTGGACCAAATTGTTCTCCAGCGTTGCGGTGGCCATACACTATCTGAACACTATGAAGTCGTATTTGACGGTGCCGGCGTTTTTCAAAACAACAGCTCTAACGGGACGTCTGCCTCGTAATACGGTTTCACGTAGGCGTCTATGGACTGTCTGGTCTGAGATGTTACGCCGTCCAGGAATTGCTGCTGCAGTAGAGGTCGCTGTTGTGAACCGTTTCCGCAAATAACGTAACCGGATGTGACGATCCAGGGCAGGTGGGGTCACTCTTGTTTGGCCTCAGCTTGGGCGGTCACCTGTTGAACTTCGCTGTCGGTACCTATCCTAAAGGCGAGAAATGGTACTCTTGGAAACATTCAGCAGTCTGACTACATCTGTCTGGTATTCACCTGCGTGTAACCCACCGATAGCGTTGTTTCGTTGGTCCTCGTTCAGATGTGGCATGACTTGGCTCGTTGAGTGTTTACATGTGCAACTGATTTTGAAACCAAGAACCCCCGGATTTTAAAGGCCTTAGATTTCGCGAAGTTGTTAAACCCATGTGTATTGGTGCAATCAAGCGAAAACAAATTTCGGCAAAAAAGTATGACCAGTCACAATTAGTGACCCTACATTTAAAACCAATAATGAATTTCTTTTATCCTTACATATTGACTTTAAAAACAAGTAAAATTTATGGAAACAAGGATCCCGTTCAAATAAAATAATGATGAAAAATGGGCTGTGCGTTTCTTTTTTTGAAGAGTATATTATATTGTTTTAATTCACGCCTGTTATTAGTTAATGATTTGACAAATAAGACCACCAACGGTCATTTCCCCTGGTATATGTGATGAGGCACTGTTCGTCGGTTACTTTTCGCGGCCTTCTTAAATGATAATAACAAAAATATTGGTTTATTCACTCTACGATTATTCTGCAGAGGATTTCACATGCCCCACACCATCCACTAAAAGGTCCAGGTGTTTTTTTTATTAAAAAAAAACTAACCACGTTCAAATAAATTAACGTATATAAACCATACCCAGCTCGGCACCAACTATGCTGTTATACTTTTGGAGTAAGGCGTTAACTCTATCAAACATATTATTTATTCATTACTCCTGTTTACCATCGTTATCTTAAGACACACAATATTATCAAGTTTTAACATAAAACATTTATTTTTTATTATATTTCGTTATTGACAAAATTCTTACATCTATGAAGAGATCCTGTCGTTCGATGTAACGCAAGTGCGATTTTCTACTAAACTTTAGAGAAAAGGCAACAAATGGACACAGAGTAAGAAAATATTAGCTACATTGGATCTCTTAAATATTGCATAGTTAAATTAATGAGTATTATATTTAATTATAAAGTTAATATATTAATAATGAAATACTACTAAAACTTACTCGTCCTTTTAAAGTAATTCGCCAATTTTGCAATTAAACATAGCAGAAGAATGAGTCTACACAGATGACAAATGGATTCCTACAAGACTTATGATATCGATCTCAACATACAAACTAAATGGATATACAATGGACTATGTTAATACAATAAAATACAATATAATAATAATAATAATAAAATATAAGCCGCGCTATGACGAAATTAAGCTGTACTTTCGTATAAACAAATTACTACGTAATATTACTAAACTATTTTTGAATAATTTCGACTATGGCATCTATCTGAACACATAAATTGACTGAGCTTTCTCCACCAGTGAGATAAAACATATAATTATTTAGAAAATGAATCTATACACGTTTTTCCATGTATGCAGTACTTTTAAGTTTGTATATCTTTATGGCATTCCAAAATCTATCAAAAATATTGCTGCACTTCTTTACAAACATAATGTTCTATTTTACTTTATTTCGTTCAACCCCCATATTCGCCGTCATATTCTCTGCCATATTGAGGATATTCCTGTTCTTCTTCTTCTTCTTCTTCTTCTGGTTCCGGTTCTCGTCGTGGTTTTGGTTGTGATTGACGAGGTTCATATGGGATATCCACACATGAAGTACCAACAATATCGTGCTTAACTTCGTCTAATGTGTCAAATGTGGTTACCTGGAAGACATCTTGTGGTGATGAAGCTATGGCGTTAATTTCAGTAGTATCTTTCAAACCAATTCCCAAAGAAATGACCTTTACACCCATCTTCTTTAAATCGTCGGCAGCAGGGACTGTATCCTCGTAATTTAAGTTGGACTGACCGTCAGTGATCACAACGGCTATGTTGTCAGCGCCGTAACGTTCACCGAAACCTGGCCCAAACACTTCACCAGCAATTCGCAAACCACCAGCAGTATTTGTAGCTCCAGGCATGTATCGCGTTGTTAAGATGGCATTCCTGACTTGATCAAGTCTACTATAACGACCGAAACTAAAGATGAGTTTAACTTCTGTGCTGTAGAGAATCAACGAATATCGATGATCTTGACCACCAGCTGAAAGGGATGTTACCAAATCGCCCAAATAATCAATCATAACTTGGAAGTTAGAGGCACCCACACTGGTAGAGGTATCAACAATAAAAGCAATATCCTTTCGTGCTCGACAATCTGTCAAATATAAGAAAAAATGTTTTAAGAATAACAATAATATTTCATAAACAAAACTTGGCAAACGTCCCATATCTGAGAAACAGTCGATTAATACCGAACGTGATTTTTCCTATGAACACTACTCGCAAATTTTAAAACAGAACTCCAATATTTTAAAATAGAATTGAAAAAAAAAGATTAAATTGCACTAAAAGCAAGACATAAAAAATATAATAAAAAATGAAACAAACCACGCTTTACATTATAAGATATAACAAGAACTAGTGGCAACGTGTTTAAAACACATGCATATGTATTTATACGTACCTAATTCACAGTTCTTTCCGAGATATCCATCTTGACATTCACAAGTGTAGTCCCCTACCCCAGGAACACATCTTCCATCATTCTGGCATGGGTTAGTGTCACAAACACTGGAATCTGAAATGACAAATTGTACGCATATTTTAATTGAACGATGCCCCATTCAACAACAGCTGGAAGATGGTAGAGAATAATGATCTGAGTTTCTAGGTATGGGTTAATATCTATTGAACAGCAGATCGTTCAATCTAGAATTATTTAACATCAAAGCAACATTGATCTATCTGTGATTTAAATTGAAAGATTTCGCTATCTTTTTAAGTTTTGCATACACTCAGACACGAATGAATGAAAAAAATGGGGTTTAATGTCACTTATCTGCTCCAGTCGGGCTATGGTGGCAAGTTTGTCAGGGCAGCAATTGAATTCCAGCTTCAAGGGATCTCTTACATGCACGCCAAGATGTACAGGGGCCTCGGCTTTTCCGTATTGTTCGAACGGCTAGGCGATGTTTCGTCCTGCCGCCCTCCCACCCCCTGCACCACTGACAAGAGAAACCACAGTGGAAACACAGAAATCAAACCCGAGCCCTACCTCGCAAATCACGACTCATATGAATAAAATAAACTAATCACCAAGACACATATCGACCATAACGTCAAGGACATTATTTGAACTAAAATATATTAATTTTCATGTAGAAGGATAAACTTACCCCTGCAAACATAGTTAATAAGGTTACTAGAAAGACCAGAAAGCGCCTCAAAGTTGTCCACAACGAAAGAATTTCTGTCCGTAGGTTCACTAGCCATAGCATCCACCTCCCATCTGTCAGACACACCCACTCCAATAGCGAATATGTGGATTCCTTGTGCTTTGGCAGCAGTAGCTTCAGGGATAGTGTTCTCTGGTTTGACGTTGGATAATCCATCGGTGATAATAAACACTAAAAAGTACGAACTTCTTTAATTTGTGTATCAATGCACGAATAGTAAATACAATCACTCAGTATAATCGCTGTGTTCGTTATTCCTATTAGAAACTAGCTAAGGTCGATCTAATTTAAATTATGCTGATATTCGAATACCAAACTAGTATTCAAATATTCAAATGCGGGCGTTCTGCAATCGAATATTCGAATACTCGGTCGAACACTAGATATCACTTGTAATCGCTATGCTCAACATAAAAAGTATGAATTTCTTTAATTTTCGTATCAATCGACGAATGACGTAGATATAACTAAAAAGAATCGCAGTGCTTATATATAACATGGACATCGCTATGTTTCGTATCCACTCTCGAATGGCAAAGATTATAGGTCATCATAATATACATCATTAATTTTCGTATAAATCCACGAGTGGCGTAGATATCACGCAATAGCACTGCTGAACAAAGATCTGAACTTCCTTAATGTTCTTAACCACAAATGGCGCACATATCACTCATTATAATCACGGTGCTCAACAGCCCTATCGCACAAATAGCTCAATTCTGTGAATCAACACAATTAAACAATTAAATTTATAAAATTCTAAGGTCAGCTTTGAAAAGGGGTTATTTTGAGTTGAGATTTGAATAATTCATAATATGCCTTAAATATAAACTTTATGCAAAGATTCCAAACCACCCAATAAAATAACAATTCTAAAAGACCAGGTAGGTTTTAATCTCTTGATAACCCTGATCATAAAGCACGTGTACTAAACTTATACTTACAGAAGTTGGGTACATTTTCCCGGTCTCCATGTTTCGCGGTAAACATGCGAGCTCTAGCTAGTTTGATACCAGCAGCTGTATTGGTGTTACCATACTCATAATGCATACCAGAAATAGCACTTTGAAGACGTCTCTTGCTGTTATAACTATCCAAATAGAACTCGGCCTTGCTGAATTCACTGAATGTGGCCACTCCTACACGGGTGTGATCAGGACCGATGCTCAAATTATCAACAAAGTTGTGAATGAAAGTTTTAATGGTACCGAAGCTTTCAGCGCCCACACTTCCAGAAGAGTCAACAAGGAAAACAATATCAGCTTGGGAACTGCAGGCTGAAACAAGATCGTAAGAAATAAAGAGAACAGGGCAAAAAATATTATATTTTTATACGTCTCTATATGTGGATCCAAGGGCATCATTTGTCTTTTCTACTAAAATTTACCGTATACCGAACGTTTTTCATGTGTATAAACATAATCATTTTATATATAAAGAAGGGCTGAGTAAAATAACATTCGAAAGAGGTTAGTTAGTTGTGATCCGTAAGCTTAAACGCGCTATATCCTTGTTCATAACCTTTCATTGGTTGTGTTTTATCTCTCTTATTTATGAAAATGTTCTTTTTCTTTTTTTATAAAAAAAACAACCCTCAAACAAAGCACTTACTTCTCTCACAATTTTTACCAGCAAAGCCATCGGGGCAGTTACATATGTATTCTTTGTCGCCATTTTCACATCTACCATTATTCAAACATGGGTTAGTTCTACACAAATCTTCACCAGCTAATAAGAATTTAAAAATTATAATATAATTATGATTGAATTTAAAAATTATAATAAAATTATAATAGAATTATATTTTGAATTTAAATGGTATAATAGAATTATAATATAATTATAAAATTATAATATAATTATAAAATTATAATATAATTATAAAATTATAATATAATTATAAAATTATAATATAATTATAAAATTATAATATAAATCGTCCGACGGTCGACAAAGGTTGTCGCATATTTATTCCTTTGTAGGTAATTGGGGGCCTTTACAAGACAGATCCATACAGATCAGATTAAAAATTTTGGCGTTAGAGCGTTCACAAGGTTCAAAAAAGTGAAGCAAGGGCCATAACTCTAGACTAATTAACGGAAATTGTTGAAATTTATCAGGCTTCTTTGTTTTACTAATTTAACCAAGTGAACAAATAACTCTAGAAGTAATTAACAGAAATTGCCGAAATTCAATAGGATTCTTTGTTTCAATAATTTGAAGGATGCATGTAACCTGCACACAGATCGGATGATAGCCTTTGTCTTTAGAGCGTTCACATGGTTCAACAAAGTGAAACAAGGGCCACAACTCTAATAGTAATAAACAGAAATTAGAAAGTATAACATAATTTAGAAAGTATATCAGAATCTAGAAATTATAATAGAATCTAAAAATTATAATAGAATCTAAAAATTATCCATTTTTGCCATAGTTAACTTTCTTTACTCACTTGTACACACGAAATTTGTAAATTGACCAGCGATATCAGGAAGATCGGATGTATCTCTGGCGAGGTAAAGGGTATCTTCAATAGGATTTGAAGAAATGGTCTTCAGTTGGTTATTCATATAAGAAGTTGTTTCAATACCTGTAATGAAAAAGAAAAAAAAAATGAGTTCATCCAAATAAACACAAAAATAATATTAGCCATCCAAAAATATCTGATTAAACAGTCAATACTGTCATCTTTTCCTAACATGTTATAAATATAAAGTTGAATTGGTATCAAATTTAAAAATAAAAAAATGCAATTCCCCAATCTGTTAACAATTTGTCAATACAGTCCAAGATTCGATTATTTGAAATATAAAATGTTTTTTATTATCAAAATATAACAGTCGAACACGCCTAATCCTCTCATCTGTTACTGATCGACCGTAACCATTGGGTTCAACTGGTAACAAATAATAAATATTATGACTAGTGAAACAAAAGTTGATATTCTTAGTGTAAATCACTGACCAAGACTGATGATTTTGGCTCCACTGACTTTCAACTTATTGGCAGCTTTAGCGATTAGGTCGTAGTTCCTCATGGTTCTGGTCATGAAGACGACGTAATTGGGAACATCGCGTCTATCTCCTGATGAGCCAATCATTTGATACAATATAGCATTCAATCCATTAACAGGCTCTGGATCGCCTCCTATCAATCTGAAAACGAAAGTTGGATATTGCTAGCAACATAAAAATAAAACCAACAACTGATAAAATAAACTTGATCTCTCCGTTGTCGAATTTTTCTCAAGCGAAGGGCTTAATTACTGCTGAAATTGTCCACTGGATCCTGTAACTTTGAGAACTAGTTGAGATAGATTGCACTCAACTGTTGTTTGAAAGAAGTAGATAGACCGCTCGATACTTCGATACCGTTGATGAATTAGTACCCACTAGCAAACGTGGGTGCCTTCTCGTGTCGATAACAACAAACAAATTGTGTTTGGGGGTTAACTCGTTTTGTTAGGCTTATCACGGAATACTCGATAATGAACAACGGGGTTGGGCCTTTAATTTCCTACATTCTATACCTTAATATTTAATTGCTGTTTTCTAATATTAAGGCAATTAATTGACTTTTTTTATTTTGTATATGTCTGTTAATAAACGAATGTCAAATTAATATCTTTAAAATTGCAGGACAGGATATTGAAATCTTTGGTGGGATTGGACAAAAAGCGACAGTTCACATAATCTGATTAAAACACGGATCCTATTGCGTTTTTAATAGTTCAAAATTTATTTATACTCTACTACACCAGGACCTGGAATTAGCCAATGAAATGATCTGTTGTGTCGAGATATTTTAGTGCGGTGCGCGGAACTCTGGGTAGACATTCGCGGTGATAAAAAAACAAACCAAAGCAAAAATCCCGCGACCTCCTAATACAATCGGTCAGATCTTTATATATATATATAAAAGAAACGAAATATTATCTAAACATGTATTAAAAAAGCAAGGCTATAATCAATTCCCAGGGCAATCGGGTAGCTCCGAATTCAAGTAAATTAGAACATCGAGGCCATAATAGATAGAATTCAACTAAAAAAAAATAATATAGATTCGATTGTCAAATTTCGTTGCTACGATAATAAACAATCTACGCTGCATTTTGTCAAACCTTAAAACACTCATAACTTTGCGTTGAATAAAATAATTTGACGGGAATTTTAAATACATCCATTTAGTCTCCTTATCTATGTTTGTACTATTATAGTAATAACGATCTGCTCTGTATCTATATCTTACATAATGCATCTTTACGTTGTTGTATATGTGCATGTATCCAACAGCATGTGTATTGTATGCTGGGGTCTGTTTCACGAAATTTTAACTAAGATAAAATCCAAATTTTAGTAATTTGATTGGATAATATTAGATTGATTTTAGTGCTTAGCCAATCAAAATTGAAGTATCTACTAAAATTGGATTTTATCTTTAGTTAAAATTTCTTGAAACAGGGCCCTGGGCTTTAGAAAACAAAGACGTTATTTACCTTAAAGAAGCAATATGTGTCTGTACTTTTCTCTTCTTGTCGCCGTCAGCAAGATTCAAAGCTATATTAGAGGTGCTGCCATATTGCACGATGCCCACTCTATAACTATCTCTACGGAATGTCATCTTGACGACGACATTTCTCAAGAATCTCTTAATTTTGCGGAATTCTTGTCTTGTGGTATAACGAGATGACTCGACGACAAAGATCACATCAGCCTTACCACTACATTCTAGAAATAAAACATTGGATCAAACAAATTAGTACCTCGTATTCGATCCATCATTTTGCGTCAGTTAGAATGAAGAAATAAGGAACAGATACCATTAATTACTTTATGAATTATACAAGAAAAGAACAAATTGATGTATGTCCTAAATATGCTTTTTTTTTCAAAAAATCTCTATTCTTTGGAACATAATATGAATCTAAATACACATACTGATGTAATATGACTGGATATAAACGGTTTACATTCATATTTAACATCTTGTAATGTAATACGGTTTGGCATTTCACTGACGTTTTGCCTCGGTCATCAAGGCGCCTCATTACACAGAGAGAGAGAGAGAGAGAGAGAGAGAGAGCTACTTTAAATAACAACAGTTATTTGGTGTTTATTCGAATCAACTATATATGTCAATAATAAGTAATATACGTAACTAAAATTGTGAAATACGGTAACTTATGTATTGGAATGTATTGTATTATATCCTGCAGTTGCATTCCAACCAATATTCTAAGCCTACCTTGTTCACACACTTCGCCTGAATATCCATCACTACATTCACACCTGAATCGTAAAGCTTCGTTGTAACAGTTACCATCATTCATGCATGGGTTACTGGCACAATGGTCAGTTGCTAAAATACATACATAAATAACAAATCAATTTCAATAGGTTCAATAATCAGGTTTTCGTAATAAGCAGTGCAAAACATTAATAGCAAGACGACTACGAATCGAATGCCAATGTGGTAACATAGAAGCAAGATATAAGGTATGGTATATTATATGCAATGCAAAACAGTAACCAGTTCCATGGAAATGAAAACAGAATATTAACAAATTCTACTAAATAATAACAAATATTAGACCATAAGAACAAAATATGACATAAATATATATGGAATGAGTTAACCAAAAAATCAGTAATATAACTAAAATGATAATAACAAATATTAGATTATATTAACAAAAGATGACGTAAATAAACTATGAATGAATTAACTAACAAAACCCTACTAAATGATAACAGAAACAGTCTACTGAATATACAAATATTGTGATAATGTAATGCATAAGATTAGGACAAATTATTTTACAATAATAAGTTATGTTATATTTGTTATTTTGTTTTACACTGACGGTCATTATGCAATGTGGCATAGATTATAAAAACAACATATAATATATACACAGATTAAAAAGTTATAACATTGTCCTCATGCTTAATTTACCCTTTAGTCATATAACAAGTTAAATTATATTTTAGTAAATTTATTTTCATGCGTCGTTATTATAAACAAATAAAAGTATCAGTATAAAATTATTCCAATTAGTCAGTCTAAACATAAACACAGCAAACTAAAGCAGGGCAAAATGACATAATATTATATCCCGTTGAACATCATTTCCGGGATTTTGAGGCCTTTGCAAATTACACTATGGCGAAAATAGAATAAATTAAGTGTAAAAGGTTATTAATCCCATTGAGTATTAGCACAAGTATGATAACGTCAATATTTCGTAACATTCGAAATCCCCATGCAGACAAAATAAACAAGTGTTGGGTACAATCAGTTCATGGACCTCTTTTTTATTTGGTTTGGTTTTCTTTAATTAAATGTAAAATAATCAGTTGAGTAAATGGATTAATAGGTCAAAAAAATATAAAGTGCGACTTTAATCAAACGTCCGCACCAACACGGTAAATATGGCCATTTGTTTTACGTAGACTGGGGAAAATTGGCTTTATTATCTTTAACACAATAGCGCGTTCTCGATGTCCACGTATCAACTTGTGTATATCGCTGGGCTGGTGTTATACTGCCAATAGCGTTCTAAGGGTCACTTTTAGACGATATATCTGCATCATAAAAATGTAATTTTTAAGATGCCCACCCTGTCGATTTCATGTTGTTTTGTGTTTGAGAAACTTGTGCCGCGGTTCGTTTAAGTAATCGTAGAAACACCACTCTCTCGTAATATGGTCGTGATCGGATGTTTTTACATCAGGCAAGATTTACGATGATTAATTTATAAAAATCCTACCCCATTATTACGTCTCCGTATAGAGGATTGGTAAATTCGAATCGAAGGTAACTTATGAAAACATGTTTGTTCTTTTTTAACTAAAAAACTGCATTATTATTGCCTCGATCAGTATTGCTATTATAAAGGCATAAATATTAAAATTTCATGGCGCGACTGTGACATTATAAATAATAGTATTAGTTCCATACTGATGCAGTAACCGTTAATAAATAAAACAGAGAAATATTTAAGAGGATGGGGTCAGTTTATAGATTATGCGGATTAGGGAAATCGTAATTATTATCAGATGACGAATATGCGAAGCAATGAACTAGAATTTAAAACATAAAATAAAACACATATTATTAATACAGGCAATTAAAGATGTATTGTGGTCTCGAATAATTAGGTATTAAAATTAATAATTGAAAGCTAAATTCATTTTGGTGTACATATAGCCAACAACATTACCCCCTTTAAAAAATCCAATCATTTGCAAAACCACAATTCTTCTTTTACATGAAAACGGTATGTTATCAATTGGAAATTATATTGAACATCCACGTTTAAATCATCATACTATTACATACTTAATAAATGAATTTTAAATGCCACATTAATCAAAATGAATACCACAGTGTCTGCTTAATTGGTGAAACCACTTTTGAAACCATGAATTGATTTCGAAGTTTCAAGAATTTGTTTGAATATACAATTTCCATTTGATAATATACATGATTATTCATTCTGTTTATTTTGTTGTAATGCGAATAGTGTAAATCGTTCTTACGTCCAATTGCTGAAAATATTTTTAATACATAATTAGAAATGTCAGATTTTGTGTCGGATGCCATTTAATATTTGTTGATGCCGGGACAATTTGTTTTTCGTTTCGATGAGCACAGTTTAGTATATTTATGGCTTATAGAGTATGATTCGCGAATACGTCAATACTTAAATAAAATACTTTTATGAAAATGTGAATTGATAAAAATGAAAATGTGAACTGATAAAAATGAAAATTTTAATTGATAAAAATGAAAATTTTAATTGATAAAAACGAAAATGTGAATTGATAAAAATGAAAAACGATATTGTTACTTAATTTCTTTTGTTATAACTATTTTTTTCATGTTATTTTATACATTATGTAACGCGAATGTGCATGCTTTGTTAGGATTATCATTAAAATTCAAGATGCAAATACAATGATATATCTTACTAGAATCTTCTGAAATGGGATTATGAATAAATAGATTAATATAATTGGATGTTGAAATTTAGTAAGGCAAGGGTTTAATGTGAGAACAACACTAACCAGAAAACATATTCAAGTAATATAATAAAAGATAATCCTTGAAAGACATTTAGCAATTGACTCATAATATAATGCTATGATGGACACTGGATCTTGGTCTGTTCGTCCCACTAGAACGTATACCGAACGTCTAGACACTGCCCTGCGCCACCAAGGCTTTGCTTCTCGCCCAAACCGGAACCCCCGGATTAGTGATCTAGCGCCTTACTCACTCACTGATCCACCCGCTCTATTGTGGAAACGTAGCTTTGTAATAGCTTGTATCCAGACCAAGTAGTATATAGTATTATACTTGAAGACTGGCCGACCAAATCTAAATCTTTTAATGGTTTACATCTCGCCTACATGCGTATTCCTTTAATATTGGAAACTTTGAACTAATATCAGCTAAACTATTAAAATAAAAACAACCATGCATAATATCCGTCAAGAACCTGAAAATAAGTACATGTAGATTTAGAATGGATGATAAACCACTTTGCCTTATGCCCAATATTATCTTTCAATAAAATTATTTGAAATTTAAACTAAACCTCCGCATATTTCCAATTCCATTGTTATGTTTGTCTAGAATTTAGAAAATTTATGGAGTGAATGCTTAACAATTTAATAAAGTTAACCATATACTTACTGCTGTACAGGGATTGCAACACCAGATCTTTCTTGTCCGTTATTCCTTCATCGTTGGCTATTTCCATTAGAGTCAAACCTTGACTTTCGGCGATATTTTCAACCTCTTCTCTGTCTCTCAAACCAATTCCAATAGGAACGATTCGAATACCTGATTGGATGGCCATCTCGGCTTCAGCCATGGTAGTATCACGGTTTACTTCAGCAGTACCATCAGTAAGGAGGTAGACGACATTCTTAACACCACTTCTATCTCCGTTGACGCCATTGAACATTCTGGTTCTAACTGTGTTGAGGGCACCAGCCATATTAGCTCGCCCACGAGTGTAGCTGATTCGATTAATGGCTCGGGAAACGGACTCAGTATCAGTACCCTCACTTCCCAAATTGAACTGGATCATGGGAGCGGAGCTATATTTCATTACACCGACTCTGATGTTGCAGTTTTCTATGTTCATATCCCTTACCAACTCCTCAGCATACATCTTCATTCGAGCGAAATTGGCGCTTCCAACGGTTGTAGAGGAATCCAAGACAAAGGCGACATCAGCGGGTTCACCACAACCTAAAGTAATGGAAACGAAATTGGATTTTAACGTTAAAGGGCCAATCCCGATAATATTTTGGAGAAAAAAACTGCTAAATTTTGTGTTAAAATCCCTTAAAACCCTTTACCTTAGGGCCGAGCAACTAACTCAATATACGTGATACAATTTCAAACAACTTAAACCCGTCAGTCTTCTTCTGGAAATGGAGATCGGTCTCCTAAGCTGTATTATACGGTATCTGGATAAAAATAATGTGTAGGTGAAATTAACCTTTCATTATCAAGTACAGTCCATGGGTCATTCACTGTATATACATCTAAAATAACAGGAATCGATTGTAGTTCACGTTCAAACGACTAAATGTTCTGAGCTGAAATTTTGAGACAGGGTAAGTAGACCGTTCCTCTACATTTTGGCGCTTAATTTTCATACGTACCCGGACTTTTATTTTTGCGACTCTATTCAAATCGGGATAGTCCCTTTAATGTGTTCTACGAAAAATTGGACGTTTTCCTTGTCTATCCCTCCGCCGGCCTGCACCACCGACAAGGAGAAATCAGACTGACAAACCAGTACATAAACCGAATTATTTCTGTAAGAATAAATACTCAAATGATCAAAAATAAGTATTAAAATCTAGTATATAATGAAGAATATAACATTAGAGCTTACTCTTTTCACAGTCGTGTCCGAAATAGTTTGGTTGACAAACACAAGTGTAGCTTCTCAAACCGTCATTGCATATACCACCGTTCTGGCATGGAGATGTCTGACACAAATCGGGATCTAAATGATACAAAATGTTGATAGGATTATTCATATATCAACACTTTCATTAAATATCACAAAAGGCTTAATGTTACATAGAAATACGTTTAAAGAAAATGTTTACTAAAAAGAATAAAAACCACAGACCATAAAACAGGAAAATAGTGCGATAGATCAAACGTTTTAAATAAATTCACAATGATTTTATTTTATAAACATATATGAAAGTGTATATGTACAGCCAATACTATAGCTTTTATATAAACTTCAACAACGTAGATAAAAATATAACTCTTAACAATGCTTATCCTTTATGAATAATTTCCTGTTAACCTAAAACTTTCAATTTCAATTTTATGAAAACAGATTTTTGTTTTATAATTTCGACAAATTTTCACCTTTTATAAGACTAATTAACAATGTCCATTGACAATGGTGTGTGAATACGTGACACTTAGAGAGGAACCTACCTGTGCAGATTGGATGTGTAAGTTTGTCTTTAAGATGTACTAAAGAATCGTAGGTGTCAACGAAGATCAGATTATCCTCAATTGGTGGAGACGTGATTTCTCTCAATTCATTGTTGCTATTGGTATTGGCGTTGATATAAAGTTCACTAAATCCAACACCCACAGTTATAATGGAATTTCCAAGTCTCTTCAAGTATCTTGCTTCTGGGACGGTTTCAAATGGATTCACATTGGATTCACCGTCCGTTACAACAACAATCATGTTAGGCGAATCTAAAGAAAATATTCAGGTACAAGGTAAATTACGACTAAACCTAGGTATTAAAACTATACGAAGACCTTTAACTACAATAAAATGTCAACATATATCATATTTTAAATTTCTAAATGAATGTTCTTTAAGTACGATAACACGCGTATATTATATGTGTGTGTGGGTCGTCTAATTACAGAGACGTTGTATTCATCACAGATACATTTTATATACCAAATGGACTGTATTTATACTGCATTCAAAACGATTATGGTAGTCGACCACTTATGTATTTGCTCTGTCTACAATGAGGAACACATATTCAGTCGAATGCTCGATCCACTGTGTGCATAACCTTTATCCGAACACCTGATACTAATTTTCTATTTGGCCTATTATTTTGTATTAATGATTTTGAATTTCATTGTCTGTTACGCTTATTTTATAATATTTTATCTTAATATCAAAGCTTACCAGCTCGATCACCACCAGCTGGTGTCAACATCTGAAGTCGAGCAGTACGGAAAGCTTCAGCTGTATTGGTATAACCATAATGATATGTAACACGTCTGATGGCACTGATAAGTTCGCTTTTTCTAGTATACTCGTTCATTTGGAACGCAATATGGGGATCGTCGCTGAATGTCATCATACCAACTCTGTGAAGTCCCAGATCAATGTCCAATTGGGCAGATACTGCAATTGTGAAGTTGATCAATTTTCCGAAATTGTCTTGACCAACACTTCCAGATGTATCAATAAGGAACAATATATCGGCTGTTGTCTTGCACTCTACAAATAATAATTAAACACATATATTAAAGATCTGCAGTAAAATATCTTCTCATAGAGTAACTTTGTATAATAATGTAATAAATGACAGTCTTAAAAGCGTGACAAACTTATACCTCTTGGCATTAATCATTAATCAATTCCATGTACTAATCCATAAATGTATGAATATATTTATAATGTTTGATAGTGGAGTCAACACGTATATTTCCTTCCGAAACCAAACTAGACAATACATTAAATAAGTTATGTCACATAGTTTTCTAGACTACATAGTTTGTCCACATTTTAATTACAATGTTATTGTACATAACATATTATTCCTCACCTGTGTTAGTCCAGTCGTATGTAACCGGTCTCATAGTGGGTCTTCTTGTATATGGTCGCCTGGTTGTTGTTGGACGAGGTGTAGTAGGTGGGGCAGTAACGATTTCAGCTTAAAAACAAATGAAATGAAATAATTTTAACGTATTGCCGAGTTGATGGTGACGACCATACTAGGCAAATATTTTTGTCTTGACAGTGGCGTTTCCATTGAATTCCAACTGTCAATGGCTCTTTTACGTGCGCTCCAACGTGTACGCTGGACCTCGGGTTTTCGTCCATCTGCCAACTGTACCATTGAAAGGGGGACGGAACTCCACGGAACTTTCTCAGCCAACACTACGATCGAACCCGGTACCCTCGTGCTAGTTAAACAGCACCCTACACACCGAGTTAAGCTTTAAAAAGACAATTAAAAAATAACCCGCGTTATATTTAAGCCGGTGTTATTAAAATCTCTTATATGAACGGAAATATCCGATCCGACCTCACATAGATACATGCCCCTTCCTGCTTCGAAATCAATTAATTAACTTACCAGATTTCATGTTGTAAAGAATGACACCAGGGGTCTCCAGCAATCCAGGTTCACTGTTGACGTTGAATCTGTATTCTTCGAGCGGTTTCGTTGCAATGGCATCTATTTCACCTTGATCGTTTAGATTTAAGCCAATGGTATAAACTCCAGTACCTGTTGCTTCTAGGCGCTTAGCAGCAGCAATCGCCTGTGGAGAATTTCGACTCTGCTCATTACCTGTGACCATGACCACAAAGTTTCGGGCTCTTGGTCTGTCCCCTCGGCGACTTGTGAACATTCTTTCGCGGACGGTGTTAAAGGCACGGGCAACATCAGGTGTACCCCGCGATTGTCTGAACCTGTCTATGGGAACAGCTGCTTCATCGGAGAAGTGATACTTATCGAGATCATATTCTGTCCTGGGAGACCCGCCAAAGGTCATAGCACCAACACGATATTCACCAGAATCAATATCAGCTTGGCTAACAAATGATTTGGCAAAATTCTTCATCCAATCAAACTGTTGATCGTTGACGGTTGAATCAAGCATGTAAATGATATCATATCCCGTGTCTTTGTAAGCTGTGAAAAAGAAAACAAATAACCATTTTTGAAAAACGTATTTTGTGTAAATTACTTTGGACGAATTTTATATTCACTCAAGAATTTCTTTCTGCTTTAACATTATACAAACCATGTACGGTTAAGTAGACAACGACTTTAAACATTAGAGGGTTTTAAAATACATATTTTTGAAAAAGTAATCAAGGGCAGTACCCCATAGTAAATAATCGGCTTCTTAATTTTTTGAACGTAAATAATGTTTATAAATTTAAAAGCAATCGAAAAATAACATTACAATCATAACCATTCATAAGTGATCATCCACAATTATTTCACAATAATTCTGTAAGTATGATCGGAAATCGTTGGAAATCAGTAGGTTTCATCGTCTGGTGAAATTCAAAATTTCAAATAACATTAGAATATTACCAGTGTCCACACGATTTGTCAAAGTCATTAAGGGCCATAACTCAGACACTAATTATCTTCACCTCACAAACATAAAGGCTGTGTATAAATTCCATGTTTATGTGATCTTAAACTTTCAGAGCGTCCAAACGATCGTCAAATTGGTCAAGGGCAAAAACTTTGACATTAATTATCGAAAACGTTTAACAATAAATATGATTTTGTTTAGCTTAAACATTATGTTTCAATGGCATGTCTTTGCAGACAACGTGCCGACAATATACAAGAGTTGGCGGCAATATACGGCCACGGTTCAATGCGAGACCACAAAACAGCCAACGCTTTCTACAGTCATAATCTGTAAGTGGCATTTCTACAGTTACAAATCGCCATAACGTTCACAACAATCAAGGGCAATTTACAAACAGTGTTGATATACAATACATTGAAATATTGGGCCGTTATATTCGTTTCTTCGTCATAGTTATTTAGGCAATGCGCCAAATGATACTTTAAGGAGGAATGATGGACGGAACATGTAAAGTATACAAAGTGAAATTAACCCAATCAAATCTATTAAAAGCAGATCCCATACCTATTGGTCTACGTGTGGTAGTTGGTCGTCTGGTAGTTGTTCTACGAGTGGTTGTTGGTCGTCTAGTTGTGGTGCGTCTGGTTGTTGTCCTTCTTGTGGTAGTTCGTCTTGTGGTGGTGGTTGTGGGTCGTGCTGAAAGTAAGTGTATCAACTATATAGAATGTCTGCAACGAACTATTAGACTCGTCCGGTGATAATTGTGTTCTGGCATATTTTACAATCAAAAGGAATCGAAAATCTAAAATTATTCTAAAAATTAATAAGCATATACGATATAAGAGAAATAATAATAATAAAAAAAACCCAAAAAACCCCCCAAAAATAAACTAAACTTACGTGTGGTGGTTGGTGGTGGTACAGGTCCAGCTAAAAAATGAAGATTGACACTTTAGATAGCATTTATTGCGATTGTGTTATAATTACCCGAATATAGATATATATTATATGCTTATAACTTATAAATCGTAAGTATTAATCTTCTTACTCGTAGTATTCTTATATTTGTTTGTAGCATGATGCATACTGTACAAATTTTGTTTTCTATTGAGCCATATTAAATTATTGTTAATTTTATCCGAAATTCTTATTCAGTTGATCCAATATAAACATTAATTTGAATTTCGAACGTACCATTTCGCATATTGTACAGAATGGGTCCTCGTTTGTCTAATAATCCAGGCTCGTCGTTGATCAAAAATTGATATCGACTGAGAGGTTTGGTTGAAACATCATCTATCTCATTTGTATTTCGAAGATTAAGCCCAACAGTAAAGATGCCGGTTCCTGTGTTTTCTAGTCGTTTAGCGGCAGCTACGGCCCCGGGGCTGTTTCTGCTGCGTTCATTACCAGTTAACATGATAACAAAATTCCTTGCTTGAGGTCGATCTCCACGATTCTGAACGTGCATATTAGTTCTAACTGTGTCGAAGGCTCTCGCCATATCTGGACTACCTCGTGTTGTTCTGAAAGTATCAAAAGGAGCAGCCGCTTCATCTGAGAAAGGATGTTTATTCAGGTCGTATTCAACGTTAGGTGAGTTGCCAAATGTCATTGCACCAACACGGAATTCACCGGAATCGATATCCATATCTGCTACGATTTGTTTGGCAAAGTTCTTCATCCAACCATATTGACGATCCGTAACAGTAGAATCCAACATTAGAACAACATCGAATCCATCAGCTCTGTACGCTTAAAAAAGAAAATTAAAATTGATTCGGTTTATTTAAAATTACTGAATTTTTTTCGCTTTAGAAACTAATCTTATGCCTACAACACACAGGGTAATTTAGGTCTTTCGGATAGATAATCAACTATGTTTTAAAATAATTTATCTCGGGTGCCCATGACACCGACATACATTGTTTACTAGTATCTACAAACACCACAGGATCAACCTCTTTTCAGAAATATCAAGTTATTGCTTTTTCTTCGTAATACTGAATAAGATGTCTAGAATATAGCGAAAATACAATGTACCACACACACGCTCCCTAAAAAAATATCAGTACGTAAATATGTTTTAGAAACATGACCTATCAAAACACAAAACTTCATCATATCAAAATTGATTTGTTACTATTTTATTTAGTTTTGTAACGTTTATAGTCTTTCAAGTCTTAATTTTGATGTCAAAATATATTTCGTTGATTTTGGGAATATATCTGAATTTGTCTGGGGTTTCCATTCTCTGCGTTTCATATTGCATTGCCCTTTTTTAAAAAAAAAATGACGAATTTGTCTTAAAAACAATGTACAAACTAAAGAGTAATGACTTAAACCGAGATATAACCATTTTATGTTCGTCTTATTTAGGGACCCGCATTAATTGTGCACCCCTGGTCTGTGTTTATTTTGTGTAAACATTGCAGGCCCATATATATATAGTATTTATTTCCAGGCATTACAAAATATATTGTAAGTAACATACGTGGTCTTGGTCTTTGAGTAGCTACAATAAAAATAAAAGAAAAAAACGCTTTAACTATACATGTGATATGGATGTAATGATCTTAATATATTAACACAGTCAAATACAAATTTAAATATTATATACCTCAAAAATATGCGTTGGAAGTAATAAACAATCTATCCAATACCACGAAAATATAGGTCTTAAACTTCTAATTAATGAGCGCCAACCTAAGTAATGAATCGTCGTCCAAAATACTATTAGAGGTTGAATTTATGTTTCCCGTTTTGGCATCATTGTTTATTTGCATTTTGCAGATATAAGTGATTCATTTCGGAAAGTTTGCATACTGAGTGAACTTTCTCTCAACAAATAATCTAAATTACCATTGATATCATTATGCAATATATAAAATGAATAACATCTTGACATGATGCTCAAAAGATTGGGTATTGTATAATCGGCATTGGATAAAAAAATCCTTTTATCACGATCTCGTTTATAAACTATTTAATAAAAACACAAAACAGAAATTGATTAGCAAACTAAAAACCAATCTGGAAATAAAAGAGAAAAAAAAAGAAAGAAGAAGGGATACAATTCTAGGGTTAAAGTGATGTGATGTGAAACGTGAATAAATGAGTTAGTATTTATTTACATCATGACTATAACACCGTTTTCTATAACTATTCCCATTTTTATATTAGACAAAATATTCGTTTAGTCAGAAATTTGTGCTGTTACGTTATAAGAAACCAGATAACCCAAAAATTGCCTGACAGTACAGCTACCTGACGAACAAATAACTTGCAGTACTCTTTCCTCTAATCCTCTTATTGCATCAAAATCGCTGCTCACAAATAGATTATCTTTTACCGGTAGACTAACCAATTGACGCAATTCTTTGGTATCCGGCAAATTGATCCCTAGGCCTATCATATGTACACCCTCAGCCATAGCTTTTTGTGCTTGGGGTATGGTATCAGCTGAATTAATGTCTGAAAATCCATCTGTTATCAAGAGTGCCGTATCTGGGACATTTTGTCGGTCTCCACCACGAGGCTTAAGCATATAATCCCTCATGAACTTGAGAGCAGCTGCAGTGTTTGTTCCACCGAAATGGTACGGTACTTTGTCGATTGCTCTTAAAAGTTCATTCATTTGACGATATTTATTAAGATGGAACCGAATGGAAGTATCCGTGCTGAAAGTTAGCAAAGCCACGCGCACATTACCAGAGTTAATGTCCAAGTTCCTTAAAATATTCTGAACAAATAGTTTCATTTTCACAAAATTTTCTTGGGTTACGCTGGTCGATGAATCAATAATGATAATGAAATCAAGACTAACAGAGCTACACTGGTCTAAATAATATAAATAGTAGAAAAAAAAAGAAATGGATGATATTGAAAAGAAGTACAATTAGAAATTCACATAATACTTTGAGCTAAAGGGAAATAGTTGATTCCTAAACAGTGTATACAGCATCCCCCTATGTTGGTGAAAAACACAAAAGTATTCACTTAGTTTTGATAAATATCATAAGCAAAAGGCGTGTAAAAGGAATTCTTATTCTAGCTATCAAGCTTTCCAAACATGCTTACATGCGGGGTTTATGGATTTAAATTTGATTTGGTATAGGATATTGGTATGATTCTACAAATAAATGCGTCGGTTTTGTACTTGGAATGTCTAGGATGGGGGAATGGAATACGATTACACTGGGTAGGATTTAGGGATCTCTATAATATCCTAGCTATTTGAGATTGATGAATAATATATCATATAATAAGGAGAGCAATCCTGAGGGTGGGGTGGGACATAGTGTTTCTAACAGAGTTCCAAGAACGCAGGAATATGTTTCTACAAAATACGTTGTATTTTCATTCAACTTACTCGGTGGAAGTGTGGGACTTGGAGTCTCTGTAAAAATAGAAAATGGGATTATAACACATGCCGAAAGTAAATTCACATATCAGGCTCTCCATAATGTAAAAGGAGATACGTTAAGTTCTTACGAAATACGATTTTTTTCTCGAAAACATTAACACATGACTTGTTTTACAAATGGTTCAAAAATCGCTAAATAAGTATGTTCATGTAAAAACGCGCCAATGACAGTTGCGATTACAATATGACACTATGGGAGAATTTAACTAGAAGCGGAAAATCAAGTGGAGGTTTTAAATGACCATTACACTGCAAGAGTGACGTACATCCCTAAATTTGCTTTGAAACAGAGTCTGCGAATATAAACCCAATCTAGAAGAACGTCTTTCAATCATATTTCCGGAATGCAGTTAAAGGTTACATGACATTATATTCAGGTTAAATCTTACTTGAATGGAATGGGGCGTTGTAATCATTTTGTGTCCTTGTTTGGGGCGTTTTCTTCTATTCATTAGTAAATAAATAATACACATGCAAAATTATCACCCCATTAAATGCTTGCGACCGCTGGCAATTACTAATGAGCAGAAGATCTTCATATAATGTGCTTACTGTGGCTATTGCGCAAAGAAATCACTTACTTGCACATATGGCAGAGAAAACCATATTTCGTAAAGTTAAAAGTTCATCAAAAGTATTAACACTGAAAGAAGTTTGAGTTGATGTGGGTGTTGCTATTGCTTTTAATTCCCGGGTATCCGTTAATCCAATTCCAATTGAATAAATAAGTATTCCTTCATCGTGAGCTCGTCTTGCTTCTGGTACAGTTTCTTCTGGTCGTTCAGTTGATACACCATCCGTGATTACTATGGCTATGATAGAAAGTTCGTACAAGAGCCTCTTAACATGAAATGTCTGGATTGTTTTGTAATATTCTCGTGGAATGTTTTGTTTTAATTAGATGAATGTAATTTTATCATTTTCATGATGTCTATTGCTTTAGAGGAAATCTGAGAATCGCCATTAATGCGTTTTATGTTTAAGAGACTTTTGAAAGAATTTGATTTACATTTAAAGGGATAACACACCAGCCAATCTAAACTTATTTTATTTTATTTCATTTGAGTGAATTAGACACGCTGACTCATTTCAGAATATCGGTTACTTCTTGGAATTCTGGAGTTCAAATAACTGATAGTTGTGTTATTTATTAAGTGTAGCTTACTACACGGGAAAAAGATTGAATTAATATTTTCATGGCGGTGCAAAATTAATAGATGACCAAATGTAAACTTCAAATGTCCATAACTCAAGCTATAACTAGTGGATTTGAATAGAATATTATTTTCGTAATAATACTTGACATTGCATATGACATTAATTCCAAAATTTATTTAATGTTTAAGCTGGCATGTTTCCATTAACAATTTCAAGGTGGGCTATCACGGATACTAACCTATATTCGGCACGGATGCACGATCGCCTTTGTAAGGAGTAAACATATCAGATCTCATGGTTCTCAAGGCTCCTGCTGTATTTGTTCGTCCATAGCTAAAAGGTGTACTTCCGATCTTTCTCAACATATCTCTCTTATTTCTAAATTCATCCAAATTAAATTGGACTTTAACATCGCTACTGAATACAACCAAACCAACCCTGATATAATCACTGTCAATATCAGCGTAGCGCAGCATTTCCTGCACAAAGGCCAGCATCTTTTTAAAATTAGGTTCTGTTACACTGGTGGACGAATCCAAAACGAAGATAAGATCAACGCTAGTTGTTCCACAGGCTGAAAAAAAGATGGCATGAAGAATCGTGATTCTCAATAAACGCCTGGTGACACTGAAGAAGATCTACTGCGCTGTAGCATCCGCCCAAAGTTAAGATTATACGGTCGCGTTTATGCGCTTTAGCTGCGTGTGGTGAATTTTATTATTACATTCATGTTATATCAATATCAGGTTTGATGTTATTCGTTAAATAAGCCGATTATTAATTTTTAATTAGTTGATACTTAGTGCCATTGTGGGATGTTAGTTTGTTTATTTTTGTTTCTTAGAAATGCTACTTACTGGTCGTTGGTGGTGGTAAGGTTGGTGGCGATGTTCCTAAAACAGTTAACAAAGTTTGAAATTAACATTGATAATGCGTTGGATATTTTGTACAATTTAAACCTATGATTATATTAAAATAATGCAACATTTGGTGGTTCTCACAAAACATAACTTGGCCTTTGACACATAAACACTTAGGCCAAAGAAGACACAACTTCTTTATACGTGTGGACAAAGTTAGTAAGAAATTCTAAAGATTAAAACGATGAATATCATTGTGTTATATCTTATTATGAAACAGCTGGTGTACACTGGTCAAACATACACGATGAGGAATCCCTCTACCAAACAAATTATTAACAAGTTCTTAATAAAACTAAAAAGCAGAAATAGAACCATAGTTACCTTGTTACAGTTGTTAATATACACCTTACCATTTTCTACAGAGTTTGTCCGATTATATGTAATTTAATACTAAATAATTATATACATGTTAGAACATAAAATATAAATAGTTAAAAACGTCAATGTAATACAAGTATACATAGGATCAAAATAACTAAATCACAATCATACTATACATAAAAGGTTTACAAATCCTTAAATTGTAAAATCAAAACTAGTCACTACTTAACAAGTTCATTTTACTATGCTGTGCTATGAATGGCTCTAATGGGGCATATTTTCATTATAATTATGGTTAGTAATTATACTGTGGCCACGAAATTGATGTTTTGCTGTCAGACCGCAACTAATTAACAATCGACATCTCAAAAGATTGAGTTTGTGTGTGATGGGTATCGAGATTACCATTGTTTTAATACTGAAAGTGTCATCATTCGTAACAGGTATATGTACAATACATAATTAATGCCTACTGACACTATATTAACCATTTCCGACAGAAAATGGGCTTTAATCACAAATTGAATATTTAATGGCACTTTTCTCTTGCAAAAGTCACCTGTTAAATTGATGTTTTGCTGTCAGACCGCAACTAATTAACAATCGACATCTCAAAAGATTGAGTTTGTGTGTGATGGGTATCGAGATTACCATTGTTTTAATACTGAAAGTGTCATCATTCGTAACAGGTATATGTACAATACATAATTAATGCCTACTGACACTATATTAACCATTTCCGACAGAAAATGGGCTTTAATCACTTTTCTCTTGCAAAAGTCACCTGTTAAATATTTAGCAGTATTGTCAGTATCCAGTAGTGAATAGCTACCATCAAATTTTCTGCAAACTATTCGATATTTAATTTTTAGTGTTTTTGTGTAAAAAGTCTCAATAAAAATGTACAGTTGGTCTTAAATTTATCGATGTTTATGACAATGAATGATCCATTGTTATCGAACTGGGTCGAAATGGAAGTAAGTATAATGAGTGTCTTTTGCTGCTAATAATATTATGGATTTTTCACTTCTGTTGAACTTTACCTCGATAATATAAATTTCATGAATTTCCGAAAAATAATTAAATCTAGCGCGGCATTACAGTACATTGTAACATATTACGAATGCATTTCACTAGTCCTGTCCCCCACTAAAGATCCATGAACCGTGAAACGATCCCTGTCCAGAATTGTCAGATAATTATCAAGACGGTGTTTGCGGTACACCAATAGAGCCAACTTTCACACAAATATTGAATAATAAGACAAAACACATGTTAATAACATTGACGTAAACATATAGTTACAAACATAGTATTAACCACCGTGATCATATCGACCACTACACTAAAATACAATATCAACTATCAATAATAAATATTTCTGAAATTAACATGTATAGCGTGTTTTCAAAAAGAAGAAATTTACCACAAAATGAGGAGAAGACTTTGCTTCTAAGTCCTTGTAGCTCTTCAAACTCGGTAACTATAAATCTGTTTTCTTCTATGGGTGGTGTAGCAATTCGATCAACTTCTCGAGTATCAGTCAAACCGATACCAATAACATAAAGATGAATGCCTTTGTTTCTGGCATTTTCGGCTTCTGGGACAGTCTTTCGTGAATTGATATTGGAAACACCATCAGTCACGAGAATACAAATATTATCAACACCGGGTCGATCGCCATTTCGTTGAGTAAACATTTCTTCGTGCATCGTTTTAAGTCCACCCGCCGTATTTGTACTACCGAATCTGTATGGAATATTATCTATGGCATCAAACATTCGCTGTTTTGAATTATACTCGTTCATCTGGAACTGAACGTGTACATCTGTACTGTAAATAACTACACCAACTCGAACACTTCCACTATCAATGTCCGAATATTGTAAAAAGTCTTTCAAGAAATTTAACATTAGCTTAAAGTTAGGCTCTGTTACACTTGTAGACGCGTCCAATACAAAAACCAAATCGATTTGACTACTTTTACAACCTGAAACGATATTTAATCAAAGCAAAACATTCATTAAATAATATACATTTCAGTATCATAAACTACACTACGAGATTTTTTGGAGGAACTTTCTTTTTCTTCTTGTTGGCGACGCTCTTTAAAAAGGCCTAATGCTTCGCCAATTTATGTACGATCGACGTGAAATTCCTGGTCCATATTACTATTGTACTTGTTAATCTAGTCACATAAATGTTCCTTTTATTAAAAAGATTGAAAATGTATAAATGCATGTGTTGTTATTTAAAGTAATATTTGCCGTTTATATTTATATCTTGAGTTGTCAATCTATCACTGGTCGATAATTTTTGGAGGCTGTTTAGTTGAAGCTGTCTTGTTGACGAGATTGCAGGTATTAGCTGTAAACATGGTTAATGATGCCGAAGAAACGGGTGGTTTAAGATTTATTTCAAAGTCTGTAAGAGACATACTAAAATTAATGTTTAAAAAATATTTTACCCGGTTACATATTTAAACCCTTTAACTGTATTGTAATCACATATAACCAGCAATCACATATAACCACTCACCTTTCTTTACAGGTGGTAGAGTTATAGGTATTACCGCTGGCGCTGCAAAATAAAATAAAATACAAAGCTAGCACATAATATCTTTCGTAAATAACTAAATCAAACAAATATTTCGAAGCATTCACTGATATCAGTGTGCAATATTACTTAACTTTAAACATTACCTATATTTACACGATCGTCTTATGAGGACGGTCGATAAAGCTCAATAACATATCATTCTAGCATTCAATTCACTGAAAGTATGGGTCGTATGGTGATATCATAATCTTAAGTACGCATACATAGCATGGTGAACTGTAATATATATCTGTAATCTATGTGATTTCATCGAATACACGCAGATACATTTGCAAGTAATACGTTTTAGGGCTTAAAAATATTTTTAAAAAACCCCCAAAAAACAAGCGTTTCGGGAATGGGAGAAACTGGTCAAAAACTTTATCTTTTTTCCTTAATGTAACAATAATATGGATGCTGGAAGAATTTGTTTATGATAAAAATAAAATAACATAATGGAAAGTCATCTATAATTCTACAGGTTGGCTTGATTAGTGATATAAAATGTTTTAATTGTTATTGCCCTTTCAACTGTACAAATTGTACTGTTCAGATCACTTGAAAGGTAACGGCAGTAAAACTAAGGATAGTTGTTCGGACAAATTAAATTTAAGCATTTACACTGCATTCACTTTTCATCTGACTAAATGTATAAAGGCGACTGTCCAGATACATTGTAAGGTATAGGTAGTAAAATTGAGGATGGGCATTCTGATAAATCAAATGTTATACGTTTACACTGGATTCACATTTAATCTGACAAAATAGATAAAGGGAGGGGGGGGGGGAAGCGCTCAATCTGATGCAAGGATCTAATTGATGGATTCCTTCAAATTTACACAGTTGCGGCACTGATAATGAATAGGAGGGCGGGTGTTACTCAATCTGGTGCAAGGATCTAATTGGATTCCTTGAAACTTACACATTTCTGTGGGTGGTAGTGGTGGCATTGATGCTAAAAATATAATATGTTATAAGAACGTCGACTTAAACGTTTAAGAACAATGAATGTGTAAAATCTGACTATTATTAATAAATACAGATTTTAGTTATGGATAGCTACAGTAAGTAAGGATGTAAATAACTGGAGAATAAAATGTTTTCGGTGGATTTTAGTCCAAGGAATGGGTGAGTCAATTAAAGATTCTCTAGGTAAAATTAACGTGCATATATTGCTAATCTTGACGGGGTATTTGTGAAACAAAACGAGAATAGGTGGAAGATAAACGATAAAATGGACATATCATGAATCAGGAAATTCTAGACTTTCGAATCTTTAATGGAATAATATAATTCTTTATAACTATAAGTATATTCATGATGGTTGGATTTTCACGGAGTCGCCGTCGTAAAATATTAATCTTAAAGATATGTTCTCGTGTACAAACTGGGTGATTTGATGATGTATTTGGACTAAAAGCATATTCAAATAAATGAATCTATCAAAATTTTGCTTCAAATCCTTCTCAAAACACTGTTTTCGCGAGGGAATACCCCTACTATAAAAAATCTATTAAAAGAAGTCATGTTTGTGCCACGCGACTTAGCGGACGCACTACCTAGTAACGGGCGCGAAGCATACACAAGACGATTTTGGTTTTAATCGCTATCCATATATCATAAATGTCAAAGCCTAATTAAATTTTCGGATTAACCACTTCTCACGTCTTTTTCCGTGGTTTTTATATCAGAAAGTGTTGTACGTTTAAATCTTCATCAAGTTTATCAACATATACATCAAACGCTCAACCTTCTCGTGCTACCTTTGACGTGATGTGAGCAGACATCCCTAATCGTCGGGCTTTCGATTAGGAACACCCTTACATTTTTGTTCTGTATGCGTTCAATGGGTCTTTTTAAGGGAATCCAATATTTTTCTAGTAAAATTGGATATTTCTACTTTCCATATATACCATAATTGCCATACTTGTATTTAACATAACCACCCGATATATACTTTTCTGGGAAAGTATCTTTAACGATACATTATGTAAGAAGCAGATAAAGGGTTTGCCGTTCTAGCTATAAGAAGTAAAAAATTACAAAGGAAAAAGTTAATATATTGAAAATTTAAGTTAAATTACGATATTACGTGCAAGCGAAGTTATGAGTACTTGAAGTTTTGGCAAAATGTAGCGCAGATTGGTTAATTGGTTATTTTATCGTTAAGTCTTAACTGCCCGCTGTGTTCTACTTTACTTCTTTAAATAGGAGTCATTCGATGACCCAGAGAGTTGATTATGGTCTTGACATGTGAATACATGTCTAAGTAATAATTTATATAACATTTGAAGGCAAACGAAAGGCCCATAACAGGCAGTTTAAGCTCTTACATAATTTATCTGTAAGTAGGGCGCCCACCATAAATAAATATCGCCAAATCTCTTGACAATTACACCACAATATTTATATATATATATATATATATATATATATATATATATATATATATATATATATATATACCAAGCCTTAAATCAGTTTCGCACATCCATAGTCACTAAATAAACGGCCATGTTGTACTTAATAAGCTATGACCATTTAACCATCCATGGTTACGAGTGCAGGCCATAACATCCGGGCACTTTTGAGTAAAACATAGGTTAGGTGCTCTTGTTTTGAATTTACTCTCGCTGTCTGTTTGACAGGCCGAGATAATCTAGACTACTTTTTTACGAAACATAACAGAAAGCTGGAACAAGAAACTGAATTTAGAAACACGCACGTTAGGCAACTCAATAATTGTTTTAAGAACTTTGTAAAAGTAAAATGAAACTGCTGCTAGTATCATGTTCTTGTCTAACCCGAGTGTTTCAGAGATATTATTTGTACTAAACCAAAAGATGCCGCTGCTAACGGTATAGTTAATGATGAAGCAATTTAAAAAAATAAAACGAACGCAATTTCTAAAGCTGCTTTAATAACCAAAAAGTTAAATGGAGAATTGCACGTGTGATGGCTATTTATGGACTCATACGAGTGTTATCGTACTGCGTGACTATCCAGAAATCAAACCGAGACAAACCACTGAAGCGTGCACATTCGCCGTGTCGAGTTCAACTTTCAGTAGAGGTAATTTTCGCTGCACGGAGCACCCTACTGTAAGTAATAATTTTCTAAATAACGTTGGCCTGCAATAATGATTTAATAATAAAAAAGAATTACTATATTCCCAGAAAAAATGATCAACTCTATTTATCCAAATATTAATTATATAATTATCTATTTATTCATGATATTTTAATCTTAAAATGTTTTTGTGATAAACCGTATTTTCTACTTTCATTTTATTCTGAAATGCTAAATTATATTTGGAATCAAGGGATATAACTCTCAACCAATTGTAATAGCCCATTATTAATTGGCACCGTTAGAACCAAACAATGTGTAGAAAACAATTATCTTCCAATCTGCATCCGTTGCGGTAAAGTACGGAGAACAGCTAATTAGTGTGTTATGTCAATTCAAGGGGGGTATTTTTGATGACCACTGACTTTTTGGTAATGTTTAAAAAACAATGCCGGTTTTGTTTGTAGGAAATTCAAGAGTGTAATGTAAAATGCTTTGGAATCAGTGGAGGTCAGATAATGAAATCTGGACATGCGCGGTTGTTAGAGAATAATATCAAAGTCCATGCTCTCAGTCACGTGATCTTCCACATGGGCGGGAATGATTTAGATAACCGAGAATATGGGTCAGCCGAACACGCTGTATTGGAATTAATGCATACGTTGATACTACCAGTATCTACTTTGATGAAACGACACAACATCAAACATGCCGTTATTATGTCAATTATTACCTAGAGTTAGGACTGTAACCAGTTGACTGATACAAGTTAGTGACCCTGTTTAAAACCGTAACTTGAAGGAATCGGTAATGCCCATCTTTGATCATTACAGTATAAGATAATTGTATTGCTATTATATATGTTATCGTAGTTCAAATTGTATTAGAAATTTTTCAATAATCAATACAATCACATTTATATAGTTTTATATATTTTTATACCTTGACATTTATTAATAAGATCTTTTAATAAATGGCCATTTTCAATTGATTCATTGTGCTGTTGTATTATACGTGCTTTGATCAAATTGAGCAAGATACTGTGTTGGCATTAAAAAAAGATATTCGTTCCTAAATATTTTGTATCATTCCAAAGGATAACAGGAAAGGACATGACACGGTTTTGACTTAGGTTTGGGATTGGATTGAGGCCGGTCGGAACAGACGGGTTGGGGGCCATGCGTGTAAGACAGTTATCAGAAATATGTGTGTTCACCAGCTATCGTAAAAATAGGTTAACAGGCAACAAAACATATACACCTACAGCAGCTAAGTTGTTCAGAATATCCACAAGGAATGTTCGCATATTTTCTTTTGTCACTGAAAAAGGTTATCAGGAATCATTAGAATTTGTTTCTAGTTCTCATCAATATTAACCGCTAATAAACAGAACATGTAGTATGATGAAATTAGTCACCAGAGATTTTTCAAAGTTATCCAGGGCCAAAACTGTGGCTGAAATTATCTGAAATCGTTAAAAATAATATGCTTCTTTATATCATGATCTTAAACACTGTGTATAAATTTAACGTCAATCGGATGATTAATTTGGTCTCTCGAGGGTCCACAATTTTTTAAAAGGTGATCAAGGGCCATAAATCTGGCAGTAATTATTGGATATCGTTGAAAATCGGATATTAACTTTAACCCCTAAAGGAGCCACAAACAATTGTAATCGACGGAATGAAGGACGGGAGTGACGACATTATACGACAACATTTCAGTGTTAACAGTTTTCAATATTACCAAGATATCATGGTATTCCCAAATTGCACTGCATTTAACAAGTCGACATAAAACTAATAAACTTTATTAATGGTACATTTATCAGATTGTTGTTCTGTCGACAGGATTAGTCCCGAAATGACCTAGTTTGTGTTGAGTGGACGTTAAACCCCATTTCTGTCTTTCCCTCTCTGTCGGTAGCAGTTTTTGACGCAAGATGGTACTGTAAACTATTAAATACTTACGAGTACTGATGAAGTGCTTATATATTTTAAGTTCAAGGATTCAAATAACTTGTCAAGTATGATATATTAATGGCATAACATTAGATTCGCTTTTGATGTAGGAAAATATAATATGGAAGGGTGAAAGTGGGTTTTAAAACTTACTCTTTTCTGTGGGCGGTAGCACTGGTGCCGATGCTAAAAGTATATCCCATTAATATAAAGTTGATTTTAAGTAGCTAATGGGACTAGCTATATTGCTAACAAAAATATATTTTTGCTGAATGGAAATGTCATAATGCTACAGGCACAATAAGCAAATCGGTGAGGAATTAAAGTTTCTACTTGGATTTTAGCTAGTGTGATTAAGGATATTACGGTAACTCAAAGGCTGTACTAAAGGAATGCGTTTGGCTACATGTTCGGGATGTCATAATTTGTAGGACAATTTTGAACTAAAATCATTCTTATAAAGCGTAGGGTGGAAGTGTTTTAGTATAATTATTGGATGACACCTTTCTTCTGATTGAATTATATTATATTATGATGTTTAATCAACAAAATTTAATGTAAATATGATTTGCACATTACGAATTAAGTTGTGCTAACATCTGGAAGTAGACATTTACGATTATGATTACTTTACATTATATGAAAAATATATATCATGTTCGTGTGTTTCATTTTACGGAGGGGTGGGGGGTGGGGCATGGATTAAATCTGAAAGCAAACTACTTTTTTCTAAAACAAGGTGTTAGTGCAACGAATCAAACACCCACTAGCAGCTTTTTCGTCAAGATTATCTTTACAAATGACAATTATATAACCGTTCTAACACGTCCTAGTTACCAACGCCAAATAATCTGAGAGCTGTAATTTTAGCACAAAAAGTCTTATGGCCGATGGAGCAGAGATACTGTGACTGTTCAGCAAGTAGGCAAAATATATGCAGAGTAGGCTACGGGCAGCACTATCGATAATTTCCCCACAGCAGAATATTTCCTTATGCCAGGCAACAGTCAAATCTTATGTAGGGTGTACACGAGAAAAACTGACAGACAAGGGTGTCTATTTGACCACCATGATTTGGTCAGGGAAGCTAAGATGGATATTTTTTTTAAAAAGCGGCCTCTACATATCTATTCAACATTACCATGACTTACCAGTTGTTTCTGGTTCTGAATCTAATAATACAAGAGTCAGGATAAATCTTATATAATCAATTAATGATAAAGTTGACGAACGCTATGGGAATTGCCCTCATCTGACAAAAAGCTTTTACATATTTGCTATCAATGAAAGGTATAAAAATTTGTTTCAGAGGAGGGCTAACGAAACAACACAAAAGTCAGTCCAGAACAATCGTTCAATATCAATCAATCCATAATAATATAAGTACCTTTACATAATGGAATTATGTAAGTTTAAGCACAAAAATGAAAACATTATGCGATTTTGTCTGCACACTTATAAAGATTCGCGATATATCTTCTCATAAAAGACTTCCCCAATTACTTACTAAACAAATGTTTAAATAATACGTATTAAAGATAAACTCTAATTCCACCAAAACATGAATTTAGATTCGGGTTAGCTAAAAATATTAAAAATATTTACTTACAGACGCAGAAAGAGGAGAAAACCTTTTGTCGAAGCCCTTGAAGTTCATCAAACTCGTTAACTATAAATCTGTTTTCTTCTATGGGTGGTGTAGCAATTCGATCAACTTCTCGAGTATCAGTCAGACCGATACCAATAACATAAAGATGAATGCCCTTGTTTCTGGCATTTTCGGCTTCTGGTACAGTCTTTCGTGAATTGATATTGGAAACACCATCAGTCACGAGAATACAAATATTATCAACATTAGGTCGATCACCATTTTGTCGAGTAAACATTTCCTCATGCATTGTCCGAAGTCCATCCGCTGTGTTAGTGCTGCCAAATCTGTATGGAATATTATCTATGGCATCATACACTTGTTGTCTTGTCCTATACTGGTTCATTTGGAACTGTACGTGTACTTCTGTACTGTAAATAACTATACCAACTCTTACATTTCCGCCATCAATGTCCGCAATTTCTAAAAAGCCTTTCAAGAAGTCCAGCATCAGTTTAAAGTTAGGCTCTGTCACACTTGTAGAAGCATCCAATACAAAGACCATATCAATTTTAATTTCACTGCAACCTGAAGTTAAATGTAATAGTTTGCACTACACGTATATTGCCAATGGGCTGTACGAAATACCAAAAAAATCCGAAAACAAAGTACCGAAAATTCCGCAAAAATTCCAAAAAATACCGAAAAAAACCTCGAAAAAAACCCGAAATATTTTGAAAAAAACTTTCTTGATACTAATTACAGAAATACCGAAAAGCCTAAAAAAAACAACACTAATTACTGAAGAAACCCTAGGCCAGACATAAAAAAATGTTAGCTGTGTCACGCATAAAGATTGTGGTGGATTCTAGACTGGTCATGAATCACAACAGGTCCCGCATAAGCCTTGTGGGGCACTGTAGGTGGGTCATGCTAGGCCACTTATAAGAATTTTGGGGCACTCTAGGTGGGTCATGTGTATTGAGGGCTTTTCGTATTTTTGGGGTAATTAGTATTAAAAAGTTTTTCGGGATTTTATCGGGTTTTTTCGCTAATTTTTGGTTTTTTTCGGGAATTTTTTCGGAATTTCCGATTTTTCGGTATATACTCTTCATAAAAAGTAAGGGATATTGAAATGCAAATACCTATACAGGCTGTGATATGATAAATAGTCATGGACACTTGACATGCTTTGAGAGTTTGTTCACAGATGAAGAACTTATCACCCCAACAGAACCACTGCGCTGCACATGCGACACGCAATAGCACCATAAACGTGGGAGGGGTTCATTGTCAAATTTGACACTTCAAGGAAGGGTTGATGAAAACTGCCGCGTGATGGTTTATCTATCCATGTTTGCTTTCCTAGCGTATCTTTGCTTTAGTGTGTTAGTTTAATTTGATCGGGAGACGTGTTCGTCGACGTCAACGTCAACCGACAACACTGCAAGAATTGGCCGTGGCACTGCAAGATTGCCCCAAATCGTGATTGGGCGGTTGATTAGGAGCATGCCACGACGAATTGCTGAATGTCTGAGGACTGGTGGAGCAATTACTCATTATTAAGACAAAAATCAAAAACGTCTATTTTCACTTTGACGGTGTATCTCTTTACGAGTGAAATGGGGCCGTCATTGTTTCTGAATATCCCCTACTTTTTTGGAAGAGTATATAGCACAGCCGTTGCTAATATTGTTTACAATTCTGGCTATAATTATTGTTTTTATCTGAAATCCTCTAAGAATCCATAAAGTCATATCAATGCACAATTAAATACCTTTTTGTGCTGGCGGTAGTGTAATTCCAACTGGGGTAGGAGCTGAAATCAAAATATGATAACCAATATGTATATATGTATGGTTTAGATATACATTTTCATAGGCATTGAAGAATGTGCATTTTTATATGGTAAGGTCTAAAGAATGAAGCATAACTAAAAAAAAACCAGTGGTCATTGTGTAGATTATTCATGTCATCATATCATAATTCAAACATTTTGTACTAGGCTGTAGACTATTACTTTTAATTGGTACTTAATAAACATTGAATTTGATTGTACGCTGGGTTCTATAAACCTTAAATGAGCATAGACTGCTCCGCATTACAAAACTCATAATATATATCCATATTTATGCCACTGAACAGAATACCCCAGATAACGATAATACAAATAGCTTAATGACTAGTCAATTTGATGCAAAAAGAATTTGCCAAATATGTTTGTGGGTGTGAGTGTGGGGGTGAGGGGTGCAGCTCGCCGTCAAAAGCCTTCTTGTTCTCACTAACGTTTCATAATTTCCTGAAAACGAAAGATAATAATATAAAAGATAGGTTGGCAGGCAACGAAACATACACCCACAACAGCTATTTCGCCCAATGGGTCAACATGGGTTGCCGCATATTTATTCTTTTGTAGGTAATTGGGGGTATTTACAAGAAATTTCATACAGATCAGATTATAACTTTTGTCGTTTGAGGGTTAACAAGGTTCTACAAACTGAAAAGAGGGCTTTAACTCTGAAAGTTAATAACATAAATTTTTGAAATTCAATAGGCTTCTTTGTGTCGCTAATTTAAATAAAGCATACGTATTTCGGATGATAACTTTTGGCGTTAGAGGGTTCACAAGGTTCAATAAAGTGAAACAAGGGCCATAACTTTAGACCTAATAAACGGAAATTGCTGAAATTCAATAGGCTTCTTTGTTTCACTAATTCAATAGGCTTCTTCGTTTCACTAATTTAAATGACACGTACAAATTTCATACAAATCGGCAGATAACTTTAGATGTTAGAGCGTTCAAAAAGTGCAACAAAGTGAAACAAGGGCCATAACTCTAGAAGTAATTAAGGGAAATTCAATAGGGTTCTTCGTTTCACTAATTCAAATAATGCATATAAATTTCACAAAGATGGGATGTTAAATTTTGGCGTTAGAGCGTTCACCAAAGTGAAACAAAGGCCATAACTCGAGACGTAATAAACGGAAATTATTGAAATTAAACAGGCTTCTTCATCTCTCTAATATAAACAACTGGGGGTGGGGTGGGGCGCTATGGGGGCGACGGCAATATACGTCCACATTTCCATGTGGGCGCTTAAACACGGTTATGCATGTTTAACAATGTTAATAATTTTCGATGTTTGTCCATTATCAAAGGGGGGATTCCATGTGGACCTGTAATAACGAAAAATGGGGTAGAATGAACAGGAATTTTTAAAAGTTTTATAGGCTTGAGTCATGCCGGGTCCGTTAAAGGGGTAGAGTGTGGTAAGGTGGAGGGGTGTACTTTAATGGGTTGTGGGTGAGGGAGTGTCATGGGAGTGTGGTAAGGTGGAGGGCTGCACTGTAATGGGTTGTGGGTGAGGGAGTGTCATGGGAGTGTGGTAAGGGGGGGTGTGTGTACTGTAATGGGTTGTGGGTGAGGGAGTGTCATGGGTTGTGGATAATGGAACATGTATATAATTTCTAAGGCTATAAGGATGGAAATTTAATTTTAAATCAAAACCACTATGGGTATTTTTGAACGAAATGAAACAACAGAAAAGCGAGAGGATAGTGTTTTTTTAAGGATATTGCTATCTTTCAGACATGTACGTGGAAATGGGCTTCATTCCAAACTCAAACTTACTGGTAGTTGTTGTCGTTGCTGGAACTGGTGCTGAAGTAGCAAATGTATCCAAAACGTTTAATTTAATACATCATATTACTTATCATTTAGCACAGAACTTAGTTGTTAGAAATTGTTTGCACCAGGAATATGGATAGATTCTTTAATTAAGTATCTAGATACATACTGTGTAAATTGAACAGTGTGTACCTTTATAATATTATGATAAAATGAAATACATTGATTCTGCTTCACTGGCAAAATGACTGGAAAATCAAATTAAATTTTCACGCGCATATTTTCCATGGCAAAATCATTGGTACCTTTATAATATTATGATAAAATGAAATACATTTATTCTGCTTCACTGGCAAAATGACTGGAAAATCAAAATAAATTTTCACGGGTATATTTTCCATGGCAAAATCATTGGTACTTTCTTCAAATTTGGTAAAACTGCTTTGAGATGGTACGTTTAAGTATATTAGAAATCGTTGTAAAGTTTTGAGGAAAATTTTCTGCAGGGTTAGTTTCAAAACTATAGCAAATAACTGATGTTAAGAAATATGTAATTTAAGGGGCATTGACAAGACCGTTTGTAGCAAATTTATCATGGGCATCGAATATGTTATGTGATTGAAATATATAAAACAACGAAAGGACAAATGATTCGGTTCTTAACGGAGGTCAATCTAACATGGTTAATATTACTATATGGAATAGGATTAAGGGGTATACTTAAGTATAATTTTGAGCATATGGTGTGTGTGGGTGGGTGGGTGGGGAGGGGGTATCTTTATGGGTATTGCTGCTACCTTAAAAGCATGTACGTGGAATAGGGGCTTCATTCCAAACCCACACGTACTAGCAGATACCGTTGTTGTCGTTCTTGGAACAACTGGTACATTAGAAAATGTACTCATATCTTTTAGTTTCATCGAACATAATATTTTTCTAATAAGTTATTTGATTAAAATATATAAAGACATATATTTCGGTACCTAGCGGTGAAGAATCTAAATGGTTAATATTACTATATGAAATAAGATTAGGGATTTAGGGATACACTTGAAGTATAATTTTGAGCATATAGACGGAGGGAGGGGTGGGGTTGGGGGTGGGGGTAGGGGCATCTTTATGGGTATTGCTACCTTACAACCGTGTACGTGGGAAAGGGGCTACATTCCGAACCCAGACTTACTAGACGTTACTGTTGTTGTCGTTCTTGGAACAACTGGTACTGAAGTAGGAAAAGTACTCATATCCTTTAGTTTCATCGATCATCATTTAGCATATCGCACTGAACTTGAGACGTTAGAAATTATTTGAAGTAAATTTGTGGTGGATACATCCAGTACTTGTTATTCTGACACACGTGTATCTAGATGTAGATATCTGTTGCGTTACGTTTTAAATTACTGATGTTTAATTCATATCTTTCTCGATCGATATTGTGAATGATACAGCTCATATTATAAAACAATTCAGGTTGGTAACCACGGTAGTGATTGAATACATTATAATTATTTTTCGAACTATTACAGAACATATCCATAGTTGTATAATCAATCTAAGCATATTTGACATCTTCAATAATACAATGACTGAAACCAAATTTATTTACAAAGAAGAGATACCTTTAATTTCAGAAAAGATTTCCAATTACAGTGTACGTATTCTTTGACCAAATCATATCAATCTGATCTTAAGATAGTAGGATGTTTAGTTAAGCCCTACCAAATGTGGCAAACTTAAATTGCCAAAGTATTTGATAAATTGTGGGCGTCATCATTATGTTCAAGTAGATATTACAAACTAAAATGTGACAAGAAATGTGTGTTCATCTGGACAGTCATGTCAAGTGGCAAACTTTCACTGACGTGTACAATTCTATGGTGTGTATGTTTTGTCAAAAAGGTCGCGTAAATGAGCTTTACTGGGTCATTTGCCGAAAATGCCAACGATGAGGATAAGTTAACAATCTGTATTCCCCAAAAAATATACCGAATTCATTAAGAGGCACAACGTCTGCTAAATAAGGAAATGTGATGAAAAAGAATTGTGTACTTACATATACATAAAGATGAAAACACCTTGTCTCTAAGTCCTTGTAGTTCATCAAAGTCCTTAACTATGAACCTGTTTTCTTCTATGGGTGGTGTAGCAATTCGATCAACTTCTCGAGTATCAGTCAAACCGATACCAATAACATAGAGATGAATACCCTTGTTTCTAGCACTTTCGGCTTCTGGGACAGTTTTTCGTGAATTAATATTTGAAACACCGTCAGTAACAAGAATACAAATATTATCAACATCAGGTCGATCACCATTTCTGGCAGTAAACATTTCTTCGTGCATCTTTTTCAGCCCACCTGCGGTATTAGTACTACCAAACCTGTATGGAATATTATCTATGGCATCAAACATTCGCTGTTTTGAATTATACTCGTTCATTTGGAACTGTACGTGTACGTCTGTACTGTAAATAACTACACCAACTCTTACACTACCACCATCAATATCAGCAACATTTAAGAAGTCTTTCAAAAACTTCAACATGAGTTTGAAGTTAGGCTCTGTGACACTGGTTGAAGCATCCATAACAAACACCAAATCAATCCTAGTATCGTCACAACCTAAACGAAAAATGTTTCTGGCTAAATATGCACTAGATACTAATTTGAAAGCAAATAACACACAATTAAATGGTCTGAGATAATAGAACAACGGATTATTTGGTTATGTAAATCCTAAAACGGCATGCTTCCTTAATTTGGATGAATTATCGTACTTACCTTTAAATCGTAGGCTTGCGTTGATCTTAGAATACGATTATAAATTTCATTTTATATTTTAACGTGTAATTCACACACATATTGCTTATTACATACGAATGTGGTTGTAATTCACACACATATTTCTTATTCATACGAATTTGTTTGTCATTTTGTACTTACTTGATTCTTTAGGAGGAGGACGAGTGATGGGAATAGGAGTTGGATCAGGAGCTGAAAAAAGGTCCAGGGGCTATTAAAAACAGTCTAAATTCAACTTGTTTCATTTATACGATTCTCACAGATATCATAAATAATAATAATAACAATAATAACAATAATAATAATATTTGAATTTGATTGAAATTTAAGACATGAAGGAACTTCTGTAGAAATATAAGTCACTGTTCAATTATATATTTCCAGGCAAACGCAATCAATCCGATACGAAACATGTTAACTAGAATGTTGACTGTAAATAAAACATGCAATGCGACACAAAAGAATAGTTTTGGTATAAAACAAATCGTACATCCAAACGTGTGTTATAAGGAGACGGTTTGTGAAAGAAAAATAGAACATTAAATATAAAGAAATGTTAGCAAATCAAATACGTATGCTAAATCTAAAATGATGAGATATAAGATGTGATTTGCTAATTAAAAACAAAATTAAAGAGAATGGACAACATTACTACACCCATACATATATATTAATTAGATGAAAAGAGAACTGTAAATAATATAGATGTTATAGACGTATTTGGTAAGAAACTTGTCGAATTAAGGGACATAGAATATCCGGAACACAGAAAGAACGATATATATATTGTTAAATAAAACGAAAAGATAACTGTACGTTATGTGATAAGTTTGGCTAAAAAGTAACCGAACGATCAAAGACAATAGGACAACATAGAAAAACAGAAGAAGACATGTTGCTGAAAGATATGTTTGAGACAGAACAATAAGGATAGGTTATAAATGTATACTTGCATATGCACAAAGATGAAAAGACTTTATCTCGAAGAGCTCTCAATTCATCAAACTCCTGTACTATAAATCTGTTTTCTTCAATAGGTGGTGTAGCAATTTGGTCAACTTCTCGAGTATCAGTCAACCCGATACCAATAACATAAAGATGGATGTTTTTATTTCTAGCAGCAACAGCTTCTGGTACAGTTCTTCGGGAATTGATATTTGAAACACCATCAGTCACGAGAATACAAATATTATCAACGTTAGGTCGATCACCATTTTTTCGAGTAAACATTTCCTCATGCATTGTCCGGAGCCCATCAGCTGTGTTAGTACTTCCATATCTGTATGGAATGTTATCTATAGCATCAAACACTTGTTGTTTTGTCCTATACTGGTTCATTTGAAACTGCATGTGGACCTCTGTACTGTAAATAACTACACCCACTCTTACATTACCGCCGTCAATATTAGCAACTTGTAGGAAGTCTTTCAAGAAATCTAGCATCAGTTTAAAATTGGGTTCAGTTACACTGGTAGAGGCATCCAACACAAAGACCAAATCAAGTCTGGTATTACTACAGCCTGAAGTAAAACGTATGGATTGATATCGACCAGCAAGTCATACATCTCGAATGCATTTTATAAGCTGACAAAACAGAAAGCGAAAACCCCGCAATATAGATTTATGTTAAATATTTAATTTGCACATTAGCAGTTGGAATATTGATTTTCTACTTACTTCCAATTTCCTTGGGAGGAGGAAGTGTGATAGGAATAGGATCGGGAGCTACAAAAAAATATAAAAGATAATATACAAGACAGTTTTTATTATGGTAGGAGTTAAAACAAATGACAATTCTGTTTGCCTTTTTCAGCCTAGAATGATGGATTTGATCCAAGAACTTGAAATGACGTAGAAAGTAAAACAAAATTACAAAGGATCAATTCATGAATACCTGTACTGGATAGCACAATGTCAACAATTTGGTACATAATTAATGACAGTGCTGCACATTAGATTTAGTGCCGTGAGCAGGATAGTCTTGTCGTTTCTATTATCGAACGTGAGAAAGAATGTGTAACAGGATAGGCTTACAATAATCCGAACTAAATAAAACATAATTATTAGTTTCAGGTAAAAAAAAAGAAATGTAGAATAAGTTTTTAAATAGAAACAAAATATTAAATGGACAAAATCAAATCAATTATGTATGCTACATATAAAATGATGAAATAAGACTTGATTTACCGGACACCACAGATATTAGTTACTCATTTAAGAGAATGGACAACAGAATAACATTATTACACCCACACAACACTACAATATGCATATTAGATTATTAATTAGATGAATAGAGAACTGTATATAAGATGTTATAGACGTTTTCGGTTAGAAAATTGTTGAATTAAAGAACAAAAAAATTAGACAACAGATAAGAACAGACGGGCGGTGGTTCCTGAAATAAAGCTTGAATATTTGAGTCACCGAAAGAACGATATATATTGTTAAATAAACGAAAAGACAACTGTATATAAGTCGATAGACTTTGTTAAAAAGTATTTGAACGGTAGAAGAGAAAATAGGAGAAAACAGCAAAGGAGAAGAAGACATGTTTCTGAAAGATATGTTTGAGACAGAACAATAAGGACAGCGTAATAAACGTATACTTGCATATACACAGCGATGAAAAGACTTTATCTCGAAGAGCTCTCAATTCATCAAACTCCTGTACTATGAATCTGTTTTCTTCCACCGGTGGTGTAGCAATTTGGTCAACTTCCCGAGTATCAGTCAACCCGATGCCAATAACATAAAGATGGATGTTTTTATTTCTAGCAGCAACAGCTTCTGGCACAGTTCTTCGGGAATTGATATTTGAAACACCATCAGTCACGAGAATACAAATATTATCAACGTTAGGTCGATCACCATTTTGTCGAGTAAACATTTCCTCATGCATTGTCCGAAGTCCATCCGCTGTGTTAGTACTACCGAATCTGTATGGAATGTTATCTATAGCATCAAACACTTGTTGTTTTGTCCTATATTGGTTCATTTGAAACTGCATGTGGACCTCTGTACTGTAAATAACTACACCCACTCTTACATTACCGCCGTCAATATTAGCAACTTGTAGAAAGTCTTTCAAGAAATCTAGCATCAGTTTAAAATTGGGTTCAGTTACACTGGTAGAGGCATCCAACACAAAGACCAAATCAAGTCTGGTATTACTACAGCCTGAAGTAAAACATATGGATTGATATCGACCAGCTAGTCATACATCTCGAATACATTTTATAAGCTGACAAAACAGAAGGCGAAACCCCCACAAAATAAATTTATGTTAAATATTTAGTTTGCACATTAGCAGTTGGAATATTGATTTTCTACTTACTTCCAATTTCCTTGGGAGGAGGAAGTGTGATAGGAATAGGATCGGGAGCTACAAAAAATATAAAATATATTATACAAGACAGTTTTTATTATGGTAGGAGTTAAAACAAATGACAGTCCTGTTTACCTTTTTTCAACCTAGAATGATGGATTTGACCCAAGAACTTGAAATGACGTAGAAACTAAAAAAAATGACAAAGGATCAAGATAACCCAATTTAGCATATGAACTCCTTGATTGGACAGCACAGTATCAGCAATTTATATATAAAATAGGAAAGTCATAATAATCAAGAAAACGTTATTGGCTTTGAAAAGTGGCACATTCAAAGAGCTTGTAAATCAACTAAAATAAGGACGCAAGTCATGTTTGGTACGTGATTAATGATAGTGCTGCACATTAGATTTAGTGCCGTGAACAGGATAGTCTTGCATTTTCTATTATCGACCGTGAGAAAGAATGTGTAACAGCATAGAACATATAAGTGTTAGGTAAAAAAGAAAAAGAAATGTAGAGTAGGTGTTTTAATAAAGAAAAGTATCAAATAAAAAGTATCAAATGAAATACGTATGCTACATATAAAATGATGAGAAAACGGCTTGATTTACCGGATACCAGAGGTATTAGTTACACATTTAAGAGAACGGGCAACGGAATAACATTATTACACCCATACAACACTATAATATATTAATTAGATGAACAGAGAACTGTATATAAGATGTTATAGATGTGTTTGGTTAGAAAGTTGTTCAAAATAGAACGGAAAGTAAGATAACAGATAAGAATAAAGGGGCAGTGGGTGCTGAAGTAAAGCTTGGATATTTGAGACACCGAAAGAACGATATATATATTGTTAAACGAAACGAAAAGAAAACTATACATAGGTTGATATGTTTTGTTAGAAAGTATTTGAACGGTGGAAGAGACAATATGACAAAACAAAACAAAAAACAGAAGAAGGCATGTTTCTGAAAGATATGTTTGAGACAGAACAATGCGGGCAGTGTTATAAAGGTATACTTGCATATGCACAGCGATGAAAAGACTTTATCTCGAAGAGCTCTCAATTCATCAAACTCCTGTACTATGAATCTGTTTTCCTCCACCGGTGGTGTAGCAATTTGGTCAACTTCGCGAGTATCAGTCAACCCAATACCAATAACATAAAGATGGATGTTTTTATTTCTAGCAGCCACAGCCTCTGGTACAGTTCTTCGGGAATTGATATTTGAAACACCATCAGTTACGAGAATACAAATATTATCAACATTAGGTCGATCACCATTTTGTCGAGTAAACATTTCCTCATGCATTGTCCGAAGTCCATCCGCTGTGTTAGTACTACCGAATCTGTATGGAATGTTATCTATAGCATCAAACACGTGTTGTTTTGTCCTATACTGGTTCATTTGAAACTGCATGTGAACCTCTGTACTGTAAATAACTACACCCACTCTTACATTACCGCCGTCAATATTAGCAACTTGTAAAAAGTCTTTCAAGAAATCTAGCATCAGTTTAAAATTGGGTTCCGTTACACTGGTAGAGGCATCCAACACAAAGACCAAATCAAGTCTGGTATTACTACAGCCTGAAGTAAAACGTATGAATTGATATCGACCAGCAAGTCATACATCTCGAATACATTTTATAAGCTGACAAAACAGAAGGCGAAAACCCCGCAATATACATTATGTTAAATATTTTGTTTGCACATTAGCAGTTGGAATATTGATTTTCTACTTACTTCCAATTTCCTTGGGAGGAGGAAGTGTGATAGGAATAGGATCGGGAGCTACAAAAAATATAAAATATATTATACAAGACAGTTTTTATTATGGTAGGAGTTAAAACAAATGACAGTCCCGTTTGCCTTTTTTCAACCTAGAATGATGGATTTCACCGAAGAAATTGAAATGACGTAGAAGGTAAAGACAAATTTACAAAGGATCAAGATAACCCAATTTAGCATATGAACTCCTTTATTGGACAGCACAGTATCAACAATTTATATATAAAATAGGACAGTCATAATAATCAAGAAAACGTTATTGGTTTGAAAAGTGGAACATTCAAAGAGCTTGTAAATCAACTAAAATAAGGACGCAAGTCATGTTTGGCACGTGATTAATAATAGTGCTGCACATTAGATTGAGTGCCGTGACCAGGATAGTCTTGCATTTTCTATTATCGACCGTGAGAAAGAATGTGTAACAACATAGAACATATTAGTGTTAGGTAAAAAAGAAAAAGAAATGTAGAGTAGGTGTTTTAATAAAAAAAAGTATCAAGTGAAATACGTATGATACATATAAAATGATGAGAAAAAGACTTGATTTACCGGATACCAGAGGTATTAGTTACACATTTAAGAGAACGGGCAAGGGAATAACATTATTAAACCCATACAACACTATAATATATTAATTAGATGAACAGAGAACTGTATATAAGATGTTTGGTTAGAAACTTGTTGAAAATAGAACGGAAAGTAAGATAACAGATAAGAATAAAGGGGCAGTGGTTGCTGAAGTAAAGCTTGGATATTTGAGACACCGAAAGAACGATATATATTGTTAAACAAAACGAAAAGAAAACTGTACATAGGTTGATACGTTTTGTTAGAATGTATTTGAACGGTAGAAGAGACAATATGACAAAACAAAAAAAACAAAAACAGAAGAAGGCATTTTTCTGAAAGATATGTTTGAGACAGAACAATACGGACAGTGTTATAAATGTATACTTGCATATGCACAGCGATGAAAAGACTTTATCTCGAAGAGCTCTCAATTCATCAAACTCCTGTACTATGAATCTGTTTTCCTCCACCGGTGGTGTAGCAATTTGGTCAACTTCGCGAGTATCAGTCAACCCGATACCAATAACATAAAGATGGATGTTTTTATTTCTAGCAGCCACAGCTTCTGGTACAGTTCTTCGGGAATTGATATTTGAAACACCATCAGTTACGAGAATACAAATATTATCAACATTAGGTCGATCACCATTTTGTCGAGTAAACATTTCCTCATGCATTGTCCGAAGTCCATCCGCTGTGTTAGTACTACCGAATCTGTATGGAATGTTATCTATAGCATCAAACACTTGTTGTTTTGTCCTATACTGGTTCATTTGAAACTGTATGTGGACCTCTGTACTGTAAATAACTACACCCACTCTTACATTACCGCCGTCAATATTAGCAACTTGTAAAAAGTCTTTCAAGAAATCTAGCATCAGTTTAAAATTGGGTTCAGTTACACTGGTAGAGGCATCCAACACAAAGACCAAATCAAGTCTGGTATTACTACAGCCTGAAGTAAAACGTATGGATTGATATCGACCAGCAAGTCATACATCTGGAATACATTTTATAAGCTGACAAAACAGAAGGCGAAAACCCCGCAATATAAATTATGTTAAATATTTTGTTTGCACATTAGCAGTTGAAATATTGATTTTCTACTTACTTCCAATTTCCTTGGGAGGAGGAAGTGTGATAGGAATAGGATCGGGAGCTACAAAAAATATAAAAGATAATATACAAGACAGTTTTTATTATGGTAGAAGTTAAAACAAATGACAATTCTGTTTGCCTTTTTCAGCCTAGAATGATGGATTTGATCCAAGAACTTGAAATGACGTAGAAAGTAAAACAAAATTACAAAGGATCAATTTATGAATACCTGTATTGGATAGCACAATATCAACAATTTGACAGTGCTGCACATTCGATTTAGTGCCGTGACCAGGATAGCCGTGTCGTTTCTATTATCGAACGTGAGAAAGAATGTGTAACAGGATAGTCTTACAATAATCCGAACTAAATAAAACATAATTATTAGTTTCAGGTAAAAAAAAAAGAAATGTAGAATGAGTTTTTAAATAAAAACAAAATATTAAATGGACAAAATCAAATCAATTATGCATGCTACATATAAAATGATGAAATTAGACTTGATTTACCGGATACCACAGGTATTAGTTACTCATTTAAGAGAATGGACAACGGGAATGACATTATTACACCCACACAACACTATAATATGCATATTAGATTATTAATTAGATGAATAGAGAACTGTATATAAGATGTTATAGACGTTTTCTGTTAGGAAACTGTTGAATTAAAGAACAAAAAATAAGACAACAGATAAGAACAGACGGGCGGTGGTTCCTGAAGTAAAGTTAGAATATTTGAGTCACCGAAAGAACGATATATATTGTTAAATAAACGAAATGAAAACTGTACATAAGTCGATAAGTTTTGTTAGAAAGTATTTGAACGGTAGAAGGGAAAATAGGAGAAAACAGCAAGACCGAAGAAGGCATGTTTCTGAAAGATATGTTTGAGACAGAACAATAAGGACAGCGTAATAAACGTATACTTGCATATGCACAGCGATGAAAAGACTTTATCTCGAAGAGCTCTCAATTCATCAAACTCCTGTACTATGAATCTGTTTTCTTCCACCGGTGGTGTAGCAATTTGGTCAACTTCCCGAGTATCAGTCAACCCGATGCCAATAACATAAAGATGGATGTTTTTACTCCTAGCAGCAACAGCTTCTGGTACAGTTCTTCGGGAATTGATATTTGAAACACCATCAGTCACGAGAATACAAATATTATCAACGTTAGGTCGATCACCATTTTGTCGAGTAAACATTTCCTCATGCATTGTCCGAAGTCCATCCGCTGTGTTAGTACTACCGAATCTGTATGGAATGTTATCTATAGCGTCAAACACTTGTTGTTTTGTCCTATATTGGTTCATTTGAAACTGCATGTGGACCTCTGTACTGTAAATAACTACACCCACTCTTACATTACCGCCGTCAATATTAGCAACTTGTAGAAAGTCTTTCAAGAAATCTAGCATCAGTTTAAAATTGGGTTCAGTTACACTGGTAGAGGCATCCAACACAAAGACCAAATCAAGTCTGGTATTACTACAGCCTGAAGTAAAACGTATGGATTGATATCGACCAGGTAGTCATACATCTCGAATACATTTTATTAGCTGACAAAACAGAAGGCGAAACCCCCACAAAATAAATTGATGTTAAATATTTAGTTTGCACATTAGCAGTTGGAATATTGATTTTCTACTTACTTCCAATTTCCTTGGGAGGAGGAAGTGTGATAGGAATAGGATCGGGAGCTACAAAAAATATAAAATATATTATACAAGACAGTTTTTATTATGGTAGGAGTTAAAGCAAATGACAGTCCTGTTTGCCTTTTTTCAACCTAGAATGATGGATTTGACCCATGAACTTGAAATGACGTAGAAAGTAAAACAAAATTACAAAGGGTCAAGATAACCGAATTTAGCATATGAACTCCTTTATCGGACAGCACAATATCAACAATCTATATATAAAATAGGAAAGTCATAATAATCAAGAAAACGTTATTGGTTTGAAAAGTGGCACATTCAAAGAGCTTGTAAATAAACTAAAATAAGGACGCAAGTCATGTTTGGTACGTGATTAATGATAGTGCTGCACATTAGATTGAGTGCCGTGACCAGGATAGTCTTGCATTTTTTATTATCGACCGTGAGAAAGAATGTGTAACAACATAGAACATATAAGTGTTAGGTAAAAAAGAAAAAGAAATATAGAGTAGGTGTTTTAATAAAAAAAAAGTATCAAGTGAAATACGTATGATACATATAAAATGATGAGAAAAAGACTTGATTTACCGGATACCAGAGGTATTAGTTACACATTTAAGAAAGTATCAAGTGAAATACGTATGATACATATAAAATGATGAGAAAAAGACTTGATTTACCGGATACCAGAGGTATTAGTTACACATTTAAGAGAACGGGCAACGGAATAACATTTCACCCATACAACACTATAATATATTTTTCAGATGAACAGAGAACTTTATATAAGAGGTTATAGATGTGTTTGGTTAGAAACTTGTTGAAAATAGAACGGAAAGTAAGATAACAGATAAGAATAAAGGGGCAGTGGTTGCTGAAGTAAAGCTTGGATATTTGAGACACCGAAAGAACGATATATATTGTTAAACAAAACGAAAAGAAAACTGTACATGGGTTGATACGTTTTGTTAGAAAGTATTTGAACGGTAGAAGAGACAATATGACAAAACAAAAAAAAAACAGAAGAAGGCATGTTTCTGAAAGATATGTTTGAGACAGAACAATACGGGCAGTGTTATAAATGTATACTTGCATATGCACAGCGATGAAAAGACTTTATCTCGAAGCGCTCTCAATTCATCAAACTCCTGTACTATGAATCTATTTTCTTCCACCGGTGGTGAGGCAATTTGATCAACTTCCCGAGTATCAGTCAACCCGATACCAATAACATAAAGATGGATGTTTTTATTTCTAGCAGCAACGGCTTCTGGCACAGTTCTTCGGGAATTGATATTTGAAACACCATCAGTCACGAGAATACAAATATTATCAACGTTAGGTCGATCACCATTCTGCCGAGTAAACATTTCTTCATGCATTGTCCGGAGACCATCAGCTGTGTTAGTACTTCCGAATCTGTATGGAATGTTATCTATGGCATCAAACACTTGCTGTTTTGTCCTATACTGGTTCATTTGGAACTGCATGTGGACCTCTGTACTGTAAATAACTACACCCACTCTAACATTATCCCCATCAATATTGGCAACTTGCAAGAAGTCTTTTAAGAAATCTAACATCAGTTTAAAATTTGGTTCAGTTACACTGGTAGAAGCATCCAACACAAAGACTAAATCAAGTCTAGTATCACTGCAGCCTGAAGTAGAACAGATGGTTATGTATCGGTCGACATGTTATAGATTTCGAATAAACTAAAAATGCAAAAAATAAACCCCCCAAAATACACATTTATAATAAATCTAGATTTTCGTTTGCACTTAAGTAGTTATATTGATTTTCTACTTACTTCCAATTTTCTTGGGAGGAGGAAGTGTAATAGGAATAGGATCGGGAGCTACAAAAGAGATATAAAACGTATTATACAAGACACTTTCTTGCTACGGTATGCGTTAAAGCAAATGATTGTACTATTTTACCAAGAATGGTGAGTTTAATCCGAGTAATTGAAACAATGCAAAATATAAATATAAATTATATATGCTTATTAGAAATGAGACAGGTTCACAAAGTTGGTAAGTAGAGAAAAAGAACAAGAATACATAACTGTATAAAGATATACGTGTATGATACTTGATTAGTCATAATAGACATTACATTGACAGTTGATAGAGAGAAACACAATAAGGGATATTATTAGAACGGATTCAAAACAAAATTAATTGCAAAGTTTATAATTGTTTTGTATTTACGTCTACAAATGCCCATCGAAGTGAAATAAAGGATACAGCTTGACGTCATATTAAAGTCCGTAACAAAGGTCATATTGAAGTCTTAGATTTGTTGCTGGCAAACGCACGATAATACAGAACAGTGTACAGAGGGCTGTGGTAGATATATGTTTGCGTAAGTGACTCCGATTGCTACACTTTCTGATTCAATGAGTGACAAAAATGTGTAGCGGGATAGTGCAACACATTCGAGTTGGTGCCGTGACCGGGATATGCATACCCAAAAACGAGATAGTATAGTGATAGATGACTTAATGGAACACAGGTGTCCAAGGTGTTAGATGTGTTAGATAAAAAGTACAAATTATTGTACGTATAGAGACTTGTAATTCCGAATCATAAGTGGTTAAATGAATAATAATAAATAATAAAAAGTACACATTATTGTACTTATAGAGACTTGTAATTTCGAATCATAAGTGGTTAAATGAATAATAATAAAGTTCAACAGTAACACATTAACTAAGAGAATGACAAGAAGTAATATAGAATACGATATAGAAATATTGAATATATTTAAGACAACAAAGAAAGATTGGGGGAGTGGATATTACATTGTAAATACATGATACGAAGAATGATTAAAGAATTATATGTATATATACCATTTATACATTACATAGAAATGATAGAAACTATAATAAGGAGAGGCCATAGAGATACATTATGTTAGAAATGTGAGTTTATGCTATATCGTGTCCACCATAACATTTGTTTTAATATTTAACTATCTTAAGATACTTGCAGATACATAATGACGAAAAAACTTTGTCACGTAGTGCCCTTAATTCATCAAACTCCTGTACTATGAATCTGTTTTCTTCCACCGGTGGTGTGGCAATTTGGTCAACTTCTCGAGTATCAGTCAACCCAATACCAATAACATAAAGATGGATGTTTTTATTTCTAGCAGCAACAGCTTCTGGCACAGTTCTTCGGGAATTGATATTTGAAACACCATCAGTCACGAGAATACAAATATTATCAACGTTAGGTCGATCACCATTTTCCCGAGTAAACATTTCCTCATGCATCGTCCGCAATCCATCGGCTGTGTTAGTACTACCGAATCTGTATGGGATGTTATCTACTGCATCAAATACTTGTTGTTTTGTCCTATACTGGTTCATTTGGAACTGCATGTGGACTTCTGTACTATAAATAACTACACCGACCCTTACATTACCACCGTCAATATTAGCAACTTGTAAAAAATCTTTCAAGAAATCTAACATCAATTTAAAATTGGGTTCAGTTACACTTGTAGAGGCATCCAAAACAAAGACCAAATCGAGTCTAGTATCACTGCAGCCTGAAGTGAAATGTATGATTTTATATCGGCAGGTCAGTTATACATCTCGAATTATTTTTATAAACTGAAAAATCAAAGCTCGAAAACTCCAAAATACACATTTATAATAATCTAGTTTTTCGTTTACACTTTAGTGTATGCTATATTTATGTTCTACTTACTTCCAATTTTCTTGGGAGGAGGAAGTGTAATAGGAATTGGATCGGGAGCTACAAAAAAGATATACAACATATTATAGAAGACAATTTCTTATTATGAGTTAAAACAAATGACTGTTGGATTAAACCCAAGAAATTGAAACCCCGTAGAAAGGAAGACAAATTGCAAATGACGAAGGTGAGATTCTTTACATGAAAATCTGTAAAACGAAGAATCAACATTAATAATTGTGTAAGAAAACGTTTTCGATTAAACAATGACTTGTTCACAGAGTTTATAAGTAAACAAAAATGACCAGGAAACTCAAGTGTACAAATTGGTAAGTGTATAATGCATATTTCATTTCGGAATAAAAATAAAACAAAAAGAAGAAGGCACATAAAGAAGGACGGGTTTATCACATCTTAACCAGCACATGAAAGGCTGGAAATAATCATATTATCTACCCGAATTCTATAAACAACGGACGTCGGGTAGCTGTTTTTTTTAGTCGGTTATGCTTTAAAGAATAGCTGTGCGTTTAGACTATTTTATCCGGCCAAGGCGAACAGTTGCGAATGGAGCATCACACTTATTCGTGTATATATAATGCCGTAGCTCTTGTGAACTTTATATTATTGATGTACATGTATTTTCTATTAAAACACAACGTGATGTCATTTTAAAGTCCGCAGTGAGATCCATAGTGAAGCCTTAGATTTTTTTACTGACAAACTCGGGGTAATGCTACAGATCCGATTTGGTAGTGTTTTTAGAATAGTCTAATCCACAGCTGTGTTACAAGTCTGCTGTGGTTCTTGACAATTCTACACTATCGTGACAAAGAGTATGTAGCAGAATAGTGCTACAGATACAATTTATTGCCGTTGTTAGGATAGTCTTAGCTATTCGGTTAGTGGTCATGATCAAGAACGTGTAGCAGGATAGTGTTACAATATATGTAAACAATTCTGAACTTGATGGACACATATGTGTCAAAAGTCTTAGATAAAAAGAAGGAAACGTTGAATGCGTTTCTGAATTAAAAACAAAATGAATAAATAAGGAAAGTTAGATAGATATATAGAAACAATACTGAGAAGAACAGCACTAAACACGTCAGTGTACTTATACAACCAACTTAAAAAGGACCAGAACTTGCAATGTTAAATGATTAAAGAAACACTAGAAATATATGTATATATACCCTAAGTGTCACGTTATAATGTAAACCGAAAACAAATTAGGAATGACAGAATAATAGAAATTATTTTTGAGAGAATGACAAAAAAAAAATATACTGAATAGTTTTAAGACATAAAAGACAGAGTACATATTAAATTATAAACATGCTACGATGAATGATAGAAGAAATATACAGATATATACATCAATGTGTTACACGAAGAACAGCACTAAACACGTTAGTGTACTTATACAACCACCTTAAAAAAAAGACCAGAACTTGCAATGTTAAATGATTAAAGAAACATTAGAAATATATGTATATATACCCTAAGTGTCATGTTATAATGTAAACCGAAAGCAAATTAGAAACGACAGAATAATAGAAATTATTTTTGAGAGAATAACAAAAAATACAAATATACTGAATAGTTTTAAGACATAAAAGACAGAGTACATATTAAATTATAAACATGCTACGAAGATTGATAGAAGAAATATACAGATATATATACATTAATGTGTTACACGAAAATGATTGAAACTATAACAAAGAGAGAGGAACGTAATGCATCAGAAAGGTGAGTTTGGATTAAGTAATTATTAAAATACTTGCAGATACATAATGACGAAAAGACTTTGTCACGGAGCGCTCTTAATTCATCAAACTCCTGAACTATGAATCTGTTTTCTTCCACCGGTGGTGTAGCAATTTGATCAACTTCTCTAGTATCAGTCAACCCAATACCAATAACATAAAGATGGATGTTTTTATTTCTAGCAGCAACAGCTTCTGGCACAGTTCTTCGGGAATTGATATTTGAAACACCATCAGTAACGAGAATACAAATATTATCAACGTTAGGTCGATCACCATTTTCTCGAGTAAACATTTCTGCATGCATTGTCCGGAGTCCATCAGCTGTGTTAGTACTACCGAATCGGTATGGAATGTTATCTATAGCATCAAACACTTGTTGTTTTGTCCTATACTGGTTCATTTGAAACTGCATGTGGACTTCTGTACTGTAAATAACTACACCCACTCTTACATTACCGCCGTCAATATTAGCGACTTGTAAAAAGTCTTTCAAGAATTCTAACATCAGTTTAAAATTGGGTTCAGTTACACTTGTAGAGGCATCCAACACAAAGACCAAATCAAGTCTAGTATCACTGCAGCCTGAAGTAAAACGTCGGATGTTATATTGATCAGCAAGTTATACATTTTCAATTTTTTAAATTGAAAAATCAGAAAACGAAACCCTCAAAAATACAGTTTTATGATAAATATTGAATTTGCACTTTTGTAGTTGTTATATTTTTTTTTTTACTTACTTCCAATTTTCTTGGGAGGAGGAAGTGTAATAGGAATAGGATCGGGAGCTACAAAAAAGATATACAATATATTATAGAAGACACGTTCTTATGATGGTAGAAGTTAAAACAAATGACTGTCCTATGTGCACTATTCCACGTTAGAATGCTGGTTTTAATTCAGAGGAATTGATAAAATGAAGCATGGGAAACGAAATTACAAATGATGAAGATAACATTATGTATCATTGGCTATCTATATTTGATATCACTTCACATAAAATGTACATTTATTCTCCATATAAAATACGAAAGCAAAATATCATAATTATAATACGTAAGAACATGTTTTGATGAGAAGGGAGACACGTTCATAGTGTTTGCATGTAAACACAAATATCAAGGACTCTCAACTTTACAAAGGGGTACGTGTATGGTACATGATTCATTTGTTATACATTAAGTTGATAGTGAAAGTCAAAATAAATGAAATTAATATAAAGGATTAAGAACAATTTTTTTTATCAGAATTAAACAAAATGAAACAAGTTGAAGGAGAGAGATATTATAGCAAAATAAGTCGAAAGCCCACATGCTAATGTTGATTTGGTGGACATTCTAGTTAACATGGAAGGATTTATCAAATTTTTGGCAGTACATAAGATATCACAAAATGGGAATAATCAAGGTATCAGAACATTATCTATCTGGAACCCGTTAACAATTGGGCGCCAATGTACCTTTTTGTTTTAAAACTTGAAACATTTCCCAGGTTGCGTTACACGTTTGTCTTGGTCCTTGGATATTGCTACACTTGCCGATTCACGGCATTGGCAAATAATGTGTATCAAGTACGCATTCGATTTGGTGCCGTGACCAGGAAAGTCTCCCTTATTCGATTAGCGAACTTGACACAGAGCGTGTGACAGAAAAGTGTTACAATAAATGTTGACCATTCTAGACTAAATGGAACATATGTGTTAAAGGTGTTAGAAAAAAGCGATTAAAAAGGGTTCAGTGAATAAAAGATAGATAGATAGATAGATGTACTGTATATGGACATAATTTTAATAATTATAGTACTGATACAAACCTATTTAAAAAAGGAAACCTGTTAAATGCATAGGAATAAATAATGACACTAGAAATATATGCAAAGTCAAACAGTGACACATTACAGTTTAGACAGAACACCAAGCAACACAAATATATCGAATAGTTAAAGACATCAAAGACAGATTAGAGAGATAGTGCATATAAAATTATAAATAAAGATACAAAGAATGATAGAAGAGGTATATAGATATATACACACGAAAAATACAGAAACAGTAATAATGAGAGTAGCCAGCCATAAAAATACGCAATGACAATGAGCCAGAAAAGATAGCTTATGCTATACTGTGTCCACCACAATATTTGTTTTAATAAAAGAGAAATATTTTAAGATACTTGCAGATACATAATGACGAAAAGACTTTATCACGAAGAGCTCTCAATTCATCAAACTCCTGTACTATAAATCTGTTTTCTTCTATGGGTGGTGTAGCAATTTGGTCAACTTCCCTAGTATCCGTCAAACCAATACCAATAACATAAAGATGGATGTTTTTATTTCTAGCAGCAACAGCTTCTGGTACAGTTCTTCGGGAATTGATATTTGAAACACCATCAGTAACGAGAATACAAATATTATCTACGTTAGGTCGATCACCATTTTCTCGAGTAAACATTTCCTCATGCATTGTCCGCAATCCATCAGCTGTGTTAGTACTACCGAATCTGTATGGAATGTTATCTACTGCATCAAACACTTGTTGTTTTGTCCTATACTGGTTCATTTGAAACTGCATGTGGACTTCTGTACTATAAATAACTACACCCACTCTTACATTACCGCCGTCAATATTAGCAACTTGTAAAAAGTCTTTCAAGAAATCTAACATCAATTTAAAATTGGGCTCAGTTACACTGGTGGAGGCATCCAACACAAAGACCAAATCAAGTCTAGTATCACTGCAGCCTGAAGTAAGATATTTATATAATTACATTGATTAGCTGCAGTCAAGTCCATTTATATTTATATACTTATCCTACCCCATAATAGTATCAAGCCCTAAAGTTATTTGGAACTTTAGACCAATTTCTTTGAAAGGCATATTGTATCGACTTCTAAATGAGACTATCTGAAAGAAAATGTCGCGTTAAAGACTGAATATTATGTAAACATGTATTGTTTTAGTCATATGCAGATAGTTGTCCTCGTCTAGAATTGACATGGCTAAATGGCTACATATTTAATGGATACTGTTTATAAATCAACAGTGATGTATTACTTTCCATCCAAGAATGAACGTGCTTGACATTGTTCCTGTAAAATATTTAGTAATTGGGTTACATAGGAGTCAATAATACTACAATTGCTTATATGACACTTTAATTTTGAAAAAAAATGGTTATATCATACTTATATAAACTATTAAGAACTATTTGTCTGAGTTAAAGACCAACCATTAAGGTCTTACAGAAAGCGAGTCAATCGACATTTTTTCATTTTCGTTTTACTTACTTGGTACTTTTCTCGGAGGAGGAAGTGTGATTGAAATAGGATCTGGAGCTATAAGCAGAAGGCAAATTATTGTCAAACAATACACTTACAGAAAACACCGTCTTTTAAAAAAAAAATTAATATCGTTGTATTACATCATAAGATAGTGTTGGTCCTTTTATCCAATCATAAGTTATACGACAATAAACATTGAGCTGTATTAATTAAAGATAAACCAAACAAAACAATCTAAAGATTAAGGCAATAAAGTTAAGATGTCTCATAAAGTAGAATCCGTTTTTATGATATACCTAACTAGATAAGAAAAGGGGATCGACATAGATTGAATGGGCGAAGGATTGATGGTTGACACTGTAGAACACCTACATTTGTTTAGCTATATCCATACATTAACTAGATTTTACCGAAAGCTCAACATGTTACATGCCCCCCATCCTACTTCACTGGCATGGGGAAAACACACCATAATATTTCGGGGAACTTTCTAGACCCAATACCGGGATTAAACACGGGACCACCAGGCTAGTGAGCCAGTGCCTTATTGATTCACTAAATAACAATATGATGTATTAGTTCAGATGATAAGAGTGAGAACTATCTAGAAACAAGAAACACATAAGAAAATTACCAAAGATATGTAACGATATGTAATTAATTTTTGAAAAAAAAGAGACACGACTAGAAGCTATTGTTATTAGTAGATTAAATGTATAACGACAAAGTCGCCCAATGTTTCTACTTGTATGTGCATAATGAACACGTGTCATTCATAAGTGTGTAAACTTTGAAGAATTAATGCGGAATTTTATGTGTCTGGTTCCAGAATAACTTTTTGTTATAGTAGGAGCTACAAAGCATTAAATGGCAACCCAGAGAATACGGGTGATATAAGAAGGTTAAGAAATACTTGCAGATGCATAGAGATGAAAAGACTTTATCTCGAAGAGCTCTCAATTCATCAAACTCCTGTACTATAAATCTGTTTTCTTCCACCGGTGGTGAGGCAATTTGGTCAACTTCGCGAGTATCAGTCAATCCGATACCAATAACATAAAGATGGATGTTTTTATTTCTAGCAGCCACAGCTTCTGGTATAGTTCTTCGGGAATTGATATTTGAAACGCCATCAGTTACGAGAATACAAATATTATCAACATTAGGTCGATCACCATTTTGTCGAGTAAACATTTCCTCATGCATTGTCCGCAGTCCATCAGCTGTGTTAGTACTTCCATATCTGTATGGAATGTTATCTACTGCATCAAACACTTGTTGTTTTGTTCTATATCGGTTCATTTGGAACTGCATGTGGACTTCGGTACTGTAAATAACCACCCCAACGCGTACATTACCACCATCAATATTGGCAACTTGCAAGAAGTCTTTTAAGAAATCCAACATCAGCTTAAAATTTGGTTCTGTTACACTCGTAGAAGCATCCAAAATGAAAACCAAATCTATTTTAGTATCGCTACAGCCTGAAGTTAAATTAAATTTTTCATTTAATTACCCGCCAGGTAGGTTGATGGGTTGTTGCAAGGGGTTTTATATCTTATTACGAATAAAGAAACCAAAGGAATTATTGTTTTATCTGTAAAATAGATAGTCGATTGTTTCGTACTTACTTGCTACTTTTCTAGGAGGGGAGGGTGTAATTGGAATAGGATCTGGTGCTATGAAAATAGAGTAAAAATAATAGTTACAAAGATCATAAACTGTGAAAACTGCATTATGAATTAAATAACTATATTATGAATAAGAGCAGTACACAGCATCAATTAGAATATTACTACGAGTAGTATAAACTTAAATTTTGTGATAGGTATTTTTCGAAACTGCATTTGTCATGCCAACAAGCTGAAAGTAAATTGTTCTAGACTTACTTAAAAGATGAATAGAAAATTTAAAAAAAAGGAAAAAAAAAGATGAAGAACCAAATATTAAAACAACAGCCTCATAGATATCCCAACAGTAATACAAGTAGGTTTTGTATTAGGAAATGTCAATACTGGAAATATAGACAAGAAGATGAATGTCCATTAAAAGAGCACAACATAATATACCATTGACACCCACAATAAAAAAAAAGGATTGAAATGTTAATATATATAACAACAGCATTAGAAATATTACGAAATTAATACTAGGTGTGAATTTAGAAATCTAAGTAATCACAGAATAGAGACCAGAGAAAAAGTATGAACAGTGCAGAATTAATAAAGAAAATTTCTGATTTCACAAGAAGTTAAAAACTAAAACCATTGTTATGACAAGAGCTTAAGAGTAAACATTAAACGACAGCCCAGAAAATATCCCGTTACAAACATAACTATGAAGGTAAAAAAAATACTTGCAGAAGCATAGAGATGAAAAGACTTTATCTCGTAAAGCTCTCAATTCATCAAATTTCTGAACAATAAATCTGTTTTCTTCTATGGGTGGGGTAGCAATTTGATCAACTTCTCGAGTATCTGTCAAACCGATACCAATAACATAAAGATGTATGCCCTTGTTTCTAGCGTTTACAGCTTCTGGGACAGTTCTTCGGGAATTGATATTTGAAACACCATCAGTCAGAATTATACAGATGTTATCAACATTCGGTCGATCACCATTTTGCTTAGTAAACATTTCTTCGTGCATTGCCCGGAGCCCATCAGCTGTGTTAGTACTTCCATATCTGTATGGAATGTTATCTATAGCATCAAACACTTGTTGTTTTGTCCTATACTGGTTCATTTGGAATTGAATGTGGACCTCTGAACTGTAGATAACTATACCAACCCTAACATTACCACCATCAATATTAGCAACTTGTAAAAAGTCTTTCAAGAAGTCCAGCATCAGTTTAAAATTTGGTTCAGTTACACTGGTAGAAGCATCCAATACGAAAACCAAATCTAGTCTAGTATCACTGCAACCTTAAAGAAGTAATTATATTGTTTAAGCATTTCCAAGTCCTATCCTTCGTGATGAAATTAGCTGTATATAATGAATTTATGGTGATTTACAGTATAAATAGATTTACTATGTTATATGTTTATAGCTAAGTGTTATAGAACCTTTTCACGAGTTATATACTGGCGATAGTCTGGGAGCGCGAGCTAAACATAATCATTTCTGAAATTCGGAGATATTTAAGTTAACCACAAGAATGTATAAAGAAAACTTTATAGCGTGGAGTAAAAAAAAAGCTACCTTTCTCCATCATTCTAAGAAATGCTACCTACACGATAAAATCACCAAATGTAAATTAAATATGAATGGGGATATACAGCGTCGCAGTTGTGTGTTTATACTCCTTCCTAAAGTTGTAATATTTGAACAGTTTTGATATGAGGTTGGGGAATATTTAAACGAGTATGAAACCAACCCAGCTATAAACTCTTGAATTCCTAAATAAAAAGAGATAAGTCACTGCTCGACTACTTAGGTGAGATACTGTAACAATGCATATATTAAGAAAAATCCAGTACTTCCTCGCAATGCCAACTTTATAACTAACCAAATCCTCAAGATAAAACAAATATCTATCAAGAACTTATTATTTAACGTATTAAATATATGTTATTGGCCTAAGGCCATTATGTTATCTACAGTCAGCAACAACATCACATAAGAAATAATTGAAAAAAAGATGAAACGATCCTTCTCTTAAATGTCTTGGGTTACAAATTGGTTTACTCCATCTATTTCACGTGTATCTCTTAAACCAATTGCAATTCCATATAAGGATTGATGTGTCTTTTTTTCTATCTGCTTCCGGTTTGGACTCATCAGTAACATTGACGCCATAAATACACATAACTATCATGAAATCCGTTTGCAAAATTCAACATATGTTTTAAATTGAACACAATCACACTTTTTACGTTTTGATCTCTCCAAGATAAACACGGAAGATAGATTGTTTTCTGTCCGCTCGCATCTTTTACATAATATTGCTAACAATAATTTCAACAATTCCCTGATCTATAAAACTTACATTTTAAAAAAGTTCAAAGCTAATTCCGTTCTTACACTCATCTTACCTTGGTAGCGGCATCAGCGCTTTGAGCTTCTCTTCAGAGGTATTATTTACATAGATATTTTACATGCATGTAGATACTTACCTTAAAATTACCCCAGTATAAACATCAAGAATAAGCACCAACAATGTTCCGACTTTATATTGTTAATTCGATGTGTAACCGACAATGGGTAATGCTAGAGCATTTTTAGAACTCATATATGATAGTCTTACCAATACCCTTCTCCACATTTAATTAATAAAATATGGCTTAAATTTACTTTTTTAAAAGTGTATTTATACATGAACCGGAAAGTGTTAAGTTGAAGAGAAGGAATGCGTAGAGTAAAGTCCCAAATTGCTAGAAATAATACCGCTTTCACTTACTAGATTTCCTTGGAGCCAGAGTTATAGGAATTGGGGTGGCTGCTGGACCTACAAGAGAAAGGGAGCCTAGATGTTATTTTGATCACGATATTTTAATAAAAAGTTAGAACAGCTAGAAGCCGCAAAACAGTTTTAAATTAAGAAATACACAGACATTACATGTTTCTGTTATGTAGTCAAAATATAAAATTTAACAAAACATATTAGGGTAAGAAACTAGAGTAAACATACTGATACAGTAGGAAGCGAAGATTTTGCTTTTCAAAGCTCTCAATTCATCGAAGTCGTTGACAATAAATCTGTTGTCTTCAAGAGGTTTGGTAGCAATTCCATCGATTTCTCGTGTATCTGTCAAACCGATACCGATGACGTATATATGTATATTCTTTTTTCTGGCATTTTCTGCTTCACTTAGCGTTTTTCTTGAATTGATATTTGATACACCATCAGTAATAACAATGCAAATGTTGTCCACGTCTGGTCTGTCGCCATTTCTTTGTGTGTACATTTCGCTATGCATTGTTTTAAGGCCATCAGCTGTGTTAGTACTACCAAATCGATATGGAATGTTATCTATGGCAGCAAAAACATCGCGTTGGGTACTGTATTGGTTAAGCTGGAACTGTACGTGTACAGATGTACTATAAATAAGTACACCCACTCTAACATTACCACCGTCAATATTAGCAACGGTTAAGAAGTCCTTTAAAAAGTTTAACATCAGTTTAAAGTTGGGTTCTGTTACACTGGTTGATGCATCGAGAACAAAAACCAAATCCATCTTAAGATCGTCGCAACCTGTGAATAAATAGATGGTATAGTAAAGCTCTGATTGCTCCTATTCGAATACAACATCCTTGATACCTCATCTTATAATATATTATCCAAAGCAGAAGTATTATTATTAAATGTACTCCATCGTCCATTCCAAGTTAACACAATCAACTACAAAACAACGAAAAATTGAATAGATAGCAATTGTAACATACTTCCCACAACAGCTAAATCGTCCGAGAAATGAAATGAAATGAAATGCAACGTCCTACTAAATCGACCGAGTTATCACACATTAACTGTATTGTTGGTAATGAGGGTATTAGTACACATAAAAAGAATAATTAAAATTTGATTGGCTGCTAGTTATTCAAGATACTGACACTCATTTTACAAAACATGTACTGATAACATTGATAATTCGTGTTCTCTAGAGATCGTTGAAAATTAATAAGCTTCATAACATAAACACTGTATATTAATTTCAAATCAATCTGTAATCAACTTTAGCGGCTTGAGGGTCCATAAGATTTTTAAAAGTGATCAAGGTTAATAAATCCAGACTAATTCATTTAATGAACATAAAAATGGTGTGTACGGATATAGTCTCTCGAAAAATAAATTTATCGACTTGACCATCTACAAGATTGTTAAAAAAATATCAGGGACAATAACACTGACAAATTATCAGAAATCAGTAGGTTCATTCTTCTCGTGGTCATAAAAACTGTGTATAAATTTAAAATAAATTGGGTGATAATTGTAGCCTCTATAGCGTCCACAAGATTTCAAAAAGTGAACAAACGTTTCTTCGTCGAATGACCATAAAAAAAACTGTGCATACATCTTACGCCAATCAAATGATAACTTTAGCTTCTAGATCGCCCACGAAATATTTCAAAGTGATCAAGGACCATAACTTTGACAATAATTATAGGAAATCGCTGATACCCGATAGGCCTTTAAGGCAATCTGATAATAATGTTAGCCTCAAGGGCGTTCACAAGCCATTGTGAACACCAGACCGACGGACGGGGCCGACGACAATATAGGACCAAATTTCAATGTGGGTGTATACAAGAGAGAATTTGATTCTCTAATGCACTTAATATTTACCTCTGAGTGTTGGGGGACGGGTGATGCCGGGTCCTGCAAATGTAGTTTTATATTTAAGAATAACTTTAATGTATAATAAATGAATTAATAATAGCTGTGCCTATTTTGAATTTAACGATGCTTCAAAATTTATTTCACTTACACTAATATAGAACAACACAAATTGAATTCCAAAATCACATTGAAAGCACCAAGAAAAACAAATGTTAGTAATTACATATAATATATTTACAAGGAGTCGGTATGGGTTGTTATGTTAGATGACAAATATAAGCTTCAGAAACTTTTACAGGATAGGGTTATTTAATTCATTAGATAATTGAATATTATTACAGGATGATACATGAAGTTGTCAACGTTAATTGACAGACGAATGAATTATCCAAATTAACAAATACTCCCACACGAAGCTATTCCGTAAATTTAAACTGATAGAAAATATGGGTTATCAGTGATCCGTTTATCTATAAAGTTTGTCACATTTATTATTTTGTGGATACCGGGAGCAATTACCTAACACCGAAAGGGATTAAGGGCAAGATCACATACAATTAGATAACTTTAGCCGAATAAGCTTTCGAAAATCGTTAAAACTCAATAAACTTATTAAGAGAAATATTATGCATAAATAAATCTAAGAACCGCCAAGATTGTTCAAAGTAATCAAGAGCAATAACTTTAGAAACGAATGTGTAAAGCAATTATTGGAAATCAACAGGAAGATAAAAACTATGTATAAATTTCAAGCTAATCGGCTGGTGTGGAAAACGGACAACGACAATATACGACCACATTTCAATTTGGACTTTATAATAATTATGGAAATATAAAATTCAAAATTCGTTGGAAGCATTATTTTTTCGAAACAAACAGGAAACATCGTTCAAAAATTATAAAAAAAAACAAACAAAATAAATCAGTCAAGAGTATAAATCAATTTTTCAACTCCGTATTTTTCCAGAATAAAAAAAAAATCGTTCATAAAAACCATGCAGTAATGCTTACATTTCAGGCTACATCTTCTGTAGAAGAAAAAACCACCACACAGGTAGTCCCATTGAAAATGGTGATCGTAGTGAAGACATTGAAACAACACAAAGGCCATCAGGACCCGGACACATTAACAACACTACGAACAGTTCATTTCTTCAAACGAATGTCTCAGTAGAAAATACAGTTTTAGAAAACACATGGAATTTAGGACTAATACACAGTTACGTTTTCCATTAGTAAACAAAAAGCAAACTATTGTTTGTTTTAAAGTGGACATCAAATTGGTGGCAAATGCGATTCTAACATTACTGATTTACAGATTTATTATAAAAGAATCAACACAAAAAATATCTAATACGCATGTTCTTTAGAAACAGAGCCTCCGTGGTGTAGATAAGGCAGCGAACCAAGTTTTTTTTATCGTGTTAAAAATATAATAATTGCATGCTATCGCTTAATAAGTGGATATGTTTACGTAATCCTTCAACTATATAAGAAATCTATAGAATCTATGTTAAGGTTAGCCTAATATGTGTTCGTAATAGTTTTAATATTTATTTTTTTATCCATCTCTAAAAAATTAATGCATCAAGTTTAAATATATCAACACTTTCATTTTTCACTCAAAGACCTTAAAATATCAACAAAAGTGACACTAGTTGTTGTTTTCTTAAATCATGGAGAGAATATTTTCAATTATTTCGAGATACCGAAAAACATTTGAAGAACTAATTTAAACAAATCTGAATTTAAAACATTTTTCTCGCATTTTACCGTTGTTTTCTTTGTCAGGATAGAAGTGAACGTAAACAAATTATTTTGTTAATCAGATTTTTGACACAGTTTATAATTATTTGAAGTGACACATTTCAATTTTTAAAGAGTAAGATGGGTAAGTACCCTTTACATTTCTTCAACGATTGAACTGCGGCCGATCAATCTAAAGCGTATGCGCCTTTGAGAAATAAGTGGAAAAAATTTGATTAAAAAAAGATAATATTATTTACATGTATATGTTAGTTAAATTACATTGTATCCTATGTACATCAAAAAGGATATAGAACATAAGAAATAATGATTGTAATGCAACTTTGTAATTTTGATATATCTGGAAACCACAGTAATCCATATAGTTATTTACAATATCAGTTAGTAGCAGAAAGACTTATAAGCCTTATGGTTTGAAGTGAAAGAAGTCTACCAGATTTATTTAGAATTAATGACACAATTAAAATAAATCTATTAAATAGGCATTATGTAAGGTCTAATAAAGCGCTGGTCGTTCTTGCTATAATAGCTTAAAAAATCGACAATGGAAAATGACTGTATTGAACATTTCAGTCAGATTACTTTATTCTGAGCGTATAGTTATGGACATTTAAAGTTTCGGCAAGAATTATCCTAAATTGTGTCCGACGATTGGCAGTTAATATTCTCATTTGCGAAGTACTATTGTCCTATCGGCCGTCTCTGTGAGTGACAAATTATCATTTCGGGCAGTTATGGGCATTGTATGATCTACTCACCATCTGAGCCATCCGATGGCCTACATAGTTGACTATGTCATGTGAATAAATATCTAAATAATGAATTATTTAACTTTTGAAGCCAGATAAAAGACTCACAATAGACAGATTTAGCGCTTACATAATGCATCTTTAATAAATGGCTTTGAAAGTTCATCTTAATCTATGGGCATATTAATAACATATAACATAGACTAAACATGTCTCTTGAAACACATATATTGATACATGAATATTTCAATATGGACAATAAACAATGTTAGTTGACTGACGCATATAATACTAAAGTATCACTCAATACAAATACTGTGACACATTATGTACCCTCTTAGTGCGAAAGTATTTGACCAATGTACCACCATTTCCATAATTAAATATTAAGCAAAAGATAATATGTAAACGTTGCTAAGCTAAAACAAAGTTTTGCAAAGACTTTACAATAATGACGTGTACCTGGCAGAGAGAAGAATTCTTGTATTCAGTTACTACTTTGTTATCAATTAATTTGTATATTTGTTATTAAATTTGTTCCAGCGTCTAAAAAAACGTATGCTACATATAAATTGTTTACTTACGTTCTTCAGGTTTTGTCGTTCTGCCACCCCCTTGTACTGTAAAAAGTCAAAATAGAATACATGGACACCCAACTGATGTTCACTCAGGTTTAATAGACATAGAATTCCCGAATTCTGGCTGTATTTCTATATAGTTTTATGCTAACAAATTTTGGAGTGTCATTTATATCAACTCATTTTATTATATTGTAAAGATACTTGTGATCTTTTTACACTGGTTAGCTTGACTGATAAGTGGCCTGGTATTTAAAACTGACCGATCATGTATAAGAGAACAAATAAGATAACCAATCCGATATAGTACTACTTACAAGACTTAACATTACGTGCTAGCATTGTACCGGCTCTTCCCAAATCATTATGGTCTGTTACTGTAAAGATTGTGTTGGTTGACGAAGCAACATCTTCGAGTTGAGATTTGTCTTCTAAACCAACACCTACAGTATAAATACTTATACCATCTCTCTTAGTCTGGGCAGCCTCCTCTCTTATTCTGCTACCTGGTTGGGTGGAAGCTTCGTCGGTGATGAGAATCAAAGCGTTTGGAACATCTGGTCGATCTCCATTGGCAGCGGTAAACATTTTAGTGCGGACATTTGAGATTGTTCTTGGAAGGTCAAAACCGCGTGTTCGGGTGACTCTTTTTGATAAACGTCCAATAGCTTCAACTATATCAGCAGATGCCGGGTAGCTGTAACAAAATATCACACAGTAATACACGCCACATCATATTCTATTAAGTTTTTAAGTTTTAATTAAACGTTATTATATATTTTGTTAAAAGACTTTTGTCGATAGGCACTCGATTTTGGCAGTACCGGGAGTGGAATATCCTCACCCTAATTGGATGTCGAATCCTTGCGTCCCGTTATAAAGCATTTTATTCGTATATGCCAGCTGTAATTGCAAATAAGTGTGATAGTCAAAAGTAAATTTATTATAGAACGACAGAGTGCATTCAACAGAGAACTGGCCATAAGACCGATGTTCAAAGACGTATTACATTACATTACTATGCTTGCTCCCCGAAATTATACATTAAGTTGTTTCTTTTGCAAATGCATGATACAATGTTTTGTGTTAATTATTGTTTAAATCATCTTTTTCAAACGCATATTCTTTCAATGAATAAATATGCTATTAAAATATTTGAATGTGCATCCAATTTTCTAAAATTTTAAAAGGCATTGGAAAAAATAGGCAAACTTCTTGTTTTCATTCTTTCATTTGTAATACTTACGTGTTAAGTTGGAAGGGAGTGTATGATGCACCAATTGATAGACCAAATCGAACATTACCAGAATCAACATCTGCGCCACTGATTAAGCCCTTGACGTAGTCAATCATACGGGTGTAGTCATCGTCAGATGCCTCTGGCTTTAAATGGAGATGGAATACAATATCCGCAGTTTGACTTGCTTTAAGTTAAAATAGAATACACATAAATCAATAAAACACAAAAATGATACGTTATACATAAATGTAAGAATAGTAAAATAATCTTAAAAAATCTGCATAAAAGGGATAATTTTGAAAGAATACAGAATTGACAGTTTAAATGTTAAGTGAATATCAAAAACAGTTAGATAATATGAACTTCTGAATTAATATGAACGATAGTTTTCCAATCATATGCCCATATTGGCTAAGTCGTCAGATTAGTCCATAATGGCTATCACATTTTGAAGGTACCGAGGGCATTACCAAGACAATAGAACTGATCCTGGGCAATAACCCAAGAAGTATTATAAGAAATAATTAAAATTTGACCAATTCTTCCTACCGCAAACATTAACAAAAATCACGTAGCGGTAATCAGCTGATAAATTTACCTGTTAGAGTTATCGGACTAACGGTGATAAATGTAGTCTGTAAATCGTCCATAAGATTTTTTTTCTATGTTATCAAATGCAATAACCCTGAGTGTAATGGATAGTTTTGATCATTGTGCTATTCCGTGTCATAAATACAAACACTGTGTATCCATTTCAAACCCCCGATAACATAGGCCTTTAGATCGTCCACAAACAATTCTGGATGACGGATCGATGGACAGACAAATAGATGGACAGACATAGGTGACGACAACATACTACCATAATGTGGACATATACAAATGAACACAAACCTGCAAATTTTTGAGCATCACGGTCCACTGAAATAGGTTTAAAATATATAATTGCATGTAATCAACATCGTACTGAATATTCCTTTAACAGAGCGGTGGCTAATAAGATGTAGTTAATAATTGTAATATAGTTTGAATTCAGTCGGTACTTTATTTATTAGTCTTATATAGTTAAAGAATCATAATAATAAAATTAGTGGTGAAATTAAATATATCTGCAAAACCGAACAACTAAATATAAATCTTCCAACTCCTATAAAATGTGACTGTGTTTAGATTTTTATTTAGTTCAACGGTTAGTTCATGTCTATATTCCCCACCCCCCTCAAAAAGGTGTCCAGATGTTGGATGTTAGAGGTACAGGCCATGCTGATCTACCAGTGATTAAATCTTTAACAAAAACTTGGTTCGGGTATCGTATTGGTGTATGTTAGTGTTTGTTAAGATCGGGAATCATTGATAATGACAAGCGTATGTTGGCAACGGATCAGGTACCCGCACAGCTTTATGTGCAAGCTTTATCACTACTTCGCGTGTCTACTGGACATTAGTACGCATGCTTAAACTAGTTATCAATAATAATTTCCTGGAATTTGGAAATTTAAAGGTTGTTGGGGCTAGCTATGTTAACAAATCTTAGATATAGTTTTATTGATGTTAGCTTTCTATGCTTACAAAATTAAACAACGCATCGTACGAATTATAAAGAAATCCGATTGAAATTGTAGTTATCGATACTCATGAGTATTTAACTGATTATCAAAAATACTACCTATTTAAATATAAACACAAGTTTGTATAAAATGTTAAATGTACGAATGACAACAGTAGCCTTAGGAGTATTTGCAAGCCCTATGGGCGACGGAAGATGCGATAAAATATGACCACATCAATATGTGGGGATGAAAAAAAGTAACCATTCCCCTAACTGGGTGTGTAAATTAAATGTGTCAGTAAATGTGATTGTTATTTCTTCCATTTTACATTTTCAAGGAAAGGCATTCCCTTTGGGGGGGGGGGGGAATCATGTGGCTAAGTGGGTAAGACGCTAGCTCGCTAGCCTGGAGGTCGGGTGTTCGATCCCTGCATTGGCCGAGAAAGTTCATCCAGATTTTCCGGCGTGGTTCTCCCTTGTCAGTGATGCAGGACGGAGGGGCTGACAAGGAAAGCTGTCTAGTCGTTCGGATGGGACGAAAAACCGAGGTCCCGTGTACACATTGGCGTGCACGTAAAAGATCCCTTGGCAGTTGGAATTCGATATAAGAGTAGGCCGTAGTGCCGCTGTCCGGGCAAAATTTCCCTCATAGCACACTGTATGGCGTATGCCCGTCTTCATTAGCCCAGGTTAGGAGCAGAACAGTAGGACGTTAAACTCCATTTCATTTCATTTCATTCCCTTTGGGAATTTTCATCTTACTGTAGTGCACTAAATTATGTACTAGGGGTAAATTAAGAAATAATAACGTTTGAAATTCGATTTATCTTCTCAAAGTGTCATTATGGAGATGCTGGAATTATGTATCATATTCAAGTGATGTCGCCCCTTCGTATTAAAATATCCTGACCAAGCCTGTAAATGATTAGCTGATAAAAATTTGGATAGCATATTGAAAATTGACCGAAAATCATACTGATGGGATATTTTTTCAAGTTTTCAATGCTTCAAGATGTGCATTTCAATTAAAATCGATCCACTGTGATGCATGTGCATCATAATGTTATGCTGATGATTATTATTAATATCTTTTATTATTATTATTATTATTGATATCTCTTTCAATTGCTTCTACAATTAAATGTCCGGAAAGTGTAATCATGATCCTCAAATTAGGTCAGTCATGGTATAAACAATAGCAGAAGAATGTATATATCTTAACCTTGTGTCACGTTTATTCAGTGCTTTACAGTAGCCGAGGGGACGACATCTTGTTATTTCCTATTCTTGTTTTGTTATTATATCTAAAACGCATGCAATAAAAAGCTCTGAAAATTTAACCTGAAGGTAGGCTTGGACGTGGTGCTTCTGTCACAGCAGGCGGAGTATATTTGCTTACTGTTAAAAAACGATTATCATGATAACTGTTACATTCAATAAAATTAATGGCGACCATAAAACACAAATCTCTACTTATGGCATGACGATTTTCAAAAAAAAAAGATTTTATTATTTATTAAAGTAATATATTTAAGGGGGTTTTAATTGAAATTATACTTACATTGTGGAAGTTTGGACTTAAGAGTGTTTAATACATCTGGTTTTCTGAGATCGTCAAGTTTAGGTGCTCGAACATAATTTCCAGGAGACGCTACAGCTTGCAATTCAGTAGGGTCGGCCTTTCCTGTGCCAATAGTAAAGATCTGTGTACCGGCATTCTTCAGAGCTGTTGCTTCCTGTATAAAAGCCGTAGGTTGGATATCTGTCTTTGTGTCCGTAACTAAAATGATCTTATTTGGAGCATCAGGCCGGTCTCCACTACCTGGTGTAAATACTTGGGTTCTTACTAAATTCAGACCGCTGCCTCCATTGGCCTTTCTATTTTTCAGTTTAGGGTTAGTCTTGCTGAGGGCTTTAGATAATTTATTTTTATCACTGTACTTGGTTAAAGGAAACACGAGGGTACCTTTAGTGCCATAATTAACAAGAGCGACTCTTACATCTCCATTATCAATATCAGCTTCGTCTAACATGTTATCCAAGAACTTTAGAAATGTAGCTCTGAATGGACGGTTCTTTACATTCTTAGACAACTGAAACACGATAGCGATATCGGCCTTGCGACTTGCTGTTGCTGAAAAGTAAAGCGGGATCAATGCATTGTTAAATGTAACAAATAAATACAGAATGAACGTAATCATTTTACCTTAATTTATTTTTACATGGCGTGTCTATTAGTATCCATGAACATTCCTAACAATAATAATATTGGTACATATCTGTCACAATATATATTAAATGGTTAAAATAGATTATTCAAAAGTTAGATAGAATCAGTATTAGTGCTTACATAAATAAATATTTATGTGAAAAAATAAGGGTATAAGTAAACCTATATTCTATTTTAACATTACAGTAAAACAGGAACAAAGAAATGTATAGATTTTAAAGAATGCTCTACCTTATTCGTCTATTAAACATCACGCATAATTAAACAAAAAAGGAGATGGCCCAGCTGATTCTATATTCTAGCAATATATAGATAAAGATAAAAGCTACCCGAATCAACTTTTAGAAAATGTCTACGCGCCCCCGTCTAATCTAAGAATGGGTTTAATCCATTCAATATGTTTTCACTAATGTTACTACTATTAAGGATTTACGTCCGTGCCAACGATATTTTGAGCGAATCGGATAGCAGATTTATTCATTTTAATTTTTAAATGACTATTAATTGTTTATTTATTTTTTCGAGTGATGCATTGCTTATTCTGTTGCTCGCAACACTTGAACGGGGCCACCTAGTATGCTTCAAAACGTTAGAATCGCTAAGTTATCTATTGTTAGAATATAACAATAGATGGGCCACCCCCCTGAAACACAAAAGGGAAGCATCGAGTGCACAAGATAAAAATGATAATGTATAGTTTAGAAAGAGAGGAAATCAGAAGGCAAAATTGTGAATAACAAAAATAATTCAAAATGCTAGAGAAGTGCAAGTAGGAAATTGATCCAAATGATTCATGAATAAATGATGTTGAAAAAGAACAAATTCTGAAAAAATACAGCGAAATTTGTAACATACCATTTTATCTAGACTAGAACAATAAACTATCCGTATAATGTTAAATATTTCTTATGCTAATAATTTATACCCACCAGGTAGTCCAGCCCCACCTGGTCCGCTTCCACCAGGTCTAGAAAATCCTGGTGTACCGGATCCAGGAGTCCCACGACTAGGAGTTCCTGTTTCTGAAGTTCCCCGTCCAGTCGATCCCGGTGTTCCGCGTCCAGTAGATCCTGGGGTTCCTCTTGCAACAGATCCCGGTGATACAGGTGTACCACTGCTTGTTCCGCGTCCACTAGTTCCAGGTCCACGTCCACCAGTTCCACCTGTGCCACTGCCTGTTCCACTTCCACCAGCACCAGCACCACGGCTTGATCCACGTCCACCAGTTCCAGATCCACGTCCACCAGTTCCAGATCCACTTCCACCAGCACCACCTGCACCACCACCAGTCGAAGACCAGCTTGATCCACGTCCACCAGTTCCAGATCCACCAGCACCTGAAGACCAGCTTGTTCTACGGTCGTCAGAACCAGGGCCTCCAGTTCCACCTGCACCACCGGAAGACCAGCTTGATCCACGTCCACCAGTTCCGGGTCCACTTCCACCAGCACCACCCGAAGACCAGCTTGATCCACGTCCATCAGTTCCAGATCCACTTCCACCAGCACCACCTGAAGACCAGCTTGTTCTACGTCCTCCAGTTCCAGATCCACTTCCACCAGTTCCAGATCCACTTCCACCAGCACCACCTGCTCCACCTGATCCACGTCCACCAGTTCCAGGTCCTCCAGTTCCACCTGCACCACCGGAAGACCAGTTTGATCCACGTCCACTAGTTCCTGGTCCACTTCCACCAGCACCACCCGAAGACCAGCTTGATCCACGTCCATCAGTTCCAGATCCACTTCCACCAGCACCACCTGAAGACCAGCTTGTTCTACGTCCTCCAGTTCCAGATCCACTTCCACCAGTTCCCGATCCACTTCCACCAGTTCCAGATCCACTTCCACCAGAACCACCTGCTCCTGAAGACCAGCTTGTTCTACGGTCGTCAGAACCAGGGCCTCCAGTTCCACGCCCACTAGTTCCTGATCCTTGGCCCTGTGATGACCAGCTTGATCCTGGTGTACCACTATTTCTAGAAGACCATCCAGAACCCTGATTAGATCCAGGCCTGCCACTACTGGACCAACTGGTCGTTCCTCCTCCCCATGACTGGTCACCTAAACAATTGAATAATATGACGCACAGTGTAAGATACACCTTTTATATTCTGATAATTTATGGCTATCCATTGTGACTAGACATCTTATAGTAATGCGCGAGGTCAAGATATTTTTTTATACTGTGTTCCTTCCAACACTTAAAATCAATAAAGTATTATCCCCACTTCAACGAGAGATCATCTATTATGTCAATATTTGATGCCTATAATTGATGCAACAGATTCATATATGATGTGAAAGGGTACACATATTTAAGAAACAAATGTATGTTTTAAATAATAGGTATGATTACTTAAATTAAAAAAAAGAGGTAGAAACTACGACTAATACTATAAACACACAGACATACACTTTCGTAACACTATTATGCAATACAAAGGGTCGATGAAGAGGAACACACTCTTGCATTTAACAGAATTAATAATTAAAAAGCATGCTTTGATATATGTGCGTTAAGCTATGCAATAGAAGCATTCGCCAGCATAAATTATGCGTTTGTGTCGCACACCTGCTTGAACGGGTGCCATATTAACTGAAGGCTTCGGGGATTGCGTCGGCGGCGGTGGCTGCGTCGCTTTCGGGATCATCGCTACTGCAGGCGGATTCACTATATTACCAAAAGAAACAAAATACGTCTTAACAAAAATGGTATGCCTTTCAATTAGAAACTTGTTTTAGCAATGCTGCATTTTAATTAAATACCAATGATATTTTTTCCATTAATATGTTATATCATATCAATTAATTTGATAATATTCTTACAAAAATGAAAATAAATTCATGGTATATTGATAATTAATTATTATTTTGTGTAACCTTTTTATGAACTGTTTCCAGGACTTACGTGACATAAATCTTCCATGGACAGCTTCCACTACCTTTTGATTTTGGAATTGTGCATACGTGCCGACATTAGCATAATAGCCTGGTGTACTGACACGGCTTAATTCAGTTTCGTCTGCGTTTCCCACGCCTATGGTAAACATTTCCACCCCCGATTTTTTTAGATTTGAGGCGATCTGTAAAAACTTTTGTTGATCAACATTTGTTTTTGTATCCGTAATGAGAATAACACCATTTGGGGCATCGGGTCTATCACCCCTTCTTGCTGAGAACACATCATTTTCAATTATTTCCAAAGCTCTTCCAGCATTAGCTTTATTAGATTTAATTTTCTTTGGATTTATTTTAGATACAGCATTGGTAATTTGTTCCATGGAATTATAAGTATCAAGGTAGAACTCCGCCTTAGCTTGAGCACCATAATTTACAAGGGCAACTCTTGTTTTACCAGAGTCGATGTGTGCATTTTTCAGCAGGTCTTTTATAAATGGAATAAACTTTTTGCGGAGAACAGCATTCCTTATTCGCTTTGAAAGTTGGAAGACAATGGCAATGTCTGCTTTATCGCTTGCTGCAACATCGAAGAAGAAAGACAGTTATATTGAGAGCAAGATATTTCATATGTAAACTTGTATGTGGACGTTTAACATTAAACATATTTAAATTCTAAGGTATCTAAACGATTTAGAAAACTAATCGTGGCTTTTGTGAAATTTGTAAAAAAAAAAATAAATAAATAAATCACAGAAGTACTCACTTGATAGAGAGTTACCAGAAACTCTCGAGTTAGATACACCTGTAATATGCCAATCGGATTTAAATTTGTAATCAAATGAAATCCACAGTGGTATGTTTAACATATGAAACAATTGCTATGAATAGATAAATTAGTAACTGCTAGTAACTGCGCTGAAAGATAGCACTGCATTTATACTGATTCACCTACAAATAATTTTACGCTTTATATAAGTTGCTCCAATATAACAATACGCCAATATCAACAAATATTCTCTCCCATTGTGTATATAATAATGCAATTTGTTCGAATGCACGAATTTGAAAATCAAGTAATTTTGGACATGGAATTGTGCCCCAAGCCCAATTCATCCTGTTGTTCTTGGGGCGACAGTTTTCGAAAAACCATAAAGTTTCGCCAATGTAAATAGCATATGATCGACACAACTGTGTGCATCGATTGTTGTTCTACGGGGCGACATTCTTTGAAGAAAACCCAAGGCTCCGCCAATTTAACTTGGCATACTTGTTCTTTTGATATTAGTGCATAGATTGGCGGAGGAGGGGGGGGGGTCGGTTATCGGGTGGTCGAATGAACTAACGCGTGCTCTTTAGATCATATGGTCTATTATTGAGTTTCGCAGTTGCTTTGCTACACTTGTAGTTCTACGTGACAAGGATGGTCTTTCTCCGAGTCATCTGATTTCCTCCCCCTACGTACAAGCGAATTTGTGAAATAGATTGCTACTATGTGTTAGTCCCGAAAAAACCTAGAGTGGATGTTAAACCCCATGGTATCACATTTGGTTCCTTGTCCATGGTACTTGTTAATTAAAGTGACATATCGAAAAAGAAATTTTGTTGTTGATCTTGCGGTCAAGTTATTAGCCTATACAAAAATAAACATGCTGTTTTGGTTATGGCCCGTGTTGTTATTAAAATCAATAGTAAATACATGGTGGCTATCTCCTATAAATTAAAAGCAATATACTCAGTCTCTATTAATAACATATCGAGAATAGTCGCATTTACAATTGCTCTACAGACTTGAAATGTACGCATTGTACTTTTGACATGGTTTCTGGAAATAAAATAAAACGATGATTAATAAAGGTAAACGATAGCTGTGTTGATATACTTCAAAATGGTCCGAAAATACCTTCGGTGTGCGGTTAATAATTTAGCTATATGCTAGTAGAATAATTAAATAAACATTGCACCTGAACTTAAAGCCTGGGCGTAGTTATATTCAGGCGGGAGCTCTTTAGGTGGCCCTTGGGCTGATTTTATCAAACGTTTGGATTCATTCTGGGTTGCTTTTAGTCTTTGTGTGGATTGTGCTGCACTTCCTTTTTGTATATTGTCAATTTCCTTTGGTTTTGCTTTAGCCTGGCGTTCGTTGGCGTTGGATTTCTGGATTTCCTTTGGTTTTGGCGTAGACTGTGCTGCACTTGACTTTGATATGTGATCAATTTCTTTTGGTTTTGACTTTGGTTTTGCCTGCGATTCATTTTTTACTAGTTGAGTCGGTTCAGTTGTGGTAGCTATATTTGTTGGTGGTTTCATATTTACTAAGAAAGAAGAATACATTTTAAAACAAACTGTGTGATGCTTAAACTCTAAAACCTAGCATCTGGATAAATATTTACATTATTACTGGACCAGTGTTCATATTAATTTACAGGTGTATTTTTTATAATGAAGTATTACAGGAATTGTGTGCATACATACATGAATGAATGATCCATTGAAATTGATGAACTTACATGCCGGAAATTTACTCCTTAATGTATTGATAAGGTTCGGAGTTGTAAAATCTGCATATTTGTTGATTAGAGTTATCTGCCCTGGAGAGGATACTTTGGTCAGTTCGCCTTCATCGGCTTCAGCTATTCCAATACTATATATCTTTGTCCCAGACTTTAGCAAACGTGATGCTTCTCGGTAATATTTTTTCTTGCCTTTACGGGCTTTTTCATTCGTTATCAGTATGACAGCATTTGCAGCATCAGGTCGATCACCACGGGCTTTTTTAAACACACTGTTCCTCAACAGCGCAAATGATTTCCCAATGTTAGATTTTTTTGATGTTACCTTTGGTAGTGTCAGACCTTCTATTATTGTTTGCAGTTGATTATTATCATTTGGATTACTAAGGAATAATTCAACCTTCCCTGCAACTCCAGAAATAACCAGTGCGACCTTTGTGTTATTGTTATCTATATTCCCGAGTAATCGTCCAACAAAAGGGAGAAGGTAGTTCTCCAGATCTGTCTTGCTTATCTTTGTAGATAACTGTAGGAATATAGCCATATCTAGTTTGTCTCCGACTGTAAGTAGAAGACATTGTTTAAAGATGGTGCATGTTGGTTGATAGTTGTGGTGAAGCTTCATGCAAACTTTATGTCTTCGAAATACCACAAAATTCCATAAGAAATTGATCGGATACAGAAGTAAAATGAGCATTGATATTTAACATTTTGTTGTATAATACTTACCCATCTTAGCTGGCCTACCAACTTTAACATCACTTTGAATAGATTCTGTAAGTTATAAATATCAATACACAGATAAAAGTATTTTATTAAATGTTATTTTTGAAGAGACCGGATCAATGTTTTATAAATAATTGTACTATATTATTATGCTAAATAAGTTTTAAAAACACTTTAAATGAAAAGTGTTATGAATTAATACAAAACGTATTGGCCAATAATATTGCAGAAAGATCTGTAGATGCAGTGGATGTAATTGTAGAGTAAACCACAGTGAAATGACACAATTTGTTGATATCAAGCTTCCGATAAATAAAGATGTTCTAATCAATAAATAAGAACACCATATGCATGCTCCTGTGATCTAAAGTCATCTTGTTTGTAGGAAAGCAAGTGTTGATAAGTCATCTATGAAGCATTTTTGTGAAACAAGAAAAGAACAATCGAGAGGGCAATGTAAGGTGAGATAATAATTATCTTGATGCTTTGTTACATACTTTGATGAAACTAGAGGTGTAGCTACAATAACTCGAAGAGATCCAAATATAGACGAAATTGTCCTCGGAAATCAAATAACATACGCCATCTATGCAAAGTACAGTAAAAAGCAGTTGTGCGTTAATTTTCATCCGTGCTAAGATGAAGATTTGTTGGTATTACCAACTGCTGTAATTAGATTAAAGTGGGGTGTTCTTGTACACTTCGGTATAGAAAATGAAGACCGGTGATAACAAAGAGCAATATGGTGCAATTGATTTCATAAACAGTGAATGTGAAGAATATGGCAACTGGTATGTTTTGTGCATAAGAATGAAAGCAGCATATCTCCCACCTGAATCTTTGGAATGATCAGAATGGTGATTAAGCGGCTTTTTTGTAGATTCTTGGTATATCTCGGGTTTCTCAGATTCTAATGTTTTCGAAAGTAAAATAAAGACAAAAGTAAAACCATAAATTAAGGTACTAGTAATTATGAAAGCAGGTTGTTGATTAATCTCAAACATAACAAATGTTTTTCTATGCCAGATAAATTGTACTTTTCAAGGTTCTCTAATTAATTTAAAAGAAACATCATATCTAAACACCTAGACAATATCGTGTCAACATTTTTAAAGACACGTTATATCTCCACTCTACAATATACTCGTTTTTAAAATATGACACGAGAGAATAGTATTATTTTAAAGAAATTGGAAGAAGTTCTGATTCGAATATTTTCGGCGGTATACATAAGCGTACCGACATCAGATAATTTATTTCTGAGAAACTATCCTGAGAATAAATGCTCTGTTGTGATGTTATTTAAATGCTATTCATATGGTACGATGGTGAAATTCCAGAGTGTTATATTGTGCTTGTGAAACAATTATTCACCTTGTATGGACGGTTTCGCTGTTGAAGCATGTGTTGGTTCTTCCTCAATACCCTTTACTAATAGAAAAAATATATAGTAAAGTTGAATCATCAAAGGGAGCAAATCTGGCAATTGACATTGTTTTTAAAGTATAGCCCTACCAAAACATCAATGGAGATGTGTAATATTTAATTATTTTGCAATACAATAATTATGTAATACACTTACGAATAGGAAGTTTATCTAAGACAAAGTCGACAATATCCTTGGAACCAAAATCTTTATAGTTTTTAACTTGTGTTGTTAATCCACTCGACGCCATTTTCTCCATGTCCAATGAATCCACCTCCCCGACACCAATAGTAAGGATCTTTACTCCAGATCTCTTAAGAAATTCCGTAGTTTTTAATAATTGTTGTTGATCTTTGTTTGTTTTGGCATCCGAGATGAATAGGATTGTATTCTGCACTTCGGGTCTGTCACCACGAGTTTTAACAAATACCTCCTGGCGAACAGCATTGAAAGCAATGCCCGCTTTCGCCATTTTAGATTTTAAGAGTTTTGGTGATAGCTTCCGAATCGCCCTCTGAATTTTCTTCTTTTTATCGTACGTATTGAGATAAAACTGCACAGTAGGTTTAACATTGAATGTCATTAGAGAAACTTTCACATTTTCTGATTTGATCGCCGCATTATCCAGTAGTTTTGCCAGAAATGGTAAAAATATTTTCTTTATTTCTCTATTCTTAGCTTTCAGCGAAATATGGAAAACTATTGCCAAGTCAACTGCAGCTTTATCTGAAACTATACATGAGCGTATGGTAAATTGAATCTGGTTTAACAGTCCGCTTACCTCTGAACTACACCATTTTGATACTATCAATACGTATTATAATACGTTTATGTGCACACGGGCCAGTCGACGAAATTACCCTAAAATAAGTCGTTTGGTGGTAGATGTTTGAAAACGATGGGAATAGTTGCTTAACAAGATTTCGTAAGAATCGTGGCATATTGTTTACTTGTAAAGGGCGAAACAAGAAATACAACAGAGAGCTTTAGACACGATTATACAAGCACCACTTTAGATGATTTTTGGAAGCGTCACCGATCCAACATGGATACTGAAAGTTTCTATATGTTTAGTTCATAAGTTTTATTCCTTAAATTATTTTCCCAAAGGCCCCTTCAAATGCATACAGTACCTATGTTAGAATGGGTATTAATTCCATGTACTCACTAAGAGCCGGATAAGAGTCATCTACTTCATTGGCTTCCTCGTCTAACATGTCATCTGCAAACCGTTGCACAACACAATATTATTCGATACCTTCACTTAACTATCAAATATCTATATTTAATGTTTGATTACTGTGATTTGGAATCTATACATATTTATTTCAAACATATTTTTTCTTTAAAATATGAATTCACATAACTGATTAAATAGACGTAAAACTACTTGATTTAATGCAAACACTACTCCTTGAGTCACTATGCATAGTAGAAACTGTTTGAAAGAACGGGAGAAAGATTTTTGCTGGGAAAGAAAAAAAAGACGATAGGTGTTTGGTTTGAAAGATAAAGGTAGGAAAGCAAACATAGTTCACCAGAAGAAGTCGATAGTTAAAGATGTAAAATTTCAATGATGTTCTAAACTTGTGATAAATATACCATTTACAGTAGGTAATGGGTCCTAATGTTTAATCAACAACATACAATGGAAGCTCAGTAACATATAATCCCTAGCAAAATGCACAGCTCGTGCAAATATTTCATGTATGCCAATAGTTTCACTGTGACAATAGGTTTTAAGAATTTAAGTCATATGACATTTTCTATGAAACAGCCTTTAAAAACAGAAACTATCAGAAGTCTAATACTGACAAAACATTTATACCAAATGTAAAGATATAACTTGTGCAATTGCATTCATGAAAAGTGCTGATTTTGACTCCTTCACCTGATATTTTCGGGTCATCTGTTGGTATTTTAGTCAGATACCTGGTAGTATGTGTTTCGTCATTTGATGGTTTTTCAATGGCTGTATAAAATAAAATATTTCGAAAATAAAGATTCAGATTTCGATAAATCGTATGCTTTCGTCGTTACTAATGGAGTGTGTGCATCTTAAGAAAAACAACTTACATGTCGAAATAGCTCCCCTGACGATTCGTATCAATGCAGGCGATGAAAATTCTTTATATCCAGTTATCATTGCTGCCAATCCTGGAGACGAAGCTGTTCTTAGTTCAGTACCGTCTGCATTTCCAGTGCCAATAGTGAATATCTTTATTCCAGCTTTTTTAAGTTCTTCAGCATCTTGCAGGAACATGTAATGGTCAACAGTTGTCATGGTGTCCGTTAGTAAAATAACAACATTGGGGACATCAGTTCTATCCCCAGCTTCAGGATTAAAGACTTCGGTTTTCAGAAGTTGAAGAGCTCTACTGGGATTTGCCTTGTTATTTCGAAAATCTTTCGGATTTAGTTTGGATAATGTCTGTCTCATTTTGTGTATTTTTCTAAATGAATTTAAATTAAATAATACTTGAGCATCTCGTCCATAATTAAGCAAAGCTATTCGCACGTTACCCGAATCAACGTCTGATTCTTGAAATAACTCCTTCATAAATAATACCAAATTTTGTCTAAACTCCTTAGTCTTGATACGCTGTGAGATTTGAAACACAACTGCAACATCCACCATTTCCTTAACTGTAATATAAACAAGCAAGCTGTAGACTTTGTGTGCATGTTATATTGTTGTAATTTGGTCACAAGAAGACGTGGTTGTCCAGAAAATAACTAAACAAACTGGAATATGATATTCCTATAACATCATTCTAATTCATCAATATAGCATGGCATTAAAATATCTAAAACATTATGAACAGGATTCAACGCTACATGAATTGTTTGATAGATAGGGTTGCATTCAGTCAAATTCTCGTAATGCTATGTGTCAGAACCATGTCATTGTGCGAATCGCTGTGCATACAAAACTAAAACTCACGATAAAGTATCGTGCGTGCGTTTGGACTAAGTTGTGTTAAAGCTTCAATAAAATGAAAAGATGTATAGCTCACACAAAACATTTCATTTCTTAAGGCAGCGTAACAGCAAATATAATTCGTTCGTTTGCAGTAATACAAAGTGCGTATATATATATTGTATACATGCTTCTTATAATATACCAACTTTCACGTCACAAAACAGGAAAACAAGTACGGGTATTTTCTTTGATGAATCTTAAGAAATACTAAAGTGAGTGCAGTGTGTATCTCCTTCACATGTGGTGCTTGTAAACATCATAATTACACAAGTCTTGCTGGCTACCCAATTTAGGTTATGCATCAAGATCAACGCAGAAGAACATAATTATAGAGTATCATAGGATAACACTATTCTCTAATGAGGATACAAGATTGCTTTAAAAAGTAAAAATAAAACAAGAAGATACACCCCAAACAACAATTGTCTTTTAAATACACATGCAGGTGGGTGCCCTAATTGTAAAAGAAAAGTTAATCAATCTTCTAGTATATAAACCTGAAACTGCTGGATGGGGTAGAGCTCCCATCATTGATCGAGAATTGGTCATCAAGGATCCAGGAGCCATCATCATCGCCGGAAATGAATCAAATATTTCGGTTCTTTGCACTGGAGAATGAATATTTTGTAGTGAAGTTAATTATACTAGTATGTAAGTAGATTCATCGTGCAAGAAGGAATTCAAAAAGAAAATATGTTCAAAACCCCTATAAAAGAAGCAACTCACTATAGATGTCCTCTATTTTGTCAAAAAGTAAAGAACGGTGAAACTTATGTTCTTTACTAAGCTGTTATTAGAATATATCTCGATTTTGAGAATGGACGTATTATTTCGTTTCGTGCACCCATTCGATATTTATACACTTCTAAGGTCAACAATTAAATTAGTTATTTCATTTAAATGGAACATATGTAGTTAACTTACAAGCTGGAAAATTTGCAATAACAATATCGACAATTCCTATGAGACTGAAATCTTTATAATTTCGAACGTGAGCTGTATACCCTGGAGAAGCAACTCTTTCTAGTTCAACTGTAGCAGCATCTCCAATACCGATGGTAAATATTGTCACTCCTGAACGTTTTAACTTTTCCGCAGCCTCAAACAATTCATCTTGTTTCTTTTCTGTTACAGTATCCGTAATAAACAAAATGGCATTTGGAACGTGAGGCCTATCCCCATTGGCCCCAACAAAAATCTCCTTTTCTATAACTTCTAATGCTATGTCCGCTCTGTACTGTTTGGATTTAATCGATTTAGGTGATAGTTTACGGATTGTTTTTTGTAAAATCTTTTTAGATTTCGTATTGTTTAAATAAAAGTGAATATTTGGTTTGGAATTGAAGTCAATCAAAGATACTCGAACTCTTCCAGAGTCAGTATTAGCTTCCTTCAATAAATTGGATAGAAATGGCAAGAACGATTTTCTGACATCCCTATTTCTAATTTTCTTTGATAGATGGAACACTATGACAAAATCTATATCGTCTGAAAGGCAATGATTGCTATTAATTCATGTACATTATCAAATGATATGAAAAGGGACTCAACTAAGTTCTGTAGTGTTTTACAGACCGGCGATAAATGAACCGAAAATGAAATGAAGAATTGTTGATCATTAAATATATGTTAATTTTATATTTGTGAGAACATCAACGTAAAACTTGGAGTTGAGTCCCTTCAAATGCCCAAACCCTTGACAATCTGGAACCTCTGTCTAAATAAATGAAGAACGAATACAAATTAATAGTGTTGATTAATTAAAATGAAATGTTAGAACACATAAGATTGTACATTAAAACACTCACATTCATACATACGTTAATTTGAAAGTTTAAATTTTGTTTGTGAAAGGAATAAAGAATATACAAGAGTAAGGTCTTAATTCACCACCTAGGTTTTCATTGCCCAAAGCTATCATTAATATCGTTTCGAGGGTGATAAACATAGGGTCGTGATATCGGTACGAAAAGAAATGTTAAGAAACCCCAAACACCAATATGAATATTTGTATAAAAAAAACGTGCTTTTTGACTTACCTTGCTTTCGTTCGTCAATGGTGGCTTCAATGGAAGATGCTCGTACTAAAATGAAATGAAATGAATGAGGTTTAACGTCCTACTGTTCTACTTCGACTGTGCTAATGAAGACGGGCATACGCCATACAGAGATCCAATTGCTTAAAGGTTCTTTTACGTGCACGTCAATGTGTATACAGAGATATTACGGTCTGTTCTTACATAGAATTCCAATTGCTAAAGGTTTGTTTACGTGCACGTCAATGTGTATACGGGACTTCGGTTTTTCGTCCCCTCCGAAAGGCTATAGGTTGACCTGCACCAATGGCAAGGGGAAACCACGCTGAAAAATCTGATGAACTTTTTCAGCCAACGCAGGGATCGAACACGGGACCTACAGGTTAGCGAGCCAACGTCTTACTCAATAACATATAAGCTCATTACTTGTCCATTAACAAAAACTGTGCATAGTACTTACATCCGGCTATTTGGGAAACAATATCCATACGAGCAGCTTCGAGTTCATCAAATGATGTTAAGTCATAGCCACTGTCAACCGAGGAAATGACATCTATTTCTTCGGGATGGTCTAGATTAACACCAATGCTGTATACTGTAGTTCCAGATTCTCGTAGAGCTTTGGCAGACGCTATTGTGCTTTCGACATTTTCGTTGGCTGTGGAATCAGTGATAACAACGACTGCATTTGGCACATCTGGTCGATCACCAGCACCAGGCGTTAACATCTGAGTTCTGACAGTATCAAGACCAGAGGCAGGGTTAGCTTGCCGAGATCCATAGGCCATGGGGATTTTTCCAATGCTGGTAAGCAAATCTTCCTTATTCACATATTGGTTGAGGTTAAATATAACATTGGCGTCACGTCTGTAGTAAGCAGCTCCGACACGGACATCTCCGGAATCAATATCAGCATCTTTAACTATTGATGTCATAAAAGATTTCATTTTTTCCAAATTGGTCTGAGATATTCTATTGGAGTAATGTAACAAGAAGACTAAATCTAATTCCCTGGAGGCTGAAAGGAGAAAAGTAGACATGTTTTACGACAAGAGTTTCACAAGATATCGTAGTTACAAAAAAATCTTCCTTTTCTTCAAAAGTCTCTCCTCACACTACCTGTCTCTCTTTGTGGTACCACATTGCACAAGATTGTCGAATTAGAATACGTGTTTTTGATATTCTCAGTCCCTCAGAATAAAAAAAAAGATCAAAATTATTTTAGGTAAACTGGGGGAAAGACTCTTAGTTTGACCAATTTCCATGTAAGGTCATTTATGTTTGCGCGTAGATACGTTATAGATAAATGATTAACTCAAGTCGACTCGCCATCTAATATTCATATAATTTCATTCATCATAAAATTAAGATTTGGATGATTTGATATGACATAGCTATGATGCTAATTCTCCTACCTCGTAATCTAGATGCTCCTACGTTTGAGATACCTGTAAAAATGAAAATACATGATGCTTATTTAAAGTTTAAAAGTTTTAAAATGCACTCGTTAGCTATTAATTTTTGTATCAGGGCCATATTTAAAGGTTTTTACATTTTGTTTGTTAAATCGTATTTGCCTGGCAGTAGTTAACAATTTATAATATTTGACAGACAGTAGTTGACTATTCATATTATTTGCTATAATCGTTAACTAATTATGTTAGATTACACAGCGTAAAGAGTATCAGTATATAATCGATTAATTATCTATACGCATTAGCGTTATACACAGACAATAAACGTGATCTATTGATTAACAATACTTACGTGAACAGATCTGGGAGAAAACTACATCAGCGATAAAGGGGAGATCACCATAGTTGTCCATGACGAATTTAGTATCATCAATGGGAACACTATTAACGCGATCAATCTCACTGGTATCCCGGAACCCAACACCAACAGTGAATATACTGGTACCAGCTTCACGTAACTGTCTAGCTTCCCTTATGGCATCTACTTGCCCAACAACAGAGACGCCAGTTGTTAGAATAAGAATAACATTTGGAGCATTTGGTCTGAAATAATATATTTATGTTGACATTGTAATATTTTATATAGACAATGACAATATGTGATTTACAAATGAAGCGAGCCCGTTACCTTATACGATTGAAACAAATTGTACTAATCAATAATTCAGAACGAGGTAGATTTACAAGCGCTTTGTGATATAAGCAATGCAAATAATAACAAAACCACCCGTGGGCTAGTTACTTTTGGTTATGCCGTTTTGGTCAGAATTGTCAGTCTCTATAGTGAACTTGTTTTATTGCCTAACATAATCTGGGCGGGGCTTCACTGGGAGACTCCCGTGCCAGATCAGTAAAGTACTAATATAAGAAATGTATACAAAGAGAGAAGATCTTCCCATAATCCAAATATATAAACAACCAGTACCTGTCTCCATGTTGTTCTTTAAATAAAGTACTAACTGTCTTTAACCCTTCATATAAACTCCGCTGTCCTGGACGGAATGGAGCCGCGCTAAAATGAAAAAGAAGAAAAGATACAGTTATATTTCATCGTTTAAGGTTTTTGCAATCTTCGATATATACGCAAGAATTTCATAAAATTCTGTGCAATACACAGAGTGTTCACAAGATTTTGCAAGAGTGGTCAAGGAAATAAATCTTTAAGCTATTATCAGGAATCTAACAACACGTAAAGGGATGATATATGTAGTCTATGGACGACGGACGAACATGGAGTACGACAATGTGCGACCACATTTCAGCGCAGGTTTTAATACACAGTTTAAAAATTGTCATACTGTATAATGCCTTCTGTTTTGTTTAATGAGAACTTAATTCCACTTAATTAACCATATCACGTCAGCCGAGTGTAAAATGAATTTTATGAAAATCTGTGCCATTCAATGCAAAGTTATCAAGAGTTACATCTAAAATAATTGCAAGTAAATTGAATGGTGATAGAGTGTTTTCAAGATTCCAGTACATTAGGCATATAAAAATAAATCTTGGAGTGATTATAGTCAATTAGTGTTAATACACGATTTTCTTTAATCCTTTAATCCACACACTCTAATTAACCATATATCAAGGAAATATGCTAACGATTTTCCCCGCAAGGTCATTTATAAACTGTTACCGAGAAAGCAGAGACAATAAATCATTATCGAAACAAAGCATATACTGTTTCATTCTACCAGTAACTATCCAAATAATGCACATGCGGTTTCATTCTACCAGTAACTATCGAAACAACGCACATATTTTTTTTCTTTCTACCAGTAACTACTGAACAGTACACATATTTTTAAATTATACCAGTAACTATCGAAACAATACATATGTTTTTAATTCTATCAGTAACTATCGAAAAGGTCACATACATTAATACTACAAATAAACACGGAAAAGAATATAGTCTTCATTGTTTAACTATTCAATATTGTAAATAGTACATATTAATTCCATGTATAACAAATGTCTACTTTTGCGGACGACGGACCAATGGAGGGACAACAATTCTTTAATGAACTTACTTGATTTCTGACTTAATTTCACTTAATTTAGTGTATTTGTTAAAAGGGAACCTGCTGTTAGTCTGGGAGCTGAAAGACACGAACCCAACTCGTACATTTCCAGAATCCACTGGAGCAAAATCTAACATTGAGGTAGCAAAATATTTCAATTCATTACTTTCAGCTTTATTCTCTGATGTATCCAACAAGATCATCAGATCTAAATTTCTATTTTTACATTCTGAAAAGAGATTATAAAACATTAGTATACATTGTATTAATAGGATGGCGCGCAGAGAGCGAGGGGCGGGGGAGGGGGCTGAAGGGTTGACGGGATCAGGCATCTATTTCATGGGATCATCTAATCAAAGAGTAAATATGAATGAAGGTTTTTTTTTAAATTTGATATTATCGCTTTTAAGGAGACCTACTTAATTTATTTATTCTATCTATTTTGACACATTTAAAGTTGTCTCCTTCCTCACAGTCCCGAGCCCTGTACTTGAGTCGTGGGGTTATACAATCAAGAGTTGGCCCAGGGCATCACCAAACCTCTGCACGTCACTGTATCTATCTTTAAATATTTCCCACGCTCATCCTTGCAGTGCAACATTTACAAACAAATTCAATCACGGTCGACAGTGTATGAAACGTCTATGTCTTTACTGGCTGGTTTAGGCTTACTATTGAATGTTGAGTGAGAGAGAGAGAGAGAGAGAGAGAGAGAGAAATGGGTTTAACGTCCACTCGACACAAACTAGGTCATTTCGGGACTAACATATGGTTTAATTTTATTTACATAATTCGCTTGCGCGTAGGGGTCTTTAGCAGTGGGAGGAAACCGGAAGACCCGGAGAAAACCCACGAGGTTGGACAGGCGACCCTACTCCTTGCCACGTACAACCGGGGATTCGAAACCACGCCAGTCGACTCAATGACAGATTTTATGATACAGCGCGCGCACGCTAACCATTCAGCCATCCAACCCCCCTGAGTGGCGTGTGGTTGAAGCGGGTCGATCCGGTTTTGTTATAATAACATTAATTTTTGTATTATTTTTTAACGGTTGGGATTTATTTATAAAACCAGCATGAACGTACCTTCCCCTATTTGAGCTTCTCCCAGTTCTGGAATGAAAAACACCAAAATATTGTTTAACAGGCATTATGTAAGAGATAAATGCTTTAAATATAAATTAGTCATTAGACATTATGTCAAGACCATAATTAATTAACTCTCGATATGACATCGGATGCCCCCGATTTTAAGTAGATAAGAACGATTCGGTCATTTAATGATTTAATTTAAAAATAGAGAAGCGAGGCTAAGACTCGAATGGTCAGTACGGTGGTTACTACCAATGCACACATCGTATCAAAACTAAAACTATTGATAACTTCGCTCAAAATAAAGTAATTCGAATTAATTTTTCAATATGTTCATTTTGCATTATCTATTTTTGAAATAGTATAGCTCTTTATCTATATCTTACATATTGCGTCTTTTAAATAACTGTAACATAATTTTGTGCATACGTCTATTATAATCATAATATGTACGTATGTAAGTGAATGGGACGAAATTAAATGGGTTTCACTTCCTGTTTTTATACGCCAACTGGACTAATGCAGTGTGCTATGGGATGGACAGGGACATTTGGGCGTACTTTTTTTTTATCGAATTATAACTATCAAGGTTTCTTTACGTGTACACCGGACCTCGGCTATTTCGCCCCAGTCCTGCACCTCTGATAAGGGGAATCCAGAGACTTCTGGTTAGTCAGCCAGTGCCTCATTCACTGAGCCAACGTGGCTCCCAAATTATTAATATTAACAACATTATATATCGAATCATAAATGTAATCTACAGACGGAAGAACGGATTGAGGCGACGGCAATATACGAACACTTTTAGATGTTGGCATAAAAAAAACAAAATGTTTTCGTGAGTAACTTAATACTTTTTCTTTTTACATTTTTACAAATTATGCTTCATAAATATTTGAAGAGTCATTAATTACGGTAGACCTAGATTTAGAGTTACCCCCCCCCCCACCATTGTACATAGTAATATGGATTAAATTACAGTAACTATATTCAATAAAGATAAATTAACATACCATTTTGACCGGATGTGAATGTGATTAGAAGGAGACATGCCGCTAGCCATATGCTGCGGTCAAACATCTTTACCTGAAAAATATAAAAATTAAATACAAGACAGGGTATGCTTGGTTGTATCACGTATAATTTGAGTTCTAAGACTTTGTTGATCTACCGGACATTAGTATGATATAGATACAAATATCCATTCAATCAATTGTCTAAAATATTAGTATGCAGCCCAGTAGTGCTGCAAATCTTCTGTGTGTTTGTCTTAAGTTTTTTTTAAAAAAATAAACATATTTTGTATTTCTAAAACCATTCTAAAAAATGGCCTTACAAGATAATGCCAGATGACGGCATATTTGTAAATGTTTGAAACAGTTTATGCAAAAATAGAAAGTAGGAATTCATTTAAATTTCGAAACGTATTCTACCGTTAGAATGAAATTCCAGACAACGAAACGTAGGGCACAGCATCTAAGTCGTGAGAAATCTACAAAAGTTGCGTCAATAAAAGCAAATTATGTGTACTGTACAATACCATTGTGGTCAAGATTCTTTGGCGTAATCGAGATAAATATCTTTGCCGGTAATTGTCATAAATTGTTGAAATTATATAGATTTATTCGTTTCATTTGTCTGAACAACGCATGTATAAATAGTTGTCGCTATAACTTTCACAGGGTTAAAGGGTTTATAACTCTAGTCGCCACTCACGAACATAAATAATGCATATAGATAGATATCCAGTGATCGAGAAATTCTCAAGATTGACCAATGCCTGTAACTCTGTAATCTATTATCAGAAATAGCTGAAATTCAATATCCTTATTAAACTCACAAATGTAAACAATATATAAACAGACGCGATGAGACATGTAGTCTGTGGAGCGTTCACAACGACAGTGAGGCGGTTCTAAACAGGCGTTTAAAAATCGACATAATAGACACACCAATGCTTTTAATATAGGATAATTTAAACCATCAACAGCACAAACTAATCGAATTCCACTGCATACGCATTTGCTGTTGCAGAAGTTACTAATTAAGAAATATAATGCGCATAAAAACACATAATTTTTGCAAGTACTTTCTATATAGTGTGCATTGGCTAATTAGAAATTTCAGAATTATTTCACACTTCAGGCATCTTATATACTTTCCAAATTTTATGTTTGCACTTAAGAAATACTAATTAGAGTACTGTAGTCTCCATCATGAAGCATATCAAAATTACCCTTTCTTTAAACATACATTATGCAAGAGCAAAATCTGCCTATTGCGGGTCTTTCTTTAGGCCTGAAATGTCTTCTAAATTATTAATTAGGCATTAATTAACCTATCCAGACCATAATCAACTCTCGATGGCATCAGATTTCTGCGATCTTAAATAGATTAGAACGGTTCAGACATATTTTGATTTAATCTAAAAATGGAGGAGCAAGACTTAGCTTCGAACAACCAGTACCGTGGTTGAAATTATTGCACACGTCTTACCAAACCTTCAAAGGCTAACATCTACGCTCGCAATAGAGTAATTTGAATGAAATTTTCAAATTATTCATTTTACATGATCTATTTTCGAACTATTATAGCAAGAATGTCTAGCTCTTTATCTAAATCTTACATAATATATCTTTAAATTAAACATTTATTTATAAATGTATCATTATTAAGTCAAAGGCAAGAACGTGTGGTATGAATTCCGAATGCAGCGTTTTATCAAATTACTGAAGATCATCAAACACAATTTATGTTAAGGGTTTTCGTCATTGGCTGTACTGTCATAAATTCAATCTTTGAAGTCAACTTATTAAACTAATATTACACTTTTTTGGGGAAAAACGTTTTTTTTTCTCCCATAAATGTAAGTTAAAGATTTTGTCCAAAATCTTACACCATAAAGCTAAAACATGTTGAATGGTTTTGCCTACGAGAAACGGAGAATGCTTATTGTTTCTAAGCACCTGATAACCCTTCTCCGTTACACACTTACTTGCACTATACGCAGTTCAGTCCGAATATGCCAGAATGAAGATTAAATATTGACCTTTAGTTTTAAACCATACGCAATCGCGTCTACTCTTAATTACAACACATTTTGGTCCAAATTTAATCACGTAAAGATTACATTGATTTGTATTCATTTCACATTGCCATATTTATGCGTCTTTGATAAATAACATTATAATAATGCTGCTCTATGTTTCGTTCAAACAGCTGTCATTGAAGATGTCTTGTTTTAGGCCTGCAGCCAAAATTTCTAGCTTGCTTAGAAAAACAATTCCGCTACAATGTCCTAGAAGCTAAACAAACTATACATTTTTGGAAAGTTTATAACACCAGGACCACAAATCCCCAGAGTTACAAGCATAATGATTGCAATAATTCTATTTAGGACCTGATCAAAATCTTAATAGTTGTCGAGTAAATGCTATATTTATACTAAAATTTGTGAAGTTGGCATAAAATTAAATATTGGCGAAAACATCCGATGGCTTTATCCTTGGCAAGAATAGTGTACGGGCAAAATTTTGATTTAAACAAAAATACCCAAAACATAAATGCCGAGGCTCAACGAGGAATTTGGGAAATCCATTAACGGTTTTAAAAAAGTTATCTCCCTTTCTTTCAAATGTCTGCGCGGTGAATGTTTAGGCAGTATGACGCACAAGACGATGTGCGAGCACACATGCACAATATTTATATCGATAATTATAGGGTACCAGGGACCTGCGAGGGTTGGTGGGCAGGTGTCTACCCAGACATTATGGGCTAGGTGTCTGGAATCTGAAAAGCCAGGGGAAATGTTTGATATTGGTTAAGCAATATGGTTATTACACGACCAGAATCTGTCAGTAGTATTGTATGTAAATCGCATTGAAACCACGTGATCTTTTTCACTATAATATAAACTCGCAAACAACATACCCTTTCAATTATACCCTACAGTATTTTACTACATGTAGCTGTAAACATCTAGTTCAGATATGATTTAAGGTCAAATTACAAATATATTTAAACTGAAACCATATCTATAACTGTGTAATTTGGTTACAAATATAGATATACATCTAAGGCAGAAACTAATGATTTACTGAAGTAAAACAATCATTGAAAATGAAAATTATGCAGTTACTCATCACTTTAAATGTCAACAAAGTCAGTCATCGTCATCATCGCTGTCACTACATGCATAAACATTTTCACATTGACCACACTTACACAGATATGTAAAAGGCAACTAAATATTTATAGATGCTTTGTTTCAGTTTAAAGTAGCTACGTCTCTAACTCAATATCATCCAAGGTCTTCAACATTGAAAACACGAATTATTTGTCAATTCAAATGAACATTGATATTGTGCTCTTACCGAGAAAAAATGGGCTTCTGGTATCCGATATTTAAGATGAAATAAACATTTTACCATCGGCACAACGTGGGACTCGAAGAACCAGGCTAGACATATTCCACAGGTCATGTAAAACAGTGACCTCATATTCTTATCTAGAGAGCATGCGCAATAAATACTATCGGTGCAGACAGGAATAACCAGGCGCTAGAGATTGCCATTCGATTGAGCCTTCTGGCGTATTTCGCCAAACATAACTGATTTGAAATTAGAGCAAAAACGGAAACGATTAAATGTAAATCAGTTTATATAGATCTATATTACATTATTACGCCATTTGTGTCAATTTCTAGGTCACAAATATTAGCGATTTAGCTCCTATAAATATTTGTTAGAACTTTAGCCTCAAATCCTATCTGAAAAAGGGTTTACAGATATTATAGTAGATATAATTTTCCGGAGAACTTATATAGGCCCCTTGTTGTTAAATCCTGTTCAGTTTATCGAATAAATGTCAACTTCACAATATTGTTAGTATTTACTTCACAACTATGAGGATTTTCATCAGGCCCTAAATCGAGTTATTACAAACATTTTGCTTAGAACTTATTCTTTTGAGAGGATGAAGGCATCGGGTGTTTTCGCCAATATTTAATACTGCAATAAGCTTTCCAAAATTGTATAGCTTCGAGGACCTTGTAGCGGAACTTCAAGTTAGAAATTTTGGATGCAGGCCTATTTACTCGGATGTGCTCAATTACACAATAACTACAGTCTTACATTTATATACTAGATATATTATGTTTACCTTTAAGTTTTTAACTGGTTTTACTTACTTTTATCAGGAATAATTGTTATTAGTAATAAAAATGTCCTTATAAAGTTGGAGAAAGAGAGGAATGGGATTAGCGTCGACTCGACACAAACTAAGTCATTTCGGGACTAACGTATGGTTTAATTTTATTTCAATAATTTGCTTGCGCGCAGGGGTCTTTAGCAGTGGGAGGAAACCGGAGGACCCGGAGAAAACCCACGAGGTTGGACAGGCGACCCTACTCCTTGTCACGTACAACTGGGGATTCGAAACCACGCCAGTTGACTCAATGACAGGCCTTATGATACAGCGCGCACGTGCTAACCATTCGGCCATCCAACCCCCCTATAAAGTTGGAACATTTTCACAAAAGTAGTTCTAGAGTTATGTACCCGGATGATACGATTCATTATTAAGGGATTATATTGTCCTGTTATTAATCATGCTATAGATTTGGGTTTTTAGACGATTTTTAGAACGTGGTCAATCTCTACAGTTAAAGCCTGCAGTACCGAAACATTGTGTGAAATTTGTGAGATTTGCATATAACCTGCAAAACGAACCTGCAGTTGAGCGCGTGGTACATTGCCTGGCAAATTATGTTTGTACTCTAACAGCTATAATATTATACATTAAAAAGACTCATTTAATTCCTACGTAATGGTTGTAAAATCTATATTATGAATTTACTTTTTATAAAGGCATGGTATTAATACATTCTTTGATCGATGCTTAATATGTGTACTGAAGAACAGAAAATAAACAATAACACATTTATAAATGTTGTATCAACACCATACGAGAAAGATTACCAACACATAACTCCTGTACCGTTGTTTTACTTATATCGCTGTTTAACACACACTTGTAACATGTTATACAACACACCTAATCTAACACGAGATATTGTCCATTACAAAATACAGGCAGAACTACGTATCCTAATATTCTGATAAAAAAAACCCCAGTAAACCATGATTTAAAGATTTCCGGACAATTAACAATGAAATATTACAAAAGATTAGTATATAGATTCATGGCCGCCGAAATGATCACGCAAATCATTAATACGAAGGGAATGATTAAAAGTTCGCTTTAAGGCATGAATTGCACAGTAAACCCACATGTGATACTTGAATAATGAATTTGCAATAGGATGATATATTTCTAGGGCGCTCACAAGACTTCTCAATGTGATAAAGGGTAATAACTCTTGATTGTTGAAAGTTAACAGGAATCTTCTCATAACACTAAGCACTGTGAATAAATTGGCTGATACTTTTAGCCTCTAGATGCCTTCAATTGGTGGTCAATATAGTGTCCAATATAAGGTCAATCCCATTTCTGGTCAAAGCAAATATCTTTAAAAAAGAATTAATGAATGTAGTACCGTGATTGTTTTGAATTGGTTTCAACTTTTGAGTTTCGATGTCGAATATGGACGTTCTGGAGATGACAAGTAAGTTGTTTAAGATATCAGTGTTAAAACTATAAACGTAAAGCTAGGATATAAATGTATTTAGTCGAATATGATACATTAAATTTGCCAGTGTTATGGTTAATTAATTTAACATAGGCTACTGGTGACAGTAAACAAATAATATCCACCTAGATCATACTTGCATAACATGTGTAGATTTTGTCTCAGAATGACTCAGTTTGGGTGGAGTTTAGCGGTTTATTTGACCATTTATCAAATTTCACAAAGCTTGCTGATAGTGAAAATCCCAAATCTAAAGATACATGTACACTAAAATCTCCCCGATTGACGTAGATGAAATGAAATAAAATGGAGTTTAACGTCATACTTTTCTACAGCGAATGACTTAAATTAAATTGGCTTTATTTGCAGGTTAAACAATTACTAAAGCAGCAATGAAGAGACTAAATGCGTATCTAAGTCCGCTTCCATTTCGTTCTGCTATTCGACCTTCCACGAATATTTAGAAACCTAAAAAAGACTAGGTCATAAACATCACGACTCCCACGCCCTGCCGTTAAATAGACTGCGAAAGAAAGTTTTATGTTTCAAACGAATTAGATAACATCTAGTAAATCAAATCATAATAAACATTACGTTAAATAAGACGTAATTTATGTCAGTGTAACACAGACGATAATGAGAAAGTCTATACAGCTTTTCGATCAGGTAGAAAAACATATAATATGCAAAATTTAATTAGGCTCTGAAAAATGTAATCTATCGAAATGTGGGAAGACAGTGCAGTCACTCTAATTGAAATACAGATCTTAATTTCGTTTTAATTTTTTATACTTTCAATTGAATTATGGCGTAGTAAGACAAGTAAATCGAAATTTTGAACTATCAAAAACGGATCGACATATTATGTGTTTTAATCAAATTGATGATAAAGCACAGATAATCAAATGTGATGACCACAAACTGTAAATACATGTAAATGAAAAATGTCAAGCCACCCAAAGTCACCACAAACCACATTTCATAAAAAGCTGTTCAATTAAATGCATAATAAAAAAGGCATATATACATTTTTGACCATACTATCGGTTCAAAAATCATTAAAATCGATCAATTCCGTAGAATTTTATCGTCATATAATCACGTGCAATCAATTGCCTGCCTCCATTGTGTATTTCTCTTACAAAGTTAGCCGAAGCCTGAATGATATTTCATATCTGTCAATTAGAAAAAAAGATGACACCTAGACCTATGATTTTGTTCTAAAGAACACTTTTAAGCCTTTATCTTTGTGGGCACCTCGCGCATTGCGACTTTTGATATCAGTTTTTCTAAAAGTAGTAAATTAGTAATTGGTAAAGCGTTTTTGTGTTTAGAGTAGAGGTCGTCGGAGGTTGGGGTTTGGGAATTTGCATGGATTTCAATTTCAGATGGGTTTAACCTGTAAAAGGAGGACTGCAGAAATTTTATCCTTCTATAAGGTTATTTGTATCATTATAACTACAAGCATCAGCCAATCCTGTCATGTCTCTTTGGAAACGTGCATCAACATCTTATATAGACTTTGCAACTCACTGAACAACCCTTTATTAAGCTATTCTGTTAATAAAACCTTATGGGGTGATTGCTCAATGCTGCAAAATATTTTCTGTTGTAAAAACAAATGTAAAACATTTTGTCATTAGTGTGCACTTTAGTGAATAGGGTGATCTTTTACGCCTTATATGTTGTTCTAAAGATTCTCTGTCAAGATAAACCTTGTTGTTATTTGATAACAGCTGCTTTTGGTCATGGGAAACGTCATGATTCATTTAGAAAACCGTGATGAATTGCTACCATCTTGCAAAGTATGGAGCAAGGCTGGTAATCTTTAAATTCCTTTGTTGTCAAAAAACACTTAATGCATTGTAAAAGATCAAGTCCATATCCGGTGCGAAATTAATCTGTTTTGTTGCAATTTCTCAATCTACAGAGAGATCAAATGGCTTTCAAATGTCAAATGGAGTTAGGATTTTTATTGACGAAATGACAAAGTGAAAAATTTCATTGACGAATACAATTGCATTATGCATTTCGAGCTAATACCAAATTGTTGTTCTCCCTAGCCACCTTGTATTGTTGTGGTTTTGTATGTTATAGACTCCGTTTAAAAATGAATATTTCTGATGCGCAATACAATATATAAGTGAAGGGCTACTCCAAACTATTTAGATGGGTGTGCCCAAATAATAAGTCTTTGCCTGACTATCTATTCTACCGCTACAACTCATCACAAGCACAAAATTCGCCAAAAATTGTATGTATATCTAAGAAATTAAAACATAGACTACGCCAATGCCGTCTGTTGTTTTTTTTTCTGTCCGCTAGACAGCCCTGGGTACAAATTCATTTGTGAACTTCGTTTATAACCCTCATAATATGACCCCAGTTGATTAAAATTGAATCAATAAAATTACATTGCCGCCAACTAATTCTTTGCACCACCGAATCAAAGCATACGTTTCTTCACAGACCGATAGTAATTTGCTATCGTTATAATTGCAGACAGATTTCATATCTATATAATGCATGCCTTGTTTGACACTTCTGTCAACATGAACCATATTTATATCAGATTATTAATACCAGACACAGCTGTATCAGTTCCAGTTTGTATATTTTTGTGTATTACATAACTTTAAAAACATTACGAAGGCGCTCGACGTCTTTAATGGTTAAATAGTCAAGTATAACAAATAAGTGGGCTTGCGCTAAATGCTTCCTACACCCCCCACCCCTTGGCCCAGCACTGCCCTGTCTTAGCATTTACATACATTTGCCTGCAATTTGTTTTTTCCACCCCTTTCCAAGTGCGTATAATAATTTGTGTTAATACTGACAAATGAAATGGGGTTTAACGTGAAATGACATGAAATGGGGTTTAGCGTCCTACTGTTCTGCTCCGACTGAGCTAATGAAGACGGGCGTACGCCATACAGAATGCTATGAGGTAATTTGTACCAGGACAGCGTCGCAATGTCCTACCCTTATATCCAATTCCAACTGCCAAGGGTTCTTTTTCTTGTACGTCAATGATTTCACGGGAAGTCGTTTTTTTTCTATCCGTTGTCCCTTGTCAGGCCCTCTGTCCTACACCACTGACAAGGACACAAGACCAAGGAGGGAACCACTCCAGAAAATCCGAATAAACTTTCTCGGCCAACACCGAGATCGAACAATGGACCTCCACGGTTAGCTTCTTACTCACTGAGCCACCACGCCCCCCCCCCCGGGGGGTTTCACGTACACTCAACACAGACTAGGTCATTTCGGGACTAACATATGGTACAATTTTATTTCAAAAATTTGTCTGCGTGTAGAAGTCTTTAGCAGTGACAGGAAATTGGAGGACCCGGAGAAACCCCACTATGCTGTGTTACACTTTCATGATAAAGTGGCTGGATAATCATATCTATTTACTTTCTGAAGATTTACTGATAAACGATAATAGCGATCATCAAGACACTAATTGTACTGGTTAAACATACGTTATGCAAGAGCTAAATCTGCTTATTGCAGGTCTTTCTTTAGGCCTGAAATGTTATCTAAATTATTAATTAATTAACTTATCCAGACCATAATCAACTCTCGTTGTCATCGCTAGCCTGTGATATTTACTGGATTTGAATCCGATCTGCTGCTGAACGATCATTGATGATTAAATTAAAAGATAGGTTGTCATGCAACGAAACATACGCCCACAGCAGTTAAATCGTCCTTGCAGTCAACAAGAGTTGTCGCATATTTTTACTTTTGTCGGTAATGAAACATTTATAATACACTATATCTGATTTTAGAGTAACAACTCATTAAGTAATTATCAGAAAATCATTAGAATTTGTTTGGCCCATGCCAACGTTTGATATACAAAACATTTAATATCATGGATTTAGCTGTTCAAATTATCAAAAACCTTTGAAAATCAATATGCTTGTTCGTTTCAAGACCTTAAACTCTATGTATCAAGCCAAAGTCAATCGAAATGATTATATATAGGCGTAAACACGGTGTATAAATATAAAATCAATCAGACAATAACTATGCTCATAAAGCATCCACAAGATATTTGAAAGTGATCAAAGGCCATAATTTTGGCAGTAATAATCTGAAATCGTTCGCCTCGAGAGCGTCCACAAGTTTTTTCTAAGTGATCAAGGGCCATAACTCTGGCAGTAATTATCGGAAATCAGTAAAATCAATAGGCTTCTTCGTCTCATGACCTTAAACACTGTGTATAAATTTAAAGTCAATCGGATATTAACTTAGCCTCTAGAGTGCCCACAATGTGGGCGTATAAAACTGGATAATTGAGACTATGTTTTATTTTATCGTACCCACTTTAGTAATGGTGAACGAGACTAGGCCTAAAATTCAAAAGCTAATATCTCGGTTCAGAAAGGATCAATTTGACTTAAATATTCAGCAAATTCCCTTTGCATTATCTAGTTTTTAACTATTTTAGTGAGATCTGTCAGCTCTTTATCTAATCTCCCATTTAACCAATGTCTCAAGGTAATGGAGAAACGGGCTAACGTTAATGAACATAAACATAGCCAAAATGGACAAGAGAACATCTAAGGTGGGATACCTAATCAGAATCTGGAATGAATAGGGAATTAATTGGAATTTCATACAAGCAAAAATTATTAGTTAACTAAAACCACACAAGGGCAAAATATTTATCAAGATGAGAAAATCACTTTTTGTTAGCATCAGCCGATAAATCACCTTGTGGGCAGTTCAAATGATATAATATTTTACATTCTGAAATCAACGATACACATTGTAACTTTTCAGAAAGACTAAGTATAACACGACATTGCCTGTTGTAGTGATGGTTTGGGCCGGATTTTAAAGATCAAGCCGGCCCCGTGCCCAGCAAATATCCATCTAATAGGGTAATATTAAATGGGCGCCTTAACTATCTAAAATATAATTTTCTTTCTAAACCAAGTTATATATAGCCTATTTCCGAAATGAATCTACCTGTCGGTACCATCAGGGCTAATGAATGATGCAGTGTACGAGGGGCATTTTGCCCAGACCGCGGCGTTTCCGCATACTCTTCATAATATTATGTCATAGGTTCTTTTGTGTGCTCGCCAACGCGTACAACGAAACCTCGGCTTTAGGTCCCATCCAAACGGCTAGAAACTATTGTTCTGTCATTTATATCAAGAATGGACCTGGGAGGTTTTGGTATAACATAGAATGGAAAGATAAAGCATAAAGCTTGACCTAGACCCTTGATTTACCCTTTGTGTTACCGATGTACACCAATCACCAAATCATGTGATTTCCATCACTTATAAAATCCACATGCATGTGAACCGGGCGTAACCGTTTTTTGACCCATGATAAAATTTCGTTCAACAATTTCTTTGATCACCGTCAATCTAAACATACACTTAATCCAACTTATTGGCATCGCTTCAAGATAAATAATTCTTAATCACTCTTGATCTGAACCCGGCAAAGGGATGCATGTCAAGAAAACAGCATTTAAAATTGGCGGGCTAATTTAACTTTTAATGATAATATTTGTGTTTATTTTCCTCTTTTCCTTAGGAACGGAAAAGAAACGGTGGTATTCAATACCCGAATTCGCACATATTCACAGCTGCAATTGTAATTGTCTCTATTTAAATTGTCGTATTATCTCAGAAAAATGAATCGAGGTTAATATCAAATGTAGTTCCCAAGAAGGTTATCGGGACCTTGCTATGTGTATTCTTTACGCCCGCCCACGGTGTATAGATGATAGACGTCCAGAGATAGATTTCTTATTCTTCTGCTGCTTTGTATTTTAATACATTAAAATGTCTGATTCCATTGGGAAGGGGATAACGCAGACGTACCTATTCTTCAAAAGCTTGTATTTTATCCTCAAGGTTGTATGTTGGCCTGATTTCCGGCCAGACATCCATTCTTAGCAGACCACAATATTTCCAGAAATAAACAAAATAACATTCTGACTAAACAGTGGTCCTTTGTATAGCACGCGTTGTGTTATTAAACAGTATTGTCCAAAATTAATGGCGTTTTATTGTTTCAGTTCCAATAGAAAATCACTATAAAAGTGTGTGGGCTATGTGAACTCTGCAACTGAGAAGTGGTATCAGATGCTATATTATGAGAAGCATACCCTACCTTGTGCATGACAACTGTCACTACTTATATTCAGCTTACTGTCGTTATCAAAACGCTTTGTGAGTTAAATTTCTGCAAACCATATTTTTCGAAAGAAATTTAATGTTCGACAGCAACAAAAGATCGTGTATCAAATAGGCAGTCTTAGATTTCAGAGAGTACTTAATAGTTGACATATATAAATTTGTATTCTATTTGTATAAATTTTGGCGCGTAATTGATTTTTATACTTTTGTTTCGCAGACCCTCTGGTCGTTTTGACTTGACATATCGTAGAAGTAGGTTAAAACATATGGTCCATGATACGTTATTGAAATTAGCCAAGGATAAAAAATGTTTGAAGACAGTACTCGCCTTAGATGTTAATATGTTATCATCATAAAATATTATTTGAACTGAAGCATTATTAAATAGCTTACAGAAACCTAAATAAGTACAAACTAACACGGGATGACCAAGGTATGTCTTTTGACCATGGGATTAGTTCAGGGTTACAAGTACAGAAAGGCATATATCAAAGAAGCACTGTCTGTTTTTCACCTTGCTTCCTTTTATGTATATTAATATAAACTCAATTGAAACATGTGGTTATACCGACTTGTATGAAATATGAAGCGAAAATTTAAATTAATCAGTACACTTATCGTATTCGCGAACACAAAACGACCAGTTGTTCGCCTCAACGAAAAAATACGGCGAAATGAAATGAAGCGGAGTTTTACGTCATTTCTTTTCTGCACCAACCGTGTAATGCAGTGTGCTAGGATTTAAACCAACAGTTGTGCTACGGACTGCGCTTATTTCAAATTTAAAATTCAAGGGTTCATTTCCTTGAAATTTGAAAGCCCACCCTTACTGCATCACGCTGAAAAACACTAACGTCTTCATTACTCTGCCACCGTAAAGATGGTTTTACAGAGTCCATAAGTGAAGTGATCTACCTTATATAAGGTCAGTAAATGGTATGTATAGTAGATTGCCAAGCAACGAAATATGCCCAAGAAATGACCATTCTCTTGGAAAATATAAAGCAAACCATTTATACTGATAATGTCTAATACAGTGTTTACTAGATTCTACCGCGTGATTAGAACTGTCCACTCTAAGCGTATTTGTGAGGTGATTCAGAATAACTTGGTCATATCATCAATAATATATTTTGATGTCTTATTACCACAGTAACGAATTTATCATTCCATCTAAAGGAATATAGCAATATATCAAACGGAATATAACACTACACAATTACTGTACTTATCGTTCATGAAACTATTGTTAACCGAAGAGGTGAATATATTGTGGTCATTCTTTCTTTAACCTGTAAAGTGATCTTAAGATAAAATTTGTGTATATAATTTCCAGCTGACCTCATTTTTTCTACTTTTATAAAAACTATTTCCTCGCTTACACTAACCACTACAGCATGGGATGTAATAAAACGGAAAGTCGCATCAGCCCACAAGTCTTTTCTACTCGTCTAAACATCACCAGAGATATTTGCAAGGTTTTGTTTAAAGAATATTACAATCAATTCTAAATGTTTAGTAATGTTGAAATAATTTACTTCAACTTCTACCCACAACATTGTAAAACGCGTTGAGATATTATTTGTATAGTGTAATGCGTTATATAAGAATAAATTATTATCATTATTAATATTATTATTTCATTGGGCGGGGATGGTACATACAGCTTATGCCATCAATAAAACATTTCAATAAGTACATACGCAAGTTTAAACCGGAAACGATGTGAGTTGGTTTTGTAACATGTACGATTCAGGTGCATTAGTGAAATATTCCTGTTTACCCAACCCAAGATCAATCACCATGTATACTTTCCGCCCAGTATTACAATATTTAGATTTCTATATTTAGTTCTTTAACATGAATCAATAATGCGTTTTCATCATAGCTTATAACATATCAACCATCCCAAAACCAGAAACTTATATAACTACCACCAGTTAAAGTGTAAGTCTCGCATCAGAGAAGCATGACAATTTCTAACATTCAGACCCAGGCGTGCAATTTTCAGTGGGTGACGGATGAGATACACAAAGTCTTCGGGTCTGTTTCACGAAATTTTAACTAAGATAAAATCCAAATTTTAGTAATTTGATTAGATAATATTAGGATGATTTTAGTGCTTAGCCAATCAAAATTGAAATATCTACTAAAATCTGGATTTATCTTTAGTTAAGGTTTTGAGAAACAGGACACAGTTCTTTAGATCTCGCGTAGCTCAAGGAGGGCTAGTAGTATTACATTTGCTGATGATTCTATCGCAATTAGGGTTATGCCTAAGCTCGAGACGGTTATGTAAAACATCCCAGTTTCCCAACGGTAATAGCCATTCCCTGTTTGACAAATTAATGTGTTTGTCTTGAATCTCGTATTGTGGGGTTTTAATCCATTAAATGTATTCACAATTTCAGTGTTCAATGTAAAAATTCGGGATGATCTGAATGGTATACTTAGCTTAGAGTCAGTACATATGAATCTACCAATTTTAACATTTACAATATTTAGTAGAATAAACATTTTTATTGGTTATAGTACAAAGTAATTCTCATAAATAATAACGCCCGTTTTAATTATTTTGAGGGCCGGTTGACATGGAGCGTAGACGGATAGGGTTTTTTTCTCTCTATTTTTCATATGTACATCCAGAATAAACGAAGCCCAATATTGCCTCATGCCATTTTAGATGTTGATGGGCTAATAAAACGTTCATTTGGTACGTTTATTGTAGAATAACTGTTATGGAAAATAATACATATTTTTGTCGTATTTAAATTGTACCTACATGGAATAAAACTATCGTTCATCTGCATATACAGTCTGTTTTCGGCAGGTATATTTTCAGATACCTGCACTTTAATCACAGGTGTTTCCAACACCTCTAGCCTGACAATCATCAGCGGAATTATCCACTTAGATGAGCAGCTAATATAACATCACACAAGAAGTTACCTAACAGGTGTTATACTCATTTCTATAATATATATTTGTTGTTCTTCCATTATGTAATCAGGTACATGAATTTTGGGATATAACAGTTCTTTACGTCGAATATGGAAATCGGCCAACATTAAATTTAAAACTAAGTTGATCATCAATAATTAACGTCTGGTGTTGATTAGTTAACGCTGGTACACCCGAGTTTAATTAGTCCGTGATTATTTACCAAGGCTTTTAAATTACTTAATTATGTTTTATCATATTTAATGCTTCCGCATTTTTCATAACGCCACGCCCACGCAAGTTGTTAATTGTATTGTATAGGTTACATAGTCACAAGCATAAGAAAGAGGTTAAAGCCAATTTCATTTTCTTTTTTAATAACAACCAGCGGCATGATGTTTCGGTTCTTTATCCTCCCACTCACGTACACTTGTTTATTTGATTTATATGAGATCCATATTTAAAGAGCTTCCTTGGTTAAAGATAATATATGTTATGTTAGAGGCAAATCAGAGAATTTGAAGGTCTTTCTTTTGGTCGGGGTGTTGGATGGCTGAATGGTTAGCACGTGCGCGCTGTACCATAAAGTCTGTCATTGAGTCAACTGGCGCGGTTTCCTCCAACTGCTAAAGACCCCTACGCGCAAGCGAATTATGGAAATAAAAATGAACCATAAGTTAATCCTAAAATGACCTAGTTTGTATCGAGTGGGCGTTAAACCTCCTTCCTCTCTCTCTTTCTTTTGGTCACAGATGTTATATAAATTATTAATTAGACACCAGTCCGTTAAATAATCGGATGGATCCGATTTTAAATGGATTGAAACACGATGGCTATTTAATAATTTGATTTAAAGATAGATTGCCAGACAACGAAACATACGCCTACAGCAGCTAAATCGGCCAGGCAGTCAACAAGAGTTGTTGTATATATTTACTTTTGTCGGTAATGAAACATTTATGCTACACTAAAATATACTTAAGAGTAACAATAATTAAGTAATTATCAGAAAGTCATTAGAATTTGTTTGGCCCATGCTTTTAGTATACAAAAGATTTAATATCATGGATTTAGCTGTTCAAGTTATCAAAATCATTGAAAATCAATACACATGTAGCCTACTTGTTCGTCTCAAGACCTTATACTCTGTATATCAACCTAAAGTCAATCGAAATGATTATATATAGGCGTAAACATGGTGCATAAATATAAAATCAATCATATGATAACTATGGTCTCTAAAGCATCAACAAGATTTTTCAAAGGGATCAAGGGCCATAACTCAGGCAGTAATTATCAGAACTCGTTTAAAATCTATAGGTTTCTTCGTCTGATGACTTTATAAACAATGTCTATAAATTTAAAGTCAATCGGATATTATCTTTAACCTCTAGAGCATCCACAAGATTTTTCAAAGTGATCAAGGGCCATAACTCTGGCAGTAATTATCAGAAATCGTTGAAAATCAATAGGATTCTTCGTCTCATGACCTTAAAAACCGTGTATAAATTTAAAGTCAATTGGATATTAACTTTAGCCATTAGAGCGTCCACAAGGAATTTTGGACCCCTGACCGACGGACGGGGGCGACGACAATGTACGACCGACTTTATTATCGTGTCAACGGTAGCAATGAAGATCGAGACAACGCTATTTTTATCAAAACTTCAAACACTGATAATTTCGCATAGAATAAAGTAATTTGACTGAAAATTTCAATATATTCCCTCTTCATTATCTATTTTTAATCTATTATAGCGAGAACTGTTAACTCTAAATCTTACATAATGCACCTTTAACGTTTTCAATACGGTTGGCGTTGGTGTGTGTGTGTGTGTGTGTGTGTGTGGGGGGGCTTTTACTCTGATAATAGTTACAGAATTGCTTTATTATTAGATACGGATCAATTTCATGATCCCATTAAATAAAACATAACACTATTTAATATAATTCATTAATTAAAATTCTTTCACCATAAAGTCTGTCATTGAGTCAACTGGCGTGGTTTCGAATCCCCGGTTGTACGTGACAAGGAGTAGGGTTGATTGTCCAACCTCGTGGGTTTTCTCCCGGTCCTCCGGTTTCCTCCCACTGCTAAAGACCCCTACGCGCAAGCGAATTATTGAAATAAAATTAAAACCATATGTTAGTCCCGAAATGACCTAGTTTGTGTCGAGTGAACGTTAAACTCCATTTCTCTCTCTCTCTCTCTCTCTCTCTCTCTCTCTCTCTCTCTCTCTCTCTCTTCAACCTTTATCTATGGTTGGTGCTGATGTACCACTGAATAGCACCTGATTCATATACTTTTATCTATATGGTTTTTGAAGCAAGCTTAATAATTAACCATACGCGCTTATACCCAGTATAATATCCTTATTTAATAATTCATTTGATTATTTCAACAGAACTTGATCGGCATGTCACTTCTGTGGTTCTTATTCGAATCTGTGCATATTACGTCTAAAGGTCCCATAGAGGCGCATAACTTTACAGGCGCAATAATTTTAAAAAGTATGGCAGCTTGGCCGTTTTTTCTTTTAGTTATGCCCCGATTTAACAGTATGTGGTAACTCATTGTAAAAAAAAAACGATTTATTTATTTAAGATATGTGTTCAGAGACTTCATCAAAACATATGGCTCGTATAAATGTCCTAAACTAATATTTAGTCAAAGCCTGGAATAATATCTCTCGGAAACTTTGTTTTTAAACATCCTCCCCACCCATTCACAGTGGGTTGCTGTTGATTGTTCTGGACCCAGGAATCTTTATTCTATTTTGATATACATTGATATGTTTTATGTGTATTTACATTGTGTTCTGTTTATTGCTAATCCACGTTATGCTATAAAGTAAGTGGTTAGAATTTGTTTGGATGGAACACCGTCATTGTTCCCAATACTAAAATCACAAGGGATCACAACTCTTGCAATTACGCTCTATTAATTACGTTCTATTTTCTAACTTAAATGATCGCACTGATACTTTTGCGCAGTTGTCAAGAAGTATGCCATTGGTTGAATGAATTACAAGTCAAGGCAAAGAACTACTTGTTGTGAGCCCGTGAGACATACACCTAAACATTAATGTAGTCGATTTGATGAAGTAGTCCACAAAAGTCACAGAATAAATCTGTTGTACATATAAGGAAAATATGTCTACTAAAAAAATATTCAGTAGAACAATCAGCAGATGCTAATATCAGAAGATGCTAAAATGAACACGGGCAATTGAAATCAATCAACAGAACTCGTTGACAAGCTTTTTTGAATCACTATAGGAACAAGAGTTCGAATTTGTTTCCTGAGCGTGTATGATTATGCTGCGCCTAACCACAGGCAATATCACATTTATTTCAAGCGCATAAGCCAACAATTGTGATTTTGAAAGCGCAGTAATATTCTAGAACAGGTTCACTTATATAACCAACGCATTCAAGCATATACGGTAATCTAAAAATGAACAGTTAGTACAGTTACTCTAGAAATATTTAACGGAAATTGTGGACGTTTGATACACATTTTCGTCTCGGATATCCGGAGAATTCGTATAAATTTCAAGCACATCAGACTTTAGCCATTTACAATCTGTTACAATTTATATCAAGGGTATAAACCCTGGAAGTTGTTATTAGATAGGTGTATTCGCATATATTAAATGTAAACAAGGCAAATACGTTTTAAAAGATCGGATGAGAAAGGATAAATTCTTGTTGACGGACCGACGGCAAAAAGCAAGGTTATAAAATTGCAAGCTGCAGTGATGCTCGTTAACCAAGATAATTTCCCATAATCTTTTGACAACCCCTTACCGTTTGACAAGAAAATAATTTGCCCAAATAATTGTCGCCATATGTTACATCCTCCGCTGATTTAGTTTTGAAAATAAAAATAGTCTTGAAGCATGGTTCATACTTGTTTTTTTTTCTCCCACGAAGATTTCGCGTTCTAATTCCTAAACGACTGCCTTCGGGGACTTTAAATTTGCCTGTGTTATTCTAGCGAATTTAAGATATTGTGTGTACTCAGGAACTATCATATATCGGATATTGACTCTTACAGAGTGAAGGTTTGGTATAACGACAAGAAAAAGCCCATTATATTTATCAACAACATATGTTAACGCTTGAAAATCAGCTGATACGGTTTTAATAATATATTTTTTTAAGATGATGTGCCAATCAGAGAGAGAGGGAGAGAGAGAGAGAGAGAGGGGAGTTAAACCGTTAGTTCACCTCCTTTTATTGCAAATCTTGAAACACAATATGTTGGTCATTTAGCATTCCCGTGTTAGTTCAAGAGAGCTTTGACTGAAAAGCACTGCCTACATGTACTGTATATACAAAATCTAAAATCAGGCCTGACTTAAGATAACCCCACATATGGACGGAATAGTTAGAGTAATTGCATTTTGGGTTATGAAGTTTCAGCAATATTTTGTTGATTAAATAAGTTGCTATTATATGAATATATATGCAGGCGTTATCAGTAGAATCAAGTCCACATCGAGCATCGATTCTTCGCAGAAATACTGCTGATGACAGATTGGTTTTGTGATTTTCGTTCAAACTGAGATTGTTTAGCTAAAACCACCCTACCAAATGCCGTTGTCTTTAACAACGCCTGGTTTAATGATTCTTATTCCCCGCATACCCCCCCCCCCCCCCGCCCGCACTTATTTCAAAGGATAAAAATGATTAGGAGATTTTTTCGTATACATCTCAGATTGCAAATATAACCAGCATTCCGTTTAGCCCCGATTAGAGTATGCTTGTAATTTAATACAACGATTTTGCAAAACGAAACATTTCATTCATAAAATAGGAACATGAATATAATGTGTCTTAAGAAGTATGTGGAAAAGCAGGGTTGTTTAAGTTGACATTTTCTTAATCTACATAATATACCCTCAGTTAAATAGGTTGACGCAGAGCATACGTGATTCCTCTTGATGTTTATTCCCATACATGGTTCAGTGCAGAAAGGTTTCAGAGGTATTGGGCGTGATACAGATTACAAGTTGTATTTACTTATATTACAAGCTAATCGGCGTTTCATTAAAAAAAACACTATCGTAGTGCTCAGAGGTTAATGATAACCCTATAAACCAGTAAGAAATAAATAACTGGTATTCAACTCAAAACTGTATTATATACATATATTAATACAATACATGGTTGCATTTATGCATATAATTTAAATAATAGTATACTAGTACATAAGCTAAGAGTATCACAGAAAAGTCAAACATTTTCCAACCAGGTACGTTACGTTTGTCCCGTGTCGTTTCCATAAGCTTTAAAAGTCAAAATATGACCGTAATAGGCGATCAAAATTTACATTAAATATGGACACAGCTCACCAATTATTCCTACGGAGCAAGGGCTAAAGCTATTTTAGTCTTTCTCAGCCCCCCTCCCCCCTTTGCATGGTCATCTTTGTAGACTTTTTGGTGTAGAATTGAAGAAAAGGGTTTTGAAATACATTTTATGTCAGGTTTTGGTGAATATTCATGATTTGAGGCGGAAGGATACAAGAGTTAAGAGGTTGGTTAGGTTGAAATGCAGGGCGGAAAATTGCATGTTAATTATCTCTACTTCCAGTTTGTATATCTCAAGATTTCCATGATGAACCACATACGTGCCTTTGAGCAAGAGGTTGCCACGTGTTGGTCCATCTGTGGTAGAAACCGTTCTACCCAACGAAAATTTGGAAAAAAGTTCGAGCCATTCTAAGAGAAGAAAATTAACATTAACATCAGTGGGGAAATCATTGGTGATCTGTGGACATATGGGCCCCAAAAAAGCTGTCACGGCACGCACTGTACATTCTAAGTGATGGGAAATTGTATTGTCACGCTCTTTTCCAGTTACGTTTTGCGGACTATCTTTTACTACGTCATGTCTTATTATATAATAAAGACATTAGCGGGTACACCACAAAGGGAATGAGTCTAGACATGAAATTCTTGTGTAAAATGGACACTTCTGTTTTTTCACATCGCCTTCAGCACAGTAAAAGATATCAGCCACGTGTTTTGTTATTCAATCCCAACGGTTCAGGGGTTATAAAAAGTATGTGCCTGGAAACGATGCGTTTTACTCCAGTGAAACTAATAAGATAACACCACATCGTCAAACGCCGGCGTTAGTAATCGAGCGTGTATATAGCAATCAGAACGGCAGCACCATCCGCCAAATTCAAACTATTGATTATGTGGAGATGATCCATATTGCTAAGTAAATTTCAACACTTTTTTAGGCAACCAAATCCTGTCGTTTTAACTGAAATTTCATATTTTATTCATATTGAAATAACCAAGTAAGAAATTATGAGCTTGACATAAATGTACCGGTGTGCAGTAGTTTTACTATTAACGAAACAACAGCGTGGAGTGATACCTGGTCCAGAAAGTGGCCTTCAATGTGCAAAAACGGAGAAATGATGCATGTTTATTTTGTATTTTATCCTCAAGACAAATTATCATCAAATTGTTTTATGGAATAATACACTAAACACATATATTTTAAACCGATCTTTAAGTTTAAAAAAACCAAGTAAATCTTGAAAGACACATGTACTGGTTGCCACTAGATTTGCTTGGCTTGTTTTATATCAATGTGAGTGTATAAAAATGTAACGTTATATTAATAGTCGTAGACGAGAAGGGATCAAGATGAGAGAGATAGATATGGTCACTGGTTCTTACTTTACGTTCGATGAACCCATTGATAATTTTCCTTAAAACATGATAGACATATGTTCAAAGAAATCAAAGAATGAGTCGAGCTAACCATAATAAAAGAAAATTTCGGTTGGACAAAATAGGTCGACCGCGTCTCACAATTCTCTACCCTCGTATGTTCGATGTAATGTCACGTACCCCAATTCAATATATGAACTCCATGGCCTGTTTCGTAATATACAATAAATATATATATATATGTATATCTTCAGTGATACAGCCTAGGACATATCTCTTCAATTTATTTGTGATGATTAGCTGCAGTGGTTAAGGGGGGGGGGGCAAGTGGACTAAAACATAAGGTCTGCCACTGAGTCAAATTACGTAGTTACGATCCTAAGCTTGTACGTGACAAGGATTATAGTCGCTTGCCCAACTTCTAGGATTTCTCCATGTCTGTCGGGTCTCCCCCACCACTTCTAATGACCTCTACGCGTAAACAATTAATGGAATTAAAATGGTACCGTATGATAGTCCGGAAATGAAATACTTTGCCTTCTCATTTACAAACATAAAATAAATATCACTACATAAATGATTTTACTCGAAAACAAAGGTTTCGTGCCACCACAATTAAATTAACTTAAATAAATAACGTATCTTAAATAATACGAATTGAAATAAATGATTTAAGTCTATAGAAACAAAATCTCATCTGTTAGAGTTGAACGTACTGGTCAAGTTGAGAATAATATACTCCTAAACACCAGCCTGTTTATATGTTAACAAGTATTGACAACAGGAGCTAAGCAAAAAATATTAAGAAAAAACATCATTTTGACCACATGTACATTTGATATTAATCAAGGCACTGGACTGTGGGGTCAAGATACGGTGTTTCGAATTATAACGAGATAATTTACCATGTCTGTATTATTATCGCTGATTTACAGTGTCATAAATTTTGAAAATCCAGACCCTTAGAAATATAATACCAATAAGAGTTATTTTTCTGTAGAACTTGTAAACTCAGCACAAATTTTACAGTGGAGAAATTAGCTACGTTCTTTAAAATTTCAAGAAGAGTGTAAATCTATAGACATGTCTTTCCACGGGTTCATTTGCTTTCTATGAACGTGCCATTTATTTCTAAAGATAATTTGTAATTCTTAAAGAGGCATTAGCATTTTGGAGATCTTTGGGTGTGGCATTTATTTCTAAAGATAACTTTTACTTTTTAAAGAGGCATTAACATTTTGGAGATCTTTGTCGGTAAATAAAATAAATGATATTTGAGACTACACAGATACACCGAGGCTGTTGATATGGGACTGCGTCTACAATTTAAGACACATCTACCTATGTATCGCCATGGTACAGATGTTTTACATTAATTGTACACTTTTATCAGAGAAGTTTAACAAATGCTCCTTCGTCCAAATACCGTGCTCAGAAGTCGGTCAGTGCTATATCTTTCATTATTTGCATTAAATATGATATTATTCAAAATATATTACATTTTGAATTAAAGTACAGATTTTCTTTGCATTCTGTAATCAACCCCTATAATTATATACATGCATAAATGAATACGATTTTTTGGGCAATTTTCACCAATTAATGATCGAAACAGAGCAACGAATGTAACCAACCGTGTATTATAAATAGGAGTGTAGACCATAATAATAAAATGCAGCATCAAATCACAAACATAATAGTGAATAACTTCTTTTTAAAGTACATTTACGAATAAAATAAAAGTATATGGCAAAATGTTTAACCCCTGTATAGATCCCTGCACAGATTTTCGTGTCGTGTGAGTACAATTGTGTTTGTTGATATTCAGCATATCATTAAGGCATGAAATATAATATATACGAATGTGCACCCTAATAACATGTGCAAGAATATGAATGAACCTCACACCTATAACGTGGTTTCCTTATCTGCAAACAGATAAACCAACTGCATACGCAGGCGGAAATATATTTATATTAAGCGAAGGTTAAACCACTGTAGTTTTCGCCGTGTTAGCAAATGGCAATACCATTTACTTACACTTAACACGTGGCAAGTCAGGGCAAGCTGATTCATACAGCCTGTACATATCAAAATTCTTTATATTACGCTTATTTCATGCAGAAACATAATATTATTGTTCTGTAAGCAGAAATGACCAGCACTAGTTAATAAAATTGAAAAAGTCGTAAGTTTAAGACTAAGCAAGCAAATATTGACAGCATTTGAAATAATATAAAACTATCGCGTCAATTAATTATGTGTATCGTTGTCGAGAACATCTGATACCACAGCTCAATTGCTAAACTTGTTATGATAGTTATGTTATAAAACAATTGTGGTATAGCATGTGTGCCTATTTCGAAAATCATCACCTATTCAATACAAATAAAACTATAAAAAGCTTACAACATCTTGATTTATTTGCATCTTAACATGAGATATACGACAATAATACGATTGATTATGACGACATCACATGTATTTATCAAATACGTGGTTAGAATATAAGTGAGAGTGTAAGTACATGTAAGGAGCAATACAACAGTTTCTAAATCATATTAAATGAGTGGCAGTGGGGTCATCGTTCTGTAAGCCAACTTCACATTTCATAAAAGGCAACAACAAGAAAACTTTCAGAGAACAAATATTAAAATCATTATCTAACAAACGACCTACTGACCCTAGCTCTATTTTATTTCGCTACTTTAAGTTTTTTCAACTATAGTTCCCCTTATATGAATAAAGTGCAAACTCGAGTCACCCACTGCTCAAAATTTTCGCTGACTGATCAGATTTTCATTTTCACAATTTCTTTCTTTCAGCTGTCCCAATTCGTCTTGAGAATATACGATCATTTAGCATTTTTGTCGTCTTCGCATATTTTACAGACTTAAGAAAGCTGTTTTCGTTTAATGGTTAATGAATTAGGAAATATGAATTTAAAGCTTGTGTAGAATCAAAATTCTTTTTCTAATCTATTAACAGCAAGAGATTTAATTAAAAGGCTTCACAAAACATTTTCCCAACATTTAAATATCTATGCATGATGTTTCCAATTAGTGAAAATGTAAAGAAACTCATCAGTATTATCATTGCAACAATCATCATGAGTTTTCACTAACAAGAAAAGGGTACGTAAACGGCATTTATTTATTTGAATAAGTTTAGAACCTTTTATTTATTGGAATGGTTTATCATAAGGCATTTTGTTAAAATAACAACCGTACAAAATATCGATAAATGATCAAAGAATAAGGAACATTTCTTACCTTTTTCTCTAGGACAATTCCTTGTACCACAGAACTATTCCTAATATAAAAACATTCCACTGTCCCCGTCCAAAATTAAAATATTTAAAGTTTGTTTTTTAAAAAATAATTTAGAAATTGATAATATATAAGTATAATTTTATATATAACATATATACACAGAAGAAAGATAGTTTAGCGTGTTGCACGCTCTGGTGTCGGACTGTGCAATAGACCTCTAAACGATCAAGTTTAGCCCGCCTCTCAATTCTCGCATTGGCTTAGGGCTTTCCAGTATCATACGCAGTCAAGCAAACAAGATTTTTTTGTAAGGTCGTGAATGACACTCATGCATAGCACTGGTCGTCCATAAAAAATACAAACAATTAGGAATGGAAAAGAACAGCCCTGGATTTCATGAGAAAGTGGAATATTTGTGTTTGAATTATATATTAAGGGCGTGTTATTCGTCTGTTCAATCCATTATAATATGACAGTTAATACATGTTTTCTACCAGTTTTTAAGGGTTTAAATTTCGTAATTATTATTTCAGGGGAGGCACGGTGGCTAAGTGGGTAAGACGCTGGTTGACTACACTGGCGGTCGCGTGTTCGATCCCTGCATTGGCCGAGAAGGTTCATCGGGATTTTTCGACGTAGTTTCCCCTTGTCAGTGGTGCAGAGTGGATGGCCTGACAAGGACATCTGTCTAGTCGTTCGGATGGGACGAAAATCCGAGGTCCCGTGTTTACATTGGCGTCTACCTAAAAGGTCCATTAGCAGTTGGAATTCGATATAAGAGTGGACCATAGTGCCGCTGCCCGGACAACATTTTCCCCACAGCCCGTCTTCATCAGCCCAGTCGGAGCAGAACATAGGGCGTTAAACCCCATTTAATTTTTATTATTTCAGATATAAATATATTTGTGCGTTGTACAAAAGTGCAATGCCAATTCATTAGCTATATAAATGCCGCAAAGGAATTAGCAGAATTATTAACAGCTGTATCAGGTGTTCTAGAAATAGAAAGCGTATGCCAACCATGACTTGTGCACGAGCCACGTTACTACACCTAGCTAAACTTTCCGTGTTAGGGTTATGTGTTGACCAAGTGTATTAATGTGATTCGTTCATGTATCATTATCGGGAATTTATTGGTTCACAGTCAGTAAACGTCAAATTTAAAATTAATTACTATGATATGTAATATACTATGGTACCATGGTCGTCTCTCAGTTTCTATATTGATTTGGTGGTTTGGGTGGTCGAACGTCTAGAGTCTGTCACTGAGTCAAAGGACGTGATTTCGATCTCACGCTTGTATTGTGAGAGGAAACCGGAGAACCCAGAGAAAACCCACGAGGTTGGACAGGCGACCCTACTCCTTGTCACGTACAACCGGAGAATCAAAACCACGCCAGTTGACTCAATGGCACAACGCGCACTTGCCACCCCCCCCCCCCACCTTTTAGACAGACACAGCAAGTATATCCTTCACTACCCCCCCCCCCAAACTGCATTTCCTCTTGGTTTTTCGCCCCCCACCCCTCCGCTAAAGACCCCGATATGATAGCGAATTATTGAAATAAAAGTGTACAATATTCTAGTCCCTAAATAACATAGTTTGCGCAGAATAGCTGTTAAACCACATTTTCTCTTTTTATATATATATTGACCTTAAATAGCCCCATGGCCAATCGGTCGTGCATTCAGTGATTTTTATGTAAAGGTTTGTAAAATGACCACTGACCCGCTTATTGGTCATTTGAAACCGGATAATGCGGTTATTATATTTAATCATTCTCACTTAACATAGGCGTTGTTTCCTTTTGAAATATTTGTTATCACCACTCAACCATTCGAATAGATTCCTCTTGGATATTAATATATCCTACTTGAAAAAGGTGTAAGTAATTCTGACAATAAATATTTCCTTTACAATAACAATGATATTGACCTTCAATCTATTCAGTGACGTTAAAGGAATCGCGCATTTACTTACATACAAAAATATGTTATGGTTTCAACATTAATTTAAAAAAGCGTTATTTACTACAATTAAATATCAATGATATTGTTTCTTGTCTCTAATGTGAAATTTTCCGTAAAGTTACTTATGACCAATAATGTGAAATTTTCAGTAAATATATGTCAAAATTTCACTAATATGATCTCTAGCCATCGATGTGAATATTGCACAGCAAGTCTTTTTTTGATAATTGGGATAACTAAACATAATGATATAATACTAAACTACAAAGCAGATTTAACATCTGAAATACGAGTCCGTCTAGGTTTGAGGGGTGTTGGGTGACAGCATTAAAAGGAAGAAGAGAAGGTACACTATGTTTGTCTCAATATGTCCGAAGAATCAGGTTAACAAATTAATAGACCACATTATGTGTCACTAATTATATCCATTAATTTCTGATAAATATTTTTATTATCCCCCTTAGAATTTTATACAATTATACAACGAGAGCTAAGCAACGGGTGTTCTTTAACTAATAACATCAACTGTTTCATAAATCAAAGAACTTGTTATAAGATGAACTTATGTCAGATTCTTTGCTCATCCTTTCACGGTCTGTCATTCCCTCGGCTAAATATTATGTTAGATAAAAACGGGTAAGAATGAACACGCTAATGGAGGAGATAATTTGCTTGGCTCGTAAATACATTATCTTGTAGAATAATACTCTAACTATTCTGTTACCTGTTTATTATGTTAACTTGTTTAACCAACTTTTTTAACCCTGCCACAGATTGTCAGATAGTGTAATTATTTCTTCTTAAAAAAAGAGTTGTAGAGTCAAATATTTATTAATGATCATAATTTATATAATACGTAGAAATTCTCCTGCATATCAAATCTCCTGCCGACACTCAAGTACCCATGTGATGGAAAAATGAATCTAGATTTTATATTATTATATGTCACAATGATCTTGTCGATAAATATAAGAAATAAGTATCAGATTGGACTGGTCAATCTTGTATTGCAGTTTTAAAAAAATAATAATGAAATTGCTTATACCGCTATCTAAATATTATAGACCAGGAGCCCAGGGTTACCCACCGCACAAACTGTCTGACAGTGGTCATTCGTGATTCCTGTAGTGGTACTGAACGACTCTAAGGCTGTTTTAGGTGGTACAGATTTCAACTAATCTAGCCTAGCTGTGGACTGGAAATTAAATAACTCTTGTCAGGGATACTCTACCACTACAAATGTCTGACAATTACATAGCTCTGTCAGGGGTACCCCACCACTAGAAATGTCTGTCAGAGTGTTTTTGAAACACCTGAGGATGTACGGTACACTGCTGTACGATTTTCATGTGGTACACTTTTGAGCTAATCTAGCCTAGTTGAGGGGCATGGCATTTTGGGCGTGGAATACCACACCCACCACCAGTAACCCGGCAGACTTACATTCTGATGATACCAGATATACATGCATTGATACCATAAAGGAGAAAATTGGTACACTTTTCAGCTAGTTTAACCCCCTGGGCTCCCGTTCTTAAAAGAGTTTGTGTCATATTGATAGTTCACTTGATTCTTCCAAATTTGGAATGTTAGAACTTTTCTTTACTTGGGTTGTGTTCGTTAACTCGGGTTTGTTTCAGTGCAAAGATGTCATCATTGTTTGACTGTATAATTTTAACGCCCACTCAATACGGTAACATCCATAAATGGAACTTGAATCGTGAAAAAACCTGAAGAATTAATAATTTGAGAGTTAACCCCTTTTAGAAATGCCATAAACCACTACGTACTGATATCGTGCACTATTGCCAAGCAAATCATTTGCGGACAACACTTTTTTATTTCAGAGGAAGCTGGTTGTCGGTCAACGAGAAAACCAGACAGGAAGAAACCCCAGGGATGCAACAACGCTGGTTCTTGGCCTTTTGATGAACGGAACTGTGGGTAAACCACTAGACACGTCAACGCTGATTGATTAATCAATGACTGACGTCATAAGGTCAAAAGTCGTGAACTCTCACTATAACTTGCCAGATCTTCATGTAGTGTATCCATTAAAAGTATTAAAAAAACAAAAACAAAAAAAAAACAACAAAAAACGAAGCTAAATATAGATCTGTATTTTAATCAGATTGATGTTAATGTTCTATGCACGACTCTGGTAATTTTTCTCAACTGCCAGAGCTAAATGGATATAACTAAAAGATCATAATATCCACCCAGTTGAGTGAACGCCCTGGATTATAAATCAAACATTTCAACTTCGTTTTCGTTATTCTTAAACCAGAGAGAGAGAGAGAGAGAGAGGGAGAGGGTAGGACAAAACTGTTTTAACATTCACACGGAAAGGAATAGAATCTAGTCAACACAACAGGCCTACGTCAGAGTAACGCGACTTATACAGTAATTCGCAATCATACATCCTGGATCCGGGACGATTTTGATTGAAAGTCTATATTGACTAATTAATTACAAAGACGACAATCAACTGAATTTAATTAGTATCAAGAATTCTAACATTACATTACGGCTGTATCAGATTCTCATGCAAAAATATTGTTATAGCAATACTCATTATTTTTCATAATTGGATTTGGCTAGTTGATATCTTTTACATTCTTATAATTATTTTAACATATGTTAATATGTTTTAAAAAACCTCTAACATTTGCGAATAAATTTTTATTCTTTGTTAGTTTCTATCAAGTTCATATGATGTATGGCTGCTTAAATATACATTCCAACACGACAAACGAACGAGGCAGTCAACCTATTACATATCTGATCCTATCAGAAACGAACCAGACTAACTGGTTCTTGTTCAAACAGGTTTCCAGCAATACATACGTGATTTACTACTGAAATACTTGAAAGGCGACAACTTTATAGTAAAATGTACGAAAAAGGATAGTGATTGTATTAATGTCGCCGCGTTGTGGATTCCGACGAGCGATAATGATCACAATAATGCCCAATTTATATGAAGAGTTCTTTCATACTACACGCGAGTTAGTTTAATTTTGTTTTGTTTGACTTTTTTTAAAACAAAAATATCAATTATTATTCCAGATTTTATACAACAAAATGCTCCAACCATACTACAGGGTTCTTATCTGTGACCCCAGCTATTTATTGTATACTGATAAATTTGAGGAAGAGCGGGCTCCGTATTAATTGCAACATATAAGTTAAAATAGAAGTTTCTGAACTAATAAAATAACTTAACACAGAGTATGTCTGAGGTAGAACGGCACGATTTTTTAAACACTCAAAAGTTTGGATTCAACGAAAGGATAAAAAAAAGGAATAACTGGGCTGACGAAAAAAGTAGTGGGAGTTTGAGTGACAAAACTACTTTGTTATTAGGATGCTGTAAAATATATTAATAAAAACAAACTGGTCAGATAAATGCTACCATATATCTAGATACAAATATTTAGCCATTTTCTTTTAAGTAAGCGTTCATTTTACGATTTTTATCGTAATAAAATAAAAATGTAATCGCTGTGCAGATCATATGAAACGAATAAACAAAAAGAGACACGTGTTGAATGTAATTTTATCACTTGGCAGCATGAAAATTGGAGATAAATTTTTACTGCGCATTGTAAATTTGGGTCAAATCCGGTATTGTCAATTTCAATGTATGTTTCGTTAATTTATATTCGTTTGACTCGATGTCAAATGTAAAAATGTTGAAAAAAAACCCTCAGAAATAACAACTAGTAAACATTGCATACGTGACGCCAGTATGTTAAAGTCTTTTTTCTGGAAACATTTTCATGAGATTGATTTACAAAGAATATTCTTGAAATGTTTATTTCGGTCATTTCAGCTCCAGGTTGATGTGACACTATTGCAATAATTAAAACCAGTAATACATAATCAGTTCTTACGAACACTGCAGCTCAAATAAGGATAAGAGGATACTTGTCGAAACGTCGTGCTTTTAGAATTAAACTAGAAATTGTATCCCATAAATCTGTGTTCTGTTATATATTAATCTTGAAAAGACATTTTAATAAATACCCCCCCCCCCCCTCATGGAAACAATCGACAGGGGCGACGAATCAGATTTACAGATACATGTAATAATGAGAGGATGGAAAGCAATTCGTGGACGATTCTGACTTTTTGTTTTGTAGGTCTCAACTTTGCTACAATTGCCACTAATATAACACGATTTTCAATAAACAGGTATATTATGATTTTCGAATTATTTCAAATAAGTTTGATAACCTTTCCTTACATAATTAAATATACCGAACCTAAAGTCTGGAAATGTCCATACTCGGTATATCCAGTTAATGCGTACCATGGGTTTATACCATGGCAAACAAATGAAATATGGGGAATTTCTTTAAAAGATAGTGAGCACTGTAGTGTAACCGATAAATAAGATTATGCCTGATACAAGCCAAATTATTAACCTGACACCCGAATCTACCAAATGTATCACTGAACAGAATAGCAGTCATATTAAACCATGCAATAATTTTAAGTGAATAAATTTAGCACCCGCAGTGCCGGATTTAGATGAAGAGAGCCCTTGGCTTTTCCACTTGTGAGTTCCCTCCCAATCCCCGCCCTTACGGCTAGAGGCAGATGCGCGTCTGTTTTAAACACAACTGAGCAAAGCCGATGATGATGACGGATGTTACAGTGTGTGTAAAAAGACTTATGACAGTGTCAAAAATTCCACCTTGGCCTTGAGGCCCTTTGTTCAGCTTTTCAAGCCTATAGTTAAATCCGACCCTCAGTAGCCAGTATGATAATGTTAGTGTTTAGGTGTGATAGCTTAACATAAAAGCCACGTCAATAACACTCATATTCGTTCCAAATACTTCGTCTTGGATGTCCATCATGCTTGATGTATACTGATAATTACTTTCACTGACCGCAAATAAATAAACATTCAATGTGTGAACATTATCATTATTTTTTTAGACTGGCATGTACATCTCAGCACTGGTAAATTATTGTGTGTTGTTTTTTGTGTGGAATATCCCCACACTTCATATCTCATTAACGTAGAAAAAACCCTTTGACAATCAACTTAGTTCGCTCTTTTTTTAGTTCTTTTGTTTCTTTATCAGTAAGATCAGTTTGTCCGATGTAACACGATCATTTAAGACAGCAGAGTGTTGTATTTACAGGTCATATGTAACTTATATATATTTTGATATTAATATATACAACAGTTAATATTTGTTCATTTATTTCGAAAGGGAACTATTTTTAATATCAGATTTTGACTATTAAAATGTGTTCGTCCGCATGTGTATGTGTCTGTCACACCTTTTGGAACACCTGCATCTAATCGATGTAGATTTATTTATTTCTGTAATGATTTCGGTAATGAGCATTTTCTGCTTAGAGATAGGAAATTTGCCCAGACGTATTCACTGTTCATATTTAGCGTAGATGTTAAAAACATATATGGCTAGACTGAGAGTTCAATTTGCTTGGTTGAGTCTTTTGAAAACCATAACCTTTATTCTAATACCTTGACTACGCTCGATGAAGAGCAGATTAAGCAGTGGCGAGAAATTTGATTTCTTGATGCTTTATAAAAAGACAACTGTGCATATAATTAAAGAGTGTCATCTGCGTACTTTGTGATTAAAGGGGTGAGGGGGATGGATGTATGTTCTGCAGAACCTTATCGTTGGTGCATGTGTTCTAATGAGTGTTAAAATGAACTGCATATCAAACACCAACCCACTCAGTCGTACCTATAATATGCACAACATCTTATCATTTATCTGCAGACGTCATGGGAAACAGCATGACAAATCTGCTAGAAAGAAATTTCACAGTAAAATATTTGTGTTATTTAAATAGATATGTATCACATATGGCATTATCTAAAACATCTGAGTACATTGAGGGCCGTAATCGCGACAACTGACTAAGGCCAGTTAGTGTTTAAATTACTGTTAAAAAGGATGTGTAAGTTTAAGTATTGTTTAAATATACCTCAAGTATTTATTAATTTAGAGGCTGACATTGGAGTGCTGTGTCTTGTCCGTCCTTAGGTCTTTTGGGTGTCTCCTATGCGCTCATACACTTAGAAACTGCTATAACAGCACGGAGAATTGTTTTTATCACAAAAGTTTACATCATAAATATATAAGACGCCAGTTAATGTAAATGCAAGGTCAGAAGCGTATTTAACATCCTTGTTTAATGGCAAAATGTACAAGTTGACCTTTAGATCCAATCTGGCCCAATAGTTCCTCGTTATATAAGACTTACCAGGTTGGTATACATTAAAATACTATTTAGTTCTATAAATGTTCTCAAAGGCTCCGTGATTTCCGTTTACCTACGCCCCTTCGTCTTTATGTACGCCTTTACACTTAAAAATAAACACAGACACTTTAATATGATGCAGGGTGCCATACAAAATAAGAACAACAATTTTGTTTCTGTTTAACGGTTTTTAGCAGATTATATCAGATAGACAATTGGAAACGAATGAGTGCCATGTATGGATGGATATTATCTCGAGGAAAACACATAAATCTATCTTTATCTTTCATCTTTTATTTTTTATCTTTTTTTTTTTTTCGATCGTTTGTTAAGGTGGGTGGTTGATAATTATTACATCCGCTTTCTTATCTGTGTTGGGCAAAAACATTGACAATGTAAATTTCATGATGGCAATTACCATATAAGCAAATATAGATCATTCTCAAAAACGCATCATTCCGATTTGTGAATGATCTTCGAGGATGCCATCCTCTAAAATTAAAGCAATAATTTGATTACGACTAGAAGAAGGTTGAGCCTTCTCTTCCCGGAAGTTCACAATAAGTAACAGTCTTGAATGTCATTTGCCACAGGAGAAGAAAATTGGTGGACGAATTTCGTAATCGCTTCAAAAATTACAACTACTATTAGCGTACTATATAATGGTTGAGTGATAGACACGACAGATAATTTATTGGTTTAAATTGGTGGCCTTTTACGCCCAAGAGGAAGGGGTGCGTCCTGACAATAAATTAACCTAGGTAGTAATAAGAACTGATTATAAAACTTAAAATCTAGCCAACAAAGTGATAAGTACTTTTCACATATATATTTAATGTTACAACTGGGAGTTCTTATTGTGCTAATCGTGCGATAAGTGACATGTTTATGGTAGAAGTCTTGAACTAAACTACCGTAAACGTTATCACATGAACAGAAATAACCTGAAATATCCGAGTTGTATATTAACGAGATTAGTTTGCCTAATCTATGATACACAAAAGCAAAAACACAAATTTGTTAGCTATGTGGACTACTCGGACCAGAAGTATAAATACAAAGATATATTAGGTACACCATTATATATAGCGTCGATTGGTGTGAGACGAGGGGAATACTCTTTTTCCCTACAGTGGCGCAACAGGAGGGCTCGATTTAGCATTTTTTTTTCTTCTTTTTTTTTTGTTGTGTTAGTCCCGAAATGACCTAGTTTGTGTCGAGTGGACGTTAAACCCCATTCTCCTTCTCTCTCTTTCCATGCTGCGCTTTGTTTAAGGACATATTTGTAACATATTTGATTTTTATATACTGTAATTCCAATACGAATGATTTGTATACCTCAGAATGTGTGTAAAATTATCGAAAACATTCGAACCACTGGAAATGACAAAAGCAAGCCACTATCTTTCTGATCGGGTCATTAATCATTACAATAGTATGAAAGCCTTTAACTACTATTCTTAAGTTCTTCGTTTCGCCCCTTCAGAACGCTAAAGTCGAAAAGTAGAAGTTACGATACCAAGCAAAATAGGAAATTAAGAAATAGACTACTTGTAACGAAAATTGATTAACTGAGAATGGAACATATATAAATATATGTTCATTTTATTTTTCACTTCTCCAGAATCAGAATTTTTGCATCTTTTTTAATATCTAATACCTATATTCGAAGTGAACAGAAGGGGGGATAAAAATATTATTTAAAAAATATAAATATTAACGGCTGGGTGTGTTATTTAGCAAAATATATATTTCTTGCAAGATTAAACTCCAATATGAATATCAGTTCGAAAATGGTTCAATTCGATTCAGTATTTACAAAGTTATGATAATTGGAATTTCATCGATCTATGCTGCTCGCTTATAACCAGACGCCGCCATCATTTTTTATTAGCGGAGAAACTTGCTTGGTCTAGCTCAAATCTGACTGAATACAAACCGGACGTTTATCTAGACATTTTAAAACTTTAGGGAACCGCGGTGACTTAGGGACGACAAGCAGGATGGCTCATGTCCCGTGTCAACAATGGCGTTCACGTAAAAGATCCCCTGGCAGATGGAATTCGGTAAAAGAGTAGACTGCAGTGCCGCTCACAAGGGACAATTTTCCTTATAGCACACTGTATGGCATAATGGTATATCTGGATCGACAAGCAGGACGACCCAGGTCCCGTGTCAACATTGGCTTTCACGTAAAATCTCCCTTGACAGTTGGAATTCGGTAAAAGTAAAATAAAATAAAACCAAGTACGAACAATCCAAACCATTAGACAAAATTCGAAGTCCTAAAAAAACGGTATATTCAAAATCAGTAAATGGACTGTTCGTCGTGTACAAAATACACGACAAACAGTGGTAACAGGTGTCTGGAAGAGTAAGCTTACCCTGTCAGGCGCCACACCCGCCAAACAATTAGACGAAAACTAGGTAAATAGCGTAATTGGCCAATGGACTATCCATATGCAGAATGTAGTAGACATAATTAGGAAGATAGTATAAGCCTCAATTATATGTCGGCCATATAACTTTTTAAAGGTTATTGTAAATTTAGTGGACAAGTCTCCCTGTAGTTGAAGCTTAGATGACAAATGCATCGATCTACTTAAAAAATCAAACTAAAGGGAACAAGCTCTCGCGTATCGAACTAGCTGAGACACATACACTTCGTAAGCTGGTGATATTGGAATGTTACTACTCATGAATGAAAAGTTAACAATCGGAAAGTCAAAGTCATCACATTTATCATACAATTTAAAATTCAAAATCGAGACGCAGTTCCAAGTAGGAAGCGTGATTGTCACTGTCAGTAGTAGCAGTATTTTTAATTTCGAGCTCATCAGGATATATGAATTCTACATAATCACTAAATTTAGGGTTATTCAGTGAACATCGTCGATATATCGATAAGTGAAATTAAAATATCTGACTAATCGTTTATTTGTTTTTACGAGTGCCTGTATATAATCGGCTTCGTAAGAATATAGAAATAATTCAGCAAGCAAAGGTGCACAGTTGGTGCCCATGGGGATACCTACCACTTGCTGATATAGTGCCGCTCACCAGGGAAAATTATCCTTGTAGCACACTGCATGGCATAATGGTATATTGATATTGATAACTCACATGGTTCTCACCATAATATCAAAACTTCATTGATAAACACTTGTGTTTACACTCAAAGCAAATTAAAACAAATGTTCTTTTTTTTTCAAATGCCATGTTATGGGGTTAAAGACCTCATGGCTTACATATTTTTATAATTTATCCTCCGTGTTGAGTATAAATTTTATATTAATATCACATGTCAAGGCGTGTTTTTCTTCTTAGAGAGGGTTATATAACGGCCATGTGTTATATAACGTATAAAATGATGTTCTCACAGTCCATGCATAGAAGTTAATCATATTTCAATATTTTGCCTTTATGACGTTATGTCAACTTCAGTGTCAATTTCCCACTCATTAATAACGCAGCAAAATATTAAAATCATCAAATCTGGCACTTTGATGGCCAGGATGTCTGCTTAAATAATATATAATTGTGAATTGGTATAACTATAAAACGCTTCCGGAAACCTGAATTTCTGGATTCCGATTTAAGGTTACCGGGTCATGTTGAAAGCATTAGAAAAATTCAGAATATCTGTTGAGTGTTTTTATAACTATATAAATATTTACTGTAGACAAATGTTAGCAATTCCTGATTAAAATTACATTGGTTAGTTTAACAATAATTAAAATACTCAGGAAATGCAGGGAAATTGTTTGTAAATGTGAACTGTTCAAAATATATTGATAAAAATATGAATAATTTTAATATTTGAAATATATATATACAAAAGTTTATGATGGTATAAAGGAACTGTAATGACAAAGGGACATAACTCCACTATATGAATCGGATGCTTTCGCTGCTGTTCACCAAGATCTGTCAGATGTCGATCCAACCCTCGTCTTTGATTCTAGACCAGAGAGATGCCACTGTAGTCTGCTGACAAAAAGGCCCGGACTAATAATTATGTCCCAAATGTTAAATCAATGTCGTTCCGTGGTTTTTAAATATACCAATGATACCGATGTATAACCACAAACGCCCTGAATTCGTGTCTGTTTGCCTCCTGATCCCTCCCTGAATGTTGGACAATTGGGGGATTTGAGCCAAAAAACAAATGTCGCTTGAAATGATCGACTGCACCCCACCCCTTCTTCCCAATAATATGCAATGGCTCCAATTCTAAGTATATCTTGTAATAAAACTGCCCACCAAACGATGTATAGTTGACCGGGAAATAACCCACCGAAAATCCCACAACCAATCTAGCTGTCTACGTCCATGAAAACTAATATAAGAAGTGTTTGCCATGCAAGATACGCCCATATTTTGCAAGAGATGGACGGAAAACGAGCTAATAAAAATGTGTTTTTTCGCACAATCAGGAATATAAACATATATTTTTAATTAACATCAAAATCGGACAAACATTGTGACTTATAGAGGGTCCACAACCTTGGTATTACATATTTTTACAATATTTGCGTACAAGGAGCAGCTATTTTGTCGGGCAGTTTCGGTATGATTTTCAAGAAATTCGAACTAAACCATCATTAGCGTGTACCGGTGATATATCGGATAAAAATTGTGACTTGTAGAGTGTCAACAAACAAATTGTGGACGACCGGGCATCCGTACGGACAGGGGTGACGACAATATGCGTTCACATGAAAATGCGGCCTTATATAAAGGTATTCAAGTACGAAACGGTCACAGAGCAAAATCCAATTTGTATCGCCACAAGGGGTATTTTCTGCACACTTGAAACGTATTGCTCAATATAAGTAGGCATATGCAAATACCCATGGGTGTAATAATGATCTCCAGATCATCAACAAGGGATAAAAAATTTGAAATGTGACTTGAAGCGAACATCCTTATATCGGGCACCGATAAGAAATTCATGTAAGAAGTAGGTTTTGAGTCAGACAAAATTAACCCCATACTAATTCATCCCTCAATGAATATGTGGCAAAGTACTTCAAATCATAATATTTCTGGATTCCTTTTAGCCTATTTAACGAATACAGAAAAAAGTTTTACCAATTACCACAGTGTCAGGGGGAAATAGACCATCTCACTAGTATGTGAGTAGCATACCATACTTACTTAGTACCGAAAACGTTTTTAATGAGATCCTTACAATTAACCAAGTATTAGAAATATGTCATGACTAAAATTAGGAAAAATACTAACAACGCAGTCAAATATTGTACATATGTATTGCCAGTTTTTTGAAACACGTTGTAATAACGCTCACCGGTACAATAACTTTCAATTTAAACTTTCAATTTGAATTTAAATTTTGCTTAACCATGTTGAGTTTACGAGTGATAAATAACCTGAAGGTATTGGTACGATAAAGCAAATCAGAATTGTCAAACGTGGCATACACCATCTTTAAGTGGCATCTAGCATACCCGTAAAACAACCCTTGACAGAAAACCATTAAACCCAATTTCATTTCATTACGAATCATATCAACTGAAGCAAGTTTAGGGATATTTTGAATATGACATGACATAATTAAAAGTACATTTATTTTATTGGCGAGCATGTGTGTACCTCTTTATATATACTATTCAAAAAAAGTAGGGGATATTTGATTTTGGGGGCATAATACTAAAATATGCAAATGACTACGAAAAAAGTCACTATAGAACCTAACAGAAGAAACATTTCCAGTTACATGTGACGCCCAAACGCACCAATAGCTACCGCATGGAATGCAGGTGATGCTTGGGATCATCATGGGGGTCCAACCCAAGATTTGCACGACTCTGACTTTGAATGTTACAGTCATTGTGGCATTGAATTCCAGGGTGGAAACATCAGTTTAATTGTTTTAGTGACCAGAAAACAAATTTTGATACGCGTCGGCTTACCCAAAATGAAAGGTTACGTGCCCTTGGCATGCTACAGATCGGCACAACACAGGCGGTTGTGGTGCGGACGATGAATGTTTCTCAGTCTGTCATAAGCAGGCTATGGTCCAGATACCGTGATACACAATCTGTACAGGACAGACCACGCTCAGGTCGACCAAGGGCGACAACTCAAGCCCAGGATCGATTTATCCGTACCTTGGCCTTGAGAAATCGTGTCATCACAGCAAATCAGATCAGCGCTCGTCTTCAAACAGACACTGGTGTGAGAGTGAGTGGCCAGACGATTCGGAATCGACTGCATAGGGGTCACCTTCGCGCCCGACGTCCTCGCGTGATCCCTTGTTTGAGAGATCATTACATTCAGGCAAGACGTCGTTGGTGTAGGGATCGTCAACACTGGGATAATCGACGCTGGAGCAATGTGATGTTTTCAGATGAGTCAAGGTTCACTGTTGATTTTTTGGACAGACGTAGGAGGGTGTGGCGTCGTCGAAACGAGCGCTTCCAAGACGTTAACGTCATCAGACATGATCGATTTGGGGGTGGTTCTGTTATGGTGTGGGGAGGCATCACTGTTGCTGGAAGAACGGCTTTACATGTTGTTGCAGGGCGTGTTCCAGGCCAGTACTACCGGGACAACATCTTGGCAGTCCATGTTGTGCCGTTCGCACGACGTCATGGCCGCCGTTTCATCTTCCAGGATGACAACGCAAGATGTCACAGGGCCAGGATCGTTACAGGTTACCTCCAACAACAGAACATCACCACATTACCTTGGCCAGCACTGAGTCCCGACCTCTCCCCCATCGAGCATGTCTGGGACATGCTTGGACAGAGGTTACGTCAACGTCAACAACGTCCTGCCAATGTCCAAGAACTTGCTGCTGCGTTGCAACAGGAATGGGACAATCTGGACCAAAATGACCTTAGACGTCTCATTAGGAGTATGCCACGTCGAATCAATGCTTGTTTGGCAAACAGAGGAGGATTTACCCGTTACTGACTTGGTTGTGATGCTGTGGTAACTTTGCTGTTTGACCCCGGGTATCATTTTACCCTTATAATGGTCAGTCTGTGCCTTACTTAGTCTAACGATCATTTGGAATAAATCGATGAATGTGAACTTCATTTCATTTTGTCATTTGTTTCTTCGTCAGTTTCATTAGGTGACTTTAATAACACTTAAAAATCAAATATCCCCTACTTTTTTTGAATAGTATATTATAACACATACAGGTTTCAATGATTTGCTTTCTCGCAGGACACTTAACAGTTAAAGGAAACCGTTTATCTCAGAGAAACCGCAATGGTTAGTATAGTGACCCTTCAATTTCAAGAATCGTTGAGTCATTTTTATTAATGTATTAATGCTACGAATTAATGAGTTTTCCCAGTTATACATCAAGTAATTCATCATTTCAAAAAAAAAAAATTTTTATCCTTCGCGTATTTCCTAATTTGAAGTAGCTTTTTAATGACCTGAATTTATAAATTATAATAATCTGTTTTTATTGACATTAATAAATAAAATATGGGCGGATATTAATTAACACCAGAAGGCTGTATTCACGGAAATCACAGTTTAAAGAAGGAAATATATGCTTGTAACACTGAATACAAAGAATAAATATTGCTAATGCATCAGTTTACATAAATATGGAGATATCGTAGAGGGATATGACTAATCCCGCTAAAAAGTCTGACATATAGGCAAGCGGAACGCGACACTTATTTCTTCTAGAAAGTGGAAAAGTCTTGGATCGAATTTCTTTAATATAATATCAACCCTCCTTTACGGCGCAGATACGTCTAGAGGAAGACGCCATTGACCAAGAACTTCCGCCAATCACTCAAAATCAACTACGCAGTGGTCATCTTGACATAAAAAAAATCAAATCTTGTCAAGATCTATCGCGTGTCGGCACTTATTCACAACAATTTGTACAAGTTAACCCTTCAATATATGTCAGTGATCGCGAACCACCAGCTATGAAATTACTATTACCAGTATAGCAGTCATGTAATAATACAGATAATAATTACAAACTAGTATTATTTTTGTTAATAGGTTGACCTCTCGCCCCAAGACAATTTGTTTTTTATACTGTGGACGAATAGATAGGAACCTATACACTTGTATACGTTGTTAAATTTTAGATAAACACCATAGATTCCAAATTAGACCGGGAGCCCGTGGTGGGGGGGACTTGGAGGGGTCAATCTTACAAAAGTGTACCAATTTTCACCTATATTGTATCGATGTATGTATAATATCTGGTATCATCAGAATGTAAGTCTGCCGAATATCTGGTCGTGGGTGTGATTGTGAGGGCTTGGATTCTGGGCATGGACTATTGGGCTGGATTAGCTCAAAAGTGTACCACATAAAACTGGTACCTTACATCTTCATGTATTACAAAAACACTCCGACAGACATTTCTAGTGGTGGGGTACCCCAGGCAGAGTTATGTAATTGCCAGACCACAGCTAGGCTACATTAGCTGAAATATGTACCACCTAAAACTGCTTTGGGGTTGTTCACCACCACCACAGGAATCATGAATGATCACTGCCAGACAGTTTGTGCGGTGGGTTACCCCTAACAGACACACCCAATATGCCAAGCTCTGCAACTAGTCTAGGTTAACTGAAGTCCGTACCTCCTAAGTCTGCTTGGAACCTGTCCAGCACCACCACAGGAATCATGAATGACGACTACAGGACAGTTTATGCGGTGGGTTACCCCTGACAGGCACGCCACACAACTAGGCTAGATTATAAGCTGAAGTCTGTACCGCCTATAACTGCTTGGAAGTTGTTCAACACGACAACATCATGAAAGACCACTATACATATATTTTACTGTACGGTATTGACGACACAGAAATCTCACTTAATATTTATAAAACTGTCCACTCGTTTTTCGAAATCCCCAGAAGGTTCCAGGGACAACTATAACACAATCACAGTATATATATATCTTCATTTGTACATTGTTTATAAATGTAAATACAAGTACATGTATCTATATCTGACAGGGAGAGGGGTTTAATATAGGCTATGCATGTTCCCAAATCCCTGATCAGATTCAAATCTCAATAAGAATACTGTTTATAAAAAAGTTTGTGCATTGGTGTACTCCTGTCAGGGTCGTTCAAACCGCCACGGCCCCAAACTAGCACGTGTGTACCACCTAAAACTGCTTGGGAATTGTTTAGCTCCCCCCCCCAGGAATCACACTGCCCATTGCTAAGGAGTTTGTATGATTAAGTTCTTCAAACAGACACGATGATGACACCCTGGTACTCTTGGGGAAATTTAAATATTCAAGATGGAAGCCCTGGGGCAATGTCTTGTTATTTGGTGGGTAAAATATGTGACAGATTCCCTTGGACCTCGGTTTGAATATGGTTTCTATCAGAATTGGACCCACTGAATCCAACAACCCTGGGTATTCCTCCTAGCAAGTAACGGCTAATTCAAAATGGAGCTTAATTTTGACGGGAAACTTACAAAGTGTAATATATTGAAATATAGGTTTTCGGGGAAATTTAAGTATTCAAGATGGCCGCAATGAGACACTTTTGGTTATTTACTTTAATTTAGTGGGGTAAAATTCGGGACATATTCTCTCGGGACTAGGTTTGAAGGTGGTTTCTAGAATAATTTGACCCACTGAAACCGATGAGCTTGGGTATTCCTCCTATAAGTGGCTGCTTGTTCCACTAGGAGGCTAAATTCACAATTTATGAAGGAAACTCATAATGTTCCCTAAAACGTTGTGTAATATATTGAAATATAGGTTTTCGTTGTCAATTCCTTTAAATATAAACATAAAAAAACATGTTTCGACCGAAAGGTATTCCAACTCGATGATATTCTTCCCCTTCTATTTTACACGTTGTAACAGGGTCAAGCACAATCAACTATCGGACCATCGCGAGTTGAAAACAAATGTTTATGAAAGCTAACTGGGGCTTGTCAAACCTCACGTATAAGTCTAGCTTACCCTCGCTTGAATCACTGGAATACTCGCAATCAGTTGAATAGTCTGATTCTTCCCTTTTCATCAGTATCATGCAACGGGGGCGAACATTTATCATCCTTCATTCACCTCTGTTTTCTGGTAGAGAAATTGACCCTGACGGGTGTCATAGTGGATTATAGTGTAGGCTTGACAATTCGCTCTCCATAGCTTCTGTTCGTATGGCATTATAATTTATGCTATTAGTCCTGTGATATGTACGTTTTTACATTACTGGTACTATTTTCTTCCATGGTTAACTAAACTTAGTTATTTTATTGAATTTGTGAACCATATTGGCGTTTCGTTCGGCCATGACAAATTTCGCCATTCAGATATGAATTCGGTGAATCCGAAAACTTATAGTTTAATACATTACTAGCATCGTTATACTGGCATATGAGATCAACCTGGAATACCCGTTGGTCGGAACATATTTTTATGTTTATATCTGAAGGAACTGGCAGCACCGAAAAACTATATTTTAATATACTGCACACCTTTTTGGAGGAGTTTTCCTCCGAAAATAGCCCACATTTTGAATTTGGCCCCCTAGCGAGGTGGTGGTAGTGGTGGGGGGGGGGTCTTGGCGGTCGTATCTGTTGGGAGAACCCCACCACGCAAACTCCCTAGCAATGGGCATTGTTGTCCCTGGGGTGCTGAACAACTTCTAAGCAGTTTTAGGTGCTACACACTTAAGCTTATCTAGTCTAGTTGCGGGGCATATCTTTCATTAGCACCCTACCGCATAAAATGTCTGGCAGTAGTAATTCATTATCGCTGTGGTGCTGCTGAACAACTTTCAAGCCATTTTAGGTGGTACGGACTTCAGCTAATCCAGCCTAGTTGGGGGGGGGGGGCTGGTATATTTTGGGTGCGTCTGTCGGGGTAACCCACCACACAAACTGTCTGGCGGTGATCCACGTTAAAATTGAGAATGACCAAGATTTAATAGATCCACGTTAAAATTGAGAATGACCAAGATTTAATAGTTTATTATAATCTGATTTATTACTATTAGTATGCCGTTGGAGACAACATCATATCATATCGGCTCGCGGTCCTTTATAGTATTTATAGACAACGTGGTCATACATACATTTAACAATAAACCAAGGTCTAATTAAATGGTTTATGTAAAGAGACTCCCCATATACAGTTTATCGTCCACTTTGCCAGAAATTAGATTTTTGGATAAATAATTAACCCTACAAATTAAAAGTCAGTTAAAAAGTTGTCGTAAATGTACAGATGTGCAGCTTTCTTTGGTAAAATTTCACAGGTGACGCAAAACATACCCCCACTAACTGCGGACACAGACCCCCCCCCCCGGTCGCCCCAAACCGTTCCCCCGCCACGCGCCACCGCAGTAGATGTTTGTTTGTAGCTTTAGGGCGTTCGTCAACATTTTTTATAACCTCGATTTTTCAAAATTGGCTCAGGAAAGGGTAGTTTTGAATAATAACATTATGTGAGATTTAATTACGTGTAGCTTCTTCTAAGTGCTGATACGCCTCTGAAGAAATAATGTTTTTTTAGGTTATAGTCATCCCTTTAAGATAGAAAAACGCGCCCCTGTGTTATCTCAAACATATGTCACTCGGCGAAGAGAGTAATAGCTGAATACTAGTGTGTCAGCAGAAACCAGCGATAGAAGATGAAAGAAAACGTGTAATGTATTATTTTTAGGTCAAAAACTAAACTTATAATAATAAGCACAATTATATAGAAATATGTTGTTAATGATGGGGAATCTATTTAAGACTGACAGACCGTTTGCTGTTTGTTCTTTTCATAAACATATAGTATGTGCCTGTCTGTTTACCTCTCGGGTCAAATGTAATCGGAACACTTCGTTTTAGTGATAATTATACAAAGTCGCTCTTGTGGGAAGATTTCTCATATCATATCTATGATTTTCATTAGTTACCTTTGCATAGATATTAACACCGATAAATATCGTAACTATTATTTATACCAAGTATTACACCCGAAAAGTATTCATGGTAGCCGTTTTGATTTTATACACCGCGGATCTCCTGTACCGATTACAATAGTACTCAACCGACCCATATTAGCATCTAAATATCAACATTTTCTTTTGCTTATGTATGTATAGTGACGTTCATTTGTTTAAATAGGCTTATTTTTTAAACCAGAAATTGCTTGCACACGCTTCATAATCTTGTTGTTGTTGTTTTTTGTTCTTGTGGATATGTTATTTATAACCAACATGAATTATGCATGTTTGGTCATTTGACAATTGCTCATCGATTGACTGACTAAACCAAGGTTGCTGCGATGACGTAATTAAAATGTCGTCAGCTTCTGTTTTGATGATTTACACGGAATCATTACTGTTAAAATAAATAGTAATATTAAAATATGTACAACTTTTCATTCATTCTTTTTTTTATGTAATTAGGTAATTAATTTACCAAATGTGAATAGAAGAAACCTTCTCTTCGTCATCATTTTAACATGGGACCTTTAAGTGGCCTCAGAGTCTTAGATATAAGCAGGTAATATATATAGAGAATCTCCTACCAGTCTTTTTTATATCAAAAAATATCAACACAAGTTGATAAAGTAACAAAAAAACGAGGCTCTATTTGGTATTAAACGATATCCACAATTGGTCACCGTGATTCCAATTGTTTTCTTTATTTCCGGGAACCACGGTGACTCAGTTGGAGCGCGCCGACTCACTGACCTGTGTGACCCGGTTTCGACCCGTCGTGTTTTCCCTGGTCAGTGGTGCGGGGTCTGGCTAGAAATGGTGCCAAGTCGGTGCCAAGTTGGACTAAAAATCGAGGTCCCGTGTGCATATGGGGCCACGGTGGCTAAGTGAGTAAGACGCTGGCTCGCTAGCTGAGACAGTTCATCAGTGATGCAGGGTGAAGGACCTGATAAGGACAGCTGTCTAGTTGTTCAGATGGGACGAAAAAAACGAGGACGTGCACGTAAAAGACCACTTGGCAGTTGGAATTCGATATAAGAGTAGGCCGTTGCGCCGCTATCCAGGCAAAATATCCCTCATAGCAAACGGTGTGGTGTATGCCCGTCTTTATTAGCCCAGTCGGAGCAGACCAATAGGACGTTAGCCCCATTTCATTCCATTTCATTTCCGTGTGCATATTGGCATACACGTAAAAGAACCCTTGGAAATTGGCATTCGAAATAAGAGTAGGCCTGCCTTCATTAGTCTTCGTTTATTTCTTGATATTCCTCTCTTAGATTAGTTTTAACTGAACGACCTGGAACCTTATTTATAAAAATTTAAACTAAAATAGTTTAATAATTCAACTCTTTCATTGGCCAAAAAATAAAATTTGTACAAAGATTTTACCAACCAGCGTATGAAATGGCTTTGTACTTGAACAAATTTCGTTTACGTTTTCGTGAATTAAGCACCTGTGGTTATATATTATAGAGAAATTACTGCGCGTTGAGAATTGATAGTTTCAGCGTGTGTTTACTCTACTGATAGGAATAATGTCTTGAGCCGAAAGATATTTTTCTTGACCAACCATTATCTTGATCAGATAAACCCATCTTAAAGAGTAGGCAGATCCAATGTTTGTATTGTTGATAAAACATAGTCAATTAATCCTTAGGATTCCCAATGATTTGCAGTATAAATATCATCAAAGTACCGTAACCTTCTAAAATATCATTATTTACACTTTTCCTCTAGGGTTTTGGCAGGACCTTATTGTGCAATGATTCTAGGAGATTTAGGAGCAGAGATAATCAAACTTGAGATACCGGGTATGTAGCATTTTTTGTTGTGTTTGTTTTGTTTTGGTTCTTTTGTTTTCGTTCTTACCGAGTTCCTTCTACTACGACCCTGGCCATTCCGAGAGGACATATAATAATATTTTGTCCGCCCAAAACTGAAATTTAGGCGCCTGAATATAGAGTCCCCACCATAATGAATATTTCCTAATATAAACAATCATAAGACGATATTCATATGTATAACAAGTCATAACTTAGTTTCTCACATTTATCGTTACTAAATAAACTGTCATGTTGTATTTAACAAGTATATTAAAGGGCTATATTAACGGAGCTATTAATTATACTCAACCAAAAGATGCCGCTCCTAACGCTATAATTAATGATAAAGCAAATTAAAAAAAACACAAGTAATGTAATTTTCAACTTTCAATAGCGCACATTTCGACTGCGTGGGGCACCCTGCTGTTTATTTTCAACGATTTTCAAATTCCAGAGTTAATGCCCTTTGTTACAAAATCCTGTTAGAACCTAGAAGCTTCAGTTATCATGTCAATCGTATTGCTTTTCCCCATCTTGAAATCTTGCTAGAACCTAAATATTTCTAGTTCGAAACTCTGCTAAAGGATCTATCGAGATGTATATATTTGAATATGGGAATTTTATATATGAACATCGTTTTTTTTCTCCAGGAAAAGGTGATGATACAAGATCGTTCGGACCACCGTTTTGTGGAACAGAAACAGCCTATTTTTTCTCAGTTAACAGAAACAAAAAGGTTAGAATTCATCACAAATTATTGTATTTAATAAGGAATTGATAAGACTTGTAAACTATATAGAATTTATTCCAGATTCTTTCAATAGTAATGCCAGTCAATGGAGGAAAACTAAATCGGTTTTTGTAACCTAATAATCACTGTTTGTATCCATGCAGCCTTCATAAATAATATTTACACCGTATTGATATTATATTCTGTTTAAGAGTATAGCAGTCGATATGAAGCAGAAGGAGGGGGCAACTATAGTAAAAGAGGTAATTTAATTTTCTCTGCTTGTTTTAATCTGGATCCGTGTTTTGATAAGCTAGGCCAGGCTAGAGACCATGTAAAAAATGAATTAGTGCAAGTGTTTGTTCGAAGGAGTTTTCTTTTGGGGCACCGTACTTCATTAATGTAGCGGATCTTTATATATTTAAATTAAATAAAAAGTTTATTTTATCTGTTTTGATATATTATTTAAAATGTCTCCCTTTCTCATATTTCACCGTACTAGGCCCTAAGCTTGTTGTTCCAAAATATACCAACTGTTTACTTTGATATTTATTTAATGAAATGAAATGAAGGGGGTGGGGGTAGTGTCCTACTGTTTTGAACCCAATAGGCCCGGCTAATAAATACATCATACAGTGTGCTATGAGTGAGTTTTTTTCCCGGACAGCAGGTCTACGGCCTAATCTTTGTTTGAATTCCAACTGTGAAGGGTTATCCGAACTACTAGTCAGGACCACGGACAAGGGGGGGAACCCGGGGGATGGGGACACACTCCGGGAAATCCCGATCGGACAACAACAGGTTAGCACCCAACGGCTTACTCATTGAGCCACTACTTTTCCCCATTTGATTAAAACACATTTTATTGGCTTATTGGGAGCAAGAGAATGTATAAAAAATATCGGAAGCAAAATATAAATCTGTTATTTAATCTAGCAAATTAACGTTGTCGGTGTTGCAGGAAGAAGGGTCTTGTAAGGAACAGCGTCTGGGTTTTCTGATGGTCCGAAGCACTGAAGTCCAGAGAACCCTTTGGAATTTGCAGAAAAGTAGTTCATGCAATATGCCCCCCATATCCCGGTTGGTGCAGAAAAGGAGGACTTTAAACCCAAAATCATTTAACTCATCATCTTCTTCCTTTTCAGTTGGCGAAACAAAGCGATGTTTTAATAGAAAATTACATTCCTGGAAAATTATCAAAGATGGGTTTAGGATATAGTCAAATTAAAGAAATAGCACCCAAACTAATATACTGTTCAATATCAGGTATTAGTTGTACATATGATGGGATATTTTTAGTACATGTCTATACGTAAAACAGTTAATAAAACGTCCATACACATAGCAATTTAGTAACAATGCATAACGTGTGTGTGTGTGTGTGTGTGTGTGTGTTTAACGCGTGCGCATGAAACGATAAGGTCGGTCATTGAGTCAAGTGGTTTGATTTCGATTCCTCGCTTTTATGTGACAAGGATTAGGATGCCTGCCCAACCTCGTGGGATTTCTCAGGGTCCTTCGATTTCCTCCCACTGCTAAAGACCCCTACGCGCAAGCGAATTATTGAAATAAAACTGTACCATATGATAGTCCCGAAACGACCTAGTTTGTGTCGAGTAGACACAACAGGGTTTAACTATTTATCTTATATCGGATATCCTCTGATAATCACATAAGCAGTATATTATTTAATTATTAGTGATTACCAGAAATTACACCCATATATTATACCATACTTAATAACGAATTCTGTGAAACTTCATTTTAGGTTATGGACAGACGGGGCCTTACGCTCAGCGGGCAGGATATGATGTCATAGCATCAGGTATTGGAGGCCTAATGCATATAACAGGACCACAGGTACGACTATTTAAAACCCCGGGTCACACCTGGCAAAGTATATTGTTCATAAATTACTTAGAACACGGAGTATCTCTGCCTTCCTTCTCTTATCAAAGGTTGCTCGTCCGGGACTGAGAAAGAAATCGTGCCTAGACGAAAAACAGAGGCCCAGAGCACGAAAATGAACCCTTGAAAGTTACAAACCAAAGTAGATTAGGCGAAAGTGCCGCTTTCCTTGCCAAAATCCCTCTACATCTCAATGTAAACTAACTATAGACATAGAAATTACCCTATTTTTGTCTCAAAATGACTGTAGTATTGTGATGAGTTGACATTAAATCTCATTTTGGTTAATTGCTTGAATACCTTTAGTTGAATCTTTGAAGTTTTTTTTCAAGATTGTTTGCATTTATTGTCTTGGTGATACTGTGCTTTAAGATATTTTGTCTTTACAGGACGGAGCACCGTGCAAAGTTGGTGTAGCTATGACTGACCTGTCAACTGGATTGTATGCATATGGCTCCATTTTGGCAGCTATAATGGAACGACAGAAAAGTGGGACAGGACAACATATAGACTGTAATTTGCTGGCAACTCAGGTAAGTTTATTATTATAAGTTTAATGTACATATTCTCTAGACTTATTCAAAAAATATGTTGATTCTGTTGAAAAAAAAAGACTCACAGTGTACGACTTGTGTGTTATCACCCGAGTCTTATAACCACAACGAACAGTATCTCAGTTTTAAATATTTCCATGGTCCGTAAACGTGTAAAGCATAGAAATAGACTGAACCATCAAACTCCATTTGATTTAAGTGAACACAAAATGCACCGGTCGACTTTCATATTGAATAAATTCCTGAACTTCAACTGAGATTTAGCCTCTGATTTGACGAGCCATCAAAGGCCATATTAATATTTTATAGAATACTAGTTGGTGATTCTAGAGCGCCTATAATTTTCATATATTGAATGCCGTTGAAATATATATTTCGTCTGATTGTAATATACCTTCTGGTATTGTCAGGCGGTATTATTTCTTGCTAGGCATGGGTATCCCTTGTCCCTGATAGATATACACTTTCTGTCCTTTGGTAGTTGTTTGATCTTATCACTGGTTTCTAGTTAATCTTTGAGGTTACTGCAACTGGAAATTTTTTTGTCCATTAGGGATTGTTTAAATAGTGCCATTGAGTGGTGTGTACTTCCAATCAAGTGTCCCTCATTGCATATCATTGTTTTCCCGTGGTGATTTACCTTCTGAATTTTGTTAGTAGGTGGCGTCACTGGTCAATATTAGTTCAAACTATTTAAATGCTGGTATGGAAGCAAAACGGTACGGTACAGCCCATGAAAGCATAGTTCCATATCAGGTGAGTGATATGAATGCTGTAATAAATATTTCTGTTCAAATTAATTATAACCAATTTCTTAATAGAAATGAAATGGACCTCCAGGCTAGCGAGCCAGCGTCTTACCCAATTTCTTAATAGAGTAACAGTAATTATGTGTACATGTATACTGAGTACTGTTTTGAACGGGTTGTGTATGATCTCAGTTTGGCTGAAATATATATCATTTTTGTATTTTCAAGTCATTTAAGACAAGTGATGGTTATATAATAATAGGAGGTGTAAATAACAACCAATTCCAATCTGTTTGTAAGGTTTGTATATTTATATATCTGATAACATTTTCAGTCAATATCCACATATATAACTAAAATATTATGTATTTCTTCTACTGTTACATTTAAACAGCTTCTAACTGCAGTTGAACCGATCCAAGCTTATTTCTAGTTCAGTACTATATCCAATATTATTTAGAAAATTGTCAAGGATAGGATCTTTGTTTTGTAACTATACAAAAGTAGAATATCGAGCTAAACCGGGTACACCGATCAAACTGTTACAACGGGCCCCGTGTGCGCGGAATGATTTTGTTTTTAATCTTTGGAAAGATAAGACACACGATATCACTGTACATATGTTTTACATGGCATACAAAGGTTACCCAAAGGATTGAGTAAACGAGACCGTGGGTTAGCTGTTCACACGTACGTCCATTCCCCCACAATAGTACCAATAACGTTTGCCTATCTATATTATTTCTGTTTTGTAATATAACAATGCAAATTGCGGTGGTTGTTGGTTGGGGCACTGGACTCACAACCAGATTGTCCCGAATAAGAATCATGTGTGTGCTAGTGGGTTTGACAAGGAAAGTATGAAGTACGTTTAGTAGTTCGAAGTGCAGTTGACTTTGTAATTCACAGAAGACTACCTACACGGATACATAGCCATTAAAACAAGACATACCAAATAACACACTTTTATGGAATAAATTATTGCTATGGTTTATTACACTGTGACGTTTCAACAAGATTTCACAAAGAGAAATGTGTTCGCGTAAATGACAATTTTGCGCGACGCATGCACCTTTGCCTCCAACGCCAAGGATGCTATTTTGGGGCATATTTTGGAAAGATCAAGAATTTTCATGCAAAGTCACCAAGATAACTGAAACTTTGGTGAATGATCGCACACAGACTGAAGTTTAAGTCTAGCAAATTTCTTGAAATTTGCTGGACCTATGTTGGATTTAATATAAATTTTATGGGTTATGTATTTTTGGGGGGTCACCTTGTATATTCAGTTTATCTTTTTGCGTATATGCTTGATAACGACTTGTGAAATATTGCTGAAACGTCGCAGTGTAATAAAGCATAGTAATTGTTATTCCATAAATATGTGTTATTTGATTATGTCCCAATTACTAAATGCCAATTAAAGAATATACAAGAAATACCATTTGATAGTCTCAACTTTACCTAAGTAGTGTGTATGCTCTATTGTCACTGTCCACCAATATTAAGACTGGAGTTAACCAAGTGATAAATATTTCATTGGATATGTGAAAAGATAATTTTTAAATTTTTAAGAATGTTCAGGAATTTAATTTCAAATTTCCCATTACTATTTTAGTTAATAGATTTGCCGGAGTTGTGTACTGACCCAAGATATATTGACAATAAACTTAGAGTAACTAATCGGAAAAGCTTACTCCATACACTGTCAGAAAGGTAAGATGTTTCGCGGGTTAGAATTAGTTGAGCTTGGTGTTTTCTTGCGTTTAAAGTTCGGTTCTAGTACGACAGTTCATTAAAGAAAACGTGTCGAGTCAATCGAAAGAGACATGCACCGTGTTCACTTTGGTAATGTATATAAAAGATCCCTTGGCAGTTGAACTTGACACAATAGTTTGCAATAACGAGTTTAGCGGACTGGCATTCTACAGGCAAATACAAAGCAACAATTAATATATTAATATTTGGTGATCTCGAAATCGTTAATCCCATTTCTTCCAAAATGGATTTAAATCAAATTAAGGTATAATGATAAATACTTTGCAGGTTTTTACAAAAGTCTACTGACGAATGGCTAAATATATTTGAAGATTCTGGTATTCCGTATGGTCCTATCAATACTATACAACAAGTGTTTTCAGATCCTCAGGTAATGACTATTCCAAGACATTGCACCACGCATCAGATTGTGAACAGTACATATCAGAACTTGGTTCAATTAGTATTCAATTAGACGATAATCCAGTCTGATGAGGCAATCAGGTTTCAAATTGGAAGACCGAATCAATACTTATCCAAACGTCTATTATACATATGAATTACAAGCTGGTTTTAAATTGTCGTGTGGATTTAAAATAAAATGAGTTATATTTTCAGGTGCTTCACAATAACCTAATACAAGAAATGGACCATCCTACAGCAGGTCGAATCAGACTTCCAGGTAAGATATTGAATATTTACCTTCAGTGGACACTGTCCAAATACTATGTTACTAGTAATATTCCATATAAGTCACAGAACACCCCAAGGTGCACAAAAAAATGTTATCCTACTGTTGTCCGTGGGCAGTTGGCTTACGTAACAGGAGGTCCGGTTTTTGATCCCAGAAGGAGGTCGCGGCTTCAATCCCCGTGTTAGTCCGGAAAGTTCCTTGAGATTTTTTAAACTGGTTTCCCCTTGTCAGCGGTGCAGGTTAGATTACATTTCATTTTGTAATTTTATGGAAGACATAGCTATTATGGAAAATGTCGCTATGTAGTCCTTATAGCAAGATCTAACGATTGTCGGCAAAGTACTCCATATTAGGTACAAGTATGAACAAAATGGGTTATTTGCGGGAATGCAAATGATATTTTTGTCATGTTTTATTGTTTGAAACTATCAATAACAATTTGAAATGATATGGGAACCCGAGACATTGAGTGTAGATTTATAAACGGGAATAACTTGAATTGTGTCATGGATTTTAATTTCAGCACCAGCAGTTAAGTTTAGTGAAAGTAAACTAGTCAACCCACCTGAGCCCCCACCAACATTAGGTCAGCATACTCACCAAGTTTTAACACAACTCTTAAATATGGATAAAGATGAAATAAAACACCTTATAAAAAAGGGCGTAATACAATAATATAAAACAATAACTCATTTTATTCTTTATATTTCAAAAACAAAACAAAAAAACTCCAAACAAAACAGTGTCTTTTTGCATAAATTCAGTCCGTACAACATGGATATCATATTCCAAATAGTGTGGACCATACTACATGTACTATAATCTTGCGCTGTCTGTTTGCGAACAGACACTAAACTAGTTGACCAACATTTTAATTCCTAAATTGAAAAGGTTTGTTTAGTCTTTGTGTTTATCACAAAATTAATTCAAAATGCCGTGGAATGTGACGTCACATGTAGAAGGCATTTCAACTTATAAAGGTCAGTCATCTAGCATATAGTTAGAAGAAGGCTTTCGCAATACGTCTCTAAAACAGATTGTCTCTATGGAGGCAGGCAGTCAATTACTTTCTTTTATCTAATTTGTCCCATGAATGTAATTCATTCTATTTTTATTCCCTCTGTGGTGTAGAGCGTTCGGTCCACCGAAAATTAGGAGAAAAGCCAGAGTTTCTGACTACTTGATGGGAGATAACTCCAATTTCAATATACAGGAGGCAGATCACCATTAATTTCTCCATTGACTTCATTGTTAATTCTGGCCTCTTCGCCCACCTTCAACTTTTCCCAAAATTTTCGTTGGGCTGAATGCTTTTCACTACAGACAGAGGAACAAATGGTCATGTCTTTGCACTAAAATTTGTATGAGGTTGACCACCAACATTTTGAGATATACAAACTTGAAGAAGCATACTAAAAACATGTAACTAGTTGCCGTACATATCTCCGTAGCCAACCTGATAACCCCGTTATCCTTCCGCCTCAAAATCATGAATATTTACCAAAACCTGGCAGAAAATGTTAATTCAAACCCTCTTCGTCCATTCGAGACCAAACAATCAACAAAAATAAGCATGCAAAAGGGGAGGAGAGAGAGAGAGAGAGAATTGCTATAAATAGACGAACTACAATTAGGGTACCGAGATGGTAAAATTTAATGGTGGTCTGCCTCCATACGATTAAGACTTGTGATTCTATCTTTCTTGGGTTGAATGTTAAATCCACGACATTTCTTGACCCGTGACACTTTTTTAACATTGCAATAATCGTAATCTTTAGAACCCCAACATGTCATAGATAGATAGCCTTCAGGGCATCATAAAACCTTTTCGAGTCATGGTGGTCTGCATATCGCTGGATTTCATCAGACTTGTCACTTAGCCACCTGTCAACGCAAGAGTCGGGTCCGATCATGAAACATGGGAAGGTATCATTGGCAAACATGGCATAGGGAATTGTAACAGCAATGGAACACTCCTCCTACAGATATGCAGCTCACACAACTTGGTCATCACTAACACGCTACTTCAGTTGGCAACCAGGAAGAAGACAACATGGATGTACCCTAGATCCAAGCACTGGCACATATTGGACTATGCCATTACTAGAAAGGCTGACAAAGATGATGTCAGAGTAACAAACGCCATGTGTGGCGCTGAATGCTGGACCGACCACCGGCTAGTCATTCCAAAGCTAAATGTCTACATCAAATCAAAACGCAAGCCTCAAGGCAAGAAACCCCACCAAAGAGACTAAACACTTCAAAACTAAAAGTGGAAATCAATGTAGAGAACCTCATTTGTGATCTTCACGACAAGCTGGCTGGCCTTCAGTCTGGTAATGCTACTGTCGAAGAAAAGTGGGCAGTCTTCAGAGACCATGTCTATACATCTGCGGTAGAGAAAATAGGACTGGTTCGATGAAAACGACCAGCATATTCAAAAGCTCCTGGATGAGAAACACACACGTCATCTCGCCTACCGGCGTTACTCGAAGTCTGACTCAAAGAAAACTGCATTCATCGAGTGTCGTCGACATATCCAGGCAAAACTCAGGAACATGCAAGACAGGTGGCTAAGTGACAAGTCTGATGAAATCCAGCGATATGCAGACCGCCATGACTCGAAAAAGTTTTATGATGCCCTGAAGGCTATCTATCTATGGAACCTCTCCACAACTATCAGCGGATGGAGAAATGTTGATCACAGGGCGCTCAGAATTTCTTGAAATGTGGGCGGATCACTTCGACAATGTCCTGAACCGTCCTTTCTCAATAAATGAAGTAGCCATTGATCGCTTCCCCAAAATCGAAAAGAACAACCAACTCGGTGTACCACCTGATACACAAGAGGTCGCAGAGGACATTGGTCAGAGGACATTGGCCCCTGGCGCAAACACCATACCTGCTGAGATCTACAAAGCTCACACAGAGATTAACTGAGTTGTTTGTAAGACTCTGGACCAGTTAGTCACTACCTCAAGAATTCAAGGATGCCTCAATAGAACACCTATACAAGAGGAAGGGAAACAAACAATCCTGCGACAACCACAGGGGAATATTACTACTGTCCATTGCCGGCAAGATATTGGCACGGGTGCTGCTAAACTGTCTCATTAATCATCTTGATCAGAGAGTCACTGTGGATTTCGGGCTGGGAGAAGTACGGCGGACATGATCTTTGCTGCTCGTCAGCTTCAAGAAAAGGCGCAGGAACAACACCAAGCACTGAACACAACCTTTATCGACCTGAGTCGCGAGGAGTCGCGATGAGCTGTGGAAGATAATGGCGAAGTTCGGCTGCCCTCCAGCCTTCGTTAATATGGTGCAACAATTCCACGGTGGTAGGATGACTCGGGTCCTTGATGACGGAGAAATGTCCAGAAATTTTCCAGTCCTTGCGCCCACGCTATTCTCTATAATTTTCCCGACAATTTTATCAGATACATTCTCGCTAGACGACCTTGGCATAGATACGCTATCGCACAGATGGCAAGTTGTACAACTCAAGACGCCCCAAGGCGACCACTAAATGCAGTTACAGCACTCTTCGTGACCCCCTTTTCGCAGACGACTGTGCGTAAATACAATCAGTGGTGATAAGATGCAACAATGTATGGGCAAATTTTCTACTGCTTGTGATATCTTCGGTTTCAGAATAAGGACTAAGAAAACAGGAGTCATGTGTCAGCCTCATCCGGGTGTCCTATATTCTGAACCAAATATAGCATAAGTCAAGGGCACAAAACTACATGCAGTCGAAAACTTAACATATCTTGGCAGTTCCCTATCACAATATGTACTTAATGACGACAAGTCAATAAACGCATAGCTAAAGCCAGCACTACATTTAGGAGGCTACATCCTACTGTATGGGACAGAAGAGGTATCTTGGCCACAACTAAACTCAAAGTGTATACGGCAGTGAAACATGGACTGTTTACAGTAGACATGCAAGGAAGCTGAACCATTTCCACACCAAAAGCCTCAGAAAGATTCTTAATATCCGATGGCAAGAGAAGATCCCTGATACAGAAGTACTTGAGAGAGCCAATCTCCCCTCCATCCACACTGTACGCCGAAGAGTCAAGTTCGCTGGGCTTGCCATGTGTATCGGATGTCTGACACCAGAATTCCGAAGCAACTCCTCTACGTGGAATTAGCGTCTGGCAAGTGAACCGTTGGAGCTAGGTCAGAGAAAGCTCGACCGTACAGTCTGGCGTAGAACATCAAAACTGGATGTAGCATCTCAGAGGAGTCACGTATTCAATCTGCACAAGAAAAGCAAGCTGCAAGGAATGTTAGGGCAGACTATAGATGTCCAACCTGTGGACGTTATTTCCGTGCTCGAATCGGACTGAGCAGTCACCTCCGGACACACCGATTCCAATCAGCTTCGTTTAGCCCTGTTCATTGTCGACGACGACAGACGAACATTTATTACAGACGGATTGGAACAAAAGTTGCGAAAACTTACCGATGCCCTCTCCACACACATTGTAATTGACAGTTATAAATAGTACAATTGTTAAGAAAAAAAAAATGGAAGATATAAATTTCCATCAATGTAAAAAATTTTAAATATTTGATTTATGAAAGTAATTTTTATACATATCCAAAGAACCTCACTGAAGGATTTAGCGTCTTCTTTTAAATTCAATATGAGTATTCAACCTTACGAATAAAAAATCGAAATCGGAAGTTGCAAGGGGAAAATCGGATGACGCGCCACAAGTTTAAGTTTATCCCAAAATAGATCCGAGATGAGGGAACTGAACCATGACGATGTTTTGTGTGTAAAATACTCAATTTTCTATTACCGCTCGCGTGATAATTCGGAACCTTTATTGTCTTGGAATCTTTTTAAACATTTTGATATTTTATATTGTCTTTGTTGATGAATCTAAAGAGTTCCAGTCTCGAATTGTTTAATAAAGCAGATTGTTTCCCTCTAACAGGATGGGTGGACAATAACCGTGCAATAACTAGACATTTTCAATGTTATTACACACTTTTACTGGTTTACGCTAGTTTTAGTAGAAATCATATAGAGAAGTGGGATGGGTTTTCTGCGCAATAACAACGAGCATGTTGAGCATATATCAATGTTACAAGACATTTAGAACACGCTTCATTCGTTAACAGGTTTAACACCTCGGCCTACGGCGCCTGTGGTCAAACCTGTTAACTCATGAAAGTCGTGCTATAAATATAACATGGATTTCGTTTATGTAAACAAGAGACAGAGAGGAAAGGGCCTAGTACATAATGCATCCGTAATACTTCGAAACTTTGGGCTGAAATAACAGGGTAAATTTATTATGTTCTATTATTAATCGGTCTAGATGATCAGTATGTTGTATTATGGTTTCATCTTAAGGGTATGTGCATATAAACATACCCTATCAATATATCAATAGCTTCAAAGACACAACCTGAAAGTATTACAATTGGCATTGAGAACAATGACACTTCCTACTAATTACACCGAGGGAATTACAACCCATTTGTTTGAACGATTGAGTAGGTTTTTTTCAACAACTATTAGTATCATCAAAGCTATTTTGTCTTAAAAATATCATATACGCTTTTTAGTATATATTGAAATCGGGTGATGAGGCAAGAACATATTTGATCGATGGAAACTTTGAAAGGGATTCTTTTCATAACCGATTTCCCACGAGAGACACAATGTGTTTGATTCTGACTTTCAAAGAAAACTTCCAATCTGGTTTAAACTCATATAATATAATAAGTGAACGACAGCAACTACGACTACTTATTTCATTGTATTTCAAATAGAAACTTTAAATGTAGTAACTGGTAAAAATATCAGCTAATAGGCCAATTCTGGCGAATCTTTTAAAAAGGTTGCTTTTTTATAGTGTATAATATCGATAGTCTTGCACAACAAGCACATCATATTATATTAAGGATAGCTTTTTCGGGTGTGTGTATACGTATACTATAGTTAAGCTGTTTTTTTGTTTAATAATAATATTTTACTTTACACTGGCTGGTATAACCAGAATAATAAAGGAAATATAGGAAAATTAGCGTTATTCTTAATAGAGAAAGAAACGTGGTTCGATTTCACAAAAAAACATCCAACAAATTGGGTTGTCTCCCTTCAACTTCCGTGAAAAAAATGAGCTAAATACATACAACATTGACCAGGGTCTTGTCAGCATATGGACACCGGTACAATGGTCAGACACAAAGCTCAGTCAGGTAAGTATCAGCTGGACTAAAACTAGTAATAATTGCGGGTATCAATAGCAATTATCACGCTCCCTATTGCATGACAAATTGTATTGACATTTTGGTCCAGGACCGAGGAAGAGTGATTGAATTTAGTTTTTGGTGAATATTGGCAATTTTAAGAAGATGGGATAAGGGGGTAAACTGACATGTATAAGGGAATCACAAAATCTGAATGGCCAACCCCCTTCAAAATCTTTAATAGGATGATTGGGGCGTGTTGGTATAAATCTTTGTGGTTATAAAGATTAAGATCATTGAAATATAAAAATAAAAGTTAGATGGCTAGCAATCTAGTGTTAATTGTTAACGGTCATCAACAATCACCAATTATTACCATTTAGCAAGGATATCGGATACCATTTGTTTAGAAGAATTTCAACTTTGTAAACTTATCAAATAAAATCAGATTTTGATAATGATCTTGGACCATGTGTTATTCAATAATAGCAACATAGTGCATTACCATCAATATGAATACATCGACAACAGTATAGACCTTGCTTATGCCCATCTAAAAATGTCAAGAAGATAAAAAATAAAATTTCCATTACGTTTCTCCTTAGTCGACAATAAAAAAAAACACCGCATTTTAAATAAATATTAAAATTCGAAATTAAAGACCTTTAAATTGTGTAATTCGATATGTTCTTTCTAAAAAAGGAAATGGCTACAGTTTAGAGAACAACTTCGCAAAGTGTATTCATAAAAGACCTTGATGTCAGCATCAGTTTATCTCCCAAAAGACAGGCATATCTTAGACACCCATATCCCAGACAGTAAAGTAGAGGATTAATCAACACAATACCCATAGCTATAATGGAACAGTCACGCCTCGACCTCTAGCTTAAGGTTATGGTTTCGATTCCTGGTGTGAGCGTATGTGGCTTGGAGATAAGGACGACTTCCCAACCTCGTGGGTTTACTTCAGGTACTCTGGTTCCTTCCACAGGAAAGACCCCTGCGCGTGCGCTAAGTTAATAAAAATAAGACAACTTGTCTGCGAAATCACCTTCGGTGGAAGCGGACGTTAAACACTAAGTACAACACACAGATGCATTATGTCAGTATGGCTGGATTATGGAAAGTGGAATTTCTCACATCGAGGAAGGCACACCACAAGTCTTACTTGTTGGGTACCTCTGCAACAGTAACAAAGTTCGGCAGACTTGCACATACTGGTGATGCGTGGTCACTGGTAATCAGTGCACTACACAAGTCTACTATGTGTGTTATCATATGAAAGTGCTATCGAATTGAGTGTGCTATAATATTATATGTAATTTATCAACAATATCAATAAATGATTTATCTAGTATTTATGTTGTAATAAGTGAAAAACAATGTACAAAGTGTATATATTATATGTGACTGTTGCATAAAAAGTACAAATATATCTATATTTATCAACAAAGAATGTATAAAGTGTATATATCATATGTGACTGTTTTGTAAAAAGTACAAGAATATTTATATTTATCATCAATTTGATAAGTTAAATAGTTATGTCCACGTATATGTCAGTGCTATCATATTGTGTGATTTATCAACTATATCAATAAATGATTTATCTTGTATTTCTGTTGGACTGTTCTATCCCTGGGTCACCGATGCTCTCTGGTTAACACGTTCGGAACAGGGTAACGTCATATTGATTTATTAAAGTCTCTGGTCTTCATTTCAGGGATTTTTTATATACTGTGACACAATGAGAATACACCGAAATGTGATCTTTGGCGCAATACAAAAAGATTAAGAACATCCCATATAGGTTATAAAAACTTTATGGCGGTGGCTTTTTAAAATTAAAATCGGTGCACATTTTACAATCCATGTCTGCACTATAAAATCGTGTCGAGTCGACACAAACTACGACATTTCGGGACTGACATGTGGTTCAATTTTACTTCAATTATTCGGTTGCGAATAAGGGATTTAGCTGTGGAAAGAAACCAACTTTATTAGCCCAGTCAGAGCAGAACAGCAGGTCGTTAAACACTATTTCATTTCAGTTTCATTTCATTCCTTGTCACGTACAGGTACATGACTCAATGACAGAGCTTATGTCGTATATATGTTTATCCAGTGACCAAAGTTTGATAAGTCTAACCTTGTTATAGTGTATAATGAAGCCTGGCACTCACAGAAAAATAAACGATATAAAATCACACATCAAGGACAGCTTCCTATTTCCCCCCTTATCCCATGCTTTTGAAATTTTAAGTTTCGATTTTATTGGATCTTTTAGAACAGGTGAATTGTCCTTTAATTCTAATGAATTTTAATTTTATTTGAGGTTTGTCCGTTGGGAATTTTCTCAACTAAGGAACGAATTTTCAGAATAGTACAATAGTACAATGTAGTAGTTTCTAGTTGCACCCGTGCATGATGTAACCAAGTTGTCCATACAATTTCTTAATAAGTTATGTAAGCGAAAGTGTTTAAACTTTTACTCGTCATAGACGACACTCGTTCAACCATCCGATAATAAGTCAGGTTTCCTCTCTTCATGAGTTCACATTGACCCGTCAGATAATGTCAGACATGGTCAAAGCAAGCAACAAATAAAAGACACTTATTACCCTTTGAAATAAACACATTATGTTTTTTGTGGTGCAGGTGTTAATTTCTCAATCTGTGATTGATTGGATTGCATTCGGGTGGCATGCAGATCATATTTCATGAATGTTTGATAGAATGGATTTATGAAATAATCATAGGATTTTCCGGCCCCTTGTCAATCAAGGACAACGCATGGTTGTGTGGATAGGACGAAAACCCGAGGTCCCGTGTATACATTGTCTTGCACGTAAACAAACATTGACGGTTGGAATTGAATTGCTGTCCGGGCAAAATTTCCGCCATATCACACTGTATGGCAGTTGGTTGAGACAAATGGGGCGTTATTATCCCCATTTCGTTTATGCAAGCATTCGCATACCATTTAGACGAGTGTTCCGATTTCATTAGCCAAGTCGGTGCAGAATAGTATGACGTTAAATCCTATATCATTTCATTTAAGATGATTAACAACATTTTCCAACCAACCTTAATTCAACAAATATGTCCTGTTTTGGACTACCATCCATACTAAACACCTGGAAGCCAAATTTAGCACCGTCCATTAAAATGCTTTATCGGTCCAGAAGAAATAGTCGCCCGTTAATCAGCGAGTACCTCGTTATTTCTGAATTCAAGATAATGATGAAGGGACAGTACTATTATGCTTCGTCTCTGATGTCGACCAAATATTATTAATAAGCATGACTAGGGAAGTTGTTTGAATGGGGAAAACGGTAGCTAAGTATGAAAGACTATTATCAAGAAAGCGATTGCGGCGAACTCTACTTTGATTCTCCGCGAAGACTCCCCACAAAGAATGAATTAATTTAACTCCTTCTGGAAGAAAACCAGTCGCGTTTTAGATTCTTTAATGTATCCAAATTGAATTACATAATTAACTGAAAACTAGCTGTATAATGAACCACAGATATTTTATCAGTCGCAATACAGTTACGCTGTCGTAAATTATACGATGTGCTGGTGTTCCATTTTTATATTAAATATTTCAGGATTAAAATGTGATTAGGATTAGGTATTAATACGTAGTAGCATTATATCAGGTAAACAATTCTTTTATAATTATTAATATAAAGGTACAGACAAGTTTGTAAACCATGTGAACTCCACGGGTGAGAAGTGAGCACACTGACTCGGGCGGCACCTCTTCTGTTTATTTATTATTTACAATGTACATATTCAATGTTTATGTAAACCGGGGTCACGGTGGTTTAAGACGCTGGCTCGCTAGACTGGAGATCATGAGTTCGATCCCTACATTGGTAGAGAAAGTTCATCCAGATTTTCCTTTGTCAGTGATGCAGAACGAAGTCTTGACAACGACAGCTGTCTAGTCGTTCGGGTGTGACGTTAAACCGACCGAGGTCCCGTGTACACATTGGCGTGCACGTAAAAGATCTCTTGATAGTTGGAATTCGATATAAGAGTGGGCCGTAGTGCCGCTATCTGGGCAAAATTTCCCTCATCGGACACTGTATGGCGTATGACCGTCTTCATTAGCCCAGTTCGGAGCAAAACAGTAGGACGTTAAACCCCATTTCATTTCATGTTATATGGTATCTCGTCAAGCAAATGATAACACATTGATTAACTAAGTATGTACACAGACGAGAGCACCTTGCATCTTTATAAGTCGGTAAATGTTATTCCATGTGTAGTTTTTATTTAATAGCATTATGTATTGAATTAGCATTAGAGATAAACATTAGTTATATTTTCGGCTTGATTGAACATATCTTCTGATAATTGAAAAAAGTAGTAAGTGGTAAACTTTGTCGGCTATTTTAATTTGATAAGAGACAGAGACAGTGAGGTAACGTCCACTCGACACAAAGTCATTTCGGGGCTAACACATGGTTCAATATCATTTAAATAATTCGCTTGGGTACAGGGATCTTTAGCAATGGCGGTGGAGGTTGAGTTGGGGGCTAGGACCCGGAGAAAAGCCACTAGCTTAGAGAGGCGAACCTACTCCTCTTCACATACAAGCTGGGAACTGAAACTACTCCAGTTGACAGATCGTAAGATCTTAAGCTATAGTCTCCATGTGTTAGGAAGGGGATTAGTGAATGTACGTGCGAAACGAGGCGCAAAATATTTTACATTTTCTGTACATTTGAAATATATATATTGCAATCACATTCAAATGATTTTATTAACATTTTTGTATAGAGAAATTCAGCCATTAATATCCTCAGCAGTCAGAAGGGGTCAGTTCCAGTTTGCACAGGAAAAAAGTTGTATTTAAGTATATTAAGTTATATAGACAAAATGGCTTGTCTAAATATTTCAGCTAAACCCAATTTGCTGAACGGTGTTCATTGTTCTCATCTGTATAAATGCCGTGATAACCGCGAATACCACTTATCTCTAAAACGTATGCAGGCACAGTGTGGATAGATTATATATATATGGACACCGGTACAAAGTAATACGGAGCTTTATATGGATGCTAAGGTCTCTGATAATGGTTTCTAAGAGTCTTATCATGTATAATTTACCTGTTTGAATAATTAATTAAGTTATCTAGTGGCTCCTGTTTTCGGCGTTAGTGTTGCCCTTTAATAAAGGTAACAGCTACATCAACCATTGAATACGCCAGCCTATCCGAAAGGAAAACTTAAATTTTGAGCAAATTTGATAAGGATCTAGGATCCTTGAAGAAATCTGATCCCTAGAGTTCTTACCCTTATGGCCCCGTTTGAAAAAACCTGCTAAAATCTATAGCCTCTATCGCGTACTTGAGCTTTTGAGGGTGTGTGTCTATTCTTCCCGTTCAATCAAATCTCTCCCAAGTACATCAACATGACAGCCCTTCGTTTAATCTGGAATCTTCACTAAAACTTTGGACAATGATTTAAGGTATTAAAAACGGCGAAAGTATTGTTCGTCTCCAAGCAGTCTTGTTTACTTTGTAGCAGTTTTGATCGACTCGTTTGTTATGCAATTATTTTTCCTGCAATATTCTGCTATGCACTGGTTAATTGGGCGTAATAAATTTCGTGTGTCATGATGTAACGTTATGTAAACATATCTGGGGCTCTTTTTAAACCCGGATGATATTCTTACGCATTTAGGTATTGGTTGTATAATCGGACTATTGACCTGTCATATTTGGAAAAGAAATTGGTTTTCATTACATCAGTGTTTGAGTGGGATTAGGTCTAATCAAACGAAGCACTGCGAGGAGTATGACGCCTCCACTGCTTCCAAACAAACGTCTTGAAAACAAACTGCTAAAAGCTATAGCCTCTACGCGTTCGCGGGGTTTTCGACAAAGTGGGGATAACTCGGGAACGGAAGGCTGTGGATAATGAATATTGTCGATCACAAGGTTTTCGACAAACGGGGGATAACTCGGGAAAGGAAGGCTGTGGATAATGAATATCGACAGGGGTCTATGACCCAAATGCTTCAAACATGAAACATATCAATTAAGGCTATAGCTTTTATCGAGTTCACAAGGGTTTCGGAAAAGGGCACATAACTTCGAAACGGTTCATTCCTTTATGATCCCAATGCTTCCCACTACATTTAAAAAAATTTTGTTAAAAACTATACTATTCAAAAAAAGTAGGGGATATTTGATTTTTAAGTGTTATTAAAGTCACCTAATGAAACTGACGAAGAAATAAATGACAAAATGAAATGAAGTTCACATTCATCGATTTATTCCAAATGATCGTTAGACTAAGTAAGGCACAGACTGACCATTATAAGGGTAAAATGATAGCCGGGGTCAAACAGCAAAGTTACCACAGCATCACAACCAAGTCAGTAACGGGTAAATCCTCCTCTGTTTGCCAAACAAGCATTGATCCGACGTGGCATACTCCTAATGAGACGTCTAAGGTCATTTTGGTCCAGATTGTCCAATTCCTGTTGCAACGCAGCAGCAAGTTCTTGGACATTGGCAGGACGTTGTTGACGTTGACGTAACCTCTGTCCAAGCATGTCCCAGACATGCTCGATGGGGGAGAGGTCGGGACTCAGTGCTGGCCAAGGTAATATGGTGATGTTCTGTTGTTGGAGGTAACCTGTAACGATCCTGGCCCTGTGACATCTTGCGTTGTCATCCTGGAAGATGAAACGGCGGCCATGACGTCGTGCGAACGGCACAACATGGACTGCCAAGATGTCCCGGTAGTACTGGCCTGTAACACGCCCTGCAACAACATGTAAAGCCGTTCTTCCAGCAACAGTGATGCCTCCCCACACCATAACAGAACCACCCCCAAATCGATCATGTCTGATGACGTTAACGTCTTGGAAGCGCTCGTTTCGACGACGCCACACCCTCCTACGTCTGTCCAAAAAATCAACAGTGAACCTTGACTCATCTGAAAACATCACATTGCTCCAGCGTCGATTATCCCAGTGTTGACGATCCCTACACCAACGACGTCTTGCCTGAATGTGATGATCTCTCAAACAAGGGATCACGCGAGGACGTCGGGCGCGAAGGTGACCCCTATGCAGTCGATTCCGAATCGTCTGGCCACTCACTCTCACACCAGTGTCTGTTTGAAGACGAGCGCTGATCTGATTTGCTGTGATGACACGATTTCTCAAGGCCAAGGTACGGATAAATCGATCCTGGGCTTGAGTTGTCGCCCTTGGTCGACCTGAGCGTGGTCTGTCCTGTACAGATTGTGTATCACGGTATCTGGACCATAGCCTGCTTATGACAGACTGAGAAACATTCATCGTCCGCGCCACAACCGCCTGTGTTGTGCCGATCTGTAGCATGCCAAGGGCACGTAACCTTTCATTTTGGGTAAGCCGACGCATATCAAAATTTGTTTTCTGGTCACTAAAACAATTAAACTGATGTTTCCACCCTGGAATTCAATGCCACAATGACTGTAACATTCAAAGTCAGAGTCGTGCAAATCTTGGGTTGGACCCCCATGATGATCCCAAGCATCACCTGCATTCCATGCGGTAGCTATTGGTGCGTTTGGGCGTCACATGTAACTGGGAAATGTTTCTTCTGTTAGGTTCTATAGTGACTTTTTTCGTAGTCATTTGCATATTTTAGTATTATGCCCCCAAAATCAAATATCCCCTACTTTTTTTGAATAGTATATAACCTCTATTACGTTCACAAGGTTTTCGTAAAGGGGGAATAACTGTCTCAGAACGTTAAACATCGATAGGGTTCGTCCTCTGATAACCATGATGCTGCACGCCAAATTTGAAAAGAATCCGTCAAACACTCTAACCTCTCTCGCGTTCACAAACCAATTGTTGACGGACGGACCACGGGGCAGTCGGACAGCGACACGACACAAAGTAATCCGTCAAAAACTCTAGCCTCTCCTGTGTTCACAAGTCAATTGTTGACGGAAGGACCGCGGGACCAAAGAACACCAAATGTGAAAAGAATCCGCCGTCAATTGTTGACCGATGGACAGGGAGACGACATAATATCCCCCACTGAAATGCGGGCGTATAAAAAGTATCAGTTATATATTGTTACTTGTTAGTTTACAGAATACAAGCATTTTCTATGAGAGGGCATTTCGATAACTGCATATACTTGTATCGAATCAAAGTTTTGCTTGGACGAATTGTGTTTACTCACAAGTGTTTGATGACTAATTCCGGCTCACTTGTCAGACATTTGTGGGTTTTAGATTGAGAATGACCGGTAGAATGGGTAAATCACAGAAAACATGCAAAAATAAGACTCCGTTTTTGTTTTTAAAAATCAAAACAAAAATCACAATTTGTATGGCGCACGACGTGACCGCATCTTCTCCAACAGATGTTCTATTTCTAAAATTAAATAGTCTGCATTGAGGTTAAGATCGGTATATTATTGTGGCTGACTGGTATCATGACATTATAACCCGACACCACGACAACCCGATATCACGACATTTTTAAAACGACACAACGACATTTTTACACGCGTAAAAATGTCGGGTTGTCGTTGTGTCGTGATGTCGGGTTGTCGACTTTATTTATCAATGTTGAAGCGGCCATGAATAATAGAGCGCTATTCCTTGCCGAGATCAAGTCAGCCCTCACTATCACGACAACCCGACATCACGACATTTTTACGCGACAATACGACATTTTTACGCAAGATTACGACATTCTTAATGTCGTGGTGTCGGGTGAAAATGTCGTAGTGTCGGGTTAAAAATGTCGTGGTGTTGTGGTGTCGGGTCGTCGTGGTGTCGGGTTATAATGCCATGATGTCATGATATCGGGTTGTCGCCTTATGAAGGGCGACACCACGACATCACGACATGATACCAATCAGCCACCATAGTATATCGTTAGTTTTGTTTATTGTCTTAATATATAGTTTCTAGCGGAAATCTTGAGAGAAATAGCTCCATCTTTTCCCTGAGAGCGTTTCTCCATCATCACTGTATGTTGTAAACCACATACATTCAACTTCCATTCTATTGCAAGGCGTGCTATTTCGCGCGAAGCCCTGTTTGCGCCCTGTTCGTGCAATGTACATCCATAAGTAACGCGCTGTCTGCGCAATGCGCGGCCAAAATGGGCCGCATTGGTAAACATTGCGACTTGTTTCATCTTCTTGATCTCGCTTTATCTACGTACATCTTATCGAGGCCTTCATGTAATACCCTGCATATTTCGGCACTAATTTCGATTGGGTACAAGCCCAGCTTGCGAGCCTATCAGATTCCTCGATCGTCGCTAATACCAAGTCTCGCTAAAATGTCTACCTGTGATAATCGAGTTGCAAAGTTCAAGGTTCATTCTATGTCAAGGTTTCCGTGGAGGTCGCGACGTCACAACCTCTGATTGGACGCTACTGCTCATGTGTCTGTAGATAACATAGCTATAAGTTCGGGAATTGTAAAGTAAACAAGCAACGGCCAGATGTTGTTAAACTCGCAGTCGTTGCTTCAGGAACAAGTACTTGTTCACGCATTGAAACGCATCGAGTTCGCACAGTGTTCGCGGATGGTACACGCACATGGCACGAATATTGATGCGTGCTGAATTTATGAAAATTTCAAAATTGGACCTATGACATGGCACGCACGCACTCCCGCACCGTTCACCCACTCCTTACGCTTGTTGCCGAAGACTCCTATTCATTGACACGCCGAATTTCACGCCATTGGGGGGAACGAAAATCGTCAGGGTGGCTTTACACTAAATATATTTCTAATGGACGTAATTGCGCATTTATGTTACCGAGCTAATATGAACATGCTATTATTCTTCTTCAAAAACACATAATAGATTCTGAAATGCTTAAAAAATTAGATGTCATATGAAAAGAAATCTCCATGTACCTCATTAACGATCAATACGCTATATTAGATTCTTTTTCTGATATTTTATATTAGAGAAATGATAATTGGATTGTGATAATGGGACCTGCAATCAGTCTACCATTAACACAGGATTTTTCTATACCAAAAATAAGAAAACCAAACAAACATGCACGGCGATTGCGAAATCATTTACAATGCGACAATTCTCTTTAATTATAAAGTTCGAGGCTGAAAAGGACAAAAGCGGAAAATCATTCTACACCTACAAATAAGTAGCTACTTTTGTCACCTTTTCGAGAGTTGCGATATCTTTGGTATGTGTCCGTACCGTCGTGTCGAACTGTAAGCAAATTGAACATTCGACTAAATGTCTTGCGTTTGAAGTCTTACCCGATTCCCACTTGTGATGGCTAATCGTTCGAATAGGTCAAAAACAATAAGTTTTAGACCCTTTAGAGTAGCTAGGTCTCTAACTCAATATCATCCAAAACTTCGACATTGAAAACACGAATTAGTTGTCAATTTTAATCAACATTGGTGTTGTGATCTTACCTGGAAAAGATGGGCTTCTGATATCCAATATTTAAGATAAAATAAACATTTTGCGATTGGTACACGAATCGTGTACCATAATGCGTTTCAGCACAATTTGTAACAAAGTCATGTCAAACGGCGACCCCATATTCTTATCTGGAGAGCATGTGCAATAAATACTATCGGTGTAAACTGGAATAACCAGACGTTGGAGATTGCCATTTGATTGAGACTTCTGGCGTATTTCGTCGAACATAACTGCTTTGAAATTAAGAGTAAAAACAGAAACGATTGAATGTAAATCAGTTTATTTACATTCATATTACATTATTATATAAGTTGCGACCCATTTGTGTCAATTTGTAGATCCCAAATATTTGAGATTAAGCTCCTTTAAATACGATGTCGAAGGGTGCCATAAACAGGTATATACAATTCACTTTCTTTACACTGCCCCTAATCAAACAAAAGGTTTATGTTTGTGTCATTATCAGACTTTACCTGATTTCACGTTCGCTATCTAGGCCAATAACGGTACCCATTCTTAGAATCTGCCTCATTCTTAGAACAAAGGGTCTGTGTTCGTGTCAATATCATACTTGGCTGATTACACGTTATCTCTGCCAATAACGGTGTGCATTCTAGATTCGAACTACTCGTTCTTTGAACAAAAGGTTAGTATGCATGTTAATATCAGACTTTACCTTATTACACTTTCGAAAGTAAATTAGATTTTAAATTATAATCGGTACAATCTGATTAAAAACACTAGTCTGAAAGAGTTGTTATATATACGCCGCGTTTTGGTTGATTTGAGGGATTAGTGAATGAAACGGTCTGTTGCGGCGAGTTCTTGGCGCGCAACCATGGGTATCCCATTAGAAACGTCAACGATGGTTGGTGAATAAAATGTCTTACGTCATAGGGTCAAAAGCCGCTCGTATGACCCCTGACCCGACCTCCCACTAAAACCGGTCAGATCTTCACAATGACCATCGAAAGTATAAACCAGCGGCTACCAGGCAGGATACGCCCACATTTTCGAGAGATGGATAGAAAACAAGCTAAAACGAAAGTGATTTTGCCTACAATCAAGGGTCATAATTCAGGAAATTACAAATCGATATGCGCAAATATCGAAAGGAACCAGGATCTTTGAGTTATAAACTTACATTTCAAGTTTCAACAAAATCGGATAAAAATTGTGACCTCTACAGTGTTCACAAGCCAAAAACGTGATTTTTCTTATAATCAGGGGCCATAATCCATGAAGTTACGGTCCGATAGATGCCAATATTGAAAGGAACAAAATCGGATAAAAATTGTGACCTCTATAGGGTCCACAACCTTGATATACCATATTTTTACGCAATTTGAGTATGAGGGGCGGCCATTTTGTCTGTCAGTTTTGGGCCGATTTTCACGAAATCCAAACTCAGTCGTCCTTAGGGAGTAACGGTGATATAATAATACATTTTTTTAAATCAGATAAAAATTATGACCTCTATAGGGTCCACAAGCTAAAAACGCGATGTTTCATACAATCAGGGGCCATAATTCAGTAAGTTACGGTCCGATATGCGCGAATATCGAAAGGAACCAAGATTGTTGGGTTATAAACTTACATTTCAAGTTTCAACAAAATCGGATAAAAATTGTAACCTCTATAGGGTCCACAACCTTGATATACCATATTTTTACGCTATTTGAGAACGAAGGGCAGCCATTTTATCTGTCAGTGTTTGGCCGATTTTCACGAAATTCGAACTCAACCGTTCTTAGGGTTTAACGGTGATATAATAATGCGGTTTTTTTTTAAATCGGATAAAAATTATGACCTCTATATGGTCCACAAGCCAAAAAACGCGTTTTTACGTACAATCAGTTGCCATAATTCAGGAAGTTATGGTCCGAGATCTTTGGGTTATAAACTTCCATTTCAAGTTTCAACAAAATCGGATAAAAATTGTGACGTCTGCAGTGTTCACAAGCCAAAAACGTGATTTTTCGTACAATCAGGGGCCATAATCAATGAAGTTACGGTCCGATAGATGCCAATATTGAAAGGAACCGAGACCTGAGGGTTTTAAACCTATATTTCAAGTTTCATTGAAATCGGATAAAAATTGTGACCTGTAGACTGTTCACAAACAATTGTGGACGGACGGACGGACAGGGGCGACGACAATATACGTCCACATGAAAATGTGGGCGTATAAAAAACAACGAAACGAAATATAGATCTGTATTCTAATCAGATTACAATCTATAGACATTGGTTACTGTTGTTATCTTATCGTGAAAATACGGGAAGATTTTAAAATCAGTAGCCTACACAGCGTCGTGTACTCTGTGGATATAATGATTTCAAGCGCCAGTTGTAATGGCTGTTTAACGAACGGCAAAATACTAATAAAAAAACGTGCAGAATGGACTAAGCAAGGGCAAACGATTCTCGTTCAATTTGGACTATTTGCGTATTTCAACGAAGATTATTGGTTACAAATTCCACGAAATATTCAAAAACTGGGTGTAAAACACTGTATATACATTTATATTACATTAATATGTACTTTTATATCTAGTTGTTTCGTCTATTTTAAGGCTACAAAGAATAGAGCTATTCACCCTTTAACACAAATTTGCTGTTTGACCTCAACAAAATAACTTTATTTTTCTTTTATACCACGCTCTTCAAAAGAAGACTCGTATAAGCTAAATGGGTCCCAATAGGTCAGCAACTATAATCACCCAACGAGGAATTCCAGCGTCAAATTTAAATTTAAAGTGTTAGTTACTTCCCCAAATTATTCATGACTACAAGCCTCGCAAGCTCTGTGCAAAACACACTAAATCTGGGATTTCATGACATCACTTCTCTAGAAATAGGTTTTCAAATTATCGAAGCCATATTGAACTTTGTTTCCGGTAACTCTTGCGTTGTTTGAGTCCTCATCTTGTTGAAAAATAAATGCTCATGCTGTTATTACATGCCTTTTTTGGTCCAAAGTTTGAATTAGAGCTAAACTCCTTTGAATTAGGTGAAGTTGAACGGGGTTGATGTAATGTGTTATTTCGATTCGTGATTAGACAAGTTCCTGTACAATTACATTTTTATTTGGAAAGTCGGTGTGTTTAAATTTAGTTTTGTTTCTGGTCAGATTGAAGTGATGCCTATCAATGAAGAAAGGGTAATGGGTAGCATCTGGAGAAAGTGTACCGTTTCTGTCTGAAACGTCCTCACCCATCTCAAATCTGACTCCAAATTCAAAACGAATTCTCATACTTAATAATTTACTCCAATCTGTTCACCTTATTTTAACTAAAATATAGCCGTTTGTTGTTTTTAATATTTCAAATACATCGATAACAAACTATGTGCAAAGTTTCTTGTTTCTGGATCAAAGATATTTCTCATTAACAGTGATTGAAATTTGAGTAAATTCTTAACTTAAGTCTAAGTAGGCTTTGTAAACTCGGGGCCCGAATTTAAGGTGCCTGACAACATACAATAACAGGGAAAAGATACGACAAAATTAATAATATATGATAGTATCGCTTGATTTTTGTAACGCCGTGTTATCGACTTTATTTTAGATGATTCATAAATACACAATGTTGCTGCCATTATTGTGGGAATTCATTGTAACGTGATTCAAAAGAGATTTTTGAACAATATCTGTTAATGTAATCTTTGTTGTACCAAAACAATGAGATATTTTACCAAAAACGTTAAATTATTCGTGATATCTTTTTTCTTATCTTAAAATACGACAGTAGAAAAAAGGCTAGTTCGCTATGTTATGTTTTTTGAACTGTGGCGCTGCAAATTATGTCTTAAATCAATAACATTACTGCCGTATAACATTTATTTCAAAGCCAATTCGTATCAATGTCATCTTGGTGTATATCACAGTCCGATATAAATGAAATCTACATGGTCGTTGAAATAGGGTTTAAGGCCCTACTGTTCTGCCCTGACTGGGATAATGAAGACGGGCATACGCCATAGCGGACATCTTGAATACCAAATATGGCCATCCTAATATTTTTTGGGGGAAGCTAAGGTAAAAAGTAGCATCTGAAAAAAATTGGCACTTTTGTCCGGCGTGTCAGCCCTTTATTACTCTTTTCCTAAGGTACTTGACTATGCTGGCTTATTGGAATTATATGAATCTCAAAACGCAGCTAATTTGAAATGTTTGAATTAAACTTTGTATATTTGTACTGAACAATAAAATGACTCAACGTCCACGTATGCACTGGTGGGGTAGTTAGGTAATAGAAAAGTCGCCGTCAAATGTGACTTGAATGGTCTGACTGTAACTAACGGGTATATCTATTTTAAAGGGGAAGGGGTTGGATGGCTGAATGGTTAGCACGTGCGCGCTGTATCATAAAGCCTGTCATTGAGTCAACTGGCGTGGTTTCGAATCCCCGGTTGTACGTGACAAGGAGTAGGGTCGCCTGTCCAACCTCGTGGGTTTACTCCGGGTCCTCCGGTTTCCTCCCACTGCTAAAGACCCCTGCGCGCAAGCGAATTATTGAAATAAAATTAAACCATGTTAGTCCCGAAATGACCTAGTTTGTGTTGAGTGGACGTTAAACCCCATTTCTCTCTCTCTTTCTATTTTAAAGGAGCTATCAGAAGGCAAGGAAAGGACACACTTGACTATGACACGATATAATAGCCGATTGATCTACATACCAAGGTAATTCCCAACGTAGTTGCCCTCATAGAAGTTGCAACCAAAGACGCCCATTACACCCTGTCACCTTAAACAAAATATTGATCAACCGAGGCGTAAAGGCGAATATAGGTCGCCAGCGAAATAAAATGAAATTAGTTGAGGTATGTAGTTTTGATCTATCCTCAATCATGCCAACTGTTGAAATCATCATGAATAATTAGTCATGAGATCAACTTGCTATCTAAGATCTACATCTTGGACTCTGTGTCTGTCTGGGATTTATTATTAGGCAATAAATTCAAAGCCCTATTCCGATCCAATCCACTCAAAGCTGGCATCTATGAATACTATATTTTAATATATATCGTGATCTAGTCTGTCTAGAATCAGTCACTTTGCAACCCATGAATACCAAGAGATGTGCAATAGTCAAGTCAATGGCTACTTTTACTTTACTCGTATCATTCTGGTTGCCACAAAATCGTTTGAACTGAGATAAAATTTTCTGTGTACCTTCAACATGGCCGATGCGTGTACAAAAAAAGTAGCGTCACAAAGGACCCGCTTGCCTACAGACTCTTGAGATTCATTTTGCGGTTTCTTCATGAATGTCAACTAACTAAACTAATTAAATTGATAAATAATCATGAAGCAAGGGTAAAAAATATGTCATATTCTGTGGGACTACAATTCAAACTAAGAGAAATGAAGGTATTGAACCCGAGTCCTAATATCCTAGTTTGTAATTTGTCAAATAGCTACTCAGACATAATTTGAAAAAATAATAAACGACGCTGGCTGATCATCAAATTTTATGGGAGGGAAAGAATCTATAAATCGACAAAAGTTATAAATGCTAAATGAATTAACCTTCTTCCGCGAGCTACATTTATCAAAATACCGAACTAATTAGAACTTAATTGTCATTTAATATACTTCTTATTCCAACATTAAACTCGTCTTGGGCCACTCTTTGTGCTCGGTGATAGTGCGGTACCGACCTTCTGGGTGTCAACCAATTAACAGTTAAGAAACCATTTATTACGATACTGTCAGTGCCAGAAGAACTTTAGATTGACTTGAGTCAGTGGTGGAACAAAAAGCAATCTTCAACAAAAATAATTATTATTAAAGGACAGGGGCAAAGTTATGCTGCTCATTGCCCCAAGAAAGGTGGTTTAAAAATTGTTTAACTGAACCGCGGGACATCATAATTACCTAACAAAATAGTATCCTATCTGTAACGCGGACTAGTACTTTACCACCCTAAGAACGTTTTGGAATATTTTAGGAGAAAGGTAAGTAAGAATTCTTGTTATTTATATCAATGTTTTAAATGTATTTAGTTTGCATGTTATTTATTTGAATCATGCAATTTTGTCCTGCATATATTTTCATCACCATCGTTCGTCAAGTCTGAGAGTTCAAGATTATTTTACCGAAACTTGCTCTTCAGATGCCAGAAAATAATATTTGTATCGAAATTCGACACTCTAAAAGTAAGTGTTTCAAAGATCTATTAAATGAAATATATGCAGTGATTAACTGGTATCCATGAGCAACCGTCAAAATTGAGGGATGTGTGAACGTCATATTAACCTTCGAACATTTGGGTCTACGCAGAATTCAAAAAGTGCCAATCCTGTTAGTTTCCGCTTCTTTACATATCCACATACCGGTACGACAGGTCAAAACAGCAATATGCATCTACTTTGGCTATTCAAGCCAGACAAGATCTACTTCGGCTATATAAGAAATACAAATATCTATAAAGCATTCGACAGTTGAATCTGGATTTCGTTTCACTGAATAGAACTTAATACGTGTATTGAAATTTTGATTTATAAAATACAATCAATATGAAATCTCTTTAACAGACTGAAGTATCCCATTTCCTATATTAAGGAACAATGCCTACTTAAATGAAATATAAAGCTCTCTTATTATCTAAGGAAATAAGGCAGCAAGGTGAATTAGTTCTGAGACTACAAATAAAGGTTAACATGCATGGGTCATTGTACACGTTTCATTTTAAAGAAGCCACTTCTTATTTCACAATGTATTCTACTAGTACACTCAAAAATGAGGAGAGGACCACCAATGGTAGGTATCCTTTTGTGTCACCCGATCAGGACCCCTGATTGTCTTCATGCGTAAGCGGGCATTCAATCTTCGAAATGTCGTGAGATTATAACATCTATAGCTGCAGGATAATCTATACGTTTTCGCTATGTTGTATGCTATCATCTTTGGGTAAAAATCAATATAGCAGTTTATTTCACCGCCTAGTCATAAAGTTGTTAAAAGAGTTCTCCAAATGAGCGTATAGTACACGGGGTTCGTTGTGCTTCATGTTTTTGTAATACTGTCACCAGTTTCTGTATTGAAATGATTTAAACAGGCATTATGCCAGAGCTTAATCTGCCTATTGCAGTTCTTTCTTTGGGCCTTAAATGTTACATAAACTATTGATTAGACATTAAAATTTATTAACATGGCAAGAAAAAAATCAACTCGCGATGCCATCTGATAGGTCCGATTTTCAACAGATTTAACCGTAAAAATGACAGTGGAGGACTACAGTGTTATTAAAATAAGATTTTCGCAGCTCAGGGTGAAGTAATGTGACTGAAAGTTTTAACATATCCCCTTTTACATTACCTACTTTTTAACTATTATATTATAGCGAGAACTGTCAGCTCATTGTCTAACCTTACATAATGCAGCTATAATTTATTAAACATTGGCTTGTAGATTTAAATAATTCTAAATGATCCAATTGTCGACAGCGTAATCTGAAACCCAAAACTGACTTCGCCAACATTGAAACACACACTAGCACATAATTATAGAGGGCTGGTATATTAGTATATTTTTTTATAGAAAGAACATGTACGCAATGCTATTTACTAGTTTGTTTGAGTTACAGAAAAACGTCCGGTTCATCATTGGTAAGAGCAAGTCAACTTCCTGTAACCTAGATTCCTTTCCAATATGGCTTCTGAAGTCAAAACAGTATAAGATGCGCTCCTTCCTTCCATTGCTGCTATTATAATATCTTCAATTGCCAACAGTTGTGTGCCGACTTCATTAAAGACTGCCGCGGTGATTTCACTTCCATCGCTTGATTGCGAGATACTTCCATCGCTTGATTGCGAGATCCTGAAGAACTATCTCACTGTCTCAAATCTTTAGTTTATTGGAAAAGCGTTTGAAAGGGTGATAGCGAGACAAATCTCTAATTATCTGCGAGCTAACAATATTCATGAACTGCTGCAGCCTACTTTTAAAGAAGGCCACAGGACAGAAACAGCTCTTTTGAAGGTAAAAGTTGATATCGATGTAGCAATTGGCGGCAATTTTGGCATCAACCTTATACTTCTAGTCCTACGTGCAGTATTCTATACCATCGACCATAGCATTATGTTCAATCGACAGCAGTTGAAGTCTTATCCAACAGACAGAAGCCAATGTGTCCATCATAGCAACAACTTTGTATCTAAACCGCTGTCAATTGGAGTGCCACAGTGTTCGGTACTATAGGTCCGATACTCTATTTACTGTATGTATTTCCATAAACATGGTATCAGCTATCATGGTTTTGCCGATGATACGCAATTGTATAACACATTTATTACTTCAGAACAGATGTCCATACACAGTTCCTAAAGAAGCTGCAATCCCGTATCAGTGATATTCGGACAGGGGATGAATCTAACCAAATTAAAGCTGAACGATGAGAAGTCAGAACTCCTGATGATTTTACCACGGTTAAAACTGAACTCATTCAACTTTCCACCAAAGCTAAACGTTGTCGATACTGAAACTTCGCCATCATGTAAAGCACGAAATCTGGGTTTCATCATGGACAAGACATTGTCTCTCATCCCACAGGTCAACAATAACTTTTGGCTATATTCGTTGTAGATCATGTAACAGAAACTCTTAAAAGTCTTCAACGGTAGCCTGTGAAAGCCCGGATATATATCAAATATATATTATATGTAAAGCTTTGTTTTCTGATACTGCTCCCTCCTACATTCAAATTCTACAAACAGGAAAGACCAAATCTTCGTTCGTCTACTGGAGATACTACTTTACTATCTGTGCCTGCTTATAATAGATTCAGAGGAAAACTTTTTCCCGTTTAATGGTGCCCACGTGCGGAATAAGCTACTAAGAACAATCAGAGAAAGTTTAACTTTGTTAAACTTAAATCGGAGTCAAAAACGCACTTGTTTAAATATTACTACAAACTGTGATGCGACATTTGTAAAGCGCTTAGAAATACCACTGTGACATGGACAGCTGTGTAGTCGTTCGGATGGGACGAAAAACTGGGGTCCCGTGTACACATTGGCGTGAACGTAAAAGGTCACTTGGCAGTTGGAATTCGATATAAGAGTAGGCCTAAGCACCGCTGTCCGGGCAAAATTACCCCCATAGCACATTGTATGGCGTATGCCCGTCGTCATTAGCCCAGTCGGAACGGAATAGTAGGACGTTAAACCCCATTTCATTTCATTTACGGATATAATGAAGCGCTATAGAAGATGAACAATAATAATAATTTCAACACCATTAATTAATTTCGTTTTTCAAAAGATTGTAGCCAAACGCATTGTAGCTGTATGGCTATGTTTTCTTTAGGGTGATATTTTTCATTTAGCTTTGTCTCAGAGATAAATGAAAATATAAGTTGTGTGCTGTGCTTTTGTATGTCAGGTTATGTTAATTTTTTCTAGGTTGCGAATTTTTCTATTTGGAACAGTTTACTAAGCTGGAAGGTTGATAGTCATTGGTCGCTCGCCAACCAGGAAGCCCGTGGTTTAAAGTAGGAAGGTAAATCCCATTACATCCGTTCTAAGCGGGCGGGGGGGGGGGGGTCTTTTGGCTATATTCGTTCCATATAAATTATTTCTAGATTTCTATCACAGTTGATGCGATGCATCTTTACCATTGCTGACAATTCCTGTATATTAAAACAGTCGTGTATTTTTCTTCAACCAAAATATCGTCACCTTTAAACATAATTTCAAAACTATTTCGAAGTCATTAATACAAATTGAACCACAAACTACGCACGTCAATGTTATTTCGGTTTAGTGTAAAGAGCAAGCTCAATATATAATCTGCTTAAAGAACAATTTTCGCAATATTATGTCGATATCGTGGTTTAGAATATAAATGGGCTAACGGTACAAGAAGACTCTACTCGTATTGTCTTATCATTTCTTCAAATGGCGTTGATGATTAAAATATCTTCGCTATGGAGATCGGGGGTGTCAGGTTCTAGGTTTCAAGAACTTATTCCGTTGAAAATGTAATAAAGAATCTATTGGACCCAAAACATTGACATGCAGCCGGATAATACACAGGAATAGCATGCACACGGAGAAAATATCACTTACTATCCAACATTAATTTGCTTAAGTGCTCGCAGACAGTCGTAGGAGATCAACATTAGATTTTCATTGTAATTGAGTCAATTAAATTGGAATAACAATATCTAATTTCTGGTGATAAATACTAGGCAATAGCACATGGGGTTTAAAAGGTAATAGGATGGCCGAAATTTGTGTCTTACAGAGTGTCAAGATTTAATATCATTGTTCTCAATGAGGCTTAAGAATACCATTGCTCCAGAGAAATTGACCGCACGTCCCATTCCCTCTCTGGCATATGATCAGTGAAATACTTTGTTCTTATACTAGAGTTCGTGTAGCTTTATACAGATTTCGAATGAACGAAAACAAATGTTTTTTTCTAATATTAATTATGAAGAATAAAACTTTTTCGACAAAATTTATCTCTGAAAAAAATAACGGTGGCAAATGTAAATAATTATCTGATTCATTCCATATATTTGATGCAGAGCTGAGCTTCGTTTAGGTCATTCTCTTGGGGCAAAAGCTTTCAGTATTATTGTCTTTTATACAGCTTTGTTATGTCTTTGATTTTTGTGCTTAATAAATAAATATACATACATAATCGAAAAATCATAAATCAAATATTAGTAGAAAGCCCTTCTGAATTTCTAGCTAATGATTTAAAGTAGCCAAGTCTTTAATTCGGTATCATACAGCCTTCGACATTGCCTACACGACTTATTTGTCAATTTAAATCAACATTGTTATTGTTATCTTACAGTGAAAAGATAAACTTCTGGTATTCAATATTTAAAACGCAATGGAAATTTCAACTTAGCACACGATTCGCGTGCCACAACGCTTTCGAGCGCCATTTGTAATGAAGTGACTGGATGAACGAGGCTAAAAATATCCCATATGGGAAGACTATTGGAGTAGACTGGAATAACCAGACGCCAAAAACTGCCAATTTGCACTCTTCGCCGAACTTTACAAACGATTGAATGTAAATCATATTATATACATTCATATTACATTATTATATCCCCTGCGACCCATTTCTGTCCATTTCAAGATGCTAAAGAATAGCGATTTAGCTCTTTTAAATGTTTCCTTTTATTTTTGCACCATTCAATCGTTTTGTCTTCCAACTAAGTTCTTTATTGTTTTACACTGTAAAAAAAAACCAACCAATATTTGTGTATGGACCCGTCTATTTAGGTGATTTTACTTTACTTCTCTATTTAACGCAATGTGGTAACACAGTAATGGTGTTCTGGTAGTACAAAGCGTTGAGCTGTAAACTTTAAGTTTTATCACGAAAAATAAGCCTTGGTTTAGTATATATATGTCAAGTAGTTGTGTCGATTACGACATATTCGGCTTTCTTGGGCTGTTCCTCACAGCAAAGAGCTCGACATACAATCGAATTAATGATAAAAATATTTCTATACAGTCTGAAGGTACACACCTTCAATTGCAATATGGTTAGTGCATGTCACTTCGTAGACTTTGCTGCGCAGTGATAATTATACGCTGGAGAACCACTTCCTATTTTATTGGTGGTGCTGCAGTACAAACACACAGTCATAGATCAGAATGGTCGGTTAGCGTTTACTTTTCAAAATATTGGAAGTAAACTGATAAAATTGCCCAAGGAAAAGCTAATATATACATTTATATTCGATTTTTGTTTTCGGCATCATTAATCTTAGTGACAGATGGCTCTACTATTAGAATACTGATAGCATACTAAATACCTACATAAAGATGTTAATCCTTTTCGGATTGTCATGAATTATCGTATTGATGTCCTTCAAGGGGGGCCTTATGACTGAAGCCATTGTGTCTGGGTTATCTGCCATTCATAACGAGGGATTCGAGTGGACATCTGTTCTACGTACCGGTTACTACAATCAATAACGACTGTTATTTTCCTTAAATTTGGTAGAAACAATATAAATGTTTTATATGATATTGTACAAGAACACAGGGTGTTATTCTATATTCTTTGGATAATTTCACTAACAAGCATTTCTAACTTCAAGCTAAAAAAGTGCATCTAATATTCTTTATCATTACCCAGGGTTAAGTTATTTGTTATATTATCGGATTATTAATGTTTTCTATGAAAGTGTACAATCATCTTTGTCAAATGTTGACGTCTACAAATATGTGGTCATCTTTTAGAATTGCATCTTTTTTCGTGTTGTTTTTGTGTTCTTCGAATAAAGCCCAAGGATCTGCGAATTCAAGTATGATCGACATGAGACATGAATCTTGACGTGCTTGTTCCTTCAGCAATTGCGCATTGTGACTATCCTGGATTTTTGATAGAAAAAGTATTAGAACATACAATTGCTAGCAAAATGTATAATCCTTCTATAAGAAGAATCTATAAACTAATTTAATGTCTTACTGTGTGCACACTGTACCAGTGCCAGGGAGCAAATTTAAGTGTAATAGGATTTTTTGGGCGCACTATAAAATTAACTAAATTGACGTGTTAATGACTAGCCGTGACCAGTGGTATGAGGTATATTTCTTATTTTATTTATATATAAGTTTGCACTTTGCCCTGGATTGGTGAATTATTCTTTAATAGACATTTGTGACCATTCACTACAAAATGACAATACAGATGGCTAACATTTCATATTTACATTATAACTTTTGATCATTCCAGTTCGTTAATACAAAATTACAACACAGTTAAGATTATGTTTCCTCTCAGACAGTGTTTTCAAGTTAACCTAAGAACGGTAAAGCTTAGCCTGAAAAGTCACAGGGATTACCATAGATATTATAAGACCCATAAGTGACATAAAGAACATTTTCGTCGCATACCAACTTACAGTACTGCTCATAAGCTTCGCGATTCTCGAAATTACATTAACGATAATCTAGATGAAGCTCCGTACAGATTAGTCAATTGAGTTATTTTCATTTGCTATATCCCCTTGATTCACTTTTTACAACGTTTCTGGGATTTCTTCTGTAATATTATGGATTTGACAACCAGTGCAGTTTTTACCTGTGTTTCATATTCCAGTCTTCCATCAGCTGTCAACCAGCATTTTAAAGCAGGCCAACCTTTTGGTCTAGATTCGAAGTCTTCCATCAGCTGTCAACCAGCATTTTAAAGCAGGCCAACTTTTTGGTCTAGATTCGAAGAAGAGTGTTTGATCCTTGAGATCCACAAACTTGAAGTAGCATACTAGAAAACATAAAACTGCCGGACAGACATGTCAACGTATCCAAACGCTTAACTCTCTTACCCCCCCCCCCCCTCAAAGTCATGAATATTCACCAAAACCTGGTAGAAGAGTAATACTCTAACCCTTTTCTTCAACATCAAAAAGCGCCACCCAAAAGGGGGAAAGGGGAGAATTAAAGACTATTAATAGCTTTTGCACTAGAGTTGTGGAAAACCTGCATAGGAATTAATGTCTCCAAATGTTTTACTCGTGGCTCGATATCAATACCGTTAGGCCCCTATGTGTTCTTGCTCCAATGATTTGTTCTACAAATGACATTCGAGATTTTTGACTTGCGTTTTATTATATAGAAAAGTGATCAGTAAGATAATTGTTGGTTTTCTATCGTGATCTGTGACAATCAGATATCCTGCTATTCTGTGGCTGATTACCCTTGCCTGTCATTTATGAAATTGACGGTTGGCACGTAAAGGATCTTCACGGCACGTTTTGTAAACCAACCCATATCGTCCGTTTCATTTTCCAGAGGAAACTTATCAAATTATGTGAATGGATCTGCAATGTCCCAGATATATCAGGACATAGATGTCAATTAATCGTTTTACTGATAGTTTAGAATGTCTGGAAAAGTATTTACTAAATAACATTGTCAAATATTTTTGTATCTTTAAGATAGTTATGTATGTTTTGAATGAATCGATTAATTTGAGAATCGCATGAGTTGTTACCCTTAAACCAATCCATTTAATATAATTTTGCCGTATTGTTCGCCAAATTGTAATTTGTACAGTTTAGGAAAATTTGCTGTGTCTTTACAATGATGTGGCCGCATTGGCAATTTTAGTTATGGACGAGGTTATCTCGGTATAGATTGGATTTCAGTGTACTGCAGTTACGACGTAGTTTTGTATGGGTCACCCTTTTTTGAAGAAGGCAATTACATTTTCGGTTCCAAAGCCGCATAAATGTGGACGACTTTCTTGTTGCTTTAATCACGGGCCGAAATTGCGGGATAACGCGTTTGCAGCAGTGTAATTTTCCAAATTGTCTGGGCGAGGTCATATTCCCATTCTAGCCCGGCTTCGCTGACCGTGGCGGAATTTGTTTCGGGCACTTCAATTTCTGCCCGCTACTCCCAGTGCTGATCGGGCTCTTACGCTTATGGGTAGAGGTAGAGAGGCATGTTCACACATTTTAGCATAGGGCGGACCGGTTGAGACAACGTCAAGATTGACGTGAGGTCTGGGGGGTTACCCCAGAATTTGATGATATCAGAAACTCTGGGAAGTTATTTCTTTGTTCGACATTATTTCAATGCACGTAGGACACCCGCCTGAAGAGGTTATCGTCCACTCGACATAATAGAGCAGGAGCCCAGGGCGTTAACCTAGCTGAAAAGTGTACCAATTTTCTCGTATATGGTATCAATGTATGTATATCTGGTATCATCAGAATGTAAGTCTGCCGGGTTTCTGGTGGTGGGTGTGGTATTCCACGCCCAAAATGCCATGCCCCCCAACTAGTCTAGATTAGCTGAAAAGTGTACCACATGCAAATCGCACAGCAATGTACCGTGCCTCTTCAGGTATCACAAAAACACTCTGACAGACATTTCTAGTAGTGGGATACCCCTAACAGAGCTATGTAATTGCCAGACATTTGTAGTGATGGAGTATCCCTGACAAGAGTTATCTAATTTCCAGACCAAAGCTAGGCAAGATTAGCTCAAATCTGTACCACCTAAAACAGCTTTGGAGTTGTTCAGTACCACCACAGGAATCATGAATGACCACTGCCAGACAGTTTGTGCGGTGGGTTGCCCCTAAAAGACACGCCCAAAATAACACGACCCCCAACTAGGATAGATTAGTCGGCACTGTTCCTGTGGTCCAAAAAATTGAAAATTGTGCCAGGATGCGTAGAATACTAATACCTAGCACATATGTAAGAGGCGATAAACTGCGGTTGTAGGAACAATTTTATTTTTCAGAAACGCATTTTTAGCCCCATAAAATGTTTTTTGCCCAAAAATCAATTTCTTGCAATCGCAGTTTATCGCCTCTTCCATACGTGCTAGGTATTAGTATCCTACGCATCCTGGCTAAAAATCTAATTTTGTAGAACACGGGAACAGTGCCTGCGAAGCTAGCCTAGTTGGGGGCGTGGCATTTTGGGGCGTGTCTGTTAGGGTAACCAACCGCACAAACTGTCTGGCAGTGGTCATTCATGACTCCTGTGGTGGTACTGAACAACTCCAAACCTGTTTCAGGTGGCACAGATTTCAGCTAATCTAGCCTAGCTATGGTCTAAATTTGAGATAACTCTTGTCAGGGATACTCCACCACTACAAATGTCTGGCAATTACATAGCTCTGTCAGGGGTACCCCACCACTAGATATGTCAGTCAGAGTGCTTTTGTAATACCTGAAGATGTCCGGTACACTGCAGTAAGAATTTCGTGTGGTACACTTTTGAGCTAATCTAGCCTAGTTGGGGTCATGGCATTTAGGGCGTGGAATACCACACCCACCACCAGAAACCCGGCAGACTTTCATTCTGATGATACCAGATATACATACATTGATAATATATATGAGAAAATTGGTACACTTTTCAGCTAGGTTGACCCCCTGGCCTCCCGGTCTATAAACTATGTCAATGTCAATTCATTAGGTGGTTGGAAACCGGGGGACCTGGAGAAAACCTATTACTCGTCACTTAAAAGCATGTGATCGAAACCATGCCACTTGACTCAATGACAGACATTAAAATCTAAAGCCTTAGACCACTCGTACACCTATTCCCGCTTTACACGTAAATGACGACGGAATATTTAAAACATAAAACACCCTTAATACTATCGACTTGGGAAGTAAAAATTAGCAATCTGTTTCACAGAGGATTACGAAAGTCTTCTAATATCTCTGTAAAAAATGACTACCTTTAACACGTGACGCCTTATCACGCGGCGTAAATCATTGGCTCAATGGCGCGTGCATTGTTTACATAAGACGCTCTAGCAGAATGGAGACTTTTACTCATTTTAATACCCATTTGCACTAAATAGGAAATAATTTTTACCTACAAATACGTCAAACGCTTTTATTTATTTTCTAATACAAAAAAAAATGTTGTAGAATTTAATTTGTCGCAGGAAAAATGTTAATATTTCTGGCTCATTAAGTCGCATCGATATCATCCTTATCAGTGATTGTAGCGGCCTAGCGAAAATTCACTGTTGATCAGTGTGAAAAATTAGGTTTAATCGAGCATAAATTTTTAGAGCTGTATAAATGTTTATAAGTGTCCTGATGTTTTCTTACAATCTGTATCTTTATTTAATGACCTTTAGTTCATGCATCTAAACAGATATCAAGTTATTTTCGGAAGTATGTATAACAATACCAGAACTGGAAATATTTTCCTGTCGATTTATGTTAAATATTCGACAATCGATTAAAATCTCTTAAAAGTAATAGTTTTAAAGTATAATGACCCCGCATACGTAATTAGCTACTGACCTCACTAAAATACCATTAGAAAAATAGGCCATAATCTTCTCAGAAGTGCCATTTATAAAAAAAGAATGAAATTCATAGAAAAATACATTTATAATAATTTCTGATAAATCGATCCATTTTGATGCTATGAAATTACACTTTCCGGAGGAATTGACAATATTCTTTATAGTTTCTTATCACAACCATCGTTGCCCACATGGTCATCCAATGGGCCATCTGAATCAATATTGTAAATAATTAAGGAAATTGATTTGCTAATAATGCTATTTTTGTATTTCAGAACAAACAGATTAGCGCAATTATACAAAACAAGAAAGGTTCAAAAAGAGTCTGGAAGCTTGTTATTGAGCTGTTACGATTTGTATGTGGAGCACTAATGACACAGGTTGATATTGTTTTTCATCTTAAATAAATGTTATATAACTTACTGAATAAGGCGGCGTTCGATATAAAACGGTTCAGTGTTTTTTTTCGGTAGTTCGGCAGTTCGCTGATGAGTTTTAAGAATTGTGTATTCATGTATGAAAATGTCAAAACACCACAAGTTATTATATATATTATGTGCTGTGATGAAGTTGTGTATGTATTGAGAGAATCGCAAGAGAACTGTGAACGATTAGAAAAGGCTGCTGGGCTTCAGTAAATATCATAGAGCGATATGCTGATATATATATATATATAGCTGTCGAGAACTGCTAACTTGAGTTACGTATTATCTAAGACACTATTTTCGTCTGTTGATTTGTGTTTACTGTCTACGTCACTATGAACACTTTCAATCAGAAGAGAAGAAAATGTATACTCGCTTTTCTATTGGATAAATACCCTACAGGTAAGTAATTTTAATAATTTTATTAGTAACGCGCATCTATATACCCAAATTCAAAATGAGGGTACAAATATGTGTATGTGTTGGATTAATTGTAATTAAACATGCATTTAAACTACATGTCTGGTATTATTCTTTAAGTGGCATTAACTGGGTAGATAAATATAACACATAACTATAACACATAATTATGGAAAAACAGCTACTCGTTTATCGTATTAGCTTGAAAACGTTGAGTGAATAATCAATTAGATAGATTAAAAAGGCGGTCCACCAAAACATTTTAGTAAAGACTATATATATATAATGCGTTTATATAGTCTGCAGATGATGTGTTATGTTGCGAAATGTTCAATTCATTAAAAAAATTAAATACTAAATGAAACTGACCCAATTTTGAACTCATATTACTTTTAGAGATTCGGGTGTAACAGTATTGTAGTTAAGAAAGAATCAAAATCCTTCGAATAACGATCGTAGATTTATTGTTCGCAAAGATAAGTATATTTAAATACAAATGAGCTAAATCATTATGCTATATTATTTCGCGCCATTATATGTAACGGCGCACGTGAAGATGTCAAGTGTTAAAAAGTGCAAAGCGTTTTATCTCTCATAAAAGTTGTATGTCCCTTTAATGAAATAGTTCATTTTTAACCTTGCTAATACATAATTTGAGTCAGTGTGTATTTTCAGAGTTTATATGTACATAAAATGTACAACAGACAAGTAAATAAACTATAACATATACTTATGGAAAAGCAATTAGTGATTTATTTAGGCTAGGTTTCGAAGAGTATTCGCTCAACGTTATCAAACTAATACAATAAATCAGTAGCTGTTTTCCATAAGTATGTGTTATAGTTTATTTATCAAACCCAATTAATGTCACTTAGAGAATAATACCAGACAAGTAGTTTAAATCACGTTAAATTACAATTAATCAAACAACACAACAGCTACTGATCAGCGGCCTTACAATCTGTATCTTTATTTAATGACCTTTTGTTCATGCATCTAAACAGATATCAAGTTATTTTCGGAAGTATGTATAACAATACCAGAACTGGAAATATTTTCCTGTCGATTTATGTTAAATATTCGACAATCGATTAAAATCTCTTAAAAGTAATAGTTTTAAAGTATAATGACTCCGTATACGTAATTAGCTACTGACCTCACTAAAATACCATTAGAAAAATAGGCCATAATCTTCTCAGAAGTGCCATTTATAAAAAAAAGAATGAAATTCATAGAAAAATACATTTATAATAATTTCTGATAAATCGATCCATTTTGATGCTATGAAATTACACTTTCCGGAGGAATTGACAATATTCTTTTTAGTTTCTTATCACAACCATCGTTGCCCACATGGTCATCCAATGGGCCATCTGAATCAATATTGTAAATAATTAAGGAAATTGATTTGCTAATAATGCTATTTTTGTATTTCAGAACAAACAGATTAGCGCAATTATACAAAACAAGAAAGGTTCAAAAAGAGTCTGGAAGCTTGTTATTGAGCTGTTACGATTTGAATGTGGAGCACTAATGACACAGGTTGATATTGTTTTTCATCTTAAATAAATGTTATATAACTTACTGAATAAGGCGGCGTTCGATATAAAACGGTTCAGTGTTTTTTTTTCGGTAGTTCGGCAGTTCGCTGATGAGTTTTAAGAATTGTGTATTCATGTATGAAAATGTCAAAACACCACAAGTTATTATATATATTATGTGCTGTGATGAAGTTGTGTATGTATTGAGAGAATCGCAAGAGAACTGTGAACGATTAGAAAAGGCTGCTGGGCTTCAGTAAATATCATAGAGCGATATGCTGATATATATATATATATAGCTGTCGAGAACTGCTAACTTGAGTTACGTATTATCTAAGACACTATTTTCGTCTGTTGATTTGTGTTTACTGTCTACGTCACTATGAACACTTTCTATCAGAAGAGAAGAAAATGTATACTCGCTTTTCTATTGGATAAATACCCTACAGGTAAGTAATTTTAATCATTTTATGAGTAACGCGCATCTATATACCCAAATTCAAAATGAGGGTACAAATATGTGTATGTGTTGGATTAATTGTAATTAAACATGCATTTAAACTACATGTCTGGTATTATTCTTTAAGTGGCATTAACTGGGTAGATAAATAAACTATAACACATGATTATGTAACCGCGCACGTGAAGATGTCAAGTGTTAAAAAGTGCAAAGCGTTTTATCTCTCATAAAAGTTGTATGTCCTTTTAATGAAATAGTTCATTTTTAACCTTGCTAATACATAATTTGAGTCAGTGTGTATTTTCAGGGTTTATATGTACATAAAATGTACAACAGACAAGTAAATAAACTATAACATATACTTATGGAAAAGCAATTAGTGATTTATTTAGGCTAGGTTTCGAAGAGTATTCGCTCAACGTTATCAAACTAATACAATAAATCAGTAGCTGTTTTCCATAAGTATGTGTTATAGTTTATTTATCTACCCAATTAATGTCACTTAGAGAATAATACCAGACAAGTAGTTTAAATGACGTTAAATTACAATTAATCAAACAACACAACAGCTACTGATCAGCGGCCTTCAAATTCTTTTGAAATCGAGTATAACCTGGTCTGACTTTTTTTTACGAAATAAACAAAGAAATTTGGTACCTTTAAAACTTTAATGTTAATATATAAAATTAAATTTGTAAATTTGAAATGTTTTTTCTCTGATAAAAGAAGTTAACATTTTGTACAGTGGCTGATTTGCCCCATCTCGTTATCTCGCATCGTGCTATTATGAAAGACGTGATATCTAATAAAAAAAACTTTGATATTTCTGGTATTCAAGAATTCGCCGTAAATGTAGAATAAAGCATTACGTGTAAGTTATGTATACAATTCAGCTCCGGTTAATCGTTTTAATTTCCGTAAAGAACTGCATTTATGCTATTCAAGTCATCCCACACAATTGATTATCCCAAAATGTTTAATGTCGTTTTAGACTCGTGATGAATAACACTGGTTTTATTGGTATTTCCCTACTTTGATGTCCACAAGAATACTTTTATGGGGAAAGATATTGGCAATGTTATTTAGTATTAATAATATCTCACAGATTTACATTTAATAATTGGTTTGACCAGTTCCTTTATATCACATTCTACTCAAGAATCAGAAACATTTGAAAATGTCATGCCTCAAATATATAGGAGGTTGATATCAAAGAGAAAGGGGTTGGTGGGTAACATCTACACAACACAAACTAGATCAATTCGAATAGCAGTTGATTTTCCTTTTTCAAAAATTGATATGCCCACACTGGTCTTTTGTAGTGTTGACCAAATAAGATTTGAAGACAACAAATTGGAAGTAGCATGCAAACAGATTCGTAATTATAATTAAACTAAATTAAATTGGGTTTAACGATCTATTGCACCAAACGGGCCAATAAAGTCCGGATCTGGATATTCCGTCCTATCTGAACAAGAAGACACCTTTTTCATTACTGGCTAGAAAATCAGAGGGGCTTTCTCGGACAACACTGGGATTGAATCCACAGGATATTCTGGTCAGTGAGCCAGTACCTTACTCATTGATACAACTTGACCCCCACCCGCACACACACCCACGCTTTAACACATGTTTTTCATATTAAAACACTAACAAAAATAACCAGGAGAAAGACGGTTAGATAGTTGTGCGCATTATCTTTTTGCCGTCTTTCAAACGATGGACAGATAATCTCAGATTCAGGACACCGACTTTGCATTTTAATTTTTAGAAAAGTGAATGTCTATTGTTAGTAAGGTTATGGTGAGCACTTGGGTATAAAGCACACTAGCACACAGAGAGGGAGAGAGGTGATGTTTAACGTCCACTCGACGCAAACTAGGTCATTTCGGGACTAGCATATGGTTCAATTTTATTTAAATAATTCGCATACGCATAGGGGGTCTTTGGCAGTGGAGGGACACGGAGAAAACCCACGAGGATGGACAGGTGACCCTACTCCGTGTCACGTACTATGACAGACCTTCTGATTCAACGCGCACGCGGTCACCCAATTAAACAAAGGACACAATGAAATGAAATTGGGTTTAGCCCCCTACTGTTCTGATCCGACTGGGCAAATGAAGACAGGCATACGTCATATAATGTGCTATGAGGGAAATTTTGCCCGGACAGCAGCACTACAGTCTACTCTTATATCGAATTCAACTGTCAAAAGATCTTTTCCGTGCACGCAAATGTGTACAGGGGACCTCGGTTGTTCGTCATATACGAACGACTTTACGCTGTCTCTTGTCAGGCCCTCCGTCCTGCACAACTGTCAAGGGGGAATCCCGCCGAAAAATCACGATAAACGCTCTCACCAACATCTGGATCGAACGATGGACCTCCAGTTAGCGAACCAACGTCTTACCCATCGTGACTCACAAAGGATATGTAAAATTAATTTAACACAGTCTTTTGAAGATATTTATCTGTGTATATGTCAGATTGTGCCAATTTTCCTCTCCTGAACACACACCTAGAGCAAGACAAAACAAATAGCCGACAAATGACTTTTTCAAGTAGGTCAGACAATTTCGGACAAGTAAATAGAAACAGTTATATGATTAGTCAAGTACATAGAGTATTATTTGGTTAGCCCTATGAGACATATTCCCACATTGATAAAAAATAAACAGTCTTGGTTATCTTTTCTTATTAATCTTTTATGTCTATCCTTAGATGTAATTTATCTGCACTGTTCGTGTGATTAATTATAGCCGTTCATTAATTGACTTGGTTTTGGCGCCAAATAAGAATGAATACTAAAACTGTGTTAGTAATTTATATGCAAGACAAATCAATCACACCTCATAGCCACCTGGGTCGACGGTTTATATACAGATATTGGAAGTTGTAGACGATAACCACAGACCCAAGACCACCAAAGGTACATGAAACCTGATTAACATCTAGAAGGTGTAAGTTTACCTGTTAAGGGTCACGAAATCCGTCATTACCTATAGCAAACTTGATCAATTTTCGGTCTCGATTGCAAAAGAAAACAGTGTGTGGTAGTAGTTAAATCCACAAGCAACATGGTTTTATTACAAAAGTATAACAAAGGTAAGACTATTAGGAAAGGCGACGTCGACAAATGCTTTCATCATACTTTCCATGGTGTTAAAGTATCTATGTGATAGTTTATGTGCATGTTACAAAGGTTGGGTCTTTTAGGTATGTCCTTTTCTAGACTAATAATGTATTTCTGCATCCTATTGCGAAGATATTTCTGCACTTTAGCCCCCTCCCCTCCCTCAGTTTGATAAACCTAATGACTTTCTATATTGTGTTTTATCGATATATTCAACGGTAGTTCACGGCATGGTAAATAGACACCACATGTGATAGAGGTATCCCCTAAAGGTATTTACGACATCTTTAATGTCTATGTTTTTGTATCTAAATATGCTTGAGATACCCCTCGTGGAAACGCTGAATATTGATATTGTTTTTTTTTTCTCGCATGACCACAATGCTTTACACCAAATTTAAAAGTGAACCGCCAAAATGTAGCCTCTATCACCTTGACGGACTGACTGTCGGACAGACGCGACGACTACATAGTTCAAACTACCTGTGAGTGTTTAAAAACTGGTAACGAGTATAGGGTTAACAATATAACGTAGCCAATAAAATAAATCTTACAAATATTCCTGGATATATACACTGCCATAAACAATTTTTCAAAGATGGTAAAAAAAAGTTGCTTTAGCGCTACAAGTCCATATAACTAAACTCTTTATTTCCAATATCGATAATTTCAAAAGATTGCTGTTAAACTTTTTGTATGGAATACCATCACAACCATCATCTGGATTACAGTTGTACCGTTTAAACGGAAAATACAACATCAAATTTTCATGAAAGTGGTGCTGTGTTGAGCTATTCAATTTTTGTTGTCATCGATTTTTAGCAAGCTCCACGCCGATAATCTAAATACTAAAATAAGTGGTAGTTCACACATAAATGAAGGCCAATAATCTATAATAATAATATATGCCATCAGATCTGGCCATAATGTTGATAGAATAAGTAGATACAATTCTCAAGTGACACTAGTTTGTATTGGTGTCACCACTTTACTGTGATCTTAATGGTCAATAACGTAATATCCGTTTATTCAAAGACAGCAATGTAATGTAGTAAGAAAATATGAGAAATAACAACATAAAATCTGCTAGGATCCACTTCAACCATAATGTTTTGCCATAATTTATTTCTTAATTCTTGTGCGCAGCAGTTTCCGTTAATTGTTCGTTTCTGAATTGCCACTGATGAGGCCCTTACCACCAATAATATTTTTCCACCCTTACCACCAATATTGTTCCACCAATATTGTTTTTGTTCTACAAAGAGCAGCATTTGAGTATGTAGTTTATTTAACACAAATACTGGTTAGACCTGAAATACAAATGTGATTGGTATTTTCTGCTCTAAGGTTTACAGTCAAAACGAATTTCTGAATTTCAGTAGAGGTCGCCATTAGAAACTAAAGAACAATCGCAGCAATCCACCAAGGGCTTTAATTTTAAATTGCGCCATACTAAAGGAAGAAAATATTTTTATGATTATTTTTTATAACTCAAGGAAAGAATTCTGGAAGCTTTTTTAAAAGCTAGGGTAGAACACAATGCCAAAATATGCTCGGTGCATTGTCCAGATAAAACTGGTGGCAAATGGACACGTTGCGTGTTTGAAACCATTTGCTTATGTCGTCTGGTAAACATTCGTAATAATAAACATTCGATATCTTTGCGCTTCAGATGGGCTCATTTCTTATAAATCACATAGATACTTTAAAGAAAGCTAGACAAGTACATTTGTTCTGTATATTCTTTTATTGACCATACTTCTATGTTGCAATAACTTTAATAAAACATATTATATGTAGGGCAACAAGATGTTTGACAGGTATGTCCTTTTTAATTTTCATTAATCATTATTTATTTATTTATGATTGATTATTAATATTGTATAATTATCTTTATAAAATTATTTACATATCACCTGGGATTCTCACGAAAACCCGTAATGTGAAACAAACCAAAATTCTTATTTATCCTTATCTTGAAATGTATTATTGATTACTATTTTCCGATGTCAAGTCGTTAGTCAATGAACAATTGCAACACATAATATAGTGTATTAGATTTTTTTTTAAAAAAAGACTATATGGGTTTTTATTTACTTAAAGAGACATTAGGTAAGATTAGATAGCTGAAAGTTATCGCTATAATAGTTTTTAAAAATAGAAAATGGAAAGGGAATACATTGATTTCTGTCAAATTAACACTGTAGTCTCGATTGACATTGGGGGGGGGGGGTTAACGCGTGCGCTTCGCATCATAGGGTCTGACATTAAGTCAAGTGATGTGTTTTCGATTTCCAGCGTGTACGTGCGTGACAAGGAGTGGGATCGCCAGTCTACCGTTCCATGTACAAAAGTACATTCTCGGATTAACCCCTGTCCACGTCTTTTTCCGCAGTTTTTATCTCTGAAACTCTGTCGTACGCTTACGTCTCTCACTTTTTGCACGTCTGCTCACCATCAAGTTTATCAACATATACAGCATATGTTCCATAACGCAAAAAGGTCGGCCAATCTACGAGTGCAACCTTTGATGTCACTCGAGCAGGCAGCTCTTAATCTTCTGGCTGTTTATTAGTGACACCCTCTCATTTTTGTCATGTGTGTGCTCCAGTAAGATGAGGTGTCCTTACTTTCAATATTTAGTAAAGTTACCATACTTTTATTGGCAATAAACACTCGGTAAATACTTTTTTGGGATTGTATCTTTAAGGCATAAAGAAGGACCAAAAATAGGCAGATTTAGCACTTGCATAATGACTGTCCCAACAGGACGTCCCGTCATTGATACCGGGGTTCGCCGAGAAAGCTCCCCGGGATTTTCCGGCAAGGTTTATCATTGTCAATGGTGTAGGACAGAGGCCTGTGTGACAAAGTATTCCATAACTTTTATCAAACTTAAGACTATATTATGTACAGATAATACATAATCACAGTTATTAGATGCACTGAACCCTGCGTGTTATTAACGATGTAAACATTAAAATAATGATATACTGAACATTGGGGATATTACTGGTTGTATTTAGTAAGAGACTTGGTGGCTCCGGCCACATTATATAAGATAAAGATAGCCGTAATGGTCGTTTTATAAACGGAATAGATACGGAAATGAAATGAAATGGAGTTTAACGTCCTACTTTTCTGCTCCTAACCTGGGCTAATGAAGACGGGCAATTTTGCCCGGGCAGCGGCACTATCGCCTACTCTTATATCGAATTCCAACTGCCAAGGGATCTTTTACGTGCACGCCAATGTGTACACGGGACCTCGGTTTTTCGTCCCATCCGAACGACTAGACAGCTTTACTTGTCAGCCCCTCCGTCCTGCATCACTGACAAGAGAGAACCACGCCGGAAAATCTGGATGAACTTTCTCGGCCAATGCAGGGATCGAACACCCGACCTCCAGGCTAGCGAGCTAGCGTCTTACCCACTTAGCCACGTGATCCCCGGAATAGATACGGGTTAGCTATACAATAATGTGTGGTATATAAGGCTATGGTATACAATCGTACTGGGCTAATGAATAAGGGGTGGGAGAAATAAGGAGAGGGGGGCGAATTTCTGAGCTCACCTAGTTCAGTCGCTGGATGTGGATTTGTTGAGACTGAATGGTTGCTTGAATGGAATGGTGTATGGCATAGCCTTTAGTTTAAAATTACAATACTGGTCTTCTAGTGTACACATTGGATTGCACGTAAAAGAACCCTAAGAAGTTGGAACTTTAGGTAAAGATAGGCCGTGGTGCCTATGTCCGGGAAAAATTTTCACCATGTCACACTGCATGGCGTATGCCCGTCTTTGTTATCTCGGATGGTGTAGAAATGGTTTGGAATAATTTCTTTCGTATAAGTTTTAATCTAAAAACACACACGATTCAGTCATCGATCATTGACCACCCAGTGCTATATTTAGGAGATTTAAATGAGTTCGCCCTCGGCCATCACTTTTCACGTTTTCAATGTATGACTGAGAGAGCCCCAATTTTAAGCAACGATGCTTTCCATGAATTTCTCGTCAATATTGAAATACCATCAAAATATTTAATGATCCCGTTTATCATTTTGAATAGGAAGCTGAGAAGAAAGTGTGGATTTAGCTAGAATGAAGAATTACTTTGTTATTGTGTTGAACTTTTTAAAATTATTTACGACATAGTGGCTTGGCGTAACTGCAAGCAGAGTAAAACAGATATATCTTTGCCTGACAGAATCTTTAATTATACACAATCTGTAAAATAAAATAGACAGCTGGGTTACTTTGCATTGTAAAAGTACTTCCACACTAATATGACACTTGTGCTTATAAAAATGTTTAAGGTCTCCGTTTTTTTGTTTTTTTTGTTTTTTTTGCGGGGGTTCTGGTTAAACTTGAAATGAATTTCTGATGAAGCAAATGGAATGTAGTTTATTTACTGAAATCATTTGAGCTGACTGAAATTCATCTCACAAAAACATTATTTCACGTGTTATAATATCTTCCTGACATTTATCGCAAAATAGTTACTACTGTCGTTTGCTTTATGTCAGCCGAAAATCCTTGAGTGACATTTTCTTCTTCATGTTTATTTTTCTTTTAAAAAAATCCACTTTTTATTGGCATTCTTGATTTTATGGATATCGTCAATAAGCTGCCATTTTCTTCGAAAATATTACCATTGATTTTATACTCAATTTACTTAGAAATAATTCATGTGAAAAATGAGCTGTCATGAATATAATTTACAAATCACGCCAAAACCAACATCCATTTTAAAAAAAAATCATAAGTCTAGTGGAATTTATTTCCGCCCGAGATGAAATGTAGACGTAACTGAAGTAAATAGTCCTGGAAATTAGTTAAGATCTGAAAAGATTGTTAACCACAAAACAAATTTTGTCGACATTTTGAATTTTTCCGGTCACTTATGCGGTTAGACCTTTCGTAATAGAAATTTTCAAATTATCTCCCTTGCATCGGGTAAATTTTTGCAGCAGATAGTGGAAATCGATCTCAGCTTATTCAGTTGATGTCTAGAGTAATGAAAGCCAAGTATGTATGAGTTAATACAATGAGTGTGATTATTGCTATACGTGACATGGAGGGTGGTGTCCAACCTTGTTGGTTTTCTTCAGGCACTTTGGTTTCCTCCCACTACTAAAGAACACAACGCTCAAGCGACTTGTTGAAATAAAATTGAACCATATGTTAGCCGCCCCCCCCCCTCATATACGTGTGTAAAATAGTTTTTTTTAACTTCGTCTGCTACCCGGTTTGTTCCTACTTTGTCAGCAGGTATTGTTCTCAGATAAAATCAATGATCCACGACAGATTAGGGGAAACAATAGGGTTATAATCTATAGTCTATATCATTTTAAAATTATTTTATTGGCAAAATCCACATATTCAATTTAACAAAAACAAAACTAAAATCTAACTAGATGTGAAATGGTATCTCCGCATTCTAATAATTTGTTATCACCAGCAAATAATCTTTTTTCTTTCTTTTGTTCTTATAACAGTCTGCATTTTCTTTTCTTTGGTCTTAAAGACTCAATACCACTCTTGTTGTAACAGAATAATATGTCCCAATCTTTATTCTGGTCAACAAATTGTACTATTTTACAGTATTCCATTTAATTGATGATACAAATTTCATCTTAACACACCTAATTTAAAAAATTGGAAAATTTCAACTAAATGATTTAAAAAGCCTGACGTAAACCTTTTCAAATGTGACTTGGATTTAAAAATATTTTCGAACCCTCTGGACAAGTAAAATAGAATGTAATGGATAATTTACACAACAGGTAGGACACTTAAACATCTAATACTTAGAATAAGGCTAATATTTATTTACTGGAGCTGTCAAGCCTTCAAGAGTATTATTGTCCCTTTAACAAACCACTGTTTGCAAATTGTAGAATCTGTAGGCTTTGGGTACCTCGAGAATTTGGAATGAATTGAACGTTAACTTTTTGTTGTTTATTAAAGATTTAACACGTGAAAATAAATTAAATATGATATTATGAACAGGTTGATTTAATTGAATTATTTACCCATAATGGGTTGAAAATTGGTAAAAACACAAAATAAAAACATCCGTGTATATCTAAAGTCACCTTAAAATTGGTAAAAGCACAAAATAAAAAAGTCCTTGAATATCAAAAAGTCACTTTAAAACAGACAAATAAAATCATTGTCGTGAGAAGAGAGGGCGGGTCATCTTCTCCTTTTGTCATAATAAAAAAACAGGTTAAGACAGGAGGTCCAGTACGGATAGAAAAAAAAGGTGTACATTACAGCTATTTAACCATTTACCACAAACAATGTTCATCAAAGTAGAGTGTTCACTACGAAATCACCATGTGAACGAAATATAGATCATGGATTAAAACTGTTCATTTGATGATTAGAACAGAATATAGGAATATAATCTCTCACTTAACTCCTAATCGCGTAATTAGTACTGTTAATCTGCTGGCAAAGTGGGAACACCCCTCCCATCCAACTAATATCTCCAGCTTGTCAGGGTTGCTTTATCTTTAGAAACATCAGATACCATTTGCATCTACTCCAATCTCCCGCAAGCTAATTTTTGACAGTGCCCTTTTTTACTGCTGAAAGTGCCTTTTCTCAGACCCAAATATGTCCGTTCCCAACCCGTTGCAGGGATCCCAAATGACTCCTCAAACCATCGACTCAAACACACCAGTCTGGTCTAACTCTAATTAATGCTTCCATTTTAAAACGAATTCTTGTTGTTTAGCTGATGGTGCCCTAATCCTATAGAGTGACTATAGACAGACATCAATGATAGCATCTTGTGGAATCGGCGACGTATACACTCATGCCCATCACCGACGCGAATGGGTGCAACTTGATGTAGCATTGTTTTATGTGTGGACAGTACACAGTACAAGTTACAAGGCTTAAATAGTGAAGTGGCTAGGGAATAGATTCGTCTTTTTTCCCATCATGTACCAACTTTATATATTTCGTATTTAAGGAGTGAAATATACCATTTTAACAATAACTCGCTCGCCTTGGCAATTTTCGAGTCGCATGTTCAACTGGCTTTTTTGTTCGATTTTAAGGCTCTTTTTCAACGATTTACTTAGACGAAAATATCAGCTAAATAGCTCTTGGAATGGCTACAGATGCAAGGAAATGACGGATAATTTTCTTGGGGGACCCCCGCCCCAACTCCGCGGTCAGTCCCCATATTTTGCGGCGCCCCACCCCCTTTTCAAAATTCCTAGATCCGCCCCTCCAATTGTTACATTCTCTGCGATAAGCTTCTCACCGATGAGGGAATAGAAGCAAAGCGGTTGAATGCCATTAGGTTCTCTAGTATAAGTCGATAATGATACAGTGATTTGCTTAATTGCCGGCTTTGTGATGTTGATTGATAAGTTCCGATTAATCTGAAAATAGCAGATCGTTTGTATGTCAGCAGCATTCTTGTTTAAGTCTTGTACTGTTGGCAACCAAGTGTCTGGATATCATCACATATTTTCAACACAATTTTCCATTTTGTTTGTGTTTTCTTTGTATGTGTCTCGTGCAGCAGTACAGCCTAATAAAATATCAGGAAACAGTCAGTCACTTCTTGGGTAGTTTACAGTGATGGGCTTTTACAGTCCACTGTTGACAGTACGATCACGAGCGAAATTGCAGAAAATATGAAATAAACCGGGGTCAGACCACAGTAAAATACGTATCAAAAAGGGCATATGAACAGTCAGCAGAACATCCGATATATTTAGTATATCAATTAATGCATTTTTAAAAAATATATAGGATGGATATTATACACAGATCAGTGCAACTATAAATTTATAGTACCATATTGAAACTTTAAACCTGTTAATATAAAGTGACATATTAGTGAAATGGTGTGTGGACTTTATCAGGGGTTCATAACACAATTACTGGCAACCTCGTGAAATAGTAGTAAATGTGTTTCAGAAAGAGAAACATCCAGTTCCTTGTGCGTGACACCCACCCCTACTAAAATAATAATGCAGTAGCCTAATGTTGCCAGAAATAAATACTTAGCTGTAAAACCAAACTGAAATGTATAAGCTTTACCACAGCGCATTAAATGGTAACGTTTTAGCCCGTAATCTTGTGACTGGTATACACTGCATCTATCTTCCTTAGCCCGGTTTCCACAGACATGTTGGGCCATAAACCCCATTTTATTTCACTCAAATTACTGCATATGAACGAGAAATTAACGACAGGGAAATGAAAATCGTCTCATTTATTGTATACATTGCCTTTCAGTTTCTGTCCTTGTGTGAGTCAAACTTAGAGCCGCTGTTTTGTCATTGGATAATCTCTCGACTTGATTTCAACCGGATTAAAAAAATGCCCAAGAAATTTTTTTTAGCGAATATCAAAAGTGGCTTCGGCTTATTATGACGCCATTCGATTTATTATCGCCAGCAGAGGATACCTAATGTTGACAAACTCTCCATAAGTATGTAAATACGTTACGACATTGGAACATTTGTTGACTGATAGTCCAATTAAGGATTCAACTTTCACAATATTGTATTTTATACGGGTCACAACTCTGTTGAATACAATTTCTGTTTATTACTGGGCGACTTTTCGACTAGGCTTCTCTAGTCATTATCAATACTGTATTTTGCAAAGGATTAAACTAAAAGCACCAAAGAGATTTGTCTATAAAGATTTTCGGTGCCAATACATCATCAATATACTCATGATAAAAACTTTTTGCTATTTAGTTTGACGAGATCTATGAAGTCCAACTCATATGAACATATCATGCACACACATACAATCGATACCAATTCAACTGGAGAAAGGCTATCGTGATAATATACATTTGGAAAATGTCTGTAACGGATAATTTCGAATATCTCACCTAGGGTAAATTGTGCTCCTGATCTATGTCGGTATTACAAGAAATTTGTTACATGATGTAACATGTTTGTTTCATGCAGACTCTGTATCAATAAAATATAAATTAATCAAACAGTTTGAATTCACATCCTCTTGAGGTCTATGGCGTACAACAAATGTTCTACAGCAGAAACCATTCAGTCGTAACCAGCTCAGTTTAATCACACATGTTTTTGGTAAACACAGGAAATTGGCACGGTTGTATAGGAACCTGGGTTCCTTTTGACATAAAAATGTCTCTTCCTCGGCAACTACTGAGTACATTTATTGCAGCCGAATTCATCAGAAACGCAAGTTAATCTTAATAAATGTTTTTATTGGCATTTAATAATTGAACTGGAATACAATTATTGCTTGTTACTGAGCGGCGTTTTTCGACTAGGCTTTTCTATTCTGTATCAAGCAATGCAACCTAGTCGAAACGTCGCTCTGTAACATGCAGTAATTGTATTCCAAAGACTTGTGACCTGTTTAATCTTAAATATAATTAAACAAAGAAATCGAAAAGATAAAGCCCCTTTTGTAATTATACTCATACCACGTTTTCGTTTGTGTGAGATTTATAATATAAAGTGCAGTCCCGATCCCAACAGTCTCAACTGCTTGGCAAATACACAAGTGTTCTTGTGCTACATGGTCGTTTTTATTTAATACTACGGTCACTTACGATTGTTTGTATAAATAAAGGAAATAGAACCCCTCGTTACCATTTGAATGTCTAAACCGGTTTGAATGTGTAAACCGGGTCGGAGGAATCATTAATGTATACTTCCAGGTCGAATCAAACTGAAGAACATGGTTATAATGAAATGACATACTTGTCAATCAGGATTTCAAAACGATAACATGGGTTTTCTAAAATGCGCATAGCCATATTTGATATTTAAAATACTGGATGTGACCGACGAAAATTCTTGCGTTTTTGCATGCATAAAATCAATATTTGGTGGAGTGGTGTGTCACAGCAAAATAGACAATTCTTACTCTTTGTGGAACATATGATGCCTTTTGGTCATAGAAACGATAGTTGTTTTGGTATCTTGCGCTCTTGTCAGGGGCGCCTGAACCCGGGTACCAGGGTATACAAATGGTACCCTGCCTTTTTTATGGGGTATACATGTATACCCATACCCTAATGATGAAAGTTTTCAACCTTTTTACTAGTCTATTCATTTTTAAACTATTTGCCAAAATTCACAAGTTAAGAATGGACGAAATAGACATTGTGAAAATATTATCTGAATTTATTGTGAAATCTGATTAGCGCATCAATTATTTCGGTCGATTATAGTCTGAAGATAGTGTCTGGTCAACACTTGCTCCTGAATATGAGCTCTTACAAGAATCGTGTCTCTAAATCTACTGTCTCGTTCAAAAAGCTTATTCTATTTTCTTGATGAAGATTGGTGTATTGAATGTCAAATTAAAAATAATTTTTTATGAGATAAATTGCTCGTGATACGAAAATTGTGAATAATCAGGCTTTTGTCTCTTTCATTATCATGGATTTTAAAGGGTTTTATGTTGGAATTTGGAATGCTAGAGGCGCTCTAAACAGCGCTATAGGAATTGACAAATTTCAAAATTTTCTAGGAGCTGGGCGAGAGAACCCCCCGACCCGCCCCCTATCTTTTGGTACCCTGGTCCTCGCGCCGTTCCGACGCCCCTGGCTCTTGTGGTCCATGTAATATTACAAAAGTTGGTTCTTATTTTATTTCTGAGGTGGCCAGGTGGTCTGTGTCGTCAATTGCCATTTATGATGAAGGGTACTATATTTTATTTATAAGACTCAAATAGCTACATGTAAGAATTGTGAGAGTCGATTAATAATTATATCATGTTAATCTGCATGTTATGGCCGTTCTAAAACTTTAAAACGGTTAAAAGATGTACCATTTTATCGCCACGAAAACCGATGAAAAAATCCTTAAGGTAATTCAGGATAACCAAGTTAGTTGCTTTATGTCCTTCATTCTACTTCCCTGTTACAGTCAATAGAATTTATGTGATGTGGATTAAAACTCTCATCAGTCACGTATCTTCGATTCTGTCTCACCGATTTGCAACAGCATTATCAATGAGCAAACTACTTCAGTTTCTCAAAGCTCTCAAATAAACTAGACAGAATCATTTATCGGTCAGTGTAGTCACTGACTATTTTATTATCAGAAAGAACTACCAGAAAAACAAACTAGTACCGAAATAGAAACGAATAAAAAGAAAAGACCATAGAATTAATAAAATTGCCAAGTCAGTAAGCATGTTTTTTTCCAATCCAAGTGTAAAAGGAATCCAAGGAATTACTGCCTTCAATTAAAGACCGACTCAATGTCCGTGTTATATAATTTAACGAGCATGTTTTCAAATCGATATAAATGCTTTAAAGTTGACAAAGAATATGTGCTGATCTTCATATTATTCTTACCATTTAGCAGGGTGGTTGGATTGCCGAATGGTTATCGTGTGCGTGTTGTATCATAAGGTATGTCATTGGGTCATTTGGCATAGTTTCGATTTCCCGGTTGTACGGGGCAAGGAGTAAGGTCGACTGTCCAACCTCGTGGGTTTTCTCCAAGTCCCCCGGTTTCCTCCCACTGCAAATATGTTAGTCCCGAAATGACCACGTTTGTGTCGAGTGGACCATACCCCACCCCTCTCGCTCTTTCTCTTTACCATTTAGCAGTATGTGAGATGGTATTTCTAGACACAGTATGTAATACTTGTGTCGGGAAAAGATCTATAAAGATGGTGTCCGAGAGACAATCAAAAGAGTTGGTAGACAAAAACCACCGTTACTTAGTTTAGGGAGAACATATGTTAGGTATTTATTGGAAATCGTCGTTTGGAATCACTGAAAAATGATGACCTGCTTCTAAAAATGACCCCCAAACTAAAATTGTAAAGCTGATCAAAAGTCGCTCATGTAATTGAATATCGGTTTATTTGAACACCCCGTCTTCATTAGCCCAGTTTAGGAGCAGAACAGTAGGACGTTAAACCTCATTTCATTTCATTTATTTGCACAGAGTGGTTTGCAGAGTATAAATTGGATATGAAGCCTGCTTTGGGCGACGTCGGAAGCGTGGGTGTAGTTCTTCGAGCACGCCATTTACTGAAGATTCTCGCCCCACCATTTATATTATTTATATAAACCAATATGCAAAATACATAATCGCTTTTTCACTAATAATAAAGGAACAATATGGAAGAATATTATTAGATGTTTCGTCCAGTTCACTCGAAACAGCTCTTACTTAGGACAATATGGGTGCTTATAGGCACGGGTAACACACAGCATATTTGTATTGGGAAGTAAATGACTTAAAGGGCGTGTGACTCTATGTTTTGGAACCTTGAAATAGACAAAACTGGTTCTAAAAGTACACATTAATGCAATATGAATGTATGTAAAGGGATTTATATTTAATTTTTGAAAAAAATATTGTAATTTCTAATCAATTGTGTTCGGTGAAATACGTGAACAGTTCAAATTGAACGGAAGTCGTTTTCGCCTGCTTAGTGCATTCTACAAGCTTGTTTTGTAAATTATTACTTTGTTGTTTGTGAATTAGCCTTTCTTATTACTTCAACATTGTGCTGTAGGATATGTTTTTATTTGTTCATTACAAAATGGCACCCGAAACCATAGGGTACACGACTTTTGTACTGATTATAAGATTTAAATTGTGTCTTAAATATTGGATATTAGGATCCTATAGTTTCACGGCAAGATAACAACATCAATATTGATTGAAATCGACCAATACTGAATTCAAGTTCATGTTTTGTAATTTCGAATATTATAGAAAATATTGAGTTAGAGACTTGGCTCCTTTATTCTATCAAAATGAAGCTGTACCGTCCCCTTCCCCAACAGAAAATAAAACGTTTGTGGAACTTTCCTACTCCCACGTCATTGAATAATGTTTATTTGTGCTCAATTAATTAACGATATTATTAAATTAGAAACCATTATTATGTATATGCGCTTCATATGATTTGATTAAATCAACATAGGAGGAGATGCCCAATTATCAAATATGGAAAGAATTTTTCGTACTGATAGATGTTAGAAACAGACATATTGGCTTTTAAATACGAAGCGTCTTCCTTAATTAGACCCAATTACGATTCGGCATTAGAATATTTCTGTAACTTTACGCTTTTGTGTAGACGTTAATTCAAACTATTGATACGAATATATTGTTAAGAGCTGATAATCAGATAATTAACTATGTCCCCCTGTGGCATTCATTATATTATAGAAGAAATTTCATGATTTTCTACTGCTGAAAGTGGAATTCAAAACGATTCCCTTGGGAGTCGGTCTAGCGATAGTAAGAATCTTGTACGATTACCTGGGGGTTATTCCGTCAAGTATGGAGTGTAAATTTGCTTTTAATACTATTCATATTGCCTATATTTGATAGCTATATCCTGCAGGTAGAGCGGCTGAAGAGGTGTAATTAATATCGCTAACAATTACTGTAGCCCGAAGATATCATCCAAATATAGGGTTGATTATTGGATTTTGTCAAACTTTTTCACCACTGCAGACAGTGTAGTTGCCAAAGCTGAGATAAAGGATCATTTCTAGGAGTGCTGTCTAGGAAGTGTATGAATCCCGGCATGTTTTATAATTTGAAAATAAAAATTCAACTTTAAGTGAATAACTAAATGCGTGTTTTTTCTATCATAATTTCCATTGTAAACATGACTGAGTCTTTAATAGGCAACGCCGGATTGGAACCCAGGATATTATATAGTTGCAAGCTCTTATACTCTCGTCAATTCCACAAGATTCGGCTGTTTTATTTTTGACAACGTCATATTTGTCTGCACCGATGGACTAATATAGACGAGATTACAGACAAGCACATTTTATGAATTCAGAAGTAATAATGGTATTTGTATAATTCTACAAAAAGTAGCTTTTCAATTGTTTGGAAACTGTTTTTTTTAACACAATCATGCATTTGCAATCCAATCGTATAAATTTTGGATATTAGCCAACTTATCAGTTACCTTAAACACTCGGCAAAGTTCGGCAGATTCCGGTATCCTACATCTAGTCTCGACTGTATGACGGTAAGTGATATAATATATACCTACACGCACAGAATTGCGATGCGGCTATCGGTTTACTTATTAGAGAAACTTGTCGCTTTTAGAAAGAAGTTGTAAAAATGGCGTCAGAAGTGTGTAGAGTTTTCATTGCAGAGTTGTCTTTCGTTTAAAGAAAATCGGATAAACTTGAAAGAAAAACAACTCCAGGCATTGAAAGCTTTGTATGATAAAACACTCTTCACAGGCGTCTTCATGCCCCGTCCACCCTCATTTGTAATACAGGAATGTGAAAGTAGTTTCAATGACGGAATCAACATACAGCCGAGGCTAGAGGTAGGGTACTGGAGTCTTCTGAGGTTTGTCGATTGTTACCTTAAATTGTTCCAGACAAGATGAAATTAACGCAACAGGGATGCAGATGAAAACTGATAAACATTTCAACGTCAATATATCAGCGTGTATAATCTCTTTATTTTTGCGCTAAACATGAATTGAATGCTGAAATAATATTAGTTTGTTTCCAAATGTTTGGAATACTGGTTATTTTCTAATAGATTAAAATATCTTGATTTGTTTAAAACATTTTTTTCCGTTTGCCTCTGGAACTCTTCTGTGAAGGATTGACTATTTCTTCGACGTTTGCGATTATAATTGCATAATGAGTAATAGGGAAAGAAATGAAATAAAATAGGGATGGGGAAAAAGACATGAAATGAAATGAAATAGGGTTTGACGTCTATACTGTTCTGCTCCGACTGGGCTAATGAGGACGAGTAAAGAGACAAAGTTACAAAGTGATTCACCTTCTTTTGTTGAGGAAATAAATCAGAGATGTGTGCACAGTATTCCAATTAGAATGTTAGTTTAACCGGAATCTAATTTGCGTCAATGACTTGTTTGAACACGAAACCGTGGATATTTGCGAGGGGGTATCGTTGATCGACACACGATCTCCAAATCGTATCGTACTATGAAATGATGCTGAAAAAAAATTTAAAACATAAAATGGGGTTTAACGTTCTACTTGTATGCTTTGATATAAATTTTGCCAGGACAGCGGCATGTGCGCCTACTCAACTTCAACTTCCAAGGATTATTTTACTTGCATGCCAATGTGTACTTGGTACCTCGATTTTTTTTGCCAGGCCCTCCTCCCTCCGCCAATGACAGGAAAGTCACTAGATACTTCTCGGTCAACAAACACTGTTAACGATCAAGGGACCCCCCTGGTTAGTAAGTCGGCGTCTTACTGGCCGAGGCAACGTGGTTAACGATATTAAAAAAGGAGACAAGTATAGCATTTTGCAGCACATCGAATATAAACTGATCAACCATTTTATTAATATTATTTACTTTGTCCGAAAAGTTTTGTTTGACAACTAATCTACAGCTTAAAAGTCCGTACTGTGCCTTATTAGAGATCTTTTACTTTTTCTAGGCAATGAACTGGGGATATATTTAGCTCGCTCAGTATATTTTACAGTTGTCTATGAGTAAACGATTACTGTATATCAGACATTAACTGTTAATGGTTATATTAGTGTAGACGATATTAAAAATATCTTTAACATTTATTGTGATCGATTGATATTGGCTTAAAGAGCCAGTATAGCTTTCGCAGTCTGTCAAGCATATTCCGATTAAGAAATTTGGTCTACCATGTGTCTTGTCTTATCCGTGCATTTCCAAAGCGAATTAATGGAAATGTGAAAACCTGTATTAGCTTAGTCATTATATATTTGCATTAGCCTTATCAGTAGACCCAAAATTTTGAACTTAGACTAATACCAGCATCACAAAACATATTAACACCTAGAATTTATTCAAACAGACATATTTAACCAATGTAAAGAGGTTTAGTCGTTATAATATCGTTGCTCTAGTGTACTGTGGAACACGAACCGAGAATGACGCCATCGCCGCCATCTTGTAACTCCGTCAATCGATGCGCAATTATCGTACTTGAATTGGCGGATCCTTTGGCTTTTTCGAAAGCGTCTCCCCCGTCCAACTGAAAATGGTATCTTGAACAGTGTCGTTGATTCTCTTTAAAATATTGAAGTTTCTGAAGTCAGAGACAAAACAGTAAATAGGAGACGATAAAATCTGAAGGATACATAACCAGCTTAGACAAGGGTGATAAAACAGATTTAACCTTCTCTTTATTACAGCCAATCTCGTGGAACCATGCGCCGAAATCATTTAAAGATACTTAAATTATACAGGCTTGTAAACCTTTATGTCTGAGGGATTCTCTTGTCAGAAGAAAACCCCGAACAACTGATGGAGAACGCAATTAAATGCTATATTTGTATTTATGTAGAGGTCCCGCAGCTCCAAACAATATATTTATATTGGATTCGTCGTTTTATATGCCAACATTCTATATGGGAGTATTTTGCTATGACCCGTGTCAGTCGGTCTGTCTGTTAGCAATTGTAATGCTTTTTTTCAAACTGGTTCCGTTAGTCAAAAAAGGGAAATTGTGAATCATCATATTTACATGGAGTTATTGTCCTGTAAATGCTCCACAGTCCATAGTTTTAATTAACTCTTCACTGACCCATGGCGACTTTTGTCGACACCTATAACGTTACCGTTATGTACCCACGGCGACTTTTGTCAACAAAACGAGTTAGTCGAATGCAACGTTCCTAGCATAATGAGAGTTACTTTCCTTATAAATAGGCGGCTTTTTCTCATTTGTTTACTTCCTGTTTGACAGTTAAATATCTTACTGTTGCTTCTTAAAAAAATATAATAAAACGGTATTATTTTTAGGTCTATACGACAACGTTCTCCTAATGACTGATTACCATCCTTTTTGAGTGACAATGATTCAGATTTTATCGGTGGTGTTGAGATTTATCATTTTGCATTAGAACATGATAGGAGTAGACTAAATCAACAAATTTTAATTACTTAAATAAGCTTAAATCAAAAGAGAGACATGATGAATGATTTTAGTTAACAACAGCAGGGGACTATATAAATGCGTTTGTCCGTCTATCTGTCTGTCCGTCACACTTTTTGGGACACAATAACCCTCCTTCTAATTGAGCTAAAATGTCCAAACTTGGTGGGGAATCACGGTGGCTAAGTGGCTAAGACGCTGGCTCACTAGCCTGGAGGTCGGGTGTTCGATCCCTGCATTGGCCGAGAAAGTTCATCCAGATTTTCCCTTGTCAGTGATGCAGGACGGAGGGACTGACAAGGAAAGCTGTCTAGTCGTTCGGATGGGACGAAAAACCGAGGTCCCGTGTACACATTGGCATGCACGTAAAAGATCCCTTGACAGTTGGAATTCGATATAAGAGTAGGCCGTAGTGCCGCTGTCCGGGCAAAATTTCCCTCATAGCACACTGTATGGCATATGCCCGTCTTCATTAGCCCAGTTCGGAGCAAAACATTTCCAAACTTGGTGTAGGTGTTAATTAGGTGATGCCTTGAAAGAGTTCAAAGATAAGCATTTTCTGTTTAGGCTAAGCAGAGATAAGCAATTTGATTGGTTAATGCTATGGGCCACGATAACTTTGGTTCTTATTAAGTGAGAGTGATGAAACTTAGTGTATAGTTTCATTATATCAATACCTTGACTAAGTTCGATAATGATCATTTTCGACTCCGGGTAAGCAGATCGCTAAACAATTTGATTTGTCGAGACTTTGGAGCTCGATAACTTTGATTCTAATTGAATGAGAGTTGTGAAACTTTGTGTGAATACCTTGACAAAGTTGGATGATGAGCATTTTTTTATGTAAGCTAAGTATAGATACTTCAATCTGATAGGTCGATACTTTGGAACACAATAACTCTCTTTCTAATGGAGGTAGGATGTTCAAACTTGGTGTAGGTGTTTATTAGGCGAATGCCTTGATGGGGTTCGAAGATGAGCATTTTTTTGCTAAGGGTAAGCAGAGATAAGCAATTTGATAGGTTGATGCTTTGGTATACGATAACTTTGGTTCTGATTGGGCGAGAGAGATGAAACCTGGTGTAATGTTTCATTATATCATTATATCAATACTTTGACACTGAACATTTTCTGCTCAGGGTAAGCAGAGTAAGCAGAGCGATAGGTAATTTTATTGGTTACGACTTCGATGCTTTATACCATTGATTGTAATTGAGTGAGAGTGGTGAAACTGGTTTTAATTGCGGTACAATGTTTAAACTTGGTGTAGGTGTTCATTAGGGGAATGTCTTGAATGAGTTCAATGATTAACATTTTCCGCTAAAACTAAGCAGAGCTAAGTAATTACATTGGTCGATGCCTTGGGACAAGATAACTGATGGAGAGTGATGAAGCGTGACTGAGTTCGATGGTAAACATATTCTGTTTATAATCAGATTAGATAATCAATTTGATTGCTGGATTTAAAAGATAAATGTGCAATTAATTAGTATGTTTCATGTATTTATTTCGGGATATAAGGAAAGGACTTCATTCAACTTCAAAATTAGATTACAGAGAAACTGTCCAGGAGATGCATGTTTTTCACTAATGGAAGGGTGCGCAGCGGAGATTTTACAAACAAAATATATATTTTGATTTTAAAATGTTCAATGTGTCTTCAATAGTTGATATTAATAATAATACATTTATATAGCGCCGACAATCCAACTAATATACAATTACAACAATCACAACACATTAATCCATTACAAGACATAAACAAAACAGAGAACATGATTTAGTACACATGGTAAAAGTCTGACACAAACACGGCTAGAACCGTATTCAATCAGTTGTATATTTGATTAAAATGTTCTGTTTTGAGATACTTTTTAAAACCTTTAATAGAATTTGCGCTTTTGGTTTTGTTTGATATTGAATCCTAAACGTCGGAGCACTGACTGCTAAAGATCTATCACCGTAGTTGGTTTTTGAAAAAGGCTTGATTAAAAGGTTGCCTGATTGTGATCGAAGGGATCTGTAAGGTTTATTGATGTTGAGAGGATCTCTAAGGTATTGAGGTGAAGAATCATCAAAGAAGAGCAGAATATGTAATAGAAAGTATTTTAAAATTTATACGTTGACAGAGTGGAAGCCAATGGAGATCTTTTAGAATTGGTGTTACATGTTCATTTCGTTTAGTCTTGGTTATGATCCTATTCTAAAGCTGTTTAATTTTATTTTCAGGTAGATTGTAGAAAAGTGAATTACAGTAGTCGAGTCGTGATATTACCATAGTGTTTACCAGCATTTTAGTCGTGTCACTATCAATGAAACATCTAATTTTTCCAATATTATAAATCTGAAAATCAATACTTTTACACATGGCCGAAATATGTTTATTCGTGTCCAGATTAGAATCAAAATAAACACAAAGATTTTTACAGAATCTGTTGCCAATTTGATAATTTTCTGTTTTAGATTTTAGTAGTTGCTGCCTTCTGGCGACTTTCATTAATATGAGGATCCCATGTTTTCACGGTAAAATAACAACATCCATATTGATTTAAATGGACCAAAATTGAATTATAATTCGTGTTTTCAATTTCGAATATTATGGATAGTATGAGTTAGAGGTTAAGCTCATTTAACATAGTACGAGTTGTAAAAAGAAATGCCAAATCATGTCGTGCATTCTACGTATGTAATGGTTTCGAGCGCCGTTTGTAACGATAAAAAGGAAAACATATCCAAGAAGACAACGCGGGAGTAAACAAAAAATGGCTGATTCACAAAAAACGACGAAATACTAATTTCAAACAAACCTGTAGAATGGACTAAGCAGGCGCACACGACTGTCGTCAAATTTGGGCTGTTTGCGTATTTCACCGAACGTAACTGAATAGAAATTACAGAAGGCGTAAATCACTTTATATGCACTCATATTACATTAATATGTGCTTTTAGACCCACTTCCGTCCATTTTAAGTTCAAAAGATACGTCCCTTAACACTATCTGAAGTGAAGTTGTAAAACACCCATATTGTATGACATTTTAAATGATATAGGGTCAATACTATTTGAATTATTCCAATTTAAACAGTGTACTCGTTTCTTCTGGGACACCCGATATAAATCTATCAATATCTATTATGATCTGTGGGTTTCATAAATTGTTTATCATGTGTATTTTCATGTTGGTATTTTCAAAATTTCAATTATCCATAATATTACTATTTTTTGAAGACATCATTTAAAATATGGATACAATGTGTAGAATATGCCGATCTATAACATATATTTCCTAGTCTGTCAAAAATCCTCGGCGGTCTGAACAGCAGACATTCTGATTGTCTGCTAGAGCTTGAGTAGGGTAGAAAATTAGAACCATATAGGCGAAACGAAATACATAGATACATTTTTAATATATATTATTATGTTTCTTGTATTTATATATTAAAATCATCGTATTTCCCCGGTTAAAGTTCAATAAACAAAGCAGCATTAACCACTGTAGATAATTATAAACGTCATTTCTTAAAGTATATCTAAAGCTGTATTTCCCATTTCCATTTGATATCTTAGACCATCAGTAGCACTAGTCGGCGTCAGATTTCAGACACAGCCCAGTATTGACTATAAACCCTTTGAAGGAACCCCTGGAGATGCGTTCCAATTTGCCTGTCAATATATCTTAGTCCCAGCACTATAAAGCATTGTTTGAGTGTGGAGTTTGTAAATGTGATGGTCGTACTAAGTTGATGTTTATGAACCTAGTGTGTCCTTTATTGACTATTTCCTTGATTAATAATGGTACAATATGATGTAGATTTGTAACAGCCTGGACAAAAATAAAGTCGCGCCATTGACCACTGGCTGTTAAGATCAGCGCACTTTGGTCACCCATTATATATGGATTTTCGATAGTCCAATGCAGATCTGTGAAACTGTTGATTTGACCAGCTCTGGAAATAATTTCCAGAAACTTGACATTGTGTACATCTGTTTTGGCATGATATGTTCGGTGTTTCTGTTTTATCTTTTTGGATAAAACGGAATTTTACAATTATTTGGATTATTTCGTGTCTGTAGAAGGTCTGTAAGGACACCCTGCTTCTTATTGTACTTATGCGACAAACGACTGACCAAGGGCTAGGTAAGCATAACAGAATCTACGAAATATAAAATGTAGTTTATTTACTCTCACGGACGTTATGTTAAGAGTATGATCATTTGTTTAGTTTGAAGCGCTGTAATACATCTAAGGAAAACATTTTACCCTCCAGCAATTACTGTACTATTTCCGGACCGTATAACTTACTATGTTCCAATCTTCTAGACTTGTACTCTTTAATAGTCTTAAAAGACGAAATCTGTAGCGGAAACTACAGACTATATTTACATTGCCATACCGATTCCACTGTTGAAATGCATTCGTAATGTAGTGTGGATTTCACATACCCAGCCCTATTTTGTAGTTATTCTTAAAAAAATATTGGCACATTGATTAATCTATAGTTGTTTATTAGCATTTTAAATTTGAAAACTGACAAGACGTGCATCTACTATATTTCTCCATTCTACAAAAAATTAGAAATTATAAGAATGTCACGGTATGTTAGGGATAATAAAACAAGCAAGTCTTCCTTTTAGATATAGTAAATACACGTGTCTGTCAGTAACAGGATTGCCGGCATGTAAATTACGACATTATTTGATAGCTGATACTATGAGTCATGAGCAATGTGAGTTCTAGTTGCGATGGGCAATTCGGAATAAAGGCACCTGGGCATACTTCGTGTTACGTACAATTGGGATACCATCTAGGAAATGAAATGAAATGGGGTTTAACGAATTGGGCTAATGAAGACGGGCATAAGCTATACAGTGTGCTATGAGGGAAATTTTGCCCGGACAGCGACACTACGGCCTACTCTTATATCGAATTGCAAATGTCAAAGGGATATTTTACGTGCACGTCAATGTGTACACGGGACCGCGGATTTTCGTCCCATCCGTCCTGCATCACTGACAAGGGAGAACCACGCGGGAAAATCTGGATAAACTTCATCGGCCAATGCAGGGATCGAAAACCCACTTAGCCTACGTGACCCCGGGATACTATCTAGGGTTATGTTTCTTGATGATCAAATTTCTGCACTCTGGATTGCTTTATTTTGCCAAATGTTTTCCTAATTGCGTTTGGCCTTTATCAATAAATAATTAAATTGTACATACTTTAAAGGGGCTAAGTCTCTAACCCAATAGTTTCCATAATATTCGAAATTAAAAACACGAACTAGAATTCAATATTGATCAATTTCAATCAATATTCATGTTGTTATCTTGCCGTGAAACTATAAGATCCTAATATCCAATATTTAAGACAAATTAACATTGTATAACCAGTACACGAGTCGTGTACCCTGTGGTTTCGCGCGCCATTTTGTAATGAACAAATAAAAACATATCCAACAACACAATGTGGAAGTTATTAGTAAAGGTTGATTCAGAAATGACAAAATCATAATTTAAAAAACGTGTAGAATGCACTAAGCAGAAGGAAACGACTGCCGTTCAATTTGAACTGTTCACGTTTTTACCCAACATTTTGTTTTCAAAAGTTGAATATATAAATCACTTTACATACATTCATATTACATTAATATGTGCTTTTGGGATCATTTTTGTCTATTTCAAGATTCCAAAAAATAGAGCCACGCGCTTTTAAAGTGATGCGTAATAATTGACCGATTCCCACTGTTTTTGTTTTGAATGTTCCAAACATGTGCGACAGACTTGAAACGAAGCATCTTGAATATAAATGTAAGAACCCAGCTTCAGATACGGTCTATCGACCACACGATAAAGTCACATGCTTAAAACTGTTGTATTACAATATTCTATTATGTTTTCAAGCATCGCCACGGAGAAGAAAAAATAAATATTCCGTGCAAACCCATCAGCAATCCATCTTGACTCTAAATAAGCACATTTTCCTCATTGAACTCGCCTTTCAAGGATTTCTGTACCTTAATTCCCGTTAATTGTTATCTCTTGAAATACTCTTTGAAGGGGCATTATAAATTTATCCAATTTTATTATATAACTAACTTAAAGTAGCATAAACTCTAAGATTTATAGCTTTCGTCTGACTAGTTTCTATCGGATTCTTTTTTTATATTAACTGAGTGTTTATTCATTGAATTTAAATAGTGATTACAACAGTTATGGCCACGTGAAATTTCGGAGTTTAAAGTAGTTAAGTCTCTAACTCAATATCATCCAATGTTTTCGACACTGAAAACACGAATTATTTGTCAATTTAAATCAACAATGATGTTGTGATCTTACCGGGAAAAGATGGGCTTCTGACATCCAATATTTAAGACAAAATAAACATTTTACCATTGGTACACTAATCGTGTACCATAATGCGTTTCAGCGCCATTTGTAACAACGGACTCGAAAAACGAGGCTAGACATATTCCACAAGTCATGTAAAACGGTGACGCCATATTCTTATTTTGAGAGCATGCGCAATAAATACTATCGGTGTAGACTGGAATAACCAGACGCTAGAGATTGCCATTCGAAAGAGACTTCTGGTGTATTTCGCCGAACATAAATGATTTGAAATTAGAGGAAAAACATGAACGATTGAATGTAAATCAGTTTATATACATTCCTATTCCATTATCAATGCGTTGAGACTCATTTGTGTCAATTTCTAGGTCCAAAATATTAGCGATTTAGCCCCTTTAAGAATTGATATTCATAGAGAAACAGTGTGTCTGGATACCCAAGTCCACTTGGCGGAAATACTTATAAGTATAGCCACATGAAATTTCAGAACTGCAGGCTTTGTGTTTATAAATATTTGTATTTACGGTGTGAGGTCAACTTATTGCATAGCAGAAACTAGTGTTAATTCAAAATAATAGTCCCGTTTGTGATATACCGTATATATTGAATATATGTCTATCCGTCAAACCGGCACGACTTTGAAAAAGTGACATATAGCTCAATGATTCTTTCTTCAGAATAATTTATAAAGATAATGAAATTAGGAGTTCAATATATGGTGAAAATTTGAAATCCGTTCAGTGTATTTAAATGTTCAATATAGCTATGTGAACTCCCCATCTGAGAAATGGTATGAAGTGTAGAGTAGAATTCATATCTTCCTCAATCACAATACGTGTCTGTATTTTATCATACTAACAGTGTACTGACTAAAACCATTTCCAATTAAATTGCCTGTATCCGCTTTAGTATAGATAAAACTTTGTGTTGACGATGTCCATATCTCATTCGAGATAAATGTACTCATTATTCGAGATAAGTAACGCGTTCTCGTACTACATACATCAACACAATTTAAGTAGACGCCATTTTAATACATCAGCATCGTCATTAAACTTTTTTTCTCTCTTTTACTTCTTGTATATTGTGAAAAATGGCTGTCTACGTTTATCGTAGATATACCTTAAAGAAACACACAGTCGACCCAATAATGAAAGTAAATTACAAGTCTCATACTATTTCACCGATGGAAATCCATAAATTCTCGTTTCTTAAAAATAAATTCTTCAAATTACTCCGTAGTTATGAATACCTGCTAAATATTTATTTTGTTTATGAGTCCCCGATGTGATAGCCAATCTCTTCCGTAATATTAAATTGCAAACCTGGTTATTCCTGTTGTTTATAGTTTTTATTTTAATGCGTTTTATGCGTCACGAAATAAGTTAATGGAATTAATTATATTCTTCAACAGTCATATACAACAGTTTATCACCCAATAATACATTCTACTGCGATATCTCCTTAGGAGATATCGCTTTACATGAATTTCATTGGTCAGTTGAAAAGGAACTACTTTTTTTATTTTCAAAGAACAGTTCATTTCTTATTTAAAGTAACTTTTTTTTTTATTAAAAATGAACTATTGTTATTCAATTGACCTCGATGGAAACACTGGGTCAATATAAAGGACTTTGCAATGGTTGAATTGCTGTCGAAAAATGAATATCACAACGCCGTAATGTTCAGTAAAAGTGAAATCTACAGCAAAGAATTATATTTGTCTATTTGTGCATGTAAGAAGGGATTGGGTGATAAATAAAATCTCCTACTCGTCTTTTTTGATATCAAAATATATCAACACTCGTTGATAAAATAAAAAAAAAACTCGGCAGAGCCTCGTTTTTTGTTACTTTATCAACTTGTGTTGATATTTTTTGATATCATAAAAGACTGGTAGGAAATTCTCTATATATTAGCTAGAAAAACTTCACCCGAAGTCTCATAAAAATACAATATAAATGTTATCTGTATGAGAAATAATACCAATAAATAAACTCAACATATAGAAAGCCTAATCATTATGACGTGTGGACCGTTGGTTCCAATATTGATGCTAAAATACTAACTGAGCTATGAAAACTACCAATCGTGCAGTTAGTTCGTCCCATTCATTTCGCTTATTACAATGAGATCACTGTAATATACAGAATACTAGACGGGACATAATACCACCCTTAAACGTTGATATAACCCGTTACATCATCCTTGTTGGGTTCGTAAAATAAATGAAATGAAATGAAATAGGGTTTAATGTCCTACTGTTCTACTCTAACTGGGCTAATGAAGATGGTGTTCGTAGAATAGAAAAGGCGAACTTTGAAAAATAAAAAAACAACCCAAAAAACATAAAATCCAATATATGTCCAGAAGCCGCACGAACTGTTTTGTACAATGATTTTCTGTCTTGTTGAAGGGTTTTTGTGGCAACCCAAGGACCTGTTATCCGATATGATTTAATCATTTGAAACCTTCAACATTACCATTTAATCATGAACGCTTGAATGAAGTGGGCTTAAGAATCCTAGAATTGCGTATTAACACACCTTCCCGACCTTAAAATCGAATTTGTCACTTTCAATCTAGTTTCACACATGTTTTAAGAAACGCAATTCTGTTAGCGGCAACTTCCTGGTTATCAAAACATCCGTCATGTCTTTCTAACAATTTTACGCCTTGGAGATGAATGTACATATTTCTAGAACAAATGATGTTAATTCACAGTTAATCAATTTACATGGCAAAAACGAACCTTTATTGTACAATTTTAATATATCGCATTTGTATATTCAATGATTAAATATGATAACAGTCTGAGATGTGTCCCGTTATTAAGAAGTCATATTGATCGAACGCGGGGGGGGGGGGCCGAATGGTTAGCATTTGCGCGCTGAATCATAATGTCTGTCATTGAGTCAAGTGGCGTGGTTTCAAATCCCCGGTTGTACGTGACAAGGAGTAGGGTCGCCTATCCAACCTCGTGGGTTTTCCCTGGGTCCTCTGGTTTCCTCCCACTGCTTAACCCCATACGCGCAAGCGAATTATTGAAATACAATTGAACCCTGTGTTAGTCCCGAAATGACCTAGTTTGTGTCGAGTGGACGTTAAGCTCTCTCTCGTTGGTCGAACGTAATTCATATTCACTGATTTCCAGTAACCTAGCCGATTGTTTAAATTACGTCACCTTGTAGTGCCGTTGTCTGAGCAAAAGTTCCCTCATGGCACACTGTATGGCGTATGCAGGTCGTCATTTCATTAGTCCCGTCGCTGCAGACCAGTAAGACGTTAAATCCTAGTTCATTTCCATTATATTTGATGACAGTGGTCGAGATTAGGTACTACATAATTAGGGGCAGCAGTGGCTAAGTGAGAACGACAAAGACGTTGACCCGCTAACCCGGAGGTTCCGTGTTCGATTCCTGTAATGAGCGAGAAAGTTCATCAGGATTTTCCGGCGTGGTCCCCCCTTGTCAGTGGTGCAGGACAGGCTCTTGCGAGGGACAACGTATAGTCGTTTGGATGGGAAGAAAACCCGAGGTCAGGTGTACACATTGGCTTGCACGTAAAAAATCTCTTGGCAGTTGGAATTCGAATAAGCCGTAGCACACTGAATGGCGCATGCCCGTCTTCATTAGCCCAATAGGCGCGGAACAGTAGGATGTTAAACCCCATTTTATTTCATTTCACTATATAATTATACTTTGTAATTCATATGATTTGGTTATTTAGAATTTGAATATAATATCACCTGATAAACCACTGGAATATAATGCCTCAGTCGAATCCCTGTGTTAATTGAAACAAATTTTTTCTAATAATTGTAAACAATGGTTATATCGAATACTAATTTACTATTTGAATATCCCAAGTCATTATTTGAATAATATTATATTCAGTTTAAATAATCAATATTGGCCTTGCCTTTGTGGTATTTTTTCTTCAGATTTTTAATGTTTAAAACCGGTATATTAATTTATTTGTTTTTGAATATTACTTCATTATAATGAAGTACTGTTATTTTACATCATAGACAAGCAGAAATGATAACATTGTTGCACTGAAGTCATACTATTAAATAGTTCATATTGGAGACAGAAATTTGATCGTATTCCACTAGTTGAGTATTTTCATCGAATAATGAATACCAAATCATTTCGAATAGACCCGAAGAATTATATGAATATGAATATTCGAATTATATGAATATGAATATTCGAATTATATGAATATGAATATTCGAATTATATGAATGTGAATATTCGAATTATATGAATATGAATATTCGAATTATTTGAATATTCGAATATTGTTTTGAGCACTAGTTGTTGCTAAAACTCTCCTTGAATCAGAATCTAGGCTGGGTGGAATGCAGGTCTGTGTCTGGCAGTACTGGTAAACCGAGAACATCTGTAAGCAATGGAGGTGCACGGAAAAGACTCCATTACAGTTAGATTTCGAAAATAAGGCGAACATGCCACTATTCGGAAATGATTCTCTTGCAGTACATGTAAACCAAGACAATCTGTACATAATAGCGGTGCACTGAAAAGACTCGAGTGCCGCTAGAATCGGAAAGACGGCTAAAATACCACTATTCGGAAACGATTCCTTTTTCTGGCTCATTAAATCTGCAATAATTGCCCTGTTAGTCTGAAAATAGTACGTTAATATTTCATATTTACTGACAGTTTAAACTTCGCTTACGTCCATGTTATTAGGCCTAATGCTGTTACGTCTCGACGGGCATGTGATTAGCCCGATTTTTGTTTTTGTCTGATTAGACATGATTTAATATTTTAACAACCCTATTAGAAAATTAATTAAAACATATATCGAACAATTAACCATGTTTTTAGAACTTCTCGCATGTACGAACAAACCAATTAGTGTCTAGCTTCGCCTTGCCTTCAACAACGATTAGTCTGACATCGCGGTTAAGCCCTTAACAACAGACGATTGGTCGATAAACGTTTCTGGATCTCTTGAGAAAAGTCATTGGGTAATACCTCTAGATTTATCTAAGGCGATAAACGATTGGTCGCAGGGGTTTGTCAATTTTATGAGACAAGTGATTGGATGTAAATATGTTACATTAGTACTATTAATTTGGCCATGAATAAGTTATTAGGATGACCAGGCCTCATTTTTCTATAATTAAGGGAGATTTTATTTTCTCATTAGATAAGACTTGGGTGTGTGTGTACTGAATAAGATTTTCCATTTTATACTTTATCTAAACATTTGATCAGCGAAGATGAACAGACTAGATGATGAAGCCAAACCCGAAGTCTATAGTAAATTATCGAAGTGTAGCGTCTATAGAATACATAAGAACACACACGCACTTCTTTGAAATATTGTTTTTATGTGATCATATGAAATACGGACAAGAATTCGATCTTTAATCCCACGAACGTAAATCTTAAGTAAATAGTCAAAGACGTGCCTTAATTAATTAATCGGATAAACTAATTATTAACTCCTCTGTTTATGGACCCTTTGAGAAAACTAAAATCCGTTTTTTTTAATCCTATCAGAAGATACTATGACAATTACATATTTAATATGTGGACAGTTCTTCATAGTTACCATATGAATTTATGCGACTGGCGAAAGTGGTATTGCTGAAGAAGTTATTCTCGCTTAAATAGTGTTTCGACTCCAGAAAGGGACGGAGGTTGGTAACAATAGCGAGTTATTATTGACACTAACTGTCAGCTATTGACTCTTCCTTCTACACGATCCAAAGGGAAGAGTTGAACTGCTGTAACTAAGTACTGATAAATACTGGCTTGGCGTGTGTGTATGTGTACTCACTAGACATTTAAAGGAATTTGTTTCTTATTGTAAATCCCTAGTGAGAACTTAAAAAGGTGTAACTCTATTAAAATAAGCCTGAAGTGTTAGAATTCTAGCTGCCATGGGATTAAACAAAACGGATGTGATGCACGAAGATCATTATTATAACAATACCGATAACCTCTGCAATATACCAGAATCAAAAAAGTTAAACTTAGTTGCAGGTAAGTGTTTTGATATACATGTATACACGGGTGATAATTAATATTATTTCATTTCATATGTATGTATGTATGTATGTATGTATGTATGTTTGTATGTAAGCTATGTAGATAATTGTAATTATTGGTATTATGAAGTTTGGCAGAACTGTGTTGGCGGGTTTTTTTATGTAAGAGCAGTAAACGTCAAAAAGCCATAGTTGATAGTTTTATACGGCAACATTTACAGTATGTTAACAATTGTTGTAAAGTTCACGTTGTGTAGATACAAAAATATACCAAACTGATATGCATCTACTGAAAGTGGTACACTAAAATACTTCAACGATATTAATCTGAGATGAAAAGAACAGACTACTGTTCGTGTTCATTCGAGGAAGAAGGGATGTTCTTATAAATTTTAAAGTAATGGTGTCATTATCGACTATTTATGATCTTTTTAAACATAGGTGGGGACCTTTGTTATTTTTTATTATTTATTTATCATTACGGGTTTTTTTATTACTCTATCATAACTAAATTTCGCATCTTTTTTTGATCTTAATTTCATGTATTTGATAAAACTTTGACGAATACGCCACCAGGTTTTAAGCAACAATAATAGTCATTCTTAAGGAATTTATAGCAATCTGTTTCAAATTTCATTATTACAACTGATAGGATGCGAAAATAAAACCCTCATAGCGCCTACTCTCGGTATAAGAACACATAAACCCCACGTAAAAGTACACAAATACATCAATTTTTATTTTTAAAAACATAAAATATTTAAAGATACATTATGGGAGATAAGATAAAGATATGGCAGTTCTCGCTATAATAGTTAAAAACTGGATAGTGTAAAGGTAATTTGCTGAAAATTTCAGTCAAATTGATCCACTATGAGCCGAGAAAGAAGCGGGTGAAATTTTTGCATAGTCTCGGTCATCATTACTAAAATCATTAATATAAACAGCATAGTCTCGATTATCCAATGGCCGTTAGCGGCATATAGGAATCTAATCCGGCCAACATCGAAGGCTAGCCTTGACATCGCGAGTTTTTTATGGTCTGGATAAGTTAAGTAATGTCTAATTGATAATTTAGATAACATTTCAGGCCTAAAGAAAGACTTGTAATAAGCAGATTTTGCTCTTGCATATTTCATGTTTAAAGAATAAGTTTTGTTTATTGGCTGTCAGTTAAAATTTCGATACAAATTTGAGTTCTGAAATGAAAACCTGCTACTACTTTCCATGTAAGTGAATCCTCCAATGTGAAGAATCCGTTTGCTGTTGTTTCTCGATTTTGTCGAGTTTGTCCACTGTAATTGTATTATTTGCATTACAAGGTACATGCTACAATATATGGAAGGCTTACAGTAATGTTAAGTTTTTTTTTATTTTCTGATAAACTTAATTCAGTGACGAAAGAAATTAATCCGAGATTTCTAAAATCAGATAAAAAGTAATGTTATTAGCTGCTTTTAAACTTGGTATTAACTCTTACTTCTTTCACGAGACCACAGCGCCAATCATTACCAGACATCATTATTAGAATTGGACACCAAATAACCGATTATTACCTAATCCCAATCTCTCATTAAAGAGAAATTATTTCTGAATGGAGACGGAATTGTCAACGTCAATGAATATTTCATATTTATTTGTCAGCGATATCTGGCCGATGGGTTGATTAATGTAGAACATGCTTGCAATGGTTCCTCAACATGCAATCATAATCATTGATCGTAACTTAATATGGCGTGGTTGAGCAGCTTATTATTTCACACACGTAAATAGAAAATGTTATGTCGTGTCCAATTATAAATGAACAAAGCTTTCGATCAAAGTTGGTACCTTTTAGATTTGGATGTGGGTGGTATGGGTTTTGAGTGTATCTGTTTCAAGAAAAACCATATTAGTGCATGCAATATTCGAATTTGACACTAAAAATCAATCATTGCTTTATCCGAAACTTCCATTCGATGTGAAATTATTTCAGAATGGAGCCGGTAATACTATTTAGTTTTTGATTATATAACAAAAATATTGTATCAGTTTGAAGGAATATATAATATGAGGTTGGTGTAATAACCTAATTTAATATAGAAGCACGTGTTTGAGAGTCTATTGTGACACACACTAATATGAAATGTAAACTTATATTTTAGCTGCAGTTGATCTTTGAGAAATTTATCGGTCAGTTAATCCATAACATTATGATCGACTAATCCACACCATTGTGATCAACTAATCTACTCCATTGAGATCAACAAATAGGTTAAGCATGGCAATGCTCAAACAAAGAATCGCTAATTAGGTTTATTAATCGTTTTAATTTTAATTATAATAGTAATCTACACTATACGTTCAATGTGTATTATAGTTTATATAGGTTTGTACTAAGGTAATACTGTTAGAATGTCAATCAAAGTGATATAATTGAAGGTACATGTATATACAAAAGTAAAATGTTAAAGTGAGTCGTAAAGGACTTTTAACTAACTTTTAACTTTATGGAAATTATTGGACGAACAGTTTTTAATATGTAAATAATCCACAGGTCCAGCTATGTGGTGTTCACTGCGACAAATTCGTTTTTCAACATAAAGCAAGCCGACCCCCCTCCCCCCTCCGCCCTATGATTTTTTTTTCTATCCGCACTGATCACGCCAAAGATCAACTAACTGGACCTCATGCTGTAACTTGTTTTTATTATGACAAAGGAAGAAGATGGACCGCCCTCTCTTCCCACAACAATTATTTTTAAAAATGTGTTTTAATGTCATTTTTTGATATAAAAGGACTTTTTTATTTTGTGATTTTACCAATTTTCAACCATTTAAGTGTAAATAAATTAATTAAATTAACCTGTCCATCATACCTAATGTATTGGACGTTAAATACCAACAACAATTAAACTTGGTAGATGATCCATACAGTAATGTGGCTGCTGCTTTAGTATACTGAAGGTAGAAAAGGATTTTTGGTCGGGAAAGTTGAAGGATACAATTTGCTGAACACAAATGTATTTCCCCGACAAAACACTGCTACAAACTCTAGCTACACAACGTGTCCCATAATTATAACAAGATTGCCATTACAATAAAACAAATCCAAGTAAGAAATGAAATGAAATGGAGTTTAACGTCCTACTGTTCTGCTCCTATTCTGGGCTAATGAAGACGGAAATCCAACTAAGAACTGTGCTCATAATGCTGTGGTGAAACGAATATAATTTGTCAAGGTTAAATATTGTGAAATTTTCTGAGACGGGCATTTTTGTGAAGTGCTTAAAATTAATCCAAATTTAATCAGGCCACGAATCTCGATCAGAAAGAGGCGTTTCGATAATCTGGCAAAACGAACCCACCGAAAAATAAACATCAACACAATGGATCCTACCTTTCGACTAATACAACCATAGTACTTTTTTGCTATAAAATCCAGGTGATGCATGCAGTATAGCGGATTAGAAAAATCAGAACGAATATGGTTTGTCTATTTATATGTACAATTACGTGTTTGTTAACATCTTGGGATAAATCTACATGTATGGACCGACGGCACTTATATACCGAGACAACTATAGAAATCCCTTGATGTAATTAAGTGGGATGGTCTTGACAAAAACATGAACGGGTTTCATTCCTAAGGCAGTTTGATTCGATTGGACGTAGAGATGTCGCCAACATAACCTCTTGGGAATCTCCAGGTCAGGTTTAGTATCAATGCTAAGACGCCTGTATCAGTTACATACCATAATTAGTGACAGAATGACCAAATAAGTATTGGATGGATGTTACGCTCCTCTCTCTCTCTCTCTCTCTCTCTCTCTCTCACACACACACACACACACACAACATATCTTATCGCAACCCACAATCCAAACGTTGGGGTCGGGATTAGTAGAAAGTAATTAGGAATGAAAAACATACATGTTCAGAATTCAATATTAGATCAGACATTTCATTAATCTCGAAACCATCAATATCTTACGCGGTGACGTATTTTACAGTACAATTGTCCTGTAACCTTGACCGGGCTTCGTTTTCCAGGACAGACACTAGCGTTTTGAATCTTGATCCTCATATTTATCTCAATATATTTAACCCTGAGTTTGACTTTGAGTTATAGAATGAATAAAGTTAAACGTACGGCTTTCGTTAGCTGGGATATTTGAAGACTGCAATGTGGGTATTTATTCTTTCATTGGTTACGTAGGCAACACTTTTTCGAATTCCAGCTTTCATTGCGTACACGGGACAACAATTTCTGTTCCGATCGAAGCGGAACACAGTCTTATCTTATTAACCATTCCAACTATAAGTTGTCACGGATGTCATGTACGATGCATGTTATGCATACATTTTCTAAAACACCTAGTGGCTATAATAATGTTTGCATTAATTTTGTATGCGAAAGTTTACATTGAAAATATTTGTGAGTCCAATGGCCCCACCCCGCCTCGTCTTGCCATAGTAAAACTGACAATTAATGGGAAGAAGAATAATATAAACAACAGTTCATTTGTTTGATTAGTCCACTCAACTAGCATTACACGGTACAAATTTATTTCAGTAACTTGCTTGCGCGTAGTAATCTTTAACACTGAAACCGGGAAGACCCGGCCACAAACCACGAAGTTGGAAAGCCATCCCTACTCCTTGTCACGCGCAAGTTTGGGCTATGCGCCTTGACTCAATGATAGACATTATGGTCGAAAGCGCACACGTTAGACCACAATCTGTTTCACAGAGGATTACTAAAGCATTCTAATATCTCTGTAAAAGATGACTACCTTCAACACGCGACGTCTAATCACGCGGCGTCAATCATTGGCTCGATGGCGCGTTCATTGTTTACATAAGACCTTACTGGTTCGGGCGGAATGGAGCCTTTTACTCGTTTTAATACCCATTTACACTAAATAGGAAATCATTTTTACCTACAAATACGTCAAACGTCTTTATTTATTTTTCTAATACATAAACAAAAATATTTTAGAATTTAATTTGTCGGAGGGAAAAAGTTAATATTTGTGGCTCATTAAGTCACATCGATGTCATTGTCGTGGCCTAGCGAACATTCACTGCTGATCAGTGTGGTTAGACCACACACACCCCGAACACCCTAAATTGTGTTTTGACTATACATGTATAATAATCTCTATGTGAATTCAGAACATTGATAATAATATTATTATGTATAATAGCTGTCTATTAATAAACTTCGGATACACTTCCATAATATATGCACTTTGCTCTAATTAGATTTCACTTCGATTTGGCTGTGCAACTTGACGCAGACGGTTTATTTAGTAATAAACAAATCAGACTACATATAGTAATTCGATTGCCAGGAAGATATTGTCAGAATAATTCAAACGAATATGTGACTGTCAGAACGTTTACGTTAAATTGTTATAATAACGGTATTTACAAGCGACAAAAAGTATAGCTTAAAGCAGGTCAGACCGTTTCCATTGATCGTCAAACGGAACCCAATCAATCCCGGACGAAATGATTCACAAATTTTAATGAAGCCACCCACCCCTTTCCTACCCACAAAATCAAAAACAACAAAATTTAACACAATTACTGAAAATCGGTGTTGTCTCAAACATGACGTAATAAATAGCCTGTTTAAAGCGGAAATTTCAAATTTTTAAGTTATATTTTAAAAATCTATTAAAATAAAGCCTTAAAATAGATGGTATCCATAAGCTGAGAAATTGGCAAAAATATCATTTTCAACTTCAAATTCCAACGTTGAGGAAATGGCTGACCATTGTTTTCAATAGGAAAACAAGGGAGGTAATTGTGTTGTCATTTCCTGTGTAAATGAGTTTTAGGTGTGAGAATGACACCCATGATCGTATAATAGTGAGTTGATAACCTATTGAGCAAAAGACATAGGAATAATTATGTTTTGACTTTCTTAGAAAATATGAAATTCTCGCTTTAAATACACGAAATTATCCCCCAAAAATATGGATTACTCTGTCAACTAAATTTACCTAAAGGATTAAAAAATAGATGTTACATGAGATACTTTTTTGATGTATTTTTTTATTTAAACAATATTTTCATTATTATAATTTACAAAATTTATCTGGCTAAGTGGGTAAGGCGCTTGCTCGCTAGCCTGGAGGTGCCGTGTTCGACCCTTGCATAGGTTGAGAAAGTTCATCGATATTTTCCGGCGTGGCTTCCCCTTGTCAGTGGTGCAGATCGGAGGGCCTGACAACAACAGCTGTCTAGTGGTTCGGATGTCCCGTGTATACATTGGTGTGCACGTAAAAGAGACCTTGGCAGTTGGAATTCGATATAAGAGTAGGCCATAGTGCCGGTGCCCGGGCAAGATTTTCCTCATAGCACACTGTATGTCGTATGCCCGTCATCATTATCCCAATGGGAGCAGAACAGTAGGACGTTAAACCCCATTTCATTTCAATTGATACAAAATTTATCTTATAAATACAGGATACGATAAAAGGCTTTATCAGCTTATACAAAATCGTTTTTTATGTGAATATTTTATTGTGAAATCGATTGTAAGCAACTGAAGATAACAAAAAATATTAGTGGTGATGGTTTTAGTATTGTTTATTGCTCAGTTTCTGAGTAAACTGAAGCGTCCAATATATAAAGTAGATGGGGGGGGGGGCACGGTCGCTTGGCTCGCTAACCTGCAGGAGGTTCCGTGTTCGATCTCTGCGTTGGTCGGGATTTGCCGACGTGGTTCCATCTTGATAGTGGGACAGGATAAAGGGCCTGGTAAGGAACAACGAATAGTCGCTCGGCCGGGACGAAAAACCGAGGTCCCATGTACAGGTCAGCGTGCACGTAGAAGATCCCTTGGCAGTTGAAATTCGATATAAGAGTAGGTCGTAGTGCCGCTGTCCGGGAAAAAGTTCCCTTATAGCACACGGTATCGCGTATGCCAATCTTCATCAGCCCAGTCAGAGTAGACGTTAAACCCCATTTCATATAAGAGAGAGAGAGAGAGAGAGAGCGGGAGAGAGAAAGATGAGGTTTAACGTCCACTCGACACAAACTGAGTCATTTCGTTTCGCGACTAACATTTAGTTCAATTTTAATTCAATAATTCGCTTGCGCGTAGAAGTCTTTAGCAGTGGGAAGTAAACGGAGAACCCGGAGAAAACCCTAGAGGTTGAACAGGCAACCCTAATCCTTGCCACGTACAAGCGGACAATCGAAACCACGCCACTTGATTCAATGACAGACCGTCTGATCCAACGCGCACGCGTTAATTTATATATTAATTATCTTGTCTGTCGTGACTCTATATGGTTTGGATATGAGAATCACAAGTTATTCGACAAAATAAAAAGGAAAAGTTGGATATCTCCAATATGTAATATAAACGGCATTACAGAACCCAGAGAATAATCAACATCGTCACACAACTTTGGATTTAATGAAAGGTTTAGGTAGTGCTTTTCTCAAATTAATAAGATAAAAAGTGTAAGTTTCACAACCCACAATCAGCTCACTAATATATCATACCAAATTAGAAACTCCCTTAAGCCGAGCGCACACTGGCTTTTGTCGCTTTGAAGCAACGACAAATTGTTAGACAAAAAGCGAAACTTTGAAATCACGACAACGTGTGTGCGCATTTAGACAATATGCTGCCGACGGCTTAGACTTAGAGTATAATTTATCATGATTGTGACTAAGTAAAATGGCGGGCGGCTATTGGTGAAAATCTAGCTGATTTTGTCCAATCTAAGGTCGGTGGATTCTTAGAAATATGTAGCCTTCGTGATCAAAAATCGCTTTCAAAGTGTGTACTTGGCTTTACAAAGGTATAACTATATACCTCCTTTCAGCCATAAGTAATCGTAACATTGATGGGGTATCAAAAAAGTACGCTAATGTTGTGAAGTATGTAATGCGATTACACAGTAAACCTTCTACAGCTTTGTCTGGATGAACAAGATTTATAGTTTAATATATTTTATGCAACATCAGCGCGTATTGAACTTAAAGAGTATCGATTTATGTAAGACATAGTTAAATATTTTAGTTACTTACGTTTGGAAAATCCATAACTTTTATTTAACATCTAATTGTAAGAAACTGCCACCATGCACTGCGGATAATGAGCTTTAGGATAATACATATATTTATAACGCATCGGATGCTTTTTAAGACTATCGTCTCCAGAATTAACAAAACGAGGCTAACTGTAAAGCGTGGTACATGGAAGAGGGCAAGATGGTGTGTTATTGTGTGACCGAATTGATTAATGCGTACGCTTTAGATCATCCAGTTTGTCATTGAGTCAAGTGACGTAGTTTCAATCCGAATGATACGCGATAAGGAGTAGAGTGACACGTCTAACCTCGTGGGTTCTCCTCGGGTCATCCATTTTACTCCCCAGTGGCCAAAACCCATACGCACAAATTTTAATGGGATTGTGCACGTTGGTACCGAAATGACTAGTTTGTGTTGAGTGGATGTTAAACCCCGACATTTACCATATGCCCATTTAAAGGTATTCCGATAGAAATACCTTACAGGAATAGTTCCATATCGTATTTAAACAAGATTATATTTCGATATTTACCAACCCTCCAGATTCACACAACCGTGCAATGACCAAAATTACCAGTCCACTTGTTTACGTGTTTTCCATCAGGAACGTTGACTTTTAACAAGTGTTGAAGTACCGTTAAGAGCGCCCAGACTTGATTTAGAAATAACAGCGCCTACTTGTCTTAAAGGTATTTCCATCGCAATTATTTCATTTACTCTCAGAATAGTTGATGGCATTGCTATCTGTGTTCCCTACTGTTTGATTTATCGCTAGACGTTTACTGAGCAGATCTAGATTGACTCGACTTGTCAGATCAACTTAAACATGTAGTTCGTCTTCATTATGACTACGATCTACATCGTCATTTTAAACCTACTATTTGATGATATATTTTGTGTGTGTAATTTAATTGTAAGAATATATTTCTATACACGTGGGCTCAGACCAGTACCCTCCCCCCACACCCCATTGACTTCAATATTAAATCCATGACATTTCTTGGCCTTTAACATTTTTTTCAACACTCCAATGATCTTAATCTTATATAACCACAAAGAGCCCAATATATCACAATCATCTTAATAAAAATATTAAAGGGGGTGGGGGTTACTGTTCCGATTTTTTGCTACGCCTGGTAAAAGGAATCTCTAAGCAGTGACGTCATTGTAGTCGGCAATCTCTCCCATTCATGCCTGCTTCCTTCCTCCATATCCTTCCACCTCAAATTAATGTATATTCATCAAACTTGGAATAAATTGGAAATTCAAAGACTCTTATTCGATTACAAAGTCAATAAAAACCGCCATGCAAGTTGGGGTTGCGGGTGGGGTGGGGGCGTGGGGAGGAAGAAAGAGAGCATATATATAAATAGAGGCACCAGTCGTAGTCAATCTACAGTCCGAGGGGGTGGAGGGAGCGAATGGTTTAACGCATGTGCTTTAAATCATAAGGTCTGTCATTGATTCAAGTGTCGAGGTTGCGATTCCCCGCTTTTACGTAACAAGGATTAGTATCGCCAGTCCATCCACGTGGAGTTTCTCCGGTTTCCCCGGTTTCCTCCCACTGGTATAGACGTGTTTGTCCCGAAATGACATAGTTTGTGTCGAGTGGACGTTAAACCACATTTCTCTCTTACTCTTTCTATAGTTAATTACAAGGTTTGCTCCTTCGTAGCTCGTGTCAATATATCAGGCTTTATAAATTTTATCTTAATACGTCGGAACATGCTCTTTGATAGATTTATGGGATATCTGGCCCGCATCTAGAGGGAGGAGGGGGGGGGGCAAGGGGGACAGCTGCCTATCCTGGAAAAATAACGGCGCACCTAATGGTGCCATTGCCCATTGGGGAAAGAATCGGTTCCTCCAATGGGCGCTTGATTCATATCAACGGGTTTACAGGAACCGAAAAACTTTGTGCGAATGTTCACATCTTCTTCCGTTTCATCGCTTGGAGGGAAACGTATATATTGTCCGTGCCAATATTCTGCAAATAAAAAATGACTATTGCAAACACAAATCAGTTGAGGAATAGCCTACATCGCCGTAGCCGTACCTCACTAAAACAGATACTGCGGTAACATAACCAGTTAAACATCCAAATACAAAGATATGACGGCTGATAATTTAAGGCCTAGACCTTGGGAGCAGGGCAGACCAGCTCCAGACAAAAAAAAAATAATCATATTATTAAAAATAAAAAAAACCCAAACACCTAAATTATATTTCTCATTTTGATTGGGTATATTTTCTTAGAACTAAAACTCTTCTTATTCTGTTGAATTTGGGCATTTTTGTTGGAACTACGAATTAAAAGTACCGTATATTTAATATATCTGCCGATATTACCATTAAACGTCGCCTTGTAAATAATCAATCCATACATAAGAACAATCTGAACTAATAGCACTTAATATACTTATACCGAAGAAAGTTTGCTTCATTATATAAGCAACGGTGGGAGTAGTGTGCTAGGTAGAACCGTCTCATAGATAAAAGACTTGGTCGATGGTTATGATAGTATCCCGAGGATACAATCAAAGAGACACCTTAGCCTTCTGAAATCCAATTGCACTTAGTATGTTATTATATAATTATCCCACTTCCTTGCTGAAAAGGGTAGTTCCGGTATATCAAGTAAGAAACGATGTTATATTTTAGAAGCTCAAGTGCAAATTAGCTTGTCTAAAAACCTAGTTTTCTTCTTAATAAAAACTCCATTTATTGTCACAAGGGGATCTCTTTTTTGTACCATTGTCACTTCCACCTGTCTTCGAACTTAAATTATCGTAAATCAAAGAGAAACTGGCTCAATTGCTCCATACTTTGGCATACGCTGTCTAGATAATCTAATTTTAGTTTTGTAAATTGAAGTAAATAAATCACCATATTGCCAACACTGATTTAATATATCTGACAATCACTTTTTATAGACCATTTACTTCTTGTATTCCTGCGAGAGAAAAACAAAAACTAAACTCTTTGTTGTAATTTCTTATAAAGCAGTTGCTAAATCTATTGGTTTATTTTCCTGGGATAATTAGTAATAAAATTGTTATACAATTTCAGACCTCATCCTGTCCACATGATTTGTAAGTAAATCTTTTCAAAAGATCTTTGAAGCTTAAGAAAGACGTGTCTGCATCAAAGGACAATAACAGAAAGTAATTAAAAGGATTAAACGCGGTTTGGAAATTCTCGCGACTGAACGAACAGATTGTGGACATTGTACTTTAATGTGATCAATGGTCTCACGATGAAGTACGTGTATAATAGACCTTAAAGGGAACATGCTATTATAACGTTTGTAAAGGAATACAGATTGCGGAATGGGTCATTTATTTATGCCTTCAAGAAAGCTTTACCCAAGACTTAATATATATATTTATGGAACAGTGACTAGAATGCTAAAAACAATCCACAGGGTTCAGCCTTTCGGATCCCAATGGTTCACACCAACTTTGAAAATCAATAGGATTCATCCTCACACATACCTACCTAATGCTTCTCACAAATGCTTCACGTGGTTTTCAGAACAAATTTGAAAAATAACCCAACAGTTAAAATCTGCAATGGCTATCGTGTTCAAAAATCAATTGTTGAAGACTCGACGGACGTTGTGGCGACATAAAGCGCCTACACTGAAATGTGGGCGTATAAAATTAACCCGGATTTTTCAAATCCCATAGAATACATTGTTCCACAGCTAGGATTTACCGTACATCTAGTCAACTTTCTGCCGATAGTCATCCCCCACAGTACCATCGACGACCAGCTTTACACTATCGTTTGTAGCTATCAAGGGGTTGCTCGAATGATAATCTAGAATTGATGGAATTGCGATCGAGTGACACTAAATTGTTTCCTGTCACAGTCCTGCTAGAACCCGATAACAGATGTGTGAATAAAATCTTGTAGTCAAATGGTTTTAGCTAGAATGATAGGTTAGGCTACCATTTATTTTATTAACTTGACGCATGCGATATCGCCCGGAATTCTCGTGTTTTTCCGATTGTCACTAATTGTTCTCCTGATTGGTGAAATTGAAAACTGTGACATCCAATCGAGTATCCCAATTAGAACTCTTTCTATAACCAAGCTGACTTTGTCTGTTTTACCCATAGTTGAAACTAATTAAAGCATCAGTTACTAGTACATATGTCACGTGTTTGACATACATTTTACGGATCGTTTTCTCCCATTCTTATAAAACTATGAATAGCAGCTGTGGAATCTCTTATTGTATTTTTGGCGGGAAACTTGATGAAATGATAAAAAACATAATATAAGCACTGGTTTATAATCGGTATGCGCATGTTCATCTGATTACAAGATCTTTTGGCTTGGCTGAATTCCAATTCTTGACTAATGATCTTCGTGGGTTTCTAATCTTCAAATAAGGCCATAACCTAGATTTTGTCGAATTGGAGGTCAACAAAATAACCGAGATTACTAGAATAATTTGTATATAATATTATATAATTATTCTGGTCTTCATTGGCCAACTGAAATTAAGGTGATATTCCAAATACGCCAATGTAAATGCGTGTCCTTAATTGACAATATGAAGTGTTGTCGTTTAAGAATTATGTAATGTAATTACTCAGTCTTGAACAACTGATGACACATTCTTTTTTATCAACATGACACATTTTATAATAAAATGCTGGTTAAAGATGGATTATGTAAGCTCTAAATCTGCCTATTGCACATCATTTTTTTTAACCTCAAATGTTATATAAATTATTTATTAGACAAGCCCACACACACCTAGACCAGTGGTTCTCAACCTTTCTTGGCCAACGACACACCTTGGAACACACGAAAACATAGCGGCACACCTGGTTAAATAAATATGAAAAATATTTGAATTTTGCTAAATAAAAACAGATGCTAGTCATGGACACATAGAATGACTCGAACTAAATAAAGAAATACTACAGTAGACACCAGACTCAATTGGGATCATGTGATTTTTCTCATTTTCTTAGTGTGCCGTTCAGAATTCCGCGGCACACTTAAGAAAATCTCTGTGTGCCGCGGCACACCGGTTGAGAATTATTGCACCAGACCATCGGATGGTTGTGATATTGAACGGATTAGCATACGACCGCCATTTAATAATATAATTTAAAAATGGACCCCCGAGACCAGCAATGAAAATCGTTAGTACACTATTCGTCCAAAGTTATAACTTCGCTCAGAATGAAGTGATTTGTCTGAAATTTGGAATATATTTCTTTTTCATTATCTATTCTGAAACTTTTATAACACGGACGATCTGCTCTTTATCTAAATCATGCATAATGCATATTTAATCTAGCCTAATTAAAGAAAACAGAAAATAAATGAACGGTGTAATCACGTTTGACTGTAAATAATGTAAATAGTATATTCCCTGACATACTCCTCGCAGTGTTTCGTTTGGTTAGAGCTAATCCCACTTAACACTGCTGTAAAGGAAGTAAATTTCTGTTCCAAATTATGACTGGTCAATAGTCAGATTAACAACCAATAGCTAAATGCGTAACAATATCATTCAGGTTTAAACAGAGCTCCAAATTGGACCAAATATGGTTACATAACGTTACCTCATGACTCATGATTTTATTATGCCCAGTTAACCAGTGCATAGCAGAATATTGCAGAAAAAAACTAATTGCGTGACAAACGAGGCTATCAATACGGATAGAATGTAAATAATACTGTTATATTATGTAAATAATACTGTTATATTATATAAATAATGAATCAACATTTATAAACAGCAAGAACGGATTCATGTTTAATTGCCAAGACCAATTAACTAATTACGATTAATGGGATATTTATAGTTTACGGACATAAATAGTTTGGCAGTCACAGCTTTGATGTATCAAAACCATTGATGATAGTGGATGAAGGTGGGTATATTAATAGCTATGTTTATCAACACTGAAGTGTTTTAGTAATCAGTACAGGCAGCTTGTACACAACACTGATGCTTCATTTTTTGATGTTATTAACAACCCGTGCAGCAAATGGATGCAGACCACCAAAGACTTTTCATTGACTCCAATGTAAATTCTGTGTTACCCGACTCGAAATATTCCCATATTTCTGGGGACTGGACAATCTCTACCACATATCTTGACACACATAAATCGAAAGAGGGGTAAATAGCAGGACTATATTAGTAACGCGATAAAATGAAATGATTAATGGTCTAATCCAATATCGCCTAAAATAGAATATTTACTGTTTAATTCCACTTAAAGAGGTAATATACGATGTTTTATCACTAGACATTCAGGATTCAGCGATTAGCATCGATTTATTGTGGTTAAATATGATGGTAATGTTGCCTAATTTATGTTGTAGTCGGATTAATTTAAATAAAGTTGCTCATGCTACAATAAAATATGAAAGATTCAAGTTCAGATATATATTTTTGAAAATTTAGGTATTGTTATAGTCACAATTTGCCAAAGTTTTGTGATTTATGTTAAGTATTTATGTTATAAGATATTGTTTATCTTAGACTTTGACCCTACGTAATATGTTGCTAATTTGATAATACACAAATTCTATGTTAATTATAGAATGAGCCTCTTAATAAAGAAATTTGGTATATTTTTGTGATTCGATTTGGATAATGAATAATTTCATATAGCGCATTGGTAATTTATATCGTGTCCAGAATCTATTAAAATGATATCATTAGTAAGAACGGTGATAGATGAAAGGTTTGTTGATATCCTCTTTTAAGATGAAACAACACCCAATCTCAAATTAGAAAACAATTTCAACCGTTCAGTATTATCTAAACTGATAGGAGCTTTGACATTCGACGTGGAACAAAATCAGTGATATTTTTGTTATGATTTAAGGAACGGAAATAAAGTTTCAAAAGATTAATCTATAAAGGGGAGTTTTAAGTTGAACATGAAAAGTCCATCATAACTTTTCGGAGTCATCTGATCAAACATTTATGACTCAAAATAGTTTTATTTTATCATTTCCATTTATTAATGTGCGATAGTTATGATGAATAACAAAAATATAAAAGATGCCTTTCTGCGTATAAACTTGGTGATTTGATGATATATTTGGACTAAAAACATATTCAAACAATCGTTCAAAAATTTGTTTCAAATCCTTCTCAAAACATTGTATTCGCGAGGAAATACAACATATACAAAAATGTTATTTTTAGAAGCCATGTTTGTCATGTAACTTGATTGAGGGAGGGCCCATTTTTAGAATGTATATGTCGTTACTTACTGTCCATTGCCATACATATTGAAGCCTCAGTAAATTCTTGGATTATCTTCTGCCAACTTCTTATTCCGCCGTTTAATTGCTGAGTCTTTTGTACGCTTAAACCCCTCAAGGTTCCCCAAACCACCTAACCATTCCATCAAGCAAACTGGAAGACCATATGCCGCCGGATTGCCAGTTAGTGATACCCTGATATATTTGCCTAGTGCTCGGACATAGGTATTTTTCAGGGCAGAGGGTTGGATGGCCGAATGGTTAGCGCGTGCTTTGTATCATAAGGTCTGTCATTGAGTCAACTGGCGTGGGTTCGGTTGTATATGACAAGGAGTAGGGCCGCCCGAAATGACCTAATTTGTGTCGAATGGACGTTACCCCCCCACACACACACACACACCCTCACCCACACACCCACATAAATACTTTCGTGTATCTTTAAGTCTATATATAGAGGAAAATTAGACAACTGAATTGGTCACTGAGATGTAAATATTAATTAATGCCGAAAGTAATCAACGTACAGATAATTACTAGTTTAGTTAAAAAATACCCCAAAAGATTAATTGGCTACTACTCTATTGATTGTTTTCAGTGAGAAATTGTGAGAAATAATGAAACATTTACAAGAACATCTTCGAATACAAATAAAACTAAATTTGGGGATGTAATAAGAACACCTTTTATATGGACTAAATAGCAATTTATAGTGTATTGGTATGAGAGGTATCCTCTAAAGCAGCAGCATTAACTGATCGAGTTCAACATGCGGACCACATCAAAGTATTACGAAATACATCCTTGCTGCAATAGTATAGGTGACTTTGTCCCGCACTGGAATGAAATATATCTTTGAAAGATTGCAGTTAGATCTATATCAGAATTATGAGAAAATCAAACGTTTTGAATAAACGGCTCTATTTACCCAGATGCATCGATTTGTAATAGGTCTTGTCATTGGTATGATTAATGCATTTTGTATGTCGTTCAGGGGATGGTTCACCTATTTCTATGTTCTAACAATAGATATACATATATATATATATACTAGAATCATTTTTAAAAGTTGATCCGAGTAACTGTACCCGTTATCCACGTAGGTCGCAATCCCATTATCCACTGTCTGCTAGAATATAGAAACATGAGGGCTGTTTCTTTCGATACGCTCTATCATTGTAACTTTCCGCCTGCAAAAACGCCGGCTAATTTAGCGAAGGTATCATACGTAGGTCGCAATCCCATTATCCACTGTCTGCTAGAATATAGAAACATGAGGGCTGTTTCTTTTGATACGCTCTATCACTGTAACTTTCCTGATGCAAAAACGCCGGCTAATTTAGCGAAGGTATCATACGTAGGTAGCAATCCCCTTTGGATTATGAAGATGGGGTTTTATTTACTTAAAACCAATTCACGATTGATGGTTTAAGAGCGCGTCCCCGAGAGCACCATGCAGAACGTGCTAAGGCTTCAATCACAGATTTTGACCAAATTTTGTTTATAATTTGGGATATCAAAGCCCATCTAAATTCCCCATTTTTCGTCACCCAAAGTTTGACGTCCTATAGCTACTTCTTTCATGGGGTGGGTTCAGAAAATTAATGCTCCCGTGAACAGGCAACCTCTCACACTTTCATACAAATAATAAAAACTCACCGGAATCGACTTGACAAAAACTGGGTAAAGGAAACAATAACCCATAAAATTAACCCGCAATTCAGCTATTTAGGAAATAATTAACGGTAGGATATAAAAAATCTAACATTTTTCCTTGTCATACATATGGTGTTTACTACCAGCCCTAAAATACATAAGTATCTGTTTTATCAAAATGTCTTCAAAAAATACTTTAAAAGCCTGTAATCGTTCATGGTCCACCTGGCGGTGACGGTAATTGGCTTTCTCAGTTGTCCATGAGCTTCCATTGGATTATTGACGTGCTCAATGAAATGATCTCAACAAAACATATCCATATTCATCCACATCTGAAATAATTCTAAAGCGCACATTGCAGGATTTACCAATAGGCTTGGCAGGCCGACGCCTCGGATCTAAAGATCTAAGGAGCCTTCAGCCAAGGTGTACAATGTACACAAAGTCATTATTACACGCACTCGGTCGATAACGGCGTCATGATCATCGGCCTGCTCAATTGTGTTTAAAACACGCTTTCAGGGCTGGTGAAATGGGGGTCAGGTGGGACACGTGTCTAGGATCCCGGAGCCTGCAAGGGCCCGGAGGTGTGCCGCGTAATGTTTTTAAAAAGTAGAAGAAAATCGGCGACATTTCTGAATGAGGGTATTATTCGAATTGTAAAAAAATGGATCTAGAATCAATCACTTTAAGCCACCTGCGCGGGCCTTCGCGCCTTGGGGTGCCAGCCCGTCCTTTTTCCGCTTGAGGCTCTCGTCACCACCAGGGTATCCGGGGGCCGCTTCCGTTTGAAGCCAGTTCAACATGATTTGGAGTATTAAAAAAACAAAACGAGTAGTTTATGTGATGCAAAAAACTTCTTTTGATATTTCGGCGTTTGATGTTGATGGTCACGTTTTTTTGTTTTTCCATTGTTGCTTGCTTCAGATTTCCTGTCAAAATAGTGTATATCTGATTATTTTTACATAAGTAAAACTAAAACGTAGTACATGTATTTGGTATGCCATTATGTTGTTTTATTAAGTATCAGTTTCGATGTTTTAGCAAAATGACCCCAAGTTATCCCAAAATGGCGCTTGAGACCATGTATCTTTCAAAATTTTCGAGCGCGTGGGGACAGAACCCCGACCCGCTCCCCTCGCGGAGTTGCTTGTCCCAGGGCCCCGAGGGCCATGTCGCGGGTCCTGTCCACTTTCCTCTAGTCGTGAGGGTGGGGGATTGCCTAGGTTCTCTCCTATTCTAAATCTGGCCCTGAAGGTGTGACTGACGGCGGTCGAGAGCCGTAGCCACTATGCTACACTGTTTAACGTCGCCGACTTCGGCGCAAAGCTGCGTTAAAATTTAAGCTTCCACATTTCTGTATTGTAGAAATCCGTGGATGTTTCCCAAAATGATTAGTGGAAACATGCTCTGAAATTGAGCATTTTGTAGTCATTTTCGGTGACCTTTTTGAAAATGAAACCTTAAAAGGGCAATACAACAAATATGTTAAAGGGACAATACGACAAATATCAAATATACAATAAATACAAATATACACTTATATACACCACGACAATGGTACAAATGACGACTATGAATATGATGAAAACGTATAATAGTCAGAAATTGTTTTTCTATAATTAAATTTGAAAAATAATGTATCACAAAGGATTATTTTGAGCATTTTTCAAGTTGTATATTTTAAGTATAATTTACGCCAATTGGTACTATGTGCTTAGCGACCGTGAAAGAAAAGGTTACAGTGTATCTTTCCTGTACTATAGGAACAATATGAATATGGTTCCCTAAAACAAGTCCACAAAAATTTGTGTTGATTATTTTATTCAAATTAGTGCTGGGGTGAAAGTCGACCACTCGCTTTATCAGACAGGGTCAAAACCAGAAGGTTGCTATTGCACCACGTAATGCAACCTGTGCTTAAAAAGGGTAATAAAATGCATACGTGAAAACCAAAATTTTATCATTAAAATGACTATTTCCTGTACAGTCCTTTATAGTGACATCAGGATGGAACCACTTCAGCATGTCACTTTTTCTCGCAGATACACATTTAATAGACAATTGTGGGCCCTTGCGACCTAGATCTATTGTGTTGTGGTTATGCCAAGTGACATTGGTAACAGAGTCAGTTAATGCAGTCCATATATGCTGCAAAAACCATGGGACTGTGAAGATGACTATTTATTAACCCCAGACCAATTAATGATTGATAGTCATATAGACAGTTTGACACAAATACACTTTCTGTTATCCTACAGAAAAGGGACATTAATAATAATCTATCATTTAACTGTGTCCTATATAACATAACTTTATCATCCAAAGAATACAATAATGGGCCGTTCTAAGACAAATCTTTTAAACAAGTAGACACGTTAATCACTCATTCTCCGTCATCTAAGACAGGACCGGCGACACAATTTATAGAAATGAATACCATTTAAATAGTATGAAATACGTAATGCAAGGAAATCTGACAGTCTAGCTGGTAAAGGGAACAAATAGGTTTATTGATGATATGGTGCAGATTATTTCTGAAATTACATTTATTATTTAAAAGTTGTTTTAATTGATCGCCTGAAGTTTCAGTTATTTTATACTTTGATTGTAATATCCATGCCATGGGTCTTAGTGCATGCAGAGTAAAGGGCGCCGATTTTTTTAATGTCATTCGTATTGTGCTTTTTAAAGGGGACATTTCTAAAATATTAATATATCTTGCTATAACAGATCCATGAGAAATATGTTTGATTGTAGCTAACATATTTGCATCCTGGGGATCACCGTGGCTAAGTGGGTAAGACGCTGGCTCGCTAGCCTGGAGGTTGGGTGTTCGACCCCTGCATTGGCTGATAAGGTTCATCCAGATTTTCCGGCGTGGTGTCCCCTTGTCAGTGATGCAGGACGGGGGGCCTGAAAAGGACAGCTGTCTAGTCGTTCGGATGTGACGAAAAATCGAGGTCCCGTTTACACATCGGCCTGCACGTAAAATATCCCTTGACAGTTGGAATAGATATAAGAGAATAGGCCGTAGTGCCACTGTCCGGACAAAATTTCCCTCATAGCATACTGGCACATGCCCGTCTTTAAAAGCCCAGTTCGGAGCACAACAGTAGGAAGTTAAAACCCATTTCACTTCATTTCATTTTATTTGCATCCATCTTGATGTTCATTTAAACTTTTCTTGAAGTTGTGAAACACTTTGCTAGCAATGTTTTATTTATACAAAATGAAACGTATAAAGAGATGTACGTCGAAAATAGAAAATCCTTGCCATCTGAGAACTATATAGCCTATTCCTACTCTCTAACATTAACTCAAAGCCAATCGGGCACCATCTTATGTCATCTGGCGTGGTTTCGATTCTCCGGTTGTGCGTGACAAGGAGTAGGGTCGCCTGCCCAGCCTCGTGGGTTTTCTCCCGGTCTTCTGGTTTCCACTACTGCTAAAGACCCCTACACGCAAGCGAATAATTCAAATGACAGTGAACCATATGTTACTCTCTCTCTCTCTCTCTCTAAATGTCCAGACTTCGCTACACTGTAATTTATATGCAAATGGGTTGAGTTAGGGTTTTTATACTCAGCGAGTAATATTTGCAGTAGTAACTCAACACGAAACGACCCATTGTGTAATCGTAACAATTTCTCGCCATTCTCAAGTTTAAAGTCGTTTGCCGAGTTTTATTTTCAACAATCAAGGAAGACCATGTCGTAGCTTTACTTTAACGTCATGCGTCGCAGTGTCTGGAAACTTCGTAATTATATTTAAATGAATCGGCATTTTACTTTTTATGGTAAACATGCTTACCAATGATTTTTGTTGATAAATTATTTTTTTAGAATACAATTTATTATCCAGCATAGAAAAAAAAGATACACTTATTTTCTGGCAGGTGGTCGTTACCAGACTTTAAATGGCAATCCAATTTTAAGCATCTGCAAAAAAGCATTTCCAACACGGAATGCAATCATTTTTGTCATTCGGCACATAAAGAAGGAAAAGGAAAGCATACTTTATTTTGTAATGACTTGTTATTGCAATAAAGCGTTTTTCTTATTGTAATAATGATATTTATATTACTTTTCATTCTTCTGGTAATAACATTCCTGTTGTTCAAGAGAAAATAATGATACATTCTTCGCGTTTTGTGACTTTAGGGATCTTTTTGTAAACGTTTCCATAGGAACGTGCGTACACTGTAGATGTATTCCGTTTGTTTTAATCAAAATGTTTATTTGAAAGGACATATAATTAGCATATGTTTTGGGCATAAAATTGGTGGATTATTTCGGTGAAACCAATTTTGTCTGGTTGACGAATCAGCGAACATTTGAAGCGAGTTACCTCACCCAGGAAAATCTTAATTTTGTTTCATAGACGAGCGTTCTTTGGCAACGATTTTCTCAGTTCCAAATGTATAAGTTGCCTGGAAATATATCATTTGTTCGGGCTATTTTTGATATGCTGTTCTCCCGTCTTATCTATTAAATTAACATGACTACATCACACTGTCTCTCCAGAATGTGTTCTATAGTAATGCGCCATGTCTGGACACATTTATGTCTTTATTATACAAGTCTTGACAATATTACTTGCATGACGAGAAAGGCAAATTCCATTGCCAGGCAACTTAACCTCGTAGAAGGTCAAACTCCCCACAGACTAAATTATTACAGAATTATGAGTGACTGTCGAAAGCGAAAACATTGATCGAGAAACTCTCACAGAGACGATACACAATACTTATTCATTTATTGCTTATATATCAAAAATAACATATTATATATATGTTACTCCGTACTTTCAACCAGAAGCAATCCACGCTTAATATCGAAGTACAAACTGAATTCTAGCCTCGTAAAGACAGCTTTTCCCAAAAGATGTTTATGTGACAATTAGCCAAAGAATTCGATTGTCTTCTCTGCTTGAAATGTTAAGAGACCAATCACAGAAAGGTAATCTCCAGGAAATTGCGCTCCAGTTCCTTGAATGAAACGTCACACGCCAGTGTATTTTAAATTGGCAGTGGAATAAGTTGTTGCGTGTATTTGTTTGCTTAAGTTTGATCAATTACAATAGTGTGAATTTAACACATTTTATTCTCAAATGTTTTATGTAAATAACAATTATAATATTTACATTAAGTGCTAATATAAATATTGAATATGTCTACTCGTTTATACATATTATGCACACGAAGATAGTAAAAGAAGTCATGTACGAAACATTCTAAGTCGGGTGACACTTACATTTCTCAAAACCGAGTAATTACAAAAATGTAACATAAACTTTACAATATGTTGGTGGTAATCGAATAGCCATGGCTCACTAAGGAGGTCGGTGTTGGAGGCAGACCACCATTAAATTTCATCATCTCGGTACCCACGAATTGTAGTTCGTCTATTTATAGCAATTCTCTCTCTCTCCCTTTTCTCCCCTTTTGCATGCCCATTTGTGTTGATCTTTTGGTCTAGAATGGACGAAGAGGGTTTGAATTAACATTTTCTGCCAGGTTTTGGTAAATATTCATGATTTTGAGGCGGAAGGATAAGAGGGTTATCAGGTTATCTACGGCGATATGTACGGCAACTAGTTACATGTTTTTAGTATGCTTCTTCAAGTTTGTGTATCTCAAAATTTTGGTGGTCAACCTCATACAAATTTTAGTGCAAAGACATGACCATTTGTTCCTCTGTCTGTAGTGAAAAGCATTCAGCCCAACGAAAATTTGGGGAAAAGTTGGAGGTGGGCAAAGAGGCCAGAATTAACATTGAAGTCAATGGGGAAATTAATGGTGGTCTGCCTCCTGTTGGCCGAGACTGGTTTACCCTTGTCATTGGAACAGAAAGAAGAGCCTGGCAAGCAAGGGACATCGTCTAGCTATTCGAATGGTCCAATCTAAATGTTAAAATTGGAATTGGAGTTGGTCGAAACTCCGCTGTATTGACAAGATTTCCCTCATAGCACACTGTGGGACCTATACCCGTCCTCATCATCCCAGTTGGCACAGAAAAGAAGGTCGTTTAACACCTTTTCATTTCGGGTGTAATCCATATCGACACAACGTGTCATCACCTTTACATCAGAGTACTCGATCAAGAGCTGGTAGAAACCTTGATCTGAGATAATATGATACTACAAGGTTAGAAGCGTGAGATATGTAAATGGGGATGTTGTCGATTTGATGGTGATCTGCAGTAATCAGAAAACGGAGATGAAGAGACTGATTACCAACAGACATAGTGAATATAGCTAGATAAAACTAGTGACCTCCATTAACATTTAGATTACTCGATGGACTTTACCAACCATATGCTTTTATTCATTCTTTTATTTCTCTTTCGCGTCTTGCGTTCTATTTCATTGAGCACACTTCCGTCTATAATTGCATCTGCATGCATTTTATTGTGTTGTCAATTTCAGGCAACCAACTACAAATTAATTTGTGTCTTAGATTAGTCTGGAGTATTTATGCAGACCATGTTTGATTAAACTTTCGGAACTGAATGAGTTTTTTAGATTAATTTTATTATTAATGGTAGCCACAGGATTTGTTATTTAAAATTTCTCAAGGTTGAACAAGAAATCTGGTATAAGGTAAACAATTTTTTGTAAGATGTCACATTAGGCAATAAATATAGGACAACGGTACCACACATAAACAAGATCCATAAGACAAACCCGCGGACACACAGACATTGCAAGCAATAAACAACAAAAGCATCAAATCAAGCGGTCATGCAGCAGTAAGCGTCCCGGGCTAGTGCATCGTGGTATACTCGCTTCTTTACATCTGTTGGGCGTCTTATTCCCCAAATAAACAAACCCCAAGATACCCCCCCCCCTCCAAAAAATGATAAAAAGGAAAATGCATTATTACCCATTGATATCATACATGCGAACTGTATTAGTTGTTGGTCATGATTATTCAGGATTCAGACGCGTTTCCGTTTCTAAACACAATAGGTTGCTAAATACGACTTACACATTGCGTGTTTAACTTGAAAATAACACCTTGCAATATTGTGACACATTCCTCAATAATTACCACGTTGATTAAACAACGCGTATATACTTCTTTTGTCATTCTTTGTCTCATATTAATTCCAGTGGCATTGGGTGTCATTTATCTTGCCTGTAAATATATAATTAAACTATGCATTTCTTTTGAAGGACATCTTGAAATTGACACAATAATGTAAAATAGAGAGAAATAAAAGTATTGTTCTAGTCCAAAGACTACAATTATATTTCAAAGTGATTTGTTAACCTGTATTTATGAAAGAAGATCCTTTAATGAAACTAATGACTTTTATAAATTCGAACTGAAAGGACTTGTTTCCTGTCTTGTAAATATACATACAAATTCATAAATAATTACCCCCTAGCTTAACATGGGTTCCTTGGTCCGTGTCTGTCCGTCACCCGTCTTCATTAGCAGAGTCGGTACAGGAAAAAGTGGGACGTAAAACCTCATGTCATTTCATTTCTTTAAGGTTCCTTTCATTCCTAACAAATTGATAGAAACACACTTAATTTTGATAATGGGGGTTATGTCGTGTTTGTTAAATGGATATAATAGTAAGTGCAGGGGGACTGCACCACACAAAATTTACACAAAAACAAATACATGGACAAGACATCATACTTAGGAAAACACAAACAAACAATCAATTAAAAAAAGTGAATGGATCGGGGGGGGGGGGGGGCTATCCGTAAGCGTCCACTGCGCTGTACAATCCCGGGTCTGTAGTGACACAGATTTCACTCGAATTTGAAAACAATCAGGAATACAACCCAAAGAAACCATAGTGTAATGCCAGCATGAGTCATGATCTGCTATATGCTACACGAAATACGAATGTAAGCATGTGTAGTAAAATTCAACTATACAAGTAACCACATCGGTGAAAAGTATAAAATAGTAGTCTAAACCTAAATGCTCTAAAAATCAATAGAGAAACGTTTCAGTATTCAATACGCACAGGGCACAGTCATGTTCCATTCGTCACAAAAACAAAAACAAAACTGAATACAAAGCAGCAAATAGGAAATGTAGACTGTCTCGAAAGACAGTCGTCTGCTGACTGAGTGGCGTGACGTTATTAAATTTTGTTACTGTAACAGCCTGTGGAATTAGTAAAAGTCACCCCGAATATAAAGAAGCTGGGATCGTGATCATATATTGATAAATAAACCCCGATGACAACCTTGGATAAAAGTCAGGATGAAAGATATATAAATGCTAAGGTTTGACGTGCTTTTATTTTGGTATTAATAGTCCATCAAGACAGCTTTTATGCCCGTAAAAAATTGTTGCAAATGAACACAATATCCCCTTAAGTGCCTCAAAAATTCAAACGATTTGGCTATCCTAAAATACCCAAGCTAGATTTACGTGTGACTATAGAGACAATAACATTGTATTATTTTGGTTGGCCTTATATGGTTTAAAAGCATTGAATAATAATTTCATAATTTGCTACGAGAAAGGTTAATATTCGTTGTATCGTGACAAGAATACCGATTCCTCATAGGTTGAACAAATTAATTAAATCGGCTTTCGTGCAGGTACGGATTTTAAATGATTATGCGGGACGTATAAATGTCACCCAGTCGTTAATGAAAATTAAAAATAGTCCAGTCCAAATGTGTCAGTAATATATATTATAGGACCGACAAAAATATTGTGTACACACTGTAAGCACATTGGCAGTACAAGTAACCATTTATATGCAAAATGAACAATCTGTATTAAAATAACGATATTATTTTGGTGATGGTGAATGTTGTCATTATCATTTTCAATGTCAACATCGCACAACCATCATCCTACTACTACAATCCGTACAAGTATGCAGTTATGGATTGGGGAGGGAACTACTCTTGGGTTTTTCTACCGTTACATAGAATAAAGCATATAAATCAAAAATTTATGTTAGTTCTAAACATCAAAATTCGCGTGTCAAAATGAACCCCGTATATACTTTCAAGAGTTTTATAAACGGAACTCTTGACTTACAAAACTATACTTTAAGTTAAGAAATGTGTATCTATTATTCAGAATACTGCCTTTAGCCAAAGGTGTTTTTACTTAGCTCTTTAACATTCAGATAACTTAAATAAATGGCATTGCTAGTTACTTAATTACCAGAATAAATGATGTACATGTCATTTTTTCCATAAACTTCACATAATCCTGCTCGTTCATTTGTACACAATTAAATGTTAATATTTATCTTCTGTTGCAACAGGCCATTAAAAAGCGCCAAATGCAGCAGAAAAATGCGTTTCGTACATAAATTTAATGATGCTTATCACCTACTCCAGATTTTCTTTAGAGAAGTTTTACTAAAACTATATTATATCTGATATTTTGAGTGCTTTCTTCACTTACAAAAAATTATCACAAAAAAAGCTATTTCACCGGCATTTGCTTAGTTCACGAGCTCCCTTCAAGTGGTATGATGTGTTCTAAAACTCCAGGTAATCATGTAATGTCTTGTGCATGTAGTATCCACCACATCCGATGGTAAATAAATGTATAACTAATAATTTATAGGCAATAGGCAGATGCAGGCAGTTCATCGAGTGCATTTTGCATACCGATAGTTCAATGGCCAATCACGCTATTTTACCGACATTTCGCCTAATAGTTTGCATGCAGCTATGGCGGGTGTGGCGCCAGGCAGGGTAAGCTTACTCTTCCGGACACCTGTTACCACTGTTTGTCGTGTATTTTGTACACGAGGAGCAGTCCATTTGCTGATTACACTATTTTGCTTGAATACACTATTTTGCCTTTAACGTTTTTTAGGACTTCGAATTCTGTCTTATGGTTTGGATTGTTCGTACTTGGTTTTATTTTATTTATATTATTTTAATATTGATTGAAATGGGCCAATCAATATTGATTTCTAATTCTTGTTTTTAATTTCGAATATTAAGAGAGAGAGAGAGATAGAGAGATAAATGGGGTTTAACGTCCACTCGACACAAACTAGGTCATTTCGGGACTAACACATGGTTCAATTTTATTTCAATAATTCGCTTGCGCGTAGGGGTCTTTAGCAGTGGGAGGATCAATACATTTCATTGAAATGTACTTCCTTAAACTTTTAAAGTTATTCCTAATCACATAATCGGACACTACCAACGTGTCTGTGACATATTAGTTTTTAGTATTCCAGACACATTATATAGGCTGGTCGTCGATGGTCCAAGTATGGCCCCGATTTAATCGATCCAATTATATGGTGGATTTTGTGACGGTTCACCTGATTTGATTAGCGAATTCAATCTGTCCCTGATAACCCACTGTTCCCTTTGTCGTTATTAGTTCTCTTGCCCTGCTTTATCTAGATCAGATCTATTGAAAGGGGTTAATTAATGATGGTGGTTCGCCTTTAAACATTGATTATATTTTGTGGATTAATAATGCGGCGCTTGTTAATTATGATAAGGCAATGAAAACTAAGCTATGAATACTTTTAACAGAAATTTAGCGAGCCGAGGAACCGGTTTGGTCTGATTAGGAATTATAAACTCCAGATTCAAGGATTACCTTAAACAATTGTTCACTATGTGTTATTTTCCACACAGTAGCCCCTGGCTTCTAAAACCCAGGTCCAAATTATTAAAGCATTTATCAAGATAACTATACCGGTGGTATGTACGAAGCAGAGTATTCTTGCTTTTCTGTTACACCTGACACATTTTCTCAATTGAAGAATTCACATAGTTAACGAATTTGTATTATAAATTTGTTTATGGTTAGTTTTATTGATATGGGTTGACATTCCGAGGCACTTTGACAAAGGAAGCCTTCAGAATCCGTTTGACACGGGGGAAGCTCTAAGTGATGTAGGAAATTGTAAGCAAATCTTTACAATAAAACTTTATATTTCTCACATTTGCTAACGACAATTTCCTTTCTCTCTATTTCCAGGTACAGGTGTAAATTATTGCAACAGCACATGGGATGACTTCTCATGCTGGCCAAGATCCATAGCTGGTACCTTCTCTATTATACCTTGCCCACATGGACTTGATGGTGTCGACTCAACAAGTAAGTAACTGAAAACTAAAAATAATAAACACGTTATATGCATCATATTCTGAAATGGTGATGGTACAAAGGAGTCTAGCTGTATGTCATTATTCTGTTTAACTAATTATTTTGTGCTAAGGTCTTTTCAGGATATGAAGAGTGGGTTGGGGCTGAAGAAACGGAAAAAAAGCACATAAACGTGGGCGAGTAGGCTTTAGACAAGAATTATTGAATACGATACATAAATATAATAATACTCAGTTTGAATACCGGGCTTTACAAAAAAACAAACTCATGGCGATTGCTTCTAAAGAACTGTACTTACAATTGTCTTTAAATAGCATATGAATATAGATATTAATAAATAAAACCCCATCTAATCCTCTTAGATTTACGAATTCTTAGTTTATTCCAGTCAACGTTTTAATCATTTTACACATATCTTTTTCAAGTAATTATTGAAACGTTGCATTGAACAAACCAAGAAATGGTAAATTTATCAAGTTTTGGTTTTTGTGTATCGACTAGTTCATGTATGGTAACAAAATTTGTTATCGTCAATGACATTACCTTATTACATATCTCCTAATTGAGATGTGAATTATATCAATACATATCTATGGGGCTTGTGTTAAGAATACCGGTTAATATAAGCATCCTATAGCATTTGATATTGTTATTGATTGATGGGTATCGAGGTTATATCATTTTGAAGATAAGGAATCGATGTTACGATTGTATATATGGCACCAATGGTAGACATTTACATCATATCCCCATTTGTATATTAAATATCCCGTCTTCTTGGTACCATCCTAACAAAAGGGGTCATCATGCGCAAAAGTAAAATGGCCTAAAAGTTCGATATTTGCATTACTAGTCAAACCATTACGCAAAGTTGACCGAAATTGTCCATCCATCTATTTCTACTTAGTTTGTACAAATAGTCCAGTAGGCTCAGTATTTCCAAATTATACAGATTATTAGAATAACAAAAGGAGGCTGACTATTTCGAAATTGAATGTGAATATTTGTAGAAACGGCACAGAAGATCCTTATTACGAATCCATGATGATGCAATAGGGACTACTGAGCAACATTAATTATAACCCTATGAAAAATAAATGTTTTTTATAGGATACCTTTTTTGAGATAAAAGTTATGAAGATAAAATATTACAGAAAACTGTTATTTATTTGTGTTATGTATAATTCTAATTTTATTATAAACAGATAATGTATTTTATCACATCATCATCTGTTTTTTGCTCTTGTAGAATTTGCTTCGTTTCTTATCTTTTAAATATACATGTATATCATATTAGTTTCAAGAGTTATCTCACGTCGCATGCAAACCACTCCTGGATATTTAAGGGTGATGTCCTTATTACCGATGTTATCTGCAAACCGGTTGAATGCGGAGCCTTTTTTATACGCCAACATTGAAATGCGGTCGTATATTGTCGCGGCCGCCATCCGTCCGTCCGGCATCAACAATTGCTTGTGGACGCTCTAGAGGCTAAAGTTAATATCCGATTGACTTTAAATTTATACACAGTGTTTAAGGTCATGAGACGAAGAAGCCTATTGTTGTTCACCGATTTCTGAAAGTTACTGCCAGAGTTATGGCCCTTGATCACTTTGAAATATCTTGTGGAGCTCTATAGGCTAAAGTTAATATCCGATTGACCTTAAATTTATACACAGTGTTTAATGTCATCAGACGGAGAAACCTATTGATTTTCAATGATTTCCGATAATTACTGCCAGATTTATGGCCCTTGATCACTTTGAAAAATCTTGTGGACGCTCTTGAGGCTAAAGTTAATATCCGATTGACTTTAAATTTGTACACAGTGTTAAAGGTCACGAGACGAAAAAGCCTATTGATTTTCACCGATTTCCAGTAATTACTGCCAGAGTTATGACCCTTGATCACTTTGAAAAATCTTGTGGATGCTTTAGAGACCATATTTATCATCTGATTGATTTTATTTTTATACACTGTGCTTACGCCTATATAATCGTTTCGATTGACTTTAGATTGATACACATGATTTTTGAACAGCTAAATCCATATGGTATTAAATGTTTTGTATACTAAACGTTAGCATGGGCCGAACAAATTCTAATGATTTCCTGATAATTACTTAATGAGTTGTTACTCTTAATCAGATTTCAGTGTATTATAAATGTTTCATTACCAACAAAAGTAAAAATATGCGACAAGTCATGTTGACTGCACGGACGATTTAGCTGCTATGGGCGTATGTTTCGTTGCCGGGTAACCTATCTTTATCCAAGTAAGTCGGGTCACAACATCCAGATCCGTGACCATTTTTCGGGGTTTGACAATGGTTTCTGATAGAAGGGACACTAGTGAAGATATTTGTAGTTTGTTACCTCTGAAATCTACGGGATAACTCCCAAAAGAGTAGAAAATCCAAGATGGCGGCCAAAAATGGTCTGAAATTGACCTTGACAACCATTATTGTCGAAATGATCCGTGTAATATATCATTTTATAGGTTGTGTTTGTCACCCGGCCCATTTTAGACAGTTTCCGATTCATTTCACAAACGATTGATCCAATATGGCCGCCAAAATCCAAAATGGCGAGTGCAATTGGATCGAAAAGTATTCTTTCAATACCAATAGCAACATAGACGTGTCATATGTCGTTTCTATGGTGGCTGATTAGTATCTTGTCGTGATGTCGTGGTGTCGCATTTCTTAAGGCGACAACCGGACATCACGACATTTAACCCGACACCACGACAACCCGACATTAACGACATTACGACATCAAAAATGTCGTAATGTCGCGTAAAAATGTCGGGTTGTCGTGGTGTCGTGATGTCGGGTTGTCGTGGTGTCGAGTTATCGTCTCACTTTATATTCCTACTTTTCCGAACCAATCGGACTATTGAAAGTAGGCATACGCTATGCAGAGTGATAGTCCTGCACTACTGACATGGAGAACCCGCGCTGCAAAATCCTAGGGAACATAATCATAGTAGTGAGAGAAATTTGGCCGATAACCCGACACCACGACAACCCGACATCACGACACCACGACAAACCGACATTACGACACCAAGATAACCCGACATCACGATATTTTAACCCGACAATACGACATTTTTCCGCAACATTAGGACATTACGAAATGTCGTATTGTCGGGTTAAAATGTCGTGGTGTCGTGATGTCGGGTTGTCGTAGTGTCGGGTTAAAATGTCGTGATGTCGGATTGTCGCCTTATGAAGGACGAATCCTGACATCATACCAATCAGCCACCATACGTTTACGAGCTTGTGTGTGTGTGGGGGGGGGGGGGGCACGAATATGCCATTTCCAAGCTGATCGAACTAATTTGAAAGGAGATAGCATATATCATGTATTCCGCACTGTGACTCTCCGAAAACATTTTTGGCGAGTCTGCGTATTTTTACTATTTTGAGTGATCTTTCGGACTTGCGGCCTCATAATGAGAAGTATTTTTATTTTGGGAGATATCGACTGACAAGTTGTTTTAAACCCTTGGACATAGAGCATCGAGTTTTTGTCATATAGACCACATCTTCCTATTCACTACTTTCCGGCCATTCCTAAGAGGCGATAGTGGATTCCGGAGTCTGTAATGCAGCATAATGTCGAGTTGATAGTAAGCTCTTTTGACCTTTTGCATAAAGCTTTTGCGATCTAGTGGCATACGCGTGGTACAACCTACAAATTGTATACTTCCTAGTCACTGAATAGTTTTCTTTTCGAATAATATTGAGCGCATCGGACTTGGGGCATTAATAGTCTTTTAAAATGGTATAGACACATTTTAAGGTCAAATAGAAGATATTTTATACAAAATCTGCTTCTTTTTCATAATGGCTGAATGAATTTGTCTGAAATGTGGCAAGGATCACCCTAAGATGATAAAGTTCTTTGTCTGAAAGAAATTAGAGAAGTTTGATAACTATTATTGACATGAATGTTACTTATCGAATGCAATTGTTCGATTCCATAGTTTTGGTGATACCACACCTTGATACAGCAAATTTTCGCCTGCTCCAAACCCTTTAATGGGTTTAAACAAACTTTAAGTAGACTAAATATCAACAATTAACAAGCAGGTCACTATTTATCAAAATCCATCGACTAATTTCAGATTAACTCTTAACTTTATCATCTGAGGGTGATCCTTACCGTGTTTCACAGATATCCATTCCGTCATTATGAAAATGTACTCAGATTTGGTAATATAACTTTTATTTGACCCTTAAATGTGTTGGGACTTGAGTGAATACATGTATACAATTTGAGAAGACTATAAATGGCCCGATTCGGAAGCGGTCACTAATATTTGAAAAAAAAGTCCATAACTTTTGGAAGCATACGATTTATATTGTGTACCACAAGATAGTGATAAGGCAAAAGGTCAAAAGCGTTAACTACCAATCCTATATTATGCTGCATTACAAACTCCAGAATCAACATTGGCCTCTTAGGCATGGCTGGAAAATATATGATACACAAGCGATGCCCAATGTCTCAGTATATAAACAACTTCTCAGTAGATAACTCTCAAAATAACATTACTGAGTGCACAAGTCCGATATATGACTCAAAACTCTGCACATATATTTTCTGAGATTAACGAGTCATACTGCGGTATACATTATTATATAGTGCATTAAAATGTATTATGAAAGCTGCAATGTATGAGGGGATTGGATGGCTGAATGGTTAGCATGTGCGTGCTGTACCATAAAGTCTGTCATTGAGTCAACTGGTGTGGTTTCGATTCCCCGGTTGTACGTGCCAAGGAGTAGGGCCGCCTGTCCAACCTCGTGGGTTTCCTCCCACTGCTAAAGACCCCTACGCGGAAGCGAATTATTGAAACATAATTAGACCATATGTTAGTCCCGAAATGACCTAGTTTGTGTCGAGTGGACGTTAAACCCCATTTCTCTCTCTCTCTGTAATGTATGAAGGATAAGAATCATGGATAACCGGAACAATTTATGGTTGTTATTATTACATGTGTAGGTCTATAGTCGGGAAAATGCTTAACGGTTACTTCTATCAGCTTGGAAATGGCATAGCCATGTTTCTCGTCTCCCACAACCCTTGAAACGACATATCACACGTGTGTGTTGCTATTGGTATTGAAGGAATACGTTTAGTTTTAGATCCAATTTTTGTCGCCATTTTGGATTTTGGCTTCCATATGCTATCAATCGTTTGTGAAATGAATCGGAAACTGTCCAAAATGGGCGGGTGACTAACAAAACCTATAAAATGATGTTTGTCATAGTCAATTCCAGACCAATTTTGCCGCCATCTTGGATTTTAAGCTTCCTGGAGTTAGTCCGTAGATTTCAGCGGTAGCAAAGTACAAATATCTTCACTAGGATCCCTTCTATCAAAAACCATCATCAAACCTTGTTCCCTCGACAAATGGTCACGACTAAGTGCAAAATAAAATTCTGAACTTATTGCATTTAAGATAAACAAATGTGTTTGTTTTATGGGGTGAAGAGTTTATGTAGCTAATTAAAGGATTAAAGCCATTGGTCAATCGATTATTATGTACCAATCGATCTGACCGGAACTTGGCGGAAATAACAAAGCTATAACATTGACCTTGGAATGGGATAACTCCCCGGTAATGGCAACAAAGAACATTCTGTTCGCAATTCAAGAATCGTCAAACTCCCAATCGCGGATTATATCAATTTAAAGATGAGATAAAAATGTAAATATAAATTATGAAACAAAAGTTTGTCATGTTCGCATGACCAAGGGATTAATCACGTCTCTGATACCCTATAGGGATTGGTTCAGTTTTCTAACCCGAGACTGGTAAGGTCGAAAATCAATGTTAATTGAGTCTGGATTGTCAAATGCGAATGTATGTATGGATGATGTGATCTGGGCAATAATGTAGATCTTTAGGGATTTATATAGTGATACATCATTTATACTACAGTATATATGAATATATGAATGGATGTCTATCTATATTATGACAGCTTAAGTGAAAATGAAATTATTATAAAAAGTACGAGCGTACTATGGAACTGTGCGCCTTGTGCTTGTTTCGAAGAGCGCAGCTCCAAGACAAACATCAAGAACAACGAGATAAGTAGAGCTTGGGGCCGTATTCCTGGTCAGAATTTGACGCTTGACTTAACCGAAAACGACTCTTCCGGCCAATGGAATGATATCATAACTTTGTGACTTGGACATGTTTAAAACTAAAATAAGTTCAGTGAATGGACAAAATATCTTAGAGATGTTCATTGATTGCCATAGTGTTTCTCTGAAATTTGTTTTCTTTAATAATTTAATTTGATATATATTCAAAGTTAGACAACAATGCTATCAACATTAGAATATAAGGTAATATTTTAAAAGTACAGTCTGTCCTAGACTACCGTTAGTCAAAAAATAATCCACCCTCTCATCATGGTTCATTACTTTGATAGGTCTCCGAACACATTATTTGGTGTGGTGTGGTGGGAAAATCTTTGCTGACTGGTCTCAGATTACTTTTGTCTCACAGTAAAATTTTCGATTCCATTGAATTTCATTTACGAAATTTAATCACACAGACTGATCGAAACAGAACGTCAGTTAAAATAAACTTTATTCTTGCTGAGAGAGAGAGAGAGAGAGAGAGAGGGGGGAGAGAGAGAGAGATGGGCGGATAGACAGAGACAGACAGACTGACAGAGGGGAGAGGCAGTGGGATGAAGAAAACCCACGCGGTTGGACAGGCGACCCTATGCCTTGTCACGTGACCCAATGATAGACTTAATGATCTAAAACGCACCTGACAGAACACTCGATTCTTTCTTAATAGACCCTTTTCCTGACAACATCGTCTTTATACTCGTCGCGTATTAATATATTGTTAATTATTTTAAATGTTATTTTAACAGAAAATGCCAGTCGATATTGTGATGTGAATGGGTTTTGGGCTAATAAATCTAATTATGATGACTGTTTATCAGCTAGCGTTGGCAAACATAATATTACGGTAAGTAAAAATACGTCCATGTTTGACCATGGATACAATAAACTAGCTTTGTTCTATGGAATACCAAACAGCTCTTTATTCGGTGTTCTTAATTCTTAGTTCTTAATTCATAGTCCTTAATTCTCTTTGTCCATTTGTCCATCTGTACACCAAAATTAACATTTGTATCTTAAAATCAATATTTGTTTTACAAATCAGACATTTGTCATAAAAGATTTGTAAATTGTATTTTTGTTTAATTTAATTTTAGTTATATAAAGATAAAATTTACAAGAAATTTCCAAATACACATCACCAAGTAAAAATCTTGAAAAACATTTCTCCAAATACATTTTTTTCAAAATTCATCCAACCAGAACATTACGACGGCATGAACGGAAATCAGCCTGGCATATAATAAGTCACCAATGTTAAATGTTTTTTTTGCAAGATTTGTATTTGGAGACTTGTACATGTATTTGGAAATTTGTTGTTCAAGATTTGTTTTTCGTTGAATGTCTCTGATGAAATGTAAATGTAGGCTAATTTTTTGATTTTTTAAAAGAATTAGGAATTAAGGTCTATGAATTAAGAACTAAGAATTAAGAAAACTGAATAAAGAGTTGTTTGGTCTTCCATAGTATTCTAGTCTGAAAATATCAAGTACTGTGTTCATGAGAGATTAAGATTAAGCTCCATTTCTTTCCTTTAAATGTATTACAGAAGATAAGGCGCAGGGTGTTCCAGAAAAATAAAAGTGCATAGTTTAGGCGCACCAGCTACAGCGCCTTGTGAAACACGTGCCATACCATACATGTCTCGAATCCACCCGCTATCTCCCGTAATTCGGTCAAACTTTAACGTTTACAGTTATAATAATTACTAATATTTAGTCGTATCAAACTTTTTTATATATATATTTTTAATGAAATATCAAGTTCTATATACATTTGTTTTCAGTTGCATAAACCTTTACATTAATCATCAATTAAATTATTAATTAGAACTTTATAACAGTAAGAATGGGGTTTTATTACAGATGCATTATGTAAGATTTAGATAAAGAGCTGATCCGTTATATTTTGCTACACGCGTCTTTATTAGCCCAATTGGGGCTGGGGGGGTTGGATGGATGAATTGTTAACACGTGCGCGCTGCATCATAAAGCCTGTCATTGAGTCTAGTGGCGTGGTTTCGAATCCCCGGTTGTACGTGACAAGGAGTAGGGTCGCCTGTCTAACCTCGTGGGTTTTCTCCGGGTCCTCCGGTTTCCTCCCACTGCTAAAGACCCCTACGCGCAATCGAATTATTGAAATAAAATTAAACCATATGTTAGTCCCGAAATGACCTAGTTTGTGTCGAGTGGACGTTAAACCCCATTTTTCTCTCTCTCTCTCTTCAATCGGGGCGAACAGTAAGAGGCTAAACCCCATTAAATTTCTTTTTGCTACAATAATTTAAAATGTAGATTAAAATAGTTATGAATGTTTTACGTTTCGATTGTCTAGTAAGCCTACAATTCCTACGATAATAAACGAAGTCTGCATACTCCATTTAATTTTTAACGAATATATGGCAAACATTTTGTAATTCACTCACTTCAGCCAGCTGATTGTCCGTAGAGTTTATTATATGGGTTTGTCTAAATAATAATTTATAACATGTGAAGCCAGAAAAGGCCTGCATTAAGTAGATTTATCTCTTAAAGCAATGTTTATTTATCTGTTCACCCTCTCATATTTTAAATCAAGTACAATGTAATAATAAAATAATAATAATAGTGTGTATTTATAATGCGCACATTCCATTCGTGTATGCTCATGGCGCAGTCAAACCCAATGATAAAAATATGTAAACCATTCTCGCTCTTTCTAAACTAACAAAAATATTGAATGAATGAAATGTTGTTTAATTTCTCGTCAGCAACAACCGGGCTATATCCAGGCAATCAAAGAGGAGGGGCTACGCCCCTGACGCGGGAATTTGTGGGCAATGAACTTCTAGGCTTTGAACAAATTGGTTGTTAGGTTCCTTAAGCCACGTAATAATAGAAAATCCCCACGGAACTGTTAATTTTACCATTCTCGGTTCTAACATTAACCTTATTTCTGCGTCATGTAATAAAGCAAGACTTTGTCACTGATATACTTTCTCGCGCCAATAGGTTCTGTAAGCATGTAATGGTGCAGAAACAAATCAGCGATAAGACAAAGCCCATTAATAACCCGGCAAATATCACTAAATATCGACGATTCTCTGATATGTATTAATACCTCTCTAGAGAAATACTATCGTCTACGCTTTACCCTAATAGAAATAATGTCCAATGATGTTATTACGACTTGACTTGACAATCTAAATGTTATTCATCTCTTTAGAATGTGTAGCGTCTACAAACTTCTTTCATTTGACGCAAACAACACGCTTGTGACATTCCATGGTCTTATGGGATTCTTTCAAAATAAAACATTGTGGTTTAACATCGTACTTGCCTGCACCTACCGGAATAATGAAGACTAGCAGATACCACGCGGTGTGTTATGAGGGGAATTGTGCCTGGGCAACGGCGCGACGTCCTATTTTGCCTTTCAACGTTTTTATTACGTCCCACCCTCTCATCCTCCATTACGGACAAGGGGAGCCAACACCGCGGGAGCGAACCAGAGAAGTTCTGGTTAGCGAGCCAGTGCCTTATTCCCTGAGCCATGACCTTTAAAGATACGACACATTCTTGAGAATAACGCAATATGTATTATGTAAATCTAAAAAAAAAAGAAAATTAAATTAAGCAGAGGTTGTTCATATCATTTTTTAACATGCTTGTCTTTTACAGGGTTTACCCCCGGAGAGTCCCGGTGTAAGAATAATATATAATGTTGGTTTTATAGTAACAACTATAGCGCTGTTAGCTGCTCTTATTATCTTTCTGTATTTCAGGTAAGTAACTCCATGAAACTTCTGAAACGTTCATCCTCGTACATATAATTTCTTTTAAGTTCTCGAATGTCTTTATTATTGCTTCGGGCAATTTCTTTTGACAAAATTGCTGTTATGTTTGCTGAACTTAAATAGGTTTTAGACTTCAAAAACAAAATGATAGTCTTACTAATCATTAAACACGAACGTCTTTGGGCAACTGCTACCTGAAACTGATAACATAGTTCCTCCTTGTCAGTATTTGGCCGCTTTGTCAATCTATACTAATATTTGTAACTTGTCGTTTGTTTATCTGTCTGTCTGTCTGTTCGGGTTTGGCGGCTACACCAGGGCTGTCCCGAGGCTGCAATTTGCTGTTAAGGGGTAACTCGATCCGGGGAGTAACATAGGCCTTGTGGTGATAGCCTACTACTTTCGGTTTCGGAGTAATGGTAATTCCGGTTCATGGCTTTACCTGTGCTACGCTGAGTCAACCGCTAGGTATCCATATTTTTAAAATTACGTATGAAATGATTCAGATACATGTATATAAAATATCTTGCCCTGTGGGTCATTTTAGGTAATGTCATAAAAGCGCTGACAAAAATACGCTTTCTTTATCGGTAATTGATAAGAATCAACCACTGTGGTCCGTATCCATCTGTTAAATGAGTCCGTGCAATCATTTTCAAAATCTCATCTAAGAAAATTCAATTACAGCATTAATCAAATTGAAACAACTATTTCAGACACGTATTTCTAAACACAGAATATAATGTTCAGCAAAAGTTCAGGTATAATTTTATATAACAGAGTGACTTTAAACGCATCTTGATATTAATAGTAACATTATTTACAATGCACTTACATGAATAAGAAGTAATATGCCATAAACATTGTAAGTAGTTTGTGAAAGAGAGTTTTACATTACACAATCTAGATAAAATTCTTGTTTATTAAAACAGAATGTGTAAAATGTTGCAATATGGATTTTTATTAAAAAACAGAAAATTGCTACTTATAAAATACATAAAAGATAATTTATAATATCTGACATTTTTACCTCTAGCTGCGGAAATGGGTTAATAATTGATACATGTTTTTCATGACGCGGTTGATACATGTATTTTATGTCGCCTTATAAGCTATCCCAAGTTGTCTGAACTTTCGCATAACTACTTATTTATGTTATATGCCTACCCATAAATAAATTGGACGACTTATAATCAGGCATTGCCCCTAGGTAACAACGTCCTTCTGGTCACCTTCTAACACATCATTTCCTCCCACTGCTAAAGACCTCTACGCGTAAGCGAATTATTGAAATAAAATTAAACCATATGTTAGTCCCGAAATGACCTAGTTGTGTCGAGTGGACGTTAAACCCCATTTCTCTCTCTCTCTCTCTCTCTCTCTCTCTCTAACACATCAGACACTACTCAGCTTGGTATTGAGAGTTTTCGCGCATGGTGCAGACTATGGCTAGACATTCTTGAATTCCCAAAATAATTCTAATCCATATTAGAAATTGGCATAGGTAGTGACGCTTGTCGATCTTTTTTACATGACAATGACAACACTTGATTCTTGATACAAAAAAGGGATCTAATTTTTGTAGACATACGTCGAAATCTGAGATCACCATATCGATAACAAACATTATTCAGGCGTATAGATGACCGTAGATAATATAACGATAGTCTGTTTTAAAAAGCCGTTTATAAAAAATCGTATAACAGCATGGATATGATAGTAACACTCAGTTAATGTACCGATACTTACATCTACTTACAGCATGTACTAAGATAAATTAATTTTATGTTTGAAACTAAGTAATGTCTATAATGGTAAGTACAGAGTGATTACACTAGACGCGAAACATATCGATAATGAGAAGCCTGCGGACGAGACAAACTACACAAATATTAAATCAAGTGACTGGATCCGGTGACCGACCGTAAGCGTCCACTGTGCTGTAGAGACCAGGGCCTGTGATATACAGATTACATTAAAAATGAAAAACAGAACAATGATTTACAAGAAAGGACTAATAGAAATAAGAAATAATGCGACCTGTCTTGACAACGGTGTTCTCCTGAATGGCGATAGTCTATCAGTCCCAATTAACACGTTACGTAAACAGGTATTATGCAAGAGCTAAATCTGCCTATTGCAGTTCTTTCTTTATGCATTAAATGTTATATAAATTATTAAATAGACATTAATTAAAAATACATTATGCAAGCGCTAAATCTGCCTATAGCAGGTCTTTCTTTAGGCCTGAAATGTTACCTAAATTATTAATTAGACATTAATTAACCTATCCAGATCATAATCAACTCTCGATGTTTATTGGATGTTTATTGGATTAGGTTCCGATTTGCTGTTCAACTTCCATCCATGATTTAATCATGAAATTAATAATCGAGACTATGTTGTTTTTTTTATCGTACCGACTTTAGTAATGATGATCGAGGCTATGCCGAAAAATAAATCGATAAAATCTCGGTTCAGAGTGAATCAATTTGAAATTTTCAGCAAATTCTCTTTACATTATCTAGTTTTTAACTATTATAGTGAAAACTGCCAGCTCTTTATCTAATCTCCCATAATGTATCTTTAATTAACTTACCAAGACCTTAATCAAGTCTCGATGCCATCGGATGCTGGAGAATTTCAACAGATTTCAATACGAATTACCGTTGATGATTTATCGTAAAAATGGACAATCGAGACCTTGTGAAGTAATTTGACTGAAATTTTCAACCTATCCCCTTTTTATTATCTATTTTAGCCATTATAGCGAGAACTGTCAGCTCTTTATATGATCTTACTTAGTTACCCTTTAATGATTATATGTTTGTCACATGACAATGTGAACCTTGTTTCTACCTTCCTTGATGAACGTCTTGTTCTGTGAACCAGCTGTTATAATGTCTGATAATGGTTGCATGAGCACAGATTCTTAGGGATAGTTTAAGATGAACGAATGATAAATTCTGTTTAATCAAGGGAGGCAACTGTCTTCTACATTATTTGAATACACACAATCATTAATTTTCCCATTTACTATAATATTATTTCTTTGCCCGGTTCCAACCTTTCTCCGACATTTTTGTTTGGCTAAGAGTTTTTCAACTCAGACGGACCAAAATCCGACCCTGTCTCGTCTGTCTCCGTATCTTGTTACACAGTCATCGATTATGATAGTTTCTCGTGATTTGTTTTTCAAATGTATGTTGTAAATTCTAACTAAGGATAGAGCAATCAAATTTGTCAATTTCTGTCAATTAACTTATGCGTATACAAGGGGCATTTCGGGACCCCACGACCATATCCTTAACGTTTGTGAGGATCTGGTTTATAATTGTCTATCGAGAATTTTATATATTGTCGGCTCTCTAATGTCGAGTATAATGCTGCAAATAGAACGGAAGTGAGCCAGTGGCAACTTTCATCATTTGACAAGAAACTACGAGTATCACATTATCGGACACAAGGGGTCTTGTGGACCCCCCCCCCCCCTTTCATTTCAACATTTCGCTGGCTACAAGTGTCTTATCTGCAATGCGCTAGGTGCTAGCTTTGCATTTGGAATCGTTTGTACTGATGATATTCCGTTGACCATTCTAGAAATCTAGATCTGAAAGCAAATCTAGGCACTCTACCAACCTCATCAAAGGACGATTCTACATGTAGATGGAAATGACCATTAAGTTCTTTGTAGATTTGTACAAAAATACCTTATAATATCGTCTCTGTTAATACCTCAAATATATATTTTTTTTTACTCTGATCGATTATTATTCGGTCTTTATATGAAGCTGTAGTTTGATCGTATTTGAATAAAAGTATGCATCCAAAAAACAATTTATGTCTGCGGTCTTAGATTAGCCCTTGTTTCCGACAATGTTTTTCGTGCGACGTGTCCGAAAAAGGGTTATGACGAACATGTATTTATAAAAGGCTGGCAGTTTCAGTATGTGCCTTGATACTTTTAGCTAAGAAATATGTTTGCTTGTAAAAGGAATTTCTTGTCTAATTGAGGAGGGAGGTTTCCAAATGTCAATAATGCAGTGTGTGAGTGATGCTACGCTTGGTAAAAGTTTGCCTGAAAATTGGCATGTATTGTTGTATCTACTAATACATTTATGGCAGATAATTTGGTCTTTGGGTGTAGATTTTGAAGTTAAACGGATAAAGTAGCAGTTTATAATAAATATTATTATATTACACAAAAATATGCTAACATTGAGAGACGCCAGATTTTTAGTTGATGAAAGGTTTCCTGTTGCAAATACAAATACTGCTATGGGTCTCCGGCTTTGCTTTGAATTTATAATACGGCCATAAAGTAGTTATGTGATCAACTTGGTCATCTAAATCTGCTTCTTCGTCTGTTACCCTTGGTGAAGATGGTGTTTTGCATGACGTATCTTCATTTTTAACATTTGTTATTTTACTGTTTGCAGGAGTTTGCGATGTTTACGAAACGTCATACATTGTCATCTAATAGTGACGTTTATATTACGTAATATAATATGGGTTATTTTACACAATGTTATACTAGAACTGTATGAAACTGAATATGAGGTAAGTGCTAATTGTTCTTTTATGTGATTTGGTATATTTTAATTAAGGCTGCTTCCCACTTGCCGTAGATAACTGCGGTAAAAGCGCCTAGCCATTGAATGCTAAACTAGCAACTCTATTCTATTCATAATGATTTGTATAATTCAGTGACTGTCTATGTTCTATATGTGGTAAAAGCGTGCATGGCCCCTTAGCACATTTGGTGATCGTGTTAAAAATGAAAGTAAAATCCACATATTAGTCACGGATTTCTTTTTTTTAGTAAAATATTATTTACCCTTCCACCATTGTATATGACTAGATATTTATGTATTTCAGTGGTTTTGTAAGGTGATAGTGACCATATATAACTATCTACATGGTACCAACTTCTTCTGGATGTTTGTCGAAGGGCTGTATCTTTTTACTATAATTGTGTGGGCATATTCTGCCGATAAGATACGCATTGGGTACTACGTCATCATTGGTTGGGGTAGGTATAAATGTTATTCAAATCATGTGTAATGACTTTCAAGTGTTGCTGATACACTGGCTAGCTTATGCCATTATGACCTCATAGGTATAAATTGGCACCCATGTCGTGCACAAGACACGATATATTTACTTTTTCATTGCCGGCTAATACTGATTAAAATTATTTGTAAAAATGTACCGCGAGCAATAATTTTTAAGTTGTTTTTTCGGCCTTTATCTGTTTGATCATAGCTTGGAATTCTTTTGAATTTAAACAATTGTTGTTTTTTTATTTATGGGCGGGGCGGGGGTTGCATTTGCTATACTATCCATAAGTAGATTCAGCCAATCTTAAACGTTTCGCATACATTTGTATTTGATAATACATGTATGCTTAATCTGTTTTAAATGGCACCATTAAAAGACATATTATGGGCCAAAGCAAACCTTGTACACTATGACGACATAAATCCAGGCATTATTAAGTCTCCTCCCATATGTTCTATCCCAACCTTTCGTTGGTTCTGACAGCCTATGCTAAAGCTATATGTACCTTTACAATTGTGCTCTATATAGATAGCAATCCATTAACGATAATTGCTTTATTTTAGGTATACCAATTATATCCGCCATTATTTGGGCATTTGTTAAGGCTTACCTAGATGACGACTAGTAAGTAATTATATATTCTCATATGGTATATTTTCTTATTCTGTGAATTTTAAAACATTGGAACGAGTCCATATTCATCTTTTTATTGTCAGAGAACCAATGATATCCCAAAATAAACAGAATGGAGTTCAACGTCACAATACCTGGCGCAAAGTGTGAAGGGGGGGGGGGGGGGCTGGCATTGGTGTATCCTCCTACTCGCCTTTGAATTCCATTGGCTAAGGTTTCTGTTTCGTGTGCGGTATTTCGCCGAAAGACTAGGCACACTTCCCTATTCAGCTGGAACCGGCTTGAAATATTCCACAGTTTTATTTCGACCCTTTCCAATCATGGACATCCGACCACTAATGGTATTCCAACGTGAAGTCAGTCTACCATTGATTTCAACCACAAAGTAAACAACTATATGAGATGATATAATATTCTATTTCAGTTGCTGGTTGCCAGCGGACTCACAAACTCATTTTGATTATATATTACATGTTCCTATTCTATTTGTGCTTGTGGTAAGTTATTATATTTGTTCAATTTTATTATACTAGATATAAGTCAATTCCTTTTATAAGCTTTTAAAATTTAAGGAACTTTACTTACAATATAACCTATTATGTCATAAACGAAAAAACTAAAATTACAGACCCACATAATTGAACCAAATAGGATTCCCTCTCCGATGAAATAAAGTTAAACTTTGATTCATAGTCTTTGAAATCTACAGCCGGGTATTTGAGGAAAATTGAGGTTTAAAATCGACTCATTTCGGGACTAACATATGGTACAATTTTATTTCAACAATTAGCTTGTACATAGGGGTATTTAGTCGCAGCGGACTGAAATTGGAGGACCCGGAGAAAACCCACGAGGTTAGGCAGTCTACCCTACTTCTAGAAATCCACGAAAATCCTAAATACATGATATTTTTGACATTATTGTCTCAAGATTAAACCAAACAAGCAGCTTCCAATTAACAATTTTATGTGTTTATTGTTTTCCTTTCCAGAGTAATATATTTTTCTTGTCAGCCATCATTTGGGTATTAATCACTAAATTGAAAGCTTCACATAATCTAGAAACCAGACAGTACAGGTGAGTGAAATACCGAACTATATTTAATACGATTGGTGGCTTGACTAAGGACATTTATGCGCTATTGTTTTCTTCTTCAACCATACATTTGTGCAGATAGATGTCGGATCAGTGTTCAAGATGAGCATTTTGACTGACAAACAATATTGAATTATATGTAGGCAATTTTAATTGGTTTCTTGATCTGGATAAAGACGCAAACATCAAAGACCTTTATATTTGGTTAAATTTGCACTGAATAAATGGCCTATGACAACAGAAAATACTTCTTATAAATTATGCAAAGTTGTGAAATGTCTTAACAAGAACCATCAGTTTTATATAATGAATGCTTGCTAAATTGAAGTAAAATTCTAAACGTTAAAATTGATATTCTTCGATTTTAGGAAAGCTGTAAAAGCCACCATCATTTTGTTCCCGTTGCTTGGTGTGACGTATGTGTTGTTTTTAATGCCACCCAGTGACGACCCCGTTGTGGGATCAGTGTTCAAATACGCAAATGCATTACTGCAATCATTTCAGGTGAGATAAACTGCTGGGATACTAGTAACTTTTATCCCCAATACCTGATTGTATACCCACAATTTATCAGCCATCATATTTGCCTTTAAAACACTAATGTGAGCTATTAGAGAAAAAAGAACCACGACCAAGGGACGACGACCAGGAGTTAGCTAATGCATAATACTTCTAATCGCTTTGTTCTATTTGTCAGCAATCCAAAGGGACTCGAACTATTTGGAATTCTCCGTATTTTATGTTATACAGTTAAAACTCCTTCTGTCGAACTTCAGTGGCAAAGGTGGATGTATTCGGGAAAAGCAAGGTTCAATATACCATGGGAAATTGGACAATGTTAAAGCGCATTTTCATAATATTTAACTTCTGGCATAATAGATTCATTTCTCTTTTATAGGGCTTATTTGTCGCTGTATTCTATTGTTTCCTGAATGGAGAGGTATGTATGTTGACGATCATTCAAAACACTTTAATTTTTTGTGTGTCATTAAACCAATTTGTCATTAGTAACTATCTGGTCACGAAATCAGAAATTTGACGACTTCAGAAATTCGACGAATCCAGAAACAAAATTTGTAATAATCTTACGGTACAATCTTTTGTAATATAAATTCGACCGAACGCACATATGTCGGCATTGTTAGAAACATGGGAAATCAAATCCCAATGGTTTTATGATGATGTACTAAAATTGGTCCAAACATTACTATTTTGATGCCGAACCAAGGGATGAAACTGTCTCCTTAGAATAGAAATGCAACAAATGGTACCCAAAGCTTCTAATAATACTACTAATTGTTGCATTGACATAGCGCATCATTTCAAACTACAGTCTATTCTGTGCGCGTGCGAGATCCTTCCTTGAAAGGTATATCTTAAGCAACATTTTGAAATTGCTATGTGTTCATTTATCCTGTCATATTATTCAGTCTTTACTGTGTTTGACTTGTCTATTTAACAATAGGTTCAGGCTGTATTAAGAAAGAAATTCTCAAATTTTCAAGAGAGCAGAAGCATCATTACCAGATACACCAAAACATCCTACGTCAGCTCACCATATCGCTCCAGTTTCCATAACCATTCAACGGCACCGGGTTCTAACGGAAAATCAAATGGCGACCGCGGGAAACGATTTAGTGAAGATTCGCGTGAAGAAGAAGCCGAAAATATGCTTTGAAGATATATAAAGTTCTATAATCAATGTGCTAATACGCAAGTACCCAAAATAAAATTAGTCCCCAGATACTTACCCTGAAGGACATTGTGGTGACGGAAGTGAGGTGCGTACTATGTTATACTGGACTATGACAAAAGACTATTGAACCGTGCTACTATATATTTGCCATCTGTTCTGAACTAATAACTGATTTATATCTAGAAGATTATTTTATGAATTGATTTTTTAAGGAGATAATAATTACACGACTCGATTAATTAAGATATATAATTTTGCTAAAAATAGCTATGTGAGAATCCAAGATGGAGATTTGAACTTGGTTAATACCGCCTTGATGATGGATGCCACGAGTTCTGTCTTTAATTGTAAACAATAACCGAATCATATCAAATGTTGACGACGTCACATTCCTAAATCTAACCAATTAACATAAACGATGATGATGTGTGTATATAAATATTAATATTAGGTGACACCTACCAACTCTTTCTCATTACATCATTAATATATATTAGTATTGCCTGCCAATCATTTATAGCTGTTTTAGTCTTTGATTATCATCTGTAGCAAAAGAGGTGTGCTCAAGTTCTGTGTTGTAGTTATTTCCCTTTACACAAGCTAACTTGTTTATGAATGGCCAACAAACTGGGAGACCTTATCGACATATGGTCTTTAAAACATCAAAATTCAAAAGGAAGTGTTAAAATTATTAAACGAGAACGTTTTAATTACTTCTGTTGAATGACATTTTGTCAACTTAAACATGGACATTATGAATGTATTCTAAGCTTTAAAATGAAGCTTTATATATGTGTTCGAGAAAACTTTCGCCTTCGGTTATGCTCTATGGATTGATGGGTCCAAGAAACGGTCCTCCATTTACTTACCTCGTATCCTTCTCTAAAGATTGTCCCCCTCCCACGTTAGCCCTTGTGATAAGAAAGCTTTCTGTGAAATGGGCAGAGTAATGTTATAAAATCCAACTGGAGCCCCCCCCCCTCCTTCTATAGTTATATCTCATTGAAGTTACTTCCCTTAGCATATGAAAGCTCTGATATTTTGGAGCCCCAATTTTCGTTAAGTTTTGTCACGTATTTGTGCATGTAATGTATTCTGTGATAGTATTATTGTTATTATATAATATATTTATATCAATATTTTGTCATTGTTATTATTTATGATAGATTTGTTACTCAACCCATTATCGCATTACTCATCTCTTTTGTGAATTTTATGTAACCATAATGGTAATAAAATGTTGAAAATTTTCATTTTTAATAGTGCTAAGGTGACGGTTGAATTTATTTGATGAAGAAAACCCAATTCCGTACATTTAAAGATTCATTATGTAATATTTAGATAAAGATCTGACCGTTCTGCTTAAAATAGTTTAGAAATAGATAATGAAAAATAAATATATTGAAAATTTCAGTTAAACGTTATTCCGGCTGAAGGTATGAATGTTTGAGGTTTTGATAAGCAATAGTCTTAAACAATGTCTTTAAGTTCAGTCCTTCAAACGGCAGTCTTCGTGAGTTACGCCTATTATAAAGGGCAACGAACATGTCATGTGAATAAATTTCGTAATGATAATATATAACATTTAAGGCCAGAAAGAAAGCTTGTGATAGACCGATTTGGTTCTTACATAGTGTATCTTTGAGCGTAGTTGTTACCTACACATCTGGTAACACACTAGTTCTACTTTGGTTTTAATTGGGTTTGGGCATGTAGGTACCAGCAAATGTCCGTAATGTCCCATATCACGCCGGGGTTAAATGTTCTCACAACTGTCCGTTGATATACCGTTTGGTTAATAATTATTGTAAAAATCTACAGACCAAAGTTTTGGAAATATTTTCAAACTTGCTTCGATTGTTTAGGAAGTCAACAAATCGCACATAAATTCTGTATGAAGCTTTGCCTTGTCACGTTAATCCCCTAGCCACTGTACGGGTCATATACATGTAGTATATTTTCAAACTTACAGTTTAACTAAGCCATGTGCTTCAATTTAAACATTGTTATTGTCAATCAAACACCTAATGCCCTTTTCTGTTTTTTTTTAAAAAAAAGAAACTTTCTGAAATTGTTCGGCTAGGTGTATATGGTATCAATGTGTGCAGTTGCCAATACATTTTATGCGTCATTGCCCCCAATCTGAAAACGTAACAGCTAACCTTTTCAAATTCGGTTGATGGACTTGGCCTATACTTGATATTTGTCGTAATTGATTTTCTCATGCTGGATTTAAACTGCTGATAATTTTTTGCACGTCAAGCCAATTTCTGAAATCGGAGAATTACAGGAATAGAACATGTTCTAATTTTTACGACTTGAATTGGCTAAGTTTGATTGGCGAAAGCTTGACATATTGATTGCACAGAGAAATAAATATTATACTGGTGGCTAAGAAATTTATTTTATATAAAATCTGTTCTGTCAGCTAACGATACAGAGAGATGGGTTTATAAATGTAAGTTTATAAAATGGGTTATTATGACTATTATTGTAATAGATTTACACAACTCTTTTTGAGTATAATAAATGAGTTCTTTCAAATTGACACTTTAGAGTATATTAATTGAATCCTTTTAAATGGATAATTTAGAGTATATTAATTACAAGGTTGGCAAACGAATACAGAGTAAATGGTTCGTGAACATGTCGCCGTTTTATGAAAGCTGCTTGAGTTCAGCGGGATTCGCTCAGTCTGAATTTGGGTCCTGGACCCGAAATTGTCGGAAATCGCATATAAAGTAGCGTTCCATATAAACTAGCGGCCGATAAATATCTTTACTCAGGTACGAAAGGTCATATTCTAGACCCTATCATATCCTTAAGACGATAATAATCTTTACAAAACCTTACCTAGGAATCACAAGACCCACTTAAGGACACAATAATTTTTAGACAACTGAAAAAACATCGACCAACAGAGGAAAGTCAATTAACAGGGAAAACTTTACAATTATAGCTCTTAATGAAAGATTACACCAACACGCACCCGATAAACTAAAGCTTCCATGATCAGACCAAATATACTAAGAGGATTATCGGTACAATTCTAATTTCAAGAATAAAGAGACATTCATTTGAAACATCATGCAGGAAGAGCAAGCTGGTGATACAGAAAAATCAATCAGCAATCAGTTCAAAAAGTGTGTACGTAGGAGACTGCGATATCCAAGGTAAAGAAGTCATTAAAGGTCTATGTGTAACTTCATATACATCATTATCAATATTATTGTAATTTGTACTTGTAAACTCCAGAGCTGAAACTATTCGAACCCTGACACGAAATCAACATAAAACAGTCAGAATCATTTCGAAATCAAAACCTCGGTTTAAAAATGCTTTCTCTAACATACATGTGGTGTAAACTTTCCTGACTTTTAGTGCTACCTGAAGAAACTCTTGGAACAATACAAATTAGACAACTTCGTTGGGATTCCAACGTTGTACTTATCGTATCAAACATGAATACCACTTTTCCTCATGAGGATTTACATGTCCAGGAATTCGCTACCAATCGAAGTAAAATATGCTGAAGATTACAATTGTATAAGAAAAATCTGAACTTGTTTCGGATAATTTATGTTACCATTTATGTGATATATGTGACCATGTGTTTTAATATGTGTAAACATCGCCCCAGAACGATTATTTTATAGTTGTATGTTAGCACTTATAGGTGCCGTATTATTATTCTTATATCATCTCTGGGGGGTCAGCAGCCGATGGAAACCAGTGGACTGCAGTCTCTCAAGTCCTTATGAATTAATCCGTCGCTAACGTTATCTCTGAATCAGTGGTGCATTTTAATATAATAAAAAAAAGAAACGTATCATTATTTTGAACACGAGCTATATTCTGGCGTTGTCTACATATATATTTAGGAAGTGAAGTTAATAACAATTAAAGCACCGTCAAGTTTTCTAAAATCGATGGGGAGTCACGGCGGTTCGTTGAGAATCACTATGGTTCACTAATCAAGAATATCGGGTGCGGTCCTCGTAATTTATATGCCCGGTTTCCCTTTGTCGGTGGTGCAAGATAGAAGGTTTGCCTAGGAAAATCGTCTGGTTGTTCGAATGAGACCTACAACAGATGTCCAAACGTGTACTCTTGGGTGTACACGTAAAAGAACTCTTGGCGTTAACCCCCATTTCAGTTTATTTCCTAAAGGCGATGGATGCGTTCTTTGCTGAAACAAAAGTTCACCTTAATCTCAAATATACTATTCAAAAAAAGTAGGGGATATTTGATTTTTAAGTGTTATTAAAGTCACCTAATGAAACTGACGAAGAAACAAATGACAAAATGAAATGAAGTTCACATTCATCGATTTATTCCAAATGATCGTTAGACTAAGTAAGGCACAGACTGACCATTATAAGGGTAAAATGATACCCGGGGTCAAACAGCAAAGTTACCACAGCATCACAACCAAGTCAGTAACGGGTAAATCCTCCTCTGTTTGCCAAACAAGCATTGATCCGACGTGGCATACTCCTAATGAGACGTCTAAGGTCATTTTGGTCCAGATTGTCCCATTCCTGTTGCAACGCAGCAGCAAGTTCTTGGACATTGGCAGGACGTTGTTGACGTTGACGTAACCTCTGTCCAAGCATGTCCCAGACATGCTCGATGGGGGAGAGGTCGGGACTCAGTGCTGGCCAAGGTAATGTGGTGATGTTCTGTTGTTGGAGGTAACCTGTAACGATCCTGGCCCTGTGACATCTTGCGTTGTCATCCTGGAAGATGAAACGGCGGCCATGACGTCGTGCGAACGGCACAACATGGACTGCCAAGATGTTGTCCCGGTAGTACTGGCCTGTACACGCCCTGCAACAACATGTAAAGCCGTTCTTCCAGCAACAGTGATGCCTCCCCACACCATAACAGAACCACCCCCAAATCGATCATGTCTGATGACGTTAACGTCTTGGAAGCGCTCGTTTCGACGACGCCACACCCTCCTACGTCTGTCCAAAAAGTCAACAGTGAACCTTGACTCATCTGAAAACATCACATTGCTCCAGCGTCGATTATCCCAGTGTTGACGATCCCTAAACCAACGACGTCTTGCCTGAATGTGATGATCTCTCAAACAAGGGATAACGCGAGGACGTCGGGCGCGAAGGTGACCCCTATGCAGTCGATTCCGAATCGTCTGGCCACTCACTCTCACACCAGTGTCTGTTTGAAGACGAGCGCTGATCTGATTTGCTGTGATGACACGATTTCTCAAGGCCAAGGTACGGATAAATCGATCCTGGGCTTGAGTTGTCGCCCTTGGTCGACCTGAGCGTGGTCTGTCCTGTACAGATTGTGTATCACGGTATCTGGACCATAGCCTGCTTATGACAGACTGAGAAACATTCATCGTCCGCGCCACAACCGCCTGTGTTGTGCCGATCTGTAGCATGCCAAGGGCACGTAACCTTTCATTTTGGGTAAGCCGACGCATATCAAAATTTGTTTTCTGGTCACTAAAACAATTAAACTGATGTTTCCACCCTGGAATTCAATGCCACAATGACTGTAACATTCAAAGTCAGAGTCGTGCAAATCTTGGGTTGGACCCCCATGATGATCCCAAGCATCACCTGCATTCCATGCGGTAGCTATTGGTGCGTTTGGGCGTCACATGTAACTGGAAATGTTTCTTCTGTTAGGTTCTATAGTGACTTTTTTCGTAGTCATTTGCATATTTTAGTATTATGCCCCCAAAATCAAATATCCCCTACTTTTTTTGAATAGTATAGTATGACAAACTGCGTATTAACAAACTCCGTATTAAATAATCTTTCAAAAATTCATGGAATATTTCATTCTTGTTTTTGTGTTACACTTGTTACAAATTTATGACAAGATTTTGTTTTTCTCCCTAGTCATAATTTGTTCCACATGAGTGGTCACGAGTTATTATGGTATTTATATCATTTAATGACGTCAAACCTCATACAATTTATACCCCGTGATAAAAAAAAAGGCACCCAGAGAACCCTTTTTCAAATAGGAACCTGCTTAATGTAATTACCCTAGACACCAGCACTAGAGTAAAAATTGTGTTCACACAAAAAATGAATTACTAAATTACGAAAGACATCATGCCCTTGCTAAAATGACCCTTTAACTCAATTAGCCTGGAAAGTTTGGTTTCATTGTTGTAATGAGTTTTTTTTATGTATGCTTTTAATAATAATGTTGTGATTCTATTTTAAACAGTCCAAGATGTACTGGGTGACGTATATTAATGGGATCAAACAGAGTTACACATACTTTAACATATAAATGGAAAGTTACGCGTTATAAAAATTGTCATTATTCCTATTTTTATCAGCCCAGAAAAATTAACAATATTTTTCAAAGATGTAATTAACAATATTTTTCAAAGGTGTAATTATCAATGATACCCTTAACTAAACTAAAAAATCTTCATAATTTATGTTTGTTATAGAACTGGCGTGGGGTGGGGCACGGATTTAGAAACGGGATATTGCCCGAGTTGTGGCAAACCGTAAGTCACAAGAAAGGCTATTTTTAAGCACCCCAAGCGGGTCTAGGGTGCTTTAGCTAAAATCTGGGTTGGTTGATGCTGCGTATAAATGTATTAAAATACACTGAAAAAAACTTGTGTTAAAACAACACAAACTTGTGTTTTTTTTCAACACAAGTTAGGTGTCTCTATTTAACAATACAAACTTGTGTTGAAACAAGACAAATTTGTGTTAAATGTTGAAAAAACACAAAACTTGTGTTAAACGTTGAAACAACACAAAACTTGTGTTAAAATTTATCAAACAACACAAACTTGTGTGAAAATCTACACAACACTTGTGTGAAAATTTCTGAAACTTGTGTTGGAATTTATGAAACTTGTGTTGGAATTTATGAAACCTGTGTTGAAATTTATGAAACATGTTTTGTTTCACACAAACTTGTGTATAACCAATTTATATCTAGTATAGCAACATTTCCCATGCAGCCCCGCCCCCCCCCCCTTTGTTCTGTTTTAACTGTAATGTTTGATAAATGACATGACAATAAGTTTATTTGTTAAAATATTATTTATTCATTAGATGATATGAAAAATTAAATTAATGCCAAATCAATACTAAACAGACATTCCGAAGGGTAAATCCAATACTAATAAAATTGTGGTATACAATACAAAAAATATCTAAATTTAATAACAGCCAATCCAAGCACTAAAGACATTAATTATGCACTAAACTGAGATACTTTCAATAACTGAAATACTTTCAATAACTGAAAAACTTCAAACAAATGAAATATAAGGGACATATACTAAACAGACACAGCAAATCCAATACTAATAAAATTGTGGTATGCAATAAAAAAATATCTAAATTTAATAACAGCCAAACCAAGCACTAACGACATTAATTATGCACTAAACTGAAATACTTTCAATAACTGAAAAGCTTCAAACAAATGAAATATAAGAAACATATGTATATACAAGTCATAAGCAAGAGGGAGCCACGGTGGTTCAGTGATTCAGTTAGAATTAGGCGTTGGCTCGCTTACATGGAGGTCTTTTTTGATACCGATGTTGGCCGAGAAAGCTCATCTGGATTTTCCCGCATAGTTCTCCCATGCCAGTGGTGTAGTACATGCCAAGGGACAATGTAGAAACAAGATGGCTTGCTTCCACTTAAATTTGGGTTTGTATTTTTTTCCGACTTCTACCAATCTTCTGTGTATTTCCCTTGTTGGCTTTTTAATGAAACCGTTTCCCGAAAAAATGACAATAACAATGAAAATCTAATCATTTGATTTATAAGTTAGCTTCACTAAGGCAATTGTGAATACAGTATTGCCGACAATATTTTAATATGATATTATTCATATATTACCACCTTTGGCCTTTACAAATTCATGCATTTGAACGCTTCATAATATTTCTTATGAACGGGTATAGACAGTCATATCTATTAAGATTCTGTCTGTGCACATACATGTACGTGTACAGTTTTACTATACTAAACTGAATTTTAGATTCCAAAATACCATAACAGCAATCTTTTCTATTAGAATTGAATAGTTACCCACTAAGAACACTTTTTTCAGCCATTTCTTCTTCCATTTTTTTAAATTAAATTTCTTTTATTATATGATCTGTTCCTGGGTGATTTGCTTACGCATCCAATAATGAAACTGAAAAATAAATAAATACATGACATGTAATTAACCTTTAAAGATACCTTACCATATACAAACTGTATGATATGAAACTGAAACTAATGTATCTCCATGTATCAAAGGTATCTACATGTTTCAAATACTCTATAAACATTTTAATGCAAAGGAACAACCTAAGCCGTGAAAATCGATTTTAAATCATCCTTGTTTGTCACATGATTTGACTGTCGCAGTAATTAGAAGAGCCATTTGATCGAGTGAGTAGGGCGCTGACCGAGAAAGTTCATCCGGATTTTGCAGCGTGGTTTCCCCTTGTCATTGGTGCATGAGGGAGAGTCTGACAAGGAAATCTGCCAAGTCGTTCGGATGGGACATTGGCGTACACGTAAAAGATCCCTTGGCAGTTGGAATTCAATATAACAGTAGGCAATTATAGTGCCGCTTCCCGGGAAAAACTTTTCTTTTAGCACACCGCATGGCATATGCCCGTCTTCAATAGCCCAGTCGAAGCAGAACAGTAGGACGTTAAACCACGTTTCATTTCATGGAATTCAGTATTTTTCTAGTAAGACTGAAGTCTCTAGTTTCTTTATAGGTAAATATCATATTTGAAATAAGCCATACTTTTATTCATTATGAGGTGGGGGATCGTCTAGTGGTTTAATGCATGCACGTGAAATCACAAGGTCCGTCATTGTGTCGAGTGGCATGGTTTCGATTTCAAGGAGTAGAGTCGCCTGCCTAACCTCTTGAGTTTTCTCTGGGTCCTTCGGTTTTCTCCTTTTGCTAAAAAGCCCCACGTGAAAGCGAATTATTCATATTAAAATGAACCATATGTTAGTCCCAAAATGACCTAGCACCAGTAAGTAGACCAGGACCCATCCTACAACAACTCTAGGTTCGGGTAGAATTAATATTACACAACATACCAACTTTTAATACATGAAGAATGAGGCAGTATGCATGCGGGGAGAGGGTCGAAACGGAAGTATGCTACTCGTAGAAGTTAATTACCGGTATGCATGTAGGACATAACATATATATATATACACAACTTGACTACTTGATTCGGCAAATACAAGTACATTTAAGGCCTTGTTTATGTTATTTCCCTCTCTCTTTGTTGCAAATAAGTGCCATATAAATAATTTACGTGGGATTGTATCTTCACATACTCCAATAATTGTAGGACATTGGTAAAATAAAAAGAAATATAAAATTAAATTAAATTGTTACCAGTTTTTCTTCAATCAAAGCCATTGGTAAATTCTCAATAATTGCTTAAAACTGGAAGGTGGAAAGAGTCACATAGCATCACTGACTAGAAAAAATAATGAAACTATAGAGAAACTTCCACAGACTGATTCTAGCTCTATCATTTATTGACTGTGACTGAATCAGTGTAATAATATTACACAGAGGTTGAACGGAGTTTGTGAAGTTATTTTCTTGTCCGTGCCCGGGTTAATGTCTACTCTTGCCAAAATGTTTATAAAAAAATCATGAAACAAGAATCAAGAGGGCCGCGAATCGGGTCTCTCTCCCCCCCCCCCCCCCGCCAACTACCCTCCCTAGGTATAATTTCAAAACAGATTCTTACCTGCTGGCTCAAGTCGAGCCGTTTCTGGTTTAATGTGATTCTGTAATATAAGTATTTGAACAACATCGTAGCACCGAGCAACTACTGTTAATTAAGCACGATTTAAGAAAAATTGGACAGATTCAGATATACCATGCCGACATTTTTTCACTGTTCCCCCATTGTAAACATGAATTTCCGGGGAAATTGTTTTTAAGGAAACGAAATACTAATATACATAGAAACAATTATCGATGCTAAATTAAATACATGGTATTATTTTTTTTATAAATATTTACAAACCTGCGGTCTTGTATTATCTGTGACCATTACATTTGTCAATTATATCACTGCTCAAAAATCATTTCAGCACGCTGTTAATGGTAAATATATGTGTGTGGAATCGCTTTATTAAACGTCCGCTTCCACCGATGTGATATCGCAGACAAATTTCAGCCTATAGTACGTTGATTGTATCAACCAATTACATTAAATAAGAGTTTTAACCATTTTCTTGTCAACGCATTTGGAGTCAGTTGTTAAAATCACATAAGGCATGCTCACATGTATTCCTTTGATCTACCAGTTTATTGGGCCAATAAAAAAAATCATCAACTTTATTTTAACTACAGACATCTAAACATCAATTAGCATTCAAGTCTGTCTGGCTATATTGTCTGAGTAAAAAATACTTTTCTTATACTTGTGGACCCCCGAATTAAGAGTTCAATTTTTAAAAACACAAAATATTTGTTGACGGTACACATTACTTGTGTTAATTATTTGAAAAAAAACCCACAAGATTTTATAAATCTATACAAGTTTGTGTTAATGCATTAAAAAGGACACACGTTTGTGTTAATGCAATGGAAAACATCACAAGTTTGTGTAGAATAATTTTCACACGATGAAATGAAATGAAATGGGGTTTAACGTCCTACTATTCTGCTCCTATACTGGGCTAATGAAGACGGGCACACAGTGTGCTATGAGGGAAATTTTGCCAGGCAGCGGCACTATCGCCTACTCTTATATCGAATTCCAACTGCCAAGGGATCTTTTACGTGCATTCCAATGTATACACTGGACTTCGGTTTTTCGTCTCATCCGAAGGACTATACAGCTGTCCTTGTCAGGTCCTCCGTTCTGCACAACTGACAAGGGGAAACTGCGTCGGAAAATCCGGATGAACTTTCTCGGCCAATGCAGGGATCGAACACCCGACCTCCAGGCTAGCGAGACAGTGTCTTAACCACCAAGCCACCGTGGCTCCCATTTTCACACAAGTACTTGTGTTGAGATCCAACACAAGTTTTTTTTTCAGTGTAGTTCCTTTGGTATAGAAAGTGACGAAGTACATAATAGGGATGTGATTTGTTTGACATATGCCCTTCACGGTGCAGTGCATGCGTATATAGAACCAATAAGTCAAACAAGTACAAGCATTTATTGACGTCCTATTTCTTTGAACATTTACTTAGATTTTGTACACTGATATAAATCACTATCAAGTTTTACACAAGAAAATACACAGATTTACAAGCAGATATTCAACATATAAACCTGTAACTAGATGTAGATAACAAAGAAACACAAGCTTCAAATAGACTTCGAAAACCATTCAGAAAAAAAAAACATATTTTTATTTTTTTGTGTTAAAGGTACTCGTTCACGTTGTCAGGTTCCCCTGATATTATATTACATTTATTTGCATTCTGGGACCCTTTAGTACCCAAATAAGTACTAAAGGGTTATATATGGATCAGGAATTGAGCATGGTGTCATCACATGTGCATTTTTCCAACGAATAAGAATGCCAATTGGCATGTCGATTTTACTTGAATTGGCGGAATTGTCGGCTTTTTTTGAAGAGCGTCGCCCTTAAACACAACAACACAACCAGCAGCGCCTTGGGTCTCAATTGTTCCTCGTTTGCAAATGACAGTCATGTAACAGTTTTGCGATATCTTTTAAAATTGTTATTTGGGTCATCTACAAAACCTTATCAACATTCAGAATCTTTCGACACGACGTTAAACCGCCGAATTATCCCCCACCTCCATCTTTGTACTTGTTTTGTCTTCTATCGTTTGTTGACCTGATGCAGATTTCGGAGCTTTATATGGCCGTAAATAACTTGGTGTGGGTGTTCATTTTGTAAGAAATCGGCTTGTTACCATGGTGTGAATTCCGTGGACTTGATGATCTCCGTTTTGAATTATTATATGTCATGCTCGGTATTAGAATAAAACCGTTGTGTTGCATTACATCATATGTGACAAAAAAGATGAAATTATTTTTATCCGTATGCAAAATAATGAATCATGCGTTCATTTATTTTATTAGCTGCAACAACTATTTCATCGAATCTTTCCGGGTGTTAAACCTACTTTCATTTTTATTTCATTAGCTATGAATGATTAATTGGCACTACTTCGGTATTTAAATGTGCATCATGTCATGCACCCCTGGTTGCATCATGCAGATCTCATTACGATCAGCTAAATCATAAAAAAAACCTCTTCTTCTAGATGCATTACCACCAGCAATTATAGCCATAAAATTAATAGCGATATGCTGTTTTCAATTATAACTGTATTTAACTTGTATATCATAACTCCACTATATTTACTGTATAATAACACACATGCCAGAAGAAGAGGTAGATGTACAAGACGTCATTTGTTATATATTTAGACGTGTTTATGGTCGAGTTGTATTGTTAATTGCCACTGTGGCGTGGCGCCTTTCTTGATTTTCCTAAGATACGTACCTACTTATTCGCATGTTGACAGTTTAGATGGCGTTTAAGATCCGCTTCCACATAGGTTCATATCGCCGTCAATACTTTTTGTCTTGATTGTTAGTGTCGAATTTTTATCTTTTTAGGTCCTTAATTGTATGGGGATATTGTGTAGTTTTATACTTTTAAACTTTACGATGTAAAGGAGAAATATAATTACATAACTTAACCCATATTATGACATTTCTTTACATAATTGATATTATTTTAATGCTAAACTGTTGCGTTTTTCTTTCATTTTTTTAGCCAGTAAGTTTCAGGCTCATTGACACTGGGGTCCGATTCAGAATACAGACAATTTCGGGATCTTCTCCACCTGTAACTTTTACTGTATTTTTGGCAACGTCCTGATTGCCACTTTCCGGTGCGACTGATGGGTCTTGGTGTTGAGCCAGCAAAGGTCCTGAAATGCTGCGCTTATTTACTAATATGAATCGTTTCGACTGAAGTTTGGAAAACGGAGACGAGTACATCAAACACTCAACTGGTACTGGCAGTCCATACGTTCATTTCGAATCCAGTGGAGACTATAGGCGTACGGGCTCCTCGATGACAGTTGGTGTGGGGGGGGGGGGGGTAGAACCCGAAAAAAAATTTATCGTTACAGATGACGCGCCTGTCTTCTGCGGGAGCGGAGAAGAGGAACTTACTATCTAGGGACATCCCAAAAAAAATTTTGGAAAATTTGACGGCGCAAACGTGTTTTCCTGCTATTCCAGCCCGTGAATACAGCAACTTCAAAGTGCACTAATATAGCCTAATCAAGATGACCGACTCGAATTCCATTCAACCAATCAATCGTTTAAAGTCCACAGAGACTGGAGGGTCGGCAGAAAATTTTGAAAACTTAATTGCCGCAAACGCGTTTTCCCGCTATTCCAGTCCGTGAATATAGCAACTTTAATGTGATCCAATATAGCCTACCTTAGGTGTCTGACATGAATCCCGAACAACCAATCAATCGTCGCGGGTTTTGGGGGACTCGATATTTCGAAAGAAATTTTGAAAATTTAACCGCCGCAAATGCGTTTTTCTGCTATTCTAGCCCGTGAGTTAAGCATCTCCAAAGTTGTCCAATGGTTTTGTAACCGAAATTCCAACCTGAATTCCAATCATCCAATCAGACAGTTGCAGCTGCATTCACAGTAGAGGGACTCCAGACAAAATGTTTTAATTGTCAATTCAGTACAAATTCGTGGTATTTAATTAAAAGAAAAGTAAAATTAGTGTTTTATTAGATTTCGAGCACTTTATTTTGCCAACTAGATGAATTTTTTTTTTCACTTCACCCGTTTGACTCCAGACAAAATGTTTTAATTGTCAATTCAGTACAAATTCGTGGTATTTAATTAAAAGAAAAGTAAAATTAGTGTTTTATTAGATTTCGAGCACTTTATTTTGCCAACTAGTTTTTTCACTTCACCCGTTTGCCCGAAAGTTGGGGGGGGGGGGGTATTTTATCGGACAAAAGCACCGAATCAAACTAACAAATTAACATTTCAAATATCAAACATTCTCCAAAGGAGAACCCAAACAATCCAGCAAATCGGTAATACAGCCAGCAAATCGGTATTACAGCAAGGTAAATAATGTGATAAAAAAGATGATCTGGTTAGAGACTCCCTAAAATCTCGCTGATTCGGTGTTATTCTATTTGGATTGTATTCGTATTATGGGAAGACTATGCCAATGACATTATCAAAAGGTGTAACTATGGTGTATGCCATATTAATGACATCTAATTTCATTCATTTTAGCGGGTTGGATGGCCGAATGATGATTAGCACGTGCGTGCTGTATCATACGGAGAAGAGGAACTTACTATCTAGGGACATCCCAAAAAAAATTTTGGAAAATTTGACGGCGCAAACGTGTTTTCCTGCTATTCCAGCCCGTGAATACAGCAACTTCAAAGTGCACTAATATAGCCTAATCAAGATGACCGACTCGAATTCCATTCAACCAATCAATCGTTTAAAGTCCACAGAGACTGGAGGGTCGGCAGAAAATTTTGAAAACTTAATTGCCGCAAACGCGTTTTCCCGCTATTCCAGTCCGTGAATACAGCAACTTTAATGTGATCCAATATAGCCTACCTTAGGTGTCTGACATGAATCCCGAACAACCAATCAATCGTCGCGGGTTTTGGGGGACTCGATATTTCGAAAGAAATTTTGAAAATTTAACCGCCGCAAATGCGTTTTTCTGCTATTCTAGCCCGTGAGTTAAGCATCTCCAAAGTTGTCCAATGGTTTTGTAACCGAAATTCCAACCTGAATTCCAATCATCCAATCAGACAGTTGCAGCTGCATTCACAGTAGAGGGACTCCAGACAAAATGTTTTAATTGTCAATTCAGTACAAATTCGTGGTATTTAATTAAAAGAAAAGTAAAATTAGTGTTTTATTAGATTTCGAGCACTTTATTTTGCCAACTAGATGAATTTTTTTTTTCACTTCACCCGTTTGACTCCAGACAAAATGTTTTAATTGTCAATTCAGTACAAATTCGTGGTATTTAATTAAAAGAAAAGTAAAATTAGTGTTTTATTAGATTTCGAGCACTTTATTTTGCCAACTAGTTTTTTCACTTCACCCGTTTGCCCGAAAGTTGGGGGGGGGGGGGGTATTTTATCGGACAAAAGCACCGAATCAAACTAACAAATTAACATTTCAAATATCAAACATTCTCCAAAGGAGAACCCAAACAATCCAGCAAATCGGTAATACAGCCAGCAAATCGGTATTACAGCAAGGTAAATAATGTGATAAAAAAGATGATCTGGTTAGAGACACCCTAAAATCTCGCTGATTCGGTGTTATTCTATTTGGATTGTATTCGTATTATGGGAAGACTATGCCAATGACATTATCAAAAGGTGTAACTATGGTGTATGCCATATTAATGACATCTAATTTCATTCATTTTAGCGGGTTGGATGGCCGAATGATGATTAGCACGTGCGTGCTGTATCATACGACCTGTCATTGAGTCCACTGGCGTGGTTTCAAATCCCCAGTTGTACGTGACAAGAAGTAGGGTCGTCTGTCCAACCTCGTGGGTTTTCTCCGGGTCCTCCGGTTTCCTCCCACTGCTAAAGACCCCTACGCGCAACCATATGTTAGTCCCGAAATGACCTAGTTTGTGTCGAGTGGACGTTAAACCCATCTCTCTCTCTCTCTCTCTCTCTCTCATTCATTTAACATGGTGGATGGTCATTGATATGTCTTGGTGGTCATATAATATCTCTTCTATCTGTTTTCTCAAACACATGATCACATGGGTGGGTTCTGGTAATGCTGAACTGAAGTTTCATTTGATCTTGTAGAACGTGAAAACCCCATGTTAGACACCATTCAATCCATATATTAGCTATATTTCCCAAAATAATGGAAAATAATGAAATTTTGGCCACCATCTTGGATTTCCACCATCTCGGTTTTTTTAAATTAAGTTTTGAGTTCATTATTAGCCCTGAAGACACTGTAAGGTCGAAAGATCTTGGCACTAATGTAAAAGTTACTTTAAATACAGCTTATTCCATCCAAATATTAGCATTTTTTGGTATATAAATCTGAGAGTTCGTTCTTTTAAATATATATATAGATATATAGATATATACACAAGAACTTCTATGTTTACGGTAGATAAATACATAAATAAATAAAAAATACGTCCAGGTAAAAAATTCACCACTTTACTTCATTCTGACACACAGTAAATCATATAAGCTGGCTGTCTGCCCTCTATAGGCGTCTTCGGATATTAATAATGTATATAAGAAAAATAAATGTAAAACTACATAAACATTCGTAGAAAAATAGATTTCCATGGTAGTGGATTATGTATACTCTGTTGCCTATGTATCCGGATGCGTGTGCGTAGTTCAGTACCGCATTCCCCTATGTTAAATTTATTGCACTGGTTACACACAATAACATAAATTAAATTTTTAGTAAGCTACTACAATTCATATTATCATTGCAAACTCAATGCCTTAGATAACCTAAAAATGGATATTTTAACAGGCATGAAACTCAATGCCCACATTTCCGACTATATAATCGAGAGGCATTTGGGGTCATTCGTATGATTACCTTTCATATTTTCATCCTAATTCTTAGGTATCATATCTATCTGTCAGAATCACAAAAATCAAATGCATAAAAATGGGTCTAAGTAGTGTATTTTTACACTTACTTAAGTGATTGTATTTCATTCATAATTAACTATAAAGAAATGAAATAGGCTTAACGTCCAACTTTTCTGCTCCAACCGAGCTAATGGAGAAGGTTGAGTAAAAAGGATATTTAATCCGATTAATGAATTTGGGAAGTCTAAAATGCACATTTCTAGAACTGTAAGTTTTGTTCATAAGATATGACATTTTTGGTTATTTGGGGTGATAAACTACATATTAACCACCAAAAAAATACCAATTTTATTTACCAACTACGTTCCAAACTTGACCCAAAAGCATGATAATAAAAGTTGCTGATGACAACAAAAGTCTAATTTTCTCAATTATGCTTGTATGGATTTCCACCAAAATCCACTGCTCTCAAAATCATTTTATACATTCAAAAATGGTAGTCTTCGCCCATGACAAAATGAAGTTCATGTTCCAGTTGCGATGTCGCGATAGATCGTAGTCCTGGATAATCGCGTCTTAGAGGGAATTCCTTCTGACGTCATATATAGATAAACAGCAATGATCCAATGTGAATCTGTTGCTGGGGGTAGCTATGATTGTTTACTGCAGATGACGTGTACGCCGTCATAATTTATTCAAGAACTGAACTAGGTCGGGGAAACCTTCTCGTTTGCTATAAATATTTTTATTTTCTTTCCGCTTGTATCTCCACTATTACACAACAAACGGCCGGACTGTTTTGTGTCCTCTGAGTTATTTGACGCATGGAACAAATGTGCAAAGTCTTAATAAGATTGGTGTTGAAAAATTAGTGCGTTTAGACTACTCAATGAGTTGTAATATGGTCGCTTCTGATAATAGTTCTCGAAAGTTCGAGCGTTTTCTGCTCACTTCGGTTGGTCAGTAGTCATAGTATTGTCTAGGACGTCTACTATACCGTTACATAATAGAATATTTTATAAGCACCAATATAAATCATTAGAGTTGCTTCTGGCTTCTAATATAAAATATTATCAGATCAGAAATTATATACTTTAATGTAGTTTCAGTTTTCCTGAAGACAATAAAAAACTTGTCAAGGAAATACATTTGCCAGCTATACGAGCCATGGTTCTGACTCTAAAATAGTCTCTACCTAAAGCTATTTTAATATTTTTTAAACCCGAGAGTAAAAGTTTAGAAACATTGTTGATGTCATGAAAAGAAAGGCATTTCACATTGTTAAGTTTAGAATCATTGTCATGAAAGAAGGGCATCTCACCTTGAAGAGAAGACTATAACTACAACACCAACGATTTCATAAAAAAAAGTATAATTGAATGTCACTAGATAAGAGCAAACGAGAAAAATAGAAATAACCCGTACATTCTCTTCTTTTTATTAATTCAATACATGGTAATGCACGGACTTTTTCTAATTTTCTTTTCCGTTTTCTCTTATCTAGTGATAGTCATTTCTTTTTATAAACAGTCATATAAAACAACATTTGGTCTTCGCAGGAATTATTAGTGAGCTCCTATATATGTTATCGACCGTTACTGCTGTCAGTTATATTGTTTCCCATTTCTTGAACATATAAAGTTTTGATAATGTGTTGATTGCATCTTTTGATAATGTACTAGTATTATTTTGAAGGGCGCTCTAGAATATGTTACTTACAATCTATAATTTTACCCATATGCCATATGCAATTCCAGATGTATGTCATGAAAGACAGCCTGGTATCATTGGAATTATTTACCCTATAATGTCAAGGTCCCGTGTACACATTGGCGTACACGTAAAAGATCCCTTGGCAGCTGGAATTCGATATAAGAGTAGACCGTAGCGCCGCTGCCCGGGCAAAATTTCCCTCATAGCACACTGTATGCCCGTCTTCATTAGCTCAGTTCGGAGCAGAACAGTAGGACGTTAAACCCCATTTTATTTACGTATCCTGATACTGAACTGTACAGATGTCAACGTGTGATGTCAATTAGATTTTGTTGTGTGAAGATATTTTAATTAAAGAAATCTGATAAAGATAATCTCTAATCCCGATAACAACACTATTATACCCCAAGTGCATCTTGGTTTTCTTTGAGAAGATGAGAAGAAGTGTGTAACACAAATGAGAGCCTCTTTCAGATTCTAGGACGCTCAGTCTTGTTCACCTTTCGGCCTTGAGGTTGTGTACTATCTGTAAATTAGTGATGTGCACAACCCTTTTGATTTTCAGCTTGAATTAGTGTACTTGGGTTATCCGACGTTATTTTACCAATATTGACGTTTAATCCAAAAATAAATAGATGGTATGCATTGGTTATCTGCAAATTTATCTTTCTACAAAGCACCGAGCGATCGAATTACTTATCACTCTGCTTAACTAATCTTTCTATAAAGCATCGAGCGATAAAATCACTTATCACTCTGCTTAACTTGACCAAACATTGGCCTTTAACGCACTTGATCGCGTTACTGATGTGCTTAAACTATATACTACACCAAGTTTCCACTATCACTTAATTCAAACCAAAACATCGTGTTCCAAAGCATCGATAAATCAAAGACACGAAGTGTCGCCACTATCACTTGATTCGAATCAAACTATCGTGTTCCACAGTCTCGACCAATCATATTGTTGATCTCTGCTTGGGGTTCTACAGAATAACATGTCATATGACAAACTTTTAGCTCTTGTCCGTGGATTCATCGAGACATTCGATGATATATTTCGCACAGATTACATACACAAAGAAAAGGAATCCGAGTTTTTGCCAGTTTCTAGTGATTTCTGACACGAGCAGAAAACGTGACTTCAACGCAAACTATTTCTTATGGCTCTCATTAATGTCTTACTATAAATATTTTAAAATATAATCCTTAATTCGGTTAATTTATGCCCATGTACTTCAAATAAACAGTGTATAGAAAAGCCAAGGTCGTCGCCGATACATATACCGGACGCATAGTTTTTTGTTTTAATAACGTTACTATTTACTTCATTTATACACCATACATCCAGTCTTATTTTCTCTTTTAACTATGTGCGGCTATTTTTCGTGTGCGGCTATCGAAAAGAAAGTTGAAATTCAATGGAAACTTTTATAACAATTTTAAACAGGCACAATTTTGAATTGTAGACTAATTGGTTTCCAGTAAAAAATAGGATATTTCAGTAAGAAAATTCGTTAGTACGATTCCATTCTCTATGGAATTTTTTTACTGCAGAAAATACCTGAAGATAGCCACGCAGAGCGTGGAAATGCGCCCACACAACACCTATGTGTATCAAAAGCAGCTTATCTGAAGGAAAATTTTAGGTGTTGACCAAATTTGATAAAGTTCGTTTATGTCTTCAAAAACCTGATCTCTATCGTATTCACACAAACATGAGGGTCTTCAAGAAAGGTGTTGGTGTTGGTGGGAGTTCGCGGAGCACTAAATATAAATAGGGTTCGTCCTCCCTTGACCCAATGCTAACCATCGATTTTTTTTTTTAAAAAAACCCTGACTATTTTTTTTAAAAATATAGCCTGTATCGCGTTCACAAGGCTTTCGACAAAGAGTGGGTAACGGTTGGTCGTGTAACTATTACTACTGATGGGGTTTGTCCTCTCATGACCCCAATGCTTCACACCAAATTTGAAAAACATAAATCCGTAAAAAACTGTAGCCTCTCCTTGGTGGAGAGTAATAACTGAACGCTGATTATCGACAACTCATGACGCAAATGCTTCCCACCAAATTTGAAAAATATCCTTTAGGCCTAAATCAGGAAAACGGGGATAGGTTGTGGAACGCGGAATGACATGTTATTATATAATACAATTCGAGATTTTCCGGTTCCGCATTTATCCAATATTTTAATAGTCGAAACATTATTAAACAAATAAAGTGGCAATGCGGAAGAGACCATTATATATTTAAGCAGTAAGTAGAACTCAGTAAAAGCTTCTAGGAACGGGTGAAAATAGTGTGACAAAAGGCTTTCATAATGTACAATTAATCTAACACATCAATTGTTAACTAAACACCAACATGAAATAACAGTAAAATTGTCACCTGCGTCTATCAATCACCAGATGTTTAGCTGATGGAATTTTTTTCTCATGTTTGTTCGAGTTAATAAAGGACGATGCACTTCGTGTTTGAATCTAGAGCACTTAGTTAAATTAATTTTAAAGTGACTGTTATTGTAATCGACATCATTTTTGCGGGTTATAAAACAAAGATTTTAAAAAAAAAGATAGCAAAAGGCTTATCCCTCCGTCTGGAGAATGTCTACCACAAATTTCCTTTCAACTTCGAGGTAGATTAATATGCTGCAATAACCGTGAGTGCGGTTTATTGATTCACATAAGGGATACTTGATTTTGAACGTGCCTACCAGATTTTTTATCCCCACGACAGACTACTAATTACAAAAAGTAACCCGGCTGCCGTTTTACATTATTTTAGATAATAACCCATGCCGGTTCACAAAGCAAAATTGCTCACTAAGATGAGTTTTCGGGTTCGGTTGTGTTTGGCAAAGTTGTCGGGATTTTTCAGTTTGGTATCCCTTTTTGCCTAGCAAAGAAATTGTTTATTCGTTCGGATGGGACAAAATAACGGATACTGTACAAGTTTAGAGACATTTAAAATCTGACTTGGAAATATGATAACTTTGATGAATCAGGACAAATTTCGAAAATTGATGCATTATCAACACTCGAATCTGCTAATATAATATTCAGATATTGTTCATTGCTATGGTTACGTGTAAAAAGTGGCGAATATTGCTCCGGCAACTGTGTTTAACCCTACTCTTTTCCAACTGCAAATGGATCAAATGGCCCAAATTGTATAACCCCAGTTTCACGTCTCGCCCGACAAACTCGACAAACTGTCCTCGAAATCTTCTGGAGGTTCCTGGTCCGAATTTGTTTAATTAATCTGTTGGGATTATTCTCCATTGACATATTAGTGTTAAGACTTTTTTCAAATCTTACAGCCAATGATAAGTCATAGGAATTGTGATAAAGGGATCTGTTCAACGAAGCACTAATTTTCCAATTCCTGATTTGCCACTTGTGGGATCAAAAGGATTTCTTTGGAGAACCTTTAGCTAATCATGTCAATCCAAGACTAACAACAGGAATATCTCTCCTTTGTTTTGTCTCTTCATGCTTTCTAGAAATACAGCAAATGCATCTACAAAAGACAAATCCGGGACAAACTCCAGAATGTTTCCAATGACACAGTAACCATATAAATATAGGACCCCGATTAACTGATATACGCCAACCAGCAACATTTTAATTGTGTCTCTCATAAAATTGAAGTAAAGCGCCACGTCACCTGGGCGACTAGCTAAACAAATTTGAAAACAATCTCAGAAATCTTCACCCATATATTCGAGTTGGCGAAAAAAAACAAACCTCAAAATATAAAGGCTATTATTTCGATTAAAATCCCAAATAGATCAGGCGGTGGCACGCGTGCATAAAATGCTAAAGCTACCACCACGGAAAACAGATACATTTTATTGTGATAGAATTGCACTATATGTTTCCGTGTTCGTTCGTGATTTATATTACGGCCAATGGATGTGGAAAGGATGTAATGGTATATAATTACCAAAGCATAACCACTAAATTATCCAAAAAGCCTGCTTCCTGTAAATACATAGTTTGGACTGCCTAATGCACCTGTGTAGTTTTACAAGGTAAATGACCTAATACCACAATAGGTATGCAATGCTTATATCCGAAATAATGAATAGGCAAGGGTACGTATCATTTGCAGTAAATTGTAACACGACAACTAGCTAGCTATGTGAACTCCCCAGATACAAACACATGAGTGATACCAGATCTTAACACATTTTATTCAAATATTATAAGAATTCGGATATGTAACTCAATGTTACATCAAAGTGTGAAGATATAAATTAGGGTATAATCAAATACATATCTGTAAATAGAGAGCTTAGACTTGATCTCGGACGTGTAACGTAATATCACGTGTGTCATATATTATTTATATCATCGGTCGTGACTCTTCACCATGTCATGGATATATTATATTTAGCTCCGCTTGATCGGTTTGTACTAAAACCCAATATATCGGTCTCTAATTCGCAATGGGTGTATCATACCTTTCAATGTGAACCCACAAACGATAGTGTTATTATTAAAGGTTTTTGACTATAGCCAGGCATCTCTACAATCATTAGTTAAATGAGAATTGCTATTTATTGCAAAGCAAAGTATATAGATTATTACGACAGAATTCGCATTATTTTCATTTGTGGTGTTTCCAAGTCTGTATTTTATAATATAATGATTCTTTTCCTAGATTAGTTTATTTACGTACAAGGGCGTATAGTTAACGAAGTCGCAATTACTTGTTGTCTATAAATGTTAAACGTTACTTCTTTGCCCTGTAGTTCCCCACAAGATGTTAGTAAGCTTGTTATCATTATGATTTGGTACACAGATTTTTCTGATTAAGATTTATGTATTACTTCTTTTAAGTCTTAAGTGGACTATCCCGATTTGAACAGTCCGAGTACGAATGAAATTTAAGCGCCAAATTATAGAGTGGTGTATTTACACGAATCGTGTACAATAATGCGTTTTAGCGTCATTTGTAATAAGGGACTCGAAGAATGAGTCTAGACAAGTCATGTCAAACGTTGATGCCATATTCTTATCTGGAGAGCATGCGCAATAAATACTATCAGCGTAGACTGGAATAACCAGACGATAGAGATTGCCATTGGATTGAAACTTGTGGCGTATTTCGCCGAACATAACTGGTTATTCCAGTCTATACCGATGGTATTTACTGCGCATGCTCTCCAGATAAGAATATAGCGCCACCATTTGACATGTCCAGCCGCGTTCCTTGAGTCCCTTGTTCCAAATGGCGCTGAAACGCATTATGGTACACGATTCATGTACCAATGATTAAATGTTTATTTTGTCTTGAATATTGGTTATCAGAAGCCCATCTTTTCCCTGTAAGAAAACAAGACCAATGTTGATTTGAATTAACAAATAATTCGTGTTTTCAATGTCGAAGATTTTTGATGATATTGAGTTAGAGACTTGGCTACTTTAATACAGAGAAACGGTGACAATATAGATATTTTAAAATAAAATCAGTAAAAAGTCCGCTTAATTTTTTGAAACTCAAATTTATAAGTGTAGCGCTTACATTATCACTAATCGAAACATCACATAAGATCAATGCAAAATCAATACTTTATTATAAACTGAATCAAGAGGTTTAGCTCCTGTAACTAAATTTGAGATAAATGAGGCGAACTGGTTTAGTGAATCAGAAACTACTGGGTGACCATTACTTAAGACTTTGTTTTAATACACCATAGACGAATATAGACTACCGTTCATCATCATACACTATCCTTGATCTATACAATTCTAGTAATAGTTAACTTAAGTTCACTTGGCTAACACATCATTCTACAATATTGTAATGGCTCTGCTGGAGACCTTTGGCCCCGATGTTATTTCTTTAACACAGTAGCTTTAGCTTCTGGAACTAAGACCCAACCACCGCTCCCTTAATTTTAAACCAAAGGACTGATTTCACCCCCACCCCACATGTAACTTTTTACCGAAACTGCAGCTCTAATTTTCCGAGTTGTGGAAGATGTCGTCAAAAAGCAAGTATACGCACCCTTTTCAGAACACACCATATCAAAATATTTCTGGGGTTGGAGTATTTGTAATATTAAACAACGTACACAAAGATAATAGAACCCAAATCCAATGTTTTGTCAAAATGTAATCATTGCAAAAACTCTACAATACAAAAGCCATATTCTGCAAATTGTTTATTGCTTGTTGGAATTGCTGATTATATTGATCGTTATTGGTTCTAAATAATAGCATAAAAGGGAATAAATGTGGCGCTACAGATCCAAAAGCTGTGAACAGTATAAGAAATATACAAGAGCATTTATAAGTCTTTTGGGTGTGTATTAATTGAATGTCACCGTCAGAGAGTATATAATTGTTTGTTTATTTAATAAGAAATAAAAATAAGATAACCTTCGATATAAGAAAATGATAAAACTCAAACAATGTGTTACCTGCGTCAGTATTTTAAGCTAAACGCCTAGTATTAAAAAACGAACTTGTTTGTAACTTAAGGTACTGCAAATAAAAGTACATTTAGAAGGCATGTCAAATAGAACGGATGTACGGAAAACTGCATAAACGGAATCACTGGTGTGGTGAATACTGAAGATCTTGTGAAATACCTAGCTGTCGGTGATGCTGATGTTGTTACAGATATCGTGCAGCCATTACCTGTAGGCGATACTGTTGCAGATGCTTAAGCTGTTACTGGTGATGAAGCTTCTATCTAAATACTTATCACGCAATGCCGGTAAACTATTTAGCATATCAAACGATATATCAACAGACGGGGCAGTAAAACATTATTATTCCAGTGTCATTGGAAACGTATATTAATAGAATTGAAAATAACAATATCCCAGTGTGAGTTTAGGGACATTCGAATCTATTCCTTATTAATCTTTCATTAATCGTTTTAATACTACGAACTTACTAAAGCAAGAGTACGAATTTCAGTTTTTCAGACCCCGAAGATGGAATTCTAATTTCGCTGTCTCTGGTATTACAAATAATTCTGTAAATTAGGAGACTTGGAAGATGCATGTCTGACAATAGCTTCATCTTCAGCAGGTGTATTGCACTGATTTAATGTAGATGATACTATATAATTTTATTTATTTAAATACAAGTTTGGAATCGGGAAATGAAACTTGCATGATAAATATGAATAACGAAATGGGTTCAGTGCCCTAAATTATAATAATCAATCTCCACTCTGGGTCACTTGGTAAAATGATAAAACAAATACACATAAGGTTGCTACTTTAAAAGAAGTCGCACTAGAGTGTATTATTATGGTAGTAATACTTCACTTGTCTCACAAGGTCTTAGGTAAACTGTGAAGGACGGGCGTTTATTGTTTCTTTTCTTCAGTGTTATAAACATCATACATTGACGTGTGTCCTATTATAACTGACAACCAGTCGTAATTTGTTTTAGTAAGTCCGGGATGAGTGACTATTGCATATGCAATTTAATCGTTCTTGTTATTAGCAACTATATCCACACAAGTTCTGATGCAAACTTTGTGTCTGTGATTGTTAATTGTTTAAGACATTAGCATATCATAGCCTGAGACAATTAAGGTGTTAAGGAAGAGTTTGGATCATTTGCTGAAGCGGAAAGTATGTTCTATTGTATTTGCTACGAATACTCACTTCTAATTGTCTCTATTTTTAATAACGGTGCAACATAGAAGGATTACGTATCTGTTTTTCTGTATACTTCGTTGTGCAATAGTTGCACTTTTGGATAACAGGTATTTATCTTAGTCCTTTAGTGGCATTTAGTCCTTTATTATCTTACTCTTGTAAACTTCAATAAACTTTTTGCGCAAGAACACTTTACATTGTATTGCATGCGTTGTAATTCTTATTCTCGTAATTAAGCTGACATATTGATTAGAATTCTCTGTGCGTCATATTTCGGAAATATATTTTCCACGGCCCATTATACGCTAAAATGTATTCAGATTGATTGTTTAACATTTAGATAATGAACCCAACATATCAACGGCAGATTAATCAACCGACTTGGATTTAATTGTTTTGTTTGTTTGTTTTTTTCTTTAAAAAAGGGGTCCATTAACAGAGTTTAGGTTGTGCTGACTTTTAACCATATTATCATGTATATGTTTCTGAAGAGGATGCCGAATAATGACAAATTGTCAATTCATCACATTTGTATCAATACCTAATTTTAACGAAGCATTTTGGACTGACAACTCGCATATTGGCGTTAGTTTGCAAGGGATTTCTCAATCTTTTAAATAATATTTAGAGATTTTGCAAATGATTTATATCGTCGATGACAATTATGTCGACTGTCAAGTCAGCTTTTGGGGCACATAAGTGTACAGTTATCATACATATAGTAGTATTGCACTTAAAATAATTCGGACGACACAAAATTATAAGCCATATTTAGAGCGAATCCGTATTTTAGTTTTCAGGTAATTATAGTGTATATTTAGAGCAAACATGCATTTAGTTTTCAAGTAATTATAGTGTATATAAATAACCTACATAGTTATAGCTTGTCCTAGTTTATTCATGGTTCAGCTAAATATTTTACTGATAAAGCATGGCTTAAAGGGTATACGACTCTATTTTGGGGAACCTCGAAATAGACGAAAATGGTTCTAAATGTATGTAAAGTGATTTATATTCAGCTTTTTAAAAAAATATTGTAATTTCTAATCAATTACGTTCAGTGAAATACGTGAACAGTTCAAATTAAATGGTAGTTGTTTACGGCTGCTTGGTGCATTCTACACACTTTTTAAATTATATTTTGTCGGTTGTGAATCAGCATTTGCTAATTACTTCCTAGTCTTGTAGAATATGTTTGTATGGCACCCGAAACCATAGCATACACGACTCGTGTACTGCTTATAAAATGTTAATTGTGTCTTAAATAAAAGAATGTTAGGATCCTATATTTTCACGGCAAGATAACAACAGCGATGTTGATTGAAATTGGCCAATATTGAATTCTAATTCGTATTTTTAATTTCTAACATTATGGAAAATTGAGTTAGAGATTTAACATGTTTCAGCATTGAATTCCACTGGTCCGTGTCAATAACAAGTTAATTATAAATAGGCAGTAACATTAAATGTTTATTCGCTTGGAATTAATTTCAAACTTGTGTCACTACTTTACATAATTTAAATTTGGAATTCAAACCCAAAAAGTTCGAACACGAAGTCGTTATCTGAAGTGGGAAAGCTGCGAAAGTAAAATATACAACGGTTTGTGGCGCTATCCGCGTCATGTCATTTATAGCGTACCTTACAATAACTGATAGGGAAAATCTTTAGCCCATGTGCCAAACTATATTTAATTTTAATGTAATACGAATACAATTCGCATATAGAAATCTATATTTCTGATTCCAAAAGCAAAAATCCGAATAATTTATTTTGCAATATATTTGAATTTGAATAATAGTCTTCAGTTTTAAAACATTATTGACGATAGCAAAAACTTATAATGGAATATAATAATAATTTTCAATTTCAACAACTATTATTAACAATTACCGAGAAAAGATAACATTCCCATATTAGCTCATTCGGGGAAGAACCGCACGAAACTAGGACTTTAAGCCCCATTTCATTATATTTATCCTCCCATACTCCCCAATTCGAGATTTTCAATTTCAAAAGGTGTATCTGAGGTGGAGTCGCATCTGACGTGACAACCGCCCTTTAATCTGAATTGGCATTAAAGTCACGATGCATCATTTGCTCTTGCGCTAAAAATCAAATGTTTCACACAATTACTTAATAGTTTGACATTTTATTAAGAAAACAAAATCATAATACCAATGCTAGATAATGTCCCGGCTTGGATTTAATCGGATATAAAACAGGCCTATCAATAAATTTCGCTGATAACGAAATGGCAGTGGGCTTATTACATAGCGAATAACATAAATTGATGAAATTTCAGTTCCACGTATCTTTGTAAATACTAAACAGAACTGAACCATTTTGTGACTGATATTCCTATTAGAGATCCATGATCTTTCACAATGTTGTAGTTTGCAAGTTAAAATTTGCGTTAAAATTACGCATCAAGACTTTAATATTTAATGCATTTCACGTGCCAAAACGTTAATTGCAGTTCATAAAATTTAATTGGTTTGGAAATGATTTCATTACTGATAGATAATGAGATAATTGTAATATTCATACTCAAGACATTCTTTTAATTCCTGTTTTTGGTAAAAATAACTCATGTAATTGAATTATGTTACTCGTTTTCCCGGAATAGCAATACAGCCACATGTCACATGTGTTACGGTTCTAATTTCCATGCTAAGTAGGTAAGGCATTGACCCGCTAGCCTGGAGGCGGGTGTTCGATCCCTACATTGGCCGAGAAAGTTCCCCCTTGTCAGTGGTGAAGGACAGAGGGCCTGTCTAGTCGTTCGGAAAAGAAAAAAAGTGGGTTCCCGTGTATATATTGACATGCACGTAAAATATCCCTTGGCAGTTGGAATTCAGTATAAGAGTAGGCCATAGTGCCGCTACCCGGGTAATATTTCCCTCATAGGACACAGAAGGACGTTAAACCCCATTTCATTTCATCTAGTTTCCACGTGGGAAAAGGGTGATTACGTACGAATTGTAATGAACATAGTCATGATTTCATTCTCAAAATAGGGATTGCCACAGCTGATAATGTGACTTAGCAACGTAACGCCCGGCAGCCATACACAGGGATGAACAGCACGATTTACCCAAATCTACCATTATTTCAAAGAATATCACAATAATTTATATCGATATTCGATAATATACCCCTCTTTATGTCAAATTATTTATATTTTGAAATTTTAGCGTTTTTATGTCAAAATTCCCCTCAAAATTTGGTATTTCTAACCAAATCCACCATTATTTCAACTCAAATCACAATGATTGATATCAATACTTGATAATATACCGTTCTTTATACCACATTATCTTTTGAAATCGTAGCGTTTCTGCGTCAAAATAATCTTGAAAATCGCATTTTGAGCAGCATTTTGACACAAAAATGCCACGATTATTAACTAAAAATGACAATTGGCATATGGAACTGTAAATTATCAAAAAAAAAAAAAAAAAAAAGCGATATGAATAATTATGATATGAGTTGAAATAAGGGAAGATTTGGGTAGATTTAGGTAAATCGTGCTACCGCACAGCTTAATATACAATTTCAAGCGGCGAGCAATTGTTGTCGCCGAATACCAAATTTGTTTGATATTTGGACAAAAGTCGCCACCCGTTCCAGTCGAAATGTCACGCAAAACGGGCGATTTTTACTACCAATATGGGTGCAATTAAAAATCGTTTATAAATTGACCGTTTGTGCTATAGGCTTTATGGAATCCTAGGATAGGCATTACCGTAAAGCAACACATGCAAAATAAATACAATGGGTGCCTTAAACAAGAATTATATCCCGTCAACGATATTCACCAACACAACTGAACAGAACTAAGTGGACGTTATTATGCTGAATATAAAACAGATACAATCATTGCTTAATATCTGGACATTTAAAGAAATAAAGACCTCGTGTACATATTAATCAGAGCAATGTGCAACCTTGAATGGGGCAAATTTAGATATCTCCAACATCATCACCTAAACTGGTATATAGATGTCAACCATAAATACACAGAACACAATTCTATGGAATATAATAACTGTTTTGTACTGTCGTGGTGAGGTACTTTGTAGGTGCACAATCCACAGTAGCACAATTTTTTGCATTTAATCGATGGATACCCATTAATGGATACCAATTAATCGATGGATACCCATTAATTGATGGATACCCATTCAACGATTTGATCGAGGATATGAAAATTCTTTTAGCGTTGACTCTAGACGAGACAGACTAAGAACAAGATAAATACATGAGACGCAGATGGATATATATTAAGTTAAGTTTATTATTGTGTGTAACCAGCTCCATGATGATTTAATTACCAGTATCTAGTAATTAGCAAGTTAATTAACGATCCCCATGTGAAATTGATACACTGTGAACTTAAGACTTTAATATATTCAAGCGTGCTGGGTTCAAACGTAGATTTTCTCATCACTGTCAAATTGTGGATCTGATAATTTTAACAGTTTAAGCTTTGTTTACATGAAAACCCCTGGAAACATATTCCTTGTGCAGCTCTCGATAACTGAATTTACTGTAAACAAATAGCTTGTTGGTATGTCAAACATTTTCATAACTTTAGGGTTTTTTATTTTCTGATAAGATAATGAATTTGTTGATAGTATGTATACTATACGATATCAGAACTTGCATGAGATTAGAGAGCAAAAGTGGGTGCAAAAGAACAAAAAATATTTATTAGGTATATGGAATCGCAAAACCAGAAGTAGTATCGTATGTTACACCTAATTTGTGCACAACACCTATGACTAATCATGCTGCATAATTGGAAAGACATGGACCTGAAAATCCAAAGATGGGTCGAATACATTTTCAATCCATGTGAAGCAAAGTCGAATACGGTATCATGAGAGAACGTGTTACTACGACCTGCGAGATTCAGCTTATCACTTTACAGACGAATTTCAAATCATAATAACTACTCGTGCGTGTGGCTTATCGTTTTGATATTGGATACGAGAACTATTTATTGGTTATTTATTTGGACTTTATGGGATTATGCGTTTATGTTTGCGACAAATCAAGTGGAAGTGGATTTTTAAGAGTATGATTGCACACGCTATGTTGTTTACCGTCCAATTGTTTCGAGAGACAGCTCATGATTATAGATGCACATATTGGTAAGATATTGTCATAGTTTGCAACAACCGGTATATTTGTAATTATCATTTTCAAAGGTTTAATTTAACTTAATTTAATTTAACAAAAATATTAACACTTCCAATGGCAAATCAACCTAATGGTACACATGTGTATTGTCGTCGTCACCTTCGTTCATCGCTCCGTTATCCGTTAACAATTCCCTGTGAACACTCTACTGGTCTGTTATCTTAGTAGGGATTTCAGAACGTTTAAATGTATGAAATCTTGTCAAAATATATTTAAACTCTGAACTGAAAACAAGGGCAATGGGAACAAGGTCTGCAGTCTTAAATTATATTGGATAACCCCTGCTTTAAATGACGTCAGGGTTGTTCCTACGCCTCGGCGTTATTCTGATTTCAATATAAAGTAGGAGTGAGTCTAGCCTGTTAGTGTAGGCTGTCCAGACTAGTCTTTATATTCATATCAATGGATATGAACATCTCAAATAGTCCCCGACATGTTGTGTCTATTAGGCGATTTTTATATCGGCGTGACCCTATGCCACTTAAAATGAATGTAAAGGAGCTAAACCCCAAACTCTAATATTTCCCATAATATTCAAACTTAAAAACGTATTAGAATTCACTTCACTATTGATCCATTTCAATCAATATTGATGTTGTTATCTTGCCATGAAAACATACTATTAATAATATTCAATATTTAAGACACAATGCACATTTTAAAATCGGTAAACGATTTCGGGCACCATTTGTAATCAAAAACATATCCTACAAGACAATGCGGATGTAATTAGTAATGGCTGACTCACAAACGACAAAATAATAATACAAAAATGTGTAGGACATAAAGAAGACATAAAAGACTGTCATTCAATTTGGATGTTTCACGTACCGTACGTGTATTTCATTGAACATAATTGATCAGAAATTACAATTTTTTTTTTAAAATTGAATATGAATCACTTGAGGCATACTACATTATTATAATATGTGCTTTTCGAACCATTTTCATCTATTTTAAGAAATGAAAGTGACACACACATTTCTTGGCTTTGATTAGGTGGGGTTTGAATCAAATCTTTTGAAACCAATACAGAACATGGTTGTCAATAGATTTGTCCATACTTGTTTGAATTGTTCATTGGGGAATACGGATGATCAATATCGATTTTCAAGCGATGTTGAAAGAGTTTCACAGAATTGCCTTTCCACTTACGTAGTTACTTTTAAAGATAGTGAATTTAATATTTGGTAAAATTGTTCACTGGGGCTAAGGAAGAACCCTAATCAGAATTATTTAATACGCTGAGCTATATCAATGATTTCTTTTCAAATCTTAAATCTTATTAATGTGATACCGGACGAAGAACATGAATGATTTGTTTTTTAGAACTTGGTAGATTCTAAAAAAACCTTATCAAGTGGGATTTCTTAACTATGATTTTGCTGACGGATGACTTTTCTGCTAAAGACATCGTTTTAATCTTTAATGATGAAACTTAGATGCGAGACTCGTTCTGCGGATCAAATATAACTTTGGCAGTTTTCTTTCTTTCAGTAATATAAACGTTCACTTTAAGCTCAAGCGAATATATAAAATTACCATTTGTAAAAATATTAGTATATATATAGTATAAATCAAAAGCTTTAACAGTGCCCCTATAAAAAGACCATAATGCAAATACACGGCACCGAAAAAACAAATCCAATCGTTATCACTATGTTTTAAAGAAATCTAAATTATTTGTTAAAAATAATTGCATATTTAAAATTAATGTGACTCATAATTATTTAAAATGTAACTTGATGGCACTTATGCAATCGTTTAATGATATTAATAGTCAAATATATTGTATTTTTCTTAAGACAGTGATAATTTCTCGTATTTGACATGAAATTACAAAATTCCCAAGTAAACAGTGAATAATGTCGTACTTCATGTAAAATGATGAAATTATTACACTAAATAAATATTAAAAGATTTATTCTTGCATACGTTTACAGTCCCAGTTGTTGTTCATAAGAAAACAAATATATTTCTGTTGTACATATATATCAAGCTAATGAAAACATATCTTATTCGTGATAGATACAACATTTCTCTCACTTCTGATGAAAAGTTTATGAGATACAGTACTTTTTCTAATTTCAAGAATTCACCAGTTCACATTTTTGCTTAATATTTGTCATGATATTAAAGGAGCTAAATCGCTAATATTTGGGACCTAGAAATTGACAGAAATGGCTAGAGAGAGAGATGGGGCTTAACGTCCACTCGACACAAACTAGGTCATTTCGGGACTTACATATGGTTTCATTTTATTTCAATGATTCGCTTACGCGTGGGGGTCTTTAGCAGTGGGAGGAAACAGGTGGACCCGGAAAAAACCACCAGGCGACCCTACTCCTTGTCACGTAAAACCGGGGAATCGAAACCACGTCAGTTGATTCAATGACAGACTTTATGATACAGCGCGCACACGTTAACCATTCAGGCATCCCCCCCCCGACACAAATGGGTAGCAACGCATATAATATTGTGATGTGAACGTATGTAAACTGATTTACATTCAGTCGTTTTTACTCTAATTTCAAATCAGTTATGTTCGGCGAAATGCGCCAAAATTCTCAATCGAATGGCAATCTCTAGCGTCTGGTTTTTCCAGTCTACACCGATAGTATTCATTGCGCATGCTCTCCAAATAACAGGACTTGTGGAATATGTCTAGCGTCGTTCTTCGAGTCCCTTGTTACAAATGTTGCAGAAACGCGTTATGGTACACGATTCGTGTACCAAAGGTGAAATGTTTATTTTGTCTTAAATATTGGATATCAGAAGCCCATAAAACTACAACATCAATGTTGATTTAAATTGAAAAATAATTCGTGTTTTCAATGTCGAAGACTTTGAGTTAGAGACTTAGCTACTTTAATCCACCCGATTAGATTTTATTACATACTTCGAGAAGGTATTTTTTGAGTAATAAAACCTTCTAGTAGTTTATCGAGGGCTGGCCGTCCTTACCGCACGGTACAAATATTGTCACCACCAGAAGCAACAAATTCCAGAACAAGCCAGAACTCATACCAAAATGGCAGCTTTATACAAATGAGTATTTAGGGGAATACTAACCCGAACCCTAACCCTAACCCTTTTAAGAGAAGTAAAAACTAAATTAGACCCAAGTTCAGTCTTTTAAAAAGGGTTAGGGTTCGGGTTAGTTATCCCCAAAATTCTCATTTATATAAAGCGGCCATTTTGGACCCCGGAAGCACCCGAACCTCGATAAACTACTAGAAGGTTTTATTTGTACCGTGCGGTAAGGACGTCCAGCCCTCGATAAACTACTAGAAGGTTTTATTACTCAACAAATACCTTCTCGAAGTATGTAATAAAATCTAATCGGGTGTTTAATCTTGCAGGACTAATGGTTTCTGTCCTTCTTATATCATAAATGCCGGATTTGACTCCTCCACATCATCTGCAATCAAACTGTAGAAATTACAATGTTAAAACAGATATGACAAATTGATCAGTCTTTATTGGCGCGACTGACAGTGGCAACATAGGTTTGGTGAAGCCCGGGCCAACTACTTGATTATTTGCACCCAATACCCTATAGTATTCATAAATGTTAGAAAGGAAGACATTTTAGATATTATACAAATAAATCAAGTTTGGTAGCTTGTACAATAAAGTTAACAGCGATAATTTCACATATTGATAGGATGCCCACGAGAAATAGATTCTCGGGGCAGCCCCCCCCCCCACTCTCTGCACGTCATTGGCTACTGAGATGAAACAGGATAGTCGGGGGTATAAATTATCACTACCACAAGTCTATATGAGTACTTTGTAGTGTGTTCTAATGGGCGATGTTAATCCCGAATACCCCTTCCTTGAAGGGACATTTTGTAAGATTTAGATAACGCGCTATAATATACTATTCAAAAAAAGTAGGGGATATTTGATTTTGGGGGCATAATACTAAAATATGCAAATGACTACGAAAAAAGTCACTATAGAACCTAACAGAAGAAACATTTCCAGTTACATGTGACGCCCAAACGCACCAATAGCTACCGCATGGAATGCAGGTGATGCTTGGGATCATCATGGGGGTCCAACCCAAGATTTGCACGACTCTGACTTTGAATGTTACAGTCATTGTGGCATTGAATTCCAGGGTGGAAACATCAGTTTAATTGTTTTAGTGACCAGAAAACAAGTTTTGATATGCGTCGGCTTACCCAAAATGAAAGGTTACGTGCCCTTGGCATGCTACAGATCGGCACAACACAGGCGGTTGTGGCGCGGACGATGAATGTTTCTCAGTCTGTCATAAGCAGGCTATGGTCCAGATACCGTGATACACAATCTGTACAGGACAGACCACGCTCAGGTCGACCAAGGGCGACAACTCAAGCCCAGGATCGATTTATCCGTACCTTGGCCTTGAGAAATCGTGTCATCACAGCAAATCAGATCAGCGCTCGTCTTCAAACAGACACTGGTGTGAGAGTGAGTGGCCAGACGATTCGGAATCGACTGCATAGGGGTCACCTTCGCGCCCGACGTCCTCGCGTGATCCCTTGTTTGAGAGATCATCACATTCAGGTAAGACGTCGTTGGTGTAGGGATCGTCAACACTGGGATAATCGACGCTGGAGCAATGTGATGTTTTCAGATGAGTCAAGGTTCACTGTTGATTTTTTGGACAGACGTAGGAGGGTGTGGCGTCGTCGAAACGAGCGCTTCCACGACGGGGTGGTTCTGTTATGGTGTGGGGAGGCATCACTGTTGCTGGAAGAACGGCTTTACATGTTGTTGCAGGGCGTGTTACAGGCCAGTACTACCGGGACAACATCTTGGCAGTCCATGTTGTGCCGTTCGCACGACGTCATGGCCGCCGTTTCATCTTCCAGGATGACAACGCAAGATGTCACAGGGCCAGGATCGTTACAGGTTACCTCCAACAACAGAACATCACCACATTACCTTGGCCAGCACTGAGTCCCGACCTCTCCCCCATCGAGCATGTCTGGGACATGCTTGGACAGAGGTTACGTCAACGTCAACAACGTCCTGCCAATGTCCAAGAACTTGCTGCTGCGTTGCAACAGGAATGGGACAATCTGGACCAAAATGACCTTAGACGTCTCATTAGGAGTATGCCACGTCGGATCAATGCTTGTTTGGCAAACAGAGGAGGATTTACCCGTTACTGACTTGGTTGTGATGCTGTGGTAACTTTGCTGTTTGACCCCGGGTATCATTTTACCCTTATAATGGTCAGTCTGTGCCTTACTTAGTCTAACGATCATTTGGAATAAATCGATGAATGTGAACTTCATTTCATTTTGTCATTTGTTTCTTCGTCAGTTTCATTAGGTGACTTTAATAACACTTAAAAATCAAATATCCCCTACTTTTTTTGAATAGTATATTTCAAAAATAGATAATGCAAAATGGATATATTGAAAATCTAATTCAAATTACTTTATTTTGAGCGAAGTTATCAGTAGTTGTAGTTTTAACAAGACGCGTGTATTGATCGTAACTACCGTACTGGTCATTCGAGTCTTAGCTTAGCTTCTCGATTTTAAATTAAATCATTTAATGGCCCAAACGTTCTAATCTACATAAAATCTGAGCCATCCGATGGCATCGAGAGTTGATCGAGAGAAAGACCTGCAATAGGCAGATTTGCCTCTTAAATAATGCCTGTTTAAACATGGATAATTAAATTTACAGTCGGCGAGTAACCTTTAGACGTGAAAATTCCACTAATCGATATAGCCCCTTTACTACCAAGATAATTAATATCCCACTTGCTTACTTGTTTACCTAGTATTTGGGAAATACAACTCAGCAGAAAAAAAACGATCACGACATTGTTGGTAGGTTGGTGTTTTACGTCCGCTTCCACAACATAGAAGTACATCCGTTAATAAATATCAGACTGTGGAAAATACCTACTAAAGGAAAGCTAGATTAAGAAGGTGGGTCATCTTTATAACGAGTGAATAATTACAATACCACACGTAGTTAGACGTTTAACCCCGCAGACGTGTTAATTATACTTCTAAACGATTGGTCACATTATTTATTTGAGCAGGCATGGTATAAGTTATTATTAATGACAGGCAGCCGGTTTATCATTGCAGTTGTAGCAGATGTCAATAAGTGACCCCGTCTTGAAACGTGTGCTTACATCGGGTGTTTTTGTGTAGCAAAATTTGTTGAGGACTAAACCAAAGGAAACAGTTTAAAGAATAATGCGTATGTTGTGTAGATTATAGAAGGTTAGCGCTAATTTCATATGAATACAACGGTGACAAATGTGTTTATTGTTGTTATGGCTTGAGCTTTATTTTAAGGAACTTTAACGTGTTAGTGTTTTCTCCAACTGTATAAGCATAAACAAATGAGTAAGTACGTAGTTCGAGATACACAGGATGCAGAATTGCTTTCCTTGTGCCCAGCACACTTTTGTCTGTTTCTTTTGTTGTTTTTGTTTGTTACGTTGTTTTTTTGTTTGTTTTTTGTTTGTTTGGGGGGGTTTTTTTGTTTGTTTTTTTTTGGGGGGGGGAGGGGGTGTTATAAATTTAGAATTATCAATAGGTTGTATGATTTAGTTTTAATTATATTTTAAATATAAAAAAAATCATTTATTCTTTTATTTATAGATAACTGAATGTTTTACCTGCAGTGCAGTTACAACCAAATTTGCAAACCAGACGCAAATCGCCAGAGTGTAGTTTATCAATAACGATAACAAAAGAACATTAGCCATAAAAAATAGAAAACTTCAAACAAGGGTATATATTTCTTTATGTGAGGTGTGTTCGGAATGGTGTTGATTATTATCAGAAATATGTAAACACAAATAATGGAGTTGCAGATAACACGAAGAATAGTGGTGTGCACAAGATAACCAAGGCTGTAAAGCAAATGGGAGATACAGTCACATAAACACGTTACTGGACCACTGTTGTATAGAATGATAAACATTGAGCTACAATTGTTAAAGTTACGTAATGTTTGTGTTGCGTAAAATCGGAATTCGCCAAGGCTGTGTTATGTATCCACTATCATTTATCAACAAAGTAAATGGTATCGAATGTAGAACAGATTAACTTATCTTCCGCTTTTGAAATCCATTTAAAGTTAGCCAGAAATAGACAAACACAAAGTTTCTTGTTGTTTTCTGTTTATCCCGTGCCCCCCGTGAATTGAATACAATATAGGGGATTATAATTTATTTACACCACTCTATCAGCATCGGTCACTTGATCTGATCAAGCGGGCGGCTCTTCTCCGATAATCAGTGCGACGTTTGTGAATTTGTGTTTTAAATCAAATTCACGGATGTGAAATAAAAGAGTATCCAGCAAGACAATATAAAACTTACGTAAAAGATGAATATCCTCACAGATTTCAACCCAATATTCCTATGTTTTCTTGGATATACCATAATCACTGTAGAAGTAAGTATATTTTTAATAATATACTAGATTATACATGTTGTAAGTCCATGCGTTTTGTATTCAAAAACATATTCTTTTTTCTTTCTTTTTTTTAGAAAATTAACCCACATTAACCGTCATGTATCAATAATGATTAATTTTAAATACGCTCTTTGTTGTGAGTTGGTAACACTATATGACAATGTGGATATTTAAGCCAGAGTAAAGTATATTGTTCAAAAAGGTCAAATTTTATGTCCATATTTATGAACCCTCGTGATCAATTTAGAGCAATGCAGATTATTTAAATTGCTGTTATTATCTCTGCATAACAGCTTTGTTATACCCCACCTTAGCGCATGAAATAGTTAACTCTATAATTTGACAGTAATAAAACATAAGTATAATCAATCTTAACTGATACCCATAAAAGAATTAGCAATTTTTTCTTCGATCAAATGGGCACACTGCCTAACTGATAACAGATTAAAACCTTCGTGACTAAGTACAAAAATAGTTACATGTACATGTATCTATGCAAAACTGAACCCGAGAGTGTGGCAATCGACTTCCGATTAATTTCCGCATCTGTTTCCGTTTAATTATATATAGCAACCGTGATGCGCAGACATTACAAACATTTCAAAACTGCCGGATTGGAAAGCCTAGAAATTGACAAAGATGTACATTATCTATTAAACGAAAACACAAAGGGGATCCTTCAAAACAGTTTTTCTAAAAACTAATTGATCATAATTTGATGACACTTAGTATCTGTAATATAGGAACAGCGTTATGTTTGGCACCTCTAAAGTACCTTCGATATTTAAAGATAACTCCCTCGATACGGATTTTTTATGCATTATGGAAATAGTTTTAACAATGCATAATCGCCGAAATGCAAATGATGTCTGTCTCTCTTATAACTGGCATAATAACTAGTCACTGAACTTTGTAATTTAGTAGTGGAGGTATAATGCACAAGAAGAAGATCGTTGGATCTAAAAACCAATACAGCACATGTTCCTTGTTTGTTTATTTACAATGACCAACAATTCTTCTGATGATGTCACAGCTGGTATAAATAAAATAAAACCAAGTACGAACAATCCAAACCATTAGACAAAAAACAGTATAGGCAAAATAGTGTAATAAGGCAAAATAGTGTAATCAGCATATGGACTCTTCACCGTGTACAAAATACACGACAAACTAAAGATAAATCGACCTACACTTTAAAACGTACGAGCTTAAACTATTTTAATACCAGAAATATGCAAAATTTCTAACGGATAGTGTTCCCCTTTAGGATTAATTTAAAGGATAGCATATATAGTAATTTCAAAAGACCCCTTAATATCATTTGTTTTCTTACCAAACTATACCCGATTCATCTTAATGGATAGGTCCCCAATGATGATATTTCTCATAATTTATCTCTTGAGATGGATGTTGGAGATTATATACTTAATACCTAAGATTAAATTAGAAGTAGCCCCAGGTAATGTTTACATTATGTATATCCATCACAGTCCTATGGGGTTTAATGCCCCACCTTTCTGTGCCAACCGAGATAATAAAGACGGGCTACTCAAAGTATTTTTACTAACGGTTGACACGGAACCGGACGTGGTAGTACAACGCCACCAGACCTATATCACTTCCGGGCTCGAGCAGTTTAACAAACGATAGTTACAAATATATTTATAGATGGATATTGACGCGAGACTAAACTAAATGATATATTGCAATGAAGTTGATTTAAGGGAAATCACGAAATACTGGGAGATCTGTAATGTTCTTTTCTAGATGTTTTGATATATGTTAAGCCTTTCATTTCATCTGTAACATTGCCGATAAGACAACATTCATGAAATAAAAAGGTTAGCATATCTAACAGACTTCATGTCTACTAATCACACTGATTTCTATATTAAGGTATCAAGTCAAAATATATGGCTTTCTATTTGCGGACAGATTGATTCCATAACTAGATATTTACATTGAAAGATGTGGCTACACATTAAATGAATTACATTATAAATCACCAGCTTCGGAAATGATTTATTTGACAAACATAACAGCTCGATTGTCGATAAAATATCTTTGATTATTTCGTATCTAAAATGTGACAATCCAAACAAACGAACTAAACTATTTAAATTGCTGTACTGAAATAAGTTATTCGGGTCATTCTGTATTGTCTCTAACAGTTACATCCCAGACCTTTATGTAACATAATACATATGTGGAGATATATTGAGTCGATAAATAAAATAACGAGTCTGTAAGATAAATCGACCAAGAAATCTTATTGTCTAAGTATCTATCAATCTTTAAATCTATGTCCATATACTTAAATGTGTTATTCATTCGTATCATAATTCGCAGATCGCTCGCATTATATTACATTCTCTACCAATGGTAACATCGAATTGAATTCTGTTGGTGGAGACTACATTTCAGTGGAATGGGCGCTACTCACCATTCCCTTTCTATATCCCGACTACTTCTGACTTAAAATATTGCGTAATACGCCACATGCTAGTAGACGGTGTAATAATTAAAAATATGTAAACAGATCACTGCATCAAAATTATCATCTGAAATCAATCCATTTAGTATACGTAGAAATACCTTTATATTCACAACATGGTAAGAAAATTTCCCCGAAAACTGTGTTTTTATCTTTAGCTTCACACATCATTAAGGTTTCGGAATATAATTCATGCGATTTGTTTCTCATATCAACTCGATCTTAATATATATAAAAGACAAGTGTTCTTTAAATAGCTACACTCTAAAATAATTATAGATACCACAGACAGGTATAAATCACTTTCAAGTCATAAAAAGCAGTCAGCAGACAGATAAAATCGACATTAATAGGATTTGGGAAATATGAAATAATGGCTAAAGCAATCCGTGCCAATATTTTACTGTTATTTTGATTTTCTATCCGTTTTTTTAAAGTCTATGGTTTTGTTTTTGATTGTGGTATAAGTTATATCTTACACGTACGTATTCATGTGTTTTTTGAGACATGGGATATCTTTCTTCATATCGGGGCCGTCGTAGTCGAGCTGAATGACTCGGGTTAAAATCCTGGCGTTTCCTCTTTCATGTCGGAACTTCACTTGTCAAGGGTGGGCCTATGAGGGATGACATAGAAAATGCGCCTTGTTCGTATGGTACGAAAACCATACGTCATAGGTTCTAGACTTTTTAAAATGCCCCTCCCTAACCATAGAAAAAATAATGATCATATGTTAGTCTCTGATTATGCCAATGTTGCATGCAATACCCGAATTAGCTTACAAAAGTCGACAATTGCATTCATACATGTAAGTACAATTAGTAGAGATCGGCTGAAATTATAATCGATACTAAATAACTTAACTCAATACTTATAGCTTCAACTAAATGAAAGCTTTCTTGCAAGATAAATAGATATGTGGGTTGAAAACAGCCCCGGATTTAATGACTCGACCTCGTCTTGCTTATGCCTTGTTTACTGTATAAATGTTTGCGGAAATGATCGCGTCTATTGTGGAAGATACAATAATTATTGAATTACACGTATTACCAAGCCAGCTGTAAGAACATGCCAATATGTATGAAGGAATACCAAGGAGACGGGCTATAATTGTGTAGACTGGTATGTAGAAATCATCCCAAAGGAATTTGGCGTTTAATTAGAAACGCGGATACATTGTTTGACCTCACATCTGACCTCTCACGCGACTGTATGACCTTCATAAAACACCATAGAGGTCACGGGTCATCATCTAATATATCTGATGCAGGATCAAAGAAACAAATTAGCCGGTTTATATGCGCCCCCGAACTACACATTAAACTATTAATCGCTTAACTAAAAGATGGATTATATTCTCCGATTAAACGTGTTTAGCCTGGATTTAACATCTGAATATTTTACACGAAGTAATTGACATTAATTAACCCTTAGTACCGCGTAACCATTCGCTTTTTACAAATTGCCAATAATGTTCATCCGTAGTTAGACGGAATTCGTGTATATCCCTATTTGACCAATTCACCTCAGCAATGAAATGAAATGAAATGGGGTTTAACGCCATACAGTGTGCTATGAGGTAAATTTTGCCTGGACAGCGGCGCTACCGTTTTTCGTCCCATCCGCACTACTAGAAAGATGTCATTGTCAGGCCCTCGGACTTGCACCACTGATAAGCACTTTCCAGGCACTTAGCCACCGTCGCTCCCCCTCGGGTTTAGAAAAGAAAGCCAGCTTGAGAGTTGTCTGAATAGTATACTTGACTAGATTGATTAAATTACAATTCTTTTAATTTACATTTATTTTTTATTTTTATTCCGTTATTATTTGAGAACATTCTATTAGGAATAATCATGTTTATAACGGAATACTGAAAGAAGGTATAGACAGATTGTCTGTGGAAGATCTATAGAAAAGCAATTTGATTAAAATATCGATCTATATTTCGTTTCGTTTTTTTATACTTTGGATGGCCTACACTACATGAAGATCTGACAAGTTATAGCCATAGGTCACGTCAGGGGTCAAAAGACCGACTTATGACCCCATGATGTCAGACATTTGATTAACCAATCAGCATTGATGTTACTAGTGGGTTACCCACAGTTCCGTGCAAAACACGCCTAAAGCTCGCCGTGACAGAGCGTTTCATTGGCTTATCCCTGACACCATTCAGAACACGAGTTAACTAACAACTCTTCCAGATCCAAGTGTAGTAAAGACAAGTAAAACAAAATTTTGAACTATAAAAACGAAACGAAATAGGATCTGTGTTTTAACCAGATTGATAGAAAAGTTATCTATGAGAAGCAAAATGATAATAAATACTGAAATGGTTGGTCGATTGATGACATTTTCAAATACACAAAATAAACAAAACCCAAAAAGCAATTCTTCAGTGTTTTTTTTTTAATTTTAGACATCGATATCATGATGTTTATTGCAATATCATGTAGTGCAATGAAATTGAATGAAGTTTAAATATTACCTCAAAATGCAGAGGGCATGGAATTCGATATAAAAGCACATCACATTGTATGGCGTATGCCCATCTCAATTAACCCAGTCTGAACAGAACTGAAGAAAGTTAGACCCCATTTCATTTATTTCTATTTCTAAGGCAATGTGTTTACCTGCGAATTCCGTCTTCCTTCCCCAAGCAACGACTAGTAGGTACCGCGCCTGACAAGTGAAGGCATGGCATGGAACAACTAAAATCTTTCTTTCGACTCGCACTGGATTCGAATTTGAGAGATTCTAGCCGAGGGTCCAGTTCCCTAACTATCACAGCACCTCCCCACCGGTTTGTTACTAAGCTGATATTTTACAATTAAAACATTAATGGTTTTATAATTCGCAAAAAATGCTAAAAAATAATCTTATCGTGTAAAATATAATTGAATTATCCTGCATTGTATTTCCAGACACGAGTTTTCAGGCCATGAGCATAATAGTTAAAATATTCTATAACTACATTATTTAAGTGTATATTTCTGGATGGCTTTATTTTATCCATCATATTATAATATATTTACGTTATGGTATAGAATATTATATTTCATTTCATCATTTCTGCATACTTTTCACTTAAAATCGCCCACCTAGGTGACTACAAGGATCGTTTTGTCACGGATCTTTGGTTATAGTTTGTACCATCGTTATTAGCCCGATCGGTGAAGACAAATAAACCCCATTGCGTTTGTAATAATTGTCGTAGTTATTTTAATGACGTTATACGTAGTGGTTTATATTTGTCAGAATGCTGATGGACTTTTTATGATTCTATTTACGATTTGTTGACATTGGTGGCAGAACGAATCAGCATTTTCTTTTTTACAAAATGCTGCTTTATGCTGATACATTGCTAATTTCAGTCCAGGAAACAATTATCAGGTTATCCAACGTGTTTTCTCCTCTTTTTAAGTTAAGTTTTTATATCGCTAAAACACTCGAAATAGTGGAAGATACAGCTGGTGATGCTGAATTGACAGCTACCTTAATCGCAATCCATCACTATTCTTTCTTATGTTTTACATTCATTTTTAGACATACATTATGCAAGAGGTAAATCTGCCTGGTGCAGGTCTTTTTTTAGGTCTGAAATGTTATGTAAACTATTAATTAGACATATATTAACATGAAAAGACCACAATTAACTCTCGATGCCATCTTATCTGTCCGACTTTCAATGGATTTAAATCCGATCTGCTGTTCAACGTCCGTTGATGATTAAACGCAAAAATGGATAATGGAGACATTGTTACTTATCGTGACAGCGCTACAGTGACAATCGACATTACGAAGATTTTAAAATAAGGTTTTCTCGACGTAGAGTGAAGCAATTTGACTAAAATATTCAGCATATTCCCTTTACATCATCTAGTTTTTAACTATGATAGTGAGAACTATAGTGAGAGCTCTTTATCTGATCTGCCATAATGTATCTGTAATAGAATCATAGTTTTGACAGACAGAACCCATTGGGCAGTCGGTTACTCCGGACCAAAAGGACACGGCCAGTATACAAATGTATACCCCAAAAATATATATATACCTTACTCATAGTATAAGAGCTATGCGTATATTATTCATCAGTGAAGTTTTTACAAACGTCATCACTTACTATTGGCACGAGTGAAGTTAGTAACTTCATGAATGATTTATAATAGGTAATTTCATCGGGGCTCAAGAAAATAGAATAGACATAGTAGTGATAAAATAGCCATTAAAGAGCGGACTCAAACTAATAATATAAATAACACACACATTTATATCCACCGTTACAAATAGACAGAAGATATAAATGCATTCCGGCTTTGATCCGGCTTACTTTCGTTTGTAGCAGTTTGCCGTCCATGTTTGAACTTGCTTTATATAATATCTATAGGCGTACGGGACTATTTGGAGGTGGGGTGGGATAGGTTGGCGAGGAGCACATTTACAACTGCCAAATTTCTCTATTTTGAAGGACGAAGGGTGTGTATTATAACGCAAATTTTAATGAACTAAATACAGAACCAAGATGTCATCGTTAAAAACTGTAGCCTAGGCATCATTTGATGATTTTGTCATATTATGTAGCCTATTGTCGACATAGGCGTCATTTGATGATTTTGTCATATGTGGTGACTTTCAGTCTCATTCGACTATTTATATTAATCTCCACTAGAACCGATCTAGTCTGAGGTCGAGTTGTGGCAGTTGTCGTTAAATGCTTTTTTCGCTCCAATTTCATGCACTTTTCACACATCGCAAATACATGTGGCCATGGGTCTTTATGATTTATCATACCGAAAGAAAAAGGAAATATTTTCACTACAAGGAATGTAAGAAATGTGGTCACTTATACTTTAGATATATATTTGTATGAAAGCGAGCATGACAAAGATATGTCAACATAGTTGTCTAATTTTATCCAAAGCACTGACAAAAAGCGAACTGTGTGAAGATAAATTAATGTAGGTAGCTACATTAAAGAGGCATTTGTTGTGTTCGTATTAGAATTAAAGACGCTTAAGATCATTTTCATTTCTGGGAAAATATCTAATTGTTCATGGCTTAACAATCAACGGCTTTAATGATTGTTCTGGTTAGTTATAGTAATGATAGGTGTGGTGTAGGGTATACTTAATGTTTTAATGAACACCTAACACCACTTCTCTATGAAAGCGTTCTTATTTAATTAATAATAATTTGTACTAGCTTTCTGTTAAATTACTGAAATATATGTTTCCTCCGGTATGGGCATACTCCACGCAGTGTTTCGTTTGATTAGAGCTAATCCAACTTAAAACTGATTGAACGGGAAGAATAGACACACTCCCTCAAAAGCTTAAGTATCAGAAGCCAATCCAGCAATGGCCAGATGGATTTCTCGGGCCAATTAATTTAGGAATATGCGTTATGGGTGGATTATTTATCTGTTCGACCCTTAATAAAGTGTGTATATTCATTTTCTTTTAAAGTTCTTTAAAAGTTATGATTTAAATCTTGGTTCTTTTAGTGAATGGGAACAATAAAATAATGGCCTCAAAAATTTGAATAATCTCATGCATTTTATTTAGCTTATCTGAAGTCATACAAGGAATTTATTGCATCATGTTGAGTCATTTTATAATGAGGGATTTAGATTGGGAATTCCGATAGCCGTATAAAGTTTTACTCCAACATGTACATTTAAGAGAACCGAGGTGTCTCGTTCGGGTTGGACGAAAACTGTGGTCCCTTGTACACTTTGTTATGTACGTAAAAGAACCCTTGACAGTTGGAATTGGATATAAGAATATGCCGCTGTCCTGGCAAAATTTCATTAGCCCATTTCATTTCATACATTTAAGATGTATCTTTTTCGTTATTTTAAATCATTAAGCTCACTATGAACTGTTTACATTGTGCAGTATCGGCCAATGACTTCCATATAGTGCACGTGTACTCATATACTCAAGTAAACAAACATGATTTAATGTTATTTATGTGCATAATAAACCATAAATACGCCGTTATCTTCTAGTACAAGTTGTTAAGAAGGGTCTAACATCTGTGTGTTTTAAACAGTGAAAGTCACTATATTTTGACATACCTTATAAACGCGAAATGTGAAACTACCGAACCGTGCGGTCGTGTTGCCATAAATAGACATTTTACACAGTTGTGATGAATATTGCATTTCATCATCGTCCCTCAGTTATTAACTCATCTTGACAGATTTATATGTATTGTAATGTTTAGTTACAGAGATAAATGATTTTTATAGCATATAATATTTCCACATCTGTGGTGTTTACGTATCGCTGCCCCATTTTTTTTCTTAAGTTTAGCTTTGTTGTGTATAATATTAAAAAAAAATTATGTTGTTCTTTAAGATGACATTGTTTATGACCTCGGTTGTCAAATTACGGACGTAATGTTTAGAGCTATGCTTACACACGAATCCGCATGCTCATTTCGTGTGCAAATTAAATAATCTTCGCCTTATCCACAATACTTTTAGACGGTAGTAGTTTAATTTGACCAAAAGAGGGAGGGGGGGGGGGGTAACGTCAACTCGACAAAAGTTATATCATTTAGGGACTAACATATGGCTTAATTTATTTCAATAATTCGTTTGGGGGGCTTTAGGAGGACCCGGAGAAAAAACCCCGAGGTTTAATAGGCGACCCTACTCCTTTTCATGTACAAGCTAGGGATCGGACTCAATGCGAAAGCTTATGATCTAAACTGCATGCGTTAAACCATTTTCCCCGCTCCCTTCAAACTATGAAATCGGGTACGATATCAAATGACATATCACTGGGGTCATGTAGATCATCATTAAGATCTAAAGTGCCCCCCCCCCCCACACACACACACACTAACTCATCCGTACTATTAAATCGGGTGCGATTTTAAATGACACGTCACTGGGGCCATGTAGATCATCATTATTGCGGAGATTAACCATGGAATGTAGTTCGACGTGCGTATCATTTTTAAAGCTATATGCCTTCGCGTAAAATTAGGTCACCTGTTCGACCCTCAAAACGTATCTTTATCTACATTGTAGATGTACGATGTTTCTAATGGCAACTAAAAATGAAATAATAGACGCAAATATCCTAGTAATTCAAAGTAAATGAAACAATTTTATTATTACAGAGCGTCGGTAGATTATATATTATTATGTGTATTGCTATTACTCACACGTTGGTGGGTACTGCATTTATTCATTTTATTGCAAAAGTTGTATATAGTAACAAGTACGATATGGACCAGTAACCGAGCATGACGCCATCGCCACCATCCAGGAAATGTGAAGTCAAATCACAAATTAATACCTGTCATATATCGAAAAAAAATTAAAAAAATATAAAAAATACCGAAGAAAAATCCGAAACATATCGAAAAAAAAAATCCACCGAAAAATATTGAAAAATCACTTAAAAATACCGAAAAAGATTTTTGATACTAATTTCCGAAAAAAACCTAAATACCGAAAAATCACTAAATACCAGAAAACAAAACTAATTAGCAAAGAAAAAAAAATCTAGGCCACACATAAAATAAATGTTAGGTGGGTCAGGCTAGGCCACCAATAAAAATTGTAGCGAACTCTAGGTCTTATGGAGTGTTTGTGTCTCAGCTAATTGGTTACGCGAGAGCTTGTTCCTTTTATTCTGATTTTTAAAGTAGATCGAGGCATTTGACATCTAAGCTTCAACTACAAGGATACTTGCGCACTAAACTTATTAAAACCTTTAAAAAGTTTTATGGCCGTCATATTGATTTGATTGATAAATATAACGTGTCTCTCTCGGCTATTATTCTAGATATATTTAATTGACACGTATAGATTCATTATATCATTAGCTTGACTAAGGTCGATGGTCAGAATTTTCTGCTTAGACTAAGGAGCGATAAACAATTTGATTGGTCAAGATTTTGGAACCTAACAACTCTGCTTTTAATTAAGACAGAATGTTTAAACTTGATGTAGATGTTCATTAGGTGAATGTCTTGACTGAGTTCAATGATTAACATTTCGAGCTAAAAAATTTCATTGGTCGATGCTTTGGGACAAGATAACTTTGATTCTATCTGGAGAGTGATGAAACGTAGTGTATAGTTGATAATCAGTTTGATTGCTTGATACTTTTGAAAAAAAATAAATGTGCGATTAATTAATATGTGTCATCTATTTATTTTGGGATTTCGGCTCTGGACATCAGCCTCACTCTTGGCTTGTTTTCCTATATGTTGTCGTCCCTTGCCCCCCCCCCCCGCCCGCCCCTCTGTTTTGCAAATTTATGTAGCATATTGTCGACATAAGTGTTGACATGTAATTGGATTGTTATAACTTCCAGTGTGGAGAATTTCAAGTTGCTGAACAAGAGAGACTCCTGTTCGAAGTCTTCAAAGAATGTTTAAAGAAGAGAAAGGAAGATCCAGTGGTTTTAACAGGTATTCCACCATTTATACTTGTTTTAAAACAATGTTAACCGAACATGTTCTTCTCAGGATTGAACTTCTGTTAACCAGACCATGGATATATAGTCAAAGCGACACGAGTTTCGGTTTATAAAATGGTAATCTTGTTTTAATGTGTAATATTGATTCCTCGTTAGTATCGAGTGACATTGAACAGGATCGCCTTCCTATTATCGTGGGTTTTCCCTGGGTCCTCCAATTTCATCCAATTGTACTATATTAAGTTAGTCTCTAGACTTCTCTCAATTCCCTATTACGGATCTCTACTGTAGTTACAATAAATGGTCTCCTGTATTTGCGTCACATCCGGAACTTGACTGTTTACGTTACAGATCAACCATAGCATAGCTCTTTACATTTAGAATCTGATTAAGCTATTTTACATTCAATCGTTTTCTTTTTTGCTCTAATTTCTTATCAGTTATGTTCGACGAAATACTCGAAGAATTCAAATCGAATGGCAGTCTTTGGCATCTGGTTATTCCAGTCGCCACGTATAGTATTCTCCTATGGGGTATATTTATCCTCGTTCATCGAGTTGCTTCATTACAAATGGCACCCGAAAGCATTCTGGCACGCGCCTCGTGTGCCAATATTAAAATTTTCATTTTCTCTTAAATACATTTTCACGGTAAGATAACAACATCAATGTTAATTTAAATTGACCAATAAGTGGCGTTTGCAATGTCGCAGAGTGTGGATGATATTGAGGTACCGACTTGTCTCCATTAAGGCGATTGCTTTCGAGTAGAAAATGGCTTCAATAATCTCGAGGAAATAATATTTATAAATGCCATGTTTTCAAACATTTTTTTTGTTTTAAGGTGATTTCTGGACTTTCGACGTGTATATTTTCAGAATATATAAAAACAATACATTTGTAAATCTGCGTCATTTTTAACGTATGTTTGTGGTGTTTTATGAATACATCAACCCATTTTGCGCGACATTTAATTGTTGTTTTTTTTTCAGTTTACATATTTGAAACTAAAAATAACTCAAATATATTATCTTGTTTCCAGAATTAGTTTAATTGCCCTATTAGCTCGTGTTGCTATTCTTTTTTGACATAATTATTACGCATATTTAGAATTTCAAAATATTACCATATTCTGATGTTTAAAAATATTTTTAAAAGATTAAATTTAGTGCTTTTCTAAGTCGAGCGTAAAGATAAGAGAACGACAAAGTCATGCGGCGAGGTTACGCTTGAGCAGATGCGCACTAGTAATTCTCTCCACGTTGACTGTTTTTACAAATCCATATGTATTGGAATATAACACTTTTTTAACCTTCCTGTATATACCACAAATTTGAATAGCTCAACATCTCACGGTTCTTCTCTGTACCTTGTCAAATGAATCTTTTGCGTGCGACGTCATCCCTAATTCTTGTTCACTCCTTTATCCCTCCGAATGAAAACCATGAATAATCACCGATAATACATGCCTATTCTTGTTTGGCTTTGTAGATCTTGCCGTTATGGTTTCCTCAAAGCAGTCTTCGGGGATGGTATTTTATTACGATATCTTTACGAAGTTTGAAGATGTGAACAAAAGGAATTACTTTGAGAGCAATTTAGCGTTAAAATGTTATTCTCAAGTTAATACTATTCTCTTTATAGGCGTATTCTGTAACCGGACATTTGATAACATTTTGTGTTGGGATGATGCACCGGCAGGAAAAACTGTTAAACAACACTGCCCACCATACATAAATGGATTTAACAAAGCAGGTACAATTGTCTTTGATATACAACTAAATTTCACACTTAGAACGGAAATCGATTCGAATAAAGTAGGTTCGATTTATCTGTATGATTAATAGTGGGTACGTATATGATTAATAATCATTTGCTAGTGCCAGGTCATATCCGGTTCTCTACAGAAGTTTGTTTATGGCCAGGTGGGCGGGTTATAGTCCAACGTATAATAATTTATGCTCGCTGACCAGGCGGCCTCGGGTTCGCTTCCCGTATTGACCGAGAAAGTTGGAATTTTACAGCGTGAATTCCCCTCGTCAGTGATGCAAGGAAGGAAAGGCGTCAAGTCAATCATCAAGTCAATCATGGTCCCGTGGGAACAATGGAGTAGACGTAAAAGAGCACTTGACGGGAATCAAAAATATGCTGTAGCACCGCTGTCCGGGGATAATTTCCCTAATAGCATACAGCATGGCTTATGCCCTTCTTCATTATAGCCCAGTCGGTGCAAAACAGTAGGCTGTTAAATTCCATTTCATTTATCCCACAGAGTATGCCACCAGGACGTGTATGGACGATGGTACCTGGTACATCAACCCATCTCTTAATAAAAGTTGGACAAACTTTTCCAGATGTGGCATGGAAGATGAAAAATTATCGCCACTTATTAAGGTATATGCAATTAAATTTCAATTGGAAGACCGACGTTATGGCCACTGAGGATTTGGTCACAGAGGTTAAGGCTATACGAGCTTAAATAGTTGCTAACTGGTGCTCATAGGAGTTGACTGATTAGATTTAAGAATTTAGGCGAGAGGTCAAGTCTCCACATAAGCACTGGCCTAGGGTAGAAAATATATGCGGTCGAACCGTTGCTGTCTGAAACGTGGTAAATTGAATTCAATTAAAGTTTTTACAGGTCTTGAGCGTGTATGTTAAAGACGGACATAAGAGTAATACAAACGATGTTATTTGAGCCTAAGAACCACCCTCAAAATATAACCAGCATTCACACAGAATTAGTCCTTGCCAGAAGTCACACATCAAAATTTCGATTTTGAAAAATTAGGTGCTAAATTGAAAATGTTTATCTTCCACCTCAAACCCCCCAACATAAGTGTTTTAATCCTTCAATCTGCGAAACGGTTCTTTTGTGTGCGATGGATGTATATTGCTTAATATTTTGCTATTTTGATGGAATGACCAGGAATGTGATAGGAAAGTTGATGATAATATAATTATCTTTTCTTTTTCAGGAGCACATGCCCAGAGTAAAACAACTTTTTACTGTTGGATATTCGTTTTCGTTAGCTGCACTTGTATTGGCTATTTTTATAATGCTGTATTTTAGGTAAAGTTTGATGATTTGTTACCAAGGGCGCTGTTATACATCGCAAAACTAGTAACATTTGAGAACATATCAATGTTAAGAGCTTTTTCCCAAATTTACGAATTGGGTACCGAATAAGATCAAAATGGTGTCAATCTGTAGATGCATTGTGGGTCCTTAATTATAGGTCAAATATCTGTTTCATGGTTTTGAATATATTATTCCTTTAATATTCCCGGAAGATTTTTTTTTTTCATAAATGCCATAAATTCCTAGTTCACGGCTTCAGTTTGTGCACTAGCAGTCATTTGCAGAATAGGCATGGTCGCAGTATTCTTAAAATGTCTTAGATATGTATCTTGCTCCACAAGATCTCCTAGTTTTGATTTTAAAATGAGTGAGAAAGTTCTATAACATATAAAACATGTGCATTATATGGCGTATTCAACGCCGTTAATGAATTGACATCGGCAGTCATGGGTTCGATCACCATGTGATTTCTGTCATTTTCTCTTAAATAACGTGTTTGGCTCTATTGGGTGGATATATAAGGACAATATTGGTGTCAGTCATTATTACATATGTGATAGAACTGGTTAAATACATCCCAAATATAATTTTAACACAAAGATCATTGCTACCGGAGATGTGTAACATTAAGCACGTGAAGAAACGGGAAGTGACGCCAAACATGACAAACACGAGTTATCCTTCTATATAACTGACTGAAGTAACGAGCGATAACAGACAAACGATCGAATATCATTTCACTGATAATTCCGTTGAAGTTGAAAAGTTATTATATGGGACTGTGAGAGGGTATCTCACAATTCAAAACTAGAATTAGCTGTCACTAGATAAGGGAAAACGAGAAAAATAGAAAATCCCGTGCATTCCCCCGTTTTTATTCATTCTGTTCTTAATAAAAACATGGTAATGCACGGACTTTTTTTAATTTGTTCGTTATCTTTTATCTACTGACAGCCAATTCTATTTTTTAATTGTCAGATATCCTCTCACCGTCTCATATAATAACTTTTCATCTTCAACTGAATTATCAGTGAAATGAAATTCGATCGTTACTTCAGTCAGTTATATAGAAGGACAACTCGTGTTTGTCATGTTTGGCGTCACTTCCCGTTTCTTCACGTGCTTGTTACACATCTCCCGTAGCAATGATCTCTGTGTTAAAATTATATTTGGGATGTATGTAACCAGTTCTATCACATATTTTATAATGACTGACACCAATATTGTCCTTTAACCAATTATCTACTGCCCGAGATCATTATCACTAACCAGTAAATTGTGCGTTCCGTGGTTAATAATAAGTAAACGACTATAGTCCAAACCTTCCCTGAGTTGTTTATTGTTGATATTGATATTAATATTTTTATTTCTATTTTGAACAGGAAATTACGATGTCCACGAAATTTAATCCACGTTAATTTATTTCTTGTTTATACCATCCGAGCTTTTATATCATTATTAAAAGAGGTTTTATTAGTGAATGATATTGGTTTTCCTGATGACGTCACTGTTAATGATGACGGGAAATATATGTTAACAGAAGGATCGGTACGTATTTTGCAAATGTTTGTTTATTGAAATAGATTGTTCTTTCATGGGCATTTACATTAATTATGTTTGGCCTCCTTAGAGATAATTAGTGGCTGATCATCATTAAGTAAGTAATTATTGTCTTTTATGTGTATATAATATCTCATCATATCTATCAGTGCTTGATAAAGACTAGAAAAGCCCAGACGAAACGTCGCTGAGTAATGAACAATTGTATTCCCATGTATGTCAAGTTAGTTACTCTTAAATAATAATTTTATTAAAGCACCCCGGCATTGGCAAAACATGTTCACCCGCTGGGTAAATATATTAAGCCCAAAATATATTTCAAATTCTCTTATTGTAATCCATAACAATAAATTTATGGCTGTAATAAACAATTCCATTTTAAAAGTTGACCAATGACATTATAACACGAAAACTACAGACAATCCAGAATGTCAAAATAAAAGTCAATGTCCTTTACATTGGCACAACAGAATATAATCTCGTTTCACTAAAATATAGCCCATTTAATTGTCCGTTTGTTTTGATGAATCGGTATTACCATATATTTTCAGCACTGGGGATGTAAGATGTTTTTTACCTTTTTAAATTACATTATCCTAACCAGTATATTGTGGATATTTGTGGAGGGGCTGTATCTACAATTATTACTTACACTGACAGTGAGAGCTAAGAAAATCAAACTGTGGTGGTATGTTGTATTTGGTTGGGGTAAGTTTCGATTGTCATTTATACTGATAACCAGTCTGAACCTTATTGTGTCAACCAATCACAAAATGTTGAATATGATATCGGTAATAATCACGGACCGTATATATGGTTCTTTGATAGATACCCGTTTCGCTGCTATCACTATAGTGAGACAGAAAACTGTAACACTCGTTCAAATCTGTATAAAATTTGCATAGGTGTCCAATTAAGAAAAGCACGTTAGCCACAGCAATTTTGAAAAAGGTCGTCGTTTTCAAAGATGACTGAAATTTTAGGCTTTTCATTCACATTTTCCTGTGGAAGTATAATGGCGTCGCTCATGCCCGGACGTCTGACCATCTTTGATTGTCGACTGACTAAATGACTGTTATCAAAGAGTAGGCCCAAAGGAGTATTTGTGCCAATTCTGATACTTGCACCCACATTTGATAGATTTCCCTGATAGCACCACTAGAACAAACGCTAGTATTTATCGTTTTGCAGTGATTTTAGTTGCTATGTAGAATTTCCCAAAAACCACAAAGGTGTTATGTGAGCACGCAATAGTTTGTTTTAATCCCAATCAAAGTAGGACGTTAAACCCCATTTCATTTCATTTCATTTCCAATCAATTTATATCTACATTTTTGTTTTGTGGTGTTTTGATCTGTTGTCGGATCACTTCTAACGTGGGTAACCTTGAGGATGAATGTACATTTATGTCATGGCAGGTTAAAAACATTACAGGATAATGTATAGAGAAAACAATGTCATTAATAACTCTTAAAATTATTTTTAACTGTAGTGTTGTTTTTTTAATTTTTAATTTTAGGTGCACCTGTTGTTTTTGTCATACCTTGGGGTGTTACCAGATATTTCTTAGATGATTCATAGTAAGTCCAAAATGTCATTTTATAACTTAAAAGGATTTGGAAATTTTAGAAATCAACAAATTCTTAAGATATTTTTTTTATTACGAATGCAACATAACTTTTATCGATTTTCTATTGAAACAGAATCAAGCTTTGGAATTTGTTTTGAATTTGTTTTAAAAAAACAATACTATTCTATTAACAAAAACAACCATTATTGTATTTTTAGTTGTTGGAATGTATCGTATTATCGCCCCGAATTATTTTGGATTATAAATGGTCCGATTGTAATATCTGTTATAGTAAGTACTATTTTTTTTAAATACAAATACACTATTATTTTTGTGGGCATGATAATCAGATACTATTGTCATGGGTACGATGTGGCATGCTTAGCTTACGCTGGGTATTTTTGTAACTTTCGTCGACAAACTCCGCAATCTTATACAATCAGTTAAAAATCTGAGACCTTTTGATGAACAAATAGCAATGCTAAAACGATACACCATTTATGCGTCAAGTTCATGTGCTGTATATGAAAACCCTAACCAAAAATTGAAGTTAAATATTATCGAGGACCTAATAAACCGTCTCAAATATATTTTAGTGAATCAAACTGGTTAATTATGCACACAGTTTTTAAATGTAAATATTATATTCTTATCCAAGCGTGTTTTGAAATAAATAATGGTTCCTATATTAATATTATATAATCCGGGCCATAGGTACGCACCGGAAGTTAATCATCCGCGTGCGCTTGATTCTACGTTTATTCTTGACAAAGCTATTAATTTTTACTAGTTCATTATTATCTCGCCAAAATCCTGATTTTGAATGCGGTTGATGAATTCTCTTATTTTTCAGATTACTTTCTTAATATTTGTCAACATTTTACGACTCTTATTCACTAAATTAACAGCTGCAAATTGTTCAAGTAGTCGCCGATATAGATACAGGTAAGTTTTATAATAATAAAAGATAGAAATAAGAGAGAGAAACAACATCTTTGTAGTCGAATCTCCGTTAAACTTAGTTAAAATCGCCAAAGATGTAAACAAACTGGACTCGGATGAAAATCAAAAGGCTATAACAGAAGAAAAAAAAAACTTAATTCAATAAAAATTCCTTTATATCTTTCTTGGTATCATAGGATATCAGAAAATGTACAGCCTACCTGGGTGTGAGGTGCAGAAACCTAGCTTGGGGCCCCGATCGTGAAATATTTGATTGTACACTGTAACACAAAAATCCGTGAAAAAAACGTAAAAAAATTCCGGAAACAAAAATTACAAGGAAAATTTGTTTTTCCTGTAATTTACAGAAATTCCTTCAATTAACATAAATTTCATTTTCAAATACAAAAATAAAATCCTGGTAATTTTTGTTTCCTGAGCATGAAAGTGATAAAAATTTCATTGAATTAACCATTGTCTTTATACGCGTGTGTGAAATAGCTTTATTTAACGTCCGCTTTCACCGAAGTGATATCGCTAATATAAGAATACGGAATATCCTAATCAGGAGACGAGCGGAAGGTATCACAAACCGCTACTCGTCAGTTATCGGACCGGTTAGAGGCTTTCAGATGTAAGCTTGCAGCTATGTAAACTGTCCCATACAGGCAAAGTGGCTTACACTGGCCAATTGGTTATACTATCCGATTTAAGCGTGCTTGAAATACCAGATAATACAACCTATACACACGCAGACAAGTCTTATTTTTATTAGTAAACCCACGAGGCTGAGAAGGCGCCCCTATCTTCAAGCCACATACGCTCACACCATCGAAACCACAGCCGCAAGCCAGAGGTCGAAGCGCGGCACTCTAGACCACTAGGCCAGCCAACCCCCCTTACACACGGAGCGTTAAAACATATTTGTATACATTCATGAATATACTTACAATCTGATTAACGTATGATGAATAACAATACACTGTATAGCATGACATGTGATATACCAAAATTTACAAAATATGATTCTTCATAATTAATAAATTGAAATGAATACTATAACCTGATAATTATTATGAATGCTTACATATGTATACGATTACTTATCGTTGCATTTGCAAACAGAAATAATCCATAAATTTCTGGTCATTCCACCTTTTATCCTGTAAAATAACAGAATTAAGTCCATTACGGAATGGAATAAACATTTTATCTCTACATTTTAAGGAAATTCCTGGTCATTCCACCGTTTATTCCGTAAAATAACAAAATTATAGAAGGGAATAAAAAAAAATTATCAATACATTTCATGGAAATTTCCTGTTTAATACTGAATATTCCATACAGATATATAAAACACGTAATTTGAAGAAATATTTCACACTTTTAACACAATTTATCCAAAAAATGACATCGATTAACAGAAAATTGTTAATCTACGGAATTTGGCCACACAAAAAAAAAATGATATTTTTTACAGTGTATATGGCATGAAGAAATTGGCATAATCCGTTGTGTGTGCTCTATGGATAAATAAAATATGTTAGTTGTGTAAGTTTGTACTACTAAATGACCAATGCATCTAGCTTTTATTGTTGTTGTTTCAGACGATTAGCCAAATCTACATTAATCTTAATACCATTGTTCGCTGTTTATTATATGGGATTTATATGGTTACCAGATGATTTGGATCTATTGGCTCAACTTATACGAATTTATATAGAAATGCTGTTTAATTCGTTTCAGGTAAGAATAGATCAATACACATTTGGATTAAAGTATATTGTGAATAGCTGTATTAAACTTTCATCACACCATGTGTGTGGATGGTGAACATTGATATTACACGTTTCTTTGAATAGTTTGATTACATATACACAAACGTATACAACTATACAATATAGTGTGCCCAGTCTTGCGGAAGGTACAGAAATTTGCGACACATTATAAACGGACACATTATTGCTCCTAGAAAATTACCCCTCGACAACTGATGTTTTTTGCTTCGAGCAAATCCATACAGTTATGGACAAGCTTGAAATCGACACCACACCACTTGTCTCAATGCCAGATCTTATCATCCATTCAAAGTTCACGCGTTAGACCACCCAACCAACCAACCCCGTAACCGCCATTTACAATAAGAATGCTTGTCGAAGATGGCATTACACTTTGTACGAATTCCTGCCAGCTATAAAGAATCTGGTAGCAGAGCAAAACCACCAACAACAGAACCAACAAAATCTTTGTAATTTCTTAATTTGTATTAAATTACTCATTCATACAAATACAGACCTACTTTTGTTGTTTACAGGGGATGCTTGTGGCCTTGTTGTTTTGTTTCTTTAATTCAGAGGTACGTTGGTTTCACCTTTTGTAGTAATTTATATACCTAATTTACGGTCGACAAAGGTCGATTTGAAGATGTCATGAACGTTCAACAATTGTATCTGTTATGTTGTCCAAATATTGGAAACTACTACGATTGATAAATGTTAATATCTTAGCGATAACTGGGTTGATTTGCCTCAAATTTTGCGTATAATCTAATCTGGAATCCTTAATGTAACAATATTGTGTTAAAGGCATGCCACTTAGTTCATTACGTTAATATAAATCTGTCGTGATATATACCCCCGGTGTTGCGTATGGATATGTACATGAATAGCGTTATCTCCCGATTAAATAAGGGATTGTTATTCAATATACCTATGTATCTCACTTAGTCAGGAGGTCATACATATATTGCCGAACATTATTATGATTGGTTTGGTAGTATGCAGAATTCTTTATTTACTACTGGATGGAGACATTTCCCACAATTTATTTCGTGAACACGTTATCTTTATCTGTCTATAAGAAAAATAACGTGAATTATGTATTAATATTATACACAATTCACGTTATTTTTCTTATAGACAGATAAAGATAACGTGTGTATAGGGGGTACCGAGAACAAATTGCAACATAATTTGTTAAAAACTTGTTAAAAGTCTTTTGATTAATTAACATGAATCCAAAACGAAGTATAGATAAGTACGGTGGGGCTTGTGAGACGAATTTAAAGTAACCGTATTTAATAAATCAGTTTCATTTGTGTTTTGTTTTTAAGGTTCAGAATGAAATAAAGAAAAATTGGTACAGACGTGTGCTAAATAGGGGAGGCAGTTTCAACTATAAATCCTCCAAAACTAGACACAGTTCCCGGTCATTTAATTCTGAAACGGATGCTGGATATTATTCTAAAAAAGAACAGAAAACAGAATCTATTATGAACGGACATTTAAGTGATATACGTGAAGAATCCGTACCTTTAAATTTAAACCTAAAAATGGCGGGAGGCGGTTCGCAGGACCATAATGACAATATACAAGAAAGTTACGACAACCATAATAGTGTTCCCTCGTATCTTGAAAATGGCCAAGATGAAAATCCCTCCAGTAATGAACCGGAGGAAGAAAAACATGGCGACTCGGTTAGTTACTGTAATGGCAGCATAAAAGTTCAGTTAAATTTGGAAAATCATGTATTTAATCAAGATGAAAATTCATCTGAACAATTACCGGAGGAGCAGAAACATGACGATTCAGTTACGCACTGTAATGGCAGCAATAATGTTCATAATGGCAGTAGTAAAGCTGGTGACGATCACTAAGATGCTCTAAGATCACAATGTTCGTGGAGCTTTTTTTGTGCCTTCGTTGTAATAATATAATTTGTGTGTGTGTGTTTTTGCATGTGACAACGCAGTGCCTTGGCGTTTCGATGTGCATAATACATTGTACTGTTTTTAGTATTAGAACGCCAAGCGTTACGTTCGTATATAGAGATTAAATTTACCCCTGGAGTATTCATTCTTTTAGTGATAGTTGAGATTATGTTTCACATAGAACTTTAGAGTGGTGACATTTTTGAAGGACATTACAAGATGGCGAAATCAGACAGAACAATAAACACAATCAAACACGGATATTGTATGTGAGTGAGTGAAACGATGAAAGTTGTGTAAGTAGTTAACTGACAGTTCTATAAGTATATGCCCTTTAAATCTGAAAATCATACATGATCAGTGACCTGGGTATCTGAATTAGTACTGTTGAGTACTGTTGATAATGGTAATGATCTAGATTAGCACTGCTGTGCAGTACATATAGTAACTTACTTTACTAATTTAACTCAAGTTAGTACTATCTTAGATATTTTAACTAAGGGGGTAGTCCGAGTAGAATCGCCTTGTTTTGTTTTGTTTAAGGTTTGAACGATGGTAACTATAATGGGGGTCACTAATGATTGAATAATGTTACTATTGTGAATTTTTAGTACGTGTACAGAGTTTGTAGTCCGGTGTTATAAGGCCATGTCTAAAGAAAACACGTCTGTATCTTATTTTCTTTCTGGTCAGATTTGAAATCCAAACTCGGATGCTTTAATATGAATATAATAAATAACCCTGAACTCCTCTTTAATGCACAATAAGATACGTCGATTTGCATAATAGCATGAGTAAGTTTTTGCTCTTACTACCCCCCCCCCCCTCCCCCAAAACTCCCAACCCCTTACCCTCCCGATCAATATTAGGATGTAATACTGCCAATCTTAACGCTGGAACTTACCTCTGTATCGGAACTTAAACTAATCATTAACAGGATGGTGTTCATAGAAATAGATATAAGAACCAAAATATTACATCCCGCCCAAAATGTCTTTAAGCTACAGGCGTGTTCAAAATAGTGTGGTTATAACCATGTATGTGTATTTGAGATTAAAAAACCCAAATATTTATACTCATCTATTTAATACATTTGTCTTCGTGGGGAAAAAAATTCGCATGATATTTGTTAGTATTATTAGTGTTTAGTACTCAGTCCTTAATCGTTATTACTTTTTTAAAATAATATAGCTTCCCCTGCTACTGATGACAGGGTAAATCTTATGATACGCCTGCATTATAAGTTAGATGTATGTTTAATCTCAGCTTTATCACTCAATAATACATTCTACAATAGATATCGCTTGTGTGATAAACTTCATAATCTACTGTGATATCTCCTTAGGGGATATCGCTTTACATGAATTTGATTGGTCAATCAAAAAGGAACTACTTTTTTTATTTTCCTCACTCGTTGATAAATGCAGAGTTTTTTTTTATTTTATCGACTTGTGTTGATATGTTTTGATATCAAAAACGACGAGTAGGAGATTCTCTATTTATCCATGTCATCCAGTAGATTTTTTAGTCTTGTGTCTAAGACTACTTACAAAATAATGTTTGTTAACTATCTGAACTTCTTAAATGAGAAATGGAATCGACTGTCCTGTCAAGAGCAAACACACCCTATTTCGTGCACGACACTCATCAAGTTAGCTTTATAATTATAATATTATAACCACGCGGCAAAAATACGAGTTTGCTTAGAAGTTGTATATTTAAACGGTGATAAATGACACTACTGGTGTATAAACAATCCACCCTTCATTGTATATATTTACATTGAGTATTTTTACATCGTATATATTTTACATTGTCTTATTTTTTGTAAATGTATTTTGTACATTATTGTTTTTATGAAATAAATTTTGCCATAAATGTTTAAATTTTCAAAATAATTATATTTTATTTAAAAACAAATTACATTATTTTTCGCTAAATGTGTTAATATCTTCCGTCCAGATCAGGAAATAAAATGAAATGGGGCTTAACGTCTTCTTTTTCTGCACCAACCGATACGCACAAAATTTTGCACGGACCACGGGGCGAAACGCTCTATTCTTATGCTGTGTTTGATTAAACGAATACCCTTGCAAAGCCCTGCACCAATGATAAGGGCAAACCAAGCTGGAAAATTCCGAGGAACTTTCTCAGCTAACACGGGGATCAAACCCAGGGCCCCCTAATTAGTAAACCAGTACAATACTCACGGTATGATTATTATTGGAGTTTAACGTCCTACTTTTTTGCACCGACAGGGATGATATAGACGGGCATACGCATACAGTGTGCTATACAGGGAAATTTTGCCCGGATAGCGGCAATACGGCCTACACTTAACTCGAATTCCAACAGCCAAGGGATCATTTATTTGCACGCCAATGTGTTCACGGGGCCTGGGGTTTTCGTCCCATCCGAACGACTAGACAGCTGTCCTTACGCCATGCCGTGTGCTGTGAGGAAAGTTTTGTCAAGAAAGCTGCACAACGGCCTACTGTCATTTTAAATTCCAATTGGTAAGGGTTCTTTTACGTGCGCGCCAATGTGTACGCGTGACCTCGGTTTTCCGTCGTATCCGTACGACTTGACACTTTCCTTGCCATCCCCACCTCCAGTCCTGCACCGATGACTAGAAAATACTAAGGAACTAATTTCATACACGTACATTCATACACGTTTCATTTCATTCCTATTTTAGTTTCTCACTTTATGTACCATAGTAGTAGACAGTCATGGCGTGTGTTATTAATACTTCGTTTCGTTTCATTTAGTTGATGATTAAATTCTCACTTTTTATCATACCACGCACATGTAGCAGTAGACAACCTTAACGAATATTATTAACACTTCGTTGCTTGATCTTGTATTAATGACAGAAGGCGGTCCTCCAATAAATCAGCAGGTAACGTCAAAAAGTCAATGATGAAGAAAACCTTCGCCGAAGATTTATTCCTGTCTCCTTGAGTACGGAAGCGACCATATTAGTACAGTGTCATAATTTGTTGACAACGATGTTGTTCATCCCAAAAATAATTATGGGACAGTAAAAGGGTCTTTTTGAAACTGAATACTTTACATGTAGAAACAATCTCAATACGCTGTCATAAAAACTCTTTAAAGTTTATTAGGGGCTAAAGCCCACTGAAATATTTCTCTCGAATGCTAACTAATCCGGCCTGTCCTCAACAACCCGGGATCCCGCGAGAACAGAGTCGGTGAACCCCGTCTGGCTCTAACACTGCTATTAAAGGGAGGTAAATAATAAGAGTGTAGACCACAGAAAGTTCTGGTAGTAGTTTAATACTACCAATAATTACTTTCTTAACACTATCCCATTTTTATTCAGTTTCACGAAATGTGTCCATAGTTTGGTTATGGATAGATCGAGAGCTCGGACATGAATTACCTAATTCCAGTATATAGTATAGGTGGATCTTTGTTACGAAATCCACAAATAACAGGAAAAGGTACACTTTAAATATCTCATGTATTTTAACGGGAACGTATACATTGCATTATGTTTACAACAGTACAGGATCTGTAAGACGATTGGTAGAATTCTTACTCTATAAATTAATAATAGCATTATATTGTATCTTTAACTAATTATTGGATTCGCACATTCTATAGAAGTGATCTCACGCACTGAAATGATGAGTGACGGATAGACACATAAAAAGAGTTATAAAACCAAAACATAGCTGGTTCTATCTATCAAAAAATATATCACCTGATCACCTTGTGATCGTAAAATTACGATTGCATCATGTGGCTTAAATAACAAATCATCATAATTAATTATGTAATATTTGACCAATTAGATAATTGAAACTCGACCGAAGGCTAGAAAACTATTATCTCTAGGCATTCGACAGACAACCATGTAGGTCTTGGAGAGCACAGACCGTTGAGGCTCAAAAGATGCCACTGGTTTGTTTGTCTCCAATACCACATTATTTTAGGAAAATTGAACCAAAATGCAAAATCTAATGTAATAATAGTTGGTTCCTCTTGTGATCGGCCATAGTTTGGTTCCTTGGTTTGAGTGCAGAAAGGTAATACAATCTGATGTGAAGTTAAAGTTTGTTAATTTCCTTGAAGATCTATCTATTTAGAAATAATTCTATTTTCTCCCTGTTCACCCTTTGTGCATACCCATTGCTTGCTTTGTTAGTTGCCGAGATTTTGAATGCAGATTTTCTTGCATATTTAGTTTCTACTCATGATTTTAATGAGAATGCAAATGTAAGCTCGTATGATATTTAAAACACTTCATCAAAATTGACGCCATTTGAGACTTTCTTTATATGAAAACTATGACATATCTGGCTTTGTGGGCGAAAAGAATAGAATATTATTGGCCAGGAATATCTCGTGCTTAACTTTTTTGTGAAGAGAGAGACACAACGGTTGTAAGATTGCAACTGTGAAAATTGGAGTTGTCTCCCCTATATTGTGACTATACCGTGAAACCTGTATACATTGACTTATTTTACTCCTTCATTTTATAGTTGTTGTAAAAAAGAATCAGTTATATGCCAAATAATTAGGTAATATTAACTAACTTAAAATAAATTATTTGAAACGTGTAATTTTATCGAGCTATTGTCTAAATCTTATTCTCGTATTTACGTAAAGAATAATGGTTGTCAAAATTTAAAATCAAATGTATTAATTGTTGGTATGTATTCTATAAGTAAAGGGAAATAGTAAATCAGAATGTGAACGTTGGGTAAACCATGTACCTTATGTATTATAAGGTCCATGGGTAAACTACTTCATATAGTTTTGGAGTCTGGTCGGTATTTATAAGAACACATGAATGAACCTGGTCTTCCATTTTTCAAAAGATAGAAAATTATTCAACGGCTTATTCCAATCTAAAATGTACTTAAATTACTTTTTTGAATTTTCATATATTGAATGTCACTAGATAAGAGAACACGATGAAATTAGAAATAGTCCTTATATTCCCTTGTGTTTATTCATTCTATACTTAATAAAAACATGGTAATGCCCGGAATTTTTCTATTTATTTTTTTTCGTGTTCTCTTATCTAGTGACAGTCAATTCTTTTTATGAATTGTCAGATATGCTATCACAGTCTCACACAACAAATTTTGGTCTTCGAAAGGATTATGAGTGAGCAGAAATTCGCCCGTGTATCTGTTATCACTCTTCACTTCAGTCAGTTATATAGAGGGATAACTCGTGTTTTCTTTTTGCGTTCGTCACTTTCGATTGTTGAAACCTTTATTACTCATCTATCGTGGCAATGATCTCTGTGTTAAAATTATATTTGGAACGAGTTTAAACAGCTCTATCACATATGTGATAATGACTGACACCAATATTGTCCTTTAACATTTTCCTGCCAATTGATTTTGTTTTTCTTTATTATACAAATATTAAAGAATTTGGGACAAAAAGTTCAAACTTGACACAGCTTGAGACTATAACATACATATTTACTATTGCTACACGTGGAATACGAATAAGGTTGGGGAGATGGTGGCTAAGTGAGTAAGACGTTGGCTCGCTAGCCTGAAGGTTGCGAGTTCGATCCCGGTGTTGGCCGAGTAAGTTCATCCAGATTTTCCGGTGTGGTTCTCTAAATTCTAATCAATTATGTTCAGTGAATAACGCGAACAGTCCAAATTGAACGACAGTCATTTGCGCCTGCTTTTGTCACTCTTACACTTTTTTGGTCGTTTGTGAATCAGCCATTTTTAATTACTTCCGGGTTGTCTTCTGGGATATGGTTTCTTTGGTCATTACAAATAACACTCGAGTATGTTAATAGAATACACGAGTCGTGTAGTGAATTAAAATGTGCATTGTGTCTTAAATATTGGCAAAAAGGGTCACATATTCTCATGGTAAGATAATAGCATCAATATTGATTGAAATGGCGTGTTTCCCTTTGTCAGTGGTGCAGGACGGAGGATGGAACGAAAACCCGAGGTCTCGTGTAGGCCTTACAGTACACTGCATGGCTTATGCCCGTTTTCATTAGCACAGTCGGAGCACAACAGTAGGACGTTAAACCCCATTTTATTTCATTTTCACCACATATCAGACCATGGTTCTTCCAACTATGCACACTTTCCATGTCAGCCGTCGTGAATTGGCAACACGGCTCAAACATTATCAGCAGTTATTCTCGGTTCACACCAGAATCCAAAATATGTTTTTCTTACAGAAGTTCATTTCCTAACTTCCAGGATTTTATCGACATAACTCCTGATTTAATGGTATTAGTGTTCAGACAGAATGTCACTGTTTCGGTCAACATTTTTATAGTTTACTCATAAAAGTAGAAATTAACATGTTACTCGTCAGGAAACATTTGGAAGACGTTTATAGCGAAGAGGATTTTGTTAATACAGAAGACATAATTGTCTGCTTGAAATGACTCATAAATAATTTCATAAATCAATTGAGACTATCTGTTGTGGGTACCATAAATGGCAAATGGCAATATAGCGTTTACATAAAGGATCCTCATCAATTTGTTCTTCTTGGGTCTCTTCGTTCTCTTGAAGATTGGTTAAAATCAACCGAATAACGGAAAGTGGACGATCGATGCATTGAATCATTCTCGATTAGCCCAGCCGTCTATAGCACTATAGATAAGCTCACTCTATGACCCATTCTTTCAATTATTTGGATGACCTGACCAATACGAACCCTTACATTTCAGTCAATTTGATAAATAGACAAGAGAACAATGACAAACGATTTTACGTATGTCACTATTTGTATTGTAGACCATTTGAACCGATCGTCTGTGTCTGAATGATTTGTATTCTATAACACATGTATTTTGTTTTAAATTATACATAGCCGTTATAAATGCTGTGATTTATTTTATCTAAATAGCTCAGAACGTTTAGTCTTTAATTTGATACTTTGATTTTGTGGTCATACGTCATTTAAAGCCCAGATACACGATCTAGTTTGACTTTTGATTTTGAACAGTTCAACTTCGAAAAGCAATATCAAGAAAAATAATTATTATAAATCATAAGAAACAACTGCGCAACCAATTTCCGTTTTTCTTAACGTTAATCTGCTGTATTTAATTTAATATATTTAACATGATATATCTAGTCTGCTATATTTCAATCGATATATTTAATTGGATATATTTAATCTGCTATATTTAATTTGACATATTTAATCTGCTGTAATTAATCTGATTAATCAGATATATACATTATTTTGTAATTTATGATTAAATGTTGATAAATGAATTGTAGCCTACACAAATTTCAACAAAAGCGCTATATGGCTAACATTTGTAACGTCATTGCCTTATATGCGCGATGGGTAACTTGATTAAAAGGGTATTAGCACTCTCACCATGAAAATAAACGTAATTAATAACTTTAGTCTTGTCCAATTATCGAAATCCAAACACTGGTCTGCTTAGGGTAACGAATATTGAACTCCTTGAAAACCCTGACTCCAAAATAACGTTTTCGTGGGCCTGGTAGATTTGTCTCAAAATGTTATCATACACTCTAATGAATCTGCAATGCTGGATGTTATTTTACAGTGGAAAGGAAAACAATTTTCAATCTACCTTACATCAAATAACAACGACTATTACCCTTCGGTCTGTACCACAGACAGAAAATCCCCAGGAACTTCTCCGTCAACACAGGAATCGACCCCTGAACCTCCTAGTCAGTGAGCCTGCGTCAAACTAACTGAGCCACCGTGGCTCCAATGTCAGTTTAATTTAAAATATAGCTTACGTTAAACTCAACTCCTCTAACTTGGCCTTGTTCTTTATGTAACGCAAATATACGTGTTATACCACTTCAAATATTATGACGTTAACAAAGTAACTCTCGTCATACATTTAAAGAATATAATAAAAACTCTACTTAGCTAAATGAATAACGTCGCGATGTTTACAATTCATCTATTTTAGATAAACGATGTGATTTACCCCGATAATTGACCCGAAAATAAGCAAGACCACTTTGACAGAAAGTCGATGTCAATTAAACTGTAGACTCCGGGATATGAAATGCCACCAGACTCAACAATTGTGAAATTAAACTGAAGTCTTTCATGTACCAGCAGCCCTAGTGATATAAATATTGAATTGAAAATGAAATCAACATTTGTCTAAAAGGAACAAATTGTTCTGATGAGTAATTTGTGAGAAACGTTATTTCTTTCCTAATTACCCCTAATTACTTCATTTTAGCCTTTCAAGCACACTATTGTACATTATAGTGTCGATCTTCTTCCAAATTTATTTAAAGCGACATTATGACTTTAAGAAAAAGTATACATTTATTCAATTTTGATTGATATACAAAATAATAATGTGTCTTGAACTTTGCATGCACTTTAATTTGCAGTAACTGGTAACTTTATAGTCAAATCACGTTTAACGGAATGTTTTTAAGAGACCGGGGAACAATGACGTATATATATATATATATATATATATATATATATATATATATATATATATATATATATTAATATATAATGTATACGTCATTGCTGAGGAAAACCTCTAAAAACATTCCGTTAAACGTGAATTGTAGCCTACGTTATGTCGTTTAAAAGGGCCTTGCCAGCCGCCTTGACATTTTGGATTGTCTGTATGCTGTCCCGTGTTTTGTCGAGTACTAGCCAGGTATACCAGCTAAGCATTGTCTGGTGTTGGCGCACTTTTAAGGGCGAACAACTCTATTCTCTAGCACCTTAAAATTGTTATCAAAGCACATATTTACGGGGCGCTGGCTCGCTAGCCTGGAGGTCGGGTGTTCGATCCCTGCATTGGCCGAGAAAGTTCATCCAGATTTTCCGGTGTGGTTCTCTAAATTCTAATCAATTATGTTCAGTGAATTACGCGAACAGTCCAAATTGAACGACAGTCATTTGCGCCTGCTTAGGTCACTCTTACACTTTTTTGGTCGTTTGTGAATGAGCCATTTTTAATTACTTCCGCGTTGTCTTCTGGGATATGGTTTCTTTGGTCATTATAAATAACACTCGAGTAGAAACGTTTATGTTAATAGAATACACGAGTCGTGTAGTGAATTAAAATGTGCATTGTGTCTTAAATATTGGCAAAAAGGGTCACATATTCTCATGGTAAGATAATAGCATCAATATTGATTGAAATGGGCCAATATTGAATTCTTACTTGTGTTTTTAATTTCCAATATTATGGATAATATTGAGTAAGAAGTTTAGCTCCTTTCAGAAAAAAATGATATTTCAACTCAAGGTAATGTATAAATAAGTCTTGTTTTTGTAATTTGTTGAAAAGACCATTTTTTCATTGCCAACCACTATTTATTTGTTTTCAATTGTCTGTGCATGTCAGATTTCTTAGACTAACAGCGTTGATAAATAAACTATTTAAACGATTGATGTCAAATATTACAACATATTTTGATGAAAGATGAGTCCAGGTCGGCATAAATACATTTTTAAAATGTATTTCTGTGTAAAATGTTGTATCACAACAACATATTTTATCATACATAATTTACTTAAATATGATTTGTAAGATTTAGATAAATAGCTGAAATTTCTCGATATAATAGTTTTAAAATGATCGAAAAGGAGTATATTGAAACATTCAGTTAAATTACTTTATCCTGAGGGAAGATACGAATGTTTTGATAAGAATTGTCTCGATTTACATTGCTACCATTGTTTCAAGAATAAAAAAGGTCTCGATTATCCATTTTTAAATGAAATTATTAAATTGCAATCGTGTTACTATCCATTAAAATTTAACGATGATCTAGAGCGTTGATTATGGGCTTATCATGTGAAAGGAGTACATTTGAGGCAAATAAAAAAGCCACCCATGCAACAGGCAGATTTAGTTCTTACATAATGCACCAAACCCTTTATACAATTAATTGTTGTCGTGGTTCCTTAATAGCTTGTAGAATGAGTAAGTTGCTAACCTATTCCTGAAGCAGTGGTTACGAGCAATCTCAATTTATTGAAGTTTGCAACATTTATTAAGGTAAAATGGCGTTACTGGTTAGTTTTTTCCCGCGCCTGGTTCACAATTCAACTTAGTGATTGATATGCATTTCAGAAATGCTAGATCATTGTCCATTTTAATGATGTATAAATGGTGTGTAGTGTACAAATCTATGTAGTCAAACCTAATACTTCAAACTCGACTTTTTAATTAACACTATTGTAGTAGCCCCATCAATTCAAGTACATTTGGTAGGTATAGATATGTGAAGAATTCAAGTGTTACTCGATTCTGCTTAATTCTTATATTAGAAAACCCTCAAATTTGTATATTTTGAAAGAAATCTTTAAATTTGCGGTAATGGAAGAATTTTAAGCGTCTTTAATTGTTCACATCGTTGAAGTAAACTGGAAATCGGTCATGATGTCAGGGTTGTATGCGTATATCGATTTATAGTAGGACATTTCGAATTATTTGACAGAATAATACTCAACCATCAAATCCCAATATTCATTTCCATGAAAAAACCGTGTCTTGAGAAACAAATGTCACTGTTGCATTTATTTCTTAATCTATACAAATTCATCAATACTACATTTCAAGGTAACCGACTCTCAAAAGATCAAATTTGTCCGCCTCTTAAAAACTAAATAATGGTATGGTTTTATATGGACGTCATTATTATGTAATAGACTTTCAAATCTCAACTTCTAATTGACATATAATATCCATTTTCGATGCCAGTGATATTCGTTTCAAAGTCATGAACTGTGCACATATTGAAAATAAAGCATGGAATTTGGAGTGATGGCAATGTGTAGAATCATTTAAAAGGGAAACTCATAGCATTTGACAGTAAACGTCGTCTTCTTGAAACCCAATCAAACTGCTATTATTCTTTAATGGTATATCAAATGTCAGCTTCCAGCTTTTAATGGATATAAAATATCCATTTTCGAAACCATCATTCTATATTATGATCTTAATACATGTTTGATATACTAGTATTTTTGTGTACTAGATAGATATTCTGCCATATTGTCTTTTAAGATGGCCATCCTAACTGCTACTCAATTTGGAGCGAAACAAAATGGAATGGCTATTATTATTCATGTAAAAGGAAGGTGCGTTGCATTTTTTTAAACACCATTATCTTAATGTCCTTTATTGCCGCCATAATTTTGAAATGGGTTTTCAAATCTCATTATTGAATGGCAGCCATTTTGGATTTCGATATGGCGATTTTATGGTTACTGTGAATATTGTTGAAAACGTATAATTTACAATATATTTAGATTTATAGAAATAGTTTTGGTCACGAAAATATACATTTCATGTCAATTAGAAACACCGGTTTGATGTATGGTATACAAACGTATATGTACTTATAATGAAGGTCTAGTTAATAATGCAAATAAATATTTCAGTTGACTTAAGCATCTCCATTCGCGATTCCCACTGGCTGTTAGAAAAAGTCACAGAAACATGCTACAAATCCTTCTCTATGTAACTACCAGAGAGAGATAGGGCTGTATATAAACATTATGATTATTTTGGAGATTATAGAAAGTTGTGATTTTTGCTACTTGTGTCCAGTCTATAAAGGAAGACAAAAACCTATGAAATCAATACCATACCATAGACTACAGATTTTCAAAATCTATTAAATAGTCGGTTGGGGGAGATAACTTCTCGTTTTGTGCAAATGTTGTAAATCAGGTGGGCAGAGTAGGGGGCAAGGGTTTCGACAAAGGAGATCCGCACATAAAGCAGCAAGGTAAACCACATTTCTGATGTGTTATAAAGATGATTAAATGTTGATTTAGTCAAAGGAAACAAAAATTGGTTTGCTTGCTAACTTTTGTCTCGTTGTCGCTATGAACCGTCGACTGTTGAAAGCAAAATCAGTTAATATACTCAGCCAAATTAAAAACTTGACACTGATGAATTTCAACAATTTTTTTTTTCTGGTAAGTCAAATAAATTTTAAAGTGTTTCTAACGATAGTAAGTAGTAAGAAGCCTTTAATTTCATAAAATTGTAAAGTCACGTGGATCACGTGACTTTTGAGCATATAAAGATGAAAAACCTGAAAAACACGTGCAAACACAAACTCGTGAGGTCAATCGATGCAAGTTTGCTTAAACAGAACACGCACACGTAACTTGAACTGGAAAAACAAATTAAAATTGTTATTTTCATCTTTGTTAGAAAATGCCGCGCCTTTCAAATGTAGAACGTCTACGTGCTATAGGTAGTCTCTATGCTGGTCAGTCTGTGGTCACTGTTGCAAGAGCCTTTAATTATTCACGCCAGGCAATAATTAATCTTAGAATGAGAGTGCTTCAAACTGGACGTCACTCCAGGAAGATCAAGCAATACGATTACGTCATCTTAGAAACAGATTTGTCACTGCAACCTCCACAAGTAGAGAGATGTTTGGTGGAAGGGTAACTACACAAACTGTTCGAAATCGCTTGCAGGTTGCTGGTCTTCGAGCTCGGAGGCCCTATAATGGACCAATATTGACACCTCTTCATCGCCGTAACCGACTTGTGTGGGCCACAAGACACATAAGATTTACTCAAAGACAGTGGCATTCGGTTGTCTTTAGTGACGAATCTCGATTCACTTTGAGATTTGCCGATGGCAGGGCCCGAGTGTACCGCAGACGAGGTGAACGTTACGCTCAAGTATGCGTCAGAGAAGTTGACCGATTTGGTGGCGGCAGCGTCATGGTTTGGGGTTCTTTTTGTGCACATGGACGTTCTCCTCTTGTTGTTGTCCAAGGGAACTTAAATGCTGTCCAGTACAGGGATCAGATTTTGCAACCTGTTCTTCTTTCGTTTATGCAGAAACATGGGCCTGGACTAACGTTTCAACAAGACAATGCTCGACCCCATACAGCAATTGCTACCCAGAATTTTTTAAGAAATGCCGGTGTCCAAGTCCTGGATTGGCCGTCGCTTAGCCCCGACCTTAATCCTATTGAACACATCTGGGACGAACTGGGTCGACGTGTTCGTCAGCAAGTGAATCCACCGTTGACGTTGCAGGACCTTCAACATGCTCTTGCTGAGCAGTGGCGACGTCTTCCTCGGGTAGTGTTTACTAATGTTCTGAGATCCATGAGAAGACGTTGTGTGGCAGTACGAGACGCTAGAGGAGGCCACAACCGTTACTAAACACTTTATTCCGATTGTTCTCCAAGTCTGTGAATTTCATTTTGGGGGGTGCTGTGACATCACGAACGTTATCAATGTCAAGGACTTTCGGTGAGACGTATTCTTGCTTTCTGTTGATGTCAAGGTCGTCTGTGCACAACCTAACACTAAAATAGGTGCCTTAAACCAAATATTAAAAATCTAGTCCCAAAAATCCCGAGTGTCAAGTTTTTAATTTGGCTGAGTATATAGCTCACCACTGGCTTAATTTACGGGCGTAAAGTTCGAAATTTAGAAAACAAATATACATCCTGCAAAATCAAGTTAACAACTAAAACGAAACGAAATGAAATGGGGTTTAGCGTCCTTCTGATCCATACGGGCTAAAGTTAACATATTAGATTTAGTCAAATTGACAATTTAATCAAACACCATTATCAAAGACCTGGTTAGACTGTTTATAGGTATTTCTGTAAAAGAAATAGTAGAGGATAGAGAATCTCATTAACGTTAGAAACTTGGTGTCTATGGAATGTACTATAAGATAAAGTTTCTGAAAAACATAGTTTATCTGAATTTCATTAACAGTCATTATACGATAATAACTGCCTATAGTCAGAAAAACGCATATCCAATTTCAGATGCTCACCATAGTACAATCGACACTTTATTTCCGACACAGCAAAACATTAAAGTGCTACTATGGATCGGAAAAGCTAACAAACAAGAAAATCTGTCAATATTTAACCATGAACATAATTTGATTGAAAAAAAAAGCTCCGAAAGATTTAAATTTTAAAAAATTAGCGGATTTTAAATATTTCAAATGAAGGTTTACATGCCTATATATATATATATATATATTCCTCTTTTTTTATTTACTCCTTTTTGACTCTATTGTAATATTATGTACCGGTAATTTATTTGTAACCGGGAGAAGGGTTTGTATAGGCTTTGCCTGTTCCCCAATCCCCTCAGTTTCTGAATAAATATTGTTTATAAAAAAGTATCCAATTTAAATTTTGCAAAAACAATTTATAGAGTAAAATAAAAAATTGGAAATAGGCATTTTGCTTTGAAAGGTTTACAAGGCATATAGTTATCAGTTTGTACTTTATCAGATATAAACTTTTCAATTTTAACACATTCTCGAGTAATTAATATCGTGCAATTATCAATAATGTATTGTTTTGAAGTTGCCTCTGAACGTTCCTCTTAATTTTGATTATTAACTTATAACCAGTCAGTGTAACATTAGCTGAAAAAGGATCGGCGCATACGAAACATACCGCTACCAGACCGTGCAGGACTAACTGCCCTACAAAAACAGACTAGCACAAATAATCACCATACAATTAGGATCGGTGCATACGGAACTTACTCACGGGGCAGGACTAACCCCTGCCCTATAACAAACAGACTAGAATAAATAATAACCATAACATTAGCTCAAGTTGTATCGATGCATAACAGGACCGCCCCACAATAATACATACTAGCAGAAACACTTCAAAATGCTAGAGTAAGTGACAGAGCCTTTCACAATGGAATAATGAAATAAAAAGTACCAAAATGAACCGAACATCAAGATAAATGCACAACTGCCAGCTACGTGTTACTTGCCACAGTTATTAGTATACATGTTGCCAATTGAATTTTTTCGGGATAATTGTATCAACTGTATTTGTACTGGGTACTAGAATTCGTGTGTCCATGTTAATTGCTTTAAGGGAACGTTGATGAAACAAGGAGGATGGCATTGACTTGTCAATTATTCAGTGTAAAGTATTATTCCAGGGATTAAGGCAATTTGTTTTGTGATATTTCTACATGTCGCATCAAGGACAGAAGATGATTGGAATCATTTCTCTGATTAAATTGTGTAGGTGCTACAATTGTAAAGTGTCTTCGGATGATGAATAGCAGCAAGGACCTGAGTTATAAAATAACAGTGAAATGAAACAAAATGATATGTGACTTAACATATTACCGTTCTGTACCAATAAAGATGGACATATGCCGTGCAATGTCCAGCTAGGGAGATTTGCTCGGACACGGCGTTTTCGCCTTCTCTTCATCGAATTTTCCAACTGCCAAGGGTTATTTTACGTGCCCACCAACGTCCTTTGTTACCACGTCTTCCGTCCTGGCCCACCTGTAAGGGTATTTATCGAACTCGCACTTTCTTGTTAGTGAGCCAGTCGCTTTCGCCGAGCTATCATAGCGCTCTAAAAGAAGCAATACTCACAATACTGCAATGTTACCTGCCCCCTGTAGTTCCATTTTTGTTCAGCCAGTCAGATCGTAACCAGATAAGAAATGCGGAACTGACAATGAAAATGTCTCTATTCATTTAGGTTGTACGAATATCCGAGTAGGAATAAAACATTACTTGGATTAAAGAGAATTCCACACAGTTTCCCTCAAATGTGTATTTTCTTTTTTTAATGACTAAAATGACGCTAATCACCATTTCACCCCCTTTCGAAATTATTTAACTATCTTCTGTTTTTCGTTTTGATTTCCGAAATTTGAATGGAGTTATATATATGACTTATATATTCCTAGCGAAATTCAGCGGCAAAATGGCAGATTGCTCAATGTCATAAATAAAACTGTCCAAAATTCAAAAATATCAGTTGCGCAATATAGGTATCGACAACAAATTTGTTGGCGGAGTGGGCATGTCCCCAAACTGGAATCACTCAGATCTCATCCTCACAATCCAATAGGTTGGTAACAAAAAAACCCCAATTAAAATCAAAAGTCAGATAGTCTTGTATAAATGGCAAATAAACCTTGCTTTTTATGCTCTATATCAATTTCTGAGCTTAATCTGGTAAAGGGCATATCCCCAGTTTACAGCCAGTTCATCACTGCCTGTGGATTCAGATGAATTATATATCCATGTATTTTAATTAATAAAATATTAAAACAAAGCAAAACTTTATTTATGCCTGTAAAGATGTGTAAACAAACCTCTGACGAGTCAGTCCACAACCTTTCAATTTAAGTGTTATTTTGGTATAAAAATTATAGTCAAAGATGGTATATACGTATAGAATTGTCATTGTTTATACTTAATTTTTATAATGTTATGGTAGATAATTGAAGCACTCTGAGACGAACAAACTGTTCATTATTTCAAATGCTCTCTTTTCTTTGTTCCGTATATGCATTCCTTGTGCTATAATTACCTATTTTTATCGGGGATCACGTGCCTAAGTGGGTAAGACGCTGGCTCGCTAGCCCGGAGGTTGGGTGTTCGATCCCTGCATTGGTCGAGAAAGTTCATCCAGATTTTCCGGTGTGGTTCCCCCTTGTCAGTGATGCAGGACGCAGGGCCTGACAAGAACAACTGTCTAGTCCTTCGGGTGATACGAAAAAACGTGGTCCCGTGTATATATTGGAATGCACGTAAAAGATCCCCTGGCAGTTGGAATTCGATATAAGAGTAGGCGACAGTGCCGCTGCATGGGCAAAATTTCCCTCATTGCACACTGTATGGCGTATGCCCGTCTTCATTAGCCCAGTATAGGAGCAGAACAGTAGGACGTTAAACCCCATTTCATTTCATTTCATTTCACCTATTTTTATCTATCAGGATTGACTTAAGCTCTTCTGCTTTATACATGTAGCACAATACTAATCAATACAAGTTTTATCCTGGCTTGCCCATCCCTTTGTGTATAGTGTCCGGTCTTGGTTTATGAGATGCAACTGGGTGTACAAAACACAATGTACCAGGTTTGCAAATGAATTAGTCTCTAGCTTTAGCTCTGACCAAAAACTAATTCAAAACACGCCGGTGTTTACCGGAAGTTATACAGATTGCTAGACCACAGCATTCCGTCAATGCTCTTCGCAATACGTCTCAGTTTAGATGCTTTAAACTAATATATCGGTACTGTCACGATCGTACTTCCCATTAAAGGGAGGATGTGTGGGGGTGAGTGTGAGGGGCATGGTGGTACATTTAACTTTATACAAAGTATGTCATTTCAAGACTAACATAATACTATATATTTATTTCAATAATTTGCGCAGGGGTATTTATCAAATCGGTAAATACGCACGATCTTAAGTTCCTTGTCATGTTCCTGAAGCAACGATTTCGAGTTTTGGAACATCTAGTCTTTGATAGATTAGTCTGGAATTCCCAAACGTTTATTTACAATATCTGTCTTTACCATAGACACGTGGTACGAACACGACAGGAATAAATTCGTGTACAGCCGTTGAAAACCTTTTTTTAAATGAAATCAGTAACCAATCGAAATTAGTGACGAAAAATATAGGGTATTACGTGAAGGGCTTGATGAGTTAAGTTAAGCGAGATCAAGCCCTCTATTGAAGATGACTCCTTGTCATCCACGTACTCCATAGAAACAAAAACAAACATAAAAGTTAATTTTAAATCAAATCTAAAAAAAAATCGGTCGGTGATCTGGACATTGACAACTACACACTCAATGGTGTCCATTGGTAAACGTGAATAATATAATAACATAATAGATATAATTAAAAAGGAAAATCCTAAAACCCCTTTCCGCGCTTTTATAACCACAATTTAGAGAATAACTGGTCAAAACTGAACACATTCTTAGAAATAATCTTTGACCAATATTGACCAGTCAGCTATATAGAAGGATAACTCGTGTTTTCCTTTTGTGTTTAACCAGTTCTATCACATATGTGATAATGCCGGACACCAATAATGTCCTTTAAATTCATATATTATACACGGGCTCTCCAAGTAAGGAATTTCACTATGACAATAGCTTTAATGAATCTATGTATCTTTTTAAACGACACGTGAACTAATTATTCTGCTAGGTTTAATTTCCGATTATACTGACGTGTTGAATAACCTTAATTATATTCTTAAGTTCTTCGACCTTTAGGTCTGTCTCCAACAGGGTACGTCACATGTATCTTAATCGATGTTATCAATGGCCCTGATTTGTAATTCCTTTGAATGTATTTTAGTTTATTTCTATCTATAATAATGTTTTTGCTTTTAATGCATACGCCCATAACGACCCCCCTGGGACGTTTCTGTATTTTAAAAGAACTTAATGGGATGGTACAGAGAAGTAATATTAAGTGCAGTTGAGGCTGATTAAAAAAACAACATGCGGACTAATTCCACAGATATTGCAAGAAATACACATCAACTATCAAACTAGATTTGTTTCACGCCAAAAATGTCCCACCCCACCCCCAACAAAATTGGATTGTGTATGTTGAATTGTTTATGTTGGATGGCAATCCGCTTCGGTTGATAATTTATCTACAGATAAAGATAGTTTTATGTGATAACCTATTGTGTATTCTACTGCCAACACAGCTAAAATTGAAAGTTAAGTTAGTAAACAATCCGCCTACCTTTCTTGAACAATGACGTAACTCAGGCGTCAGCGATTTTGCTTTGATTGTTTGATACCGCTTATTATGGGTCTTTGGTTTCTATCTTCTTCCAAAAATCATTAACTCTATTATGGAGTGTATTTGGAGGGGAAGTTTATTTGTTTTCCCACAAATCAGCTAAACGGAAAATCTGGACAAAGAAGGGGGCCTAAAGGCAGCAAGTAAAAGTATACTTATGGGATTGTACATGTATCAATATTTAAATGTCTATCAAGAACTGCCTCCAAAGAAACAAGTTCCTTAAATTTCAGGCGAAAATGTTATAAATACTTACGAAATGCTTTTCAATACGTTATCTCATAATAAAGCATTGTCGTTCAATATGATTTTAACGCAAACATGTAGTTTCTAGTGTCTAGTCAATATGTTATTAATTGCTATAATCGGTGTCTTATATGCATGTAGTTTTATAGTGTTAATACAATGGTCTCTTCCACCCATATGGGGATTTAATATAACGCCATAAATAATCTGTAGAATTGTTTTTTTTTTATTTCTATTTTATTATCGAAGATGTTTGAGATCCCAGAAATTATTGTGTTTGTGTGTGTGTGTGGGGGGGGGGGTATTATCCTCAAATAAATTGTCAAATGGAACCATGTTATACATAAGGTGCCCCTTAAAGGATTACTAACATTAAATATTGTATCTATATTGTAGACAAAGCGGTGAATTCCCCCACCACACGTTTCGGCACCTTAAGTTTAAAGTTGCTACACTGGATGTCTTCTGTGGATAAAAAGTTTGATTTTTATAGCATTAAAGACGTCGTCTTCTAGCATGCCAAGGGATTTTCGGACAAAATTGTATGCATATTTACATAAATTCTGCAATAGAATAATGTATTGGTAAGTAGAGTGATCATAGAATAGGGTATAGTACTTTATTATTCATCTTATTTTTAAATAAATGCATGGGAGAATTACATTAGGCCGTGATTTAGCCCCGAAAATCGTTTCATTTCGTCCTAGCAAATTTCAGGTGAAAATCTGACGCTTTGTTGCATAAGTAAACCAGTAGGCCTTCATTGTCGTAAACATTTCTTTTCAGATGCATTGCACAATACGTCTAACACTTGAATTACGCCTCGAACTATATTTGTTAAGTGCAGCCATAATGGGGTGAAAAAATCAAATTCTAAGCCAATCAGAAATCATAAAAGCAAACGTCATAGGGTCACGGGTCAATAATAATAATGAAGTTTTATATAGCGTCTTCTCCATGTTGACACATGCTCAAAACGCTTTTTGTAATGGCTCTACTGGTAAAACTGTTGAAACAGGAAAGTCTTTAGTGCGGATTTAAATTGATTAAAAGTTTGTTGATTCTTGATCTGTTGTGGAAGTTCGTTCCATAATCTAGGACCAGCTGAACTGAAAGAAATATACCCATATGACTTCAAATTATATCTTGGAACAACTAGTGACTGTTTATTTTGAGAGCGAAGTGATCTAATAGGATTGTAGTCATATAAGAGTTCAGATAAGTATTGAGGAGCTGCATTATTGCGACATTTATACACAAATGTTAGTATTTTGTATTTGACTCGCGCCTCAGCAGGTAACCAATGTAAAGAAGCCAGCACATTCTGGATGTGATCAAACTTATGTGTCCTTGTTACTATTCGGGCTGCAGTATTAAGAACCTTTTGGATCTTGGCTAGAAATGCTTGTGGGATTCCATAGAGTAAACTATTACAATAATCAATCCTTGATAAAATAAGTGATCTCACAAGTAGTTTACAAGCGTCAGCAGTGAGATAGTTTCTGATGTTACATATACAGCGTAGATGATAGTAGCATGTACGGCATACCATATCAACCTGAGCGTCCACTGTCAGAGAAGGATCAAATATCACTCCAAGGTTTCGAACATTTTTGGAGAAATTTATTTCTGAATTACCAATGGTGATTTTAAGATCAGGTAGTAACTTGAGTTGTTGTGATGAACCTACTAAAAGAGCCTCTGTTTTATCGTCGTTCAATTTTAGTTTGTTCGCTTTCATCCACTGTTTAACTGCCAGCGAACAGTCAGTAGTTTTTTGTAAGGCATTTCTGATTAGCATAGGACTAGACACACCAATGAGTTGAGTATCATCGGCGTAAGAGTAGTGCCTCTGATCATAGCCATCGATCACAGACCCTAAAGCGGTTGTATAAAGAACAAAGAAAATGGGTCCTAAAACACTGCCTTGCGGTACGCCACAGTCAAGTTTAAACGGTAGAGATTTAGCCTCACCAAGTAGAACTGTTTGATGTCTATTACTAAGATATGATGTGATCCATAAAAGCGGTGTACCGGAAATCCAAAACTGGTTTTTAAGTCTATTGTATAGAATCTGATTAGCCATAAATAGACCAGAGAATACCTTTTACGAGACTGAACACGTGGGTTTGTTGACATTTGTCAGAGAATTTTTCTGCAAATATGACGGGATTATTAGATAATACCACCAGTTAAATGTTGCATTGACACGATGAAGGCGACTAACCCCTGATCTGTGGCATAAATATAGTTAATAGGGAAATATCACCAATGATTGAATGGATCTGTTATTTCCTGGAAACAAGTATTTCATCAAAACTATTTCAATGCAACATAACAATATCCAAGAGAAATATTATAATATACATAATACAGATGAAAACGATTTTGGCATGATTGAAATACTGGTTCGGTTTTATAATTATAATGTTAAGAAAAAACAAAAATATTAATACCATGTGATCTGAACGATACAATTAATAATAATTCGCAGTGGGAGGAAACCGGATTACCCGGAGAAAACCCACGAGGTTGGACAGGTGACCCTTCTCCTTGTCGTCACGTATAACCGCGGAATCTAAACCACGCCAGTGGACTCAATGATAGACCTTATGATATAGTACGCACATGCTAACCATTCGGCTACCCCCCCCCCCCCCCCTCATAAGAGAGTATAAGATATGTACATTTATTTAAAGAAAAAAAGCACATAAAAAAAACAAATGCAATTATATAAATTTCCTCATACACAACAATACCATACACCACTAGTATTAATGAAAAATCTACATAATAATAAAAATAATAATAACATCGTCATTTATAAAGCGTGTTAATACTGGAGAACGGTTTCTAATGCGCTGTGCGGGTTGTTATATTCACAGAATACATGTATTTACACACAAATCAGGTCTTATGCCCAAATGCACTGTACAAAATTAAAAGATATATACCAGTAAATAAAAGTACATATAAGAGAAAAAACAAAAAGTTATCTAAATAAAACGGTTCCGGTAAAATGAATTAGAAATGAAATGGGGTTTAACGTCCTACTGTTCTGCCCCTATACATGTACTGGGCTAATGGAGACGGGCATACGCCATACAGTGTGCTATAAGGGAAATTTTGCCCGGGCACAGTACTATGGCCTACTCTTATATCGAATTCCAACTGCCAAGGGATCTTTTACTCGCACGCCAATGTACGTTGTCAGCCCCTCCGTCTGCCTCACTGACAAGGGGGAACCACGTCGGAAATACATGTATACAAGTGTAGGCCTACGCATAAAAAAAATCAAATAATTTCATCAATATCATCAACAATACTGAAATCAATGTCATTGTCAGCATGTGTTTGGCTGTCACTTTTATATTCGAACAATTTACACATTTATACAAATCCATACAAGAAAGTTTTCACTAACAAGTAGGCCTACATCTATTTGTACTGCCGTCTGATTTACATCCACGGTGAAAATTTCGTTTGGTGCTTGATCTCTAGTCACCCTAACCCTGTAATTTGTTAAAGAGAGTTTAACAAGAGGGGCATCAATTTCCGCAGCTACAGTAAGGCAACAAGGGGAAAGGCGCCAGAATATGCCCCCTTTTTGACTGGTGAACCCAGGGCCCAAGCGACATTTTCAGTCCAAAAAAGTAAGTGTACTTGTACCACCTCATCTATATCAGTTCTCTTTTTCTCCATAACAACTTGGGTATATTTCTTAAAGTACTGCGCATGGTATACCACCTCAATGGTGACAGAGTCTTTACCATAGTGGTGTTCTGTCTTGGTCCGAGTAGTCCTTTATTATTATAATTGAAAAATTTATAAAGCGCATAGCCTCCACTGTTCGGTGCCCATATGCGGTGTACATAATTGGTCTGAGTTGTCATGCATTTACATTTTGTAGGAGAAGTAGAATATCTTCATCGGCTTGCAATTGCAAGAAAATGGAAAATGTTAAGATATGATCCCCTTAATAAATTATTCTTTTTCTTTCTTTTACTGGTTAAATTTTGGCTACTTGTTTCTAAACATGAAATTCTTCAACAATTTTGGAATCGTGATAATGTTTCATACACAGTTTTTGGTAACGTGGAATGGGAGAAGTCTGTAGTGTATAATACATGTAGTATACCCCAGTGACTGGAGTTCTTTGTCCAACAAATCAGCCTGTCATTTCCATCTAATTTGATCCACTGGTTAGCACACACCTTAAATTTTTCCCAGCTTGTCGCAGTGAACGGTTTTAGTTCAGTGTTTTTAACAAAATCTACACGAAGTATGCAATTTTAGCTATCCTTCCGCCATCACTATCAAAACGTAAACAGCGTGGTAACCTTTCACTCCACACGACCTTTTGAACCTTTCGTCGTGTGTGTCTGATTGGCGAGCTATGTCACGTGATCTGTTAAAACCAAATCACCGCGAAATGCAAATACCATCGCACATTGATAAGTAAGCCCGTATTTATTTTACGTTTTCTGTCAAACGTCAAAGAATGGATAACAGAAAAGTAATACAAATAATACTAGAAGAATTAGATAATGTACTTTTTTTTATTACCTGAAACTTGCTGACTCGGAAAAACAGAAGCACGCTACCTAGAAATTTCACACCACGGCCTACATGGGTCTAGATATCAAGGGGTTTATCTTAAAAACCAATCTATCGACAATAATATCGTTGTTAGGTGATATCCCTGAAATGACAGATACTGTACCAAGAGTGTTGTTTTTAATTGATTGCATAGAACATGCTTGTATAGAATGCGGAATGAAAATTAATATTAATAAATAAATGAAATGGAGTTTTATGACACTTCCGAACCAACCGGTTTATATTGCGCAAAAAATAATATGGTGAAAGTTGAGACAGGCTAAAATATATCATAGATATAACTATGCATATAAATGTCTAAAATGACAAATTATATAATGCTTCCTAATCAAAGCAATATTGTAATTAAATATAACTATGCATTTAAATGTCTAAAATGACAAATTATATAACGCCTACTAACCAAAGCAATATTGTAATATTGAAAATGAATCCTTATTTGTAAATAGACATATCTTTAGATGTGCACAACAACTACAAGTAAAATTCCAAATTGTCCCTTTTATAAATTGAAAGCTGATGACATCACGAAAGGGAAATTAATGGAAAACCATTAAAAATACGTTCATCGACTTAATAGTCAATGAGTAACAACTGGCCATTAACTTCATTAATTTTCTTAAATCTACCCCAGGTTTATTTTCCACTCATTGTTCCTAAATTGTACCCATATACAACAGATTAAAACACGTGTGTACAGATTTTCTATTAATTACCGATATACTATGTATAAATATACTTTACTGTCCATCTGTATATAATGACATTATTTATGACTAGTCCCAAGACGGACGAAAAGTTCTTTAAAATCTTAAAATATTATTAAACCAGTGTTGAAATCATTTTGTGTCGGCATACCTTTTATCTTTGCTTTGTCCTTTGCTGGCACTCGGTCATTTTGTTGCAAAGTCTTCTTTAGTACTTCCCATTTCCGAATGTTATATCCCATTTAAATATTTTAAATTTATAATAAATACATTCATATATGGCCTCTGCCAACGGTCTTGAGATCTTGCAGACAATAATAAACTTCATCACATTAAACCTCTCTTGGGAGACTGGTCATAGGTCCAACTGGAGGGGCGAATTTGTTTTGTGTCTCTCTCGCATACGTCATTACGTTTTAACTCAAATTTGAATCTTGAAACAGGAGCATCAACTAAAATGTGAACATTGTCATGTTCCTTTGACAGCTAAACACATTTTGATTGAGTGCAATCATCTCAACCGGGTCTACAAGGGCTGGGTTGAAACAAACTTTTGCCACTAACAAGAACAATCACTGAATGCATCATAGACATAAGATTGTGGCTTCGAACTCATTGATCACCAACATTACTCGCCCGGAAATGAAAGCGGGACTAGCCGGTCGTCATTTTTCTAGTAATGATGAGTTCATGTCAGCTGCGAATGACTTTTTTTAGGGTGACTGAAGAAGGAAATTTGTCCCTACCGTCATCCAGGACTTGGCAAAAGTGTGTACACCTCGAAGGTGACGTCATTTTCCAGATAGCTGCCATTTTCGGTTAAGGGGATTTTTATACACCCATATTTTTATCTGAACGAATTATATCGTCGCCTTTGTCAGCCTATTTTTGTGAATAGTCTAGAGATCCCAATTTCTTTCAGATTTTAGTAGAATATTTTTATTTCAAAATGATCTCGGATGGGTGCGATTTTAGCGAGCCATCGGGCCTCAACTGATTTGGTTATGGCCCATACATTTCAATTTGTGGTCCAATTCAAATAAAACTTCACATACATGTTAAGGATGAAGAGATCGTGGCCCACAGTCCTTGTCTGGTTTAGGATCAATAAAATTGGACAATGTGATATGATTTGATCTCAAAACACGATACTTAATTGCCAGAAAATCGGCCATCTTGAAAGTGGTCGCCATCTTGGATGTTCAAGGGAGCAGTCTCCACGGGTATTTGTACCGATTTTGATAACTGTATCTACATTTGAAAGCTTTTCTTGAAATCGGCTTCACAAAAGCCAAATCCTTGCTGGCTGCAATCCGTTATAGCCAATAGCAGTCAGTGAATTTAGGCAACTTCTTGCCAAAAAAGGTTGGTTTTCTATAACAAACTGAATTGATAATGGATATGGAGATTACAATGAAGCACGAAAAATCGCCCTTTTAACTTGTGCTCTGTCCATCTCTTTCAAAATGTGGCCGTATCCTGCAAGGCAACCGCCTGTATTCTCGGATATCACATTCTAATTTAGTCTTGTTTTGGACAATTTATTTCCATGGACTGTTTGTGAATTTCCAGTAGGTTATGTAAACATTTTTGTCCACCCGATATCACTATACAGGCCTAGTTTGATTGATTTCGGCTAATTGTTCATAGATACTCTCTCCTACTGTTCTCAAGTGTCACACATGCACTTCCTGTTACAGATCGGTTGAACTTTATAGGAGCCAAAATGTGATCATTGCGTTAGCTCGAATTCCAATAAATTTTTGCTGGGTTGCTAGGGAAAACGTATACGAACTTACAATGGTGACATGTTGGACTTATTGAGCATCCAGTTTATGAGGAAACACGCTGATGAGAAGATTGTTTTTTGTTTAAGAATACACGGCCAGAGTAAGAAATATTATAGTACACATTGACGACATAATGGGCTTATCATTGGGCATGTATCGATGATTGGATAATACATAAAGTTTTTGACTAGATCATTGTAGGATTCACATTATGGTGTACCTTTATTTCATTAATTCTCTAGCGTGCAAGGTTCTGCGGGGTTGGAGGAAACTAGATAAACCCACGACATCAGGCAAGCGAGCGCAATCCTGGTCACATACAAGCCCAGGTTCAAAACCATGACACCTGAATCAATGGAAAGCACGCGTGTTAGATTTCCCAATTATATCCAGAGGATGATGACAATTGGATAAATGGGGGCATTTAATAAAAATCAGGTTTTAAATCTATCACGTTTATTTCAATGAATTCTGCCTTCAAGAAACTCATCGTACGTTGTTTAACAATTTATAACAAGATTGTTCAATACATTATACAACAATAGACATAAAGGTAAATACAGATATATAGGTAAAAGAAAAATAAATAAATAAATGGTTTCATCTTAATCGTTTAGGTTATTTTCGCTCTTTTTGAGAATGGTACACCAGTAACAGATTGAATGTCATTGCCCAAGACGGATGAAGATCAGTAAAATCGACTAAATTGTTCGCTGTCTTTGATTTAATATTTAGACAACATTAAAAGTTTAAGTCTTTTCTGTTCTGTTTTGGAAGCATTACCCGTTTTAGAGTAAGTGTTTATCACAAAGAACTTAGTGTAACATTAAGCGGTTTTGTTTATCAACAATCATTTTGAATAATGCAGCGACCCACAAACAATAACAACATTTATGTTTAATAGTTAAGACAAATCTGAAGAAATCAATATTTTTCCGAAGTAAAATGTCATACAAAGAATAAATAAATATATATTTATATAATTATGCAACATTTAGCTGCAATTGCTTTGCCGTCTCTAGAGTCTAGATATATAATAATATACATTTGTAACAAATTCCATGATCACTGGTTCATCGTAAAATAATACTCTGCATTTTTTTATCACTAGTTGTATTAAAAATAGAATGGTCAGAAGTTCGGCTTCAGAAACGCAAGTCACGCCAGTAACTCGTACTTCTAAAACTTGCGCCCATTCTACAAGATTTCTATGGGGAAATTAAGATGCCAAACCGGAAATCATAAAAGCTACTCTTTTATCAAATTTATTTCAATGCATCCGCGTTAACAAATACTGCACTTCAACAGAATCGACATTCCGCATTATATTCGGTCAATTATGTTGTCCAAATACTTCACAGAAAAATTTTAAGAAATGATAGAAAACATGGCGGCTAGAGTATTTGCGAGGTTTCGTATAGCTGATCGCGGATTACAATTCTACAGAGAAAGATAATTTGCGAACCTATTTCATTTATAGCACCTCAACATTGACAATGCTCCAGTGACGTAAGGATACACTCAAATAATGTTTATATATATATACATTGATTCAACACATCATTCATTACAAGACGTTAATAATTCAATATTGACCTCTCTATTAAACTAATCATTGACCTTTATACTAGACAACTAACATTAAAGGGAACTTAATTAATTTTTAATATCGTAAGTACCCGGTTCCTTATCTTATTAAGGTTATTGAATTATTTCAAGGGTTTCGAGTACCTTTATCGCTTGATTATGACTCTTAATGAAAAAGGTATGCCGGTTATGAAAATGTTTTCATGCCGTTATCGGCATTGTTCAGAAGATCGTTAAGCATTAGCTCCAAGACCGGGGCGTATCAATTCGCTTTCCCTGTGTTATATCAATGCAAACTGAACCATTTACTTTGTCAATAAATATTATGTTTCGTATAGACACTTACAAATTTGTGTGGGAGAAAATAAAACTTCTCTTTCCCATGGTACATTAGAGCCACAGTGTCGAGCCATCGTGTATATCATGTAAACAATTACGTGTAATTGTGTTTTTAGAATCATTGTTTAAAGACCAAATATTCCAAAATAAGCGACAATTAATATAGACATTATGATCCTACTCAATACAACGTAGTCATACGAAAACCTCTGTTGTTTTCACGTCGCCATCTTTAATTTCTGGTAACAGTCTGTTGACATCTGAATGACACATCTTAAATTTAAATAGCCTGCTTAAGACGGGAAGGGTGCCTAATATATTAGTGACATTGTATCATTTACTAGACACTAAAAAGTGACTGGCAAAGTAGGAACATCAACAAGATATATACATGTGTCAGTACGTATGTCCTATCACGTAACTGTAGCACTTATTGTGGGCGAAGATAAGATATTATAAGATCTACTTCCTATCAGGCTACGGTCGGGTATTCGACCAACGATTTCTGTCATCGGTGGCAAGCATCAGTTTGTCACACAATATACATACCACGCAGATAAATCATTCAAATTTTAATATAGAAATTTCAAATGGGGCATTATTCGAAAACAACAGAAATAGTGTACGAAATGACACCGAATAGTATATACGGTTTCTACAAAACTCAATGAATATAATAATGAATGCCTATATAAAGGTGATGAAAACCAAATAATTTTGAAAGCGAAATATATATTTAATATATAACAAAATAACAAACAGAACTAAGTATTAAACAAATGAAAGCAGTATATAAATTAAATTGTGCGGCATCCTTTTTTTTCTTCTTTTTTTAGATACGCGGGGTTCCTTGACTTTCAGCCTATCCTGAGTTTTTAGTGACCCGTGTCGCTTGGTTTAATGTCAAATACCATGAATAGTATATGGCTATTTACGGATTCTTAAAATTGAAAATAGATACATACATCCTATTTCAATTTTGACTACATTGCGCTTAAACGTTTAGAAAAACTTGTCGCCTTAGTAGTATTAAAGTAGTAAGATATCCCATCTAAAATTTCTAAAATAACTTAGATGAAATAGATCTAAATATAATATGGTTATGTTTCAAGAAAAACTTCTAAAACAAACAATATGGTTCTGTTTCAGGGTGGTGAGACAAAGGAGTCCTTAATACAAACTCAAAAGGTAAAGCGTGTTAGTGGCATAGTCTTTGGTCTGTAAAACATTGTTTGTGATTCTTTGAAGGTTTTAGAATATCATATTTATACCCGAGTTATATATAAATATATAGAAGCAACGTGATAGATTTCAAAAGGCATCACTTAAACGGGACAAAAACATCCCTTTCGCAGTTGGAATTCATTTTTCCACTTGTTTTTTGTCCAATAGCTCTGATGTCGTTACAATTCCATCTTCTGAAAGTAAAATAAAACAATAACATTTATAAAACGTTTGTAGCATCTATCCGCCTGTATAATTAAAAATCCAATGAGTAAATCTTAAAGGACAATATTGGTGTCAACCATTATCACATATGTGATAGAACTGGTAAAACACGTTCCAAATATAATTTTAACACAGGGATTGCTACGATAGATGCGTTATGAAGTTTTGAAGAAAGGGAAGTGGCGAACGCAAAAGGAAAACACGAGTTATCCTTCTATATAACTGACTGAAGTGACGAGTTATAACAGATACACGGGCGAATTTCTGCTCACTAATAATTCCTTCGACGACCAAAAGTTGTTATCAGGATACCTGATAATTGAATGTCACTAGGGAGAACAAGAAAAATATTATTAACTATACTTAATAAAAACATGGTAAAGCACGGACATATAATGACTGACACCAATGTTGTCCTTTAATGATATGCTAACACGCAATCAGCTTTTCATAACAAAACCGCCAAGAGCTGTTGCAGTGTCAGAAATAAACACCAGAATACTTATAGCTGCTATATTGTCCACCTTGTGTAAACTCATTCATCCTAAACGATAGGGGACTCAGTGAGTATGGCGTTGACGCACTAACCAGGATGTTTTGGGTTCGCTCCCGGTGGTGGCTGATCAAGTTCCTCGCGATTTTCCCGTGTCAGTGATGCAGGACGGGGGTTTGGCAAGGACAGTGTCTAGCCATTCGGTTGTCGGAAAACCGATGTCCCGTCTCGAGGATGCGTACCTCTTTTAAGGAATGTCATTCTGTAGTTGTTTGAGTGACTTGATGATAGCTACATCATTATTTCTATAATTTCAGTAAATAGATACGATTCTCCAGACACATTGAGCGAGGGATTGATGGACTGATCGCTAAGCCATCTTATATAGCTGTATATGGGTGTACAGTATGGTGCAGGGCTTGGATAAAGATCTCTATCATGCTTTACACAGAATAAACATGCTGTATTCGTTAAAATATATCTGACCCGACACCTTTAAACTTCAGAATTGCGGGACACTATTTCTCCGATAGCTTTCAGCCCGAAAGAATGCCATTTCATCCCACAGTTGTATTTAAATAATGGTAAATAACTATATCAGCGCAATCGTTGGGCCTATTCTAAGAAAACGATCCCGAACGTTCACTGTTTGTCGTGTGAAGTCGAAATATTGTTATTAATTCAAAAAAACAAATCATGTACAATCTTTGCATTGACAATCACATTGACATTTGTGTACTGGAAACGAAGTTATCTCGGGATTAACTGGGACTCGCATTGGAGAGGGGGTGCATGTGAAAAGGTTTGAACAGTTAGAATTGATATTAATCGAACACAATTTGTATGGGAAACAATCACTGATGTTATTCTAAAAGCACGACGTTTCTACAAGTAACCTCTTATCGTTATTAAGCACAATGGCCGCTCGATAACAATAACAGGATGCTTGTCGACACCACGTGCTTTTAGAATAAAACAGTGATTGTTTCCCATAAAAATTGTGTTCTATTAATGTGTTTCTCAACAACCAAATGCCACTAAAAGATTATAATTTCTAAGTTTCTGATAAAATTTGAACATCTATTGTGTGGTCCAAATCCCCAGACGAAAATTATGTGAGGTACATATAATATGAAGCCTTAACATGGCTTGGAATTTCCAATTATCAACATAGAATCTCTGTGCATAGAGAACAATTGATGAGATTTGGTGTTGTATTCTATTGAAGTGATTAGCAAGCACTACACAGTTTAAAAATTATTTGTGTCTTTTTACGTGTGTTTAAACAGTTACGGTTATATATTTTAAGACCCTCAGAAACCATTTGAAATTGGAAAAAGATTTAAAATTTGTCTTTTTCTTAAATTTCGTAACTAGAGAACAGTGTAGTTAACGACAACAATCTATTTCCAGTTCATTTTCCAATTGAATAAGGGATCAAACACGGCTTGACAAAACGAAGAGTAGCCAAGTGAAATCATATGACTTGTCTGTGCATGTTGCTTAAGTGAGAAGGCCAACTCTTTATCCATATTTTAAATATCGTCCTTGATACATAATTAGAGACTGGGATCATTTCAAAAAGTAAGGTGTTCATCTCTCTGATCTTTATTGTTTCCAAGATGGTTTGGGTTAGACTCATATTTTTATTTTAAAATCAACCTTTCCCTTGTTTTTCACCTTTCCATAACCGGAATGGGGGCCACGTTACTTGTACGGTTAAGACTTTGAAATCACGTCTTGGATTCGAGATGCGGCGTGTGCCGAGAAAAACATTTCAGACGTGTGTAAACCCTGCTCTGGCATACCTTGGTAATGGCATTAAGGCGGACGGAAAAAGACGTAACTTTGATGGGACAAAAATACCAATTAGGAACTTAGAGAAGGGTAAAAAGAAACGCCGGCGTTGGGACATCGGACGCGCAATAATAGATACAAAATAACATGATAGTCCATAACCCGTCTTCATTAATTTATCCCTGCTGGATATGTACATTCAGGCCCCTGGTCGCTGCGGAGTACGATCTATGAATGCTAACCCTAACTGAATATACCACACGCATGGGACGATGACCAATATAAACACACTTACTATTAATGTCTACAAATTTTCTCACTAAAGCTTTTGCTAAAGATGGATTTTCTGCTACCAAATCTGCCATATCATTAACTGACAACACTTCACTGAAACGAGAAAAGACGGAAAAAAATTAAAGAAAATCACTCTATCATAATATTTAATAAGTCTACAGTGAATATCACTGAAAATGACACAAGGGTCATAGAATACAAACAAAAGCTCGTTTTTCTCTTTCAGTATGGCATCAAGGAACCCACAACTAGTCAGTCAGTCTGTTACGTTCATGAAATTTAATCAAAGTTTTCATAAATCTCGGCAAAGTGTTTAATCAAGCAATGAAAAGGGGATATAAATAACAAGAATAGACTCACGTGATTAAGGAGTGAATCTTGTTTGCCAAAACGCTTATATATTTGCCTAACAGATTACTAATACAAAAGCATCCCCACGTAAGCTAATGAATGGAAAATTTATCATCTAAAAATTGACTTTCGTCACTTTATGATCTCGGGTTTCTATCCTACTTTATTTAAAGTATTGTGTTAGTCTAGTGTCTGATTAATCACGGTACAAGTACAACTGTCCAATTTATCTTATGGTCGACCTTTTGATACCATCTCCACTACGTCATTATATAGGGCCTATCAATGAAATGGATGAATGGGTAGCCTATAAATTTACTCGCTTGTGAATGAAAAAAGTTAAGGAACGCAAAACGACGTAAGTGTGAATTCTGCTATTGCATGCCTTTATTATTTTATTCATTATTTCTTTTCTTTAAAGAAACAGGTTTTATGTGAGAAACTGCAACATGTAATATTCTTCCTACGTCATTGTAAAAAAACCGTGACTAACACAATTATGATCTAATGTGCGGTCATATTTCATCTATTTCAATAATTCGCTTTGGAAGCAGTGGTCTTTAGCAATTAAATAAAATCGAACAACAAAGAAAACACGAGATTAAGTATGCGTGGGATCGAAAGCACTACAGATATATAGATAAAATGCTATGCAGTATAATTGTCTTCTATACATACTCTTCCCGCCCTGCCACGTGGACGACATCAGGGTGGATCAATGTCTTTCTCGACCAAATCATGGCAATTAGTGCAATGTTGTTTTCTATAACTGGTCCTGTTTAAGATATGCGAGGCGACTTAAGGAGCCATTCGCGCAACTCAATTTTGTAATCCGAATCTTTTTTTTCAGGTTTCTGAACTCAACGTGCATGTGACAAATTACAAATTACAGAATGCGTGAGATGTATTATACAGGAGTTAACAAAAAATATCAAGTCTTAACAGCAATGTATCCTATTACAATTTGCACACATTCAAAATGGCGTGCAATCAGAGAGCAAAGCGGATGAAAATGACAAGCGGAAAGCCCTTCCCAAGGGTAATATGTCTCTTGACGTAACACGACATAATAAAACTCGTTTACATCAATATAAATGGCGTTCATTCGATGTCTTAATTCTGGAAAAATCAATGCTGATAATAGTCAAGATGATTGGAACTAGTTTCATCCAATGGCCTTCTCATTCAAAAAGCTAGATCTATTGCATTTACCCTGCTGATCAACACTTTGTGATCTGTGACAATTAATCTTTTACTGATTAGTGTCTTTATATGAAATGCTAGTGATGTCAACAATTCAATGCCAATTAAAGAACACGTTTATTATGTCTGCAAAAGACTTTGTGATGTCTTTTAGGTATTTACTGATTAGATTCAATCGAATTTCGTTCCGTTTCGATCGAATTTTATAGACTTCAATCTTCAAAAGAACCTGGGTTCAAAATCTCTTCTGCACTTTTCATAGAACTACTATGTATTGTGAAATTCTCAAAAGCAAACATGTTTTGTTTATTAGTACTTTCCTACTTTAATATAAATCCATCTAATCCCTTGAAATTTAAGATCAGTTTGTCCAGCCTCTGACACTTGTTGTTGCCGGATATGACATTATATTCGACACATTCTCCTGTAATGGAGGTATAGTTGGTGTGGCAGATATCCACGAATTAAAAATAATTCAATCGATACCACAACGTATTCAAATTTATTTTCTGTTAAATCTGAGATCAACTATAGCTAAATAAGGTTTTCATATTTTGTACATGCCATCGTAAAGGTTAAAAGGGGACTTTTAAGTAACCATTCTATTAAAGAAAACAGTCTTACTTTTACGATTCCATAATTGGTTAACATCTGCAAATGATAGCACATATTCGGTAAATTCTCAAATGTATTCGAATTTATCACGGATTGAATATTTCGTGAACATAATGTGGCCATTATCTGGGATCACCAGTATATGATTGATATTGTTTTCCTTTTGTGGCTCCGTAACTTTTGTGCGCTCTGATATTTCACGCAAAAGCAAATCATGACTTTTTTATATAAAGATTCATTTGCAGATCACTTCTATTTCTGTTGTTTGTATTTTTTCTAATGGAAACCATGTAAAAACATCGCTAAAGTAAATCGATTCATTTCCGTTTGAAGCTAAGTAAAACAATGTCCTCGATTACTTGTTATGTCCCCTTTGTCGTATTTTTCCTAAAGCAATTTAAACACCATCTGTGTTACAAATCTAACACGTAAAGTTTTAAAAATTATCAGCTCACTATGCCACCTACTACAACCTGCATATTTCTTTCTAATTAAAATGATCGTGACTTTGCCATGTGAAATTAATTACCGATTGTGAAAAAGAGCGAAATTAAATTACAAATTATAGTTCAAACAATTATAGCATTATTAATTGCAAAATATCATACTCTCTAAATTATGCCGTCGAGACAATATATATTATGAAAACATAAATGAAATTAAATTCAAATTGATGTGGGTGGTGTTTTTTTTTTTTAATAACGTGGAAGATTGACGTACAGAATGGGTTTTATTTATTTTTACATCAATAGACAAAAAAACATACTTGGATATAAAAAAACTAAGCAGACAGAAACATAAATCAAAAACCCCGTCTATTTTATTCTGACATAAAATAATCATAAAAACAGCAATCTTTGGCATACAACGGTGTCTTAAGAATGAAATATAAGATACTTTTAACATCAAATTCATAATCTAGAAAGATTTTTTTTTCAAAAAAAAAGGAAAGCAAAGCGAGAACAAATCAAATCTTATAGATAAAAAAAAACGTACCTAAACTTTCCAGATATTTCAATTTTGGCTTTTAATCGATACATGGATTTAAAGAATTGTACATGCCTTAACAAGAATGTAATACAAGATGAAATTAATTTTGAAACAAAGGGATTTGAACTCGTATAAGCCAATTAAACAGAATACTAAACATCTATGACGGAATATGGTGCAGACTCCGAAAATATGATACCCCTACTTCAGATGAAAAACTCACATAGATATGCAATCGGTCTTAATCAAATATAAAAAAAACAACCAAGTAACTGTCGACGAATTGAACAAAATGATTTATAGAATGTCGATATGTGTATTACAAGGGAACCGTATACCCTGCATAATGCATGTAACCCGCCAAATGAAAACATGTATATTCCAACAGTTTGGGGAATAAATAAAAGGAGACAGAACTTAAAATAACAAGTAAATAGTACTTACCTCCCATCGTCGTTTCTAAAATAATTTTTCCAGGAAGGGAAATCTCTTTTACCATAACCGTGTGCTACTCTGCTTGCTGAATTGGCTCTGAATCCGCGTTTTATTCTGTGGCTATTCGAAGATTGTGGATAGGCTTCTGCTAAAACTGTAATTGTAAGACTAATTGTCACTAACACGAGCGTTAACTTCATTTTAAAAAGTTTCTGATAAATTTGAGTGATAACTTGTTTCTGAATTTGTCTCCACCAGCTCTGCAAAAGATTGGAAATAAATTAAACAATTTTTTCACAAAGTTAAGAATCGGGAAGAAAAAATATCAAATTTGTAACCGTAACAAGAAAATATTCACTTGGGTGACAACGTCAATCCAAAAACCACTCAAGTGCCAACGATTCAAATCACTTTGTAAATATAATGTCAATTATTTCATTTTTGTTTCTAAATAAGCCTTTGATAAAAAAAATTGAAAAGATAGACACGTAGACAGCGCATCATATACACAAAAATAAAAAGTGGCCTTAATCCAATATAGAGAGAGAAATATTATACTAGTATCTCCATTGAATATGTCCACAATCTCTGCCAGTCGATAAAGGAATGATAATAATACACCTGATCGTAGTGTTCAACTGTTCAATGAAGAGTTATTATAATATATACACACACAGACTCACACACACACACACAATACCGTCGTATCAGCTTCTGTCAATAATTATTGCCTTAAAGGATGGTTTATATTAGTGACTACAGTGACTGAAATTATTTAAGGGTGGGAAGAAAACATGTAGGTGTCAATTGATTATGTACCTACACGATTCGTTTCATGACAATGGGTGTTTTAATAACTAATAGATTATTATTTTTATTTATTTATTCATTTCGACATAGGTAAGGTAAGAAAACGGTTGACAAACTACAATCGGGATGTTTTGAGAGAGAGAGAGAGAGATTTCACCTGTAATCTAAAGCACACACACTTGACCATTATGACGACAGAGGACGCTAGTGATGAGCTGTCAAACGGCTCGTACAAATGATAAAACAATAGCTGGACTACGGTTCTTTGATGATATACATTCTTCCTTGTAATTTATAGATTTATATAATAATTATTAAGCTCTTTATATAGTTTTAATTTAAACAAAGTAATTCGTAAATAATTTCGTAGAGGAGATAAAGTATGCTAAAATCGTTTCAGATTGATAGAAAGACGTATATCGACATTATCTTAATAAACGTTGCATTGGATAAAATTCACCTGAAGAAATATTGTCTACAGGTGTTTACTTCCTTTTGTTTTAATCCTTTTTATACACTAAATGTTTACATATTAACATAAAAAGACAGCATTAAAAGTAAAGATACAAATGTTAATTTTAGTGTACAAATTTTAGTATACAAATGTTTAAGTACGACAAAAAATGAAGAAATAAGAATTAAGGGCTTTGAATCAAGAATTAAGCATTAAGAACACTGAATAAAGAGCTGTCTGGTTTTCCATATATATCAACATCCCACGCTTTAATATAACTGGAATCAGGTGTGTTCAGTATAACTACCAATAATCTTTTCCATTTTTTTGTTGTTTTGGCTGGTAGATCATTTGCTTATCTAATTTAAGAACCAGAAATAAGCCAAACATACGCCATATTTTATACTTTTAATGCGTATTCCGATTTACATTTTCTTTATTGCTTTAAGCCGTTTGATTAAATTTGAGTAAAAGTTCATTACTAACATGACAACATCAGTGGGCAAATGGCCCTCTAGTTTTTCTCTACTCTCTTAAAATGAAATGAAATGGGATTTAATGCCCTACTTTATCATATCATATATATTTCCTTAAATATATTTTTAACGTGAAAAAATGGGTCACTTAGCGTTTTACTTTTATCTAAAACATTTTTTATAAAGACCGGAATCGTATTATACAATTAACTGACCTAATAAGTCCACGATAAATTAAATAAGTTAATTATTACCGAGCGTTAGACACTGAACCTGGCGTTGTTATCCTAGTGCCTGCTAGATAACGCCGGTGCTCATCCATACGTAATGGCGGTTATGATAAAGGACAATATTGGTGTCAGTCATTATCACATATGTAATAGAACTGGTTAAACACGTTCCAACTATAATTGCTACGATAGATGCGTAATGAAGATTTGAAGAGACGGAAGTGATGAAAGCAAAAGGAAAACACGAGTTTAGTGTTTAGTTATGCGGATGGGTACACAAAAACAAGACGCGTGTTCCCGTTGGCGTGCACGTAAAATAACCCTTCACATTTGAACTCTGAATTAAGAGTATACCGTAGCGACGCTGCCCGGGCAAAATATCCCTCATAGAACACTATCGGCTAGGCCCGTCTTCATTAGCTCAGATGGGACAGAAAGGTAGGATGTTAAATCCCATTTCCTTTCCATTTCAATACATTGCATCCGATACCATAGTAAAGAGACGACTAAAGAATGATTTTGTAACACCGCAATTGATCAAATCACCGTCGTTTCGTCTTAATACGAAGCATAACGTCCCCTATGGGCAATTAATCAAAGTAGGATAGGGGAAGGTTGTCCATTGGACGAATTTGTCTGATACAATTATTGAAAATATTGTTGGGAGCACTTTTAATTTTCTTGCTACAGTTTGCCAATTTGACATGGCGTGAGTTCTGTGTAACTAATTATCAAACCTAATTACATGTTTGACACCATGGGTGTATTCCTACGCTACAAGGGTGTTTGCAGATTACCGTGGCTCTAAAGGAGCAATTAAAATCACGCACAGTATCTGAAAACAAACGTTGAGTAAGGTGGTCTTGTCTAAAATGTGTGCATATAGATCAAAGATTTATATTCTATTATGAGGCGACTTATGCCAATCATAAATGGAAACTAGCATTTTGAATTTCTTCGGTAAAGTACTACGGGCCTCCAAATATTTACACAGAACGCATCCAAGATTCTTTCACGCAGAATGTTTAATTCATTTAAATAAATATGAAACTGTTCCTTTAAATTAAGAATGCCACACATACGGAAAATACCAACGTACAGAGAAATTGCTAGTTATATGAACATCCCAGATAGAAGAGACATTATATAATAGAGTTAATCGACTAGTTCGCTTTTCTAACAATACAGGTACTTTATTATATGTTCTGTAAAGGTTGGTAACACGCTGGGTATTGGCAGTGGGTTTTTATAATATACTTGGATGGAATGGAAACGAACGACTTTTAGAAATGGATGATTGGAAATCTTGCAATTTGGAATGTAACAGCATCAGATCACGACCATAACACACGTGAATGATGTTTCTACTGTCATGTAACCGAAACACATATCAATTCTCTCCAACACAAAAATATTAATTCGATAGAATGGGAATGTTGAAAATTCCGAATTTATGGTGCAGATATAGGGTATAGCATGTGCTTTTAAAAAATAATGGGGTCAGTACAACTCCTCCAATTATGTAGAACACAACGATATGTCAAGGCTCATACCTGAACACTGAGAACGTGTCATTGCTTTAATTCAAGAGGGTATGTGTAACAGAGCACAGTAGCGAGAGTAGGGATGGGGCCCACAAGGAGACTTGTTCCACGATGTCTTCGAATTGGATCACTGGATTTGGTATTTTGTCCGTCGTTTAAGACCAATTATGCTTCTATTTTATTAAGCTCGGGTTAATTTAGCTATCAATCAAAACTATGATAGTGTTTATGAGAACTCTTCATTAAGTAATAACATAGTATTTATTGGTGTATTCTTGGTGAAGACAGATCGTCAAGAGAGGGGGTCACTATTAATCATGTTGAATTGTGTTGAATTATACAGTACACAAGAATCGATATATTTATTGATTACTATTGGCACCCATGACAATAGTAACACTTGGAATTAAAAACCAATAATATGAAGGCGTGAAGAGCTAAGATTATAGGATTAATCACCCAAACAATAAGATTCACCCACATTTTACAAGAGATGGCTAGAGAACAAGCTAAAAAAAAGCGACTTTTCGTATAATCAGGGGCAATTATCCAGGAAGTTATGGTCTGAAATGCGCGAATATCGAAAGGAGCTGAGATATTTGGGATATAAAGTTATATTTTAAATTCATCAAAATCGGAAAATAATTGTGACTTCAAGAGGGTCCAAAACCTTGGTATTACACACTTTTACACTATTTGTGTACAAAGAGCGGCCATTTTGTCAGGAAGTTTCGTTCCGATTTTCACGAAATTCGAACTCAACTGTCATTAGGGAGTAATGATGATGCATTTAAAGTTGTTTTGGGTTTTTTTTAAATTCGGATAAAAAATTATGATATCTAGAGGGACCACAAGCTGAAAAGGTGATTTTTCGTACAATCAAGGGCCATAATATGCGCGAATATCAAACGTAACCAAGATACGCCCACATTTTGCAAGAGATGGATAGAGAACAGGCTAAAGAAATGCGATTTTTCGTATAATCAGGAGCCAGTACCCAGGACGCTATGGTCTGAAATGCGCGAATATCGAAAGGGACTGAGATATTTGGGATATAAAGATATATTTTAAATTTCATCAAAATCGGATAAAAATTGTGACTTCTGGAGTGTCAACAACCTTGGTATTACATACTTTTACACTATTTGCGGACAAGGACCGGCCATTTTATCAGGCAGTTTTGGTCTGATTTTCTCGCAATTCTAACTCAACCATCATTAGGGTGTAACAGTGATATATTCAAATGGTTTTTAAATCGAATAAAAATTGTGACCTCTAGAGGGACCACTAGCTAAAAACGCGATTTTTCGTACAATCAAGGGTAATTCAGGAAGTTACGATCCGAATATCAGAACTAACCAAGATCTTTTGGTTAGTTTCATCAAAATTGAATCAAAATTATGACCTCTAGAGGGTCCACAGCCTTAATATACCATATATTTACACTATTTGCGTACAAGGGACGGCCATTTTGTTCGGTAGTTTTGGTCCGATTTTCGCGAAATTCGAACTCGACCAACATTACGGTATAACGGTGGAACAGTATTCGAGCGTATTTTTTTTTAAATCGGATAATAATTGTTATATCTAGAGCGACACAAGCTAAAAACTCGATTTTTCGTACAATCAGGGACCATAATTCAAGAACTTACGACCTTTGGGTCAAGATCCATCAAATTCAGATGAAAATTGTTACCTCTAAAGTGTCCACAAGCTAAACACGTGATTTTTCGAACAATCAGTGGCCATAATCCATGAAGTTATGGTCCGATACAGGCCAGTTCAAAAGGAACAAAGATTCGTCAAAAATCGGATAAAAATTGTGACCTGTAGAGTGTCCACAAACAAATTGTGAACGGACGTCCGGACGGAGAGGGTCGATGGCATAAAAGTAAACCAGTGCGACCACGCCCAAATTGATTACGATATCGCCTTCTAGACTAAAAAACATGTTGGTATATACCTTCCTGGCGACATGAAATGCATCTAAAATTGGTTTTTAGTCTTAGACAGTTTTAGTGAATCCCTCATGTTTTGCTTTGCGAATGATTACAGATACTGTTTGCCCAGTCTCCTGTGACATGAGTTCTTCTACGTCTGTAGTAACGAGTTTATAAAGCACATGATCCGCCGAATCGCCATGTCGCAATTTAACGCATCACGTGATTAGCATAAGGCTTTTGTCCGTAATACCGTTTTTACCTAGCCACATATATGCAATATAATCTGTGTTTTTACTGATTTCATACGGTTTTGTCGTGTCGTACAGCAACATAAGCCCAACTGTAGTTTAAGTGATTTAAAGAAAATACCCGAGCTTGCCTTTGGGGTAGTAACTCGATTTCCCTGATTTCCAGACGAGAAATTACATATCATCTGTTAAATAATGATTCACTGAATGTATGTTTAATGAGCTTTCTGTTCACTCATATGTTTAATCAGAAAAATTTAATGGAAAAACATATAAGACAGGTGTCGCAAGATATACCATCATCAAATTCAACCGACATCATCATTGTAAATATAGAGACCATCATAATTACTATTTTAAAGATTTTTAAGAAAACAAATGAGGTCCCATTGTGGACATTTCAAGTCAGAGTCAGACACGTAGCCGTATAGTATTCCTTATGAAACATTTTATAACACTTACTCTTTTAAAAACACCTGACACCACTTTTGATTGATTTGGGTATTTCATGTAGCTTACACTGTGTGGTGTACTTATATATTTTAAAAGTGCTCACAATTACATACAATTTTGCATTATTATGTTTAAAACGTGGGTTGGGTGGATACCGTATGCAGTGATTAATACAGCAGTTAGAAGATCTAATCCAACCTAAATAACTGAAAGTACTTTGTTTTACTGTTATGAAATACGTCCGACTTTTCTGCACAAATTGATAATAATAATATACTGTGTTTATTACAGCTCCAAGAAAACACAGCAGGGGGACGCTTGTAATACCAAATATGCGTTTTCATCGTGGCCAACACTATTGTTTTGTACTTGTTGACGGGGTTTTTCAATAACTCATTTCATTTGTATTTCTTATTTAATTATTATTACTTTATGTGTGTGAGGGTGTGCGTGTGTGTGTGTGTGTGTGTGAGAGAGAGAGAGAGAGAGAGAGAGAGCGAGCGGGGGGGGGGGGTTAACGTCCACTCGACACAAACTAGGTCATTTCGGGACTAACATATGGTTCAGTTTTATTTCAATAATTCGCTTGCGCGTAGGGATCTTTAGCAGTGGGAGGAAACTGGAGGACCCGAGGAAAACACGCGGACCTACTCATTGTCACGTACAACCATGGAATCGAAACCACGCCAGTTGACTCAATGACAGACCTTATGATACAGTGCGCACGCGCTAACCATTCGGCTATCCAGCCCCTATTACTTTAAAATTATGTCATCGATTTAATAACGTTGACTTTCAAGTTCATTTCATGCTTTGGTCTATGTAAAAAAAATTAATTTAATTGCATTAAAGATGCATTATGTAAGATTTAGATAAAGAGCTGACCGTTCTTGCTATAGTTTGAAAACAGAAAATGAAAAATGAATATATTGAATGTAGTCTCGATTGGCAAGTACCGTTGTCACAATAATACACGAAGTCTCGATTTTCAGACCTTCAATCGACAGTCTCTGTGAGTGACATCCATCTACCTTTTAACGAAGTATGGCGGATATTGTCTAATCCACGCAACACCCTAGCCATCGAATGATCTAAAATGTTGAATATGGCGTGTCATGTGGATAAATCTCTTAATACTAATATATACATTTGAAGACCTGCAATAGGCAGATTTAATTTTTACATAATGCATCTTTAAGGGGTATTTTTTTTATTTTTTTTTTATAAAACTTGATTATTACTTGATTTGAATCTAGGACTTACTTGCTGCTAAATCAGATTCCTCCAAATATAACCACCGTAGGACACGCGTTAAAATCGGAGAAAACATGACACAATTTAAACCATTGAGAAAGGTGCCTGTCATTCTATCCAGTCATCATTCCGGCTTTATGCCGTTTGTGGTTTGACAAATTGTTCTTCCCACTGCTACCGATAGTCCATTGGCCAATCACGCTATTTTACCGAGATTTCGCCTAATAGTTTGGATGCAGCTATGGCGGGTGTGGCGCCAGGCAGGGTAAGCTTACTCTTCCGGACACCTGTTACCACTGTTTGTCGTGCATTTTGTACACGGTGAACAGTCCATACGCTGATTACACAATTTTGCCTGATTGCACTATTTTGCCTATACCGTTTTTTTAGGACATCGAATTTTGTCTAATGGTTTGGATTGTTCGTACTTGGTTTTATTTTATTCTAGGAAGACTATGTAAATTTCTGCCATAATATTATGTATTTTACCTGATATGATTTATAACCCATTGTCACGGAAATCTATTATTCTACGCGTATATATAATTAAACAGACAATGTTAATACATACCAGAAAACATGGATTTATTCCGCGTAAATAATAATAGAACGAAAACGTATTATAGCTCTTATCTTCAGTACACATTAACTTGTGAAATGACATGGCGTTAAACGTTCTACTGCTCTGCAAAACTGGGCTAATTAAGATGGGCATACTACACCATACAGTATGCTATGAGGGAAATTTTGCCCGGGCAGCGGCAAAAATAAATGTTTATCAAAATTGAACGGTAATTAACGGGCCAATCCCGATAATATCCTCTACCTTAGAGCCGAGCAACTAACTCAACATATGGGATACGTTTTCAAACAACTTAAACCCCTCAGTCTTTATCTGGAAATGGAGACCGGTGCCCCAAGCTGTATTATGCGGTGTCTGGATAAAACCAGACTTTTCTTTTATAAAAATAATGCGTAGGGGAAATTTACCTTTCGTTATCAAGTACAACACATGGGTCATTCATTGTAGAGACCTCTAAAGGAACGGGGGTCGATTATCAGGTCACCCAACGAAAAAATTGACCCGAAATCTTAAAAGGGTTGAGTGTCCGGATAAGCAATTTTGACGTTCACGTCCAAACGAATCAATATTTTGAGCTGAAATTTTGAGACAAGGTAAATACACCATTCCTCTATGTTTTTGGCGTTTAAATTTTTGAGACTCTGTTCAAATCGGGATAGTCCCTGTAAGGAAAATATGCTGGTTGTAAAATCCCAAGCATTCTCAACAAACAATCTTTTTCATCAATAAACATAACACATACTCTAAGAAGTACCAAGCTTTGAGATAAACTTACGGCATGAAACAATCTATGCTGTTTATCCTATCAAGAAATGATAACATTTGGATAAAATTTGATGGAGATATTTCAAATAAAAACTGCAGGCACTATAAAAGGTATGCAACAATATTAAATGGGGTAAACTTTGTCCAAATATCAATTATCCTAGATTATATACTTTTTAATGGAATCATTTAAATCTGGATATGATATGGACAATATGCATATCGATAACTTATATGTCCTTGCCGGTCCTATTGTCTTTGGGCGCTATTGTTTATGCTTGTCGGGCAAAACTATAAACACAGAAAAAAATCGGTGATCACTCACAAATTTCAGCGTTCCCAACAATTTTTTATGTGTGACCAAGCCTGGTCCAGTAGAGTTGATGGGCCCCAACGGGTGTTCAGTTTGTTCAATGGGCTCACAATGCGATCCGCGCGAGTGACCATTGGTGCTACAGTACGAAACCATTACGAGGACAGGAAGGCCATCGGCAGTGAGGGCTCAGATCGCTCTCGGGTATCCCTACCGGGAGCTGGGCTGCCTAATTAATCCATACAAGCCGGGCCTGAGAAGGCCATGAACCCAATGGGGCCACTAATCATTAAGTATTTCAGTATTTAGGATATTTTAGGTAATTCGTGTTGATTTTTCGGTATTTTGTGATTTTTTGGTATTTAGGGTTTTCAGATTGTTTCCGTAATTTGTATGAAAATTGTTTTTTCCGGCCCTTTTTCGGTATTTCTTTTATCTTTTTTTTTCTCGGTATTTTCGATCCTTTTTCGGTACTTTTCGGACAAGCTGAAAATATTGCTCGAGGAGTCAATATCAGGTTACCCCGGTACTGATGGCGCGGTAATCTATTGGCTTGGAAAAAGGTTGCTGGAGATATACGGCGTGAAGGAAAACATTAAATTAGTTTTATATGCGCCACTAAATCGAGATATAAGTAGGATTATAGGCTACACAGAACTTGTCTAGATTGCTTCAAGGTGGCTTTAATAAACCACTTTAACCGCTGTGGATAAACCCCGTAATTTAGATAAACTCGGAGTTTCCATGCATCATAGGAAATGGTAATGGTAAACGCAGGATATTGTAGCGATAGTTATCACTCAATGGGTTCACTTGGCATCAACAAAGCACCGGGAAAGCAGCAAAGTAAAGCAGAAATTGCTTCCTGCCCAGGCGTGAATATTAGTGAAGACGGCACAATTACAATTAAAGCAATAAGCAACGGATCGTAACAATGACCAGTAATTGCCCAGTAAAGATTATTCAGTGTACGGTTAATGTCACATCAATTGAATAATGATGTTGAATTGCATCATTATATGGTCGGTAATATTTTTTTATTATAAATGGCCGCATTTATCGTCAGAAAAAAACGGGTAAAATCAGCATCTCAAAGAATATAACTTTGAATTTAGCAATAATAGGATATGGATGCTGGAATATACGAATTTACAAAAAGTTTGTTAGCTTCATGAATTTGTCAATGATGAAAGGGTTGGCATACTCTACCTCGTACACGTCACTAGTCACCTTCATGTACCCATATCTTAATATATGATAACCTCACTTTCTTCTATTCAATATATTTTCAGTTGAATTTATCAATCCTATTTCTGGATATATGTTATGTAAAGTTATTTTTCTTTATCAAATTTAATTTTACATAAAAAATATTCAAGACATAAAATAAATTAATCCATATAGGTGTTATCTAATATATTTCTGACACGATTTGTCAATATTATGAAATTTAATATCTTGCATTTCTTACAAATATGTATTCTTTTGGGTGTAATTATGTGATGTTAATGATTAAATCATACCTTAATTACAATAAACATGACTCCAAATCATGTTCGAGTTCTTTATAAGATGGATAATGAGAATAAAGAATGATAATCGATTCACCCACGTTGACTACATTCAGTGTAAGGTTACTTTTCTATTTACACATTAAATAATGTATATAGTACACTGCACGAACGAAAATTACGGAAAACATGTGGTCACAGTCATTTAAACGAAATAAAAAGTAAAGAAGTTGGCATTATACATAAATAAATAAACGGAACATTCGGTTAATAATTTATAGAAGCTAGAGATAAGTAAATGCAATGAAAACATCCATATTTTGCACTATAATATAAAACCAGATTCGAGATCCTGGAAAAAGAAATAACTATGACTCCTTGTTCCTTCCATAGAAAATAATACGGTATTTTAACAAATTGTTTTTCTTTTTTTCTCCCAAGTTTTCATAAGGGTAATATTTCGACAACACACAACAATATTCAAAGGTCAATTGGACAAACGATGAACACGTTTTAATTTCCGTTTGATAACGTTAAGCTTGTTTACTACTTTTTTTGAAAAAAGAAACCCACAGACTTTTTATTAATATAAATCATATCTTTGGAAATGTCAAGCCAATCAACAGTATCAGACTTTATATCCGGACATCCAAAACTTGTAAAACAAATTTTGTAGAAATTTAAGTCTATAACATTCCGTCACTGCTTTCCAATAAATAATCATAATACTAATAAGGCAAGCACAATAAGAGCTAACCAGTGGATAAAAGTCAAATTCGATACCTTTGAGAGATGGAATCCTCCGTCAAGTGACCGAGGTGAAAAGGACAAACTGCACCACAATCATCACCCAAGATATAACTAACCTTAAAGGCACTAAAATCAACAACGTTCCCTGGCAAAAGCGGGGTTTACAATGATCAAAACTCTTCAGACCCAGCAAGAAATATTGAATAGCTGGGGGGGGGGGGGTCGAATCGGATGGTTAACGCGTGCGCGTTGTATCATAAGATCTGCCACTGAGTTAAGTGGCGTGGTTTAGATTCCCCGCGTGTGCGCATGACCAAGCTCGTGGCTTTTCCTCCCATCGCTAAAGACCCATACGCGCAAGCGATTGATTGAAATATAAGTGAACCACATGTTAGTTCCGAAATGACATAGTTTTTGTCGAGTGGACGTTAGCCCCCCCCCCCTCTCTCTCTCTCTCTGTGAATAGCTGTGCCTTTTACTCAAGCCGAAGAACTAACCAACAAGACCGCCAAAAACACGCGTATAACTTTTGTATTTAAACCAGTGGGCTGTTGACCCCCGCTGGTGACCTGTAAACTGTGGGTTCATCTTCTACTCAGTCGCCCCAGAATGGCGTATGTCGTGTACGAGACAGGATACGCCTACTCTTTACATAACTCACACTGTGAGATTGAAAAGTTTTCTTACTCTCTAAATTACACAGTCTTTCACGAAACCTGCTCAGGTGCTGCAAAAGTATGGAAGCTTTGATGCCCAATTGCATCAACAAGCAGGTGATCATTTAGCGAAATGTTATTCATATATGTCCCCCTGTCAAAAAGGTGTCCTTGGTAAGCAAATTTATTTGACTCTCTCGACAAACTTTACCATTATGCCCACTGGACAACCTCACTTGTATTCATATATTGTAAATGCAGGGTAATGGGCTTCCTCAATTGGACCCTTTATTTCAAAATTTATAATGAGAAAGTACAATACAAATGACGACACACGATTAACATTGTTCTTTGAATCTGTTGTTCTAAAAAATGAAATGAAATGGGGTTTAACGTCCTACTGTTCTTCTATATATACAAGTAGGCTAATGATGGACGGATATAAATATAAATAACACCTTCTTCTTTCCTAAAGGAAGTTTTTTTTAAAGAGGTAATGTTTTCCTTCTTAATGTTCATCTTTCTTTGTTGGATATTTGAGGAATAGCTGTGAGCGATTAGTTTTTAATGTTGATATAATAGTTTGGTGCCTTTAGTAGTGTGTATTTTAAAACACTTTAATGGGTAAAGAAGAGATATGAGGTTTAATTTCAAAATTTCAGCCATAAAATAATTCATTTATTTTACTTTCCTTCACTAAATCTATTCTAACTTTATGAAAGACCATCTTCCACCAATGTCTATATTTTGTTAATTTACATTATATTAAAATATACCATGGTGTTAATCTTTATTTAAACATACATTATGCAAGAGCTAAATCTGTCTATTGTAAGTCTTTCTTTAGGCCTGAAATGGTATCTAAATTATTAATTAGACATTAATTAACCTATTCAGACCATAATCAACTCTAGATGGGATCGCTAGCCTGCGATCTTTAGGGGATTGTGAGCTGATTTACTGCATAATTTTCCTTCACGATTTAATGATTAAATGGAAAATCGAGACTATGCTGTTTACTGACTTTAGTAATGATGATCAAGGCTAGCCAGAAATTTCAACCGCTTAGTTCTCGGTTCATAGTGGATCAATTTGAATGAAATTTTCATCAAATTGCCTTTACAATATCTAGTTTTTAACTTTTATAGTGAAAACTGCCACCCCGTTATCGAATCTCCCATAATGTATCTTTAATCTTGAATGAACTTAATCTCTATTTTTTTACATATTTAAGAAATTGGTTCCAACGTGTGAAATAATAAGAGACACTAGGTTTAACTATATAGCATCTGACACCCGTCCTTTTCTCTTATTCGTTCTTAATCTATTCCCATTTCCATACTAAAAAATAGCTTAACGCCGTTCAGAATAATTTTATATTCTCTTTTCATATGTTAATAGCTAATGGCGACAGCAAACCTTGTTGTTGTATTTTCTTAATTTGAAACTCGTTACATATAAAAAGACTTATTACGTGAACAAACTGTTGTTTAAAAATGTGTTCATTTATCCCCAGACGTCCTAAATACCATCGATATACAGGTATTTAAACTAGTATCTGTGGTTCTTAATTGGAATGTATTTTCAATTTCGAATCTAATCATGCCACCATAAATGCTAACACGTCTTTTGATAAACGAAGAAGACGTGGCAAATGACGGCCATCGTCAGTTATTCTTCATTATTTTATTCACAGTAAGCTTATTTATCCATTTCAGCCTTTAATTGTATCTATCATGTTGAATGTTTTATATAGTGTAAGTTAATAAGTTTTTGGGATGCTGCGACAGTTATGACAGGAACAAAAAGGGAGATAATGGCTAACAGAAATATCTGTGAAGATCTAATGGGCTATTTCGATTAGGTTACTACGACACGATGAAGAATAATATCCTCGCGGATATGAAAATTTGAAATTCGCGGCAAATTTGTTGAATCTGATATTCTCCATGGCCTGAAGACATGCTGCAAAAAAAGTGAGGCCTTTTTGTTCTCATTCGTGTGGAACACCATGAAGAATATCCTTGCTAATATGAAAATTCGAAATTTACCGAAAATGATAAAATTGATCTGGAGAAATATGGAAGCTCTTTATTCAGTGTTCTTAATTCATAGTCCTTAATTCTTCTTTCTTTATTTGCGATTGTAACAATTGTTGTCTTGTCATAGTGTTGCGATTGAACGAGTGATAGTCAAGTATAGACCGTTTACATTCTATGGTTTCCTAATTATATTTTATATCCGAAGTATAGATATGTTTATTAGTACAAGAACAGAAAATGTCAGAACTTCCTGAAGATCGATTAGAGCCTGCGCCTCCCTTCACATATTGTGCTGTTGATTGTTTTGGGCAATGGACTATTAAGGAAGGAAGAAGCGAACGATAGCGTTATGGTGTATTATATACATGTATGACTAGTCGAGCTGTTCACATAGAAATTGCGAATAGTTTGTCAACAGACTCATTTATTAACAGTTTGCGTCGATTTATTGCTATTCGCGGTCCTGTACGCCAGTTACGTTCGGATAACGGCACCAATTTTGTTGGAGCAAAAAGAGAATTATCTGAGCTTATTCATAAGATCAATCATGATCATGTTAGACAATATTTGTTAGAAAATGGTTGCGACTTTGTTTTCAAAATGAACATCCCTGCTGCGAGTCATATGAGGGGGGGTTTGGTAACGCCAAATAAGGTCAGTGCGAGCTGTTCTCTCTACGCTTATGATGCAGTCTGGAACACAGTTAGATGATGAATCTCTTCGTACTTTTATGTATGAAGCTGCAGCAATTGTGAACAGTCGTCCCTTGACTGTAGATACTCTTAATGATGCCACATCTTTAGCACCTTTGACACCTGATCATTTGTTGACTATTAAGACTAAGATTATTTTACCACCTCCTGGAGAATTTCAAAAGGAAGACGTTTATTCTAAAAAGGGATGGCGTCGTGTGCAGTATATGGCCAATGAGTTTTGGACACGGTGGAAACGCGAATTTTTACAAAATCAACAAGTGCGCTCTAAATGGAATGATTCTAAACGTGAAATTTGTAACGGTGATATTGTTCTTCTGATAGATGATAGTCTTCCGCGAAACCAATGGTCGGTGTGTCGTGTTGTTGAAACATATCCCGATGCGGACAATCATATGCGTAAAGTAAAGCTTTACATTGGTAATAAATATTTAAATTCTGATGGAAAATGTGTAATTCCGCCTGTATATTTAGAACGTCCAGTACAGAAATTAATTTTACTTCTTGGACTCGAAGACCAAGGAAATCCCCGCCAAGGAGCCAACTGAACTGTCTTATTAAAATTAGAACTCTCTTTATTAAGTTCGTTGAAATATTGAATATGTAATAGTTAAGGTTGTTATGTTTTTTGTTGAAAATTAGCATACTAATTTTGAGGAGCCATGTAACCATTGTCGTCTTGCCGTAGTGTTGCGATTGAACGAGTGTTAGTCAAGTATAGACCGTATGACTTCCTAGAGGGGCAGCTATTGGGAGCATCAATTGTTTACATTCTATGGTTTCCTAATTATATTTTATATCCGAAGTATAGATATGTTTATTAATATATTCTATATATTAGAGTAAATATTAAATACGTACATAATTATTCAGTTAATCAAATTATGATTATAAATATTTGGTTCGAATTTGTATGTGTACTTTATTAGTTACTCCTATAAATCGTGGTCTTTCGTCTGGGATCAAGCATGGCAGCCAAATTTGTGCGTTGCGGAAAGGGGTGAAGTCAAAAAGGTATTGTGTTATAAACATATATTTTTGGTTGTAATTATCAGTTAATATGTCCATCACATAACTAAGTATATGTCAGTATTCTTATTTGATATGTATAATTGCGTTTTGGGTTTGAAATCTTGTGTATTGTATTAGCTGTCATGCAGGCACTGTCAAACGCCGTTTCCTAGCTAACAATATTACGTAGTTTGTACGTTGTGCTATAGTTATTATCGTATATCAATTAGTATCGTTTAGTAATTCTGTTAACTTTTGTTATTTCAGTTTTCACATATGTGTATGTGTGTGTATATTCAACTTGATATTCATCATATAATCAACTTAGAATTGTCTGTCAACTTAATGATGATATAAAGAGAATTCATTGAAATTGAACCCTAAAACTTGTATGTTGAATCTGTTGATTATTCCGGTACACATTTAGTAAAAAGCTTGCGACTTAATCCCAGAAGATTGCGCAGAGCATCACACCTCTGTTCATTTGTGTTTGGCTGCCTGCGTAACGAGGTGTGCTGTTACAGCGATCGTGTTCCGACATTTGTTCACTAAAACTAACATTTCGATCTTAAAATCAATATTTGTTTTATAAATTCGACATTTGTCATATAAGATTTTTAAAATGTAAATAAAGAGAAAATTTATTTTAGAAAATATTGAAATAGCCTACATTTACATTTCATGAGAGACATGCAACGAAAACCAAATCTCGAACAAAAAATTTCCAAATACAAATCTCCAAATACAAATCTTGAAAAACATTTCTCGAAATACACTTCTCAAATTAGTATTTAGCGTCACCCAAATTTAAATGTGCCCGAATATAATTTTTATTTTTGAAAGGCAAATTAAATTTTCCAGTGGTATTCAGTGTGATATGTGGAATTTCGTAAGGGAGGGGGGTATTTAACATCATCATACAGTAAAACGAATTACAATATATCGGGATGCATACCATAAAAAGGTCTAAATTGCAATTTATTTTCTGAAATATTAACGTACCTCGATGAATTTCGAGAAATGTTTTTGGGAAAATATTTTGCAAGATTTGTATTTGGAGATTTGTACATGTATTTGGAAATTTGTTGTTCGAGATTTCTTTTTCGTTGAATATCATGAAAGGTAAATGCAGGCTAATTTTTTGTTTTTCTAAAATGAATTTTATCTTTATATGACTAAAATTAAATTAAACCAAAATACAATTCACAAATCTTTTATGACAAATGTCTGATTTGTAAAACAAATATTGGTTTTAAGATACAAATATTGGTTTTAGTGTACAAATGTCGGAATACGACAACAAATGAAGAAATAAGAATTAAGGGCTATGATTTAAGAATAAAGAGCTGTTTGGTCTTCTATAGGAGAAATACTTGCGAATTCCTTACGAATCAATTTACCGAATTTTGTGCGAATCTTTTGCGAATGTGGCGAATGCTACCGAATGCACTTGCAAAAGCATTACAAATGAAACAACTAAACTGCCAATGTTTTGCTTTGTCACTTATTATCCAGCCGCCGCCGAATTAACACCTGTAAGCGTGGTGATTGTAAGACATTCGTAAGGATTCGTCTTTACGTTTCATAATGCTACACTCACATAGTGAAACGTGAGGAATAAGGCTAGTTTCACACATGATAGGGAATAGGCTTATGAATGCCATTTGACCCCAATTAGCCTTGGTCTTAAGGTGATCGTTCGTCAGTTTTTTGGTGGTTGCATGCATTCCATAAATTAAATATTAAGACATGTTTTTCACATAACCAAATAAAGCCCTTGAATATAACTTTAATGTAACACGCTTTATTCTCTACAAATCAGCACAAACTGTCAATCAAATTATCCACAATGTTTATCCATACGACTTTGACCAAATTTTCAATGTACACCAAAGCCCTGTATGTCCACAAATATGTCGAAACGCTATCATGGTTTAATCAAAGCATACGCTATCCAAATCCAACATATTGGCTTTGAAAACACTTGACCCCAAAAATGAAACTTTTATGATATTCGTGTCTGCGAGCCCTGGCGGAAAAGGGTAGATCAATTGGGTTGAAACAAACTTTTGCCACCAACACCTACAATCGTTGAATGAATCATAGACATAAGAAATGCAACTTTAGTGTTATTATTGTCTTCGTGCCAGACAATCTTGTAAACCTACCCATTGAAATCGCCAGAAGTGGACAGAACTGGGTATAGGTTAGTCATCAAGTACATGCAACTGAAAGGACTAACCCCAACATAGATACATGTCGACATGGTCTCTACTTTAGGGGAGAATGCCCCTTCCTTTTCCACAGTAAAGAAGTGGGCTGTGGAAGTTAAGCGTGGCAGAGAGAGCCTTCACGGTGACCCGCGACCTGGAAGGCCATCAACAGCAACCGTTCAAGAAAGCATTACCCGGGCGCATGACATTGTGATGGCTGATCGACTATTGACCACTCGACATATTGCCAGTGTTGTGGGTTTCTCTCATGAGAGGGTTGAGCACATTATCACCAACTAGTTAGGAATGACAAAATGTCCTGCAAGATGGGTGCCAAAGCTCTTGACCGCGGATCAGAAACGTGTCATATTCTTGACGTCCCGTGACAATCTAAGTCGTTTTGAAGCAGATCCTGACAATTGTTTGTAAAAACTTTTAACCACGGATGAGACCTGGATTTATCACTTTAAACCAGAATTTAAATTCAATCTAATCAATTGAAGCATCTAGAGTCGTCAGCCCCCTAAAAGGTCAAGTCTGTTCTTTCTGCTGGAAAGATGATGGCTTAGTCTTTTGGGTTTCCGAGGGTATTCTGCTGGGTGACTATATTGAACGTAAACGATCCCTTAGCGGTTATAATTCGATATTATAAGAGTAGGCGTATAAAGCGCCGCTGTCCGGGCAAAATTTTCCCCATAGCATGGCGTATGCCCATTGTCATTAGCCCAGTTGAAGTAGGACGTTAAACGCCCTTTTCATTTCCTACAGAGACAGTTTCGTGAAGCTATCAAAGTTAACCGACGGGGAATGCTCACTAAAGGCGTTCTGTTCTACCAAGACAATGCTCATGTTCATAAATCGATGATGGCCATGATTGTGGCTTCGACCTCACTGACCATCCACCGTACGCACCTGTCAGACTTCTACCTGTTTCCAGAAATGAAAAAGGAACTAGCCGTTCGTCATTTTCCTAGCTGTGAAGGTCTTTTGTTGGGTGGCTGAAGAAAATTCCTTTCTGGACGGCATCCAGGCTCTGCTAAATCGTTCGCAAAAGTGTGTACACATCGAAGGGGAATATGTAGAAAAATAAATGTAATCCATCGACTTTGTACAGGTCTTTCACGGACAGGTTTAACACTTTTCAGCCGGCCTAATTTGTACTAACTGTAATTTCCAAATGACAATATCTATAAACTCTGCGTTTTCAACCTTTGGTCCATCTAAAACATAGGCCACATCTAATTAGTACACAGCCTATATCTGGTATAACACAGAACCTGATATCAAGACTCCAGACTGTTCAAAATACTGCAGGAACTATCATATCACACCAGAAGTCAAAAAGCTTCGGTGGTTACCCATTAAATAAACAATAGACTCACGTTTATGTGTTCGAACGCAAAAGAGCCTCCCTATCTAGAGGACATTGTATCATCCCATTCATCTGAACGTGTTCTCCATTCTCAGTAGCAAAATTTTCTTCTAGTTCTATATAATCCCCAACTCATATGTAGGATGGTCCAAGAGGCTTACGTGATTAGCTCGAGGGTTAAACGAAACTGATCAGATTTTCTTTGTAATGCGACGCACAAGCACAACGAGCAAACTTGAATCAAAAGACCGTATCTAACTGCCGTAACATAACCTCGCATGAAAGAGGCGCGGGGATGGGGTTGGCAAATCAGCGACAAATTCGACAAGCGCGTTCTATAAAGATATATAGGATATTATTGTACCGCATCCAAAATTTAAAGGGGAATTATGGAGGACTAGATAAAGAGCTGACAGTTCTCGCTATAATAATTAAAAAATAAGTAATGAAAATAAATATTTTGAAAATGTCAGTCAAATTACTTCACTCGGAGCCAAGTAATCGGCGATATAATTATAGGTTAGCCTCGATTGTCATTAATACTGTTGTTACGATAATAAACAAAGTTTTGATTATCCATTGTTACCGTAAACACATCCAGTATAAAACATATTTGAATCCACTAAATATTGCAGGCATCTGATGGTATAGAGAGTTCATTATGGTCTTGGTGAGTTAATTAATGTCTAATTAATAATTTAGATAACATTTCAGAGCTAAAAAAAAATTCAATAGGCAGAATTAGCTCGTGCATAATGCATGTTTAAGGGATTTCATAAAACATTGGCAAAAATTATGCATAGTGGAAATTTTGTCAAAATGGCATAATACCGACTAATTCAATATTGCGGCATACATTTCAGCAGTTTTTATTTGAAATATACTATTCAAAAAAAGTAGGGGATATTTGATTTTGGGGGCATAATACTAAAATATGCAAATGACTACGAAAAAAGTCACTATAGAACCTAACAGAAGAAACATTTCCAGTTACATGTGACGCCCAAACGCACCAATAGCTACCGCATGGAATGCAGGTGATGCTTGGGATCATCATGGGGGTCCAACCCAAGATTTGCACGACTCTGACTTTGAATGTTACAGTCATTGTGGCATTGAATTCCAGGGTGGAAACATCAGTTTAATTGTTTTAGTGACCAGAAAACAAATTTTGATATGCGTCGGCTTACCCAAAATGAAAGGTTACGTGCCCTTGGCATGCTACAGATCGGCACAACACAGGCGGTTGTGGCGCGGACGATGAATGTTTTTCAGTCTGTCATAAGCAGGCTATGGTCCAGATACCGTGATACACAATCTGTACAGGACAGACCACGCTCAGGTCGACCAAGGGCGACAACTCAAGCCCAGGATCGATTTATCCGTACCTTGGCCTTGAGAAATCGTGTCATCACAGCAAATCAGATCAGCGCTCGTCTTCAAACAGACACTGGTGTGAGAGTGAGTGGCCAGACGATTCGGAATCGACTGCATAGGGGTCACCTTCGCGCCCGACGTCCTCGCGTGATCCTTTGTTTGAGAGATCATCACATTCAGGCAAGACGTCGTTGGTGTAGGGATCGTCAACACTGGGATAATCGACGCTGGAGCAATGTGATGTTTTCAGATGAGTCAAGGTTCACTGTTGATTTTTTGGACAGACGTAGGAGGGTGTGGCGTCGTCGAAACGAGCGCTTCCAAGACGTTAACGTCATCAGACATGATCGATTTGGGGGTGGTTCTGTTATGGTGTGGGGAGGCATCACTGTTGCTGGAAGAACGGCTTTACATGTTGTTGTACAGCGTGTTACAGGCCAGTACTACCGGGACAACATCTTGGCAGTCCTTGTTGTGCCGTTCGCACGACGTCATGGCCGCCGTTTCATCTTCCAGGATGACAACGCAAGATGTCACAGGGCCAGGATCGTTACAGGTTACCTCCAACAACAGAACATCACCACATTACCTTGGCCAGCACTGAGTCCCGACCTCTCCCCCATCGAGCATGTCTGGGACATGCTTGGACAGAGGTTACGTCAACGTCAACAACGTCCTGCCAATGTCCAAGAACTTGCTTCTGCGTTGCAACAGGAATGGGACAATCTGGACCAAAATGACCTTAGACGTCTCATTAGGAGTATGCCACGTCGGATCAATGCTTGTTTGGCAAACAGAGGAGGATTTACCCGTTACTGACTTGGTTGTGATGCTGTGGTAACTTTGCTGTTTGACCCCGGGTATCATTTTACCCTTATAATGGTCAGTCTGTGCCTTACTTAGTCTAACGATCATTTGGAATAAATCGATGAATGTGAACTTCATTTCATTTTGTCATTTGTTTCTTCGTCAGTTTCATTAGGTGACTTTAATAACACTTAAAAATCAAATATCCCCTACTTTTTTTGAATAGTATATGACGAGCGAGAGTTAACTAAATGTTTCCTTATAAAATGCCTCACCCTTTCCATCGTTAGAGTAAATAAGCAAGTAATTACAATTTATGTAAAACATTTTCTCGGCTAAAATCGGGATCAAAACTCAAGCATCTTTGTTAGTTGATACTGAATAAAATATGACTAAATGGCATTCTCAGACTTAAGTTAAGAATTTCCTCATAATTGTTTGCCTTATTTTAACTAAAATACAGCCCTTTATAAAACTTGTTGTTTTAATATACTAAACTAAACACACCAATAAGATTCAGAAACTATTTGCAAAGTTTTGTGTTTCTGGATCAAAGATAATTCTCATAAACAGTGATTGAAATCTGAGTAAATTCTTGACTTAAGTCTGAGAATGCTTTTGTGAACTCAGGGCCAGGTGTTCAACCTTGTCTTTTGCATGAAATCTGCCACTATATTGTAAAGTAAACCGTTGTGAATATTTTATTATGATAAATATACCGACATAGAAACAGTTCATTCAAACCATTCGTTGTTTAAATAAATTGTTCATTAAAACGTGAACATGTAAATTGTTCATTAACAATATCTTAAAGTATCCACTGTGTCTCTGATAAAATGTGAAGAAATTGCCCATTTACTTTGACGGTTTCAGCTCAAAACATTGAGCCAAAACAGTTTAGCGCTCACCTCCATTTTTTATTGAATGATCTCATAAACGCAACTATTCTATACAATTTCACGATTTTGCTGAGAAGTAATCAAAATGCAGAAATAACCTGCAAAATCCAATTAGTCGCTGGGAAACAAGAAAAACTAAAGTACGAGCGTATGACGGAGCTTGTCAGTTGTAGGCAAGTTTGTCCAGGAACAAGATTGCAAATGAATAGTGATATTTCTTTGAAAATGTATCGGAGGTTTAGATAGTTGACTATGCCTAGAATAAAGGAGGTTTATTCTATAAACTATATCTGGGATTTTTCCTTTAACACGTGTGTGCCGAAATATCCTCTTTGGTACGAAATGAATAGATATTTTGTTTGTTTTTATAGTAAGTAGCGAACTTAACAGCTGTGTTGTGTGGAGCAACGATCCGGAGTGACCGGGTTCGATCCCGGTATTAACCGTGACAGTTTCTGGTGATTTTCCGGCATAGTATCCCCTTGTCAGTGGTACAGTCGTTCGGATCGGGCGAAAAACCGAGGTCTCGTGTACACGTTGGAGTGCACGTAAAGGAGACCCTGGCAGTTAGAATTAGATATAAGCGAAGGCCTAAGCGTCGATGTGCGGACACAATTTCTCTCGTAGCACACTGTATGGAGCAGAAAACCACATTTCATTTCATGTGTATTGTGTATACGGTTGCCAACACAAAACTGAAGCAACTATCAAATATATCAACATTAGAATATACAACTGAAAACACCACGACATGAATTTATAAATACAGTCAGTTTTGCATGTTGATAGATAATAAATAATTAAAGAATTGATTTTATGTCAAACAAACAGATCTGACTGAACAAAAACGCTTTGATTTGTACGTACTAAAATCCAAACATAATTGAGAAGTAGCTTCTACAGACTTATGACATTTTATTAAGTCGAAGTGATCGAAGTCAGTCATAATGTGTTAAAAGCCCGGACAAGATTGTCACGGAAGTTCCATTACTAACATATTATATTAATATAATTAGATGGCCCCAGCCTAGGACAAGTTTGTCAATCTAGTAAATTGTTTTCATACGCTCCCTTATTTGTTTTTTATTAGGTGCGAGATGTAATGAAATGAAGCAATTACCGTGTCTACGAGATTTTACATACAAAAAAATATTGACGAGAAAGGTCAGAAGAAAAATAGATAATGCAAATAAAGGTCAAAAAGATTTATAAAACACGATTTTTTTTATATGGAGGATTATCGAGAAAAAAATGAACCAGTTTGGCTTTATACAAAGTGTAAAATTGAATAGTTACAGGGACTTCGATTTTCGTTTATTATAACAAAGTATAATTGCTTCTAACATGTACGTGATCATATTTTTTTAACTTTTTCCTATTTTTGTTTGGCACTGTAGTAAGCTGTCCTGATGGTATGATAGGGATATGTTAGTATTATTAATTAATGCAGTAATATAGCCAACCTTCAGCTTACGGTTTTTACATTTCCCAGTTGGACCGATATGTTAGAGCTTGTACACTTAGTATGTGCAGGAGAACTGCACCACACCTATCAACAAAATATAAATCCAGAAGAAAAACTAACCGTCGAGATAAAACAAACCCTTAGCCCATAAAAGTCACCTAACACACGGACATTGTAAGTAAAGGGGTTTTCTAGAGGGAATTAGCTACAATCTAGGACAAGACTATTCAAATCTGCATTCAAAAAATGTAATGTCGCCATCTACTGATCATTGAAAAAGAGAATATCTACTATCTCTTAAGGCCTTTCTTGAGATTACTACATAGATATGTATATCATACAATGTAATCTTAAAGAAGCAATATTGCTATTAATTTATTTAAAAAAAAAACACATTTTGCAAGAGCTATATAAAGAACAAGCTTAAAAGAAAACGTGATTTTTCGTACAACGGGGTCCATAATCCAGGAAGATATGGTCTGAAATGCGCGATCATCAACAGGAACTGAGATCTTTGGGATGTAAACATATGTTATGTTTTATCCAAATCGGACAAAAATTGTGACTTATAAAGGGTCCACAATCTTCATACTTTTACATATTTGCCTTAAAGCAGCGGCCATTTTGTCGGACAGTTTCGGTCCGACTTTCCAAAATTCGAACTCAACCATCATCAGGGTCTAACAGTGATATAATTAAATGGTTTTTAAAATCAGATAAAAATTGTGACCTCTAGAGGGCCCACAAGCTAAAAATGTGATTTTTTGTACAATCGGGAGCCATAATCCAAGAAGTTATTGTCTGATATGCGCAAATATCGAAAGGAATCGAGATCTTTGGGATATAAACATATTTTTATTTTCATCAAAGTCGGATAAAAAAAATAGTGACCTCTAGAGGGTCCACAGCCTTGGTATTACATACTTTTACACTATTTGCCTTCAAGCAGCGGCCATTATCAGGGTGTAATTATGAAATATTAAAATAATTTTTAAAGTCGGATAAAAACTGAAACCACTAGTGGGTCTACAAGCAATACGCGCGAATATCGAAAGGAACGAAGATCGTTGGGATATAACCACATGTTTCAAGTTTCATCAAAATTGTGACCTCTAGAGGGTCCACTACCATGGTATTAATACTTTACACTATTTGCGTAAACGGAGCGACTATTTTGTCTGGCAGTTTTTGTCCGATTTATACCAAATTCGAACCCAGCCGTCATTAAGGTCTAACGGTGATAGATTTAAATATTTTTTAAAAATCGAATAAAAATTGTGACCTCTACAGGGTCCACAAACTAAAAACGTGATTTTTCGTACAATCAGGGGCCATAACCCAGGAAGTTATATTCGGATATGTGCGAATATCGACAGGAACCAAGATCATTGTGACATAAACATAACTTGAAAGTTTCATCTAAATCAGGTCAAAATTGTGATATCTAAAGGGTCCACAACCTTGATATACCATACTTTTACATTATTTGCGTACAAGGAGCGGCCATTTTGTCCGACAGTTTTGGTCCGATTTTCACGAAATTCGAAGTCAGCCATCATTAGCGTATAACGGTGATATATTCAAACGTTTTTTTTAAAATTGGATAAAAATTGTTATATCTAGAGGGACCACGATTTAAAAACGCGACTCTTTGTACAGTCAAGGGCCATAATTCAAGAAGTTACAATCCAATATACGCGAATATCGACAGGAACCAAGGTCCCTGGGTTATAAATTGTGACCTCTAGGGAGTCCAAATCCTTTATATATCATATTTTATATATCATAATTGTGACTCCTGGTGTGTCCACAACCTTTGTATTACATACTTTTACACTATTTGCGTACGAGGGGCGGCCATTTTGTCCGGCAGTTTTGGTCCAATTTTCACGAAAATTCGAACTCAATCGATATTACGGTTTAACGGTGATATATTCGAACTTTTTTTTTTTAAATCGGATAATACTTTTAACTTCTAGAGGGACCACAAGCTAAAAACGCGATCTTTCGTACAATCAGGGGCCATAATTAAGGAAGTTAAGATCTTATATGCGCGAATTTCGAAAGCCACCAAGATGTTTGGGGTATAAACATGCATTTCTAGTTTAATCAAAATCAGATTAAAATTGTGACCTCTAGAGTGTCCTCAAGCTAAAGACGTGATTTTTCGTACAATCGGGGGCCATAATCCATGAAGTTATGATCCGATACATGCCAATATCGACATAAACCAAGATCTTTGGTAGATAGACATATATTTCAAGTATCGTGAAAATCGTATAAAAACTGTGACCTGTAGAGTGTTCACAAACAAATTGTTGACGGACGAACGACGGACAGGGGCGACGACAATATACGTCCACATGAAAATGTGCGCGGATATAAAAAAAACAAGTCCAGTCTTCGGACAGAGTTAAACATATTGGGGTCATCTATAAACTTAATGAATTAAAACCAGGCATTTCTCAAGTACAGCGCTTGAAAACTCTTATTTACAGTTAGTGACGTCATAGAAATATAAACAGCAGGCAATATTCAAGAAGATTGTAAGTACCAGAAATTATTTTGTTTAAGAATTTCTAAATTATTATGCATATTGAAATGTTGACTTATGACGACAGGTTATTCCAGCTCGCATATTGTGCTTTAACTTATCTGATTTTATTATGGGGGCACCCCTTGGTGTTAATTAATATGTGTTGTTCTTTTTCGTGTCAAGATTTGCAAAAAGATGTATCATTGAATAAAAGAATATTACCTTAAATCCGTAGTGCAGCTGAAATTTAGTGGCTAGAGCCATCAGACCCCTTTCAATTCTACGTGTTATTGACACATTCAATATTTTGGAGCCGTGGTATCGTATCGAATTCGTTACCAGTGCTGATTGAAAAAGTTCCTCGGGATTTTCCGACACGGTTTCTCCTTTGACAGTGGCGCAGGACGTTAGGTCTGGCTAGAAAAACCGAGGTCCCATGTACACATTGACATTCACGTAAAAAAACCTTGACAGTTGGAATTCGAAACAAGAGTGCGGAAAATTGCGCTTATAGTACACGGTATGGCGTATCCCCGTCTTCATTAACTCAGTCGGCGCAGAAAAGTTGGAGGTTAAACTCCATTTCATTTCATTTCATTTCATATTCAACTGACATCTGAGAACAATTCAGATTGTTAAAAAAAAATTTTTACCCAATCAAAATAGCTTGACGATTGATGTGTCAATATTTTCGAAATAAAAAAAGGCAGTAACTATTGTTACTACGAGTCGTAAAAATAGTCCTAACCCTGACCCTTCCCATCTCTTAATTGCTGCCTTCAGTCCTTTTTCAAAACGGGTGTTCGGGAGATTGGCAGCCATTTTGGAATTCGTTCTAAACTTGGCTCAGACTCGTAACAATAGCCACTTTGTAAAATAAAAAACCGCAGCACCGCTGTACACTGTACTGTTTATCATGAGTAGACACAAATACAAATATGAGGACCTATGTCAAGATTATTACGTGTACTTATTGACTACTTTTGAAATTTGTTTTTAATATGACACCACTTAGAACGACAAAGAAATTTCAAGGGTTATTTTAATATCCCATTTATCATTTTTATGATTTATTTAGAATGTAATCCAAAATTAAACCATATTATTGATTAAAGATTTCAGGGTAAAATACAATATGCTTATAATATCTCCAATTATTGATGGACGGAAATACCTTGTTTTCTAACACCTCCACGTTAATGGAAGCATAACTAACCTAGACTACCGACCTCCGATTCCCGATTATATCGCCTCGGTTAAACACGTCATTTAGTTCAAAGGTAGTGCCAATTTCCGCGAGAATGCGATAAACCATTCGCATCCTAAGGCATTCTGTAATACCAGTCGGGCGACTAAAATCCCGCGAGCATGAAACAAAGAGAGCTAATTGCTGCTTCTGTTGTACATCGGCAATGGTTGGGCAGGTAGCATCATCAAATTTCAATTAATTTCGGACACATTATCTGCGGCCATTTCACGATCGACATTTCTAATTTCCTCAGATTCATTAAATTAGAATAAATCTTAGCTAGCATTACGGCTAATCGCTTCGTTTACGTTAATGAGAATTATGCAAGAAAAAACGACTGGCATTTCGAAAAACGCAAAGCAAATAGGTGTGCAGAAACCGAATATACCTAAATGCATAAATAGGAATATATGGTTATACGGTTAATCGTTGCTGTAATTTGCCCTAGATACGCGTAGTACATGTTGAAACAATAAAGGTAAAGTTATTGGTAATCTTGACTCACCTCAATTCAGACTCCTCAATACAAAGATAACATATTATTCATGTACTTAACTTTGAACCGATTACAATAGATTACCACATAGTAGGATAAGAGATTAAATCATACAGATATAGACTATCAGGTAGAGTCCACCCCCACGTAACAAAAACAAAGATATCACATTTCCAAATGAAATTTAGTTGAGTTCGTTATATCAAGTGGCATATCTAAAAATCTATAATCCACACACAACAAATTTTTGGTCAATTTCTACGATTTTTTTACGCAGTTTAACTTTTAAGATAAGAAGATTAGCTGAAGGCCCAAAGGTCATCAGCTCGGGTACTCTCTTTTTATATATATATTAATGTAAAGTTACATTTCATAATATCGACTTTTTATTTCTGGATATATACTACGCCTCATGTAAAATTTTCCTTTTCAGTTTTAAATTTTATGTCCTATTTTAATCTTGGTTGGCCTTCAGAATCAGGTATATGTAAAAATAAAACACAAAAACTGAGAAACGAAAACAAGGTCTAGTTTTGACCAGATACAGATTTGTCGGTATAGCCTAAAGGTAGTGGTTATAACATCAACATATTTACAGACATTTGATTACAAAAATTATTTAATGTAACATTAAACTACATTTCTAACCCCAAGCTCATTATTGTATTACGGGCGTAAAGGTCCTTTGATCGAGCGGTTTCTTCACCTCCCGAACGTACTGATTTGAACACTGAGTAGTTTGTACCAGCCCATACCGATTTTGAAATGTCTGTCGAACCAAATTAAATTGAATTTTAAGGCATGCTTAAATCAGATTTCCACAAATTGTTTAAAACATGAGTTCTGTAAAATTATTTGAGTGATAAGTTTCAATATTGCCAAACTCCACGTAAAAATGAATTACACTGTCAAAATAATTTCATGGATGGTTTTCTCGCTTAATGTCGCAATAAGCTACCCATTCGAGATAAATGGTTTTTAAAAAAGCTACAGTTAATTTCGAAATACAGAAGTATAACAAAAGTCTATTGATCATTGGGGCGGTACCAGGTGTTTTAGAACAAGTCCGCATACACAGCTTTGTCCACTACTTGTAATTAAGTAGAACGAATTTGCGGTTATAATCTTATATTCAAATATTTGAGTTTGAAAGGCCTAAATTAAACAATAATATTTAAAAAATCTCAGTGGTGTTTACGCGTACCCATCAAAGAATTCCTATTGTCAAGGGTGCTTTTACGTGCACGATAACGTGTACGAAGGATCTCGGTTAATCGTCCCAGCTAAACAAGACACTGTTCCTTGCTTTTGTCTTGCACCTCTGACAAGACGAAACCAGGGAACTTTCTGTGCAACATCATGGTTAGTGGTCCAGCGCGCCTCAGCTGAGTCACAGTTCCCCCCCCCCCCGTATAAAGATATCACGAGATAAAAAACTAAAATAGTTAATAACTGGTTGCTTTATTCTTAACCAGCATGGAGTGCCCCCCCCCCCCTTGTATAAAGATATCCCGAGAGAAAAAATAAAATAGTTAATAACTGGTTGCTTTATTCTTGACCAGCATGGGGATCATGCTATATTCTCTGTCAAACAAATACAACTAAAACTTCAAGTAAAAGCGGGTAATAATGATAAGTTATTACAGAAGATCAAAACTACAATATATATATATATAGAAACCAGATGAAACACGAAAGACAAATTAATTATATCGAGATAATGTGGGGGCAGCTACAGATATAATGACTTTATTTCTCATAACAATACCGAAAAACAACAGTTAGCATGACATAAGACTTCAATTACTACATACTGACCAAACATAATTCTTTATGTGTACATATAGTTAATTACACGCCACTCAGATTATTTTATCGGTAACAGATGGGAATTGAATCACAACCATAACACTTCCGCGACCGGACCTTAAATAGAATGAATGGACGAATGGATGGTGTTTAACGTCGTATCTTTCTACTCTATTCGGGCTATTGAAGACGGGCATACACCATGCAGTGAGGTATGTGGGGAATTTTGTCCGGGCAGCAACTGAATTTCAACTGCCTGTGGTTCTTTTAGGTTCACGCATGAGTTCTCTTACCATCCGCCATCTGGACGACTAGGCGCTGTCCTTTGCCAGGCAACCCGTTCTGCATCACCGATAATAGGATTCCCCACCGGAAAATAGCGAGAAACTTTCTTGGCCAACACGAAACCGGGGACCTCCCAGTTAGCCAGTTAGTGCCTTATTCACCGAGTCACCGCGAGTCCCAAAGACAAGATAAGAGAAAGAACCAAAGAATATTTAAGAATCTAAAACATTCTTTAAAATAAAGTATTGTATTCGGTTGATTATTATTTCGATTACTAATAGGATACACTAAAAACGGTGAATTTTAAGCAGAAGTCGGCTTGTTTGGCTTTAAGTGTCGACCGTGCAACAAAGAATCAGGCACATCTCAACTCTGACTTTGTCTATAGAAGTAACATCCTCAGCAAAACAAATCAACATAATATTTTGAAATCCGACGAAATCGACATTCTCATTGTTTTTCGAAATCCATTTAATCGGAAGACAAAATAAAAGTATAACGATCAAACTTTGCTAGCTACCAAGACACCGGATTCTCGACCGCAATGATTCATGGTTAAATCCCGGCAAAGCACGAGATGAACTCTATCATGGTTGGCGAGTCTGGCCAGGAAACTAAGGTATGTGACTAAACACTTAAGGAAATCCATCTGTGTATACAAGAAACATAAATGAAGACAATTGATAATTGAAACCAGCGGTAACCCAAAACCAGACCCAACTTTATACAGTAAAATTTTGTGTAGAATACGTGGTAATCAGTCCGACGTCGGGGTGATTTCGAGATATGCAGGATCTTTTTCGACATTCCAAAGTAAACGTACGGTGCTAAGACCCCTACGACCAATCTTTTCCTGGTAACATGGACATCAATAGTTACGATCACATTCATACATAATTTAAACCTCGTTTAAATATCATCTTCATGGAATATATAGAAGACCATGGTATATATAGAAGAGTAACCCTTTGGTTTAGATAATATAGCTACCCTGCCATTTATGCCCTGCCATCGTAATTTTGCAGTAGGAGATACTTTAACATTTTGTGAATTTATAGCCTAATCAGGCACCCAATTTCATGAGGATGGGGCCTATTACGTAATCATCACTGGCGACACTTCCGGTCAGTGTAAAATTGCTGTCATTTGTATTTTTGTAGTGTATATACATATTTTAACATTGTGTAAAAATAATCAGCCATCCCTCTCAATGTATGATTATATATGAGGGTGGTGCCTATTACATAATCATCACTGGCGACACTTCCGGTCAGTGTAAAATTGCTGTCATTTGTATTTTTGTAGTGTATATACACATTTTAACATTGTGTAAAAAAATCAGCCTTCCTTTTCAATGTATGATTTTATATGAGGGTGGGGCCTATTACATAATCATCACTGGCGACACTTCCGGTCAGTGTAAAATTGCTGTCATTTGTAGTTTTGTAGTGTATATACATACTTAAACATTGTGTAAAAAAATCAGCCATCCCTCTCAATGTATGATTATATCTGAGGATGGGGCCTATTACGTAATCATCACTGGCGACACTTCCGGTCGGTGTAAAATTGCTGTCATTTGTATTTTGTAGTTTATATACATATTTTAACATTGTGTAAAAAAATCAGCCATCCCTCTCAATGTATGATTATATCTGATGCCTCATACCTGATGCCATGTTGTGGTATTTAACTGTCACTGTCGCCACTTCCGGTCAGTGTGAAATTGCTGGCAATGATGTAGGAATGTTTGGAACCTTCTAATGAATAAATGAATTTTGGACAGCACTTGACCTTTGCTGTCCAAGGTCACTGTCAACAAAAAGTTGCTGTCAATGGTGTTTTTCGACTCAGTATTACCTATATATTACCTATATATTGTGAATTTATAGCCTAATCAGGCACCCAATTTCATGAGGATGGGGCCTATTACGTAATCATCACTGGCGACACTTCCGGTCAGTGTAAAATTGCTGTCATTTGTATTTTTGTAGTGTATATACATATTTTAACATTGTGTAAAAATAATCAGCCATCCCTCTCAATGTATGATTATATATGAGGGTGGTGCCTATTACATAATCATCACTGGCGACACTTCCGGTCAGTGTAAAATTGCTGTCATTTGTATTTTTGTAGTGTATATACACATTTTAACATTGTGTAAAAAAATCAGCCTACCTTTTCAATGTATGATTTTATATGGGGGTGGGGCCTATTACATAATCATCACTGGCGACACTTCCGGTCAGTGCAAAATTGCTGTCATTTGTATTTTTGTAGTGTATATACATACTTAAACATTGTGTAAAAAAATCAGCCATCCCTCTCAATGTATGATTATATCTGAGGATGGGGCCTATTACGTAATCATCACTGGCGACACTTCCGGTCGGTGTAAAATTGCTGTCATTTGTATTTTTGTAGTGTATATACATATTTTAACATTGTGTAAAAAAATCAGCCATCCCTCTCAATGTATGATTATATCTGATGCCTCATACCTGATGCCATGTTGTGGTATTTAACTGTCACTGTCGCCACTTCCGGTCAGTGTGAAATTGCTGGCAATGATGTAGGAATGTTTGGAACCGTCTAATGAATAAATGAATTTTGGACAGCACTTGACCTTTGCTGTCCAAGGTCACTGTCAACAAAAAGTTGCTGTCAATGGTGTTTTTCGACTCAGTATTACCTATATATTAAATATTATCAAAATTGTCCATCCCTACCAAAGTATGATTAAAAGTGAAAATGGGCTCCCTTTAGGCCCCCACACCACCTAAATGGGCAGGTTAATTCCCGGCAGCAATCCAGATGTTTGACTAGTAGGCATTGACAAACAATTATGCCCTATCAGACAATTTCCCTCTCTTAGTATGATTAACTGAAGCAGGCGCCCGGTCTATTATTAATTATAACAGGTTTGTCTTTAGTTTTGATATTTTACGCTGTCACGTATTGCGTTAAATCTTCCTCGTGCAAAAACGGAAAATTTGACATTTTGATCTCAGCGGTCACAAAGAACAAAGCGAATTTAGCACGTTTACATTTTTATTGAAAGAGTCATTAGTTTCGATCATATTCAACATGTTTTTATCATGCAAGAATGGCTGCGTGTTCACTTTCAGTGTAAATGACCTTATTTGACCTTAGATCCCGAACATCTCGAAAACACCTCAACGGCGGACTGATAACCACTCGGCATCTTATTCTATCTAGGCAAACTACTATTGTAGAAAGGTTGGGTCTGGTTTTGTGCCCATTTGACAAACCCCATGAGCATCCAGACTATTAAACGTATTTCCATTCTTTGTTGTCGTTAAGTTGAGCTCGGAGGATATTTTAGAAGATTCAGATTACACGCTAAACGGTGACCTTTTTTGGAAATATAAATTTTTTTTTTAAAAATTCTGGCATATTCGAATGTAAAGTGAATTATTTCTGACACAAAACGATAATCATAACGTTTATTCAATAAACAAGAATGAATTTAATTACATTACATAGCATGCTACATAAGCAAATCAATTGAATTCCCAAGTGGCTTTCCTCTGCTTTATCGATCAAATTGTTAACTGTATAATTGTTTTCCGATTTCCAAAGCATCGAAGACTTCATCACATTAACTTTACTAAAGAAATAATGTTCACCATAATGTCAACAATAGGATGAATACGGCGCTGATCTGACAGGCATCAGTGAACTATGGTATAAAAATAATATTATTAATCATGCAATTTATTGTCATATATTCCTATGCGTGTAAAAATGAGCAACGTCAAAGGTACCGTGAATAATTTTATTTTATTTCGTATAGGATGGAAAATATACAAAACAAAATATATCACAACAATCTTCTCTTATATACTAGTAGATGATTTAATATCGGGATATGTTATTTGTATATAATATTTATATACCTGATTTTCTGGTTACTTTATCTGCTTCTCATTCATCATTCTATTTAAATTAGACTCTTGAACGCCCGCAAAATGTCTAATAGGCTCCACTGAATGACTCAAGATAGAATATCAAATCTCGCGGAAGGCTTAAAGAGAGTATCATATGAAAAATTAAATGCAGTGTGCTATGAAGGAAATTGTGCATGGACAGCGGCGCAACGGGCTAATCTTATATCGAATTACAACTGTCACAGGTTCCTTTACGTGCACGCCAATGTGTACACGGGACCTTCGTTTTTCGTCCCATCGAATCGACTATACGTTGTCCCTTGACAGGCCCTCTCTCCTGTACCACTGACAAGGGCGACCCAGGCCGCAAAATCCCGATATACTTTCTCGGCCAAAGCAGGCATCGAACACGGAACCTCCGGTTTAGCGAGCCAACATCTACCCACTGAGTCTGGTTATCATATATACGAGAAGCATTTTTTTATGGTTAGAAATAGTTAATCGCTATCTTTAAAGAGAGATGGAAATGGGGTTTAACGTCCATTCGACACAAACTAGGTCATTTCGGGACTAACATATGGTTTAATTTTATTTCAATAATTCGCTTGCGTGTATGGGTCTGTCGCAGTGGGAGGAAACCAGAGGACCCGGAGAAAACCCACGAGGTTGGACAGGCGGCTATCTTTAAAAGCAATGGACGTGGGGTGTCCAGTGATATTGGATACACGCTTCCTTGTTCGTGTTATATGTCGTCTTCTTTTCAAATTAATATCCCTTTAATATATTCCTTGGTTTCGCGTAGGATTACACATTTTATAACATCAGATATCACGTCTTATTTTCTGAGACTATATCATTTATTCATCACAAAACTGTAAATCAGGTAATAGTAGAGTATGAATTCTGCTGGTCAATATAAATTAAAGGGACAATTTCACATTTATCATAACATTTAATTTAATAAACGGCAATCATTAAATTTGTGTTAAGTACTATTCCATGTGCCTTGAATGAAATGGGCAAATAAGAGATCTTCACACTAGTAAGCGGTCGAAATCGACCCGCTATTATTCCAGAACAAAACACCGCAATACTGTATTTCGATTGAGAACAACCCGCGGCCCTAGTTCTTTCCGAGTATGTTAAGAAAACGATGGTTCTGTCAGCTCGGGGTCATAGAATTTAATCGTGTCTTATTTCCAGAACAAAACACTACAGTACTGTATTTCTATTTAGAACAACCCACGACTCTAAATATTTCAAGAAAACGATGGCTACAAATTGAAATATGTGGCTACAAATTGAAATATGCCCAAGCATTACTAACAGTGCGATCCATCTTGAATGACTGTCGCTAGAATACTTCCAGGTAGAAATCTCTTTCAGGAATGGCAATACAAATAATACCATAGCTTGGTAGGGTTGACCCACAGTAGTAGTGTTTCCATTCACAATAATAAAACGATTGTGTTATCTTGAAATGTCATGACTGATCATAACATACATTTGAGAATAATTGTCCTAATTTGAGAAAATTTATTTTTATTTTTGTAGGTGTAAGTAGGCCTATGCTTACATTTTCCAGAAATTTTGATACCAGATTTTAATTGTGTCCATTTATTTTCAACTGTCATGGGAACTAGCGAATATACACTGGGCGGCTAGAAACTCGCTGATTTATAAGTCATCCATAATAGTTAATGCGTATATTATTCATAAAATTTTATATCCTTGTAAGACTACGCTGTTGAAATATACAGATTACCGGAAACGGTACTTCTGAAATGTAAGCAATATTTTGAAAGTTAGGTTGTTTTTTCCTCCTTTGCTACGACAGACTGTCTAACGAATACCAACGATACGCAAAGTACGATTAATTAAAAACGCACCGTAAACTCTGTCGAAAATAAACTTTAATCAAATCTGTCGAAAATAAACTTTAATCAAATTTGTGAAGATGTAATGAATGTTAAAAAGTACATTATGTTTCCCACAAATAAAATAAATATAATTCCCATTCGGTCGGCCCAATTATGGCAAATTAAGACACTAACGTATTTAAAACATATTTAGCTGAACCCTGTTGAAATGAAAAAGGAAGTTTGTACGCATCGAGTAACCAAACAGAGATTGTTTTGTGGTCGATTTTAGAAGACGGAACTATTGGCTTGATAATAACTTTGGGGTCATAGGTCACACGAGCTAAGTGACCGGTATAGACAGTGGTTTAAATACTAACTTATAACAAACCTTAAACAACATGTACCAAGTGGCCTAACAATGGAACATGAAACTTCTCTATCTCGGCAATACTAATAGGAAATTAATTAGAATATGAAACTAATAATAATATTATTTCCACAAAATTACATCTTTCCTCCAGCCAGTTATGAAAACATAGGTACATAACCGATCTAGGCTATATTTACGCGTGTCACAGAATTTAAAAAAAATATTGCAATCAAGCAGAGACTGGATCATAAGGCGCATCGTAGAATTCCTTGAGACAATGCGTTTCTTTCGGAATAAGGATAACCGGCGGCTGCCAGACAGGATACGCCCACATTTTGCAAAAGATGGATAGAGAACAAGCTAAAAACAAACGCGATTTTTTGTACAATCTGGGACAATAATCCAGAAAGTTATGGTCTGAAATGAGCAAATATCAAAAGGGACTGAGATCTTTGGGATATAAAAATAGTTTCATCCAAATTGGATAAAAAAAAATGATCTCAACAGGGTCCACAACCTTTGTATACATAATTTTACACAATTTGCGTACAAATTGTCGGGCAGTTTCATTTCAATTTTCCCGAAATTCGAATTCAACTTTCAATCTTCGAGCAGTCAGGGGCCATAATCCAGGAAGTTACATTCGGATATGCGCGATTATCAAAAGGAACCAAGAGCTTAGTGTGTAACGGTGATACATTCACGTGTTTGTTTGTTTTTTTAAATCGGATAAAAATTGTGACCTCTACAATCAAGGGCCATAATTCAGGAAGTTATGATCTGATATGCGCGAATATCGAAAGGAATCAAGATCTTTGGGTTATCAACATGTATTTCAAGTTTCATCAAAATCGGATCAACATTGTGATCTCTAGAGGGTCCACAACCTTCATATACCAAGATGTTTACACTATTTTCGTACGATGGGCGGCCATTTTGGCCCGATTTTCATGAAATTCGAACTCAACCTACATTACGGTGTAACAGTGATATATTCGAACGATTTTTTAAATCGGATAATAATTGTGACCTCTAAAGGGACCACAAACTAAAAACGTGATTTTTCGTACATTCAGGGGCCATAATTCAGGAAGTTACGATCCGATATGCGCGTATATCACAATTAGCCAAGATCATTGGGTTATAAACATGCATTTAAAGTTTCATCAAAAGCAGGTGAAAATTGTGACCTCTAGAGTGTCCACAAGCTAAAAACGTGATTTTTCGTACAATCAGGGGCCATAATCCATGAAGTTATTGTCCGATACATGCCAATATCGAAAGGATCCGAGATCTTTGGGAGATATACCTATATTTCAAGTTTCGTAGAGTGTCTACAAACAAATTATGGACGGACGGACAGGAGCGACGGCGTAATACGTCCACATGAAAATGTGGGCGTATAAAAAATATACAAAAGCCATGATTCGGTGTGTTGTATTTCGGTTTTTGTTAGATGTTTTATCCTTGTCTACTGGAATAATATGTTACATGGCTGTAGTATCTGACAATATCCCTTAAAAGAGTGTTCCACGAGAGTATTTATCGGATAGTTGTTACCATGATACAAATATGATGACTTTTGGTACACAGGACAAACATGTAATGGTATCACTCACTGACAATCTGTCAGCTTGCTGTCCGCTCGGGTGCTTGGTGCTTGGTATGTGTGATCGATTGGCTAGCGATTGTGAGAACAGTGAGAGACTTAAACGTACAGCAGACTGTATAGAGGATAATCCAATAATTCACTTACGCTTCGAACATATGGCAAATAGACAGCGAGTAACGGTAAATATAAGCTAAAAGGGGGCTTCTTCCTCCATCAATTCATGTGAAAAACAAGGCTGCTTAAAATGGATTGTTACGGCTTTGGTAGATCCTTCCGATTAAAGTGTTTTGAGAGAGATGTGAAGCAAACGTTTGATAGATAAGTTATATTTAGTTTGATCATGTTTCCAATCCAAATATATCATCAAATCACACAGTTTGTATATGGAAAGGAATCTTTAAAGCATTGAGTTAAAAGCAATTTTTAAGTGGTACTGAAACATAATATAGCAATATAAGAATTGTTTACTCGCAGTCAACATAATACATTTAACACTAGGAAGGCAATATTAATAATCATTTGAATAATACATGAACATAAATATTATCCAATCAGGTCATGTATTATCTGAATGTTGTATACTCTATCTAGTCTTTTTTAAACAAGGATGTTTTTTGTGTTCATTAAGTAAAAAGGTTTGGATAAATTGTGAAATGAAGATTTCATAAGCTATTTGCAGACATTGCATGTTATTTTTAACTGGCCCTGTTTTCCGTTGGCAAATAATTATGAAATAATATGATATTATTTTATATCCAGATCGGAGGAAAAGATGTTATTTTAATTCTTGAGTAGAATCTCTATAAACACGTTTTACATTTTGGCCGTCACGCGATGCCTAGACTTTCTTGTCAGCGACTTGATCCGCTTAACGCCTAAAACTAGTAACAATTAACGTGATGAAAACTAGAAGCTAGATCTACGCCATTCTTTATTAAATAGTACAGACTTTTAAACGCGAGATGTAATCCCTTCCACTTCATTTTGTCACGAACAAAAACAACGACCCGAGATTCCGATTTTTAATCAGATTTCCAATAATAGACAAACAATAGGACTACGTCAATTACAAGATTATATTTTTATTGCTGTGATTGACCGTGTCTAGAACCTAATCCTTACCAAGGTCTGTGTTTATTGTAATATGATGGACCAAGTTTCCCAAATGCATTCTGCTCTATTAATTGTCCATTTCACAAAGTAGCAGGGGTCGGAATTTCTAAAATTGATTACGTGAGCAACTTTTGTGCCAACGGTATGGTGGAGGTTATTGTAAGAAGAATTTAAAGACATTACAAAAGAGTTTATTTTCAGTATACAGAAAATGTTAAAGGGGTATGTTTATTAAAGCGCTATAACGAAGATCGCAGGTAATTTTACCTGCAACTCACAAAGTCGTATACTTTTTGAATTGGGATCCAATTGAAAGGTTTTTTTAACATGGGTTATTTGGAGGTTATTCTAATATTCGTAATATTCAAATTTTCGTAGTATTTTCAAATTAAAAAAAAATGATTCGTCCTCCGATTTGCATTAACCTAGTGCTTCTTCAATCGTAGTCTCCAACGCTCGGGCAATTGGGATGGGGCAAGCAATTTTCAGATATTCACTAAAATAGTAAAAGGTGCAGTACATAAGACATATTCTGATACCACATTTTATTTGACGAATCGGGAACTTCTAAATCCCCTTGTAATTAAGTACTACTGGCGACGATAATTTCGATAAAATACCAAATCCTAAGGGTCTATTATTCTCGTCATTTATCTAAAAACATAGTGTCGATTTACCGTTTTTTAATACGAGATCATAACAAAATCGTTCCCATGATAATTCTTCCACCGTTATTTGATTACAAATAATTGGTTCTTACATGTAACAGTTTGTTCAAACTGCAGGTGGTCCATATCATATCATTATCTCGGAAACAATTGATATATAGCGACAATTAATACTGACGCAATTTGATGGTTGTCTAAGTAGGTAACACCAGACTTTTACATAAAATCATTGCGGGTTCGTTTACTATTTCATTATGACATGATTAGAATAAAACCAAAAAGTCTATAAATTGAAAATGTAAAAGGCTGTTTCTGTTGAAACAGTGCAAATTACAAAGTAGATATACGAATAAAGAAATTTATAAACGTCATTGTAATCTTGGAAATGGTTAGATGATCGGAATTCTCGCTTGATTCAAACAACACCCTTGTAGTACAGGGTGACAAGATTACAAATAGAGCTCTGGAGCCTAATTCAGGAAATACTTTAAGAAGGCAATAATTATATTATAGGCTAAGAGTAAAAATTCCAGTACAAGTGGTAGGCTTTGGTCAAGGAAATAAGGACCCAGGGACAGAGTACAATATACAAATAATCAAACGTAATGTCGGAACTAGCTAAATTGATTGATACCCGAAGAGTGGGCTAGTATCACGGATTTCAAAAGATATACAGTGTAAACCTTAATGTGTTTTATATAATTTAAAAGTCGGTAGTCATCTTTGAATCTATAAGTAAGAAGACATATTCAAGTACAGAACAGAGTATACTTGTCTCCTACTAAAACGGGATACAAGATACATAATACAAGAGCATCGCTAAAGCTGCAATATACGTTCACATTCCTGCTTTGATTGATATGGTCCTTTATAAAATGAAGAGAATGAAATATGAAATGGCTGTAATATGACAAGAGGCAAAGAAGGCTAGGCGTTGGGTTTGTGTTGCCAAATTTACAGACAAAATATTAGCAAAAAAGTGGGTGTGACACTGCCCCAGGGGGGTCGGGGCATGTACCAAAATAAATAGTTGTTGTCTTTACGGTATAAGGAATAAATATGCAAGGTTCCAAGATAATCCATTCAGAATTGCAGCATGTAGACGATAAATACAAAAATTGGGCGTGGCTCTGCCGCTGGGGGTTGGATATAGAACAATATCAATAGGTACCACCCTGTTATTGAAAAGATTGATATACTGAATTTGAACAAAATCTGTTAATAATTGCAACCTGTAGAGTATTTACCGATAAAAACTAACAAAAAGGTGGGTGTGGTACCACACCCCTGGGGGTCGGAACATGCACCAAAATAAATAGCTACTATATCCTTACAGTATAAGGAATAAATATGCAAAGTTCCAAGATGATCCATTTGGAATTCCAGCCTGTAGACAAAAACACAGAAATTGGCCATGGCTCTACTCCTGGGGGTTGGACATGGACCAATATATATATATAGGTACAATTCCGAATTGGATCCAAATCTGTTGATAATTGCAACCTGTATATAATTTACAGACAAAATATCAACAAAAAGTGGGTGTGGCACCACCGAAAGGGCAGGGGGTGGGGTGGAGGAGGGGGTCGTGCACCAACATCAATAGGGTATAAGGAATAAGTATACCATGTTCCAAGATAATCCATTCAGAATTGTGGCCTTCGGGCGCTAAAGGCAGAAATTGGGCGTGGCTCTGCCCCTGGGGGTCGGGCATTCACCAAAATCAATTGTTGACGCCCTTAGGCGATAAGGAATACATATGCCAAGAATTGCGGCCTGTAAACGATAAACACAAAAATTGGGCTTGGCTCTGTCCCTGGGGGTCGGAACATGCAGTTGTCGTCCTTAAGCTACAAGGAATACATATCCCATGTTCAAAGACGACCCATTAAGAATCGTGGCCTGTAGGCAACACACAGAGACACAAAGAAAAATGGGTGTGGCTCTGCCCCTGGGGATTGAGCAATCACCAAAAACAATAGACGTCATACTTACGGTATAAGGAATATGTATGCAAAGTTTCAAAAGGATCTGTTAATTGCGGCCGGTAGGCGAAACACAAGACACACAAACATTGGGCGTGGCTCTGTTCCAGGGGGTCGGACATGCACCAAAAAAAATAAGAGATCAGCCTTAGAATAAAAGGAAGAAGTATAAAAAAGTTTTCTAAGACGATCGATTAAGAATTGCAGGCTTTAAGTGACACACAGATACACAGAAAGAAAATGGGCGTGGCTCTGCCCCTGGGGGTTGGGCATTCACCACAAACAATATTTAGGATAGAAGGAATAAGTATGCAAAGTTTCAAGGTAATACGTTAAGAAATTCAGTCTGTAGATGACAAACAAATAAATACAAGAAATGGACGTGGCTCTGCCACTGGGGTCGGGCATGCACCAAAACCAATAGGGATCATCCTTAGGGTATAAGGAATTCGATCATATGAAAATGTTTCAAGACGATCGATTAAGAATTGTGGCCTGTGGGCGAGACACAGACACACAAAAAGAAAATGGGCGTGTCTCTGCACCTGGGGGTTGAGCATGCACCCCAAACGATAGGGGTGTTCCTTAGGGTACAAAGAAAAAGTATGCAAAGTTTCAATATATGTTAATAAATAAGTCCTGTAGAAGACAAACAAACAAATACAAGAAATGGGCGTGGCTCTTCACTTGGGGGTCGGGCATGCACCAAAAACAATAGGGATCATCCCTAAGGTATAAGGAATAAGTATACAACGTTTGAAGAAAATCTAGTATGAATAGGGATCATCCATAGGGTGTACGGAATAAGTATACAAAGTTTGAAGAAAATCCAGTATGAATAGGGATCATCCATAGGGTATAAGGAATAAGTATACAAAGTTTAAAGAAAATCCAGTAAGAATTGCGCCCTTGTGTATAGCATCTGCAAGGGATGCCGAATATCTTTCTGCATACTAAACGGTCTGATATTAATTTTAGAGATTCAACTTTCAAAAATATTTTACTTTGCATGGGATCGAAATTTCATTCGACTGATCAGCGATTTTAAATTTAATCTGATTAAAATACAGATCTATATTTCGTTTCGTTTTTTTTAATACTTTCGATAGGACCCACTACATGAAGTGAAGACAAATAAAACGAAATTTTGAACTATAAATAAAGAAACGAAATGGATCTGTGCTTTATTTCGATTGCTTGAAATCAGAACTGGGTCAACAGTAATTAAATAGAAATCCACAGTAATCAAAATAAAGATATCATTTTTAAATGAACGTGTAACAGCCACTAATCGTTTAGTAAGCCCAATAGCAATCCCATATGACAAGTTGTATTGTATGGGATATTATCTACTTCGCCTTTGCTGTGATTTGGACACAGTTCTTTGAGATAGTTCAGGGTTGTAATGCATCCAAAATATCCAAAAGATCCTTCCACAACAAAAGATACTCACCAATCGTTTGCCTTTTTTTCTTAAAATTGTGGATCAACAATGAAATATCCTTGAATGTTGTTCCCACCAGATATATCTTTAGTCACTTACTGAATCTGCTGCAAGACAAAAACAGATAATAAGATGTAATAAATCACAAAGGAAAGAAATTAACCCGAAACGTGGAAATTTCATTACTTCTTTCCTAGATTTTATCTTTAATGACATTTAATAAGGCCGGGTACTATAACATTAAAGTGTCTTGTTTAACATAAAATCCTACACATTTGCCGAAGCGCAAATTTCACGAAAGCTCTTATTCACTGTATTAAATGTTTCACTATTTACAAGGTCACAACGAAGATTCACAAAACATTGAATACTGAAAAGAATTGTGAACAAAATTCTTCACGATATTCAATACATATTTGACGCCTATGGTATATGTATAGAAAGAAGGTAATGTGGTATCCCAGATTCTACAAGCAGGACTGTTAAATGAAAATTATGGAAATATATATCGGCCATTAATCTTTGTTAATGTTATTAGAAGGAGTGCAATAGCCATATATTTTATAAAATATAGCATCCATAAAACACAGCATCCATTTGTCTATCACACCTTTTAGAGCATAACAAATCTGCTTCTAATGGGGTGGGGGATGTTCAAACTTGGTGTACATGTTTATACGGTGAATGTTGATAAGCATTTATGCTTAGACTAATCAGAGATAAGATTCGTCAATGATTTAGAGAACGACAACCTATTGGATTGTATTCAGAACACTTTGTGAATAGTTGCATTACATCAATGAGCTCAATATGACAATCACTGTAGGAGTGGTATTACTAATTACCGACAAGAATAGACAAGAGCGTTTCGACAATAGCGCCCAAATTATTGCAAAATGATAACAAAATTAGAAATAACTAAAATTTTGACCAAACGACGTAATACCGACAAGGAGAAACTAAAGCGTATAGTAGATAAGTTATTTATCAAACACACAGATACAATCACAAAAAAGACCAAGATACCAAATCAATATACTGACATGAATTAGTAGTATAAAGGTCCATGTTTGTTAAAGATACATTATGCAAGATTTACATAAAGAATTGGCAGTTCTTGCTATATTAGCTCAAAAATAGAAAAATGTAATGTGGATATATTGAAAATTTCATTCAAATTACTTCATTCTGGGCCAAGTTATCACTGTTTGTGGTTTTGAAAAGATGTGTGCATTGTGGTAACCAGGGCACTGGTATATTCGAGACTTGCCTAGCTTTCCCATTTATAAATTAACTTTTTTTAATGGTGAACCGTTCTAATCTAGTTAAAATCTCGAGTATCCGATGCCATCGAGAGTTGATTATGGTCTTGTTTTGTTAATAAATGTCTAATTAATAGTTTAGATAAGATTTCAGGCCTAAAGAAAGACTTGCAATAGGCAGATTTAGCTCTTGCATAATGTATGTTTAAATAACACAGCCAAAAATGATGAATATTAATGGAGATATGTCAAAATATAAAATATGTGCTGCAATCTTGAATCAATCAATTTTGTGTGCTAGGGTAATTTTGTAGGTATTAAAGACCTACTATATTAAATTACTTGCAATGCCGATATAACAAACATCGTCTCGTTTGACAAATGTTAAATCAATGTAATTTCAATTAATCGTGAGAATAATCAACGATGTACGTTCTTGTTGTTTTCAGTAAGTTGTTTTTATAAATTTTAGAATTTAAAAACAGATTACTGGACATCCTTAACGCCAGACATACTCAATGATAAAGAAGTATTATGTAATAATTAGATGAAAGCTGCCGTTGTTGATATAATAGTTCCAAACTAGAGAATAAAAAATCAGCATATTGAACATTTTAGTCATTATAATATTTTTTCCAAAAAATAATAATGTATATAACAGCTGAAGCCAGAAAAAAGATTTGCAATAGGCAGATTTTGCTCTCACATAATGCATCTTTAAGATTATAGAAATTTGAGATGAAAATGTAGTTCAGGTTGTTAAAGTTTAGGGTAGTTAATTGAAAACAGACCATTCAGATATGCTTACAGATGTAATTCACACCGGAAAATAGCTTATATATTATACTTGTAATAACAGACCAATAGCTTGTATATTATACTTGTAAAAATAGACCAATAGCTTGTATATTATACTTGTAATAATAGACCAATAGCTTGTATATTATACTTTTAATAATAGATTAACAACATGCATATTATACTTGTAATAATAGAATAATAACTTGTATTATACTAATAGATAGTATATAATAAAATTATATTTGTAATAAAAATAGATCAAAGGACTGTAGATTAGACTTGGTGTTTACACACATAGACCAATGTCTTTAGATTGGGAATATTATGTTACGCAATGTATATCAGTGATTATTCTCAAGATTAATTGCAATTGAATTGATTGAGCAACTTTTTATTAATCATGTGTTAATTATTAACCAGACAATATGGTTTGTGATATATCGACTCCACAGGTGTCGTATACTCAATTTCTCAGCTGTACGTGACAGCAACTTTATGAAACTCGCTGGAAACCAAATAGTTGTCCTTGTTTCGATTTGAAAGATCATGCCGAAATCTGTGTCGATGATGTAACACAAAATCGGATATATTTCACCACTAGCCTTTTCTTTACAGATTGACACTCCATTAAGAGAGAGAGGGAGAGAGAGAGATGGGGTTCACCGTCCACTCGACACAAACTAGGTCATTTCGGGACTAACATATGGTCCAATTTTATCTCAAAGCGCGTAGGGGTCTTTAGCAATGGGAAGAAACCGGAAGACCCGGATAGCACCCACGAGGTTGGACGAGGAAACCGGAAGACCCGGATAACACCCACGAGGTTGGACAGGCGACCCTACTCCTTGTCACGTACAACCGGGTAATCGAAACCAAGCCAGTTGACTCAATGACAGGCCTTATGATGCAGAGCGCTCGCGCTAACCATTCGGCCATCCAACTCGGCTGACATCCCATTAAACAAATCAACATAATAAATCAATGAAATGGACAATTTTTAGCTATATTTTTGAACAAAGTTAATCATCCGTCAAAATGTTATCTAATTATGAAGTCATTTTATCACATTTTCTTTTCTGTTGTTAATGTCTCAGCGTGACTTATTTTCAGTCACATTTAAATCGTGAAATGTCAAAATTTCATTGAATACATGTCAATTGTTTCGAATATTGAAAGAAAAATCCCCTTACTTTTCATTGAAATCTCGTCAAATTAATCAGTTGAGGGTATTGGAGTCTAAAAAAAGCATTATAAGTCCCCCGGGCAAACCACGCACATGAATAAAAAAGTAAATTGTCGAGAAACATATATTTCTTCAATTGAAAGATATGCTGTACGGCAAGATGCCCAACCCATCCTATGCTCAGGGGCCCCCGGCAAACTGTTCAGCATGCCCCTGCGTAACGACGTCCCGGGTTTAGGGTATACTCGAATACATAATACCGCATACGGTTAGCACGAAAACCTTTAATTAGAATGTATTATAATTCACTACTTACATAACTTTTATTATCTATTGTCAAAGCATTCGCGTTATGTCCTTATAATGCTACCTTTATTTATACTGAGATTTTCTCAATAAATTGTTCTAAACAAACAACAACATTCTGAACAACCTCGGTTAATTTCCGTCGTAATCTCACGATTTTGATAGATTGGAGTGACAGATAGTACGCAATGTAATCTGTAAACTGATAACGTATACACGATCACAGCATGTTTCAGATCGTGATCCAATAAAGGATGAAACAAAGAACAGTCATCTTAATATGAAGGTATCCGCGATGACCACGCTTGAAATAATAACATGCTTTAAGTTAATAATATTTGTTCAGTAAACATTTTCATTAACAAGGACTGCATGCGTTTATTAGATGCTAATTAAGATTTTTTTATTTACTTTTTTTAAAAGTTATTCTTCCTCTCCTTCTATTTGAAGCTACTATAATCATTTAATTTGTGACCTATCCATGGAGTTGTAAATAAAGAATGCGTTTCTGCGATGCATCGCAAGCTACGATGGTTTTCGGACCTATATGTATATCTATTTTCATGGGGGTATGGGGTCTAACCTAAAATGGATTCAAGTGACTCAAGCGCATCAGCTACCATCATTCTACCATGTTGTTTCGAACACGGAAAGACAACTAAGGGAGAATGGGTGCATACCACCAAATTAATTCCAATGGCTTGCCTCTTTACGGGACACCAAATAAAGTGGACAAAAGCATCGCTAACACTATTATGAAATGACTGCAGTGACTGTAATGTGACAAGAGGCAAAGAAGGCAGTCTTCACGGTATAAGGAATAAATATCCAAAGTACCAAGATGATCCATTCCGAATGGCAGCCTGTAGACGATAATCACCAAAAAATGGGCATGGCTCTGCCCCTGGGGGTTGGATATGAAAAGATATAAATCCAAATCTGTTAATAATTGCAACCTGTATATCATTTATAGACAAAATATTAACAAAAATTGGGTATGGCATCACCCAAAAGGAGGTGGGGTTCATGCACCAAAATCAATAGTTACCGTCCTTAGGGTATAAGGAATAACTATACTAAGTTCCCAGGACATGCACCAAAATCAATAGTTGCCGCCATTAGGCGATAAGTAATACATATGCCAAGTTCCAAGCTGATCCATTCAGAATTGCGGTCTGTATAAGATCAACACCAAAATTGAGCGTGGCTCTGCCCCTGGGGCTCGGCACATGCATCAAAATCAATAGGTGGCGTCATTTAGCTATACGGAATGCGGGCGTATAAATAGGGCAATCATGACTGAGTTCAAAGCTGTCGTAACGGGGTGAAGAGGCAGAATATTTTTTCTGGAAATACATAGATAAAAGGAGAGAAAGGGAAGAATTTAGTGAATATATTATCTTAAAAGAGTCAATAGGCGGATTAAATAATGGTGATCAGTCCCCGAATGAGCAGCTACCATATTAAAGCCACATAGATATGTCAACGATGCTGTTTCACTCGACCGTAATTGACAAGGAATCGGGTAAACCGGTAACATCGGGTTATAGTGTCAAGACTTTTGATCGATGCCCTTTATCAATCTAGACCACGATAATGAACAAATGTAATTCCAAGGCATGTTTAAAATTACATTATCGATAGATCAGTTTGAAATACAATGAAGTCTAGTCAGCCAAACGGTTGACACTAATTCAATTAGTGGAACATACATAACATGTCATGTTCCACATGTCTTTACATCGGCTTTTGTATGTTTTACAGGCTTATTAAATCTTCAATTTTCTAGAATCAGATATTTTGTAAGCTAAAATTTATTTGAAGTAAAATCAAACAGTTAATGTCATTACCACTAATCTGACTATAAAGCCAAATCATACTAAATCATTTATTGTCGCATTCGGTGGTTTTCCTCGTTAAAATAGATGCCAAATCTCCTCAATTAAATAGGTAGTTGTGGGGAAGTAAGTAGTGTTCGGAAAGAAAACGGGTTGGTTGTTGTCATAATGACCAGCGTCCCAAGTGATATCCGCCTCCATTGTCAGATGGTCTCGTTCTACTTTATCCAGCAGTCTCCTTATCCAGCAATCTGAGTGGTGCTTCTACCTGAGATCATTTATAACGGTCAAGGTATTATCAACAACCTTATTAGTATTTAACAACCATTCACAAATTATAATACATATTTATTACCCAATAACACATTCTACTGTAGATATTGCTTGTATGATAATACATAATCTACTGAGCGATATCTTCTAAGGAGATATCTCTTTCCATGAATTAAAATCTATATTAAAGAATTATATTTATTTATTTGTGCGTGTAAGGAAGGGTTGCGTGATAAATAAAATCTTCTATTTGTCTTGTTTGATATCAAAAAATATCGACAAAGCCCTGTTCTTTTGATATCAAACAAGACTCGTAGGAGATTCTCTAAATATTAGTAGCCTTCATTTAACGGACAATCATATGATATTAACTAATAATAAGAGATGTGACTATTATAATTAACTAAATTAGTTATTGTATGTGTAATACATAATTATAAAACTAATTGTATCTCCAACTCACAGCTATAAACCACAGCTGCTTTATATTATGCCATACTACTTAAACCGTTAAACGGTGTTTTCGTTGAAACATAAAATTGGGTCTCCTGTACATGCCCACGAGAGACAAACAATTCTTTTCTATGCAGTAAATCAAAAGTACCACCCCATGAAGTGTCACCTGGGTCGGACTTCACTCCTCCTCAAACCATGTTTACTGTACAGTAAGCAAAATAAATGTGGATGTCTAGGCCTGTAGATATACAGAAGAATAAGACTGTTCGCTGAAATAATTGGTTGATGTTTATAATAGAGTTTGTTTCAGTGCAGAGCATTTTCAAATGGCGATACAGATCTTCACTAGCAATGTCGATCGGTTATAAAGACCAAAAATAAAGTCTTTGATTTACCTTTATCGGCAAGTAATGTGAGACATCGATGCCGAACAATCTCCAATAATTCCTGACAAGCATATCAATGATCTCAGAACATGATCCGCTCTTGTTACTGAAACCAATGAACACGAAAGACACTTAAAAGTCAAATAGGTAGAAGATAGCGTTTATGCATCAACTAACATTCGACCAGGATTCTAATTAATGAGCACAACTTGTACAGCTCTACCCATGCATTAAATCTTGTTTCTCCAGATAGGGTTAGGAAGATCGATAATCTATAACCGTGTTATACACACATACCACCCACTATAAGAAAATGGGATACACTGATTAAAGACTTTTTTTTTAATGAAATGGGGTTTAACGTCCAACTGAAGATTCTTAAAAATTGTGTTGAACTACTGGTTCACAAACAGGCATACTGCTGTTATTTTATTTATTACAGACTTAATAAACAGTTTAGAGTTATCGTGTTATTTATCCTGGGGTCTTATTCGGGAATTTTTAAACATATATATCTAAGAAGGGTGTCCTTTCATTGGTTAAAGGCTAATTGTTGAATATTTTAGTGAATAAGTCACCTCAGATACATATGCTGGTAGGGTGTGTCGGAGTGGGTCGAAAAAGTGACTTAACAAAATATCTTCGATAACAGTAAAATTGATACCCCGACATAACTTAGTTATATTTCTCTTTTCAAATAAAAATCAATTTTACATGATGTATTATTGTTGAAATAATTCTATTAGGAGGGGAATAGGAGTGGGTCGATTAAGTGACATAATTAACATATCTTTGAATAAACGAACGAACAATAATTTATACAATTTGACTTAATTTGTCTGTATTTTTCTTTTTTAAATATACAATTTCTATCATTAGATTTAGTTTACTCTTTCAGCAAAAAACGATTAATAAATATCAGTTCAAGAAATTATTGTAAAACCACCAAGATAATATTTAAAGTTATGCTTATATTTTAAAGTGTAAGATATAGATATATTATCCTGGCTAATCAAATGATTACTAATTTAACATGGTTAGTTTTTATGAGTTTCTTACTTCAAGATGTTATTGTAAATCTGCTTTCTTTATCTTTCTTTTAAAATATAACTTCAAACATTATCGAGGCCAGAGATATTCAAAAGTACGTAACGACCTTGAATGGGACAAAACCAATATCTTAATATAGAAAGACAAAATGATAATTACTATACTGCGGAAATCAAAAGGAATAACATACCATTTACAACAAATTCAATCCGTGTTAAAAAGGCCCATTTCTTAATCTGCTTAGCCGTGGCACGCAATGAAAAGAGAAAACCGTGACCAACAAGACAAAACCACAGGATATAAATAATTAGTCTTTAGTCTATTCAAGAGAAGATATTTTAGAACAAATCCAAGTACATTACCAGTTCAGTGTCATCATCTCTAACAAAAAAAGTCCATGATGGAATTTTCCACATTTAGCATACTATGTTCAGACCTTTCTGTCAAATTTACGAGCTGATAATTATATTTACGGAAGAATTTGAATTGGAAATAAGATTTCATAAGAAAATTTTTTTAGAAACATGAATTAAATTGCAAATTTTATATTCTGATATTGACCTAAACACCATCAACTGGGAATTTTATATTTCGTATAATGCCGTAACGTATTACTGAGTTCAATACAATGAAAGCTTGAATTTTAACAGATTACGCACGTAATGCACAATTAAACCTTTGAAGTATTTTCGTTAATGGATTTTTCAACATGGAACGCAGAATTGCATAAGCTATAAAGATTTCCACTGACCACCGTAAGCCTGTTGGTATTACAATTATCCCCTACCTTTCAACACGTAGTGGAACGAAATAACACTTACACAGAGTCATTTCCAAATGCCAGGCTGTTATGATCCTTCCCCAAAACACCATTTGAAACACAAGTCATACCCAACAGAGACCCACGACAATAATATTAACTGATAATAAATATGGTTGACATATATTTAAACATTGTATTTGATATCACATGTATGACCACAAAATTCAATCTCCTCAATAATTTCATGCCGCGAAATTGATTTTCTAACCTTGATTTCAATTTCGAAAATCTGACGGGCAAATTTTTAAAATCCAGACAGCAATCTAGATTTGAAATCGCTGTATCGAATATTTGTGCCCTTCTGTTGTACACCGTAGGATACATATTGGTTTGACAAATCACCTCTGTTGTGTGGCATTTGTTTACTTGTCCTTTTAAGTGAATTTCAAATTATTTGTTCCAATCAATATGATTTTGTGATGCTTTTATAGCCATAACTGTCTGTTGTTTGATTCTCGTGGGAACTATTAAGAGGCACACGTGTTAGTGATACAATACAACTGCGATATATGGCAATCTGAACTAAATACATCCAAATGGACAAACAAATAGATTAATATTTTTCTCAAGAAGGTTGAAACAAAGATAAATTGCATCTCTTGTCTCACGATTTAATTACGAACGAAACATCCATCTAGACAATGAACCCCATATCACTGTTACGGATATTTAGCAATAGATTAATGATAGTGGACAATAGCTATTAGTAAGAGGACAAAATCTGTTTTATATTGAGCGCAATTTGTCCCTTATCCCTAGAGTGATGACATTTAAAGGAGGTCAATACGTTTTTATTTTTATCTATGAAGCCTAACATTATATGTTTACTCCAGCAATTTATGTATCGTTATTTTCTATACTGGTTAATGATAGCGTTTCCTCTAACTCCTAATTGCTTTTTCATACATAGTAGATCTGCAAGAGTCGCCCATCCTTAATTGGGAAACCTTTCCTCCACTTTCTTCGCCCAGTCAAATTCAAATCAAACGACAAAAATAGCTCCGCCGATTACCATGCATATATAGGCGAGGCTAACGCACAAGACTTGCCCCCTGGGCATGTTCTTACGATTTGATATACCCCCTTTAATTCCAATACCCATCTTAATGTCGCAATGATGACTATAGGCTGTCAACGTTTGATAAAATAAAGTACTCCCAAGTATACCGAATATGAAAATAGACAGGTTTTAGACATCTTGTTTATTGCAATGTAAATATTTTTTGAAATTCTTATTCGCCCTGGATTTTTTTTGTTTTTTTGTATTATTTTATAGGATGTATGTTGATATATGTAACCCCTAACCTAAGTTCACATCATATTGCATTACATGGGTTTTTCAACCCATAGGCGTAGAGAAAGACAGCAACTGAGTTCCGGTGAATGCAAGTTATAAAGACACTGTTGTCATTACAAACACCTCACGGCGAGACTCTTTTTTGTGGAGGTGGGGGGTCTTCGCCTTATACCCCCGTCAGACCGGGGTGGCGTCCTTACTGCGCGTCAAAATCGCCATAACTTCGGTAAAAGCATGGTGGGAACCCAGAAATCGTGCTATGATCGCCGAGTCGCGGCGTTTGTTTTGAGCATATGCAAAAAAAAACAACCCACCAAGGTTCTGCGATCATACCTGGAAAGCTGTAATTTTTTGGGGTGGGATATTTTCTCCCGTTGTTTTCACGTTTGCCGGCGGCCTTGTGCATTTTCTGGTCGCTGTAAGGTCGCAGAAGCGCAGTAAGGACGTCAACCCGGTCTGACTGAGGCATGAGATGGCAGTTTGCGAAATACTATATAAATGTGCATAGTATAGCTACATGATTCATTATATCTGTGACATTTTGATTACCTGGTTATACCTGACAATCCGCATCTGGAATATTTGTACTCCTGGGGCACGGACATGGTTAGGCCAATGCAAGTATTGATTATTATTTGCATCTTTATGGCAAATATCCAAAAAGTAAACATAGGTTCTATAGGAAAATACAAACGAGATCATTGCCTCAAGGAAAATCTCAAATGTATATATCTCGTTGTTCTATGGAGTTATATTAATATATTCATACCGATATTAATATGTGTCTTTTTTAGTCTTTAGACAAAAAAGCAACTGTGGAGAAAAGCAGGGGGAGGGGTCGCGACGACTGCTCAGTAGCAATTACGTAATTTCCGGTCTAAAATATAGTCTATCATAATTTCATTAATTTGATCGCAAACAGTAGGAAGAACCCTTGACACGTGTGGAATCGAAACCATCCGTCGATTACAGACTTCGTAGTCTATCGTTTATTATGTATTAAATTTGTTTGAGGGTTTACTGCATTCAGCCAGAGGTTTTGGGTTAGATTAATTACACATAAATCATATAAATCAAAAAGAAAATGTGTTTAACGACGTCTTGTGTTCTGCATCAACCGGGATATCTAGACATTGTTAAGCCCAAACTCAACCAAACGGACTGTAACTGAAATAATGGCCATTTGACATTTATTATGGTATCTTTTGATTTCACAGCGCCATCTGTGTTTGTCTTAGACAAGGCAACACAAATAAAATAACTTGTTTCTCGGGCACCGCCCGCACGCAAAATTGGTTGCGCGTGCAGTCTATTTATTAGTCTTGATGAAAAAAAATAAATATGTAACGCCCGCCCGCACATCGACAAGCAAGTCGTAAAAAAAATATCCCGCATGTACCTACATCCGCCATACATGTATATCTATTCAAATGTATTAAAACTGATTCAGATGAACATGCTGTCTTTTTTATCCGAACAATGGCGAAGTTTGGCAGATTTGCCTTTTTTATTGATATCGAAAGAACCTCCATTTTGTATCACGTGATATTAATTACCTCCCCTGATAAACTAGAATTTGATTCGTGTTAAAAGTCATTGGCGACAATATTTCAATCATTCGATCGTAATCGGCTCATTATTGCCGGCTTCAGTCGGTCCTTGTTTGGAAAATCCTATTGATAAAATAATGAACCGTAGAACAGGTTAATTAATTATAGCTAAGAATACGATACGATGACGATAGTCGTCATAATGCATACCTTAGAATCTGGGTCATTATTAGCACATTTACGGTAGTTTCGATAATCCGGAAAATAATAATTGGATTACCGATTTGATGGTTTTACTGACCAGTTGTTAGTTAGATTTAAATAGTCATTCAATATAAACACCGGATAGAACACCGAATATCCTGAGAAACACACCGAATATCCCAAGAAACAGTATTTCCGGCAATCTCCAATACCGATGACACGGTGTGACATGCATTGGTTGGAATTCGGTAAATAATTATAAATAAACCGGCGATACTAGATTTAGTTTTAAATACTGTTTACCATGATTATTATTTTTGATACACCTGGTGAAAGAGGCTTAGTTTTTAAAAATATTGTTGCCTTTATGGAGGGCTATTACATAGTCGTATGGAATTTTATTTTAAACCAATTTCAATTATGTGAATTAAATATGGAAAATTATTTTCCTTTCAGTCAGTGTTCAGTCTCAGTGTTTTAATAGACTTGATTTTGGGTTTATGTTTTAAGTATGTACAATAAAGTTGAATATAACGGAAAGCAAAAACGTAAACAAGTAATGACTTTCTCATTTAAAAAAAAAAAAAAGAAAGACCGCCCTCCCGCCCCAACAATTTTCAGCAATAGCCAAATTTTATTTTGCACCATCAATGAGTAAAAAAAAAAAAGAAACCGCCCTCCCTCCCTACAGTTTCAGCTGTCAGTTGCCCGAGAAACAAGACATTTATTTTGTGTGGCCCAAAGTAATATTAGTTCTGATATATTTTACGTACAGGGCAAATAATTCCTCATTATTTTATTTTTTAAATCTACACTCGGATCTGCTTAATGACATGATAAGACACACTATTTATAATAAGATAGTACATCATTCTTATTCTTGACAATATTTCAACACTTTTGCCTTATAATTCAAGAAATAATCTTAGTAGCCCAAGAAAAAAATAACACACCGTTTATATGGTTTAGAAATTCTGCCAGTAAATTACTGATATTCAAAATATGCCCCGCTGATTATCGATGACTTTTGGTTTACGTAATTTACTACTTGAGACATTGGTAATGGTGTAACTTCTGATCTGTCCCCGTTTTAAATTAGAAAATAGTGTCAAATCATATATGTATATCGATAAGCAACACGAATCTTTAATGTAAAACATACATATAGCTTAGCTGGGCAATTCTTTAGGATTTAAAATAGATTTAGTAGATGGGCGTTTTGATGAGTGGCAATAAGCTAAATAGTCTAAAGATTGGTATCAGTGCTAGATAAATCTCTTCAAGCAAAGATCAGGTTGTCGATACTCTGGTACTCTTATTACATGGTTTCCAAGTGAAGAAATGAGGCTCTCAGACAAGTCGTAATTGAAACATAAATATGCGTGTAGTAAATAACTAACAGCACTTCCAAACATATTAAAGGAAACACAATAAGGTGGCAGACTCATTTTATTCCCCTAAACACAGAACCTTGTTGACCAAACGACGACTTTCGTTTTAATATAGTCATGATAACAACTATAAAAAAAAGCGAAACAACATATTTCTGAGCAGGAAATATTGTCTGGGTCATATGTTTTATGTTTAGAATATAAAATATTATTCCTGATCTGTAAACTTTGTGGTCTTTATTTATTAAAAGCTGTATTAATACTGACTTCCGGTATCTATAAGAATAATAAACGATCCTTCAAATCCCACATACATAGAAAACGTCAACTTCTTTAATTTTATGGGCTAAGTAGGAGTGAATTTTCATAAGTGTTTAGTTTTATTGCGACAACTGTCTGAATGGGTCTCACTGCATTTACTGCTAGTGTTGGTTGTCAGCCTAGCTGAATATGTTATCACCGTCAAATTTCGAAATCTGTACAGAAATAGTAAGCATAACCTACCTAGCACGTTGTCTTATATTTCAGACGCACCCGTCTCATTGGTGCAGGGCGGAGGGTTTGGCAAGGATAAACAAACCAAGGCCCCGTGTACATACTGGCGTGCACGTAAAAGAGCCCTTGATTGTTGGAATTCGAAATAAAAGTAGACCGTAACGCCGCTGCCCTGGCGTTTGTCTGTCTCATTAGCTCGGATGGAGCAGAACAGTGGAACTTTAAATCGCATTTTATTTCACGTATTTCAGACGCTAAAAGAAACCGCAGTCGACTACAAATACGCCAGCCCAGTGGATTAAAATACAACTTTGTTCGCTATGTGTGCATCCAAATAAAGATCTTGTGTCAGGTATTCAATGTTTATTTACTTGAAAGTTAGATTGACATTAAACAAGAGTAAATATCTTAATGAATCATATTACAACAGGTTTTAGGTAATATCAGCTTCTATTTGGCGCCACGTGGCCTCACACTTGAACATGTACATCGATTGACCTACACAAGCAATGAAAAATAAATTGTCTCAAAAAATTGGATTCCGGGTGAAGAAATACAATAAAGTCTGTGCACAGGATGACAATGTCTTTAATAGGTTAGATATATAGACGCTACATTGGACAATTATAGAGAAAATGTCAGGCAAGAAGAGGATATAGTATAGTATATTGCTATTTTTACTACAAGTGTATAATATAGCACATTCGTTATCCTGATGGGGACTGAAAGCTAGAGCGTTAAACCCCATTCATACTGGGCAGATGAACCCTGGCCACAGAGTATATTCGACTCTCATAAAGGAAATTTTTGTTCTATTTTATTTAAAATGTAAACGTCTAGACCAGGGATAAAATATATTCTTCATAGTCTAAAGAAAATTAAAGAAATACTTAAAGGAGCTAAATCGCTAATATTTGGGACCTAGAAGTTGAAACAAATTTGTCGCAATGTATATAATAATGCAATATAAATGTATATAAACTGATTTACATTCAATCGTTTCCGTGTTTACTCTAATTTCAAACCAGTTATGTTTGGCGAAATATGCCAGAAGTCTCAATCGAATGGCAATCTAGCGTCTGGTTATTCCAGTCTACATTTATTGCGCATGCTCCCAAGATAAGACATGGCTTGTGGAATATGCCTAGCCTCGTTGTTATAAATGACGCTGAAACGCATTATGGTACACGATTGGTAAAATGTTTATTTTGTCTTAAATATTGCCTATCAGAAGCCCATCTTTTCCCGGTAAGATCACAACACCAATGCTGATTTAAATTGACAAATAATTCACGTTTTCAATGTCGAAGACTTTGGATGATATTGTGATAGAGACTTAGCTACTTTAAATGTTAGACCTATGATATCACCACTTAAGTGTATGTATTATGTGTCTGTTTTCTTTGCCTTTGGTCATAGTAAGTGTATAATGGTCTTTGACTTCAGACGCGAGGGTTACAAGGGACTTCCGCCCGTCCCCATTGTTTCATAGATTTAGTGAATATTTAGGATAGTAATATGCTGCTTAAAGGAGCTAAACATCTAACTCAGTATTTTCCATAATATTCGAA